>NC_072427.2:2407500-4807500 GCF_028878055.3 Symphalangus syndactylus
ATATTCTTTTTAACAATGTAGGCCTCTTAGCGCTTAGAAAGTCCAATTGCAGTTTCTACAGAAAGAGTGTTTCAGAACGGCTCAATCAAAAGTAAGATTCAACTCTGTTAGTTGAATGCACAGAACAGAAAGAAGTTTCACAGAATGCTTCTGTGTAGTTTATATTTGAATATATTGCTTTTTCAACCATTACCCTCTTAGCGCTCCGAATGTCCACTTGCATTTTCAACAGAAAGAGTGTTCAGAACGGCTCAATCAAAAGTATGGTTTTACTCTGTTGTTGAATGCACAGATCCGAAAGAAGTTTCACAGAATGCTTCTGTGTAGTTTTTATTTGTAGATATTCTTTTTCCCAATATAGGCCTTCTAGCGGTTAGAATGTCCAATTGCAATTTCTACAGAAAGAGTGTTTCACAACGGCTCCATCAAAAGTAAGGTTCAACTCAGTTAGTTGAATGCACAGAACAGAAAGAAGTTTCACAGAATGCTTCTGTGTAGTTTATAATTGAATATATTCCTTTTTCCACTATTACCGTATTAGCGCTGCGAATGTCCACTTGCATTTTCTACAGAAAGAGTGTTCAGAACTGCGCAATCAAAAGTATGGTTTAACTCTGTTAGCTGAATGCACAGATCAGAAATAAGTTTCACACAATGCTGCTGTGTAGTTTTTATTTGAAGATATTATTTTTCCCAATATAGGCCTCTTAGATCTCAGAATGTCCAATTGCTGTTTCTACAGAAAGAGTGTTTCAGAACGGCTCAATCAAAAGTAAGCTTCAAATCTGTTAGTTGAATGCACAGAACAGAAAGAAGTTTCATACAATGCTTCTGTGTAGTTTATATTGAACATAATCCTTTTTCCATTATTACCCACTTAGCGCTCCGAATGTCCAGTTGCATTTTCTACAGACAGAGTGTTTCAAATCTCCTCAATCAAAAGTATGGTTTAACTCTGTTAGCTGAATGCTCAGATCAGAAAGAAGTTTCACAGAATGCTTCCGTGTAGCTTATATTTGAATATATTCCTTTTTCCACTAGTACCCTCTTAGCGCTCCAAATGTCCAGTTGCATTTTCTACAGAAAGAGTGTTCAGAACTGCTCTATCAAAAGTATGCTTTAACTCTGTTAGCTGAATGCACATATCAGAAAGAAGTTTCACAGAATGATTCTGTGTAGTTTATATTTGAAGATAATCCTTTTTCCACTATTACCCTCTTAGCGCTCCGAATCTCCACTTTCATTTTCTACAGAAAGAGTGTTTCAGAACGGCTCAATCAAAACTAAGTTTCAACTCTTTTAGTTGAATGCACAGAACAGAAAGTAGTTTCACAGAATGCTTCTGTGAAGTATTTAGTTGAAGATATTCCTTTTTCGACTATTACCGTATTAGCGCTCCGAATGTCCACTGGCAGTTCCTACGCAAAGAGTGTTTCAGAACTACTCCTTCAAAACTGAGACTCAGCTCTGTTAGTTGAATGCAGAGAACAGAAAGGAGTTTCAGAGAATGCTTCTGTGTAGTTTTTATTTGGAGATATTCCTTTTTCCACTATTACATTCTTAGCGCTCCGAATGTCCACTTGCATTTTCTACAGAAAGAGTGTTTCAGAACGGCTCAATCAAAACTAAGGTTCAACACTTTTAGTTGAATGCACAGAACAGAAAGATGTTTCACAGAATGCTTCTGTGTAGTTTTTATTTGTAGATCTTATTTTTCCCAATATAGGCCTCTTAGCGCTCAGAATGTCCAATTGCATTTTCTACAGAAAGAGTGTTTCAGAACGGCTCAATCAAAAGCAAGGTTCAACTCAGTTAGTTGAATGCAGAGAACAGAAAGAAGTTTCACAGAATGCTTCTGTGTAGTTTACATTTGGATATATTGCTTTTTCCACTATTACCCTCTTAGCGCTCGGAATGTCCACTTGCATTTTCTACAGAAAGAGTATTCAGAACTGTGCAATCAAAAGTATGGTTTAACTCTGTTAGCTGAATGCGCATATCACAAATAAGTTTCACACAATGCTTCTGTGTAATTTTTATTTGAATATATTATTTTTCACAATATAGGCCTCTTAGCGCTCAGAATGTCCAATTACAGTTTCTACAGAAAGAGTGTTTAAGAACGGCTCAATCAAAAGTAAGGTTCAACTCTGTTAGTTGAATGTACAGAAGAGAAAGATGTTTCATACAATGCTTCTGTGTAGTTTATATTTGAACATATTCCTTTTTCCACTATTACCCACTTAGCACTCCGAATGTCCAGTTGCATTTTCTACAGACAGAGTGTTTCAAAACTGCTCAATCAAAAGAATGGTTTAACTCTGTTAGCTGAATGCTCAGATCAGAAAGAAGTTTCACAGAATGCTTCTGTGTAGTTTATATTTGAATATATTCTTTTTCCACTACTACCTTCTTAGCGCTCCAAATGTCCAGTTGCATTTTCTACAGAAAGAGTGTTCAGAACTTCTCAATCAAAAGTATGGTTTAACTCTGTTAGCTGAATGCACAGATCAGAAAGAAGTTTCACAGAATGATTCTGTGTAGTTTATATTTGAAGATATTACTTTTTCCAGTATTACCCTCTTAGCGCTCCGAATGTCCCCTTGCATTTTCTACAGAAAGAGTGTTCAGAACGGCTCAATCAAAAGTATGGTTTTACTCTATTAGTTGAATGCCCATATCGGAAATAAGTTTCACAGAATGCTTCTGTGTAGTTTTTATTTGAAGATATTCTTTTTCCCAATATAAGCCTCTTAGCGCTCAGAATATCCAATTGCAGTTTCGACAGAAAGAGTGTTTCAGAACGGCTCCATCAAAAGTAAGGTTCAACTCAGTTATTTGAATGCACAGAACAGAAAGAAGTTTCACAGAATGCTTCTGTGTAGTTTATATTTGAACATATTCCTTTTTCCACTATTACCCCCTTAGCGCTCCAAATGTTCAGTAGCATTTTCTACAGAAAGAGTGTTTCAGAACTGCTCAATCAAAAGTATGGTTTAACTCTGTTAGCTGAATGCACAGATCAGAAAGAAGTTTAACAGAATGCTTCTGTGTAGTGTTTATATGAAAATATTCTTTTTACCAATATATGCCTCTTAGCGCTCAGAATGTCCAATTGCAGTTTCTATAGAAAGAGTGTTTCAGAACGGCTCAATGAAAATTAAGGTTCACTTCTTCTAGTTGAATGCACAGAACAGAAAGAAGTTTCACAGAATGCTTCTGTGTAGTATTTAGTTGAAGATATTCCTTTATTGACTATTACCCACTTAGCGCTCCGAATGTCCACTGGCAGTTTCTACACAAAGGGTGTTTCAGAACTGTTCCTTCAAAAGTAAGGCTAAACTCTGTTAGTTGAATTCAGAGAACAGAAAGGAGTTTCTGAGAATGCTTCTGTGTAGTTTTTATTTGGAGATATTCCTTTTTCCTCTATTACAATCTTAGCGCTCCGAAGGTCCCCTTGCATTTTCTACACAAAGAGTGTTTCATAACTGCTCAATCAAAAGTATGGTTTAGATCTGTTAACTGAATGCACAGATCAGAAATAAGTTTCAGAGAATGCTTCTGTGTAGTTTTTATGTGGAGATATTCCTTTTTCCACTAATACAATCTTAGCGCTCCGAATGTCCACTTTCATTTTCTACAGAAAGAGTGTTTCAGAACGGCTCAATCAAAACAAAGGTTCAACACTTTTAGTTGAAAGCACAGAACAGAAAAAGTTTCACAGAAGGCTTCTGTGTAGTTTTTATGTGTAGATATTCTTTTTCCCAATATAGGCCTCTTAGCGCTCAGAATGTCCAATTGCATTTTCTACAGAAAGAGAGTTTCAGAACGGCTCAATCAAAAGCAAGGTTTAACTCAGTTAGTTTAATGCAGAGATCAGAAAGAAGTTTCACAGAATGCTTCTGTGTAGTTAATATATGAATATATTGCTTTTTCCACTATTACCCTCTTAGCGCTCCGAATGTCTACTTGCATTTTCTACAGAAAGAGTGTTCAGAACTTCTCAATCAAATGTATGGTTTAACTCTGTTAGCTGAAAGCACATATCACAAATAAGTTTCACACAATGCTTCTGTGTAGTTTTTATTTGAATATATTATTTTTCGCAATATAGGCCTCCTAGCGCTCAGAATGTCCAATTACAGTTTCTACAGAAACAGTGTTTAAGAACGGCTCAATCAAAAGTAAGGTTCAACTCTTTTAGTTGAATGTACAGAACACAAAGTTGTTTCATACAATGCTTCTGTGTAGTTTATATTTGAACATATTCCTTTTTCCACTATTACCCACTTAGCGCTCCGAATGTCCAGTTGCATTTTCTACAGACAGAGTGTTTCAAAACTGCTCAATCAAAAGTATGGTTTAACTCTGTTAGCTGAATGCTCAGATCAGAAAGAAGTTTCACAGAATGTTTCTCTGTAGTTTATATTTGAATGTATTCTTTTTCAACTACTACCCTCTTAGCGCTCCAAATGTCCAGTTGCATTTTCTACAGAAAGAGTGTTCAGAACTGCTCAATCAAAAGTAAGGTTTAACTCTGTTAGCTGAATGCACATATCAGAAATAAGTTTCACACAATGCTGCTGTGTAATTTTTATTTGAAGATATTATTTTTCCCAAAATAGGCCTCTTAGCGCTCAGAATGTCCAATTGCAGTTTCTACAGAAAGTGTTTCAGAACGGCTCAATCAAAAGTAAGTTTCAAATCTGTTAGTTGAATGCACAGAACAGAAAGAAGTTTCATACAATGCTTCTGTGTAGTTTATATTTGAATATATTCTTTTTTCCACTATTACCCAATTAGCGCTCCGAATGTCCAGTTGCATTTTCTACAGACAGAGTGTTTCAAAACTGCTCAATCAAAAGTATGGTTTAACTCTGTTAGCTGAATGCTCATATCAGAAAGAAGTTTCACAGAATGTTTCTGTGTAGTTTATATTTGAATATATTCTTTTTCCACTACTACCCTCCTAGCGCTTCAAATGGCCAGTTGCATTTTCTACAGAAAGAGTGTTCAGAACTGCTCAATCAAAAGTACGGTTTAACTCTGTTAGCTGAATGCACAGATCAGAAAGAAATTTCACAGAATGATTCTGTGTAGTTCATATTTGAAGATATTACTTTTTCCAGTATTACCCTCTTAGCGCTCCGAATGTCCACTTGCATTTTCTACAGAAAGAGTGTTCAGAAAGGCTCAATCAAAAGTATGGTTTTACTCTATTAGTTGAATGCCCATATCAGAAATAAGTTTCACAGAATGCTTCTGTGTAGTTTTTATTTGAAGATATTCTTTTTCCGAATGTAGGCCTCTTAGCGCTCAGAATGTCCAATTGTAGTTTCCACAGAAAGAGTGTTTCAGAACGGCTCCATCAAAAGTAAGGTTCAACTCAGTTAGTTGAATGCACAGAACAGAAAGTAGTTTCACAGAATGCTTCTGTGTAGTTTATATTTGAATATATTCCTCTTCCAGTATTACCGTCTTAGCGCTCCGAATATCCACTTGCATTTTCTACAGAAAGAGTGTTTCATAATGGCTCAATCAAAAATAAGGTTCAACTCTGTTAGTTGAATGCACAGAACAGAAAGAAGTTTCATACAATGCTTCTGTGTAGTTTATATTTGAATATATTCCTTTTTCCACTACTACCCTCTTAGCGCTCCATATATCCAGTTGCATTTTCTACAGAAAGAGTGTTCAGAACTGCTCAATCAAAAGTATGTTTTAACTCTGTTAGCTGAATGCACAGATCAGAAATAAGTTTCACAGAATTATTCTGTGTAGTTTATATTTGAAGATATTCCTTTTTCCACTATTACCCACTTAGCACTCCAAATGTCCAGTTGCATTTTCCACAGAAAGAGTGTTCAGAACTGCTCAATCAAAAGTATGGTTTAACTCTGTTAGCTGAATGCACAGATCAGAAAGAAGTTTCACAGAATGATTCTGTGTAGTTTATATTTGAAGAAATTACTTTTTCCAGTATTACCCACTTAGCGCTCCGAAAGTCCACTTGCATTTTCTACAGAAAGGGTGTTGAGAATGGCTCAATCAAAAGTATGGTTTTACTCTATTAGTTGAATGCCCATATTAGAAATTAGCTTCACAGAATGCTTCTGTGTAATTTTTATTTGAAGATATTCTTTTTCCCAATATAGGCCTCTTAGCGCTCAGAATGTCCAATTGCAGTTTCTACAGAAAGAGTGTTTCAGAACGGCTCCATCAAAAGTAAGGTTCAACTCAGTTAGTTGAATGCACGGAATAGAAAGAAGTTTCACAGAATGCTTCTGTGTAGTTTATAGTTGCATATATTCTTTTTCCAGTATTACCGTTTTAGCACTCCGAATTTCCACTTGCATTTTCTGCAGAAAGAGTGTTTCAGAACGGCTCAATCAAAAATAAGGTTCAACTCTGTTAGTTGAATGCACAGAACAGAAAGAAGTTTCATACAATTCTTCTGTGTAGTTTATATTTGAATATATTTCTTTTTCCACTACTACCCACTTAGCGCTCCTAATATGCAGTTGCATTTTCTACAGAAAGAGTGTTCAGATCTGCTCAATCAAAAGTATGGTTTAATTCTGTTAGCTGAATGCACAGATCAGAAATAAGTTTCACAGAATGATTCTGTGTAGTTTATATTTGAAGATATTCCTTTTTCCACTATTACCCACTTAGCGCTCCAAATGTCCAGTTGCATTTTCTACAGAAAGAGTGTTTCAGAACTGCCCAACCAAAGTATGGTTTAACTCTCTTAGCTGAATGCACAGATCAGAAAGATGTTTCACAGAATGCTTCGGTGTAGTGTTTATATGAAGATATTCTTTTAACCAATATAGGCCTCTTAGCGCTCAGAATGTCCAATTGCAGTTTCTATAGAAAGAGTGTTTCAGAACGGCTCAATGAAAAGTAAGGTTCACCTCTTTTAGTTGAATGCACAGAACAGAAAGAAGTTTCACAGAATGCTTCTGTGTAGAATTTAGTTGAAGATATTCCTTTTTTGACTATTACCCACTTAGCACTCCGAATATCCACTTCCAGTTTCTACACAAAGAGAGTGTTTCAGAACTGCTCCTTCAAAAGTAAGGCTGAACTCTGTTAGTTGAATGCAGAGAACAAAAAGGGGTTTCAGAGAATGCTTCTGTGTAGTTTTTATTTGGAGATATTCCTTTTTCCTCTATTACAATCTTAGCGATCCGAAGGTCCACTTGCATATTCTACACAAAGAGTCTTTCATAACTGCTCAATCAAAAGTATGGTTTAGCTCTGTTAACTGAATGCACAGATCAGAAATATGTTTCACAGAATGCTTCTGTGTAGTTTTTATTTGAAGATATTCTTTTTCCCAATGTAGGCCTCTTAGCACTCAGAATGTCCAATTGCAGTTACTACAGAAAGAGTGTTTCAGAACGGCTCAATCAAAAGTAAGTTTCAACTCTGTTAGTTGAATGCACAGAACAGAAAGGAGTTTCATACAATGCTTCTGTGTAGTTTATATTTGAACATATTCCTTTTTCCATTATTACCCACTTAGTGCTCCGAATGTCCAGTTGCATTTTCTACAGACAGAGTGTTTCAAAACTGCTCAATCAAAAGTATGGTTTAGCTCTGTTAGCTGAATGCTCAGATCAGAAAGAAGCTTCACAGAATGATTCTGTGTAGTTTATATTTGAAGATATTCCTTTTTCCACTATTACCCTCTTAGCGCTCCCATTCTCCACTTTCATTTTCTACAGAAAGAGCGTTTCAGAACGGCTCAATCAAAACTAATGTTCAACTCTTTAGTTGAATGCACAGAACAGAAAGAAGTTTCACAGAATGCTTCTGTGTAATTTTTATGTGTAGATATTCTTTTTCCCAATATAGGCCTCTTAGCGATAAGAATGTCCAATTGCATTTTCTACAGAAAGAGTGTTCCAGAACGGCTCAATCAAAAGCAAGGTTTAACTCAGTTAGTTGAATGCAGAGATCAGAAAGAAGTTTCACAGAATGCTTCTGTGTAGTTTATATTTGAATATATGGCTTTTACCACTATTACCCTCTTAGCGCTCCGAATGTCCACTTGCATTTTCTACAGAAAGAGTGTTCAGAACTGCGCAATCAAAAGTATGGTTTAACTCTGTTAGCTTAATGAACATATCAGAAATAAGTTTCACACAATGCTTCTGTGTAGTTTTTATTTGAAGATATTCTTTTTCCCAATGTAGGCCTCTTAGCGCTTAGCATGTCCAATTGCAGTTTCTACAGAAAGAGTGTTTCAGAACGGCTCAATCAAAAGTAAGGTTCAACTCTGTTACTTGAATGCGCAGAACAGAAAGAATTTTCACAGAATGCTACTGTGTAGTTTATATTTGAATATATTGCTTTTTCCACTATTACCCTCTTAGCGCTCCGAATGTCCACTTGCATTTTCTACAGAAAGAGTGTTCAGAACTGCGCAATCAAAAGTATGGTTTAACTCTGTTAGCTTAATGAACATATCAGAAATAAGTTTCACACAATGCTTCTGTGTAGTTTTTATTTGAAGATATTATTTTTCCCAATAGAGGCCTCTTAGCGCTCAGAATGTCCAATTGCAGTTTCTACAGAAAGAGTGTTTCAGAAAGGCTCAGTCAAAAGTAAGGTTCAACTCTGTTACTTGAATGCACAGAACAGAAAGAAGTTTCATACAATGCTTCTGTGTAGTTTATATTTGAACATATTCTTTTTTCCACTATTACCCAATTAGCGCTACGAATGTCCAGTTGCATTTTCTACAGACAGAGTGTTTCAAAACTGCTCAATCAAAAGTATGGTTTAACTCTGTTAGCTGAATGCTCAGATCAGAAAGAAGTTTCACAGAATGCTTCTGTGTAGTTTATATTTGAATATATTCCTTTTTCCACTACTACTCTCTTAGCGCTCCAAATGTCCAGTCGCATTTTCTACAGAAAGGGTGTTCAGATCTGCTCAATCAAAAGTATGATTTAACTCTGTTAGCTGAATGCACAGATCAGAAAGAAGTTTCACCGAATAATTCTGTCTAGTTTATATTTGAAGACATTCCTTTTTCCACTATTACCCTCTTAGCGCTCCGAATCTCCACTTGCATTTTCTACAAAAGGAGTGTTTCATAACTGCTCAATCAAAAATATGATTTATCTCTGTTAACTGAATTTACAGATCAGAAATAAGTTTCACAGAATGCATCTGTGTAGTATTTATTTGAAGATATTCTTTTTCCCAATGTAGGCCTCTTAGCGCTTAGCATGTCCAATTGCAGTTTCTACAGAAAGAGTGTTTCAGAACGGCTCAATCAAAAGTAAGGTTCAACTCTGTTAGTTGAATGCACAGAACAGAAAGAATTTTCACAGAATGCTACTGTGTAGTTTATATTTGAATATATTCCTTTTTCCACTATTACCCTCTTAGCGCTCCGAATGTCCACTTGCATTTTCTACAGAAAGGGTGTTCAGAACTGCGCAATCAAAAGTATGGTTTAACTCTGTTAGCTTAATGAACATATCAGAAATATGTTTCACACAATGCTTCTGTGTAGTTTTTATTTGAAGATATTATTTTTCCCAATAGAGGCCTCTTAGCGCTCAGAATGTCCAATTGCAGTTTCTACAGAAAGAGTGTTTCAGAAAGGCTCAATCAAAAGTAAGGTTCAACTCTGTTAGTTGAATGCACAGAACAGAAAGTAGTTTCATACAATGCTTCTGTGTAGTTTATATATGAACATATTCTTTTTTCCACTATTACCCACTTAGTGCTACGAATGTCCAGTTGCATTTTTTACAGACAGAGTGTTTCAAAACTGCTCAATCAAAAGTATGGTTTAACTCTGTTAGCTGAATGCTCAGATCAGAAAGAAGTTTCACAGAATGCTTCTGTGTAGTTTATATTTGAATATATTCCTTTTTCCACTACTACTCTCTTAGCGCTCCAAATGTCCAGTTGCATTTTCTACAGAAAGAGTGTTCAGATCTGCTCAATCAAAAGTATGGTTTAACTCTGTTAGCTGAATGCACAGATCAGAAAGAAGTTTCACAGAATGATTCTGTGTAGTTTATATTTGGAGACACTCCTTTTTCCACTATTACCCTCTTAGCGCTCCGAATCTCCACTTGCATTTTCTACAGAAAGAGTGTTTCAGAACGGCTCAATGAAAACTAAAGTTCAACTCTTTTTGTTGAACAAACAGAACAGAAAGAAGTTTCACACAATTCTTCTGTGTAGTTTTTATTTGTAGACATTCTTTTTCCCAATATAGGCCTCTTAGCGCTCAGAATGTCCAATTGCAGTTTCTACAGAAAGAGTGTTTCAGAACGGCTCAATCAAAAGTAAGGTTCAACTCTGTTAGTTGAATGCACAGAACAGAAAGAAGTTTCATACAATGCTTCTGTGTAGTTTCTATTTGAACATATTCTTTTTTCCACTATTACCCACTTAGCGCTACGAATGTCCAGTTGCATTTTCTACAGACAGTGTTTCAAAACTGCTCAATCAAAAGTATGGTTTAACTCTGTTAGCTGAATGCTCAGATCAGAAAGAAGTTTCACAGAATGCTTCTGTGTAGTTTATATTTGAATATATTCCTTTTTCCACTACTACGCTCTTAGCGCTCAAAATGTCCAGTTGCATTTTCTACAGAAAGAGAGTTCAGATCTGCTCAATCAAAAGTATGGTTTAATTCTGTTAGCTGAATGCACAGATCAGAAAGAAGTTTCACCGAATGATTCTGTGTAGTTTTTATTTGAAGACATTCCTTTTTCCACTATTACCCTCTTAGCGCTCCGAATCTCCACTTGCATTTTCTACAAAAAGAGTGTTTCATAACTGCTCAATCAAAAATATGTTTTATCTCTGTTAACTGAATTTACAGATCAGAAATAAGTTTCACAGAATGCATCTGTGTAGTTTTTATTTGAAGATATTCTTTTTCCCAATGTAGGCCTCTTAGCGCTTAGCGTGTCCAATTGCAGTTTCTACAGAAAGAGTGTTTCAGAACGGCTCAATCAAAAGTAAGGTTCAACTCTGTTAGTTGAATGCACAGAACAGAAAGAAGTTTCATACAATGCTTCTGTGTAGTTTATATTTGAACATATTCTTTTTTCCACTATTACCCACTTAGCGCTACGAATGTCCAGTTGCATTTTCTACAGACAGAGTGTTTCAAAACTGCTCAATCAAAAGTATGGTTTAACTCTGTTAGCTGAATGCTCAGATCAGAAAGAAGTTTCACAGAATGCTTCTGTGTAGTTTATATTTGAATATATTCCTTTTTCCACTACTACGCTCTTAGCGCTCCAAATGTCCAGTTGCATTTTCCACAGAAAGAGTGTTCAGATCTGCTCAATCAAAAGTATTGTTTAACTCTGTTAGCTGAATGCACGGATCAGAAAGAAGTTTCACCGAATGATTCTGTGTAGTTTATATTTGAAGACATTCCTTTTTCCACTATTACCCTCTTAGCGCTCCGAATCTCCACTTGCATTTTCTACAAAAAGAGTGTTTCATAACTGCTCAATCAAAAATATGTTTTATCTCTGTTAACTGAATTTACAGATCAGAAATAAGTTTCACAGAATGCATCTGTGTAGTTTTTAGTTGAAGATATTCTTTTTCCCAATGTAGGCCTCCTAGCGCTTAGCATGTCCAATTGCAGTTTCTACAGAAAGAGTGTTTCAGAACGGCTCAATCAAAAGTAAGGTTCAACTCTGTTAGTTGAATGCACAGAAGAGAAAGAATTTTCACAGAATGCTACTGTGTAGTTTATATTTGAATATATTCCTTTTTCCACTATTACCCTCTTAGCGCTCCGAATGTCCACTTGCATTTTCTACAGAAAGAGTTTTCAGAACTGCGCAATCAAAAGTATGGTTTAACTCTGTTAGCTTAATGAACATATCAGAAATAAGTTTCACACAATGCTTCTGTGTAGTTTTTATTTGAAGATATTATTTTTCCCAATAGAGGCCTCTTAGCGCTCAGAATGTCCAATTGCAGTTTCTACAGAAAGAGTGTTTCAGAAAGGCTCAATCCAAAGTAAGGTTCAACTCTGTTTGTTGAATGCACAGAACAGAAAGAAGTTTCATACAATGCTTCTGTGTAGTTTATATTTGAACATATTCTTTTCTCCACTATTACCCACTTAGCGCTACGAATGTCCAGTTGCATTTTCTACAGACAGAGTGTTTCCAAACTGCTCAATCAAAAGTATGGTTTAACTCTGTTAGCTGAATGCTCAGATCAGAAAGAAGTTTCACAGAATGCTTCTGTGTAGTTTATATTTGAATATATTCCTTTTTCCACTACTACTCTCTTAGCGCTCCAAATGTCCAGTTGCATTTTCTACAGAAAGAGTGTTCAGATCTTCTCAATCAAAAGTATGGTTTAACTCTGTTAGCTGAATGCACAGATCAGAAAGAAGTTTCACAGAATGATTCTGTGTAGTTTATATTTGAAGACATTCCTTTTTCCACTATTACCCTCTTAGCGCTCCGAATCTCCACTTGCATTTTCTACAAAAAGAGTGTTTCATAACTGCTCAATCAAAAATATGTTTTATCTCTGTTAACTGAATTTACAGATCAGAAATAAGTTTCACAGAATGCATCTGTGTAGTTTTTATTTGAAGATATTCTTTTTCCCAATGTAGGCCTCTTAGCGCTTAGCATGTCCAATTGCAGTTTCTACAGAAAGAGTGTTTCAGAACGGCTCAATCAAAAGTAAGGTTCAACTCTGTTAGTTGAATGCACAGAACAGAAAGAATTTTCACAGAATGCTACTGTGTAGTTTATATTTGAATATATTCCTTTTTCCACTATTACCCTCTTAGCGCTCCGAATGTCCACTTGCATTTTCTACAGAAAGAGTGTTCAGAACTGCGCAATCAAAAGTATGGTTTAACTCTGTTAGCTTAATGAACATATCAGAAATAAGTTTCACACAATGCTTCTGTGTAGTTTTTATTTGAAGATATTATTTTTACCAATAGAGGCCTCTTAGCGCTCAGAATGTCCAATTGCAGTTTCTACAGAAAGAGTGTTTCAGAAAGGCTCAATCAAAAGTAAGGTTCAACTCTGTTAGTTGAATGCACAGAACAGAAAGAAGTTTCATACAATGCTTCTGTGTAGTTTATATTTGAACACATTCTTTTTTCCACTATTACCCACTTAGCGCTACGAATGTCCAGTTGCATTTTCTACAGACAGAGTGTTTCAAAACTGCTCAATCAAAAGTATGGTTCATCTCTGTTAGCTGAATGCTCAGATCAGAAAGAAGTTTCACAGAATGCTTCTGTGTAGTTTATATTTGAATATATTCCTTTTTCCACTACTACTCTCTTAGCGCTCCAAATGTCCAGTTGCATTTTCTACAGAAAGAGTGTTCAGATCTGCTCAATCAAAAGTATGGTTTAACTCTGTTAGCTGAATGCACAGATCAGAAAGAAGTTTCACAGAATGATTCTGTGTAGTTTATATTTGGAGACATTCCTTTTTCCACTATTACCCTCTTAGCGCTCCGAATCTCCACTTGCATTTTCTACAGAAAGAGTGTTTCAGAACGGCTCAATCAAAACTAAGGTTCAACTCTTTTAGTTGAACAAACAGAACAGAAAGAAGTTTCACACAATTCTTCTGTGTAGTTTTTATTTGTAGACATTCTTTTTCCCAATATAGGCCTCTTAGCGCTCAGAATGTCCAATTGCAGTTTCTACAGAAAGAGTGTTTCAGAACGGCTCAATCAAAAGTAAGGTTCAACTCTGTTAGTTGAATGCACAGAACAGAAAGAAGTTTCATACAATGCTTCTGTGTAGTTTATATTTGAACATATTCTTTTTTCCACTATTACCCACTTAGCGCTACGAATGTCCAGTTGCATTTACCACAGACAGAGTGTTTCAAAACTGCTCAATCAAAAGTATGGTTTAACTCTGTTAGCTGAGTGCTCAGATCAGAAAGAAGTTTCACAGAATGCTTCTGTGTAGTTTATATTTGAATATATTCCTTTTTCCACTACTACGCTCTTAGCGCTCCAAATGTCCAGTTGCATTTTCTACAGAAAGAGTGTTCAGATCTGCTCAATCAAAAGTATGGTTTAACTCTGTTAGCTGAATGCACAGATCAGAAAGAAGTTTCACCGAATGATTCTGTGTAGTTTATATTTGAAGACATTCCTTTTTCCACTATTACCCTCTTAGCGCTCGGAATCTCCACTTGCATTTTCTACAAAAAGAGTGTTTCATAACTGCTCAATCAAAAATATGTTTTATCTCTGTTAACTGAATTTACAGATGAGAATTAAGTTTCACAGAATGCATCGGTGTAGTTTTTATTTGAAGATATTCTTTTTCTCAATATAGGTCTCTTAGCGCTTAGCATGTCCAATTGCAGTTTCTACAGAAAGAGTGTCTCAGAACGGCTCAATCAAAAGTAAGGTTCAAGTCTGTTAGTTGAATGCACAGAACAGAAAGAATTTTCACAGAATGCTACTGTGTAGTTTATATTTGAATATATTCCTTTTTCCACTATTACCCTCTTAGCGCTCCGAATGTCCACTTGCATTTTCTACAGAAAGAGTGTTCAGAACTGCGCAATCAAAAGTATGGTTTAACTCTGTTAGCTTAATGAACATATCAGTAATAAGTTTCACACAATGCTTCTGTGTAGTTTTTATTTGAAGATATTATTTTTCCCAATATAGGCCTCTTAGCGCTCAGAATGTCCAATTGCGGTTTCTACAGAAAGAGTGTTTCAGAAAGGCTCAATCAAAAGTAAGGTTCAACTCTGTTAGTTGAATGCACAGAACAGAAAGAAGTTTCATACAATGCTTCTGTGTAGTTTATATTTGAACATATTCTTTTTTCCACTATTACCCACTTAGCGCTACGAATGTCCAGTTGCATTTTCTACAGACAGAGTGTTTCAAAACTGCTCAATCAAAAGTATGGTTTAACTCTGATGGCTGAATGCTCAGATCAGAAAGAAGTTTCACAGAATGCTTCTGTGTAGTTTATATTTGAATATATTCCTTTTTCCACTACTACTCTCTTAGCGCTCCAAATGTCCAGTTGCATTTTCTACAGAAAGAGTGTTCAGATCTGCTCAATCAAAAGTATGGTTTAACTCTGTTAGCTGAATGCACAGATCAGAAAGAAGTTTCACAGAATGATTCTGTGTAGTTTATATTTGGAGACATTCCTTTTTCCACTATTACCCTCTTAGCGCTCCGAATCTCCACTTGCATTTTCTACAGAAAGAGTGTTTCAGAACGGCTCAATCAAAACTAAGGTTCAACTCTTTTAGTTGAACAAACAGAACAGAAAGAAGTTTCACACAATTCTTCTGTGTAGTTTTTATTTGTAGACATTCTTTTTCCCAATATAGGCCTCTTAGCGCTCAGAATGTCCAATTGCAGTTTCTACAGAAAGAGTGTTTCAGAACGGCTCAATCAAAAGTAAGGTTCAACTCTGTTAGTTGAATGCACAGAACAGAAAGGAGTTTCATACAATGCTTCTGTGTAGTTTATATTTGAACATATTCTTTTTTCCACTATTACCCACTTAGCGCTACGAATATCCAGTTGCATTTCCTACAGACAGAGTGTTTCAAAACTGCTCAATCAAAAGTATGGTTTAACTCTGTTAGCTGAATGCTCAGATCAGAAAGAAGTTTCACAGAATGCTTCTGTGTAGTTTATATTTGAATATATTCCTTTTTCCACTACTACGCTCTTAGCGCTCCAAATGTCCAGTTGCATTTTCTACAGAAAGAGTGTTCAGATCTGCTCAATCAAAAGTATGGTTTAACTCTGTTAGCAGAATGCACAGATCAGAAAGAAGTTTCACCGAATGATTCTGTGTAGTTTATATTTGTAGACATTCCTTTTTCCACTATTACCCTCTTAGCGCTCCGAATCTCCACTTGCATTTTCTACAAAAAGAGTGTTTCATAACTGCTCAATCAAAAATATGTTTTAACTCTGTTAACTGAATTTACAGATCAGAAATAAGTTTCACAGAATACATCTGTGTAGATTTTATTTGAAGATATTATTTTTCCCAATGTAGGCCTCTTAGCGCTTAGCATGTCCAATTGCAGTTTCTAAAGAAAGAGTGTTTCAGAACGGCTCAATCAAAAGTAAGGTTCAACTCTGTTAGTTGAATGCACAGAACAGAAAGAATTTTCACAGAATGCTACTGTGTAGTTTATATTTGAATATATTCCTTTTTCCACTATTACCCTCTTAGCGCTCCGAATGTCCACTTGCATTTTCTACAGAAAGAGTGTTCAGAACTGCGCAATCAAAAGTATGGTTTAACTCTGTTAGCTTAATGAACATATCAGAAATAAGTTTCACACAATGCTTCTGTGTAGTTTTTATTTGAAGATATTATTTTTCCCAATATAGGCCTCTTAGCGCTCAGAATGTCCAATTGCAGTTTCTACAGAAAGAGTGTTTCAGAAAGGCTCAATCAAAAGTAAGGTTCAAATCTGTTAGTTGAATGCACAGAACAGAAAGTAGTTTCATACAATGCTTCTGTGTAGTTTATATTTGAACATATTCTTTTTTCCACTATTACCCACTTAGCGCTACGAATGTCCAGTTGCCTTTTCTACAGACAGAGTGTTTCAAAACTGCTCAATCAAAAGTATGGTTTAACTCTGTTAGCTGAATGCTCAGATCAGAAAGAAGTTTCACAGAATGCTTCTGTGTAGTTTATATTTGAATATATTCCTTTTTCCACTACTACGCTCTTAGCGCTCCAAATGTCCAGTTGCATTTTCTACAGAAAGAGTGTTCAGATCTGCTCAATCAAAAGTATGGTTTAACTCTGTTAGCAGAATGCACAGATCAGAAAGAAGTTTCACCGAATGATTCTGTGTAGTTTATATTTGTAGACATTCCTTTTTCCACTATTACCCTCTTAGCGCTCCGAATCTCCACTTGCATTTTCTACAAAAAGAGTGTTTCATAACTGCTCAATCAAAAATATGTTTTAACTCTGTTAACTGAATTTACAGATCAGAAATAAGTTTCACAGAATACATCTGTGTAGATTTTATTTGAAGATATTATTTTTCCCAATGTAGGCCTCTTAGCGCTTAGCATGTCCAATTGCAGTTTCTACAGAAAGAGTGTTTCAGAACGGCTCAATCAAATGTAAGGTTCAACTCTGTTAGTTGAATGCACAGAACAGAAAGAATTTTCACAGAATGCTACTGTGTAGTTTATATTTGAATATATTCCTTTTTCCACTATTACCCTGTTAGCGCTCCGAATGTCCACTTGCATTTTCTACAGAAAGAGTGTTCAGAACTGCGCAATCAAAAGTATGGTTTAACTCTGTTAGCTTAATGAACATATCAGAAATAAGTTTCACACAATGCTTCTGTGTAGTTTTTATTTGAAGATATTATTTTTCCCAATATAGGCCTCTTAGCGCTCAGAATGTCCAATTGCAGTTTCTACAGAAAGAGTGTTTCAGAAAGGCTCAATCAAAAGTAAGGTTCAACTCTGTTAGTTGAATGAACAGAACAGAAAGAAGTTTCATACAATGATTCTGTGTAGTTTATATTTGAAAATATTCTTTTTTCCACTATTACCCACTTAGCGCTACGAATGTCCAGTTGCATTTTCTACAGACAGAATGTTTCAAAACTGCTCAATCATAAGTATGGTTTAACTCTGTTTGCTGAATGCTCAGATCAGAAAGAAGTTTCACAGAATGCTTCTGTGTAGTTTATATTTGAATGTATTCCTTTTTCCACTACTACTCTCTTAGCGCTCCAAATGTCCAGTTGCATTTTCTACAGAAAGAGTGTTCAGATCTGCTCAATCAAAAGTATGGTTTAACTCTGTTAGCTGAATGCACAGATCAGAAAGAAGTTTCACAGAATGATTCTGTGTTGTTTATATTTGGAGACATTCCTTTTTCCACTATTACCCTCTTAGCGCTCCGAATCTCCACTTGCATTTTCTACAGAAAGAGTGTTTCAGAACTGCTCAATCAAAACTAAGGTTCAACTCTTTTAGTTGAACAAACAGAACAGAAAGAAGTTTCACACAATTCTTCTGTGTAGTTTTTATTTGTAGACATCCTTTTTCCCAATATAGGCCTCTTAGCGCTCAGAATGTCCAATTGCAGTTTCTACAGAAAGAGAGTTTCAGAACGCCTCAATCAAAAGTAAGGTTCAACTCTGTTAGTTGAATGCACAGAACAGAAAGAAGTTTCATACAATGCTTCTGTGTAGTTTATATTTGAACATATTCATTTTTCCACTATTACCCACTTAGCGCTACGAATGTCCAGTTGCATTTTCTACAGACAGAGTGTTTCAAAACTGCTCAATCAAAAGTATGGTTTAACTCTGTTAGCTGAATTTTCAGATCAGAAAGAAGTTTCACAGAATGCTTCTGTGTAGTTTATATTTGAATATATTCCTTTTTCCACTACTACGCTCTTAGCGCTCCAAATGTCCAGTTGCATTTTCTACAGAAAGAGTGTTCAGATCTGCTCAATCAAAAGTATGGTTTAACTCTGTTAGCTGAATGCACAGATCAGAAAGAAGTTTCACCGAATGATTCTGTGTAGTTTATGTTTGAAGACATTCCTTTTTCCACTATTACCCTTTTAGCGCTCCGAATCTCCACTTGCATTTTCTACAAAAAGAGTGTTTCATAACTGCTCAATCAAAAATAAGTTTTATCTCTGTTAACTGAATTTACAGATCAGAAATAAGTTTCACAGAATGCATCTGTGTAGTTTTTATTTGAAGATATTCTTTTTCCCAATGTAGGCCTCTTAGCGCTTAGCATGTCCAATTGCAGTTTCTACAGAAAGAGTGTTTCAGAACGGCTCAATCAAAAGTAAGGTTCAACTCTGTTAGTTGAATGCACAGAACAGAAAGCATTTTCACAGAATGCTACTGTGTAGTTTATATTTGAATATATTCCTTTTTCCACTATTACCCTCTTAGCGCTCCGAATGTCCACTTGCATTTTCTACAGAAAGAGTGTTCAGAACTGCGCAATCAAAAGTATGGTTTAACTCTGTTAGCTTAATGAACATATCAGAAATAAGTTTCACACAATGCTTCTGTGTAGTTTTTATTTGAAGATATTATTTTTCCCAATAGAGGCCTCTTAGCGCTCAGAATGTCCAATTGCAGTTTCTACAGAAAGAGTGTTTCAGAAAGGCTCAATCAAAAGTAAGGTTCAACTCTGTTAGTTGAATGCACAGAACAGAAAGAAGTTTCATACAATGCTTCTGTGTAGTTTATATTTGAACATATTCTTTTTTCCACTATTACCCACTTAGCGCTACGAATGTCCAGTTGCATTTTCTACAGACAGAGTGTTTCAAAACCGCTCAATCAAAAGTATGGTTCATCTCTGTTAGCTGAATGCTCAGATCAGAAAGAAGTTTCACAGAATGCTTCTGTGTAGTTTATATTTGAATATATTCCTTTTTCCACTACTACTCTCTTAGCGCTCCAAATGTCCAGTTGCATTTTCTACAGAAAGAGTGTTCAGATCTGCTCAATCAAAAGTATGGTTTAACTCTGTTAGCTGAATGCACAGATCAGAAAGAAGTTTCACAGAATGATTCTGTGTAGTTTATATTTGGAGACATTCCTTTTTCCACTGTTACCCTCTTAGCGCTCCGAATCTCCACTTGCATTTTCTACAGAAAGAGTGTTTCAGAACGGCTCAATCAAAAATATGTTTTATCTCTGTTAACTGAATTTACAGATCAGAAATAAGTTTCACAGAATGCATCTGTGTAGTTTTTATTTGAAGATATTCTTTTTCCCAATGTAGGCCTCTTAGCGCTTAGCATGTCCAATTGCAGTTTCTACAGAAAGAGTGTTTCAGAACGGCTCAATCAAAAGTACGGTTCAACTCTGTTAGTTGAATGCACAGAACAGAAAGAAGTTTCATACAATGCTTCTGTTTAGTTTCTATTTGAACATATTCTTTTTTCCACTATTACCCACTTAGCGCTACGAATGTCCAGTTGCATTTTCTACAGACAGTGTTTCAAAACTGCTCAATCAAAAGTATGGTTTAACTCTGTTAGCTGAATGCTCAGATCAGAAAGAAGTTTCACAGAATGCTTCTGTGTAGTTTATATTTGAATATATTCCTTTTTCCACTACTACGCTCTTAGCGCTCAAAATGTCCAGTTGCATTTTCTACAGAAAGAGAGTTCAGATCTGCTCAATCAAAAGTATGGTTTAATTCTGTTAGCTGAATGCACAGATCAGAAAGAAGTTTCACCGAATGATTCTGTGTAGTTTTTATTTGAAGACATTCCTTTTTCCACTATTACCCTCTTAGCGCTCCGAATCTCCACTTGCATTTTCTACAAAAAGAGTGTTTCATAACTGCTCAATCAAAAATATGTTTTATCTCTGTTAACTGAATTTACAGATCAGAAATTAGTTTCACAGAATGCATCTGTGTAGTTTTTATTTGAAGATATTCTTTTTCCCAATGTAGGCCTCTTAGCGCTTAGCATGTCCAATTGCAGTTTCTACAGAAAGAGTGTTTCAGAACGGCTCAATCAAAAGTAAGGTTCAACTCTGTTAGTTGAATGCACAGAACAGAAAGAAGTTTCATACAATGCTTCTGTGTAGTTTATATTTGAACATATTCTTTTTTCCACTATTACCCACTTAGCGCTACGAATGTCCAGTTGCATTTTCTACAGACAGAGTGTTTCAAAACTGCTCAATCAAAAGTATGGTTTAACTCTGTTAGCTGAATGCTCAGATCAGAAAGAAGTTTCACAGAATGCTTCTGTGTAGTTTATATTTGAATATATTCCTTTTTCCACTACTACGCTCTTAGCGCTCCAAATGTCCAGTTGCATTTTCTACAGAAAGAGTGTTCAGATCTGCTCAATCAAAAGTATGGTTTAACTCTGTTAGCTGAATGCACAGATGAGAAAGAAGTTACACCGAATGATTCTGTGTAGTTTATATTTGAAGACATTCCTTTTTCCACTATTACACTCTTAGCGCTCCGAATCTCCACTTGCATTTTCTACAAAAAGAGTGTTTCATAACTGCTCAATCAAAAATATGTTTTATCTCTGTTAACTGAATTTACAGATCAGAAATAAGTTTCACAGAATGCATCTGTGTAGTTTTTATTTGAAGATATTCTTTTTCCCAATGTAGGCCTCTTAGCGCTTAGCATGTCCAATTGCAGTTTCTACAGAAAGAGTGTTTCAGAACGGCTCAATCAAAAGTAAGGTTCAACTCTGTTAGTTGAATGCACAGAACAGAAAGAATTTTCACAGAATGCTACTGTGTAGTTTATATTTGAATATATTCCTTTTTCCACTATTACCCTCTTAGCGCTCCGAATGTCCACTTGCATTTTCTACAGAAAGAGTGTTCAGAACTGCGCAATCAAAAGTATGGTTTAACTCTGTTAGCTTAATGAACATATCAGAAATATGTTTCACACAATGCTTCTGTGTAGTTTTTATTTGAAGATATTATTTTTCCCAATAGAGGCCTCTTAGCGCTCAGAATGTCCAATTGCAGTTTCTACAGAAAGAGTGTTTCAGAACGGCTCAATCAAAAGTAAGGTTCAACTCTGTTAGTTGAATGCACAGAACAGAAAGGAGTTTCATACAACGCTTCTGTGTAGTTTATATTTGAACATATTCTTTTTTCCACTATTACCCACTTAGCGCTACGAATGTCCAGTTGCATTTTCTACAGACAGAGTGTTTCAAAACTGCTCAATCAAAAGTATGGTTTAACTCTGTTAGCTGAATGCTCAGATCAGAATGAAGTTTCACAGAATGCTTCTGTGTAGTTTATATTTGAATATATTCCTTTTTCCACTACTACTCTCTTAGCGCTCCAAATGTGCAGTTGCATTTTCTACAGAAAGAGTGTTCATATCTGCTCAATCAAAAGTATGTTTTAACTCTGTTAGCTGAATGCACAGATCAGAAAGAAGTTTCACAGAATGATTCTGTGTAGTTTATATTTGGAGACATTCCTTTTTCCACTATTACCCTCTTTGCGCTCCGAATCTCCACTTGCATTTTCTACAGAAAGAGTGTTTCAGAACGGCTCAATCAAAACTAAGGTTCAACTCTTTTAGTTGAACAAACAGAACAGAAAGAAGTTTCACACAATTCTTCTGTGTAGTTTTTATTTGTAGACATTCTTTTTCCCAAAATAGGCCTCCTAGCGCTCAGAATGTCCAATTGCAGTTTCTACAGAAAGAGTGTTTCAGAACGGCTCAATCAAAAGTAAGGTTCAACTCTGTTAGTTGAATGCACAGAACAGAAAGAAGTTTCATACAATGCTTCTGTGTAGTTTATATTTGAACATATTTTTTTTCCACTATTACCCACTTAGCGCTACCAATGTCCAGTTGCATTTTCTACAGACAGAGTGTTTCAAAACTGCTCAATCAAAAGTATGGTTTAACTCTGTTAGCTGAATGCTCAGATCAGAAAGAAGTTTCACAGAATGCTTCTGTGTAGTTTATATTTGAATATATTCCTTTTTCCACTACTACGCTCTTAGCGCTCCAAATGTCCAGTTGCATTTTCTACAGAAAGAGTGTTCAGATCTGCTCAATCAAAAGTATGGTTTAACTCTGTTAGCTGAATGCACAGATCAGAAAGAAGTTTCACCGAATGATTCTGTGTAGTTTATATTTGAAGACATTCCTTTTTCCACTATTACCCTCTTAGCGCTCCGAACCTCCACTTGCATTTTCTACAAAAAGAGTGTTTCATAACTGCTCAATCAAAAATATGTTTTATCTCTGTTAACTGAATTTACAGATCAGAAATAAGTTTCACAGAATGCATCTGTGTAGTTTTTATTTGAAGATATTCTTTTTCCCAAAGTAGGCCTCTTAGCGCTTACCATGTCCAATTGCAGTTTCTACAGAAAGAGTGTTTCAGAACGGCTCAATCAAAAGTAAGGATCAACTCTGTTAGTTGAATGCACAGAACAGAAAGAATTTTCACAGAATGCTACTGTGTAGTTTATATTTGAATATATTCCTTTTTCCACTATTACCCTCTTAGCGCTCCGAATGTCCACTTGCATTTTCTACAGAAAGAGTGTTCAGAACTGCGCAATCAAAAGTATGGTTTAACTCTGTTAGCTTAATGAACATATCAGAAATAAGTTTCACACAATGCTTCTGTGTAGTTTTTATTTGAAGGTATTATTTTTCCCAATAGAGGCCTCTTAGCGCTCAGAATGTCCAATTGCAGTTTCTACAGAAAGAGTGTTTCAGAACGGCTCAATCAAAAGTAAGGTTCAACTCTGTTAGTTGAATGCACAGAACAGAAAGAAGTTTCATACAATGCTTCTGTGTAGTTTATATTTGAACATATTCTTTTTTCCACTATTACCCACTTAGCGCTACGAATGTCCAGTTGCATTTTCTACAGACAGAGTGTTTCAAAACTGCTCAATCAAAAGTATGGTTTAACTCTGTTAGCTGAGTGCTCAGATCAGAAAGAAGTTTCACAGAATGCTTCTGTGTAGTTTATATTTCAATATATTCCTTTTTCCACTACTACTCTCTTAGCGCTCCAAATGTCCAGTTGCATTTTCTACAGAAATAGTGTTCAGATCTGCTCAATCAAAAGTATGGTTTAACTCTGTTAGCTGAATGCAGAGATCAGAAAGAAGTTTCACAGAATGATTCTGTGTAGTTTATATTTGGAGACATTCCTTTTTCCACTATTACCCTCTTAGCGCTCCGAATCTCCACTTGCATTTTCTACAGAAAGAGTGTTTCAGAACGGCTCAATCAAAACTAAGGTTCAACTCTTTTAGTTGAACAAACAGAACAGAAAGAAGTTTCACACAATTCTTCTGTGTAGTTTTTATT
The DNA here is from genome assembly GCF_028878055.3 of Symphalangus syndactylus. Classification (NCBI taxonomy): domain Eukaryota; kingdom Metazoa; phylum Chordata; class Mammalia; order Primates; family Hylobatidae; genus Symphalangus; species Symphalangus syndactylus. Next base: position 2,431,378 of record NC_072427.2, read on the forward strand.
TGTAGACATTCTTTTTCCCAATATAGGCCTCTTAGCGCTCAGAATGTCCAATTGCAGTTTCTACAGAAAGAGTGTTTCAGAACGGCTCATTCAAAAGTAAGGTTCAACTCTGTTAGTTGAATGCACAGAACAGAAAGAAGTTTCATACAATGCTTCTGTGTAGTTTATATTTGAACATATTCTTTTTTCCACTATTACCCACTTAGCGCTACGAATGTCCAGTTGCATTTTCCACAGACAGAGTGTTTCAAAACTGCTCAATCAAAAGTATGGTTTAACTCTGTTAGCTGAGTGCTCAGATCAGAAAGAAGTTTCACAGAATGCTTCTGTGTAGTTTATATTTGTATATATTCCTTTTTCCACTACTACGCTCTTAGCGCTCCAAATGTCCAGTTGCATTTTCTACAGAAAGAGTGTTCAGATCTGCTCAATCAAAAGTATGGTTTAACTCTGTTAGCTGAATGCACAGATCAGAAAGAAGTTTCACCGAATGATTCAGTGTAGTTTATATTTGAAGACATTACTTTTTCCACTATTACCCTCTTAGCGCTCCGAATCTCCACTTGCATTTTCTACAAAAAGAGTGTTTCATAACTGCTCAATCAAAAATATGTTTTATCTCTGTTAACTGAATTTACAGATCAGAAATAAGTTTCACAGAATGCATCTGTGTAGTTTTTATTTGAAGATATTCTTTTTCCCAATGTAGGCCTCTTAGCGCTTAGCATGTCCAATTGCAGTTTCTACAGAAAGAGTGTTTCAGAACGGCTCAATCAAAAGTAAGGTTCAACTCTGTTAGTTGAATGCACAGAACAGAAAGAATTTTCACAGAATGCTACTGTGTAGTTTATATTTGAATATATTCCTTTTTCCACTATTACCCTCTTAGCGCTCCGAATGTCCACTTGCATTTTCTACAGAAAGAGTGTTCAGAACTGCGCAATCAAAAGTATGGTTTAACTCTGTTAGCTTAATGAACATATCAGAAATAAGTTTCACACAATGCTTCTGTGTAGTTTTTATTTGAAGATATTATTTTTCCCAATATAGGCCTCTTAGCGCTCAGAATGTCCAATTGCAGTTTCTACAGAAAGAGTGTTTCAGAAAGGCTCAATCAAAAGTAAGGTTCAACTCTGTTAGTTGAATGCACAGAACAGAAAGAAGTTTCATACAATGCTTCTGTGTAGTTTATATTTGAACATATTCTTTTTTCCACTATTACCCACTTAGCGCAACGAATGTCCAGTTGCATTTTCTACAGACAGAGTGTTTCAAAACTGCTCAATCAAAAGTATGGTTTAACTCTGTTAGCTGAATGCTCAGATCAGAAAGAAGTTTCACAGAATGCTTCTGTGTAGTTTATATTAGAATATATTCCTTTTTCCACTACTACTCTCTTAGCGCTCCAAATGTGCAGTTGCATTTTCTACAGAAAGAGTGTTCAGATCTGCTCAATCAAAAGTATGGTTTAACTCTGTTAGCTGAATGCACAGATCAGAAAGAAGTTTCACCGAATGATTCTGTGTAGTTTATATTTGGAGACATTCCTTTTTCCACTATTACCCTCTTAGCGCTCCGAGTCTCCACTTGCATTTTCTACAGAAAGAGTGTTTCAGAACGGCTCAATCAAAACTAAGGTTCAACTTTTTAGTTGAACAAACAGAACAGAAAGAAGTTTCACACAATTCTTCTGTGTAGTTTTTATTTGTAGACATTCTTTTTCCCGATATAGGCCTCTTAGCGCTCAGAATGTCCAATTGCAGTTTCTACAGAAAGAGTGTTTCAGAAGGGATCAATCCAAAGTAAGGTTCAACTCTGTTAGTTGAATGCACAGAACAGAAAGAAGTTTCATACAATGCTTCTGTGTAGTTTATATTTGAACATATTCTTTTTTCCACTATTACCCACTTAGCGCTACGAATGTCCAGTTGCATTTTCTACAGACAGAGTGTTTCAAAACTGCTCAATCAAAAGTATGGTTTAACTCTGTTAGCTGAATGCTCAGATCAGAAAGAAGTTTCACAGAATGCTTCTGTGTAGTTTATATTTGTATATATTCCTTTTTCCACTACTACGCTCTTAGCGCTCCAAATGTCCAGTTGCATTTTCCACAGAAAGAGTGTTCAGATCTGCTCAATCAAAAGTATTGTTTAACTCTGTTAGCTGAATGCACAGATCAGAAAGAAGTTTCACCGAATGATTCTGTGTAGTTTATATTTGAAGACATTCCTTTTTCCACTATTACCCTCTTAGCGCTCCGAATCTCCACTTGCATTTTCTACAAAAAGAGTGTTTCATAACTGCTCAATCAAAAATATGTTTTATCTCTGTTAACTGAATTTACAGATCAGAAATAAGTTTCACAGAATGCATCTGTGTAGTTTTTAGTTGAAGATATTCTTTTTCCCAATGTAGGCCTCCTAGCGCTTAGCATGTCCAATTGCAGTTTCTACAGAAAGAGTGTTTCAGAACGGCTCAATCAAAAGTAAGGTTCAACTCTGTTAGTTGAATGCACAGAACAGAAAGAATTTTCACAGAATGCTACTGTGTAGTTTATATTTGAATATATTCCTTTTTCCACTATTACCCTCTTAGCGCTCCGAATGTCCACTTGCATTTTCTACAGAAAGAGTGTTCAGAACTGCGCAATCAAAAGTATGGTTTAACTCTGTTAGCTTAATGAACATATCAGAAATAAGTTTCACACAATGCTTCTGTGTAGTTTTTATTTGAAGATATTATTTTTCCCAATAGAGGCCTCTTAGCGCTCAGAATGTCCAATTGCAGTTTCTACAGAAAGAGTGTTTCAGAAAGGCTCAATCCAAAGTAAGGTTCAACTCTGTTTGTTGAATGCACAGAACAGAAAGAAGTTTCATACAATGCTTCTGTGTAGTTTATATTTGAACATATTCTTTTCTCCACTATTACCCACTTAGCGCTACGAATGTCCAGTTGCATTTTCTACAGACAGAGTGTTTCCAAACTGCTCAATCAAAAGTATGGTTTAACTCTCTTAGCTGAATGCTCAGATCAGAAAGAAGTTTCACAGAATGCTTCTGTGTAGTTTATATTTGAATATATTCCTTTTTCCACTACTACTCTCTTAGCGCTCCAAATGTCCAGTTGCATTTTCTACAGAAAGAGTGTTCAGATCTTCTCAATCAAAAGTATGGTTTAACTCTGTTAGCTGAATGCACAGATCAGAAAGAAGTTTCACATAATGATTCTGTGTAGTTTATATTTGGAGACATTCCTTTTTCCACTATTACCCTCTTAGCGCTCCGAATCTCCACTTGCATTTTCTACAGAAATAGTGTTTCAGAACGGCTCAATCAAAACTAAGGTTCAACTCTTTTAGTTGAACAAACAGAACAGAAAGAAGTTTCACACAATTCTTCTGTGTAGTTTTTATTTGTAGACATTCTTTTTCCCAATATATGCCTCTTAGCGCTCAGAATGTCCAATTGCAGTTTCTACAGAAAGAGTGTTTCAGAACGGCTCAATCAAAAGTAAGGTTCAACTCTGTTAGTTGAATGCACAGAACAGAAAGAAGTTTCATACAATGCTTCTGTGTAGATTATATTTGAACATATTATTTTTTCCACTATTACCAACTTAGCGCTACGAATGTCCAGTTGCATTTTCTACAGACAGAGTGTTTCAAAACTGCTCAATCAAAAGTAAAGGTTAACTTTGTTAGCTGAGTGCTCAGATCAGAAAGAAGTTTCACAGAATGCTTCTGTGTAGTTTATATTTGAATATATTCCTTTTTCCACTACTACGCTCTTAGCGCTCCAAATGTCCAGTTGCATTTTCTACAGAAAGAGTGTTCAGATCAGCTCAATCAAAAGTATGGTTTAACTCTGTTAGCTGAATGCACAGATCAGAAAGAAGTTTCACCGAATGATTCTGTGTAGTTTATATTTGAAGACATTCCTTTTTCCACTATTACCCTCTTAGCGCTCCGAATCTCCACTTGCATTTTCTACAAAAAGAGTGTTTCATAACTGCTCAATCAAAAATATGTTTTATCTCTGTTAACTGAATTTACAGATCAGAAATAAGTTTCACAGAATGCATCTGTGTAGTTTTTATTTGAAGATATTCTTTTTCCCAATGTAGGCCTCTTAGCGCTTAGCATGTCCAATTGCAGTTTCTACAGAAAGAGTGTTTCAGAACGGCTCAATCAAAAGTAAGGTTCAACTCTGTTAGTTGAATGCACAGAACAGAAAGAATTTTCACAGAATGCTACTGTGTAGTTTATATTTGAATATATTCCTTTTTCCACTATTACCCTCTTAGCGCTCCGAATGTCCACTTGCATTTTCTACAGAAAGAGTGTTCAGAACTGCGCAATCAAAAGTATGGTTTAACTCTGTTAGCTTAATGAACATATCAGAAATAAGTTTCACACAATGCTTCTGTGTAGTTTTTATTTGAAGCTATTATTTTTACCAATAGAGGCCTCTTAGCGCTCAGAATGTCCAATTGCAGTTTCTACAGAAAGAGTGTTTCAGAAAGGCTCAATCAAAAGTAAGGTTCAACTCTGTTAGTTGAATGCACAGAACAGAAAGAAGTTTCATACAATGCTTCTGTGTAGTTTATATTTGAACACATTCTTTTTTCCACTATTACCCACTTAGCGCTACGAATGTCCAGTTGCATTTTCTACAGACAGAGTGTTTCAAAACTGCTCAATCAAAAGTATGGTTCATCTCTGTTAGCTGAATGCTCAGATCAGAAAGAAGTTTCACAGAATGCTTCTGTGTAGTTTATATTTGAATATATTCCTTTTTCCACTACTATTCTCTTAGCGCTCCAAATGTCCAGTTGCATTTTCTACAGAAAGAGTGTTCAGATCTGCTCAATCAAAAGTATGGTTTAACTCTGTTAGCTGAATGCACAGATCAGAAAGAAGTTTCACAGAATGATTCTGTGTAGTTTATATTTGGAGACATTCCTTTTTCCACTATTACCCTCTTAGCGCTCCGAATCTCCACTTGCATTTTCTACAGAAAGAGTGTTTCAGAACGGCTCAATCAAAACTAAGGTTCAACTCTTTTAGTTGAACAAACAGAACAGAAAGAAGTTTCACACAATTCTTCTGTGTAGTTTTTATTTGTAGACATTCTTTTTCCCAATATAGGCCTCTTAGCGCTCAGAATGTCCAATTGCAGTTTCTACAGAAAGAGTGTTTCAGAACGGCTCAATCAAAAGTAAGGTTCAACTCTGTTAGTTGAATGCACAGAACAGAAAGAAGTTTCATACAATGCTTCTGTGTAGTTTATATTTGAACATATTCTTTTTTCCACTATTACCCACTTAGCGCTACGAATGTCCAGTTGCATTTACCACAGACAGAGTGTTTCAAAACTGCTCAATCAAAAGTATGGTTTAACTCTGTTAGCTGAGTGCTCAGATCAGAAAGAAGTTTCACAGAATGCTTCTGTGTAGTTTATATTTGAATATATTCCTTTTTCCACTACTACGCTCTTAGCGCTCCAAATGTCCAGTTGCATTTTCTACAGAAAGAGTGTTCAGATCTGCTCAATCAAAAGTATGGTTTAACTCTGTTAGCTGAATGCACAGATCAGAAAGAAGTTTCACCGAATGATTCTGTGTAGTTTATATTTGAAGACATTCCTTTTTCCACTATTACCCTCTTAGCGCTCGGAATCTCCACTTGCATTTTCTACAAAAAGAGTGTTTCATAACTGCTCAATCAAAAATATGTTTTATCTCTGTTAACTGAATTTACAGATGAGAATTAAGTTTCACAGAATGCATCGGTGTAGTTTTTATTTGAAGATATTATTTTTCTCAATATAGGTCTCTTAGCGCTTAGCATGTCCAATTGCAGTTTCTACAGAAAGAGTGTCTCAGAACGGCTCAATCAAAAGTAAGGTTCAAGTCTGTTAGTTGAATGCACAGAACAGAAAGAATTTTCACAGAATGCTACTGTGTAGTTTATATTTGAATATATTCCTTTTTCCACTATTACCCTCTTAGCGCTCCGAATGTCCACTTGCATTTTCTACAGAAAGAGTGTTCAGAACTGCGCAATCAAAAGTATGGTTTAACTCTGTTAGCTTAATGAACATATCAGTAATAAGTTTCACACAATGCTTCTGTGTAGTTTTTATTTGAAGATATTATTTTTCCCAATATAGGCCTCTTAGCGCTCAGAATGTCCAATTGCAGTTTCTACAGAAAGAGTGTTTCAGAAAGGCTCAATCAAAAGTAAGGTTCAACTCTGTTAGTTGAATGCACAGAACAGAAAGAAGTTTCATACAATGCTTCTGTGTAGTTTATATTTGAACATATTCTTTTTTCCACTATTACCCACTTAGCGCTACGAATGTCCAGTTGCATTTTCTACAGACAGAGTGTTTCAAAACTGCTCAATCAAAAGTATGGTTTAACTCTGTTGGCTGAATGCTCAGATCAGAAAGAAGTTTCACAGAATGCTTCTGTGTAGTTTATATTTGAATATATTCCTTTTTCCACTACTACTCTCTTAGCGCTCCAAATGTCCAGTTGCATTTTCTACAGAAAGAGTGTTCAGATCTGCTCAATCAAAAGTATGGTTTAACTCTGTTAGCTGAATGCACAGATCAGAAAGAAGTTTCACAGAATGATTCTGTGTAGTTTATATTTGGAGACATTCCTTTTTCCACTATTACCCTCTTAGCGCTCCGAATCTCCACTTGCATTTTCTACAGAAAGAGTGTTTCAGAACGGCTCAATCAAAACTAAGGTTCAACTCTTTTAGTTGAACAAACAGAACAGAAAGAAGTTTCACACAATTCTTCTGTGTAGTTTTTATTTGTAGACATTCTTTTTCCCAATATAGGCCTCTTAGCGCTCAGAATGTCCAATTGCAGTTTCTACAGAAAGAGTGTTTCAGAACGGCTCAATCAAAAGTAAGGTTCAACTCTGTTAGTTGAATGCACAGAACAGAAAGAAGTTTCATACAATGCTTCTGTGTAGTTTATATTTGAACATATTCTTTTTTCCACTATTACCCACTTAGTGCTACGAATATCCAGTTGCATTTTCTACAGACAGAGTGTTTCAAAACTGCTCAATCAAAAGTATGGTTTAACTCTGTTAGCTGAATGCTCAGATCAGAAAGAAGTTTCACAGAATGCTTCTGTGTAGTTTATATTTGAATATATTCCTTTTTCCACTACTACGCTCTTAGCGCTCCAAATGTCCAGTTGCATTTTCTACAGAAAGAGTGTTCAGATCTGCTCAGTCAAAAGTATGTTTTAACTCTGTTAGCAGAATGCACAGATCAGAAAGAAGTTTCACCGAATGATTCTGTGTAGTTTATATTTGTAGACATTCCTTTTTCCACTATTACCCTCTTAGCGCTCCGAATCTCCACTTGCATTTTCTACAAAAAGAGTGTTTCATAACTGCTCAATCAAAAATATGTTTTAACTCTGTTAACTGAATTTACAGATCAGAAATAAGTTTCACAGAATACATCTGTGTAGATTTTATTTGAAGATATTATTTTTCCCAATGTAGGCCTCTTAGCGCTTAGCATGTCCAATTGCAGTTTCTACAGAAAGAGTGTTTCAGAACGGCTCAATCAAAAGTAAGGTTCAACTCTGTTAGTTGAATGCACAGAACAGAAAGAATTTTCACAGAATGCTACTGTGTAGTTTATATTTGAATATATTCCTTTTTCCACTATTACCCTCTTAGCGCTCCGAATGTCCACTTGCATTTTCTACAGAAAGAGTGTTCAGAACTGCGCAATCAAAAGTATGGTTTAACTCTGTTAGCTTAATGAACATATCAGAAATAAGTTTCACACAATGCTTCTGTGTAGTTTTTATTTGAAGATATTATTTTTCCCAATATAGGCCTCTTAGCGCTCAGAATGTCCAATTGCAGTTTCTACAGAAAGAGTGTTTCAGAAAGGCTCAATCAAAAGTAAGGTTCAACTCTGTTAGTTGAATGCACAGAACAGAAAGTAGTTTCATACAATGCTTCTGTGTAGTTTATATTTGAACATATTCTTTTTTCCACTATTACCCACTTAGCGCTACGAATGTCCAGTTGCCTTTTCTACAGACAGAGTGTTTCAACACTGCTCAATCAAAAGTATGGTTTAACTCTGTTAGCTGAATGCTCAGATCAGAAAGAAGTTTCACAGAATGCTTCTGTGTAGTTTATATTTGAATATATTCCTTTTTCCACTACTACGCTCTTAGCGCTCCAAATGTCCAGTTGCATTTTCTACAGAAAGAGTGTTCAGATCTGCTCAATCAAAAGTATGTTTTAACTCTGTTAGCAGAATGCACAGATCAGAAAGAAGTTTCACCGAATGATTCTGTGTAGTTTATATTTGTAGACATTCCTTTTTCCACTATTACCCTCTTAGCGCTCCGAATCTCCACTTGCATTTTCTACAAAAAGAGTGTTTCATAACTGCTCAATCAAAAATATGTTTTAACTCTGTTAACTGAATTTACAGATCAGAAATAAGTTTCACAGAATACATCTGTGTAGATTTTATTTGAAGATATTATTTTTCCCAATGTAGGCCTCTTAGCGCTTAGCATGTCCAATTGCAGTTTCTACAGAAAGAGTGTTTCAGAACGGCTCAATCAAATGTAAGGTTCAACTCTGTTAGTTGAATGCACAGAACAGAAAGAATTTTCACAGAATGCTACTGTGTAGTTTATATTTGAATATATTCCTTTTTCCACTATTACCCTGTTAGCGCTCCGAATGTCCACTTGCATTTTCTACAGAAAGAGTGTTCAGAACTGCGCAATCAAAAGTATGGTTTAACTCTGTTAGCTTAATGAACATATCAGAAATAAGTTTCACACAATGCTTCTGTGTAGTTTTTATTTGAAGATATTATTTTTCCCAATATAGGCCTCTTAGCGCTCAGAATGTCCAATTGCAGTTTCTACAGAAAGAGTGTTTCAGAAAGGCTCAATCAAAAGTAAGGTTCAACTCTGTTAGTTGAATGCACAGAACAGAAAGTAGTTTCATACAATGCTTCTGTGTAGTTTATATTTGAACATATTCTTTTTTCCACTATTACCCACTTAGCGCTACGAATGTCCAGTTGCATTTTCTACAGACAGAGTGTTTCAAAACTGCTCAATCAAAAGTATGGTTTAATTCTGTTAGCTGAATGCTCAGATCAGAAAGAAGTTTCACAGAATGCTTCTGTGTAGTTTATATTTGAATATATTCCTTTTTCCACTACTACTCTCTTAGCGCTCCAAATGTCCAGTTGCATTTTCTACAGAAAGAGTGTTCAGATCTGCTCAATCAAAAGTATGGTTTAACTCTGTTAGCTGAATGCACAGATCAGAAAGAAGTTTCACAGAATGATTCTGTGTAGTTTATATTTGGAGACATTCCTTTTTCCACTATTACCCTCTTAGCGCTCCGAATGTCCACTTGCATTTTCTACAGAAAGAGTGTTTCAGAACGGCTCAATCAAAACTAAGGTTCAACTCTTTTAGTTGAACAAACAGAACAGAAAGAAGTTTCACACAATTCTTCTGTGTAGTTTTTATTTGTAGACATTCTTTTTCCCAATATAGGCCTCTTAGCGCTCAGAATGTCCAATTGCAGTTTCTACAGAAAGAGTGTTTCAGAACGGCTCATTCAAAAGTAAGGTTCAACTCTGTTAGTTGAATGCACAGAACAGAAAGAAGTTTCATACAATGCTTCTGTGTAGTTTATATTTGAACATATTCTTTTTTCCACTATTACCCACTTAGCGCTACGAATGTCCAGTTGCATTTTCCACAGACAGAGTGTTTCAAAACTGCTCAATCAAAAGTATGGTTTAACTCTGTTAGCTGAGTGCTCAGATCAGAAAGAAGTTTCACAGAATGCTTCTGTGTAGTTTATATTTGTATATATTCCTTTTTCCACTACTACGCTCTTAGCGCTCCAAATGTCCAGTTGCATTTTCTACAGAAAGAGTGTTCAGATCTGCTCAATCAAAAGTATGGTTTAACTCTGTTAGCTGAATGCACAGATCAGAAAGAAGTTTCACCGAATGATTCAGTGTAGTTTATATTTGAAGACATTACTTTTTCCACTATTACCCTCTTAGCGCTCCGAATCTCCACTTGCATTTTCTACAAAAAGAGTGTTTCATAACTGCTCAATCAAAAATATGTTTTATCTCTGTTAACTGAATTTACAGATCAGAAATAAGTTTCACAGAATGCATCTGTGTAGTTTTTATTTGAAGATATTCTTTTTCCCAATGTAGGCCTCTTAGCGCTTAGCATGTCCAATTGCAGTTTCTACAGAAAGAGTGTTTCAGAACGGCTCAATCAAAAGTAAGGTTCAACTCTGTTAGTTGAATGCACAGAACAGAAAGAATTTTCACAGAATGCTACTGTGTAGTTTATATTTGAATATATTCCTTTTTCCACTATTACCCTCTTAGCGCTCCGAATGTCCACTTGCATTTTCTACAGAAAGAGTGTTCAGAACTGCGCAATCAAAAGTATGGTTTAACTCTGTTAGCTTAATGAACATATCAGAAATAAGTTTCACACAATGCTTCTGTGTAGTTTATATTTGAACATATTCTTTTTTCCACTATTACCCACTTAGCGCTACGAATGTCCAGTTGCATTTTCTACAGACAGAGTGTTTCAAAACAGCTCAATCAAAAGTATGGTTTAACTCTGTTAGCTGAATGCTCAGATCAGAAAGAAGTTTCACAGAATGCTTCTGTGTAGTTTATATTTGAATATATTCCTTTTTCCACTACTACTCTCTTAGCGCTCCAAATGTCCAGTTGCATTTTCTACAGAAAGAGTGTTCAGATCTGCTCAATCAAAAGTATGGTTTAACTCTGTTAGCTGAATGCACAGATCAGAAAGAAGTTTCACAGAATGATTCTGTGTAGTTTATATTTGGAGACATTCCTTTTTCCACTATTATCCTCTTAGCGCTCCGAATCTCCACTTGCATTTTCTACAGAAAGAGTGTTTCAGAACGGCTCAATCAAAACTAAGGTTCAACTCTTTTAGTTGAACAAACAGAACAGAAAGAAGTTTCACACAATTCTTCTGTGTAGTTTTTAATTGTAGACATTCTTTTTCCCAATATAGGCCTCTTAGCGCTCAGAATGTCCAATTGCAGTTTCTACAGAAAGAGTGTTTCAGAACGGCTCAATCAAAAGTAAGGTTCAACTCTGTTAGTTGAATGCACAGAACAGAAAGTAGTTTCATACAATGCTTCTGTGTAGTTTATATTTGAACATATTCTTTTTTCCACTATTACCCACTTAGCGCTACGAATGTCCAGTTGCATTTTCTACAGATAGAGTGTTTCAAAGCTGCTCAATCAAATGTATGGTTTATCTCTGTTAGCTGAATGCTCAGATCAGAAAGAAGTTTCACAGAATGCTTCTGTGTAGTTTATATTTGAATATATTCCTTTTTCCACTACTACGCTCTTAGCGCTCCAAATGTCCAGTTGCATTTTCTACAGAAAGAGTGTTCAGATCTGCTCAATCAAAAGTATGGTTTAACTCTGTTAGCTGAATGCACAGATCAGAAAGAAGTTTCACCGAATGATTCTGTGTAGTTTATATTTGAAGACATTCTTTTTTCCACTATTACCCTCTTAGCGCTCCGAATCTCCACTTGCATTTTCTACAAAAAGAGTGTTTCATAACTGCTCAATCAAAAATATGTTTTATCTCCGTTAACTGAATTTACAGATCAGAAATAAGTTTCACAGAATGCATCTGTGTAGTTTTTATTTGAAGATATTCTTTTTCCCAATGTAGGCCTCTTAGCGCTTAGCATGTCCAATTGCAGTTTCTACAGAAAGAGTGTTTCAGAACGGCTCAATCAAAAGTAAGGTTCAATTCTGTTAGTTGAATGCACAGAACAGAAAGTATTTTCACAGAGTGCTACTGTGTAGTTTATATTTGAATATATTACTTTTTCCACTATTACCCTCTTAGCGCTCCGAATGTCCACTTGCATTTTCTACAGAAAGAGTGTTCAGGACTGCGCAATCAAAAGTATGGTTTAACTCTGTTAGCTTAATGAACATATCAGAAAAAAGTTTCACACAATGCTTCTGTGTAGTTTTTATTTGAAGATATTTTTTTTCCCAATATAGGCCTCTTAGCGCTCAGAATGTCCAATTGCAGTTTCTACAGGAAGAGTGTTTCAGAAAGGCTCAATCAAATGTAAGGTTCAACTCTGTTAGTTGAATGCACAGAACAGAAAGAAGTTTCATACAATGCTTCTGTGTAGTTTATATTTGAACATATTCTTTTTTCCACTATTACCCACTTAGCGCTACGAATGTCCAGTTGCATTTTCTACAGACAGAGTGTTTCAAAACTGCTCAATCAAAAGTATGGTTTAACTCTGTTAGCTGAATGCTCAGATCAGAAAGAAGTTTCACAGAATGCTTCTGTGTAGTTTATATTTGAATATATTCCTTTTTCCACTACTACTCTCTTAGCGCTCCAAATGTCCAGTTGCATTTTCTACAGAAAGAGTGTTCAGATCTGCTCAATCAAAAGTATGGTTTAACTCTGTTAGCTGAATGCACAGATCAGAAAGAAGTTTCACAGAATGATTCTGTGTAGTTTATATTTGGAGACATTCCTTTTTCCACTGTTACCCTCTTAGCGCTCCGAATCTCCACTTGCATTTTCTACAAAAAGAGTGTTTCATAACTGCTCAATCAAAAATATGTTTTATCTCTGTTAACTGAATTTACAGATCAGAAATATGTTTCACAGAATGCATCTGTGTAGTTTTTATTTGAAGATATTCTTTTTCCCAATGTAGGCCTCTTAGCGCTTAGCATGTCCAATTGCAGTTTCTACAGAAAGAGTGTTTCAGAACGGCTCAATCAAAAGTAAGGTTCAACTCTGTTTGTTGAATGCACAGAACAGAAAGCATTTTCACAGAATGCTACTGTGTAGTTTATATTTGAATATATTCCTTTTTCCACTATTACCCTCTTAGCGCTCCGAATGTCCACTTGCATTTTCTACAGAAAGTGTGTTCAGAACTGCGCAATCAAAAGTATGGTTTAACTCTGTTAGCTTAATGAACATATCAGAAATAAGTTTCACACAATGCTTCTGTGTAGTTTTTATTTGAAGATATTATTTTTCCCAATAGAGGCCTCTTAGCGCTCAGAATGTCCAATTGCAGTTTCTACAGAAAGAGTGTTTCAGAAAGGCTCAATCAAAAGTAAGGTTCAACTCTGTTAGTTGAATGCACAGAACAGAAAGAAGTTTCATACAATGCTTCTGTGTAGTTTATATTTGAACATATTCTTTTTTCCACTATTACCCACTTAGCGCTACGAATGTCCAGTTGCATTTTCTACAGACAGAGTGTTTCAAAACTGCTCAATCAAAAGTATGGTTCATCTCTGTTAGCTGAATGCTCAGATCAGAAAGAAGTTTCACAGAATGCTTCTGTGTAGTTTATATTTGTATATATTCCTTTTTCCACTACTACTCTCTTAGCGCTCCAAATGTCCAGTTGCATTTTCTACAGAAAGAGTGTTCAGATCTGCTCAATCAAAAGTATGGTTTAACTCTGTTAGCTGAATGCACAGATCAGAAAGAAGTTTCACAGAATGATTCTGTGTAGTTTATATTTGGAGACATTCCTTTTTCCACTATTACCCTCTTAGCGCTCCGAATCTCCACTTGCATTTTCTACAGAAAGAGTGTTTCAGAACGGCTCAATCAAAACTAAGGTTCAACTCTTTTAGTTGAACAAACAGAACAGAAAGAAGTTTCACACAATTCTTCTGTGTAGTTTTTATTTGTAGACATCCTTTTTCCCAATATAGGCCTCTTAGCGCTCAGAATGTCCAATTGCAGTTTCTACAGAAAGAGTGTTTCAGAACGGCTCAATCAAAAGTAAGGTTCAACTCTGTTAGTTGAATGCACAGAACAGAAAGAAGTTTCATACAATGCTTCTGTGTAGTTTATATTTGAACATATTCTTTTTTCCACTATTACCCACTTAGCGCTACGAATGTCCAGTTGCATTTTCTACAGACAGAGTGTTTCAAAACAGCTCAATCAAAAGTATGGTTTAACTCTGTTAGCTGAATGCTCAGATCAGAAAGAAGTTTCACAGAATGCTTCTGTGTAGTTTATATTTGAATATATTCCTTTTTCCACTACTACTCTCTTAGCGCTCCAAATGTCCAGTTGCATTTTCTACAGAAAGAGTGTTCAGATCTGCTCAATCAAAAGTATGGTTTAACTCTGTTAGCTGAATGCACAGATCAGAAAGAAGTTTCACAGAATGATTCTGTGTAGTTTATATTTGGAGACATTCCTTTTTCCACTATTATCCTCTTAGCGCTCCGAATCTCCACTTGCATTTTCTACAGAAAGAGTGTTTCAGAACGGCTCAATCAAAACTAAGGTTCAACTCTTTTAGTTGAACAAACAGAACAGAAAGAAGTTTCACACAATTCTTCTGTGTAGTTTTTAATTGTAGACATTCTTTTTCCCAATATAGTCCTCTTAGCGCTCAGAATGTCCAATTGCAGTTTCTACAGAAAGAGTGTTTCAGAACGGCTCAATCAAAAGTAAGGTTCAACTCTGTTAGTTGAATGCACAGAACAGAAAGAAGTTTCATACAATGCTTCTGTGTAGTTTATATTTGAACATATTCTTTTTTCCACTATTACCCACTTAGCGCTACGAATGTCCAGTTGCATTTTCTACAGACAGAGTGTTTCAAAGCTGCTCAATCAAATGTATGGTTTATCTCTGTTAGCTGAATGCTCAGATCAGAAAGAAGTTTCACAGAATGCTTCTGTGTAGTTTATATTTGAATATATTCCTTTTTCCACTACTACGCTCTTAGCGCTCCAAATGTCCAGTTGCATTTTCTACAGAAAGAGTGTTCAGATCTGCTCAATCAAAAGTATGGTTTAACTCTGTTAGCTGAATGCACAGATCAGAAAGAAGTTTCACCGAATGATTCTGTGTAGTTTATATTTGAAGACATTCTTTTTTCCACTATTACCCTCTTAGCGCTCCGAATCTCCACTTGCATTTTCTACAAAAAGAGTGTTTCATAACTGCTCAATCAAAAATATGTTTTATCTCCGTTAACTGAAATTACAGATCAGAAATAAGTTTCACAGAATGCATCTGTGTAGTTTTTATTTGAAGATATTCTTTTTCCCAATGTAGGCCTCTTAGCGCTTAGCATGTCCAATTGCAGTTTCTACAGAAAGAGTGTTTCAGAACGGCTCAATCAAAAGTAAGGTTCAACTCTGTTAGTTGAATGCACAGAACAGAAAGTATTTTCACAGAGTGCTACTGTGTAGTTTATATTTGAATATATTACTTTTTCCACTATTACCCTCTTAGCGCTCCGAATGTCCACTTGCATTTTCTACAGAAAGAGTGTTCAGGACTGCGCAATCAAAAGTATGGTTTAACTCTGTTAGCTTAATGAACATATCAGAAAAAAGTTTCACACAATGCTTCTGTGTAGTTTTTATTTGAAGATATTTTTTTTCCCAATATAGGCCTCTTAGCGCTCAGAATGTCCAATTGCAGTTTCTACAGGAAGAGTGTTTCAGAAAGGCTCAATCAAATGTAAGGTTCAACTCTGTTAGTTGAATGCACAGAACAGAAAGAAGTTTCATACAATGCTTCTGTGTAGTTTATATTTGAACATATTCTTTTTTCCACTATTACCCACTTAGCGCTACGAATGTCCAGTTGCATTTTCTACAGACAGAGTGTTTCAAAACTGCTCAATCAAAAGTATGGTTTAACTCTGTTAGCTGAATGCTCAGATCAGAAAGAAGTTTCACAGAATGCTTCTGTGTAGTTTATATTTGAATATATTCCTTTTTCCACTACTACTCTCTTAGCGCTCCAAATGTCCAGTTGCATTTTCTACAGAAAGAGTGTTCAGATCTGCTCAATCAAAAGTATGGTTTAACTCTGTTAGCTGAATGCACAGATCAGAAAGAAGTTTCACAGAATGATTCTGTGTAGTTTATATTTGGAGACATTCCTTTTTCCACTATTACCCTCTTAGCGCTCCGAATCTCCACTTGCATTTTCTACAGAAAGAGTGTTTCAGAACGGCTCAATCAAAACTAAGGTTCAACTCTTTTAGTTGAACAAACAGAACAGAAAGAAGTTTCACACAATTCTTCTGTGTAGTTTTTAATTGTAGACATTCTTTTTCCCAATATAGGCCTCTTAGCGCTCAGAATGTCCAATTGCAGTTTCTACAGAAAGAGTGTTTCAGAACGGCTCAATCAAAAGTAAGGTTCAACTCTGTTAGTTGAATGCACAGAACAGAAAGAAGTTTCATACAATGCTTCTGTGTAGTTTATATTTGAACATATTCTTTTTTCCACTATTACCCACTTAGCGCTACGAATGTCCAGTTGCATTTTCTACAGACAGAGTGTTTCAAAGCTGCTCAATCAAATGTATGGTTTATCTCTGTTAGCTGAATGCTCAGATCAGAAAGAAGTTTCACAGAATGCTTCTGTGTAGTTTATATTTGAATATATTCCTTTTTCCACTACTACGCTCTTAGCGCTCCAAATGTCCAGTTGCATTTTCTACAGAAAGAGTGTTCAGATCTGCTCAATCAAAAGTATGGTTTAACTCTGTTAGCTGAATGCACAGATCAGAAAGAAGTTTCACCGAATGATTCTGTGTAGTTTATATTTGAAGACATTCTTTTTTCCACTATTACCCTCTTAGCGCTCCGAATCTCCACTTGCATTTTCTACAAAAAGAGTGTTTCATAACTGCTCAATCAAAAATATGTTTTATCTCCGTTAACTGAATTTACAGATCAGAAATAAGTTTCACAGAATGCATCTGTGTAGTTTTTATTTGAAGATATTCTTTTTCCCAATGTAGGCCTCTTAGCGCTTAGCATGTCCAATTGCAGTTTCTACAGAAAGAGTGTTTCAGAACGGCTCAATCAAAAGTAAGGTTCAACTCTGTTAGTTGAATGCACAGAACAGAAAGTATTTTCACAGAGTGCTACTGTGTAGTTTATATTTGAATATATTACTTTTTCCACTATTACCCTCTTAGCGCTCCGAATGTCCACTTGCATTTTCTACAGAAAGAGTGTTCAGGACTGCGCAATCAAAAGTATGGTTTAACTCTGTTAGCTTAATGAACATATCAGAAAAAAGTTTCACACAATGCTTCTGTGTAGTTTTTATTTGAAGATATTTTTTTTCCCAATATAGGCCTCTTAGCGCTCAGAATGTCCAATTGCAGTTTCTACAGGAAGAGTGTTTCAGAAAGGCTCAATCAAATGTAAGGTTCAACTCTGTTAGTTGAATGCACAGAACAGAAAGAAGTTTCATACAATGCTTCTGTGTAGTTTATATTTGAATATATTCTTTTTTCCACTATTACCCACTTAGCGCTACGAATGTCCAGTTGCATTTTCTACATACAGAGTGTTTCAAAACTGCTCAATCAAAAGTATGGTTTAACTCTGTTAGCTGAATGCTCAGATCAGAAAGAAGTTTCACAGAATGCTTCTGTGTAGTTTATATTTGAATATATTCCTTTTTCCACTACTACTCTCTTAGCGCTCCAAATGTCCAGTTGCATTTTCTACAGAAAGAGTGTTCAGATCTGCTCAATCAAAAGTATGGTTTAACTCTGTTAGCTGAATGCACAGATCAGAAAGAAGTTTCACAGAATGATTCTGTGTAGTTTATATTTGGAGACATTCCTTTTTCCACTGTTACCCTCTTAGCGCTCCGAATCTCCACTTGCATTTTCTACAAAAAGAGTGTTTCATAACTGCTCAATCAAAAATATGTTTTATCTCTGTTAACTGAATTTACAGATCAGAAATATGTTTCACAGAATGCATCTGTGTAGTTTTTATTTGAAGATATTCTTTTTCCCAATGTAGGCCTCTTAGCGCTTAGCATGTCCAATTGCAGTTTCTACAGAAAGAGTGTTTCAGAACGGCTCAATCAAAAGTAAGGTTCAACTCTGTTTGTTGAATGCACAGAACAGAAAGCATTTTCACAGAATGCTACTGTGTAGTTTATATTTGAATATATTCCTTTTTCCACTATTACCCTCTTAGCGCTCCGAATGTCCACTTGCATTTTCTACAGAAAGTGTGTTCAGAACTGCGCAATCAAAAGTATGGTTTAACTCTGTTAGCTTAATGAACATATCAGAAATAAGTTTCACACAATGCTTCTGTGTAGTTTTTATTTGAAGATATTATTTTTCCCAATAGAGGCCTCTTAGCGCTCAGAATGTCCAATTGCAGTTTCTACAGAAAGAGTGTTTCAGAAAGGCTCAATCAAAAGTAAGGTTCAACTCTGTTAGTTGAATGCACAGAACAGAAAGAAGTTTCATACAATGCTTCTGTGTAGTTTATATTTGAACATATTCTTTTTTCCACTATTACCCACTTAGCGCTACGAATGTCCAGTTGCATTTTCTACAGACAGAGTGTTTCAAAACTGCTCAATCAAAAGTATGGTTCATCTCTGTTAGCTGAATGCTCAGATCAGAAAGAAGTTTCACAGAATGCTTCTGTGTAGTTTATATTTGTATATATTCCTTTTTCCACTACTACTCTCTTAGCGCTCCAAATGTCCAGTTGCATTTTCTACAGAAAGAGTGTTCAGATCTGCTCAATCAAAAGTATGGTTTAACTCTGTTAGCTGAATGCACAGATCAGAAAGAAGTTTCACAGAATGATTCTGTGTAGTTTATATTTGGAGACATTCCTTTTTCCACTATTACCCTCTTAGCGCTCCGAATCTCCACTTGCATTTTCTACAGAAAGAGTGTTTCAGAACGGCTCAATCAAAACTAAGGTTCAACTCTCTTAGTTGAACAAACAGAACAGAAAGAAGTTTCACACAATTCTTCTGTGTAGTTTTTATTTGTAGACATCCTTTTTCCCAATATAGGCCTCTTAGCGCTCAGAATGTCCAATTGCAGTTTCTACAGAAAGAGTGTTTCAGAACGGCTCAATCAAAAGTAAGGTTCAACTCTGTTAGTTGAATGCACAGAACAGAAAGAAGTTTCATACAATGCTTCTGTGTAGTTTATATTTGAACATATTCATTTTTCCACTATTACCCACTTAGCGCTACGAATGTCCAGTTGCATTTTCTACAGACAGAGTGTTTCAAAACTGCTCAATGAAAAGTATGGTTTAACTCTGTTAGCTGAATTTTCAGATCAGAAAGTAGTTTCACA
The DNA here is from genome assembly GCF_028878055.3 of Symphalangus syndactylus. NCBI lineage: Eukaryota > Metazoa > Chordata > Mammalia > Primates > Hylobatidae > Symphalangus > Symphalangus syndactylus. The sequence goes on from NC_072427.2 coordinate 2,450,642, forward strand.
GAATGCTTCTGTGTAGTTTATATTTGAATATATTCCTTTTTCCACTACTACGCTCTTAGCGCTCCAAATGTCCAGTTGCATTTTCTACAGAAAGAGTGTTCAGATCTGCTCAATCAAAAGTATGGTTTAACTCTGTTAGCTGAATGCACAGATCAGAAAGAAGTTTCACCGAATGATTCTGTGTAGTTTATGTTTGAAGACATTCCTTTTTCCACTATTACCCTCTTAGCGCTCCGAATCTCCACTTGCATTTTCTACAAAAAGAGTGTTTCATAACTGCTCAATCAAAAATATGTTTTATCTCTGTTAACTGAATTTACAGATCAGAAATAAGTTTCACAGAATGCATCTGTGTAGTTTTTATTTGAAGATATTCTTTTTCCCAATGTAGGCCTCTTAGCGCTTAGCATGTCCAATTGCAGTTTCTACAGAAAGAGTGTTTCAGAACGGCTCAATCAAAAGTAAGGTTCAACTCTGTTAGTTGAATGCACAGAACAGAAAGTATTTTCACAGAATGCTACTGTGTAGTTTATATTTGAATATATTCCTTTTTCCACTATTACCCTCTTAGCGCTCCGAATGTCCACTTGCATTTTCTACAGAAAGAGTGTTCAGAACTGCGCAATCAAAAGTATGGTTTAACTCTGTTAGCTTAATGAACATATCAGAAAGAAGTTTCACACAATGCTTCTGTGTAGTTTTTATTTGAAGATATTATTTTTCCCAATAGAGGCCTCTTAGCGCTCAGAATGTCCAATTGCAGTTTCTACAGAAAGAGTGTTTCAGAAAGGCTCAATCAAAAGTAAGGTTCAACTCTGTTAGTTGAATGCACAGAACAGAAAGAAGTTTCATACAATGCTTCTGTGTAGTTTATATTTGAACATATTCTTTTTTCCACTATTACCCACTTAGCGCTACGAATGTCCAGTTGCATTTTCTACAGACAGAGTGTTTCAAAACCGCTCAATCAAAAGTATGGTTCATCTCTGTTAGCTGAATGCTCAGATCAGAAAGAAGTTTCACAGAATGCTTCTGTGTAGTTTATATTTGAATATATTCCTTTTTCCACTACTACTCTCTTAGCGCTCCAAATGTCCAGTTGCATTTTCTACAGAAAGAGTGTTCAGATCTGCTCAATCAAAAGTATGGTTTAACTCTGTTAGCTGAATGCACAGATCAGAAAGAAGTTTCACAGAATGATTCTGTGTAGTTTATATTTGGAGACATTCCTTTTTCCACTGTTACCCTCTTAGCGCTCCGAATCTCCACTTGCATTTTCTACAGAAAGAGTGTTTCAGAACGGCTCAATCAAAAATATGTTTTATCTCTGTTAACTGAATTTACAGATCAGACATAAGTTTCACAGAATGCATCTGTGTAGTTTTTATTTGAAGATATTCTTTTTCCCAATGTAGGTCGCTTATCGCTTAGCATGTCCAATTGCAGTTTCTACAGAAAGAGTGTTTCAGAACGGCTCAATCAAAAGTAAGGTTCAACTCTGTTAGTTGAATGCACAGAACAGAAAGAATTTTCACAGAATGCTACTGTGTAGTTTATATTTGAATATATTTCTTTTTCCACTATTACCCTCCTAGCGCTCCGAATGTCCACTTGCATTTTCTACAGAAAGAGTGTTCAGAACTGCGCAATCAAAAGTATGGTTTAACTCTGTTAGCTTAATGAACATATCAGAAATAAGTTTCACACAATGCTTCTGTGTAGTTTTTATTTGAAGATATTTTTTTTCCCAATATAGGCCTCTTAGCGCTCAGAATGTCCAATTGCAGTTTCTACAGAAAGAGTGTTTCAGAAAGGCTCAATCAAATGTAAGGTTCAACACTGTTAGTTGAATGCACAGAACAGAAAGAAGTTTCATACAATGCTTCTGTGTAGTTTATATTTGAACATATTCTTTTTTCCACTATTACCCACTTAGCGCTACGAATGTCCAGTTGCATTTTCTACAGACAGAGTGTTTCAAAACTGCTCAATCAAAAGTATGGTTTAACTCTGTTAGCTGAATGCTCAGATCAGAAAGAAGTTTCACAGAATGCTTCTGTGTAGTTTATATTTGAATATATTCCTTTTTCCACTACTACTCTCTTAGCGCTCCAAATGTCCAGTTGCATTTTCTACAGAAAGAGTGTTCAGATCTGCTCAATCAAAAGTATGGTTTAACTCTGTTAGCTGAATGCACAGATCAGAAAGAAGTTTCACAGAATGATTCTGTGTAGTTTATATTTGGAGACATTCCTTTTTCCACTGTTACCCTCTTAGCGCTCCGAATCTCCACTTGCATTTTCTACAGAAAGAGTGTTTCAGAACGGCTCAATCAAAACTAAGGTTCAACTCTTTTAGTTGAACAAACAGAACAGAAAGAAGTTTCACACAATTCTTCTGTGTAGTTTTTATTTGTAGACATTCTTTTTCCCAATATAGGCCTCTTAGCGCTCAGAATGTCCAATTGCAGTTTCTACAGAAAGAGTGTTTCAGAACGGCTCAATCAAAAGTAAGGTTCAACTCTGTTAGTTGAATGCACAGAACAGAAAGAAGTTTCATACAATGCTTCTGTGTAGTTTATATTTGAACATATTCTTTTTTACACTATTACCCACTTAGCGCTACGAAAGTCCAGTTGCATTTTCTACAGACAGAGTGTTTCAAAACTGCTCAATCAAAAGTATGGTTTAACTCTGTTAGCTGAATTTTCAGATCAGAAAGAAGTTTCACAGAATGCTTCTGTGTAGTTTATATTTGAATATATTCTTTTGCCACTACTACGCTCTTAGCGCTCCAAATGTCCAGTTGCATTTTTCTACAGAAAGAGTGTTCAGATCTGCTCAATCAAAAGTATGGTTTAACTCTGTTAGCTGAATGCACAGATCAGAAAGAAGTTTCACCGAATGATTCTGTGTAGTTTATATTTGAAGACATTCCTTTTTCAACTATTACCCTCTTAGCGCTCCGAATCTCCACTTGCATTTTCTACAAAAAGTGTGTTTCATAACTGCTCAATCAAAAATATGTTTTATCTCTGTTAACTGAATTTACAGATCAGAAATAAGTTTCACAGAATGCATCTGTGTAGTTTTTATTTGAAGATATTCTTTTTCCCAATGTAGGCCTCTTAGCGCTTAGCATGTCCAATTGCAGTTTCTACAGAAAGAGTGTTTCAGAACGGCTCAATCAAAAGTAAGGTTCAACTCTGTTAGTTGAATGCACAGAACAGAAAGCATTTTCACAGAATGCTACTGTGTAGTTTATATTTGAATATATTCCTTTTTCCACTATTACCCTCTTAGCGCTCCGAATGTCCACTTGCGTTTTCTACAGAAAGAGTGTTCAGAACTGCGCAATCAAAAGTATGGTTTAACTCTGTTAGCTTAATGAACATATCAGAAATAAGTTTCACACAATGCTTCTGTGTAGTTTTTATTTGAAGATATTATTTTTCCCAATAGAGGCCTCTTAGCGCTCAGAATGTCCAATTGCAGTTTCTACAGAAAGAGTGTTTCAGAAAGGCTCAATCAAAAGTAATGTTCAACTCTGTTAGTTGAATGCACAGAACAGAAAGAAGTTTCATACAATGCTTCTGTGTAGTTTATATTTGAACATATTCTTTTTTCCACTATTACCCACTTAGCGCTAGGAATGTCCAGTTGCATTTTCTACAGACAGAGTGTTTCAAAACTGCTCAATCAAAAGTATGGTTCATCTCTGTTAGCTGAATGCTCAGATCAGAAAGAAGTTTCACAGAATGCTTCTGTGTAGTTTATATTTGAATATATTCGTTTTTCCACTACTACTCTCTTAGCGCTCCAAATGTCCAGTTGCATTTTCTACAGAAAGAGTGTTCAGATCTGCTCAATCAAAAGTATGGTTTAACTCTGTTAGCTGAATGCACAGATCAGAAAGAAGTTTCACAGAATGGTTCTGTGTAGTTTATATTTGGAGACATTCCTTTTTCCACTATTACCCTCTTAGCGCTCCGAATCTCCACTTGCATTTTCTACAGAAAGAGTGTTTCAGAACGGCTCAATCAAAACTAAGGTTCAACTCTTTTAGTTGAACAAACAGAACAGAAAGAAGTTTCACACAATTCTTCTGTGTAGTTTTTATTTGTAGACATTCTTTTTCCCAATATAGGCCTCTTAGCGCTCAGAATGTCCAATTGCAGTTTCTACAGAAAGAGTGTTTCAGAACGGCTCATTCAAAAGTAAGGTTCAACTCTGTTAGTTGAATGCACAGAACAGAAAGAAGTTTCATACAATGCTTCTGTGTAGTTTATATTTGAACATATTCTTTTTTCCACTATTACCCACTTAGCGCTACGAATGTCCGGTTGCATTTTCTACAGAAAGAGTGTTCAGATCTGCTCAATCAAAAGTATGGTTTAACTCTGTTAGCTGAATGCACAGATCAGAAAGAAGTTTCACCGAATTATTCTGCGTAGTTTATATATGAAGACATTCCTTTTTCCACTATTAACCTCTTAGTGCTCGGAATCTCCACTTGCATTTTCTACAAAAAGAGTGTTTCATAACTGCTCAATCAAAAATATGTTTTATCTCTGTTAACTGAATTTACAGATCAGAAATAAGTTTCACAGAATGCATCTGTGTAGTTTTTATTTGAAGATATTCTTTTTCCCAATGTAGGCCTCTTAGCGCTTAGCATGTCCAATTGCAGTTTCTACAGAAAGAGTGTTTCAGAACGGCTCAATCAAAAGTAAGGTTCAACTCTGTTAGTTGAATGCACAGAACAGAAAGCATTTTCACAGAATGCTACTGTGTAGTTTATATTTGAATATATTCCTTTTTCCACTATTACCCTCTTAGCGCTCCGAATGTCCACTTGCGTTTTCTACAGAAAGAGTGTTCAGAACTGCGCAATCAAAAGTATGGTTTAACTCTGTTAGCTTAATGAACATATCAGAAATAAGTTTCACACAATGCTTCTGTGTAGTTTTTATTTGAAGATATTATTTTTCCCAATAGAGGCCTCTTAGCGCTCAGAATGTCCAATTGCAGTTTCTACAGAAAGAGTGTTTCAGAAAGGCTCAATCAAAAGTAAGGTTCAACTCTGTTAGTTGAATGCACAGAACAGAAAGAAGTTTCATACAATGCTTCTGTGTAGTTTATATTTGAACATATTCTTTTTTCCACTATTACCCACTTAGCGCTACGAATGTCCAGTTGCATTTTCTACAGACAGAGTGTTTCAAAACTGCTCAATCAAAAGTATGGTTTAACTCTGTTAGCCGAATGCTCAGATCAGAAAGAAGTTTCACAGAATGCTTCTGTGTAGTTTATATTTGAATATATTCCTTTTTCCACTACTACTCTCTTAGCGCTCCAAATGTCCAGTTGCATTTTCTACAGAAAGAGTGTTCAGATCTGCTCAATCAAAAGTATGGTTTAACACTGTTAGCTGAATGCACAGATCAGAAAGAAGTTTCACAGAATGATTCTGTGTAGTTTATATTTGGAGACATTCCTTTTTCCACTATTACCCTCTTAGCGCTCCGAATCTCCACTTGCATTTTCTACAGAAAGAGTGTTTCAGAACGGCTCAATCAAAACTAAGGTTCAACTCTTTTAGTTGAACAAACAGAACAGAAAGAAGTTTCACACAATTCTTCTGTGTAGTTTTTATTTGTAGACATTCTTTTTCCCAATATAGGCCTCCTAGCGCTCAGAATGTCCAATTGCAGTTTCTACAGAAAGAGTGTTTCAGAACGGCTCAATCAAAAGTAAGGTTCAACTCTGTTAGTTGAATGCACAGAACAGAAAGATGTTTCATACAATGCTTCTGTGTAGTTTATATTTGAACATATTTTTTTTCCACTATTACCCACTTAGCGCTACGAATGTCCAGTTGCATTTTCTACAGACAGAGTGTTTCAAAACTGCTCAATCAAAAGTATGGTTTAACTCTGTTAGCTGAATGCTCAGATCAGAAAGAAGTTTCACAGAATGCTTCTGTGTAGTTTATATTTGAATATATTCCTTTTTCCACTACTACGCTCTTAGCGCTCCAAATGTCCAGTTGCATTTTCTACAGAAAGAGTGTTCAGATCTGCTCAATCAAAAGTATGGTTTAACTCTGTTAGCTGAATGCACAGATCAGAAAGTAGTTTCACCGAATGATTCTGTGTAGTTTATATTTGAAGACATTTCTTTTTCCACTATTAAACTCTTAGCGCTCGGAATCTCCACTTGCATTTTCTACAAAAAGAGTGTTTCATAACTGCTCAATCAAAAATATGTTTTATCTCTGTTAACTGAATTTACAGATCAGAAATAAGTTTCACAGAATGCATCTGTGTAGTTTTTATCTGAAGATATTCTTTTTCCCAATGTAGGCCTCTTAGCGCATAGCATGTCCAATTGCAGTTTCTACAGAAAGAGTGTTTCAGAACGGCTCAATCAAAAGTAAGGTTCAACTCTGTTAGTTGAATGCACAGAACAGAAAGAATTTTCACAGAATGCTACTGTGTAGTTTATATTTGAATATATTCCTTTTTCCACTATTACCCTCTTAGCGCTCCGAATGTCCACTTGCATTTTCTACAGAAAGAGTGTTCAGAACTGCGCAATCAAAAGTATGGTTTAACTCTGTTAGCTTAATGAACATATCAGAAATAAGTTTCACACAATGCTTCTGTGTAGTTTTTATTTGAAGATATTATTTTTCCCAATATAGGCCTCTTAGCGCTCAGAATGTCCAATTGCACTTTCTACAGAAAGAGTGTTTCAGAAAGGCTCAATCAAAAGTAAGGTTCAACTCTGTTAGTGGAATGCACAGAACAGAAAGAAGTTTCATACAATGCTTCTGTGTAGTTTATATTTGAACATATTCTTTTTTCCACTATTACCCACTTAGCGCTACGAATGTCCAGTTGCATTTTCTACAGACAGAGTGTTTCAAAACTGCTCAATCAAAAGTATGGTTTAACTCTGTTAGCTGAATGCTCAGATCAGAAAGAAGTTTCACAGAATGATTCTGTGTAGTTTATATTTGGAGACATTCCTTTTTCCACTACTACTCTCTTAGCGCTCCAAATGTCCAGTTGCATTTTCTACAGAAAGAGTGTTCAGATCTGCTCAATCAAAAGTATGGTTTAACTCTGTTAGCTGAATGCACAGATCAGAAAGAAGTTTCACAGAATGATTCTGTGTAGTTTATATTTGGAGACATTCCTTTTTCCACTATTACCATCTTAGCGCTCCGAATCTCCACTTGCATTTTCTACAGAAAGAGTGTTTCAGAACGGCTCAATCAAAACTAAGATTCAACTCTTTTAGTTGAACAAACAGAACAGAAAGAAGTTTCACACAATTCTTCTGTGTAGTTTTTATTTGTAGACATTCTTTTTCCCAATATAGGCCTCTTAGCGCTCAGAATGTCCAATTGCAGTTTCTACAGAAAGAGTGTTTCAGAACGGCTCAATCAAAAATATGTTTTAACTCTGTTAACGGAATTTACAAATCAGAAATAAGTTTCACAGAATGCATCTGTGTAGTTTTTATTTGAAGATATTCTTTTTCCCAATGTAGGCCTCTTAGCGCTTAGCATGTCCAATTGCAGTTTCTACAGAAAGAGTGTTTCAGAACGGCTCAATCAAAAGTAAGGTTCAACTCTGTTAGTTGAATGCACAGAACAGAAAGAATTTTCACAGAATGCTACTGTGTAGTTTATATTTGAATATATTCCTTTTTCCACTATTACCCTCTTAGCGCTACGAATGTCCACTTGCATTTTCTACAGAAAGAGTGTTCAGAACTGTGCAATCAAAAGTATGGTTTAACTCTGTTAGCTTAATGAACATATCAGAAATAAGTTTCACACAATACTTCTGTGTAGTTTTTATTTGAAGATATTATTTTTCCCAATAGAGGCCTCTTAGCGCTCAGAATGTCCAATTGCAGTTTCTACAGAAAGAGTGTTTCAGAAAGGCTCAATCAAAAGTAAGGTTCAACTCTGTTAGTTGAATGCACAGAACAGAAAAAGTTTCATACAATGCTTCTGTGTAGTTTATATTTGAACATATTCTTTTTTCCACTATTACCCACTTATCGCTACGAATGTCCAGTTGCATTTTCTACAGACAGAGTGTTTCAAAACTGCTCAATCAAAAGTATGGTTTAACTCTGTTAGCTGAATGCTCAGATCAGAAAGAAGTTTCACAGAATGCTTCTGTGTAGTTTATATTTGAATATATTCCTTTTTCCACTACTATTCTCTTAGCGCTCCAAATGTCCAGTTGCATTTTCTACAGAAAGAGTGTTCAGATCTGCTCAATCAAAAGTATGGTTTAACTCTCTTAGCTGAATGCACAGATCAGAAAGAAGTTTCACAGAATGATTCTGTGTAGTTTATATTTGGAGACATTCCTTTTTCCACTGTTACCCTCTTAGCGCTCCGAATATCCACTTGCATTTTCTACAGAAAGAGTGTTTCAGAACGGCTCAATCAAAACTAAGGTTCAACTCTTTTAGTTGAACAAACAGAACAGAAAGAAGTTTCACAAATTCTTCTGTGTAGTTTTTATTTGTAGACATTCTTTTTCCCAATATAGGCCTCTTAGCGCTCAGAATGTCCAATTGCAGTTTCTACATAAAGAGTGTTTCAGAACGGCTCAATCAAAAGTAAGGTTCAACTCTGTTAGTTGAATGCACAGAACAGAAAGAAGTTTCATACAATGCTTCTGTGTAGTTTATATTTGAACATATTCTTTTTTCCACTATTACCCACTTAGCGCTACGAATGTCCAGTTGCATTTTCTACAGACAGAGTGTTTAAAAACTGCTCAATCAAAAGTATGGTTTAACTCTGTTAGCTGAATTTTCAGATCAGAAAGAAGTTTCACAGAATGCTTCTGTGTAGTTTATATTTGAAAATATTCCTTTTTCCACTACTACGCTCTTAGCGCTCCAAATGTCCAGTTGCATTTTCTACAGAAAGAGTGTTCAGATCTGCTCAATCAAAAGTATGGTTTAACTCTGTTAGCTGAATGCACAGATCAGAAAGAAGTTTCACCGAATGATTCTGTGTAGTTTATATTTGAAGACATTCCTTTTTCCACTATTACCCTCTTAGCGCTCCGAATCTCCACTTGCATTTTCTACAAAAAGAGTGTTTCATAACTGCTCAATCAAAAATATGTTTTATCTCTGTTAACTGAATTTACAGATCAGAAATAAGTTTCACAGAATGCATCTGTGTAGTTTTTATTTGAAGATATTCTTTTTCCCAATGTAGGCCTCTTAGCGCTTAGCATGTCCAATTGCAGTTTCTACAGAAAGAGTGTTTCAGAACGGCTCAATCAAAAGTAAGGTTCAACTCTGTTAGTTGAATGCACAGAACAGAAAGAATTTTCACAGAATGCTACTGTGTAGTTTATATTTGAATATATTCATTTTTCCACTATTACCCTCTTAGCGCTACGAATGTCCACTTGCATTTTCTACAGAAAGAGTGTTCAGAACTGTGCAATCAAAAGTATGGTTTAACTCTGTTAGCTTAATGAACATATCAGAAATAAGTTTCACACAATACTTCTGTGTAGTTTTTATTTGAAGATATTATTTTTCCCAATAGAGGCCTCTTAGCGCTCAGAATGTCCAATTGCAGTTTCTACAGAAAGAGTGTTTCAGAAAGGCTCAATCAAAAGTAAGGTTCAACTCTGTTAGTTGAATGCACAGAACAGAAAAAGTTTCATACAATGCTTCTGTGTAGTTTATATTTGAACATATTCTTTTTTCCACTATTACCCACTTAGCGCTACGAATGTCCAGTTGCATTTTCTACAGACAGAGTGTTTCAAAACTGCTCAATCAAAAGTATGGTTTAACTCTGTTAGCCGAATGCTCAGATCAGAAAGAAGTTTCACAGAATGCTTCTGTGTAGTTTATATTTGAATATATTCCTTTTTCCACTACTACTCTCTTAGCGCTCCAAATGTCCAGTTGCATTTTCTACAGAAAGAGTGTTCAGATCTGCTCAATCAAAAGTATGGTTTAACACTGTTAGCTGAATGCACAGATCAGAAAGAAGTTTCACAGAATGATTCTGTGTAGTTTATATTTGGAGACATTCCTTTTTCCACTATTACCCTCTTAGCGCTCCGAATCTCCACTTGCATTTTCTACAGAAAGAGTGTTTCAGAACGGCTCAATCAAAACTAAGGTTCAACTCTTTTAGTTGAACAAACAGAACAGAAAGAAGTTTCACACAATTCTTCTGTGTAGTTTTTATTTGTAGACATTCTTTTTCCCAATATAGGCCTCCTAGCGCTCAGAATGTCCAATTGCAGTTTCTACAGAAAGAGTGTTTCAGAACGGCTCAATCAAAAGTAAGGTTCAACTCTGTTAGTTGAATGCACAGAACAGAAAGATGTTTCATACAATGCTTCTGTGTAGTTTATATTTGAACATATTTTTTTTCCACTATTACCCACTTAGCGCTACGAATGTCCAGTTGCATTTTCTACAGACAGAGTGTTTCAAAACTGCTCAATCAAAAGTATGGTTTAACTCTGTTAGCTGAATGCTCAGATCAGAAAGAAGTTTCACAGAATGCTTCTGTGTAGTTTATATTTGAATATATTCCTTTTTCCACTACTACGCTCTTAGCGCTCCAAATGTCCAGTTGCATTTTCTACAGAAAGAGTGTTCAGATCTGCTCAATCAAAAGTATGGTTTAACTCTGTTAGCTGAATGCACAGATCAGAAAGTAGTTTCACCGAATGATTCTGTGTAGTTTATATTTGAAGACATTTCTTTTTCCACTATTAAACTCTTAGCGCTCGGAATCTCCACTTGCATTTTCTACAAAAAGAGTGTTTCATAACTGCTCAATCAAAAATATGTTTTATCTCTGTTAACTGAATTTACAGATCAGAAATAAGTTTCACAGAATGCATCTGTGTAGTTTTTATCTGAAGATATTCTTTTTCCCAATGTAGGCCTCTTAGCGCATAGCATGTCCAATTGCAGTTTCTACAGAAAGAGTGTTTCAGAACGGCTCAATCAAAAGTAAGGTTCAACTCTGTTAGTTGAATGCACAGAACAGAAAGAATTTTCACAGAATGCTACTGTGTAGTTTATATTTGAATATATTCCTTTTTCCACTATTACCCTCTTAGCGCTCCGAATGTCCACTTGCATTTTCTACAGAAAGAGTGTTCAGAACTGCGCAATCAAAAGTATGGTTTAACTCTGTTAGCTTAATGAACATATCAGAAATAAGTTTCACACAATGCTTCTGTGTAGTTTTTATTTGAAGATATTATTTTTCCCAATATAGGCCTCTTAGCGCTCAGAATGTCCAATTGCACTTTCTACAGAAAGAGTGTTTCAGAAAGGCTCAATCAAAAGTAAGGTTCAACTCTGTTAGTTGAATGCACAGAACAGAAAGAAGTTTCATACAATGCTTCTGTGTAGTTTATATTTGAACATATTCTTTTTTCCACTATTACCCACTTAGCGCTACGAATGTCCAGTTGCATTTTCTACAGACAGAGTGTTTCAAAACTGCTCAATCAAAAGTATGGTTTAACTCTGTTAGCTGAATGCTCAGATCAGAAAGAAGTTTCACAGAATGATTCTGTGTAGTTTATATTTGGAGACATTCCTTTTTCCACTACTACTCTCTTAGCGCTCCAAATGTCCAGTTGCATTTTCTACAGAAAGAGTGTTCAGATCTGCTCAATCAAAAGTATGGTTTAACTCTGTTAGCTGAATGCACAGATCAGAAAGAAGTTTCACAGAATGATTCTGTGTAGTTTATATTTGGAGACATTCCTTTTTCCACTATTACCATCTTAGCGCTCCGAATCTCCACTTGCATTTTCTACAGAAAGAGTGTTTCAGAACGGCTCAATCAAAACTAAGATTCAACTCTTTTAGTTGAACAAACAGAACAGAAAGAAGTTTCACACAATGCTTCTGTGTAGTTTTTATTTGAAGATATTCTTTTTCCCAATGTAGGCCTCTTAGCGCTTAGCATGTCCAATTGCAGTTTCTACAGAAAGAGTGTTTCAGAACGGCTCAATCAAAAGTAAGGTTCAACACTGTTAGTTGAATGCACAGAACAGAAAGAATTTTCACAGAATGCTACTGTGTAGTTTATATTTGAATATATTCCTTTTTCCACTATCACCCTCTTAGCGCTCTGAATGTCCACTTGCATTTTCTACAGAAAGAGTGTTCAGAACTGCGCAATCAAAAGTATGGTTTAACTCTGTTAGCTTAATGAACATATCAGAAATAAGTTTCACACAATGCTTCTGTGTAGTTTTTATTTGAAGATATTATTTTTCCCAATATAGGCCTCTTAGCGCTCAGAATGTCCAATTGCAGTTTCTACAGAAAGAGTGTTTCAGAAAGGCTCAATCAAAAGTCAGGTTCAACTCTGTTAGTTGAATGCACAGAACAGAAAGAAGTTTCATACAATGCTTCTGTGTAGTTTATATTTGAACATATTCTTTTTTCCACTATTACCCACTTAGCGCTACGAATGTGCAGTTTCATTTTCTACAGACAGAGTGTTTCAAAATTGCTCAATAAAAAGTATGGTTTAACTCTGTTAGCTGAATGCTCAGATCAGAAAGAAGTTTCACAGAATGCTTCTGTGTAGTTTATATTTGAATATATTCCTTTTTCCACTACTACTCTCTTAGCGCTCCAAATGTCCAGTTGCATTTTCTACAGAAAGAGTGTTCAGATCTGCTCAATCAAAAGTATGGTTTAACTCTGTTAGCTGAATGCACAGATCAGAAAGAAGTTTCACCGAATGATTCTGTGTAGTTTATATTTGAAGACATTCCTTTTTCCACTATTACCCCCTTAGCGCTCCGAATCTCCACTTGCATTTTCTACAAAAAGAGTGTTTCATAACTACCCAATCAAAAATATGTTTTATCTCTGTTAACTGAATTTACAGATCAGAAATAAGTTTCACAGAATGCATCTGTGTAGTTTTTATTTGAAGATATTCTTTTACCCAATGTAGGCCTCTTAGCGCTTAGCATGTCCAATTGCAGTTTCTACAGAAAGAGTGTTTCAGAACGGCTCAATCAAAAGTAAGGTTCAACGCTGTTAGTTGAATGCACAGAACAGAAAGAATTTTCACAGAATGCTACTGTGTAGTTTATATTTGAATATATTCCTTTTTCCACTATTACCCTCTTAGCGCTCTGAATGTCCACTTGCATTTTCTACAGAAAGAGTGTTCAGAACTGCGCAATCAAAAGTATGGTTTAACTCTGTTTGCTTAATGAACATATCAGAAATAAGTTTCACACAATGCTTCTGTGTAGTTTTTATTTGAAGATATTATTTTTCCCAATATAGGCCTCTTAGCGCTCAGAATGTCCAATTGCAGTTTCTACAGAAAGAGTGTTTCAGAAAGGCTCAATCAAAAGTCAGGTTCAACTCTGTTAGTTGAATGCACAGAACAGAAAGAAGTTTCATACAATGCTTCTGTGTAGTTTATATTTGAACATATTCTTTTTTCCACTATTACCCACTTAGCGCTACGAATGTCCAGTTGCATTTTCTACAGACAGAGTGTTTCAAAACTGCTCAATCAAAAGTATGGTTTAACTCTGTTAGCTGAATGCTCAGATCAGAAAGAAGTTTCACAGAATGCTTCTGTGTAGTTTATATTTGAATATATTCCTTTTTCCACTAATACTCTCTTAGTGCTCCAAATGTCCAGTTGCATTTTCTACCAAAAGTGTGTTCAGATCTGCTCAATCAAAAGTATTGTTTAACTCTGTTAGCTGAATGCACAGATCAGAAAGAAGTTTCACAGAATGATTCTGTGTAGTTTATATTTGGAGACATTCCTTTTTCCACTATTACCCTCTTAGCGCTCCGAATCTCCACTTGCATTTTCTACAAAAAGAGTGTTTCATAACTGCTCAATCAAAAATATGTTTTATCTCTGTTAACTGAATTTACAGATCAGAAATAAGTTTCACAGAATGCATCTGTGTAGTTTTTATTTGAAGATATTCTTTTTCCCAATGTAGGACTCTTAGCGCTTAGCATGTCCAATTGCAGTTTCTACAGAAAGAGTGTTTCAGAACGGCTCAATCAAAAGTAAGGTTCAACTCTGTTAGTTGAATGCACAAAACAGAAAGAATTTTCACAGAATGCTACTGTGTAGTTTATATTTGAATATATTCCTTTTTCCACTATTACCCTCTTAGCGCTCCGAATGTCCACTTGCATTTTCTACAGAAAGAGTGTTCAGAACTGCGCAATCAAAAGTATGGTTTAACTCTGTTAGCTTAATGAACATATCAGAAAGAAGTTTCACACAATGCTTCTGTGTAGTTTTTATTTGAAGATATAATTTTTCCCAATATAGGCCTCTTAGCGCTCAGAATGTCCAATTGCAGTTTCTACAGAAAGAGTGTTTCAGAAAGGCTCAATCAAAAGTAAGGTTCAACTCTGTTAGTTGAATGCACAGAACAGAAAGAAGTTTCATACAATGCTTCTGTGTAGTTTATATTTGAACATATTCTTTTTTCCACTATTACCCACTTAGCGCTACGAATGTCCAGTTGCATTTTGTACAGACAGAGTGTTTCAAAACTGCTCAATCAAAAGTATGGTTTAACTCTGTTAGCTGAATGCTCAGATCAGAAAGAAGTTTCACAGAATGCTTCTGTGTAGTTTATATTTGAATATATTCCTTTTTCCACTACTACGCTCTTAGCGCCCCAAATGTCCAGTTGCATTTTCTACAGAAAGAGTGTTCAGATCTGCTCAATCAAAAGTATGGTTTAACTCTGTTAGCTGAATGCACAGATCAGAAAGAAGTTTCACCGAATGATTCTGTGTAGTTTATATTTGAAGACATTGCTTTTTCCACTATTACCCCCTTAGCGCTCCGAATCTCCACTTGCATTTTCTACAAATAGAGTGTTTCATAATTGCCCAATCAAAAATATGTTTTATCTCTGTTAACTGAATTTACAGATCAGAAATAAGTTTCACAGAATGCATCTGTGTAGTTTTTATTTGAAGATATTCTTTTTCCCAATGTAGGCCTCTTAGCGCTTAGCATGTCCAATTGCAGTTTCTACATAAAGAGTGTTTCAGAACGGCTCAATCAAAAGTTAGGTTCAACTCTGTTAGTTGAATGCACAGAACAGAAAGAATTTTCACAGAATGCTACTGTGTAGTTTATATTTGAATATATTCCTTTTTCCACTATCACCCTCTTAGCGCTCTGAATGTCCACTTGCATTTTCTACAGAAAGAGTGTTCAGAACTGTGCAATCAAAAGTATGGTTTAACTCTGTTAGCTTAATGAACATACCAGAAATAAGTTTCACACAATGCTTCTGTGTAGTTTTTATTTGAAGATATTATTTTTCCCAATATAGGCCTCTTAGCGCTCAGAATGTCCAATTGCAGTTTCTACAGAAAGAGTGTTTCAGAAAGGCTCAATCAAAAGTCAGGTTCAACTCTGTTAGTTGAATGCACAGAACAGAAAGAAGTTTCATACAATGCTTCTGTGTAGTTTATATTTGAACATATTCTTTTTTCCACTATT
Organism: Symphalangus syndactylus; assembly: GCF_028878055.3. Lineage (NCBI taxonomy): Eukaryota > Metazoa > Chordata > Mammalia > Primates > Hylobatidae > Symphalangus > Symphalangus syndactylus. The sequence goes on from NC_072427.2 coordinate 2,466,218, forward strand.
ACCCACTTAGCGCTACGAATGTCCAGTTGCATTTTCTACAGACAGAGTGTTTCAAAACTGCTCAATCAAAAGTATGGTTTAACTCTGTTAGCTGAATGCTCAGATCAGAAAGAAGTTTCACAGAATGCTTCTGTGTAGTTTATATTTGAATATATTCCTTTTTCCACTACTACTCTCTTAGTGCTCAAAATGTCCAGTTGCATTTTCCACCGAAAGTGTGTTCAGATCTGCTCAATCAAAAGTATTGTTTAACTCTGTTAGCTGAATGCACAGATCAGAAAGAAGTTTCACAGAATGATTCTGTGTAGTTTATATTTGGAGAAATTACTTTTTCCACTATTACCCTCTTAGCGCTCCGAATCTCCACTTGCATTTTCTACAAAAAGAGTGTTTCATAACTGCTCAATCAAAAATATGTTTTATCTCTGTTAACTGAATTTACAGATCAGAAATAAGTTTCACAGAATGCATCTGTGTAGTTTTTATTTGAAGATATTCTTTTTCCCAATGTAGGACTCTTAGCGCTTAGCATGTCCAATTGCAGTTTCTACAGAAAGAGTGTTTCAGAACGGCTCAATCAAAAGTAAGGTTCAACTCTGTTAGTTGAATGCACAAAACAGAAAGAATTTTCACAGAATGCTACTGTGTAGTTTATATTTGAATATATTCCTTTTTCCACTATTACCCTCTTAGCGCTCCGAATGTCCACTTGCATTTTCTACAGAAAGAGTGTTCAGAACTGCGCAATCAAAAGTATGGTTTAACTCTGTTAGCTTAATGAACATATCAGAAATAAGTTTCACACAATGCTTCTGTGTAGTTTTTATTTGAAGATATAATTTTTCCCAATAGAGGCCTCTTAGCGCTCAGAATGTCCAATTGCAGTTTCTACAGAAAGAGTGTTTCAGAAAGGCTCAATCAAAAGTAAGGTTCAACTCTGTTAGTTGAATGCACAGAACAGAAAGAAGTTTCATACAATGCTTCTGTGTAGTTTATATTTGAACATATTCTTTTTTCCACTATTACCCACTTAGCGCTACGAATGTCCAGTTGCATTTTCTACAGACAGAGTGTTTCAAAACTGCTCAATCAAAAGTATGGTTTAACTCTGTTAGCTGAATGCTCAGATCAGAAAGAAGTTTCACAAAATGCTTCTGTGTAGTGTATATTTGAATATATTCCTTTTTCCACTACTACTCTCTTAGCGCTCCAAATGTCCAGTTGCATTTTCTACAGAAAGAGTGTTCAGATCTGCTCAATCAAAAGTATTGTTTAACTCTGTTAGATGAATGCACAGATCAGAAAGAAGTTTCACAGAATGCTTCTGTGTAGTGTTTATATGAAAATATTCTTTTTACCAATATAGGCCTCTTAGCGCTCAGAATGTCCAATTGCAGTTTCTACAGAAAGAGTGTTTCACAGCGGCTCCATCAAAAGTAAGGTTCAACTCAGTTAGTTGAATGCACAGAACTGAAAGGAGTTTCACAGAATGCTTCTGTGTAGTATTTAGTTGAAGATATTCCTTTATTGACTGTTACCCACTTAGCGCTCCGAATGTCCACTGGCAGTTTCTACACAAAGTGTGTTTCAGAACTGTTCCTTCAAAAGTAAGGCTCAACTCTGTTAGTTGAATTCAGAGAACAGAAAGGAGTTTCATAGAATCCTTCTGTGTGGTTTTTATTTGGAGATAATCCTTTTTCCTCTATTACAATCTTAGCGCTCCGCAGGTCCACTTATATTTTCTACACAAAGAGTTTTTCATAACTGCTCAATCAAAAGTATGGTTTAGCTCTGTTAACTGAATGCACATATCAGAAATATGTTTCATAGAATGCTTCTGTGTAGTTTTTTTTTTTTTTTTTTTTTTTTTTTTTTTTTTTTTTATTATTATACTTTAGGGTTTTAGGGTACATGTGCACAATGTGCAGTTTTGTTACATATGTATCCATGTGCCATGTTGATTTCCTGCACCCATTAACTCGTCATTTAGCATTAGGTGTATCTCCTAATGCTGTCCCTCCCCCCTCCCCCCACCCCACAACAGTCCCCGGAGTGTGATGTTCCCCTTCCTGTGTCCATGAGTTCTCATTGTTCAATTCCCACCTATGAGTGAGAACATGCGGTGTTTGGTTTTTTGTCCTTGCGATAGTTTACTGAGAATGATGTTTTCCAGTTTCATCCATGTCCCTACAAAGGACACGAACTCATCATTTTTTATGGCTGCATAGTATTCCATGGTGTATATGTGCCACATTTTCTTAATCCAGTCTATCGTTGTTGGACATTTGGGTTGGTTCCAACTCTTTGCTATTGTGAATAGTGCCGCAATAAACATACGTGTGCATGTGTCTTTATAGCAGCATGATTTATAGTCCTTTGGGTATATACCCAGTAATGGGATGGCTGGGTCAAATGGTATTTCTAGTTTGAGATCCCTGAGGAATCGCCACACTGACTTCCACAATGGTTGAACTAGTTTACAGTCCCACCAACAGTGTAAAAGTGTTCCTATTTCTCCACATCCTCTCCAGCACCTGTTGTTTCCTGATTTTTTAATGATGGCCATTCTAACTGGTGTGAGATGGTATCTCACTGTGGTTTTGATTTGCATTTCTCTGATGGCCAGTGATGAGGAGCATTTCTTCATGTGTTTTTTGGCTGCATAAATGTCTTCTTTTGAGAAGTGTCTGTTCATGTCCTCTGCCCACTTTTTGATGGGGTTGTTTGTTTTTTTCTTGTAAATTTGTTTGAGTTCATTGTAGATTCTGGATATTAGCCCTTTGTCAGATGAGTAGGTTGCAAAAATTTTCTCCCATTGTGTAGGTTGCCTGTTCACTCTGATGATAGTTTCTTTTGCTGTGCAGAAGCTCTTTAGTTTAATGAGATCCCATTTGTCGATTTTGGCTTTTGTTGCCATTGCTTTTGGTGTTTTAGACATGAAGTCCTTGCCCACGCCTATGTCCTGAATGGTATTGCCTAGGTTTTCTTGTAGGATTTTAATGGTTTTAGGTCTAACATATAAGTCTTTAATCCATCTTGAATTAATTTTTGTATAAGGTGTAAGGAAGGGATCCAGTTGCAGCTTTCTACATATGGCTAGCCAGTTTTCCCAGCACCATTTATTAAATAGGGAATCCTTTCCCCATTTCTTGTTTTTGTCAGGTTTGTCAAAGATCAGATAGTTGTAGCTATGCGGCATCATTTCTGAGGGCTCTGTTCTGTTCCATTGATCTATGTCTCTGTTGTGGTACCAGTACCATGCTGTTTTGGTTACTGTAGCCTTGTAGTATAGTTTAAAGTCAGGTAGCGTGATGCCTCCAGCTTTGTTCTTTTGATTGGTGTACCTGAAAATGATGGGGAGAATGGAACCAAGTTGGAAAACACTCTGCAAGATATTATCCAGGAGAACTTCCCCAATCTAGCAAGGCAGGCCAGCATTCAGATTCAGGAAATACAGAGAACGCCACAAAGATACTCCTCAAGAAGGGCAACTCCAAGACACATAATTGTCAGATTCACCAAAGTGGAAATGAAGGAAAAAATGTTAAGGGCAGCCAGAGAGAAAGGTCGGGTTACCCACAAAGGGAAGCCCATCAGACTAACAGCTGATCTCTCAGCAGAAACTCTACAAGCCAGAAGAGAGTGGGGGCCGATATTCAACATTCTTAAAGAAAAGAATTTTCAGCCCAGAATTTCCTATCCCGCCAAACTAAGCTTCATAAGTGAAGGAGAAATAAAATACTTTACAGACAAGCAAACGCTGAGTGATTTTGTCACCACCAGGCCTGCCCTAAAAGAGCTCCTGAAGGAAGCACTAAACATGGAAAGGAACAACCGGTACCAGCCCCTGCAAAAACATGCCAAATTGTAAAGACCATCGAGGCTAGGAAGAAACTATAGCAACTAACGAGCAAAATAACCAACTAACATCATAATGACAGGATCAGATTCACACATAACAATATTCACGTTAAATGTAAATGGGCTAAATGCTCCAATCAAAAGACACAGACTGGCAAACTGGATAAGGAGTCAGGACCCATCAGTGTGCTGTATTCAGGAAACCCATCTCACGTGCAGAGACACACATAGACTCAAAATAAAGGGATGGAGGAAGATTTATCAAGCAACTGGAAAACAAAAAAAGGCAGGGGTTGCAATCCTAGTCTCTGATAAAATAGACTTTAAACCAACAAAGATCAAAAGAGACAAAGAAGGCCATTACATAATGGTAAAGGGATCAATTCAACAAGAAGAGCTAACTATCCTAAATATATATGCACCCAACATAGGAGCACCCAGATTCATAAAGCAAGTCCTCAGTGACCTACAAAGGGACTTAAACTCCCACACAATAATAATGGGAGATTTTAACACCCCACTGTCAGCATTAGACAGATCAATGAGACAGAAAGTTAACAAGGATATCCAGGAATTGAACTCAGCTCTACATAAAGTGGACCTAATAGACATCTACAGAACTCTCCACCCCAAATCAACAGAATATACATTTTTTTCAGCACCACACCGCACCTATTCCAAAATTGACCACATAGTTGGAAGTAAAGCTCTTCTCAGCAAATGTAAAAGAACAGAGATTATAACAAACTGTCTCTCAGACCACAGTGCAATCAAACTAGAACTCAGGATTAAGAAACTCAGTCAAAACCGCTCAACTACATGGAAACTGAACAACCTGCTCCTGAATGACTATTGGGTACATAATGAAATGAAGGCAGAAATAAAGATGTTCTTTGAAACCAACGAGAACAAAGACACAACATACCAGAATCTCTGGGACACGTTCAAAGCAGTGTGTAGAGGGAAATTTATAGCACTAAATGCCCACAAGAGAAAGCAGGAAAGATCCAAAATTGACACCCTAACATCACAATTAAAAGAACTAGAAAAGCAAGAGCAAACACATTCAAAAGCTAGCAGAAGGCTAGAAATAACTAAAATCAGAGCAGAACTGAAGGAAATAGAGACACAAAAAACCCTTCAAAAAATTAATGAATCCAGGAGCTGGTTTTTTGAAAAGATCAACAAAATTGATGGACCGCTAGCAAGACTAATAAAGAAGAAAAGAGAGAAGAATCAAATAGATGCAATAAAAAACGAAAAAGGGGATATCACCACCGATCCCACAGAAATACAATCTACCATCAGAGAATACTACAAACACCTCTATGCAAATAAACTAGAAAATCTAGAAGAAATGGATAAATTCCTCGACAAATACACCCTCCCAAGACTAAACCAGGAAGAAGTTGAATCTCTGAATAGACCAATAACAGGTTCTGAAATTGTGGCAATAATCAATAGCTTACCAACCAAAAAGAGTCCAGGACCTGATGGATTCACAGCTGAATTCTACCAGAGGTACAAGGAGGAACTGGTACCATTCCTTCTGAAACTATTCCAGTCGATAGAAAAAGAGGGAATCCTCCCTAACACATTTTACGAAGCCAGCATCGTCCTGATACCAAAACCTGGCAGAGACTTAACCAAAAAAGAGAATTTCAGACCAATATCCTTGATGAACATTGATGCAAAAATCCTCAATAAAATACTGGCAAACCGAATCCAGCAGCACATCAAAAAGCTTATCCACCATGATCAAGTGGGCTTCATCCCTGGGATGCAAGGCTGGTTCAACATACGCAAATCAATAAATGTAATCCAGCATATAAACAGAACCAAAGACAAAAACCACATGATTATCTCAATAGATGCAGAAAAGGCCTTTGACAAAATTCAACAACCCTTCATGCTAAAAACTCTCAATAAATTAGGTATTGATGGGACGTATCTCAAAATAATAAGAGCTATCTACGACAAACCCACAGCCAATATCATACTGAATGGGCAAAAACTGGAAGCATTCCCTCTGAAAACTGGCACAAGACAGGGATGCCCTCTCTCACCGCTCCTATTCAACATAGTGCTGGAAGTTCTGGCCAGAGCAATCAGGCAGGAGAAGGAAATAAAGGGTATTCAATTAGGAAAAGAGGAAGTCAAATTGTCCCTGTTTGCAGATGACATGATTGTATATCTAGAAAACCCCATTGTCTCAGCCCAAAATCTCCTTAAGCTGATCAGCAACTTCAGCAAAGTCTCAGGATACAAAATTAATGTACAAAAATCACAAGCATTCTTGTACACCAATAACAGACAAACAGAGAGCCAAATCATGAGTGAACTCCCATTCACAATTGCTTCAAAGAGAATAAAATACCTAGGAATCCAACTTACAAGGGATGTGAAGGACCTCTTCAAGGAGAACTACAAACCACTGCTCAATGAAATAAAAGAGGATACAAACAAATGGAAGAACATTCCATGCTCATGGGTTGGAAGAATCAATATCGTGAAAATGGCCATACTGCCCAAGGTAATTTATAGATTCAATGCCATCCCCATCAAGCTACCAATGACTTTCTTCACAGAATTGGAAAAAACTACTTTAAAGTTCATATGGAACCAAAAAAGAGCCCGCATCGCTTCTGTGTAGTTTTTATTTGAAGTTATTCTTTTTAACAATGTAGGCCTCTTAGCGCTTAGAAAGTCCAATTGCAGTTTCTACAGAAAGAGTGTATCAGAACGTCTCAATCAAAAGTAAGGTTCAACTCTGTTAGTTGAATGCACAGAACAGAAAGAAGTTTCACAGAATGCTTCTGTGTAGTTTATATTTGAATATATTCCTTTTTCAACTATTACCCTCTTAGCGCTCCGAATGTCCACTTGCATTTTCTACAGAAAGAGTGTTCAGAACAGCTCAATCAAAAGTATGGTTTTACTCTGTTAGTTGAATGCACAGATCCGAAAGAAGTTTCACAGAATGCTTCTGTGTAGTTTTTATTTGTAGATATTCTTTTTCCCAATATAGGCCTTTTAGCAGTCAGAATGTCCAATTGCAGTTTCTACAGAAAGAGTGTTTCACAACGGCTCCATCAAAAGTAAGGTTCAACTCAGTTAGTTGAATGCACAGAACAGAAAGAAGTTTCACAGAATGCTTCTGTGTAGTTTATAATTGAATATATTCCTTTTTCCACTATTACCGTATTAGCGCTCCGAATGTCCACTTGCATTTTCTACAGAAAGAGTGTTCAGAACTGCGCAATCAAAAGTATGGTTTAACTCTGTTAGCTGAATGCACATATCAGAAATAAGTTTCACACAATGCTGCTGTGTAGTTTTTATTTGAAGATATTATTATTCCCAATATAGGCCTCTTAGAGCTGAGAATGTCTAATTGCAGTTTCTACAGAAAGAGTGTTTCAGAACGGCTCAATCAAAAGTAAGGTTCAACTCTGTTAGTTGAATGCACAGAACAGAAAGAAGTTTCATACAATGCTTCTGTGTTGTTTATATTGGAACATATTCCTTTTTCCATTATTACCCACTTAGCGCTCCGAATGTCCAGTTGCATTTTCTACAGTCAGAGTGTTTCAAATCTCCTCAATCAAAAGTATGGTTTAACTCTGTTAGCGGAATGCTCAGATCAGAAAGAAGTTTCACAGAATGCTTCTGTGTAGTTTATATTTGAATATATTCCTTTTTCCACTACTACTCTCTTAGCGCTCCAAATGTCCAGTTGCATTTTCTACAGAAAGAGTGTTCAGATCTGCTCAATCAAAAGTATGGTTTAACTCTGTTAGCTGAATGCACAGATCAGAAAGAAGTTTCACCGAATGATTCTGTGTAGTTTATATTTGAAGACATTCCTTTTTCCACTATTACCCACTTAGCGCTCCGAATCTCCACTTGCATTTTCTACAAAAAGAGTGTTTCATAACTGCTCAATCAAAAATATGTTTTATCTCTGTTAACTGAATTTACAGATCAGAAATAAGTTGCACAGAATGCATCTGTGTAGTTTTTATTTGAAGATATTCTTTTTCCCAATGTAGGCCTCTTAGCGCTTAGCATGTCCAATTGCAGTTTCTACAGAAAGAGTGTTTCAGAACGGCTCAATCAAAAGTAAGGTTCAACTCTGTTAGTTGAATGCACAAAACAGAAAGAATTTTCACAGAATGCTACTGTGTAGTTTATATTTGAATATATTCCTTTTTCCACTATTACCCTCTTAGCGCTCCGAATGTCCACTTGCATTTTCTACAGAAAGACTGTTCAGAACTGCGCAATCAAAAGTATGGTTTAACTCTGTTAGCTTAATGAACATATCAGAAATAAGTTTCACACAATGCTTCTGTGTAGTTTTTATTTGAAGATATTATTTTTCCCAATAGAGGCCTCTTAGCGCTCAGAATGTCCAATTGCAGTTTCTACAGAAAGAGTGTTTCAGAAAGGCTCAATCAAAAGTGAGGTTCAACTCTGTTAGTTGAATGCACAGAACAGAAAGAAGTTTCATACAATGCTTCTGTGTAGTTTCTATTTGAACATATTCTTTTTTCCACTATTACCCACTTAGCGCTACGAATGTCCAGTTGCATTTTCTACAGACAGAGTGTTTCAAAACTGCTCAATCAAAAGTATGGTTTAACTCTGTTAGCTGAATGCTCAGATCAGGAAGAAGTTTCACAGAATGCTTCTGTGTAGTTTATATTTGAATATATATCTTTTTCCACTATTACTCTCTTAGCGCTCCAAATGTCCATTTGCATTTTCTACAGAAAGAGTGTTCAGATCTGCTCAATCAAAAGCATGGTTTACCTCTGTTAGCTGAATGCACAGATCAGAAAGAAGTTTCACAGAATGATTCTGTGTAGTTTATATTTGGAGACATTCCTTTTTCCACTATTACCCTCTTAGCGCTCCGAATCTCCACTTGCATTTTCTACAGAAAGAGTGTTTCAGAACGGCTCAATCAAAACTAAGGTTCAACTCTTTTAGTTGAACAAACAGAACAGAAAGAAGTTTCACACAATTCTTCTGTGTAGTTTTTATTTGTAGACATTCTTTTTCCCAATATAGGCCTCTTAGCGCTCAGAATGTCCAATTGCAGTTTCTACAGAAAGAGTGTTTCAGAACGGCTCAATCAAAAGTAAGGTTCAACTCTGTTAGTTGAATGCACAGAACAGAAAGAAGTTTCATACAATGCTTCTGTGTAGTTTCTATTTGAACATATTCTTTATCCACTATTACCCACTTAGCGCTACGAATGTCCAGTTGCATTTTCTACAGACAGAGTGTTTCAAAACTGCTCAATCAAAAGTATGGTTTAACTCTGTTAGCTGAATGCTCAGATCAGAAAGAAGTTTCACAGAATGCTTCTGTGTAGTTTATATTTGAATATATTCCTTTTTCCACTACTACGCTCTTAGCGCTCCAAATGTCCAGTTGCATTTTCTACAGAAAGAGTGTTCAGATCTGCTCAATCAAAAGTATGGTTTAACTCTGTTAGCTGAATGCACAGATCAGAAAGAAGTTTCACCAAATGATTCTGTGTAGTTTATATTTGAAGACATTCCTTTTTCCACTATTAAACTCTTAGCGCTCCGAATCTCCACTTGCATTTTCTACAAAAAGAGTGTTTCATAACTGCTCAATCAAAAATATGTTTTATCTCTGTTAACTGAATTTACAGATCAGAAATAAGTTTCACAGAATGCATCTGTGTAGTTATTATTTGAAGATATTCTTTTTCCCAATGTAGGCCTCTTAGCGCTTAGCATGTCCAATTGCAGTTTCTACAGAAACAGTGTTTCAGAACGGCTCAATCAAAAGTAAGGTTCAACTCTGTTAGTTGAATGCACAGAACAGAAAGAATTTTCACAGAATGATACTGTGTAGTTTATATTTGAATATATTCCTTTTTCCACTATTACCCTCTTAGCGCTCCGAATGTCCACTTGCATTTTCTACAGAAAGAGTGTTCAGAACTGCGCAATCAAAAGTATGGTTTAACTCTGTTAGCTTAATGAACATATCAGAAATAAGTTTCACACAATGCTTCTGTGTAGTTTTTATTTGAAGATATTATTTTTCCCAATAGAGGCCTCTTAGCGCTCAGAATGTCCAATTGCAGTTTCTACAGAAAGAGTGTTTCAGAAAGGCTCAATCAAAAGTCAGGTTCAACTCTGTTAGTTGAATGCACAGAACAGAAAGAAGTTTCATACAATGCTTCTCTGTAGTTTATATTTGAACATATTCTTTTGTCCACTATTACCCACTTAGCGCTACGAATGCCCAGATGCATTTTCTACAGACAGAGTGTTTCAAAACTGCTCAATCAAAAGTATGGTTTAACTCTGTTAGCTGAATGCTCAGATCAGAAAGAAGTTTCACAGAATGCTTCTGTGTAGTTTATATTTGAATATATTCCTTTTTCAACTACTACGCTCTTAGCGCTCCAAATGTCCAGTTGCATTTTCTACAGAAAGAGTGTTCAGATCTGCTCAATCAAAAGTATGGTTTAACTCTGTTAGCTGAATGCACAGATCAGAAAGAAGTTTCACCGAATGATTCTGTGTAGTTTATATTTGAAGACATTCCTTTTTCCACTATTACCCTCTTAGCGCTCCGAATCTCCACTTGCATTTTCTACAGAAAGAGTGTTCAGAACTGCGCAATCAAAAGTATGGTTTAACTCTGTTAGCTTAATGAACATATCAGAAATAAGTTTCACACGATGCTTCTGTGTAGTTTTTATTTGAAGATATTACTTTTCCCAATAGAGGCCTCTTAGCGCTCAGAATGTCCAATTGCAGTGTCTACAGAAAGAGTGTTTCAGAAGGGCTCAATCAAAAGTAAGGTTCAACTCTGTTAGTTGAATGCACAGAACAGAAAGAAGTTTCATACAATGCTTCTGTGTAGTTTCTATTTGAACATATTATTTTTTCCACTATTACCCACTTAGCGCTACGAATGTCCAGTTGCATTTTCTACAGACAGAGTGTTTCAAAACTGCTCAATCAAAAGTATGGTTTAACTCTGTTAGCTGAATGCTCAGATCAGAAAGAAGTTTCACAGAATGCTTCTGTGTAGTTTATATTTGAATATATTCCTTTTTCCACTACTACGCTCTTAGCGCTCCAAATGTCCAGTTGCATTTTCTACAGAAAGAGTGTTCAGATCTGCTCAATCAAAAGTATGGTTTAACTCTGTTAGCTGAATGCACAGATCAGAAAGAAGTTTCACCAAATGATTCTGTGTAGTTTATATTTGAAGACATTCCTTTTTCCACTATTACCCTCTTAGCGCTCCGAATCTCCACTTGCATTTTCTACAAAAAGAGTGTTTCATAACTGCTCAATCAAAAATATGTTTTATCTCTGTTAACTGAATTTACAGATCAGAAATAAGTTTCACAGAATGCATCTGTGTAGTTATTATTTGAAGATATTCTTTTTCCCAATGTAGGCCTCTTAGCGCTTAGCATGTCCAATTGCAGTTTCTACAGAAACAGTGTTTCAGAACGGCTCAATCAAAAGTAAGGTTCAACTCTGTTAGTTGAATGCACAGAACAGAAAGAATTTTCACAGAATGATACTGTGTAGTTTATATTTGAATATATTCCTTTTTCCACTATTACCCTCTTAGCGCTCCGAATGTCCACTTGCATTTTCTACAGAAAGAGTGTTCAGAACTGCGCAATCAAAAGTATGGTTTAACTCTGTTAGCTTAATGAACATATCAGAAATAAGTTTCACACAATGCTTCTGTGTAGTTTTTATTTGAAGATATTATTTTTCCCAATAGAGGCCTCTTAGCGCTCAGAATGTCCAATTGCAGTTTCTACAGAAATAGTGTTTCAGAAAGGCTCAATCAAAAGTCAGGTTCAACTCTGTTAGTTGAATGCACAGAACAGAAAGAAGTTTCATACAATGCTTCTGTGTAGTTTATATTTGAACATATTCTTTTGTCCACTATTACCCACTTAGCGCTACGAATGCCCAGATGCATTTTCTACAGACAGAGTGTTTCAAAACTGCTCAATCAAAAGTATGGTTTAACTCTGTTAGCTGAATGCTCAGATCAGAAAGAAGTTTCACAGAATGCTTCTGTGTAGTTTATATTTGAATATATTCCTTTTTCCACTACTCCTCTCTTAGCGCTCCAAATGTCCAGTTGCATTTTCTACAGAAAGAGTGTTCAGATCTGCTCAATCAAAAGCATGGTTTAACTCTGTTAGCTGAATGCACAGATCAGAAAGAAGTTTCACAGAATGATTCTGTGTAGTTTATATTTGGAGAAATTCCTTTTTCCACTATTACCCTCTTAGCGCTCCGAATCTCCACTTGCATTTTCTACAGAAAGAGTGTTTCAGAACGGCTCAATCAAAACTAAGGTTCAACTCTTTCAGTTGAACAAACAGAACAGAAAGAAGTTTCACACAATTCTTCTGTGTAGTTTTTATTTGTAGACATTCTTTTTCCCAATGTAGGCCTCTTAGCGCTTAGCATGTCCAATTGCAGTTTCTACAGAAAGAGTGTTTCAGAACGGCTCAATCAAAAGTAAGGTTCAACTCTGTTAGTTGAATGCACAGAACAGAAAGAATTTTCACAGAATGCTACTGTGTAGTTTATATTTGAATATATTCCTTTTTCCACTATTACCCTCTTAGCGCTCCGAATGTCCACTTGCATTTTCTACAGAAAGAGTGTTCAGAACTGCGCAATCAAAAGTATGGTTTAACTCTGTTAGCTTAATGAACATATCAGAAATAAGTTTCACACAATGCTTCTGTGTAGTTTTTATTTGAAGATATTATTTTTCCCAATAGAGGCCTCTTAGCGCTCAGAATGTCCAATTGCAGTTTCTACAGAAAGAGTGTTTCAGAACGGCTCAATCAAAAGTAAGGTTCAACTCAGTTATTTGAATGCACAGAACAGAAAGAAGTTTCATACAATGCTTCTGTGTAGTTTATATTTGAACATATTCTTTTTTCCACTATTACCCACTTAGTGCTACGAATGTCCAGTTGCATTTTCTACAGACAGAGTGTTTCAAAACTGCTCAATCAAAAGTATGGTTTAACTCTGTTAGCTGAATGCTCAGATCAGAAAGAAGTTTCACAGAATGCTTCTGTGTAGTTTATATTTGAATATATTCCTTTTTCCACTACTACGCTCTTAGCGCTCCAAATGTCCAGTTGCATTTTCTACAGAAAGAGTGTTCAGATCTGCTCAATCAAAAGTATGGTTTAACTCTGTTAGCTGAATGCACAGATCAGAAAGAAGTTTCACCAAATGATTCTGTGTAGTTTATATTTGAAGACATTCCTTTTTCCACTATTAACCTCTTAGCGCTCCGAATCTCCACTTGCATTTTCTACAAAAAGAGTGTTTCATAACTGCTCAATCAAAAATATGTTTTATCTCTGTTAACTGAATTTACAGATCAGAAATAAGTTTCACAGAATGCATCTGTGTAGTTATTATTTGAAGATATTCTTTTTCCCAATGTAGGCCTCTTAGCGCTTAGCATGTCCAATTGCAGTTTCTACAGAAACAGTGTTTCAGAACGGCTCAATCAAAAGTAAGGTTCAACTCTGTTAGTTGAATGCACAGAACAGAAAGAATTTTCACAGAATGATACTGTGTAGTTTATATTTGAATATATTCCTTTTTCCACTATTACCCTCTTAGCGCTCCGAATGTCCACTTGCATTTTCTACAGAAAGAGTGTTCAGAACTGCGCAATCAAAAGTATGGTTTAACTCTGTTAGCTTAATGAACATATCAGAAATAAGTTTCACACAATGCTTCTGTGTAGTTTTTATTTGAAGATATTATTTTTCCCAATAGAGGCCTCTTAGCGCTCAGAATGTCCAATTGCAGTTTCTACAGAAAGAGTGTTTCAGAAAGGCTCAATCAAAAGTCAGGTTCAACTCTGTTAGTTGAATGCACAGAACAGAAAGAAGTTTCATACAATGCTTCTCTGTAGTTTATATTTGAACATATTCTTTTGTCCACTATTACCCACTTAGCGCTACGAAAGCCCAGATGCATTTTCTACAGACAGAGTGTTTCAAAACTGCTCAATCAAAAGTATGGTTTAACTCTGTTAGCTGAATGCTCAGATCAGAAAGAAGTTTCACAGAATGCTTCTGTGTAGTTTATATTTGAATATATTCCTTTTTCAACTACTACGCTCTTAGCGCTCCAAATGTCCAGTTGCATTTTCTACAGAAAGAGTGTTCAGATCTGCTCAATCAAAAGTATGGTTTAACTCTGTTAGCTGAATGCACAGATCAGAAAGAAGTTTCACCGAATGATTCTGTGTAGTTTATATTTGAAGACATTCCTTTTTCCACTATTACCCTCTTAGCGCTCCGAATCTCCACTTGCATTTTCTACAGAAAGAGTGTTCAGAACTGCGCAATCAAAAGTATGGTTTAACTCTGTTAGCTTAATGAACATATCAGAAATAAGTTTCACACAATGCTTCTGTGTAGTTTTTATTTGAAGATATTATTTTTCCCAATAGAGGCCTCTTAGCACTCAGAATGTCCAATTGCAGTTTCTACAGAAAGAGTGTTTCAGAAAGGCTCAATCAAAAGTAAGGTTCAACTCTGTTAGTTGAATGCACAGAACAGAAAGAAGTTTCATACAATGCTTCTGTGTAGTTTCTATTTGAACATATTATTTTTTCCACTATTACCCACTTAGCGCTACGAATGTCCAGTTGCATTTTCTACAGACAGAGTGTTTCAAAACTGCTCAATCAAAAGTATGGTTTAACTCTGTTAGCTGAATGCTCAGATCAGAAAGAAGTTTCACAGAATGCTTCTGTGTAGTTTATATTTGAATATATTACTTTTTCCACTACTACTCTCTTAGCGCTCCAAATGTCCAGTTGCATTTTCTACAGAAAGAGTGTTCAGATCTGCTCAATCAAAAGCATGGTTTAACTCTGTTAGCTGAATGCACAGATCAGAAAGAAGTTTCACAGAATGATTCTGTGTAGTTTATATTTGGAGACATTCCTTTTTCCACTATTACCCTCTTAGCGCTCCCAATCTCCACTTGCATTTTCTACAGAAAGAGTGTTTCAGAACGGCTCAATCAAAACTAAGGTTCAACTCTTTTAGTGGAACAAACAGAACAGAAAGAAGTTTCATACAATGCTTCTGTGTAGTTTATATTTGAACATATTCTTTTTTCCACTATTACCCACTTAGCGCTACGAATGTCCAGTTGCATTTTCTACAGACAGAGTGTTTCAAAACTGCTCAATCAAAAGTATGGTTTAACTCTGTTAGCTGAATGCTCAGATCAGAAAGAAGTTTCACAGAATGCTTCTGTGTAGTTTATATTTGAATATATTCCTTTTTCAACTACTACGCTCTTAGCGCTCCAAATGTCCAGTTGCATTTTCTACAGAAAGAGTGTTCAGATCTGCTCAATCAAAAGTATGGTTTAACTCTGTTAGCTGAATGCACAGATCAGAAACAAGTTTCACCGAATGATTCTGTGTAGTTTATATTTGAAGACATTCCTTTTTCCACTATTACCCTCTTAGCGCTCCGAATCTCCACTTGCATTTTCTACAAAAAGAGTGTTTCATAACTGCTCAATCAAAAATATGTTTTATCTCTGTTAACTGAATTTACAGATCAGAAATAAGTTTCACAGAATGCATCTGTGTAGTTTTTATTTGAAGATATTCTTTTTCCCAATGTAGGCCTCTTAGCGCTTAGCATGTCCAATTGCAGTTTCTACAGAAAGAGTGTTTCAGAACGGCTCAATCAAAAGTAAGGTTCAACTCTGTTAGTTGAATGCACAGAACAGAAAGAATTTTCACAGAATGCTACTGTGTAGTTTATATTTGAATATATTCCTTTTTCCACTATTACCCTCTTAGTGCTCCGAATGTCCACTTGCATTTTCTACAGAAAGACTGTTCAGAACTGCGCAATCAAAAGTATGGTTTAACTCTGTTAGCTTAATGAACATATCAGAAATAAGTTTCACACAATGCTTCTGTGTAGTTTTTATTTGAAGATATTATTTTTCCCAATAGAGTCCTCTTAGCGCTCAGAATGTCCAATTGCAGTTTCTACAGAAAGAGTGTTTCAGAAAGGCTCAATCAATAGTAAGGTTCAACTCTGTTAGTTGAATGCACAGAACAGAAAGGAGTTTCATACAATGCTTCTGTGTAGTTTATATTTGAACATATTCTTTTTTCCACTATTACCCACTTAGCGCTACGAATGTCCAGTTGCATTTTCTACAGACAGAGTGTTTCAAAACTGCTCAATCAAAAGTATGGTTTAACTCTGTTAGCTGAATGCTCAGATCAGAAAGAAGTTTCACAGAATGCTTCTGTGTAGTTTATATTTGAATATATTCCTTTTTCCACTACTACTCTCTTAGCGCTCCAAATGTCCAGTTGCATTTTCTACAGAAAGAGTGTTCAGATCTGCTCAATCAAAAGTATGGTTTAACTCTGTTAGCTGAATGCACAGATCAGAAAAAGTTTCACAGAATGATTCTGTGTAGTTTATATTTGGAGACATTCCTTTTTCCACTATTACCCTCTTAGCGCTCCGAATCTCCACTTGCATTTTCTACAGAAAGAGTGTTCAGAACTGCGC
The DNA here is from genome assembly GCF_028878055.3 of Symphalangus syndactylus. Classification (NCBI taxonomy): domain Eukaryota; kingdom Metazoa; phylum Chordata; class Mammalia; order Primates; family Hylobatidae; genus Symphalangus; species Symphalangus syndactylus. The sequence goes on from NC_072427.2 coordinate 2,482,722, forward strand.
AATCTAAAGTATGGTTTAACTCTGTTAGCTTAATGAACATATCAGAAATAAGTTTCACACAATGCTTCTGTGTAGTTTTTATTTGAAGATATTATTTTTCCCAATAGAGGCCTCTTAGCGCTCAGAATGTCCAATTGCAGTTTCTACAGAAAGAGTGTTTCAGAACGGCTCAATCAAAGTAAGGTTCAACTCTGTTAGTTGAACGCACAGAACAGAAAGAAGTTTCATACAATGCTTCTGTGTAGTTTCTATTTGAACATATTCTTTTTTCCACTATTACCCACTTAGCGCTACGAATGTCCAGTTGCATTTTCTACAGACAGAGTGTTTCAAAACTGCTCAATCAAAAGTATGGTTTAACTCTGTTAGCTGAATGCTCAGATCAGAAAGAAGTTTCACAGAATGCTTCTGTGTAGTTTATATTTGAATATATTCCTTTTTCCACTACTACGCTCTTAGCGCTCCAAATGTCCAGTTGCATTTTCTACAGAAAGAGTGTTCAGATCTGCTCAATCAAAAGTATGGTTTAACTCTGTTAGCTGAATGCACAGATCAGAAAGAAGTTTCACCGAATGATTCTGTGTAGTTTATATTTGAAGACATTCCTTTTTCCACTATTACCCCCTTAGCGCTCCGAATCTCCACTTGCATTTTCTACAAAAAGAGTCTTTCATAACTGCTCAATCAAAAATATGTTTTATCTCTGTTAACTGAATTTACAGATCAGAAATAAGTTGCACAGAATGCATCTGTGTAGTTTTTATTTGAAGATATTCTTTTTCCCAATGTAGGCCTCTTAGCGCTTAGCATGTCCAATTGCAGTTTCTACAGAAAGAGTGTTTCAGAACGGCTCAATCAAAAGTAAGGTTCAACTCTGTTAGTTGAATGCACAGAACAGAAAGAATTTTCACAGAATGCTACTGTGTAGTTTATATTTGAATATATTCCTTTTTCCACTATTACCCTCTTAGCGCTCCGAATGTCCACTTGCATTTTCTACAGAAAGAGTGTTCAGAACTGCGCAATCAAAAGTATGGTTTAACTCTGTTAGCTTAATGAACATATCAGAAATAAGTTTCACACAATGCTTCTGTGTAGTTTTTATTTGAAGATATTATTTTTCCCAATAGAGGCCTCTTAGCGCTCAGAATGTCCAATTGCAGTTTCTACAGAAAGAGTGTTTCAGAAAGGCTCAATCAAAAGTAAGGTTCAACTCTGTTAGTTGAATGCACAGAACAGAAAGAAGTTTCATACAATGCTTCTGTGTAGTTTCTATTTGAACATATTCTTTTTTCCACTATTACCCACTTAGCGCTACGAATGTCCAGTTGCATTTTCTACAGACAGAGTGTTTCAAAACTGCTCAATCAAAAGTATGGTTTAACTCTGTTAGCTGAATGCTCAGATCAGAAAGAAGTTTCACAGAATGCTTCTGTGTAGTTTATATTTGAATATATTCCTTTTTCCACTACTACTCTCTTAGCGCTCCAAATGTCCAGTTGCATTTTCTACAGAAAGAGTGTTCAGATCTGCTCAATCAAAAGCATGGATTAACTCTGTTAGCTGAATGCACAGATCAGAAAGAAGTTTCACCGAATGATTCTGTGTAGTTTTTATTTGAAGACATTCCTTTTTCCACTATTACCCTCTTAGCGCTCCGAATCTCCACTTGCATTTTCTACAAAAAGAGTGTTTCATAACTGCTCAATCAAAAATATGTTTTATCTCTCTTAACTGAATTTACAGATCAGAAATAAGTTTCACAGAATGCATCTGTGTAGTTTTTATTTGAAGATATTCTTTTTCCCAATGTAGGCCTCTTAGCACTTAGCATGTCCAATTGCAGTTTCTACAGAAAGAGTGTTTCAGAACGGCTCAATCAAAAGTAAGGTTCAACTCTGTTAGTTGAATGCACAGAACAGAAAGAATTTTCACAGAATGCTACTGTGTAGTTTATATTTGAATATATTCCTTTTTCCACTATTACCCTCTTAGTGCTCCGAATGTCCACTTGCATTTTCTACAGAAAGACTGTTCAGAACTGCGCAATCAAAAGTATGGTTTAACTCTGTTAGCTTAATGAACATATCAGAAATAAGTTTCACACAATGCTTCTGTGTAGTTTTTATTTGAAGATATTATTTTTCCCAATAGAGTCCTCTTAGCGCTCAGAATGTCCAATTGCAGTTTCTACAGAAAGAGTGTTTCAGAAAGGCTCAATCAATAGTAAGGTTCAACTCTGTTAGTTGAATGCACAGAACAGAAAGGAGTTTCATACAATGCTTCTGTGTAGTTTATATTTGAACATATTCTTTTTTCCACTATTAACCACTTAGCGCTACGAATGTCCAGTTGCATTTTCTACAGACAGAGTGTTTCAAAACTGCTCAATCAAAAGTATGGTTTAACTCTGTTAGCTGAATGCTCAGATCAGAAAGAAGTTTCACAGAATGCTTCTGTGTAGTTTATATTTGAATATATTCCTTTTTCCACTGCTACTCTCTTAGCGCTCAAAATGTCCAGTTGCATTTTCTACAGAAAGAGTGTTCAGATCTGCTCAATCAAAAGTATGGTTTAACTCTGTTAGCTGAATGCAAAGATCAGAAAAAGTTTCACAGAATGATTCTGTGTAGTTTATATTTGGAGACATTCCTTTTTCCACTATTACCCTCTTAGCGCTCCGAATCTCCACTTGCATTTTCTACAGAAAGAGTGTTCAGAACTGCGCAATCAAAAGTATGGTTTAACTCTGTTAGCTTAATGAACATATCAGAAATAAGTTTCACACAATGCTTCTGTGTAGTTTTTATTTGAAGATATTATTTTTCCCAATAGAGGCCTCTTAGCGCTCAGAATGTCCAATTGCAGTTTCTACAGAAAGAGTGTTTCAGAACGGCTCAATCAAAGTAAGGTTCAACTCTGTTAGTTGAATGCACAGAACAGAAAGAAGTTTCATACAATGCTTCTGTGTAGTTTCTATTTGAACATATTCTTTTTTCCACTATTACCCACTTAGCGCTACGAAAGTCCAGTTGCATTTTCTACAGACAGAGTGTTTCAAAACTGCTCAATCAAAAGTATGGTTTAACTCTGTTAGCTGAATGCTCAGATCAGAAAGAAGTTTCACAGAATGCTTCTGTGTAGTTTATATTTGAATATATTCCTTTTTCCACTACTACGCTCTTAGCGCTCCAAATGTCCAGTTGCATTTTCTACAGAAAGAGTGTTCAGATCTGCTCAATCAAAAGTATGGTTTAACTCTGTTAGCTGAATGCACAGATCAGAAAGAAGTTTCACCGAATGATTCTGTGTAGTTTATATTTGAAGACATTACTTTTTCCACTATTACCCCCTTAGCGCTCCGAATCTCCACTTGCATTTTCTACAAAAAGAGTGTTTCATAACTGCTCAATCAAAAATATGTTTTATCTCTGTTAACTGAATTTACAGATCAGAAATAAGTTGCACAGAATGCATCTGTGTAGTTTTTATTTGAAGATATTCTTTTTCCCAATGTAGGCCTCTTTGCGCTTAGCATGTCCAATTGCAGTTTCTACAGAAAGAGTGTTTCAGAACGGCTCAATCAAAAGTAAGGTTCAACTCTGTTAGTTGAATGCACAGAACAGAAAGAATTTTCACAGAATGCTACTGTGTAGTTTATATTTGAATATATTCCTTTTTCCACTATTACCCTCTTAGCGCTCCGAATGTCCACTTGCATTTTCTACAGAAAGAGTGTTCAGAACTGCGCAATCAAAAGTATGGTTTAACTCTGTTAGCTTAATGAACATATCAGAAATAAGTTTCACACAATGCTTCTGTGTAGTTTTTATTTGAAGATATTATTTTTCCCAATAGAGGCCTCTTAGCGCTCAGAATGTCCAATTGCAGTTTCTACAGAAAGAGTGTTTCAGAACGGCTCAATCAAAAGTAAGGTTCAACTCTGTTAGTTGAATGCACAGAACAGAAAGAAGTTTCATACAATGCTTCTGTGTAGTTTCTATTTGAACATATTCTTTTTTCCACTATTACCCACTTAGCGCTACGAATGTCCAGTTGCATTTCCTACAGACAGAGTGTTTCAAAACTGCTCAATCAAAAGTATGGTTTAACTCTGTTAGCTGAATGCTCAGATCAGAAAGAAGTTTCACAGAATGCTTCTGTGTAGTTTATATTTGAATATATTCCTTTTTCCACTACTACGCTCTTAGCGCTCCAAATGTCCAGTTGCATTTTCTACAGAAAGAGTGTTCAGATCTGCTCAATCAAAAGTATGGTTTAACTCTGTTAGCTGAATGCACAGATCAGAAAGAAGTTTCACCGAATGATTCTGTGTAGTTTATATTTGAAGACATTCCTTTTTCCACTATTACCCTCTTAGCGCTCCGAATCTCCACTTGCATTTTCTACAAAAAGAGTGTTTCATAACTGCTCAATCAAAAATATGTTTTATCTCTGTTAACTGAATTTACAGATCAGAAATAAGTTTCACAGAATGCATCTGTGTAGTTTTTATTTGAAGATATTCTTTTTCCCAATGTAGGCCTCTTAGCGCTTAGCATGTCCAATTGCAGTTTCTACAGAAAGAGTGTTTCAGAACGGCTCAATCAAAAGTAAGGTTCAACTCTGTTAGTTGAATGCACAGAACAGAAAGAATTTTCACAGAATGCTACTGTGTAGTTTATATTTGAATATATTCCTTTTTCCACTATTACCCTCTTAGTGCTCCGAATGTCCACTTGCATTTTCTACAGAAAGACTGTTCAGAACTGCGCAATCAAAAGTATGGTTTAACTCTGTTAGCTTAATGAACATATCAGAAATAAGTTTCACACAATGCTTCTGTGTAGTTTTTATTTGAAGATATTATTTTTCCCAATAGAGTCCTCTTAGCGCTCAGAATGTCCAATTGCAGTTTCTACAGAAAGAGTGTTTCAGAAAGGCTCAATCAATAGTAAGGTTCAACTCTGTTAGTTGAATGCACAGAACAGAAAGGAGTTTCATACAATGCTTCTGTGTAGTTTATATTTGAACATATTCTTTTTTCCACTATTACCCACTTAGCGCTACGAATGTCCAGTTGCATTTTCTACAGACAGAGTGTTTCAAAACTGCTCAATCAAAAGTATGGTTTAACTCTGTTAGCTGAATGCTCAGATCAGAAAGAAGTTTCACAGAATGCTTCTGTGTAGTTTATATTTGAATATATTCCTTTTTCCACTACTACTCTCTTAGCGCTCCAAATGTCCAGTTGCATTTTCTACAGAAAGAGTGTTCAGATCGGCTCAATCAAAAGTATGGTTTAACTCTGTTAGCTGAATGCACAGATCAGAAAAAGTTTCACAGAATGATTCTGTGTAGTTTATATTTGGAGACATTCCTTTTTCCACTATTACCCTCTTAGCGCTCCGAATCTCCACTTGCATTTTCTACAGAAAGAGTGTTCAGAACTGCGCAATCAAAAGTATGGTTTAACTCTGTTAGCTTAATGAACATATCAGAAATAAGTTTCACACAATGCTTCTGTGTAGTTTTTATTTGAAGATATTATTTTTCCCAATAGAGGCCTCTTAGCGCTCAGAATGTCCAATTGCAGTTTCTACAGAAAGAGTGTTTCAGAACGGCTCAATCAAAGTAAGGTTCAACTCTGTTAGTTGAACGCACAGAACAGAAAGAAGTTTCATACAATGCTTCTGTGTAGTTTCTATTTGAACATATTCTTTTTTCCACTATTACCCACTTAGCGCTACGAATGTCCAGTTGCATTTTCTACAGACAGAGTGTTTCAAAACTGCTCAATCAAAAGTATGGTTTAACTCTGTTAGCTGAATGCTCAGATCAGAAAGAAGTTTCACAGAATGCTTCTGTGTAGTTTATATTTGAATATATTCCTTTTTCCACTACTACGCTCTTAGCGCTCCAAATGTCCAGTTGCATTTTCTACAGAAAGAGTGTTCAGATCTGCTCAATCAAAAGTATGGTTTAATTCTGTTAGCTGAATGCACAGATCAGAAAGAAGTTTCACCGAATGATTCTGTGTAGTTTATATTTGAAGACATTACTTTTTCCACTATTACCCCCTTAGCGCTCCGAATCTCCACTTGCATTTTCTACAAAAAGAGTCTTTCATAACTGCTCAATCAAAAATATGTTTTATCTCTGTTAACTGAATTTACAGATCAGAAATAAGTTGCACAGAATGCATCTGTGTAGTTTTTATTTGAAGATATTCTTTTTCCCAATGTAGGCCTCTTAGCGCTTAGCATGTCCAATTGCAGTTTCTACAGAAAGAGTGTTTCAGAACGGCTCAATCAAAAGTAAGGTTCAACTCTGTTAGTTGAATGCACAGAACAGAAAGAATTTTCACAGAATGCTACTGTGTAGTTTATATTTGAATATATTCCTTTTTCCACTATTACCCTCTTAGCGCTCCGAATGTCCACTTGCATTTTCTACAGAAAGAGTGTTCAGAACTGCGCAATCAAAAGTATGGTTTAACTCTGTTAGCTTAATGAACATATCAGAAATAAGTTTCACACAATGCTTCTGTGTAGTTTTTATTTGAAGATATTATTTTTCCCAATAGAGGCCTCTTAGCGCTCAGAATGTCCAATTGCAGTTTCTACAGAAAGAGTGTTTCAGAAAGGCTCAATCAAAAGTAAGGTTCAACTCTGTTAGTTGAATGCACAGAACAGAAAGAAGTTTCATACAATGCTTCTGTGTAGTTTCTATTTGAACATATTCTTTTTTCCACTATTACCCACTTAGCGCTACGAATGTCCAGTTGCATTTTCTACAGACAGAGTGTTTCAAAACTGCTCAATCAAAAGTATGGTTTAACTCTGTTAGCTGAATGCTCAGATCAGAAAGAAGTTTCACAGAATGCTTCTGTGTAGTTTATATTTGAATATATTCCTTTTTCCACTACTACGCTCTTAGCGCTCCAAATGTCCAGTTGCATTTTCTACAGAAAGAGTGTTCAGATCTGCTCAATCAAAAGTATGGTTTAACTCTGTTAGCTGAATGCACAGATCAGAAAGAAGTTTCACCGAATGATTCTGTGTAGTTTATATTTGAAGACATTCCTTTTTCCACTATTACCCTCTTAGCGCTCCGAATCTCCACTTGCATTTTCTACAAAAAGAGTGTTTCATAACTGCTCAATCAAAAATATGTTTTATCTCTGTTAACTGAATTTACAGATCAGAAATAAGTTTCACAGAATGCATCTGTGTAGTTTTTATTTGAAGATATTCTTTTTCCCAATGTAGGCCTCTTAGCGCTTAGCATGTCCAATTGCAGTTTCTACAGAAAGAGTGTTTCAGAACGGCTCAATCAAAAGTAAGGTTCAACTCTGTTAGTTGAATGCACAGAACAGAAAGAATTTTCACAGAATGCTACTGTGTAGTTTATATTTGAATATATTCCTTTTTCCACTATTACCCTCTTAGTGCTCCGAATGTCCACTTGCATTTTCTACAGAAAGACTGTTCAGAACTGCGCAATCAAAAGTATGGTTTAACTCTGTTAGCTTAATGAACATATCAGAAATAAGTTTCACACAATGCTTCTGTGTAGTTTTTATTTGAAGATATTATTTTTCCCAATAGAGTCCTCTTAGCGCTCAGAATGTCCAATTGCAGTTTCTACAGAAAGAGTGTTTCAGAAAGGCTCAATCAATAGTAAGGTTCAACTCTGTTAGTTGAATGCACAGAACAGAAAGGAGTTTCATACAATGCTTCTGTGTAGTTTATATTTGAACATATTCTTTTTTCCACTATTACCCACTTAGCGCTACGAATGTCCAGTTGCATTTTCTACAGACAGAGTGTTTCAAAACTGCTCAATCAAAAGTATGGTTTAACTCTGTTAGCTGAATGCTCAGATCAGAAAGAAGTTTCACAGAATGCTTCTGTGTAGTTTATATTTGAATATATTCCTTTTTCCACTACTACGCTCTTAGCGCTCCAAATGTCCAGTTGCATTTTCTACAGAAAGAGTGTTCAGATCTGCTCAATCAAAAGCATGGTTTAACTCTGTTAGCTGAATGCACAGATCCGAAAGAAGTTTCACCGAATGATTCTGTGTAGTTTATATTTGAAGACATTCCTTTTTCCACTATTACCCTCTTAGCGCTCCGAATCTCCACTTGCATTTTCTACAAAAAGAGTGTTTCATAACTGCTCAATCAAAAATATGTTTTATCTCTGTTAACTGAATTTACAGATCAGAAATAAGTTTCACAGAATGCATCTGTGTAGTTTTTATTTGAAGATATTCTTTTTCCCAATGTAGGCCTCTTAGCGCTTAGCATGTCCAATTGCAGTTTCTACAGAAAGAGTGTTTCAGAACGGCTCAATCAAAAGTAAGGTTCAACTCTGTTAGTTGAATGCACAGAACAGAAAGAATTTTCACAGAATGCTACTGTGTAGTTTATATTTGAATATATTCCTTTTTCCACTATTACCCTCTTAGTGCTCCGAATGTCCACTTGCATTTTCTACAGAAAGACTGTTCAGAACTGCGCAATCAAAAGTATGGTTTAACTCTGTTAGCTTAATGAACATATCAGAAATAAGTTTCACACAATGCTTCTGTGTAGTTTTTATTTGAAGATATTATTTTTCACAATAGAGTCCTCTTAGCGCTCAGAATGTCCAATTGCAGTTTCTACAGAAAGAGTGTTTCAGAAAGGCTCAATCAATAGTAAGGTTCAACTCCGTTAGTTGAATGCACAGAACAGAAAGGAGTTTCATACAATGCTTCTGTGTAGTTTATATTTGAACATATTCTTTTTTCCACTATTAACCACTTAGCGCTACGAATGTCCAGTTGCATTTTCTACAGACAGAGTGTTTCAAAACTGCTCAATCAAAAGTACGGTTTAACTCTGTTAGCTGAATGCTCAGATCAGAAAGAAGTTTCACAGAATGCTTCTGTGTAGTTTATATTTGAATATATTCCTTTTTCCACTGCTACTCTCTTAGCGCTCAAAATGTCCAGTTGCATTTTCTACAGAAAGAGTGTTCAGATCTGCTCAATCAAAAGTATGGTTTAACTCTGTTAGCTGAATGCAAAGATCAGAAAAAGTTTCACAGAATGATTCTGTGTAGTTTATATTTGGAGACATTCCTTTTTCCACTATTACCCTCTTAGCGCTCCGAATCTCCACTTGCATTTTCTACAGAAAGAGTGTTCAGAACTGCGCAATCAAAAGTATGGTTTAACTCTGTTAGCTTAATGAACATATCGGAAATAAGTTTCACACAATGCTTCTGTGTAGTTTTTATTTGAAGATATTATTTTTCCCAATAGAGGCCTCTTAGCGCTCAGAATGTCCAATTGCAGTTTCTACAGAAAGAGTGTTTCAGAACGGCTCAATCAAAGTAAGGTTCAACTCTGTTAGTTGAATGCACAGAACAGAAAGAAGTTTCATACAATGCTTCTGTGTAGTTTATATTTGAACATATTCTTTTTTCCACTATTACCCACTTAGCGCTACGAATGTCCAGTTGCATTTTCTACAGACAGAGTGTTTCAAAACTGCTCAATCAAAAGTATGGTTTAACTCTGTTAGCTGAATGCTCAGATCAGAAAGAAGTTTCACAGAATGCTTCTGTGTAGTTTATATTTGAATATATTCCTTTTTCCACTACTACGCTCTTAGCGCTCCAAATGTCCAGTTGCATTTTCTACAGAAAGAGTGTTCAGATCTGCTCAATCAAAAGTATGGTTTAACTCTGTTAGCTGAATGCACAGATCAGAAAGAAGTTTCACCGAATGATTCTGTGTAGTTTATATTTGAAGACATTCCTTTTTCCACTATTACCCCCTTAGCGCTCCGAATCTCCACTTGCATTTTCTACAAAAAGAGTGTTTCATAACTGCTCAATCAAAAATATGTTTTATCTCTGTTAACTGAATTTACAGATCAGAAATAAGTTGCACAGAATGCATCTGTGTAGTTTTTATTTGAAGATATTCTTTTTCCCAATGTAGGCCTCTTAGCGCTTAGCATGTCCAATTGCAGTTTCTACAGAAAGAGTGTTTCAGAACGGCTCAATCAAAAGTAAGGTTCAACTCTGTTAGTTGAATGCACAGAACAGAAAGAATTTTCACAGAATGCTACTGTGTAGTTTATATTTGAATATATTCCTTTTTCCACTATTACCCTCTTAGCGCTCCGAATGTCCACTTGCATTTTCTACAGAAAGAGTGTTCAGAACTGCGCAATCAAAAGTATGGTTTAACTCTGTTAGCTTAATGAACATATCAGAAATAAGTTTCACACAATGCTTCTGTGTAGTTTTTATTTGAAGATATTATTTTTCCCAATAGAGGCCTCTTAGCGCTCAGAATGTCCAATTGCAGTTTCTACAGAAAGAGTGTTTCAGAACGGCTCAATCAAAAGTAAGGTTCAACTCTGTTAGTTGAATGCACAGAACAGAAAGAAGTTTCATACAATGCTTCTGTGTAGTTTCTATTTGAACATATTCTTTTTTCCACTATTACCCACTTAGCGCTACGAATGTCCAGTTGCATTTTCTACAGACAGAGTGTTTCAAAACTGCTCAATCAAAAGTATGGTTTAACTCTGTTAGCTGAATGCTCAGATCAGAAAGAAGTTTCACAGAATGCTTCTGTGTAGTTTATATTTGAATATATTCCTTTTTCCACTACTACGCTCTTAGCGCTCCAAATGTCCAGTTGCATTTTCTACAGAAAGAGTGTTCAGATCTGCTCAATCAAAAGTATGGTTTAACTCTGTTAGCTGAATGCACAGATCAGAAAGAAGTTTCACCGAATGATTCTGTGTAGTTTATATTTGAAGACATTCCTTTTTCCACTATTACCCTCTTAGCGCTCCGAATCTCCACTTGCATTTTCTACAAAAAGAGTGTTTCATAACTGCTCAATCAAAAATATGTTTTATCTCTGTTAACTGAATTTACAGATCAGAAATAAGTTTCACAGAATGCATCTGTGTAGTTTTTATTTGAAGATATTCTTTTTCCCAATGTAGGCCTCTTAGCGCTTAGCATGTCCAATTGCAGTTTCTACAGAAAGAGTGTTTCAGAACGGCTCAATCAAAAGTAAGGTTCAACTCTGTTAGTTGAATGCACAGAACAGAAAGAATTTTCACAGAATGCTACTGTGTAGTTTATATTTGAATATATTCCTTTTTCCACTATTACCCTCTTAGTGCTCCGAATGTCCACTTGCATTTTCTACAGAAAGACTGTTCAGAACTGCGCAATCAAAAGTATGGTTTAACTCTGTTAGCTTAATGAACATATCAGAAATAAGTTTCACACAATGCTTCTGTGTAGTTTTTATTTGAAGATATTATTTTTCCCAATAGAGTCCTCTTAGCGCTCAGAATGTCCAATTGCAGTTTCTACAGAAAGAGTGTTTCAGAAAGGCTCAATCAATAGTAAGGTTCAACTCCGTTAGTTGAATGCACAGAACAGAAAGGAGTTTCATACAATGCTTCTGTGTAGTTTATATTTGAACATATTCTTTTTTCCACTATTAACCACTTAGCGCTACGAATGTCCAGTTGCATTTTCTACAGACAGAGTGTTTCAAAACTGCTCAATCAAAAGTATGGTTTAACTCTGTTAGCTGAATGCTCAGATCAGAAAGAAGTTTCACAGAATGCTTCTGTGTAGTTTATATTTGAATATATTCCTTTTTCCACTGCTACTCTCTTAGCGCTCAAAATGTCCAGTTGCATTTTCTACAGAAAGAGTGTTCAGATCTGCTCAATCAAAAGTATGGTTTAACTCTGTTAGCTGAATGCAAAGATCAGAAAAAGTTTCACAGAATGATTCTGTGTAGTTTATATTTGGAGACATTCCTTTTTCCACTATTACCCTCTTAGCGCTCCGAATCTCCACTTGAATTTCTACAGAAAGAGTGTTCAGAACTGCGCAATCAAAAGTATGGTTTAACTCTGTTAGCTTAATGAACATATCAGAAATAAGTTTCACACAATGCTTCTGTGTAGTTTTTATTTGAAGATATTATTTTTCCCAATAGAGGCCTCTTAGCGCTCAGAATGTCCAATTGCAGTTTCTACAGAAAGAGTGTTTCAGAACGGCTCAATCAAAGTAAGGTTCAACTCTGTTAGTTGAATGCACAGAACAGAAAGAAGTTTCATACAATGCTTCTGTGTAGTTTCTATTTGAACATATTCTTTTTTCCACTATTACCCACTTAGCGCTACGAATGTCCAGTTGCATTTTCTACAGACAGAGTGTTTCAAAACTGCTCAATCAAAAGTATGGTTTAACTCTGTTAGCTGAATGCTCAGATCAGAAAGAAGTTTCACAGAATGCTTCTGTGTAGTTTATATTTGAATATATTCCTTTTTCCACTACTACGCTCTTAGCGCTCCAAATGTCCAGTTGCATTTTCTACAGAAAGAGTGTTCAGATCTGCTCAATCAAAAGTATGGTTTAACTCTGTTAGCTGAATGCACAGATCAGAAAGAAGTTTCACCGAATGATTCTGTGTAGTTTATATTTGAAGACATTCCTTTTTCCACTATTACCCCCTTAGCGCTCCGAATCTCCACTTGCATTTTCTACAAAAAGAGTGTTTCATAACTGCTCAATCAAAAATATGTTTTATCTCTGTTAACTGAATTTACAGATCAGAAATAAGTTGCACAGAATGCATCTGTGTAGTTTTTATTTGAAGATATTCTTTTTCCCAATGTAGGCCTCTTAGCGCTTACCATGTCCAATTGCAGTTTCTACAGAAAGAGTGTTTCAGAACGGCTCAATCAAAAGTAAGGTTCAACTCTGTTAGTTGAATGCACAGAACAGAAAGAATTTTCACAGAATGCTACTGTGTAGTTTATATTTGAATATATTCCTTTTTCCACTATTACCCTCTTAGCGCTCCGAATGTCCACTTGCATTTTCTACAGAAAGAGTGTTCAGAACTGCGCAATCAAAAGTATGGTTTAACTCTGTTAGCTTAATGAACATATCAGAAATAAGTTTCACACAATGCTTCTGTGTAGTTTTTATTTGAAGATATTATTTTTCCCAATAGAGGCCTCTTAGCGCTCAGAATGTCCAATTGCAGTTTCTACAGAAAGAGTGTTTCAGAACGGCTCAATCAAAAGTAAGGTTCAACTCTGTTAGTTGAATGCACAGAACAGAAAGAAGTTTCATACAATGCTTCTGTGTAGTTTCTATTTGAACATATTCTTTTTTCCACTATTACCCACTTAGCGCTACGAATGTCCAGTTGCATTTTCTACAGACAGAGTGTTTCAAAACTGCTCAATCAAAAGTATGGTTTAACTCTGTTAGCTGAATGCTCAGATCAGAAAGAAGTTTCACAGAATGCTTCTGTGTAGTTTATATTTGAATATATTCCTTTTTCCACTACTACGCTCTTAGCGCTCCAAATGTCCAGTTGCATTTTCTACAGAAAGAGTGTTCAGATCTGCTCAATCAAAAGTATGGTTTAACTCTGTTAGCTGAATGCACAGATCAGAAAGAAGTTTCACCGAATGATTCTGTGTAGTTTATATTTGAAGACATTCCTTTTTCCACTATTACCCTCTTAGCGCTCCGAATCTCCACTTGCATTTTCTACAAAAAGAGTGTTTCATAACTGCTCAATCAAAAATATGTTTTATCTCTGTTAACTGAATTTACAGATCAGAAATAAGTTTCACAGAATGCATCTGTTTAGTTTTTATTTGAAGATATTCTTTTTCCCAATGTAGGCCTCTTAGCGCTTAGCATGTCCAATTGCAGTTTCTACAGAAAGAGTGTTTCAGAACGGCTCAATCAAAAGTAAGGTTCAACTCTGTTAGTTGAATGCACAGAACAGAAAGAATTTTCACAGAATGCTACTGTGTAGTTTATATTTGAATATATTCCTTTTTCCACTATTACCCTCTTAGCGCTCCGAATGTCCACTTGCATTTTCTACAGAAAGAGTGTTCAGAACTGCGCAATCAAAAGTATGGTTTAACTCTGTTAGCTTAATGAACATATCAGAAATAAGTTTTACACAATGCTTCTGTGTAGTTTTTATTTGAAGATATTATATTTCCCAATAGAGGCCTCTTAGCGCTCAGAATGTCCAATTGCAGTTTCTACAGAAAGAGTGTTTCAGAACGGCTCAATCAAAAGTAAGGTTCAACTCTGTTAGTTCAATGCACAGAACAGAAAGAAGTTTCATACAATGCCTCTGTGTAGTTTATATTTGAACATATTCTTTTTTCCACTATTACCCACTTAGCGCTACGAATGTCCAGTTGCATTTTCTACAGACAGAGTGTTTCAAAACTGCTCAATCATAAGTATGGTTTAACCCTGTTAGCTGCATGCTCAGATCAGAAAGAAGTTTCACAGAATGCTTCTGTGTAGTTTATATTTGAATATATTCCTTTTTCCACTACTACGCTCTTAGCGCTCCAAATGTCCAGTTGCATTTTCTACAGAAAGAGTGTTCAGATCTGCTCAATCAAAAGCATGGTTTAACTCTGTTAGCTGAATGCACAGATCAGAAAGAAGTTTCACAGAATGATTCTGTGTAGTTTATATTTGGAGACATTCCTTTTTCCACTATTACCCTCTTAGCGCTCCGAATCTCCACTTGCATTTTCTACAGAAAGAGTGTTTCAGAACGGCTCAATCAAAACTAAGGTTCAACTCTTTTAGTTGAACAAACAGAACAGAAAGAAGTTTCACACAATTCTTCTGTGTAGTTTTTATTTGTAGACATTCATTTTCCCAATATAGGCCTCTTAGCGCTCAGAATGTCCAATTGCAGTTTCTACAGAAAGAGTGTTTCAGAACGGCTCAATCAAAAGTAAGGTTCAACTCTGTTAGTTGAATGCACAGAACAGAAAGAATTTTCACAGAATGCTACTGTGTAGTTTTCATTTGAATATATTCCTTTTTCCACTATTACCCTCTTAGCGCTCCGAATGTCCACTTGCATTTTCTACAGAAAGAGTGTTCAGAACTTCGCAATCAAAAGTATGGTTTAACTCTGTTAGCTTAATGAACATATCAGAAATAAGTTTCACACAATGCTTCTGTGTAGTTTTTATTTGAAGATATAATTTTTCCCAATAGAGGCCTCTTAGCGCTCAGAATGTCCAATTGCAGTTTCTACAGAAAGAGTGTTTCAGAAAGGCTCAATCAAAAGTAAGGTTCAACTCTGTTAGTTGAATGCACAGAACAGAAAGAAGTTTCATACAATGCTTCTGTGTAGTTTCTATTTGAACATATTCTTTTTTCCACTATTACCCACTTAGCGCTACGAATGTCCAGTTGCATTTTCTACAGACAGAGTGTTTCAAAACTGCTCAATCAAAAGTATGG
Source organism: Symphalangus syndactylus (assembly GCF_028878055.3). Classification (NCBI taxonomy): domain Eukaryota; kingdom Metazoa; phylum Chordata; class Mammalia; order Primates; family Hylobatidae; genus Symphalangus; species Symphalangus syndactylus. The sequence goes on from NC_072427.2 coordinate 2,498,084, forward strand.
TTTAACTCTGTTAGCTGAATGCTCAGATCAGAAAGAAGTTTCACAGAATGCTTCTGTGTAGTTTATATTTTAATATATTCCTTTTTCCACTACTACTCTCTTAGCGCTCCAAATGTCCAGTTGCATTTTCTACAGAAAGAGTGTTCAGATCTGCTCAATCAAAAGCATGGTTTAACTCTGTTAGCTGAATGCACAGATCAGAAAGAAGTTTCACAGAATGATTCTGTGTAGTTTATATTTGGAGACATTCCTTTTTCCACTATTACCCTCTTAGCGCTCCGAATCTCCACTTGCATTTTCTACAGAAAGAGTGTTTCATAACGGCTCAATCAAAACTAAGGTTCAACTCTTTTAGTTGAACAAACAGAACAGAAAGAAGTTTCACACAATTCTTCTGTGTAGTTTTTATTTGTAGACATTCTTTTTCCCAATATAGGCCTCTTAGCGCTCAGAATGTCCAATTGCAGTTTCTACAGAAAGAGTGTTTCAGAACGGCTCAATCAAAAGTAAGGTTCAACTCTGTTAGTTGAATGCACAGAACAGAAAGAAGTTTCATACAATGCTTCTGTGTAGTTTCTATTTGAACATATTCTTTTTTCCACTATTACCCACTTAGCGCTACGAATGTCCAGTTGCATTTCCTACAGACAGAGTGTTTCAAAACTGCTCAATCAAAAGTATGGTTTAACTCTGTTAGCTGAATGCTCAGATCAGAAAGAAGTTTCACAGAATGCTTCTGTGTAGTTTATATATGAATATATTCCTTTTTCCACTACTACGCTCTTAGCGCTCCAAATGTCCAGTTGCATTTTCTACAGAAAGAGTGTTCAGATCTGCTCAATCAAAAGTATGGTTTAACTCTGTTAGCTGAATGCACAGATCAGAAAGAAGTTTCACCGAATGATTCTGTGTAGTTTATATTTGAAGACATTCCTTTTTCCACTATTACCCTCTTAGCGCTCCGAATCTCCACTTGCATTTTCTACAAAAAGAGTGTTTCATAACTGCTCAATCAAAAATATGTTTTATCTCTGTTAACTGAATTTACAGATCAGAAATAAGTTTCACAGAATGCATCTGTTTAGTTTTTATTTGAAGATATTCTTTTTCCCAATGTAGGCCTCTTAGCGCTTAGCATGTCCAATTGCTGTTTCTACAGAAAGAGTGTTTCAGAACGGCTCAATCAAAAGTAAGGTTCAACTCTGTTAGTTGAATGCACAGAACAGAAAGAATTTTCACAGAATGCTACTGTGTAGTTTATATTTGAATATATTCCTTTTTCCACTATTACCCTCTTAGCGCTCCGAATGTCCACTTGCATTTTCTACAGAAAGAGTGTTCAGAACTGCGCAATCAAAAGTATGGTTTAACTCTGTTAGCTTAATGAACATATCAGAAATAAGTTTCACACAATGCTTCTGTGTAGTTTTTATTTGAAGATATTATATTTCCCAATAGAGGCCTCTTAGCGCTCAGAATGTCCAATTGCAGTTTCTACAGAAAGAGTGTTTCAGAACGGCTCAATCAAAAGTAAGGTTCAACTATGTTAGTTGAATGCACAGAACAGAAAGAAGTTTCATACAATGCTTCTGTGTAGTTTATATTTGAACATATTCTTTTGTCCACTTTTACCCACTTAGCGCTACGAATGTCCAGTTGCATTTTCTACAGACAGAGTGTTGCAAAACTGCTCAATCAAAAGTATGGTTTAACTCTGTTAGCTGAATGCTCAGATCAGAAAGAAGTTTCACAGAATGCTTCTGTGTAGTTTATATTTGAATATATTCCTTTTTCCACTACTCCTCTCTTAGCGCTCCAAATGTCCAGTTGCATTTTCTACAGAAAGAGTGTTCAGATCTGCTCAAGCAAAAGCATGGTTTAACTCTGTTAGCTGAATGCACAGATCAGAAAGAAGTTTCACAGAATGATTCTGTGTAGTTTATATTTGGAGAAATTACTTTTTCCACTATTACCCTCTTAGCGCTCCGAATCTCCACTTGCATTTTCTACAGAAAGAGTGTTTCAGAACGGCTCAATCAAAACTAAGGTTCAACTCTTTCAGTTGAACAAACAGAACAGAAAGAAGTTTCACACAATTCTTCTGTGTAGTTTTTATTTGTAGACATTCTTTTTCCCAATGTTGGCCTCTTAGCGCTTAGCATGTCCAATTGCAGTTTCTACAGAAAGAGTGTTTCAGAACGGCTCAATCAAAACTAAGGTTCAACTCTGTTAGTTGAATGCACAGAACAGAAAGAATTTTCACAGAATGCTACTGTGTAGTTTATATTTGAATATATTCCTTTTTCCACTATTACCCTTTTAGCGCTCCGAATATCCACTTGCATTTTCTACAGAAAGAGTGTTCAGAACTGCGCAATCAAAAGTATGGTTTAACTCTGTTAGCTTAATGAACATATCAGAAATAAGTTTCACACAATGCTTCTGTGTAGTTTTTATTTGAAGATATTATTTTTCCCAATAGAGTCCTCTTAGCGCTCAGAATGTCCAATTGCAGTTTCTACAGAAAGAGTGTTTCAGAAAGGCTCAATCAAAAGTAAGGTTCAACTCTGTTAGTTGAATGCACAGAACAGAAAGAAGTTTCATACAATGATTCTGTGTAGTTTATATTTGAACATATTCTTTTTTCCACTATTACCCACTAAGCGCTACGAATGTCCAGTTGCATTCTCTACAGACAGAGTGTTTCAAAACTGCTCAATCAAAAGTATGGTTTCACTCTGTTAGCTGAATGCTCAGATCAGAAAGAAGTTTCACAGAATGCTTCTGTGTAGTTTATATTTGAATATATTCCTTTTTCCACTACTACTCTCTTAGCGCTCCAAATGTCCAGTTGCATTTTCTACAGAAAGAGTGTTCAGATCTGCTCAATCAAAAGTATGGTTTAACTCTGTTAGCTGAATGCACAGATCAGAAAAAGTTTCACACAATGATTCTGTGTAGTTTATATTTGGAGACATTCCTTTTTCCACTATTACCCTCTTAGCGCTCCGAATCTCCACTTGCATTTTCTACAGAAAGAGTTTTCAGAACTGCGCAATCAAAAGTATGGTTTAACTCTGTTAGCTTAATGAACATATCAGAAATAAGTTTCACACAATGCTTCTGTGTAGTTTTTATTTGAAGATATTATTTTTCCCAATAGAGGCCTCTTAGCGCTCAGAATGTCCAATTGCAGTTTCTACAGAAAGAGTGTTTCAGAACGGCTCAATCAAAAGTAAGGTTCAACTTTGTTAGTTGAATGCACAGAACAGAAAGAAGTTTCATACAATGCTTCTGTGTAGTTTCTATTTGAACATATTCTTTTTTCCACTATTACCCAGTTAGCGCTACGAATGTCCAGTTGCATTTTCTACAGACAGAGTGTTTCAAAACTGCTCAATCAAAAGTATGGTTTAACTCTGTTAGCTGAATGCTCAGATCAGAAAGAAGTTTCACAGAATGCTTCTGTGTAGTTTATATTTGAATATATTCCTTTTTCCACTACTACGCTCTTAGCGCTCCAAATGTCCAGTTGCATTTTCTACAGAAAGAGTGTTCAGATCTGCTCAATCAAAAGTATGGTTTAACACTGTTAGCTGAATGCACAGATCAGAAAGAAGTTTCACCGAATGATTCTGTGTAGTTTATATTTGAAGACATTCCTTTTTCCACTATTACCCTCTTAGCGCTCCGAATCTCCACTTGCATTTTCTACAAAAAGAGTGTTTCATAACTGCTCAATCAAAAATATGTTTTATCTCTGTTAACTGAATTTACAGATCAGAAATAAGTTTCACAGAATGCATCTGTTTAGTTTTTATTTGAAGATATTCTTTTTCCCAATGTAGGCCTCTTAGCGCTTAGCATGTCCAATTGCAGTTTCTACAGAAAGAGTGTTTCAGAACGGCTCAATCAAAGGTAAGGTTCAACTCTGTTAGTTGAATGCACAGAACAGAAAGAATTTTCACAGAATGCTACTGTGTAGTTTATATTTGAATATATTCCTTTTTCCACTATTACCCTCTTAGCGCTCCGAATCTCCACTTGCATTTTCTACAGAAAGAGTGTTTCATAATGGCTCAATCAAAACTAAGGTTCAACTCTTTTAGTTGAACAAACAGAACAGAAAGAAGTTTCACACAATTCTTCTGTGTAGTTTTTATTTGTAGACATTCTTTTTCCCAATATAGGCCTCCTAGCGCTCAGAATGTCCAATTGCAGTTTCTACAGAAAGAGTGTTTCAGAACGGCTCAATCAAAAGTAAGGTTCAACTCTGTTAGTTGAATGCACAGAACAGAAAGAAGTTTCATACAATGCTTCTGTGTAGTTTATATTGGAACATATTCTTTTTTCCACTATTACCCACTTAGCGCTACGAATGTCAAGTTGCATTTTCTACAGACAGAGTGTTTCAAAACTGCTCAATCAAAAGTATGGTTTAACTCTGTTAGCTGAATGCTCAGATCAGAAAGAAGTTTCACAGAATGCTTCTGTGTAGTTTATATTTGAATATATTCCTTTTTCCACTACTACGCTCTTAGCGCTCCAAATGTCCAGTTGCATTTTCTACAGAAAGAGTGTTCAGATCTGCTCAATCAAAAGTATGGTTTAACTCTGTTAGCTGAATGCACAGATCAGAAAGAAGTTTCACAGAATGATTCTGTGTAGTTTATATTTGGAGACATTCCTTTTTCCACTATTACCCTCTTAGCGCTCCGAATCTCCACTTGCATTTTCTACAGAAAGAGTGTTTCAGAACGGCTCAATCAAAACTAAGGTTCAAATCTTTTAGTTGAACAAACAGAACAGAAAGAAGTTTCACACAATTCTTCTGTGTAGTTTTTATTTGTAGACATTCCTTTTCCCAATATAGGCCTCTTAGCGCTCAGAATGTCCCATTGCAGTTTCTACAGAAAGAGTGTTTCAGAACGGCTCAATCAAAAGAAAGGTTCAACTCTGTTAGTTGAATGCACAGAACAGAAAGAAGTTTCATACAATGCTTCTGTGTAGTTTATATTTGAACATATTCTTTTTTAAACTATTACCAACTTAGCGCTACGAATGTCCAGTTGCATTTTCTACAGACAGAGTGTTTCAAAACTGCGCAATCAAAAGTATGGTTTAACTCTGTTAGCTGAATGCTCAGATCAGAAAGAAGTTTCAAAGAATGCTTCTGTGTAGTTTATATTTGAATATATTCCTTTTTCCACTACTACACTCTTAGCGCTCGAAATGTCCAGTTGCATTTTCTACAGAAAGAGTGTTCAGATCTGCTCAATCAAAAGTATGGTTTAATTCTGTTAGCTGAATGCACAGATCAGAAAGAAGTTTCACCGAATGATTCTGTGTAGTTTATATTTGAAGACATTCCTTTTTCCACTATTACCCACTTAGCGCTCCGAATCTCCACTTGCATTTTCTATCAAAAGAGTGTTTCATAACTGCTCAATCAAAAATATGTTTTATCTCTGTTAACTGAATTTACAGATCAGAAATAAGTTTCACAGAATGCATCTGTGTAGTTTTTATTTGAAGATATTCTTTTTCCCAATGTAGGCCTCTTAGCGCTTAGCATGTCCAATTGCAGTTTCTACAGAAGGAGTGTTTCAGAACGCCTCAATCAAAAGTAAGGTTCAACTCTGTTAGTTGAATGCACAGAACAGAAAGAATTTTCACAGAATGCTACTGTGTAGTTTATATTTGAATATATTCCTTTTTCCACTATTACCCTCTTAGCGCTCCGAATGTCCACTTGCATTTTCTACAGAAAGAGTGTTCAGAACTGCGCAATCAAAAGTATGGTTTAACTCTGTTAGCTTAATGAACGTATCAGAAATAAGTTTCACACAATGCTTCTGTGTAGTTTTTATTTGAAGATATTATTTTTCCCAATATAGGCCTCTAAGCGCTCAGAATGTCCAATTGCAGTTTCTACAGAAAGAGTGTTTCAGAAAGGCTCAATAAAAAGTAAGGTTCAACTCTGTTAGTTGAATGCACAGAACAGAAAGTAGTTTCATACAATGCTTCTGTGTAGTTTCTATTTGAACATATTCTTTTTTCCACTATTACCCACTTAGCGCTACGAATGTCCAGTTGCATTTTCTACAGACAGAGTGTTTCAAAACTGCTCAATCAAAAGTATGGTTTAACTCTGTTAGCTGAATGCTCAGATCAGAAAGAAGTTTCACAGAATGCTTCTGTGTAGTTTATATTTTAATATATTCCTTTTTCCACTACTACTCTCTTAGCGCTCCAAATGTCCAGTTGCATTTTCTACAGAAAGAGTGTTCAGATCTGCTCAATCAAAAGCATGGTTTAACTCTGTTAGCTGAATGCACAGATCAGAAAGAAGTTTCACAGAATGATTCTGTGTAGTTTATATTTGGAGACATTCCTTTTTCCACTATTACCCTCTTAGCGCTCCGAATCTCCACTTGCATTTTCTACAGAAAGAGTGTTTCATAACGGCTCAATCAAAACTAAGGTTCAACTCTTTTAGTTGAACAAACAGAACAGAAAGAAGTTTCACACAATTCTTCTGTGTAGTTTTTATTTGTAGACATACTTTTTCCCAATATAGGCCTCTTAGCGCTCAGAATGTCCAATTGCAGTTTCTACAGAAAGAGTGTTTCAGAACGGCTCAATCAAAAGTAAGGTTCAACTCTGTTAGTTGAATGCACAGAACAGAAAGAAGTTTCATACAATGCTTCTGTGTAGTTTCTATTTGAACATATTCTTTTTTCCACTATTACCCACTTAGCGCTACGAATGTCCAGTTGCATTTCCTACAGACAGAGTGTTTCAAAACTGCTCAATCAAAAGTATGGTTTAACTCTGTTAGCTGAATGCTCAGATCAGAAAGAAGTTTCACAGAATGCTTCTGTGTAGTTTATATATGAATATATTCCTTTTTCCACTACTACGCTCTTAGCGCTCCAAATGTCCAGTTGCATTTTCTACAGAAAGAGTGTTCAGATCTGCTCAATCAAAAGTATGGTTTAACTCTGTTAGCTGAATGCACAGATCAGAAAGAAGTTTCACCGAATTATTCTGTGTAGTTTATATTTGAAGACATTCCTTTTTCCACTATTACCCTCTTAGCGCTCCGAATCTCCACTTGCATTTTCTACAAAAAGAGTGTTTCATAACTGCTCAATCAAAAATATGTTTTATCTCTGTTAACTGAATTTACAGATCAGAAATAAGTTTCACAGAATGCATCTGTTTAGTTTTTATTTGAAGATATTCTTTTTCCCAATGTAGGCCTCTTAGCGCTTAGCATGTCCAATTGCTGTTTCTACAGAAAGAGTGTTTCAGAACGGCTCAATCAAAAGTAAGGTTCAACTCTGTTAGTTGAATGCACAGAACAGAAAGAATTTTCACAGAATGCTACTGTGTAGTTTATATTTGAATATATTCCTTTTTCCACTATTACCCTCTTAGCGCTCCGAATGTCCACTTGCATTTTCTACAGAAAGAGTGTTCAGAACTGCGCAATCAAAAGTATGGTTTAACTCTGTTAGCTTAATGAACATATCAGAAATAAGTTTCACACAATGCTTCTGTGTAGTTTTTATTTGAAGATATTATATTTCCCAATAGAGGCCTCTTAGCGCTCAGAATGTCCAATTGCAGTTTCTACAGAAAGAGTGTTTCAGAACGGCTCAATCAAAAGTAAGGTTCAACTATGTTAGTTGAATGCACAGAACAGAAAGAAGTTTCATACAATGCTTCTGTGTAGTTTATATTTGAACATATTCTTTTGTCCACTTTTACCCACTTAGCGCTACGAATGTCCAGTTGCATTTTCTACAGACAGAGTGTTGCAAAACTGCTCAATCAAAAGTATGGTTTAACTCTGTTAGCTGAATGCTCAGATCAGAAAGAAGTTTCACAGAATGCTTCTGTGTAGTTTATATTTGAATATATTCCTTTTTCCACTACTCCTCTCTTAGCGCTCCGAATGTCCAGTTGCATTTTCTACAGAAAGAGTGTTCAGATCTGCTCAAGCAAAAGCATGGTTTAACTCTGTTAGCTGAATGCACAGATCAGAAAGAAGTTTCACAGAATGATTCTGTGTAGTTTATATTTGGAGAAATTACTTTTTCCACTATTACCCTCTTAGCGCTCCGAATCTCCACTTGCATTTTCTACAGAAAGAGTGTTTCAGAATGGCTCAATCAAAACTAAGGTTCAACTCTTTCAGTTGAACAAACAGAACAGAAAGAAGTTTCACACAATTCTTCTGTGTAGTTTTTATTTGTAGACATTCTTTTTCCCAATGTTGGCCTCTTAGCGCTTAGCATGTCCAATTGCAGTTTCTACAGAAAGAGTGTTTCAGAACGGCTCAATCAAAACTAAGGTTCAACTCTGTTAGTTGAATGCACAGAACAGAAAGAATTTTCACAGAATGCTACTGTGTAGTTTATATTTGAATATATTCCTTTTTCCACTATTACCCTTTTAGCGCTCCGAATATCCACTTGCATTTTCTACAGAAAGAGTGTTCAGAACTGCGCAATCAAAAGTATGGTTTAACTCTGTTAGCTTAATGAACATATCAGAAATAAGTTTCACACAATGCTTCTGTGTAGTTTTTATTTGAAGATATTATTTTTCCCAATAGAGTCCTCTTAGCGCTCAGAATGTCCAATTGCAGTTTCTACAGAAAGAGTGTTTCAGAAAGGCTCAATCAAAAGTAAGGTTCAACTCTGTTAGTTGAATGCACAGAACAGAAAGAAGTTTCATACAATGCTTCTGTGTAGTTTATATTTGAACATATTCTTTTTTCCACTATTACCCACTTAGCGCTACGAATGTCCAGTTGCATTTTCTACAGACAGAGTGTTTCAAAACTGCTCAATCAAAAGTATGGTTTAACTCTGTTAGCTGAATGCTCAGATCAGAAAGAAGTTTCACAGAATGCTTCTGTGTAGTTTATATTTGAATATATTCCTTTTTCCACTACTACTCTCTTAGCGCTCCAAATGTCCAGTTGCATTTTCTACAGAAAGAGTGTTCAGATCTGCTCAATCAAAAGTATGGTTTAACTCTGTTAGCTGAATGCACAGATCAGAAAAAGTTTCACACAATGATTCTGTGTAGTTTATATTTGGAGACATTCCTTTTTCCACTATTACCCTCTTAGCGCTCCGAATCTCCACTTGCATTTTCTACAGAAAGAGTTTTCAGAACTGCGCAATCAAAAGTATGGTTTAACTCTGTTAGCTTAATGAACATATCAGAAATAAGTTTCACACAATGCTTCTGTGTAGTTTTTATTTGAAGATATTATTTTTCCCAATAGAGGCCTCTTAGCGCTCAGAATGTCCAATTGCAGTTTCTACAGAAAGAGTGTTTCAGAACGGCTCAATCAAAAGTAAGGTTCAACTCTGTTAGTTGAATGCACAGAACAGAAAGAAGTTTCATACAATGCTTCTGTGTAGTTTCTATTTGAACATATTCTTTTTTCCACTATTACCCAGTTAGCGCTACGAATGTCCAGTTGCATTTTCTACAGACAGAGTGTTTCAAAACTGCTCAATCAAAAGTATGGTTTAACTCTGTTAGCTGAATGCTCAGATCAGAAAGAAGTTTCACAGAATGCTTCTGTGTAGTTTATATTTGAATATATTCCTTTTTCCACTACTACGCTCTTAGCGCTCCAAATGTCCAGTTGCATTTTCTACAGAAAGAGTGTTCAGATCTGCTCAATCAAAAGTATGGTTTAACACTGTTAGCTGAATGCACAGATCAGAAAGAAGTTTCACCGAATGATTCTGTGTAGTTTATATTTGAAGACATTCCTTTTTCCACTATTACCCTCTTAGCGCTCCGAATCTCCACTTGCATTTTCTACAAAAAGAGTGTTTCATAACTGCTCAATCAAAAATATGTTTTATCTCTGTTAACTGAATTTACAGATCAGAAATAAGTTTCACAGAATGCATCTGTTTAGTTTTTATTTGAAGATATTCTTTTTCCCAATGTAGGCCTCTTAGCGCTTAGCATGTCCAATTGCAGTTTCTACAGAAAGAGTGTTTCAGAACGGCTCAATCAAAGGTAAGGTTCAACTCTGTTAGTTGAATGCACAGAACAGAAAGAATTTTCACAGAATGCTACTGTGTAGTTTATATTTGTATATATTCCTTTTTCCACTATTACCCTCTTAGCGCTCCGAATCTCCACTTGCATTTTCTACAGAAAGAGTGTTTCATAATGGCTCAATCAAAACTAAGGTTCAACTCTTTTAGTTGAACAAACAGAACAGAAAGAAGTTTCACACAATTCTTCTGTGTAGTTTTTATTTGTAGACATTCTTTTTCCCAATATAGGCCTCCTAGCGCTCAGAATGTCCAATTGCAGTTTCTACAGAAAGAGTGTTTCAGAACGGCTCAATCAAAAGTAAGGTTCAACTCTGTTAGTTGAATGCACAGAACAGAAAGAAGTTTCATACAATGCTTCTGTGTAGTTTATATTTGAACATATTCTTTTTTCCACTATTACCCACTTAGCGCTACGAATGTCCAGTTGCATTTTCTACAGACAGAGTGTTTCAAAACTGCTCAATCAAAAGTATGGTTTAACTCTGTTAGCTGAATGCTCAGATCAGAAAGAAGTTTCACAGAATGCTTCTGTGTAGTTTATATTTGAATATATTCCTTTTTCCACTACTACGCTCTTAGCGCTCCAAATGTCCAGTTGCATTTTCTACAGAAAGAGTGTTCAGATCTGCTCAATCAAAAGTATGGTTTAACTCTGTTAGCTGAATGCACAGATCAGAAAGAAGTTTCACAGAATGATTCTGTGTAGTTTATATTTGGAGACATTCCTTTTTCCACTATTACCCTCTTAGCGCTCCGAATCTCCACTTGCATTTTCTACAGAAAGAGTGTTTCAGAACGGCTCAATCAAAACTAAGGTTCAAATCTTTTAGTTGAACAAACAGAACAGAAAGAAGTTTCACACAATTCTTCTGTGTAGTTTTTATTTGTAGACATTCCTTTTCCCAATATAGGCCTCTTAGCGCTCAGAATGTCCCATTGCAGTTTCTACAGAAAGAGTGTTTCAGAACGGCTCAATCAAAAGAAAGGTTCAACTCTGTTAGTTGAATGCACAGAACAGAAAGAAGTTTCATACAATGCTTCTGTGTAGTTTATATTTGAACATATTCTTTTTTCCACTATTACCAACTTAGCGCTACGAATGTCCAGTTGCATTTTCTACAGACAGAGTGTTTCAAAACTGCGCAATCAAAAGTATGGTTTAACTCTGTTAGCTGAATGCTCAGATCAGAAAGAAGTTTCAAAGAATGCTTCTGTGTAGTTTATATTTGAATATATTCATTTTTCCACTACTACACTCTTAGCGCTCGAAATGTCCAGTTGCATTTTCTACAGAAAGAGTGTTCAGATCTGCTCAATCAAAAGTATGGTTTAATTCTGTTAGCTGAATGCACAGATCAGAAAGAAGTTTCACCGAATGATTCTGTGTAGTTTATATTTGAAGACATTCCTTTTTCCACTATTACCCACTTAGCGCTCCGAATCTCCACTTGCATTTTCTATCAAAAGAGTGTTTCATAACTGCTCAATCAAAAATATGTTTTATCTCTGTTAACTGAATTTACAGATCAGAAATAAGTTTCACAGAATGCATCTGTGTAGTTTTTATTTGAAGATATTCTTTTTCCCAATGTAGGCCTCTTAGCGCTTAGCATGTCCAATTGCAGTTTCTACAGAAGGAGTGTTTCAGAACGCCTCAATCAAAAGTAAGGTTCAACTCTGTTAGTTGAATGCACAGAACAGAAAGAATTTTCACAGAATGCTACTGTGTAGTTTATATTTGAATATATTCCTTTTTCCACTATTACCCTCTTAGCGCTCCGAATGTCCACTTGCATTTTCTACAGAAAGAGTGTTCAGAACTGCGCAATCAAAAGTATGGTTTAACTCTGTTAGCTTAATGAACGTATCAGAAATAAGTTTCACACAATGCTTCTGTGTAGTTTTTATTTGAAGATATTATTTTTCCCAATATAGGCCTCTAAGCGCTCAGAATGTCCAATTGCAGTTTCTACAGAAAGAGTGTTTCAGAAAGGCTCAATCAAAAGTAAGGTTCAACTCTGTTAGTTGAATGCACAGAACAGAAAGTAGTTTCATACAATGCTTCTGTGTAGTTTATATTTGAACATATTCTTTTTTCCACTATTACCCACTTAGCGCTACGAATGTCCAGTTGCATTTTCTACAGACAGAGTGTTTCAAAACTGCTCAATCAAAAGTATGGTTTAACTCTGTTAGCTGAATGCTCAGATCAGAAAGAAGTTTCACAGAATGCTTCTGTGTAGTTTATATTTGAATATATTCCTTTTTCCACTACTACTCTCTTAGCGCTCCAAATGTCCAGTTGCATTTTCTACAGAAAGAGTGTTCAGATCTGCTCAATCAAAAGTATGGTTTAACTCTGTTAGCTGAATGCACAGATCAGAAAGAAGTTTCACAGAATGATTCTGTGTAGTTTATATTTGGAGACATTCCCTTTTCCACTATTACCCTCTTAGCGCTCCGAATCTCCACTTGCATTTTCTACAGAAAGAGTGTTTCAGAACGGCTCAATCAAAACTAAGGTTCAACTCTTTTAGTTGAACAAACAGAACAGAAAGAAGTTTCACACAATTCTTCTGTGTAGTTTTTATTTGTAGACATTCTTTTTCCCAATATAGGCCTCTTAGCGCTCAGAATGTCCAATTGCAGTTTCTACAGAAAGAGTGTTTCAGAACGGCTCAATCAAAAGAAAGGTTCAACTCTGTTAGTTGAATGCACTGAACAGAAAGAAGTTTCATACAATGCTTCTGTGTAGTTTATATTTGAACATATTCTTTTTTCCACTATTACCCACTTAGCGCTACGAATGTCCAGTTGCATTTTCTACAGACAGAGTGTTTCAAAACTGCTCAATCAAAAGTATGGTTTAACTCTGTTAGCTGAATGCTCAGATCAGAAAGAAGTTTCACAGAATGCTTCTGTGTAGTTTGTATTTGAATATATTCCTTTTTCCACTACTACGCTCTTAGCGCTCCAAATGTCCAGTTGCATTTTCTACAGAAAGAGTGTTCAGATCTGCTCAATCAAAAGTATGGTTTAACTCTGTTAGCTGAATGCACAGATCAGAAAGAAGTTTCACAGAATGATTCTGTGTAGTTTATATTTGGAGACATTCCTTTTTCCACTATTACCCTCTTAGCGCTCCGAATCTCCACTTGCATTTTCTACAGAAAGAGTGTTTCAGAACGGCTCAATCAAAACTAAGGTTCAAATCTTTTAGTTGAACAAACAGAACAGAAAGAAGTTTCACACAATTCTTCTGTGTAGTTTTTATTTGTAGACATTCCTTTTCCCAATATAGGCCTCTTAGCGCTCAGAATGTCCCATTGCAGTTTCTACAGAAAGAGTGTTTCAGAACGGCTCAATCAAAAGTAAGGTTCAACTCTGTTAGTTGAATGCACAGAACAGAAAGAAGTTTCATACAATGCTTCTGTGTAGTTTATATTTGAACATATTCTTTTTTCCACTATTACCAACTTAGCGCTACGAATGTCCAGTTGCATTTTCTACAGACAGAGTGTTTCAAAACTGCTCAATCAAAAGTATGGTTTAACTCTGTTAGCTGAATGCTCAGATCAGAAAGAAGTTTCAAAGAATGCTTCTGTGTAGTTTATATTTGAATATATTCCTTTTTCCACTACTACGCTCTTAGCGCTCGAAATGTCCAGTTGCATTTTCTACAGAAAGAGTGTTCAGATCTGCTCAATCAAAAGTATGGTTTAATTCTGTTAGCTGAATGCACAGATCAGAAAGAAGTTTCACCGAATGATTCTGTGTAGTTTATATTTGAAGACATTCCTTTTTCCACTATTACCCACTTAGCGCTCCGAATCTCCACTTGCATTTTCTACCAAAAGAGTGTTTCATAACTGCTCAATCAAAAATATGTTTTATCTCTGTTAACTGAATTTACAGATCAGAAATAAGTTTCACAGAATGCATCTGTGTAGTTTTTATTTGAAGATATTCTTTTTCCCAATGTAGGCCCCTTAGCGCTTAGCATGTCCAATTGCAGTTTCTACAGAAGGAGTGTTTCAGAACGCCTCAATCAAAAGTAAGGTTCAACTCTGTTAGTTGAATGCACAGAACAGAAAGAATTTTCACAGAATGCTACTGTGTAGTTTATATTTGAATATATTCCTTTTTCCACTATTACCCTCTTAGCGCTCCGAATGTCCACTTGCATTTTCTACAGAAAGAGTGTTCAGAACTGCACAATCAAAAGTATGGTTTAACTCTGTTAGCTTAATGAACATATCAGAAATAAGTTTCACACAATGCTTCTGTGTAGTTTTTATTTGAAGATATTATTTTTCCCAATAGAGGCCTCTTAGCGCTCAGAATGTCCAATTGCAGTTTCTACAGAAAGAGTGTTTCAGAAAGGCTCAATCAAAAGTAAGGTTCAACTCTGTTAGTTGAATGCACAGAACAGAAAGAAGTTTCATACAATGCTTCTGTGTAGTTTATATTTGAACATATTCTTTTTCCACTATTACCCACTTAGCGCTACGAATGTCCAGTTGCATTTTCTACAGACAGAGTGTTTCAAAACTGCTCAATCAAAAGTATGGTTTAACTCTGTTAGCTGAATGCTCAGATCAGAAAGAAGTTTCACAGAATGCTTCTGTGTAGTTTATATTTGAATATATTCCTTTTTCCACTACTACGCTCTTAGCGCTCCAAATGTCCAGTTGCATTTTCTACAGAAAGAGTGTTCAGATCTGCTCAATCAAAAGCATGGTTTAACTCTGTTAGCTGAATGCACAGATCAGAAAGAAGTTTCACAGAATGATTCTGTGTAGTTTATATTTGGAGACATTCCTTTTTCCACTATTACCCTCTTAGCGCTCCGAATCTCCACTTGCATTTTCTACAGAAAGAGTGTTTCAGAACGGCTCAATCAAAACTAAGGTTCAACTCTTTTAGTTGAACAAACAGAACAGAAAGAAGTTTCACACAATTCTTCTGTGTAGTTTTTATTTGTAGACATTCATTTTCCCAATATAGGCCTCTTAGCGCTCAGAATGTCCAATTGCAGTTTCTACAGAAAGAGTGTTTCAGAACGGATCAATCAAAAGTAAGGTTCAACTCTGTTAGTTGAATGCACAGAACAGAAAGAAGTTTCATACAATGCTTCTGTGTAGTTTCTATTTGAACATATTCTTTTTTCCACTATTACCCACTTAGCGCTACGAATGTCCAGTTGCATTTTCTACAGACAGAGTGTTTCAAAACTGCTCAATCAAAAGTATGGTTTAACTCTGTCAGCTGAATGCTCAGATCAGAAAGAAGTTTCACAGAATGCTTCTGTGTAGTTTATATTTGAATATATTCCTTTTTCCACTACTACGCTCTTAGCGCTCCAAATGTCCAGTTGCATTATCTACAGAAAGAGTGTTCAGATCTGCTCAATCAAAAGTATGGTTTAACTCTGTTAGCTGAATGCACAGATCAGAAAGAAGTTTCACCGAATGATTCTGTGTAGTTTATATTTGAAGACATTCCTTTTTCCATTATTACCCCCTTAGCGCTCCGAATCTCCACTTGCATTTTCTACAAAAAGAGTGTTTCATAACTGCTCAATCAAAAATATGTTTTATCTCTGTTAACTGAATTTACAGATCAGAAATAAGTTGCACAGAATGCATCTGTGTAGTTTTTATTTGAAGATATTCTTTTTCCCAATGTAGGCCTCTTAGCGCTTAGCATGTCCAATTGCAGTTTCTACAGAAAGAGTGTTTCAGAACGGCTCAATCAAAAGTAAGGTTCAACTCTGTTAGTTGAATGCACAGAACAGAAAGAATTTTCACAGAATGCTACTGTGTAGTTTTCATTTGAATATATTCCTTTTTCCACTCTTACCCTCTTAGCGCTCCGAATGTCCACTTGCATTTTCTACAGAAAGAGTGTTCAGAACTTCGCAATCAAAAGTATGGTTTAACTCTGTTAGCTTAATGAACATATCAGAAATAAGTTTCACACAATGCTTCTGTGTAGTTTTTATTTGAAGATATAATTTTTCCCAATAGAGGCCTCTTAGCGCTCAGAATGTCCAATTGCAGTTTCTACAGAAAGAGTGTTTCAGAAAGGCTCAATCAAAAGTAAGGTTCAACTCTGTTAGTTGAATGCACAGAACAGAAAGAAGTTTCATACAATGCTTCTGTGTAGTTTCTATTTGAACATATTCTTTTTTCCACTATTACCCACTTAGCGCTACGAATGTCCAGTTGCATTTTCTACAGACAGAGTGTTTCAAAACTGCTCAATCAAAAGTATGGTTTAACTCTGTTAGCTGAATGCTCAGATCAGAAAGAAGTTTCACAGAATGCTTCTGTGTAGTTTATATTTTAATATATTCCTTTTTCCACTACTACTCTCTTAGCGCTCCAAATGTCCAGTTGCATTTTCTACAGAAAGAGTGTTCAGATCTGCTCAATCAAAAGCATGGTTTAACTCTGTTAGCTGAATGCACAGATCAGAAAGAAGTTTCACACAATGATTCTGTGTAGTTTATATTTGGAGACATTCCTTTTTCCACTATTACCCTCTTAGCGCTCCGAATCTCCACTTGCATTTTCTACAGAAAGAGTGTTTCAGAACGGCTCAATCAAAACTAAGGTTCAAATCTTTTAGTTGAACAAACAGAACAGAAAGAAGTTTCACACAATTCTTCTGTGTAGTTTTTATTTGTAGACATTCCTTTTCCCAATATAGGCCTCTTAGCGCTCAGAATGTCCCATTGCAGTTTCTACAGAAAGAGTGTTTCAGAACGGCTCAATCAAAAGTAAGGTTCAACTCTGTTAGTTGAATGCACAGAACAGAAAGAAGTTTCATACAATGCTTCTGTGTAGTTTATATTTGAACATATTCTTTTTTCCACTATTACCAACTTAGCGCTACGAATGTCCAGTTGCATTTTCTACAGACAGAGTGTTTCAAAACTGCTCAATCAAAAGTATGGTTTAACTCTGTTAGCTGAATGCTCAGATCAGAAAGAAGTTTCAAAGAATGCTTCTGTGTAGTTTATATTTGAATATATTCCTTTTTCCACTACTACGCTCTTAGCGCTCGAAATGTCCAGTTGCATTTTCTACAGAAAGAGTGTTCAGATCTGCTCAATCAAAAGTATGGTTTAATTCTGTTAGCTGAATGCACAGATCAGAAAGAAGTTTCACCGAATGATTCTGTGTAGTTTATATTTGAAGACATTCCTTTTTCCACTATTACCCACTTAGCGCTCCGAATCTCCACTTGCATTTTCTACCAAAAGAGTGTTTCATAACTGCTCAATCAAAAATATGTTTTATCTCTGTTAACTGAATTTACAGATCAGAAATAAGTTTCACAGAATGCATCTGTGTAGTTTTTATTTGAAGATATTCTTTTTCCCAATGTAGGCCCCTTAGCGCTTAGCATGTCCAATTGCAGTTTCTACAGAAGGAGTGTTTCAGAACGCCTCAATCAAAAGTAAGGTTCAACTCTGTTAGTTGAATGCACAGAACAGAAAGAATTTTCACAGAATGCTACTGTGTAGTTTATATTTGAATATATTCCTTTTTCCACTATTACCCTCTTAGCGCTCCGAATGTCCACTTGCATTTTCTACAGAAAGACTGTTCAGAACTGCGCAATCAAAAGTATGGTTTAACTCTGTTAGCTTAATGAACATATCAGAAATAAGTTTCACACAATGCTTCTGTGTAGTTTTTATTTGAAGATATTATTTTTCCCAATAGAGGCCTCTTAGCGCTCAGAATGTCCAATTGCAGTTTCTACAGAAAGAGTGTTTCAGAAAGGCTCAATCAAAAGTAAGGTTCAACTCTGTTAGTTGAATGCACAGAACAGAAAGAAGTTTCATACAATGCTTCTGTGTAGTTTATATTTGAACATATTCTTTTTCCACTATTACCCACTTAGCGCTACGAATGTCCAGTTGCATTTTCTACAGACAGAGTGTTTCAAAACTGCTCAATCAAAAGTATGGTTTAACTCTGTTAGCTGAATGCTCAGATCAGAAAAAAGTTTCACAGAATGCTTCTGTGTAGTTTATATTTGAATATATTCCTTTTTCCACTACTACGCTCTTAGCGCTCCAAATGTCCAGTTGCATTTTCTACAGAAAGAGTGTTCAGATCTGCTCAATCAAAAGCATGGTTTAACTCTGTTAGCTGAATGCACAGATCAGAAAGAAGTTTCACAGAATGATTCTGTGTAGTTTATATTTGGAGACATTCCTTTTTCCACTATTACCCTCTTAGCGCTCCGAATCTCCACTTGCATTTTCTACAGAAAGAGTGTTTCAGAACGGCTCAATCAAAACTAAGGTTCAACTCTTTTAGTTGAACAAACAGAACAGAAAGAAGTTTCACACAATTCTTCTGTGTAGTTTTTATTTGTAGACATTCATTTTCCCAATATAGGCCTCTTAGCGCTCAGAATGTCCAATTGCAGTTTCTACAGAAAGAGTGTTTCAGAACGGATCAATCAAAAGTAAGGTTCAACTCTGTTAGTTGAATGCACAGAACAGAAAGAAGTTTCATACAATGCTTCTGTGTAGTTTCTATTTGAACATATTCTTTTTTCCACTATTACCCACTTAGCGCTACGAATGTCCAGTTGCATTTTCTACAGACAGAGTGTTTCAAAACTGCTCAATCAAAAGTATGGTTTAACTCTGTCAGCTGAATGCTCAGATCAGAAAGAAGTTTCACAGAATGCTTCTGTGTAGTTTATATTTGAATATATTCCTTTTTCCACTACTACGCTCTTAGCGCTCCAAATGTCCAGTTGCATTATCTACAGAAAGAGTGTTCAGATCTGCTCAATCAAAAGTATGGTTTAACTCTGTTAGCTGAATGCACAGATCAGAAAGAAGTTTCACCGAATGATTCTGTGTAGTTTATATTTGAAGACATTCCTTTTTCCATTATTACCCCCTTAGCGCTCCGAATCTCCACTTGCATTTTCTACAAAAAGAGTGTTTCATAACTGCTCAATCAAAAATATGTTTTATCTCTGTTAACTGAATTTACAGATCAGAAATAAGTTGCACAGAATGCATCTGTGTAGTTTTTATTTGAAGATATTCTTTTTCCCAATGTAGGCCTCTTAGCGCTTAGCATGTCCAATTGCAGTTTCTACAGAAAGAGTGTTTCAGAACGGCTCAATCAAAAGTAAGGTTCAACTCTGTTAGTTGAATGCACAGAACAGAAAGAATTTTCACAGAATGCTACTGTGTAGTTTTCATTTGAATATATTCCTTTTTCCACTCTTACCCTCTTAGCGCTCCGAATGTCCACTTGCATTTTCTACAGAAAGAGTGTTCAGAACTTCGCAATCAAAAGTATGGTTTAACTCTGTTAGCTTAATGAACATATCAGAAATAAGTTTCACACAATGCTTCTGTGTAGTTTTTATTTGAAGATATAATTTTTCCCAATAGAGGCCTCTTAGCGCTCAGAATGTCCAATTGCAGTTTCTACAGAAAGAGTGTTTCAGAAAGGCTCAATCAAAAGTAAGGTTCAACTCTGTTAGTTGAATGCACAGAACAGAAAGAAGTTTCATACAATGCTTCTGTGTAGTTTCTATTTGAACATATTCTTTTTTCCACTATTACCCACTTAGCGCTACGAATGTCCAGTTGCATTTTCTACAGACAGAGTGTTTCAAAACTGCTCAATCAAAAGTATGGTTTAACTCTGTTAGCTGAATGCTCAGATCAGAAAGAAGTTTCACAGAATGCTTCTGTGTAGTTTATATTTTAATATATTCCTTTTTCCACTACTACTCTCTTAGCGCTCCAAATGTCCAGTTGCATTTTCTACAGAAAGAGTGTTCAGATCTGCTCAATCAAAAGCATGGTTTAACTCTGTTAGCTGAATGCACAGATCAGAAAGAAGTTTCACACAATGATTCTGTGTAGTTTATATTTGGAGACATTCCTTTTTCCACTATTACCCTCTTAGCGCTCCGAATCTCCACTTGCATTTTCTACAGAAAGAGTGTTTCAGAACGGCTCAATCAAAACTAAGGTTCAAATCTTTTAGTTGAACAAACAGAACAGAAAGAAGTTTCACACAATTCTTCTGTGTAGTTTTTATTTGTAGACATTCCTTTTCCCAATATAGGCCTCTTAGCGCTCAGAATGTCCCATTGCAGTTTCTACAGAAAGAGTGTTTCAGAACGGCTCAATCAAAAGTAAGGTTCAACTCTGTTAGTTGAATGCACAGAACAGAAAGAAGTTTCATACAATGCTTCTGTGTAGTTTATATTTGAACATATTCTTTTTTCCACTATTACCAACTTAGCGCTACGAATGTCCAGTTGCATTTTCTACAGACAGAGTGTTTCAAAACTGCTCAATCAAAAGTATGGTTTAACTCTGTTAGCTGAATGCTCAGATCAGAAAGAAGTTTCAAAGAATGCTTCTGTGTAGTTTATATTTGAATATATTCCTTTTTCCACTACTACGCTCTTAGCGCTCGAAATGTCCAGTTGCATTTTCTACAGAAAGAGTGTTCAGATCTGCTCAATCAAAAGTATGGTTTAATTCTGTTAGCTGAATGCACAGATCAGAAAGAAGTTTCACCGAATGATTCTGTGTAGTTTATATTTGAAGACATTCCTTTTTCCACTATTACCCACTTAGCGCTCCGAATCTCCACTTGCATTTTCTACCAAAAGAGTGTTTCATAACTGCTCAATCAAAAATATGTTTTATCTCTGTTAACTGAATTTACAGATCAGAAATAAGTTTCACAGAATGCATCTGTGTAGTTTTTATTTGAAGATATTCTTTTTCCCAATGTAGGCCCCTTAGCGCTTAGCATGTCCAATTGCAGTTTCTACAGAAGGAGTGTTTCAGAACGCCTCAATCAAAAGTAAGGTTCAACTCTGTTAGTTGAATGCACAGAACAGAAAGAATTTTCACAGAATGCTACTGTGTAGTTTATATTTGAATATATTCCTTTTTCCACTATTACCCTCTTAGCGCTCCGAATGTCCACTTGCATTTTCTACAGAAAGAGTGTTCAGAACTGCGCAATCAAAAGTATGGTTTAACTCTGTTAGCTTAATGAACATATCAGAAATAAGTTTCACACAATGCTTCTGTGTAGTTTTTATTTGAAGATATTATTTTTCCCAATAGAGGCCTCTTAGCGCTCAGAATGTCCAATTGCAGTTTCTACAGAAAGAGTGTTTCAGAAAGGCTCAATCAAAAGTAAGGTTCAACTCTGTTAGTTGAATGCACAGAACAGAAAGAAGTTTCATACAATGCTTCTGTGTAGTTTATATTTGAACATATTCTTTTTCCACTATTACCCACTTAGCGCTACGAATGTCCAGTTGCATTTTCTACAGACAGAGTGTTTCAAAACTGCTCAATCAAAAGTATGGTTTAACTCTGTTAGCTGAATGCTCAGATCAGAAAAAAGTTTCACAGAATGCTTCTGTGTAGTTTATATTTGAATATATTCCTTTTTCCACTACTACGCTCTTAGCGCTCCAAATGTCCAGTTGCATTTTCTACAGAAAGAGTGTTCAGATCTGCTCAATCAAAAGCATGGTTTAACTCTGTTAGCTGAATGCACAGATCAGAAAGAAGTTTCACAGAATGATTCTGTGTAGTTTATATTTGGAGACATTCCTTTTTCCACTATTACCCTCTTAGCGCTCCGAATCTCCACTTGCATTTTCTACAGAAAGAGTGTTTCAGAACGGCTCAATCAAAACTAAGGTTCAACTCTTTTAGTTGAACAAACAGAACAGAAAGAAGTTTCACACAATTCTTCTGTGTAGTTTTTATTTGTAGACATTCATTTTCCCAATATAGGCCTCTTAGCGCTCAGAATGTCCAATTGCAGTTTCTACAGAAAGAGTGTTTCAGAACGGATCAATCAAAAGTAAGGTTCAACTCTGTTAGTTGAATGCACAGAACAGAAAGAAGTTTCATACAATGCTTCTGTGTAGTTTCTATTTGAACATATTCTTTTTTCCACTATTACCCACTTAGCGCTACGAATGTCCAGTTGCATTTTCTACAGACAGAGTGTTTCAAAACTGCTCAATCAAAAGTATGGTTTAACTCTGTCAGCTGAATGCTCAGATCAGAAAGAAGTTTCACAGAATGCTTCTGTGTAGTTTATATTTGAATATATTCCTTTTTCCACTACTACGCTCTTAGCGCTCCAAATGTCCAGTTGCATTATCTACAGAAAGAGTGTTCAGATCTGCTCAATCAAAAGTATGGTTTAACTCTGTTAGCTGAATGCACAGATCAGAAAGAAGTTTCACCGAATGATTCTGTGTAGTTTATATTTGAAGACATTCCTTTTTCCATTATTACCCCCTTAGCGCTCCGAATCTCCACTTGCATTTTCTACAAAAAGAGTGTTTCATAACTGCTCAATCAAAAATATGTTTTATCTCTGTTAACTGAATTTACAGATCAGAAATAAGTTGCACAGAATGCATCTGTGTAGTTTTTATTTGAAGATATTCTTTTTCCCAATGTAGGCCTCTTAGCGCTTAGCATGTCCAATTGCAGTTTCTACAGAAAGAGTGTTTCAGAACGGCTCAATCAAAAGTAAGGTTCAACTCTGTTAGTTGAATGCACAGAACAGAAAGAATTTTCACAGAATGCTACTGTGTAGTTTTCATTTGAATATATTCCTTTTTCCACTCTTAC
Source organism: Symphalangus syndactylus (assembly GCF_028878055.3). NCBI lineage: Eukaryota > Metazoa > Chordata > Mammalia > Primates > Hylobatidae > Symphalangus > Symphalangus syndactylus. Next base: position 2,520,878 of record NC_072427.2, read on the forward strand.
CCTCTTAGCGCTCCGAATGTCCACTTGCATTTTCTACAGAAAGAGTGTTCAGAACTTCGCAATCAAAAGTATGGTTTAACTCTGTTAGCTTAATGAACATATCAGAAATAAGTTTCACACAATGCTTCTGTGTAGTTTTTATTTGAAGATATAATTTTTCCCAATAGAGGCCTCTTAGCGCTCAGAATGTCCAATTGCAGTTTCTACAGAAAGAGTGTTTCAGAAAGGCTCAATCAAAAGTAAGGTTCAACTCTGTTAGTTGAATGCACAGAACAGAAAGAAGTTTCATACAATGCTTCTGTGTATTTTCTATTTGAACATATTCTTTTTTCCACTATTACCCACTTAGCGCTACGAATGTCCAGTTGCATTTTCTACAGACAGAGTATTTCAAAACTGCTCAATCAAAAGTATGGTTTAACTCTGTTAGCTGAATGCTCAGATCAGAAAGAAGTTTCACAGAATGCTTCTGTGTAGTTTATATTTTAATATATTCCTTTTTCCACTACTACTCTCTTAGCGCTCCAAATGTCCAGTTGCATTTTCTACAGAAAGAGTGTTCAGATCTGCTCAATCAAAAGCATGGTTTAAATCTGTTAGCTGAATGCACAGATCAGAAAGAAGTTTCACAGAATGATTCTGTGTAGTTTATATTTGGAGACATTCCTTTTTCCACTATTACCCTCTTAGCGCTCCGAATCTCCACTTGCATTTTCTACAGAAAGAGTGTTTCAGAACGGCTCAATCAAAACTAAGGTTCAAATCTTTTAGTTGAACAAACAGAACAGAAAGAAGTTTCACACAATTCTTCTGTGTAGTTTTTATTTGTAGACATTCCTTTTCCCAATATAGGCCTCTTAGCGCTCAGAATGTCCCATTGCAGTTTCTACAGAAAGAGTGTTTCAGAACGGCTCAATCAAAAGTAAGGTTCAACTCTGTTAGTTGAATGCACAGAACAGAAAGAAGTTTCATACAATGCTTCTGTGTAGTTTATATTTGAACATATTCTTTTTTCCACTATTACCAACTTAGCGCTACGAATGTCCAGTTGCATTTTCTACAGACAGAGTGTTTCAAAACTGCTCAATCAAAAGTATGGTTTAACTCTGTTAGCTGAATGCTCAGATCAGAAAGAAGTTTCAAAGAATGCTTCTGTGTAGTTTATATTTGAATATATTCCTTTTTCCACTACTACGCTCTTAGCGCTCGAAATGTCCAGTTGCATTTTCTACAGAAAGAGTGTTCAGATCTGCTCAATCAAAAGTATGGTTTAATTCTGTTAGCTGAATGCACAGATCAGAAAGAAGTTTCACCGAATGATTCTGTGTAGTTTATATTTGAAGACATTCCTTTTTCCACTATTACCCACTTAGCGCTCCGAATCTCCACTTGCATTTTCTACCAAAAGAGTGTTTCATAACTGCTCAATCAAAAATATGTTTTATCTCTGTTAACTGAATTTACAGATCAGAAATAAGTTTCACAGAATGCATCTGTGTAGTTTTTATTTGAAGATATTCTTTTTCCCAATGTAGGCCCCTTAGCGCTTAGCATGTCCAATTGCAGTTTCTACAGAAGGAGTGTTTCAGAACGCCTCAATCAAAAGTAAGGTTCAACTCTGTTAGTTGAATGCACAGAACAGAAAGAATTTTCACAGAATGCTACTGTGTAGTTTATATTTGAATATATTCCTTTTTCCACTATTACCCTCTTAGCGCTCCGAATGTCCACTTGCATTTTCTACAGAAAGGGTGTTCAGAACTGCGCAATCAAAAGTATGGTTTAACTCTGTTAGCTTAATGAACATATCAGAAATAAGTTTCACACAATGCTTCTGTGTAGTTTTTATTTGAAGATATTATTTTTCCCAATAGAGGCCTCTTAGCGCTCAGAATGTCCAATTGCAGTTTCTACAGAAAGAGTGTTTCAGAAAGGCTCAATCAAAAGTAAGGTTCAACTCTGTTAGTTGAATGCACAGAACAGAAAGAAGTTTCATACAATGCTTCTGTGTAGTTTATATTTGAACATATTCTTTTTCCACTATTACCCACTTAGCGCTACGAATGTCCAGTTGCATTTTCTACAGACAGAGTGTTTCAAAACTGCTCAATCAAAAGTATGGTTTAACTCTGTTAGCTGAATGCTCAGATCAGAAAGAAGTTTCACAGAATGCTTCTGTGTAGTTTATATTTGAATATATTCCTTTTTCCACTACTACGCTCTTAGCGCTCCAAATGTCCAGTTGCATTTTCTACAGAAAGAGTGTTCAGATCTGCTCAATCAAAAGCATGGTTTAACTCTGTTAGCTGAATGCACAGATCAGAAAGAAGTTTCACAGAATGATTCTGTGTAGTTTATATTTGGAGACATTCCTTTTTCCACTATTACCCTCTTAGCGCTCCGAATCTCCACTTGCATTTTCTACAGAAAGAGTGTTTCAGAACGGCTCAATCAAAACTAAGGTTCAACTCTTTTAGTTGAACAAACAGAAAAGAAAGAAGTTTCACACAATTCTTCTGTGTAGTTTTTATTTGTAGACATTCATTTTCCCAATATAGGCCTCTTAGCGCTCAGAATGTCCAATTGCAGTTTCTACAGAAAGAGTGTTTCAGAACGGATCAATCAAAAGTAAGGTTCAACTCTGTTAGTTGAATGCACAGAACAGAAAGAAGTTTCATACAATGCTTCTGTGTAGTTTCTATTTGAACATATTCTTTTTTCCACTATTACCCACTTAGCGCTACGAATGTCCAGTTGCATTTTCTACAGACAGAGTGTTTCAAAACTGCTCAATCAAAAGTATGGTTTAACTCTGTCAGCTGAATGCTCAGATCAGAAAGAAGTTTCACAGAATGCTTCTGTGTAGTTTATATTTGAATATATTCCTTTTTCCACTACTACGCTCTTAGCGCTCCAAATGTCCAGTTGCATTATCTACAGAAAGAGTGTTCAGATCTGCTCAATCAAAAGTATGGTTTAACTCTGTTAGCTGAATGCACAGATCAGAAAGAAGTTTCACCGAATGATTCTGTGTAGTTTATATTTGAAGACATTCCTTTTTCCATTATTACCCCCTTAGCGCTCCGAATCTCCACTTGCATTTTCTACAAAAAGAGTGTTTCATAACTGCTCAATCAAAAATATGTTTTATCTCTGTTAAGTGAATTTACAGATCAGAAATAAGTTGCACAGAATGCATCTGTGTAGTTTTTATTTGAAGATATTCTTTTTCCCAATGTAGGCCTCTTAGCGCTTAGCATGTCCAATTGCAGTTTCTACAGAAAGAGTGTTTCAGAACGGCTCAATCAAAAGTAAGGTTCAACTCTTTTAGTTGAATGCACAGAACAGAAAGAATTTTCACAGAATGCTACTGTGTAGTTTTCATTTGAATATATTCCTTTTTCCACTATTACCCTCTTAGCGCTCCGAATGTCCACTTTCATTTTCTACAGAAAGAGTGTTCAGAACTTCGCAATCAAAAGTATGGTTTAACTCTGTTAGCTTAATGAACATATCAGAAATAAGTTTCACACAATGCTTCTGTGTAGTTTTTATTTGAAGATATAATTTTTCCCAATAGAGGCCTCTTAGCGCTCAGAATGTCCAATTGCAGTTTCTACAGAAAGAGTGTTTCAGAAAGGCTCAATCAAAAGTAAGGTTCAACTCTGTTAGTTGAATGCACAGAACAGAAAGAAGTTTCATACAATGCTTCTGTGTAGTTTCTATTTGAACATATTCTTTTTTCCACTATTACCCACTTAGCGCTACGAATGTCCAGTTGCATTTTCTACAGACAGAGTGTTTCAAAACTGCTCAATCAAAAGTATGGTTTAACTCTGTTAGCTGAATGCTCAGATCAGAAAGAAGTTTCACAGAATGCTTCTGTGTAGTTTATATTTTAATATATTCCTTTTTCCACTACTACTCTCTTAGCGCTCCAAATGTCCAGTTGCATTTTCTACAGAAAGAGTGTTCAGATCTGCTCAATCAAAAGCATGGTTTAACTCTGTTAGCTGAATGCACAGATCAGAAAGAAGTTTCACAGAATGATTCTGTGTAGTTTATATTTGGAGACATTCCTTTTTCCACTATTACCCTCTTAGCGCTCCGAATCTCCACTTGCATTTTCTACAGAAAGAGTGTTTCATAACGGCTCAATCAAAACTAAGGTTCAACTCTTTTAGTTGAACAAACAGAACCGAAAGAAGTTTCACACAATTCTTCTGTGTAGTTTTTATTTGTAGACATTCTTTTTCCCAATATAGGCCTCTTAGCGCTCAGAATGTCCAATTGCAGTTTCTACAGAAAGAGTGTTTCAGAACGGCTCAATCAAAAGTAAGGTTCAACTCTGTTAGTTGAATGCACAGAACAGAAAGAAGTTTCATACAATGCTTCTGTGTAGTTTCTATTTGAACATATTCTTTTTTCCACTATTACCCACTTAGCGCTACGAATGTCCAGTTGCATTTCCTACAGACAGAGTGTTTCAAAACTGCTCAATCAAAAGTATGGTTTAACTCTGTTAGCTGAATGCTCAGATCAGAAAGAAGTTTCACAGAATGCTTCTGTGTAGTTTATATATGAATATATTCCTTTTTCCACTACTACGCTCTTAGCGCTCCAAATGTCCAGTTGCATTTTCTACAGAAAGAGTGTTCAGATCTGCTCAATCAAAAGTATGGTTTAACTCTGTTAGCTGAATGCACAGATCAGAAAGAAGTTTCACCGAATGATTCTGTGTAGTTTATATTTGAAGACATTCCTTTTTCCACTATTACCCTCTTAGCGCTCCGAATCTCCACTTGCATTTTCTACAAAAAGAGTGTTTCATAACTGCTCAATCAAAAATATGTTTTATCTCTGTTAACTGAATTTACAGATCAGAAATAAGTTTCACAGAATGCATCTGTTTAGTTTTTATTTGAAGATATTCTTTTTGCCAATGTAGGCCTCTTAGCGCTTAGCATGTCCAATTGCTGTTTCTACAGAAAGAGTGTTTCAGAACGGCTCAATCAAAAGTAAGGTTCAACTCTGTTAGTTGAATGCACAGAACAGAAAGAATTTTCACAGAATGCTACTGTGTAGTTTATATTTGAATATATTCCTTTTTCCACTATTACCCTCTTAGCGCTCCGAATGTCCACTTGCATTTTCTACAGAAAGAGTGTTCAGAACTGCGCAATCAAAAGTATGGTTTAACTCTGTTAGCTTAATGAACATATCAGAAATAAGTTTCACACAATGCTTCTGTGTAGTTTTTATTTGAAGATATTATATTTCCCAATAGAGGCCTCTTAGCGCTCAGAATGTCCAATTGCAGTTTCTACAGAAAGAGTGTTTCAGAACGGCTCAATCAAAAGTAAGGTTCAACTATGTTAGTTGAATGCACAGAACAGAAAGAAGTTTCATACAATGCTTCTGTGTAGTTTATATTTGAACATATTCTTTTGTCCACTTTTACCCACTTAGCGCTACGAATGTCCAGTTGCATTTTCTACAGACAGAGTGTTGCAAAACTGCTCAATCAAAAGTATGGTTTAACTCTGTTAGCTGAATGCTCAGATCAGAAAGAAGTTTCACAGAATGCTTCTGTGTAGTTGATATTTGAATATATTCCTTTTTCCACTACTCCTCTCTTAGCGCTCCAAATGTCCAGTTGCATTTTCTACAGAAAGAGTGTTCAGATCTGCTCAAGCAAAAGCATGGTTTAACTCTGTTAGCTGAATGCACAGATCAGAAAGAAGTTTCACAGAATGATTCTGTGTAGTTTATATTTGGAGAAATTACTTTTTCCACTATTACCCTCTTAGCGCTCCGAATGTCCACTTGCATTTTCTACAGAAAGAGTGTTTCAGAACGGCTCAATCAAAACTAAGGTTCAACTCTTTCAGTTGAACAAACAGAACAGAAAGAAGTTTCACACAATTCTTCTGTGTAGTTTTTATTTGTAGACATTCTTTTTCCCAATGTTGGCCTCTTAGCGCTTAGCATGTCCAATTGCAGTTTCTACAGAAAGAGTGTTTCAGAACGGCTCAATCAAAACTAAGGTTCAACTCTGTTAGTTGAATGCACAGAACAGAAAGAATTTTCACAGAATGCTACTGTGTAGTTTATATTTGAATATATTCCTTTTTCCACTATTACCCTTTTAGCGCTCCGAATATCCACTTGCATTTTCTACAGAAAGAGTGTTCAGAACTGCGCAATCAAAAGTATGGTTTAACTCTGTTAGCTTAATGAACATATCAGAAATAAGTTTCACACAATGCTTCTGTGTAGTTTTTATTTGAAGATATTATTTTTCCCAATAGAGTCCTCTTAGCGCTCAGAATGTCCAATTGCAGTTTCTACAGAAAGAGTGTTTCAGAAAGGCTCAATCAAAAGTAAGGTTCAACTCTGTTAGTTGAATGCACAGAACAGAAAGAAGTTTCATACAATGCTTCTGTGTAGTTTATATTTCAACATATTCTTTTTTCCACTATTACCCACTTAGCGCTACGAATGTCCAGTTGCATTTTCTACAGACAGAGTGTTTCAAAACTGCTCAATCAAAAGTATGGTTTAACTCTGTTAGCTGAATGCTCAGATCAGAAAGAAGTTTCACAGAATGCTTCTGTGTAGTTTATATTTGAATATATTCCTTTTTCCACTACTACTCTCTTAGCGCTCCAAATGTCCAGTTGCATTTTCTACAGAAAGAGTGTTCAGATCTGCTCAATCAAAAGTATGGTTTAACTCTGTTAGCTGAATGCACAGATCAGAAAGAAGTTTCACACAATGATTCTGTGTAGTTTATATTTGGAGACATTCCTTTTTCCACTATTACCCTCTTAGCGCTCCGAATCTCCACTTGCATTTTCTACAGAAAGAGTTTTCAGAACTGCGCAATCAAAAGTATGGTTTAACTCTGTTAGCTTAATGAACATATCAGAAATAAGTTTCACACAATGCTTCTGTGTAGTTTTTATTTGAAGATATTATTTTTCCCAATAGATGCCTCTTAGCGCTCAGAATGTCCAATTGCAGTTTCTACAGAAAGAGTGTTTCAGAACGGCTCAATCAAAAGTAAGGTTCAACTCTGTTAGTTGAATGCACAGAACAGAAAGAAGTTTCATACAATGCTTCTGTGTAGTTTCTATTTGAACATATTCTTTTTTCCACTATTACCCAGTTAGCGCTACGAATGTCCAGTTGCATTTTCTACAGACAGAGTGTTTCAAAACTGCTCAATCAAAAGTATGGTTTAACTCTGTTAGCTGAATGCTCAGATCAGAAAGAAGTTTCACAGAATGCTTCTGTGTAGTTTATATTTGAATATATTCCTTTTTCCACTACTACGCTCTTAGCGCTCCAAATGTCCAGTTGCATTTTCTACAGAAAGAGTGTTCAGATCTGCTCAATCAAAAGTATGGTTTAACACTGTTAGCTGAATGCACAGATCAGAAAGAAGTTTCACCGAATGATTCTGTGTAGTTTATATTTGAAGACATTCCTTTTTCCACTATTACCCTCTTAGCGCTCCGAATCTCCACTTGCATTTTCTACAAAAAGAGTGTTTCATAACTGCTCAATCAAAAATATGTTTTATCTCTGTTAACTGAATTTACAGATCAGAAATAAGTTTCACAGAATGCATCTGTTTAGTTTTTATTTGAAGATATTCTTTTTCCCAATGTAGGCCTCTTAGCGCTTAGCATGTCCAATTGCAGTTTCTACAGAAAGAGTGTTTCAGAACGGCTCAATCAAAGGTAAGGTTCAACTCTGTTAGTTGAATGCACAGAACAGAAAGAATTTTCACAGAATGCTACTGTGTAGTTTATATTTGAATATATTCCTTTTTCCACTATTACCCTCTTAGCGCTCCGAATCTCCACTTGCATTTTCTACAGAAAGAGTGTTTCATAATGGCTCAATCAAAACTAAGGTTCAACTCTTTTAGTTGAACAAACAGAACAGAAAGAAGTTTCACACAATTCTTCTGTGTAGTTTTTATTTGTAGACATTCTTTTTCCCAATATAGGCCTCCTAGCGCTCAGAATGTCCAATTGCAGTTTCTACAGAAAGAGTGTTTCAGAACGGCTCAATCAAAAGTAAGGTTCAACTCTGTTAGTTGAATGCACAGAACAGAAAGAAGTTTCATACAATGCTTCTGTGTAGTTTATATTTGAACATATTCTTTTTTCCACTATTACCCACTTAGCGCTACGAATGTCCAGTTGCATTTTCTACAGACAGAGTGTTTCAAAACTGCTCAATCAAAAGTATGGTTTAACTCTGTTAGCTGAATGCTCAGATCAGAAAGAAGTTTCACAGAATGCTTCTGTGTAGTTTATATTTGAATATATTCCTTTTTCCACTACTACGCTCTTAGCGCTCCAAATGTCCAGTTGCATTTTCTACAGAAAGAGTGTTCAGATCTGCTCAATCAAAAGTATGGTTTAACTCTGTTAGCTGAATGCACAGATCAGAAAGAAGTTTCACAGAATGATTCTGTGTAGTTTATATTTGGAGACATTCCTTTTTCCACTATTACCCTCTTAGCGCTCCGAATCTCCACTTGCATTTTCTACAGAAAGAGTGTTTCAGAACGGCTCAATCAAAACTAAGGTTCAAATCTTTTAGTTGAACAAACAGAACAGAAAGAAGTTTCACACAATTCTTCTGTGTAGTTTTTATTTGTAGACATTCCTTTTCCCAATATAGGCCTCTTAGCGCTCAGAATGTCCCATTGCAGTTTCTACAGAAAGAGTGTTTCAGAACGGCTCAATCAAAAGAAAGGTTCAACTCTGTTAGTTGAATGCACAGAACAGAAAGAAGTTTCATACAATGCTTCTGTGTAGTTTATATTTGAACATATTCTTTTTTCCACTATTACCAACTTAGCGCTACGAATGTCCAGTTGCATTTTCTACAGACAGAGTGTTTCAAAACTGCGCAATCAAAAGTATGGTTTAACTCTGTTAGCTGAATGCTCAGATCAGAAAGAAGTTTCAAAGAATGCTTCTGTGTAGTTTATATTTGAATATATTCCTTTTTCCACTACTACACTCTTAGCGCTCGAAATGTCCAGTTGCATTTTCTACAGAAAGAGTGTTCAGATCTGCTCAATCAAAAGTATGGTTTAATTCTGTTAGCTGAATGCACAGATCAGAAAGAAGTTTCACCGAATGATTCTGTGTAGTTTATATTTGAAGACATTCCTTTTTCCACTATTACCCACTTAGCGCTCCGAATCTCCACTTGCATTTTCTACCAAAAGAGTGTTTCATAACTGCTCAATCAAAAATATGTTTTATCTCTGTTAACTGAATTTACAGATCAGAAATAAGTTTCACAGAATGCATCTGTGTAGTTTTTATTTGAAGATATTCTTTTTCCCAATGTAGGCCTCTTAGCGCTTAGCATGTCCAATTGCAGTTTCTACAGAAGGAGTGTTTCAGAACGCCTCAATCAAAAGTAAGGTTCAACTCTGTTAGTTGAATGCACAGAACAGAAAGAATTTTCACAGAATGCTACTGTGTAGTTTATATTTGAATATATTCCTTTTTCCACTATTACCCTCTTAGCGCTCCGAATGTCCACTTGCATTTTCTACAGAAAGAGTGTTCAGAACTGCGCAATCAAAAGTATGGTTTAACTCTGTTAGCTTAATGAACGTATCAGAAATAAGTTTCACACAATGCTTCTGTGTAGTTTTTATTTGAAGATATTATTTTTCCCAATATAGGCCTCTAAGCGCTCAGAATGTCCAATTGCAGTTTCTACAGAAAGAGTGTTTCAGAAAGGCTCAATCAAAAGTAAGGTTCAACTCTGTTAGTTGAATGCACAGAACAGAAAGTAGTTTCATACAATGCTTCTGTGTAGTTTATATTTGAACATATTCTTTTTTCCACTATTACCCACTTAGCGCTACGAATGTCCAGTTGCATTTTCTACAGACAGAGTGTTTCAAAACTGCTCAATCAAAAGTATGGTTTAACTCTGTTAGCTGAATGCTCAGATCAGAAAGAAGTTTCACAGAATGCTTCTGTGTAGTTTATATTTGAATATATTCCTTTTTCCACTACTACTCTCTTAGCGCTCCAAATGTCCAGTTGCATTTTCTACAGAAAGAGTGTTCAGATCTGCTCAATCAAAAGTATGGTTTAACTCTGTTAGCTGAATGCACAGATCAGAAAGAAGTTTCACAGAATGATTCTGTGTAGTTTATATTTGGAGACATTCCCTTTTCCACTATTACCCTCTTAGCGCTCCGAATCTCCACTTGCATTTTCTACAGAAAGAGTGTTTCAGAACGGCTCAATCAAAACTAAGGTTCAACTCTTTTAGTTGAACAAACAGAACAGAAAGAAGTTTCACACAATTCTTCTGTGTAGTTTTTATTTGTAGACATTCTTTTTCCCAATATAGGCCTCTTAGCGCTCAGAATGTCCAATTGCAGTTTCTACAGAAAGAGTGTTTCAGAACGGCTCAATCAAAAGAAAGGTTCAACTCTGTTAGTTGAATGCACTGAACAGAAAGAAGTTTCATACAATGCTTCTGTGTAGTTTATATTTGAACATATTCTTTTTTCCACTATTACCCACTTAGCGCTACGAATGTCCAGTTGCATTTTCTACAGACAGAGTGTTTCAAAACTGCTCAATCAAAAGTATGGTTTAACTCTGTTAGCTGAATGCTCAGATCAGAAAGAAGTTTCACAGAATGCTTCTGTGTAGTTTGTATTTGAATATATTCCTTTTTCCACTACTACGCTCTTAGCGCTCCAAATGTCCAGTTGCATTTTCTACAGAAAGAGTGTTCAGATCTGCTCAATCAAAAGTATGGTTTAACTCTGTTAGCTGAATGCACAGATCAGAAAGAAGTTTCACAGAATGATTCTGTGTAGTTTATATTTGGAGACATTCCTTTTTCCACTATTACCCTTTTAGCGCTCCGAATCTCCACTTGCATTTTCTACAGAAAGAGTGTTTCAGAACGGCTCAATCAAAACTAAGGTTCAAATCTTTTAGTTGAACAAACAGAACAGAAAGAAGTTTCACACAATTCTTCTGTGTAGTTTTTATTTGTAGACATTCCTTTTCCCAATATAGGCCTCTTAGCGCTCAGAATGTCCCATTGCAGTTTCTACAGAAAGAGTGTTTCAGAACGGCTCAATCAAAAGTAAGGTTCAACTCTGTTAGTTGAATGCACAGAACAGAAAGAAGTTTCATACAATGCTTCTGTGTAGTGTATATTTGAACATATTCTTTTTTCCACTATTACCAACTTAGCGCTACGAATGTCCAGTTGCATTTTCTACAGACAGAGTGTTTCAAAACTGCTCAATCAAAAGTATGGTTTAACTCTGTTAGCTGAATGCTCAGATCAGAAAGAAGTTTCAAAGAATGCTTCTGTGTAGTTTATATTTGAATATATTCCTTTTTCCACTACTACGCTCTTAGCGCTCGAAATGTCCAGTTGCATTTTCTACAGAAAGAGTGTTCAGATCTGCTCAATCAAAAGTATGGTTTAATTCTGTTAGCTGAATGCACAGATCAGAAAGAAGTTTCACCGAATGATTCTGTGTAGTTTATATTTGAAGACATTCCTTTTTCCACTATTACCCACTTAGCGCTCCGAATCTCCACTTGCATTTTCTACCAAAAGAGTGTTTCATAACTGCTCAATCAAAAATATGTTTTATCTCTGTTAACTGAATTTACAGATCAGAAATAAGTTTCACAGAATGCATCTGTGTAGTTTTTATTTGAAGATATTCTTTTTCCCAATGTAGGCCCCTTAGCGCTTAGCATGTCCAATTGCAGTTTCTACAGAAGGAGTGTTTCAGAACGCCTCAATCAAAAGTAAGGTTCAACTCTGTTAGTTGAATGCACAGAACAGAAAGAATTTTCACAGAATGCTACTGTGTAGTTTATATTTGAATATATTCCTTTTTCCACTATTACCCTCTTAGCGCTCCGAATGTCCACTTGCATTTTCTACAGAAAGAGTGTTCAGAACTGCGCATTCAAAAGTATGGTTTAACTCTGTTAGCTTAATGAACATATCAGAAATAAGTTTCACACAATGCTTCTGTGTAGTTTTTATTTGAAGATATTATTTTTCCCAATAGAGGCCTCTTAGCGCTCAGAATGTCCAATTGCAGTTTCTACAGAAAGAGTGTTTCAGAAAGGCTCAATCAAAAGTAAGGTTCAACTCTGTTAGTTGAATGCACAGAACAGAAAGAAGTTTCATACAATGCTTCTGTGTAGTTTATATTTGAACATATTCTTTTGTCCACTTTTACCCACTTAGCGCTACGAATGTCCAGTTGCATTTTCTACAGACAGAGTGTTGCAAAACTGCTCAATCAAAAGTATGGTTTAACTCTGTTAGCTGAATGCTCAGATCAGAAAGAAGTTTCACAGAATGCTTCTGTGTAGTTTATATTTGAATATATTCCTTTTTCCACTACTCCTCTCTTAGCGCTCAAAATGTCCAGTTGCATTTTCTACAGAAAGAGTGTTCAGATCTGCTCAAGCAAAAGCATGGTTTAACTCTGTTAGCTGAATGCACAGATCAGAAAGAAGTTTCACAGAATGATTCTGTGTAGTTTATATTTGGAGAAATTACATTTTCCACTATTACCCTCTTAGCGCTCCGAATCTCCACTTGCATTTTCTACAGAAAGAGTGTTTCAGAACGGCTCAATCAAAACTAAGGTTCAACTCTTTCAGTTGAACAAACAGAACAGAAAGAAGTTTCACACAATTCTTCTGTGTAGTTTTTATTTGTAGACATTCTTTTTCCCAATGTTGGCCTCTTAGCGCTTAGCATGTCCAATTGCAGTTTCTACAGAAAGAGTGTTTCAGAACGGCTCAATCAAAACTAAGGTTCAACTCTGTTAGTTGAATGCACAGAACAGAAAGAATTTTCACAGAATGCTACTGTGTAGTTTATATTTGAATATATTCCTTTTTCCACTATTACCCTTTTAGCGCTCCGAATATCCACTTGCATTTTCTACAGAAAGAGTGTTCAGAACTGCGCAATCAAAAGTATGGTTTAACTCTGTTAGCTTAATGAACATATCAGAAATAAGTTTCACACAATGCTTCTGTGTAGTTTTTATTTGAAGATATTATTTTTCCCAATAGAGTCCTCTTAGCGCTCAGAATGTCCAATTGCAGTTTCTACAGAAAGAGTGTTTCAGAAAGGCTCAATCAAAAGTAAGGTTCAAATCTGTTAGTTGAATGCACAGAACAGAAAGAAGTTTCATACAATGATTCTGTGTAGTTTATATTTGAACATATTCTTTTTTCCACTATTACCCACTTAGCGCTACGAATGTCCAGTTGCATTTTCTACAGACAGAGTGTTTCAAAACTGCTCAATCAAAAGTATGGTTTAACTCTGTTAGCTGAATGCTCAGATCAGAAAGAAGTTTCACAGAATGCTTCTGTGTAGTTTGTATTTGAATATATTCCTTTTTCCACTACTACGCTCTTAGCGCTCCAAATGTCCAGTTGCATTTTCTACAGAAAGAGTGTTCAGATCTGCTCAATCAAAAGTATGGTTTAACTCTGTTAGCTGAATGCACAGATCAGAAAGAAGTTTCACAGAATGATTCTGTGTAGTTTATATTTGGAGACATTCCTTTTTCCACTATTACCCTCTTAGCGCTCCGAATCTCCACTTGCATTTTCTACAGAAAGAGTGTTTCAGAACGGCTCAATCAAAACTAAGGTTCAAATCTTTTAGTTGAACAAACAGAACAGAAAGAAGTTTCACACAATTCTTCTGTGTAGTTTTTATTTGTAGACATTCCTTTTCCCAATATAGGCCTCTTAGCGCTCAGAATGTCCCATTGCAGTTTCTACAGAAAGAGTGTTTCAGAACGGCTCAATCAAAAGTAAGGTTCAACTCTGTTAGTTGAATGCACAGAACAGAAAGAAGTTTCATACAATGCTTCTGTGTAGTGTATATTTGAACATATTCTTTTTTCCACTATTACCAACTTAGCGCTACGAATGTCCAGTTGCATTTTCTACAGACAGAGTGTTTCAAAACTGCTCAATCAAAAGTATGGTTTAACTCTGTTAGCTGAATGCTCAGATCAGAAAGAAGTTTCAAAGAATGCTTCTGTGTAGTTTATATTTGAATATATTCCTTTTTCCACTACTACGCTCTTAGCGCTCGAAATGTCCAGTTGCATTTTCTACAGAAAGAGTGTTCAGATCTGCTCAATCAAAAGTATGGTTTAATTCTGTTAGCTGAATGCACAGATCAGAAAGAAGTTTCACCGAATGATTCTGTGTAGTTTATATTTGAAGACATTCCTTTTTCCACTATTACCCACTTAGCGCTCCGAATCTCCACTTGCATTTTCTACCAAAAGAGTGTTTCATAACTGCTTAATCAAAAATATGTTTTATCTCTGTTAACTGAATTTACAGATCAGAAATAAGTTTCACAGAATGCATCTGTGTAGTTTTTATTTGAAGATATTCTTTTTCCCAATGTAGGCCCCTTAGCGCTTAGCATGTCCAATTGCAGTTTCTACAGAAGGAGTGTTTCAGAACGCCTCAATCAAAAGTAAGGTTCAACTCTGTTAGTTGAATGCACAGAACAGAAAGAATTTTCACAGAATGCTACTGTGTAGTTTATATTTGAATATATTCCTTTTTCCACTATTACCCTCTTAGCGCTCCGAATGTCCACTTGCATTTTCTACAGAAAGAGTGTTCAGAACTGCGCATTCAAAAGTATGGTTTAACTCTGTTAGCTTAATGAACATATCAGAAATAAGTTTCACACAATGCTTCTGTGTAGTTTTTATTTGAAGATATTATTTTTCCTAATAGTGGCCTCTTATCGCTCAGAATGTCCAATTGCAGTTTCTACAGAAAGAGTGTTTCAGAAAGGCTCAATCAAAAGTAAGGTTCAACTCTGTTAGTTGAATGCACAGAACAGAAAGAAGTTTCATACAATGCTTCTGTGTAGTTTATATTTGAACATATTCTTTTTCCACTATTACCCACTTAGCGCTACGAATGTCCAGTTGCATTTTCTACAGACAGAGTGTTTCAAAACTGCTCAATCAAAAGTATGGTTTAACTCTGTTAGCTGAATGCTCAGATCAGAAAGAAGTTTCACAGAATGCTTCTGTGTAGTTTATATTTGAATATATTCCTTTTTCCACTACTACTCTCTTAGCGCTCCAAATGTCCAGTTGCATTTTCTACAGAAAGGGTGTTCAGATCTGCTCAATCAAAAGTATGGTTTAACTCTGTTAGCTGACTGCACAGATCAGAAAGAAGTTTCACAGTATGATTCTGTGTAGTTTATATTTGGAGACATTCCTTTTTCCACTATTACCCTCTTAGCGCTCCGAATCTCCACTTGCATTTTCTACAGAAAGAGTGTTTCAGAACGGCTCAATCAAAACTAAGGTTCAACTCTTTTAGTTGAACAAACAGAACAGAAAGAAGTTTCACACAATTCTTCTGTGTAGTTTTTATTTGTAGACATTCTTTTTCCCAATATAGGCCTCCTAGCGCTCAGAATGTCCAATTGCAGTTTCTACAGAAAGAGTGTTTCAGAACGGCTCAATCAAAAGTAAGGTTCAACTCTGTTAGTTGAATGCACAGAACAGAAAGAAGTTTCATACAATGCTTCTGTGTACTTTATATTTGAACATATTCTTTTTTCCACTATTACCCACTTAGCGCTACGAATGTCCAGTTGCATTTTCTACAGACAGAGTGTTTCAAAACTGCTCAATCAAAAGTATGGTTTAACTGTGTTAGCTGAATGCTCAGATCAGAAAGAAGTTTCACAGAATGCTTCTGTGTAGTTTATATTTGAATACATTCCTTTTTCCACTACTACGCTGTTAGCGCTCCAAATGTCCATTTGCATTTTCTACAGAAAGAGTGTTCAGATCAGCTCAATCAAAAGTATGGTTTAACTCTGTTAGCTGAATGCACAGATCAGAAAGAAGTTTCACCGAATGATTCTGTGTAGTTTATATTTGAAGACATTCCTTTTTCCACTATTACCCTCTTAGCGCTCCGAATCTCCACTTGCATTTTCTACAAAAAGAGTGTTTCATAACTGCTCAATCAAAAATATGTTTTATCTCTGTTAACTGAATTTACAGATCAGAAATAAGTTTCACAGAATGCATCTGTGTAGTTTTTATTTGAAGATATTCTCTTTCCCAATGTAGGCCTCTTAGCGCTTAGCATGTCCAATTGCAGTTTCTACAGAAAGAGTGTTTCAGAACGGCTCAATCAAAAGTAAGGTTCAACTCTGTTAGTTGAATGCACAGAACAGAAAGAATTTTCACAGAATGCTTCTGTGTAGTTTATATTTGAATATATTCCTTTTTCCACTATTACCCTCTTAGGGCTCCGAATGTCCACTTGCATTTTCTACAGAAAGAGTGTTCAGAACTGCGCAATGAAAAGTATGGTTTAACTCTGTTAGCTTAATGAACATATCAGAAATAAGTTTCACACAATGCTTCTGTGTAGTTTTTATTTGAAGATATTATTTTTCCCAATATAGGCCTCTAAGCGCTCAGAATGTCCAATTGCAGTTTCTACAGAAAGAGTGTTTCAGAAAGGCTCAATCAAAAGTAAGGTTCAACTCTGTTAGTTGAATGCACAGAACAGAAAGAAGTTTCATACAATGCTTCTGTGTAGTTTATATTTGAACATATTCTTTTTTCCACTATTACCCACTTAGCGCTACGAATGTCCAGTTGCATTTTCTACAGACAGAGTGTTTCAAAACTGCTCAATCAAAAGTATGGTTTAACTCTGTTAGCTGAATGCTCAGATCAGAAAGAAGTTTCACAGAATGCTTCTGTGTAGTTTATATTTGAATATATTCCTTTTTCCACTACTACTCTCTTAGCGCTCCAAATGTCCAGTTGCATTTTCTACAGAAAGAGTGTTCAGATCTGCTCAATCAAAAGTATGGTTTAACTCTGTTAGCTGAATGCACAGATCAGAAAGATGTTTCACAGAATGATTCTGTGTAGTTTATATTTGGAGACATTCCTTTTTCCACTATTACCCTCTTAGCGCTCCGAATCTCCACTTGCATTTTCTACAGAAAGAGTGTTTCAGAACGGCTCAATCAAAACTAAGGTTCAACTCTTTTAGTTGAACAAACAGAACAGAAAGAAGTTTCACACAATTCTTCTGTGTAGTTTTTATTTGTAGACATTCTTTTTCCCAATATATGCCTCCCAGCGCTCAGAATGTCCAATTGCAGTTTCTACAGAAAGAGTGTTTCAGAACGGCTCAATCAAAAGTAAGGTTCAACTCTGTTAGTTGAATGCACAGAACAGAAAGAAGTTTCATACCATGCTTCTGTGTACTTTATATTTGAACATATTCTTTTTTCCACTATTACCCACTTAGCGCTACGAATGTCCAGTTGCATTTTCTACAGACAGAGTGTTTCAAAACTGCTCAATCAAAAGTATGGTTTAACTCTGTTAGCTGAATGCTCAGATCAGAAAGAAGTTTCACAGAATGCTTCTGTGTAGTTTATATTTGAATACATTCCTTTTTCCACTACTACGCTCTTAGCGCTCCAAATGTCCATTTGCATTTTCTACAGAAAGAGTGTTCAGATCAGCTCAATCAAAAGTATGTTTTAACTCTGTTAGCTGAATGCACAGATCAGAAAGAAGTTTCACCGAATGATTCTGTGTAGTTTATATTTGAAGACATTCCTTTTTCCACTATTACCCTCTTAGCGCTCCGAATCTCCACTTGCATTTTCTACAAAAAGAGTGTTTCATAACTGCTCAATCAAAAATATGTTTTATCTCTGTTAACTGAATTTACAGATCAGAAATAAGTTTCACAGAATGCATCTGTGTAGTTTTTATTTGAAGATATTCTCTTTCCCAATGTAGGCCTCTTAGCGCTTAGCATGTCCAATTGCAGTTTCTACAGAAAGAGTGTTTCAGAACGGCTCAATCAAAAGTAAGGTTCAACTCTGTTAGTTGAATGCACAGAACAGAAAGAATTTTCACAGAATGCTTCTGTGTAGTTTATATTTGAATATATTCCTTTTTCCACTCTTACCCTCTTAGGGCTCCGAATGTCCACTTGCATTTTCTACAGAAAGAGTGTTCAGAACTGCGCAATGAAAAGTATGGTTTAACTCTGTTAGCTTAATGAACATATCAGAAATAAGTTTCACACAATGCTTCTGTGTAGTTTTTATTTGAAGATATTATTTTTCCCAATGTAGGCCTCTAAGCGCTGAGAATGTCCAATTGCAGTTTCTACAGAAAGAGTGTTTCAGAAAGGCTCAATCAAAAGTAAGGTTCAACTCTGTTAGTTGAATGCACAGAACAGAAAGAAGTTTCATACAATGCTTCTGTGTAGTTTATATTTGAACATATTCTTTTTTCCACTATTACCCACTTAGCGCTACGAATGTCCAGTTGCATTTTCTACAGACAGAGTGTTTCAAAACTGCTCAATCAAAAGTATGGTTTAACTCTGTTAGCTGAATGCTCAGATCAGAAAGAAGTTTCACAGAATGCTTCTGTGTAGTTTATATTTGAATATATTCCTTTTTCCACTACTACTCTCTTAGCGCTCCAAATGTCCAGTTGCATTTTCTACAGAAAGAGTGTTCAGATCTGCTCAATCAAAAGTATGGTTTAACTCTGTTAGCTGAATGCACAGATCAGAAAGATGTTTCACAGAATGATTCTGTGTAGTTTATATTTGGAGACATTACTTTTTCCACTATTACCCTCTTAGCGCTCCGAATCTCCACTTGCATTTTCTACAGAAAGAGTGTTTCAGAACGGCTCAATCAAAACTAAGGTTCAACTCTTTTAGTTGAACAAACAGAACAGAAAGAAGTTTCACACAATTCTTCTGTGTAGTTTTTATTTGTAGACCTTCATTTTCCCAATATAGGCCTCTTAGCGCTCAGAATGTCCAATTGCAGTTTCTACAGAAAGAGTGTTTCAGAACGGCTCAATCAAAAGAAAGGTTCAACTCTGTTAGTTGAATGCACCGAACAGAAAGAAGTTTCATACAATGCTTCTGTGTAGTTTATATTTGAACATATTCTTTTTTCCACTATTACCCACTTGGCGCTACGAATGTCCAGTTGCATTTTCTACAGACAGAGTGTTTCAAAACTGCTCAATCAAAAGTATGGTTTAACTCTGTTAGCTGTATGCTCAGATCAGAAAGAAGTTTCACAGAATGCTTCTGTGTAGTTTGTATTTGAATATATTCCTTTTTCCACTACTACGCTCTTAGCGCTCCAAATGTCCAGTTGCATTTTCTACAGAAAGAGTGTTCAGATCTGCTCAATCAAAAGTATGGTTTAACTCTGTTAGCTGAATGCACAGATCAGAAAGAAGTTTCACCGAATGATTCTGTGTAGTTTATATTTGAAGACATTCCTTTTTCCACTATTACCCTCTTAGCGCTCCGAATCTCCACTTGCATTTTCTACAAAAAGTGTGTTTCATAACTGCTCAATCAAAAATATGTTTTATCTCTGTTAACTGAATTTACAGATCAGAAATAAGTTTCACAGAATGCATCTGTGTAGTTTTTATTTGAAGATATTCTTTTTCCCAATGTAGGCCTCTTAGCGCTTAGCATGTCCATTTGCAGTTTCTACAGAAAGAGTGTTTCAGAACGGCTCAATCAAAAGTAAGGTTCAACTCTGTTAGTTGAATGCACAGAACAGAAAGAATTTTCACAGAATGCTACTGTGTAGTTTATATTTGAATATATTCCTTTTTCCACTATTACCCTCTTAGCGCTCCGAATGTCCACTTGCATTTTCTACAGAAAGAGTGTTCAGAACTGCGCAATCAAAAGTATGGTTTAACTCTGTTAGCTTAATGAGCATATCAGAAATAAGTTTCACACAATGCTTCTGTGTAGTTTTTATTTGAAGATATTATTTTTCCCAATAGAGTCCTCTTAGCGCTCAGAATGTCCAATTGCAGTTTCTACAGAAAGAGTGTTTCAGAAAGGCTCAATCAAAAGTAAGGTTCAACTCTGTTAGTTGAATGCACAGAACAGAAAGAAGTTTCATACAATGCTTCTGTGTAGTTTATATTTGAACATATTCTTTTTTCCACTATTACCCACTTAGCGCTACGAATGTCCAGTTGCATTTTCTACAGACAGAGTGTTTCAAAACTGCTCAATCAAAAGTATGGTTTAACTCTGTTAGCTGAATGCTCAGATCAGAAAGAAGTTTCACAGAATGCTTCTGTGTAGTTTATATTTGAATATATTCCTTTTTCCACTACTACTCTCTTAGCGCTCCAAATGTCCAGTTGCATTTTCTACAGAAAGAGTGTTCAGATCTGCTCAATCAAAAGTATGGTTTAACTCTGTTAGCTGAATGCACAGATCAGAAAAAGTTTCACACAATGATTCTGTGTAGTTTATATTTGGAGACATTCCTTTTTCCACTATTACCCTCTTAGCGCTCCGAATCTCCACTTGCATTTTCTACAGAAAGAGTTTTCAGAACTGCGCAATCAAAAGTATTGTTTAACTCTGTTAGCTTAATGAACATATCAGAAATAAGTTTCACACAATGCTTCTGTGTAGTTTTTATTTGAAGATGTTATTTTTCCCAATAGAGGCCTCTTAGCGCTCAGAATGTCCAATTGCAGTTTCTACAGAAAGAGTGTTTCAGAACGGCTCAATCAAAAGTAAGGTTCAACTCTGTTAGTTGAATGCACAGAACAGAAAGAAGTTTCATACAATGCTTCTGTGTAGTTTCTATTTGAACATATTCTTTTTTCCACTATTACCCAGTTAGCGCTACGAATGTCCAGTTGCATTTTCTACAGACAGAGTGTTTCAAAACTGCTCAATCAAAAGTATGGTTTAACTCTGTTAGCTGAATGCTCAGATCAGAAAGAAGTTTCACAGAATGCTTCTGTGTAGTTTATATTTGAATATATTCCTTTTTCCACTACTACGCTCTTAGCGCTCCAAATGTCCAGTTGCATTTTCTACAGAAAGAGTGTTCAGATCTGCTCAATCAAAAGTATGGTTTAACACTGTTAGCTGAATGCACAGATCAGAAAGAAGTTTCACCGAATGATTCTGTGTAGTTTATATTTGAAGACATTCCTTTTTCCACTATTACCCTCTTAGCGCTCCGAATCTCCACTTGCATTTTCTACAAAAAGAGTGTTTCATAACTGCTCAATCAAAAATATGTTTTATCTCTGTTAACTGAATTTACAGATCAGAAATAAGTTTCACAGAATGCATCTGTTTAGTTTTTATTTGAAGATATTCTTTTTCCCAATGTAGGCCTCTTAGCGCTTAGCATGTCCAATTGCAGTTTCTACAGAAAGAGTGTTTCAGAACGGCTCAATCAAAGGTAAGGTTCAACTCTGTTAGTTGAATGCACAGAACAGAAAGAATTTTCACAGAATGCTACTGTGTAGTTTATATTTGAATATATTCCTTTTTCCACTATTACCCTCTTAGCGCTCCGAATCTCCACTTGCATTTTCTACAGAAAGAGTGTTTCATAATGGCTCAATCAAAACTAAGGTTCAACTCTTTTAGTTGAACAAACAGAACAGAAAGAAGTTTCACACAATTCTTCTGTGTAGTTTTTATTTGTAGACATTCTTTTTCCCAATATAGGCCTCCTAGCGCTCAGAATGTCCAATTGCAGTTTCTACAGAAAGAGTGTTTCAGAACGGCTCAATCAAAAGTAAGGTTCAACTCTGTTAGTTGAATGCACAGAACAGAAAGAAGTTTCATACAATGCTTCTGTGTAGTTTATATTTGAACATATTCTCTTTTCCACTATTACCCACTTAGCGCTACGAATGTCCAGTTGCATTTTCTACAGACAGAGTGTTTCAAAACTGCTCAATCAAAAGTATGGTTTAACTCTGTTAGCTGAATGCTCAGATCAGAAAGAAGTTTCACAGAATGCTTCTGTGTAGTTTATATTTGAATATATTCCTTTTTCCACTACTACGCTCTTAGCGCTCCAAATGTCCAGTTGCATTTTCTACAGAAAGAGTGTTCAGATCTGCTCAATCAAAAGTATGGTTTAACTCTGTTAGCTGAATGCACAGATCAGAAAGAAGTTTCACAGAATGATTCTGTGTAGTTTATATTTGGAGACATTCCTTTTTCCACTATTACCCCCTTAGCGCTCCGAATCTCCACTTGCATTTTCTACAGAAAGAGTGTTTCAGAACGGCTCAATCAAAACTAAGGTTCAAATCTTTTAGTTGAACAAACAGAACAGAAAGAAGTTTCACACAATTCTTCTGTGTAGTTTTTATTTGTAGACATTCCTTTTCCCAATATAGGCCTCTTAGCGCTCAGAATGTCCCATTGCAGTTTCTACAGAAAGAGTGTTTCAGAACGGCTCAATCAAAAGAAAGGTTCAACTCTGTTAGTTGAATGCACAGAACAGAAAGAAGTTTCATACAATGGTTCTGTGTAGTTTATATTTGAACATATTCTTTTTTCCACTATTACCAACTTAGCGCTACGAATGTCCAGTTGCATTTTCTACAGACAGAGTGTTTCAAAACTGCGCAATCAAAAGTATGGTTTAACTCTGTTAGCTGAATGCTCAGATCAGAAAGAAGTTTCAAAGAATGCTTCTGTGTAGTTTATATTTGAATATATTCCTTTTTCCACTACTACACTCTTAGCGCTCGAAATGTCCAGTTGCATTTTCTACAGAAAGAGTGTTCAGATCTGCTCAATCAAAAGTATGGTTTAATTCTGTTAGCTGAATGCACAGATCAGAAAGAAGTTTCACCGAATGATTCTGTGTAGTTTATATTTGAAGACATTCCTTTTTCCACTATTACCCACTTAGCGCTCCGAATCTCCACTTGCATTTTCTACCAAAAGAGTGTTTCATAACTGCTCAATCAAAAATATGTTTTATCTCTGTTAACTGAATTTACAGATCAGAAATAAGTTTCACAGAATGCATCTGTGTAGTTTTTATTTGAAGATATTCTTTTTCCCAATGTAGGCCTCTTAGCGCTTAGCATGTCCAATTGCAGTTTCTACAGAAAGACTGTTTCAGAACGGCTCAATCAAAAGTAAGGTTCAATTCTGTTAGTTGAATGCACAGAACAGAAAGAATTTTCACAGAGTGCTACTGTGTAGTTTATATTTGAATATATTCCTTTTTCCACTATTACCCTCTTAGCGCTCCGAATGTCCACTTGCATTTTGTACAGAAAGAGTGTTCAGAACTGCGCAATCTAAAGTATGGTTTAACTCTGTTAGCTTAATGAACATATCAGAAATAAGTTTCACACAATGCTTCTGTGTAGTTTTTATTTGAAGATATTTTTTTCCCAATATAGGCCTCTTAGCGCTCAGAATGTCCAATTGCAGTTTCTACAGAAAGAGTGTTTCAGAAAGGCTGAATCAAAAGTAAGGTTCAACTCTGTTAGTTGAATGCACAGAACAGAAAGAAGTTTCATACAATGCTTCTGTGTAGTTTATATTTGAACATATTCTTTTTTCCACTATTACCCACTTAGCGCTACGAATGTCCAGTTGCATTTTCTACAGACAGAGTGTTTCAAAACTGCTCAATCAAAAGTATGGTTTAACTCTGTTAGCTGAATGCTCAGATCAGAAAGAAGATTCACAGAATGCTTCTGTGTAGTTTATATTTGAATATATTCCTTTTTCCACTACTACTCTCTGAGCGCTCCAAATGTCCAGTTGCATTTTCTACAGAAAGAGTGTTCAGATCTGATCAATCAAAAGTATGGTTTAACTCTGTTAGCTGAATGCACAGATCAGAAAGAAGTTTCACAGAATGATTCTGTGTAGTTTCTATTTGGAGACATTCCTTTTTCCACTATTACCCTCTTAGCGCTCCGAATCTCCACTTGCATTATCTACAGAAAGAGTGTTTCAGAACGGCTCAATCAAAACTAAGGTTCAACTCTTTTAGTTGAACAAACAGAACAGAAAGAAGTTTCACACAATTCTTCTGTGTAGTTTTTATTTGTAGACATTCTTTTTCCCAATATAGGCCTCCTAGCGCTCAGAATGTCCAATTGCAGTTTCTACAGAAAGAGTGTTTCAGAACGGCTCAATCAAAAGTAAGGTTCAACTCTGTTACTTGAATGCACAGAACAGAAAGAAGTTTCATACAATGCTTCTGTGTACTTTATATTTGAACATATTTTTTTTCCACTATTACCCACTTAGCGCTACGAATGTCCAGTTGCATTTTCTACAGACAGAGTGTTTCAAAACTGCTCAATCAAAAGTATGGTTTAACTCTGTTAGCTGAATGCTCAGATCAGAAAGAAGTTTCACAGAATGCTTCTGTGTAGTTTATATTTGAATACATTCCTTTTTCCACTACTACGCTCTTAGCGCTCCAAATGTCCAGTTGCATTTTCTACAGAAAGAGTGTTCAGATCAGCTCAATCAAAAGTATGGTTTAACTCTGTTAGCTGAATGCACAGGTCAGAAAGAAGTTTCACCGAATGATTCTGTGTAGTTTATATTTGAAGACATTCCTTTTTCCACTATTACCCTCTTAGCGCTCCGAATCTCCACTTGCATTTTCTACAAAAAGAGTGTTTCATAACTGCTCAATAAAAAATATGTTTTATCTCTGCTAACTGAATTTACAGATCAGAAATAAGTTTCACAGAACGCATCTGTGTAGTTTTTATTTGAAGATATTCTCTTTCCCAATGTAGGCCTCTTAGCGCTTAGCATGTCCAATTGCAGTTTCTACAGAAAGAGTGTTTCAGAACGGCTCAATCAAAAGTAAGGTTCAACTCTGTTAGTTGAATGCACAGAACAGAAAGAATTTTCACAGAATGCTTCTGTGTAGTTTATATTTGAATATATTACTTTTTCCACTATTACCCTCTTAGGGCTCCGAATGTCCACTTGCATTTTCTACAGAAAGAGTGTTCAGAACTGCGCAATCAAAAGTATGGTTTAACTCTGTTAGCTTAATGAACATATCAGAAATAAGTTTCACACAATGCTTCTGTGTAGTTTTTATTTGAAGATATTATTTTTCCCAATATAGGCCTCTAAGCGCTCAGAATGTCCAATTGCAGTTTCTACAGAAAGAGTGTTTCAGAAAGGCTCAATCAAAAGTAAGGTTCAACTCTGTTATTTGAATGCACAGAACAGAAAGAAGTTTCATACAATGCTTCTGTGTAGTTTATATTTGAACATATTCTTTTTTCCACTATTACCCACTTAGCGCTACGAATGTCCAGTTGCATTTTCTACAGACAGACTGTTTCAAAACTGCTCAATCAAAAGTATGGTTTAACTCTGTTAGCTGAATGCTCAGATCAGAAAGAAGTTTCACAGAATGCTTCTGTGTAGTTTATATTTGAATATATTCCTTTTTCCACTACTACTCTCTTAGCGCTCCAAATGTCCAGTTGCATTTTCTACAGAAAGAGTGTTCAGATCTGCTCAATCAAAAGTATGGTTTAACTCTGTTAGCTGAATGCACAGATCAGAAAGAAGTTTCACAGAATGATTCTGTGTAGTTTATATTTGGAGACATTCCTTTTTCCACTATTACCCTCTTAGCGCTCCGAATCTCCACTTGCATTTTCTACAGAAAGAGTGTTTCAGAACGGCTCAATCAAAACTAAGGTTCAACTCTTTTAGTTGAACAAACAGAACAGAAAGAAGTTTCACACAATTCTTCTGTGTAGTTTTTATTTGTAGACCTTCATTTTCCCAATAAAGGCCTCTTAGCGCTCAGAATGTCCAATTGCAGTTTCTACAGAAAGAGTGTTTCAGAACGGCTCAATCAAAAGAAAGGTTCAACTCTGTTAGTTGAATGCACCGAACAGAAGGAAGTTTCATACAATGCTTCTGTGTAGTTTATATTTGAACATATTCTTTTTTCCACTATTACCCACTTAGCGCTACGAATGTCCAGTTGCATTTTCTACAGACAGAGTGTTTCAAAACTGCTCAATCAAAAGTATGGTTTAACTCTGTTAGCTGTATGCTCAGGTCAGAAAGAAGTTTCACAGAATGCTTCTGTGTAGTTTGTATTTGAATATATTCCTTTTTCCACTACTACGCTCTTAGCGCTCCAAATGTCCAGTTGCATTTTCTACAGAAAGAGTGTTCAGATCTGCTCAATCAAAAGTATGGTTTAACTCTGTTAGCTGAATGCACAGATCAGAAAGAAGTTTCACCGAATGATTCTGTGTAGTTTATATTTGAAGACATTCCTTTTTCCACTATTACCCTCTTAGCGCTCCGAATCTCCACTTGCATTTTCTACAAAAAGTGTGTTTCATAACTGCTCAATCAAAAATATGTTTTATCTCTGTTAACTGAATTTACAGATCAGAAATAAGTTTCACAGAATGCATCTGTGTAGTTTTTATTTGAAGATATTCTTTTTCCCAATGTAGGCCTCTTAGCGCTTAGCATGTCCAATTGCAGTTTCTACAGAAAGAGTGTTTCAGAACGGCTCAATCAAAAGTAAGGTTCAACTCTGTTAGTTGAATGCACAGAACAGAAAGAATTTTCACAGAATGCTACTGTGTAGTTTATATTTGAATATATTCCTTTTTCCACTATTACCCTCTTAGCGCTCCGAATGTCCACTTGCATTTTCTACAGAAAGAGTGTTCAGAACTGCGCAATCAAAAGTATGGTTTAACTCTGTTAGCTTAATGAACATATCAGAAATAAGTTTCACACAATGCTTCTGTGTAGTTTTTATTTGAAGATATTATTTTTCCCAATAGAGGCCTCTTAGCGCTCAGAATGTCCAATTGCAGTTTCTACAGAAAGAGTGTTTCAGAAAGGCTCAATCAAAAGTAAGGTTCAACTCTGTTAGTTGAATGCACAGAACAGAAAGAAGTTTCATACAATGCTTCTGTGTAGTTTATATTTGAACATATTCTTTTTCCACTATTACCCACTTAGCGCTACGAATGTCCAGTTGCATTTTCTACAGACAGAGTGTTTCAAAACTGCTCAATCAAAAGTATGGTTTAACTCTGTTAGCTGAATGCTCAGATCAGAAAGAAGTTTCACAGAATGCTTCTGTGTAGTTTATATTTGAATATATTCCTTTTTCCACTACTACTCTCTTAGGGCTCCTAATGTCCAGTTGCATTTTCTACAGAAAGGGTGTTCAGATCTGCTCAATCAAAAGTATGGTTTAACTCTGTTAGCTGACTGCACAGATCAGAAAGAAGTTTCACAGAATGATTCTGTGTAGTTTATATTTGGAGACATTCCTTTTTCCACTATTACCCTCTTAGCGCTCCGAATCTCCACTTGCATTTTCTACAGAAAGAGTGTTTCAGAACGGCTCAATCAAAACTAAGGTTCAACTCTTTTAGTTGAACAAACAGAACAGAAAGTAGTTTCACAGAATTCTTCTGTGTAGTTTTTATTTGTAGACATTCTTTTTCCCAATATAGGCCTCCTAGCGCTCAGAATGTCCAATTGCAGTTTCTACAGAAAGAGTGTTTCAGAACGGCTCAATCAAAAGTAAGGTTCAACTCTGTTAGTTGAATGCACAGAACAGAAAGAAGTTTCATACAATGCTTCTGTGTACTTTATATTTGAACATATTCTTTTTTCCACTATTACCCACTTAGCGCTACGAATGTCCAGTTGCATTTTCTACAGACAGAGTGTTTCAAAACTGCTCAATCAAAAGTATGGTTTAACTCTGTTAGCTGAATGCTCAGATCAGAAAGAAGTTTCACAGAATGCTTCTGTGTAGTTTATATTTGAATACATTCCTTTTTCCACTACTACGCTCTTAGCGCTCCAAATGTCCATTTGCATTTTCTACAGAAAGAGTGTTCAGATCAGCTCAATCAAAAGTATGGTTTAACTCTGTTAGCTGAATGCACAGATCAGAAAGAAGTTTCACCGAATGATTCTGTGTAGTTTATATTTGAAGACATTCCTTTTTCCACTATTACCCTCTTAGCGCTCCGAATCTCCACTTGCATTTTCTACAAAAAGAGTGTTTCATAACTGCTCAATCAAAAATATGTTTTATCTCTGTTAACTGAATTTACAGATCAGAAATAAGTTTCACAGAATGCATCTGTGTAGTTTTTATTTGAAGATATTCTCTTTCCCAATGTAGGCCTCTTAGCGCTTAGCATGTCCAATTGCAGTTTCTACAGAAAGAGTGTTTCAGAACGGCTCAATCAAAAGTAAGGTTCAACTCTGTTAGTTGAATGCACAGAACAGAAAGTATTTTCACAGAATGCTTCTGTGTAGTTTATATTTGAATATATTCCTTTTTCCACTATTACCCTCTTAGGGCTCGGAATGTCCACTTGCATTTTCTACAGAAAGAGTGTTCAGAACTGCGCAATCAAAAGTATGGTTTAACTCTGTTAGCTTAATGAACATATCAGAAATAAGTTTCACACAATGCTTCTGTGTAGTTTTTATTTGAAGATATTATTTTTCCCAATATAGGCCTCTAAGCGCTCAGAATGTCCAATTGCAGTTTCTACAGAAAGAGTGTTTCAGAAAGGCTCAATCAAAAGTAAGGTTCAACTCTGTTAGTTGAATGCACAGAACAGAAAGAAGTTTCATACAATGCTTCTGTGTAGTTTATATTTGAACATATTCTTTTTTCCACTATTACCCACTTAGCGCTACGAATGTCCAGTTGCATTTTCTACAGACAGAGTGTTTCAAAACTGCTCAATCAAAAGTATGGTTTAACTCTGTTAGCTGAATGCTCAGATCAGAAAGAAGTTTCACAGAATGCTTCTGTGTAGTTTATATTTGAATATATTCCTTTTTCCACTACTACTCTCTTAGCGCTCCAAATGTCCAGTTGCATTTTCTACAGAAAGAGTGTTCAGATCTGCTCAATCAAAAGTATGGTTTAACTCTGTTAGCTGAATGCACAGATCAGAAAGAAGTTTCACAGAATGATTCTGTGTAGTTTATATTTGGAGACATTCCTTTTTCCACTATTACCCTCTTAGCGCTCCGAATCTCCACTTGCATTTTCTACAGAAAGAGTGTTTCAGAACGGCTCAATCAAAACTAAGGTTCAACTCTTTTAGTTGAACAAACAGAACAGAAAGAAGTTTCACACAATTCTTCTGT
This sequence comes from Symphalangus syndactylus, assembly GCF_028878055.3. Classification (NCBI taxonomy): domain Eukaryota; kingdom Metazoa; phylum Chordata; class Mammalia; order Primates; family Hylobatidae; genus Symphalangus; species Symphalangus syndactylus. The sequence continues at coordinate 2,550,022 of NC_072427.2, forward strand.
GTAGTTTTTATTTGTAGACCTTCATTTTCCCAATATAGGCCTCTTAGCGCTCAGAATGTCCAATTTCAGTTTCTACAGAAAGAGTGTTTCAGAACGGCTCAATCAAAAGAAAGGTTCAACTCTGTTAGTTGAATGCACCGAACAGAAAGAAGTTTCATACAATGCTTCTGTGTAGTTTATATTTGAACATATTCTTTTTTCCACTATTACCCACTTAGCGCTACGAATGTCCAGTTGCATTTTCTACAGACAGAGTGTTTCAAAACTGCTCAATCAAAAGTATGGTTTAACTCTGTTAGCTGTATGCTCACATCAGAAAGAAGTTTCACAGAATGCTTCTGTGTAGTTTGTATTTGAATATATTCCTTTTTCCACTACTACGCTCTTAGCGCTCCAAATGTCCAGTTGCATTTTCTACAGAAAGAGTGTTCAGATCTGCTCAATCAAAAGTATGGTTTAACTCTGTTAGCTGAATGCACAGATCAGAAAGAAGTTTCACCGAATGATTCTGTGTAGTTTATATTTGAAGACATTCCTTTTTCCACTATTACCCTCTTAGCGCTCCGAATCTCCACTTGCATTTTCTACAAAAAGTGTGTTTCATAACTGCTCAATCAAAAATATGTTTTATCTCTGTTAACTGAATTTACAGATCAGAAATAAGTTTCACAGAATGCATCTGTGTAGTTTTTATTTGAAGATATTCTTTTTCCCAATGTAGGCCTCTTAGCGCTTAGCATGTCCAATTGCAGTTTCTACAGAAAGAGTGTTTCAGAACGGCTCAATCAAAAGTAAGGTTCAACTCTGTTAGTTGAATGCACAGAACAGAAAGAATTTTCACAGAATGCTACTGTGTAGTTTATATTTGAATATATTCCTTTTTCCACTATTACCCTCTTAGCGCTCCGAATGTCCACTTGCATTTTCTACAGAAAGAGTGTTCAGAACTGCGCAATCAAAAGTATGGTTTAACTCTGTTAGCTTAATGAACATATCAGAAATAAGTTTCACACAATGCTTCTGTGTAGTTTTTATTTGAAGATATTATTTTTCCCAATAGAGGCCTCTTAGCGCTCAGAATGTCCAATTGCAGTTTCTACAGAAAGAGTGTTTCAGAAAGGCTCAATCAAAAGTAAGGTTCAACTCTGTTAGTTGAATGCACAGAACAGAAAGAAGTTTCATACAATGCTTCTGTGTAGTTTATATTTGAACATATTCTTTTTCCACTATTACCCACTTAGCGCTACGAATGTCCAGTTGCATTTTCTACAGACAGAGTGTTTCAAAACTGCTCAATCAAAAGTATGGTTTAACTCTGTTAGCTGAATGCTCAGATCAGAAAGAAGTTTCACAGAATGCTTCTGTGTAGTTTATATTTGAATATATTCCTTTTTCCACTACTACTCTCTTAGCGCTCCAAATGTCCAGTTGCATTTTCTACAGAAAGGGTGTTCAGATCTGCTCAATCAAAAGTATGGTTTAACTCTGTTAGCTGACTGCACAGATCAGAAAGAAGTTTCACAGAATGATTCTGTGTAGTTTATATTTGGAGACATTCCTTTTTCCACTATTACCCTCTTAGCGCTCCGAATCTCCACTTGCATTTTCTACAGAAAGAGTGTTTCAGAACGGCTCAATCAAAACTAAGGTTCAACTCTTTTAGTTGAACAAACAGAACAGAAAGTAGTTTCACAGAATTCTTCTGTGTAGTTTTTATTTGTAGACATTCTTTTTCCCAATATAGGCCTCCTAGCGCTCAGAATGTCCAATTGCAGTTTCTACAGAAAGAGTGTTTCAGAACGGCTCAATCAAAAGTAAGGTTCAACTCTGTTAGTTGAATGCACAGAACAGAAAGAAGTTTCATACAATGCTTCTGTGTACTTTATATTTGAACATATTCTTTTTTCCACTATTACCCACTTAGCGCTACGAATGTCCAGTTGCATTTTCTACAGACAGAGTGTTTCAAAACTGCTCAATCAAAAGTATGGTTTAACTCTGTTAGCTGAATGCTCAGATCAGAAAGAAGTTTCACAGAATGCTTCTGTGTAGTTTATATTTGAATACATTCCTTTTTCCACTACTACGCTCTTAGCGCTCCAAATGTCCATTTGCATTTTCTACAGAAAGAGTGTTCAGATCAGCTCAATCAAAAGTATGGTTTAACTCTGTTAGCTGAATGCACAGATCAGAAAGAAGTTTCACCGAATGATTCTGTGTAGTTTATATTTGAAGACATTCCTTTTTCCACTATTACCCTCTTAGCGCTCCGAATCTCCACTTGCATTTTCTACAAAAAGAGTGTTTCATAACTGCTCAATCAAAAATATGTTTTATCTCTGTTAACTGAATTTACAGATCAGAAATAAGTTTCACAGAATGCATCTGTGTAGTTTTTATTTGAAGATATTCTCTTTCCCAATGTAGGCCTCTTAACGCTTAGCATGTCCAATTGCAGTTTCTACAGAAAGAGTGTTTCAGAACGGCTCAATCAAAAGTAAGGTTCAACTCTGTTAGTTGAATGCACAGAACAGAAAGTATTTTCACAGAATGCTTCTGTGTAGTTTATATTTGAATATATTCCTTTTTCCACTATTACCCTCTTAGGGCTCGGAATGTCCACTTGCATTTTCTACAGAAAGAGTGTTCAGAACTGCGCAATCAAAAGTATGGTTTAACTCTGTTAGCTTAATGAACATATCAGAAATAAGTTTCACACAATGCTTCTGTGTAGTTTTTATTTGAAGATATTATTTTTCCCAATATAGGCCTCTAAGCGCTCAGAATGTCCAATTGCAGTTTCTACAGAAAGAGTGTTTCAGAAAGGCTCAATCAAAAGTAAGGTTCAACTCTGTTAGTTGAATGCACAGAACAGAAAGAAGTTTCATACAATGCTTCTGTGTAGTTTATATTTGAACATATTCTTTTTTCCACTATTACCCACTTAGCGCTACGAATGTCCAGTTGCATTTTCTACAGACAGAGTGTTTCAAAACTGCTCAATCAAAAGTATGGTTTAACTCTGTTAGCTGAATGCTCAGATCAGAAAGAAGTTTCACAGAATGCTTCTGTGTAGTTTATATTTGAATATATTCCTTTTTCCACTACTACTCTCTTAGCGCTCCAAATGTCCAGTTGCATTTTCTACAGAAAGAGTGTTCAGATCTGCTCAATCAAAAGTATGGTTTAACTCTGTTAGCTGAATGCACAGATCAGAAAGAAGTTTCACAGAATGATTCTGTGTAGTTTATATTTGGAGACATTCCTTTTTCCACTATTACCCTCTTAGCGCTCCGAATCTCCACTTGCATTTTCTACAGAAAGAGTGTTTCAGAACGGCTCAATCAAAACTAAGGTTCAACTCTTTTAGTTGAACAAACAGAACAGAAAGAAGTTTCACACAATTCTTCTGTGTAGTTTTTATTTGTAGACATTCCTTTTCCCAATATAGGCCTCTTAGCGCTCAGAATGTCCAATTGCAGTTTCTACAGAAAGAGTGTTTCAGAACGGCTCAATCAAAAGAAAGGTTCAACTCTGTTAGTTGAATGCACCGAACAGAAAGAAGTTTCATACAATGCTTCTGTGTAGTTTATATTTGAACATATTCTTTTTTCCACTATTACCCACTTAGCGCTACGAATGTCCAGTTGCATTTTCTACAGACAGAGTGTTTCAAAACTGCTCAATCAAAAGTATAGTTTAACTCTGTTAGCTGTATGCTCAGATCAGAAAGAAGTTTCACAGAATGCTTCTGTGTAGTTTGTATTTGAATATATTCCTTTTTCCACTACTACGCTCTTAGCGCTCCAAATGTCCAGTTGCATTTTCTACAGAAAGAGTGTTCAGATCTGCTCAATCAAAAGTATGGTTTAACTCTGTTAGCTGAATGCACAGATCAGAAAGAAGTTTCACCGAATGATTCTGTGTAGTTTATATTTGAAGACATTCCTTTTTCCACTATTACCCTCTTAGCGCTCCGAATCTCCACTTGCATTTTCTACAAAAAGTGTGTTTCATAACTGCTCAATCAAAAATATGTTTTATCTCTGTTAACTGAATTTACAGATCAGAAATAAGTTTCACAGAATGCATCTGTGTAGTTTTTATTTGAAGATATTCTTTTTCCCAATGTAGGCCTCTTAGCGCTTAGCATGTCCAATTGCAGTTTCTACAGAAAGAGTGTTTCAGAACGGCTCAATCAAAAGTAAGGTTCAACTCTGTTAGTTGAATGCACAGAACAGAAAGAATTTTCACAGAATGCTACTGTGTAGTTTATATTTGAATATATTCCTTTTTCCACTATTACCCTCTTAGCGCTCCGAATGTCCACTTGCATTTTCTACAGAAAGAGTGTTCAGAACTGCGCAATCAAAAGTATGGTTTAACTCTGTTAGCTTAATGAGCATATCAGAAATAAGTTTCACACAATGCTTCTGTGTACTTTTTATTTGAAGATATTATTTTTCCCAATAGAGGCCTCTTAGCGCTCAGAATGTCCAATTGCAGTTTCTACAGAAAGAGTGTTTCAGAAAGGCTCAATCAAAAGTAAGGTTCAACTCTGTTAGTTGAATGCACAGAACAGAAAGTAGTTTCATACAATGCTTCTGTGTAGTTTATATTTGAACATATTCTTTTTTCCACTATTACCCACTTAGCGCTACGAATGTCCAGTTGCATTTTCTAAAGACAGAGTGTTTCAAAACTGCTCAATCAAAAGTATGGTTTAACTCTGTTAGCTGAATGCTCAGATCAGAAAGAAGTTTCACAGAATGCTTCTGTGTAGTTTATATTTGAATATATTCCTTTTTCCACTACTACTCTCTTAGCGCTCCAAATGTCCAGTTGCATTTTCTACAGAAAGAGTGTTCAGATCTGCTCAATCAAAAGTATGGTTTAACTCTGTTAGCTAAATGCACAGATCAGAAAGAAGTTTCACAGAATGATTCTGTGTAGTTTATATTTGGAGACATTCCTTTTTCCACTATTACCCTCTTAGCGCTCCGAAACTCCACTTGCATTTTCTACAGAAAGAGTGTTTCAGAACGGCTCAATCAAAACTAAGGTTCAACTCTTTTAGATGAATAAACAGAACAGAAAGAAGTTTCACACAATTCTTCTGTGTAGTTTTTATTTGTAGACATTCTTTTTCCCAATATAGGCCTCCTAGCGCTCAGAATGTCCAATTGCAGTTTCTACAGAAAGAGTGTTTCAGAACGGCTCAATCAAAAGTAAGGTTCAACTCTGTTAGTTGAATGCACAGAACAGAAAGAAGTTTCATACAATGCTTCTGTGTACTTTATATTTGAACATATTCTTTTTTCCACTATTACCCACTTAGCGCTACGAATGTCCAGTTGCATTTTCTACAGAAAGAGTGTTCAGATCAGCTCAATCAAAAGTATGGTTTAACTCTGTTAGCTGAATGCACAGATCAGAAAGAAGTTTCACCGAATGATTCTGTGTAGTTTATATTTGAAGACATTCCTTTTTCCACTATTACCCTCTTAGCGCTCCGAAACTCCACTTGCATTTTCTACAAAAAGAGTGTTTCATAACTGCTCAATCAAAAATATGTTTTATCTCTGTTAACTGAATTTACAGATCAGAAATAAGTTTCACAGAATGCATCTGTGTAGTTTTTATTTGAAGATATTCTCTTTCCCAATGTAGGCCTCTTACCGCTTAGCATGTCCAATTGCAGTTTCTACAGAAAGAGTGTTTCAAAACGGCTCAATCAAAAGTAAGGTTCAACTCTGTTAGTTGAATGCACAGAACAGAAAGAATTTTCACAGAATGCTACTGTGTAGTTTATATTTGAATATATTCCTTTTTCCACTATTACCCTCTTAGGGCTCCGAATGTCCACTTGCATTTTCTACAGAAAGAGTGTTCAGAACTGCGCAATCAAAAGTATGGTTTAACTCTGTTAGCTTAATGAACATATCAGAAATAAGTTTCACACAATGCTTCTGTGTAGTTTTTATTTGAAGATATTATTTTTCCCAATATAGGCCTCTAAGCGCTCAGAATGTCCAATTGCAGTTTCTACAGAAAGAGTGTTTCAGAAAGGCTCAATCAAAAGTAAGGTTCAACTCTGTTAGTTGAATGCACAGAACAGAAAGAAGTTTCATACAATGCTTCTGTGTAGTTTATATTTGAACATATTCTTTTTTCCACTATTACTCACTTAGCGATACGAATGTCCAGTTGCATTTTCTACAGACAGAGTGTTTCAAAACTGCTCAATCAAAAGTATGGTTTAACTCTGTTAGCTGAATGCTCAGATCAGAAAGAAGTTTCACAGAATGCTTCTGTGTAGTTTATATTTGAATATATTCCTTTTTCCACTACTACTCTCTTATGCTCCAAATGTCCAGTTGCATTTTCTACAGGAAGAGTGTTCAGATCTGCTCAATCAAAAGTATGGTTTAACTCTGTTAGCTGAATGCACAGATCAGAAAGAAGTTTCACAGAATGATTCTGTGTAGTTTATATTTGGAGACATTCCTTTTTCCACTATTACCCTCTTAGCGCTCCGAATCTCCACTTGCATTTTCTGCAGAAAGAGTGATTCAGAACGGCTCAATCAAAACTACGGTTCAACTCTTTTAGTTGAACAAACAGAACAGAAAGAAGTTTCACACAATTCTTCTGTGTAGTTTTTATTTGTAGACATTCTTTTTCCCAATATATGCCTCTTAGCGCTCAGAATGTCCAATTGCAGTTTCTACAGAAAGAGTGTTTCAGAACGGCTCAATCAAAAGTAAGGTTCAACTCTGTTAGTTGAATGCACAGAACAGAAAGAAGTTTCATACAATGCTTCTGTGTAGTTTATATTTGAACATATTCTTTTTTCCACTATTACCCACTTAACGCTACGAATGTCCAGTTGCATTTTCAACAGACAGAGTGTTTCAAAACTGCTCAATCAAAAGTATGGTTTAACTCTGTTAGCTGAATGCTCAGATCAGAAAGAAGTTTCACAGAATGCTTCTGTGTAGTTTATATCTGAATATATTCCTTTTTCCACTACTACGCTCTTAGCGCTCCAAATGTCCAGTTGCATTTTCTACAGAAAGAGTGTTCAGATCTGCTCAATCAAAAGTATGGTTTAACTCTGTTAGCTGAATGCACAGATCAGAAAGAAGTTTCACCGAATGATTCTGTGTAGTTTATATTTGAAGACATTCCTTTTTCCACTATTACCCCCTTAGAGCTCCGAATCTCCACTTGCATTTTCTACAAAAAGAGTGTTTCATAACTGCTCAATCAAAAATATGTTTTATCTCTGTTAACTGAATTTACAGATCAGAAATAAGTTTCACAGAATGCATCTGTGTAGTTTTTATTTGAAGATATTCTTTTTCCCAATGTAGGCCTCTTAGCGCTTAGCATGTCCAATTGCAGTTTCTACAGAAAGAGTGTTTCAGAACGGTTCAATCAAAAGTAAGGTTCAACTCTGTTAGTTGAATGCACAGAACAGAAAGAATTTTCACAGAGTGCTACTGTGTAGTTTATATTTGAATATATTCCTTTTTCCACTATTACCCTCTTAGCGCTCCGAATGTCCACTTGCATTTTGTACAGAAAGAGTGTTCAGAACTGCGCAATCTAAAGTATGGTTTAACTCTGTTAGCTTAATGAACATATCAGAAATAAGTTTCACACAATGCTTCTGTGTAGTTTTTATTTGAAGATATTTTTTTCCCAATATAGGCCTCTTAGCGCTCAGAATGTCCAATTGCAGTTTCTACAGAAAGAGTGTTTCAGAAAGGCTCAATCAAAAGTAAGGTTCAACTCTGTTAGTTGAATGCACAGAACAGAAAGAAGTTTCATACAATGCTTCTGTGTAGTTTATATTTGAACATATTCTTTTTTCCACTATTACCCACTTAGCGCTACGAATGTCCAGTTGCATTTTCTACAGACAGAGTGTTTCAAAACTGCTCAATCAAAAGTATGGTTTAACTCTGTTAGCTGAATGCTCAGATCAGAAAGAAGATTCACAGAATGCTTCTGTGTAGTTTATATTTGAATATATTCCTTTTTCCACTACTACTCTCTTAGCGCTCCAAATGTCCAGTTGCATTTTCTACAGAAAGAGTGTTCAGATCTGCTCAATCAAAAGTATGGTTTAACTCTGTTAGCTGAATGCACAGATCAGAAAGAAGTTTCACAGAATGATTCTGTGTAGTTTATATTTGGAGACATTCCTTTTTCCACTATTACCCTCTTAGCGCTCGGAATCTCCACTTGCATTTTCTACAGAAAGAGTGTTTCAGAACGGCTCAATCAAAACTAAGGTTCAACTCTTTTAGTTGAACAAACAGAACAGAAAGAAGTTTCACACAATTCTTCTGTGTAGTTTTTATTTGTAGACATTCTTTTTCCCAATATATGCCTCTTAGCGCTCAGAATGTCCAATTGCAATTTCTACAGAAAGAGTGTTTCAGAACGGCTCAATCAAAAGTAAGGTTCAACTCTGTTAGTTGAATGCACAGAAGAGAAAGAAGTTTCATACAATGCTTCTGTGTAGTTTATATTTGAACATATTCTTTTTTCCACTATTACCCACTTAACGCTACGAATGTCCAGTTGCATTTTCAACAGACAGAGTGTTTCAAAACTGCTCAATCAAAAGTATGGTTTAACTCTGTTAGCTGAATGCTCAGATCAGAAAGAATTTTCACAGAATTCTTCTGTGTAGTTTATATTTGAATATATTCCTTTTTCCACTACTACGCTCTTAGCGCTCAAAATGTCCAGTTGCATTTTCTACAGAAAGAGTGTTCAGATCTGCTCAATCAAAAGTATGGTTTAACTCTGTTAGCTGAATGCACAGATCAGAAAGAAGTTTCACCGAATGATTCTGTGTAGTTTATATTTGAAGACATTCCTCTTTCCACTATTACCCCCTTAGCGCTCCGAATCTCCACTTGCATTTTCTACAAAAAGAGTGTTTCATAACTGCTCAATCAAAAATATGTTTTATCTCTGTTAACTGAATTTACAGATCAGAAATAAGTTTCACAGAATGCATCTGTGTTGTTTTTATTTGAAGATATTCTTTTTCCCAATGTAGGCCTCTTAGCGCTTAGCATGTCCAATTGCAGTTTCTACAGAAAGAGTGTTTCAGAACGGCTCAATCTAAAGTAAGGTTCAACTCTGTTAGTTGAATGCACAGAACAGAAAGAATTTTCACAGAATGCTACTGTGTAGTTTATATTTGAATATATTCCTTTTTCCACTATTACCCTCTTAGCGCTCCGAATGTCCACTTGCATTTTCTACAGAAAGAGTGTTCAGAACTGCGCAATCAAAAGTATGGTTTAACTCTGTTAGCTTAATGAACATATCAGAAATAAGTTTCACACAATGCTTCTGTGTAGTTTTTCTTTGAAGATATTATTTTTCCCAATATAGGCCTCTAAGCGCTCAGAATGTCCAATTGCAGTTTCTACAGAAAGAGTGTTTCAGAAAGGCTCAATCAAAAGTAAGGTTCAACTCTGTTAGTTGAATGCACAGAACAGAAAGAAGTTTCATACAATGCTTCTGTGTAGTTTATATTTGAACATATTCTTTTTTCCACTATTACCCACTTAGCGCTACGAATGTCCAGTTGCATTTTCTACAGACAGAGTGTTTCAAAACTGCTCAATCAAAAGTATGGTTTAACTCTGTTAGCTGAATGCTCAGATCAGAAAGAAGTTTCACAGAATGCTTCTGTGTAGTTTATATTTGAATATATTCCTTTTTCCACTACTACACTCTTAGCGCTCCAAATGTCCAGTTGCATTTTCTACAGAAAGAGTGTTCAGATATGCTCAATCAAAAGTATGGTTTAACTCTGTTAGCTGAATGCACAGATCAGAAAGAAGTTTCACAGAATGATTCTGTGTAGTTTATATTTGGAGACATTCCTTTTTCCACTATTACCCTCTTAGCGCTCCGAATCTCCACTTGCATTTTCTGCAGAAAGAGTGATTCAGAACGGCTCAATCAAAACTAAGGTTCAACTCTTTTAGTTGAACAAACAGAACAGAAAGAAGTTTCACACAATTCTTCTGTGTAGTTTTTATTTGTAGACATTCTTTTTCCCAATATATGCCTCTTAGCGCTCAGAATGTCCAATTGCAGTTTCTACAGAAAGAGTGTTTCAGAACGGCTCAATCAAAAGTAAGGTTCAACTCTGTAAGTTGAATGCACAGAACAGAAAGTAGTTTCATACAATGCTTCTGTGTAGTTTATATTTGAACATATTCTTTTTCCACTATTACCCACTTAGCGCTACGAATGTCCAGTTGCATTTTCAACAGACAGAGTGTTTCAAAACTGCTCAATCAAAAGTATGGTTTAACTCTGTTAGCTGTATGCTCAGATCAGAAAGAAGTTTCACAGAATGCTTCTGTGTAGTTTGTATTTGAATATATTCCTTTTTCCACTACTACGCTCTTAGCGCTCCAAATGTCCAGTTGCATTTTCTACAGAAAGAGTGTTCAGATCTGCTCAATCAAAAGTATGGTTTAACTCTGTTAGCTGAATGCACAGATCAGAAAGAAGTTTCACCGAATGATTCTGTGTAGTTTATATTTGAAGACATTCCTTTTTCCACTATTACCCTCTTAGCGCTCCGAATCTCCACTTGCATTTTCTACAAAAAGTGTGTTTCATAACTGCTCAATCAAAAATATGTTTTATCTCTGTTAACTGAATTTACAGATCAGAAATAAGTTTCACAGAATGCATCTGTGTAGTTTTTATTTGAAGATATTCTTTTTCCCAATGTAGGCCTCTTAGCGCTTAGCATGTCCAATTGCAGTTTCTACAGAAAGAGTGTTTCAGAACGGCTCAATCAAAAGTAAGGTTCAACTCTGTTAGTTGAATGCACAGAACAGAAAGAATTTTCACAGAATGCTACTGTGTAGTTTATATTTGAATATATTCCTTTTTCCACTATTACCCTCTTAGCGCTCCGAATGTCCACTTGCATTTTCTACAGAAAGAGTGTTCAGAACTGCGCAATCAAAAGTATGGTTTAACTCTGTTAGCTTAATGAACATATCAGAAATAAGTTTCACACAATGCTTCTGTGTAGTTTTTATTTGAAGATATTATTTTTCCCAATAGAGGCCTCTTAGCGCTCAGAATGTCCAATTGCAGTTTCTACAGAAAGAGTGTTTCAGAAAGGCTCAATCAAAAGTAAGGTTCAACTCTGTTAGTTGAATGCACAGAACAGAAAGAAGTTTCATACAATGCTTCTGTGTAGTTTATATTTGAACATATTCTTTTTCCACTATTACCCACTTAGCGCTACGAATGTCCAGTTGCATTTTCTACAGACAGAGTGTTTCAAAACTGCTCAATCAAAAGTATGGTTTAACTCTGTTAGCTGAATGCTCAGATCAGAAAGAAGTTTCACAGAATGCTTCTGTGTAGTTTATATTTGAATATATTCCTTTTTCCACTACTACTCTCTTAGCGCTCCAAATGTCCAGTTGCATTTTCTACAGAAAGGGTGTTCAGATCTGCTCAATCAAAAGTATGGTTTAACTCTGTTAGCTGACTGCACAGATCAGAAAGAAGTTTCACAGAATGATTCTGTGTAGTTTATATTTGGAGACATTCCTTTTTCCACTATTACCCTCTTAGCGCTCCGAATCTCCACTTGCAATTTCTACAGAAAGAGTGTTTCAGAACGGCTCAATCAAAACTAAGGTTCAACTCTTTTAGTTGAACAAACAGAACAGAAAGTAGTTTCACAGAATTCTTCTGTGTAGTTTTTATTTGTAGACATTCTTTTTCCCAATATAGGCCTCCTAGCGCTCAGAATGTCCAATTGCAGTTTCTACAGAAAGAGTGTTTCAGAACGGCTCAATCAAAAGTAAGGTTCAACTCTGTTAGTTGAATGCACAGAACAGAAAGAAGTTTCATACAATGCTTCTGTGTACTTTATATTTGAACATATTCTTTTTTCCACTATTACCCACTTAGCGCTACGAATGTCCAGTTGCATTTTCTACAGACAGAGTGTTTCAAAACTGCTCAATCAAAAGTATGGTTTAACTCTGTTAGCTGAATGCTCAGATCAGAAAGAAGTTTCACAGAATGCTTCTGTGTAGTTTATATTTGAATACATTCCTTTTTCCACTACTACGCTCTTAGCGCTCCAAATGTCCATTTGCATTTTCTACAGAAAGAGTGTTCAGATCAGCTCAATCAAAAGTGTGGTTTAACTCTGTTAGCTGAATGCACAGATCAGAAAGAAGTTTCACCGAATGATTCTGTGTAGTTTATATTTGAAGACATTCCTTTTTCCACTATTACCCTCTTAGCGCTCCGAATCTCCACTTGCATTTTCTACAAAAAGAGTGTTTCATAACTGCTCAATCAAAAATATGTTTTATCTCTGTTAACTGAATTTACAGATCAGAAATAAGTTTCACAGAATGCATCTGTGTAGTTTTTATTTGAAGATATTCTCTTTCCCAATGTATGCCTCTTAGCGCTTAGCATGTCCAATTGCAGTTTCTACAGAAAGAGTGTTTCAGAACGGCTCAATCAAAAGTAAGGTTCAACTCTGTTAGTTGAATGCACAGAACAGAAAGTATTTTCACAGAATGCTTCTGTGTAGTTTATATTTGAATATATTCCTTTTTCCACTATTACCCTCTTAGGGCTCGGAATGTCCACTTGCATTTTCTACAGAAAGAGTGTTCAGAACTGCGCAATCAAAAGTATGGTTTAACTCTGTTAGCTTAATGAACATATCAGAAATAAGTTTCACACAATGCTTCTGTGTAGTTTTTATTTGAAGATATTATTTTTCCCAATATAGGCCTCTAAGCGCTCAGAATGTCCAATTGCAGTTTCTACAGAAAGAGTGTTTCAGAAAGGCTCAATCAAAAGTAAGGCTCAACTCTGTTAGTTGAATGCACAGAACAGAAAGAAGTTTCATACAATGCTTCTGTGTAGTTTATATTTGAACATATTCTTTTTTCCACTATTACCCACTTAGCGCTACGAATGTCCAGTTGCATTTTCTACAGACAGAGTGTTTCAAAACTGCTCAATCAAAAGTATGGTTTAACTCTGTTAGCTGAATGCTCAGATCAGAAAGAAGTTTCACAGAATGCTTCTGTGTAGTTTATATTTGAATATATTCCTTTTTCCACTACTACTCTCTTAGCGCTCCAAATGTCCAGTTGCATTTTCTACAGAAAGAGTGTTCAGATCTGCTCAATCAAAAGTATGGTTTAACTCTGTTAGCTGAATGCACAGATCAGAAAGAAGTTTCACAGAATGATTCTGTGTAGTTTATATTTGGAGACATTCCTTTTTCCACTATTACCCTCTTAGCGCTCCGAATCTCCACTTGCATTTTCTACAGAAAGAGTGTTTCAGAACGGCTCAATCAAAACTAAGGTTCAACTCTTTTAGTTGAACAAACAGAACAGAAAGAAGTTTCACACAATTCTTCTGTGTAGTTTTTATTTGTAGACCTTCATTTTCCCAATATAGGCCTCTTAGCGCTCAGAATGTCCAATTGCAGTTTCTACAGAAAGAGTGTTTCAGAACGGCTCAATCAAAAGAAAGGTTCAACTCTGTTAGTTGAATGCACCGAACAGAAAGAAGTTTCATACAATGCTTCTGTGTAGTTTATATTTGAACATATTCTTTTTTCCACTATTACCCACTTAGCGCTACGAATGTCCAGTTGCATTTTCTACAGACAGAGTGTTTCAAAACTGCTCAATCAAAAGTATGGTTTAACTCTGTTAGCTGTATGCTCAGATCAGAAAGAAGTTTCACAGAATGCTTCTGTGTAGTTTGTATTTGAATATATTCCTTTTTCCACTACTACGCTCTTAGCGCTCCAAATGTCCAGTTGCATTTTCTACAGAAAGAGTGTTCAGATCTGCTCAATCAAAAGTATGGTTTAACTCTGTTAGCTGAATGCACAGATCAGAAAGAAGTTTCACCGAATGATTCTGTGTAGTTTATATTTGAAGACATTCCTTTTTCCACTATTACCCTCTTAGCGCTCCGAATCTCCACTTGCATTTTCTACAAAAAGTGTGTTTCATAACTGCTCAATCAAAAATATGTTTTATCTCTGTTAACTGAATTTACAGATCAGAAATAAGTTTCACAGAATGCATCTGTGTAGTTTTTATTTGAAGATATTCTTTTTCCCAATGTAGGCCTCTTAGCGCTTAGCATGTCCAATTGCAGTTTCTACAGAAAGAGTGTTTCAGAACGGCTCAATCAAAAGTAAGGTTCAACTCTGTTAGTTGAATGCACAGAACAGAAAGAATTTTCACAGAATGCTACTGTGTAGTTTATATTTGAATATATTCCTTTTTCCACTATTACCCTCTTAGCGCTCCGAATGTCCACTTGCATTTTCTACAGAAAGAGTGTTCAGAACTGCGCAATCAAAAGTATGGTTTAACTCTGTTAGCTTAATGAGCATATCAGAAATAAGTTTCACACAATGCTTCTGTGTAGTTTTTATTTGAAGATATTATTTTTCCCAATAGAGGCCTCTTAGCGCTCAGAATGTCCAATTGCAGTTTCTACAGAAAGAGTGTTTCAGAAAGGCTCAATCAAAAGTAAGGTTCAACTCTGTTAGTTGAATGCACAGAACAGAAAGTAGTTTCATACAATGCTTCTGTGTAGTTTATATTTGAACATATTCTTTTTTCCACTATTACCCACTTAGCGCTACGAATGTCCAGTTGCATTTTCTAAAGACAGAGTGTTTCAAAACTGCTCAATCAAAAGTATGGTTTAACTCTGTTAGCTGAATGCTCAGATCAGAAAGAAGTTTCACAGAATGCTTCTGTGTAGTTTATATTTGAATATATTCCTTTTTCCACTACTACTCTCTTAGCGCTCCAAATGTCCAGTTGCATTTTCTACAGAAAGAGTGTTCAGATCTGCTCAATCAAAAGTATGGTTTAACTCTGTTAGCTAAATGCACAGATCAGAAAGAAGTTTCACAGAATGATTCTGTGTAGTTTATATTTGGAGACATTCCTTTTTCCACTATTACCCTCTTAGCGCTCCGAATCTCCACTTGCATTTTCTACAGAAAGAGTGTTTCAGAACGGCTCAATCAAAACTAAGGTTCAACTCTTTTAGATGAATAAACAGAACAGAAAGAAGTTTCACACAATTCTTCTGTGTAGTTTTTATTTGTAGACATTCTTTTTCCCAATATAGGCCTCCTAGCGCTCAGAATGTCCAATTGCAGTTTCTACAGAAAGAGTGTTTCAGAACGGCTCAATCAAAAGTAAGGTTCAACTCTGTTAGTTGAATGCACAGAACAGAAAGAAGTTTCATACAATGCTTCTGTGTACTTTATATTTGAACATATTCTTTTTTCCACTATTACCCACTTAGCGCTACGAATGTCCAGTTGCATTTTCTACAGAAAGAGTGTTCAGATCAGCTCAATCAAAAGTATGGTTTAACTCTGTTAGCTGAATGCACAGATCAGAAAGAAGTTTCACCGAATGATTCTGTGTAGTTTATATTTGAAGACATTCCTTTTTCCACTATTACCCTCTTAGCGCTCCGAAACTCCACTTGCATTTTCTACAAAAAGAGTGTTTCATAACTGCTCAATCAAAAATATGTTTTATCTCTGTTAACTGAATTTACAGATCAGAAATAAGTTTCACAGAATGCATCTGTGTAGTTTTTATTTGAAGATATTCTCTTTCCCAATGTAGGCCTCTTAGCGCTTAGCATGTCCAATTGCAGTTTCTACAGAAAGAGTGTTTCAAAACGGCTCAATCAAAAGTAAGGTTCAACTCTGTTAGTTGAATGCACAGAACAGAAAGAATTTTCACAGAATGCTACTGTGTAGTTTATATTTGAATATATTCCTTTTTCCACTATTACCCTCTTAGGGCTCCGAATGTCCACTTGCATTTTCTACAGAAAGAGTGTTCAGAACTGCGCAATCAAAAGTATGGTTTAACTCTGTTAGCTTAATGAACATATCAGAAATAAGTTTCACACAATGCTTCTGTGTAGTTTTTATTTGAAGATATTATTTTTCCCAATATAGGCCTCTAAGCGCTCAGAATGTCCAATTGCAGTTTCTACAGAAAGAGTGTTTCAGAAAGGCTCAATCAAAAGTAAGGTTCAACTCTGTTAGTTGAATGCACAGAACAGAAAGAAGTTTCATACAATGCTTCTGTGTAGTTTATATTTGAACATATTCTTTTTTCCACTATTACTCACTTAGCGCTACGAATGTCCAGTTGCATTTTCTACAGACAGAGTGTTTCAAAACTGCTCAATCAAAAGTATGGTTTAACTCTGTTAGCTGAATGCTCAGATCAGAAAGAAGTTTCACAGAATGCTTCTGTGTAGTTTATATTTGAATATATTCCTTTTTCCACTACTACTCTCTTAGCGCTCCAAATGTCCAGTTGCATTTTCTACAGAAAGAGTGTTCAGATCTGCTCAATCAAAAGTATGGTTTAACTCTGTTAGCTGAATGCACAGATCAGAAAGAAGTTTCACAGAATGATTCTGTGTAGTTTATATTTGTAGACATTCCTTTTTCCACTATTACCCTCTTAGCGCTCGGAATCTCCACTTGCATTTTCTACAGAAAGAGTGTTTCAGAACGGCTCAATCAAAACTAAGGTTCAACTCTTTTAGTTGAACAAACAGAACAGAAAGAAGTTTCACACAATTCTTCTGTGTAGTTTTTATTTGTAGACATTCTTTTTCCCAATATATGCCTCTTAGCGCTCAGAATGTCCAATTGCAATTTCTACAGAAAGAGTGTTTCAGAACGGCTCAATCAAAAGTAAGGTTCAACTCTGTTAGTTGAATGCACAGAAGAGAAAGAAGTTTCATACAATGCTTCTGTGTAGTTTATATTTGAACATATTCTTTTTTCCACTATTACCCACTTAACGCTACGAATGTCCAGTTGCATTTTCAACAGACAGAGTGTTTCAAAACTGCTCAATCAAAAGTATGGTTTAACTCTGTTAGCTGAATGCTCAGATCAGAAAGAATTTTCACAGAATTCTTCTGTGTAGTTTATATTTGAATATATTCCTTTTTCCACTACTACGCTCTTAGCGCTCAAAATGTCCAGTTGCATTTTCTACAGAAAGAGTGTTCAGATCTGCTCAATCAAAAGTATGGTTTAACTCTGTTAGCTGAATGCACAGATCAGAAAGAAGTTTCACCGAATGATTCTGTGTAGTTTATATTTGAAGACATTCCTCTTTCCACTATTACCCCCTTAGCGCTCCGAATCTCAACTTGCATTTTCTACAAAAAGAGTGTTTCATAACTGCTCAATCAAAAATATGTTTTATCTCTGTTAACTGAATTTACAGATCAGAAATAAGTTTCACAGAATGCATCTGTGTAGTTTTTATTTGAAGATATTCTTTTTCCCAATGTAGGCCTCTTAGCGCTTAGCATGTCCAATTGCAGTTTCTACAGAAAGAGTGTTTCAGAACGGCTCAATCTAAAGTAAGGTTCAACTCTGTTAGTTGAATGCACAGAACAGAAAGAATTTTCACAGAATGCTACTGTGTAGTTTATATTTGAATATATTCCTTTTTCCACTATTACCCTCTTAGCGCTCCGAATGTCCACTTGCATTTTCTACAGAAAGAGTGTTCAGAACTGCGCAATCAAAGTATGGTTTAACTCTGTTAGCTTAATGAACATATCAGAAATAAGTTTCACACAATGCTTCTGTGTAGTTTTTCTTTGAAGATATTATTTTTCCCAATATAGGCCTCTAAGCGCTCAGAATGTCCAATTGCAGTTTCTACAGAAAGAGTGTTTCAGAAAGGCTCAATCAAAAGTAAGGTTCAACTCTGTTAGTTGAATGCACAGAACAGAAAGAAGTTTCATACAATGCTTCTGTGTAGTTTATATTTGAACATATTCTTTTTTCCACTATTACCCACTTAGCGCTACGAATGTCCAGTTGCATTTTCTACAGACAGAGTGTTTCAAAACTGCTCAATCAAAAGTATGGTTTAAATCTGTTAGCTGAATGCTCAGATCAGAAAGAAGTTTCACAGAATGCTTCTGTGTAGTTTATATTTGAATATATTCCTTTTTCCACTACTACACTCTTAGCGCTCCAAATGTCCAGTTGCATTTTCTACAGAAAGAGTGTTCAGATATGCTCAATCAAAAGTATGGTTTAACTCTGTTAGCTGAATGCACAGATCAGAAAGAAGTTTCACAGAATGATTCTGTGTAGTTTATATTTGGAGACATTCCTTTTTCCACTATTACCCTCTTAGCGCTCCGAATCTCCACTTGCATTTTCTGCAGAAAGAGTGATTCAGAACGGCTCAATCAAAACTAAGGTTCAACTCTTTTAGTTGAACAAACAGAACAGAAAGAAGTTTCACACAATTCTTCTGTGTAGTTTTTATTTGTAGACATTCTTTTTCCCAATATATGCCTCTTAGCGCTCAGAATGTCCAATTGCAGTTTCTACAGAAAGAGTGTTTCAGAACGGCTCAATCAAAAGTAAGGTTCAACTCTGTTAGTTGAATGCACAGAACAGAAAGTAGTTTCATACAATGCTTCTGTGTAGTTTATATTTGAACATATTCTTTTTCCACTATTACCCACTTAGCGCTACGAATGTCCAGTTGCATTTTCAACAGACAGAGTGTTTCAAAACTGCTCAATCAAAAGTATGGTTTAACTCTGTTAGCTGAATGCTCAGATCAGAAAGAAGTTTCACAGAATGCTTCTGTGTAGTTTATATCTGAATATATTCCTTTTTCCACTACTACGCTCTTAGCGCTCCAAATGTCCAGTTGCATTTTCTACAGAAAGAGTGTTCAGATCTGCTCAATCAAAAGTATGGTTTAACTCTGTTAGCTGAATGCACAGTTCAGAAAGAAGTTTCACCGAATGATTCTGTGTAGTTTATATTTGAAGACATTCCTTTTTCCACTATTACCCTCTTAGCGCTCCGAATCTCCACTTGCATTTTCTACAAAAAGAGTGTTTCATAACTGCTCAATCAAAAATATGTTTTATCTCTGTTAACTGAATTTACAGATCAGAAATAAGTTTCACAGAATGCATCTGTGTAGTTTTTATTTGAAGATATTCTTTTTCCCAATGTAGGCCTCTTAGCGCTTAGCATGTCCAATTGCAGTTTCTACAGAAAGAGTGTTTCAGAACGGTTCAATCAAAAGTAAGGTTCAACTCTGTTAGTTGAATGCACAGAACAGAAAGTATTTTCACAGAGTGCTACTGTGTAGTTTATATTTGAATATATTCCTTTTTCCACTATTACCCTCTTAGCGCTCCGAATGTCCACTTGCATTTTCTACAGAAAGAGTGTTCAGAACTGCGCAATCTAAAGTATGGTTTAACTATGTTAGCTTAAGGAACATATCAGAAATAAGTTTCACACAATGCTTCTGTGTAGTTTTTATTAGAAGATATTTTTTTTCCAATATAGGCCTCTTAGCGCTCAGAATGTCCAATTGCAGTTTCTACAGAAAGAGTGTTTCAGAAAGGCTCAATCAAAAGTAAGGTTCAACTCTGTTAGTTGAATGCACAGAACAGAAAGAAGTTTCATACAATGCTTCTGTGTAGTTTATATTTGAACATATTCTTTTTTCCACTATTACCCACTTAGCGCTACGAATGTCCAGTTGCATTTTCTACAGACAGAGAGTTTCAAAACTGCTCAATCAAATGTATGGTTTAACTCTGTAAGCTGAATGCTCAGATCAGAAAGAAGATTCACAGAATGCTTCTGTGTAGTTTATATTTGAATATATTCCTTTTTCCACTACTACTCTCTTAGCGCTCCAAATGTCCAGTTGCATTTTCTACAGAAAGAGTGTTCAGATCTGCTCAATCAAAAGTATGGTTTAACTCTGTTAGCTGAATGCACAGATCAGAAAGAAGTTTCACAGAATGATTCTGTGTAGTTTATATTTGGAGACATTCCTTTTTCCACTATTACCCTCTTAGCGCTCGGAATCTCCACTTGCATTTTCTACAGAAAGAGTGTTTCAGAACGGCTCAATCAAAACTAAGGTTCAACTCTTTTAGTTGAACAAACAGAACAGAAAGAAGTTTCCCACAATTCTTCTGTGTAGTTTTTATTTGTAGACATTCTTTTTCCCAATATATGCCTCTTAGCGCTCAGAATGTCCAATTGCAATTTCTACAGAAAGAGTGTTTCAGAACGGCTCAATCAAAAGTAAGGTTCAACTCTGTTAGTTGAATGCACAGAAGAGAAAGAAGTTTCATACAATGCTTCTGTGTAGTTTATATTTGAACATATTCTTTTTTCCACTATTACCCACTTAGCGCTACGAATGTCCAGTTGCATTTTCAACAGACAGAGTGTTTCAAAACTGCTCAATCAAAAGTAAGGTTTAACTCTGTTAGCTGAATGCTCAGATCAGAAAGAATTTTCACAGAATTCTTCTGTGTAGTTTATATTTGAATATATTCCTTTTTCCACTACTACGCTCTTAGCGCTCAAAATGTCCAGTTGCATTTTCTACAGAAAGAGTGTTCAGATCTGCTCAATAAAAAGTATGGTTTAACTCTGTTAGCTGAATGCACAGATCAGAAAGAAGTTTCACCGAATGATTCTGTGTAGTTTATATTTGAAGACATTCCTTTTTCCACTATTACCCTCTTAGCGCTCCGAATCTCCACTTGCATTTTCTACAAAAAGAGTGTTTCATAACTGCTCAATCAAAAATATGTTTTATCTCTGTTAACTGAATTTACAGATCAGAAATAAGTTTCACAGAATGCATCTGTGTAGTTTTTATTTGAAGATATTCTTTTTCCCAATGTAGGCCTCTTAGCGCTTAGCATGTCCAATTGCAGTTTCTACAGAAAGAGTGTTTCAGAACGGCTCAATCAAATGTGAGGTTCAACTCTGTTAGTTGAATGCACAGAACAGAAAGAATTTTCACAGAATGCTACTGTGTAGTTTATATTTGAATATATTCCTTTTTCCACAATTACCCTCTTAGCGCTCCGAATGTCCACTTGCATTTTCTACAGAAAGAGTGTTCAGAACTGCGCAATCAAAAGTATGGTTTAACTCTGTTAGCTTAATGAACATATCAGAAATAAGTTTCACACAATACTTCTGTGTAGTTTTTATTTGAAGATATTAGTTTTCCCAATATAGGCCTCTTAGCGCTCAGAATGTCCAATTGCAGTTTCTACAGAAAGAGTGTTTCAGAAAGGCTCAATCAAAAGTAAGGTTCAACTCTGTTAGTTGAATGCACAGAACAGAAAGAAGTTTCATACAATGCTTCTGTGTAGTTTATATTTGAACATATTCTTTTTTCCACTATTACCCACTTAGCGCTACGAATGTCAAGTTGCATTTTCTACAGACAGAGTGTTTCAAAACTGCTCAATGAAAAGTATGGTTTAACTCTGTTAGCTGAATGCTCAGATCAGAAAGAAGTTTCACAGAATGCTTCTGTGTAGTTTATATTTGAATATATTCCTTTTTCCACTACTACGCTCTTAGCGCTCCAAATGTCCAGTTGCATTTTCTACAGAAAGAGTGTTCAGATCTGCTCAATCAAAAGTATGGTTTAAGTCTGTTAGCTGAATGCACAGATCAGAAAGAAGTTTCACCGAATGATTCTGTGTAGTTTATATTTGAAGACATTCCTTTTTCCACTATTACCCTCTTAGCGCTCTGAATCTCCACTTGCATTTTCTACAAAAAGAGTGTTTCATAACTGCTCAATCAAAAATATGTTTTATCTCTGTTAACTGAATTTACAGATCAGAAATAAGTTTCACAGAATGCATCTGTGTAGTTTTTATTTGAAGATATTCTTTTTCCCAATGTAGGCCTCTTAGCGCTTAGCATGTCCAATTGCAGTTTCTACAGAAAGAGTGTTTCAGAACGGCTCAATCAAAAGTAAGGTTCAACTCTGTTAGTTGAATGCACAGAACAGAAAGAATTTTCACAGAGTGCTACTGTGTAGTTTATACTTGAATATATTCCTTTTTCCACTATTACCCTCTTAGCGCTCCGAATGTCCACTTGCATTTTCTACAGAAAGAGTGTTCAGAACTGCGCAATCAAAAGTATGGTTTAACTCTGTTAGGTTAATGAACATATCAGAAATAAGTTTCACACAATTCTCCTGTGTAGTTTTTATTTAAAGATATTATTTTTCCCAATAGAGGCCTCTTAGCGCTCAGAATGTCCAATTGCAGTATCTACAGAAAGAGTGTTTCAGAAAGGCTCAATCAAAAGTAAGGTTCAACTCTGTTAGTTGAATGCACAGAACAGAAAGAAGTTTCATACAATGCTTCTGTGTAGTTTATATTTGAACCTATTCTTTTTTCCACTATTACCCACTTAGCGCTACGAATGTCCAGTTGCATTTTCCACAGACAGAGTGTTTCAAAACTGCTCAATCAAAAGTATGGTTTAACTCTGTTAGCTGAATGCTCAGATCAGAAAGAAGTTTCACAGAATGCTTCTGTGTAGTTTATATTTGAATATATTCCTTTTTCCACTACTATTCTCTTAGCCCTCCAAATGTCCAGTTGCATTTTCTACAGAAAGATTGTTCAGATCTGCTCAATCAAAAGTATGGTTTAACTCTGATAGCTGAATGCACAGATCAGAAAAAAGTTTCACAGAATGATTCTGTGTAGTTTATATTTGGAGACATTCCTTTTTCCACTATTACCCTCTTAGCACTCCGAATCTCCACTTGCATTTTCTACAGAAAGAGTGTTTCAGAACGGCTCAATCAAAACTAAGGTTCAACTCTTTTAGTTGAACAAACAGAACAGAAAGAAGTTTCACACAATTCTTCTGTGTAGTTTTTATTTTTAGACATTCTTTTTCCCAATATAGGCCACCTAGCGCTCAGAATGTATAATTGCAGTTTCTACAGAAAGAGTGTTTCAGAAAGGCTCAATCAAAAGTAAGGTTCAACTCTGTTAGTTGAATGCACAGAACAGAAAGATGTTTCATACAATGCTTCTGTGTAGTTTATATTTGAACATATTCTTTTTTCCACTATTACCCACTTAGCGCTACGAATGTCCAGTTGCATTTTCTACAGACAGAGTGTTTCAAAACTGCTCAATCAAAAGTATGGTTTAACTCTGTTAGCTGAATGCTCAGATCAGAAAGAAGTTTCACAGAATGCTTCTGTGTAGTTTATATTTGAATATATTCCTTTTTCCACTACTACGCTCTTAGCGCTCCAAATGTGCAGTTGCATTTTCTACAGAAAGAGTGTTCAGATCTGCTCAATCAAAAGTATGGTTTACCACTGTTAGCTGAATGCACAGATCAGAAAGAAGTTTCACCGAATGATTTTGTGTAGTTTATATTTGAAGACATTCCTTTTTCCACTATTACCCTCTTAGCGCTCCGAATCTCCACTTGCATTTTCTACAAAAAGAGTTTTTCATAACTGCTCAATCAAAAATATGTTTTATCTCTGTTAACTGAATTTACAGATCAGAAATAAGTTTCACAGAATGCATCTGTGTAGTTTTTATTTGAAGATATTCTTTTTCCCAATGTAGGCCTCTTAGCGCTTAGCATGTCCAATTGCAGTTTCTACAGAAAGAGTGTTTCAGAACGGCTCAATCAAAAGTAAGGTTCAACTCTG
Organism: Symphalangus syndactylus; assembly: GCF_028878055.3. NCBI lineage: Eukaryota > Metazoa > Chordata > Mammalia > Primates > Hylobatidae > Symphalangus > Symphalangus syndactylus. Next base: position 2,573,694 of record NC_072427.2, read on the forward strand.
TTAGTTGCATGCACAGAGCAGAAAGAATTTTCACAGAATGCTACTGTGTAGTTTATATTTGCATATATTCCTTTTTCCACTATTACCCTCTTAGCGCTCCGAATGTCCACTTGCATTTTCTACAGAAAGAGTGTTCAGAACTGCGCAATCAAAAGTATGGTTTAACTCTGTTAGCTTAATGAACATATCAGAAATAAATTTCACACAATGCTTCTGTGTAGTTTTTATTTGAAGATATTATTTTTCCCAATATAGGCCTCTTAGCGCTCAGAATGTCCAATTGCAGTTTCTACAGAAAGAGTGTTTCAGAAAGGCTCAATCAAAAGTAAGGTTCAACTCTGTTAGTTGAATGCACAGAACAGAAAGTAGTTTCATACAATGCTTCTGTGTAGTTTATATTTGAACATATTCTTTTTTCCGCTATTACCCACATAGCGCTACGAATGTCCAGTTGCATTTTCTACAGACAGAGTGTTTCAAAACGGCTCAATCAAAAGTATGGTTTAACTCTGTTAGCTGAATGCTCAGATCAGAAAGAAGTTTCACAGATTGCTTCTGTGTAGTTTATATTTGAATATATTACTTTTTCCACTACTACTCTCTTAGCGCTCCAAATGTCCAGTTGCATTTTCTACAGAAAGTGTGTTCAGATCTGCTCAATCAAAAGTATGGTTTAACTCTGTTAGCTGAATGCACAGATCAGAAAGAAGTTTCACAGAATGATTCTGTGTAGTTCATATTTGGAGACATTCCTTTTTCCACTATTACCCTCTTAGCGCTCCGAATCTCCACTTGCATTTTCTACAGAAAGAGTGTTTCAGAACGGCTCAATCAAAACTAAGGTTCAACTCTTTTAGTTGAACAAACAGAACAGAAAGAAGTTTCACACAATTCTTCTGTGTAGTTTTTATTTGTAGACATTCCTTTTCCCAATATAGGCCTCTTAGCGCTCAGAATTTCCAATTGCAGTTTCTACAGAAAGAGTGTTTCAGAACGGCTCAATCAAAAGTAAGGTTCAACTCTGTTAGTTGAATGCAGAGAAAAGAAAGAAGTTTCATACAATGCTTCTGTGTAGTTTATATTTGAACATATTCTTTTTTCCACTATTACCCACTTAGCGCTACGAATGTCCAGTTGCATTTTCTACAGACAGAGTGTTTCAAAACTGCTCATTCAAAAGTATGTTTTAACTCTGTTAGCTGAATGCTCAGATCAGAAAGAAGTTTCACAGAATGCTTCTGTGTAGTTTATATTTGAATATATTCCTTTTTCCACTACTACGCTCTTAGCGCTCCAAATGTCCAGTTGCATTTTCTACAGAAAGATTGTTCAGATCTGCTCAATCAAAAGTATGGTTTAACTCTGTTAGCTGAATGCACAGATCAGCAAGAATTTTCACCGAATGATTCTGTGTAGTTTATATTTGAAGACATTCCTTTTTCCACTATTACCCTCTTAGCGCTCCGAATCTCCACTTGCATTTTCTACAAAAAGAGTGTTTCATAACTGCTCAATCAAAAATATGTTTTATCTCTGTTAACTGAATTTACAGATCAAAAATATGTTTCACAGAATGCATCTGTGTAGTTTTTATATGAAGATATTCTTTTTCCCAATGTAGGACTCTTAGCGCTTAGCATGTCCAATTGCAGTTTCTACAGAAAGAGTGTTTCAGAACGGCTCAATCAAAAGTAAGGTTCAACTCTGTTAGTTGCATGCACAGAGCAGAAAGAATTTTCACAGAATGCTACTGTGTAGTTTATATTTGCATATATTCCTTTTTCCACTATTACCCTCTTAGCGCTCCGAATGTCCACTTGCATTTTCTACAGAAAGAGTGTTCAGAACTGCGCAATCAAAAGTATGGTTTAACTCTGTTAGCTTAATGAACATATCAGAAATAAATTTCACACAATGCTTCTGTGTAGTTTTTATTTGAAGATATTATTTTTCCCAATATAGGCCTCTTAGCGCTCAGAATGTCCAATTGCAGTTTCTACAGAAAGAGTGTTTCAGAAAGGCTCAATCAAAAGTAAGGTTCAACTCTGTTAGTTGAATGCACAGAACAGAAAGTAGTTTCATACAATGCTTCTGTGTAGTTTATATTTGAACATATTCTTTTTTCCGCTATTACCCACATAGCGCTACGAATGTCCAGTTGCATTTTCTACAGACAGAGTGTTTCAAAACGGCTCAATCAAAAGTATGGTTTAAATCTGTTAGCTGAATGCTCAGATCAGAAAGAAGTTTCACAGATTGCTTCTGTGTAGTTTATATTTGAATATATTACTTTTTCCACTACTACTCTCTTAGCGCTCCAAATGTCCAGTTGCATTTTCTACAGAAAGTGTGTTCAGATCTGCTCAATCAAAAGTATGGTTTAACTCTGTTAGCTGAATGCACAGATCAGAAAGAAGTTTCACAGAATGATTCTGTGTAGTTCATATTTGGAGACATTCCTTTTTCCACTATTACCCTCTTAGCGCTCCGAATCTCCACTTGCATTTTCTACAGAAAGAGTGTTTCAGAACGGCTCAATCAAAACTAAGGTTCAACTCTTTTAGTTGAACAAACAGAACAGAAAGAAGTTTCACACAATTCTTCTGTGTAGTTTTTATTTGTAGACATTCCTTTTCCCAATATAGGCCTCTTAGCGCTCAGAATTTCCAATTGCAGTTTCTACAGAAAGAGTGTTTCAGAACGGCTCAATCAAAAGTAAGGTTCAACTCTGTTAGTTGAATGCAGAGAAAAGAAAGAAGTTTCATACAATGCTTCTGTGTAGTTTATATTTGAACATATTCTTTTTTCCACTATTACCCACTTAGCGCTACGAATGTCCAGTTGCATTTTCTACAGACAGAGTGTTTCAAAACTGCTCATTCAAAAGTATGTTTTAACTCTGTTAGCTGAATGCTCAGATCAGAAAGAAGTTTCACAGAATGCTTCTGTGTAGTTTATATTTGAATATATTCCTTTTTCCACTACTACGCTCTTAGCGCTCCAAATGTCCAGTTGCATTTTCTACAGAAAGATTGTTCAGATCTGCTCAATCAAAAGTATGGTTTAACTCTGTTAGCTGAATGCACAGATCAGCAAGAATTTTCACCGAATGATTCTGTGTAGTTTATATTTGAAGACATTCCTTTTTCCACTATTACCCTCTTAGCGCTCCGAATCTCCACTTGCATTTTCTACAAAAAGAGTGTTTCATAACTGCTCAATCAAAAATATGTTTTATCTCTGTTAACTGAATTTACAGATCAAAAATATGTTTCACAGAATGCATCTGTGTAGTTTTTATATGAAGATATTCTTTTTCCCAATGTAGGACTCTTAGCGCTTAGCATGTCCAATTGCAGTTTCTACAGAAAGAGTGTTTCAGAACGGCTCAATCAAAAGTAAGGTTCAAATCTGTTAGTTGAATGCACAGAACAGAAAGAATTTTCACAGAATGCTACTGTGTAGTTTATATTTGAATATATTCCTTTTTCCACTATTACCCTCTTAGCGCTCCGAATGTCCACTTGCATTTTCTACAGAAAGAGTGTTCAGAACTGCGCAATCAAAAGTATGGTTTAACTCTGTTAGCTTAATGAACATATCAGAAATAAGTTTCACAAAATGCTTCTGTGTAGTTTTTATTTGAAGATATTATTTTTCCCAATATAGGCCTCTTAGCGCTCAGAATGTCCATTTGCAGTTTCTACAGAAAGAGTGTTTCAGAAAGGCTCAATCAAAAGTAAGGTTCAACTCTGTTAGTTGAATGCACAGAACAGAAAGAAGTTTCATACAATGCTTCTGTGTAGTTTATATTTGAACATATTCTTTTTTCCACTATTACCCACTTAGCGCTACGAATGTCCAGTTGCATTTTCTACAGACAGAGTGTTTCAAAACTGCTCAATCAAAAGTATGGTTTAACTCTGTTAGCTGAATGCTCAGATCAGAAAGAAGTTTCACAGAATGCTTCTGTGTAGTTTATATTTGAATATATTCCTTTTTCCACTACTACTCTCTTAGCGCTCCAAATGTCCAGTTGCATTTTCTACAGAAAGAGTGTTCAGATCTGGTCAATCAAAAGTATGGTTTAACTTTGTTAGCTGAATGCACAGATCAGAAAGAAGTTTCACAGAATGATTCTATGTAGTTTATATTTGGAGACATTCCTTTTTCCACTATTACCCTCTTAGCGCTCCGAATCTCCACTTGCATTTTCTGCAGAAAGAGTGTTTCAGAACGGCTCAATCAAAACTAAGGTTCAACTCTTTTAATTGAACAAACAGAACAGAAAGAAGTTTCACACAATTCTTCTGTGTAGTTTTTATTTGTAGACATTCTTTTTCCCAATATATGCCTCTTAGCGCTCAGAATGTCCAATTGCAGTTTCTACAGAAAGAGTGTTTCAGAACGGCTCAATCAAAAGTAAGGTTCAACTCTGTTAGTTGAATGCACAGAACAGAAAGAATTTTCACAGAATGCTACTGTGTAGTTTATATTTGAATATATTCCTTTTTCCACTATTACCCTCTTAGCGCTCCGAATGTCCACTTGCATTTTCTACAGAAAGAGCGTTCAGAACTGCGCAATCAAAAGTATGGTTTAACTCTGTTAGCTTAATGAACATATCAGAAATAAGTTTCACACAACGCTTCTGTGTAGTTTTTATTTGAAGATATTTTTTTTCCCAATATAGGCCTCTTAGCGCTCAGAATGTCCAATTGCAGTTTCTACAGAAAGAGTGTTTCAGAAAGGCTCAATCAAAATTAAGGTTCAACTCTGTTAGTTGAATGCACAGAACAGAAAGAAGTTTCATACAATGCTTCTGTGTAGTTTATATTTGAACATATTCTTTTTTCCAGTATTACCCACTTAGCGCTACCAATGTCCAGTTGCATTTTCTACAGACAGAGTGTTTCAAAACTGCTCAATCAAAACTATGGTTTAACTCTGTTAGCTGAATGCTCAGAACAGAAAGAAGTTTCACAGAATGCTTCTGTGTAGTTTATATTTGAATATATTCCTTTTTCCACTACTACTGTCTTAGCGCTCCAAATGTCCAGTTGCATTTTCTACAGAAAGAGTCTTCAGATCTGCTCAATCAAGAGTATGGTTTAACTCTGTTAGCTGAATGCACAGATCAGAAAGAAGTTTCACAGAATGATTCTGTGTAGTTTATATTTGGAGACATTCCTTTTTCCACTATTACCCTCTTAGCGCTCCGAATCTCCACTTGCATTTTCTACAGAAAGAGTGTTTCAGAACGACTCAATCAAAACTAATGTTCAACTCTTTTAGTTGAACAAACAGAACAGAAAGAAGTTTCACACAATTCTTCTGTGTAGTTTTTATTTGTAGACATTCTTTTTCCCAATATAGGCCTCTTAGCGCTCAGAATGTCCAATTGCAGTTTCTACAGAAAGAGTTTTTCAGAACGGCTCAATCAAAAGTAAGGTTCAACTCTGTTAGTTGAATGCGCAGAACAGAAAGAAGTTTCATACAATGCTTCTGTGTAGTTTATATTTGAACATATTCTTTTTTCCACTATTACCCACTTAGCGCTACGAATGTCCAGTTGCATTTTCTACAGACAGAGTGTTTCAAAACTGCTCAATCAAAAGTATGGTTTAACTCTGTTAGCTGAATGCTCAGATCAGAAAGAAGTTTCACAGAATGCTTCTGTGTAGTTTATATTTGAATATATTCCTTTTTCCACTACTACGCTCTTAGCGCTCCAAATGTCCAGTTGCATTTTCTACAGAAAGAGTGTTCAGATCTGCTCAATCAAAAGTATGGTTTAACTCTGTTAGCTGAATGCACAGATCAGAAAGAAGTTTCACCGAATGATTCTGTGTAGTTTATATTTGAAGACATTCCTTTTTCCACTATTACCCTCTTAGCGCTCCGAATCTCCACTTGCATTTTCTACAAAAAGAGTGTTTCATAACTGCTCAATCAAAAATATGTTTTATCTCTGTTAACTGAATTTACAGATCAGAAATAAGTTTCACAGAATGCATCTGTGTAGTTTTTATTTGAAGATATTCTTTTTCCCAATGTAGGCCTCTTAGCGCTTAGCATGTCCAATTGCAGTTTCTACAGAAAGAGTGTTTCAGAACGGCTCAATCAAAAGTAATGTTCAACTCTGTTAGTTGAATGCACAGAACAGAAAGAATTTTCACAGAATGCTACTGTGTAGTTCATATTTGAATATATTCCTTTTTCCACTATTACCCTCTTAGCGCTCCGAATGTCCACTTGCATTTTGAACAGAAAGAGTGTTCAGAACTGCGCAATCAAAAGTATGGTTTAACTCTGTTAGCTTAATGAACATATCAGAAATAAGTTTCACACAACGCTTCTGTGTAGTTTTTATTTGAAGATATTATTTTTCCCAATATAGGCCTCTTAGCGCTCAGAATGTCCAATTGCAGTTTCTACAGAAAGAGTGTTTCAGAAAGGCTCAATCAAAAGTAAGGTTCAACTCTGTTAGTTGAATGCACAGAACAGAAAGATGTTTCATACAATGCTTCTGTGTAGTTTATATTTGAACATATTCTTTTTTCCAGTATTACCCACTTAGCGCTACAAATGTCCAGTTGCATTTTCTACAGACAGAGTGTTTCAAAACTGCTCAATCAAAACTATGGTTTAACTCTGTTAGCTGAATGCTCAGAACAGAAAGAAGTTTCACAGAATGCTTCTGTGTAGTTTATATTTGAATATATTCCTTTTTCCACAACTACTGTCTTAGCCCTCCAAATATCCAGTTGCATTTTCTACAGAAAGAGTTTTCAGATCTGCTCAATCAAGAGTATGGTTTAACTCTGTTAGCTGAATGCACAGATCAGAAAGAAGTTTCACAGAATGATTCTGTGTAGTTTATATTTGGAGACATTCCTTTTTCCACTATTACCCTCTTAGCGCTCCGAATCTCCACTTGCATTTTCTACAGAAAGAGTGTTTCAGAACGGCTCAATCAAAACTAAGGTTCAACTCTTTTTGTTGAACAAACAGAACAGAAAGTAGTTTCACACAATTCTTCTGTGTAGTTTTTATTTGTAGACATTCTTTTTCCCAATATAGGCCTCTTAGCGCTCAGAATGTCCAATTGCAGTTTCTACAGAAAGAGTTTTTCAGAACGGCTCAATCAAAAGTAAGGTTCAACTCTGTTAGTTGAATGCACAGAACAGAAAGAAGTTTCCTACAATGCTACTGTGTAGTTTATATTTGAACATATTCTTTTTTCCACTATTACCCACTTAGCGCTACGAATGTCCAGTTGCATTTTCTACAGACAGAGTGTTTCAAAACTGCTCAATCAAAAGTATGGTTTAACTCTGTTAGCTGAATGCTCAGATCAGAAAGAAGTTTCACAGAATGCTTCTGTGTAGTTTATATTTGAATATATTCCTTTTTCCACTACTACGCTCTTAGCGCTCCAAATGTCCAGTTGCATTTTCTACAGAAAGAGTGTTCAGATCTGCTCAATCAAAAGTATGGTTTAACTCTGTTAGCTGAATGCACAGATCAGAAAGAAGTTTCACCGAATGATTCTGGGTAGTTTATATTTGAAGACATTCCTTTTTCCACTATTACCCTCTTAGCGCTCCGAATCTCCACTTGCATTTTCTACAAAAAGAGTGTTTCATAACTGCTCAATCAAAAATATGTTTTATCTCTGTTAACTGAATTTACAGATCAGAAATAAGTTTCACAGAATGCATCTGTGTAGTTTTTATTTGAAGATATTCTTTTTCCCAATGTAGGCCTCTTAGCGCTTAGCATGTCCAATTGCAGTTTCTACAGAAAGAGTGTTTCAGAACGGCTCAATCAAAAGTAATGTTCAACTCTGTTAGTTGAATGCACAGAACAGAAAGAATTTTCACAGAATGCTACTGTGTAGTTTATATTTGAATATATTCCTTTTTCCACTATTACCCTCTTAGCGCTCCGAATGTCCACTTGAATTTTCTACAGAAAGAGTGTTCAGAACTGCGCAATCAAAAGTATGGTTTAACTCTGTTAGCTTAATGAACATATCAGAAATAAGTTTCACACAGCGCTTCTGTGTAGTTTTTATTTGAAGATATTATTTTTCCCAATATAGGCCTCTTAGCGCTCAGAATGTCCAATTGCAGTTTCTACAGAAAGAGTGTTTCAGAACGGCTCAATCAAAAGTAAGGTTCAACTCTGTTAGTTGAATGCACAGAACAGAAAGAAGTTTCATACAATGCTTCTGTGTAGTTTATATTTGAACATATTCTTTTTTCCAGTATTACCCACTTAGCGCTACCAATGTCCAGTTGCATTTTCTACAGACAGAGTGTTTCAAAACTGCTCAATCAAAACTATGGTTTAACTCTGTTAGCTGAATGCTCAGAACAGAAAGAAGTTTCACAGAATGCTTCTGTGTAGTTTATATTTGAATATATTCCTTTTTCCACTACTACTGTCTTAGCGCTCCAAATGTCCAGTTGCATTTTCTACAGAAAGAGTCTTCAGATCTGCTCAATCAAGAGTATGGTTTAACTCTGTTAGCTGAATGCACAGATCAGAAAGAAGTTTCACAGAATGATTCTGTGTAGTTTATATTTGGAGACATTCCTTTTTCCACTATTACCCTCTTAACGCTCCGAATCTCCACTTGCATTTTCTACAGAAAGAGTGTTTCAGAACGGCTCAATCAAAACTAAGGTTCAACTCTTTTAGTTGAACAAACAGAACAGAAAGAAGTTTCACACAATTCTTCTGTGTAGTTTTTATTTGTAGACATTCTTTTTCCCAATATAGGCCTCTTAGCGCTCAGAATGTCCAATTGCAGTTTCTACAGAAAGAGTGTTTCAGAACGGCTCAATCAAAAGTAAGGTTCAACTCTGTTAGTTGAATGCACAGAACAGAAAGAAGTTTCATACAATGTTTCTGTGTAGTTTATATTTGAACATGTTCTTTTTTCCACTATTACCCACTTAGCGCTACGAATGTCCAGTTGCATTTTCTACAGACAGAGTGTTTCAAAACTGCTCAATCAAAAGTATGGTTTAACTCTGTTAGCTGAATGCTCAGATCAGAAAGAATTTTCACAGAATTCTTCTGTGTAGTTTATATTTGAATATATTCCTTTTTCCACTACTACGCTCTTAGCGCTCCAAATGTCCAGTTGCATTTTCTACAGAAAGAGTGTTCAGATCTGCTCAATCAAAAGTATGGTTTAACTCTGTTAGCTGAATGCACAGATCAGAAAGAAGTTTCACCGAATGATTCTGTGTAGTTTATATTTGAAGACATTCCTTTTTCCACTATTACCCTCTTAGCGCTCCGAATCTCCACTTGCATTTTCTACAAAAAGAGTGTTTCATAACTGCTCAATCAAAAATATGTTTTATCTCTGTTAACTGAATTTACAGATCAGAAATAAGTTTCACAGAATGCAACTGTGTAGTTTTTATTTGAAGATATTCTTTTTCCCAATGTAGGCCTCTTAGCGCTTAGCATGTCCAATTGCAGTTTCTACAGAAAGAGTGTTTCAGAACGGCTCAATCAAAAGTAAGGTTCAACTCTGTTAGTTGAATGCACAGAACAGAAAGAATTTTCACAGAATGCTACTGTGTAGTTTATATTTGAATATATTCCTTTTTCCACTATTACCCTCTTAGCGCTCCGAATGTCCAGTTGCATTTTCTACAGAAAGAGTGTTCAGATCTGCTCAATCAAAAGTATGGTTTAACTCTGTTAGCTGAATGTACAGATCAGAAAGAAGTTTCACAGAATGATTCTGTGTAGTTTATGTTTGGAGACATTCCTTTTTCCACTATTACCCTCTTAGCACTCCGAATCTCCACTTGCATTTTCTACAGAAAGAGTGTTTCAGAACGGCTCAATCAAAACTAAGGTTCAACTCTTTTAGCTGAACAAACAGAACAGAAAGTTGTTTCACACAATTTTTCTGTGTAGTTTTTATTTGTAGACATTGTTTTTCCCAATATAGGCCTCCTAGCGCTCAGAATGTCGAATTGCAGTTTCTACAGAAAGATTGTTTCAGAACGGCTCAATCAAAAGTAAGGTTCAACTCTGTTAGTTGAATGCAGAGAACAGAAAGAAGTTTCATGCAATGTTTCTGTGTAGTTTATATTTGAACATGTTCTTTTTTCCACTATGACCCACTTAGCGCTACGAATGTCCAGTTGCATTTTCTACAGACAGAGTGTTTCAAAACTGCTCAATCAAAAGTATGGTTTAACTCTGTTAGCTGAATGCTCAGATCAGAAAGAATTTTCACAGAATTCTTCTGTGTAGTTTATATTTGAATATATTCCTTTTTCCACTACTACGCTCTTAGCGCTCCAAATGTCCAGTTGCATTTTCTACAGAAAGAGTGTTCAGATCTGCTCAATCAAAAGTATGGTTTAACTCTGTTAGCTGAATGCACAGATCAGAAAGAAGTTTCACAGAATGCTTCTGTGTAGTTTATATCTGAATATATTCCTTTTTCCACTACTATGCTCTTAGCGCTCCAAATGTCCAGTTGCATTTTCTACAGAAAGAGTGTTCAGATCTGCTCAATCAAAAGTATGGTTTAACTCTGTTAGCAGAATGCACAGATCAGAAAGAAGTTTCACCGAATGATTCTGTGTAGTTTATATTTGAAGACATTCCTTTTTCCACTATTACCCTCTTAGCGCTCCGAATCTCCACTTGCATTTTCTACAGAAAGAGTGTTTCAGAACGGCTCAATCAAAACTAAGGTTCAACTCTTTTAGTTGAACAAACAGAACAGAAAGAAGTTTCACACAATTCTTCTGTGTAGTTTTTATTTGTAGACATTCTTTTTCCCAATATAGGCCTCTTAGCACACAGAATGTCCAATTGCAGTTTCTACAGAAAGAGTGTTTCAGAACGGCTCAATCAAAAGTAAGGTTCAACTCTGTTAGTTGAATGCACAGAACAGAAACAAGTTTCATACAATGCTTCTGTGTAGTTTATATTTGAACATATTCTTTTTTCCACTATTACCCACTTAGCGCTACGAATGTCCAGTTGCATTTTCTACAGACAGAGTGTTTCAAAACTGCTCAATCAAAAGTATGGTTTAACTCTGTTAGCTGAATGCTCAGATCAGAAAGAAGTTTCACAGAATGCTTCTGTGTAGTTTATATTTGAATATATTCCTTTTTCCACTACTACTCTCTTAGCGCTCCAAATGTCCAGTTGCATTTTCTACAGAAAGAGTCTTCAGATCTGCTCAATCAAAAGTATGGTTTAACTCTGTTAGCTGAATGCACAGATCAGAAAGAAGTTTCACAGAATGATTCTGTGTAGTTTATATTTGGAGACATTCCTTTTTCCACTATTACCCTCTTAGCGCTCCGAATCTGCACTTGCATTTTCTACAAAAAGAGTGTTTCATAACTGCTCAATCAAAAATATGTTTTATCTCTGTTAACTGAATTTACAGATCAGAAATAAGTTTCACAGAATGCATCTGTGTAGTTTTTATTTGAAGATATTCTTTTTCCCAATGTAGGCCTCTTAGCGCTTAGCATGTCCAATTGCAGTTTGTACAGAAAGAGTGTTTCAGAATGGCTCAATCAAAAGTAAGGTTCAACTCTGTTAGTTGAATGCACAGAACAGTAAGAATTTTCACAGAATGCTACTGTGTAGTTTATATTTGAATATATTCCTTTTTCCACTATTACCCTCTTAGCGCTCCGAATGTCCACTTGCATTTTCTACAGAAAGAGTGTTCAGAACTGCGCAATCAAAAGTATGGTTTAACTCTGTTAGCTTAATGAACATATCAGAAATAAATTTCACAAAATGCTTCTGTGTAGTTTTTATTTGAAGATATTATTTTTCCCAATAGGGGCCTCTTAGCGCTCAGAATGTCCAATTGCAGTTTCTACAGAAAGAGTGTTTCAGAAATGCTCAATCAAAGTAAGGTTCAACTCTGTTAGTTGAATGCACAGAACAGAAAGTAGTTTCATACAATGCTTCTGTGTAGTTTATATTTGAACATATTATTTTTTCCACTATTACCCACTTAGCGCTACGAATGTCCAGTTGCATTTTCTACAGACAGAGTGTTTCAAAACTGCTCAATCAAAAGTATGGTTTAACTCTGTTAGCTGAATGCTCAGATCAGAAAGAAGTTTCACAGAATGCTTCTGTGTAGTTTATATTTGAATATATTCCTTTTTCCACTACTACTCTCTTAGCGCTCCAAATGTCCACTTGCATTTTCTACAGAAAGAGTGTTCAGATCTGCTCAATCAAAAGTATGGTTTAACTCTGTTAGCTGAATGCACAGATCAGAAAGAAGTTTCACAGAATGATTCTGTGTAGTTTATACTTGGAGGCATACCTTTTTCCACTATTACCCTCTTAGCGCTCCGAATCTCCACTTGCATTTTCTACAGAAAGAGTGTTTCAGAACGACTCAATCAAAACTAATGTTCAACTCTTTTAGTTGAACAAACAGAACAGAAAGAAGTTTCACACAATTCTTCTGTGTAGTTTTTATTTGTAGACATTCTTTTTCCCAATATAGGCCTCTTAGCGCTCAGAATGTCCAATTGCAGTTTCTACAGAAAGAGTTTTTCAGAACGGCTCAATCAAAAGTAAGGTTCAACTCTGTTAGTTGAATGCGCAGAACAGAAAGAAGTTTCATACAATGCTTCTGTGTAGTTTATATTTGAACATATTCTTTTTTCCACTATTACCCACTTAGCGCTACGAATGTCCAGTTGCATTTTCTACAGACAGAGTGTTTCAAAACTGCTCAATCAAAAGTATGGTTTAACTCTGTTAGCTGAATGCTCAGATCAGAAAGAAGTTTCACAGAATGCTTCTGTGTAGTTTATATCTGAATATATTCCTTTTTCCACTACTACGCTCTTAGCGCTCCAAATGTCCAGTTGCATTTTCTACAGAAAGAGTGTTCAGATCTGCTCAATCAAAAGTATGGTTTAACTCTATTAGCTGAATGCACAGATCAGAAAGACGTTTCACCGAATGATTCTGGGTAGTTTATATTTGAAGACATTCCTTTTTCCACAATTACCCTCTTAGCGCTCCGAATCTCCACTTGCATTTTCTACAAAAAGAGTGTTTCATAACTGCTCAATCAAAAATATGTTTTATCTCTGTTAACTGAATTTACAGATCAGAAATAAGTTTCACAGAATGCATCTGTGTAGTTTTTATTTGAAGATATTCTTTTTCCCAATGTAGGCCTCTTAGCGCTTAGCATGTCCAATTGCAGTTTCTACAGAAAGAGTGTTTCAGAACGGCTCAATCAAAAGTAATGTTCAACTCTGTTAGTTGAATGCACAGAACAGAAAGAATTTTCACAGAATGCTACTGTGTAGTTTATATTTGAATATATTCCTTTTTCCACTATTACCCTCTTAGCGCTCCGAATGTCCACTTGCATTTTCTACAGAAAGAGCGTTCAGAACTGCGCAATCAAAAGTATGGTTTAACTCTGTTAGCTTAATGAACATATCAGAAATAAGTTTCACACAACGCTTCTGTGTAGTTTTTATTTGAAGATATTATTTTTCCCAATATAGGCCTCTTAGCGCTCAGAATGTCCAATTGCAGTTTCTACAGAAAGAGTGTTTCAGAAAGGCTCAATCAAAAGTAAGGTTCAACTCTGTTAGTTGAATGCACAGAACAGAAAGAAGTTTCATACAATGCTTCTGTGTAGTTTATATTTGAACATATTCTTTTTTCCAGTATTACCCACTTAGCGCTACCAATGTCCAGTTGCATTTTCTACAGACAGAGTGTTTCAAAACTGCTCAATCAAAACTATGGTTTAACTCTGTTAGCTGAATGCTCAGAACAGAAAGAAGTTTCACAGAATGCTTCTGTGTAGTTTATATTTGAATATATTCCTTTTTCCACTACTACTGTCTTAGCGCTCCAAATGTCCAGTTGCATTTTCTACAGAAAGAGTCTTCAGATCTGCTCAATCAAGAGTATGGTTTAACTCTGTTAGCTGAATGCACAGATCAGAAAGAAGTTTCACAGAATGATTCTGTGTAGTTTATATTTGGAGACATTCCTTTTTCCACTATTACCCTCTTAGCGCTCCGAATCTCCACTTGCATTTCCTACAGAAAGAGTGTTTCAGAACGGCTCAATCAAAACTAAGGTTCAACTCTTTTTGTTGAACAAACAGAACAGAAAGAAGTTTCACACAATTCTTCTGTGTAGTTTTTATTTGTAGACATTCTTTTTCCCAATATAGGCCTCTTAGCGCTCAGAATGTCCAATTGCAGTTTCTACAGAAAGAGTGTTTCAGAACGGCTCAATCAAAAGTAAGGTTCAACTCTGTTAGTTGAATGCGCAGAACAGAAAGAAGTTTCATACAATGATTCTGTGTAGTTTATATTTGAACATATTCTTTTTTCCACTATTACCCACTTAGCGCTACGAATGTCCAGTTGCATTTTCTACAGACAGAGTGTGTCAAAACTGCTCAATCAAAAGTATGGTTTAACTCTGTTAGCTGAATGCTCAGATCAGAAAGAAGTTTCACAGAATGCTTCTGTGTAGTTTATATTTGAATATATTCCTTTTTCCACTACTACGCTCTTAGCGCTCCAAATGTCCAGTTGCATTTTCTACAGAAAGAGTGTTCAGATCTGCTCAATCAAAATTATGGTTTAACTCTGTTAGCTGAATGCACAGATCAGAAAGAAGTTTCACCAAATGTTTCTGGGTAGTTTATATTTGAAGACATTCCTTTTTCCACTATTACCCTCTTAGCGCTCCGAATCTCCACTTGCATTTTCTACAAAAAGAGTGTTTCATAACTGCTCAATCAAAAATATGTTTTATCTCTGTTAACTGAATTTACAGATCAGAAATAAGTTTCACAGAATGCATCTGTGTAGTTTTTATTTGAAGATATTCTTTTTCCCAATGTAGGCCTCTTAGCGCTTAGAATGTCCAATTGCAGTTTCTACAGAAAGAGTGTTTCAGAACGGCTCAATCAAAAGTAATGTTCAACTCTGTTAGTTGAATGCACAGAACAGAAAGAATTTTCACAGAATGCTACTGTGTAGTTTATATTTGAATATATTCCTTTTTCCACTATTACCCTCTTAGCGCTCCGAATGTCCACTTGCATTTTCTACAGAAAGAGTGTTCAGAACTGCGCAATCAAAAGTATGGTTTAACTCTGTTAGCTTAATGAACATATCAGAAATAAGTTTCACACAACGCTTCTGTGTAGTTTTTATTTGAAGATATTATTTTTCCCAATATAGGCCTCTTAGCGCTCAGAATGTCCAATTGCAGTTTCTACAGAAAGAGTGTTTCAGAAAGGCTCAATCAAAAGTAAGGTTCAACTCTGTTAGTTGAATGCACAGAACAGAAAGAAGTTTCATACAATGCTTCTGTGTAGTTTATATTTGAACATATTTTTTTTCCAGTATTACCCACTTAGCGCTACCAATGTCCAGTTGCATTTTCTACAGACAGAGTGTTTCAAAACTGCTCAATCAAAACTATGGTTTAACTCTGTTAGCTGAATGCTCAGAACAGAAATAAGTTTCACAGAATGCTTCTGTGTAGTTTATATTTGAATATATTCCTTTTTCAACTACTACTGTCTTAGCGCTCCAAATGTCCAGTTGCATTTTCTACAGAAAGAGTCTTCAGATCTGCTCAATCAAGAGTATGGTTTAACTCTGTTAGCTGAATGCACAGATCAGAAAGAAGTTTCACAGAATGATTCTGTGTAGTTTATATTTGGAGACATTCCTTTTTCCACTATTACCCTCTTAGCGCTCCGAATCTCCACTTGCATTTTCTACAGAAAGAGTGTTTCAGAACGGCTCAATCAAAACTAAGGTTCAACTCTTTTTGTTGAACAAACAGATCAGAAAGAAGTTTCACACAATTCTTCTGTGTAGTTTTTATTTGTAGACATTCTTTTTCCCAATATAGGCCTCTTAGCGCTCAGAATGTCCAATTGCAGTTTCTACAGAAAGAGTGTTTCAGAACGGCTCAATCAAAAGTAAGGTTCAACTCTGTTAGTTGAATGCACAGAACAGAAAGAAGTTTCCTACAATGCTACTGTGTAGTTTATATTTGAACATATTCTTTTTTCCACTATTACCCACTTAGCGCTACGAATGTCCATTTGCATTTTCTACAGACAGAGTGTTTCAAAACTGCTCAATCAAAAGTATGGTTTAACTCTGTTAGCTGAATGCTCAGATCAGAAAGAAGTTTCACAGAATGCTTCTGTGTAGTTTATATTTGAATATATTCCTTTTTCCACTACTACGCTCTTAGTGCTCCAAATGTCTAGTTGCATTTTCTACAGAAAGAGTGTTCAGATCTGCTCAATCAAAAGTATTGTTTAACTCTGTTAGCTGAATGCACAGATCCGAAAGAAGTTTCACCGAATGATTCTGTGTAGTTTATATTTGAAGACATTCCTTTTTCCACTATTACCCTCTTAGCGCTCCGAATCTCCACTTGCATTTTCTACAAAAAGAGTGTCTCATAACTGCTCAATCAAAAATATGTTTTATCTCTGTTAACTGAATTTACAGATCAGAAATAAGTTTCACAGAATGCATCTGTGTAATTTTTATTTGAAGATATTCTTTTTCCCAATGTAGGCCTCTTAGCACTTAGCATGTCCAATTGCAGTTTCTACAGAAAGAGTGTTTCAGAACGGCTCAATCAAAAGTAAGGTTCAACTCTGTTAGTTGAATGCACAGAACAGAAAGAATTTTCACAGAATGCTACTGTGTAGTTTATATTTGAATATATTCCTTTTTCCACTATTACCCTCTTAGCGCTCCGAAAGTCCACTTGCATTTTCTACAGAAAGAGTGTTCAGAACTGCGCAATCAAAAGTATGGTTTAACTCTGTTAGCTTAATGAACATATCAGAAATAAGTTTCACACAATGCTTCTGTGTAGTTTTTATTTGAAGATATTATTTTTCCCAATATAGGCCTCTTAGCGCTCAGAATGTCCAATTGCAGTTTCTACAGAAAGAGTGTTTCAGAAAGGCTCAATCAAAAGTAAGGTTCAACTCTGTTAGTTGAATGCACAGAACAGAAAGAAGTTTCATACAATGCTTCTGTGTAGTTTATATTTGAACATATTCTTTTTTCCACTATTACCCACTTAGCGCTACGAATGTCCAGTTGCATTTTCTACAGACAGAGTGTTTCAAAACTGCTCAATCAAAAGTATGGTTTAACTCTGTTAGCTGAATGCTCAGATCAGAAAGTAGTTTCACAGAATGCTTCTGTGTAGTTTATATTTGAATATATTCCTTTTTCCACTACTACTCTCTTAGCGCTCCAAATGTCCAGTTGCATTTTCTACAGAAAGAGTGTTCAGATCTGCTCAATCAAAAGTATGGTTTCACTCTGTTAGCTGAATGCACAGATCAGAAAGAAGTTTCACAGAATGATTCTGTGTAGTTTATATTTGGAGACATTCCTTTTTCCACTATTACCCTCTTAGCGCTCCGAATCTCCACTTGCATTTTCTACAGAAAGAGTGTTTCAGAACGACTCAATCAAAACTAAGGTTCAACTCTTTTAGTTGAACAAACAGAACAGAAAGAAGTTTCACACAATTCTTCTGTGTAGTTTTTATTTGTAGACATTCTTTTTCCCAATATAGGCCTCTTAGCGCTCAGAATGTCCAATTGCAGTTTCTACAGAAAGAGTGTTTCAGAACGGCTCAATCAAAAGTAAGGTTCAACTCTGTTAGTTGAATGCGCAGAACAGAAAGATGTTTCATACAATGCTTCTGTGTAGTTTATATTTGAACATATTCTTTTTTCCACTATTACCCACTTAGCGCTACGAATGTCCAGTTGCATTTTCTACAGACAGAGTGTTTCAAAACTGCTCAATCAAAAGTATGGTTTAACTCTGTTAGCTGAATGCTCAGATCAGAAAGAAGTTTCACAGAATGCTTCTGTGTAGTTTATATTTGAATATATTCCTTTTTCCACTACTACGCTCTTAGCGCTCCAAAGGTCCAGTTGCATTTTCTACAGAAAGAGTGTTCAGATCTGCTCAATCAAAAGTATGGTTTAACTCTGTTAGCTGAATGCACAGATCAGAAAAAAGTTTCACCGAATGTTTCTGGGTAGTTTATATTTGAAGACATTCCTTTTTCCACTATTACCCTCTTAGCGTTCCGAATCTCCACTTGCATTTTCTACAAAAAGAGTGTTTCATAACTGCTCAATCAAAAATATGTTTTATCTCTGTTAACTGAATTTACAGATCAGAAATAAGTTTCACAGAATGCATCTGTGTAGTTTTTATTTGAAGATATTCTTTTTCCCAATGTAGGCCTCTTAGCGCTTACATGTCCAATTGCAGTTTCTACAGAAAGAGTGTTTCAGAACGGCTCAATCAAAAGTAATGTTCAACTCTGTTAGTTGAATGCACAGAACAGAAAGAATTTTCACAGAATGCTACTGTGTAGTTTATATTTGAATATATTCCTTTTTCCACTATTACCCTCTTAGCGCTCCGAATGTCCACTTGCATTTTCTACAGAAAGAGTGTTCAGAACTGCGCAATCAAAAGTATGGTTTAACTCTGTTAGCTTAATGAACATATCAGAAATAAGTTTCACACAACGCTTCTGTGTAGTTTTTATTTGAAGATATTATTTTTCCCAATATAGGCCTCTTAGCGCTCAGAATGTCCAATTGCAGTTTCTACAGAAAGAGTGTTTCAGAAAGGCTCAATCAAAAGTAAGGTTCAACTCTGTTAGTTGAATGCACAGAACAGAAAGAAGTTTCATACAATGCTTCTGTGTAGTTTATATTTGAACATATTCTTTTTTCCAGTATTACCCACTTAGCGCTACCAATGTCCAGTTGCATTTTCTACAGACAGAGTGTTTCAAAACTGCTCAATCAAAACTATGGTTTAACTCTGTTAGCTGAATGCTCAGAACAGAAAGATGTTTCACAGAATGCTTCTGTGTAGTTTATATTTGAATATATTCCTTTTTCCACTACTACTGTCTTAGCGCTCCAAATGTCCAGTTGCATTTTCTACAGAAAGAGTCTTCAGATCTGCTCAATCAAGAGTATGGTTTAACTCTGTTAGCTGAATGCACAGATCAGAAAGAAGTTTCACAGAATGATTCTGTGTAGTTTATATTTGGAGACATTCCTTTTTCCACTATTACCCTCTTAGCGCTCCGAATCTCCACTTGCATTTTCTACAGAAAGAGTGTTTCAGAACGGCTCAATCAAAACTAAGGTTCAACTCTTTTTGTTGAACAAACAGAACAGAAAGAAGTTTCACACAATTCTTCTGTGTAGTTTTTATTTGTAGACATTCTTTTTCCCAATATAGGCCTCTTAGCGCTCAGAATGTCCAATTGCAGTTTCTACAGAAAGAGTGTTTCAGAGCGGCTCAATCAAAAGTAAGGTTCAACTCTGTTAGTTGAATGCACAGAACAGAAAGAAGTTTCCTACAATGCTACTGTGTAGTTTATATTTGAACATATTCTTTTTTCCACTATTACCCACTTAGCGCTACGAATGTCCATTTGCATTTTCTACAGACAGAGTGTTTCAAAACTGCTCAATCAAAAGTATGGTTTAACTCTGTTAGCTGAATGCTCAGATCAGAAAGAAGTTTCACAGAATGCTTCTGTGTAGTTTATATTTGAATATATTCCTTTTTCCACTACTACGCTCTTAGCGCTCCAAATGTCTAGTTGCATTTTCTACAGAAAGAGTGTTCAGATCTGCTCAATCAAAAGTATGGTTTAACTCTGTTAGCTGAATGCACAGATCCGAAAGAAGTTTCACCGAATGATTCTGTGTAGTTTATATTTGAAGACATTCCTTTTTCCACTATTACCCTCTTAGCGCTCCGAATCTCCACTTGCATTTTCTACAAAAAGAGTGTTTCATAACTGCTCGATCAAAAATATGTTTTATCTCTGTTAACTGAATTTACAGATCAGAAATAAGTTTCACAGAATGCATCTGTGTAGTTTTTATTTGAAGATATTCTTTTTCCCAATGTAGGCCTCTTAGCACTTAGCATGTCCAATTGCAGTTTCTACAGAAAGAATGTTTCAGAACGGCTCAATCAAAAGTAAGGTTCAACTCTGTTAGTTGAATGCACAGAACAGAAAGAATTTTCACAGAATGCTACTGTGTAGTTTATATTTGAATATATTCCTTTTTCCACTATTACCCTCTTAGCGCTCCGAAAGTCCACTTGCATTTTCTACAGAAAGAGTGTTCAGAACTGCGCAATCAAAAGTATGGTTTAACTCTGTTAGCTTAATGAACATATCAGAAATAAGTTTCACACAATGCTTCTGTGTAGTTTTTATTTGAAGATATTATTTTTCCCAATATAGGCCTCTTAGCGCTCAGAATGTCCAATTGCAGTTTCTACAGAAAGAGTGTTTCAGAAAGGCTCAATCAAAAGTAAGGTTCAACTCTGTTAGTTGAATGCACAGAACAGAAAGAAGTTTCATACAATGCTTCTGTGTAGTTTATATTTGAACATATTCTTTTTTCCACTATTACCCACTTAGCGCTACGAATGTCCAGTTGCATTTTCTACAGACAGAGAGTTTCAAAACTGCTCAATCAAAAGTATGGTTTAACTCTGTTAGCTGAATGCTCAGATCAGAAAGAAGTTTCACAGAATGCTTCTGTGTAGTTTGTATTTGAATATATTCCTTTTTCCACTACTACTCTCTTAGCGCTCCAAATGTCCAGTTGCATTTTCTACAGAAAGAGTGTTCAGATCTGCTCAATCAAAAGTATGGTTTAACTCTGTTAGCTGAATGCACAGATCAGAAAGAAGTTTCACAGAATGATTCTGTGTAGTTTATATTTGGAGACATTCCTTTTTCCACTATTACCCTCTTAGCGCTCCGAATCTCCACTTGCATTTTCTACAGAAAGAGTGTTTCAGAACGACTCAATCAAAACTAAGGTTCAACTCTTTTACTTGAACAAACAGAACAGAAAGAAGTTTCACACAATTCTTCTGTGTAGTTTTTATTTGTAGACATTCTTTTTCCCAATATAGGCCTCTTAGCGCTCAGAATGTCCAATTGCAGTTTCTACAGAAAGAGTGTTTCAGAACGGCTCAATCAAAAGTAAGGTTCAACTCTGTTAGTTGAATGCGCAGAACAGAAAGATGTTTCATACAATGCTTCTGTGTAGTTTATATTTGAACATATTCTTTTTTCCACTATTACCCACTTAGCGCTACGAATGTCCAGTTGCATTTTCTACAGACAGAGTGTTTCAAAACTGCTCAATCAAAAGTATGGTTTAACTCTGTTAGCTGAATGCTCAGATCAGAAAGAAGTTTCACAGAATGCTTCTGTGTAGTTTATATTTGAATATATTCCTTTTTCCACTACTACGCTCTTAGCACTCCAAAGGTCCAGTTGCATTTTCTACAGAAAGAGTGTTCAGATCTGCTCAATCAAAAGTATGGTTTAACCCTGTTAGCTGAATGCACAGATCAGAAAGAAGTTTCACCGAATGATTCTGGGTAGTTTATATTTGAAGACATTCCTTTTTCCACTATTACCATCTTAGCGCTCCGAATCTCCACTTGCATTTTCTACAAAAAGAGTGTTTCATAACTGCTCAATCAAAAATATGTTTTATCTCTGTTAACTGAATTTACAGATCAGAAATAAGTTTCACAGAATGCATCTGTGTAGTTTTTATTTGAAGATATTCTTTTTCCCAATGTAGGCCTCTTAGCGCTTACATGTCCAATTGCAGTTTCTACAGAAAGAGTGTTTCAGAACGGCTCAATCAAAAGTAATGTTCAACTCTGTTAGTTGAATGCACAGAACAGAAAGAATTTTCACAGAATGCTACTGTGTAGTTTATATTTGAATATATTCCTTTTTCCACTATTACCCTCTTAGCGCTCCGAATGTCCACTTGCATTTTCTACAGAAAGAGTGTTCAGAACTGCGCAATCAAAAGTATCGTTTAACTCTGTTAGCTTAATGAACATATCAGAAATAAGTTTCACACAACGCTTCTGTGTAGTTTTTATTTGAAGATATTATTTTTCCCAATATAGGCCTCTTAGCGCTCAGAATGTCCAATTGCAGTTTCTACAGAAAGAGTGTTTCAGAAAGGCTCAATCAAAAGTAAGGTTCAACTCTGTTAGTTGAATGCACAGAACAGAAAGAAGTTTCATACAATGCTTCTGTGTAGTTTATATTTGAACATATTCTTTTTTCCAGTATTACCCACTTAGCGCTACCAATGTCCAGTTGCATTTTCTACAGACAGAGTGTTTCAAAACTGCTCAATCAAAACTATGGTTTAACTCTGTTAGCTGAATGCTCAGAACAGAAAGAAGTTTCACAGAATGCTTCTGTGTAGTTTATATTTGAATATATTCCTTTTTCCACTACTACTGTCTTAGCGCTCCAAATGTCCAGTTGCATTTTCTACAGAAAGAGTCTTCAGATCTGCTCAATCAAGAGTATGGTTTAACTCTGTTAGCTGAATGCACAGATCCGAAAGAAGTTTCACCGAATGATTCTGTGTAGTTTATATTTGAAGACATTCCTTTTTCCACTATTACCCTCTTAGCGCTCCGAATCTCCACTTGCATTTTCTACAAAAAGTGTGTTTCATAACTGCTCAATCAAAAATATGTTTTATCTCTGTTAACTGAATTTACAGATCAGAAATAAGTTTCACAGAATGCATCTGTGTAGTTTTTATTTGAAGATATTCTTTTTCCCAATGTAGGCCTCTTAGCACTTAGCATGTCCAATTGCAGTTTCTACAGAAAGAGTGTTTCAGAACGGCTCAATCAAAAGTAAGGTTCAAATCTGTTAGTTGAATGCACAGAACAGAAAGAATTTTCACAGAATGCTACTGTGTAGTTTATATTTGAATATATTCCTTTTTCCACTACTACCCTCTTAGCGCTCCGAAAGTCCACTTGCATTTTCTACAGAAAGAGTGTTCAGAACTGCGCAATCAAAAGTATGGTTTAACTCTGTTAGCTTAATGAACATATCAGAAATAAGTTTCACACAATGCTTCTGTGTAGTTTTTATTTGAAGATATTATTTTTCCCAATATAGGCCTCTTAGCGCTCAGAATGTCCAATTGCAGTTTCTACAGAAAGAGTGTTTCAGAAAGGCTCAATCAAAAGTAAGGTTCAACTCTGTTAGTTGAATGCACAGAACAGAAAGAAGTTTCATACAATGCTTCTGTGTAGATTATATTTGAACATATTCTTTTTTCCACTATTACCCACTTAGCGCTACGAATGTCCAGTTGCATTTTCTACAGACAGAGTGTTTCAAAACTGCTCAATCAAAAGTATGGTTTAACTCTGTTAGCTGAATGCTCAGATCAGAAAGAAGTTTCACAGAATGCTTCTGTGTAGTTTATATTTGAATATATTCCTTTTTCCACTACTACTCTCTTAGCGCTCCAAATGTCCAGTTGCATTTTCTACAGAAAGAGTGTTCAGATCTGCTCAATCAAAAGTATGGTTTAACTCTGTTAGCTGAATGCACAGATCAGAAAGAAGTTTCACAGAATGATTCTGTGTAGTTTATATTTGGAGACATTCCTTTTTCCACTATTACCCTCTTAGCGCTCCGAATCTCCACTTGCATTTTCTACAGAAAGAGTGTTTCAGAACGACTCAATCAAAACTAAGGTTCAACTCTTTTAGTTGAACAAACAGAACAGAAAGAAGTTTCACGCAATTCTTCTGTGTAGTTTTTATTTGTAGACATTCTTTTTCCCAATATAGGCCTCTTAGCGCTCAGAATGTCCAATTGCAGTTTCTACAGAAAGAGTGTTTCAGAACGGCTCAATCAAAAGTAAGGTTCAACTCTGTTAGTTGAATGCGCAGAACAGAAAGAAGTTTCATACAATGCTTCTGTGTAGTTTATATTTGAACATATTCTTTTTTCCACTATTACCCACTTAGCGCTACGAATGTCCAGTTGCATTTTCTACAGACAGAGTGTTTCAAAACTGCTCAATCAAAAGTATGGTTTAACTCTGTTAGCTGAATGCTCAGATCAGAAAGAAGTTTCACAGAATGCTTCTGTGTAGTTTATATTTGAATATATTCCTTTTTCCACTACTACGCTCTTAGCGCTCCAAATGTCCAATTGCATTTTCTACAGAAAGAGTGTTCAGATCTGCTCAATCAAAAGTATGGTTTAACTCTGTTAGCTGAATGCACAGATCAGAAAGAAGTTTCACCGAATGATTCTGGGTAGTTTATATTTGAAGACATTCCTTTTTCCACTATTACCCTCTTAGCGCTCCGAATCTCCACTTGCATTTTCTACAAAAAGAGTGTTTCATAACTGCTCAATCAAAAATATGTTTTATCTCTGTTAACTGAATTTACAGATCAGAAATAAGTTTCACAGAATGCATCTGTGTAGTTTTTATTTGAAGATATTCTTTTTCCCAATGTAGGCCTCTTAGCGCTTAGCATGTCCAATTGCAGTTTCTACAGAAAGAGTGTTTCAGAACGGCTCAATCAAAAGTAATGTTCAACTCTGTTAGTTGAATGCACAGAACAGAAAGAATTTTCACAGAATGCTACTGTGTAGTTTATATTTGAATATATTCCTTTTTCCACTATTACCCTCTTAGCGCTCCGAATGTCCACTTGCATTTTCTACAGAAAGAGTGTTCAGAACTGCGCAATCAAAAGTATGGTTTAACTCTGTTAGCTTAATGAACATATCAGAAATAAGTTTCACACAACGCTTCTGTGTAGTTTTTATTTGAAGATATTATTTTTCCCAATATAGGCCTCTTAGCGCTCAGAATGTCCAATTGCAGTTTCTACAGAAAGAGTGTTTCAGAAAGGCTCAATCAAAAGTAAGGTTCAACTCTGTTAGTTGAATGCACAGAACAGAAAGAAGTTTCATACAATGCTTCTGTGTAGTTTATATTTGAACATATTCTTTTTTCCAGTATTTCCCACTTAGCGCTACCAATGTCCAGTTGCATTTTCTACAGACAGAGTGTTTCAAAACTGCTCAATCAAAACTATGGTTTAACTCTGTTAGCTGAATGCTCAGAACAGAAAGAAGTTTCACAGAATGCTTCTGTGTAGTTTATATTTGAATATATTCCTTTTTCCACTACTACTGTCTTAGCGCTCCAAATGTCCAGTTGCATTTTCTACAGAAAGAGTCTTCAGATCTGCTCAATCAAGAGTATGGTTTAACTCTGTTAGCTGAATGCCTAGATCAGAAAGAAGTTTCACAGAATGATTCTGTGTAGTTTATATTTGGAGACATTCCTTTTTCCACTATTACCCTCTTAGCGCTCCGAATCTCCACTTGCATTTTCTTCAGAAAGAGTGTTTCAGAACGGCTCAATCAAAACTAAGGTTCAACTCTTTTTGTTGAACAAACAGAACAGAAAGAAGTTTCACAGAATGATTCTGTGTAGTTTATATTTGAAGACATTCCTTTTTCCACTATTACCCTCTTAGCGCTCCGAATCTCCACTTGCATTTTCTACAAAAAGAGTGTTTCATAACTGCTCAATCAAAAATATGTTTTATCTCTGTTAACTGAATTTACAGATCAGAAATAAGTTTCACAGAATGCATCTGTGTAGTTTTTATTTGAAGATATTCTTTTTCCCAATGTAGGCCTCTTAGCACTTAGCATGTCCAATTGCAGTTTCTACAGAAAGAGTGTTTCAGAACGGCTCAATCAAAAGTAAGGTTCAACTCTGTTAGTTGAATGCACAGAACAGAAAGAATTTTCACAGAATGCTACCGTGTAGTTTATATTTGAATATATTCCTTTTTCCACTACTACCCTCTTAGCGCTCCGAAAGTCCACTTGCATTTTCTACAGAAAGAGTGTTCAGAACTGCGCAATCAAAAGTATGGTTTAACTCTGTTAGCTTAATGAACATATCAGAAATAAGTTTCACACAATGCTTCTGTGTAGTTTTTATTTGAAGATATTATTTTTCCCAATATAGGCCTCTTAGCGCTCAGAATGTCCAATTGCAGTTTCTACAGAAAGAGTGTTTCAGAAAGGCTCAATCAAAAGTAAGGTTCAACTCTGTTAGTTGAATGCACAGAACAGAAAGAAGTTTCATACAATGCTTCTGTGTAGTTTATATTTGAACATATTCTTTTTTCCACTATTACCCACTTAGCGCTACGAATGTCCAGTTGCATTTTCTACAGACAGAGTGTTTCAAAACTGCTCAATCAAAAGTATGGTTTAACTCTGTTAGCTGAATGCTCAGATCAGAAAGAAGTTTCACAGAATGCTTCTGTGTAGTTTATATTTGAATATATTCCTTTTTCCACTACTACTCTCTTAGCGCTCCAAATGTCCAGTTGCATTTTCTACAGAAAGAGTGTTCAGATCTGCTCAATCAAAAGTATGGTTTAACTCTGTTAGCTGAATGCACAGATCAGAAAGAAGTTTCACCGAATGATTCTGGGTAGTTTATATTTGAAGACATTCCTTTTTCCACTATTACCCTCTTAGCGCTCCGAATCTCCACTTGCATTTTCTACAAAAAGAGTGTTTCATAACTGCTCAATCAAAAATATGTTTTATCTCTGTTAACTGAATTTACAGATCAGAAATAAGTTTCACAGAATGCATCTGTGTAGTTTTTATTTGAAGATATTCTTTTTCCCAATGTAGGCCTCTTAGCGCTTAGCATGTCCAATTGCAGTTTCTACAGAAAGAGTGTTTCAGAACGGCTCAATCAAAAGTAATGTTCAACTCTGTTAGTTGAATGCACAGAACAGAAAGAATTTTCACAGAATGCTACTGTGTAGTTTATATTTGAATATATTCCTTTTTCCACTATTACCCTCTTAGCGCTCCGAATGTCCACTTGCATTTTCTACAGAAAGAGTGTTCAGAACTGCGCAATCAAAAGTATGGTTTAACTCTGTTAGCTTAATGAACATATCAGAAATAAGTTTCACACAACGCTTCTGTGTAGTTTTTATTTGAAGATATTATTTTTCCCAATATAGGCCTCTTAGCGCTCAGAATGTCCAATTGCAGTTTCTACAGAAAGAGTGTTTCAGAAAGGCTCAATCAAAAGTAAGGTTCAACTCTGTTAGTTGAATGCACAGAACAGAAAGAAGTTTCATACAATGCTTCTGTGTAGTTTATATTTGAACATATTCTTTTTTCCAGTATTTCCCACTTAGCGCTACCAATGTCCAGTTGCATTTTCTACAGACAGAGTGTTTCAAAACTGCTCAATCAAAACTATGGTTTAACTCTGTTAGCTGAATGCTCAGAACAGAAAGAAGTTTCACAGAATGCTTCTGTGTAGTTTATATTTGAATATATTCCTTTTTCCACTACTACTGTCTTAGCGCTCCAAATGTCCAGTTGCATTTTCTACAGAAAGAGTCTTCAGATCTGCTCAATCAAGAGTATGGTTTAACTCTGTTAGCTGAATGCCTAGATCAGAAAGAAGTTTCACAGAATGATTCTGTGTAGTTTATATTTGGAGACATTCCTTTTTCCACTATTACCCTCTTAGCGCTCCGAATCTCCACTTGCGTTTTCTTCAGAAAGAGTGTTTCAGAACGGCTCAATCAAAACTAAGGTTCAACTCTTTTTGTTGAACAAACAGAACAGAAAGAAGTTTCACAGAATGATTCTGTGTAGTTTATATTTGAAGACATTCCTTTTTCCACTATTACCCTCTTAGCGCTCCGAATCTCCACTTGCATTTTCTACAAAAAGAGTGTTTCATAACTGCTCAATCAAAAATATGTTTTATCTCTGTTAACTGAATTTACAGATCAGAAATAAGTTTCACAGAATGCATCTGTGTAGTTTTTATTTGAAGATATTCTTTTTCCCAATGTAGGCCTCTTAGCACTTAGCATGTCCAATTGCAGTTTCTACAGAAAGAGTGTTTCAGAACGGCTCAATCAAAAGTAAGGTTCAACTCTGTTAGTTGAATGCACAGAACAGAAAGAATTTTCACAGAATGCTACCGTGTAGTTTATATTTGAATATATTCCTTTTTCCACTACTACCCTCTTAGCGCTCCGAAAGTCCACTTGCATTTTCTACAGAAAGAGTGTTCAGAACTGCGCAATCAAAAGTATGGTTTAACTCTGTTAGCTTAATGAACATATCAGAAATAAGTTTCACACAATGCTTCTGTGTAGTTTTTATTTGAAGATATTATTTTTCCCAATATAGGCCTCTTAGCGCTCAGAATGTCCAATTGCAGTTTCTACAGAAAGAGTGTTTCAGAAAGGCTCAATCAAAAGTAAGGTTCAACTCTGTTAGTTGAATGCACAGAACAGAAAGAAGTTTCATACAATGCTTCTGTGTAGTTTATATTTGAACATATTCTTTTTTCCACTATTACCCACTTAGCGCTACGAATGTCCAGTTGCATTTTCTACAGACAGAGTGTTTCAAAACTGCTCAATCAAAAGTATGGTTTAACTCTGTTAGCTGAATGCTCAGATCAGAAAGAAGTTTCACAGAATGCTTCTGTGTAGTTTATATTTGAATATATTCCTTTTTCCACTACTACTCTCTTAGCGCTCCAAATGTCCAGTTGCATTTTCTACAGAAAGAGTGTTCAGATCTGCTCAATCAAAAGTATGGTTTAACTCTGTTAGCTGAATGCACAGATCAGAAAGAAGTTTCACAGAATGATTCTGTGTAGTTTATATTTGGAGACATTCCTTTTTCCACTATTACCCTCTTAGCGCTCCGAATCTCCACTT
Organism: Symphalangus syndactylus; assembly: GCF_028878055.3. Classification (NCBI taxonomy): domain Eukaryota; kingdom Metazoa; phylum Chordata; class Mammalia; order Primates; family Hylobatidae; genus Symphalangus; species Symphalangus syndactylus. The sequence goes on from NC_072427.2 coordinate 2,602,478, forward strand.
GCATTTTCTACAGAAAGAGTGTTTCATAACTGCTCAGTCAAAAATATGTTTTATCTCTGTTAACTGAATTTACAGATCAGAAATCAGTTTCACAGAATGCATCTGTGTAGTTTTTATTTGAAGATATTCTTTTTCCCAATGTAGGCCTCTTAGCGCTTAGCCTGTCCAATTGCAGTTTCTACAGAAAGAGTGTTTCAGAACGGCTCAATCAAAAGTAAGGTTCAACTCTGTTAGTTGAATGCACAGAACAGAAAGAATTTTCACAGAATGCTACTGTGTAGTTTATATTTGAATATATTCCTTTTTCCACTATTACCCTCTTAGCGCTCCGAATGTCCACTTGCATTTTCTACAGAAAGAGTGTTCAGAACTGCGCAATCAAAAGTATGGTTTAACTCTGTTAGCTTAATGAATATATCAGAAATATGTTTCACACAATTCTTCTGTGTAGTTTTAATTGAAGATATTATTTTTCCCAATAGAGGCCTCTTAGCGCTCAGAATGTCCAATTGCAGTTTCTACAGAAAGAGTGTTTCAGAAAGGCTCAATAAAAAGTAAGGTTCAACTCTGTTAGTTGAATGCACAGAACAGAAAGAAGTTTCATACAATGCTTCTGTGTAGTTTATATTTGAATATATTCTTTTTTCCACTATTACCCACTTAGCGCTACGAATGTCCAGTTGCATTTTCTACAGACAGAGTGTTTCAAAACTGCTCAATCAAAAGTATGGTTTAACTCTGTTAGCTGAATGCTCAGATCAGAAAGAAGTTTCACAGAATGCTTCTGTGTAGTTTATATTTGAATATATTCCTTTTTCCACTACTACTCTCTTAGCGCTCCAAATGTCCAGTTGCATTTTCTACAGAAAGAGTGTTCAGATCTGCTCAATCAAAAGTATGGTTTAACTCTGTTAGCTGAATGCACAGATCAGAAAGAAGTTTCACAGAATGATTCTGTGTAGTTTATATTTGGAGACATTCCTTTTTCCACTATTACCCTCTTAGCGCTCCGAATCTCCACTTGCATTTTCTACAGAAAGAGTGTTTCAGAACGGCTCAATCAAAACTAAGGTTCAACTCTTTTAGTTGAACAAACAGAACAGAAAGAAGTTTCACACAATTCTTCTGTGTAGTTTTTATTTGTAGACATTCTTTTTCCCAATATAGGCCTCTTAGCGCTCAGAATGTCCAATTGCAGTTTCTACGGAAAGAGTGTTTCAGAACGGCTCAATCAAAAGTAAGGTTCAACTCTGTTAGTTGAATGCACAGAACAGAAACAAGTTTCATACAATGCTTCTGTGTAGTTTATATTTGAACATATTATTTTTTCCACTATTACCCACTTAGCGCTACGAATGTCTAGTTGCATTTTCTACAGACAGAGTGTTTCAAAACTGCTCAATAAAAAGTATGGTTTAACTCTTTTAGCTGAATGCTCAGATCAGAAAGAAGTTTCACAGAATGCTTCTGTGTAGTTTATATTTGAATATATTCCTTTTTCTACTACTACTCTCTTAGGGCTCCTAATGTCCAGTTGCATTTTCTACAGAAAGAGTGTTCAGATCTGCTCAATCTAAAGTATGGTTTAACTCTGTTAGCTGAATGCACAGATCAGAAAAAAATTTCACACAATGATTCTGTGTAGTTTATATTTGAAGACATTCCTTTTTCCACTATTACCCTCTTAGCGCTCCGAATCTCCACTTGCATTTTCTACAGAAAGAGTGTTTCATAACTGCTCAGTCAAAAATATGTTTTATCTCTGTTAACTGAATTTACAGATCAGAAATCAGTTTCATAGAATGCATCTGTGTAGTTTTTATTTGAAGATATTCTTTTTCCCAATGTAGCCCTCTTAGCGCTTAGCCTGTCCAATTGCAGTTTCTACAGAAAGAGTGTTTCAGAACGGCTCAATCAAAAGTAAGGTTCAACTCTGTTAGTTGAATGCACAGAACAGAAAGAATTTTCACAGAATGCTACTGTGTAGTTTATATTTGAATATACTCCTTTTTCCACTATTACACTCTTAGCGCTCCGAATGTCCACTTGCATTTTCTACAGAAAGAGTGTTCAGAACTGCGCAATCAAAAGTATGGCTTAACTTTGTTAGCTTAATGAACATATCAGAAATAAGTTTCACACAATGCTTCTGTGTAGTTTTAATTGAAGATATTATTTTTCCCAATAGAGGCCTCTTAGCGCTCAGAATGTCCAATTGCAGTTTCTACAGAAACAGTGTTTCAGAAAGGCTCAATCAAAAATAAGGTTCAACTCTGTTAGTTGAATGCACAGAACAGAAAGAAGTTTCATACAATGCTTCTGTGTAGTTTATATTTGAACATATTCTTTTTTCCACTATTACCCACTTAGCGCTACGAATGTCCAGTTGCATTTTCTACAGACAGAGTGTTTCAAAACTGCTCAATCAAAAGTATGGTTTAACTCTGTTAGCTGAATGCTCAGATCAGAAAGAAGTTTCACAGAATGCTTCTGTGTAGTTTATATTTGAATATATTCCTTTTTCCACTACTACTCTCTTAGGGCTCCTAATGTCCAGTTGCATTTTCTACAGAAAGAGTGTTCAGATCTGCTCAATCAAAAGTATGGTTTAACTCTGTTAGCTGAATGCACAGATCAGAAAGAAATTTCACAGAATGATTCTGTGTAGTTTATATTTGAAGACATTCCTTTTTCCACTATTACCCTCTTAGCGCTCCGAATCTCCACTTGCATTTTCTACAGAAAGAGTGTTTCATAACTGCTCAGTCAAAAATATGTTTTATCTCTGTTAACTGAATTTACAGATCAGAAATAAGTTTCACAGAATGCATCTGTGTAGTTTTTATTTGAAGATATTCTTTTTCCCAATGTAGGCCTCTTAGCGCTTAGCCTGTCTAATTGCAGTTTCTACAGAAAGAGTGTTTCAGAACGGCTCAATCAAAAGTAAGGTTCAACTCTGTTAGTTGAATGCACAGAACAGAAAGAATTTTCACAGAATGCTACTGTGTAGTTTATATTTGAATATATTCCTTTTTCCACTATTACCCTCTTAGCGCTCCGAATGTCCACTTGCATTTTCTACAGAAAGAGTGTTCAGAACTGCGCAATCAAAAGTATGGCTTAACTCTGTTAGCTTAATGAACATATCAGAAATAAGTTTCACACAATGCTTCTGTGTAGTTTTAATTGAAGATATTATTTTTCCCAATAGAGGCCTCTTAGCGCTCAGAATGTCCAATTGCAGTTTCTACAGAAAGAGTGTTTCAGAAAGGCTCAATCAAAAGTAAGGTTCAACTCTGTTAGTTGCATGCACAGAACAGAAACAAATTTCATACAATGCTTCTGTGTAGTTTATATTTGAACGTATTCTTTTTTCCACTATTACCCACTTAGCGCTACGAATGTCCAGTTACATTTTCTACAGACAGAGTGTTTCAAAACTGCTCAATCAAAAGTATGGTTTAACTCTGTTAGCTGAATGCTCAGATCAGAAAGAAGTTTCACAGAATGCTTCTGTGTAGTTTATATTTGAATATATTCCTTTTTCCACTACTACTCTCTTAGCGCTCCAAATGTCCAGTTGCATTTTCTACAGAAAGAGTGTTCAGATCTGCTCAATCAAAAGTATGGTTTAACTCTGTTAGCTGAATGCACAGATCAGAAAGAAGTTTCACAGAATGATTCTGTGTAGTTTATATTTGGAGACATACCTTTTTCCACTATTACCCTCTTAGCGCTCCGAATCTCCACTTGCATTTTCTACAGAAAGAGTGTTTCAGAACGGCTCAATCAAAACTAAGGTTCAACTCTTTTAGTTGAACAAACAGAACAGAAAGAAGTTTCACACAATTCTTCTGTGTAGTTTTTATTTGTAGACATTCTTTTTCCCAATATAGGCCTCTTAGCGCTCAGAATGTCCAATTGCAGTTTCTACGGAAAGAGTGTTTCAGAACGGCTCAATCAAAAGTAAGGTTCAACTCTGTTAGTTGAATGCACAGAACAGAAAGAAGTTTCATACAATGCTTCTGTGTAGTTTATATTTGAACATATTCTTTTTTCCACTATTACCCACTTAGCGCTACGAATGTCCAGTTGCATTTTCTACAGACAGAGTGTTTCAAAACTGCTCAATCAAAAGTATGGTTTAACTCTGTTAGCTGAATGCTCAGATCAGAAAGAAGTTTCACAGAATGATTCTGTGTAGTTTATATTTGAAGACATTCCTTTTTCCACTATTACCCTCTTAGCGCTCCGAATCTCCACTTGCATTTTCTACAGAAAGAGTGTTTCATAACTGCTCAGTCAAAAATATGTTTTATCTCTGTTAACTGAATTTACAGATCAGAAATCAGTTTCACAGAATGCATCTGTGTAGTTTTTATTTGAAGATATTCTTTTTCCCAATGTAGGCCTCTTAGCGCTTAGCCTGTCCAATTGCAGTTTCTACAGAAAGAGTGTTTCAGAACGGCTCAATCAAAAGTAAGGTTCAACTCTGTTAGTTGAATGCACAGAACAGAAAGAATTTTCACAGAATGCTACTGTGTAGTTTATATTTGAATATATTCCTTTTTCCACTATTACCCTCTTAGCGCTCCGAATGTCCACTTGCATTTTCTACAGAAAGAGTGTTCAGAACTGCGCAATCAAAAGTATGGTTTAACTCTGTTAGCTTAATGAACATATCAGAAATAAGTTTCACAAAATGCTTCTGTGTAGTTTTAATTGAAGATATTATTTTTCCCAATAGAGGCCTCTTAGCACTCAGAATGTCCAATTGCAGTTTCTACAGAAAGAGTGTTTCAGAAAGGCTCAATCAAAAGTAAGGTTCAACTCTGTTAGTTGAATGCACAGAACAGAAAGAAGTTTCATACAATGTTTCTGTGTAGTTTATATTTGAACATATTCTTTTTTCCACTATTACCCACTTAGCGCTACGAATGTCCAGTTGCATTTTCTACAGACAGAGTGTTTCAAAACTGCTCAATCAAAAGTATGGTTTAACTCTGTTAGCTGAATGCTCAGATCAGAAAGAAGTTTCACAGAATGCTTCTGTGTAGTTTATATTTGAATATATTCCTTTTTCCACTACTACTCTCTTAGCGCTCCAAATGTCCAGTTGCATTTTCTACAGAAAGAGTGTTCAGACCTGCTCAATCAAAAGTATGGTTTAACTCTGTTAGCCGAATGCACAGATCAGAAAGAAGTTTCACAGAATGATTCTGTGTAGTTTATATTTGGAGACATTCCTTTTTCCACTATTACCCTCTTAGCGCTCCGAATCTCCACTTGCATTTTCTACAGAAAGAGTGTTTCAGAACGGCTCAATCAAAACTAAGGTTCAACTCTTTTAGTTGAACAAACAGAACAGAAAGAAGTTTCACACAATTCTTCTGTGTAGTTTTTATTTGTAGACATTCTTTTTCCCAATATAGGCCTCTTAGCGCTCAGAATGTCCAATTGCAGTTTCTACGGAAAGAGTGTTTCAGAACGGCTCAATCAAAAGTAAGGTTCAACTCTGTTAGTTGAATGCACAGAACAGAAAGAAGTTTCATACAATGCTTCTGTGTAGTTTATACTTGAACATATTCTTTTTTCCACTATTACCCACTTAGCGCTACGAATGTCCAGTTGCATTTTCTACAGACAGAGTGTTTCAAAACTGCTCAATCAAAAGTATGGTTTAACTCTGTTAGCTGAATGCTCAGATCAGAAAGAAGTTTCACAGAATGCTTCCGTGTAGTTTATATTTGAATATATTACTTTTTCCACTACTACGCTCTTAGCGCTCCAAATGTCCAGTTGCATTTTCTACAGAAAGAGTGTTCACATCTGCTCAATCAAAAGTATGGTTTAACTCTGTTAGCTGAATGCACAGATCAGAAAGAAGTTTCACCGAGTGATTCTGTGTAGTTTATATTTGAAGACATTCCTTTTTCCACTATTACCCTCTTAGCGCTCCGAATCTCCACTTGCATTTTCTACAAAAAGAGTGTTTCATAACTGCTCAATCAAAAATATGTTTTATCTCTGTTAACTGAATTTACAGATCAGAAATAAGTTTCACAGAAAGCATCTGTGTAGTTTTTATTTGAAGATATTCTTTTTCCCAATATAGGCCTCTTAGCGCTTAGCATGTCCAATTGCAGTTTCTACAGAAAGAGTGTTTCAGAATGGCTCAATCAAAAGTAAGGTTCAACTCTGTTAGTTGAATGCACAGAACAGAAAGAATTTTCACAGAATGCTACTCTGTAGTTTATATTTGAATATATTCCTTTTTCCACTATTACCCACTAAGCGCTACGAATGTCCAGTTTCATTTTCTACAGACAGAGTGTTTCAAATCTGCTCAATCAAAAGTATGGTTTAACTCTGTTAGCTGAATGCTCAGATCGGAAAGAAGTTTCACAGAATGCTTCTGTGTAGTTTATATTTGAATATATTCCTTTTTCCACTACTACTCTCTTAGCGCTCCAAATGTCCAGTTGCATTTTCTACAGAAAGAGTGTTCAGATCTGCTCAATCAAAAGTATGGTTTAACTCTGTTAGCTGAATGCACAGATCAGAAAGAAGTTTCACAGAATGATTCTGTGTAGTTTATATTTGGAGACATACCTTTTTCCACTATTACCCTCTTAGCGCTCCGAATCTCCACTTGCATTTTCTACAGAAAGAGTGTTTCAGAACGGCTCAATCAAAACTAAGGTTCAACTCTTTTAGTTGAACAAACAGAACAGAAAGAAGTTTCACACAATTCTTCTGTGTAGTTTTTATTTGTAGACATTCTTTTTCCCAATATAGGCCTCTTAGCGCTCAGAATGTCCAATTGCAGTTCCTACGGAAAGAGTGTTTCAGAACGGCTCAATCAAAAGTAAGGTTCAACTCTGTTAGTTGAATGCACAGAACAGAAAGAATTTTCACAGAATGCTACTGTGTAGTTTATATTTGAATATATTCCTTTTTCCACTATTACCCTCTTAGCGCTCCGAATGTCCACTTGCATTTTCTACAGAAAGAGTGTTCAGAACTGCGCAATCAAAAGTATGGTTTAACTCTGTTAGCTTAATGAACATATCAGAAATAAGTTTCACAAAATGCTTCTGTGTAGTTTTAATTGAAGATATTATTTTTCCCAATAGAGGCCTCTTAGCACTCAGAATGTCCAATTGCAGTTTCTACAGAAAGAGTGTTTCAGAAAGGCTCAATCAAAAGTAAGGTTCAACTCTGTTAGTTGAATGCACAGAACAGAAAGAAGTTTCATACAATGCTTCTGTGTAGTTTATATTTGAACATATTCTTTTTTCCACTATTACCCACTTAGCGCTACGAATGTCCAGTTGCATTTTCTACAGACAGAGTGTTTCAAAACTGCTCAATCAAAAGTATGGTTTAACTCTGTTAGCTGAATGCTCAGATCAGAAAGAAGTTTCACAGAATGCTTCTGTGTAGTTTATATTTGAATATATTCCTTTTTCCACTACTACTCTCTTAGCGCTCCAAATGTCCAGTTGCATTTTCTACAGAAAGAGTGTTCAGACCTGCTCAATCAAAAGTATGGTTTAACTCTGTTAGCTGAATGCACAGATCAGAAAGAAGTTTCACAGAATGATTCTGTGTAGTTTATATTTGGAGACATTCCTTTTTCCACTATTACCCGCTTAGCGCTCCGAATCTCCACTTGCATTTTCTACAGAAAGAGTGTTTCAGAACGGCTCAATCAAAACTAAGGTTCAACTCTTTTAGTTGAACAAACAGAACAGAAAGAAGTTTCACACAATTCTTCTGTGTAGTTTTTATTTGTAGACATTCTTTTTCCCAATATAGGCCTCTTAGCGCTCAGAATGTCCAATTGCAGTTTCTACGGAAAGAGTGTTTCAGAACGGCTCAATCAAAAGTAAGGTTCAACTCTGTTAGTTGAATGCACAGAACAGAAAGAAGTTTCATACAATGCTTCTGTGTAGTTTATACTTGAACATATTCTTTTTTCCACTATTACCCACTTAGCGCTACGAATGTCCAGTTGCATTTTCTACAGACAGAGTGTTTCAAAACTGCTCAATCAAAAGTATGGTTTAACTCTGTTAGCTGAATGCTCAGATCAGAAAGAAGTTTCACAGAATGCTTCTGTGTAGTTTATATTTGAATATATTCCTTTTTCCACTACTACGCTCTTAGCGCTCCAAATGTCCAGTTGCATTTTCTACAGAAAGAGTGTTCAGATCTTCTCAATCAAAAGTATGGTTTAACTTTGTTAGCTGAATGCACAGATCAGAAAGAAGTTTCACCGAATGATTCTGTGTAGTTTATATTTGAAGACATTCCTTTTTCCACTATTACCCTCTTAGCGCTCCGAATCTCCACTTGCATTTTCTACAAAAAGAGTGTTTCATAACTGCTCAATCAAAAATATGTTTTATCTCTGTTAACTGAATTTACAGATCAGAAATAAGTTTCACAGAATGCATCTGTGTAGTTTTTATTTGAAGATATTCTTTTTCCCAATGTAGGCCTCTTAGCCCTTAGCATGTCCAATTGCAGTTTCTACAGAAAGAGTGTTTCAGAACGGCTCAATCAAAAGTAAGGTTCAACTCTGTTAGTTGAATGCACAGAACAGAAAGAATTTTCACAGAATGCTACTGTGTAGTTTATATTTGAATATATTCCTTTTTCCACTATTACCCTCTTAGCGCTCCGAATGTCCACTTGCATTTTCTACAGAAAGAGTGTTCAGAACTGCGCAATGAAAAGTATGGCTTAACTCTGTTAGCTTAATGAACATATCAGAAATAAGTTTCACACAATGCTTCTGTGTAGTTTTTATTTGAAGATATTATTTTTCCCAATAGAGGCCTCTTAGCACTCAGAATGTCCAATTGCAGTTTCTACAGAAACAGTGTTTCAGAAAGGCTCAATCAAAAGTAAGGTTCAACTCTGTTAGTTGAATGCACAGAACAGAAAGAAGTTTCATACAATGCTTCTGTGTAGTTTATATTTGAACATATTCTTTTTTCCACTATTACCCACTTAGCGCTACGAATGTCCAGTTGCATTTTCTACAGACAGAGTGTTTCAAAACTGCTCAATCAAAAGTATGGTTTAACTCTGTTAGCTGAATGCTCAGATCAGAAAGAAGTTTCACAGAATGCTTCTGTGTAGTTTATATTTGAATATATTCCTCTTTCCACTACTACTCTCTTAGGGCTCCTAATGTCCAGTTGCATTTTCTACAGAAAGAGTGTTCAGATCTGCTCAATCAAAAGTATGGTTTAACTCTGTTAGCTGAATGCACAGATCAGAAAGAAATTTCACAGAATGATTCTGTGTAGTTTATATTTGAAGACATTCCTTTTTCCACTATTACCCTCTTAGCGCTCCGACTCTCCACTTGCATTTTCTACAGAAAGAGTGTTTCATAACTGCTCAGTCAAAAATATGTTTTATCTCTGTTAACTGAATTTACAGATCAGAAATAAGTTTCACAGAATGCATCTGTGTAGTTTTTATTTGAAGATATTCTTTTTCCCAATGTAGGCCTCTTAGCGCTTAGCCTGTCTAATTGCAGTTTCTACAGAAAGAGTGTTTCAGAACGGCTCAATCAAAAGTAAGGTTCAACTCTGTTAGTTGAATGCACAGAACAGGAAGAATTTTCACAGAATGCTACTGTGTAGTTTATATTTGAATATATTCCTTTTTCCACTATTACCCTCTTAGCGCTCCGAATGTCCACTTGCATTTTCTACAGAAAGAGTGTTCAGAACTGCGCAATCAAAAGTATGGCTTAACTCTGTTAGCTTAATGAACATATCAGAAATAAGTTTCACACAATGCTTCTGTGTAGTTTTAATTGAAGATATTATTTTTCCCAATAGAGGCCTCTTAGCGCTCAGAATGTCCAATTGCAGTTTCTACAGAAAGAGTGTTTCAGAAAGGCTCAATCAAAAGTAAGGTTCAACTCTGTTAGTTGAATGCACAGAACAGAAAGAATTTTCACAGAATGCTACTGTGTAGTTTATATTTGAATATATTCCTTTTTCCACTATTACCCACTAAGCGCTACGAATATCCAGTTGCATTTTCTACAGACAGAGTGTTTCAAAACTGCTCAATCAAAAGTATGTTTTAACTCTGTTAGCTGAATGCTCAGATCAGAAAGAAGTTTCACAGAATGCTTCTGTGTAGTTTATATTTGAATATACTCCTTTTTCCACTACTACTCTCTTAGCGCTCCAAATGTCCAGTTGCATTTTCTACAGAAAGAGTGTTCAGATCTGCTCAATCAAAAGTATGGTTTAAACCTGTTAGCTGAATGCACAGATCAGAAAGAAGTTTCACCGAATGATTCTGTGTAGTTTATATTTGAAGACATTCCTTTTTCCACTATTAACCTCTTAGCGCTCCGAATCTCCACTTGCATTTTCTACAAAAAGAGTGTTTCATAACTGCTCAATCAAAAATATGTTTTATCTCTGTTAACTGAATTTACAGATCAGAAATAAGTTTCACAGAATGCATCTGTGTAGTTTTTATTTGAAGATATTTTTTCCCAATATAGGCCTCTTAGCGCTTAGCATGTCCAATTGCAGTTTCTACAGAAAGAGTGTTTCAGAACGGCTCAATCAAAAGTAAGGTTCAACTCTGCTAGTTGAATGCACAGAACAGAAAGAATTTTCACAGAATGCTACTGTGTAGTTTATATTTGAATATATTCCTTTTTCCACTATTACCCACTAAGCGCTACGAATATCCAGTTGCATTTTCTACAGACAGAGTGTTTCAAAACTGCTCAATCAAAAGTATGGTTTAACTCTGTTAGCTGAATGCTCAGATCAGAAAGAAGTTTCACAGAATGCTTCTGTGTAGTTTATATTTGAATATATTCCTTTTTCCACTACTACACTCTTAGCGCTCCAAATGTCCAGTTGCATTTTCTACAGAAAGAGTGTTCAGATCTGCTCAATCAAAAGTATGGTTTAACTCTGTTAGCTGAATGCACAGATCAGAAAGAAGTTTCACAGAATGATTCTGTGTAGTTTATATTTGGAGACATTCCTTTTTCCACTATTACCCTCTTAGCGCTCCGAATCTCCACTTGCATTTTCTACAGAAAGAGTGTTTCAGAACGGCTCAATCAAAACTAAGGTTCAACTCTTTTAGTTGAACAAACAGAACAGAAAGAAGTTTCACACAATTCTTCTGTGTAGTTTTTATTTGTAGACATTCTTTTTCCCAATATAGGCCTCTTAGCGCTCAGAATGTCCAATTGCAGTTTCTACGGAAAGAGTGTTTCAGAACGGCTCAATCAAAAGTAAGGTTCAACTCTGTTAGTTGAATGCACAGAAGAGAAAGAAGTTTCATACAATGCTTCTGTGTAGTTTATATTTGAACATATTATTTTTTCCACTATTAGCACTTAGCGCTACGAATATCCAGTTGCATTTTCTACAGACAGAGTGTTTCAATACTGCTCAATCAAAAGTATGGTTTAACTCTGTTAGCTGAATGCTCAGATCAGAAAGAAGTTTCACAGAATGCTTCTGTGTAGTTTATATTTGAATATATTCCTTTTTCCACTACTACGCTCTTAGCGCTCCAAATGTCCAGTTGCATTTTCTACAGAAAGAGTGTTCAGATCTTCTCAATCAAAAGTATGGTTTAACTCTGTTAGCTGAATGCACAGATCAGAAAGAAGTTTCACCGAATGATTCTGTGTAGTTTATATTTGAAGACATTCCTTTTTCCACTATTACCCTCTTAGCGCTCCGAGTCTCCACTTGCATTTTCTACAAAAAGAGTGTTTCATAACTGCTCAATCAAAAATATGTTTTATCTCTGTTAACTGAATTTACAGATCAGAAATAAGTTTCACAGAATGCGTCTGTGTAGTTTTTATTTGAAGATATTCTTTTTCCCAATGTAGGCCTCTTAGCGCTTAGCATGTCCAATTGCAGTTTCTACAGAAAGAGTGTTTCAGAACGGCTCAATCAAAAGTAAGGTTCAACTCTGTTAGTTGAATGCACAGAACAGAAAGAATTTTCACAGAATGCTACTGTGTAGTTTATATTTGAATATATTCCTTTTTCCACTATTACCCTCTTAGCGCTCCGAATGTCCACTTGCATTTTCTACAGAAAGAGTGTTCAGAACTGCGCAATCAAAAGTATGGTTTAACTCTGTTAGCTTAATGAACATATGAGAAATAAGTTTCACACAATGCTTCTGTGTAGTTTTTATTTGAAGATATTATTTTTCCCAATAGAGGCCTCTTAGCACTCAGAATGTCCAATTGCAGTTTCTACAGAAAGAGTGTTTCAGAAAGGCTCAATCAAAAGTAAGGTTCAACTCTGTTAGTTGAATGCAGAGAACAGAAAGAAGTTTCATACAATGCTTCTGTGTAGTTTATATTTGAACATATTCTTTTTTCCAGTATTACCCACATAGCGCTACGAATGTCCAGTTGCATTTTCTACAGACAGAGTGTTTCAAAACTGCTCAATCAAAAGTATGGTTTAACTCTGTTAGCTGAATGCTCAGATAAGATAGAAGTTTCACAGAATGCTTCTGGGTAGTTTATATTTGAATATATTCCTTTTTCCACTACTACTCTCTTAGCGCTCCAAATGTCCAGTTGCATTTTCTACAGAAAGAGTGTTCAGATCTGCTCAAACAAAAGTATGGTTTAACTCTGTTAGCTGAATGCACAGATCAGAAAGAAGTTTCACAGAATGATTCTGTGTAGTTTATACTTGGAGACATTCCTTTTTCCACTATTACCCTCTTAGCGCTCCGAATCTCCACTTGCATTTTCTACAGAAAGTGTGTTTCAGAACGGCTCAATCAAAACTAAGGTTCAACTCTTTTAGTTGAACAAACAGAACAGAAAGAAGTTTCACACAATTCTTCTGTGTAGTTTTTATTTGTAGACATTCTTTTTCCCAATATAAGCCTCTTAGCGCTCAGAATGTCCAATTGCAGTTTCTACAGAAAGAGTGTTTCAGAACGGCTCAATCAAAAGTAAGGTTCAACTCTGTTAGTTGAATGCACAGAACAGAAAGAAGTTTCATACAATGCTTCTGTGTAGTTTATATTTGAACATATTCTTTTTTCCACTATTACCCACTTAGCGCTACGAATGTCCAGTTGCATTTTCTACAGACAGAGTGTTTCAAAACTGCTCAATCAAAAGTATGGTTTAACTCTGTTAGCTGAATGCTCAGATCAGAAAGAAGTTTCACAGAATGCTTCTGTGTAGTTTATATTTGAATATATTCCTTTTTCCACTACTACTCTCTTAGCGCTCCAAATGTCCAGTTGCATTTTCTACAGAAAGAGTGTTCAGATCTGCTCAATCAAAAGTATGGTTTAACTCTGTTAGCTGAATGCACAGATCAGAAAGAAGTTTCACAGAATGATTCTGTGTAGTTTATATTTGGAGACATTCCTTTTTCCACTATTACCCTCTTAGCGCTCCGAATCTCCACTTGCATTTTCTACAGAAAGAGTGTTTCAGAACGGCTCAATCAAAACTAAGGTTCAACTCTTTTAGTTGAACAAACAGAACAGAAAGAAGTTTCACACAATTCTTCTGTGTAGTTTTTATTTGTAGACATTCTTTTTCCCAATATAGGCCTCTTAGCGCTCAGAATGTCCAATTGCAGTTTCTACAGAAAGAGTGTTTCAGAACTGCTCAATCAAAAGTAAGGTTCAACTCTGTTAGTTGAATGCACAGAACAGAAAGAAGTTTCATACAATGCTTCTGTGTAGTTTATATTTGAACATATTCTTTTTTCCTCTATTACCCACTTAGTGCTACGAATGTCCAGTTGCATTTTCTACAGACAGAGTGTTTCAAAACTGCTCAATCAAAAGTATGGTTTAACTCTGTTAGCTGAATGCTCAGATCAGAAAGAAGTTTCACAGAATGCTTCTGTGTAGTTTATATTTGAATATATTCCTTTTTCCTCTACTACGCTCTTAGCGCTCCAAATGTCCAGTTGCATTTTCTACAGAAAGAGTGTTCAGATCTGCTCAATCAAAAGTATGGTTTAACTCTGTTAGCTGAATGCACAGATCAGAAAGAAGTTTCACCGAATGATTCTGTGTAGTTTATATTTGAAGACATTCCTTTTTCCACTATTACCCTCTTAGCGCTCCGAATCTCCACTTGCATTTTCTACAAAAAGAGTGTTTCATAACTGCTCAATCAAAAATATGTTTTATCTCTGTTAACTGAATTTACAGATCAGAAATAAGTTTCACAGAATGCATCTGTGTAGTTTTTATTTGAAGATATTCTTTTTCCCAATGTAGGCCTCTTCGCGCTTAGCATGTCCAATTGCAGTTTCTACAGAAAGAGTGTTTCAGAACGGCTCAATCAAAAGTAAGGTTCAACTCTGTTAGTTGAATGCACAGAACAGAAAGAATTTTCACAGAATGCTACTGTGTAGTTTATATTTGAATATATTACTTTTTCCACTACTACGCTCTTAGCGCTCCAAATGTCCAGTTGCATTTTCTACAGAAAGAGTGTTCAGATCTTCTCAATCAAAATATGGTTTAACTCTGTTAGCTGAATGCACAGATCAGAAAGAAGTTTCACCGAATGATTCTGTGTAGTTTATATTTGAAGACATTCCTTTTTCCACTATTACCCTCTTAGCGCTCCGAATCTCCACTTGCATTTTCTACAAAAAGAGTGTTTCATAACTGCTCAATCAAAAATATGTTTTATCTCTGTTAACTGAATTTACAGATCAGAAATAAGTTTCACAGAATGCATCTGTGTAGTTTTTATTTGAAGATATTCTTTTTCCCAATGTAGGCCTCTTAGCGCTTAGCATGTCCAATTGCAGTTTCTACAGAAAGAGTGTTTCAGAACGGCTCAATCAAAAGTAAGGTTCAAATCTGTTAGTTGAATGCACAGAACAGAAAGAATTTTCACAGAATGCTACTGTGTAGTTTATATTTGAATATATTCCTTTTTCCACTATTACCCTCTTAGCGCTCCGAATGTCCACTTGCATTTTCTACAGAAAGAGTGTTCAGAACTGCGCAATCAAAAGTATGGTTTAACTCTGTTAGCTTAATGAGCATATCAGAAATAAGTTTCACACAATGCTTCTGTGTACTTTTTATTTGAAGATATTATTTTTCCCAATAGAGGCCTCTTAGCACTCAGAATGTCCAATTGCAGTTTCTACAGAAAGAGTGTTTCAGAAAGGCTCAATCAAAAGTAAGGTTCAACTCTGTTAGTTGAATGCACAGAACAGAAAGAAGTTTCATACAATGCTTCTGTGTAGTTTATATTTGAACATATTCTTTTTTCCAGTATTACCCACATAGCGCTACGAATGTCCAGTTGCATTTTCTACAGACAGAGTGTTTCAAAACTGCTCAATCAAAAGTATGGTTTAACTCTGTTTGCTGAATGCTCAGATCAGATAGAAGTTTCACAGAATGCTTCTGGGTAGTTTATATTTGAATATATTCCTTTTTCCACTACTACTCTCTTAGCGCTCCAAATGTCCAGTTGCATTTTCTACAGAAAGAGTGTTCAGATCTGCTCAAACAAAAGTATGGTTTAACTCTGTTAGCTGAATGCACAGATCAGAAAGAAGTTTCACAGAATGATTCTGTGTAGTTTATACTTGGAGACATTCCTTTTTCCACTATTACCCTCTTAGCGCTCCGAATCTCCACTTGCATTTTCTACAGAAAGTGTGTTTCAGAACGGCTCAATCAAAACTAAGGTTCAACTCTTTTAGTTGAACAAACAGAACAGAAAGAAGTTTCACACAATTCTTCTGTGTAGTTTTTATTTGTAGACATTCTTTTTCCCAATATAAGCCTCTTAGCGCTCAGAATGTCCAATTGCAGTTTCTACAGAAAGAGTGTTTCAGAACGGCTCAATCAAAAGTAAGGTTCAACTCTGTTAGTTGAATGCACAGAACAGAAAGAAGTTTCATACAATGCTTCTGTGTAGTTTATATTTGAACATATTCTTTTTTCCACTATTACCCACTTAGCGCTACGAATGTCCAGTTGCATTTTCTACAGACAGAGTGTTTCAAAACTGCTCAATCAAAAGTATGGTTTAACTCTGTTAGCTGAATGCTCAGATCAGAAAGAAGTTTCACAGAATGCTTCTGTGTAGTTTATATTTGAATATATTCCTTTTTCCACTACTACTCTCTTAGCGCTCCAAATGTCCAGTTGCATTTTCTACAGAAAGAGTGTTCAGATCTGCTCAATCAAAAGTATGGTTTAACTCTGTTAGCTGAATGCACAGATCAGAAAGAAGTTTCACAGAATGATTCTGTGTAGTTTATATTTGGAGACATTCCTTTTTCCACTATTACCCTCTTAGCGCTCCGAATCTCCACTTGCATTTTCTACAGAAAGAGTGTTTCAGAACGGCTCAATCAAAACTAAGGTTCAACTCTTTTAGTTGAACAAACAGAACAGAAAGAAGTTTCACACAATTCTTCTGTGTAGTTTTTATTTGTAGACATTCTTTTTCCCAATATAGGCCTCTTAGCGCTCAGAATGTCCAATTGCAGTTTCTACAGAAAGAGTGTTTCAGAACTGCTCAATCAAAAGTAAGGTTCAACTCTGTTAGTTGAATGCACAGAACAGAAAGAAGTTTCATACAATGCTTCTGTGTAGTTTATATTTGAACATATTCTTTTTTCCTCTATTACCCACTTAGTGCTACGAATGTCCAGTTGCATTTTCTACAGACAGAGTGTTTCAAAACTGCTCAATCAAAAGTATGGTTTAACTCTGTTAGCTGAATGCTCAGATCAGAAAGAAGTTTCACAGAATGCTTCTGTGTAGTTTATATTTGAATATATTCCTTTTTCCTCTACTACGCTCTTAGCGCTCCAAATGTCCAGTTGCATTTTCTACAGAAAGAGTGTTCAGATCTGCTCAATCAAAAGTATGGTTTAACTCTGTTAGCTGAATGCACAGATCAGAAAGAAGTTTCACCGAATGATTCTGTGTAGTTTATATTTGAAGACATTCCTTTTTCCACTATTACCCTCTTAGCGCTCCGAATCTCCACTTGCATTTTCTACAAAAAGAGTGTTTCATAACTGCTCAATCAAAAATATGTTTTATCTCTGTTAACTGAATTTACAGATCAGAAATAAGTTTCACAGAATGCATCTGTGTAGTTTTTATTTGAAGATATTCTTTTTCCCAATGTAGGCCTCTTCGCGCTTAGCATGTCCAATTGCAGTTTCTACAGAAAGAGTGTTTCAGAACGGCTCAATCAAAAGTAAGGTTCAACTCTGTTAGTTGAATGCACAGAACAGAAAGAATTTTCACAGAATGCTACTGTGTAGTTTATATTTGAATATATTACTTTTTCCACTACTACGCTCTTAGCGCTCCAAATGTCCAGTTGCATTTTCTACAGAAAGAGTGTTCAGATCTTCTCAATCAAAATATGGTTTAACTCTGTTAGCTGAATGCACAGATCAGAAAGAAGTTTCACCGAATGATTCTGTGTAGTTTATATTTGAAGACATTCCTTTTTCCACTATTACCCTCTTAGCGCTCCGAATCTCCACTTGCATTTTCTACAAAAAGAGTGTTTCATAACTGCTCAATCAAAAATATGTTTTATCTCTGTTAACTGAATTTACAGATCAGAAATAAGTTTCACAGAATGCATCTGTGTAGTTTTTATTTGAAGATATTCTTTTTCCCAATGTAGGCCTCTTAGCGCTTAGCATGTCCAATTGCAGTTTCTACAGAAAGAGTGTTTCAGAACGGCTCAATCAAAAGTAAGGTTCAAATCTGTTAGTTGAATGCACAGAACAGAAAGAATTTTCACAGAATGCTACTGTGTAGTTTATATTTGAATATATTCCTTTTTCCACTATTACCCTCTTAGCGCTCCGAATGTCCACTTGCATTTTCTACAGAAAGAGTGTTCAGAACTGCGCAATCAAAAGTATGGTTTAACTCTGTTAGCTTAATGAGCATATCAGAAATAAGTTTCACACAATGCTTCTGTGTAGTTTTTATTTGAAGATATTATTTTTCCCAATAGAGGCCTCTTAGCACTCAGAATGTCCAATTGCAGTTTCTACAGAAAGAGTGTTTCAGAAAGGCTCAATCAAAAGTAAGGTTCAACTCTGTTAGTTGAATGCACAGAACAGAAAGAAGTTTCATACAATGCTTCTGTGTAGTTTATATTTGAACATATTCTTTTTTCCAGTATTACCCACATAGCGCTACGAATGTCCAGTTGCATTTTCTACAGACAGAGTGTTTCAAAACTGCTCAATCAAAAGTATGGTTTAACTCTGTTTGCTGAATGCTCAGATCAGATAGAAGTTTCACAGAATGCTTCTGGGTAGTTTATATTTGAATATATTCCTTTTTCCACTACTACTCTCTTAGCGCTCCAAATGTCCAGTTGCATTTTCTACAGAAAGAGTGTTCAGATCTGCTCAAACAAAAGTATGGTTTAACTCTGTTAGCTGAATGCACAGATCAGAAAGAAGTTTCACAGAATGATTCTGTGTAGTTTATACTTGGAGACATTCCTTTTTCCACTATTACCCTCTTAGCGCTCCGAATCTCCACTTGCATTTTCTACAGAAAGTGTGTTTCAGAACGGCTCAATCAAAACTAAGGTTCAACTCTTTTAGTTGAACAAACAGAACAGAAAGAAGTTTCACACAATTCTTCTGTGTAGTTTTTATTTGTAGACATTCTTTTTCCCAATATAAGCCTCTTAGCGCTCAGAATGTCCAATTGCAGTTTCTACAGAAAGAGTGTTTCAGAACGGCTCAATCAAAAGTAAGGTTCAACTCTGTTAGTTGAATGCACAGAACAGAAAGAAGTTTCATACAATGCTTCTGTGTAGTTTATATTTGAACATATTCTTTTTTCCACTATTACCCACTTAGCGCTACGAATGTCCAGTTGCATTTTCTACAGACAGAGTGTTTCAAAACTGCTCAATCAAAAGTATGGTTTAACTCTGTTAGCTGAATGCTCAGATCAGAAAGAAGTTTCACAGAATGTTTCTGTGTAGTTTATATTTGAATATATTCCTTTTTCCACTACTACTCTCTTAGCGCTCCAAATGTCCAGTTGCATTTTCTACAGAAAGAGTGTTCAGATCTGCTCAATCAAAAGTATGGTTTAACTCTGTTAGCTGAATGCACAGATCAGAAAGAAGTTTCACAGAATGATTCTGTGTAGTTTATATTTGGAGACATTCCTTTTTCCACTATTACCCTCTTAGCGCTCCGAATCTCCACTTGCATTTTCTACAGAAAGAGTGTTTCAGAACGGCTCAATCAAAACTAAGGTTCAACTCTTTTAGTTGAACAAACAGAACAGAAAGAAGTTTCACACAATTCTTCTGTGTAGTTTTTATTTGTAGACATTCTTTTTCCCAATATAGGCCTCTTAGCGCTCAGAATGTCCAATTGCAGTTTCTACAGAAAGAGTGTTTCAGAACTGCTCAATCAAAAGTAAGGTTCAACTCTGTTAGTTGAATGCACAGAACAGAAAGAAGTTTCATACAATGCTTCTGTGTAGTTTATATTTGAACATATTCTTTTTTCCTCTATTACCCACTTAGTGCTACGAATGTCCAGTTGCATTTTCTACAGACAGAGTGTTTCAAAACTGCTCAATCAAAAGTATGGTTTAACTCTGTTAGCTGAATGCTCAGATCAGAAAGAAGTTTCACAGAATGCTTCTGTGTAGTTTATATTTGAATATATTCCTTTTTCCTCTACTACGCTCTTAGCAATCCAAATGTCCAGTTGCATTTTCTACAGAAAGAGTGTTCAGATCTGCTCAATCAAAAGTATGGTTTAACTCTGTTAGCTGAATGCACAGATCAGAAAGAAGTTTCACCGAATGATTCTGTGTAGTTTATATTTGAAGACATTCCTTTTTCCACTATTACCCTCTTAGCGCTCCGAATCTCCACTTGCATTTTCTACAAAAAGAGTGTTTCATAACTGCTCAATCAAAAATATGTTTTATCTCTGTTAACTGAATTTACAGATCAGAAATAAGTTTCACAGAATGCATCTGTGTAGTTTTTATTTGAAGATATTCTTTTTCCCAATGTAGGCCTCTTAGCGCTTAGCATGTCCAATTGCAGTTTCTACAGAAAGAGTGTTTCAGAACGGCTCAATCAAAAGTAAGGTTCAACTCTGTTAGTTGAATGCACAGAACAGAAAGAATTTTCACAGAATGCTACTGTGTAGTTTATATTTGAATATATTACTTTTTCCACTACTACGCTCTTAGCGCTCCAAATGTCCAGTTGCATTTTCTACAGAAAGAGTGTTCAGATCTTCTCAATCAAAATATGGTTTAACTCTGTTAGCTGAATGCACAGATCAGAAAGAAGTTTCACCGAATGATTCTGTGTAGTTTATATTTGAAGACATTCCTTTTTCCACTATTACCCTCTTAGCGCTCCGAATCTCCACTTGCATTTTCTACAAAAAGAGTGTTTCATAACTGCTCAATCAAAAATATGTTTTATCTCTGTTAACTGAATTTACAGATCAGAAATAAGTTTCACAGAATGCATCTGTGTAGTTTTTATTTGAAGATATTCTTTTTCCCAATGTAGGCCTCTTAGCGCTTAGCATGTCCAATTGCAGTTTCTACAGAAAGAGTGTTTCAGAACGGCTCAATCAAAAGTAAGGTTCAAATCTGTTAGTTGAATGCACAGAACAGAAAGAATTTTCACAGAATGCTACTGTGTAGTTTATATTTGAATATATTACTTTTTCCACTATTACCCTCTTAGCGCTCCGAATGTCCACTTGCATTTTCTACAGAAAGAGTGTTCAGAACTGCGCAATCAAAAGTATGGTTTAACTCTGTTAGCTTAATGAGCATATCAGAAATAAGTTTCACACAATGCTTCTGTGTAGTTTTTATTTGAAGATATTATTTTTCCCAATAGAGGCGTCTTAGCACTCAGAATGTCCAATTGCAGTTTCTACAGAAAGAGTGTTTCAGAAAGGCTCAATCAAAAGTAAGGTTCAACTCTGTTAGTTGAATGCACAGAACAGAAAGAAGTTTCATACAATGCTTCTGTGTAGTTTATATTTGAACATATTCTTTTTTCCAGTATTACCCACATAGCGCTACGAATGTCCAGTTGCACTTTCTACAGACGGAGTGTTTCAAAACTGCTCAATCAAAAGTATGGTTTAACTCTGTTAGCTGAATGCTCAGATCAGAAAGAAGTTTCACAGAATGCTTCTGTGTAGTTTATATTTGAATATATTCCTTTTTCCACTACTACTCTCTTAGCGCTCCAAATGTCCAGTTGCATTTTCTACAGAAAGAGTGTTCAGATCTGCTCAATCAAAAGTATGGTTTAACTCTGTTAGCTGAATGCACAGATCAGAAAGAAGTTTCACAGAATGATTCTGTGTAGTTTATACTTGGAGACATTCCTTTTTCCACTATTACCCTCTTAGCGCTCCGAATCTCCACTTGCATTTTCTACAGAAAGAGTGTTTCAGAACGGCTCAATCAAAACTAAGGTTCAACTCTTTTAGTTGAACAAACAGAACAGAAAGAAGTTTCACACAATTCTTCTGTGTAGTTTTTATTTGTAGACATTCTTTTTCCCAATATAGGCCTCTTAGCGCTCAGAATGTCCAATTGCAGTTTCTACAGAAAGAGTGTTTCAGAACGGCTCAATCAAAAGTAAGGTTCAACTCTGTTATTTGAATGCACAGAACAGAAAGAAGTTTCATACAATGCTTCTGTGTAGTTTATATTTGAACATATTCTTTTTTCCACTATTACCCACTTAGCGCTACGAATGTCCAGTTGCATTTTCTACAGACAGAGTGTTTCAAAACTGCTCAATCAAAAGTATGGTTTAACTCTGTTAGCTGAATGCTCAGATCAGAAAGAAGTTTCACAGAATGCTTCTGTGTAGTTTATATTTGAATATATTCCTTTTTCCACTACTACTCTCTTAGCGCTCCAAATGTCCAGTTGCATTTTCTACAGAAAGAGTGTTCAGATCTGCTCAATCAAAAGTATGGTTTAACTCTGTTATCTGAATGCACAGATCAGAAAGAAGTTTCACAGAATGATTCTGTGTAGATTATATTTGGAGACATTCCTTTTTCCACTATTACCCTCTTAGCGCTCCGAATCTCCACTTGCATTTTCTACAGAAAGAGTGTTTCAGAACGGCTCAATCAAAACTAAGGTTCAACTCTTTTAGTTGAACAAACAGAACAGAAAGAAGTTTCACACAATTCTTCTGTGCAGTTTTTATTTGTAGACATTCTTTTTCCCAATATAGGCCTCTTAGCGCTCAGAATGTCCAATTGCATTTTCTACAGAAAGAGTGTTTCAGAACGGCTCAATCAAAAGTAAGGTTCAACTCTGTTAGTTGAATGCACAGAACAGAAAGAAGTTTCATACAATGCTTCTGTGTAGTTTATATTTGAACATATTCTTTTTTCCTCTATTACCCACTTAGTGCTACGAATGTCCAGTTGCATTTTCTACAGACAGAGTGTTTCAAAACTGCTCAATCAAAAGTATGGTTTAACTCTGTTAGCTGAATGCTCAGATCAGAAGGAAGTTTCACAGAATGCTTCTGTGTAGTTTATATTTGAATATATTCCTTTTTCCTCTACTACGCTCTTAGCGCTCCAAATGTCCAGTTGCATTTTCTACAGAAAGAGTGTTCAGATCTGCTCAATCAAAAGTATGGTTTAACTCTGTTAGCTGAATGCACAGATCAGAAAGATGTTTCACCGAATGATTCTGTGTAGTTTATATTTGAAGACATTCCTTTTTCCACTATTACCCTCTTAGCGCTCCGAATCTCCACTTGCATTTTCTACAAAAAGAGTGTTTCATAACTGCTCAATCAAAAATATGTTTTATCTCTGTTAACTGAATTTACAGATCAGAAATAAGTTTCACAGAATGCATCTGTGTAGTTATTATTTGAAGATATTCTTTTTCCCAATGTAGGCCTCTTAGCGCTTAGCATGTCCAATTGCAGTTTCTACAGAAAGAGTGTTTCAGAACGGCTCAATCAAAAGTAAGGTTCAAATCTGTTAGTTGAATGCACAGAACAGAAAGAATTTTCACAGAATGCTACTGTGTAGTTTATATTTGAATATATTCCTTTTTCCACTATTACCCTCTTAGCGCTCCGAATGTCCACTTGCATTTTCTACAGAAAGAGTGTTCAGAACTGCGCAATCAAATGTATGGTTTAACTCTGTTAGCTTAATGAGCATATCAGAAATAAGTTTCACACAATGCTTCTGTGTAGTTTTTATTTGAAGATATTATTTTTCCCAATAGTGGCCTCTTAGCACTCAGAATGTCCAATTGCAGTTTCTACAGAAAGAGTGTTTCAGAAAGGCTCAATCAAAAGTAAGGTTCAACTCTGTTAGTTGAATGCACAGAACAGAAAGAAGTTTCATACAATGCTTCTGTGTAGTTTATATTTGAACATATTCTTTTTTCCAGTATTACCCACATAGCGCTACGAATGTCCAGTTGCATTTTCTACAGACAGAGTGTTTCAAAACTGCTCAATCAAAAGTATGGTTTAACTCTGTTAGCTGAATGCTCAGATCAGAAAGAAGTTTCACAGAATGCTTCTGTGTAGTTTATATTTGAATATATTCCTTTTTCCACTACTACTCTCTTAGCGCTCCAAATGTCCAGTTGCATTTTCTACAGAAAGAGTGTTCAGATCTGCTCAATCAAAAGTATGGTTTAACTCTGTTAGCTGAATGCACAGATCAGAAAGAAGTTTCACAGAATGATTCTGTGTAGTTTATACTTGGAGACATTCCTTTTTCCACTATTACCCTCTTAGCGCTCCGAATCTCCACTTGCATTTTCTACAGAAAGAGTGTTTCAGAACGGCTCAATCAAAACTAAGGTTCAACTCTTTTAGTTGAACAAACAGAACAGAAAGAAGTTTCACACAATTCTTCTGTGTAGTTTTTATTTGTAGACATTCTTTTTCCCAATATAAGCCTCTTAGCGCTCAGAATGTCCAATTGCAGTTTCTACAGAAAGAGTGTTTCAGAACGGCTCAATCAAAAGTAAGGTTCAACTCTGGTAGTTGAATGCACAGAACAGAAAGAAGTTTCATACAATGCTTCTGTGTAGTTTATATTTGAACATATTCTTTTTTCCACTATTACCCACTTAGCGCTACGAATGTCCAGTTGCATTTTCTACAGACAGAGTGTTTCAAAACTGCTCAATCAAAAGTATGGTTTAACTCTGTTAGCTGAATGCTCAGATCAGAAAGAAGTTTCACAGAATGCTTCTGTGTAGTTTATATTTGAATATATTCCTTTTTCCACTACTACTCTCTTAGCGCTCCAAATGTCCAGTTGCATTTTCTACAGAAAGAGTGTTCAGATCTGCTCAATCAAAAGTATGGTTTAACTCTGTTAGCTGAATGCACAGATCAGAAAGAAGTTTCACAGAATGATTCTGTGTAGTTTATATTTGGAGACATTTCTTTTTCCACTATTACCCTCTTAGCGCTCCGAATCTCCACTTGCATTTTCTACAGAAAGAGTGTTTCAGAACGGCTCAATCAAAACTAAGGTTCAACTCTTTTAGTTGAACAAACAGAACAGAAAGAAGTTTCACACAATTCTTCTGTGCAGTTTTTATTTGTAGACATTCTTTTTCCCAATATAGGCCTCTTAGCGCTCAGAATGTCCAATTGCAGTTTCTACAGAAAGAGTGTTTCAGAACGGCTCAATCAAAAGTAAGGTTCAACTCTGTTAGTTGAATGCACAGAACAGAAAGAAGTTTCATACAATGCTTCTGTGTAGTTTATATTTGAACATATTCTTTTTTCCTCTATTACCCACTTAGTGCTACGAATGTCCAATTGCATTTTCTACAGACAGAGTGTTTCAAAACTGCTCAATCAAAAGTATGGTTTAACTCTGTTAGCTGAATGCTCAGATCAGAAGGAAGTTTCACAGAATGCTTCTGTGTAGTTTATATTTGAATATATTCCTTTTTCCTCTACTACGCTCTTAGCGCTCCAAATATCCAGTTGCATTTTCTACAGAAAGAGTGTTCAGATCTGCTCAATCAAAAGTATGTTTTAACTCTGTTAGCTGAATGCACAGATCAGAAAGAAGTTTCACCGAATGATTCTGTGTAGTTTATATTTGAAGACATTCCTTTTTCCACTATTACCCTCTTAGCGCTCCGAATCTCCACTTGCATTTTCTACAAAAAGAGTGTTTCATAACTGCTCAATCAAAAATATGTTTTATCTCTGTTAACTGAATTTACAGATCAGAAATAAGTTTCACAGAATGCATCTGTGTAGTTTTTATTTGAAGATATTCTTTTTCCCAATGTAGGCCTCTTAGCGCTTAGCATGTCCAATTGCAGTTTCTACAGAAAGAGTGTTTCAGAACGGCTCAATCAAAAGTAAGGTTCAACTCTGTTAGTTGAATGCACAGAACAGAAAGAATTTTCACAGAATGCTACTGTGTAGTTTATATTTGAATATATTCCTTTTTCCACTATTACCCTCTTAGCGCTCCGAATGTCCACTTGCATTTTCTACAGAAAGAGTGTTCAGAACTGCGCAATCAAAAGTATGGTTTAACTCTGTTAGCTTAATGAACATATCAGTAATAAGCTTCACACAATGCTTCTGTGTAGTTTTTATTTGAAGATATTATTTTTCCCAATATAGGCCTCTTAGCGCTCAGAATGTCCAATTGCAGTTTCTACAGAAAGAGTGTTTCAGAAAGGCTCAATCAAAAGTAAGGTTCAACTCTGTTAGTTGAATGCACAGAACAGAAAGAAGTTTCATACAATGCTTCTGTGTAGTTTATATTTGAACATATTCTTTTTTCCACTATTACCCACTTAGCGCTACGAATGTCCAGTTGCATTTTCTACAGACAGAGTGTTTCAAAACTGCTCAATCAAAAGTATGGTTTAACTCTGTTAGCTGAATGCTCAGATCAGAAAGAAGTTTCACAGAATGCTTCTGTGTAGTTTATATTTGAATATATTCCTTTTTCCACTACTACTCTCTTAGCGCTCCAAATGTCCAGTTGCATTTTCTACAGAAAGAGTGTTCAGATCTGCTCAATCAAAAGTATGGTTTAATTCTGTTAGCTGAATGCACAGATCAGAAAGAAGTTTCACAGAATGATTCTGTGTAGTTTATATTTGGAGACATTCCTTTTTCCACTATTACCCTCTTAGCGCTCCGAATCTCCACTTGCATTTTCTACAGAAAGAGTGTTTCAGAACGGCTCAATCAAAACTAAGGTTCAACTCTTTTAGTTGAACAAACAGAACAGAAAGAAGTTTCACACAATTCTTCTGTGTAGTTTTTATTTGTAGACATTCTTTTTCCCAATATAGGCCTCTTAGCGCTCAGAATGTCCAATTGCAGTTTCTACAGAAAGAGTGTTTCAGAACTGCTCAATCAAAAGTAAGGTTCAACTCTGTTAGTTGAATGCACAGAACAGAAAGAAGTTTCATACAATGCTTCTGTGTAGTTTATATTTGAACATATTCTTTTTTCCTCTATTACCCACTTAGTGCTACGAATGTCCAGTTGCATTTTCTACAGACAGAGTGTTTCAAAACTGCTCAATCAAAAGTATGGTTTAACTCTGTTAGCTGAATTCTCAGATCAGAAAGAAGTTTCACAGAATGCTTCTGTGTAGTTTATATTTGAATATATTCCTTTTTCCTCTACTACGCTCTTAGCGCTCCAAATGTCCAGTTGCATTTTCTACAGAAAGAGTGTTCAGATCTGCTCAATCAAAAGTATGGTTTAACTCAGTTAGCTGAATGCACAGATCAGAAAGAAGTTTCACCGAATGATTCTGTGTAGTTTATATTTGAAGACATTCCTTTTTCCACTATTACCCTCTTAGCGCTCCGAATCTCCACTTGCATTTTCTACAAAAAGAGTGTTTCATAACTGCTCAATCAAAAATATGTTTTATCTCTGTTAACTGAATTTACAGATCAGAAATAAGTTTCACAGAATGCATCTGTGTAGTTTTTATTTGAAGATATTCTTTTTCCCAATGTAGGCCTCTTAGCGCTTAGCATGTCCAATTGCAGTTTCTACAGAAAGAGTGTTTCAGAACGGCTCAATCAAAAGTAAGGTTCAACTCTGTTAGTTGAATGCACAGAACAGAAAGAATTTTCACAGAATGCTACTGTGTAGTTTATATTTGAATATATTACTTTTTCCACTACTACGCTCTTAGCGCTCCAAATGTCCAGTTGCATTTTCTACAGAAAGAGTGTTCAGATCTTCTCAATCAAAATATGGTTTAACTCTGTTAGCTGAATGCACAGATCAGAAAGAAGTTTCACCGAATGATTCTGTGTAGTTTATATTTGAAGACATTCCTTTTTCCACTATTACCCTCTTAGCGCTCCGAATCTCCACTTGCATTTTCTACAAAAAGAGTGTTTCATAACTGCTCAATCAAAAATATGTTTTATCTCTGTTAACTGAATTTACAGATCAGAAATAAGTTTCACAGAATGCATCTGTGTAGTTTTTATTTGAAGATATTCTTTTTCCCAATGTAGGCCTCTTAGCGCTTAGCATGTCCAATTGCAGTTTCTACAGAAAGAGTGTTTCAGAACGGCTCAATCAAAAGTAAGGTTCAAATCTGTTAGTTGAATGCACAGAACAGAAAGAATTTTCACAGAATGCTACTGTGTAGTTTATATTTGAATATATTCCTTTTTCCACTATTACCCTCTTAGCGCTCCGAATGTCCACTTGCATTTTCTACAGAAAGAGTGTTCAGAACTGCGCAATCAAAAGTATGGTTTAACTCTGTTAGCTTAATGAGCATATCAGAAATAAGTTTGACACAATGCTTCTGTGTAGTTTTTATTTGAAGATATTATTTTTCCCAATAGAGGCCTCTTAGCACTCAGAATGTCCAATTGCAGTTTCTACAGAAAGAGTGTTTCAGAAAGGCTCAATCAAAAGTAAGGTTCAACTCTGTTAGTTGAATGCACAGAACAGAAAGAAGTTTCATACAATGCTTCTGTGTAGTTTATATTTGAACATATTCTTTTTTCCTCTATTACCCACTTAGTGCTACGAATGTCCAGTTGCATTTTCTACAGACAGAGTGTTTCAAAACTGCTCAATCAAAAGTATGGTTTAACTCTGTTAGCTGAATGCTCAGATCAGAAAGAAGTTTCACAGAATGCTTCTGTGTAGTTTATATTTGAATATATTCCTTTTTCCTCTACTACGCTCTTAGCGCTCCAAATGTCCAGTTGCATTTTCTACAGAAAGAGTGTTCAGATCTGCTCAATCAAAAGTATGGTTTAACTCTGTTAGCTGAATGCACAGATCAGAAAGAAGTTTCACCGAATGATTCTGTGTAGTTTATATTTGAAGACATTCCTTTTTCCACTATTACCCTCTTAGCGCTCCGAATCTCCACTTGCATTTTCTACAAAAAGAGTGTTTCATAACTGCTCAATCAAAAATATGTTTTATCTCTGTTAACTGAATTTACAGATCAGAAATAAGTTTCACAGAATGCATCTGTGTAGTTTTTATTTGAAGATATTATTTTTCCCAATGTAGGCCTCTTAGCGCTTAGCATGTCCAATTGCAGTTTCTACAGAAAGAGTGTTTCAGAACGGCTCAATCAAAAGTAAGGTTCAACTCTGTTAGTTGAATGCACAGAACAGAAAGAATTTTCACAGAATGCTACTGTGTAGTTTATATTTGAATATATTACTTTTTCCACTACTACGCTCTTAGCGCTCCAAATGTCCAGTTGCATTTTCTACAGAAAGAGTGTTCAGATCTTCTCAATCAAAATATGGTTTAACTCTGTTAGCTGAATGCACAGATCAGAAAGAAGTTTCACCGAATGATTCTGTGTAGTTTATATTTGAAGACATTCCTTTTTCCACTATTACCCTCTTAGCGCTCCGAATCTCCACTTGCATTTTCTACAAAAAGAGTGTTTCATAACTGCTCAATCAAAAATAAGTTTTATCTGTGTTAACTGAATTTACAGATCAGAAATAAGTTTCACAGAATGCATCTGTGTAGCTTTATTTGAAGATATTCTTTTTCCCAATGTAGGCCTCTTAGCGCTTAGCATGTCCAATTGCAGTTTCTACAGAAAGAGTGTTTCAGAACGGCTCAATCAAAAGTAAGGTTCAAATCTGTTAGTTGAATGCACAGAACAGAAAGAATTTTCACAGAATGCTACTGTGTAGTTTATATTTGAATATATTCCTTTTTCCACTATTACCCTCTTAGCGCTCCGAATGTCCACTTGCATTTTCTACAGAAAGAGTGTTCAGAACTGCGCAATCAAAAGTATGGTTTAACTCTGTTAGCTTAATGAGCATATCAGAAATAAGTTTGACACAATGCTTCTGTGTAGTTTTTATTTGAAGATATTATTTTTCCCAATAGAGGCCTCTTAGCACTCAGAATGTCCAATTGCAGTTTCTACAGAAAGAGTGTTTCAGAAAGGCTCAATCAAAAGTAAGGTTCAACTCTGTTAGTTGAATGCACAGAACAGAAAGAAGTTTCATACAATGCTTCTGTGTAGTTTATATTTGAACATATTCTTTTTTCCAGTATTACCCACATAGCGCTACGAATGTCCAGTTGCATTTTCTACAGACAGAGTGTTTCAAAACTGCTCAATCAAAAGTATGGTTTAACTCTGTTAGCTGAATGCTCAGATCAGAAAGAAGTTTCACAGAATGCTTCTGTGTAGTTTATATTTGAATATATTCCTTTTTCCACTACTACTCTCTTAGCGCTCCAAATGTCCAGTTGCATTTTCTACAGAAAGAGTGTTCAGATCTGCTCAATCAAAAGTATGGTTTAACTCTGTTAGCTGAATGCACAGATCAGAAAGAAGTTTCACAGAATGATTCTGTGTAGTTTATACTTGGAGACATTCCTTTTTCCACTATTACCCTCTTAGCGCTCCGAATCTCCACTTGCATTTTCTACAGAAAGAGTGTTTCATAACGGCTCAATCAAAACTAAGGTTCAACTCTTTTAGTTGAACAAACAGAACAGAAAGAAGTTTCACACAATTCTTCTGTGTAGTTTTTATTTGTAGACATTCTTTTTCCCAATATAAGCCTCTTAGCGCTCAGAATGTCCAATTGCAGTTTCTACAGAAAGAGTGTTTCAGAACGGCTCAATCAAAAGTAAGGTTCAACTCTGTTATTTGAATGCACAGAACAGAAAGAAGTTTCATACAATGCTTCTGTGTAGTTTATATTTGAACATATTCTTTTTTCCACTATTACCCACTTAGCGCTACGAATGTCCAGTTGCATTTTCTACAGACAGAGTGTTTCAAAACTGCTCAATCAAAAGTATGGTTTAACTCTGTTAGCTGAATGCTCAGATCAGAAAGAAGTTTCACAGAATGCTTCTGTGTAGTTTATATTTGAATATATTCCTTTTTCCACTACTACTCTCTTAGCGCTCCAAATGTCCAGTTGCATTTTCTACAGAAAGAGTGTTCAGATCTGCTCAATCAAAAGTATGGTTTAACTCTGTTATCTGAATGCACAGATCAGAAAGAAGTTTCACAGAATGATTCTGTGTAGATTATATTTGGAGACATTCCTTTTTCCACTATTACCCTCTTAGCGCTCCGAATCTCCACTTGCATTTTCTACAGAAAGAGTGTTTCAGAACGGCTCAATCAAAACTAAGGTTCAACTCTTTTAGTTGAACAAACAGAACAGAAAGAAGTTTCACACAATTCTTCTGTGCAGTTTTTATTTGTAGACATTCTTTTTCCCAATATAGGCCTCTTAGCGCTCAGAATGTCCAATTGCAGTTTCTACAGAAAGAGTGTTTCAGAACGGCTCAATCAAAAGTAAGGTTCAACTCTGTTAGTTGAATGCACAGAACAGAAAGAAGTTTCATAGAATGCTTCTGTGTAGTTTATATTTGAACATATTCTTTTTTCCTCTATTACCCACTTAGTGCTACGAATGTCCAGTTGCATTTTCTACAGACAGAGTGTTTCAAAACTGCTCAATCAAAAGTATGGTTTAACTCTGTTAGCTGAATGCTCAGATCAGAAGGAAGTTTCACAGAATGCTTCTGTGTAGTTTATATTTGAATATATTCCTTTTTCCTCTACTACGCTCTTAGCGCTCCAAATGTCCAGTTGCATTTTCTACAGAAAGAGTGTTCAGATCTGCTCAATCAAAAGTATGGTTTAACTCTGTTAGCTGAATGCACAGATCAGAAAGAAGTTTCACCGAATGATTCTGTGTAGTTTATATTTGAAGACATTCCTTTTTCCACTATTACCCTCTTAGCGCTCCGAATCTCCACTTGCATTTTCTACAAAAAGAGTGTTTCATAACTGCTCAATCAAAAATATATTTTATCTCTGTTAACTGAATTTACAGATCAGAAATAAGTTTCACAGAATGCATCTGTGTAGTTATTATTTGAAGATATTCTTTTTCCCAATGTAGGCCTCTTAGCGCTTAGCATGTCCAATTGCAGTTTCTACAGAAAGAGTGTTTCAGAACGGCTCAATCAAAAGTAAGGTTCAACTCTGTTAGTTGAATGCACAGAACAGAAAGAATTTTCACAGAATGCTACTGTGTAGTTTATATTTGAATATATTCCTTTTTCCACTATTACCCTCTTAGCGCTCCGAATGTCCACTTGCATTTTCTACAGAAAGAGTGTTCAGATCTTCTCAATCAAAAGTATGGTTTAACTCTGTTAGCTGAATGCACAGATCAGAAAGAAGTTTCACCGAATGATTCTGTGTAGTTTATATTTGAAGACATTCCTTTTTCCACTATTACCCTCTTAGCGCTCCGAATCTCCACTTGCATTTTCTACAAAAAGAGTGTTTCATAACTGCTCAATCAAAAATATGTTTTATCTCTGTTAACTGAATTTACAGATCAGAAATAAGTTTCACAGAATGCATCTGTGTAGTTTTTATTTGAAGATATTCTTTTTCCCAATGTAGGCCTCTTAGCGCTTAGCATGTCCAATTGCAGTTTCTACAGAAAGAGTGTTTCAGAACGGCTCAATCAAAAGTAAGGTTCAAATCTGTTAGTTGAATGCACAGAACAGAAAGAATTTTCACAGAATGCTACTGTGTAGTTTATATTTGAATATATTCCTTTTTCCACTATTACCCTCTTAGCGCTCCGAATGTCCACTTGCATTTTCTACAGAAAGAGTGTTCAGAACTGCGCAATCAAATGTATGGTTTAACTCTGTTAGCTTAATGAGCATATCAGAAATAAGTTTCACACAATGCTTCTGTGTAGTTTTTATTTGAAGATATTATTTTTCCCAATAGTGGCCTCTTAGCACTCAGAATGTCCAATTGCAGTTTCTACAGAAAGAGTGTTTCAGAAAGGCTCAATCAAAAGTAAGGTTCAACTCTGTTAGTTGAATGCACAGAACAGAAAGAAGTTTCATACAATGCTTCTGTGTAGTTTATATTTGAACATATTCTTTTTTCCAGTATTACCCACATAGCGCTACGAATGTCCAGTTGCATTTTCTACAGACAGAGTGTTTCAAAACTGCTCAATCAAAAGTATGGTTTAACTCTGTTAGCTGAATGCTCAGATCAGAAAGAAGTTTCACAGAATGCTTCTGTGTAGTTTATATTTGAATATATTCCTTTTTCCACTACTACTCTCTTAGCGCTCCAAATGTCCAGTTGCATTTTCTACAGAAAGAGTGTTCAGATCTGCTCAATCAAAAGTATGGTTTAACTCTGTTAGCTGAATGCACAGATCAGAAAGAAGTTTCACAGAATGATTCTGTGTAGTTTATACTTGGAGACATTCCTTTTTCCACTATTACCCTCTTAGCGCTCCGAATCTCCACTTGCATTTTCTACAGAAAGAGTGCTTCAGAACGGCTCAATCAAAACTAAGGTTCAACTCTTTTAGTTGAACAAACAGAACAGAAAGAAGTTTCACACAATTCTTCTGTGTAGTTTTTATTTGTAGACATTCTTTTTCCCAATATAAGCCTCTTAGCGCTCAGAATGTCCAATTGCAGTTTCTACAGAAAGAGTGTTTCAGAACGGCTCAATCAAAAGTAAGGTTCAACTCTGGTAGTTGAATGCACAGAACAGAAAGAAGTTTCATACAATGCTTCTGTGTAGTTTATATTTGAACATATTCTTTTTTCCACTATTACCCACTTAGCGCTACGAATGTCCAGTTGCATTTTCTACAGACAGAGTGTTTCAAAACTGCTCAATCAAAAGTATGGTTTAACTCTGTTAGCTGAATGCTCAGATCAGAAAGAAGTTTCACAGAATGCTTCTGTGTAGTTTATATTTGAATATATTCCTTTTTCCACTACTACTCTCTTAGCGCTCCAAATGTCCAGTTGCATTTTCTACAGAAAGAGTGTTCAGATCTGCTCAATCAAAAGTATGGTTTAACTCTGTTAGCTGAATGCACAGATCAGAAAGAAGTTTCACAGAATGATTCTGTGTAGTTTATATTTGGAGACATTCCTTTTTCCACTATTACGCTCTTAGCGCTCCGAATCTCCACTTGCATTTTCTACAGAAAGAGTGTTTCAGAACGGCTCAATCAAAACTAAGGTTCAACTCTTTTAGTTGAACAAACAGAACAGAAAGAAGTTTCACACAATTCTTCTGTGCAGTTTTTATTTGTAGACATTCTTTTTCCCAATATAGGCCTCTTAGCGCTCAGAATGTCCAATTGCAGTTTCTACAGAAAGAGTGTTTCAGAACGGCTCAATCAAAAGTAAGGTTCAACTCTGTTAGTTGAATGCACAGAACAGAAAGAAGTTTCATACAATGCTTCTGTGTAGTTTATATTTGAACATATTCTTTTTTCCTCTATTACCCACTTAGTGCTACGAATGTCCAGTTGCATTTTCTACAGACGGAGTGTTTCAAAACTGCTCAATCAAAAGTATGGTTTAACTCTGTTAGCTGAATGCTCAGATCAGAAGGAAGTTTCACAGAATGCTTCTGTGTAGTTTATATTTGAATATATTCCTTTTTCCTCTAGTACGCTCTTAGCGCTCCAAATATCCAGTTGCATTTTCTACAGAAAGAGTGTTCAGATCTGCTCAATCAAAAGTATGGTTTAACTCTGTTAGCTGAATGCACAGATCAGAAAGAAATTTCACCGAATGATTCTGTGTAGTTTATATTTGAAGACATTCCTTTTTCCACTATTACCCACTTAGCGCTCCGAATCTCCACTTGCATTTTCTACAAAAAGAGTGTTTCATAACTGCTCAATCAAAAATATGTTTTATCTCTGTTAACTGAATTTACAGATCAGAAATAAGTTTCACAGAATGCATCTGTGTAGTTATTATTTGAAGATATTCTTTTTCCCAATGTAGGCCTCTTAGCGCTTAGCATGTCCAATTGCAGTTTCTACAGAAAGAGTGTTTCAGAACGGCTCAATCAAAAGTAAGGTTCAACTCTGTTAGTTGAATGCACAGAACAGAAAGAATTTTCACAGAATGCTACTGTGTAGTTTATATTTGAATATATTCCTTTTTCCACTATTACCCTCTTAGCGCTCCGAATGTCCACTTGCATTTTCTACAGAAAGAGTGTTCAGAACTGCGCAATCAAAAGTATGGTTTAACTCTGTTAGCTTAATGAACATATCAGTAATAAGCTTCACACAATGCTTCTGTGTAGTTTTTATTTGAAGATATTATTTTTCCCAATATAGGCCTCTTAGCGCTCAGAATGTCCAATTGCAGTTTCTACAGAAAGAGTGTTTCAGAAAGGCTCAATCAAAAGTAAGGTTCAACTCTGTTAGTTGAATGCACAGAACAGAAAGAAGTTTCACAGAATGCTTCTGTGTAGTTTATATTTGAATATATTCCTTTTTCCACTACTACTCTCTTAGCGCTCCAAATGTCCAGTTGCATTTTCTACAGAAAGAGTGTTCAGATCTGCTCAATCAAAGGTATGGTTTAACTCTGTTAGCTGAATGCACAGATCAGAAAGAAGTTTCACAGAATGATTCCGTGTAGTTTATATTTGGAGACATTCCTTTTTCCACTATTACCCTCTTAGCGCTCCGAATCTCCACTTGCATTTTCTACAGAAAGAGTGTTTCAGAACGGCTCAATCAAAACTAAGGTTCAACTATTTTAGTTGAACAAACAGAACAGAAAGAAGTTTCACACAATTCTTCTGTGTAGTTTTTATTTGTAGACATTCTTTTTCCCGATATAGGCCTCTTAGCGCTCAGAATGTCCAATTGCAGTTTCTACAGAAAGAGTGTTTCAGAACGGCTCAATCAAAAGTAAGGTTCAACTCTGTTAGTTGAATGCACAGAACAGAAAGAAGTTTCATACAATGCTTCTGTGTAGTTTATATTTGAACATATTCTTTTTTCCACTATTACCCACTTAGCGCTACGAATGTCCAGTTGCATTTTCTACAGACAGAGTGTTTCAAAACTGCTCAATCGAAAGTATGGTTTAACTCTGTTAGCTGAATGCTCAGATCAGAAAGAAGTTTCACAGAATGCTTCTGTGTAGTTTATATTTGAATATATTCCTTTTTCCACTACTACGCTCTTAGCGCTCCCAATGTCCAGTTGCATTTTCTACAGAAAGAGTGTTCAGATCTGCTCAATCAAAAGTATGGTTTAACTCTGTTAGCTGAATGCACAGATCAGAAAGAAGTTTCCCCGAATGATTTTGTGTAGTTTATATTTGAAGACATTCCTTTTTCCACTATTACCCTCTTAGCGCTCCGAATCTCCACTTGCATTTTCTACAAAAAGAGTGTTTCATAACTGCTCAATCAAAAATATGTTTTATCTCTGTTAACTGAATTTACAGATCAGAAATAAGTTTCACAGAATGCATCTGTGTAGTTTTTATTTGAAGATATTCTTTTTCCCAATGTAGGCCTCTTAGCGCTTAGCATGTCCAATTGCAGTTTCTACAGAAAGAGTGTTTCAGAACAGCTCAATCAAAAGTAAGGTTCAACTCTGTTAGTTGAATGCACAGAACAGAAAGAATTTTCACAGAATGCTACTGTGTAGTTTATATTTGAATATATTCCTTTTTCCACTATTACCCTCTTAGCGCTCCGAATGTCCACTTGCATTTTCTACAGAAAGAGTGTTCAGAACTGCGCAATCAAAAGTATGGTTTAACTCTGTTAGCTTAATGAACATATCAGAAATAAGTTTCACACAATGCTTCTGTGTAGTTTTTATTTGAAGATATTATTTTTCCCAATATAGGCCTCTTAGCGCTCAGAATGTCCAATTGCAGTTTCTACAGAAAGAGTGTTTCAGAAAGGCTCAATCAAAAGTAAGGTTCAACTCTGTTAGTTGAATGCACAGAACAGAAAGAAGTTTCATACAATGCTTCTGTGTAGTTTATATTTGAACATATTCTTTTTTCCACTATAACCCACTTAGCGCTACGAATGTCCAGTTGCATTTTCTACAGACAGAGTGTTTCAAAACTGCTCAATCAAAAGTATGGTTTAACTCTGTTAGCTGAATGCTCAGATCAGAAAGAAGTTTCACAGAATGCTTCTGTGCAGTTTATATTTGAATATATTCCTTTTTCCACTACTACTCTGTTAGCGCTCCAAATGTCCAGTTGCATTTTCTACAGAAAGAGTGTTCAGATCTGGTCAATCAAAGTATGGTTTAACTCTGTTAGCTGAATGCACAGATCAGAAAGAAGTTTCAAAGAATTATTCTGTGTAGTTTATATTTGGAGACATTCCTTTTTCCACTATTACCCTCTTAGCGCTCCGAATCTCCACTTGCATTGTCTACGAGTGTTTCAGAACGGCTCAATCAAAACTAAGGTTCAACTCTTTTAGTTGAACAAACAGAACAGAAAGAAGTTTCACACAATTCTTCTGTGTAGTTTTTATTTGTAGACATTCTTTTTCCCAGTATAGGCCTCTTAGCGCTCAGAATGTCCAATTGCAGTTTCTACAGAAAGACTGTTTCAGAACGGCTCAATCAAAAGTAAGGTTCAACTCTGTTAGTTGAATGCACAGAACAGAAAGAAGTTTCATACAATGCTTCTGTGTAGTTTATATTTGAACATATTCTTTTTTCCACTATTACCCACTTAGCGCTACGAATGTCCAGTTGCATTTTCTACAGACAGAGTGTTTCAAAACTGCTCAATCCAAAGTATGGTTTAACTCTGTTAGCTGAATGCTCAGATCAGAAAGAAGTTTCACAGAATGCTTCTGTGTAGTTTATATTTGAATATATTCCTTTTTCCACTACTACGCTCTTAGCGCTCCAAATGTCCAGTTGCATTTTCTACAGAAAGAGTGTTCAGATCTGCTCAATAAAAAGTATGGTTTAACTCTGTTAGCTGAATGCACAGATCAGAAAGAAGTTTCCCCGAATGATTGTGTGTAGTTTATATTTGAAGACATTCCTTTTTCCACTATTACCCTCTTAGCGCTCCGAATCTCCACTTGCATTTTCTACAAAAAGAGTGTTTCATAACTGCTCAATCAAAAATATGTTTTATCTCTGTTAACTGAATTTACAGATCAGAAATAAGTTTCACAGAATGCATCTGTGTAGTTTTTATTTGAAGATATTCTTTTTCCCAATGTAGGCCTCTTAGCGCTTAGCATGTCCAATTGCAGTTTCTACAGAAAGAGTGTTTCAGAACAGCTCAATCAAAAGTAAGGTTCAACTCTGTTAGTTGAATGCACAGAACAGAAAGAATTTTCACAGAATGCTACTGTGTAGTTTATATTTGAATATATTCCTTTTTCCACTATTACCCTCTTAGCGCTCCGAATGTCCACTTGCATTTTCTACAGAAAGAGTGTTCAGAACTGCGCAATCAAAAGTATGGTTTAACTCTGTTAGCTTAATGAACATATCAGAAATAAGTTTCACACAATGCTTCTGTGTAGTTTTTATTTGAAGATATTATTTTTCCCAATATAGGCCTCTTAGCGCTCAGAATGTCCAATTGCAGTTTCTACAGAAAGAGTGTTTCAGAAAGGCTCAATCAAAAGTAAGGTTCAACTCTGTTAGTTGAATGCACAGAACAGAAAGAAGTTTCATACAATGCTTCTGTGTAGTTTATATTTGAACATATTCTTTTTTCCACTATTACCCACTTAGCGCTACGAATGTCCAGTTGCATTTTCTACAGACAGAGTGTTTCAAAACTGCTCAATCAAAAGTATGGTTTAACTCTGTTAGCTGAATGCTCAGATCAGAAAGAAGTTTCACAGAATGCTTCTGTGCAGTTTATATTTGAATATATTCCTTTTTCCACTACTACTCTGTTAGCGCTCCAAATGTCCAGTTGCATTTTCTACAGAAAGAGTGTTCAGATCTGGTCAATCAAAGTATGGTTTAACTCTGTTAGCTGAATGCACAGATCAGAAAGAAGTTTCACAGAATGATTCTGTGTAGTTTATATTTGGAGACATTCCTTTTTCCAGTATTACCCTCTTAGCGCTCCGAATCTCCACTTGCATTTTCTACAGAGTGTTTCAGAACGGCTCAATCAAAACTAAGGTTCAACTCTTTTAGTTGAACAAACAGAACAGAAAGAAGTTTCACACAATTCTTCTGTGTAGTTTTTATTTGTAGACATTCTTTTTACCAGTATAGGCCTCTTAGCGCTCAGAATGTCCAATTGCAGTTTCTACAGAAAGAGTGTTTCAGAACGGCTCAATCAAAAGTAAGGTTCAACTCTGTTAGTTGAATGCACAGAACAGAAAGAAGTTTCATACAATGTTTCTGTGTAGTTTATATTTGAACATATTCTTTTTTCCACTATTACCCACTTAGCGCTACGAATGTCCAGTTGCATTTTCTACAGACAGAGTGTTTCAAAACTGCTCAATCCAAAGTATGGTTTAACTCTGTTAGCTGAATGCTCAGATCAGAAAGAAGTTTCACAGAATGCTTCTGTGTAGTTTATATTTGAATATATTCCTTTTTCCACTACTACGCTCTTAGCGCTCCAAATGTCCAGTTGCATTTTCTACAGAAAGAGTGTTCAGATCTGCTCAATCAAAAGTATGGTTTAACTCTGTTAGCTGAATGCACAGATCAGAAATAAGTTTCCCCGAATGATTCTCTGTAGTTTATATTTGAAGACATTCCTTTTTCCACTCTTACCCTCTTAGCGCTCTGAATCTCCACTTGCATTTTCTACAAAAAGAGTGTTTCATAACTGCTCAATCAAAAATATGTTTTATCTCTGTTAACTGAATTTACAGATCAGAAATAAGTTTCACAGAATGCATCTGTGTAGTTTTTATTTGAAGATATTATTTTTCCCAATGTAGGCCTCTTAGCGCTTAGCATGTCCAATTGCAGTTTCTACAGAAAGAGTGTTTCAGAACGGCTCAATCAAAAGTAAGGTTCAACTCTGTTAGTTGAATGCACAGAACAGAAAGAATTTTCACAGAATGCTACTGTGTAGTTTATATTTGAATATATTCCTTTTTCCACTATTACCCTCTTAGCGCTCCGAATGTCCACTTGCATTTTCTACAGAAAGAGTGTTCAGAACTGCGCAATCAAAAGTATGGTTTAACTCTGTTAGCTTAATGAACATATCAGAAATAAGTTTCACACAACGCTTCTGTGTAGTTTTTATTTGAAGATATTATTTTTCCCAATATAGGCCTCTTAGCGCTCAGAATGTCCAATTGCAGTTTCTACAGAAAGAGTGTTTCAGAAAGGCTCAATCAAAAGTAAGGTTCAACTCTGTTAGTTGAATGCACAGAACAGAAAGAAGTTTCATACAATGCTTCTGTGTAGTTTATATTTGAACATATTCTTTTTTCCACTATTACCCACTTAGCGCTACGAATGTCCAGTTGCATTTTC
This sequence comes from Symphalangus syndactylus, assembly GCF_028878055.3. NCBI lineage: Eukaryota > Metazoa > Chordata > Mammalia > Primates > Hylobatidae > Symphalangus > Symphalangus syndactylus. The sequence goes on from NC_072427.2 coordinate 2,642,405, forward strand.
TACAGACAGAGTGTTTCAAAACTGCTCAATCAAAAGTATGGTTTAACTCTGTTAGCTGAATGCTCAGATCAGAAAGAAGTTTCACAGAATGCTTCTGTGTAGTTTATATTTGAATATATTCCTTTTTCCACTACTACTCTCTTAGCGCTCCAAATGTCCAGTTGCATTTTCTACAGAAAGAGTGTTCAGATCTGCTCAATCAAAAGTATGGTTTAACTCTGTTAGCTGAATGCACAGATCAGAAAGAAGTTTCACAGAATGATTCTGTGTAGTTTATATTTGGAGACATTCCTTTTTCCACTATTACACTCTTAGCGCTCCGAATCTCCACTTGCATTTTCTACAGAAAGAGTGTTTCAGAACGGCTCAATCAAAACTAAGGTTCAACTCTTTTAGTTGAACAAACAGAACAGAAAGAAGTTTCACACAATTCTTCTCTGTAGTTTTTATTTGTAGACATTCTTTTTCCCAATATAGGCCTCTTAGCGCTCAGAATGTCCAATTGCAGTTTCTACAGAAAGAGTGTTTCAGAATGGCTCAATCAAAAGTAAGGTTCAACTCTGTTAGTTGAATGCACAGAACAGAAAGAAGTTTCATACAATGCTTCTGTGTAGTTTATATTTGAACATATTCTTTTTTCCACTAATACCCAGTTAGCGCTACGAATGTCCAGTTGCATTTTCTACAGACAGAGTGTTTCAAAACTGCTCAATCAAAAGTATGGTTTAACTCTGTTAGCTGAATGCTCAGATCAGAAAGAAGTTTCACAGAATGCTTCTGTGTAGTTTATATTTGAATATATTCCTTTTTCCACTACTACGCTCTTAGCGCTCCAAATGTCCAGTTGCATTTTCTACAGAAAGAGTGTTCAGATCTGCTCAATAAAAAGTATGGTTTAACTCTGTTAGCTGAATGCACAGATCAGAAAGAAGTTTCACCGAATGATTCTGGGTAGTTTATATTTGAAGACATTCCTTTTTCCACTATTACCCCCTTAGCGCTCCGAATCTCCACTTGCATTTTCTACAAAAAGAGTGTTTCATAACTGCTCAATCAAAAATATGTTTTATCTCTGTTAACTGAATTTACAGATCAGAAATAAGTTTCACAGAATGCATCTGTGTAGTTTTTATTTGAAGATATTCTTTTTCCCAATGTAGGCCTCTTAGCGCTTAGCATGTCCAATTGCAGTTTCTACAGAAAGAGTGTTTCAGAACGGCTCAATCAAAAGTAATGTTCAACTCTGTTAGTTCAATGCACAGAACAGAAAAAATTTTCACAGAATGCTACTGTGTAGTTTATATTTGAATATATTCCTTTTTCCACTATTACCCTCTTAGCGCTCTGAATGTCCACTTGCATTTTCTACAGAAAGAGTGTTCAGAACTGCGCAATCAAAAGTATGGTTTAACTCTGTTAGCTTAATGAACATATCAGAAATAAGTTTCACGCAACGCTTCTGTGTAGTTTTTATTTGAAGATATTATTTTTCCCAATATAGGCCTCTTAGCGCTCAGAATGTCCAATTGCAGTTTCTACAGAAAGAGTGTTTCAGAAAGGCTCAATCAAAAGTAAGGTTCAACTCTGTTAGTTGAATGCACAGAACAGAAAGAAGTTTCATACACTGCTTCTGTGTAGTTTATATTTGAACATATTCTTTTTTCCACTATTAAACACTTAGCGCTACGAATGTCCAGTTGCATTTTCTACAGACAGAGTGTTTCAAAACTGCTCAATCAAAAGTATGGTTTAACTCTGTTAGCTGAATGCTCAGATCAGAAAGAAGTTTCACAGAATGCTTCTGTGTAGTTTATATTTTAATATATTCCTTTTTCCACTACTACTCTCTTAGCGCTCCAAATGTCCAGTTGCATTTTCTACAGAAAGAGTGTTCAGATCTGCTCAATCAAAAGTATGGTTTAACACTGTTAGCTGAATGCACAGATCAGAAAGCAGTTTCACAGAATGATTCTGTGTAGTTTATATTTGGAGACATTCCTTTTTCCACTATTACCCTCTTAGCGCTCCGAATCTCCACTTGCATTTTCTAAAGAAAGAGTGCTTCATAACTGCTCAATCAAAAATATGTTTTATCTCTGTTAACTGAATTTACAGATCAGAAATAAGTTTCACACAATGCTTCTGTGTAGTTTTTATTTGAAGATATTATTTTTCCCAATATAGGTCTCTTAGCGCTCAGAATGTCCAATTGCAGTTTCTACAGAAAGAGTGTTTCAGAAAGGCTCAATCAAAAGTAAGGTTCAACTCTGTTAGTTGAATGCACAGAACAGAAAATATTTCATACAATGCTTCTGTGTAGTTTATATTTGAACATATTCTTTTTTCCACTATTACCCACTTAGCGCTACGAGTGTCCAGTTGCATTTTCTACAGACAGAGGGTTTCAAAACTGCTCAATCAAAAGTATGGTTTAACTCTGTTAGCTGAATGCTCAGATCAGAAAGAAGTTTCACAGAATGCTTCTGTGTAGTTTATATTTGAATATATTCCTTTTTCCACTACTACTCTCTTAGCGCTCCAAATGTCCAGTTGCATTTTCTACAGAAAGAGTGTTCAGATCTGCTCAATCAAAAGTATGGTTTAACTCTGTTATCTGAATGCACAGATCAGAAAGAAGTTTCACAGAATGATTCTGTGTAGTTTATATTTGGAGACATTCTTTTTTCCACTATTACCCTCTTAGCGCTCCGAATCTCCACTTGCATTTTCTACAGAAAGAGTGTTTCAGAACGGCTCAATCAAAACTAAGGTTCAACTCTTTTAGTTGAACAAACAGAACAGAAAGAAGTTTCACACAATTCTTCTGTGCAGTTTTTATTTGTAGACATTCTTTTTCCCAATATAGGCCTCTTAGCGCTCAGAATGTCCAATTGCAGTTTCTACAGAAAGAGTGTTTCAGAACGGCTCAATCAAAAGTAAGGTTCAACTCTGTTAGTTGAATGCACAGAACAGAAAGAAGTTTCATACAATGCTTCTGTGTAGTTTATATTTGAACATATTCTTTTTTCCTCTATTACCCACTTAGTGCTACGAATGTCCAGTTGCATTTTCTACAGACAGAGTGTTTCAAAACTGCTCAATCAAAAGTATGGTTTAACTCTGCTAGCTGAATGCTCAGATCAGAAGGAAGTTTCACAGAATGCTTCTGTGTAGTTTATATTTGAATATATTCCTTTTTCCTCTACTACGCTCTTAGCGCTCCAAAGGTCCAGTTGCATTTTCTACAGAAAGAGTGTTCAGATCTGCTCAATCAAAAGTATGGTTTAACTCTGTTAGCTGAATGCACAGATCAGAAAGAAGTTTCACCGAATGATTCTGTGTAGTTTATATTTGAAGACATTCCTTTTTCCACTATTACCCTCTTAGCGCTCCGAATCTCCACTTGCATTTTCTACAAAAAGAGTGTTTCATAACTGCTCAATCAAAAATATGTTTTATCTCTGTTAACTGAATTTACAGATCAGAAATAAGTTTCACAGAATGCATCTGTGTAGTTATTATTTGAAGATATTCTTTTTCCCAATGTAGGCCTCTTAGCGCTTAGCATGTCCAATTGCAGTTTCTACAGAAAGAGTGTTTCAGAACGGCTCAATCAAAAGTAAGGTTCAACTCTGTTAGTTGAATGCACAGAACAGAGAGAATTTTCACAGAATGCTACTGTGTAGTTTATATTTGAATATATTCCTTTTTCCACTATTACCCTCTTAGCGCTCCGAATGTCCACTTGCATTTTCTACAGAAAGAGTGTTCAGATCTTCTCAATCAAAAGTATGGTTTAACTCTGTTAGCTGAATGCACAGATCAGAAAGAAGTTTCACCGAATGATTCTGTGTAGTTTATATTTGAAGACATTCCTTTTTCCACTATTACCCTCTTAGCGCTCCGAATCTCCACTTGCATTTTCTACAAAAAGAGTGTTTCATAACTGCTCAATCAAAAATATGTTTTATCTCTGTTAACTGAATTTACAGATCAGAAATAAGTTTCACAGAATGCATCTGTGTAGTTTTTATTTGAAGATATTATTTTTCCCAATGTAGGCCTCTTAGCGCTTAGCATGTCCAATTGCAGTTTCTACAGAAAGAGTGTTTCAGAACGGCTCAATCAAAAGTAAGGTTCAACTCTGTTAGTTGAATGCACAGAACAGAAAGAATTTTCACAGAATGCTACTGTGTAGTTTATATTTGAATATATTCCTTTTTCCACTATTACCCTCTTAGCGCTCCGAATGTCCACTTGCATTTTCTACAGAAAGAGTGTTCAGAACTGCGCAATCAAAAGTATGGTTTAACTCTGTTAGCTTAATGAACATATCAGAAATAAGTTTCACACAACGCTTCTGTGTAGTTTTTATTTGAAGATATTATTTTTCCCAATATAGGCCTCTTAGCGCTCGGAATGTCCAATTGCAGTTTCTACAGAAAGAGTGTTTCAGAAAGGCTCAATCAAAAGTAAGGTTCAACTCTGTTAGTTGAATGCACAGAACAGAAAGAAGTTTCATACAATGCTTCTGTGTAGTTTATATTTGAACATATTCTTTTTTCCACTATTACCCACTTAGCGCTACGAATGTCCAGTTGCATTTTCTACAGACAGAGTGTTTCAAAACTGCTCAATCAAAAGTATGGTTTAACTCTGTTAGCTGAATGCTCAGATCAGAAAGAAGTTTCACAGAATGCTTCTGTGTAGTTTATATTTGAATATATTCCTTTTTCCACTACTACTCTCTTAGCGCTCCAAATGTCCAGTTGCATTTTCTACAGAAAGAGTGTTCAGATCTGCTCAATCAAAAGTATGGTTTAACTCTGTTAGCTGAATGCACAGATCAGAAAGAAGTTTCACAGAATGATTCTGTGTAGTTTATATTTGGAGACATTCCTTTTTCCACTATTACACTCTTAGCGCTCCGAATCTCCACTTGCATTTTCTACAGAAAGAGTGTTTCAGAACGGCTCAATCAAAACTAAGGTTCAACTCTTTTAGTTGAACAAACAGAACAGAAAGAAGTTTCACACAATTCTTCTCTGTAGTTTTTATTTGTAGACATTCTTTTTCCCAATATAGGCCTCTTAGCGCTCAGAATGTCCAATTGCAGTTTCTACAGAAAGAGTGTTTCAGAATGGCTCAATCAAAAGTAAGGTTCAACTCTGTTAGTTGAATGCACAGAACAGAAAGAAGTTTCATACAATGCTTCTGTGTAGTTTATATTTGAACATATTCTTTTTTCCACTAATACCCACTTAGCGCTACGAATGTCCAGTTGCATTTTCTACAGACAGAGTGTTTCAAAACTGCTCAATCAAAAGTATGGTTTAACTCTGTTAGCTGAATGCTCAGATCAGAAAGAAGTTTCACAGAATGCTTCTGTGTAGTTTATATTTGAATATATTCCTTTTTCCACAACTACGCTCTTAGCGCTCCAAATGTCCAGTTGCATTTTCTACAGAAAGAGTGTTCAGATCTGCTCAATAAAAAGTATGGTTTAACTCTGTTAGCTGAATGCACAGATCAGAAAGAAGTTTCACCGAATGATTCTGGGTAGTTTATATTTGAAGACATTCCTTTTTCCACTATTACCCCCTTAGCGCTCCGAATCTCCACTTGCATTTTCTACAAAAAGAGTGTTTCATAACTGCTCAATCAAAAATATGTTTTATCTCTGTTAACTGAATTTACAGATCAGAAATAAGTTTCACAGAATGCATCTGTGTAGTTTTTATTTGAAGATATTCTTTTTCCCAATGTAGGCCTCTTAGCGCTTAGCATGTCCAATTGCAGTTTCTACAGAAAGAGTGTTTCAGAACGGCTCAATCTAAAGTAATGTTCAACTCTGTTAGTTCAATGCACAGAACAGAAAAAATTTTCACAGAATGCTACTGTGTAGTTTATATTTGAATATATTCCTTTTTCCACTATTACCCTCTTAGCGCTCTGAATGTCCACTTGCATTTTCTACAGAAAGAGTGTTCAGAACTGCGCAATCAAAAGTATGGTTTAACTCTGTTAGCTTAATGAACATATCAGAAATAAGTTTCACGCAACGCTTCTGTGTAGTTTTTATTTGAAGATATTATTTTTCCCAATATAGGCCTCTTAGCGCTCAGAATGTCCAATTGCAGTTTCTACAGAAAGAGTGTTTCAGAAAGGCTCAATCAAAAGTAAGGTTCAACTCTGTTAGTTGAATGCACAGAACAGAAAGAAGTTTCATACACTGCTTCTGTGTAGTTTATATTTGAACATATTCTTTTTTCCACTATTAAACACTTAGCGCTACGAATGTCCAGTTGCATTTTCTACAGACAGAGTGTTTCAAAACTGCTCAATCAAAAGTATGGTTTAACTCTGTTAGCTGAATGCTCAGATCAGAAAGAAGTTTCACAGAATGCTTCTGTGTAGTTTATATTTCAATATATTCCTTTTTCCACTACTACTCTCTTAGCGCTCCAAATGTCCAGTTGCATTTTCTACAGAAAGAGTGTTCAGATCTGCTCAATCAAAAGTATGGTTTAACACTGTTAGCTGAATGCACAGATCAGAAAGCAGTTTCACAGAATGATTCTGTGTAGTTTATATTTGGAGACATTCCTTTTTCCACTATTACCCTCTTAGCGCTCCGAATCTCCACTTGCATTTTCTACAGAAATAGTGCTTCATAACTGCTCAATCAAAAATATGTTTTATCTCTGTTAACTGAATTTACAGATCAGAAATAAGTTTCACACAATGCTTCTGTGTAGTTTTTATTTGAAGATATTATTTTTCCCAATATAGGTCTCTTAGCGCTCAGAATGTCCAATTGCAGTTTCTACAGAAAGAGTGTTTCAGAAAGGCTCAATCAAAAGTAAGGTTCAACTCTGTTAGTTGAATGCACAGAACAGAAAATATTTCATACAATGCTTCTGTGTAGTTTATATTTGAACATATTCTTTTTTCCACTATTACCCACTTAGCGCTACGAGTGTCCAGTTGCATTTTCTACAGACAGAGGGTTTCAAAACTGCTCAATCAAAAGTATGGTTTAACTCTGTTAGCTGAATGCTCAGATCAGAAAGAAGTTTCACAGAATGCTTCTGTGTAGTTTATATTTGAATATATTCCTTTTTCCACTACTACTCTCTTAGCGCTCCAAATGTCCAGTTGCATTTTCTACAGAAAGAGTGTTCAGATCTGCTCAATCAAAAGTATGGTTTAACTCTGTTATCTGAATGCACAGATCAGAAAGAAGTTTCACAGAATGATTCTGTGTAGTTTACATTTGGAGACATTCCTTTTTCCACTATTACACTCTTAGCGCTCCGAATCTCCACTTGCATTTTCTACAGAAAGAGTGTTTCAGAACGGCTCAATCAAAACTAAGGTTCAACTCTTTTAGTTGAACAAACAGAACAGAAAGAAGTTTCACACAATTCTTCTGTGCAGTTTTTATTTGTAGACATTCTTTTTCCCAATATAGGCCTCTTAGCGCTCAGAATGTCCAATTGCAGTTTCTACAGAAAGAGTGTTTCAGAACGGCTCAATCAAAAGTAAGGTTCAACTCTGTTAGTTGAATGCACAGAACAGAAAGAAGTTTCATACAATGCTTCTGTGTAGTTTATATTTGAACATATTCTTTTTTCCTCTATTACCCACTTAGTGCTACGAATGTCCAGTTGCATTTTCTACAGACAGAGTGTTTCAAAACTGCTCAATCAAAAGTATGGTTTAACTCTGCTAGCTGAATGCTCAGATCAGAAGGAAGTTTCACAGAATGCTTCTGTGTAGTTTATATTTGAATATATTCCTTTTTCCTCTACTACGCTCTTAGCGCTCCAAATGTCCAGTTGCATTTTCTACAGAAAGAGTGTTCAGATCTGCTCAATCAAAAGTATGGTTTAACTCTGTTAGCTGAATGCACAGATCAGAAAGAAGTTTCACCGAATGATTCTGTGTAGTTTATATTTGAAGACATTCCTTTTTCCACTATTACCCTCTTAGCGCTCCGAATCTCCACTTGCATTTTCTACAAAAAGAGTGTTTCATAACTGCTCAATCAAAAATATGTTTTATCTCTGTTAACTGAATTTACAGATCAGAAATAAGTTTCACAGAATGCATCTGTGTAGTTATTATTTGAAGATATTCTTTTTCCCAATGTAGGCCTCTTAGCGCTTAGCATGTCCAATTGCAGTTTCTACAGAAAGAGTGTTTCAGAACGGCTCAATCAAAAGTAAGGTTCAACTCTGTTAGTTGAATGCACAGAACAGAGAGAATTTTCACAGAATGCTACTGTGTAGTTTATATTTGAATATATTCCTTTTTCCACTATTACCCTCTTAGCGCTCCGAATGTCCACTTGCATTTTCTACAGAAAGAGTGTTCAGATCTTCTCAATCAAAAGTATGGTTTAACTCTGTTAGCTGAATGCACAGATCAGAAAGAAGTTTCACCGAATGATTCTGTGTAGTTTATATTTGAAGACATTCCTTTTTCCACTATTACCCTCTTAGCGCTCCGAATCTCCACTTGCATTTTCTACAAAAAGAGTGTTTCATAACTGCTCAATCAAAAATATGTTTTATCTCTGTTAACTGAATTTACAGATCAGAAATAAGTTTCACAGAATGCATCTGTGTAGTTTTTATTTGAAGATATTCTTTTTCCCAATGTAGGCCTCTTAGCGCTTAGCATGTCCAATTGCAGTTTCTACAGAAAGAGTGTTTCAGAACGGCTCAATCAAAAGTAAGGTTCAAATCTGTTAGTTGAATGCACAGAACAGAAAGAATTTTCACAGAATGCTACTGTGTAGTTTATATTTGAATATATTCCTTTTTCCACTATTACCCTCTTAGCGCTCCGAATGTCCACTTGCATTTTCTACAGAAAGAGTGTTCAGAACTGCGCAATCAAATGTATGGTTTAACTCTGTTAGCTTAATGAGCATATCAGAAATAAGTTTCACACAATGCTTCTGTGTAGTTTTTATTTGAAGATATTATTTTTCCCAATAGTGGCCTCTTAGCACTCAGAATGTCCAATTGCAGTTTCTACAGAAAGAGTGTTTCAGAAAGGCTCAATCAAAAGTAAGGTTCAACTCTGTTAGTTGAATGCACAGAACAGAAAGCAGTTTCATACAATGCTTCTGTGTAGTTTATATTTGAACATATTCTTTTTTCCAGTATTACCCACATAGCGCTACGAATGTCCAGTTGCATTTTCTACAGACAGAGTGTTTCAAAACTGCTCAATCAAAAGTATGGTTTAACTCTGTTAGCTGAATGCTCAGACCAGAAAGAAGTTTCACAGAATGCTTCTGTGTAGTTTATATTTGAATATATTCCTTTTTCCACTACTACTCTCTTAGCGCTCCAAATGTCCATTTGCATTTTCTACAGAAAGAGTGTTCAGATCTGCTCAATCAAAAGTATGGTTTAACTCTGTTAGCTGAATGCACAGATCAGAAAGAAGTTTCACAGAATGATTCTGTGTAGTTTATACTTGGAGACATTCCTTTTTCCACTATTACCCTCTTAGCGCTCCGAATCTCCACTTGCATTTTCTACAGAAAGAGTGTTTCAGAACGGCTCAATCAAAACTAAGGTTCAACTCTTTTAGTTGAACAAACAGAACAGAAAGAAGTTTCACACAATTCTTCTGTGCAGTTTTTATTTGTAGACATTCTTTTTCCCAATATAGGCCTCTTAGCGCTCAGAATGTCCAATTGCAGTTTCTACAGAAAGAGTGTTTCAGAACGGCTCAATCAAAAGTAAGGTTCAACTCTGTTAGTTGAATGCACAGAACAGAAAGAAGTTTCATACAATGCTTCTGTGTAGTTTATATTTGAACATATTCTTTTTTCCTCTATTACCCACTTAGTGCTACGAATGTCCAGTTGCATTTTCTACAGACAGAGTGTTTCAAAACTGCTCAATCAAAAGTATGGTTTAACTCTGTTAGCTGAATGCTCAGATCAGAAGGAAGTTTCACAGAATGCTTCTTTGTAGTTTATATTTGAATATATTCCTTTTTCCTCTTCTACGCTCTTAGCGCTCCAAATGTCCAGTTGCATTTTCTACAGAAAGAGTGTTCAGATCTGCTCAATCAAAAGTATGGTTTAACTCTGTTAGCTGAATGCACAGATCAGAAAGAAGTTTCACCGAATGATTCTGTGTAGTTTATATTTGAAGACATTCCTTTTTCCACTATTACCCTCTTAGCGCTCCGAATCTCCACTTGCATTTTCTACAAAAAGAGTGTTTCATAACTGCTCAATCAAAAATATGTTTTATCTCTGTTAACTGAATTTACAGATCAGAAATAAGTTTCACAGAATGCATCTGTGTAGTTATTATTTGAAGATATTCTTTTTCCCAATGTAGGCCTCTTAGCGCTTAGCATGTCCAATTGCAGTTTCTACAGAAAGAGTGTTTCAGAACGGCTCAATCAAAAGTAAGGTTCAACTCTGTTAGTTGAATGCACAGAACAGAAAGAATTTTCACAGAATGCTACTGTGTAGTTTATATTTGAATATATTCCTTTTTCCACTATTACCCTCTTAGCGCTCCGAATGTCCACTTGCATTTTCTACAGAAAGTGTGTTCAGAACTGCGCAATCAAAAGTATGGTTTAACTCTGTTAGCTTAATGAACATATCAGAAATAAGTTTCACACAATGCTTCTGTGTAGTTTTTATTTGAAGATATTATTTTTCCCAATAGAGGCCTCTTAGCACTCAGAATGTCCAATTGCACTTTCTACAGAAAGAGTGTTTCAGAAAGGCTCAATCAATAGTAAGGTTCAACTCTGTTAGTTGAATGCACAGAACAGAAAGAAGTTTCATACAATGCTTCTGTGTAGTTTATATTTGAACATATTCTTTTTTCCAGTATTACCCACTTAGCGCTACGAATGTCCAGTTGCATTTTCTACAGACAGAGTGTTTCAAAACTGCTCAATCAAAAGTATGGTTTAACTCTGTTAGCTGAATGCTCAGATCAGAAAGAAGTTTCACAGAATGCTTCTGTGTAGTTTATATTTGAATATATTCCTTTTTCCTCTACTACGCTCTTAGCGCTCCAAATGTCCAGTTGCATTTTCTACAGAAAGAGTGTTCAGATCTGCTCAATCAAAAGCATGGTTTAACTCTGTTAGCTGAATGCACAGATCAGAAAGAAGTTTCACCGAATGATTCTGTGTAGTTTATATTTGAAGACATTCCTTTTTCCACTATTACCCTCTTAGCGCTCCGAATCTCCACTTGCATTTTCTACAAAAAGAGTGTTTCATAACTGCTCAATCAAAAATATGTTTTATCTCTGTTAACTGAATTTACAGATCAGAAATAAGTTTCACAGAATGCATCTGTGTAGTTTTTATTTGAAGATATTCTTTTTCCCAATATAGGCCTCTTAGCGCTTAGCATGTCCAATTGCAGTTTCTACAGAAAGAGTGTTTCAGAACGGCTCAATCAAAAGTAAGGTTCAACTCTGTTAGTTGAATGCACAGAACAGAAAGAATTTTCACAGAATGCTACTGTGTAGTTTATATTTGAATATATTCCTTTTTCCACTATTACCCTCTTAGCGCTCCGAATGTCCACTTGCATTTTCTACAGAAAGAGTGTTCAGAACTGCGCAATCAAAAGTATGGTTTAACTCTGTTAGCTTAATGAACATATCAGTAATAAGCTTCACACAATGCTTCTGTGTAGTTTTTATTTGAAGATATTATTTTTCCCAATATAGGCCTCTTAGCGCTCAGAATGTCCAATTGCAGTTTCTACAGAAAGAGTGTTTCAGAAAGGCTCAATCAAAAGTAAGGTTCAACTCTGTTAGTTGAATGCACAGAACAGAAAGTAGTTTCATACAATGCTTCTGTGTAGTTTATATTTGAACATATTCTTTTTTCCACTATTACCCCCTTAGCGCTACGAATGTCCAGTTGCATTTTCTACAGACAGAGTGTTTCAAAACTGCTCAATCAAAAGTATGGTTTAACTCTGTTAGCTCAATGCTCAGATCAGAAAGAAGTTTCACAGAATGCTTCTGTGTAGTTTATGTTTGAATATATTCCTTTTTCCACTACTACTCTCTTAGCGCTCCAAATGTCCAGTTGCATTTTCTACAGAAAGAGTGTTCAGATCTGCTCAATCAAAAGTATGGTTTAATTCTGTTAGCTGAATGCACAGATCAGAAAGAAGTTTCACAGAATGATTCTGTGTAGTTTATATTTGGAGACATTCCTTTTCCACTATTACCCTCTTAGCGCTCCGAATCTCCACTTGCATTTTCTACAGAAAGAGTGTTTCTGAACGGCTCAATCAACACTAAGGTTCAACTCTTTTAGTTGAACAAACCGTACAGAAAGAAGTTTCACACAATTCTTCTGTGTAGTTTTTATTTGTAGACATTCTTTTTCCCAATATAGGCCTCTTAGCGCTCAGAATGTCCAATTGCAGTTTCTACAGAAAGAGTGTTTCAGAACGGCTCAATCAAAAGTAAGGTTCAACTCTGTTAGTTGAATGCACAGAACAGAAAGAAGTTTCATACAATGCTTCTGTGTAGTTTATATTTGAACATATTCTTTTTTCCACTATTACCCACTTAGCGCTACGAATGTCTAGTTGCATTTTCTACAGACAGAGTGTTTCAAAACTGCTCAATCAAAAGTATGGTTTAACTCTGTTAGCTGAATGCTCAGATCAGAAAGAAGTTTCACAGAATGCTTCTGTGTAGTTTATATTTGAATATCTTCCTTTTTCCACTACTACTCTCTTAGGGCTCCTAATGTCCAGTTGCATTTTCTACAGAAAGAGTGTTCAGATCTGCTCAATCAAAAGTATGGTTTAACTCTGTTAGCTGAATGCACAGATCAGAAAGAAATTTCACAGAATGATTCTGTGTAGTTTATATTTGAAGACATTCCTTTTTCCACTATTACCCTCTTAGCGCTCCGAATCTCCACTTGCATTTTCTACAAAAAGAGTGTTTCATAACTGCTCAATCAAAAATATGTTTTATCTCTGTTAACTGAATTTACAGATCAGAAATAAGTTTCACAGAATGCATCTGTGTAGTTTTTATTTGAAGATATTCTTTTTCCCAATGTAGGCCTCTTAGCGCTTAGCATGTCCAATTGCAGTTTCTACAGAAAGAGTGTTTCAGAACGGCTCAATCAAAAGTAAGGTTCAACTCTGTTAGTTGAATGCACAGAACAGAAAGAATTTTCACAGAATGCTACTGTGTAGTTTATATTTGAATATATTCCTTTTTCCACTATTACCCTCTTAGCGCTCCGAATGTCCACTTGTATTTTCTACAGAAAGAGTGTTCAGAACTGCGCAATCAAAAGTATGGTTTAACTCTGTTAGCTTAATGAACATATCAGAAATAAGTTTCACACAATGCTTCTGTGTAGTTTTTATTTGAAGATATTATTTTTCCCAATATAGGCCTCTTAGCGCTCAGAATGTCCAATTGCAGTTTCTACAGAAAGAGTGTTTCAGAAAGGCTCAATCAAAAGTAAGGTTCAACTCTGTTAGTTGAATGCACAGAACAGAAAGAAGTTTCACAGAATGCTTCTGTGTAGTTTATATTTGAATATATTCCTTTTTCCACTACTACTCTCTTAGCGCTCCAAATGTCCAGTTGCATTTTCTACAGAAAGAGTGTTCAGATCTGCTCAATCAAAGGTATGGTTTAACTCTGTTAGCTGAATGCACAGATCAGAAAGAAGTTTCACAGAATGATTCCGTGTAGTTTATATTTGGAGACATTCCTTTTTCCACTATTACCCTCTTAGCGCTCCGAATCTCCACTTGCATTTTCTACAGAAAGAGTGTTTCAGAACGGCTCAATCAAAACTAAGGTTCAACTATTTTAGTTGAACAAACAGAACAGAAAGAAGTTTCACACAATTCTTCTGTGTAGTTTTTATTTGTAGACATTCTTTTTCCCGATATAGGCCTCTTAGCACTCAGAATGTCCAATTGCAGTTTCTACAGAAAGACTGTTTCAGAACGGCTCAATCAAAAGTAAGGTTCAACTCTGTTAGTTGAATGCACAGAACAGAAAGAAGTTTCATACAATGCTTCTGTGTAGTTTATATTTGAACATATTCTTTTTTCCACTATTACCCACTTAGCGCTACGAATGTCCACTTGCATTTTCTACAGACAGAGTGTTTCAAAACTGCTCAATCCAAAGTATGGTTTAACTCTGTTAGCTGAATGCTCAGATCAGAAAGAAGTTTCACAGAATGCTTCTGTGTAGTTTATATTTGAATATATTCCTTTTTCCACTACTACGCTCTTAGCGCTCCAAATGTCCAGTTGCATTTTCTACAGAAAGAGTGTTCAGATCTGCTCAATCAAAAGTATGGTTTAACTCTGTTAGCTGAATGCACAGATCAGAAAGAAGTTTCCCCGAATGATTGTGTGTAGTTTATATTTGAAGACATTCCTTTTTCCACTATTACCCTCTTAGCGCTCCGAATCTCCACTTGCATTTTCTACAAAAAGAGTGTTTCATAACTGCTCAATCAAAAATATGTTTTATCTCTGTTAACTGAATTTACAGATCAGAAATAAGTTTCACAGAATGCATCTGTGTAGTTTTTATTTGAAGATATTCTTTTTCCCAATGTAGGCCTCTTAGCGCTTAGCATGTCCAATTGCAGTTTCTACAGAAAGAGTGTTTCAGAACAGCTCAATCAAAAGTAAGGTTCAACTCTGTTAGTTGAATGCACAGAACAGAAAGAATTTTCACAGAATGCTACTGTGTAGTTTATATTTGAATATATTCCTTTTTCCACTATTACCCTCTTAGCGCTCCGAATGTCCACTTGCATTTTCTACAGAAAGAGTGTTCAGAACTGCGCAATCAAAAGTATGGTTTAACTCTGTTAGCTTAATGAACATATCAGAAATAAGTTTCACACAATGCTTCTGTGTAGTTTTTATTTGAAGATATTATTTTTCCCAATATAGGCCTCTTAGCGCTCAGAATGTCCAATTGCAGTTTCTACAGAAAGAGTGTTTCAGAACGGCTCAATCAAAAGTAAGGTTCAACTCTGTTAGTTGAATGCACAGAACAGAAAGAAGTTTCATACAATGCTTCTGTGTAGTTTATATTTGAACATATTCTTTTTTCCACTATTACCCACTTAGCGCTACGAATGTCCAGTTGCATTTTCTACAGACAGAGTGTTTCAAAACTGCTCAATCAAAAGTATGGTTTAACTCTGTTAGCTGAATGCTCAGATCAGAAAGAAGTTTCACAGAATGCTTCTGTGCAGTTTATATTTGAATATATTCCTTTTTCCACTACTACTCTGTTAGCGCTCCAAATGTCCAGTTGCATTTTCTACAGAAAGAGTGTTCAGATCTGGTCAATCAAAGTATGGTTTAACTCTGTTAGCTGAATGCACAGATCAGAAAGAAGTTTCACAGAATGATTCTGTGTAGTTTATATTTGGAGACATTCCTTTTTCCAGTATTACCCTCTTAGCGCTCCGAATCTCCACTTGCATTTTCTACAGAGTGTTTCAGAACGGCTCAATCAAAACTAAGGTTCAACTCTTTTAGTTGAACAAACAGAACAGAAAGAAGTTTCACACAATTCTTCTGTGTAGTTTTTATTTGTAGACATTCTTTTTACCAGTATAGGCCTCTTAGCGCTCAGAATGTCCAATTGCAGTTTCTACAGAAAGAGTGTTTCAGAACGGCTCAATCAAAAGTAAGGTTCAACTCTGTTAGTTGAATGCACAGAACAGAAAGAAGTTTCATACAATGTTTCTGTGTAGTTTATATTTGAACATATTCTTTTTTCCACTATTACCCACTTAGCGCTACGAATGTCCAGTTGCATTTTCTACAGACAGAGTGTTTCAAAACTGCTCAATCCAAAGTATGGTTTAACTCTGTTAGCTGAATGCTCAGATCAGAAAGAAGTTTCACAGAATGCTTCTGTGTAGTTTATATTTGAATATATTCCTTTTTCCACTACTACGCTCTTAGCGCTCCAAATGTCCAGTTGCATTTTCTACAGAAAGAGTGTTCAGATCTGCTCAATCAAAAGTATGGTTTAACTCTGTTAGCTGAATGCACAGATCAGAAATAAGTTTCCCCGAATGATTCTCTGTAGTTTATATTTGAAGACATTCCTTTTTCCACTCTTACCCTCTTAGCTCTCCGAATCTCCACTTGCATTTTCTACAAAAAGAGTGTTTCATAACTGCTCAATCAAAAATATGTTTTATCTCTGTTAACTGAATTTACAGATCAGAAATAAGTTTCACAGAATGCATCTGTGTAGTTTTTATTTGAAGATATTATTTTTCCCAATGTAGGCCTCTTAGCGCTTAGCATGTCCAATTGCAGTTTCTACAGAAAGAGTGTTTCAGAACGGCTCAATCAAAAGTAAGGTTCAACTCTGTTAGTTGAATGCACAGAACAGAAAGAATTTTCACAGAATGCTACTGTGTAGTTTATATTTGAATATATTCCTTTTTCCACTATTACCCTCTTAGCGCTCCGAATGTCCACTTGCATTTTCTACAGAAAGAGTGTTCAGAACTGCGCAATCAAAAGTATGGTTTAACTCTGTTAGCTTAATGAACATATCAGAAATAAGTTTCACACAACGCTTCTGTGTAGTTTTTATTTGAAGACATTATTTTTCCCAATATAGGCCTCTTAGCGCTCAGAATGTCCAATTGCAGTTTCTACAGAAAGAGTGTTTCAGAAAGGCTCAATCAAAAGTAAGGTTCAACTCTGTTAGTTGAATGCACAGAACAGAAAGAAGTTTCATACAATGCTTCTGTGTAGTTTATATTTGAACATATTCTTTTTTCCACTATTACCCACTTAGCGCTACGAATGTCCAGTTGCATTTTCTACAGACAGAGTGTTTCAAAACTGCTCAATCAAAAGTATGGTTTAACTCTGTTAGCTGAATGCTCAGATCAGAAAGAAGTTTCACAGAATGCTTCTGTGTAGTTTATATTTGAATATATTCCTTTTTCCACTACTACTCTCTTAGCGCTCCAAATGTCCAGTTGCATTTTCTACAGAAAGAGTGTTCAGATCTGCTCAATCAAAAGTATGGTTTAACTCTGTTAGCTGAATGCACAGATCAGAAAGAAGTTTCACAGAATGATTCTGTGTAGTTTATATTTGGAGACATTCCTTTTTCCACTATTACCCTCTTAGCGCTCCGAATCTCCACTTGCATTTTCTACAGAAAGAGTGTTTCAGAACGGCTCAATCAAAACTAAGGTTCAACTCTTTTAGTTGAACAAACAGAACAGAAAGAAGTTTCACACAATTCTTCTCTGTAGTTTTTATTTGTAGACATTCTTTTTCCCAATATAGGCCTCTTAGCGCTCAGAATGTCCAATTGCAGTTTCTACAGAAAGAGTGTTTCAGAATGGCTCAATCAAAAGTAAGGTTCAACTCTGTTAGTTGAATGCACAGAACAGAAGGAAGTTTCATACAATGCTTCTGTGTAGTTTATATTTGAACATATTCTTTTTTCCACTAATACCCACTTAGCGCTACGAATGTCCAGTTGCATTTTCTACAGACAGAGTGTTTCAAAACTGCTCAATCAAAAGTATGGTTTAACTCTGTTAGCTGAATGCTCAGATCAGAAAGAAGTTTCACAGAATGCTTCTGTGTAGTTTATATTTGAATATATTCCTTTTTCCACTACTACGCTCTTAGCGCTCCAAATGTCCAGTTGCATTTTCTACAGAAAGAGTGTTCAGATCTGCTCAATAAAAAGTATGGTTTAACTCTGTTAGCTGAATGCACAGATCAGAAAGAAGTTTCACCGAATGATTCTGGGTAGTTTATATTTGAAGACATTCCTTTTTCCACTATTACCCCCTTAGCGCTCCGAATCTCCACTTGCATTTTCTACAAAAAGAGTGTTTCATAACTGCTCAATCAAAAATATGTTTTATCTCTGTTAACTGAATTTACAGATCAGAAATAAGTTTCACAGAATGCATCTGTGTAGTTTTTATTTGAAGATATTCTTTTTCCCAATGTAGGCCTCTTAGCGATTAGCATGTCCAATTGCAGTTTCTACAGAAAAAGTGTTTCAGAACGGCTCAATCAAAAGTAATGTTCAACTCTGTTAGTTCAATGCACAGAACAGAAAAAATTTTCACAGAATGCTACTGTGTAGTTTATATTTGAATATATTCCTTTTTCCACTATTACCCTCTTAGCGCTCTGAATGTCCACTTGCATTTTCTACAGAAAGAGTGTTCAGAACTGCGCAATCAAAAGTATGGTTTAACTCTGTTAGCTTAATGAACATATCAGAAATAAGTTTCACGCAACGCTTCTGTGTAGTTTTTATTTGAAGATATTATTTTTCCCAATATAGGCCTCTTAGCGCTCAGAATGTCCAATTGCAGTTTCTACAGAAAGAGTGTTTCAGAAAGGCTCAATCAAAGTAAGGTTCAACTCTGTTAGTTGAATGCACAGAAGAGAAAGAAGTTTCATACAATGCTTCTGTGTAGTTTATATTTGAACATATTCTTTTTTCCACTATTACCCACTTAGCGCTACGAATGTCCAGTTGCATTTTCTACAGACAGAGTGTTTCAAAACTGCTCAATCAAAAGTATGGTTTAACTCTGTTAGCTGAATGCTCAGATCAGAAAGAAGTTTCACAGAATGCTTCTGTGTAGTTTATATTTGAATATATTCCTTTTTCCACTACTACTCTCTTAGCGCTCCAAATGTCCAGTTGCATTTTCTACAGAAAGAGTGTTCAGATCTGCTCAATCAAAAGTATGGTTTAACTCTGTTAGCTGAATGCACAGATCAGAAAGAAGTTTCACAGAATGATTCTGTGTAGTTTATATTTGGAGACATTCCTTTTTCCACTAATACCCTCTTAGCGCTCCGAATCTCCACTTGCATTTTCTACAGAAAGAGTGTTTCAGAACGGCTCAATCAAAACTAAGGTTCAACTCTTTTAGTTGAACAAACAGAACAGAAAGAAGTTTCACACAATTCTTCTGTGTAGTTCTTATTTGTAGACATTCTTTTTCCCAATATAGGCCTCTTAGCGCTCAGAATGTCCAATTGCAGTTTCTACAGAAAGAGTGTTTCAGAACGGCTCAATCAAAAGTAAGGTTCAACTCTGTTAGTTGAATGCACAGAACAGAAAGATGTTTCATACAATGCTTCTGTGTAGTTTATATTTGAACATATTCTTTTTTCCACTATTACCCACTTAGCGCTACGAATGTCCAGTTGCATTTTCTACAGACAGAGTGTTTCAAAACTGCTCAATCAAAAGTATGGTTTTAGTCTGTTAGATGAATGCTCAGATCAGAAAGAAGTTTCACAGAATGCTTCTGTGTAGTTTATATTTGAATATATTCCTTTTTCCACTACTACGCTCTTAGCGCTCCAAATGTCCAGTTGCATTTTCTACAGAAAGAGTGTTCAGATCTGCTCAATCAAAAGTATGGTTTAACTCTGTTAGCTGAATGCACAGATCAGAAAGAATTTTCACCGAATGATTCTGTGTAGTTTATATTTGAAGACATTCCTTTTTCCACTATTACCCTCTTAGCGCTCCGAATCTCCACTTGCATTTTCTACAAAAAGAGTGTTTCATAACTGCTCAATCAAAAATATGTTTTATCTCTGTTAACTGAATTTACAGATCAGAAATAACTTTCACAGAATGCATCTGTGTAGTTTTTATTTGAAGATATTCTTTTTCCCAATGTAGGCCTCTTAGCGCTTAGCATGTCCAATTGCAGTTTCTACAGAAAGAGTGTTTCAGAACGGCTCAATCAAAAGTAAGGTTCAACTCTGTTAGTTGAATGCACAGAACAGAAAGTATTTTCACAGAATGCTACTGTGTAGTTTATATTTGAATATATTCCTTTTTCAACTATTACCCTCTTAGCGCTCCGAATGTCCACTTGCATTTTCTACAGAAAGAGTGTTCAGAACTGCGCAATCAAAAGTATGGTTTAACTCTGTTAGCTTAATGAACATATCAGAAATAAGTTTCACACAATGCTTCTGTGTAGTTTTTATTTGAAGATATTATTTTTCCCAATAGAGGCCTCTTAGCGCTCAGAATGTCCAATTGCAGTTTCTACAGAAAGAGTGTTTCAGAAAGGCTCAATCAAAAGTAAGGTTCAACTCTGTTAGTTGAATGCACAGAACAGAAAGAAGTTTCATACACTGCTTCTGTGTAGTTTATATTTGAACATATTCTTTTTTCCACTATTAAACACTTAGCGCTACGAATGTCCAGTTGCATTTTCTACAGACAGAGTGTTTCAAAACTGGTCAATCAAAAGTATGGTTTAACTCTGTTAGCTGAATGCTCAGATCAGAAAGAAGTTTCACAGAATGCTTCTGTGTAGTTTATATTTCAATATATTCCTTTTTCCACTACTACTCTCTTAGCGCTCCAAATGTCCAGTTGCATTTTCTACAGAAAGAGTGTTCAGATCTGCTCAATCAAAAGTATGGTTTAACACTGTTAGCTGAATGCACAGATCAGAAAGCAGTTTCACAGAATGATTCTGTGTAGTTTATATTTGGAGACATTCCTTTTTCCACTATTACCCTCTTAGCGCTCCGAATCTCCACTTGCATTTTCTACAGAAAGAGTGCTTCATAACTGCTCAATCAAAAATATGTTTTATCTCTGTTAACTGAATTTACAGATCAGAAATAAGTTTCACACAATGCTTCTGTGTAGTTTTTATTTGAAGATATTATTTTTCCCAATATAGGTCTCTTAGCGCTCAGAATGTCCAATTGCAGTTTCTACAGAAAGAGTGTTTCAGAAAGGCTCAATCAAAAGTAAGGTTCAACTCTGTTAGTTGAATGCACAGAACAGAAAATGTTTCATACAATGCTTCTGTGTAGTTTATATTTGAACATATTCTTTTTTCCACTATTACCCACTTAGCGCTACGAATGTCCAGTTGCATTTTCTACAGACAGAGGGTTTCAAAACTGCTCAATCAAAAGTATGGTTTAACTCTGTTAGCTGAATGCTCAGATCAGAAAGAAGTTTCACAGAATGCTTCTGTGTAGTTTATATTTGAATATATTCCTTTTTCCACTACTACTCTCTTAGCGCTCCAAATGTCCAGTTGCATTTTCTACAGAAAGAGTGTTCAGATCTGCTCAATCAAAAGTATGGTTTAACTCTGTTAGCTGAATGCACAGATCAGAAAGAAGTTTCACAGAATGATTCTGTGTAGTTTATATTTGGAGACATTCCTTTTTCCACTATTATCCACTTAGCGCTCCGAATCTCCACTTGCATTTTATACAGAAAGAGTGTTTCAGAACGGCTGAATCAAAAGTAAGGTTCAACTCTTTTAGTTGAACAAACAGAACAGAAAGAAGTTTCACACAATTCTTCTGTGTAGTTTTTATTTGTAGACATTCTTTTTCCCAATATAGGCCTCTTAGCGCACAGAATGTCCAATTGCAGTTTCTACAGAAAGAGTGTTTCAGAACGGCTCAATCAAAAGTAAGGTTCAACTCTGTTAGTTGAATGCACAGAACAGAAAGAAGTTTCATACAATGCTTCTGTGTAGTTTATATTTGAACATATTCTTTTTTCCACTATTACCCACTTAGCGCTACGAATGTCCAGTTGCATTTTCTACAGACAGAGTGTTTCAAAACTGCTCAATCAAAAGTATGGTTTAACTCTGTTAGCTGAATGCTCAGATCAGAAAGAAGTTTCACAGAATGCTTCTGTGTAGTTTATATTTGAATATATTCCTTTTTCCACGACTACTCTCTTAGCGCTCCAAATGTCCAGTTGCATTTTCTACAGAAAGAGTCTTCAGATCTGCTCAATCAAAAGTATGGTTTAACTCTGTTAGCTGAATGCACAGATCAGAAAGAAGTTTCACAGAATGATTCTGTGTAGTTTATATTTGGAGACATTCCTTTTTCCACTATTACCCTCTTAGCGCTCCGAATCTGCACTTGCATTTTCTACAAAAAGAGTGTTTCATAACTGCTCAATCAAAAATATGTTTTATCTCTGTTAACTGAATTTACAGATCAGAAATAAGTTTCACAGAATGCATCTGTGTAGTTTTTATTTGAAGATATTCTTTTTCCCAATGTAGGCCTCTTAGCGCTTAGCATGTCCAATTGCAGTTTGTACAGAAAGAGTGTTTCAGAACGGCTCAATCAAAAGTAAGGATCAACTCTGTTAGTTGAATGCACAGAACAGAAAGAAGTTTCCTACAATGCTACTGTGTAGTTTATATTTGGAGATATTCTTTTTTCCACTATTACCCACTTAGCGCTACGAATGTCCATTTGCATTTTCTACAGACCGAGTGTTTCAAAACTGCTCAATCAAAAGTATGGTTTAACTCTGTTAGCTGAATGCTCAGATCAGAAAGAAGTTTCACAGAATGCTTCTGTGTAGTTTATATTTGAATATATTCCTTTTTCCACTACTACGCTCTTAGCGCTCCAAATGTCTAGTTGCATTTTCTACAGAAAGAGTGTTCAGATCTGCTCAATCAAAAGTATTGTTTAACTCTGTTAGCTGAATGCTCAGATCAGAAATAAGTTTCACAGAATGCTTCTGTGTAGTTTATATTTGAATATATTCCTTTTTCCACTACTACTCTCTTAGCGCTCCAAATGTCCAGTTGCATTTTCTACAGAAAGAGTCTTCAGATCTGCTCAATCAAAAGTATGGTTTAATTCTGTTAGCTGAATGCACAGATCAGAAAGAAGTTTCACAGAATGATTCTGTGTAGTTTATATTTGGAGACATTCCTTTTTCCACTATTACCCTCTTAGCGCTCCGAATCTGCACTTGCATTTTCTACAAAAAGAGTGTTTCATAACTGCTCAATCAAAAATATGTTTTATCTCTGTTAACTGAATTTACAGATCAGAAATAAGTTTCACAGAATGCATCTGTGTAGTTTTTATTTGAAGATATTCTTTTTCCCAATGTAGGCCTCTTAGCGCTTAGCATGTCCAATTGCAGTTTGTACAGAAAGAGTGTTTCAGAACGGCTCAATCAAAAGTAACGTTCAACTCTGTTAGTTGAATGCACAGAACAGAAAGAAGTTTCCTACAATGCTACTGTGTAGTTTATATTTGAACATATTCTTTTTTCCACTATTACCCACTTAGCGCTACGAATGTCCATTTGCATTTTCTACAGACAGAGTGTTTCAAAACTGCTCAATCAAAAGTATGGTTTAACTCTGTTAGCTGAATGCTCAGATCAGAAAGAAATTTCACAGAATGCTTCTGTGTAGTTTATATTTGAATATATTCCTTTTTCCACTACTACGCTCTTAGCGCTCCAAATGTCTAGTTGCATTTTCTACAGAAAGAGTGTTCAGATCTGCTCAATCAAAAGTATTGTTTAACTCTGTTAGCTGAATGCACAGATCAGAAAGCAGTTTCACAGAATGATTCTGTGTAGTTTATATTTGGAGACATTCCTTTTTCCACTATTACCATCTTAGCGCTCCGAATCTCCACTTGCATTTTCTACAAAAAGAGTGTTTCATAACTGCTCAATCAAAAATATGTTTTATCTCTGTTAACTGAATTTACAGATCAGAAATAAGTTTCACAGAATGCATCTGTGTAGTTTTTATTTGAAGATATTCTTTTTCCCAATGTAGGCCTCTTAGCGCTTAGCATGTCCAATTGCAGTTTCTACAGAAAGAGTGTTTCAGAATGGCTCAATCAAAAGTAAGGTTCAACTCTGTTAGTTGAATGCACAGAACAGAAAGAATTTTCACAGAATGCTACTGTGTAGTTTATATTTGAATATATTCCTTTTTCCACTATTACCCTCTTAGCGCTCCGAATGTCCACTTGCATTTTCTACAGAAAGAGTGTTCAGAACTGCGCAATCAAAAGTATGGTTTAACTCTGTTAGCTTAATGAACATATCAGAAATAAGTTTCACACAATGCTTCTGTGTAGTTTTTATTTGAAGATATTATTTTTCCCAATAGAGGCCTCTTAGCACTCAGAATGTCCAATTGCAGTTTCTACAGAAAGAGTGTTTCAGAAAGGCTCAATCAAAAGTAAGGTTCAACTCTGTTAGTTGAATGCACAGAACAGAAAGGAGTTTCATACAATGCTTCTGTGTAGTCTATATTTGAACATATTCTTTTTTCCAGTATTACCCACTTAGCGCTACGAATGTCCAGTTGCATTTTCTACAGACAGAGTGTTTCAAAACTGCTCAATCAAAAGTATGGTTTAACTCTGTTAGCTGAATGCTCAGATCAGAAAGAAGTTTCACAGAATGCTTCTGTGTAGTTTATATTTGAATATATTCCTTTTTCCTCTACTACGCTCTTAGCGCTCCAAATGTCCAGTTGCATTTTCTACAGAAAGAGTGTTCAGATCTGCTCAATCAAAAGTATGGTTTAACTCTGTTAGCTGAATGCACAGATCAGAAAGAAGTTTCACAGAATGATTCTGTGTAGTTTATATTTGGAGACATTCCTTTTTCCACTATTACCCTCTTAGCGCTCCGAATCTCCACTTGCATTTTCTACAGAAAGAGTGTTTCAGAACGACTCAATCAAAACTAAGGTTCAACTCTTTTAGTTGAACAAACAGAACAGAAATAAGTTTCACACTATTCTTCTGTGTAGTTTTTATTTGTAGACATTCTTTTCCCAATATAGGCCTCTTAGCGCTCAGAATGTTCAATTGCAGTTTCTACAGAAAGAGTGTTTCAGAACGGCTCAATCAAAAGTAAGGTTCAACTCTGTTAGTTGAATGCACAGAACAGAAAGAAGTTTCATACAATGCTTCTGTGTAGTTTATATTTGAACATATTCTTTTTTCCACTATTACCCACTTAGCGCTACGAATGTCCAGTTGCATTTTCTACAGACAGAGTGTTTCAAAACTGCTCAATCAAAAGTATGGTTTAACTCTGTTAGCTGAATGCTCAGATCAGAAAGAAGTTTCACAGAATGCTTCTGTGTAGTTTATATTTGAATATATTCCTTTTTCCACTACTACGCTCTTAGCGCTCCAAATGTCCAGTTGCATTTTCTACAGAAAGAGTGTTCAGATCTGCTCAATCAAAAGTATGGTTTAACTCTGTTACCTGAATGCACAGATCAGAAAGAAGTTTCACCGAATGATTCTGTGTAGTTTATATTTGAAGACATTCCTTTTTCCACTACTACGCTCTTAGCGCTCCAAATGTCCAGTTGCATTTTCTACAGAAAGAGTGTTCAGATCTGCTCAATCAAAAGTATGGTTTAACTCTGTTACCTGAATGCACAGATCAGAAAGAAGTTTCACCGAATGATTCTGTGTAGTTTATATTTGAAGACATTCCTTTTTCCACTATTACCCTCTTAGCGCTCCGAATCTCCACTTGCATTTTCTACAAAAAGAGTGTTTCATAACTGCTCAATCAAAAATATGTTTTATCTCTGTTAACTGAATTTACAGATCAGAAATAAGTTTCACAGAATGCATCTGTGTAGTTTTTATTTGAAGATATTCTTTTTCCCAATGTAGGCCTCTTAGCGCTTAGCATGTCCAATTGCAGTTTCTACAGAAAGAGTGTTTCAGAACGGCTCAATCAAAAGTAAGGTTCAACTCTGTTAGTTGAATGCACAGAACAGAAAGAATTTTCACAGAATGCTACTGTGTAGTTTATATTTGAATATATTCCTTTTTCCACTATTACCCTCTTAGCGCTCCGAATGTCCACTTGCATTTTCTACAGAAAGAGTGTTCAGAACTGCGCAATCAAAAGTATGGTTTAACTCTGTTAGCTTAATGAACATATCAGAAATAAGTTTCACACAATGCTTCTGTGTAGTTTTATTTGAAGATATTATTTTTCCCAATAGAGGCCTCTTTGCACTCAGAATGTCCAATTGCAGTTTCTACAGAAAGAGTGTTTCAGAAAGGCTCAATCAAAAGTAAGGTTCAACTCTGTTAGTTGAATGCACAGAACAGAAAGAAGTTTCATACAATGCTTCTGTGTAGTTTATATTTGAACATATTCTTTTTTCCAGTATTACCCACTTAGCGCTAAGAATGTCCAGTTGCATTTTCTACAGACAGAGTGTTTCAAAACTGCTCAATCAAAAGTATGGTTTAACTCTGTTAGCTGAATGCTCAGATCAGAAAGAAGTTTCACAGAATGCTTCTGTGTAGTTTATATTTGAATATATTCCTTTTTCCACTACTACTCTCTTAGCGCTCCAAATGTCCAGTTGCATTTTCTACAGAAAGAGTGTTCAGATCTGCTCAATCAAAAGTATGGTTTAACCCTGTTAGCTGAATGCACAGATCAGAAAGAAGTTTCACAGAATGATTCTGAGTAGTTTATACTTGGAAACATTCCTTTTTCCACTATTACCCTCTTAGCGCTCCGAATCTCCACTTGCATTTTCTACAGAAAGAGTGTTTCAGAACGGCTCAATCAAAACTAAGGTTCAACTCTTTTAGTTGAACAAACAGAACAGAAAGAAGTTTCACACAATTCTTCTGTGTAGTTTTTATTTGTAGACATTCTTTTTCCCAATATAAGCCTCTTAGCGCTCAGAATGTCCAATTGCAGTTTCTACAGAAAGAGTGTTTCAGAACGGCTCAATCAAAAGTAAGGTTCAACTCTGTTAGTTGAATGCACAGAACAGAAAGAAGTTTCATACAATGCTTCTGTGTAGTTTATATTTGAACATATTATTTTTTCCACTATTACCCACTTAGCGCTACGAATGTCCAGTTGCATTTTCTAAAGACAGAGTGTTTCAAAACTGCTCAATCAAAAGTATGGTTTAACTCTGTTAGCTGAATGCTCAGATCAGAAAGAAGTTTCACAGAATGCTTCTGTGTAGTTTATATTTGAATATATTCCTTTTTCCACTACTACTCTCTTAGCGCTCCAAATGTCCAGTTGCATTTTCTACAGAAAGAGTGTTCAGATCTGCTCAATCAAAAGTATGGTTTAACTCTGTTAGCTGAATGCACAGATCAGAAAGAAGTTTCACAGAATGATTCTGTGCAGTTTATATTTGGAGACATTCCTTTTTCCACTATTACCCTCTTAGCGCTCCGAATCTCCACTTGCATTTTCTACAGAAAGAGTGTTTCAGAACGGCTCAATCAAAACTGAGGTTCAACTCTTTTAGTTGAACAAACAGAACAGAAAGATGTTTCACACAATTCTTCTGTGTAGTTTTTATTTGTAGACATTCTTTTTCCCAATATAGGCCTCTTAGCGCTCAGAATGTCCAATTGCAGTTTCTACAGAAAGAGTGTTTCAGAACGGCTCAATCAAAAGTAAGGTTCAACTCTGTTAGTTGAATGCACAGAACAGAAAGAAGTTTCATACAATGCTTCTGTGTAGTTTATATTTGAACATATTCTTTTTTCCACTATTACCCACTTAGTGCTACGAATGTCCAGTTGCATTTTCTACAGACAGAGTGTTTCAAAACTGCTCAATCAAAAGTATGGTTTAACTCTGTTAGCTGAATGCTCAGATCAGAAAGAAGTTTCACAGAATGCTTCTGTGTAGTTTATATTTGAATATATTCGTTTTTCCTCTACTACGCTCTTAGCGCTCCAAATGTCCAGTTGCATTTTCTACAGAAAGAGTGTTCAGATCTGCTCAATTAAAAGTATGGTTTAACTCTGTTAGCTGAATGCACAGATCAGAAAGAAGTTTCACCGAATGATTCTGTGTAGTTTATATTTGAAGACATTCCTTTTTCCACTATTACCCTCTTAGCGCTCCGAATCTCCACTTGCATTTTCTACAAAAAGAGTGTTTCATAACTGCTCAATCAAAAATATGTTTTATCTCTGTTAACTGAATTTACAGATCAGAAATAAGTTTCACAGAATGCATCTGTGCAGTTTTTATTTGAAGATATTCTTTTTCCCAATATAGGCCTCTTAGCGCTTAGCATGTCCAATTGCAGTTTCTCCAGAAAGAGTGTTTCAGAACGGCTCAATCAAAAGTAAGGTTCAACTCTGTTAGTTGAATGCACAGAACAGAAAGAATTTTCACAGAATGCTACTGTGTAGTTTATATTTGAATATATTCCTTTTTCCACTATTACCCTCTTAGCGCTCCGAATGTCCACTTGCATTTTCTACAGAAAGAGTGTTCAGAAGTGCGCAATCAAAAGTATGGTTTAACTCTGTTAGCTTAATGAACATATCAGTAATAAGCTTCACACAATGCTTCTGTGTAGTTTTTATTTGAAGATATTATTTTTCCCAATATAGGCCTCTTTGCGCTCAGAATGTCCAAATGCAGTTTCTACAGAAAGAGTGTTTCAGAAAGGCTCAATCAAAAGTAAGGTTCAACTCTGTTAGTTGAATGCACAGAACAGAAAGAAGTTTCATACAATGCTTCTGTGTAGTTTATATTTGAACATATTCTTTTTTCCACTATTACCCACTTAGCGCTACGAATGTCCAGTTGCATTTTCTACAGACAGAGTGTTTCAAAACTGCTCAATCAAAAGTATGGTTTAACTCTGTTAGCTGAATGCTCAGATCAGAAAGAAGTTTCACAGAATGCTTCTGTGTAGTTTATATTTGAATATATTCCTTTTTCCACTACTACTCTCTTAGCGCTCCAAATGTCCAGTTGCATTTTCTACAGAAAGAGTGTTCAGATCTGCTCAATCAAAAGTATGGTTTAACTCTGTTAGCTGAATGCACAGATCAGAAAGAAGTTTCACTGAATGATTCTGTGTAGTTTATATTTGGAGACATTCCTTTTCCACTATTACCCTCTTAGCGCTCCGAATCTCCACTTGCATTTTCTACAGAAAGAGTGTTTCTGAACGGCTCAATCAAAACTAAGGTTCAACTCTTTTAGTTGAACAAACAGAACAGAAAGAAGTTTCACACAATTCTTCTGTGTAGTTTTTATTTGTAGACATTCTTTTTCCCAATATAGGCCTCTTAGCGCTCAGAATGTCCAATTGCAGTTTCTACAGAAAGAGTGTTTCAGAACGGCTCAATCAAAAGTAAGGTTCAACTCTGTTAGTTGAATGCACAGAACAGAAAGAAGTTTCATACAATGCTTCTGTGTAGTTTATATTTGAACATATTCTTTTTTCCTCTATTACCCACTTAGTGCTACGAATGTCCAGTTGCATTTTCTACAGACAGAGTGTTTCAAAACTGCTCAATCAAAAGTATGGTTTAACTCTGTTAGCTGAATGCTCAGATCAGAAAGAAGTTTCACAGAATGCTTCTGTGTAGTTTATATTTGAATATATTCCTTTTTCCTCTACTACGCTCTTAGCGCTCCAAATGTCCAGTTCCATTTTCTACAGAAAGAGTGTTCAGATCTGCTCAATCAAAAGTATGGTTTAACTCTGTTAGCTGAATGCACAGATCAGAAAGAAGTTTCACCGAATGATTCTGTGTAGTTTATATTTGAAGACATTCCTTTTTCCACTATTACCCTCTTAGCGCTCCGAATCTCCACTTGCATTTTCTACAAAAAGAGTGTTTCATAACTGCTCAATCAAAAATATGTTTTATCTCTGTTAACTGAATTTACAGATCAGAAATAAGTTTCACAGAATGCATCTGTGTAGTTTTTATTTGAAGATATTTTTTTCCCAATATAGGCCTCTTAGCGCTTAGCATGTCCAATTGCAGTTTCTACAGAAAGAGTGTTTCAGAACGGCTCAATCAAAAGTAAGGTTCAACTCTGTTATTTGAATGCACAGAACAGAAAGAATTTTCACAGAATGCTACTGTGTAGTTTATATTTGAATATATTCCTTTTTCCACTATTACCCTCTTAGCGCTCCGAATGTCCACTTGCATTTTCTACAGAAAGAGTGTTCAGAACTGCGCAATCAAAAGTATGGTTTAACTCTGTTAGCTTAATGAACATATCAGTAATAAGCTTCACACAATGCTTCTGTGTAGTTTTTATTTGAAGATATTATTTTTCCCAATATAGGCCTCTTAGCGCTCAGAATGTCCAATTGCAGTTTCTACAGAAAGAGTGTTTCAGAAAGGCTCAATCAAAAGTAAGGTTCAACTCTGTTAGTTGAATGCACAGAACAGAAAATGTTTCATACAATGCTTCTGTGTAGTTTATATTTGAACATATTCTTTTTTCCACTATTACCCACTTAGCGCTACGAATGTCCAGTTGCATTTTCTACAGACAGAGGGTTTCAAAACTGCTCAATCAAAAGTATGGTTTAACTCTGTTAGCTGAATGCTCAGATCAGAAAGAAGTTTCACAGAATGCTTCTGTGTAGTTTATATTTGAATATATTCCTTTTTCCACTACTACTCTCTTAGCGCTCCAAATGTCCAGTTGCATTTTCTACAGAAAGAGTGTTCAGATCTGCTCAATCAAAAGTATGGTTTAACTCTGTTAGCTGAATGCACAGATCAGAAAGAAGTTTCACAGAATGATTCTGTGTAGTTTATATTTGGAGACATTCCTTTTTCCACTATTACCCTCTTAGCGCTCCGAATCTCCACTTGCATTTTCTACAGAAAGAGTGTTTCAGAACGGCTCAATCAAAACTAAGGTTCAACTCTTTTAGTTGAACAAACAGAACAGAAAGAAGTTTCACACAATTCTTCTCTGTAGTTTTTATTTGTAGACATTCTTTTTCCCAATATAGGCCTCTTAGCGCTCAGAATGTCCAATTGCAGTTTCTACAGAAAGAGTGTTTCAGAATGGCTCAATCAAAAGTAAGGTTCAACTCTGTTAGTTGAATGCACAGAACAGAAAGAAGTTTCATACAATGCTTCTGTGTAGTTTATATTTGAACATATTCTTTTTTCCACTAATACCCACTTAGCGCTACGAATGTCCAGTTGCATTTTCTACAGACAGAGTGTTTCAAAACTGCTCAATCAAAAGTATGGTTTAACTCTGTTAGCTGAATGCTCAGATCAGAAAGAAGTTTCACAGAATGCTTCTGTGTAGTTTATATTTGAATATATTCCGTTTTCCACTACTACGCTCTTAGCGCTCCAAATGTCCAGTTGCATTTTCTACAGAAAGAGTGTTCAGATCTGCTCAATAAAAAGTATGGTTTAACTCTGTTAGCTGAATGCACAGATCAGAAAGAAGTTTCACCGAATGATTCTGGGTAGTTTATATTTGAAGACATTCCTTTTTCCACTATTACCCCCTTAGCGCTCCGAATCTCCACTTGCATTTTCTACAAAAAGAGTGTTTCATAACTGCTCAATCAAAAATATGTTTTATCTCTGTTAACTGAATTTACAGATCAGAAATAAGTTTCACAGAATGCATCTGTGTAGTTTTTATTTGAAGATATTCTTTTTCCCAATGTAGGCCTCTTAGCGATTAGCATGTCCAATTGCAGTTTCTACAGAAAAAGTGTTTCAGAACGGCTCAATCAAAAGTAATGTTCAACTCTGTTAGTTCAATGCACAGAACAGAAAAAATTTTCACAGAATGCTACTGTGTAGTTTATATTTGAATATATTCCTTTTTCCACTATTACCCTCTTAGCGCTCTGAATGTCCACTTGCATTTTCTACAGAAAGAGTGTTCAGAACTGCGCAATCAAAAGTATGGTTTAACTCTGTTAGCTTAATGAACATATCAGAAATAAGTTTCACGCAACGCTTCTGTGTAGTTTTTATTTGAAGATATTATTTTTCCCAATATAGGCCTCTTAGCGCTCAGAATGTCCAATTGCAGTTTCTACAGAAAGAGTGTTTCAGAAAGGCTCAATCAAAGTAAGGTTCAACTCTGTTAGTTGAATGCACAGAAGAGAAAGAAGTTTCATACAATGCTTCTGTGTAGTTTATATTTGAACATATTCTTTTTTCCACTATTACCCACTTAGCGCTACGAATGTCCAGTTGCATTTTCTACAGACAGAGTGTTTCAAAACTGCTCAATCAAAAGTATGGTTTAACTCTGTTAGCTGAATGCTCAGATCAGAAAGAAGTTTCACAGAATGCTTCTGTGTAGTTTATATTTGAATATATTCCTTTTTCCACTACTACTCTCTTAGCGCTCCAAATGTCCAGTTGCATTTTCTACAGAAAGAGTGTTCAGATCTGCTCAATCAAAAGTATGGTTTAACTCTGTTAGCTGAATGCACAGATCAGAAAGAAGTTTCACAGAATGATTCTGTGTAGTTTATATTTGGAGACATTCCTTTTTCCACTAATACCCTCTTAGCGCTCCGAATCTCCACTTGCATTTTCTACAGAAAGAGTGTTTCAGAACGGCTCAATCAAAACTAAGGTTCAACTCTTTTAGTTGAACAAACAGAACAGAAAGAAGTTTCACACAATTCTTCTGTGTAGTTCTTATTTGTAGACATTCTTTTTCCCAATATAGGCCTCTTAGCGCTCAGAATGTCCAATTGCAGTTTCTACAGAAAGAGTGTTTCAGAACGGCTCAATCAAAAGTAAGGTTCAACTCTGTTAGTTGAATGCACACAACAGAAAGAAGTTTCATACAATGCTTCTGTGTAGTTTATATTTGAACATATTCTTTTTTCCACTATTACCCACTTAGCGCTACGAATGTCCAGTTGCATTTTCTACAGACAGAGTGTTTCAAAACTGCTCAATCAAAAGTATGGTTTTAGTCTGTTAGATGAATGCTCAGATCAGAAAGAAGTTTCACAGAATGCTTCTGTGTAGTTTATATTTGAATATATTCCTTTTTCCACTACTACGCTCTTAGCGCTCCAAATGTCCAGTTGCATTTTCTACAGAAAGAGTGTTCAGATCTGCTCAATCAAAAGTATGGTTTAACTCTGTTAGCTGAATGCACAGATCAGAAAGAATTTTCACCGAATGATTCTGTGTAGTTTATATTTGAAGACATTCCTTTTTCCACTATTACCCTCTTAGCGCTCCGAATCTCCACTTGCATTTTCTACAAAAAGAGTGTTTCATAACTGCTCAATCAAAAATATGTTTTATCTCTGTTAACTGAATTTACAGATCAGAAATAACTTTCACAGAATGCATCTGTGTAGTTTTTATTTGAAGATATTCTTTTTCCCAATGTAGGCCTCTTAGCGCTTAGCATGTCCAATTGCAGTTTCTACAGAAAGAGTGTTTCAGAACGGCTCAATCAAAAGTAAGGTTCAACTCTGTTAGTTGAATGCACAGAACAGAAAGTATTTTCACAGAATGCTACTGTGTAGTTTATATTTGAATATATTCCTTTTTCAACTATTACCCTCTTAGCGCTCCGAATGTCCACTTGCATTTTCTACAGAAAGAGTGTTCAGAACTGCGCAATCAAAAGTATGGTTTAACTCTGTTAGCTTAATGAACATATCAGAAATAAGTTTCACACAATGCTTCTGTGTAGTTTTTATTTGAAGATATTATTTTTCCCAATAGAGGCCTCTTAGCGCTCAGAATGTCCAATTGCAGTTTCTACAGAAAGAGTGTTTCAGAAAGGCTCAATCAAAAGTAAGGTTCAACTCTGTTAGTTGAATGCACAGAACAGAAAGAAGTTTCATACACTGCTTCTGTGTAGTTTATATTTGAACATATTCTTTTTTCCACTATTAAACACTTAGCGCTACGAATGTCCAGTTGCATTTTCTACAGACAGAGTGTTTCAAAACTGGTCAATCAAAAGTATGGTTTAACTCTGTTAGCTGAATGCTCAGATCAGAAAGAAGTTTCACAGAATGCTTCTGTGTAGTTTATATTTCAATATATTCCTTTTTCCACTACTACTCTCTTAGCGCTCCAAATGTCCAGTTGCATTTTCTACAGAAAGAGTGTTCAGATCTGCTCAATCAAAAGTATGGTTTAACACTGTTAGCTGAATGCACAGATCAGAAAGCAGTTTCACAGAATGATTCTGTGTAGTTTATATTTGGAGACATTCCTTTTTCCACTATTACCCTCTTAGCGCTCCGAATCTCCACTTGCATTTTCTACAGAAAGAGTGCTTCATAACTGCTCAATCAAAAATATGTTTTATCTCTGTTAACTGAATTTACAGATCAGAAATAAGTTTCACACAATGCTTCTGTGTAGTTTTTATTTGAAGATATTATTTTTCCCAATATAGGTCTCTTAGCGCTCAGAATGTCCAATTGCAGTTTCTACAGAAAGAGTGTTTCAGAAAGGCTCAATCAAAAGTAAGGTTCAACTCTGTTAGTTGAATGCACAGAACAGAAAATGTTTCATACAATGCTTCTGTGTAGTTTATATTTGAACATATTCTTTTTTCCACTATTACCCACTTAGCGCTACGAATGTCCAGTTGCATTTTCTACAGACAGAGGGTTTCAAAACTGCTCAATCAAAAGTATGGTTTAACTCTGTTAGCTGAATGCTCAGATCAGAAAGAAGTTTCACAGAATGCTTCTGTGTAGTTTATATTTGAATATATTCCTTTTTCCACTACTACTCTCTTAGCGCTCCAAATGTCCAGTTGCATTTTCTACAGAAAGAGTGTTCAGATCTGCTCAATCAAAAGTATGGTTTAACTCTGTTAGCTGAATGCACAGATCAGAAAGAAGTTTCACAGAATGATTCTGTGTAGTTTATATTTGGAGACATTCCTTTTTCCACTATTATCCACTTAGCGCTCCGAATCTCCACTTGCATTTTATACAGAAAGAGTGTTTCAGAACGGCTCAATCAAAACTAAGGTTCAACTCTTTTAGTTGAACAAACAGAACAGAAAGAAGTTTCACACAATTCTTCTGTGTAGTTTTTATTTGTAGACATTCTTTTTCCCAATATAGGCCTCTTGGCGCACAGAATGTCCAATTGCAGTTTCTACAGAAAGAGTGTTTCAGAACGGCTCAATCAAAAGTAAGGTTCAACTCTGTTAGTTGAATGCACAGAACAGAAAGAAGTTTCATACAATGCTTCTGTGTAGTTTATATTTGAACATATTCTTTTTTCCACTATTACCCACTTAGCGCTACGAATGTCCAGTTGCATTTTCTACAGACAGAGTGTTTCAAAACTGCTCAATCAAAAGTATGGTTTAACTCTGTTAGCTGAATGCTCAGATCAGAAAGAAGTTTCACAGAATGCTTCTGTGTAGTTTATATTTGAATATATTCCTTTTTCCACGACTACTCTCTTAGCGCTCCAAATGTCCAGTTGCATTTTCTACAGAAAGAGTCTTCAGATCTGCTCAATCAAAAGTATGGTTTAACTCTGTTAGCTGAATGCACAGATCAGAAAGAAGTTTCACAGAATTATTCTGTGTAGTTTATATTTGGAGACATTCCTTTTTCCACTATTACCCTCTTAGCGCTCCGAATCTGCACTTGCATTTTCTACAAAAAGAGTGTTTCATAACTGCTCAATCAAAAATATGTTTTATCTCTGTTAACTGAATTTACAGATCAGAAATAAGTTTCACAGAATGCATCTGTGTAGTTTTTATTTGAAGATATTCTTTTTCCCAATGTAGGCCTCTTAGCGCTTAGCATGTCCAATTGCAGTTTGTACAGAAAGAGTGTTTCAGAACGGCTCAATCAAAAGTAAGGTTCAACTCTGTTAGTTGAATGCACAGAACAGAAAGAAGTTTCCTACAATGCTACTGTGTAGTTTATATTTGGAGATATTCTTTTTTCCACTATTACCCACTTAGCGCTACGAATGTCCA
This sequence comes from Symphalangus syndactylus, assembly GCF_028878055.3. Classification (NCBI taxonomy): domain Eukaryota; kingdom Metazoa; phylum Chordata; class Mammalia; order Primates; family Hylobatidae; genus Symphalangus; species Symphalangus syndactylus. Next base: position 2,678,053 of record NC_072427.2, read on the forward strand.
TTTGCATTTTCTACAGACAGAGTGTTTCAAAACTGCTCAATCAAAAGTATGGTTTAACTCTGTTAGCTGAATGCTCAGATCAGAAAGAAGTTTCACAGAATGCTTCTGTGTAGTTTATATTTGAATATATTCCTTTTTCCACTACTACGCTCTTAGCGCTCCAAATGTCTAGTTGCATTTTCTACAGAAAGAGTGTTCAGATCTGCTCAATCAAAAGTATTGTTTAACTCTGTTAGCTGAATGCTCAGATCAGAAAGAAGTTTCACAGAATGCTTCTGTGTAGTTTATATTTGAATATATTCCTTTTTCCACTACTACTCTCTTAGCGCTCCAAATGTCCAGTTGCATTTTCTACAGAAAGAGTCTTCAGATCTGCTCAATCAAAAGTATGGTTTAACTCTGTTAGCTGAATGCACAGATCAGAAAGAAGTTTCACAGAATGATTCTGTGTAGTTTATATTTGGAGACATTCCTTTTTCCACTATTACCCTCTTAGCGCTCCGAATCTGCACTTGCATTTTCTACAAAAAGAGTGTTTCATAACTGCTCAATCAAAAATATGTTTTATCTCTGTTAACTGAATTTACAGATCAGAAATAAGTTTCACAGAATGCATCTGTGTAGTTTTTATTTGAAGATATTCTTTTTCCCAATGTAGGCCTCTTAGCGCTTAGCATGTCCAATTGCAGTTTGTACAGAAAGAGTGTTTCAGAACGGCTCAATCAAAAGTAAGGTTCAACTCTGTTAGTTGAATGCACAGAACAGAAAGAAGTTTCCTACAATGCTACTGTGTAGTTTATATTTGAACATATTCTTTTTTCCACTATTACCCACTTAGCGCTACGAATGTCCATTTGCATTTTCTACAGACAGAGTGTTTCAAAACTGCTCAATCAAAAGTATGGTTTAACTCTGTTAGCTGAATGCTCAGATCAGAAAGAAATTTCACAGAATGCTTCTGTGTAGTTTATATTTGAATATATTCCTTTTTCCACTACTACGCTCTTAGCGCTCCAAATGTCTAGTTGCATTTTCTACAGAAAGAGTGTTCAGATCTGCTCAATCAAAAGTATTGTTTAACTCTGTTAGCTGAATGCACAGATCCGAAAGAAGTTTCACCGAATGATTCTGTGTAGTTTATATTTGAAGACATTCCTTTTTCCACTATTACCCTCTTAGCCCTCCGAATCTCCACTTGCATTTTCTACAAAAAGAGTGTTTCATAACTGCTCAATCAAAAATATGTTTTATCTCTGTTAACTGAATTTACAGATCAGAAATAAGTTTCACAGAATGCATCTGTGTAGTTTTTATTTGAAGATATTCTTTTTCCCAATGTAGGCCTCTTAGCACTTAGCATGTCCAATTGCAGTTTCAACAGAAAGAGTGTTTCAGAACGGCTCAATCAAAAGTAAGGTTCAACTCTGTTAGTTGAAGGCACAGAACAGAAAGAATTTTCACAGAATGCTACTGTGTAGTTTATATTTGAATATATTCCTTTTTCCACTATTATCCTCTTAGCGCTCCGAATGTCCACTTGCATTTTCTACAGAAAGAGTGTTCAGAACTGCGCAATCAAAAGTATGGTTTAACTCTGTTAGCTTAATGAACATATCAGAAATAAGTTTCACACAATGCTTCTGTGTAGTTTTTATTTGAAGATATTATTTTTCCCAATAGAGGCCTCTTAGCGCTCAGAATGTCCAATTGCAGTTTCTACAGAAAGAGTGTTTCAGAAAGGCTCAATCAAAAGTAAGGTTCAACTCTGTTAGTTGAATGCACAGAACAGAAAGAAGTTTCATACAATGCTTCTGTGTAGTTTATATTTGAACATATTCTTTTTTCCACTATTACCCACTTAGCGCTACGAATGTCCAGTTGCATTTTCTACAGACAGAGTGTTTCAAAACTGCTCAATCAAAAGTATGGTTTAACTCTGTTAGCTGAATGCTCAGATCAGAAAGAAGTTTCACAGAATGCTTCTGTGTAGTTTATATTTGAATATATTCCTTTTTCCACTACTACTCTCTTAGGGCTCCAAATGTCCAGTTGCATTTTCTACAGAAAGAGTGTTCAGATCTGCTCAATCAAAAGTATGGTTTAACTCTGTTAGCTGAATGCACAGATCAGAAAGAAGTTTCACAGAATGATTCTGTGTAGTTCATATTTGGAGACATTCCTTTTTCCACTATTACCCGCTTAGCGCTCCGAATCTCCACTTGCATTTTCTACAGAAAGAGTGTTTCATAACTGCTCAATCAAAAATATGTTTTATCTCTGTTAACTGAATTTACAGATCAGAAATAAGTTTCACAGAATGCATCTGTGTAGTTTTTATTTGAAGATATTCTTTTTCCCAATATAGGCCTCTTAGCGCTTAGCATGTCCAATTGCAGTTTCTACAGAAAGAGTGTTTCAGAACGGCTCAATCAAAAGTAAGGTTCAACTCTGTTAGTTGAATGCACAGAACAGAAGGAATTTTCACAGAATGCTACTGTGTAGTTTATATTTGAATATATTCCTTTTTCCACTATTACCCTCTTAGCGCTCCGAAAGTCCACTTGCATTTTCTACAGAAAGAGTGTTCAGAACTGCGCAATCAAAAGTATGGTTTAACTCTGTTAGCTTAATGAACATATCAGAAATAAGTTTCACACAATGCTTCTGTGTAGTTTTTATTTGAAGATATTATTTTTCCCAATATAGGCCTCTTAGCGCTCAGAATGTCCAATTGCAGTTTCTACAGAAAGAGTGTTTCAGAAAGGCTCAATCAAAAGTAAGGTTCAACTCTGTTAGTTGAATGCACAGAACAGAAAGAAGTTTCATACAATGCTTCTGTGTAGTTTATATTTGAACATATTCTTTTTTCCACTATTACCCACTTAGCGCTACGAATGTCCAGTTGCATTTTCTACAGACAGAGTGTTTCAAAACTGCTCAATCAAAAGTATGGTTTAACTCTGTTAGCTGAATGCTCAGATCAGAAAGAAGTTTCACAGAATGCTTCTGTGTAGTTTATATTTGAATATATTCCTTTTTCCACTACTACTCTCTTAGCGCTCCAAATGTCCAGTTGCATTTTCTACAGAAAGAGTGTTCAGATCTGCTCAATCAAAAGTATGGATTAACTCTGTTAGCTGAATGCACAGATCAGAAAGAAGTTTCACAGAATGATTCTGTGTAGTTTATATTTGGAGACATTCCTTTTTCCACTATTACCCTCTTAGCGCTCCGAATCTCCACTTGCATTTTCTACAGAAAGAGTGTTTCAGAACGACTCAATCAAAACTAAGGTTCAACTCTTTTAGTTGAACAAACAGAACAGAAAGAAGTTTCACACAATTCTTCTGTGTAGTTTTTATTTGTAGACATTCTATTTCCCAATATAGGCCTCTTAGCGCTCAGAATGTCCAATTGCAGTTTCTACAGAAAGAGTGTTTCAGAACGGCTCAATCAAAAGTAAGGTTCAACTCTGTTAGTTGAATGCACAGAACAGAAAGAAGTTTCATACAATGCTTCTGTGTAGTTTATATTTGAACATATTCTTTTTTCCACAATTACCCACTTAGCGCTATGAATGTCCAGTTGCATTTTCTACAGACAGAGTGTTTCAAAACTGCTCAATCAAAAGTATGGTTTAACTCTGTTAGCTGAATGCTCAGATCAGAAAGAAGTTTCACAGAATGCTTTTGTGTAGTTTATATTTGAATATATTCCTTTTTCCACTACTACGCTCTTAGCGCTCCAAATGACCAGTTGCATTTTCTACAGAAAGAGTGTTCAGATCTGCTCAGTCAAAAGTATGGTTTAACTCTGTTAGCTGAATGCACAGATCAGAAAGAAGTTTCACCGAATGATTCTGTGTAGTTTATATTTGAAGGCATTCCTTTTTCCACTATTACGCTCTTAGCGCTCCGAATCTCCACTTGCATTTTCTACAAAAAGAGTGTTTCATAACTGCTCAATCAAAAATATGTTTTATCTCTGTTAATTGAATTTACAGATCAGAAATAAGTTTCACAGAATGCATCTGTGTAGTTTTTATTTGAAGATATTCTTTTTCCCAATGTAGGCCTCTTAGCGCTTAGCATGTCCAATTGCAGTTTCTACAGAAAGAGTGTTTCAGAACGGCTCAATCAAAAGTAAGGTTCAACTCTGTTAGTTGAATGCACAGAACAGAAAGAATTTTCACAGAATGCTACTGTGTACTTTATATTTGAATATATTCCTTTTTCCACTATTACCCTCTTAGCGCTCCGAATGTCCACTTGCATTTTCTACAGAAAGAGTGTTCAGAACTGCGCAATCAAAAGTATGGTTTAACTCTGTTAGCTTAATGAACATATCAGAAATAAGTTTCACACAACGCTTCTGTGTAGTTTTTATTTGAAGATATTATTTTTCCCAATATAGGCCTCTTAGCGCTCAGAATGTCCAATTGCAGTTTCTACAGAAAGAGTGTTTCAGAAAGGCTCAATCAAAAGTAAGGTTCAACTGTGTTAGTTGAATGCACAGAACAGAAAGAAGTTTCATACAATGCTTCTGTGTAGTTTATATTTGAACATATTCTTTTTTCCAGTATTACCCACTTAGCGCTACGAATGTCCAGTTGCATTTTCTACAGACAGAGTGTTTCAAAACTGCTCAATCAAAAGTATGGTTTAACTCTGTTAGCTGAATGCTCAGATCAGAAAGATGTTTCACAGAATGCTTCTGTGTAGTTTATATTTGAATATATTCCTTTTTCCACTACTACTCTCTTAGCGCTCCAAATGTCCAGTTGCATTTTCTACAGAAAGAGTGTTCAGATCTGCTCAATCAAAAGTATGGTTTAACTCTGTTAGCTGAATGCACAGATCAGAAAGAAGTTTCACAGAATGATTCTGTGTAGTTTATATTTGGAGACATTCCTTTTTCCACTATTACCATCTTAGCGCTCCGAATCTGCACTTGCATTTTCTACAAAAAGAGTGTTTCATAACTGCTCAATCAAAAATATGTTTTATCTCTGTTAACTGAATTTACAGATCAGAAATAAGTTTCACAGAATGCATCTGTGTAGTTTTTATTTGAAGATATTCTTTTTCCCAATGTAGGCCTCTTAGCGCTTAGCATGTCCAATTGCAGTTTTTACAGAAAGAGTGTTTCAGAACGGCTCAATCAAAAGTAAGGTTCAACTCTGTTAGTTGAATGCACAGAACAGAAAGAATTTTCACAGAATGCTACTGTGTAGTTTATATTTGAATATATTCCTTTTTCCACTATTACCCTCTTAGCGCTCCGAATGTCCACTTGCATTTTCTACAGAAAGAGTGTTCAGAACTGCGCAATCAAAAGTATGGTTTAACTCTGTTAGCTTAATGAACATATCAGAAATAAGTTTCACACAATGCTTCTGTGTAGTTTTTATTTGAAGATATTATTTTTCCCAATAGAGGCCTCTTAGCACTCAGAATGTCCAATTGCAGTTTCTACAGAAAGAGTGTTTCAGAAAGGCTCAATCAAAAGTAAGGTTCAACTCTGTTAGTTGAATGCACAGAACAGAAAGAAGTTTCATACAATGCTTCTGTGTAGTCTATATTTGAACATATTCTTTTTTCCAGTATTACCCACTTAGCGCTACGAATGTCCAGTTGCATTTTCTACAGACAGAGTGTTTCAAAACTGCTCAATCAAAAGTATGGTTTAACTCTGTTAGCTGAATGCTCAGATCAGAAAGAAGTTTCACAGAATGCTTCTGTGTAGTTTATATTTGAATATATTCCTTTTTCCTCTACTACGCTCTTAGCGCTCCAAATGTCCAGTTGCATTTTCTACAGAAAGAGTGTTCAGATCTGCTCAATCAAAAGTATGGTTTAACTCTGTTAGCTGAATGCACAGATCAGAAAGAAGTTTCACAGAATGATTCTGTGTAGTTTATATTTGGAGACATTCCTTTTTCCACTATTACCCTCTTAGCGCTCCGAATCTCCACTTGCATTTTCTACAGAAAGAGTGTTTCAGAACGACTCAATCAAAACTAAGGTTCAACTCTTTTAGTTGAACAAACAGAACAGAAATAAGTTTCACACTATTCTTCTGTGTAGTTTTTATTTGTAGACATTCTTTTCCCAATATAGGCCTCTTAGCGCTCAGAATGTTCAATTGCAGTTTCTACAGAAAGAGTGTTTCAGAACGGCTCAATCAAAAGTAAGGTTCAACTCTGTTAGTTGAATGCACAGAACAGAAAGAAGTTTCATACAATGCTTCTGTGTAGTTTATATTTGAACATATTCTTTTTTCCACTATTACCCACTTAGCGCTACGAATGTCCAGTTGCATTTTCTACAGACAGAGTGTTTCAAAACTGCTCAATCAAAAGTATGGTTTAACTCTGTTAGCTGAATGCTCAGATCAGAAAGAAGTTTCACAGAATGCTTCTGTGTAGTTTATATTTGAATATATTCCTTTTTCCACTACTACGCTCTTAGCGCTCCAAATGTCCAGTTGCATTTTCTACAGAAAGAGTGTTCAGATCTGCTCAATCAAAAGTATGGTTTAACTCTGTTACCTGAATGCACAGATCAGAAAGAAGTTTCACCGAATGATTCTGTGTAGTTTATATTTGAAGACATTCCTTTTTCCACTACTACGCTCTTAGCGCTCCAAATGTCCAGTTGCATTTTCTACAGAAAGAGTGTTCAGATCTGCTCAATCAAAAGTATGGTTTAACTCTGTTACCTGAATGCACAGATCAGAAAGAAGTTTCACCGAATGATTCTGTGTAGTTTATATTTGAAGACATTCCTTTTTCCACTATTACCCTCTTAGCGCTCCGAATCTCCACTTGCATTTTCTACAAAAAGAGTGTTTCATAACTGCTCAATCAAAAATATGTTTTATCTCTGTTAACTGAATTTACAGATCAGAAATAAGTTTCACAGAATGCATCTGTGTAGTTTTTATTTGAAGATATTCTTTTTCCCAATGTAGGCCTCTTAGCGCTTAGCATGTCCAATTGCAGTTTCTACAGAAAGAGTGTTTCAGAACGGCTCAATCAAAAGTAAGGTTCAACTCTGTTAGTTGAATGCACAGAACAGAAAGAATTTTCACAGAATGCTACTGTGTAGTTTATATTTGAATATATTCCTTTTTCCACTATTACCCTCTTAGCGCTCCGAATGTCCACTTGCATTTTCTACAGAAAGAGTGTTCAGAACTGCGCAATCAAAAGTATGGTTTAACTCTGTTAGCTTAATGAACATATCAGAAATAAGTTTCACACAATGCTTCTGTGTAGTTTTATTTGAAGATATTATTTTTCCCAATAGAGGCCTCTTTGCACTCAGAATGTCCAATTGCAGTTTCTACAGAAAGAGTGTTTCAGAAAGGCTCAATCAAAAGTAAGGTTCAACTCTGTTAGTTGAATGCACAGAACAGAAAGAAGTTTCATACAATGCTTCTGTGTAGTTTATATTTGAACATATTCTTTTTTCCAGTATTACCCACTTAGCGCTACGAATGTCCAGTTGCATTTTCTACAGACAGAGTGTTTCAAAACTGCTCAATCAAAAGTATGGTTTAACTCTGTTAGCTGAATGCTCAGATCAGAAAGAAGTTTCACAGAATGCTTCTGTGTAGTTTATATTTGAATATATTCCTTTTTCCACTACTACTCTCTTAGCGCTCCAAATGTCCAGTTGCATTTTCTACAGAAAGAGTGTTCAGATCTGCTCAATCAAAAGTATGGTTTAACCCTGTTAGCTGAATGCACAGATCAGAAAGAAGTTTCACAGAATGATTCTGAGTAGTTTATACTTGGAAACATTCCTTTTTCCACTATTACCCTCTTAGCGCTCCGAATCTCCACTTGCATTTTCTACAGAAAGAGTGTTTCAGAACGGCTCAATCAAAACTAAGGTTCAACTCTTTTAGTTGAACAAACAGAACAGAAAGAAGTTTCACACAATTCTTCTGTGTAGTTTTTATTTGTAGACATTCTTTTTCCCAATATAAGCCTCTTAGCGCTCAGAATGTCCAATTGCAGTTTCTACACAAAGAGTGTTTCAGAACGGCTCAATCAAAAGTAAGGTTCAACTCTGTTAGTTGAATGCACAGAACAGAAAGAAGTTTCATACAATGCTTCTGTGTAGTTTATATTTGAACATATTATTTTTTCCACTATTACCCACTTAGCGCTACGAATGTCCAGTTGCATTTTCTACAGACAGAGTGTTTCAAAACTGCTCAATCCAAAGTATGGTTTAACTCTGTTAGCTGAATGCTCAGATCAGAAAGAAGTTTCACAGAATGCTTCTGTGTAGTTTATATTTGAATATATTCCTTTTTCCACTACTACTCTCTTAGCGCTCCAAATGTCCAGTTGCATTTTCTACAGAAAGAGTGTTCAGATCTGCTCAATCAAAAGTATGGTTTAACTCTGTTAGCTGAATGCACAGATCAGAAAGAAGTTTCACAGAATGATTCTGTGTAGTTTATATTTGGAGACATTCCTTTTTCCACTATTACCCTCTTAGCGCTCCGAATCTCCACTTGCATTTTCTACAGAAAGAGTGTTTCAGAACGGCTCAATCAAAACTGAGGTTCAACTCTTTTAGTTGAACAAACAGAACAGAAAGATGTTTCACACAATTCTTCTGTGTAGTTTTTATTTGTAGACATTCTTTTTCCCAATATAGGCCTCTTAGCGCTCAGAATGTCCAATTGCAGTTTCTACAGAAAGAGTGTTTCAGAACGGCTCAATCAAAAGTAAGGTTCAACTCTGTTAGTTGAATGCACAGAACAGAAAGAAGTTTCATACAATGCTTCTGTGTAGTTTATATTTGAACATATTCTTTTTTCCACTATTACCCACTTAGTGCTACGAATGTCCAGTTGCATTTTCCACAGACAGAGTGTTTCAAAACTGCTCAATCAAAAGTATGGTTTAACTCTGTTAGCTGAATGCTCAGATCAGAAAGAAGTTTCACAGAATGCTTCTGTGTAGTTTATATTTGAATATATTCCTTTTTCCTCTACTACGCTCTTAGCGCTCCAAATGTCCAGTTGCATTTTCTACAGAAAGAGTGTTCAGATCTGCTCAATTAAAAGTATGGTTTAACTCTGTTAGCTGAATGCACAGATCAGAAAGAAGTTTCACCGAATGATTCTGTGTAGTTTATATTTGAAGACATTCCTTTTTCCACTATTACCCTCTTAGCGCTCCGAATCTCCACTTGCATTTTCTACAAAAAGAGTGTTTCATAACTGCTCAATCAAAAATATGTTTTATCTCTGTTAACTGAATTTACAGATCAGAAATAAGTTTCACAGAATGCATCTGTGCAGTTTTTATTTGAAGATATTCTTTTTCCCAATATAGGCCTCTTAGCGCTTAGCATGTCCAATTGCAGTTTCTCCAGAAAGAGTGTTTCAGAACGGCTCAATCAAAAGTAAGGTTCAACTCTGTTAGTTGAATGCACAGAACAGAAAGAATTTTCACAGAATGCTACTGTGTAGTTTATATTTGAATATATTCCTTTTTCCACTATTACCCTCTTAGCGCTCCGAATGTCCACTTGCATTTTCTACAGAAAGAGTGTTCAGAAGTGCGCAATCAAAAGTATGGTTTAACTCTGTTAGCTTAATGAACATATCAGTAATAAGCTTCACACAATGCTTCTGTGTAGTTTTTATTTGAAGATATTATTTTTCCCAATATAGGCCTCTTTGCGCTCAGAATGTCCAAATGCAGTTTCTACAGAAAGAGTGTTTCAGAAAGGCTCAATCAAAAGTAAGGTTCAACTCTGTTAGTTGAATGCACAGAACAGAAAGAAGTTTCATACAATGCTTCTGTGTAGTTTATATTTGAACATATTCTTTTTTCCACTATTACCCACTTAGCGCTACGAATGTCCAGTTGCATTTTCTACAGACAGAGTGTTTCAAAACTGCTCAATCAAAAGTATGGTTTAACTCTGTTAGCTGAATGCTCAGATCAGAAAGAAGTTTCACAGAATGCTTCTGTGTAGTTTATATTTGAATATATTGCTTTTTCCACTACTACTCTCTTAGCGCTCCAAATGTCCAGTTGCATTTTCTACAGAAAGAGTGTTCAGATCTGCTCAATCAAAAGTATGGTTTAACTCTGTTAGCTGAATGCACAGATCAGAAAGAAGTTTCACTGAATGATTCTGTGTAGTTTATATTTGGAGACATTCCTTTTCCACTATTACCCTCTTAGCGCTCCGAATCTCCACTTGCATTTTCTACAGAAAGAGTGTTTCTGAACGGCTCAATCAAAACTAAGGTTCAACTCTTTTAGTTGAACAAACAGAACAGAAAGAAGTTTCACACAATTCTTCTGTGTAGTTTTTATTTGTAGACATTCTTTTTCCCAATATAGGCCTCTTAGCGCTCAGAATGTCCAATTGCAGTTTCTACAGAAAGAGTGTTTCAGAACGGCTCAATCAAAAGTAAGGTTCAACTCTGTTAGTTGAATGCACAGAACAGAAAGAAATTTCATACAATGCTTCTGTGTAGTTTATATTTGAACATATTCTTTTTTCCTCTATTACCCACTTAGTGCTACGAATGTCCAGTTGCATTTTCTACAGACAGAGTGTTTCAAAACTGCTCAATCAAAAGTATGGTTTAACTCTGTTAGCTGAATGCTCAGATCAGAAAGAAGTTTCACAGAATGCTTCTGTGTAGTTTATATTTGAATATATTCCTTTTTCCTCTACTACGCTCTTAGCGCTCCAAATGTCCAGTTCCATTTTCTACAGAAAGAGTGTTCAGATCTGCTCAATCAAAAGTATGGTTTAACTCTGTTAGCTGAATGCACAGATCAGAAAGAAGTTTCACCGAATGATTCTGTGTAGTTTATATTTGAAGACATTCCTTTTTCCACTATTACCCTCTTAGCGCTCCGAATCTCCACTTGCATTTTCTACAAAAAGAGTGTTTCATAACTGCTCAATCAAAAATATGTTTTATCTCTGTTAACTGAATTTACAGATCAGAAATAAGTTTCACAGAATGCATCTGTGTAGTTTTTATTTGAAGATATTTTTTTCCCAATATAGGCCTCTTAGCGCTTAGCATGTCCAATTGCAGTTTCTACAGAAAGAGTGTTTCAGAACGGCTCAATCAAAAGTAAGGTTCAACTCTGTTAGTTGAATGCACAGAACAGAAAGAATTTTCACAGAATGCTACTGTGTAGTTTATATTTGAATATATTCCTTTTTCCACTATTACCCTCTTAGCGCTCCGAATGTCCACTTGCATTTTCTACAGAAAGAGTGTTCAGAACTGCGCAATCAAAAGTATGGTTTAACTCTGTTAGCTTAATGAACATATCAGTAATAAGCTTCACACAATGCTTCTGTGTAGTTTTTATTTGAAGATATTATTTTTCCCAATATAGGCCTCTTAGCGCTCAGAATGTCCAATTGCAGTTTCTACAGAAAGAGTGTTTCAGAAAGGCTCAATCAAAAGTAAGGTTCAACTCTGTTAGTTGAATGCACAGAACAGAAAATGTTTCATACAATGCTTCTGTGTAGTTTATATTTGAACATATTCTTTTTTCCACTATTACCCACTTAGCGCTACGAATGTCCAGTTGCATTTTCTACAGACAGAGGGTTTCAAAACTGCTCAATCAAAAGTATGGTTTAACTCTGTTAGCTGAATGCTCAGATCAGAAAGAAGTTTCACAGAATGCTTCTGTGTAGTTTATATTTGAATATATTCCTTTTTCCACTACTACTCTCTTAGCGCTCCAAATGTCCAGTTGCATTTTCTACAGAAAGAGTGTTCAGATCTGCTCAATCAAAAGTATGGTTTAACTCTGTTAGCTGAATGCACAGATCAGAAAGAAGTTTCACAGAATGATTCTGTGTAGTTTATATTTGGAGACATTCCTTTTTCCACTATTACCCTCTTAGCGCTCCGAATCTCCACTTGCATTTTCTACAGAAAGAGTGTTTCAGAACGGCTCAATCAAAACTAAGGTTCAACTCTTTTAGTTGAACAAACAGAACAGAAAGAAGTTTCACACAATTCTTCTCTGTAGTTTTTATTTGTAGACATTCTTTTTCCCAATATAGGCCTCTTAGCGCTCAGAATGTCCAATTGCAGTTTCTACAGAAAGAGTGTTTCAGAATGGCTCAATCAAAAGTAAGGTTCAACTCTGTTAGTTGAATGCACAGAACAGAAAGAAGTTTCATACAATGCTTCTGTGTAGTTTATATTTGAACATATTCTTTTTTCCACTAATACCCACTTAGCGCTACGAATGTCCAGTTGCATTTTCTACAGACAGAGTGTTTCAAAACTGCTCAATCAAAAGTATGGTTTAACTCTGTTAGCTGAATGCTCAGATCAGAAAGAAGTTTCACAGAATGCTTCTGTGTAGTTTATATTTGAATATATTCCTTTTTCCACTACTACGCTCTTAGCGCTCCAAATGTCCAGTTGCATTTTCTACAGAAAGAGTGTTCAGATCTGCTCAATAAAAAGTATGGTTTAACTCTGTTAGCTGAATGCACAGATCAGAAAGAAGTTTCACCGAATGATTCTGGGTAGTTTATATTTGAAGACATTCCTTTTTCCACTATTACCCCCTTAGCGCTCCGAATCTCCACTTGCATTTTCTACAAAAAGAGTGTTTCATAACTGCTCAATCAAAAATATGTTTTATCTCTGTTAACTGAATTTACAGATCAGAAATAAGTTTCACAGAATGCATCTGTGTAGTTTTTATTTGAAGATATTCTTTTTCCCAATGTAGGCCTCTTAGCGATTAGCATGTCCAATTGCAGTTTCTACAGAAAAAGTGTTTCAGAACGGCTCAATCAAAAGTAATGTTCAACTCTGTTAGTTCAATGCACAGAACAGAAAAAATTTTCACAGAATGCTACTGTGTAGTTTATATTTGAATATATTCCTTTTTCCACTATTACCCTCTTAGCGCTCTGAATGTCCACTTGCATTTTCTACAGAAAGAGTGTTCAGAACTGCGCAATCAAAAGTATGGTTTAACTCTGTTAGCTTAATGAACATATCAGAAATAAGTTTCACGCAACGCTTCTGTGTAGTTTTTATTTGAAGATATTATTTTTCCCAATATAGGCCTCTTAGCGCTCAGAATGTCCAATTGCAGTTTCTACAGAAAGAGTGTTTCAGAAAGGCTCAATCAAAGTAAGGTTCAACTCTGTTAGTTGAATGCACAGAAGAGAAAGAAGTTTCATACAATGCTTCTGTGTAGTTTATATTTGAACATATTCTTTTTTCCACTATTACCCACTTAGCGCTACGAATGTCCAGTTGCATTTTCTACAGACAGAGTGTTTCAAAACTGCTCAATCAAAAGTATGGTTTAACTCTGTTAGCTGAATGCTCAGATCAGAAAGAAGTTTCACAGAATGCTTCTGTGTAGTTTATATTTGAATATATTCCTTTTTCCACTACTACTCTCTTAGCGCTCCAAATGTCCAGTTGCATTTTCTACAGAAAGAGTGTTCAGATCTGCTCAATCAAAAGTATGGTTTAACTCTGTTAGCTGAATGCACAGATTAGAAAGAAGTTTCACAGAATGATTCTGTGTAGTTTATATTTGGAGACATTCCTTTTTCCACTAATACCCTCTTAGCGCTCCGAATCTCCACTTGCATTTTCTACAGAAAGAGTGTTTCAGAACGGCTCAATCAAAACTAAGGTTCAACTCTTTAGTTGAACAAACAGAACAGAAAGAAGTTTCACACAATTCTTCTGTGTAGTTCTTATTTGTAGACATTCTTTTTCCCAATATAGGCCTCTTAGCGCTCAGAATGTCCAATTGCAGTTTCTACAGAAAGAGTGTTTCAGAACGGCTCAATCAAAAGTAAGGTTCAACTCTGTTAGTTGAATGCACAGAACAGAAAGAAGTTTCATACAATGCTTCTGTGTAGTTTATATTTGAACATATTCTTTTTTCCACTATTACCCACTTAGCGCTACGAATGTCCAGTTGCATTTTCTACAGACAGAGTGTTTCAAAACTGCTCAATCAAAAGTATGGTTTTAGTCTGTTAGATGAATGCTCAGATCAGAAAGAAGTTTCACAGAATGCTTCTGTGTAGTTTATATTTGAATATATTCCTTTTTCCACTACTACGCTCTTAGCGCTCCAAATGTCCAGTTGCATTTTCTACAGAAAGAGTGTTCAGATCTGCTCAATCAAAAGTATGGTTTAACTCTGTTAGCTGAATGCACAGATCAGAAAGAATTTTCACCGAATGATTCTGTGTAGTTTATATTTGAAGACATTCCTTTTTCCACTATTACCCTCTTAGCGCTCCGAATCTCCACTTGCATTTTCTACAAAAAGAGTGTTTCATAACTGCTCAATCAAAAATATGTTTTATCTCTGTTAACTGAATTTACAGATCAGAAATAACTTTCACAGAATGCATCTGTGTAGTTTTTATTTGAAGATATTCTTTTTCCCAATGTAGGCCTCTTAGCGCTTAGCATGTCCAATTGCAGTTTCTACAGAAAGAGTGTTTCAGAACGGCTCAATCAAAAGTAAGGTTCAACTCTGTTAGTTGAATGCACAGAACAGAAAGTATTTTCACAGAATGCTACTGTGTAGTTTATATTTGAATATATTCCTTTTTCAACTATTACCCTCTTAGCGCTCCGAATGTCCACTTGCATTTTCTACAGAAAGAGTGTTCAGAACTGCGCAATCAAAAGTATGGTTTAACTCTGTTAGCTTAATGAACATATCAGAAATAAGTTTCACACAATGCTTCTGTGTAGTTTTTATTTGAAGATATTATTTTTCCCAATAGAGGCCTCTTAGCGCTCAGAATGTCCAATTGCAGTTTCTACAGAAAGAGTGTTTCAGAAAGGCTCAATCAAAAGTAAGGTTCAACTCTGTTAGTTGAATGCACAGAACAGAAAGAAGTTTCATACACTGCTTCTGTGTAGTTTATATTTGAACATATTCTTTTTTCCACTATTAAACACTTAGCGCTACGAATGTCCAGTTGCATTTTCTACAGACAGAGTGTTTCAAAACTGGTCAATCAAAAGTATGGTTTAACTCTGTTAGCTGAATGCTCAGATCAGAAAGAAGTTTCACAGAATGCTTCTGTGTAGTTTATATTTCAATATATTCCTTTTTCCTCTACTACTCTCTTAGCGCTCCAAATGTCCAGTTGCATTTTCTACAGAAAGAGTGTTCAGATCTGCTCAATCAAAAGTATGGTTTAACACTGTTAGCTGAATGCACAGATCAGAAAGCAGTTTCACAGAATGATTCTGTGTAGTTTATATTTGGAGACATTCCTTTTTCCACTATTACCCTCTTAGCGCTCCGAATCTCCACTTGCATTTTCTACAGAAAGAGTGCTTCATAACTGCTCAATCAAAAATATGTTTTATCTCTGTTAACTGAATTTACAGATCAGAAATAAGTTTCACACAATGCTTCTGTGTAGTTTTTATTTGAAGATATTATTTTTCCCAATATAGGTCTCTTAGCGCTCAGAATGTCCAATTGCAGTTTCTACAGAAAGAGTGTTTCAGAAAGGCTCAATCAAAAGTAAGGTTCAACTCTGTTAGTTGAATGCACAGAACAGAAAATGTTTCATACAATGCTTCTGTGTAGTTTATATTTGAACATATTCTTTTTTCCACTATTACCCACTTAGCGCTACGAATGTCCAGTTGCATTTTCTACAGACAGAGGGTTTCAAAACTGCTCAATCAAAAGTATGGTTTAACTCTGTTAGCTGAATGCTCAGATCAGAAAGAAGTTTCACAGAATGCTTCTGTGTAGTTTATATTTGAATATATTCCTTTTTCCACTACTACTCTCTTAGCGCTCCAAATGTCCAGTTGCATTTTCTACAGAAAGAGTGTTCAGATCTGCTCAATCAAAAGTATGGTTTAACTCTGTTAGCTGAATGCACAGATCAGAAAGAAGTTTCACAGAATGATTCTGTGTAGTTTATATTTGGAGACATTCCTTTTTCCACTATTATCCACTTAGCGCTCCGAATCTCCACTTGCATTTTATACAGAAAGAGTGTTTCAGAACGGCTCAATCAAAACTAAGGTTCAACTCTTTTAGTTGAACAAACAGAACAGAAAGAAGTTTCACACAATTCTTCTGTGTAGTTTTTATTTGTAGACATTCTTTTTCCCAATATAGGCCTCTTAGCGCACAGAATGTCCAATTGCAGTTTCTACAGAAAGAGTGTTTCAGAACGGCTCAATCAAAAGTAAGGTTCAACTCTGTTAGTTGAATGCACAGAACAGAAAGAAGTTTCATACTATGCTTCTGTGTAGTTTATATTTGAACATATTCTTTTTTCCACTATTACCCACTTAGCGCTACGAATGTCCAGTTGCATTTTCTACAGACAGAGTGTTTCAAAACTGCTCAATCAAAAGTATGGTTTAACTCTGTTAGCTGAATGCTCAGATCAGAAAGAAGTTTCACAGAATGCTTCTGTGTAGTTTATATTTGAATATATTCCTTTTTCCACGACTACTCTCTTAGCGCTCCAAATGTCCAGTTGCATTTTCTACAGAAAGAGTCTTCAGATCTGCTCAATCAAAAGTATGGTTTAACTCTGTTAGCTGAATGCACAGATCAGAAAGAAGTTTCACAGAATGATTCTGTGTAGTTTATATTTGGAGACATTCCTTTTTCCACTATTACCCTCTTAGCGCTCCGAATCTGCACTTGCATTTTCTACAAAAAGAGTGTTTCATAACTGCTCAATCAAAAATATGTTTTATCTCTGTTAACTGAATTTACAGATCAGAAATAAGTTTCACAGAATGCATCTGTGTAGTTTTTATTTGAAGATATTCTTTTTCCCAATGTAGGCCTCTTAGCGCTTAGCATGTCCAATTGCAGTTTGTACAGAAAGAGTGTTTCAGAACGGCTCAATCAAAAGTAAGGTTCAACTCTGTTAGTTGAATGCACAGAACAGAAAGAAGTTTCCTACAATGCTACTGTGTAGTTTATATCTGGAGATATTCTTTTTTCCACTATTACCCACTTAGCGCTACGAATGTCCATTTGCATTTTCTACAGACAGAGTGTTTCAAAACTGCTCAATCAAAAGTATGGTTTAACTCTGTTAGCTGAATGCTCAGATCAGAAAGAAGTTTCACAGAATGCTTCTGTGTAGTTTATATTTGAATATATTCCTTTTTCCACTACTACGCTCTTAGCGCTCCAAATGTCTAGTTGCATTTTCTACAGAAAGAGTGTTCAGATCTGCTCAATCAAAAGTATTGTTTAACTCTGTTAGCTGAATGCTCAGATCAGAAAGAAGTTTCACAGAATGCTTCTGTGTAGTTTATATTTGAATATATTCCTTTTTCCACTACTACTCTCTTAGCGCACCAAATGTCCAGTTGCATTTTCTACAGAAAGAGTCTTCAGATCTGCTCAATCAAAAGTATGGTTTAACTCTGTTAGCTGAATGCACAGATCAGAAAGAAGTTTCACAGAATGATTCTGTGTAGTTTATATTTGGAGACATTCCTTTTTCCACTATTACCCTCTTAGCGCTCCGAATCTGCACTTGCATTTTCTACAAAAAGAGTGTTTCATAACTGCTCAATCAAAAATATGTTTTATCTCTGTTAACTGAATTTACAGATCAGAAATAAGTTTCACAGAATGCATCTGTGTAGTTTTTATTTGAAGATATTCTTTTTCCCAATGTAGGCCTCTTAGCGCTTAGCATGTCCAATTGCAGTTTGTACAGAAAGAGTGTTTCAGAACGGCTCAATCAAAAGTAAGGTTCAACTCTGTTAGTTGAATGCACAGAACAGAAAGAAGTTTCCTACAATGCTACTGTGTAGTTTATATTTGAACATATTCTTTTTTCCACTATTACCCACTTAGCGCTACGAATGTCCATTTGCATTTTCTACAGACAGAGTGTTTCAAAACTGCTCAATCAAAAGTATGGTTTAACTCTGTTAGCTGAATGCTCAGATCAGAAAGAAATTTCACAGAATGCTTCTGTGTAGTTTATATTTGAATATATTCCTTTTTCCACTACTACGCTCTTAGCGCTCCAAATGTCTAGTTGCATTTTCTACAGAAAGAGTGTTCAGATCTGCTCAATCAAAAGTATTGTTTAACTCTGTTAGCTGAATGCACAGATCCGAAAGAAGTTTCACCGAATGATTCTGTGTAGTTTATATTTGAAGACATTCCTTTTTCCACTATTACCCTCTTAGCCCTCCGAATCTCCACTTGCATTTTCTACAAAAAGAGTGTTTCATAACTGCTCAATCAAAAATATGTTTTATCTCTGTTAACTGAATTTACAGATCAGAAATAAGTTTCACAGAATGCATCTGTGTAGTTTTTATTTGAAGATATTCTTTTTCCCAATGTAGGCCTCTTAGCACTTAGCATGTCCAATTGCAGTTTCAACAGAAAGAGTGTTTCAGAACGGCTCAATCAAAAGTAAGGTTCAACTCTGTTAGTTGAATGCACAGAACAGAAAGAATTTTCACAGAATGCTACTGTGTAGTTTATATTTGAATATATTCCTTTTTCCACTATTATCCTCTTAGCGCTCCGAATGTCCACTTGCATTTTCTACAGAAAGAGTGTTCAGAACTGCGCAATCAAAAGTATGGTTTAACTCTGTTAGCTTAATGAACATATCAGAAATAAGTTTCACACAATGCTTCTGTGTAGTTTTTATTTGAAGATATTATTTTTCCCAATAGAGGCCTCTTAGCGCTCAGAATGTCCAATTGCAGTTTCTACAGAAAGAGTGTTTCAGAAAGGCTCAATCAAAAGTAAGGTTCAACTCTGTTAGTTGAATGCACAGAACAGAAAGAAGTTTCATACAATGCTTCTGTGTAGTTTATATTTGAACATATTCTTTTTTCCACTATTACCCACTTAGCGCTACGAATGTCCAGTTGCATTTTCTACAGACAGAGTGTTTCAAAACTGCTCAATCAAAAGTATGGTTTAACTCTGTTAGCTGAATGCTCAGATCAGAAAGAAGTTTCACAGAATGCTTCTGTGTAGTTTATATTTGAATATATTCCTTTTTCCACTACTACTCTCTTAGGGCTCCAAATGTCCAGTTGCATTTTCTACAGAAAGAGTGTTCAGATCTGCTCAATCAAAAGTATGGTTTAACTCTGTTAGCTGAATGCACAGATCAGAAAGAAGTTTCACAGAATGATTCTGTGTAGTTCATATTTGGAGACATTCCTTTTTCCACTATTACCCGCTTAGCGCTCCGAATCTCCACTTGCATTTTCTACAGAAAGAGTGTTTCATAACTGCTCAATCAAAAATATGTTTTATCTCTGTTAACTGAATTTACAGATCAGAAATAAGTTTCACAGAATGCATCTGTGTAGTTTTTATTTGAAGATATTCTTTTTCCCAATATAGGCCTCTTAGCGCTTAGCATGTCCAATTGCAGTTTCTACAGAAAGAGTGTTTCAGAACGGCTCAATCAAAAGTAAGGTTCAACTCTGTTAGTTGAATGCACAGAACAGAAGGAATTTTCACAGAATGCTACTGTGTAGTTTATATTTGAATATATTCCTTTTTCCACTATTACCCTCTTAGCGCTCCGAAAGTCCACTTGCATTTTCTACAGAAAGAGTGTTCAGAACTGCGCAATCAAAAGTATGGTTTAACTCTGTTAGCTTAATGAACATATCAGAAATAAGTTTCACACAATGCTTCTGTGTAGTTTTTATTTGAAGATATTATTTTTCCCAATATAGGCCTCTTAGCGCTCAGAATGTCCAATTGCAGTTTCTACAGAAAGAGTGTTTCAGAAAGGCTCAATCAAAAGTAAGGTTCAACTCTGTTAGTTGAATGCACAGAACAGAAAGAAGTTTCATACAATGCTTCTGTGTAGTTTATATTTGAACATATTCTTTTTTCCACTATTACCCACTTAGCGCTACGAATGTCCAGTTGCATTTTCTACAGACAGAGTGTTTCAAAACTGCTCAATCAAAAGTATGGTTTAACTCTGTTAGCTGAATGCTCAGATCAGAAAGAAGTTTCACAGAATGCTTCTGTGTAGTTTATATTTGAATATATTCCTTTTTCCACTACTACTCTCTTAGCGCTCCAAATGTCCAGTTGCATTTTCTACAGAAAGAGTGTTCAGATCTGCTCAATCAAAAGTATGGATTAACTCTGTTAGCTGAATGCACAGATCAGAAAGAAGTTTCACAGAATGATTCTGTGTAGTTTATATTTGGAGACATTCCTTTTTCCACTATTACCCTCTTAGCGCTCCGAATCTCCACTTGCATTTTCTACAGAAAGAGTGTTTCAGAACGACTCAATCAAAACTAAGGTTCAACTCTTTTAGTTGAACAAACAGAACAGAAAGAAGTTTCACACAATTCTTCTGTGTAGTTTTTATTTGTAGACATTCTATTTCCCAATATAGGCCTCTTAGCGCTCAGAATGTCCAATTGCAGTTTCTACAGAAAGAGTGTTTCAGAAAGGCTCAATCAAAAGTAAGGTTCAACTCTGTTAGTTGAATGCACAGAACAGAAAGAAGTTTCATACAATGCTTCTGTGTAGTTTATATTTGAACATATTCTTTTTTCCACTATTACCCACTTAGCGCTACGAATGTCCAGTTGCATTTTCTACAGACAGAGTGTTTCAAAACTGCTCAATCAAAAGTATGGTTTAACTCTGTTAGCTGAATGCTCAGATCAGAAAGAAGTTTCACAGAATGCTTCTGTGTAGTTTATATTTGAATATATTCCTTTTTCCACTACTACTCTGTAAGCGCTCCAAATGTCCAGTTGCATTTTCTACAGAAAGAGTGTTCAGATCTGCTCAATCAAAAGTATGGTTTAACTCTGTTAGCTGAATGCACAGATCAGAAAGAAGTTTCACAGAATGATTCTGTGTAGTTTATATTTGGAGGCATTCCTTTTCCACTATTACCCTCTTAGCGCTCCGAATCTCCACTTGCATTTTCTACAGAAAGAGTGTTTCTGAACGGCTCAATCAAAACTAAGGTTCAACTCTTTTAGTTGAACAAACCGTACAGAAAGAAGTTTCACACAGTTCTTCTGTGTAGTTTTTATTTGTAGACATTCTTTTTCCCAATATAGGCCTCTTAGCGCCCAGAATGTCCAATTGCAGTTTCTACAGAAAGAGTGTTTCAGAACGGCTCAATCAAAAGTAAGGTTCGACTCTGTTAGTTGAATGCACAGAACAGAAAGAAGTTTCATACAATGCTTCTGTGTAGTTTATATTTGAACATATTCTTTTTTCCACTATTACCCACTTAGCGCTACGAATGTCTAGTTGCATTTTCTACAGACAGAGTGTTTCAAAACTGCTCAATCAAAAGTATGGTTTAACTCTGTTAGCTGAATGCTCAGATCAGAAAGAAGTTTCACAGAATGCTTCTGTGTAGTTTATATTTGAATATATTCCTTTTTCTACTACTACTCTCTTAGGGCTCCTAATGTCCAGTTGCATTTTCTACAGAAAGAGTGTTCAGATCTGCTCAATCAAAAGTATGGTTTAACTCTGTTAGCTGAATGCACAGATCAGAAAAAAATTTCACACAATGATTCTGTGTAGTTTATATTTGAAGACATTCCTTTTTCCACTATTAGCCTCTTAGCGCTCCGAATCTCCACTTGCATTTTCTACAGAAAGAGTGTTTCATAACTGCTCAGTCAAAAATATGTTTTATCTCTGTTAACTGAATTTACAGATCAGAAATCAGTTTCACAGAATGCATCTGTGTAGTTTTTATTTGAAGATATTCTTTTTCCCAATGTAGGCCTCTTAGTGCTTAGCCTGTCCAATTGCAGTTTCTACAGAAAGAGTGTTTCAGAACGGCTCAATCAAAAGTAAGGTTCAACTCTGTTAGTTGAATGCACAGAACAGAA
Source organism: Symphalangus syndactylus (assembly GCF_028878055.3). Lineage (NCBI taxonomy): Eukaryota > Metazoa > Chordata > Mammalia > Primates > Hylobatidae > Symphalangus > Symphalangus syndactylus. The sequence goes on from NC_072427.2 coordinate 2,699,977, forward strand.
AGAATTTTCACAGAATGCTACTGTGTAGTTTATATTAGAATATATTCCTTTTTCCACTATTACCCTCTTAGCGCTCCGAATGTCCACTTGCATTTTCTACAGAAAGAGTGTTCAGAACTTCGCAATCAAAAGTATGGCTTAACTCTGTTAGCTTAATGAACATATCAGAAATAAGTTTCACACAATGCTTCTGTGTAGTTTTAATTGAAGATATTATTTTTCCCAATAGAGGCCTCTTAGCGCTCAGAATGTCCAATTGCAGTTTCTACAGAAAGAGTGTTTCAGAAAGGCTCAATCAAAAGTAAGGTTCAACTCTGTTAGTTGAATGCACAGAACAGAAAGAAGTTTCATACAATGCTTCTGTGTAGTTTATATTTGAACATATTCTTTTTTCCACTATTACCCACTTAGCGCTACGAATGTCCAGTTGCATTTTCTACAGACAGAGTGTTTCAAAACTGCTCAATCAAAAGTATGGTTTAACTCTGTTAGCTGAATGCTCAGATCAGAAAGAAGTTTCACAGAATGCTTCTGTGTAGTTTATATTTGAATATATTCCTTTTTCCACTACTACTCTCTTAGGGCTCCTAATGTCCAGTTGCATTTTCTACAGAAAGAGTGTTCAGATCTGCTCAATCAAAAGTATGGTTTAACTCTGTTAGCTGAATGCACAGATCAGAAAGAAATTTCACAGAATGATTCTGTGTAGTTTATATTTGAAGACATTCCTTTTTCCACTATTACCCTCTTAGCGCTCCGAATCTCCACTTGCATTTTCTACAGAAAGAGTGTTTCATAACTGCTCAGTCAAAAATATGTTTTATCTCTGTTAACTGAATTTACAGATCAGAAATCAGTTTCACGGAATGCATCTGTGTAGTTTTTATTTGAAGATATTCTTTTTCCCAATGTAGGCCTCTTAGCGCTTAGCCTGTCCAATTGCAGTTTCTACAGAAAGAGTGTTTCAGAACGGCTCAATCAAAAGTAAGGTTCAACTCTGTTAGTTGAATGCACAGAACAGAAAGAATTTTCACAGAATGCTACTGTGTAGTTTATATTTGAATATATTACTTTTTCCACTATTACCCTCTTAGCGCTCCGAATGTCCTCTTGCATTTTCTACAGAAAGAGTGTTCAGAACTGCGCAATCAAAAGTATGGCTTAACTCTGTTAGCTTAATGAACATATCAGAAATAAGTTTCACACAATGCTTCTGTGTAGTTTTAATTGAAGATATTATTTTTCCCAATAGAGGCCTCTTAGCGCTCAGAATGTCCAATTGCAGTTTCTACAGAAAGAGTGTTTCAGAAAGGCTCAATCAAAAGTAAGGTTCAACTCTGTTAGTTGAATGCAAAGAACAGAAAGAAGTTTCATACAATGCTTCTGTGTAGTTTATATTTGAACATATTCTTTTTTCCACTATTACCCACTTAGCGCTACGAATGTCCAGTTGCATTTTCTACAGACAGAGTGTTTCAAACCTGCTCAATCAAAAGTATGGTTTAACTCTGTTAGCTGAATGCTCAGATCAGAAAGAAGTTTCACAGAATGCTTCTGTGTAGTTTATATTTGAATATATTCCTTTTTCCACTACTACGCTCTTAGCGCTCCAAATGTCCAGTTGCATTTTCTACAGAAAGAGTGTTCAGATCTGCTCAATCAAAAGTATGGTTTAACTCTGTTAGCTGAATGCACAGATCAGAAAGATGTTTCACCGAATGATTCTGTGTAGTTTATATTTGAAGACATTCCTTTTTCCACTATTACCCTCTTAGCGCTCCGAATCTCCACTTGCATTTTCTACAAAAAGAGTGTTTCATAACTGCTCAATCAAAAATATGTTTTATCTCTGTTAACTGAATTTACAGATCAGAAATAAGTTTCACAGAATGCATCTGTGTAGTTTTTATTTGAAGATATTCTTTTTCCCAATGTAGGCCTCTTAGCGCTTAGCATGTCCAATTGCAGTTTCTACAGAAAGAGTGTTTCAGAACGGCTCAATCAAAGTAAGGTTCAACTCTGTTTGTTGAATGCACAGAACAGAAAGAATTTTCACAGAATGCTACTGTGTAGTTTATATTTGAATATATTCCTTTTTCCACTATTACCCTCTTAGCGCTCCGAATGTCCACTTGCATTTTCTACAGAAAGAGTGTTCAGAACTGCGCAATCAAAAGTATGGTTTAACTCTGTTAGCTTAATGAACATATCAGAAATAAGTTTCACACAATGCCTCTGTGTAGTTTTTATTTGAAGATATTATTTTTCCCAATATAGGCCTCTTAGCGCTCAGAATGTCCAATTGCAGTTTTTACAGAAAGAGTGTTTCAGAAAGGCTCAATCAAAAGTAAGGTTCAACTCTGTTAGTTGAATGCACAGAACAGAAAGAAGTTTCATACAATGCTTCTGTGTAGTTTATATTTGAACATATTCTTTTTTCCAGTATTACCCACTTAGCGCTACGAATGTCCAGTTGCATTTTCTACAGACAGAGTGTTTCAAAACTGCTCAATCAAAAGTATGGTTTAACTCTGTTAGCTGAATGCTCAGATCAGAAAGAAGTTTCACAGAATGCTTCTGTGTAGTTTATATTTGAATATATTCCTTTTTCCACTACTACACTCTTAGCGCTCCAAATGTCCAGTTGCATTTTCTACAGAAAGAGTGTTCAGATCAGCTCAATCAAAAGTATGGTTTAACACTGTTAGCTGAATGCACAGATCAGAAAGAAGTTTCACAGAATGATTCTGTGTAGTTTATATTTGGAGACATTCCTTTTTCCACTATTACCCTCTTAGCGCTCCGAATCTCCACTTGCATTTTCTACAGAAAGAGTGTTTCAGAACGGCTCAATCAAAACTAAGGTTCAACTCTTTTAGTTGAACAAACAGAACAGAAAGAGGTTTCACACAATTCTTCTGTGTAGTTTTTATTTGTAGACATTCTTTTTCCCAATATAGGCCTCTTAGCGCTCAGAATGTCCAATTGCAGTTTCTACAGAAAGAGTGTTTCAGAACGGCTCAATCAAAAGTAAGGTTCAACTCTGTTAGTTGAATGCACAGAACAGAAAGAAGTTTCATACAATGCTTCTGTGTAGTTTATATTTGAACATATTCTTTTTTCCACTATTACCCACTTAGCGCTACGAATGTCCAGTTGCATTTTCTACAGACAGAGTGTTTCAAAACTGCTCAATCAAAAGTATGGTTTAACTCTGTTAGCTGAATGCTCAGATCAGAAAGAAGTTTCACAGAATGCTTCTGTGTAGTTTATATTTGAATATATTCCTTTTTCCACTACTACGCTCTTAGCGCTCCAAATGTCCAGTTGCATTTTCTACAGAAAGAGTGTTCAGATCTGCTCAATCAAAAGTATGGTTTAACTCTGTTAGCTGAATGCACAGATCAGAAAGAAGTTTCACCGAATGATTCTGTGTAGTTTATATTTGAAGACATTCCTTTTTCCACTATTACCCTCTTAGCGCTCCGAATCTCCACTTGAATTTTCTATAAAAAGAGTGTTTCATAACTGCTCAATCAAAAATATGTTTTATCTCTATTAACTGAATTTACAGATCAGAAATAAGTTTCACAGAATGCATCTGTGTAGTTTTTATTTGAAGATATTCTTTTTCCCAATATAGGCCTCTTAGCGCTTAGCATGTCCAATTGCAGTTTCTACAGAAAGAGTGTTTCAGAACGGCTCAATCAAAAGTAAGGTTCAACTCTGTTAGTTGAATGCACAGAACAGAAAGAATTTTCACAGAATGCTACTGTGTAGTTTATATTTGAATATATTCCTTTTTCCACTATTACCCACTAAGCGCTACGAATGTCCAGTTGCATTTTCTACAGACAGAGTGTTTCAAAACTGCTCAATCAAAAGTATGGTTTAACTCTGTTAGCTGAATGCTCAGATCAGAAATAAGTTTCACAGAATGCTTCTGTGTAGTTTATATTTGAATATATTCCTTTTTCCACTACTACTCTCTTAGCGCTCCAAATGTCCAGTTGCATTTTCTACAGAAAGAGTGTTCAGATCTGCTCAATCAAAAGTATGGTTTAACTCTGTTAGCTGAATGCACAGATCAGAAAGAAGTTTCACAGAATGATTCTGTGTAGTTTATATTTGGAGACATTCCTTTTTCCACTATTACCCTCTTAGCGCTCCGAATCTCCACTTGCATTTTCTACAGAAAGAGTGTTTCAGAACGGCTCAATCAAAACTAAGGTTCAACTCTTTTAGTTGAACATACAGAACAGAAAGAAGTTTCACACAATTCTTCTGTGTAGTTTTTATTTGTAGACATTCTTTTTCCCAATATAGGCCTCTTAGCGCTCAGAATGTCCAATTGCAGTTTCTACGGAAAGAGTGTTTCAGAACGGCTCAATCAAAAGTAAGGTTCAACTCTGTTAGTTGAAGGCACAGAACAGAAAGAAGTTTCATACAATGCTTCTGTGTAGTTTATATTTGAACATATTCTTTTTTCCACTATTACCCACTTAGCGCTACGAATGTCCAGTTGCATTTTCTACAGACAGAGTGTTTCAAAACTGCTCAATCAAAAGTATGGTTTAACTCTGTTAGCTGAATGCACAGATCAGAAAGAAGTTTCACAGAATGATTCTGTGTAGTTTATATTTGGAGACATTCCTTTTTCCACTATTACCCTCTTAGCGCTCCGAATCTCCACTTGCATTTTCTACAGAAAGAGTGTTTCAGAACGACTCAATCAAAACTAAGGTTCAACTCTTTTAGTTGAACAAACAGAACAGAAAGAAGTTTCACACAATTCTTCTGTGTAGTTTTTATTTGTAGACATTCTATTTCCCAATATAGGCCTCTTAGCGCTCAGAATGTCCAATTGCAGTTTCTACAGAAAGAGTGTTTCAGAACGGCTCAATCAAAAGTAAGGTTCAACTCTGTTAGTTGAATGCACAGAACAGAAAGAAGTTTCATACAATGCTTCTGTGTAGTTTATATTTGAACATATTCTTTTTTCCACAATTACCCACTTAGCGCTACGAATGTCCAGTTGCATTTTCTACAGACAGAGTGTTTCAAAACTGCTCAATCAAAAGTATGCTTTAACTCTGTTAGCTGAATGCTCAGATCAGAAAGAAGTTTCACAGAATGCTTTTGTGTAGTTTATATTTGAATATATTCCTTTTTCCACTACTACGCTCTTAGCGCTCCAAATGACCAGTTGCATTTTCTACAGAAAGAGTGTTCAGATCTGCTCAATCAAAAGTATGGTTTAACTCTGTTAGCTGAATGCACAGATCAGAAAGAAGTTTCACAGAATGATTCTGTGTAGTTTATATTTGGAGACATTCCTTTTTCCACTATTACCATCTTAGCGCTCCGAATCTGCACTTGCATTTTCTACAAAAAGAGTGTTTCATAACTGCTCAATCAAAAATATGTTTTATCTCTGTTAACTGAATTTACAGATCAGAAATAAGTTTCACAGAATGCATCTGTGTAGTTTTTATTTGAAGATATTCTTTTTCCCAATGTAGGCCTGTTAGCGCTTAGCATGTCCAATTGCAGTTTCTACAGAAAGAGTGTTTCAGAACGGCTCAATCAAAAGTAAGGTTCAACTCTGTTAGTTGAATGCACAGAACAGAAAGAATTTTCACAGAATGCTACTGTGTAGTTTATATTTGAATATATTCCTTTTTCCACTATTACCCTCTTAGCGCTCCGAATGTCCACTTGCATTTTCTACAGAAAGAGTGTTCAGAACTGCGCAATCAAAAGTATGGTTTAACTCTGTTAGCTTAATGAACATATCAGAAATAAGTTTCACACAATGCTTCTGTGTAGTTTTAATTTGAAGATATTATTTTTCCCAATAGAGGCCTCTTAGCGCTCAGAATGTCCAATTGCAGTTTATACAGAAAGAGTGTTTCAGAAAGGCTCAATCAAAAGTAAGGTTCAACTCTGTTAGTTGAATGCACAGAACAGAAAGAAGTTTCATAAAATGCTTCTGTGTAGTCTATATTTGAACATATTCTTTTTTCCAGTATTACCCACTTAGCGCTACGAATGTCCAGTTGCATTTTCTACAGACAGAGTGTTTCAAAACTGCTCAATCAAAAGTATGGTTTAACTCTGTTAGCTGAATGCTCAGATCAGAAAGAAGTTTCAAAGAATGCTTCTGTGTAGTTTATATTTGAATATATTCCTTTTTCCACTACTAATCTCTTAGCGCTCCAAATGTCCAGTTGCATTTTCTACAGAAAGAGCGTTCAGATTTGCTCAATCAAAAGTATGGTTTAACTCTGTTAGCTGAATGCACAGATCAGAAAGAAGTTTCACAGAATGATTCTGTGTAGTTTATACTTGGAGACATTCCTTTTTCCACTATTACCCTCTTAGCGCTCCGAATCTCCACTTGCATTTTCTACAGAAAGAGTGTTTCTGAACGGCTCAATCAAAACTAAGGTTCAACTCTTTTAGTTGAACAAACCGTACAGAAAGAAGTTTCACACAATTCTTCTGTGTAGTTTTTATTTGTAGACATTCTTTTTCCCAATATAGGCCTCTTAGCGCTCAGAATGTCCAATTGCAGTTTCTACAGAAAGAGTGTTTCAGAACGGCTCAATCAAAAGTAAGGTTCGACTCTGTTAGTTGAATGCACAGAACAGAAAGAAGTTTCATACAATGCTTCTGTGTAGTTTATGTTTGAACATATTCTTTTTTCCACTATTACCCACTTAGCGCTACGAATGTCTAGTTGCATTTTCTACAGACAGAGTGTTTCAAAACTGCTCAATCAAAAGTATGGTTTAACTCTGTTAGCTGAATGCTCAGATCAGAAAGAAGTTTCACAGAATGCTTCTGTGTAGTTTATATTTGAATATATTCCTTTTTCTACTACTACTCCCTTAGGGCTCCTAATGTCCAGTTGCATTTTCTACAGAAAGAGTGTTCAGATCTGCTCAATCAAAAGTATGGTTTAACTCTGTTAGCTGAATGCACAGATCAGAAAAAAATTTCACACAATGATTCTGTGTAGTTTATATTTGAAGACATTCCTTTTTCCACTATTACCCTCTTAGCGCTCCGAATCTCCACTTGCATTTTCTACAGAAAGAGTGTTTCATAACTGCTCAGTCAAAAATATGTTTTATCTCTGTTAACTGAATTTACAGATCAGAAATCAGTTTCACAGAATGCATCTGTGTAGTTTTTATTTGAAGATATTCTTTTTCCCAATGTAGGCCTCTTAGTGCTTAGCCTGTCCAATTGCAGTTTCTACAGAAAGAGTGTTTCAGAACGGCTCAATCAAAAGTAAGGTTCAACTCTGTTAGTTGAATGCACAGAACAGAAAGAATTTTCACAGAATGCTACTGTGTAGTTTATATTAGAATATATTCCTTTTTCCACTATTACCCTCTTAGCGCTCCGAATGTCCACTTGCATTTTCTACAGAAAGAGTGTTCAGAACTTCGCAATCAAAAGTATGGCTTAACTCTGTTAGCTTAATGAACATATCAGAAATAAGTTTCACACAATGCTTCTGTGTAGTTTTAATTGAAGATATTATTTTTCCCAATAGAGGCCTCTTAGCGCTCCGAATCTCCACTTGCATTTTCTACAGAAAGAGTGTTTCAGAACGGCTAAATCAAAACTAAGGTTCAACTCTTTTAGTTGAACAAACAGAACAGAAAGAAGTTTCACACAATTCTTCTGTGTAGTTTTTATTTGTAGACATTCTTTTTCCCAATATAGGCCTCTTAGCGCTCAGAATGTCCAATTGCAGTTTCTACAGAAAGAGTGTTTCAGAACGGCTCAATCAAAAGTAAGGTTCAACTCTGTTAGTTGAATGCACAGAACAGAAAGAAGTTTCATACAATGCTTCTGTGTAGTTTATATTTGAACATATTCTTTTTTCCAGTATTACCCACTTAGCGCTACGAATGTCCTGTTGCATTTTCTACAGACAGAGTGTTTCAAAACTGCTCAATCAAAAGTATGGTTTAACTCTGTTAGCTGAATGCTCAGATCAGAAAGAAGTTTCACAGAATGCTTCTGTGTAGTTTATATTTGAATATATTCCTTTTTCCACTACTACTCTCTTAGCGCTCCAAATGTCCAGTTGCATTTTCTACAGAAAGAGTGTTCAGATCTGCTCAATCAAAAGTATGGTTTAACCCTGTTAGCTGAATGCACAGATCAGAAAGAAGTTTCACAGAATGATTCTGTGTAGTTTATACTTGGAAACATTCCTTTTTCCACTATTACCCTCTTAGCGCTCCGAATCTCCACTTGCATTTTCTACAGAAAGAGTGTTTCAGAATGGCTCAATCAAAACTAAGGTTCAACTCTTTTAGTTGAACAAACAGAACAGAAAGAAGTTTCACACAATTCTTCTGTGTAGTTTTTATTTGTAGACATTCTTTTTCCCAATATAAGCCTCTTAGCGCTCAGAATGTCCAATTGCAGTTTCTACAGAAAGAGTGTTTCAGAACGGCTCAATCAAAAGTAAGGTTCATCTCTGTTAGTTGAATGCACAGAACAGAAAGAAGTTTCATACAATGCTTCTGTGTAGTTTATATTTGAACATATTATTTTTTCCACTATTACCCACTTAGCGCTACGAATGTCCAGTTGCATTTTCTACAGACAGAGTGTTTCAAAACTGCTCAATCAAAAGTATGGTTTAACTCTGTTAGCTGAATGCTCAGATCAGAAAGAAGTTTCACAGAATGTTTCTGTGTAGTTTATATTTGAATATATTCCTTTTTCCACTACTACTCTCTTAGCGCTCCAAATGTCCAGTTGCATTTTCTACAGAAAGAGTGTTCAGATCTGCTCAATCAAAAGTATGGTTTAACTCTGTTAGCTGAATGCACAGATCAGAAAGAAGTTTCACAGAATGATTCTGTGTAGTTTATATTTGGAGACATTCCTTTTTCCACTATTACCCTCTTAGCGCTCCGAATCTCCACTTGCATTTTCTACAGAAAGTGTGTTTCAGAACGGCTCAATCAAAACTAAGGTTCAACTCTTTTAGTTGAACAAACAGAACAGAAAGAAGTTTCACACAATTCTTCTGTGTAGTTTTTATTTGTAGACATTCTTTTTCCCAATATAGGCCTCTTAGCGCTCAGAATGTCCAATTGCAGTTCCTACAGAAAGAGTGTTTCAGAACGGCTCAATCAAAAGTAAGGTTCAACTCTGTTAGTTGAATGCACAGAACAGAAAGAAGTTTCATACAATGCTTCTGTGTAGTTTATATTTGAACATATTTTTTTTCCACTATTACCCACTTAGTGCTACGAATGTCCAGTTGCATTTTCTACAGACAGAGTGTTTCAAAACTGCTCAATCAAAAGTATGGTTTAACTCTGTTAGCTGAATGCTCAGATCAGAAAGAAGTTTCACAGAATGCTTCTGTGTAGTTTATATTTGAATATATTCCTTTTTCCTCTACTACGCTCTTAGCGCTCCAAATGTCCAGTTGCATTTTCTACAGAAAGAGTGTTCAGATCTGCTCAATTAAAAGTATGGTTTAACTCTGTTAGCTGAATGCACAGATCAGAAAGAAGTTTCACCGAATGATTCTGTGTAGTTTATATTTGAAGACATTCCTTTTTCCACTATTACCCTCTTAGCGCTCCGAATCTCCACTTGCATTTTCTACAAAAAGAGTGTTTCATAACTGCTCAATCAAAAATATGTTTTATCTCTGTTAACTGAATTTATAGATCAGAAATAAGTTTCACAGAATGCATCTGTGCAGTTTTTATTTGAAGATATTGTTTTTCCCAATATAGGCCTCTTAGCGCTTAGCATGTCCAATTGCAGTTTCTACAGAAAGAGTGTTTCAGAACGGCTCAATCAAAAGTAAGGTTCAACTCTGTTAGTTGAATGCACAGAACAGAAAGAATTTTCACAGAATGCTACTGTGTAGTTTATATTTGAATATATTCCTTTTTCCACTATTACCCTCTTAGCGCTCCGAATGTCCACTTGCATTTTCTACAGAAAGAGTGTTCAGAAGTGCGCAATCAAAAGTATGGTTTAACTCTGTTAGCTTAATGAACATATCAGTAATAAGCTTCACACAATGCTTCTGTGTAGTTTTTATTTGAAGTTATTATTTTTCCCAATATAGGCCTCTTAGCGCTCAGAATGTCCAAATGCAGTTTCTACAGAAAGAGTGTTTCAGAAAGGCTCAATCAAAAGTAAGGTTCAACTCTGTTAGTTGAATGCACAGAACAGAAAGAAGTTTCATACAATGCTTCTGTGTAGTTTATATTTGAACATATTCTTTTTTCCACTATTACCCACTTAGCGCTACGAATGTCCAGCTGCATTTTCTACAGACAGAGTGTTTCAAAACTGCTCAATCAAAAGTATGGTTTAACTCTGTTAGCTGAATGCTCAGATCAGAAAGAAGTTTCACAGAATGCTTCTGTGTAGTTTATATTTGAATATATTCCTTTTTCCACTACTACTCTCTTAGCGCTCCAAATGTCCAGTTGCATTTTCTACAGAAAGAGTGTTCAGATCTGCTCAATCAAAAGTATGGTTTAATTCTGTTAGCTGAATGCACAGATCAGAAAGAAGTTTCACAGAATGATTCTGTGTAGTTTATATTTGGAGACATTCCTTTTCCACTATTACCCTCTTAGCGCTCCGAATCTCCACTTGCATTTTCTACAGAAAGAGTGTTTCTGAACGGCTCAATCAAAACTAAGGTTCAACTCTTTTAGTTGAACAAACAGAACAGAAAGAAGTTTCACACAATTCTTCTGTGTAGTTTTTATTTGTAGACATTCTTTTTCCCAATATAGGCCTCTTAGCGCTCAGAATGTCCAATTGCAGTTTCTACAGAAAGAGTGTTTCAGAACGGCTCAATCAAAAGTAAGGTTCAACTCTGTTAGTTGAATGCACAGAACAGAAAGAAGTTTCATACAATGCTTCTGTGTAGTTTATATTTGAACATATTCTTTTTTCCTCTATTACCCACTTAGTGCTACGAATGTCCAGTTGCATTTTCTACAGACAGAGTGTTTCAAAACTGCTCAATCAAAATTATGGTTTAACTCTGTTAGCTGAATGCTCAGATCAGAAAGAAGTTTCACAGAATGCTTCTGTGTAGTTTATATTTGAATATATTCCTTTTTCCTCTACTACGCTCTTAGCGCTCCAAATGTCCAGTTCCATTTTCTACAGAAAGAGTGTTCAGATCAGCTCAATCAAAAGTATGGTTTAACTCTGTTAGCTGAATGCACAGATCAGAAAGAAGTTTCACCGAATGATTCTGTGTAGTTTATATTTGAAGACATTCCTTTTTCCACTATTACCCTCTTAGCGCTCCGAATCTCCACTTGCATTTTCTACAAAAAGAGTGTTTCATAACTGCTCAATCAAAAATATGTTTTATCTCTGTTAACTGAATTTACAGATCAGAAATAAGTTTCACAGAATGCATCTGTGTAGTTTTTATTTGAAGATATTTTTTTCCCAATATAGGCCTCTTAGCGCTTAGCATGTCCAATTGCAGTTTCTACAGAAAGAGTGTTTCAGAACGGCTCAATCAAAAGTAAGGTTCAACTCTGTTAGTTGAATGCACAGAACAGAAAGAATTTTCACAGAATGCTACTGTGTAGTTTATATTTGAATATATTCCTTTTTCCACTATTACACTCTTAGCGCTCCGAATGTCCACTTGCATTTTCTACAGAAAGAGTGTTCAGAACTGCGCAATCAAAAGTATGGTTTAACTCTGTTAGCTTAATGAACATATCAGTAATAAGCTTCACACAATGCTTCTGTGTAGTTTTTATTTGAAGATATTATTTTTCCCAATATAGGCCTCTTAGCGCTCAGAATGTCCAATTGCAGTTTCTACAGAAAGAGTGTTTCAGAAAGGCTCAATCAAAAGTAAGGTTCAACTCTGTTAGTTGAATGCACAGAACAGAAAGAAGTTTCATACAATGCTTCTGTGTAGTTTATATTTGAACATATTCTTTTTTCCACTATTACCCACTTAGCGCTACGAATGTCCAGTTGCATTTTCTACAGACAGAGTGTTTCAAAACTGCTCAATCAAAAGTATGGTTTAACTCTGTTAGCTGAATGCTCAGATCAGAAAGAAGTTTCACAGAATGCTTCTGTGTAGTTTATATTTGAATATATTCCTTTTTCCACTACTACTCTCTAAGCGCTCCAAATGTCCAGTTGCATTTTCTACAGAAAGAGTGTTCAGATCTGCTCAATCAACAGTATGGTTTAACTCTGTTAGCTGAATGCACAGATCAGAAAGAAGTTTCACAGAATGATTCTGTGTAGTTTATATTTGGAGACATTCCTTTTCCACTATTACCCTCTTAGCGCTCCGAATCTCCACTTGCATTTTCTACAGAAAGAGTGTTTCTGAACGGCTCAATCAAAACTAAGGTTCAACTCTTTTAGTTGAACAAACCGTACAGAAAGAAGTTTCACACAATTCTTCTGTGTAGTTTTTATTTGTAGACATTCTTTTTCCCAATATAGGCCTCTTAGCGCTCAGAATGTCCAATTGCAGTTTCTACAGAAAGAGTGTTTCAGAACGGCTCAATCAAAAGTAAGGTTCGACTCTGTTAGTTGAATGCACAGAACAGAAAGAAGTTTCATACAATGCTTCTGTGTAGTTTATATTTGAACATATTCTTTTTTCCACTATTACCCACTTAGCGCTACGAATGTCTAGTTGCATTTTCTACAGACAGAGTGTTTCAAAACTGCTCAATCAAAATATGGTTTAACTCTGTTAGCTGAATGCTCAGATCAGAAAGAAGTTTCACAGAATGCTTCTGTGTAGTTTATATTTGAATATATTCCTTTTTCTACTACTACTCTCTTAGGGCTCCTAATGTCCAGTTGCATTTTCTACAGAAAGAGTGTTCAGATCTGCTCAATCAAAAGTATGGTTTAACTCTGTTAGCTGAATGCACAGATCAGAAAAAAATTTCACACAATGATTCTGTGTAGTTTATATTTGAAGACATTCCTTTTTCCACTATTACCCTCTTAGCGCTCCGAATCTCCACTTGCATTTTCTACAGAAAGAGTGTTTCATAACTGCTCAGTCAAAAATATGTTTTATCTCTGTTAACTGAATTTACAGATCAGAAATCAGTTTCACAGAATGCATCTGTGTAGTTTTTATTTGAAGATATTCTTTTTCCCAATGTAGGCCTCTTAGTGCTTAGCCTGTCCAATTGCAGTTTCTACAGAAAGAGTGTTTCAGAACGGCTCAATCAAAAGTAAGGTTCAACTCTGTTAGTTGAATGCACAGAACAGAAAGAATTTTCACAGAATGCTACTGTGTAGTTTATATTAGAATATATTCCTTTTTCCACTATTACCCTCTTAGCGCTCCGAATGTCCACTTGCATTTTCTACAGAAAGAGTGTTCAGAACTTCGCAATCAAAAGTATGGCTTAACTCTGTTAGCTTAATGAACATATCAGAAATAAGTTTCACACAATGCTTCTGTGTAGTTTTAATTGAAGATATTATTTTTCCCAATAGAGGCCTCTTAGCGCTCAGAATGTCCAATTGCAGTTTCTACAGAAAGAGTGTTTCAGAAAGGCTCAATCAAAAGTAAGGTTCAACTCTGTTAGTTGAATGCACAGAACAGAAAGAAGTTTCATACAATGCTTCTGTGTAGTTTATATTTGAACATATTCTTTTTTCCACTATTACCCACTTAGCGCTACGAATGTCCAGTTGCATTTTCTACAGACAGAGTGTTTCAAAACTGCTCAATCAAAAGTATGGTTTAACTCTGTTAGCTGAATGCTCAGATCAGAAAGAAGTTTCACAGAATGCTTCTGTGTAGTTTATATTTGAATATATTCCTTTTTCCACTACTACTCTCTTAGGGCTCCTAATGTCCAGTTGCATTTTCTACAGAAAGAGTGTTCAGATCTGCTCAATCAAAAGTATGGTTTAACTCTGTTATCTGAATGCACAGATCAGAAAGAAATTTCACAGAATGATTCTGTGTAGTTTATATTTGAAGACATTCCTTTTTCCACTATTACCCTCTTAGCGCTCCGAATCTCCACTTGCATTTTCTACAGAAAGAGTGTTTCATAACTGCTCAGTCAAAAATATGTTTTATCTCTGTTAACTGAATTTACAGATCAGAAATCAGTTTCACAGAATGCATCTGTGTAGTTTTTATTTGAAGATATTCTTTTTCCCAATGTAGGCCTCTTAGCGCTTAGCCTGTCCAATTGCAGTTTCTACAGAAAGAGTGTTTCAGAACGGCTCAATCAAAAGTAAGGTTCAACTCTGTTAGTTGAATGCACAGAACAGAAAGAATTTTCACAGAATGCTACTGTGTAGTTTATATTTGAATATATTACTTTTTCCACTATTACCCTCTTAGCGCTCCGAATGTCCTCTTGCATTTTCTACAGAAAGAGTGTTCAGAACTGCGCAATCAAAAGTATGGCTTAACTCTGTTAGCTTAATGAACATATCAGAAATAAGTTTCACACAATGCTTCTGTGTAGTTTTAATTGAAGATATTATTTTTCCCAATAGAGGCCTCTTAGCGCTCAGAATGTCCAATTGCAGTTTCTACAGAAAGAGTGTTTCAGAAAGGCTCAATCAAAAGTAAGGTTCAACTCTGTTAGTTGAATGCACAGAACAGAAAGAAGTTTCATACAATGCTTCTGTGTAGTTTATATTTGAACATATTCTTTTTTCCACTATTACCCACTTAGCGCTACGAATGTCCAGTTGCATTTTCTACAGACAGAGTGTTTCAAAACTGCTCAATCAAAAGTATGGTTTAACTCTGTTAGCTGAATGCTCAGATCAGAAAGAAGTTTCACAGAATGCTTCTGTGTAGTTTATATTTGAATATATTCCTTTTTCCACTACTACGCTCTTAGCGCTCCAAATGTCCTGTTGCATTTTCTACAGAAAGAGTGTTCAGATCTGCTCAATCAAAAGTATGGTTTAACTCTGTTAGCTGAATGCACAGATCAGAAAGATGTTTCACCGAATGATTCTCTGTAGTTTATATTTGAAGACATTCCTTTTTCCACTATTACCCTCTTAGCGCTCCGAATCTCCACTTGCATTTTCTACAAAAAGAGTGTTTCATAACTGCTCAATCAAAAATATGTTTTATCTCTGTTAACTGAATTTACAGATCAGAAATAAGTTTCACAGAATGCATCTGTGTAGTTTTTATTTGAAGATATTCTTTTTCCCAATGTAGGCCTCTTAGCGCTTAGCATGTCCAATTGCAGTTTCTACAGAAAGAGTGTTTCAGAACGGCTCAATCAAAAGTAAGGTTCAACTCTGTTAGTTGAATGCACAGAACAGAAAGAATTTTCACAGAATGCTACTGTGTAGTTTATATTTGAATATATTCCTTTTTCCACTATTACCCTCTTAGCGCTCCGAATGTCCACTTGCATTTTCTACAGAAAGAGTGTTCAGAACTGCGCAATCAAAAGTATGGTTTAACTCTGTTAGCTTAATGAACATATCAGAAATAAGTTTCACACAATGCCTCTGTGTAGTTTTTATTTGAAGATATTATTTTTCCCAATATAGGCCTCTTAGCGCTCAGAATGTCCAATTGCAGTTTTTACAGAAAGAGTGTTTCAGAAAGGCTCAATCAAAAGTAAGGTTCAACTCTGTTAGTTGAATGCACAGAACAGAAAGAAGTTTCATACAATGCTTCTGTGTAGTTTATATTTGAACATATTCTTTTTTCCACTATTACCCACTTAGCGCTACGAATGTCCAGTTGCATTTTCTACAGACAGAGTGTTTCAAAACTGCTCAATCAAAAGTATGGTTTAACTCTGTTAGCTGAATGCTCAGATCAGAAAGAAGTTTCACAGAATGCTTCTGTGTAGTTTATATTTGAATATATTCCTTTTTCCACTACTACACTCTTAGCGCTCCAAATGTCCAGTTGCATTTTCTACAGAAAGAGTGTTCAGATCTGCTCAATCAAAAGTATGGTTTAACTCTGTTACCTGAATGCACAGATCAGAAAGAAGTTTCACAGAATGATTCTGTGTAGTTTATATTTGGAGACATTCCTTTTTCCACTATTACCCTCTTAGCGCTCCGAATCTCCACTTGCATTTTCTACAGAAAGAGTGTTTCAGAACGGCTCAATCAAAACTAAGGTTCAACTCTTTTAGTTGAACAAACAGAACAGAAAGAGGTTTCACACAATTCTTCTGTGTAGTTTTTATTTGTAGACATTCTTTTTCCCAATATAGGCCTCTTAGCGCTCAGAATGTCCAATTGCAGTTTCTACAGAAAGAGTGTTTCAGAACGGCTCAATCAAAAGTAAGGTTCAACTCTGTTAGTTGAATGCACAGAACAGAAAGAAGTTTCATACAATGCTTCTGTGTAGTTTATATTTGAACATATTCTTTTTTCCACTATTACCCACTTAGCGCTACGAATGTCCAGTTGCATTTTCTACAGACAGAGTGTTTCAAAACTGCTCAATCAAAAGTATGGTTTAACTCTGTTAGCTGAATGCTCAGATCAGAAAGAAGTTTCACAGAATGCTTCTGTGTAGTTTATATTTGAATATATTCCTTTTTCCACTACTACTCTCTAAGCGCTCCAAATGTCCAGTTGCATTTTCTACAGAAAGAGTGTTCAGATCTGCTCAATCAACAGTATGGTTTAACTCTGTTAGCTGAATGCACAGATCAGAAAGAAGTTTCACAGAATGATTCTGTGTAGTTTATATTTGGAGACATTCCTTTTCCACTATTACCCTCTTAGCGCTCCGAATCTCCACTTGCATTTTCTACAGAAAGAGTGTTTCTGAACGGCTCAATCAAAACTAAGGTTCAACTCTTTTAGTTGAACAAACCGTACAGAAAGAAGTTTCACACAATTCTTCTGTGTAGTTTTTATTTGTAGACATTCTTTTTCCCAATATAGGCCTCTTAGCGCTCAGAATGTCCAATTGCAGTTTCTACAGAAAGAGTGTTTCAGAACGGCTCAATCAAAAGTAAGGTTCGAATCTGTTAGTTGAATGCACAGAACAGAAAGAAGTTTCATACAATGCTTCTGTGTAGTTTATATTTGAACATATTCTTTTTTCCACTATTACCCACTTAGCGCTACGAATGTCTAGTTGCATTTTCTACAGACAGAGTGTTTCAAAACTGCTCAATCAAAATATGGTTTAACTCTGTTAGCTGAATGCTCAGATCAGAAAGAAGTTTCACAGAATGCTTCTGTGTAGTTTATATTTGAATATATTCCTTTTTCTACTACTACTCTCTTAGGGCTCCTAATGTCCAGTTGCATTTTCTACAGAAAGAGTGTTCAGATCTGCTCAATCAAAAGTATGGTTTAACTCTGTTAGCTGAATGCACAGATCAGAAAAAAATTTCACACAATGATTCTGTGTAGTTTATATTTGAAGACATTCCTTTTTCCACTATTACCCTCTTAGCGCTCCGAATCTCCACTTGCATTTTCTACAGAAAGAGTGTTTCATAACTGCTCAGTCAAAAATATGTTTTATCTCTGTTAACTGAATTTACAGATCAGAAATCAGTTTCACAGAATGCATCTGTGTAGTTTTTATTTGAAGATATTCTTTTTCCCAATGTAGGCCTCTTAGTGCTTAGCCTGTCCAATTGCAGTTTCTACAGAAAGAGTGTTTCAGAACGGCTCAATCAAAAGTAAGGTTCAACTCTGTTAGTTGAATGCACAGAACAGAAAGAATTTTCACAGAATGCTACTGTGTAGTTTATATTAGAATATATTCCTTTTTCCACTATTACCCTCTTAGCGCTCCGAATGTCCACTTGCATTTTCTACAGAAAGAGTGTTCAGAACTTCGCAATCAAAAGTATGGCTTAACTCTGTTAGCTTAATGAACATATCAGAAATAAGTTTCACACAATGCTTCTGTGTAGTTTTAATTGAAGATATTATTTTTCCCAATAGAGGCCTCTTAGCGCTCAGAATGTCCAATTGCAGTTTCTACAGAAAGAGTGTTTCAGAAAGGCTCAATCAAAAGTAAGGTTCAACTCTGTTAGTTGAATGCACAGAACAGAAAGAAGTTTCATACAATGCTTCTGTGTAGTTTATATTTGAACATATTCTTTTTTCCACTATTACCCACTTAGCGCTACGAATGTCCAGTTGCATTTTCTACAGACAGAGTGTTTCAAAACTGCTCAATCAAAAGTATGGTTTAACTCTGTTAGCTGAATGCTCAGATCAGAAAGAAGTTTCACAGAATGCTTCTGTGTAGTTTATATTTGAATATATTCCTTTTTCCACTACTACTCTCTTAGGGCTCCTAATGTCCAGTTGCATTTTCTACAGAAAGAGTGTTCAGATCTGCTCAATCAAAAGTATGGTTTAACTCTGTTATCTGAATGCACAGATCAGAAAGAAATTTCACAGAATGATTCTGTGTAGTTTATATTTGAAGACATTCCTTTTTCCACTATTACCCTCTTAGCGCTCCGAATCTCCACTTGCATTTTCTACAGAAAGAGTGTTTCATAACTGCTCAGTCAAAAATATGTTTTATCTCTGTTAACTGAATTTACAGATCAGAAATCAGTTTCACAGAATGCATCTGTGTAGTTTTTATTTGAAGATATTCTTTTTCCCAATGTAGGCCTCTTAGCGCTTAGCCTGTCCAATTGCAGTTTCTACAGAAAGAGTGTTTCAGAACGGCTCAATCAAAAGTAAGGTTCAACTCTGTTAGTTGAATGCACAGAACAGAAAGAATTTTCACAGAATGCTACTGTGTAGTTTATATTTGAATATATTACTTTTTCCACTATTACCCTCTTAGCGCTCCGAATGTCCTCTTGCATTTTCTACAGAAAGAGTGTTCAGAACTGCGCAATCAAAAGTATGGCTTAACTCTGTTAGCTTAATGAACATATCAGAAATAAGTTTCACACAATGCTTCTGTGTAGTTTTAATTGAAGATATTATTTTTCCCAATAGAGGCCTCTTAGCGCTCAGAATGTCCAATTGCAGTTTCTACAGAAAGAGTGTTTCAGAAAGGCTCAATCAAAAGTAAGGTTCAACTCTGTTAGTTGAATGCACAGAACAGAAAGAAGTTTCATACAATGCTTCTGTGTAGTTTATATTTGAACATATTCTTTTTTCCACTATTACCCACTTAGCGCTACGAATGTCCAGTTGCATTTTCTACAGACAGAGTGTTTCAAAACTGCTCAATCAAAAGTATGGTTTAACTCTGTTAGCTGAATGCTCAGATCAGAAAGAAGTTTCACAGAATGCTTCTGTGTAGTTTATATTTGAATATATTCCTTTTTCCACTACTACGCTCTTAGCGCTCCAAATGTCCAGTTGCATTTTCTACAGAAAGAGTGTTCAGATCTGCTCAATCAAAAGTATGGTTTAACTCTGTTAGCTGAATGCACAGATCAGAAAGATGTTTCACCGAATGATTCTCTGTAGTTTATATTTGAAGACATTCCTTTTTCCACTATTACCCTCTTAGCGCTCCGAATCTCCACTTGCATTTTCTACAAAAAGAGTGTTTCATAACTGCTCAATCAAAAATATGTTTTATCTCTGTTAACTGAATTTACAGATCAGAAATAAGTTTCACAGAATGCATCTGTGTAGTTTTTATTTGAAGATATTCTTTTTCCCAATGTAGGCCTCTTAGCGCTTAGCATGTCCAATTGCAGTTTCTACAGAAAGAGTGTTTCAGAACGGCTCAATCAAAAGTAAGGTTCAACTCTGTTAGTTGAATGCACAGAACAGAAAGAATTTTCACAGAATGCTACTGTGTAGTTTATATTTGAATATATTCCTTTTTCCACTATTACCCTCTTAGCGCTCCGAATGTCCACTTGCATTTTCTACAGAAAGAGTGTTCAGAACTGCGCAATCAAAAGTATGGTTTAACTCTGTTAGCTTAATGAACATATCAGAAATAAGTTTCACACAATGCCTCTGTGTAGTTTTTATTTGAAGATATTATTTTTCCCAATATAGGCCTCTTAGCGCTCAGAATGTCCAATTGCAGTTTTTACAGAAAGAGTGTTTCAGAAAGGCTCAATCAAAAGTAAGGTTCAACTCTGTTAGTTGAATGCACAGAACAGAAAGAAGTTTCATACAATGCTTCTGTGTAGTTTATATTTGAACATATTCTTTTTTCCACTATTACCCACTTAGCGCTACGAATGTCCAGTTGCATTTTCTACAGACAGAGTGTTTCAAAACTGCTCAATCAAAAGTATGGTTTAACTCTGTTAGCTGAATGCTCAGATCAGAAAGAAGTTTCACAGAATGCTTCTGTGTAGTTTATATTTGAATATATTCCTTTTTCCACTACTACACTCTTAGCGCTCCAAATGTCCAGTTGCATTTTCTACAGAAAGAGTGTTCAGATCTGCTCAATCAAAAGTATGGTTTAACTCTGTTACCTGAATGCACAGATCAGAAAGAAGTTTCACAGAATGATTCTGTGTAGTTTATATTTGGAGACATTCCTTTTTCCACTATTACCCTCTTAGCGCTCCGAATCTCCACTTGCATTTTCTACAGAAAGAGTGTTTCAGAACGGCTCAATCAAAACTAAGGTTCAACTCTTTTAGTTGAACAAACAGAACAGAAAGAGGTTTCACACAATTCTTCTGTGTAGTTTTTATTTGTAGACATTCTTTTTCCCAATATAGGCCTCTTAGCGCTCAGAATGTCCAATTGCAGTTTCTACAGAAAGAGTGTTTCAGAACGGCTCAATCAAAAGTAAGGTTCAACTCTGTTAGTTGAATGCACAGAACAGAAAGAAGTTTCATACAATGCTTCTGTGTAGTTTATATTTGAACATATTCTTTTTTCCACTATTACCCACTTAGCGCTACGAATGTCCAGTTGCATTTTCTACAGACAGAGTGTTTCAAAACTGCTCAATCTAAAGTATGATTTAACTCTGTTAGCTGAATGCTCAGATCAGAAAGAAGTTTCACAGAATGCTTCTGTGTAGTTTATATTTGAATATATTCCTTTTTCCACTACTACGCTCTTAGCGCTCCAAATGTCCAGTTGCATTTTCTACAGAAAGAGTGTTCAGATCTGCTCAATCAAAAGTATGGTTTAACTCTGTTATCTGAATGCACAGATCAGAAAGAAGTTTCACCGAATGATTCTGTGTAGTTTATATTTGAAGACATTCCTTTTTCCACTATTACCCACTTAGCGCTCCGAATCTCCACTTGCATTTTCTACAAAAAGAGTGTTTCATAACTGCTCAATCAAAAATATGTTTTATCTCTGTTAACTGAATTTACAGATCAGAAATAAGTTTCACAGAATGCATCTGTGTAGTTTTTATTTGAAGATATTCTTTTTCCCAATGTAGGCCTCTTAGCGCTTAGCATGTCCAATTGCAGTTTCTACAGAAAGAGTGTTTCAGAACGGCTCAATCAAAAGTAAGGTTCAACTCTGTTAGTTGAATGCACAGAACAGAAAGAATTTTCACAGAATGCTACTGTGTAGTTTATATTTGAATATATTCCTTTTTCCACTATTACCCTCTTAGCGCTCCGAATGTCCACTTGCATTTTCTACAGAAAGAGTGTTCAGAACTGCGCAATCAAAAGTATGGTTTAACTCTGTTAGCTGAATGTACAGATCAGAAAGAAATTTCACAGAATGATTCTGTGTAGTTTATATTTGGAGACATTCCTTTTTCCACTATTACCCTCTTAGCGCTCCGAATCTCCACTTGCATTTTCTACAGAAAGAGTGTTTCAGAACGGCTCAATCAAAAGTAAGGTTCAACTCTGTTAGTTGAATGCACAGAACAGAAAGAAGTTTCATACAATGCTTCTGTGTAGTTTATATTTGAAAATATTCTTTTTTCCACTATTACCCACTTAGCGCTACGAATGTCCAGTTGCATTTTCTACAGACAGAGTGTTTCAAAACTGCTCAGTCAAAAGCATGGTTTAACTCTCTTAGCTGAATGCTCAGATCAGAAGAAGTTTCACAGAATGCTTCTGTGTAGTTTATATTTGAATATATTCCTTTTTCCACTACTACGCTATTAGCGCTCCAAATGTCCAGTTGCATTTTCTACAGAAAGAGTGTTCAGATCTGCTCAATCAAAAGTATGGTTTAACTCTGTTAGCTGAATGCACAGATGAGAAAGAAGTTTCCCCGAATGATTCTGTGTAGTTTATATTTGAAGACATTCCTTTTTCCACTATTACCCTCTTAGCGCTCCGAATCTCCACTTGCATTTTCTACAAAAAGAGGGTTTCATAACTGCTCAATCAAAAATATGTTTTATCTCTGTTAACTGAATTTACAGATCAGAAATAAGTTTCACAGAATGCATCTGTGTAGTTTTTATTTGAAGATATTCTTTTTCCCAATGTAGGCCTCCTAGCGCTTAGCATGTCCAATTGCAATTTCTACAGAAAGAGTGTTTCAGAACGGCTCAATCAAAAGTAAGGTTCAACTCTGTTAGTTGAATGCACAGAACAGAAAGAATTTTCACAGAATGTTACTGTGTAGTTTATATTTGAATATATTCCTTTTTCCACTATTACCCTCTTAACGCTCCGAATGTCCACTTGCATTTTCTACAGAAAGAGTGTTCAGAACTGCGCAATCAAAAGTATGGTTTAAATCTGTTAGCTTAATGAACATATCAGAAATAAGTTTCACACAATGCTTCTGTGTAGTTTTTATTTGAAGATATTATTTTTCCCAATATAGGCCTCTTAGCGCTCAGAATGTCCAATTGCAGTTTCTACAGAAAGAGTGTTTCAGAAAGGCTCAATCAAAAGTAAGGTTCAACTCTGTTACTTGAATGCACAGAACAGAAAGAAGTTTCATTCAATGCTTCTGTGTAGTTTATATTTGAACATATTCTTTTTTCCACTATTAGCCATTTAGCGCTACGAATGTCCAGTTGCATTTTCTACAGACAGAGTGTTTCAAAACTGCTCAATCAAAAGTATGGTTTAACTCTGTTAGCTGAATGCTCAGATCAGAAAGAAGTTTCACAGAATGCTTCTGTGTAGTTTATATTTGAATATATTCCTTTTTCCACTACTACTCTCTTAGCGCTCCAAATGTCCAGTGGCATTTTCTACAGAAAGAGTGTTCAGATCTGCTCAATCAAAAGTATGTTTTAACTCTGTTAGCTGAATGCACAGATCAGAAAGAAGTTTCACAGAATGATTCTGTGTAGTTTATATTTGGAGACATTTCTTTTTCCACTATTACCCTCTTAGCGCTCCGAATCTCCACTTGCATTTTCTACAGAAAGAGTGTTTCAGAACGGCTCAATCAAAACTAAGGTTCAACTCTTTTAGTTGAACAAACAGAACAGAAAGAAGTTTCACACAATTCTTCTGTGTAGTTTTTATTTCTAGACATTCTTTTTCCCAATATAGGCCTCTTAGCGCTCAGAATGTCCAATTGCAGTTTCTACAGAAAGAGTGTTTCAGAACGGCTCAATCAAAAGTAAGGTTGAACCCTGTTAGTTGAATGCACAGAATAGAAAGAAGTTTCATACAATGCTTCTGTGTAGTTTATATTTGAACATATTCTTTTTTCCACTATTACCCACTTAGCGCTACGAAAGTCCAGTTGCATTTTTTACAGACAGAGTGTTTCAAAACTGCTCAATCAAAAGTATGGTTTAACTCTGTTAGCTGAATGCTCAGATCAGAAAGAAGTTTCACAGAATGCTTCTGTGTAGTTTATATTTGAATATATTCCTTTTTCCACTACTACGCTCTTAGCGCTCCAAATGTCCAGTTGCATTTTCTACAGAAAGAGTGATCAGATCTGCTCAATCAAAAGTATGGTTTAACTCTGTTAGCTGAATGCACGATCAGAAAGAAGTTTCACCGAATGATTCTGTGTAGTTTATATTTGAAGACATTCCTTTTTCCACTATTACCCTCTTAGCGCTCCGAATCTCCAATTGCATTTTCTACAAAAAGAGTGTTTCATAACTGCTCAATCAAAAATATGTTTTATGTCTGTTAACTGAATTTACAGATCAGAAATAAGTTTCACAGAATGCATCTGTGTAGTTTTTATTTGAAGATATTCTTTTTCCCAATGTAGGCCTCTTAGCGCTTAGCATGTCCAATTGCAGTTTCTACAGAAAGAGTGTTTCAGAACGGCTCAATCAAAAGTAAGGTTCAACTCTGTTAGTTGAATGCACAGAACAGAAAGAATTTTCACAGAATGCTACTGTGTAGTTTATATTTGAATATATTCCTTTTTCCACTATTACCCTCTTAGCGCTCCGAATGTCCACTTGCATTTTCTACAGAAAGAGTGTTCAGAACTGCGCAATCAAAAGTATGGTTTAACTCTGTTAGCTTAATGAACATATCAGAATTAAGTTTCACACAATGCTTCTGTGTAGTTTTTATTTGAAGATATTATTTTTCCCAATAGAGGCCTCTTAGCGCTCAGAATGTCCAATTGCAGTTTCTACAGAAAGAGTGTTTCAGAAAGGCTCAATCAAAAGTAAGGTTCAACTCTGTTAGTTGAATTCACAGAACAGAAAGAAGTTTCATACAATGCTTCTGTGTAGTTTCTATTTGAACATATTCTTTTTTCCACTATTACCCACTTAGCGCTACGAATGTCCAGTTGCATTTTCTACAGACAGAGTGTTTCAAAACTGCTCAGTCCAAAGTATGGTTTAACTCTGTTAGCTGAATGCTCAGATCAGAAAGAAGTTTCACAGAATGCTTCTGTGTAGTTTATATTTGAATATATTCCTTTTTCCACTACTACGTTCTTAGCGCTCCAAATGTCCAGTTGCATTTTCTACAGAAAGAGTGTTCAGATCTGCTCAATCAAAAGTATGTTTTAACTCTGTTAGCTGAATGCACAGATCAGAAAGAAGTTTCCCCGAATGATTCTGTGTAGTTTATATTTGAAGACATTCCTTTTTCCACTATTACCCTCTTAGCGCTCCGAATCTCCACTTGCATTTTCTACAAAAAGAGTGTTTCATAACTGCTCAATCAAAAATATGTTTTATCTCTGTTAACTGAATTTACAGATCAGAAATAAGTTTCACAGAATGCATCTGTGTAGTTTTTATTTGAAGATATTCTTTTTCCCAATGTAGGCCTCTTAGCGCTTAGCATGTCCAATTGCAGATTCTACAGAAAGAGTGTTTCAGAACGGCTCAATCAAAAGTAAGGTTCAACTCTGTTAGTTGAATGCACAGAACAGAAAGAATTTTCACAGAATGCTACTGTGTAGTTTATATTTGAATATATTCCTTTTTCCACTATTACCCTCTTAGCGCTCCGAATGTCCACTTGCATTTTCTACAGAAAGAGTGTTCAGAACTGCGCAATCAAAAGTATGGTTTAACTCTGTTAGCTTAATGAACATATCAGAAATAAGTTTCACACAATGCTTCTGTGTAGTTTTTATTTGAAGATATTATTTTTCCCAATATAGGCCTCTTAGCGCTCAGAATGTCCAATTGCAGTTTCTACAGAAAGAGTGTTTCAGAAAGGCTCAATCAAAAGTAAGGTTCAACTCTTTTTGTTGAATGCCCAGAACAGAAAGAAGTTTCATACAATGCTTCTGTGTAGTTTATATTTGAACATATTCTTTTTTCCACTATTACCCACTTAGTGCTACGAATGTCCATTTGCATTTTCTACAGACAGAGTGTTTCAAAACTGCTCAATCAAAAGTATGGTTTAACTCTGTTAGCTGAATGCTCAGATCAGAAAGTAGTTTCACAGAATGCTTCTGTGTAGTTTATATTTGAATATATTCCTTTTTCCACTACTACTCTCTTAGCGCTCCAAATGTCCAGTTGCATTTTCTACAGAAAGAGTGTTCAGATCTGCTCAATCAAAAGTATGGTTTAACTCTGTTAGCTGAATGCACAGATCAGAAAGAAGTTACACAGAATGATTCTGTGTAGTTTATATTTGGAGACATTCCTTTTTCCACTATTACCCTCTTAGCGCTCCGAATCTCCACTTGCATTTTCTACAGAAAGAGTGTTTCAGAACGGCTCAATCAAAACTAAGGTTCAACTCTTTTAGTTGAACAAACAGAACAGAAAGAAGTTTCACACAATTCTTCTGTGTAGTTTTTATTTGTAGACATTCTTTTTCCCAATATAGGCCTCTTAGCGCTCAGAATATCCAATTGCAGTTTCTACAGAAAGAGTGTTTCAGAACGGCTCAATCAAAAGTAAGGTTCAACCCTGTTAGTTGAATGCACAGAACAGAAAGAAGTTTCATACAATGCTTCTGTGTAGTTTCTATTTGAACATATTCTTTTTTCCACTATTACCCACTTAGCGCTACGAATGTCCAGTTGCATTTTCTACAGACAGAGTGTTTCAAAACTGCTCAATCAAAAGTATGGTTTAACTCTGTTAGCTGAATGCTCAGATCAGAAAGAAGTTTCACAGAATGCTTGTGTGTAGTTTATATTTGAATATATTCCTTTTTCCACTACTATGCTCTTAGCGCTCCAAATGTCCAGTTGCATTTTCTACAGAAAGAGTGTTCAGATCTGCTCAATCAAAAGTATGGTTTAACTCTGTTAGCTGAATGCACAGATCAGAAAGAAGTTTCCCCGAATGATTCTGTGTAGTTTATATTTGAAGACATTCCTTTTTCCACTATTACCCTCTTAGCGCTCCGAATCTCCACTTGCATTTTCTACAAAAAGAGTGTTTCATAACTGCTCAATCAAAAATATGTTTTATCTCTGTTAACTGAATTTACAGATCAGAAATAAGTTTCACAGAATGCATCTGTGTAGTTTTTATTTGAAGATATTCTTTTTCCCAATGTAGGCCTCTTAGCGCTTAGCATGTCCAATTGCAGTTTCTACAGAAAGAGTGTTTCAGAAAGGCTCAATCAAAAGTAAGGTTCAACTCTGTTAGTTGAATGCACAGAACAGAAAGAATTTTCACAGAATGCTACTGTGTAGTTTATATTTGAATATATTCCTTTTTCCACTATTACCCTCTTAGCGCTCCGAATGTCCACTTGCATTTTCTACAGAAAGAGTGTTCAGAACTGCGCAATCAAAAGTATGGTTTAACTCTGTTAGCTTAATGAACATATCAGAAATAAGTTTCACACAATGCTTCTGTGTAGTTTTTATTTGAAGATATTATTTTTCCCAATAGAGGCCTCTTAGCGCTCAGAATGTCCAATTGCAGTTTCTACAGAAAGAGTGTTTCAGAAAGGCTCAATCAAAAGTAAGGTTCAACTCTGTTAGTTGAATGCACAGAACAGAAAGAAGTTTCATACAATGCTTCTGTGTAGTTTATATTTGAACATATTCTTTTTTCCACTATTACCCACTTAGCGCTACGAATGTCCAGTTGCATTTTCTACAGACAGAGTGTTTCAAAACTGCTCAATCAAAAGTATGGTTTAACTCTGTTACCTGAATGCTCAGATCAGAAAGAAGTTTCACAGAATGCTTCTGTGTAGTTTATATTTGAATATATTCCTTTTTCCACTACTACGCTCTTAGCGATCCAAATGTCCAGTTGCGTTTTCTACAGAAAGAGTGTTCAGATCTGCTCAATCAAAAGTATGGTTTAACTCTGTTAGCTGAATGCACAGATCAGAAAGAAGTTACACAGAATGATTCTGTGTAGTTTATATTTGGAGACATTCCTTTTTCCACTATTACCCTCTTAGCGCTCCGAATCTCCACTTGCATTTTCTACAGAAAGAGTGTTTCAGAACGGCTCAATCAAAACTAAGGTTCAAATCTTTTAGTTGAACAAACAGAACAGAAAGAAGTTTCACACAATTCTTCTGTGTAGTTTTTATTTGTAGACATTCTTTTTCCCAATATAGGCCTCTTAGCGCTCAGAATATCCAATTGCAGTTTCTACAGAAAGAGTGTTTCAGAACGGCTCAATCAAAAGTAAGGTTCAACCCTGTTAGTTGAATGCACAGAACAGAAAGAAGTTTCATACAATGCTTCTGTGTAGTTTCTATTTGAACATATTCTTTTTTCCACTATTACCCACTTAGCGCTACGAATGTCCAGTTGCATTTTATACAGACAGAGTGTTTCAAAACTGCTCAATCAGAAATATGGTTTAACTCTGTTAGCTGAATGCTCAGATCAGAAAGAAGTTTCACAGAATGCTTCTGTGTAGTTTATATTTGAATATATTCCTTTTTCCACTACTATGCTCTTAGCGCTCCAAATGTCCAGTTGCATTTTTTACAGAAAGAGTGTTCAGATCTGCTCAATCAAAAGTATGGTTTAACTCTGTTAGCTGAATGCACAGATCAGAAAGAAGTTTCCCCGAATGATTCTGTGTAGTTTATATTTGAAGACATTCCTTTTTCCACTATTACCCTCTTAGCGCTCCGAATCTCCACTTGCATTTTCTACAAAAAGAGTGTTTCATAACTGCTCAATCAAAAATATGTTTTATCTCTGTTAACTGAATTTACAGATCAGAAATAAGTTTCACAGAATGCATCTGTGTAGTTTTTATTTGAAGATATTCTTTTTCCCAATGTAGGCCTCTTAGCGCTTAGCATGTCCAATTGCAGTTTCTACAGAAAGAGTGTTTCAGAAGGGCTCAATCAAAAGTAAGGTTCAACTCTGTTAGTTGAATGCACAGAACAGAAAGAATTTTCACAGAATGCTACTGTGTAGTTTATATTTGAATATATTCCTTTTTCCACTATTACCCTCTTAGCGCTCCGAATGTCCACTTGCATTTTCTACAGAAAGAGTGTTCAGAATTGCGCAATCAAAAGTATGGTTTAACTCTGTTAGCTTAATGAACATATCAGAAATAAGTTTCACACAATGCTTCTGTGTAGTTTTATTTGAAGATATTATTTTTCCCAATAGAGTCCTCTTAGCGCTCAGAATGTCCAATTGCAGTTTCTACAGAAAGAGTGTTTCAGAAAGGCTCAATCAAAAGTAAGGTTCAACTCTGTTAGTTGAATGCACAGAACAGAAAGGAGTTTCATACAATGCTTCTGTGTAGTTTATATTTGAACATATTCTTTTTTCCACTATTACCCACTTAGCGCTACGAATGTCCAGTTGCATTTTCTACAGACAGAGTGTTTCAAAACTGCTCAATCCAAAGTATGGTTTAACTCTGTTAGCTGAATGCTCAGATCAGAAAGAAGTTTCACAGAATGCTTCTGTGTAGTTTATATTTGAATATATTCCTTTTTCCACTACTACGCTCTTAGCGCTCCAAATGTCCAGGTGCATTTTCTACAGAAAGAGTGTTCAGATCTGCTCAATCAAAAGTATGGTTTAACTCTGTTAGCTGAATGCACAGATCAGAAAGATGTTACACAGAATGATTCTGTGTAGTTTATATTTGGAGACATTCCTTTTTCCACTATTACCCTCTTAGCGCTCCGAATCTCCACTTGCATTTTCTACAGAAAGAGTGTTTCAGAACGGCTCAATCAAAACTAAGGTTCAACTCTTTTAGTTGAACAAACAGAACAGAAAGAAGTTTCACACAATTCTTCTGTGTAGTTTTTATTTGTAGACATTCTTTTTCCCAATATAGGCCTCTTAGCGCTCAGAATATCCAATTGCAGTTTCTACAGAAAGAGTGTTTCAGAACGGCTCAATCAAAGTAAGGTTCAACCCTGTTAGTTGAATGCACAGAACAGAAAGAAGTTTCATACAATGCTTCTGTGTAGTTTCTATTTGAACATATTCTTTTTTCCACTATTACCCACTTAGCGCTACGAATGTCCAGTTGCATTTTCTACAGACAGAGTGTTTCAAAACTGCTCAATCAAAAGTATGGTTTAACTCTGTTAGCTGAATGCTCAGATCAGAAAGAAGTTTCACAGAATGCTTCTGTGTAGTTTATATTTGAATATATTCCTTTTTCCACTACTATGCTCTTAGCGCTCCAAATGTCCAGTTGCATTTTCTACAGAAAGAGTGTTCAGATCTGCTCAATCAAAAGTATGGTTTAACTCTGTTAGCTGAATGCACAGATCAGAAAGAAGTTTCCCCGAATGATTCTGTGTAGTTTATATTTGAAGACATTCCTTTTTCCACTATTACCCTCTTAGCGCTCCGAATCTCCACTTGCATTTTCTACAAAAAGAGTGTTTCATAACTGCTCAATCAAAAATATGTTTTATCTCTGTTAACTGAATTTACAGATCAGAAATAAGTTTCACAGAATGCATCTGTGTAGTTTTTATTTGAAGATATTCTTTTTCCCAATGTAGGCCTCTTAGCGCTTAGCATGTCCAATTGCAGTTTCTACAGAAAGAGTGTTTCAGAAGGGCTCAATCAAAAGTAAGGTTCAACTCTGTTAGTTGAATGCACAGAACAGAAAGAATTTTCACAGAATGCTACTGTGTAGTTTATATTTGAATATATTCCTTTTTCCACTATTACCCTCTTAGCGCTCCGAATGTCCACTTGCATTTTCTACAGAAAGTGTGTTCAGAACTGCGCAATCAAAAGTATGGTTTAACTCTGTTAGCTTAATGAACATATCAGAAATAAGTTTCACACAATGCTTCTGTGTAGTTTTTATTTGAAGATATTATTTTTCCCAATAGAGGCCTCTTAGCGCTCAGAATGTCCAATTGCAGTTTCTACAGAAAGAGTGTTTCAGAAAGGCTCAATCAAAAGTAAGGTTCAACTCGGTTAGTTGAATGCACAGAACAGAAAGAAGTTTCATACAATGCTTCTGTGTAGTTTATATTTGAACATATTCTTTTTTCCACTATTACCCACTTAGCGCTACGAATGTCCAGTTGCATTTTCTACAGACAGAGTGTTTCAAAACTGCTCAATCAAAAGTATGGTTTAACTCTGTTACCTGAATGGTCAGATCAGAAAGAAGTTTCACAGAATGCTTCTGTGTAGTTTATATTTGAATATATTCCTTTTTCCACTACTACGCTCTTAGCGCTCCAAATGTCCAGTTGCGTTTTCTACAGAAAGAGTGTTCAGATCTGCTCAATCAAAAGTATGGTTTAACTCTGTTAGCTGAATGCACAGATCAGAAAGAAGTTTCACCGAATGATTCTGTGTAGTTTATATTTGAAGACATTCCTTTTTCCACTATTACCCTCTTAGCGCTCCGAATCTCCAATTGCATTTTCTACAAAAAGAGTGTGTCATAACTGCTCAATCAAAAATATGTTTTATGTCTGTTAACTGAATTTACAGATCTGAAATAAGTTTCACAGAATGCATCTGTGTAGTTTTTATTTGAAGATATTCTTTTTCCCAATGTAGGCCTCTTAGCGCTTAGCATGTCCAATTGCAGTTTCTACAGAAAGAGTGTTTCAGAACGGCTCAATCAAAAGTAAGGTTCAACTCTGTTAGTTGAATGCACAGAACAGAAAGAATTTTCACAGAATGCTACTGTGTAGTTTATATTTGAATATATTCCTTTTTCCACTATTACCCTCTTAGCGCTCCGAATGTCCACTTGCATTTTCTACAGAAAGAGTGTTCAGAACTGCGCAATCAAAAGTATGGTTTAACTCTGTTAGCTTAATGAACATATCAGAAATAAGTTTCACACAATGCTTCTGTGTAGTTTTTATTTGAAGATATTATTTTTCCCAATAGAGGCCTCTTAGCGCTCAGAATGTCCAATTGCACTTTCTACAGAAAGAGTGTTTCAGAAAGGCTCAATCAAAAGTAAGGTTCAACTCTGTTAGTTGAATGCACAGAACAGAAAGAAGTTTCATACAATGCTTCTGTGTAGTTTCTATTTGAACATATTCTTTTTTCCACTATTACCCACTTAGCGCTACGAATGTCCAGTTGCATTTTCTACAGACAGAGTGTTTCAAAACTGCTCAATCCAAAGTATGGTTTAACTCTGTTAGCTGAATGCTCAGATCAGAAAGAAGTTTCACAGAATGCTTCTGTGTAGTTTATATTTGAATATATTCCTTTTTCCACTACTACGCTCTTAGCGCTCCAAATGTCCAGTTGCATTTTCTACAGAAAGAGTGTTCAGATCTGCTCAATCAAAAGTATGGTTTAACTCTGTTAGCTGAATGCACAGATCAGAAAGAAGTTTCCCCGAATGATTCTGTGTAGTTTATATTTGAAGACATTCCTTTTTCCACTATTACCCTCTTAGCGCTCCGAATCTCCACTTGCATTTTCTACAAAAAGAGTGTTTCATAACTGCTCAATCAAAAATATGTTTTATCTCTGTTAACTGAATTTACAGATCAGAAATAAGTTTCACAGAATGAATCTGTGTAGTTTTTATTTGAAGATATTCTTTTTCCCAATGTAGGCCTCTTAGCGCTTAGCATGTCCAATTGCAGTTTCTACAGAAAGAGTGTTTCAGAACGGCTCAATCAAAAGTAAGGTTCAACCCTGTTAGTTGAATGCACAGAACAGAAAGAATTTTCACAGAATGCTACTGTGTAGTTTATATTTGAATATATTCCTTTTTCCACTATTACCCTCTTAGCGCTCCGAATGTCCACTTGCATTTTCTACAGAAAGAGTGTTCAGAACTGCGCAATCAAAAGTATGGTTTAACTCTGTTAGCTTAATGAACATATCAGAAATAAGTTTCACACAATGCTTCTGTGTAGTTTTTATTTGAAGATATTATTTTTCCCAATATAGGCCTCTTAGCGCTCAGAATGTCCAATTGCAGTTTCTACAGAAAGAGTGTTTCAGAAAGGCTCAATCAAAAGTAAGGTTCAACTCTGTTTGTTGAATGCCCAGAACAGAAAGAAGTTTCATACAATGCTTCTGTGTAGTTTATATTTGAACATATTCTTTTTTCCACTATTACCCACTTAGTGCTACGAATGTCCAGTTGCATTTTCTACAGACAGAGTGTTTCAAAACTGCTCAATCAAAAGTATGGTTTAACTCTGTTAGCTGAATGCTCAGATCAGAAAGAAGTTTCACAGAATGCTTCTGTGTAGTTTATATTTGAATATATTCCTTTTTCCACTAATACTCTCTTAGCGCTCCAAATGTCCAGTTGCATTTTCTACAGAAAGAGTGTTCAGATCTGCTCAATCAAAAGTATGGTTTAACTCTGTTAGCTGAATGCACAGATCAGAAAGAAGTTACACAGAATGATTCTGTGTAGTTTATATTTGGAGACCTTCCTTTTTCCACTATTACCCTCTTAGCGCTCCGAATCTCCACTTGCATTTTCTACAGAAAGAGTGTTTCAGAACGGCTCAATCAAAACTAAGGTTCAACTCTTTTAGTTGAACAAACAGAACAGAAAGAAGTTTCACACAATTCTTCTGTGTAGTTTTTATTTGTAGACATTCTTTTTCCCAATATAGGCCTCTTAGCGCTCAGAATATCCAATTGCAGTTTCTACAGAAAGAGTGTTTCAGAACGGCTCAATCAAAAGTAAGGTTCAACCCTGTTAGTTGAATGCACAGAACAGAAAGTAGTTTCATACAATGCTTCTGTGTAGTTTCTATTTGAACATATTCATTTTTCCACTATTACCCACTTAGCGCTACGAATGTCCAGTTGCATTTTCTACAGACAGAGTGTTTCAAAACTGCTCAATCAAAAGTATGGTTTAACTCTGTTAGCTGAATGCTCAGATCAGAAAGAAGTTTCACAGAATGCTTCTGTGTAGTTTATATTTGAATATATTCCTTTTTCCACTACTATGCTCTTAGCGCTCCAAATGTCCAGATGCATTTTCTACAGAAAGAGTGTTCAGATCTGCTCAATCAAAAGTATGGTTTAACTCTGTTAGCTGAATGCACAGATCAGAAAGAAGTTTCCCCGAATGATTCTGTGTAGTTTATATTTGAAGACATTCCTTTTTCCACTATTACCCTCTTAGCGCTCCGAATCTCCACTTGCATTTTCTACAAAAAGAGTGTTTCCTAACTGCTCAATCAAAAATATGTTTTATCTCTGTTAACTGAATTTACAGATCAGAAATAAGTTTCACAGAATGCATCTGTGTAGTTTTTATTTGAAGATATTCTTTTTCCCAATGTAGGCCTCTTAGCGCTTAGCATGTCCAATTGCAGTTTCTACAGAAAGAGTGTTTCAGAAGGGCTCAATCAAAAGTAAGGTTCAACTCTGTTAGTTGAATGCACAGAACAGAAAGAATTTTCACAGAATGCTACTGTGTAGTTTATATTTGAATATATTCCTTTTTCCACTATTACCCTCTTAGCGCTCCGAATGTCCACTTGCATTTTCTACAGAAAGAGTGTTCAGAACTGCGCAATCAAAAGTATGGTTTAACTCTGTTAGCTTAATGAACATATCAGAAATAAGTTTCACACAATGCTTCTGTGTAGTTTTTATTTGAAGATATTATTTTTCCCAATAGAGGCCTCTTAGCGCTCAGAATGTCCAATTGCAGTTTCTACAGAAAGAGTGTTTCAGAAAGGCTCAATCAAAAGTAAGGTTCAACTCTGTTAGTTGAATGCACAGAACAGAAAGGAGTTTCATACAATGCTTCTGTGTAGTTTATATTTGAACATATTCTTTTTTCCACTATTACCCACTTAGCGCTACGAATGTCCAGTTGCATTTTCTACAGACAGAGTGTTTCAAAACTGCTCAATCCAAAGTATGGTTTAACTCTGTTAGCTGAATGCTCAGATCAGAAAGAAGTTTCACAGAATGCTTCTGTGTAGTTTATATTTGAATATATTCCTTTTTCCACTACTACGCTCTTAGCGCTCCAAATGTCCAGGTGCATTTTCTACAGAAAGAGTGTTCAGATCTGCTCAATCAAAAGTATGGTTTAACTCTGTTAGCTGAATGCACAGATCAGAAAGAAGTTTCCCCGAATGATTCTGTGTAGTTTATATTTGAAGACATTCCTTTTTCCACTATTACCCTCTTAGCGCTCCGAATCTCCACTTGCATTTTCTACAAAAAGAGTGTTTCATAACTGCTCAATCAAAAATATGTTTTATCTCTGTTAACTGAATTTACAGATCAGAAATAAGTTTCACAGAATGCATCTGTGTAGTTTTTATTTGAAGATATTCTTTTTCCCAATGTAGGCCTCTTAGCGCTTAGCATGTCCAATTGCAGTTTCTACAGAAAGAGTGTTTCAGAACGGCTCAATCAAAAGTAAGGTTCAACTCTGTTAGTTGAATGCACAGAACAGAAAGAATTTTCACAGAATGCTACTGTGTAGTTTATATTTGAATATATTCCTTTTTCCACTATTACCCTCTTAGCGCTCCGAATGTCCACTTGCATTTTCTACAGAAAGAGTGTTCAGAACTGCGCAATCAAAAGTATGGTTTAACTCTGTTAGCTTAATGAACATATCAGAAATAAGTTTCACACAATGCTTCTGTGTAGTTTTTATTTGAAGATATTATTTTTCCCAATATAGGCCTCTTAGCGCTCAGAATGTCCAATTGCAGTTTCTACAGAAAGAGTGTTTCAGAAAGGCTCAATCAAAAGTAAGGTTCAACCCTTTTTGTTGAATGCCCAGAACAGAAAGAAGTTTCATACAATGCTTCTGTGTAGTTTATATTTGAACATATTCTTTTTTCCACTATTACCCACTTAGTGCTACGAATGTCCAGTTGCATTTTCTACAGACAGAGTGTTTCAAAACTGCTCAATCAAAAGTATGGTTTAACTCTGTTAGCTGAATGCTCAGATCAGAAAGTAGTTTCACAGAATGCTTCTGTGTAGTTTATATTTGAATATATTCCTTTTTCCACTACTACTCTCTTAGCGCTCCAAATGTCCAGTTGCATTTTCTACAGAAAGAGTGTTCAGATCTGCTCAATCAAAAGTATGGTTTAACTCTGTTAGCTGAATGCACAGATCAGAAAGAAGTTACACAGAATGATTCTGTGTAGTTTATATTTGGAGACATTCCTTTTTCCACTATTACCCTCTTAGCGCTCCGAATCTCCACTTGCATTTTCTACAGAAAGAGTGTTTCAGAACGGCTCAATCAAAACTAAGGTTCAACTCTTTTAGTTGAACAAACAGAACAGAAAGAAGTTTCACACAATTCTTCTGTGTAGTTTTTATTTGTAGACATTCTTTTTCCCAATATAGGCCTCTTAGCGCTCAGAATATCCAATTGCAGTTTCTACAGAAAGAGTGTTTCAGAACGGCTCAATCAAAAGTAAGGTTCAACCCTGTTAGTTGAATGCACAGAACAGAAAGAAGTTTCATACAATGCTTCTGTGTAGTTTCTATTTGAACATATTCTTTTTTCCACTATTACCCACTTAGCGCTACGAATGTCCAGTTGCATTTTCTACAGACAGAGTGTTTCAAAACTGGTCAATCAAAAGTATGGTTTAACTCTGTTAGCTGAATGCTCAGATCAGAAAGAAGTTTCACAGAATGCTTCTGTGTAGTTTATATTTGAATATATTCCTTTTTCCACTACTATGCTCTTAGCGCTCCAAATGTCCAGTTGCATTTTCTACAGAAAGAGTGTTCAGATCTGCTCAATCAAAAGTATGGTTTAACTCTGTTAGCTGAATGCACAGATCAGAAAGAAGTTTCCCCGAATGATTCTGTGT
The DNA here is from genome assembly GCF_028878055.3 of Symphalangus syndactylus. NCBI lineage: Eukaryota > Metazoa > Chordata > Mammalia > Primates > Hylobatidae > Symphalangus > Symphalangus syndactylus. Next base: position 2,736,513 of record NC_072427.2, read on the forward strand.
AGTTTATATTTGAAGACATTCCTTTTTCCACTATTACCCTCTTAGCGCTCCGAATCTCCACTTGCATTTTCTACAAAAAGAGTGTTTCATAACTGCTCAATCAAAAATATGTTTTATCTCTGTTAACTGAATTTACAGATCAGAAATAAGTTTCACAGAATGCATCTGTGTAGTTTTTATTTGAAGATATTCTTTTTCCCAATGTAGGCCTCTTAGCGCTTAGCATGTCCAATTGCAGTTTCTACAGAAAGAGTGTTTCAGAAGGGCTCAATCAAAAGTAAGGTTCAACTCTGTTAGTTGAATGCACAGAACAGAAAGAATTTTCACAGAATGCTACTGTGTAGTTTATATTTGAATATATTCCTTTTTCCACTATTACCCTCTTAGCGCTCCGAATGTCCACTTGCATTTTCTACAGAAAGTGTGTTCAGAACTGCGCAATCAAAAGTATGGTTTAACTCTGTTAGCTTAATGAACATATCAGAAATAAGTTTCACACAATGCTTCTGTGTAGTTTTTATTTGAAGATATTATTTTTCCCAATAGAGGCCTCTTAGCGCTCAGAATGTCCAATTGCAGTTTCTACAGAAAGAGTGTTTCAGAAAGGCTCAATCAAAAGTAAGGTTCAACTCTGTTAGTTGAATGCACAGAACAGAAAGAAGTTTCATACAATGCTTCTGTGTAGTTTATATTTGAACATATTCTTTTTTCCACTATTACCCACTTAGCGCTACGAATGTCCAGTTGCATTTTCTACAGACAGAGTGTTTCAAAACTGCTCAATCAAAAGTATGGTTGAACTCTGTTACCTGAATGGTCAGATCAGAAAGAAGTTTCACAGAATGCTTCTGTGTAGTTTATATTTGAATATATTCCTTTTTCCACTAGTACGCTCTTAGCGCTCCAAATGTCCAGTTGCGTTTTCTACAGAAAGAGTGTTCAGATCTGCTCAATCAAAAGTATGGTTTAACTCTGTTAGCTGAATGCACAGATCAGAAAGAAGTTTCACCGAATGATTCTGTGTAGTTTATATTTGAAGACATTCCTTTTTCCACTATTACCCTCTTAGCGCTCCGAATCTCCAATTGCATTTTCTACAAAAAGAGTGTGTCATAACTGCTCAATCAAAAATATGTTTTATGTCTGTTAACTGAATTTACAGATCAGAAATAAGTTACACAGAATGCATCTGTGTAGTTTTTATTTCAAGATATTCTTTTTCCCAATGTAGGCCTCTTAGCGCTTAGCATGTCCAATTGCAGTTTCTACAGAAAGAGTGTTTCAGAACGGCTCAATCAAAAGTAAGGTTCAACTCTGTTAGTTGAATGCACAGAACAGAAAGAATTTTCACAGAATGCTACTGTGTAGTTTATATTTGAATATATTCCTTTTTCCACTATTACCCTCTTAGCGCTCCGAATGTCCACTTGCATTTTCTACAGAAAGAGTGTTCAGAACTGCGCAATCAAAAGTATGGTTTAACTCTGTTAGCTTAATGAACATATCAGAAATAAGTTTCACACAATGCTTCTGTGTAGTTTTTATTTGAAGATATTATTTTTCCCAATAGAGGCCTCTTAGCGCTCAGAATGTCCAATTGCAGTTTCTACAGAAAGAGTGTTTCAGAAAGGCTCAATCAAAAGTAAGGTTCAACTCTGTTAGTTGAATGCACAGAACAGAAAGAAGTTTCATACAATGCTTCTGTGTAGTTTCTATTTGAACATATTCTTTTTTCCACTATTACCCACTTAGCGCTACGAATGTCCAGTTGCATTTTCTACAGACAGAGTGTTTCAAAACTGCTCAATCCAAAGTATGGTTTAACTCTGTTAGCTGAATGCTCAGATCAGAAAGAAGTTTCACAGAATGCTTCTGTGTAGTTTATATTTGAATATATTCCTTTTTCCACTACTACGCTCTTAGCGCTCCAAATGTCCAGTTGCATTTTCTACAGAAAGAGTGTTCAGATCTGCTCAATCAAAAGTATGGTTTAACTCTGTTAGCTGAATGCACAGATCAGAAAGAAGTTTCCCCGAATGATTCTGTGTAGTTTATATTTGAAGACATTCCTTTTTCCACTATTACCCTCTTAGCGCTCCGAATCTCCACTTGCATTTTCTACAAAAAGAGTGTTTCATAACTGCTCAATCAAAAATATGTTTTATCTCTGTTAACTGAATTTACAGATCAGAAATAAGTTTCACAGAATGCATCTGTGTAGTTTTTATTTGAAGATATTCTTTTTCCCAATGTAGGCCTCTTAGCGCTTAGCATGTCCAATTGCAGTTTCTACAGAAAGAGTGTTTCAGAACGGCTCAATCAAAAGTAAGGTTCAACTCTGTTAGTTGAATGCACAGAACAGAAAGAATTTTCACAGAATGCTACTGTGTAGTTTATATTTGAATATATTCCTTTTTCCACTATTACCCTCTTAGCGCTCCGAATGTCCACTTGCATTTTCTACAGAAAGAGTGTTCAGAACTGCGCAATCAAAAGTATGGTTTAACTCTGTTAGCTTAATGAACATATCAGAAATAAGTTTCACACAATGCTTCTGTGTAGTTTTTATTTGAAGATATTATTTTTCCCAATAGAGTCCTCTTAGCGCTCAGAATGTCCAATTGCAGTTTCTACAGAAAGAGTGTTTCAGAAAGGCTCAATCAAAAGTAAGGTTCAACTCTGTTAGTTGAATGCACAGAACAGAAAGAAGTTTCATACAATGCTTCTGTGTAGTTTATATTTGAACATATTCTTTTTTCCAGTATTACCCTCTTAGCGCTACGAATGTCCAGTTGCATTTTCTACAGACAGAGTGTTTCAAAACTGCTCAATCAAAAGTATGGTTTAACTCTGTTAGCTGAATGCTCAGATCAGAAAGAAGTTTCACAGAATGCTTCTGTGTAGTTTATATTTGATTATATTCCTTTTTCCACTACTACTCTCTTAGCGCTCCAAATGTCCAGTTGCATTTTCTACAGAAAGAGTGTTCAGATCTGCTCAATCAAAAGTATGTTTTAACTCTGTTAGCTGAATGCACAGATCAGAAAGAAGTTTCACAGAATGATTCTGTGTAGTTTATATTTGGAGACATTCCTTTTTCCACTATTACCCTCTTAGCGCTCCGAATCTCCACTTGCATTTTCTACAGAAAGAGTGTTTCAGAACGGCTCAATCAAAACTAAGGTTCAACCCTTTTAGTTGAACAAACAGAACAGAAAGAAGTTTCACACAATTCTTCTGTGTAGTTTTTATTTGTAGATATTCTTTTTCCCAATATAGGCCTCTTAGCGCTCAGAATGTCCAATTGCAGTTTCTACAGAAAGAGTGTTTCAGAACGGCTCAATCAAAAGTAAGGTTCAACTCTGTTAGTTGAATGCACAGTACAGAAAGAAGTTTCATACAATGCTTCTGTGTAGTTTATATTTGAACATATTCTTTTTTCCACTATTACCCACTTAGCGCTACGAATGTCCAGTTGCATTTTCTACAGACAGAGTGTTTCAAAACTGCTCAATCAAAAGTATGGTTTAACTCTGTTAGCTGAATGCTCAGATCAGAAAGAAGTTTCACAGAATGCTTCTGTGTAGTTTATATTTGAATATATTCCTTTTTCCACTACTACGCTCTTAGCGCTCCAAATGTCCAGTTGCATTTTCTACAGAAAGAGTGTTCAGATCTGCTCAATCAAAAGTATGGTTTAACTCTGTTAGCTGAATGCACAGATCAGAAAGAAGTTTCACAGAATGATTCTGTGTAGTTTATATTTGAAGACATTCCTTTTTCCACTATTACCCTCTTAGCGCTCCGAATCTCCACTTGCATTTTCTACAAAAAGAGTGTTTCATAACTGCTCAATCAAAAATATGTTTTATCTCTGTTAACTGAATTTACAGATCAGAAATAAGTTTCACAGAATGCATCTGTGTAGTTTTTATTTGAAGATATTCTTTTTCCCAATGTAGGCCTCTTAGCGCTTAGCATGTCCAATTGCAGTTTCTACAGAAAGAGTGTTTCAGAACGGCTCAATCAAAAGTAAGGTTCAACTCTGTTAGTTGAATGCACAGAACAGAAAGAATTTTCACAGAATGCTACTGTGTAGTTTATATTTGAATATATTCCTTTTTCCACTATTACCCTCTTAGCGCTCCGAATGTCCACTTGCATTTTCTACAGAAAGAGTGTTCAGAACTGCGCAATCAAAAGTATGGTTTAACTCTGTTAGCTTAATGAACATATCAGAAATAAGTTTCACACAATGCTTCTGTGTAGTTTTTATTTGAAGATATTATTTTTCCCAATATAGGCCTCTTAGCGCTCAGAATGTCCAATTGCAGTTTCTACAGAAAGAGTGTTTCAGAAAGGCTCAATCAAAAGTAAGGTTCAACCCTTTTTGTTGAATGCCCAGAACAGAAAGAAGTTTCATACAATGCTTCTGTGTAGTTTATATTTGAACATATTCTTTTTTCCACTATTACCCACTTAGTGCTACGAATGTCCAGTTGCATTTTCTACAGACAGAGTGTTTCAAAACTGCTCAATCAAAAGTATGGTTTAACTCTGTTAGCTGAATGCTCAGATCAGAAAGTAGTTTCACAGAATGCTTCTGTGTAGTTTATATTTGAATATATTCCTTTTTCCACTACTACTCTCTTAGCGCTCCAAATGTCCAGTTGCATTTTCTACAGAAAGAGTGTTCAGATCTGCTCAATCAAAAGTATGGTTTAACTCTGTTAGCTGAATGCACAGATCAGAAAGAAGTTACACAGAATGATTCTGTGTAGTTTATATTTGGAGACATTCCTTTTTCCACTATTACCCTCTTAGCGCTCCGAATCTCCACTTGCATTTTCTACAGAAAGAGTGTTTCAGAACGGCTCAATCAAAACTAAGGTTCAACTCTTTTAGTTGAACAAACAGAACAGAAAGAAGTTTCACACAATTCTTCTGTGTAGTTTTTATTTGTAGACATTCTTTTTCCCAATATAGGCCTCTTAGCGCTCAGAATATCCAATTGCAGTTTCTACAGAAAGAGTGTTTCAGAACGGCTCAATCAAAAGTAAGGTTCAACCCTGTTAGTTGAATGCACAGAACAGAAAGAAGTTTCATACAATGCTTCTGTGTAGTTTCTATTTGAACATATTCTTTTTTCCACTATTACCCACTTAGCGCTACGAATGTCCAGTTGCATTTTCTACAGACAGAGTGTTTCAAAACTGGTCAATCAAAAGTATGGTTTAACTCTGTTAGCTGAATGCTCAGATCAGAAAGAAGTTTCACAGAATGCTTCTGTGTAGTTTATATTTGAATATATTCCTTTTTCCACTACTATGCTCTTAGCGCTCCAAATGTCCAGTTGCATTTTCTACAGAAAGAGTGTTCAGATCTGCTCAATCAAAAGTATGGTTTAACTCTGTTAGCTGAATGCACAGATCAGAAAGAAGTTTCCCCGAATGATTCTGTGTAGTTTATATTTGAAGACATTCCTTTTTCCACTATTACCCTCTTAGCGCTCCGAATCTCCACTTGCATTTTCTACAAAAAGAGTGTTTCATAACTGCTCAATCAAAAATATGTTTTATCTCTGTTAACTGAATTTACAGATCAGAAATAAGTTTCACAGAATGCATCTGTGTAGTTTTTATTTGAAGATATTCTTTTTCCCAATGTAGGCCTCTTAGCGCTTAGCATGTCCAATTGCAGTTTCTACGGAAAGAGTGTTTCAGAAGGGCTCAATCAAAAGTAAGGTTCAACTCTGTTAGTTGAATGCACAGAACAGAAAGAATTTTCACAGAATGCTACTGTGTAGTTTATATTTGAATATATTCCTTTTTCCACTATTACCCTCTTAGCGCTCCGAATGTCCACTTGCATTTTCTACAGAAAGTGTGTTCAGAACTGCGCAATCAAAAGTATGGTTTAACTCTGTTAGCTTAATGAACATATCAGAAATAAGTTTCACACAATGCTTCTGTGTAGTTTTTATTTGAAGATATTATTTTTCCCAATAGAGGCCTCTTAGCGCTCAGAATGTCCAATTGCAGTTTCTACAGAAAGAGTGTTTCAGAAAGGCTCAATCAAAAGTAAGGTTCAACTCTGTTAGTTGAATGCACAGAACAGAAAGAAGTTTCATACAATGCTTCTGTGTAGTTTATATTTGAACATATTCTTTTTTCCACTATTACCCACTTAGCGCTACGAATGTCCAGTTGCATTTTCTACAGACAGAGTGTTTCAAAACTGCTCAATCAAAAGTATGGTTTAACTCTGTTACCTGAATGGTCAGATCAGAAAGAAGTTTCACAGAATGCTTCTGTGTAGTTTATATTTGAATATATTCCTTTTTCCACTACTACGCTCTTAGCGCTCCAAATGTCCAGTTGCGTTTTCTACAGAAAGAGTGTTCAGATCTGCTCAATCAAAAGTATGGTTTAACTCTGTTAGCTGAATGCACAGATCAGAAAGAAGTTTCACCGAATGATTCTGTGTAGTTTATATTTGAAGACATTCCTTTTTCCACTATTACCCTCTTAGCGCTCCGAATCTCCAATTGCATTTTCTACAAAAAGAGTGTGTCATAACTGCTCAATCAAAAATATGTTTTATGTCTGTTAACTGAATTTACAGATCAGAAATAAGTTACACAGAATGCATCTGTGTAGTTTTTATTTCAAGATATTCTTTTTCCCAATGTAGGCCTCTTAGCGCTTAGCATGTCCAATTGCAGTTTCTACAGAAAGAGTGTTTCAGAACGGCTCAATCAAAAGTAAGGTTCAACTCTGTTAGTTGAATGCACAGAACAGAAAGAATTTTCACAGAATGCTACTGTGTAGTTTATATTTGAATATATTCCTTTTTCCACTATTACCCTCTTAGCGCTCCGAATGTCCACTTGCATTTTCTACAGAAAGAGTGTTCAGAACTGCGCAATCAAAAGTATGGTTTAACTCTGTTAGCTTAATGAACATATCAGAAATAAGTTTCACACAATGCTTCTGTGTAGTTTTAATTTGAAGATATTATTTTTCCCAATAGAGGCCTCTTAGCGCTCAGAATGTCCAATTGCAGTTTCTACAGAAAGAGTGTTTCAGAAAGGCTCAATCAAAAGTAAGGTTCAACTCTGTTAGTTGAATGCACAGAACAGAAAGAAGTTTCATACAATGCTTCTGTGTAGTTTCTATTTGAACATATTCTTTTTTCCACTATTACCCACTTAGCGCTACGAATGTCCAGTTGCATTTTCTACAGACAGAGTGTTTCAAAACTGCTCAATCCAAAGTATGGTTTAACTCTGTTAGCTGAATGCTCAGATCAGAAAGAAGTTTCACAGAATGCTTCTGTGTAGTTTATATTTGAATATATTCCTTTTTCCACTACTACGCTCTTAGCGCTCCAAATGTCCAGTTGCATTTTCTACAGAAAGAGTGTTCAGATCTGCTCAATCAAAAGTATGGTTTAACTCTGTTAGCTGAATGCACAGATCAGAAAGAAGTTTCACCGAATGATTCTGTGTAGTTTATATTTGAAGACATTCCTTTTTCCACTATTACCCTCTTAGCGCTCCGAATCTCCACTTGCATTTTCTACAAAAAGAGTGTTTCATAACTGCTCAATCAAAAATATGTTTTATCTCTGTTAACTGAATTTACAGATCAGAAATAAGTTTCACAGAATGCATCTGTGTAGTTTTTATTTGAAGATATTCTTTTTCCCAATGTAGGCCTCTTAGCGCTTAGCATGTCCAATTGCAGTTTCTACAGAAAGAGTGTTTCAGAACGGCTCAATCAAAAGTAAGGTTCAACTCTGTTAGTTGAATGCACAGAACAGAAAGAATTTTCACAGAATGCTACTGTGTAGTTTATATTTGAATATATTCCTTTTTCCACTATTACCCTCTTAGCGCTCCGAATGTCCACTTGCATTTTCTACAGAAAGAGTGTTCAGAACTGCGCAATCAAAAGTATGGTTTAACTCTGTTAGCTTAATGAACATATCAGAAATAAGTTTCACACAATGCTTCTGTGTAGTTTTTATTTGAAGATATTATTTTTCCCAATAGAGTCCTCTTAGCGCTCAGAATGTCCAATTGCAGTTTCTACAGAAAGAGTGTTTCAGAAAGGCTCAATCAAAAGTAAGGTTCAACTCTGTTAGTTGAATGCACAGAACAGAAAGAAGTTTCATACAATGCTTCTGTGTAGTTTATATTTGAACATATTCTTTTTTCCAGTATTACCCTCTTAGCGCTACGAATGTCCAGTTGCATTTTCTACAGACAGAGTGTTTCAAAACTGCTCAATCAAAAGTATGGTTTAACTCTGTTAGCTGAATGCTCAGATCAGAAAGAAGTTTCACAGAATGCTTCTGTGTAGTTTATATTTGATTATATTCCTTTTTCCACTACTACTCTCTTAGCGCTCCAAATGTCCAGTTGCATTTTCTACAGAAAGAGTGTTCAGATCTGCTCAATCAAAAGTATGTTTTAACTCTGTTAGCTGAATGCACAGATCAGAAAGAAGTTTCACAGAATGATTCTGTGTAGTTTATATTTGGAGACATTCCTTTTTCCACTATTACCCTCTTAGCGCTCCGAATCTCCACTTGCATTTTCTACAGAAAGAGTGTTTCAGAACGGCTCAATCAAAACTAAGGTTCAACCCTTTTAGTTGAACAAACAGAACAGTAAGAAGTTTCACACAATTCTTCTGTGTAGTTTTTATTTGTAGATATTCTTTTTCCCAATATAGGCCTCTTAGCGCTCAGAATGTCCAATTGCAGTTTCTACAGAAAGAGTGTTTCAGAACGGCTCAATCAAAAGTAAGGTTCAACTCTGTTAGTTGAATGCACAGTACAGAAAGAAGTTTCATACAATGCTTCTGTGTAGTTTATATTTGAACATATTCTTTTTTCCACTATTACCCACTTAGCGCTACGAATGTCCAGTTGCATTTTCTACAGACAGAGTGTTTCAAAACTGCTCAATCAAAAGTATGGTTTAACTCTGTTAGCTGAATGCTCAGATCAGAAAGAAGTTTCACAGAATGCTTCTGTGTAGTTTATATTTGAATATATTCCTTTTTCCACTACTACGCTCTTAGCGCTCCAAATGTCCAGTTGCATTTTCTACAGAAAGAGTGTTCAGATCTGCTCAATGAAAAGTATGGTTTAACTCTGTTAGCTGAATGCACAGATCAGAAAGAAGTTTCACAGAATGATTCTGTGTAGTTTATATTTGAAGACATTCCTTTTTCCACTATTACCCTCTTAGCGCTCCGAATCTCCACTTGCATTTTCTACAAAAAGAGTGTTTCATAACTGCTCAATCAAAAATATGTTTTATCTCTGTTAACTGAATTTACAGATCAGAAATAAGTTTCACAGAATGCATCTGTGTAGTTTTTATTTGAAGATATTCTTTTTCCCAATGTAGGCCTCTTAGCGCTTAGCATGTCCAATTGCAGTTTCTACAGAAAGAGTGTTTCAGAACGGCTCAATCAAAAGTAAGGTTCAACTCTGTTAGTTGAATGCACAGAACAGAAAGAATTTTCACAGAATGCTACTGTGTAGTTTATATTTGAATATATTCCTTTTTCCACTATTACCCTCTTAGCGCTCCGAATGTCCACTTGCATTTTCTACAGAAAGAGTGTTCAGAACTGCGCAATCAAAAGTATGGTTTAACTCTGTTAGCTTAATGAACATATCAGAAATAAGTTTCACACAATGCTTCTGTGTAGTTTTTATTTGAAGATATTATTTTTCCCAATATAGGCCTCTTAGCGCTCAGAATGTCCAATTGCAGTTTCTACAGAAAGAGTGTTTCAGAAAGGCTCAATCAAAAGTAAGGTTCAACCCTTTTTGTTGAATGCCCAGAACAGAAAGAAGTTTCATACAATGCTTCTGTGTAGTTTATATTTGAACATATTCTTTTTTCCACTATTACCCACTTAGTGCTACGAATGTCCAGTTGCATTTTCTACAGACAGAGTGTTTCAAAACTGCTCAATCAAAAGTATGGTTTAACTCTGTTAGCTGAATGCTCAGATCAGAAAGTAGTTTCACAGAATGCTTCTGTGTAGTTTATATTTGAATATATTCCTTTTTCCACTACTACTCTCTTAGCGCTCCAAATGTCCAGTTGCATTTTCTACAGAAAGAGTGTTCAGATCTGCTCAATCAAAAGTATGGTTTAACTCTGTTAGCTGAATGCACAGATCAGAAAGAAGTTACACAGAATGATTCTGTGTAGTTTATATTTGGAGACATTCCTTTTTCCACTATTACCCTCTTAGCGCTCCGAATCTCCACTTGCATTTTCTACAGAAAGAGTGTTTCAGAACGGCTCAATCAAAACTAAGGTTCAACTCTTTTAGTTGAACAAACAGAACAGAAAGAAGTTTCACACAATTCTTCTGTGTAGTTTTTATTTGTAGACATTCTTTTTCCCAATATAGGCCTCTTAGCGCTCAGAATATCCAATTGCAGTTTCTACAGAAAGAGTGTTTCAGAACGGCTCAATCAAAAGTAAGGTTCAACCCTGTTAGTTGAATGCACAGAACAGAAAGAAGTTTCATACAATGCTTCTGTGTAGTTTCTATTTGAACATATTCTTTTTTCCACTATTACCCACTTAGCGCTACGAATGTCCAGTTGCATTTTCTACAGACAGAGTGTTTCAAAACTGGTCAATCAAAAGTATGGTTTAACTCTGTTAGCTGAATGCTCAGATCAGAAAGAAGTTTCACAGAATGCTTCTGTGTAGTTTATATTTGAATATATTCCTTTTTCCACTACTATGCTCTTAGCGCTCCAAATGTCCAGTTGCATTTTCTACAGAAAGAGTGTTCAGATCTGCTCAATCAAAAGTATGGTTTAACTCTGTTAGCTGAATGCACAGATCAGAAAGAAGTTTCCCCGAATGATTCTGTGTAGTTTATATTTGAACACATTCCTTTTTCCACTATTACCCTCTTAGCGCTCCGAATCTCCACTTGCATTTTCTACAAAAAGAGTGTTTCATAACTGCTCAATCAAAAATATGTTTTATCTCTGTTAACTGAATTTACAGATCAGAAATAAGTTTCACAGAATGCATCTGTGTAGTTTTTATTTGAAGATATTCTTTTTCCCAATGTAGGCCTCTTAGCGCTTAGCATGTCCAATTGCAGTTTCTACAGAAAGAGTGCTTCAGAAGGGCTCAATCAAAAGTAAGGTTCAACTCTGTTAGTTGAATGCACAGAACAGAAAGAATTTTCACAGAATGCTACTGTGTAGTTTATATTTGAATATATTCCTTTTTCCACTATTACCCTCTTAGCGCTCCGAATGTCCACTTGCATTTTCTACAGAAAGTGTGTTCAGAACTGCGCAATCAAAAGTATGGTTTAACTCTGTTAGCTTAATGAACATATCAGAAATAAGTTTCACACAATGCTTCTGTGTAGTTTTTATTTGAAGATATTATTTTTCCCAATAGAGGCCTCTTAGCGCTCAGAATGTCCAATTGCAGTTTCTACAGAAAGAGTGTTTCAGAAAGGCTCAATCAAAAGTAAGGTTCAACTCTGTTAGTTGAATGCACAGAACAGAAAGAAGTTTCATACAATGCTTCTGTGTAGTTTATATTTGAACATATTCTTTTTTCCACTATTACCCACTTAGCGCTACGAATGTCCAGTTGCATTTTCTACAGACAGAGTGTTTCAAAACTGCTCAATCAAAAGTATGGTTTAACTCTGTTACCTGAATGGTCAGATCAGAAAGAAGTTTCACAGAATGCTTCTGTGTAGTTTATATTTGAATATATTCCTTTTTCCACTACTACGCTCTTAGCGCTCCAAATGTCCAGTTGCGTTTTCTACAGAAAGAGTGTTCAGATCTGCTCAATCAAAAGTATGGTTTAACTCTGTTAGCTGAATGCACAGATCAGAAAGAAGTTTCACCGAATGATTCTGTGTAGTTTATATTTGAAGACATTCCTTTTTCCACTATTACCCTCTTAGCGCTCCGAATCTCCAATTGCATTTTCTACAAAAAGAGTGTGTCATAACTGCTCAATCAAAAATATGTTTTATGTCTGTTAACTGAGTTTACAGATCAGAAATAAGTTACACAGAATGCATCTGTGTAGTTTTTATTTCAAGATATTCTTTTTCCCAATGTAGGCCTCTTAGCGCTTAGCATGTCCAATTGCAGTTTCTACAGAAAGAGTGTTTCAGAACGGCTCAATCAAAAGTAAGGTTCAACTCTGTTAGTTGAATGCACAGAACAGAAAGAATTTTCACAGAATGCTACTGTGTAGTTTATATTTGAATATATTCCTTTTTCCACTATTACCCTCTTAGCGCTCCGAATGTCCACTTGCATTTTCTACAGAAAGAGTGTTCAGAACTGCGCAATCAAAAGTATGGTTTAACTCTGTTAGCTTAATGAACATATCAGAAATAAGTTTCACACAATGCTTCTGTGTAGTTTTTATTTGAAGATATTATTTTTCCCAATAGAGGCCTCTTAGCGCTCAGAATGTCCAATTGCAGTTTCTACAGAAAGAGTGTTTCAGAAAGGCTCAATCAAAAGTAAGGTTCAACTCTGTTAGTTGAATGCACAGAACAGAAAGAAGTTTCATACAATGCTTCTGTGTAGTTTCTATTTGAACATATTCTTTTTTCCACTATTACCCACTTAGCGCTACGAATGTCCAGTTGCATTTTCTACAGACAGAGTGTTTCAAAACTGCTCAATCCAAAGTATGGTTTAACTCTGTTAGCTGAATGCTCAGATCAGAAAGAAGTTTCACAGAATGCTTCTGTGTAGTTTATATTTGAATATATTCCTTTTTCCACTACTACGCTCTTAGCGCTCCAAATGTCCAGTTGCATTTTCTACAGAAAGAGTGTTCAGATCTGCTCAATCAAAAGTATGGTTTAACTCTGTTAGCTGAATGCACAGATCAGAAAGAAGTTTCCCCGAATGATTCTGTGTAGTTTATATTTGAAGACATTCCTTTTTCCACTATTACCCTCTTAGCGCTCCGAATCTCCACTTGCATTTTCTACAAAAAGAGTGTTTCATAACTGCTCAATCAAAAATATGTTTTATCTCTGTTAACTGAATTTACAGATCAGAAATAAGTTTCACAGAATGCATCTGTGTAGTTTTTATTTGAAGATATTCTTTTTCCCAATGTAGGCCTCTTAGCGCTTAGCATGTCCAATTGCAGTTTCTACAGAAAGAGTGTTTCAGAACGGCTCAATCAAAAGTAAGGTTCAACTCTGTTAGTTGAATGCACAGAACAGAAAGAATTTTCACAGAATGCTACTGTGTAGTTTATATTTGAATATATTCCTTTTTCCACTATTACCCTCTTAGCGCTCCGAATGTCCACTTGCATTTTCTACAGAAAGAGTGTTCAGAACTGCGCAATCAAAAGTATGGTTTAACTCTGTTAGCTTAATGAACATATCAGAAATAAGTTTCACACAATGCTTCTGTGTAGTTTTTATTTGAAGATATTATTTTTCCCAATAGAGTCCTCTTAGCGCTCAGAATGTCCAATTGCAGTTTCTACAGAAAGAGTGTTTCAGAAAGGCTCAATCAAAAGTAAGGTTCAACTCTGTTAGTTGAATGCACAGAACAGAAAGAAGTTTCATACAATGCTTCTGTGTAGTTTATATTTGAACATATTCTTTTTTCCAGTATTACCCTCTTAGCGCTACGAATGTCCAGTTGCATTTTCTACAGACAGAGTGTTTCAAAACTGCTCAATCAAAAGTATGGTTTAACTCTGTTAGCTGAATGCTCAGATCAGAAAGAAGTTTCACAGAATGCTTCTGTGTAGTTTATATTTGATTATATTCCTTTTTCCACTACTACTCTCTTAGCGCTCCAAATGTCCAGTTGCATTTTCTACAGAAAGAGTGTTCAGATCTGCTCAATCAAAAGTATGTTTTAACTCTGTTAGCTGAATGCACAGATCAGAAAGAAGTTTCACAGAATGATTCTGTGTAGTTTATATTTGGAGACATTCCTTTTTCCACTATTACCCTCTTAGCGCTCCGAATCTCCACTTGCATTTTCTACAGAAAGAGTGTTTCAGAACGGCTCAATCAAAACTAAGGTTCAACCCTTTTAGTTGAACAAACAGAACAGAAAGAAGTTTCACACAATTCTTCTGTGTAGTTTTTATTTGTAGATATTCTTTTTCCCAATATAGGCCTCTTAGCGCTCAGAATGTCCAATTGCAGTTTCTACAGAAAGAGTGTTTCAGAACGGCTCAATCAAAAGTAAGGTTCAACTCTGTTAGTTGAATGCACAGTACAGAAAGAAGTTTCATACAATGCTTCTGTGTAGTTTATATTTGAACATATTCTTTTTTCCACTATTACCCACTTAGCGCTACGAATGTCCAGTTGCATTTTCTACAGACAGAGTGTTTCAAAACTGCTCAATCAAAAGTATGGTTTAACTCTGTTAGCTGAATGCTCAGATCAGAAAGAAGTTTCACAGAATGCTTCTGTGTAGTTTATATTTGAATATATTCCTTTTTCCACTACTACGCTCTTAGCGCTCCAAATGTCCAGTTGCATTTTCTACAGAAAGAGTGTTCAGATCTGCTCAATCAAAAGTATGGTTTAACTCTGTTACCTGAATGCACAGATCAGAAAGAAGTTTCACTGAATGATTCTGTGTAGTTTATATTTGAAGACATTCCTTTTTCCACTATTACCCTCTTAGCGCTCCGAATCTCCACTTGCATTTTCTACAAAAAGAGTGTTTCATAACTGCTCAATCAAAAATATGTTTTATCTCTGTTAACTGAATTTACAGATCAGGAATAAGTTTCACAGAATGCATCTGTGTAGTTTTTATTTGAAGATATTCTTTTTCCCAATGTAGGCCTCTTAGCGCTTAGCATGTCCAATTGCAGTTTCTACAGAATGAGTGTTTCAGAACGGCTCAATCAAAAGTAAGGTTCAACTCTGTTAGTTGAATGCACAGAACAGAAAGAATTTTCACAGAATGCTACTGTGTAGTTTATATTTGAATATATTCCTTTTTCCACTATTACCCTCTTAGCGCTCCGAATGTCCACTTGCATTTTCTACAGAAAGAGTGTTCAGAACTGCGCAATCAAAAGTATGGTTTAACTCTGTTAGCTTAATGAACATATCAGAAATAAGTTTCACACAATGCTTCTGTGTAGTTTTTATTTGAAGATATTATTTTTCCCAATATAGGCCTCTTAGCGCTCAGAATGTCCAATTGCAGTTTCTACAGAAAGAGAGTTTCAGAAAGGCTCAATCAAAAGTAAGGTTCAACTCTGTTAGATGAATGCACAGAACAGAAAGAAGTTTCATACAATGCTTCTGTGTAGTTTATATTTGAACATATTCTTTTTTCCACTATTACCCACTTAGCGCTACGAATGTCCAGTTGCATTTTCTACAGACAGAGTGTTTCAAAACTGCTCAATCAAAAGTATGGTTTAACTCTGTTAGCTGAATGCTCAGATCAGAAAGAAGTTTCACAGAATGCTTCTGTGTAGTTTATATTTGAATATATTCCTTTTTCCACTACTACGCTCTTAGCGCTCCAAATGTCCAGTTGCATTTTCTACAGAAAGAGTGTTCAGATCTGCTCAATCAAAAGTATGGTTTAACTCTGTTAGCTGAATGCACAGATCAGAAAGAAGTTTCACAGAATGATTCTGTGTAGTTTATATTTGGAGACATTCCTTTTTCCACTGTTACCCTCTTAGCGCTCCGAATCTCCACTTGCATTTTCTACAGAAAGAGTGTTTCAGAACGGCTCAATCAAAACTAAGGTTCAACTCTTTTAGATGAACAAACAGAACAGAAAGAAGTTTCACACAATTCTTCTGTGTAGTTTTTATTTGTAGACATTCTTTTTCCCAATATAGGCCTCCTAGCGCTCAGAATGTCCAATTGCAGTTTCCACAGAAAGAGTGTTTCAGAACGGCTCAATCAAAAGTAAGGTTCAACTCTGTTAGTTGAATGCACAGAACAGAAAGTAGTTTCATACAATGCTTCTGTGTAGTTTATATTTGAACATATTCTTTTTTCCACCATTACCCACTTAGCGCTACGAATGTCCAGTTGCATTTTCTACAGACAGAGTGTTTCAAAACTGCTCAATCAAAAGTATGGTTTAACTCTGTTAGCTGAGTGCTCTGATCAGAAAGAAGTTTCACAGAATGCTTCTGTGTAGTTTATATTTGAATATATTCCTTTTTCCACTACTACGCTCTTAGCACTCCAAATGTCCAGTTGCATTTTCTACAGAAAGAGTGTTCAGATCTGCTCAATCAAAAGTATGGTTTAACTCTGTTAGCTGAATGCTCAGATCAGAAAGAAGTTTCACCGAATGATTCTGTGTAGTTTATATTTGAAGACATTCCTTTTTCCACTATTACCCTCTTAGCGCTCCGAATCTCCACTTGCATTTTCTACAAAAAGAGTGTTTCATAACTGCTCAATCAAAAATATGTTTTATCTCTGTTAACTGAATTTACAGATCAGAAATAAATTTCACAGAATGCATCTGTGTAGTTTTTATTTGTAGACATTCTTTTTCCCAATATAGGCCTCCTAGCGCTCAGAATGTCCAATTGCAGTTTCTACAGAAAGAGTGTTTCAGAACGGCTCAATCAAAATTAAGGTTCAACTCTGTTAGTTGAATGCACAGAACAGAAAGAAGTTTCATACAATGCTTCTGTGTAGTTTATATTTGAACATATTCTTTTTTCCACTATTACCCACTTAGCGCTACGAATGTCCAGTTGCATTTTCTACAGACAGAGTGTTTCAAAACTGCTCAATCAAAAGTATGGTTTAACTCTGTTAGCTGAATGCTCAGATCAGAAAGAAGTTTCACAGAATGCTTCTGTGTAGTTTATATTTGAATATATTCCTTTTTCCACTACTACGCTCTTAGCGCTCCAAATGTCCAGTTGCATTTTCTACAGAAAGAGTGTTCAGATCTGCTCAATCAAAAGTATGGTTTAACTCTGTTAGCTGAATGCACAGATCAGAAAGAAGTTTCACAGAATGATTCTGTGTAGTTTATATTTGAAGACATTCCTTTTTCCACTATTACCCTCTTAGCGCTCCGAATCTCCACTTGCATTTTCTACAAAAAGAGTGTTTCATAACTGCTCAATCAAAAATATGTTTTATCTCTGTTAACTGAATTTACAGATCAGAAATAAGTTTCACAGAATGCATCTGTGTAGTTTTGATTTGAAGATATTCTTTTTCCCAATGTAGGCCTCTTAGCGCTTAGCATGTCCAATTGCAGTTTCTACAGAAAGAGTGTTTCAGAACGGCTCAATCAAAAGTAAGGTTCAACTCTGTTAGTTGAATGCACAGAACAGAAAGAATTTTCACAGAATGCTACTGTGTAGTTTATATTTGAATATATTCCTTTTTCCACTATTACCCTCTTAGCGCTCCGAATGTCCACTTGCATTTTCTACAGAAAGAGTGTTCAGAACTGCGCAATCAAAAGTATGGTTTAACTCTTTTAGCTTAATGAACATATCAGAAATAAGTTTCACACAATGCTTCTGTGTAGTTTTTATTTGAAAATATTATTTTTCCCAATATAGGCCTCTTAGCGCTCAGAATGTCCAATTGCAGTTTCTACAGAAAGAGTGTTTCAGAAAGGCTCAATCAAAAGTAAGGTTCAACTCTGTTAGTTGAATGCACAGAACAGAAAGAAGTTTCATACAATGTTTCTGTGTAGTTTATATTTGAACATATTCTTTTTTCCACTATTACCCACTTAGCGCTACGAATGTCCAGTTGCATTTTCTACAGACAGAGTGATTCAAAACTGCTCAATCAAAAGTATGGTTTAACTCTGTTAGCTGAATGCTCAGATCAGAAAGAAGTTTCACAGAATGCTTCTGTGTAGTTTATGTTTGAATATATTCCTTTTTCCACTACTACTCTCTTAGCGCTCCAAATGTCCAGTTGCATTTTCTACAGAAAGAGTGTTCAGATCTGCTCAATCAAAAGTATGGTTTAACTCTGTTAGCTGAATGCACAGATCAGAAAGAAGTTTCACAGAATGATTCTGTGTAGTTTATATTTGGAGACATTCCTTTTTCCACTATTACCCTCTTAGCGCTCCGAATCTCCACTTGCATTTTCTACAGAAAGAGTGTTTCAGAACGGCTCAATCAAAACTAAGGTTCAACTCTTTTAGTTGAACAAACAGAACAGAAAGAAGTTTCACACAATTCTTCTGTGTAGTTTTTATTTGTAGATATTCTTTTTCCCAATATAGGCCTCTTAGCGCTCAGAATGTCCAATTGCAGTTTCTACAGAAAGAGTGTTTCAGAACGGCTCAATCAAAAGTAAGGTTCAACTCTGTTAGTTGAATGCACAGTACAGAAAGAAGTTTCATACAATGCTTCTGTGTAGTTTATATTTGAACATATTCTTTTTTCCACTATTACCCACTTAGCGCTACGAATGTCCAGTTGCATTTTCTACAGACAGAGTGTTTCAAAACTGCTCAATCAAAAGTATGGTTTAACTCTGTTAGCTGAATGCTCAGATCAGAAAGAAGTTTCACAGAATGCTTCTGTGTAGTTTATATTTGAATATATTCCTTTTTCCACTACTACGCTCTTAGCGCTCCAAATGTCCAGTTGCATTTTCTACAGAAAGAGTGTTCAGATCTGCTCAATCAAAAGTATGGTTTAACTCTGTTAGCTGAATGCACAGATCAGAAAGAAGTTTCACAGAATGATTCTGTGTAGTTTATATTTGAAGACATTCCTTTTTCCACTATTACCCTCTTAGCGCTCAGAATCTCCACTTGCATTTTCTACAAAAAGAGTGTTTCATAACTGCTCAATCAAAAATATGTTTTATCTCTGTTAACTGAATTTACAGATCAGAAATAAGTTTCACAGAATGCATCTGTGTAGTTTTGATTTGAAGATATTCTTTTTCCCAATGTAGGCCTCTTAGCGCTTAGCATGTCCAATTGCAGTTTCTACAGAAAGAGTGTTTCAGAACGGCTCAATCAAAAGTAAGGTTCAACTCTGTTAGTTGAATGCACAGAACAGAAAGAATTTTCACAGAATGCTACTGTGTAGTTTATATTTGAATATATTCCTTTTTCCACTATTACCCTCTTAGCGCTCCGAATGTCCACTTGCATTTTCTACAGAAAGAGTGTTCAGAACTGCGCAATCAAAAGTATGGTTAAACTCTTTTAGCTTAATGAACATATCAGAAATAAGTTTCACACAATGCTTCTGTGTAGATTTTATTTGAAAATATTATTTTTCCCAATATAGGCCTCTTAGCGCTCAGAATGTCCAATTGCAGTTTCTACAGAAAGAGTGTTTCAGAAAGGCTCAATCAAAAGTAAGGTTCAACTCTGTTAGTTGAATGCACAGAACAGAAAGAAGTTTCATACAATGTTTCTGTGTAGTTTATATTTGAACATATTCTTTTTTCCACTATTACCCACTTAGCGCTACGAATGTCCAGTTGCATTTTCTACAGACAGAGTGATTCAAAACTGCTCAATCAAAAGTATGGTTTAACTCTGTTAGCTGAATGCTCAGATCAGAAAGAAGTTTCACAGAATGCTTCTGTGTAGTTTATGTTTGAATATATTCCTTTTTCCACTACTACTCTCTTAGCGCTCCAAATGTCCAGTTGCATTTTCTACAGAAAGAGTGTTCAGATCTGCTCAATCAAAAGTATGGTTTAACTCTGTTAGCTGAATGCACAGATCAGAAAGAAGTTTCACAGAATGATTCTGTGTAGTTTATATTTGGAGACATTCCTTTTTCCACTATTACCCTCTTAGCGCTCCGAATGTCCACTTGCATTTTCTACAGAAAGAGTGTTTCAGAACGGCTCAATCAAAACTAAGGTTCAACTCTTTTAGTTGAACAAACAGAACAGAAAGAAGTTTCACACAATTCTTCTGTGTAGTTTTTATTTGCAGACATTCTTTTTCCCAATATAGGCCTCTTAGCGCTCAGAATGTCCAATTGCAGTTTCTACAGAAAGAGTGTTTCAGAACGGCTCAATGAAAAGTAAGGTTCAACTCTGTTAGTTGAATGCACAGAACAGAAAGAAGTTTCATACAATGATTCTGTGTAGTTTATATTTGAACATATTCTTTTTTCCACTATTACCCACTTAGCGCTACGAATGTCCAGTTGCATTTTCTACAGACAGAGTGTTTCAAAACTGCTCAATCAAAAGTATGGTTTAACTCTGTTAGCTGAATGCTCAGATCAGAAAGAAGTTTCACAGAATGCTTCTGTGTAGTTTATATTTGAATATATTCCTTTTTCCACTACTACGCTCTTAGCGCTCCAAATGTCCAGTTGCATTTTCTACAGAAAGAGTGTTCAGATCTGCTCAATCAAAAGTATGGTTTAACTCTGTTAGCTGAATGCACAGATCAGAAAGAAGTTTCCCCGAAAGATTCTGTGTAGTTTATATTTGAAGACATTCCTTTTTCCACTGTTACCCTCTTAGCGCTCCGAATCTCCACTTGCATTTTCTACAAAAAGAGTGTTTCATAACTGCTCAATCAAAAATATGTTTTATCTCTGTTAACTGAATTTACAGATCAGAAATAAGTTTCACAGAATGCATCTGTGTAGTTTTTATTTGAAGATATTCTTTTTCCCAATGTAGGCCTCTTAGCGCTTAGCATGTCCAATTGCAGTTTCTACAGAAAGAGTGTTTCAGAACGGCTCAATCAAAAGTAAGGTTCAACTCTGTTAGTTGAATGCACAGAACAGAAAGAATTTTCACAGAATGCTACTGTGTAGTTTATATTTGAATATATTCCTTTTTCCACTATTACCCTCTTAGCGCTCCGAATGTCCACTTGCATTTTCTACAGAAAGAGTGTTCAGAACTGCGCAATCAAAAGTATGGTTTAACTCTGTTAGCTTAATGAACATATCAGAAATAAGTTTCACACAATGCTTCTGTGTAGTTTTTATTTGAAGATATTATTTTTCCCAATATAGGCCTCTTAGCGCTCAGAATGTCCAATTGCAGTTTCTACAGAAAGAGTGTTTCAGAAAGGCTCAATCAAAAGTAAGGTTCAACTCTGTTAGTTGAATGCACAGAACAGAAAGAAGTTTCATACAATGCTTCTGTGTAGTTTATGTTTGAACATATTCTTTTTTCCACTATTACCCACTTAGCGCTACGAATGTCCAGTTGCATTTTCTACAGACAGAGTGTTTCAAAACTGCTCAATCAAAAGTATGGCTTAACTCTGTTAGCTGAATGCTCAGATCAGAAAGGAGTTTCACAGAATGCTTCTGTGTAGTTTATATTTGAATATATTCCTTTTTCCACTACTACTCTCTTAGCGCTCCAAATGTCCAGTTGCATTTTCTACAGAAAGAGTGTTCAGATCTGCTCAATCAAAAGAATGGTTTAACTCTGTTAGCTGAATGCACAGATCAGAAAGAAGTTTCACAGAATGATTCTGTGTAGTTTATATTTGGAGACATTCCTTTTTCCACTATTACCCTCTTAGCGCTCCGAATCTCCACTTCCATTTTCTACAGAAAGAGTGTTTCAGAACGGCTCAATCAAAATTAAAGTTCAACTCTTTTAGTTGAACAAACAGAACAGAATGAAGTTTCACACAATTCTTCTGTGTAGTTTTTATTTGTAGACATTCTTTTTCCCAATATAGGCCTCTTAGCGCTCAGAATGTCCAATTGCAGTTTCTACAGAAAGAGTGTTTCAGAACGGCTCAATCAAAAGTAAGGTTCAACCCTGTTAGTTGAATGCACAGAACAGAAAGAAGTTTCATACAATGCTTCTGTGTAGTTTATATTTGAACATATTCTTTTTTCCACTATTACCCACTTAGCGCTACGAATGTCCAGTTGCATTTTCTACAGACAGAGTGTTTCAAACCTGCTCAATCAAAAGTATGGTTTAACTCTGTTAGCTGAATGCTCAGATCAGAAAGAAGTTTCACAGAATGCTTCTGTGTAGTTTATATTTGAATATATTCCTTTTTCCACTACTACTCTCTTAGCGCTCCAAATGTCCAGTTGCATTTTCTACAGAAAGAGTGTTCAGATCTGCTCAATCAAAAGTATGGTTTAACTCTGTTAGCTGAATGCACAGATCAGAAAGAAGTTTCACAGAATGATTCTGTGTAGTTTATATTTGGAGACATTCCTTTTTCCACTATTCCCTCTTAGCGCTCCGAATCTCCACTTGAATTTTCTACCGAAAGGGTGTTTCAGAACGGCTCAATCAAACTAAGGTTCAAATCTTTTAGTTGAACAAACAGAACAGAAAGAAGTTTCACACAATTCTTCTGTGTAGTTTTTATTTGTAGACATTCTTTTTCCCAAAATAGGCCTCTTAGCGCTCAGAATGTCCAATTGCAGTTTCTACAGAAAGAGTGTTTCAGAACGGCTCAATCAAAAGTAAGGTTCAACTCTGTTAGTTGAATGCACAGTACAGAAAGAAGTTTCATACAATGATTCTGTGTAGTTTATATTTGAACATATTCTTTTTTCCACTATTACCCACTTAGCGCTACGAATGTCCAGTTGCATTTTCTACAGACAGAGTGTTTCAAAACTGCTCAATCAAAAGTATGGTTTAACTCTGTTAGCTGAATGCTCAGATCAGAAAGAAGTTTCACAGAATGCTTCTGTGTAGTTTATATTTGAATATATTCCTTTTTCCACTACTACGCTCTTAGCGCTCCAAATGTCCAGTTGCATTTTCTACAGAAAGAGTGTTCAGATCTGCTCAATCAAAAGTATGGTTTAACTCTGTTAGCTGAATGCACAGATCAGAAAGAAGTTTCACCGAATGATTCTGTGTAGTTTATATTTGAAGACATTCCTTTTTCCACTATTACCCTCTTAGCGCTCCGAATCTCCACTTGCATTTTCTACAAAAAGAGTGTTTCATAACTGCTCAATCAAAAATATGTTTTATCTCTGTTAACTGAATTTACAGATCAGAAATAAGTTTCACAGAATGCATCTGTGTAGTTTTTATTTGAAGATATTCTTTTTCCCAATGTAGGCCTCTTAGCGCTTAGCATGTCCAATTGCAGTTTCTACAGAATGAGTGTTTCAGAACGGCTCAATCAAAAGTAAGGTTCAACTCTGTTAGTTGAATGCACAGAACAGAAAGAATTTTCACAGAATGCTACTGTGTAGTTTATATTTGAATATATTCCTTTTTCCACTATTACCCTCTTAGCGCTCCGAATGTCCACTTGAATTTTCTACAGAAAGAGTGTTCAGAACTGCGCAATCAAAAGTATGGTTTAACTCTGTTAGCTTAATGAACATATCAGAAATAAGTTTCACACAATGCTTCTGTGTAGTTTTTATTTGAAGATATTATTTTTCCCAATAGAGGCCTCTTAGCGCTCAGAATGTCCAATTGCAGTTTCTACAGAAAGAGTGTTTCAGAAAGGCTCAATCAAAAGTAAGGTTCAACTCTGTTAGATGAATGCACAGAACAGAAAGAAGTTTCATACAATGCTTCTGTGTAGTTTATATTTGAACATATTCTTTTTTCCACTATTACCCACTTAGCGCTACGAATGTCCAGTTGCATTTTCTACAGACAGAGTGTTTCAAAACTGCTCAATCAAAAGTATGGTTTAACTCTGTTAGCTGAATGCTCAGATCAGAAAGAAGTTTCACAGAATGCTTCTGTGTAGTTTATATTTGAATATATTCCTTTTTCCACTAGTACTCTCTTAGCGCTACAAATGTCCAGTTGCATTTTCTACAGAAAGAGTGTTCAGATCTGCTCAATCAAATGTATCGTTTAACTCTGTTAGCTGAATGCACAGATCAGAAAGAAGTTTCACAGAATGATTCTGTGTAGTTTATATTTGGAGACATTCCTTTTTCCACTATTACCCTCTTAGCGCTCCGAATCTCCACTTGCATTTTCTACAGAAAGAGTGATTCAGAACGGCTCAATCAAAACTAAGGTTCAACTCTTTTAGTTGAACAAACAGAACAGAAAGAAGTTTCACACAATTCTTCTGTGTAGTTTTTATTTGTAGACATTCTTTTACCCAATATAGGCCTCTTAGCGCTCAGAATGTCCAATTGCAGTTTCTACAGAAAGAGTGTTTCAGAACGGCTCAATCAAAAGTAAGGTTCAACTCTGTTAGTTGAATGCACAGAACAGAAAGAAGTTTCATACAATGATTCTGTGTAGTTTATATTTGAACATATTCTTTTTTCCACTATTACCCACTTAGCGCTACGAATGTCCAGTTGCATTTTCTACAGACAGAGTGTTTCAAAACTGCTCAATCAAAAGTATGGTTTAACTCTGTTAGCTGAATGCTCAGATCAGAAAGAAGTTTCACAGAATGCTTCTGTGTAGTTTATATTTGAATATATTCCTTTTTCCACTACTACGCTCTTAGCGCTCCAAATGTCCAGTTGCATTTTCTACAGAAAGAGTGTTCAGATCTGCTCAATCAAAAGTATGGTTTAACTCTGTTACCTGAATGCACAGATCAGAAAGAAGTTTCACCGAATGATTCTGTGTAGTTTATATTTGAAGACATTCCTTTTTCCACTATTACCCTCTTAGCGCTCCGAATCTCCACTTGCATTTTCTACAAAAAGAGTGTTTCATAACTGCTCAATCAAAAATATGTTTTATCTCTGTTAACTGAATTTACAGATCAGGAATAAGTTTCACAGAATGCATCTGTGTAGTTTTTATTTGAAGATATTCTTTTTCCCAATGTAGGCCTCTTAGCGCTTAGCATGTCCAATTGCAGTTTCTACAGAATGAGTGTTTCAGAACGGCTCAATCAAAAGTAAGGTTCAACTCTGTTAGTTGAATGCACAGAACAGAAAGAATTTTCACAGAATGCTACTGTGTAGTTTATATTTGAATATATTCCTTTTTCCACTATTACCCTCTTAGCGCTCCGAATGTCCACTTGCATTTTCTACAGAAAGAGTGTTCAGAACTGCGCAATCAAAAGTATGGTTTAACTCTGTTAGCTTAATGAACATATCAGAAATAAGTTTCACACAATGCTTCTGTGTAGTTTTTATTTGAAGATATTATTTTTCCCAATATAGGCCTCTTAGCGCTCAGAATGTCCAATTGCAGTTTCTACAGAAAGAGAGTTTCAGAAAGGCTCAATCAAAAGTAAGGTTCAACTCTGTTAGATGAATGCACAGAACAGAAAGAAGTTTCATACAATGCTTCTGTGTAGTTTATATTTGAACATATTCTTTTTTCCACTATTACCCACTTAGCGCTACGAATGTCCAGTTGCATTTTCTACAGACAGAGTGTTTCAAAACTGCTCAATCAAAAGTATGGTTTAACTCTGTTAGCTGAATGCTCAGATCAGAAAGAAGTTTCACAGAATGCTTCTGTGTAGTTTATATTTGAATATATTCCTTTTTCCACTACTACGCTCTTAGCGCTCCAAATGTCCAGTTGCATTTTCTACAGAAAGAGTGTTCAGATCTGCTCAATCAAAAGTATGGTTTAACTCTGTTAGCTGAATGCACAGATCAGAAAGAAGTTTCACAGAATGATTCTGTGTAGTTTATATTTGGAGACATTCCTTTTTCCACTGTTACCCTCTTAGCGCTCCGAATCTCCACTTGCATTTTCTACAGAAAGAGTGTTTCAGAACGGCTCAATCAAAACTAAGGTTCAACTCTTTTAGATGAACAAACAGAACAGAAAGAAGTTTCACACAATTCTTCTGTGTAGTTTTTATTTGTAGACATTCTTTTTCCCAATATAGGCCTCCTAGCGCTCAGAATGTCCAATTGCAGTTTCCACAGAAAGAGTGTTTCAGAACGGCTCAATCAAAAGTAAGGTTCAACTCTGTTAGTTGAATGCACAGAACAGAAAGTAGTTTCATACAATGCTTCTGTGTAGTTTATATTTGAACATATTCTTTTTTCCACCATTACCCACTTAGCGCTACGAATGTCCAGTTGCATTTTCTACAGACAGAGTGTTTCAAAACTGCTCAATCAAAAGTATGGTTTAACTCTGTTAGCTGAGTGCTCTGATCAGAAAGAAGTTTCACAGAATGCTTCTGTGTAGTTTATATTTGAATATATTCCTTTTTCCACTACTACGCTCTTAGCACTCCAAATGTCCAGTTGCATTTTCTACAGAAAGAGTGTTCAGATCTGCTCAATCAAAAGTATGGTTTAACTCTGTTAGCTGAATGCTCAGATCAGAAAGAAGTTTCACCGAATGATTCTGTGTAGTTTATATTTGAAGACATTCCTTTTTCCACTATTACCCTCTTAGCGCTCCGAATCTCCACTTGCATTTTCTACAAAAAGAGTGTTTCATAACTGCTCAATCAAAAATATGTTTTATCTCTGTTAACTGAATTTACAGATCAGAAATAAATTTCACAGAATGCATCTGTGTAGTTTTTATTTGTAGACATTCTTTTTCCCAATATAGGCCTCCTAGCGCTCAGAATGTCCAATTGCAGTTTCTACAGAAAGAGTGTTTCAGAACGGCTCAATCAAAATTAAGGTTCAACTCTGTTAGTTGAATGCACAGAACAGAAAGAAGTTTCATACAATGCTTCTGTGTAGTTTATATTTGAACATATTCTTTTTTCCACTATTACCCACTTAGCGCTACGAATGTCCAGTTGCATTTTCTACAGACAGAGTGTTTCAAAACTGCTCAATCAAAAGTATGGTTTAACTCTGTTAGCTGAATGCTCAGATCAGAAAGAAGTTTCACAGAATGCTTCTGTGTAGTTTATATTTGAATATATTCCTTTTTCCACTACTACGCTCTTAGCGCTCCAAATGTCCAGTTGCATTTTCTACAGAAAGAGTGTTCAGATCTGCTCAATCAAAAGTATGGTTTAACTCTGTTAGCTGAATGCACAGATCAGAAAGAAGTTTCACAGAATGATTCTGTGTAGTTTATATTTGAAGACATTCCTTTTTCCACTATTACCCTCTTAGCGCTCCGAATCTCCACTTGCATTTTCTACAAAAAGAGTGTTTCATAACTGCTCAATCAAAAATATGTTTTATCTCTGTTAACTGAATTTACAGATCAGAAATAAGTTTCACAGAATGCATCTGTGTAGTTTTGATTTGAAGATATTCTTTTTCCCAATGTAGGCCTCTTAGCGCTTAGCATGTCCAATTGCAGTTTCTACAGAAAGAGTGTTTCAGAACGGCTCAATCAAAAGTAAGGTTCAACTCTGTTAGTTGAATGCACAGAACAGAAAGAATTTTCACAGAATGCTACTGTGTAGTTTATATTTGAATATATTCCTTTTTCCACTATTACCCTCTTAGCGCTCCGAATGTCCACTTGCATTTTCTACAGAAAGAGTGTTCAGAACTGCGCAATCAAAAGTATGGTTTAACTCTTTTAGCTTAATGAACATATCAGAAATAAGTTTCACACAATGCTTCTGTGTAGTTTTTATTTGAAAATATTATTTTTCCCAATATAGGCCTCTTAGCGCTCAGAATGTCCAATTGCAGTTTCTACAGAAAGAGTGTTTCAGAAAGGCTCAATCAAAAGTAAGGTTCAACTCTGTTAGTTGAATGCACAGAACAGAAAGAAGTTTCATACAATGTTTCTGTGTAGTTTATATTTGAACATATTCTTTTTTCCACTATTACCCACTTAGCGCTACGAATGTCCAGTTGCATTTTCTACAGACAGAGTGATTCAAAACTGCTCAATCAAAAGTATGGTTTAACTCTGTTAGCTGAATGCTCAGATCAGAAAGAAGTTTCACAGAATGCTTCTGTGTAGTTTATGTTTGAATATATTCCTTTTTCCACTACTACTCTCTTAGCGCTCCAAATGTCCAGTTGCATTTTCTACAGAAAGAGTGTTCAGATCTGCTCAATCAAAAGTATGGTTTAACTCTGTTAGCTGAATGCACAGATCAGAAAGAAGTTTCACAGAATGATTCTGTGTAGTTTATATTTGGAGACATTCCTTTTTCCACTATTACCCTCTTAGCGCTCCGAATCTCCACTTGCATTTTCTACAGAAAGAGTGTTTCAGAACGGCTCAATCAAAACTAAGGTTCAACTCTTTTAGTTGAACAAACAGAACAGAAAGAAGTTTCACACAATTCTTCTGTGTAGTTTTTATTTGTAGATATTCTTTTTCCCAATATAGGCCTCTTAGCGCTCAGAATGTCCAATTGCAGTTTCTACAGAAAGAGTGTTTCAGAACGGCTCAATCAAAAGTAAGGTTCAACTCTGTTAGTTGAATGCACAGTACAGAAAGAAGTTTCATACAATGCTTCTGTGTAGTTTATATTTGAACATATTCTTTTTTCCACTATTACCCACTTAGCGCTACGAATGTCCAGTTGCATTTTCTACAGACAGAGTGTTTCAAAACTGCTCAATCAAAAGTATGGTTTAACTCTGTTAGCTGAATGCTCAGATCAGAAAGAAGTTTCACAGAATGCTTCTGTGTAGTTTATATTTGAATATATTCCTTTTTCCACTACTACGCTCTTAGCGCTCCAAATGTCCAGTTGCATTTTCTACAGAAAGAGTGTTCAGATCTGCTCAATCAAAAGTATGGTTTAACTCTGTTAGCTGAATGCACAGATCAGAAAGAAGTTTCACAGAATGATTCTGTGTAGTTTATATTTGAAGACATTCCTTTTTCCACTATTACCCTCTTAGCGCTCAGAATCTCCACTTGCATTTTCTACAAAAAGAGTGTTTCATAACTGCTCAATCAAAAATATGTTTTATCTCTGTTAACTGAATTTACAGATCAGAAATAAGTTTCACAGAATGCATCTGTGTAGTTTTTATTTGAAGATATTCTTTTTCCCAATGTAGGCCTCTTAGCGCTTAGCATGTCCAATTGCAGTTTCTACAGAATGAGTGTTTCAGAACGGCTCAATCAAAAGTAAGGTTCAACTCTGTTAGTTGAATGCACAGAACAGAAAGAATTTTCACAGAATGCTACTGTGTAGTTTATATTTGAATATATTCCTTTTTCCACTATTACCCTCTTAGCGCTCCGAATGTCCACTTGCATTTTCTACAGAAAGAGTGTTCAGAACTGCGCAATCAAAAGTATGGTTTAACTCTGTTAGCTTAATGAACATATCAGAAATAAGTTTCACACAATGCTTCTGTGTAGTTTTTATTTGAAGATATTATTTTTCCCAATATAGGCCTCTTAGCGCTCAGAATGTCCAATTGCAGTTTCTACAGAAAGAGAGTTTCAGAAAGGCTCAATCAAAAGTAAGGTTCAACTCTGTTAGATGAATGCACAGAACAGAAAGAAGTTTCATACAATGCTTCTGTGTAGTTTATATTTGAACATATTCTTTTTTCCACTATTACCCACTTAGCGCTACGAATGTCCAGTTGCATTTTCTACAGACAGAGTGTTTCAAAACTGCTCAATCAAAAGTATGGTTTAACTCTGTTAGCTGAATGCTCAGATCAGAAAGAAGTTTCACAGAATGCTTCTGTGTAGTTTATATTTGAATATATTCCTTTTTCCACTACTACGCTCTTAGCGCTCCAAATGTCCAGTTGCATTTTCTACAGAAAGAGTGTTCAGATCTGCTCAATCAAAAGTATGGTTTAACTCTGTTAGCTGAATGCACAGATCAGAAAGAAGTTTCACAGAATGATTCTGTGTAGTTTATATTTGGAGACATTCCTTTTTCCACTGTTACCCTCTTAGCGCTCCGAATCTCCACTTGCATTTTCTACAGAAAGAGTGTTTCAGAACGGCTCAATCAAAACTAAGGTTCAACTCTTTTAGATGAACAAACAGAACAGAAAGAAGTTTCACACAATTCTTCTGTGTAGTTTTTATTTGTAGACATTCTTTTTCCCAATATAGGCCTCCTAGCGCTCAGAATGTCCAATTGCAGTTTCCACAGAAAGAGTGTTTCAGAACGGCTCAATCAAAAGTAAGGTTCAACTCTGTTAGTTGAATGCACAGAACAGAAAGTAGTTTCATACAATGCTTCTGTGTAGTTTATATTTGAACATATTCTTTTTTCCACCATTACCCACTTAGCGCTACGAATGTCCAGTTGCATTTTCTACAGACAGAGTGTTTCAAAACTGCTCAATCAAAAGTATGGTTTAACTCTGTTAGCTGAGTGCTCTGATCAGAAAGAAGTTTCACAGAATGCTTCTGTGTAGTTTATATTTGAATATATTCCTTTTTCCACTACTACGCTCTTAGCACTCCAAATGTCCAGTTGCATTTTCTACAGAAAGAGTGTTCAGATCTGCTCAATCAAAAGTATGGTTTAACTCTGTTAGCTGAATGCTCAGATCAGAAAGAAGTTTCACCGAATGATTCTGTGTAGTTTATATTTGAAGACATTCCTTTTTCCACTATTACCCTCTTAGCGCTCCGAATCTCCACTTGCATTTTCTACAAAAAGAGTGTTTCATAACTGCTCAATCAAAAATATGTTTTATCTCTGTTAACTGAATTTACAGATCAGAAATAAATTTCACAGAATGCATCTGTGTAGTTTTTATTTGTAGACATTCTTTTTCCCAATATAGGCCTCCTAGCGCTCAGAATGTCCAATTGCAGTTTCTACAGAAAGAGTGTTTCAGAACGGCTCAATCAAAATTAAGGTTCAACTCTGTTAGTTGAATGCACAGAACAGAAAGAAGTTTCATACAATGCTTCTGTGTAGTTTATATTTGAACATATTCTTTTTTCCACTATTACCCACTTAGCGCTACGAATGTCCAGTTGCATTTTCTACAGACAGAGTGTTTCAAAACTGCTCAATCAAAAGTATGGTTTAACTCTGTTAGCTGAATGCTCAGATCAGAAAGAAGTTTCACAGAATGCTTCTGTGTAGTTTATATTTGAATATATTCCTTTTTCCACTACTACGCTCTTAGCGCTCCAAATGTCCAGTTGCATTTTCTACAGAAAGAGTGTTCAGATCTGCTCAATCAAAAGTATGGTTTAACTCTGTTAGCTGAATGCACAGATCAGAAAGAAGTTTCACAGAATGATTCTGTGTAGTTTATATTTGAAGACATTCCTTTTTCCACTATTACCCTCTTAGCGCTCCGAATCTCCACTTGCATTTTCTACAAAAAGAGTGTTTCATAACTGCTCAATCAAAAATATGTTTTATCTCTGTTAACTGAATTTACAGATCAGAAATAAGTTTCACAGAATGCATCTGTGTAGTTTTGATTTGAAGATATTCTTTTTCCCAATGTAGGCCTCTTAGCGCTTAGCATGTCCAATTGCAGTTTCTACAGAAAGAGTGTTTCAGAACGGCTCAATCAAAAGTAAGGTTCAACTCTGTTAGTTGAATGCACAGAACAGAAAGAATTTTCACAGAATGCTACTGTGTAGTTTATATTTGAATATATTCCTTTTTCCACTATTACCCTCTTAGCGCTCCGAATGTCCACTTGCATTTTCTACAGAAAGAGTGTTCAGAACTGCGCAATCAAAAGTATGGTTTAACTCTTTTAGCTTAATGAACATATCAGAAATAAGTTTCACACAATGCTTCTGTGTAGTTTTTATTTGAAAATATTATTTTTCCCAATATAGGCCTCTTAGCGCTCAGAATGTCCAATTGCAGTTTCTACAGAAAGAGTGTTTCAGAAAGGCTCAATCAAAAGTAAGGTTCAACTCTGTTAGTTGAATGCACAGAACAGAAAGAAGTTTCATACAATGTTTCTGTGTAGTTTATATTTGAACATATTCTTTTTTCCACTATTACCCACTTAGCGCTACGAATGTCCAGTTGCATTTTCTACAGACAGAGTGATTCAAAACTGCTCAATCAAAAGTATGGTTTAACTCTGTTAGCTGAATGCTCAGATCAGAAAGAAGTTTCACAGAATGCTTCTGTGTAGTTTATGTTTGAATATATTCCTTTTTCCACTACTACTCTCTTAGCGCTCCAAATGTCCAGTTGCATTTTCTACAGAAAGAGTGTTCAGATCTGCTCAATCAAAAGTATGGTTTAACTCTGTTAGCTGAATGCACAGATCAGAAAGAAGTTTCACAGAATGATTCTGTGTAGTTTATATTTGGAGACATTCCTTTTTCCACTATTACCCTCTTAGCGCTCCGAATCTCCACTTGCATTTTCTACAGAAAGAGTGTTTCAGAACGGCTCAATCAAAACTAAGGTTCAACTCTTTTAGTTGAACAAACAGAACAGAAAGAAGTTTCACACAATTCTCTTGTGTAGTTTTTATTTGTAGATATTCTTTTTCCCAATATAGGCCTCTTAGCGCTCAGAATGTCCAATTGCAGTTTCTACAGAAAGAGTGTTTCAGAACGGCTCAATCAAAAGTAAGGTTCAACTCTGTTAGTTGAATGCACAGTACAGAAAGAAGTTTCATACAATGCTTCTGTGTAGTTTATATTTGAACATATTCTTTTTTCCACTATTACCCACTTAGCGCTACGAATGTCCAGTTGCATTTTCTACAGACAGAGTGTTTCAAAACTGCTCAATCAAAAGTATGGTTTAACTCTGTTAGCTGAATGCTCAGATCAGAAAGAAGTTTCACAGAATGCTTCTGTGTAGTTTATATTTGAATATATTCCTTTTTCCACTACTACGCTCTTAGCGCTCCAAATGTCCAGTTGCATTTTCTACAGAAAGAGTGTTCAGATCTGCTCAATCAAAAGTATGGTTTAACTCTGTTAGCTGAATGCACAGATCAGAAAGAAGTTTCACAGAATGATTCTGTGTAGTTTATATTTGAAGACATTCCTTTTTCCACTATTACCCTCTTAGCGCTCAGAATCTCCACTTGCATTTTCTACAAAAAGAGTGTTTCATAACTGCTCAATCAAAAATATGTTTTATCTCTGTTAACTGAATTTACAGATCAGAAATAAGTTTCACAGAATGCATCTGTGTAGTTTTGATTTGAAGATATTCTTTTTCCCAATGTAGGCCTCTTAGCGCTTAGCATGTCCAATTGCAGTTTCTACAGAAAGAGTGTTTCAGAACGGCTCAATCAAAAGTAAGGTTCAACTCTGTTAGTTGAATGCACAGAACAGAAAGAATTTTCACAGAATGCTACTGTGTAGTTTATATTTGAATATATTCCTTTTTCCACTATTACCCTCTTAGCGCTCCGAATGTCCACTTGCATTTTCTACAGAAAGAGTGTTCAGAACTGCGCAATCAAAAGTATGGTTAAACTCTTTTAGCTTAATGAACATATCAGAAATAAGTTTCACACAATGCTTCTGTGTAGTTTTTATTTGAAAATATTATTTTTCCCAATATAGGCCTCTTAGCGCTCAGAATGTCCAATTGCAGTTTCTACAGAAAGAGTGTTTCAGAAAGGCTCAATCAAAAGTAAGGTTCAACTCTGTTAGTTGAATGCACAGAACAGAAAGAAGTTTCATACAATGTTTCTGTGTAGTTTATATTTGAACATATTCTTTTTTCCACTATTACCCACTTAGCGCTACGAATGTCCAGTTGCATTTTCTACAGACAGAGTGATTCAAAACTGCTCAATCAAAAGTATGGTTTAACTCTGTTAGCTGAATGCTCAGATCAGAAAGAAGTTTCACAGAATGCTTCTGTGTAGTTTATGTTTGAATATATTCCTTTTTCCACTACTACTCTCTTAGCGCTCCAAATGTCCAGTTGCATTTTCTACAGAAAGAGTGTTCAGATCTGCTCAATCAAAAGTATGGTTTAACTCTGTTAGCTGAATGCACAGATCAGAAAGAAGTTTCACAGAATGATTCTGTGTAGTTTATATTTGGAGACATTCCTTTTTCCACTATTACCCTCTTAGCGCTCCGAATGTCCACTTGCATTTTCTACAGAAAGAGTGTTTCAGAACGGCTCAATCAAAACTAAGGTTCAACTCTTTTAGTTGAACAAACAGAACAGAAAGAAGTTTCACACAATTCTTCTGTGTAGTTTTTATTTGCAGACATTCTTTTTCCCAATATAGGCCTCTTAGCGCTCAGAATGTCCAATTGCAGTTTCTACAGAAAGAGTGTTTCAGAACGGCTCAATGAAAAGTAAGGTTCAACTCTGTTAGTTGAATGCACAGAACAGAAAGAAGTTTCATACAATGATTCTGTGTAGTTTATATTTGAACATATTCTTTTTTCCACTATTACCCACTTAGCGCTACGAATGTCCAGTTGCATTTTCTACAGACAGAGTGTTTCAAAACTGCTCAATCAAAAGTATGGTTTAACTCTGTTAGCTGAATGCTCAGATCAGAAAGAAGTTTCACAGAATGCTTCTGTGTAGTTTATATTTGAATATATTCCTTTTTCCACTACTACGCTCTTAGCGCTCCAAATGTCCAGTTGCATTTTCTACAGAAAGAGTGTTCAGATCTGCTCAATCAAAAGTATGGTTTAACTCTGTTAGCTGAATGCACAGATCAGAAAGAAGTTTCCCCGAAAGATTCTGTGTAGTTTATATTTGAAGACATTCCTTTTTCCACTGTTACCCTCTTAGCGCTCCGAATCTCCACTTGCATTTTCTACAAAAAGAGTGTTTCATAACTGCTCAATCAAAAATATGTTTTATCTCTGTTAACTGAATTTACAGATCAGAAATAAGTTTCACAGAATGCATCTGTGTAGTTTTTATTTGAAGATATTCTTTTTCCCAATGTAGGCCTCTTAGCGCTTAGCATGTCCAATTGCAGTTTCTACAGAAAGAGTGTTTCAGAACGGCTCAATCAAAAGTAAGGTTCAACTCTGTTAGTTGAATGCACAGAACAGAAAGAATTTTCACAGAATGCTACTGTGTAGTTTATATTTGAATATATTCCTTTTTCCACTATTACCCTCTTAGCGCTCCGAATGTCCACTTGCATTTTCTACAGAAAGAGTGTTCAGAACTGCGCAATCAAAAGTATGGTTTAACTCTGTTAGCTTAATGAACATATCAGAAATAAGTTTCACACAATGCTTCTGTGTAGTTTTTATTTGAAGATATTATTTTTCCCAATATAGGCCTCTTAGCGCTCAGAATGTCCAATTGCAGTTTCTACAGAAAGAGTGTTTCAGAAAGGCTCAATCAAAAGTAAGGTTCAACTCTGTTAGTTGAATGCACAGAACAGAAAGAAGTTTCATACAATGCTTCTGTGTAGTTTATGTTTGAACATATTCTTTTTTCCACTATTACCCACTTAGCGCTACGAATGTCCAGTTGCATTTTCTACAGACAGAGTGTTTCAAAACTGCTCAATCAAAAGTATGGCTTAACTCTGTTAGCTGAATGCTCAGATCAGAAAGGAGTTTCACAGAATGCTTCTGTGTAGTTTATATTTGAATATATTCCTTTTTCCACTACTACTCTCTTAGCGCTCCAAATGTCCAGTTGCATTTTCTACAGAAAGAGTGTTCAGATCTGCTCAATCAAAAGAATGGTTTAACTCTGTTAGCTGAATGCACAGATCAGAAAGAAGTTTCACAGAATGATTCTGTGTAGTTTATATTTGGAGACATTCCTTTTTCCACTATTACCCTCTTAGCGCTCCGAATCTCCACTTCCATTTTCTACAGAAAGAGTGTTTCAGAACGGCTCAATCAAAATTAAGGTTCAACTCTTTTAGTTGAACAAACAGAACAGAATGAAGTTTCACACAATTCTTCTGTGTAGTTTTTATTTGTAGACATTCTTTTTCCCAATATAGGCCTCTTAGCGCTCAGAATGTCCAATTGCAGTTTCTACAGAAAGAGTGTTTCAGAACGGCTCAATCAAAAGTAAGGTTCAACCCTGTTAGTTGAATGCACAGAACAGAAAGAAGTTTCATACAATGCTTCTGTGTAGTTTATATTTGAACATATTCTTTTTTCCACTATTACCCACTTAGCGCTACGAATGTCCAGTTGCATTTTCTACAGACAGAGTGTTTCAAACCTGCTCAATCAAAAGTATGGTTTAACTCTGTTAGCTGAATGCTCAGATCAGAAAGAAGTTTCACAGAATGCTTCTGTGTAGTTTATATTTGAATATATTCCTTTTTCCACTACTACTCTCTTAGCGCTCCAAATGTCCAGTTGCATTTTCTACAGAAAGAGTGTTCAGATCTGCTCAATCAAAAGTATGGTTTAACTCTGTTAGCTGAATGCACAGATCAGAAAGAAGTTTCACAGAATGATTCTGTGTAGTTTATATTTGGAGACATTCCTTTTTCCACTATTCCCTCTTAGCGCTCCGAATCTCCACTTGAATTTTCTACCGAAAGGGTGTTTCAGAACGGCTCAATCAAACTAAGGTTCAAATCTTTTAGTTGAACAAACAGAACAGAAAGAAGTTTCACACAATTCTTCTGTGTAGTTTTTATTTGTAGACATTCTTTTTCCCAAAATAGGCCTCTTAGCGCTCAGAATGTCCAATTGCAGTTTCTACAGAAAGAGTGTTTCAGAACGGCTCAATCAAAAGTAAGGTTCAACTCTGTTAGTTGAATGCACAGTACAGAAAGAAGTTTCATACAATGATTCTGTGTAGTTTATATTTGAACATATTCTTTTTTCCACTATTACCCACTTAGCGCTACGAATGTCCAGTTGCATTTTCTACAGACAGAGTGTTTCAAAACTGCTCAATCAAAAGTATGGTTTAACTCTGTTAGCTGAATGCTCAGATCAGAAAGAAGTTTCACAGAATGCTTCTGTGTAGTTTATATTTGAATATATTCCTTTTTCCACTACTACGCTCTTAGCGCTCCAAATGTCCAGTTGCATTTTCTACAGAAAGAGTGTTCAGATCTGCTCAATCAAAAGTATGGTTTAACTCTGTTAGCTGAATGCACAGATCAGAAAGAAGTTTCACCGAATGATTCTGTGTAGTTTATATTTGAAGACATTCCTTTTTCCACTATTACCCTCTTAGCGCTCCGAATCTCCACTTGCATTTTCTACAAAAAGAGTGTTTCATAACTGCTCAATCAAAAATATGTTTTATCTCTGTTAACTGAATTTACAGATCAGAAATAAGTTTCACAGAATGCATCTGTGTAGTTTTTATTTGAAGATATTCTTTTTCCCAATGTAGGCCTCTTAGCGCTTAGCATGTCCAATTGCAGTTTCTACAGAATGAGTGTTTCAGAACGGCTCAATCAAAAGTAAGGTTCAACTCTGTTAGTTGAATGCACAGAACAGAAAGAATTTTCACAGAATGCTACTGTGTAGTTTATATTTGAATATATTCCTTTTTCCACTATTACCCTCTTAGCGCTCCGAATGTCCACTTGAATTTTCTACAGAAAGAGTGTTCAGAACTGCGCAATCAAAAGTATGGTTTAACTCTGTTAGCTTAATGAACATATCAGAAATAAGTTTCACACAATGCTTCTGTGTAGTTTTTATTTGAAGATATTATTTTTCCCAATAGAGGCCTCTTAGCGCTCAGAATGTCCAATTGCAGTTTCTACAGAAAGAGTGTTTCAGAAAGGCTCAATCAAAAGTAAGGTTCAACTCTGTTAGATGAATGCACAGAACAGAAAGAAGTTTCATACAATGCTTCTGTGTAGTTTATATTTGAACATATTCTTTTTTCCACTATTACCCACTTAGCGCTACGAATGTCCAGTTGCATTTTCTACAGACAGAGTGTTTCAAAACTGCTCAACCAAAAGTATGGTTTAACTCTGTTAGCTGAATGCTCAGATCAGAAAGAAGTTTCACAGAATGCTTCTGTGTAGTTTATATTTGAATATATTCCTTTTTCCACTAGTACTCTCTTAGCGCTACAAATGTCCAGTTGCATTTTCTACAGAAAGAGTGTTCAGATCTGCTCAATCAAATGTATCGTTTAACTCTGTTAGCTGAATGCACAGATCAGAAAGAAGTTTCACAGAATGATTCTGTGTAGTTTATATTTGGAGACATTTCTTTTTCCACTATTACCCTCTTAGCGCTCCGAATCTCCACTTGCATTTTCTACAGAAAGAGTGATTCAGAACGGCTCAATCAAAACTAAGGTTCAACTCTTTTAGTTGAACAAACAGAACAGAAAGAAGTTTCACACAATTCTTCTGTGTAGTTTTTATTTGTAGACATTCTTTTACCCAATATAGGCCTCTTAGCGCTCAGAATGTCCAATTGCAGTTTCTACAGAAAGAGTGTTTCAGAACGGCTCAATCAAAAGTAAGGTTCAACTCTGTTAGTTGAATGCACAGAACAGAAAGAAGTTTCATACAATGATTCTGTGTAGTTTATATTTGAACATATTCTTTTTTCCACTATTACCCACTTAGCGCTACGAATGTCCAGTTGCATTTTCTACAGACAGAGTGTTTCAAAACTGCTCAATCAAAAGTATGGTTTAACTCTGTTAGCTGAATGCTCAGATCAGAAAGAAGTTTCACAGAATGCTTCTGTGTAGTTTATATTTGAATATATTCCTTTTTCCACTACTACGCTCTTAGCGCTCCAAATGTCCAGTTGCATTTTCTACAGAAAGAGTGTTCAGATCTGCTCAATCAAAAGTATGGTTTAACTCTGTTACCTGAATGCACAGATCAGAAAGAATTTTCACCGAATGATTCTGTGTAGTTTATATTTGAAGACATTCCTTTTTCCACTATTACCCTCTTAGCGCTCCGAATCTCCACTTGCATTTTCTACAAAAAGAGTGTTTCATAACTGCTCAATCAAAAATATGTTTTATCTCTGTTAACTGAATTTACAGATCAGGAATAAGTTTCACAGAATGCATCTGTGTAGTTTTTATTTGAAGATATTCTTTTTCCCAATGTAGGCCTCTTAGCGCTTAGCATGTCCAATTGCAGTTTCTACAGAATGAGTGTTTCAGAACGGCTCAATCAAAAGTAAGGTTCAACTCTGTTAGTTGAATGCACAGAACAGAAAGAATTTTCACAGAATGCTACTGTGTAGTTTATATTTGAATATATTCCTTTTTCCACTATTACCCTCTTAGCGCTCCGAATGTCCACTTGCATTTTCTACAGAAAGAGTGTTCAGAACTGCGCAATCAAAAGTATGGTTTAACTCTGTTAGCTTAATGAACATATCAGAAATAAGTTTCACACAATGCTTCTGTGTAGTTTTTATTTGAAGATATTATTTTTCCCAATATAGGCCTCTTAGCGCTCAGAATGTCCAATTGCAGTTTCTACAGAAAGAGAGTTTCAGAAAGGCTCAATCAAAAGTAAGGTTCAACTCTGTTAGATGAATGCACAGAACAGAAAGAAGTTTCATACAATGCTTCTGTGTAGTTTATATTTGAACATATTCTTTTTTCCACTATTACCCACTTAGCGCTACGAATGTCCAGTTGCATTTTCTACAGACAGAGTGTTTCAAAACTGCTCAATCAAAAGTATGGTTTAACTCTGTTAGCTGAATGCTCAGATCAGAAAGAAGTTTCACAGAATGCTTCTGTGTAGTTTATATTTGAATATATTCCTTTTTCCACTACTACGCTCTTAGCGCTCCAAATGTCCAGTTGCATTTTCTACAGAAAGAGTGTTCAGATCTGCTCAATCAAAAGTATGGTTTAACTCTGTTAGCTGAATGCACAGATCAGAAAGAAGTTTCACAGAATGATTCTGTGTAGTTTATATTTGGAGACATTCCTTTTTCCACTGTTACCCTCTTAGCGCTCCGAATCTCCACTTGCATTTTCTACAGAAAGAGTGTTTCAGAACGGCTCAATCAAAACTAAGGTTCAACTCTTTTAGATGAACAAACAGAACAGAAAGAAGTTTCACACAATTCTTCTGTGTAGTTTTTATTTGTAGACATTCTTTTTCCCAATATAGGCCTCCTAGCGCTCAGAATGTCCAATTGCAGTTTCCACAGAAAGAGTGTTTCAGAACGGCTCAATCAAAAGTAAGGTTCAACTCTGTTAGTTGAATGCACAGAACAGAAAGTAGTTTCATACAATGCTTCTGTGTAGTTTATATTTGAACATATTCTTTTTTCCACCATTACCCACTTAGCGCTACGAATGTCCAGTTGCATTTTCTACAGACAGAGTGTTTCAAAACTGCTCAATCAAAAGTATGGTTTAACTCTGTTAGCTGAGTGCTCTGATCAGAAAGAAGTTTCACAGAATGCTTCTGTGTAGTTTATATTTGAATATATTCCTTTTTCCACTACTACGCTCTTAGCGCTCCAAATGTCCAGTTGCATTTTCTACAGAAAGAGTGTTCAGATCTGCTCAATCAAAAGTATGGTTTAACTCTGTTAGCTGAATGCACAGATCAGAAAGAAGTTTCACAGAATGATTCTGTGTAGTTTATATTTGAAGACATTCCTTTTTCCACTATTACCCTCTTAGCGCTCAGAATCTCCACTTGCATTTTCTACAAAAAGAGTGTTTCATAACTGCTCAATCAAAAATATGTTTTATCTCTGTTAACTGAATTTACAGATCAGAAATAAGTTTCACAGAATGCATCTGTGTAGTTTTGATTTGAAGATATTCTTTTTCCCAATGTAGGCCTCTTAGCGCTTAGCATGTCCAATTGCAGTTTCTACAGAAAGAGTGTTTCAGAACGGCTCAATCAAAAGTAAGGTTCAACTCTGTTAGTTGAATGCACAGAACAGAAAGAATTTTCACAGAATGCTACTGTGTAGTTTATATTTGAATATATTCCTTTTTCCACTATTACCCTCTTAGCGCTCCGAATGTCCACTTGCATTTTCTACAGAAAGAGTGTTCAGAACTGCGCAATCAAAAGTATGGTTAAACTCTTTTAGCTTAATGAACATATCAGAAATAAGTTTCACACAATGCTTCTGTGTAGTTTTTATTTGAAAATATTATTTTTCCCAATATAGGCCTCTTAGCGCTCAGAATGTCCAATTGCAGTTTCTACAGAAAGAGTGTTTCAGAAAGGCTCAATCAAAAGTAAGGTTCAACTCTGTTAGTTGAATGCACAGAACAGAAAGAAGTTTCATACAATGTTTCTGTGTAGTTTATATTTGAACATATTCTTTTTTCCACTATTACCCACTTAGCGCTACGAATGTCCAGTTGCATTTTCTACAGACAGAGTGATTCAAAACTGCTCAATCAAAAGTATGGTTTAACTCTGTTAGCTGAATGCTCAGATCAGAAAGAAGTTTCACAGAATGCTTCTGTGTAGTTTATGTTTGAATATATTCCTTTTTCCACTACTACTCTCTTAGCGCTCCAAATGTCCAGTTGCATTTTCTACAGAAAGAGTGTTCAGATCTGCTCAATCAAAAGTATGGTTTAACTCTGTTAGCTGAATGCACAGATCAGAAAGAAGTTTCACAGAATGATTCTGTGTAGTTTATATTTGGAGACATTCCTTTTTCCACTATTACCCTCTTAGCGCTCCGAATGTCCACTTGCATTTTCTACAGAAAGAGTGTTTCAGAACGGCTCAATCAAAACTAAGGTTCAACTCTTTTAGTTGAACAAACAGAACAGAAAGAAGTTTCACACAATTCTTCTGTGTAGTTTTTATTTGCAGACATTCTTTTTCCCAATATAGGCCTCTTAGCGCTCAGAATGTCCAATTGCAGTTTCTACAGAAAGAGTGTTTCAGAACGGCTCAATGAAAAGTAAGGTTCAACTCTGTTAGTTGAATGCACAGAACAGAAAGAAGTTTCATACAATGATTCTGTGTAGTTTATATTTGAACATATTCTTTTTTCCACTATTACCCACTTAGCGCTACGAATGTCCAGTTGCATTTTCTACAGACAGAGTGTTTCAAAACTGCTCAATCAAAAGTATGGTTTAACTCTGTTAGCTGAATGCTCAGATCAGAAAGAAGTTTCACAGAATGCTTCTGTGTAGTTTATATTTGAATATATTCCTTTTTCCACTACTACGCTCTTAGCGCTCCAAATGTCCAGTTGCATTTTCTACAGAAAGAGTGTTCAGATCTGCTCAATCAAAAGTATGGTTTAACTCTGTTAGCTGAATGCACAGATCAGAAAGAAGTTTCCCCGAAAGATTCTGTGTAGTTTATATTTGAAGACATTCCTTTTTCCACTGTTACCCTCTTAGCGCTCCGAATCTCCACTTGCATTTTCTACAAAAAGAGTGTTTCATAACTGCTCAATCAAAAATATGTTTTATCTCTGTTAACTGAATTTACAGATCAGAAATAAGTTTCACAGAATGCATCTGTGTAGTTTTTATTTGAAGATATTCTTTTTCCCAATGTAGGCCTCTTAGCGCTTAGCATGTCCAATTGCAGTTTCTACAGAAAGAGTGTTTCAGAACGGCTCAATCAAAAGTAAGGTTCAACTCTGTTAGTTGAATGCACAGAACAGAAAGAATTTTCACAGAATGCTACTGTGTAGTTTATATTTGAATATATTCCTTTTTCCACTATTACCCTCTTAGCGCTCCGAATGTCCACTTGCATTTTCTACAGAAAGAGTGTTCAGAACTGCGCAATCAAAAGTATGGTTTAACTCTGTTAGCTTAATGAACATATCAGAAATAAGTTTCACACAATGCTTCTGTGTAGTTTTTATTTGAAGATATTATTTTTCCCAATATAGGCCTCTTAGCGCTCAGAATGTCCAATTGCAGTTTCTACAGAAAGAGTGTTTCAGAAAGGCTCAATCAAAAGTAAGGTTCAACTCTGTTAGTTGAATGCACAGAACAGAAAGAAGTTTCATACAATGCTTCTGTGTAGTTTATATTTGAACATATTCTTTTTTCCACTATTACCCACTTAGCGCTACGAATGTCCAGTTGCATTTTCTACAGACAGAGTGTTTCAAAACTGCTCAATCAAAAGTATGGCTTAACTCTGTTAGCTGAATGCTCAGATCAGAAAGGAGTTTCACAGAATGCTTCTGTGTAGTTTATATTTGAATATATTCCTTTTTCCACTACTACTCTCTTAGCGCTCCAAATGTCCAGTTGCATTTTCTACAGAAAGAGTGTTCAGATCTGCTCAATCAAAAGAATGGTTTAACTCTGTTAGCTGAATGCACAGATCAGAAAGAAGTTTCACAGAATGATTCTGTGTAGTTTATATTTGGAGACATTCCTTTTTCCACTATTACCCTCTTAGCGCTCCGAATCTCCACTTCCATTTTCTACAGAAAGAGTGTTTCAGAACGGCTCAATCAAAATTAAGGTTCAACTCTTTTAGTTGAACAAACAGAACAGAATGAAGTTTCACACAATTCTTCTGTGTAGTTTTTATTTGTAGACATTCTTTTTCCCAATATAGGCCTCTTAGCGCTCAGAATGTCCAATTGCAGTTTCTACAGAAAGAGTGTTTCAGAACGGCTCAATCAAAAGTAAGGTTCAACCCTGTTAGTTGAATGCACAGAACAGAAAGAAGTTTCATACAATGCTTCTGTGTAGTTTATATTTGAACATA
The DNA here is from genome assembly GCF_028878055.3 of Symphalangus syndactylus. Lineage (NCBI taxonomy): Eukaryota > Metazoa > Chordata > Mammalia > Primates > Hylobatidae > Symphalangus > Symphalangus syndactylus. The sequence goes on from NC_072427.2 coordinate 2,779,885, forward strand.
TTCTTTTTTCCACTATTACCCACTTAGCGCTACGAATGTCCAGTTGCATTTTCTACAGACAGAGTGTTTCAAACCTGCTCAATCAAAAGTATGGTTTAACTCTGTTAGCTGAATGCTCAGATCAGAAAGAAGTTTCACAGAATGCTTCTGTGTAGTTTATATTTGAATATATTCCTTTTTCCACTACTACTCTCTTAGCGCTCCAAATGTCCAGTTGCATTTTCTACAGAAAGAGTGTTCAGATCTGCTCAATCCAAAGTATGGTTTAACTCTGTTAGCTGAATGCACAGATCAGAAAGAAGTTTCACAGAATGATTCTGTGTAGTTTATATTTGGAGACATTCCTTTTTCCACTATTCCCTCTTAGCGCTCCGAATCTCCACTTGAATTTTCTACCGAAAGGGTGTTTCAGAACGGCTCAATCAAACTAAGGTTCAAATCTTTTAGTTGAACAAACAGAACAGAAAGAAGTTTCACACAATTCTTCTGTGTAGTTTTTATTTGTAGACATTCTTTTTCCCAAAATAGGCCTCTTAGCGCTCAGAATGTCCAATTGCAGTTTCTACAGAAAGAGTGTTTCAGAACGGCTCAATCAAAAGTAAGGTTCAACTCTGTTAGTTGAATGCACAGTACAGAAAGAAGTTTCATACAATGATTCTGTGTAGTTTATATTTGAACATATTCTTTTTTCCACTATTACCCACTTAGCGCTACGAATGTCCAGTTGCATTTTCTACAGACAGAGTGTTTCAAAACTGCTCAATCAAAAGTATGGTTTAACTCTGTTAGCTGAATGCTCAGATCAGAAAGAAGTTTCACAGAATGCTTCTGTGTAGTTTATATTTGAATATATTCCTTTTTCCACTACTACGCTCTTAGCGCTCCAAATGTCCAGTTGCATTTTCTACAGAAAGAGTGTTCAGATCTGCTCAATCAAAAGTATGGTTTAACTCTGTTAGCTGAATGCACAGATCAGAAAGAAGTTTCACAGAATGATTCTGTGTAGTTTATATTTGAAGACATTCCTTTTTCCACTATTACCCTCTTAGCGCTCCGAATCTCCACTTGCATTTTCTACAAAAAGAGTGTTTCATAACTGCTCAATCAAAAATATGTTTTATCTCTGTTAACTGAATTTACAGATCAGAAATAAGTTTCACAGAATGCATCTGTGTAGTTTTGATTTGAAGATATTCTTTTTCCCAATGTAGGCCTCTTAGCGCTTAGCATGTCCAATTGCAGTTTCTACAGAAAGAGTGTTTCAGAACGGCTCAATCAAAAGTAAGGTTCAACTCTGTTAGTTGAATGCACAGAACAGAAAGAATTTTCACAGAATGCTACTGTGTAGTTTATATTTGAATATATTCCTTTTTCCACTATTACCCTCTTAGCGCTCCGAATGTCCACTTGCATTTTCTACAGAAAGAGTGTTCAGAACTGCGCAATCAAAAGTATGGTTTAACTCTTTTAGCTTAATGAACATATCAGAAATAAGTTTCACACAATGCTTCTGTGTAGTTTTTATTTGAAAATATTATTTTTCCCAATATAGGCCTCTTAGCGCTCAGAATGTCCAATTGCAGTTTCTACAGAAAGAGTGTTTCAGAAAGGCTCAATCAAAAGTAAGGTTCAACTCTGTTAGTTGAATGCACAGAACAGAAAGAAGTTTCATACAATGTTTCTGTGTAGTTTATATTTGAACATATTCTTTTTTCCACTATTACCCACTTAGCGCTACGAATGTCCAGTTGCATTTTCTACAGACAGAGTGATTCAAAACTGCTCAATCAAAAGTATGGTTTAACTCTGTTAGCTGAATGCTCAGATCAGAAAGAAGTTTCACAGAATGCTTCTGTGTAGTTTATGTTTGAATATATTCCTTTTTCCACTACTACTCTCTTAGCGCTCCAAATGTCCAGTTGCATTTTCTACAGAAAGAGTGTTCAGATCTGCTCAATCAAAAGTATGGTTTAACTCTGTTAGCTGAATGCACAGATCAGAAAGAAGTTTCACAGAATGATTCTGTGTAGTTTATATTTGGAGACATTCCTTTTTCCACTATTACCCTCTTAGCGCTCCGAATGTCCACTTGCATTTTCTACAGAAAGAGTGTTTCAGAACGGCTCAATCAAAACTAAGGTTCAACTCTTTTAGTTGAACAAACAGAACAGAAAGAAGTTTCACACAATTCTTCTGTGTAGTTTTTATTTGCAGACATTCTTTTTCCCAATATAGGCCTCTTAGCGCTCAGAATGTCCAATTGCAGTTTCTACAGAAAGAGTGTTTCAGAACGGCTCAATGAAAAGTAAGGTTCAACTCTGTTAGTTGAATGCACAGAACAGAAAGAAGTTTCATACAATGATTCTGTGTAGTTTATATTTGAACATATTCTTTTTTCCACTATTACCCACTTAGCGCTACGAATGTCCAGTTGCATTTTCTACAGACAGAGTGTTTCAAAACTGCTCAATCAAAAGTATGGTTTAACTCTGTTAGCTGAATGCTCAGATCAGAAAGAAGTTTCACAGAATGCTTCTGTGTAGTTTATATTTGAATATATTCCTTTTTCCACTACTACGCTCTTAGCGCTCCAAATGTCCAGTTGCATTTTCTACAGAAAGAGTGTTCAGATCTGCTCAATCAAAAGTATGGTTTAACTCTGTTAGCTGAATGCACAGATCAGAAAGAAGTTTCCCCGAAAGATTCTGTGTAGTTTATATTTGAAGACATTCCTTTTTCCACTGTTACCCTCTTAGCGCTCCGAATCTCCACTTGCATTTTCTACAAAAAGAGTGTTTCATAACTGCTCAATCAAAAATATGTTTTATCTCTGTTAACTGAATTTACAGATCAGAAATAAGTTTCACAGAATGCATCTGTGTAGTTTTTATTTGAAGATATTCTTTTTCCCAATGTAGGCCTCTTAGCGCTTAGCATGTCCAATTGCAGTTTCTACAGAAAGAGTGTTTCAGAACGGCTCAATCAAAAGTAAGGTTCAACTCTGTTAGTTGAATGCACAGAACAGAAAGAATTTTCACAGAATGCTACTGTGTAGTTTATATTTGAATATATTCCTTTTTCCACTATTACCCTCTTAGCGCTCCGAATGTCCACTTGCATTTTCTACAGAAAGAGTGTTCAGAACTGCGCAATCAAAAGTATGGTTTAACTCTGTTAGCTTAATGAACATATCAGAAATAAGTTTCACACAATGCTTCTGTGTAGTTTTTATTTGAAGATATTATTTTTCCCAATATAGGCCTCTTAGCGCTCAGAATGTCCAATTGCAGTTTCTACAGAAAGAGTGTTTCAGAAAGGCTCAATCAAAAGTAAGGTTCAACTCTGTTAGTTGAATGCACAGAACAGAAAGAAGTTTCATACAATGCTTCTGTGTAGTTTATATTTGAACATATTCTTTTTTCCACTATTACCCACTTAGCGCTACGAATGTCCAGTTGCATTTTCTACAGACAGAGTGTTTCAAAACTGCTCAATCAAAAGTATGGCTTAACTCTGTTAGCTGAATGCTCAGATCAGAAAGGAGTTTCACAGAATGCTTCTGTGTAGTTTATATTTGAATATATTCCTTTTTCCACTACTACTCTCTTAGCGCTCCAAATGTCCAGTTGCATTTTCTACAGAAAGAGTGTTCAGATCTGCTCAATCAAAAGAATGGTTTAACTCTGTTAGCTGAATGCACAGATCAGAAAGAAGTTTCACAGAATGATTCTGTGTAGTTTATATTTGGAGACATTCCTTTTTCCACTATTACCCTCTTAGCGCTCCGAATCTCCACTTCCATTTTCTACAGAAAGAGTGTTTCAGAACGGCTCAATCAAAATTAAGGTTCAACTCTTTTAGTTGAACAAACAGAACAGAATGAAGTTTCACACAATTCTTCTGTGTAGTTTTTATTTGTAGACATTCTTTTTCCCAATATAGGCCTCTTAGCGCTCAGAATGTCCAATTGCAGTTTCTACAGAAAGAGTGTTTCAGAACGGCTCAATCAAAAGTAAGGTTCAACCCTGTTAGTTGAATGCACAGAACAGAAAGAAGTTTCATACAATGCTTCTGTGTAGTTTATATTTGAACATATTCTTTTTTCCACTATTACCCACTTAGCGCTACGAATGTCCAGTTGCATTTTCTACAGACAGAGTGTTTCAAACCTGCTCAATCAAAAGTATGGTTTAACTCTGTTAGCTGAATGCTCAGATCAGAAAGAAGTTTCACAGAATGCTTCTGTGTAGTTTATATTTGAATATATTCCTTTTTCCACTACTACTCTCTTAGCGCTCCAAATGTCCAGTTGCATTTTCTACAGAAAGAGTGTTCAGATCTGCTCAATCCAAAGTATGGTTTAACTCTGTTAGCTGAATGCACAGATCAGAAAGAAGTTTCACAGAATGATTCTGTGTAGTTTATATTTGGAGACATTCCTTTTTCCACTATTCCCTCTTAGCGCTCCGAATCTCCACTTGAATTTTCTACCGAAAGGGTGTTTCAGAACGGCTCAATCAAACTAAGGTTCAAATCTTTTAGTTGAACAAACAGAACAGAAAGAAGTTTCACACAATTCTTCTGTGTAGTTTTTATTTGTAGACATTCTTTTTCCCAAAATAGGCCTCTTAGCGCTCAGAATGTCCAATTGCAGTTTCTACAGAAAGAGTGTTTCAGAACGGCTCAATCAAAAGTAAGGTTCAACTCTGTTAGTTGAATGCACAGTACAGAAAGAAGTTTCATACAATGATTCTGTGTAGTTTATATTTGAACATATTCTTTTTTCCACTATTACCCACTTAGCGCTACGAATGTCCAGTTGCATTTTCTACAGACAGAGTGTTTCAAAACTGCTCAATCAAAAGTATGGTTTAACTCTGTTAGCTGAATGCTCAGATCAGAAAGAAGTTTCACAGAATGCTTCTGTGTAGTTTATATTTGAATATATTCCTTTTTCCACTACTACGCTCTTAGCGCTCCAAATGTCCAGTTGCATTTTCTACAGAAAGAGTGTTCAGATCTGCTCAATCAAAAGTATGGTTTAACTCTGTTAGCTGAATGCACAGATCAGAAAGAAGTTTCACAGAATGATTCTGTGTAGTTTATATTTGAAGACATTCCTTTTTCCACTATTACCCTCTTAGCGCTCCGAATCTCCACTTGCATTTTCTACAAAAAGAGTGTTTCATAACTGCTCAATCAAAAATATGTTTTATCTCTGTTAACTGAATTTACAGATCAGAAATAAGTTTCACAGAATGCATCTGTGTAGTTTTGATTTGAAGATATTCTTTTTCCCAATGTAGGCCTCTTAGCGCTTAGCATGTCCAATTGCAGTTTCTACAGAAAGAGTGTTTCAGAACGGCTCAATCAAAAGTAAGGTTCAACTCTGTTAGTTGAATGCACAGAACAGAAAGAATTTTCACAGAATGCTACTGTGTAGTTTATATTTGAAGACATTCCTTTTTCCACTATTACCCTCTTAGCGCTCCGAATCTCCACTTGCATTTTCTACAAAAAGAGTGTTTCATAACTGCTCAATCAAAAATATGTTTTATCTCTGTTAACTGAATTTACAGATCAGAAATAAATTTCACAGAATGCATCTGTGTAGTTTTTATTTGTAGACATTCTTTTTCCCAATATAGGCCTCCTAGCGCTCAGAATGTCCAATTGCAGTTTCTACAGAAAGAGTGTTTCAGAACGGCTCAATCAAAATTAAGGTTCAACTCTGTTAGTTGAATGCACAGAACAGAAAGAAGTTTCATACAATGCTTCTGTGTAGTTTATATTTGAACATATTCTTTTTTCCACTATTACCCACTTAGCGCTACGAATGTCCAGTTGCATTTTCTACAGACAGAGTGTTTCAAAACTGCTCAATCAAAAGTATGGTTTAACTCTGTTAGCTGAATGCTCAGATCAGAAAGAAGTTTCACAGAATGCTTCTGTGTAGTTTATATTTGAATATATTCCTTTTTCCACTACTACGCTCTTAGCGCTCCAAATGTCCAGTTGCATTTTCTACAGAAAGAGTGTTCAGATCTGCTCAATCAAAAGTATGGTTTAACTCTGTTAGCTGAATGCACAGATCAGAAAGAAGTTTCACCGAATGATTCTGTGTAGTTTATATTTGAAGACATTCCTTTTTCCACTATTACCCACTTAGCGCTCCGAATCTCCACTTGCATTTTCTACAAAAAGAGTGTTTCATAACTGCTCAATCAAAAATATGTTTTATCTCTGTTAACTGAATTTACAGATCAGAAATAAGTTTCACAGAATGCATCTGTGTAGTTTTTATTTGAAGATATACTTTTTCCCAATGTAGGCCTCTTAGCGCTTAGCATGTCCAATTGCAGTTTCTACAGAAAGAGTGTTTCAGAACGGATCAATCAAAAGTAAGGCTCAATTCTGTTAGTTGAATGCACAGAACAGAAAGAATTTTCACAGAATGCTACTGTGTAGTTTATATTTGAATATATTCCTTTTTCCACTATTACCCTCTTAGCGCTCCGAATGTCCACTTGCATTTTCTACAGACAGAGTGTTTCAAAACTGCTAAATCAAAAGTATGGTTTAACTCTGTTAGCTGAATTCTCAGATCAGAAAGAAGTTTCACAGAATGCTTCTGTGTAGTTTATATTTGAATATATTCCTTTTTCCACTACTACCCTCTTAGCGCACCAAATGTCCAGTTGCATTTTCTACAGAAAGAGTGTTCAGATCTGCTCAATCAAAAGTATGGTTTAACTCTGTTAGCTGAATGCACAGATCAGAAAGAAGTTTCACAGAATGATTCTGTGTAGTTTATATTTGGAGACATTCCTTTTTCCACTATTACCCTCTTAGCGCTCCGAATCTCCACTTGCATTTTCTACAGAAAGAGTGTTTCAGAACGGCTCAATCAAAACTAAGGTTCAACTCTTTTAGTTGAACAAACAGAACAGAAAGAAGTTTCACACAATTCTTCTGTGTAGTTTTTATTTGTAGACATTCTTTTTCCCAATATTGGCCTCCTAGCGCTCAGAATGTCCAATTGCAGTTTCCACAGAAAGAGTGTTTCAGAACGGCTCAATCAAAAGTAAGGTTCAACTCTGTTAGTTGAATGCACAGAACAGAAAGAAGTTTCATACAATGCTTCTGTGTAGTTTATATTTGAACATATTCTTTTTTCCACTATTACCCACTTAGCGCAACGAATGTCCAGTTGCATTTTCTACAGACAGAGTGTTTCAAAACTGCTCAATCAAAAGTATGGTTTAACTCTGTTAGCTGAATGCTCAGATAAGAAAGAAGTTTCACAGAATGCTTCTGTGTAGTTTATATTTGAATATATTCCTTTTTCCACTACTACGCTCTTAGCGCTCCAATGTCCAGTTGCATTTTCTACAGAAAGAGTGTTCAGATCTGCTCAATCAAAAGTATGGTTTAACTCTGTTAGCTGAATGCACAGATCAGAAAGAAGTTTCCCCGAATGATTCTGTGTAGTTTATATTTGAAGACATTCCTTTTTCCACTATTACCCTCTTAGCGCTCCGAATCTCCACTTGCATTTTCTACAGAAAGAGTGTTTCAGAACGGCTCAATCAAAATTAAGGTTCACCTCCGTTAGTTGAATGCACAGAACAGAAAGAATTTTCACAGAATGCTACTGTGTAGTTTATATTTGAATATATTCCTTTTTCCACTATTACCCTCTTAGCGCTCCGAATGTCCACTTGCATTTTCTACAGAAAGAGTGTTCAGAACTGCGCAATCAAAAGTATGGTTTAACTCTGTTAGCTTAATGAACATATCAGAAACAAGTTTCACAAAATGCTTCTGTGTAGTTTTTATTTGAAGATATTATTTTTCCCAATAGAGGCCTCTTAGCGCTCAGAATGTCCAATTGCAGTTTCTACAGAAAGAGTGTTTCAGAAAGGCTCAATCAAAAGTAAGGTTCAACTCTGTTAGTTGAATGCACAGAACAGAAAGATGTTTCATACAATGCTTCTGTGTAGTTTATATTTGAACATATTCTTTTTCCACTATTACCCACTTAGCGCTACGAATGTCCAGTTGCATTTTCTACAGACAGAGTGTTTCAAAACTGCTCAATCAAAAGTATGGTTTAACTCTGTTAGCTGAATGCTCAGATCAGAAAGAAGTTTCACAGAATGCTTCTGTGTAGTTTATATTTGAATATATTCCTTTTTCCACTACTACTCTCTTAGCGCTCCAAATGTCCAGTTGCATTTTCTACAGAAAGAGTGTTCAGATCTGCTCAATCAAAAGTATGGTTTAACTCTGTTAGCTGAATGCACAGATCAGAAAGAAGTTTCACAGAATGATTCTGTGTAGTTTATATTTGGAGACATTCCTTTTTCCACTATTACCCTCTTAGCGCTCCGAATCTCCACTTGCATTTTCTACAGAAAGAGTGTTTCAGAACGGCTCAATCAAAACTAAGGTTCAACTCTTTTAGTTGAACAAACAGAACAGAAAGAAGTTTCACACAATTCTTCTGTGTAGTTTTTATTTGTAGACATTCTTTTTCCCAATATAGGCCTCTTAGCGCTCAGAATGTCCAATTGCAGTTTCTACAGAAAGAGTGTTTCAGAAAGGCTCAATCAAAAGTAAGGTTCAACCCTGTTAGTTGAATGCACAGAACAGAAAGAAGTTTCATACAATGCTTCTGTGTAGTTTATATTTGAACATATTCTTTTTTCCACTATTACCCACTTAGCGCTACGAATGTCCAGTTGCATTTTCTACAGACAGAGTGTTTCAAAACTGCTCAATCAAAAGTACGGTTTAACTCTGTTAGCTGAATGCTCAGATCAGAAAGAAGTTTCACAGAATGCTTCTGTGTAGTTTATATTTGAATATATTCCTTTTTCCACTACTACGCTCTTAGCGCTCCAAATGTCCAGTTGCATTTTCTACAGAAAGAGTGTTCAGATCTGCTCAATCAAAAGTATGGTTTAACTCTGTTAGCTGAATGCACAGATCAGAAGGAAGTTTCACCGAATGATTCTGTGTAGTTTATATTTGAAGACATTCCTTTTTCCACAATTACCCTCTTAGCGCTCCGAATCTCCACTTGCATTTTCTACAAAAAGAGTGTTTCATAACTGCTCAATCAAAAATATGTTTTATCTCTGTTAACTGAATTTACAGATCAGAAATAGGTTTCACAGAATGCATCTGTGTAGTTTTTATTTGAAGATATTCTTTTTCCCAATGTAGGCCTCTTAGCGCTTAGCATGTCCAATTGCAGTTTCTACAGAAAGAGTGTTTCAGAACGGCTCAATCTAAAGTAAGGTTCAACTCTGTTAGTTGAATGCACAGAACAGAAAGAATTTTCACAGAATGCTACTGTGTAGTTTATATTTGAATATATTCCTTTTTCCACTATTACCCTCTTAGCGCTCCGAATGTCCACTTGCATTTTCTACAGAAAGAGTGTTCAGAACTGCGCAATCAAAAGTATGGTTTAACTCTGTTAGCTTAATGAACATATCAGAAATAAGTTTCACACAATGCTTCTGTGTAGTTTTTATTTGAAGATATTATTTTTCCCAATATAGGCCTCTTAGCGCTCAGAATGTCCAATTGCAGTTTCTACAGAAAGAGTGTTTCAGAAAGGCTCAATCAAAAGTAAGGTTCAACTCTGTTAGTTGAATGCACAGAACAGAAAGAAGTTTCATACAATGCTTCTGTGTAGTTTATATTTGAACATATTCTTTTTTCCACTATTACCCACTTAGCGCTACGAATGTCCAGTTGCGTTTTCTACAGACAGAGTGTTTCAAAACTGCTCAATCAAAAGTATGGTTTAACTCTGTTAGCTGAATGCTCAGATCAGAAAGAAGTTTCACAGAATGCTTCTGTGTAGTTTATATTTGAATATATTCCTTTTTCCACTACTACTCTCTTAGCGCTCCAAATGTCCAGTTGCATTTTCTACAGAAAGAGTGTTCAGATCTGCTCAATCAAAAGTATGGTTTAACTCTGTTAGCTGAATGCACAGATCAGAAAGAAGTTTCACAGAATGATTCTGTGTAGTTTATATTTGGAGACATTCCTTTTTCCACTATTACCCTCTCAGCGCTCCGAATCTCCACTTGCATTTTCTACAGAAAGAGTGTTTCAGAACGGCTCAATCAAAACTAAGGTTCAACACTTTTAGTTGAACAAACAGAACAGAAAGAAGTTTCACACAATTCTTCTGTGTAGTTTTTATTTGTAGACATTCTTTTTCCCAATATAGGCCTCTTAGCGCTCAGAATGTCCAATTGCAGTTTCTACAGAAAGAGTGTTTCAGAACGGCTCAATCAAAAGTAAGGTTCAACTCTGTTAGTTGAATGCACAGAACAGAAAGAAGTTTCATACAATGCTTCTGTGTAGTTTATATTTGAACATATTCTTTTTTCCACTATTACCCACTTAGCGCTACGAATGTCCAGTTGCATTTTCTACAGACAGAGTGTTTCAAAACTGCTCAATCAAAAGTATGGTTTAACTCTGTTAGCTGAATGCTCAGATCAGAAAGAAGTTTCACAGAATGCTTCTGTGTAGTTTATATTTGAATATATTCCTTTTTCCACAACTACGCTCTTAGCGCTCCAAATGTCCAGTTGCATTTTCTACAGAAAGAGTGTTCAGATCTGCTCAATCAAAAGTATGGTTTAACTCTGTTAGCTGAATGCACAGATCAGAAAGAAGTTTCCCCGAATTATTCTGTGTAGTTTATATTTGAAGACATTCCTTTTTCCACTATTACCCTCTTAGCGCTCTGAATCTCCACTTGCATTTTCTACAGAAAGAGTGTTTCAGAACGGCTCAATCAAAAGTAAGGTTCAACTCTGTTAGTTGAATGCACAGAACAGAAAGAATTTTCACAGAATGCTACTGTGTAGTTTATAGTTGAATATATTCCTTTTTCCACTATTACCCTCTTAGCGCTCCGAATGTCCACTTGCATTTTCTACAGAAAGAGTGTTCAGAACTGCGCAATCAAAAGTATGGTTTAACTCTGTTAGCTTAATGAACATATCAGAAATAAGTTTCACACAATGCTTCTGTGTAGTTTTTATTTGAAGATATTCTTTTTCCCAATAGAGGCCTCTTAGCGCTCAGAATGTCCAATTGCAGTTTCTACAGAAAGAGTGTTTCAGAAAGGCTCAATCAAAAGTAAGGTTCAACTCTGTTAGTTGAATGCACAGAACAGAAAGAAGTTTCATACAATGCTTCTGTGTAGTTTATATTTGAACGTATTCTTTTTTCCACTATTACCCACTTAGCGCTACGAATGTCCAGTTGCATTTTCTACAGACAGAGTGTTTCAAAACTGCTCAATCAAAAGTATGGTTTAACTCTGTTAGCTGAATGCTCAGATCAGAAAGAAGTTTCACAGAATGCTTCTGTGTAGTTTATATTTGAATATATTCCTTTTTGCACTACTACGCTCTTAGCGCTCCAAATGTCCAGTTGCATTTTCTACAGAAAGAGTGTTCAGATCTGCTCAATCAAAAGTATGGTTTAACTCTGTTAGCTGAATGCACAGATCAGAAAGAAGTTTCAGCGAATGATTCTGTGTAGTTTATATTTGAAGACATTCCTTTTTCCACTATTACCCTCTTAGCGCTCCGAATCTCCACTTGCATTTTCTACAAAAAGAGTGTTTCATAACTGCTCAATCAAAAATATGTTTTATCTCTGTTAACTGAATTTACAGATCAGAAATAAGTTTCACAGAATGCATCTGTGTAGTTTTTATTTGAAGATATTCTTTTTCCCAATGTAGGCCTCTTAGCGCTTAGCATGTCCAATTGCAGTTTCTACAGAAAGAGTGTTTCAGAACGGCTCAATCAAAAGTAAGGTTCAACTCTGTTAGTTGAATGCACAGAACAGAAAGTATTTTCACAGAATGCTACTGTGTAGTTTATATTTGAATATATTCCTTTTTCCACTATTACCCTCTTAGCGCTCCGAATATCCACTTGCATTTTCTACAGAAAGAGTGTTCAGAACTGCGCAATCAAAAGTATGGTTTAACTCTGTTAGCTTAATGAACATATCAGAAATAAGTTTCACACAATGCTTCTGTGTAGTTTTTATTTGAAGATATTATTTTTCCCAATATAGGCCTCCTAGCGCTCAGAATGTCCAATTGCAGTTTCTACAGAAAGAGTGTTTCAGAAAGTCTCAATCAAATGTAAGGTTCAACTCTGTTAGTTGAATGCACAGAACAGAAAGAAGTTTCATACAATGCTTCTGTGTAGTTTATATTTGAACATATTCTTTTCCACTATTACCCACTTAGCGCTACGAATGTCCAGTTGCATTTTCTACAGACAGAGTGTTTCAAAACTGCCCAATCAAAAGTATGGTTTAACTCTGTTAGCTGAATGCTCAGATCAGAAAGTAGTTTCACAGAATGCTTCTGTGTAGTTTATATTTGAATATATTCCTTTTTCCACTACTACTCTCTTAGCGCTCCAAATGTCCAGTTGCATTTTCTACAGAAAGAGTGTTCAGATCTGCTCAATCAAAAGTATGGTTTAAGTCTGTTAGCTGAATGCACAGATCAGAAAGTAGTTTCACAGAATGATTCTGTGTAGTTTATATTTGGAGACATTCCTTTTTCCACTAATACCCTCTTAGCGCTCCGAATCTCCACTTGCATTTTCTACAGAAAGAGTGTTTCAGAACGGCTCAATCAAAACTAAGGTTCAACTCTTTTAGTTGAACAAACAGAACAGAAAGAAGTTTCACACAATTCTTCTGTGTAGTTTTTATTTGTAGACATTCTTTTTCCCAATATAGGGCTCTTAGCGCTCAGAATGTCCAATTGCAGTTTCTACAGAAAGAGTGTTTCAGAACGGCTCAATCAAAAGTAAGGTTCAACTCTGTTAGTTGAATGCACAGAACAGAAAGAAGTTTCATACAATGCTTCTGTGCAGTTTATATTTGAACATATTCTTTTTTCCACTATTACCCACTTAGCGCTACGAATGTCCAGTTGCATTTTCTACACACAGAGTGTTTCAAAACTGCTCAATCAAAAGTATGGTTTAACTCTGTTAGCTGAATGCTCAGATCAGAAAGAAGTTTCACAGAATGCTTCTGTGTAGTTTATATTTGAATATATTACTTTTTCCACTACTACGCTCTTAGCGCTCCAAATGTCCAGTTGCATTTTCTACAGAAAGAGTGTTCAGATCTGCTCAATCAAAAGTATGGTTTAACTCTGTTAGCTGAATGCACAGATCAGAAAGAAGTTTCCCCGAATGATTCTGTGTAGTTTATATTTGAAGACATTCCTTTTTCCACTCTTACCCTCTTAGCGCTCCGAATCTCCACTTGCATTTTCTACAAAATGAGTGTTTCATAACTGCTCAATCAAACATATGTTTTATCTCTGTTAACTGAATTTACAGATCAGAAATAAGTTTCACAGAATGCATCTGTGTAGTTTTTATTTGAAGATATTCTTTTTCCCAATGTAGGCCGCTTAGCGCTTAGCATGTCCAATTGCAGTTTCTACAGAAAGAGTGTTTCAGAACGGCTCAATCAAAAGTAAGGTTCAACTCTGTTAGTTGAATGCACAGAACAGAAAGAATTTTCACAGAATGCTACTGTGTAGTTTATATTTGAATATATTCCTTTGTCCACTATTACCCTCTTAGCGCTCCGAATGTCCACTTGCATTTTCTACAGAAAGAGTGTTCAGAACTGCGCAATCAAAAGTATGGTTTAACTCTGTTAGCTTAATGAACATATCAGAAATAAGTTTCACAAAATGCTTCTGTGTAGTTTTTATTTGAAGATATTATTTTTCCCAATATAGTCCTCTTAGCGCTCAGAATGTCCAATTGCAGTTTCTACAGAAAGAGTGTTTCAGAAAGGCTCAATCAAAAGTAAGGTTCAACTCTGTTATTTGAATGCACAGAACAGAAAGAAGTTTCATACAATGCTTCTGTGTAGTTTATATTTGAACATATTCTTTTTTCCACTATTACCCACTTAGCGCTACGAATGTCCAGTTGCATTTTCTACAGACACAGTGTTTCAAAACTGCTCAATCAAAAGTATGGTTTAACTCTGTTAGCTGAATGCTCAGATCAGAAAGAAGTTTCACAGAATGCTTCTGTGTAGTTTATATTTGAATATATTCCTTTTTCCACTACTACGCTCTTAGCGCTCCAAATGTCCAGTTGCATTTTCTACAGAAAGAGTGTTCAGATCTGCTCAATCAAAAGTATGGTTTAACTCTGTTAGCTGAATGCACAGATCAGAAAGAAGTTTCCCCGAATTATTCTGTGTAGTTTATATTTGAAGACATTCCTTTTTCCACTATTACCCTCTTAGCGCTCTGAATCTCCACTTGCATTTTCTACAGAAAGAGTGTTTCAGAACGGCTCAATCAAAAGTAAGGTTCAACTCTGTTAGTTGAATGCACAGAACAGAAAGAATTTTCACAGAATGCTACTGTGTAGTTTATAGTTGAATATATTCCTTTTTCCACTATTACCCTCTTAGCGCTCCGAATGTCCACTTGCATTTTCTACAGAAAGAGTGTTCAGAACTGCTCAATCAAAAGTATGGTTTAACTCTGTTAGCTTAATGAACATATCAGAAATAAGTTTCACACAATGCTTCTGTGTAGTTTTTATTTGAAGATATTCTTTTTCCCAATAGAGGCCTCTTAGCGCTCAGAATGTCCAATTGCAGTTTCTACAGAAAGAGTGTTTCAGAAAGGCTCAATCAAAAGTAAGGTTCAACTCTGTTAGTTGAATGCACAGAACAGAAAGAAGTTTCATACAATGCTTCTGTGTAGTTTATATTTGAACGTATTCTTTTTTCCACTATTACCCACTTAGCGCTACGAATGTCCAGTTGCATTTTCTACAGACAGAGTGTTTCAAAACTGCTCAATCAAAAGTATGGTTTAACTCTGTTAGCTGAATGCTCAGATCAGAAAGAAGTTTCACAGAATGCTTCTGTGTAGTTTATATTTGAATATATTCCTTTTTGCACTACTACGCTCTTAGCGCTCCAAATGTCCAGTTGCATTTTCTACAGAAAGAGTGTTCAGATCTGCTCAATCAAAAGTATGGTTTAACTCTGTTAGCTGAATGCACAGATCAGAAAGAAGTTTCAGCGAATGATTCTGTGTAGTTTATATTTGAAGACATCCCTTTTTCCACTATTACCCTCTTAGCGCTCCGAATCTCCACTTGCATTTTCTACAAAAAGAGTGTTTCATAACTGCTCAATCAAAAATATGTTTTATCTCTGTTAACTGAATTTACAGATCAGAAATAAGTTTCACAGAATGCATCTGTGTAGTTTTTATTTGAAGATATTCTTTTTCCCAATGTAGGCCTCTTAGCGCTTAGCATGTCCAATTGCAGTTTCTACAGAAAGAGTGTTTCAGAACGGCTCAATCAAAAGTAAGGTTCAACTCTGTTAGTTGAATGCACAGAACAGAAAGTATTTTCACAGAATGCTACTGTGTAGTTTATATTTGAATATATTCCTTTTTCCACTATTACCCTCTTAGCGCTCCGAATATCCACTTGCATTTTCTACAGAAAGAGTGTTCAGAACTGCGCAATCAAAAGTATGGTTTAACTCTGTTAGCTTAATGAACATATCAGAAATAAGTTTCACACAATGCTTCTGTGTAGTTTTTATTTGAAGATATTATTTTTCCCAATATAGGCCTCCTAGCGCTCAGAATGTCCAATTGCAGTTTCTACAGAAAGAGTGTTTCAGAAAGTCTCAATCAAATGTAAGGTTCAACTCTGTTAGTTGAATGCACAGAACAGAAAGAAGTTTCATACAATGCTTCTGTGTAGTTTATATTTGAACATATTCTTTTTTCCACTATTACCCACTTAGCGCTACGAATGTCCAGTTGCATTTTCTACAGACAGAGTGTTTCAAAACTGCCCAATCAAAAGTATGGTTTAACTCTGTTAGCTGAATGCTCAGATCAGAAAGAAGTTTCACAGAATGCTTCTGTGTAGTTTATATTTGAATATATTCCTTTTTCCACTACTACTCTCTTAGCGCTCCAAATGTCCAGTTGCATTTTCTACAGAAAGAGTGTTCAGATCTGCTCAATCAAAAGTATGGTTTAACTCTGTTAGCTGAATGCACAGATCAGAAAGTAGTTTCACAGAATGATTCTGTGTAGTTTATATTTGGAGACATTCCTTTTTCCACTAATACCCTCTTAGCGCTCCGAATCTCCACTTGCATTTTCTACAGAAAGAGTGTTTCAGAACGGCTCAATCAAAACTAAGGTTCAACTCTTTTAGTTGAACAAACAGAACAGAAAGAAGTTTCACACAATTCTTCTGTGTAGTTTTTATTTGTAGACATTCTTTTTCCCAATATAGGGCTCTTAGCGCTCAGAATGTCCAATTGCAGTTTCTACAGAAAGAGTGTTTCAGAACGGCTCAATCAAAAGTAAGGTTCAACTCTGTTAGTTGAATGCACAGAACAGAAAGAAGTTTCATACAATGCTTCTGTGCAGTTTATATTTGAACATATTCTTTTTTCCACTATTACCCACTTAGCGCTACGAATGTCCAGTTGCATTTTCTACACACAGAGTGTTTCAAAACTGCTCAATCAAAAGTATGGTTTAACTCTGTTAGCTGAATGCTCAGATCAGAAAGAAGTTTCACAGAATGCTTCTGTGTAGTTTATATTTGAATATATTCCTTTTTCCACTACTACGCTCTTAGCGCTCCAAATGTCCAGTTGCATTTTCTACAGAAAGAGTGTTCAGATCTGCTCAATCAAAAGTATGGTTTAACTCTGTTAGCTGAATGCACAGATCAGAAAGAAGTTTCCCCGAATGATTCTGTGTAGTTTATATTTGAAGACATTCCTTTTTCCACTATTACCCTCTTAGCGCTCCGAATCTCCACTTGCATTTTCTACAAAATGAGTGTTTCATAACTGCTCAATCAAACATATGTTTTATCTCTGTTAACTGAATTTACAGATCAGAAATAAGTTTCACAGAATGCATCTGTGTAGTTTTTATTTGAAGATATTCTTTTTCCCAATGTAGGCCGCTTAGCGCTTAGCATGTCCAATTGCAGTTTCTACAGAAAGAGTGTTTCAGAACGGCTCAATCAAAAGTAAGGTTCAACTCTGTTAGTTGAATGCACAGAACAGAAAGAATTTTCACAGAATGCTACTGTGTAGTTTATATTTGAATATATTCCTTTTTCCACTATTACCCTCTTAGCGCTCCGAATGTCCACTTGCATTTTCTACAGAAAGAGTGTTCAGAACTGCGCAATCAAAAGTATGGTTTAACTCTGTTAGCTTAATGAACATATCAGAAATAAGTTTCACAAAATGCTTCTGTGTAGTTTTTATTTGAAGATATTATTTTTCCCAATATAGTCCTCTTAGCGCTCAGAATGTCCAATTGCAGTTTCTACAGAAAGAGTGTTTCAGAAAGGCTCAATCAAAAGTAAGGTTCAACTCTGTTATTTGAATGCACAGAACAGAAAGAAGTTTCATACAATGCTTCTGTGTAGTTTATATTTGAACATATTCTTTTTTCCACTATTACCCACTTAGCGCTACGAATGTCCAGTTGCATTTTCTACAGACACAGTGTTTCAAAACTGCTCAATCAAAAGTATGGTTTAACTCTGTTAGCTGAATGCTCAGATCAGAAAGAAGTTTCACAGAATGATTCTGTGTAGTTTATATTTGGAGACATTCCTTTCTCCACTATTACCCTCTTAGGGCTCCGAATCTCCACTTGCATTTTCTACAGAAAGAGTGTTTCAGAACGGCTCAATCAAAACTAAAGTTCAACTCTTTTAGTTGAACAAGCAGAACAGAAAGAAGTTTCACACAATTCTTCTGTGTAGTTTTTATTTGTAGACATTATTTTTCCCAATATAGGCCTCTTAGCGCTCAGAATGTCCAATTGCAGTTTCTACAGAAAGAGTGTTTCAGAACGGCTCAATCAAAAGTAAGGTTCAACCCTGTTAGTTGAATGCACAGAACAGAAAGAAGTTTCATACAATGCTTCTGTGTAGTTTATATTTGAACATATTCTTTTTTCCACTATTACCCACTTAGCACTACGAATGTCCAGTTGCATTTTCTACAGACAGAGTGTTTCAAAACTGCTCAATCAAAAGTACGGTTTAACTCTGTTAGCTGAATGCTCAGACCAGAAAGAAGTTTCACAGAATGCTTCTGTGTAGTTTATATTTGAATATATTCCGTTTTCCACTACTACGCTCTTAGCGCTCCAAATGTCCAGTTGCATTTTCTACAGAAAGAGTGTTCAGATCTGCTCAATCAAAAGTATGGTTTAACTCTGTTAGCTGAATGCACAGATCAGAAAGAAGTTTCCCCGAATGATTCTGTGTAGTTTATATTTGAAGACATTCCTTTTTCCACTATTACCCTCTTAGCGCTCCGAATCTCCACTTGCATTTTCTACAAAAAGAGTGTTTCATAACTGCTCAATCAAAAATATGTTTTATCTCTGTTAACTGAATTTACAGATCAGAAATAAGTTTCACAGAATGCATCTGTGTAGTTTTTATTTGAAGATATTCTTTTTCCCAATGTAGGCCTCTTAGCGCTTAGCATGTCCAATTGCAGTTTCTACAGAAAGAGTGTTTCAGAACGGCTCAATCAAAAGTAAGGTTCAACTCTGTTAGTTGAATGCACAGAACAGAAAGAATTTTCACAGAATGCTACTGTGTAGTTTATATTTGAATATATTCCTTTTTCCACTATTACCCTCTTAGCGCTCCGAATGTCCACTTGCATTTTCTACATAAAGAGTGTTCAGAACTGCGCAATCAAAAGTATGGTTTAACTCTGTTATCTTAATGAACATATCAGAAATAAGTTTCACAAAATGCTTCTGTGTAGTTTTTATTTGAAGATATTATTTTTCCCAATAGAGTCCTCTTAGCGCTCAGAATGTCCAATTGCAGTTTCTACAGAAAGAGTGTTTCAGAAAGGCTCAATCAAAAGTAAGGTTCAACTCTGTTAGTTGAATGCACAGAACAGAAAGAAGTTTCATAAAATGCTTCTGTGTAGTTTATATTTGAACATATTCTTTTTTCCACTATTACCCACTTAGCGCTACGAATGTCCAGTTGCATTTTCTACAGACAGAGTGTTTCAAAACTGCTCAATCAAAAGTATGGTTTAACTCTGTTAGCTGAATGCTCAGATCAGAAAGAAGTTTCACAGAATGCTTCTGTGTAGTTTATATTTGAATATATTCCTTTTTCCACTACTACTCTCTTAGCGCTCCAAATGTCCAGTTGCATTTTCTACAGAAAGAGTGTTCAGATCTGCTCAATCAAAAGTATGGTTTAACTCTGTTAGCTGAATGCACAGATCAGAAAGTAGTTTCACAGAATGATTCTGTGTAGTTTATATTTGGAGACATTCCTTTTTCCACTAATACCCTCTTAGCGCTCCGAATCTCCACTTGCATTTTCTACAGAAAGAGTGTTTCAGAACGGCTCAATCAAAACTAAGGTTCAACTCTTTTAGTTGAACAAACAGAACAGAAAGTAGTTTCACACAATTCTTCTGTGTAGTTTTTATTTGTAGACATTCTTTTTCCCAATATAGGGCTCCTAGCGCTCAGAATGTCCAATTGCAGTTTCCACAGAAAGAGTGTTTCAGAACGGCTCAATCAAAAGTAAGGTTCAACTGTGTTAGTTGAATGCACAGAACAGAAAGAAGTTTCATACAATGCTTCTGTGCAGTTTATATTTGAACATATTCTTTTTTCCACTATTACCCACTTAGCGCTACGAATGTCCAGTTGCATTTTCTACAGACAGAGTGTTTCAAAACTGCTCAATCAAAAGTATGGTTTAACTCTGTTAGCTGAATGCTCAGATCAGAAAGAAGTTTCACAGAATGCTTCTGTGTAGTTTATATTTGAATATATTACTTTTTCCACTACTACGCTCTTAGCGCTCCAAATGTCCAGTTGCATTTTCTACAGAAAGAGTGTTCAGATCTGCTCAATCAAAAGTATGGTTTAACTCTGTTAGCTGAATGCACAGATCAGAAAGAAGTTTCCCCGAATGATTCTGTGTAGTTTATATTTGAAGACATTCCTTTTTCCACTATTACCCTCTTAGCGCTCCGAATCTCCACTTGCATTTTCTACAAAATGAGTGTTTCATAACTGCTCAATCAAACATATGTTTTATCTCTGTTAACTGAATTTACAGATCAGAAATAAGTTTCACAGAATGCATCTGTGTAGTTTTTATTTGAAGATATTCTTTTTCCCAATGTAGGCCGCTTAGCGCTTAGCATGTCCAATTGCAGTTTCTACAGAAAGAGTGTTTCAGAACGGCTCAATCAAAAGTAAGGTTCAACTCTGTTAGTTGAATGCACAGAACAGAAAGAATTTTCACAGAATGCTACTGTGTAGTTTATATTTGAATATATTCCTTTTTCCACTATTACCCTCTTAGCGCTCCGAATGTCCACTTGCATTTTCTACAGAAAGAGTGTTCAGAACTGCGCAATCAAAAGTATGGTTTAACTCTGTTAGCTTAATGAACATATCAGAAATAAGTTTCACAAAATGCTTCTGTGTAGTTTTTATTTGAAGATATTATTTTTCCCAATATAGTCCTCTTAGCGCTCAGAATGTCCAATTGCAGTTTCTACAGAAAGAGTGTTTCAGAAAGGCTCAATCAAAAGTAAGGTTCAACTCTGTTATTTGAATGCACAGAACAGAAAGAAGTTTCATACAATGCTTCTGTGTAGTTTATATTTGAACATATTCTTTTTTCCACTATTACCCACTTAGCGCTACGAATGTCCAGTTGCATTTTCTACAGACACAGTGTTTCAAAACTGCTCAATCAAAAGTATGGTTTAACTCTGTTAGCTGAATGCTCAGATCAGAAAGAAGTTTCACAGAATGATTCTGTGTAGTTTATATTTGGAGACATTCCTTTCTCCACTATTACCCTCTTAGGGCTCCGAATCTCCACTTGCATTTTCTACAGAAAGAGTGTTTCAGAACGGCTCAATCAAAACTAAAGTTCAACTCTTTTAGTTGAACAAACAGAACAGAAAGAAGTTTCACACAATTCTTCTGTGTAGTTTTTATTTGTAGACATTATTTTTCCCAATATAGGCCTCTTAGCGCTCAGAATGTCCAATTGCAGTTTCTACAGAAAGAGTGTTTCAGAACGGCTCAATCAAAAGTAAGGTTCAACCCTGTTAGTTGAATGCACAGAACAGAAAGAAGTTTCATACAATGCTTCTGTGTAGTTTATATTTGAACATATTCTTTTTTCCACTATTACCCACTTAGCACTACGAATGTCCAGTTGCATTTTCTACAGACAGAGTGTTTCAAAACTGCTCAATCAAAAGTACGGTTTAACTCTGTTAGCTGAATGCTCAGACCAGAAAGAAGTTTCACAGAATGCTTCTGTGTAGTTTATATTTGAATATATTCCGTTTTCCACTACTACGCTCTTAGCGCTCCAAATGTCCAGTTGCATTTTCTACAGAAAGAGTGTTCAGATCTGCTCAATCAAAAGTATGGTTTAACTCTGTTAGCTGAATGCACAGATCAGAAAGAAGTTTCCCCGAATGATTCTGTGTAGTTTATATTTGAAGACATTCCTTTTTCCACTATTACCCTCTTAGCGCTCCGAATCTCCACTTGCATTTTCTACAAAAAGAGTGTTTCATAACTGCTCAATCAAAAATATGTTTTATCTCTGTTAACTGAATTTACAGATCAGAAATAAGTTTCACAGAATGCATCTGTGTAGTTTTTATTTGAAGATATTCTTTTTCCCAATGTAGGCCTCTTAGCGCTTAGCATGTCCAATTGCAGTTTCTACAGAAAGAGTGTTTCAGAACGGCTCAATCAAAAGTAAGGTTCAACTCTGTTAGTTGAATGCACAGAACAGAAAGAATTTTCACAGAATGCTACTGTGTAGTTTATATTTGAATATATTCCTTTTTCCACTATTACCCTCTTAGCGCTCCGAATGTCCACTTGCATTTTCTACATAAAGAGTGTTCAGAACTGCGCAATCAAAAGTATGGTTTAACTCTGTTATCTTAATGAACATATCAGAAATAAGTTTCACAAAATGCTTCTGTGTAGTTTTTATTTGAAGATATTATTTTTCCCAATAGAGGCCTCTTAGCGCTCAGAATGTCCAATTGCAGTTTCTACAGAAAGAGTGTTTCAGAAAGGCTCAATCAAAAGTAAGGTTCAACTCTGTTAGTTGAATGCACAGAACAGAAAGAAGTTTCATACAATGCTTCTGTGTAGTTTATATTTGAACATATTCTTTTTTCCACTATTACCCACTTAGCGCTACGAATGTCCAGTTGCATTTTCTACAGACAGAGTGTTTCAAAACTGCTCAATCAAAAGTATGGTTTAACTCTGTTAGCTGAATGCTCAGATAAGAAAGAAGTTTCACAGAATGCTTCTGTGTAGTTTATATTTGAATATATTCCTTTTTCCACTACTACTCTCTTAGCGCTCCAAATGTCCAGTTGCATTTTCTACAGAAAGAGTGTTCAGATCTGCTCAATCAAAAGTATGGTTTAACTCTGTTAGCTGAATGCACAGATCAGAAAGTAGTTTCACAGAATGATTCTGTGTAGTTTATATTTGGAGACATTCCTTTTTCCACTAATACCCTCTTAGCGCTCCGAATATCCACTTGCATTTTCTACAGAAAGAGTGTTTCAGAACGGCTCAATCAAAACTAAGGTTCAACTCTTTTAGTTGAACAAACAGAACAGAAAGAAGTTTCACACAATTCTTCTGTGTAGTTTTTATTTGTAGACATTCTTTTTCCCAATATAGGGCTCTTAGCGCTCAGAATGTCCAATTGCAGTTTCTACAGAAAGAGTGTTTCAGAACGGCTCAATCAAAAGTAAGGTTCAACTCTGTTAGTTGAATGCACAGAACAGAAAGATGTTTCATACAATACTTCTGTGTAGTTTATATTTGAACGTATTCTTTTTTCCACTATTACCCACTTAGCGCTACGAATGTGCAGTTGCATTTTCTACAGACAGAGTGTTTCAAAACTGCTCAATCAAAAGTATGGTTTAACTCTGTTAGCTGAATGCTCAGATCAGAAAGAAGTTTCACAGAATGCTTCTGTGTAGTTTATATTTGAATATATTCCTTTTTGCACTACTACGCTCTTAGCGCTCCAAATGTCCAGTTGCATTTTCTACAGAAAGAGTGTTCAGATCTGCTCAATCAAAAGTATGGTTTAACTCTGTTAGCTGAATGCACAGATCAGAAAGAAGTTTCAGCGAATGATTCTGTGTAGTTTATATTTGAAGACATTCCTTTTTCCACTATTACCCTCTTAGCGCTCCGAATCTCCACTTGCATTTTCTACAAAAAGAGTGTTTCATAACTGCTCAATCAAAAATATGTTTTATCTCTGTTAACTGAATTTACAGATCAGAAATAAGTTTCACAGAATGCATCTGTGTAGTTTTTATTTGAAGATATTCTTTTTCCCAATGTAGGCCTCTTAGCGCTTAGCATGTCCAATTGCAGTTTCTACAGAAAGAGTGTTTCAGAACGGCTCAATCAAAAGTAAGGTTCAACTCTGTTATTTGAATGCACAGAACAGAAAGTATTTTCACAGAATGCTACTGTGTAGTTTATATTTGAATATATTCCTTTTTCCACTATTACCCTCTTAGCGCTCCGAATGTCCACTTGCATTTTCTACAGAAAGAGTGTTCAGAACTGCGCAATCAAAAGTATGGTTTAACTCTGTTAGCTTAATGAACATATCAGAAATAAGTTTCACACAATGCTTCTGTGTAGTTTTTATTTGAAGATATTATTTTTCCCAATATAGGCCTCCTAGCGCTCAGAATGTCCAATTGCAGTTTCTACAGAAAGAGTGTTTCAGAAAGTCTCAATCAAATGTAAGGTTCAACTCTGTTAGTTGAATGCACAGAACAGAAAGAAGTTTCATACAATGCTTCTGTGTAGTTTATATTTGAACATATTCTTTTTTCCACTATTAACCACTTAGCGCTACGAATGTCCAGTTGCATTTTCTACAGATAGAGTGTTTCAAAACTGCTCAATCAAAAGTATGGTTTAACCCTGTTAGCTGAATGCTCAGATCAGAAAGAAGTTCCACAGAATGCTTCTGTGTAGTTTATATTTGAATATATTCCTTTTTCCACTACTACTCTCTTAGCGCTCCAAATGTCCAGTTGCATTTTCTACAGAAAGAGTGTTCAGATCTGCTCAATCAAAAGTATGGTTTAACTCTGTTAGCTGAATGCACAGATCAGAAAGAAGTTTCACAGAATGATTCTGTGTAGTTTATATTTGGAGACATTCCTTTTTCCACTATTACCCTCTTAGCGCTCCGAATCTAAACTTGCATTTCCTACAGAAAGAGTGTTTCAGAACGGTTCAATCAAAACTAATGTTCAACTCTTTTAGTTGAACAAACAGAACAGAAAGAAGTTTCACACAATTTTTCTGTGTAGTTTTTATTTGTAGACATTCTTTTTCCCAATATAGGCCTCTTAGCGCTCAGAATTTCCTATTGCAGTTTCTACAGAAAGAGTGTTTCAGAACGGCTCAATCAAAAGTAAGGTTCAACCCTGTTAGTTGAATGCACAGAACAGAAAGAAGTTTCATACAATGCTTCTGTGTAGTTTATATTTGAACATATTCTTTTTTCCACTATTACCCACTTAGCGCTACGAATGTCCAGTTGAATTTTCTACAGACAGAGTGTTTCAAAACTGCTCAATCAAAAGTATGGTTTAACTCTGTTAGCTGAATGCTCAGATCAGAAAGAAGTTTCACAGAATGCTTCTGTGTAGTTTATATTTGAATATATTCCTTTTTCCACTACTACTCTCTTAGCGCTCCAAATGTCCAGTTGCATTTTCTACAGAAAGAGTGTTCAGATCTGCTCAATCAAAAGTATGGTTTAACTCTGTTAGCTGAATGCACAGATCAGAAAGAAGTTTCACAGAATGATTCTGTGTAGTTTATATTTGGAGACATTCCTTTTTCCACTATTACCCTCTTAGCGCTCCGAATCTCCACTTGCATTTTCTACAGAAAGAGTGTTTCAGAAAGGCTCAATCAAAACTAAGGTTCAACTCTTTTAGTTGAACAAACAGAACAGAAAGAAGTTTCACACAATTCTTCTGTGTAGTTTTTATTTGTAGACATTCTTTTTCCCAATATAGGCCTCTTAGCGCTCAGAATGTCCAATTGCAGTTTCTACAGAAAGAGTGTTTCAGAACGGCTCAATCAAAAGTAAGGTTCAACCCTGTTAGTTGAATGCACAGAACAGAAAGAAGTTTCATACAATGCTTCTGTGCAGTTTATATTTGAACATATTCTTTTTTCCACTATTACCCACTTAGCGCTACGAATGTCCAGTTGCATTTTCTACAGACAGAGTGTTTCAAAACTGCTCAATCAAAAGTATGGTTTAACTCTGTTAGCTGAATGCTCAGATCAGAAAGAAGTTTCACAGAATGCTTCTGTGTAGTTTATATTTGAATATATTACTTTTTCCACTACTACGCTCTTAGCGCTCCAAATGTGCAGTTGCATTTTCTACAGAAAGAGTGTTCAGATCTGCTCAATCAAAAGTATGGTTTAACTCTGTTAGCTGAATGCACAGATCAGAAAGAAGTTTCCCCGAATGATTCTGTGTAGTTTATATTTGAAGACATTCCTTTTTCCACTATTACCCTCTTAGCGCTCCGAATCTCCACTTGCATTTTCTACAAAATGAGTGTTTCATAACTGCTCAATCAAAAATATGTTTTATCTCTGTTAACTGAATTTACAGATCAGAAATAAGTTTCACAGAATGCATCTGTGTAGTTTTTATTTGAAGATATTCTTTTTCCCAATGTAGGCCGCTTAGCGCTTAGCATGTCCAATTGCAGTTTCTACAGAAAGAGTGTTTCAGAACGGCTCAATCAAAAGTAAGGTTCAACTCTGTTAGTTGAATGCACAGAACAGAAAGAATTTTCACAGAATGCTACTGTGTAGTTTATATTTGAATATATTCCTTTTTCCACTATTACCCTCTTAGCGCTCCGAATGTCCACTTGCATTTTCTACAGAAAGAGTGTTCAGAACTGCGCAATCAAAAGTATGGTTTAACTCTGTTAGCTTAATGAACATATCAGAAATAAGTTTCACACAATGCTTCTGTGTAGTTTTTATTTGAAGATATTATTTTTCCCAATATAGTCCTCTTAGCGCTCAGAATGTCCAATTGCAGTTTCTACAGAAAGAGTGTTTCAGAAAGGCTCAATCAAAAGTAAGGTTCAACTCTGTTAGTTGAATGCACAGAACAGAAAGAAGTTTCATACAATGCTTCTGTGTAGTTTATATTTGAACATATTCTTTTTTCCACTATTACCCACTTAGCGCTACGAATGTCCAGTTGCATTTTCTACAGACAGAGTGTTTCAAAACTGCTCAATCAAAAGTATGGTTTAACTCTGTTAGCTGAATGCTCAGATCAGAAAGAAGTTTCACAGAATGCTTCTGTGTAGTTTATATTTGAATATATTCCTTTTTCCACTACTACTCTCTTAGCGCTCCAAATGTCCAGTTGCATTTTCTACAGAAAGAGTGTTCAGATCTGCTCAATCAAAAGTATGGTTTAACTCTGTTAGCTGAATGCACAGATCAGAAAGAAGTTTCACAGAATGATTCTGTGTAGTTTATATTTGGATACATTCCTTTTTCCACTATTACCCTCTTAGGGCTCCGAATCTCCACTTGCATTTTCTACAGAAAGAGTGTTTCAGAACGGCTCAATCAAAACTAAAGTTCAACTCTTTTAGTTGAACAAACAGAACAGAAAGAAGTTTCACACAATTCTTCTGTGTAGTTTTTATTTGTAGACATTCTTTTTCCCAATATAGGCCTCTTAGCGCTCAGAATGTCCAAATGCAGTTTCTACAGAAAGAGTGTTTCAGAACGGCTCAATCAAAAGTAAGGTTCAACCCTGTTAGTTGAATGCACAGAACAGAAAGAAGTTTCATACAATGCTTCTGTGTAGTTTATATTTGAACATATTCTTTTTTCCACTATTACCCACTTAGCGCTACGAATGTCCAGTTGCATTTTCTACAGACAGAGTGTTTCAAAACTGCTCAATCAAAATTATGGTTTAACTCTGTTAGCTGAATGCTCAGATCAGAAAGAAGTTTCACAGAATGCTTCTGTGTAGTTTATATTTGAATATATTCCTTTTTCCACTACTACTCTCTTAGCGCTCCAAATGTCCAGTTGCATTTTCTACAGAAAGAGTGTTCAGATCTGCTCAATCAAAAGTATGGTTTAACTCTGTTAGCTGAATGCACAGATCATAAAGAAGTTTCACCGAATGATTCTGTGTAGTTTATATTTGAAGACATTCCTTTTTCCACTATTACCCTCTTAGCGCTCCGAATCTCCACTTGCATTTTCTACAAAAAGAGTGTTTCTAAACTGCTCAATCAAAAATATGTTTTATCTCTGTTAACTGAATTTACAGATCAGAAATAAGTTTCACAGAATGCATCTGTGTAGTTTTTATTTGAAGATATTCTTTTTCCCAATGTAGGCCTCTTAGTGCTTAGCATGTCCAATTGCAGTTTCTACAGAAAGAGTGTTTCAGAACGGCTCAATCAAAAGTAAGGTTCAACTCTGTTAGTTGAAAGCACAGAACAGAAAGAATTTTCACAAAATGCTACTGTGTAGTTTGTATTTGAATATATTCCTTTTTCCACTATTACCCTCTTAGCGCTCCGAATGTCCACTTGCATTTTCTACAGAAAGAGTGTTCAGAACTGCGCAATCAAAAGTATGGTTTAACTCTGTTAGCTTAATGAACATATCAGAAATAAGTTTCACACAATGCTTCTGTGTAGTTTTTATTTGAAGATATTATTTTTCCCAATATAGGCCTCTTAGCGCTCAGAATGTCCAATTGCAGTTTCTACAGAAAGAGTGTTTCAGAAAGGCTCAATCAAAAGTAAGGTTCAACTCTGTTAGTTGAATGCACAGAACAGAAAGAAGTTTCATACAATGCTTCTGTGTAGTTTATATTTGAACATATTCTTTTTTCCACTATTACCCACTTAGCGCTACGAATGTCCAGTTGCGTTTTCTACAGACAGAGTGTTTCAAAACTGCTCAATCAAAAGTATGGTTTAACTCTGTTAGCTGAATGCTCAGATCAGAAAGAAGTTTCACAGAATGCTTCTGTGTAGTTTATATTTGAATATATTCCTTTTTCCACTACTACTCTCTTAGCGCTCCAAATGTCCAGTTGCATTTTCTACAGAAAGAGTGTTCAGATCTGCTCAATCAAAAGTATGGTTTAACTCTGTTAGCTGAATGCACAGATCAGAAAGAAGTTTCACAGAATGATTCTGTGTAGTTTATATTTGGAGACATTCCTTTTTCCACTATTACCCTCTCAGCGCTCCGAATCTCCACTTGCATTTTCTACAGAAAGAGTGTTTCAGAACGGCTCAATCAAAACTAAGGTTCAACACTTTTAGTTGACCAAACAGAACAGAAAGAAGTTTCACACAATTCTTCTGTGTAGTTTTTATTTGTAGACATTCTTTTTCCCAATATAGGCCTCTTAGCGCTCAGAATGTCCAATTGCAGTTTCTACAGAAAGAGTGTTTCAGAACGGCTCAATCAAAAGTAAGGTTCAACTCTGTTAGTTGAATGCACAGAACAGAAAGAAGTTTCATACAATGCTTCTGTGTAGTTTATATTTGAACATATTCTTTTTTCCACTATTACCCACTTAGCGCTACGAATGTCCAGTTGCATTTTCTACAGACAGAGTGTTTCAAAACTGCTCAATCAAAAGTATGGTTTAACTCTGTTAGCTGAATGCTCAGATCAGAAAGAAGTTTCACAGAATGCTTCTGTGTAGTTTATATTTGAATATATTCCTTTTTCCACTACTACGCTCTTAGCGCTCCAAATGTCCAGTTGCATTTTCTACAGAAAGAGTGTTCAGATCTGCTCAATCAAAAGTATGGTTTAACTCTGTTAGCTGAATGCACAGATCAGAAAGAAGTTTCCCCGAATTATTCTGTGTAGTTTATATTTGAAGACATTCCTTTTTCCACTATTACCCTCTTAGCGCTCTGAATCTCCACTTGCATTTTCTACAGAAAGAGTGTTTCAGAACGGCTCAATCAAAAGTAAGGTTCAACTCTGTTAGTTGAATGCACAGAACAGAAAGAATTTTCACAGAATGCTACTGTGTAGTTTATAGTTGAATATATTCCTTTTTCCACTATTACCCTCTTAGCGCTCCGAATGTCCACTTGCATTTTCTACAGAAAGAGTGTTCAGAACTGCGCAATCAAAAGTATGGTTTAACTCTGTTAGCTTAATGAACATATCAGAAATAAGTTTCACACAATGCTTCTGTGTAGTTTTTATTTGAAGATATTCTTTTTCCCAATAGAGGCCTCTTAGCGCTCAGAATGTCCAATTGCAGTTTCTACAGAAAGAGTGTTTCAGAAAGGCTCAATCAAAAGTAAGGTTCAACTCTGTTAGTTGAATGCACAGAACAGAAAGAAGTTTCATACAATGCTTCTGTGTAGTTTATATTTGAACGTATTCTTTTTTCCACTATTACCCACTTAGCGCTACGAATGTCCAGTTGCATTTTCTACAGACAGAGCGTTTCAAAACTGCTCAATCAAAAGTATGGTTTAACTCTGTTAGCTGAATGCTCAGATCAGAAAGAAGTTTCACAGAATGCTTCTGTGTAGTTTATATTTGAATATATTCCTTTTTGCACTACTACGCTCTTAGCGCTCCAAATGTCCAGTTGCATTTTCTACAGAAAGAGTGTTCAGATCTGCTCAATCAAAAGTATGGTTTAACTCTGTTAGCTGAATGCACAGATCAGAAAGAAGTTTCAGCGAATGATTCTGTGTAGTTTATATTTGAAGACATTCCTTTTTCCACTATTACCCTCTTAGCGCTCCGAATCTCCACTTGCATTTTCTACAAAAAGAGTGTTTCATAACTGCTCAATCAAAAATATGTTTTATCTCTGTTAACTGAATTTACAGATCAGAAATAAGTTTCACAGAATGCATCTGTGTAGTTTTTATTTGAAGATATTCTTTTTCCCAATGTAGGCCTCTTAGCGCTTAGCATGTCCAATTGCAGTTTCTACAGAAAGAGTGTTTCAGAACGGCTCAATCAAAAGTAAGGTTCAACTCTGTTAGTTGAATGCACAGAACAGAAAGTATTTTCACAGAATGCTACTGTGTAGTTTATATTTGAATATATTCCTTTTTCCACTATTACCCTCTTAGCGCTCCGAATATCCACTTGCATTTTCTACAGAAAGAGTGTTCAGAACTGCGCAATCAAAAGTATGGTTTAACTCTGTTAGCTTAAGGAACATATCAGAAATAAGTTTCACACAATGCTTCTGTGTAGTTTTTATTTGAAGATATTATTTTTCCCAATATAGGCCTCCTAGCGCTCAGAATGTCCAATTGCAGTTTCTGCAGAAAGAGTGTTTCAGAAAGTCTCAATCAAATGTAAGGTTCAACTCTGTTAGTTGAATGCACAGAACAGAAAGAAGTTTCATACAATGCTTCTGTGTAGTTTATATTTGAACATATTCTTTTTTCCACTATTACCCACTTAGCGCTACGAATGTCCAGTTGCATTTTCTACAGACAGAGTGTTTCAAAACTGCCCAATCAAAAGTATGGTTTAACTCTGTTAGCTGAATGCTCAGATCAGAAAGAAGTTTCACAGAATGCTTCTGTGTAGTTTATATTTGAATATATTCCTTTTTCCACTACTACTCTCTTAGCGCTCCAAATGTCCAGTTGCATTTTCTACAGAAAGAGTGTTCAGATCTGCTCAATCAAAAGTATGGTTTAACTCTGTTAGCTGAATGCACAGATCAGAAAGTAGTTTCACAGAATGATTCTGTGTAGTTTATATTTGGAGACATTCCTTTTTCCACTATTACCCTCTTAGCGCTCCGAATCTCCACTTGCATTTTCTACAGAAAGAGTGTTTCAGAACGGCTCAATCAAAACTAAGGTTCAACTCTTTTAGTTGAACAAACAGAACAGAAAGAAGTTTCACACAATTCTTCTGTGTAGTTTTTATTTGTAGACATTCTTTTTCCCAATATAGGGCTCTTAGCGCTCAGAATGTCCAATTGCAGTTTCTACAGAAAGAGTGTTTCAGAACGGCTCAATCAAAAGTAAGGTTCAACTCTGTTAGTTGAATGCACAGAACAGAAAGAAGTTTCATACAATGCTTCTGTGCAGTTTATATTTGAACATATTCTTTTTTCCACTATTACCCACTTAGCGCTACGAATGTCCAGTTGCATTTTCTACAGACAGAGTGTTTCAAAACTGCTCAATCAAAAGTATGGTTTAACTCTGTTAGCTGAATGCTCAGATCAGAAAGAAGTTTCACAGAATGCTTCTGTGTAGTTTATATTTGAATATATTACTTTTTCCACTACTACGCTCTTAGCGCTCCAAATGTCCAGTTGCATTTTCTACAGAAAGAGTGTTCAGATCTGCTCAATCAAAAGTATGGTTTAACTCTGTTAGCTGAATGCACAGATCAGAAAGATGTTTCCCCGAATGATTCTGTGTAGTTTATATTTGAAGACATTCCTTTTTCCACTATTACCCTCTTAGCGCTCCGAATCTCCACTTGCATTTTCTACAAAATGAGTGTTTCATAACTGCTCAATCAAACATATGTTTTATCTCTGTTAACTGAATTTACAGATCAGAAATAAGTTTCACAGAATGCATCTGTGTAGTTTTTATTTGAAGATATTCTTTTTCCCAATGTAGGCCGCTTAGCGCTTAGCATGTCCAATTGCAGTTTCTACAGAAAGAGTGTTTCAGAACGGCTCAATCAAAAGTAAGGTTCAACTCTGTTAGTTGAATGCACAGAACAGAAAGAATTTTCACAGAATGCTACTGTGTAGTTTATATTTGAATATATTCCTTTTTCCACTATTACCCTCTTAGCGCTCCGAATGTCCACTTGCATTTTCTACAGAAAGAGTGTTCAGAACTGCGCAATCAAAAGTATGGTTTAACTCTGTTAGCTTAATGAACATATCAGAAATAAGTTTCACAAAATGCTTCTGTGTAGTTTTTATTTGAAGATATTATTTTTCCCAATATAGTCCTCTTAGCGCTCAGAATGTCCAATTGCAGTTTCTACAGAAAGAGTGTTTCAGAAAGGCTCAAACAAAAGTAAGGTTCAACTCTGTTATTTGAATGCACAGAACAGAAAGAAGTTTCATACAATGCTTCTGTGTAGTTTATATTTGAACATATTCTTTTTTCCACTATTACCCACTTAGCGCTACGAATGTCCAGTTGCATTTTCTACAGACACAGTGTTTCAAAACTGCTCAATCAAAAGTATGGTTTAACTCTGTTAGCTGAATGCTCAGATCAGAAAGAAGTTTCACAGAATGATTCTGTGTAGTTTATATTTGGAGACATTCCTTTCTCCACTATTACCCTCTTAGGGCTCCGAATCTCCACTTGCATTTTCTACAGAAAGAGTGTTTCAGAACGGCTCAATCAAAACTAAAGTTCAACTCTTTTAGTTGAACAAACAGAACAGAAAGAAGTTTCACACAATTCTTCTGTGTAGTTTTTATTTGTAGACATTATTTTTCCCAATATAGGCCTCTTAGCGCTCAGAATGTCCAATTGCAGTTTCTACAGAAAGAGTGTTTCAGAACGGCTCAATCAAAAGTAAGGTTCAACCCTGTTAGTTGAATGCACAGAACAGAAAGAAGTTTCATACAATGCTTCTGTGTAGTTTATATTTGAACATATTCTTTTTTCCACTATTACCCACTTAGCACTACGAATGTCCAGTTGCATTTTCTACAGACAGAGTGTTTCAAAACTGCTCAATCAAAAGTACGGTTTAACTCTGTTAGCTGAATGCTCAGACCAGAAAGAAGTTTCACAGAATGCTTCTGTGTAGTTTATATTTGAATATATTCCGTTTTCCACTACTACGCTCTTAGCGCTCCAAATGTCCAGTTGCATTTTCTACAGAAAGAGTGTTCAGATCTGCTCAATCAAAAGTATGGTTTAACTCTGTTAGCTGAATGCACAGATCAGAAAGAAGTTTCCCCGAATGATTCTGTGTAGTTTATATTTGAAGACATTCCTTTTTCCACTATTACCCTCTTAGCGCTCCGAATCTCCACTTGCATTTTCTACAAAAAGAGTGTTTCATAACTGCTCAATCAAAAATATGTTTTATCTCTGTTAACTGAATTTACAGATCAGAAATAAGTTTCACAGAATGCATCTGTGTAGTTTTTATTTGAAGATATTCTTTTTCCCAATGTAGGCCTCTTAGCGCTTAGCATGTCCAATTGCAGTTTCTACAGAAAGAGTGTTTCAGAACGGCTCAATCAAAAGTAAGGTTCAACTCTGTTAGTTGAATGCACAGAACAGAAAGAATTTTCACAGAATGCTACTGTGTAGTTTATATTTGAATATATTCCTTTTTCCACTATTACCCTCTTAGCGCTCCGAATGTCCACTTGCATTTTCTACATAAAGAGTGTTCAGAACTGCGCAATCAAAAGTATGGTTTAACTCTGTTATCTTAATGAACATATCAGAAATAAGTTTCACAAAATGCTTCTGTGTAGTTTTTATTTGAAGATATTATTTTTCCCAATAGAGGCCTCTTAGCGCTCAGAATGTCCAATTGCAGTTTCTACAGAAAGAGTGTTTCAGAAAGGCTCAATCAAAAGTAAGGTTCAACTCTGTTAGTTGAATGCACAGAACAGAAAGAAGTTTCATACAATGATTCTGTGTAGTTTATATTTGAACATATTCTTTTTTCCACTATTACCCACTTAGCGCTACGAATGTCCAGTTGCATTTTCTACAGACAGAGTGTTTCAAAACTGCTCAATCAAAAGTATGGTTTAACTCTGTTAGCTGAATGCTCAGATCAGAAAGAAGTTTCACAGAATGCTTCTGTGTATTTTATATTTGTATATATTCCTTTTTCCACTACTACTCTCTTAGCGCTCCAAATGTCCAGTTGCATTTTCTACAGAAAGAGTGTTCAGATCTGCTCAATCAAAAGTATGGTTTAACTCTGTTAGCTGAATGCACAGATCAGAAAGTAGTTTCACAGAATGATTCTGTGTAGTTTATATTTGGAGACATTCCTTTTTCCATTAATACCCTCTTAGCGCTCCGAATCTCCACTTGCATTTTCTACAGAAAGAGTGTTTCAGAACGGCTCAATCAAAACTAAGGTTCAACTCTTTTAGTTGAACAAACAGAACAGAAAGAAGTTTCACACAATTCTTCTGTGTAGTTTTTATTTGTAGACATTCTTTTTCCCAATATAGGGCTCTTAGCGCTCAGAATGTCCAATTGCAGTTTCTACAGAAAGAGTGTTTCAGAACGGCTCAATCAAAAGTAAGGTTCAACTCTGTTAGTTGAATGCACAGAACAGAAAGATGTTTCATACAATACTTCTGTGTAGTTTATATTTGAACGTATTCTTTTTTCCACTATTACCCACTTAGCGCTACGAATGTCCAGTTGCATTTTCTACAGACAGAGTGTTTCAAAACTGCTCAATCAAAAGTATGGTTTAACTCTGTTAGCTGAATGCTCAGATCAGAAAGAAGTTTCACAGAATGCTTCTGTGTAGTTTATATTTGAATATATTCCTTTTTGCACTACTACGCTCTTAGCGCTCCAAATGTCCAGTTGCATTTTCTACAGAAAGAGTGTTCAGATCTGCTCAATCAAAAGTATGGTTTAACTCTGTTAGCTGAATGCACAGATCAGAAAGAAGTTTCAGCGAATGATTCTGTGTAGTTTATATTTGAAGACATTCCTTTTTCCACTATTACCCTCTTAGCGCTCCGAATCTCCACTTGCATTTTCTACAAAAAGAGTGTTTCATAACTGCTCAATCAAAAATATGTTTTATCTCTGTTAACTGAATTTACAGATCAGAAATAAGTTTCACAGAATGCATCTGTGTAGTTTTTATTTGAAGATATTCTTTTTCCCAATGTAGGCCTCTTAGCGCTTAGCATGTCCAATTGCAGTTTCTACAGAAAGAGTGTTTCAGAACGGCTCAATCAAAAGTAAGGTTCAACTCTGTTAGTTGAATGCACAGAACAGAAAGTATTTTCACAGAATGCTACTGTGTAGTTTATATTTGAATATATTCCTTTTTCCACTATTACCCTCTTAGCGCTCCGAATGTCCACTTGCATTTTCTACAGAAAGAGTGTTCAGAACTGCGCAATCAAAAGTATGGTTTAACTCTGTTAGCTTAATGAACATATCAGAAATAAGTTTCACACAATGCTTCTGTGTAGTTTTTATTTGAAGATATTATTTTTCCCAATATATGCCTCCTAGCGCTCAGAATGTCCAATTGCAGTTTCTACAGAAAGAGTGTTTCAGAAAGTCTCAATCAAATGTAAGGTTCAACTCTGTTAGTTGAATGCACAGAACAGAAAGAAGTTTCATACAATGCTTCTGTGTAGTTTATATTTGAACATATTCTTTTTTCCACTATTAACCACTTAGCGCTACGAATGTCCAGTTGCATTTTCTACAGATAGAGTGTTTCAAAACTGCTCAATCAAAAGTATGGTTTAACCCTGTTAGCTGAATGCTCAGATCAGAAAGAAGTTCCACAGAATGCTTCTGTGTAGTTTATATTTGAATATATTCCTTTTTCCACTACTACTCTCTTAGCGCTCCAAATGTCCAGTTGCATTTTCTACAGAAAGAGTGTTCAGATCTGCTCAATCAAAAGTATGGTTTAACTCTGTTAGCTGAATGCACAGATCAGAAAGAAGTTTCACAGAATGATTCTGTGTAGTTTATATTTGGAGACATTCCTTTTTCCACTATTACCCTCTTAGCGCTCCGAATCTAAACTTGCATTTTCTACAGAAAGAGTGTTTCAGAACGGTTCAATCAAAACTAATGTTCAACTCTTTTAGTTGAACAAACAGAACAGAAAGAAGTTTCACACAATTTTTCTGTGTAGTTTTTATTTGTAGACATTCTTTTTCCCAATATAGGCCTCTTAGCGCTCAGAATTTCCTATTGCAGTTTCTACAGAAAGAGTGTTTCAGAACGGCTCAATCAAAAGTAAGGTTCAACCCTGTTAGTTGAATGCACAGAACAGAAAGAAGTTTCATACAATGCTTCTGTGTAGTTTATATTTGAACATATTCTTTTTTCCACTATTACCCACTTAGCGCTACGAATGTCCAGTTGACTTTTCTACAGACAGAGTGTTTCAAAACTGCTCAATCAAAAGTATGGTTTAACTCTGTTAGCTGAATGCTCAGATCAGAAAGAAGTTTCACAGAATGCTTCTGTGTAGTTTATATTTGAATATATTCCTTTTTCCACTACTACTCTCTTAGCGCTCCAAATGTCCAGTTGCATTTTCTACAGAAAGAGTGTTCAGATCTGCTCAATCAAAAGTATGGTTTAACTCTGTTAGCTGAATGCACAGATCAGAAAGAAGTTTCACAGAATGATTCTGTGTAGTTTATATTTGGAGACATTCCTTTTTCCACTATTACCCTCTTAGCGCTCCGAATCTCCACTTGCATTTTCTACAGAAAGAGTGTTTCAGAAAGGCTCAATCAAAACTAAGGTTCAACTCTTTTAGTTGAACAAACAGAACAGAAAGAAGTTTCACACAATTCTTCTGTGTAGTTTTTATTTGTAGACATTCTTTTTCCCAATATAGGCCTCTTAGCGCTCAGAATGTCCAATTGCAGTTTCTACAGAAAGAGTGTTTCAGAACGGCTCAATCAAAAGTAAGGTTCAACCCTGTTAGTTGAATGCACAGAACAGAAAGAAGTTTCATACAATGCTTCTGTGCAGTTTATATTTGAACATATTCTTTTTTCCACTATTACCCACTTAGCGCTACGAATGTCCAGTTGCATTTTCTACAGACAGAGTGTTTCAAAACTGCTCAATCAAAAGTATGGTTTAACTCTGTTAGCTGAATGCTCAGATCAGAAAGAAGTTTCACAGAATGCTTCTGTGTAGTTTATATTTGAATATATTACTTTTTCCACTACTACGCTCTTAGCGCTCCAAATGTGCAGTTGCATTTTCTACAGAAAGAGTGTTCAGATCTGCTCAATCAAAAGTATGGTTTAACTCTGTTAGCTGAATGCACAGATCAGAAAGAAGTTTCCCCGAATGATTCTGTGTAGTTTATATTTGAAGACATTCCTTTTTCCACTATTACCCTCTTAGCGCTCCGAATCTCCACTTGCATTTTCTACAAAATGAGTGTTTCATAACTGCTCAATCAAAAATATGTTTTATCTCTGTTAACTGAATTTACAGATCAGAAATAAGTTTCACAGAATGCATCTGTGTAGTTTTTATTTGAAGATATTCTTTTTCCCAATGTAGGCCGCTTAGCGCTTAGCATGTCCAATTGCAGTTTCTACAGAAAGAGTGTTTCAGAACGGCTCAATCAAAAGTAAGGTTCAACTCTATTAGTTGAATGCACAGAACAGAAAGAATTTACACAGAATGCTACTGTGTAGTTTATATTTGAATATATTCCTTTTTCCACTATTACCCTCTTAGCGCTCCGAATGTCCACTTGCATTTTCTACAGAAAGAGTGTTCAGAACTGCGCAATCAAAAGTATGGTTTAACTCTGTTAGCTTAATGAACATATCAGAAATAAGTTTCACACAATGCTTCTGTGTAGTTTTTATTTGAAGATATTATTTTTCCCAATATAGTCCTCTTAGCGCTCAGAATGTCCAATTGCAGTTTCTACAGAAAGAGTGTTTCAGAAAGGCTCAATCAAAAGTAAGGTTCAACTCTGTTAGTTGAATGCACAGAACAGAAAGTAGTTTCATACAATGCTTCTGTGTAGTTTATATTTGAACATATTCTTTTTTCCACTATTACCCACTTAGCGCTACGAATGTCCAGTTGCATTTTCTACAGACAGAGTGTTTCAAAACTGCTCAATCAAAAGTATGGTTTAACTCTGTTAGCTGAATGCTCAGATCAGAAAGAAGTTTCACAGAATGCTTCTGTGTAGTTTATATTTGAATATATTCCTTTTTCCACTACTACTCTCTTAGCGCTCCAAATGTCCAGTTGCATTTTCTACAGAAAGAGTGTTCAGATCTGCTCAATCAAAAGTATGGTTTAACTCTGTTAGCTGAATGCACAGATCAGAAAGAAGTTTCACAGAATGATTCTGTGTAGTTTATATTTGGATACATTCCTTTTTCCACTATTACCCTCTTAGGGCTCCGAATCTCCACTTGCATTTTCTACAGAAAGAGTGTTTCAGAACGGCTCAATCAAAACTAAAGTTCAACTCTTTTAGTTGAACAAACAGAACAGAAAGAAGTTTCACACAATTCTTCTGTGTAGTTTTTATTTGTAGACATTCCTTTTCCCAATATAGGCCTCTTAGCGCTCAGAATGTCCAAATGCAGTTTCTACAGAAAGAGTGTTTCAGAACGGCTCAATCAAAAGTAAGGTTCAACCCTGTTAGTTGAATGCACAGAACAGAAAGAAGTTTCATACAATGCTTCTGTGTAGTTTATATTTGAACATATTCTTTTTTCCACTATTACCCACTTAGCGCTACGAATGTCCAGTTGCATTTTCTACAGACAGAGTGTTTCAAAACTGCTCAATCAAAATTATGGTTTAACTCTGTTAGCTGAATGCTCAGATCAGAAAGAAGTTTCACAGAATGCTTCTGTGTAGTTTATATTTGAATATATTCCTTTTTCCACTACTACTCTCTTAGCGCTCCAAATGTCCAGTTGCATTTTCTACAGAAAGAGTGTTCAGATCTGCTCAATCAAAAGTATGGTTTAACTCTGTTAGCTGAATGCACAGATCATAAAGAAGTTTCACCGAATGATTCTGTGTAGTTTATATTTGAAGACATTCCTTTTTCCACTATTACCCTCTTAGCGCTCCGAATCTCCACTTGCATTTTCTACAAAAAGAGTGTTTCATAACTGCTCAATCAAAATATGTTTTATCTCTGTTAACTGAATTTACAGATCAGAAATAAGTTTCACAGAATGCATCTGTGTAGTTTTTATTTGAAGATATTCTTTTTCCCAATGTAGGCCTCTTAGCGCTTAGCATGTCCAATTGCAGTTTCTACAGAAAGAGTGTTTCAGAACGGCTCAATCAAAAGTAAGGTTCAACTCTGTTAGTTGAAAGCACAGAACAGAAAGAATTTTCACAAAATGCTACTGTGTAGTTTGTATTTGAATATATTCCTTTTTCCACTATTACCCTCTTAGCGCTCCGAATGTCCACTTGCATTTTCTACAGAAAGAGTGTTCAGAACTGCGCAATCAAAAGTATGGTTTAACTCTGTTAGCTTAATGAACATATCAGAAATAAGTTTCACACAATGCTTCTGTGTAGTTTTTATTTGAAGATATTATTTTTCCCAATATAGTCCTCTTAGCGCTCAGAATGTCCAATTGCAGTTTCTACAGAAAGAGTGTTTCAGAAAGGCTCAATCAAAAGTAAGGTTCAACTCTGTTAGTTGAATGCACAGAACAGAAAGAAGTTTCATACAATGCTTCTGTGTAGTTTATATTTGAACATATTCTTTTTTCCACTATTACCCACTTAGCGCTACGAATGTCCAGTTGCATTTTCTACAGATAGAGTGTTTCAAAACTGCTCAATCAAAAGTATGGTTTAACTCTGTTAGCTGAATGCTCAGATCAGAAAGAAGTTTCACAGAATGCTTCTGTGTAGTTTATATTTGAATATATTCCTTTTTCCACTACTACTCTCTTAGCGTTCCAAATGTCCAGTTGCATTTTCTACAGAAAGAGTGTTCAGATCTGCACAATCAAAAGTATGGTTTAACTCTCTTAGCTGAATGCACAGATCAGAAAGAAGTTTCACAGAATGATTCTGTGTAGTTTATATTTGGAGACATTCCTTTTTCCACTATTACCCTCTTGGCGCTCCGAATCTCCAATTGCATTTTCTACAGAAAGAGTGTTTCACAACGGTTCAATCAAAACTAAGGTTCAACTCTTTTAGTTGAACAAACAGAACAGAAAGAAGTTTCACACAATTTTTCTGTGTAGTTTTTATTTGTAGACATTCTTTTTCCCAATATAGGCCTCTTAGCGCTCAGAATTTCCTATTGCAGTTTCTACAGAAAGAGTGTTTCAGAACGGCTCAATCAAAAGTAAGGTTCAATCCTGTTATTTGAATGCACAGAACAGAAAGAAGTTTCATACAATGCTTCTGTGTAGTTTATATTTGAACATATTCTTTTTTCCACTATTACCCACTTAGCGCTACGAATGTCCAGTTGCATTTTCTACAGACAGAGTGTTTCAAAACTGCTCAATCAAAAGTATGGTTTAACTCTGTTAGCTGAATGCTCAGATCAGAAAGAAGTTTCACAGAATGCTTCTGTGTAGTTTATATTAGAATATATTCCTTTTTCCACTACTACTCTCTTAGCGCTCCAAATGTCCAGTTGCATTTTCTACAGAAAGAGTGTTCATATCTGCTCAATCAAAAGTATGGTTTAACTCTGTTAGCTGAATGCACAGATCAGAAAGAAGTTTCACAGAATGATTCTGTGTAGTTTATATTTGGAGACATTCCTTTTTCCACTATTACCCTCTTAGCGCTCCGAATCTCCACTTGCATTTTCTACAGAAAGAGTGTTTCAGAACGGCTCAATCAAAACTAAGGTTCAACTCTTTTAGTTGAACAAACAGAACAGAAAGAAGTTTCACACAATTCTTCTGTGTAGTTTTTATTTGTAGACATTCTTTTTCCCAATATAGGCCTCTTAGCGCTCAGAATGTCCAATTGCAGTTTCTACAGAAAGAGTGTTTCAGAACGGCTCAATCAAAAGTAAGGTTCAACTCTGTTAGTTGAATGCACAGAACAGAAAGAAGTTTCATACAATGCTTCTGTGCAGTTTATATTTGAACATATTCTTTTTTCCACTATTACCCACTTAGCGCTACGAATGTCCAGTTGCATTTTCTACAGACAGAGTGTTTCAAAACTGCTCAATCAAAAGTATGGTTTAACTCTGTTAGCTGAATGCTCAGATCAGAAAGAAGTTTCACAGAATGCTTCTGTGTAGTTTATATTTGAATATATTCCTTTTTGCACTACTACGCTCTTAGCGCTCCAAATGTCCAGTTGCATTTTCTACAGAAAGAGTGTTCAGATCTGCTCAATCAAAAGTATGGTTTAACTCTGTTAGCTGAATGCACAGATCAGAAAGAAGTTTCCCCGAATTATTCTGTGTAGTTTATATTTGAAGACATTCCTTTTTCCACTATTACCCTCTTAGCGCTCCGAATCTCCACTTGCATTTTCTACAAAATGAGTGTTTCATAACTGCTCAATCCAAAATATGTTTTATCTCTGTTAACTGAATTTACAGATCAGAAATAAGTTTCACAGAATGCATCTGTGTAGTTTTTATTTGAAGATATTCTTTTTCCCAATGTATGCCGCTTAGCGCTTAGCATGTCCAATTGCAGTTTCTACAGAAAGAGTGTTTCAGAACGGCTCAATCAAAAGTAAGGTTCAACTCTGTTAGTTGAATGCACAGAACAGAAAGAATTTTCACAGAATGCTACTGTGTAGTTTATATTTGAATATATTCCTTTTTCCACTATTACCCTCTTAGCGCTCCGAATGTCCACTTGCATTTTCTACAGAAAGAGTGTTCAGAACTGCGCAATCAAAAGTATGGTTTAACTCTGTTAGCTTAATGAACATATCAGAAATAAGTTTCACACAATGCTTCTGTGTAGTTTTTATTTGAAGATATTATTTTTCCCAATATAGTCCTCTTAGCGCTCAGAATGTCCAATTGCAGTTTCTACAGAAAGAGTGTTTCAGAAAGGCTCAATCAAAAGTAAGGTTCAACTCTGTTAGTTGAATGCACAGAACAGAAAGAAGTTTCATACAATGCTTCTGTGTAGTTTATATTTGAACATATTCGTTTTTCCACTATTACCCACTTAGCGCTACGAATGTCCAGTTGCATTTTCTACAGATAGAGTGTTTCAAAACTGCTCAATCAAAAGTATGGTTTAACTCTGTTAGCTGAATGCTCAGATCAGAAAGAAGTTTCACAGAATGCTTCTGTGTAGTTTATATTTGAATATATTCCTTTTTCCACTACTACTCTCTTAGCGCTCCAAATGTCCAGTTGCATTTTCTACAGAAAGAGTGTTCAGATCTGCACAATCAAAAGTATGGTTTAACTCTCTTAGCTGAATGCACAGATCAGAAAGAAGTTTCACAGAATGATTCTGTGTAGTTTATATTTGGAGACATTCCTTTTTCCACTATTACCCTCTTGGCGCTCCGAATCTCCAATTGCATTTTCTACAGAAAGAGTGTTTCAGAACGGTTCAATCAAAACTAAGGTTCAACTCTTTTAGTTGAACAAACAGAACAGAAAGAAGTTTCACACAATTTTTCTGTGTAGTTTTTATTTGTAGACATTCTTTTTCCCAATATAGGCCTCTTAGCGCTCAGAATTTCCTATTGCAGTTTCTACAGAAAGAGTGTTTCAGAACGGCTCAATCAAAAGTAAGGTTCAATCCTGTTATTTGAATGCACAGAACAGAAAGAAGTTTCATACAATGCTTCTGTGTAGTTTATATTTGAACATATTCTTTTTTCCACTATTACCCACTTAGCGCTACGAATGTCCAGTTGCATTTTCTACAGACAGAGTGTGTCAAAACTGCTCAATCAAAAGTATGGTTTAACTCTGTTAGCTGAATGCTCAGATCAGAAAGAAGTTTCACAGAATGCTTCTGTGTAGTTTATATTAGAATATATTCCTTTTTCCACTACTACTCT
Source organism: Symphalangus syndactylus (assembly GCF_028878055.3). Taxonomy (NCBI): domain Eukaryota; kingdom Metazoa; phylum Chordata; class Mammalia; order Primates; family Hylobatidae; genus Symphalangus; species Symphalangus syndactylus. The sequence continues at coordinate 2,822,917 of NC_072427.2, forward strand.
CTTAGCGCTCCAAATGTCCAGTTGCATTTTCTACAGAAAGAGTGTTCATATCTGCTCAATCAAAAGTATGGTTTAATTCTGTTAGCTGAATGCACAGATCAGAAAGAAGTTTCACAGAATGATTCTGTGTAGTTTATATTTGGAGACATTCCTTTTTCCACTATTACCCTCTTAGCGCTCCGAATCTCCACTTGCATTTTCTACAGAAAGAGTGTTTCAGAACGGCTCAATCAAAAGTAAGGTTCAACTCTGTTAGTTGAATGCACAGAACAGAAAGTATTTTCACAGAATGCTACTGTGTAGTTTATATTTGAATATATTCCTTTTTCCACTATTACCCTCTTAGCGCTCCGAATGTCCACTTGCATTTTCTACAGAAAGAGTGTTCAGAACTGCGCAATCAAATGTATGGTTTAACTCTGTTAGCTTAATGAACATATCAGAAATAAGTTTCACACAATGCTTCTGTGTAGTTTTTATTTGAAGATATTATTTTTCCCAATATAGGCCTCCTAGCGCTCAGAATGTCCAATTGCAGTTTCTACAGAAAGAGTGTTTCAGAAAGTCTCAATCAAATGTAAGGTTCAACTCTGTTAGTTGAATGCACAGAACAGAAAGAAGTTTCATACAATGCTTCTGTGTAGTTTATATTTGAACATATTCTTTTTTCCACTATTACCCACTTAGCGCTACGAATGTCCAGTTGCATTTTCTACAGATAGAGTGTTTCAAAACTGCTCAATCAAAAGTATGGTTTAACTCTGTTAGCTGAATGCTCAGATCAGAAAGAAGTTTCACAGAATGCTTCTGTGTAGTTTATATTTGAATATATTCCTTTTTCCACTACTACTCTCTTAGCGCTCCAAATGTCCAGTTGCATTTTCTACAGAAAGAGTGTTCAGATCTGCTCAATCAAAAGTATGGTTTAACTCTGTTAGCTGAATGCACAGATCAGAAAGAAGTTTCACAGAATGATTCTGTGTAGTTTATATTTGGAGACATTCCTTTTTCCACTATTACCCTCTTAGCGCTCCGAATCTCCACTTGCATTTTCTACAGAAAGAGTGTTTCAGAACGGTTCAATCAAAACTAAGGTTCAACTCTTTTAGTTGAACAAACAGAACAGAAAGAAGTTTCACACAATTTTTCTGTGTAGTTTTTATTTGTAGACATTCTTTTTCCCAATATAGGCCTCTTAGCGCTCAGAATTTCCTATTGCAGTTTCTACAGAAAGAGTGTTTCAGAACGGCTCAATCAAAAGTAAGGTTCAACCCTGTTAGTTGAATGCACAGAACAGAAAGAAGTTTCATACAATGCTTCTGTGTAGTTTATATTTGAACATATTCTTTTTTCCGCTATTACCAACTTAGCGCTACGTATGTCCAGTTGCATTTTCTACAGAGTGTTTCAAAACTGCTCAATCAAAAGTATGGTTTAACTCTGTTAGCTGAATGCTCAGATCAGAAAGAAGTTTCACAGAATGCTTCTGTGTAGTTTATATTTGAATATATTCCTTTTTCCACTACTACTCTCTTAGCGCTCCAAATGTCCAGTTGCATTTTCTACAGAAAGAGTGTTCAGATCTGCTCAATCAAAAGTATGGTTTAACTCTGTTAGCTGAATGCACGGATCAGAAAGAAGTTTCACAGAATGATTCTGTGTAGTTTATATTTGGAGACATTCCTTTTTCCACTATTACCCTCTTAGCGCTCCGAATCTCCACTTGCATTTTCTACAGAAAGAGTGTTTCAGAACGGCTCAATCAAAACTAAGGTTCAACTCTTTTAGTTGAACAAACAGAACAGAAAGAAGTTTCACACAATTCTTCTGTGTAGTTTTTATTTGTAGACATTCTTTTTCCCAATATAGGCCTCTTAGCGCTCAGAATGTCCAATTGCAGTTTCTACAGAAAGAGTGTTTCAGAACGGCTCAATCAAAAGTAAGGTTCAACCCTGTTAGTTGAATGCACAGAACAGAAAGAAGTTTCATACAATGCTTCTGTGCAGTTTATATTTGAACATATTCTTTTTTCCACTATTACCCACTTAGCGCTACGAATGTCCAGTTGCATTTTCTACAGACAGAGTGTTTCAAAACTGCTCAATCAAAAGTATGGTTTAACTCTGTTAGCTGAATGCTCAGATCAGAAAGAAGTTTCACAGAATGCTTCTGTGTAGTTTATATTTGAATATATTACTTTTTCCACTACTACGCTCTTAGCGCTCCAAATGTCCAGTTGCATTTTCTACAGAAAGAGTGTTCAGATCTGCTCAATCAAAAGTATGGTTTAACTCTGTTAGCTGAATGCACAGATCAGAAAGAAGTTTCCCCGAATGATTCTGTGTAGTTTATATTTGAAGACATTCCTTTTTCCACTATTACCCTCTTAGCGCTCCGAATCTCCACTTGCATTTTCTACAAAAAGAGTGTTTCATAACTGCTCAATCAAAAATATGTTTTATCTCTGTTAACTGAATTTACAGATCAGAAATAAGTTTCACAGAATGCATCTGTGTAGTTTTTATTTGAAGATATTCTTTTTCCCAATGTAGGCCTCTTAGCGCTTAGCATGTCCAATTGCAGTTTCTACAGAAAGAGTGTTTCAGAACGGCTCAATCAAAAGTAAGGTTCAACTCTGTTAGTTGAAAGCACAGAACAGAAAGAATTTTCACAGAATGCTACTGTGTAGTTTGTATTTGAATATATTCCTTTTTCCACTATTACCCTCTTAGCGCTCCGAATGTCCACTTGCATTTTCTACAGAAAGAGTGTTCAGAACTGCGCAATCAAAAGTATGGTTTAACTCTGTTAGCTTAATGAACATATCAGAAATAAGTTTCACACAATGCTTCTGTGTAGTTTTTATTTGAAGATATTATTTTTCCCAATATAGGCCTCTTAGCGCTCAGAATGTCCAATTGCAGTTTCTACAGAAAGAGTGTTTCAGAAAGGCTCAATCAAATGTAAGGTTCAACTCTGTTAGTTGAATGCACAGAACAGAAAGAAGTTTCATACAATGCTTCTGTGTAGTTTATATTTGAACATATTCTTTTTTCCACTATTACCCACTTAGCGCTACGAATGTCCAGTTGCATTTTCTACAGATAGAGTGTTTCAAAACTGCTCAATCAAAAGTATGGTTTAACTCTGTTAGCTGAATGCTCAGATCAGAAAGAAGTTTCACAGAATGCTTCTGTGTAGTTTATATTTGAATATATTCCTTTTTCCACTACTACTCTCTTAGCGCTCCAAATGTCCAGTTGCATTTTCTACAGAAAGAGTGTTCAGATCTGCTCAATCAAAAGTATGGTTTAACTCTGTTAGCTGAATGCACAGATCAGAAAGAAGTTTCACAGAATGATTCTGTGTAGTTTATATTTGGAGACATTCCTTTTTCCACTATTACCCTCTTAGCGCTCCGAATCTCCACTTGCATTTTCTACAGAAATAGTGTTTCAGAACGGTTCAATCAAAACTAAGGTTCAACTCTTTTAGTTGAACAAACAGAACAGAAAGAAGTTTCACACAATTTTTCTGTGTAGTTTTTATTTTTAGACATTCTTTTTCCCAATATAGGCCTCTTAGCGCTCAGAATTTCCTATTGCAGTTTCTACAGAAAGAGTGTTTCAGAACGGCTCAATCAAAAGTAAGGTTCAATCCTGTTAGTTGAATGCACAGAACAGAAAGAATTTTCATACAATGCTTCTGTGTAGTTTATATTTGAACATATTCTTTTTTCCACTATTACCCACTTAGCGCTACGAATGTCCAGTTGCATTTTCTACAGACAGAGTGTTTCAAAACTGCTCAATCAAAAGTATGGTTTAACTCTGTTAGCTGAATGCTCAGATCAGAAAGAAGTTTCACAGAATGCTTCTGTGTAGTTTATATTAGAATATATTCCTTTTTCCACTACTACTCTCTTAGCGCTCCAAATGTCCAGTTGCATTTTCTACAGAAAGAGTGTTCAGATCTGCTCAATCAAAAGTATGGTTTAACTCTGTTAGCTGAATGCACAGATCAGAAAGAAGTTTCACAGAATGATTCTGTGTAGTTTATATTTGGAGACATTCCTTTTTCCACTATTACCCTCTTAGCGCTCCGAATCTCCACTTGCATTTTCTACAGAAAGAGTGTTTCAGAACGGCTCAATCAAAACTAAGGTTCAACTCTTTTAGTTGAACAAACAGAACAGAAAGAAGTTTCACACAATTCTTCTGTGTAGTTTTTATTTGTAGACATTCTTTTTCCCAATATAGGCCTCTTAGCGCTCAGAATGTCCAATTGCAGTTTCTACAGAAAGAGTGTTTCAGAACGGCTCAATCAAAAGTAAGGTTCAACTCTGTTAGTTGAATGCACAGAACAGAAAGAAGTTTCATACAATGCTTCTGTGCAGTTTATATTTGAACATATTCTTTTTTCCACTATTACCCACTTAGCGCTACGAATGTCCAGTTGCATTTTCTACAGACAGAGTGTTTCAAAACTGCTCAATCAAAAGTATGGTTTAACTCTGTTAGCTGAATGCTCAGATCAGAAAGAAGTTTCACAGAATGCTTCTGTGTAGTTTATATTTGAATATATTACTTTTTCCACTACTACGCTCTTAGCGCTCCAAATGTCCAGTTGCATTTTCTACAGAAAGAGTGTTCAGATCTGCTCAATCAAAAGTATGGTTTAACTCTGTTAGCTGAATGCACAGATCAGAAAGAAGTTTCCCCGAATTATTCTGTGTAGTTTATATTTGAAGACATTCCTTTTTCCACTATTACCCTCTTAGCGCTCCGAATCTCCACTTGCATTTTCTACAAAATGAGTGTTTCATAACTGCTCAATCAAAAATATATTTTATCTCTGTTAACTGAATTTACAGATCAGAAATAAGTTTCACAGAATGCATCTGTGTAGTTTTTATTTGAAGATATTCTTTTTCCCAATGTAGGCCGCTTAGCGCTTAGCATGTCCAATTGCAGTTTCTACAGAAAGAGTGTTTCAGAACGGCTCAATCAAAAGTAAGGTTCAACTCTGTTAGTTGAATGCACAGAACAGAAAGAATTTTCACAGAATGCTACTGTGTAGTTTATATTTGAATATATTCCTTTTTCCACTATTACCCTCTTAGCGCTCCGAATGTCCACTTGCATTTTCTACACAAAGAGTGTTCAGAACTGCGCAATCAAAAGTATGGTTTAACTCTGTTAGCTTAATGAACATATCAGAAATAAGTTTCACACAATGCTTCTGTGTAGTTTTTATTTGAAGATATTATTTTTCCCAATATAGGCCTCTTAGCGCTCAGAATGTCCAATTGCAGTTTCTACAGAAAGAGTGTTTCAGAAAGGCTCAATCAAATGTAAGGTTCAACTCTGTTAGTTGAATGCACAGAACAGAAAGAAGTTTCATACAATGTTTCTGTGTAGTTTATATTTGAACATATTCTTTTTTCCACTATTACCCACTTAGCGCTACGAATGTCCAGTTGCATTTTCTACAGACAGAGTGTTTCAAAACTGCTCAATCAAAAGTATGGTTTAACTCTGTTAGCTGAATGCTCAGATCAGAAAGAAGTTTCACAGAATGCTTCTGTGTAGTTTATATTTGAATATATTCCTTTTTCCACTACTACTCTCTTAGCGCTCCAAATGTCCAGTTGCATTTTCTACAGAAAGAGTGTTCAGATCTGCTCAATCAAAAGTATGGTTTAACTCTGTTAGCTGAATGCACAGATCAGAAAGAAGTTTCACAAAATGATTCTGTGTAGTTTATATTTGGAGACATTCCTTTTTCCACTATTACCCTCTCAGCGCTCGGAATCTCCACTTGCATTTTCTACAGAAAGAGTGTTTCAGAACGGCTCAATCAAAACTAAGGTTCAACACTTTTAGTTGAACAAACAGAACAGAAAGAAGTTTCACACAATTCTTCTGTGTAGTTTTTATTTGTAGACATTCTTTTTCCCAATATAGGCCTCTTAGCGCTCAGAATGTCCAATTGCAGTTTCTACAGAAAGAGTGTTTCAGAACGGCTCAATCAAAAGTAAGGTTCAACTCTGTTAGTTGAATGCACAGAACAGAAAGAAGTTTCATACAATGCTTCTGTGTAGTTTATATTTGAACATATTCTTTTTTCCACTATTACCCACTTAGCACTACGAATGTCCAGTTGCATTTTCTACAGACAGAGTGTTTCAAAACTGCTCAATCAAAAGTATGGTTTAACTCTGTTAGCTGAATGCTCAGATCAGAAAGAAGTTTCACAGAATGCTTCTGTGTAGTTTATATTTGAATATATTCCATTTTCCACTACTACGCTCTTAGCGCTCCAAATGTCCAGTTGCATTTTCTACAGAAAGAGTGTTCAGATCTGCTCAATCAAAAGTATGGTTTAACTCTGTTAGCTGAATGCACAGATCAGAAAGAAGTTTCCCCGAATTATTCTGTGTAGTTTATATTTGAAGACATTCCTTTTTCCACTATTACCCTCTTAGCGCTCTAAATCTCCACTTGCATTTTCTACAGAAAGAGTGTTTCAGAACGGCTCAATCAAAAGTAAGGTTCAACTCTGTTAGTTGAATGCACAGAACAGAAAGAATTTTCACAGAATGCTACTGTGTAGTTTATAGTTGAATATATTCCTTTTTCCACTATTACCCTCTTAGCGCTCCGAATGTCCACTTGCATTTTCTACAGAAAGAGTGTTCAGAACTGCGCAATCAAAAGTATGGTTTAACTCTGTTAGCTTAATGAACATATCAGAAATAAGTTTCACACAATGCTTCTGTGTAGTTTTTATTTGAAGATATTCTTTTTCCCAATAGAGGCCTCTTAGGGCTCAGAATGTCCAATTGCAGTTTCTACAGAAAGAGTGTTTCAGAAAGGCTCAATCAAAAGTAAGGTTCAACTCTGTTAGTTGAATGCACAGAACAGAAAGAAGTTTCATACATTGCTTCTGTGTAGTTTATATTTGAACATATTATTTTTTCCACTATTACCCACTTAGCCCTACAAATGTCCAGTTGCATTTTCTACAGACAGAGTGTTTCAAAACTGCTCAATCAAAAGTATGGTTTAACTCTGTTACCTGAATGCTCAGATCAGAAAGAAGTTTCACAGAATGCTTCTGTGTAGTTTATATTTGAATATATTCCTTTTTGCACTACTACGCTCTTAGCGCTCCAAATGTCCAGTTGCATTTTCTACAGAAAGAGTGTTCAGATCTGCTCAATCAAAAGTATGGTTTAACTCTGTTAGCTGAATGCACAGATCAGAAAGAAGTTTCAGCGAATGATTCTGTGTAGTTTATATTTGAAGACATTCCTTTTTCCACTATTACCCTCTTAGCGCTCCGAATCTCCACTTGCATTTTCTACAAAAAGAGTGTTTCATAACTGCTCAATCAAAAATATGTTTTATCTCTGTTAACTGAATTTACAGATCAGAAATAAGTTTCACAGAATGCATCTGTGTAGTTTTTATTTGAAGATATTCTTTTTCCCAATGTAGGCCTCTTAGCGCTTAGCATGTCCAATTGCAGTTTCTACAGAAAGAGTGTTTCAGAACGGCTCAATCAAAAGTAAGGTTCAACTCTGTTAGTTGAATGCACAGAACAGAAAGTATTTTCACAGAATGCTACTGTGTAGTTTATATTTGAATATATTCCTTTTTCCACTATTACCCTCTTAGCGCTCCGAATGTCCACTTGCATTTTCTACAGAAAGAGTGTTCAGAACTGCGCAATCAAAAGTATGGTTTAACTCTGTTAGCTTAATGAACATATCAGAAATAAGTTTCACACAATGCTTCTGTGTAGTTTTTATTTGAAGATATTATTTTTCCCAATATAGGCCTCCTAGCGCTCAGAATGTCCAATTGCAGTTTCTACAGAAAGAGTGTTTCAGAAAGTCTCAATCAAATGTAAGGTTCAACTCTGTTAGTTGAATGCACAGAACAGAAAGAAGTTTCATACAATGCTTCTGTGTAGTTTATATTTGAACATATTCTTTTTTCCACTATTACCCACTTAGCGCTACGAATGTCCAGTTGCATTTTCTACAGATAGAGTGTTTCAAAACTGCTCAATCAAAAGTATGGTTTAACTCTGTTAGCTGAATGCTCAGATCAGAAAGCAGTTTCACAGAATGCTTCTGTGTAGTTTATATTTGAATATATTCCTTTTTCCACTACTACTCTCTTAGCGCTCCAAATGTCCAGTTGCATTTTCTACAGAAAGAGTGTTCAGATCTGCTCAATCAAAAGTATGGTTTAACTCTGTTAGCTGAATGCACAGATCAGAAAGAAGTTTCACAGAATGATTCTGTGTAGTTTATATTTGGAGACATTCCTTTTTCCACTATTACCCTCTTAGCGCTCCGAATCTCCACTTGCATTTTCTACAGAAAGTGTGTTTCAGAACGGTTCAATCAAAACTAAGGTTCAACTCTTTTAGTTGAACAAACAGAACAGAAAGAAGTTTCACACAATTTTTCTGTGTAGTTTTTATTTGTAGACATTCTTTTTCCCAATATAGGCCTCTTAGCGCTCAGAATTTCCTATTGCAGTTTCTACAGAAAGAGTGTTTCAGAACGGCTCAATCAAAAGTAAGGTTCAACCCTGTTAGTTGAATGCACAGAACAGAAAGAAGTTTCATACAATGCTTCTGTGTAGTTTATATTTGAACATATTCTTTTTTCCACTATTACCCACTTAGCGCTACGAATGTCCAGTTGCATTTTCTACAGAGTGTTTCAAAACTGCTCAATCAAAAGTATGGTTTAACTCTGTTAGCTGAATGCTCAGATCAGAAAGAAGTTTCACAGAATGCTTCTGTGTAGTTTATATTTGAATATATTCCTTTTTCCACTACTACTCTCTTAGCGCTCCAAATGTCCAGTTGCATTTTCTACAGAAAGAGTGTTCAGATCTGCTCAATCAAAAGTATGGTTTAACTCTGTTAGCTGAATGCACAGATCAGAAAGAAGTTTCACAGAATGATTCTGTGTAGTTTATATTTGGAGACATTCCTTTTTCCACTATTACCCTCTTAGCGCTCCGAATCTCCACTTGCATTTTCTACAGAAAGAGTGTTTCAGAACGGCTCAATCAAAACTAAGGTTCAACTCTTTTAGTTGAACAAACAGAACAGAAAGAAGTTTCACACAATTCTTCTGTGTAGTTTTTATTTGTAGACATTCTTTTTCCCAATATAGGCCTCTTAGCGCTCAGAATGTCCAATTGCAGTTTCTACAGAAAGAGTGTTTCAGAACGGCTCAATCAAAAGTAAGGTTCAACCCTGTTAGTTGAATGCACAGAACAGAAAGAATTTTCATACAATGCTTCTGTGCAGTTTATATTTGAACATATTCTTTTTTCCACTATTACCCACTTAGCGCTACGAATGTCCAGTTGCATTTTCTACAGACAGAGTGTTTCAAAACTGCTCAATCAAAAGTATGGTTTAACTCTGTTAGCTGAATGCTCAGATCAGAAAGAAGTTTCACAGAATGCTTCTGTGTAGTTTATATTTGAATATATTACTTTTTCCACTACTACGCTCTTAGCGCTCCAAATGTCCAGTTGCATTTTCTACAGAAAGTGTTCAGATCTGCTCAATCAAAAGTATGGTTTAACTCTGTTAGCTGAATGCACAGATCAGAAAGAAGTTTCCCCGAATGATTCTGTGTAGTTTATATTTGAAGACATTCCTTTTTCCACTATTACCCTCTTAGCGCTCTGAATCTCCACTTGCATTTTCTACAGAAAGAGTGTTTCAGAACGGCTCAATCAAAAGTAAGGTTCAACTCTGTTAGTTGAATGCACAGAACAGAAAGAATTTTCACAGAATGCTACTGTGTAGTTTATATTTGAATATATTCCTTTTTCCACTATTACCCTCTTAGCGCTCCGAATGTCCACTTGCATTTTCTACAGAAAGAGTGTTCAGAACTGCGCAATCAAAAGTATGGTTTAACTCTGTTATCTTAATAAACATATCAGAAATAAGTTTCACAAAATGCTTCTGTGTAGTTTTTATTTGAAGATATTATTTTTCCCAATAGAGGCCTCTTAGCGCTCAGAATGTCCAATTGCAGTTTCTACAGAAAGAGTGTTTCAGAAAGGCTCAATCAAAAGTAAGGTTCAACTCTGTTAGTTGAATGCACAGAACAGAAAGAAGTTTCATACAATGCTTCTGTGTAGTTTATATTTGAACATATTCTTTTTTCCACTATTACCCACTTAGCGCTACGAATGTCCAGTTGCATTTTCTACAGACAGAGTGTTTCAAAACTGCTCAATCAAAGTATGGTTTAACTCTGTTAGCTGAATGCTCAGATCAGAAAGAAGTTTCACAGAATGCTTCTGTGTAGTTTATATTTGAATATATTCCTTTTTCCACTACTACTCTCTTAGCGCTCCAAATGTCGAGTTGCATTTTCTACAGAAAGAGTGTTCAGATCTGCTCAATCTAAAGTATGGTTTAACTCTGTTAGCTGAATGCACAGATCAGAAAGTAGTTTCACAGAATGATTCTGTGTAGTTTATATTTGGAGACATTCCTTTTTCCACTAATACCCTCTTAGCGCTCCGAATCTCCACTTGCATTTTCTACAGAAAGAGTGTTTCAGAACGGCTCAATCAAAACTAAGGTTCAACTCTTTTAGTTGAACAAACAGAACAGAAAGATGTTTCACACAATTCTTCTGTGTAGTTTTTATTTGTAGACATTCTTTTTCCCAATATAGGGCTCTTAGCGCTCAGAATGTCCAATTGCAGTTTCTACAGAAAGAGTGTTTCAGAACGGCTCAATCAAAAGTAAGGTTCAACTCTGTTAGTTGAATGCACAGAACAGAAAGATGTTTCATACAATACTTCTGTGTAGTTTATATTTGAACGTATTCTTTTTTCCACTATTACCCACTTAGCGCTACGAATGTCCAGTTGCATTTTCTACAGACAGAGTGTTTCAAAACTGCTCAATCAAAAGTATGGTTTAAATCTGTTAGCTGAATGCTCAGATCAGAAAGAAGTTTCACAGAATGCTTCTGTGTAGTTTATATTTGAATATATTCCTTTTTGCACTACTACGCTCTTAGCGCTCCAAATGTCCAGTTGCATTTTCTACAGAAAGAGTGTTCAGATCTGCTCAATCAAAAGTATGGTTTAACTCTGTTAGCTGAATGCACAGATCAGAAAGAAGTTTCAGCGAATGATTCTGTGTAGTTTATATTTGAAGACATTCCTTTTTCCACTATTACCCTCTTAGCGCTCCGAATCTCCACTTGCATTTTCTACAAAAAGAGTGTTTCATAACTGCTCAATCAAAAATATGTTTTATCTCTGTTAACTGAATTTACAGATCAGAAATAAGTTTCACAGAATGCATCTGTGTAGTTTTTATTTGAAGATATTCTTTTTCCCAATGTAGGCCTCTTAGCGCTTAGCATGTCCAATTGCAGTTTCTACAGAAAGAGTGTTTCAGAACGGCTCAATCAAAAGTAAGGTTCAACTCTGTTAGTTGAATGCACAGAACAGAAAGTATTTTCACAGAATGCTACTGTGTAGTTTATATTTGAATATATTCCTTTTTCCACTATTACCCTCTTAGCGCTCCGAATGTCCACTTGCATTTTCTACAGAAAGAGTGTTAAGAACTGCGCAATCAAAAGTATGGTTTAACTCTGTTAGCTTAATGAACATATCAGAAATAAGTTTCACACAATGCTTCTGTGTAGTTTTTATTTGAAGATATTATTTTTCCCAATATAGGCCTCCTAGCGCTCAGAATGTCCAATTGCAGTTTCTACAGAAAGAGTGTTTCAGAAAGTCTCAATCAAATGTAAGGTTCAACTCTGTTAGTTGAATGCACAGAACAGAAAGAAGTTTCATACAATGCTTCTGTGTAGTTTATATTTGAACATATTCTTTTTTCCACTATTACCCACTTAGCGCTACGAATGTCCAGTTGCATTTCCTACAGATAGAGTGTTTCAAAACTGCTCAATCAAAAGTATGGTTTAACTCTGTTAGCTGAATGCTCAGATCAGAAAGAAGTTTCACAGAATGCTTCTGTGTAGTTTATATTTGAATATATTCCTTTTTCCACTACTACTCTCTTAGCGCTCCAAATGTCCAGTTGCATTTTCTACAGAAAGAGTGTTCAGATCTGCTCAATCAAAAGTATGGTTTAACTCTGTTAGCTGAATGCACAGATCAGAAAGAAGTTTCACAGAATGATTCTGTGTAGTTTATATTTGGAGACATTCCTTTTTCCACTATTACCCTCTTAGGGCTCCGAATCTCCACTTGCATTTTCTACAGAAAGAGTGTTTCAGAACGGCTCAATCAAAACTAAAGTTCAACTCTTTTAGTTGAACAAACAGAACAGAAAAAATTTTCACACAATTCTTCTGTGTAGTTTTTATTTGTAGACATTATTTTTCCCAATATAGGCCTCTTAGCGCTCAGAATGTCCAATTGCAGTTTCTACAGAAAGAGTGTTTCAGAACGGCTCAATCAAAAGTAAGGTTCAACTCTGTTAGTTGAATGCACAGAACAGAAAGAAGTTTCATACAATGCTTCTGTGCAGTTTATATTTGAACATATTCTTTTTTCCACTATTACCCACTTAGCGCTACGAATGTCCAGTTGCATTTTCTACAGACAGAGTGTTTCAAAACTGCTCAATCAAAAGTATGGTTTAACTCTGTTAGCTGAATGCTCAGATCAGAAAGAAGTTTCACAGAATGCTTCTGTGTAGTTTATATTTGAATATATTACTTTTTCCACTACTACGCTCTTAGCGCTCCAAATGTCCAGTTGCATTTTCTACAGAAAGAGTGTTCAGATCTGCTCAATCAAAAGTATGGTTTAACTCTGTTAGCTGAATGCACAGATCAGAAAGAAGTTTCCCCGAATTATTCTTTGTAGTTTATATTTGAAGACATTCCTTTTTCCACTATTACCCTCTTAGCGCTCCGAATCTCCACTTGCATTTTCTACAAAATGAGTGTTTCATAACTGCTCAATCAAAAATATATTTTATCTCTGTTAACTGAATTTACAGATCAGAAATAAGTTTCACAGAATGCATCTGTGTAGTTTTTATTTGAAGATATTCTTTTTCCCAATGTAGGCCGCTTAGCGCTTAGCATGTCCAATTGCAGTTTCTACAGAAAGAGTGTTTCAGAACGGCTCAATCAAAAGTAAGGTTCAACTCTGTTAGTTGAATGCACAGAACAGAAAGAATTTTCACAGAATGCTACTGTGTAGTTTATATTTGAATATATTCCTTTTTCCACTATTACCCTCTTAGCGCTCCGAATGTCCACTTGCATTTTCTACAGAAAGAGTGTTCAGAACTGCGCAATCAAAAGTATGGTTTAACTCTGTTAGCTTAATGAACATATCAGAAATAAGTTTCACACAATGCTTCTGTGTAGTTTTTATTTGAAGATATTTTTTTTCCCAATATAGTCCTCTTAGCGCTCAGAATGTCCAATTGCAGTTTCTACAGAAAGAGTGTTTCAGAAAGGCTCAATCAAAAGTAAGGTTCAACTCTGTTAGTTGAATGCACAGAACAGAAAGAAGTTTCATACAATGCTTCTGTGTAGTTTATATTTGAACATATTCTTTTTTCCACTATTACCCACTTAGCGCTACGAATGTCCAGTTGCATTTTCTACAGACAGAGTGTTTCAAAACTGCTCAATCAAAAGTATGGTTTAACTCTGTTAGCTGAATGCTCAGATCAGAAAGAAGTTTCACAGAACGCTTCTGTGTAGTTTAAATTTGAATATATTCCTTTTTCCACTACTACTCTCTTAGCGCTCCAAATGTCCAGTTGCATTTTCTACAGAAAGAGTGTTCAGATCTGCTCAATCAAAAGTATGGTTTAACTCTGTTAGCTGAATGCACAGATCAGAAAGAAGTTTCACAGAATGATTCTGTGTAGTTTATATTTGGAGACATTCCTTTTTCCACTATTACCCTCTTAGGGCTCCGAATCTCCACTTGCATTTTCTACAGAAAGAGTGTTTCAGAACGGCTCAATCAAAACTAAAGTTCAACTCTTTTAGTTGAACAAACAGAACAGAAAGAAGTTTCACACAATTCTTCTGTGTAGTTTTTATTTGTAGACATTCTTTTTCCCAATATAGGCCTCTTAGCGCTCAGAATGTCCAATAGCAGTTTCTACAGAAAGAGTGTTTCAGAACGGCTCAATCAAAAGTAAGGTTCAACCCTGTTAGTTGAATGCACAGAACAGAAAGAAGTTTCATACAATGCTTCTGTGTAGTTTATATTTGAACATATTCTTTTTTCCACTATTACCCACTTAGCGCTACGAATGTCCAGTTGCATTTTCTACAGACAGAGTGTTTCAAAACTGCTCAATCAAAAGTATGGTTTAACTCTGTTAGCTGAATGCTCAGATCAGAAAGAAGTTTCACAGAATGCTTCTGTGTAGTTTATATTTGAATATATTCCTTTTTCCACTACTACTCTCTTAGCGCTCCAAATGTCCAGTTGCATTTTCTACAGAAAGAGTGTTCAGATCTGCTCAATCAAAAGTATGGTTTAACTCTGTTAGCTGAATGCACAGATCATAAAGAAGTTCCACCGAATGATTCTGTGTAGTTTATATTTGAAGACATTCCTTTTTCCACTATTACCCTCTTAGCGCTCCGAATCTCCACTGGCATTTTCTACAAAAAGAGTGTTTCATAACTGCTCAATCAAAAATATGTTTTATCTCTGTTAACTGAATTTACAGATCAGAAATAAGTTTCACAGAATGCATCTGTGTAGTTTTTATTTGAAGATATTCTTTTTCCCAATGTAGGCCTCTTAGCGCTTAGCATGTCCAATTGCAGTTTCTACAGAAAGAGTGTTTCAGAACGGCTCAATCAAAAGTAAGGTTCAACTCTGTTAGTTGAAAGCACAGAACAGAAAGAATTTTCACAGAATGCTACTGTGTAGTTTGTATTTGAATATATTCCTTTTTCCACTATTACCCTCTTAGCGCTCCGAATGTCCACTTGCATTTTCTACACAAAGAGTGTTCAGAACTGCGCAATCAAAAGTATGGTTTAACTCTGTTAGCTTAATGAACATATCAGAAATAAGTTTCACACAATGCTTCTGTGTAGTTTTTATTTGAAGATATTATTTTTCCCAATATAGGCCTCTTAGCGCTCAGAATGTCCAATTGCAGTTTCTACAGAAAGAGTGTTTCAGAAAGGCTCAATCAAATGTAAGGTTCAACTCTGTTAGTTGAATGCACAGAACAGAAAGAAGTTTCATACAATGTTTCTGTGTAGTTTATATTTGAACATATTCTTTTTTCCACTATTACCCACTTAGCGCTACGAATGTCCAGTTGCATTTTCTACAGACAGAGTGTTTCAAAACTGCTCAATCAAAAGTATGGTTTAACTCTGTTAGCTGAATGCTCAGATCAGAAAGAAGTTTCACAGAATGCTTCTGTGTAGTTTATATTTGAATATATTCCTTTTTCCACTACTACTCTCTTAGCGCTCCAAATGTCCAGTTGCATTTTCTACAGAAAGAGTGTTCAGATCTGCTCAATCAAAAGTATGGTTTAACTCTGTTAGCTGAATGCACAGATCAGAAAGAAGTTTCACAAAATGATTCTGTGTAGTTTATATTTGGAGACATTCCTTTTTCCACTATTACCCTCTCAGCGCTCGGAATCTCCACTTGCATTTTCTACAGAAAGAGTGTTTCAGAACGGCTCAATCAAAACTAAGGTTCAACACTTTTAGTTGAACAAACAGAACAGAAAGAAGTTTCACACAATTCTTCTGTGTAGTTTTTATTTGTAGACATTCTTTTTCCCAATATAGGCCTCTTAGCGCTCAGAATGTCCAATTGCAGTTTCTACAGAAAGAGTGTTTCAGAACGGCTCAATCAAAAGTAAGGTTCAACTCTGTTAGTTGAATGCACAGAACAGAAAGAAGTTTCATACAATGCTTCTGTGTAGTTTATATTTGAACATATTCTTTTTTCCACTATTACCCACTTAGCGCTACGAATGTCCAGTTGCATTTTCTACAGACAGAGTGTTTCAAAACTGCTCAATCAAAAGTATGGTTTAACTCTGTTAGCTGAATGCTCAGATCAGAAAGAAGTTTCACAGAATGCTTCTGTGTAGTTTATATTTGAATATATTCCATTTTCCACTACTACGCTCTTAGCGCTCCAAATGTCCAGTTGCATTTTCTACAGAAAGAGTGTTCAGATCTGCTCAATCAAAAGTATGGTTTAACTCTGTTAGCTGAATGCACAGATCAGAAAGAAGTTTCCCCGAATTATTCTGTGTAGTTTATATTTGAAGACATTCCTTTTTCCACTATTACCCTCTTAGCGCTCTAAATCTCCACTTGCATTTTCTACAGAAAGAGTGTTTCAGAACGGCTCAATCAAAAGTAAGGTTCAACTCTGTTAGTTGAATGCACAGAACAGAAAGAATTTTCACAGAATGCTACTGTGTAGTTTATAGTTGAATATATTCCTTTTTCCACTATTACCCTCTTAGCGCTCCGAATGTCCACTTGCATTTTCTACAGAAAGAGTGTTCAGAACTGCGCAATCAAAAGTATGGTTTAACTCTGTTAGCTTAATGAACATATCAGAAATAAGTTTCACACAATGCTTCTGTGTAGTTTTTATTTGAAGATATTCTTTTTCCCAATAGAGGCCTCTTAGCGCTCAGAATGTCCAATTGCAGTTTCTACAGAAAGAGTGTTTCAGAAAGGCTCAATCAAAAGTAAGGTTCAACTCTGTTAGTTGAATGCACAGAACAGAAAGAAGTTTCATACATTGCTTCTGTGTAGTTTATATTTGAACATATTATTTTTTCCACTATTACCCACTTAGCCCTACAAATGTCCAGTTGCATTTTCTACAGACAGAGTGTTTCAAAACTGCTCAATCAAAAGTATGGTTTAACTCTGTTACCTGAATGCTCAGATCAGAAAGAAGTTTCACAGAATGCTTCTGTGTAGTTTATATTTGAATATATTCCTTTTTGCACTACTACGCTCTTAGCGCTCCAAATGTCCAGTTGCATTTTCTACAGAAAGAGTGTTCAGATCTGCTCAATCAAAAGTATGGTTTAACTCTGTTAGCTGAATGCACAGATCAGAAAGAAGTTTCAGCGAATGATTCTGTGTAGTTTATATTTGAAGACATTCCTTTTTCCACTATTACCCTCTTAGCGCTCCGAATCTCCACTTGCATTTTCTACAAAAAGAGTGTTTCATAACTGCTCAATCAAAAATATGTTTTATCTCTGTTAACTGAATTTACAGATCAGAAATAAGTTTCACAGAATGCATCTGTGTAGTTTTTATTTGAAGATATTCTTTTTCCCAATGTAGGCCTCTTAGCGCTTAGCATGTCCAATTGCAGTTTCTACAGAAAGAGTGTTTCAGAACGGCTCAATCAAAAGTAAGGTTCAACTCTGTTAGTTGAATGCACAGAACAGAAAGTATTTTCACAGAATGCTACTGTGTAGTTTATATTTGAATATATTCCTTTTTCCACTATTACCCTCTTAGCGCTCCGAATGTCCACTTGCATTTTCTACAGAAAGAGTGTTCAGAACTGCGCAATCAAAAGTATGGTTTAACTCTGTTAGCTTAATGAACATATCAGAAATAAGTTTCACACAATGCTTCTGTGTAGTTTTTATTTGAAGATATTATTTTTCCCAATATAGGCCTCCTAGCGCTCAGAATGTCCAATTGCAGTTTCTACAGAAAGAGTGTTTCAGAAAGTCTCAATCAAATGTAAGGTTCAACTCTGTTAGTTGAATGCACAGAACAGAAAGAAGTTTCATACAATGCTTCTGTGTAGTTTATATTTGAACATATTCTTTTTTCCACTATTACCCACTTAGCGCTACGAATGTCCAGTTGCATTTTCTACAGATAGAGTGTTTCAAAACTGCTCAATCAAAAGTATGGTTTAACTCTGTTAGCTGAATGCTCAGATCAGAAAGCAGTTTCACAGAATGCTTCTGTGTAGTTTATATTTGAATATATTCCTTTTTCCACTACTACTCTCTTAGCGCTCCAAATGTCCAGTTGCATTTTCTACAGAAAGAGTGTTCAGATCTGCTCAATCAAAAGTATGGTTTAACTCTGTTAGCTGAATGCACAGATCAGAAAGAAGTTTCACAGAATGATTCTGTGTAGTTTATATTTGGAGACATTCCTTTTTCCACTATTACCCTCTTAGCGCTCCGAATCTCCACTTGCATTTTCTACAGAAAGTGTGTTTCAGAACGGTTCAATCAAAACTAAGGTTCAACTCTTTTAGTTGAACAAACAGAACAGAAAGAAGTTTCACACAATTTTTCTGTGTAGTTTTTATTTGTAGACATTCTTTTTCCCAATATAGGCCTCTTAGCGCTCAGAATTTCCTATTGCAGTTTCTACAGAAAGAGTGTTTCAGAACGGCTCAATCAAAAGTAAGGTTCAACCCTGTTAGTTGAATGCACAGAACAGAAAGAAGTTTCATACAATGCTTCTGTGTAGTTTATATTTGAACATATTCTTTTTTCCACTATTACCAACTTAGCGCTACGAATGTCCAGTTGCATTTTCTACAGAGTGTTTCAAAACTGCTCAATCAAAAGTATGGTTTAACTCTGTTAGCTGAATGCTCAGATCAGAAAGAAGTTTCACAGAATGCTTCTGTGTAGTTTATATTTGAATATATTCCTTTTTCCACTACTACTCTCTTAGCGCTCCAAATGTCCAGTTGCATTTTCTACAGAAAGAGTGTTCAGATCTGCTCAATCAAAAGTATGGTTTAACTCTGTTAGCTGAATGCACAGATCAGAAAGAAGTTTCACAGAATGATTCTGTGTAGTTTATATTTGGAGACATTCCTTTTTCCACTATTACCCTCTTAGCGCTCCGAATCTCCACTTGCATTTTCTACAGAAAGAGTGTTTCAGAACGGCTCAATCAAAACTAAGGTTCAACTCTTTTAGTTGAACAAACAGAACAGAAAGAAGTTTCACACAATTCTTCTGTGTAGTTTTTATTTGTAGACATTCTTTTTCCCAATATAGGCCTCTTAGCGCTCAGAATGTCCAATTGCAGTTTCTACAGAAAGAGTGTTTCAGAACGGCTCAATCAAAAGTAAGGTTCAACCCTGTTAGTTGAATGCACAGAACAGAAAGAAGTTTCATACAATGCTTCTGTGCAGTTTATATTTGAACATATTCTTTTTTCCACTATTACCCACTTAGCGCTACGAATGTCCAGTTGCATTTTCTACAGACAGAGTGTTTCAAAACTGCTCAATCAAAAGTATGGTTTAACTCTGTTAGCTGAATGCTCAGATCAGAAAGAAGTTTCACAGAATGCTTCTGTGTAGTTTATATTTGAATATATTACTTTTTCCACTACTACGCTCTTAGCGCTCCAAATGTCCAGTTGCATTTTCTACAGAAAGAGTGTTCAGATCTGCTCAATCAAAAGTATGGTTTAACTCTGTTAGCTGAATGCACAGATCAGAAAGAAGTTTCCCCGAATGATTCTGTGTAGTTTATATTTGAAGACATTCCTTTTTCCACTATTACCCTCTTAGCGCTCTGAATCTCCACTTGCATTTTCTACAGAAAGAGTGTTTCAGAACGGCTCAATCAAAAGTAAGGTTCAACTCTGTTAGTTGAATGCACAGAACAGAAAGAATTTTCACAGAATGCTACTGTGTAGTTTATAGTTGAATATATTCCTTTTTCCACTATTACCCTCTTAGCGCTCCGAATGTCCACTTGCATTTTCTACAGAAAGAGTGTTCAGAACTGCGCAATCAAAAGTATGGTTTAACTCTGTTAGCTTAATGAACATATCAGAAATAAGTTTCACACAATGCTTCTGTGTAGTTTTTATTTGAAGATATTCTTTTTCCCAATAGGGGCCTCTTAGCGCTCAGAATGTCCAATTGCAGTTTCTACAGAAAGAGTGTTTCAGAAAGGCTCAATCAAAAGTAAGGTTCAACTCTGTTAGTTGAATGCACAGAACAGAAAGAAGTTTCATACAATGCTTCTGTGTAGTTTATATTTGAACATATTATTTTTTCCACTATTACCCACTTAGCCCTACAAATGTCCAGTTGCATTTTCTACAGACAGAGTGTTTCAAAACTGCTCAATCAAAAGTATGGTTTAACTCTGTTACCTGAATGCTCAGATCAGAAAGAAGTTTCACATAATGCTTCTGTGTAGTTTTTATTTGAATATATTCCTTTTTGCACTACTACGCTCTTAGCGCTCTAAATGTCCAGTTGCATTTTCTACAGAAAGAGTGTTCAGATCTGCTCAATCAAAAGTATGGTTTAACTCTGTTAGCTGAATGCACAGATCAGAAAGAAGTTTCAGCGAATGATTCTGTTTAGTTTATATTTGAAGACATTCCTTTTTCCACTATTACCCTCTTAGCGCTCCGAATCTCCACTTGCATTTTCTACAAAAAGAGTGTTTCATAACTGCTCAATCAAAAATATGTTTTATCTCTGTTAACTGAATTTACAGATCAGAAATAAGTTTCACAGAACGCATCTGTGTAGTTTTTATTTGAAGATATTCTTTTTCCCAATGTAGGCCTCTTAGCGCTTAGCATGTCCAATTGCAGTTTCTACAGAAAGAGTGTTTCAGAACGGCTCAATCAAAAGTAAGGTTCAACTCTGTTAGTTGAATGCACAGAACAGAAAGTATTTTCACAGAATGCTACTGTGTAGTTTATATTTGAATATATTCCTTTTTCCACTATTACCCTCTTAGCGCTCCGAATGTCCACTTGCATTTTCTACAGAAAGAGTGTTCAGAACTGCGCAATCAAAAGTATGGTTTAACTCTGTTAGCTTAATGAACATATCAGAAATAAGTTTCACACAATGCTTCTGTGTAGTTTTTATTTGAAGATATTATTTTTCCCAATATAGGCCTCCTAGCGCTCAGAATGTCCAATTGCAGTTTCTACAGAAAGAGTGTTTCAGAAAGTCTCAATCAAATGTAAGGTTCAACTCTGTTAGTTGAATGCACAGAACAGAAAGAAGTTTCATACTATGCTTCTGTGTAGTTTATATTTGAACATATTCTTTTTTCCACTATTACCCACTTAGCGCTACGAATGTCCAGTTGCATTTTCTACAGACAGAGTGTTTCAAAACTGCTCAATCAAAGTATGGTTTAACTCTGTTAGCTGAATGCTCAGATCAGAAAGAAGTTTCACAGAATGCTTCTGTGTAGTTTATATTTGAATATATTCCTTTTTCCACTACTACTCTCTTAGCGCTCCAAATGTCCAGTTGCATTTTCTACAGAAAGAGTGTTCAGATCTGCTCAATCTAAAGTATGGTTTAACTCTGTTAGCTGAATGCACAGATCAGAAAGTAGTTTCACAGAATGATTCTGTGTAGTTTATATTTGGAGACATTCCTTTTTCCACTAATACCCTCTTAGCGCTCCGAATCTCCACTTGCATTTTCTACAGAAAGAGTGTTTCAGAACGGCTCAATCAAAACTAAGGTTCAACTCTTTTAGTTGAACAAACAGAACAGAAAGAAGTTTCACACAATTCTTCTGTGTAGTTTTTATTTGTAGACATTCTTTTTCCCAATATAGGGCTCTTAGCGCTCAGAATGTCCAATTGCAGTTTCTACAGAAAGAGTGTTTCAGAACGGCTCAATCAAAAGTAAGGTTCAACTCTGTTAGTTGAATGCACAGAACAGAAAGATGTTTCATACAATACTTCTGTGTAGTTTATATTTGAACGTATTCTTTTTTCCACTATTACCCACTTAGCGCTACGAATGTCCAGTTGCATTTTCTACAGACAGAGTGTTTCAAAACTGCTCAATCAAAAGTATGGTTTAACTCTGTTAGCTGAATGCTCAGATCAGAAAGAAGTTTCACAGAATGCTTCTGTGTAGTTTATATTTGAATATATTCCTTTTTGCACTACTACGCTCTTAGCGCTCCAAATGTCCAGTTGCATTTTCTACAGAAAGAGTGTTCAGATCTGCTCAATCAAAAGTATGGTTTAACTCTGTTAGCTGAATGCACAGATCAGAAAGAAGTTTCAGCGAATGATTCTGTGTAGTTTATATTTGAAGACATTCCTTTTTCCACTATTACCCTCTTAGCGCTCCGAATCTCCACTTGCATTTTCTACAAAAAGAGTGTTTCATAACTGCTCAATCAAAAATATGTTTTATCTCTGTTAACTGAATTTACAGATCAGAAATAAGTTTCACAGAATGCATCTGTGTAGTTTTTATTTGAAGATATTCTTTTTCCCAATGTAGGCCTCTTAGCGCTTAGCATGTCCAATTGCAGTTTCTACAGAAAGAGTGTTTCAGAACGGCTCAATCAAAAGTAAGGTTCAACTCTGTTAGTTGAATGCACAGAACAGAAAGTATTTTCACAGAATGCTACTGTGTAGTTTATATTTGAATATATTCCTTTTTCCACTATTACCCTCTTAGCGCTCCGAATGTCCACTTGCATTTTCTACAGAAAGAGTGTTAAGAACTGCGAAATCAAAAGTATGGTTTAACTCTGTTAGCTTAATGAACATATCAGAAATAAGTTTCACACAATGCTTCTGTGTAGTTTTTATTTGAAGATATTATTTTTCCCAATATAGGCCTCCTAGCGCTCAGAATGTCCAATTGCAGTTTCTACAGAAAGAGTGTTTCAGAAAGTCTCAATCAAATGTAAGGTTCAACTCTGTTAGTTGAATGCACAGAACAGAAAGAAGTTTCATACAATGCTTCTGTGTAGTTTATATTTGAACATATTCTTTTTTCCACTATTACCCACTTAGCGCTACGAATGTCCAGTTGCATTTCCTACAGATAGAGTGTTTCAAAACTGCTCAATCAAAAGTATGGTTTAACTCTGTTAGCTGAATGCTCAGATCAGAAAGAAGTTTCACAGAATGCTTCTGTGTAGTTTATATTTGAATATATTCCTTTTTCCACTACTACTCTCTTAGCGCTCCAAATGTCCAGTTGCATTTTCTACAGAAAGAGTGTTCAGATCTGCTCAATCAAAAGTATGGTTTAACTCTGTTAGCTGAATGCACAGATCAGAAAGAAGTTTCACAGAATGATTCTGTGTAGTTTATATTTGGAGACATTCCTTTTTCCACTATTACCCTCTTAGGGCTCCGAATCTCCACTTGCATTTTCTACAGAAAGAGTGTTTCAGAACGGCTCAATCAAAACTAAAGTTCAACTCTTTTAGTTGAACAAACAGAACAGAAAAAATTTTCACACAATTCTTCTGTGTAGTTTTTATTTGTAGACATTCTTTTTCCCAATATAGGCCTCTTAGCGCTCAGAATGTCCAATTGCAGTTTCTACAGAAAGAGTGTTTCAGAACGGCTCAATCAAAAGTAAGGTTCAACCCTGTTAGTTGAATGCACAGAACAGAAAGAAGTTTCATACAATGCTTCTGTGTAGTTTATATTTGAACATATTCTTTTTTCCACTATTACCCACTTAGCGCTACGAATGTCCAGTTGCATTTTCTACAGACAGAGTGTTTCAAAACTGCTCAATCAAAAGTACGGTTTAACTCTGTTAGCTGAATGCTCAGACCAGAAAGAAGTTTCACAGAATGCTTCTGTGTAGTTTATATTTGAATATATTCCGTTTTCCACTACTACGCTCTTAGCGCTCCAAATGTCCAGTTGCATTTTCTACAGAAAGAGTGTTCAGATCTGCTCAATCAAAAGTATGGTTTAACTCTGTTAGCTGAATGCACAGATCAGAAAGAAGTTTCCCCGAATGATTCTGTGTAGTTTATATTTGAAGACATTCCTTTTTCCACTATTACCCTCTTAGCGCTCCGAATCTCCACTTGCATTTTCTACAAAAAGAGTGTTTCATAACTGCTCAATCAAAAATATGTTTTATCTCTGTTAACTGAATTTACAGATCAGAAATAAGTTTCACAGAATGCATCTGTGTAGTTTTTATTTGAAGATATTCTTTTTCCCAATGTAGGCCTCTTAGCGCTTAGCATGTCCAATTGCAGTTTCTACAGAAAGAGTGTTTCAGAACGGCTCAATCAAAAGTAAGGTTCAACTCTGTTAGTTGAATGCACAGAACAGAAAGAATTTTCACAGAATGCTACTGTGTAGTTTATATTTGAATATATTCCTTTTTCCACTATTACCCTCTTAGCGCTCCGAATGTCCACTTGCATTTTCTACAGAAAGAGTGTTCAGAACTGCGCAATCAAAAGTATGGTTTAACTCTGTTAGCTTAATGAACATATCAGAAATAAGTTTCACAAAATGCTTCTGTGTAGTTTTTATTTGAAGATATTATTTTTCCCAATATAGTCCTCTTAGCGCTCAGAATGTCCAATTGCAGTTTCTACAGAAAGAGTGTTTCAGAAAGGCTCAATCAAAAGTAAGGTTCAACTCTGTTAGTTGAATGCACAGAACAGAAAGAAGTTTCATACAATGCTTCTGTGTAGTTTATATTTGAACATATTCTTTTTTCCACTATTACCCACTTAGCGCTACGAATGTCCAGTTGCATTTTCTACAGACAGAGTGTTTCAAAACTGCTCAATCAAAAGTATGGTTTAACTCTGTTAGCTGAATGCTCAGATCAGAAAGAAGTTTCACAGAATGCTTCTGTGTAGTTTATATTTGAATATATTCCTTTTTCCACTACTACTCTCTTAGCGCTCCAAATGTCCAGTTGCATTTTCTACAGAAAGAGTGTTCAGATCTGCTCAATCAAAAGTATGGTTTAACTCTGTTAGCTGAATGCACAGATCAGAAAGAAGTTTCACAGAATGATTCTGTGTAGTTTACATTTGGAGACATTCCTTTCTCCACTATTACCCTCTTAGGGCTCCGAATCTCCACTTGCATTTTCTACAGAAAGAGTGTTTCAGAACGGCTCAATCAAAACTAAAGTTCAACTCTTTTAGTTGAACAAACAGAACAGAAAGAAGTTCCACACAATTCTTCTGTGTAGTTTTTATTTGTAGACATTATTTTTCCCAATATAGGCCTCTTAGCGCTCAGAATGTCCAATTGCAGTTTCTACAGAAAGAGTGTTTCAGAACGGCTCAATCAAAAGTAAGGTTCAACCCTGTTAGTTGAATGCACAGAACAGAAAGAAGTTTCATACAATGCTTCTGTGTAGTTTATATTTGAACATATTCTTTTTTCCACTATTACCCACTTAGCGCTACGAATGTCCAGTTGCATTTTCTACAGACAGAGTGTTTCAAAACTGCTCAATCAAAAGTACGGTTTAACTCTGTTAGCTGAATGCTCAGACCAGAAAGAAGTTTCACAGAATGCTTCTGTGTAGTTTATATTTGAATATATTCCGTTTTCCACTACTACGCTCTTAGCGCTCCAAATGTCCAGTTGCATTTTCTACAGAAAGAGTGTTCAGATCTGCTCAATCAAAAGTATGGTTTAACTCTGTTAGCTGAATGCACAGATCAGAAAGAAGTTTCCCCGAATGATTCTGTGTAGTTTATATTTGAAGACATTCCTTTTTCCACTATTACCCTCTTAGCGCTCCGAATCTCCACTTGCATTTTCTACAAAAAGATTGTTTCATAACTGCTCAATCAAAAATATGTTTTATCTCTGTTAACTGAATTTACAGATCAGAAATAAGTTTCACAGAATGCATCTGTGTAGTTTTTATTTGAAGATATTCTTTTTCCCAATGTAGGCCTCTTAGCGCTTAGCATGTCCAATTGCAGTTTCTACAGAAAGAGTGTTTCAGAACGGCTCAATCAAAAGTAAGGTTCAACTCTGTTAGTTGAATGCACAGAACAGAAAGAATTTTCACAGAATGCTACTGTGTAGTTTATATTTGAATATATTCCTTTTTCCACTATTACCCTCTTAGCGCTCCGAATGTCCACTTGCATTTTCTACAGAAAGAGTGTTCAGAACTGCGCAATCAAAAGTATGGTTTAACTCTGTTATCTTAATAAACATATCAGAAATAAGTTTCACAAAATGCTTCTGTGTAGTTTTTATTTGAAGATATTATTTTTCCCAATAGAGGCCTCTTAGCGCTCAGAATGTCCAATTGCAGTTTCTACAGAAAGAGTGTTTCAGAAAGGCTCAATCAAAAGTAAGGTTCAACTCTGTTAGTTGAATGCACAGAACAGAAAGAAGTTTCATACAATGCTTCTGTGTAGTTTATATTTGAACATATTCTTTTTTCCACTATTACCCACTTAGCGCTACGAATGTCCAGTTGCATTTTCTACAGACAGAGTGTTTCAAAACTGCTCAATCAAAGTATGGTTTAACTCTGTTAGCTGAATGCTCAGATCAGAAAGAAGTTTCACAGAATGCTTCTGTGTAGTTTATATTTGAATATATTCCTTTTTCCACTACTACTCTCTTAGCGCTCCAAATGTCCAGTTGCATTTTCTACAGAAAGAGTGTTCAGATCTGCTCTATCAAAAGTATGGTTTAACTCTGTTAGCTGAATGCTCAGATCAGAAAGAAGTTTCACAGAATGCTTCTGTGTAGTTTATATTTGAATATATTCCTTTTTGCACTACTACGCTCTTAGCGCTCCAAATGTCCAGTTGCATTTTCTACAGAAAGAGTGTTCAGATCTGCTCAATCAAAAGTATGGTTTAACTCTGTTAGCTGAATGCACAGATCAGAAAGAAGTTTCAGCGAATGATTCTGTGTAGTTTATATTTGAAGACATTCCTTTTTCCACTATTACCCTCTTAGCGCTCCGAATCTCCACTTGCATTTTCTACAAAAAGAGTGTTTCATAACTGCTCAATCAAAAATATGTTTTATCTCTGTTAACTGAATTTACAGATCAGAAATAAGTTTCACAGAATGCATCTGTGTAGTTTTTATTTGAAGATATTCTTTTTCCCAATGTAGGCCTCTTAGCGCTTAGCATGTCCAATTGCAGTTTCTACAGAAAGAGTGTTTCAGAACGGCTCAATCAAAAGTAAGGTTCAACTCTGTTAGTTGAATGCACAGAACAGAAAGTATTTTCACAGAATGCTACTGTGTAGTTTATATTTGAATATATTCCTTTTTCCACTATTACCCTCTTAGCGCTCCGAATGTCCACTTGCATTTTCTACAGAAAGAGTGTTAAGAACTGCGCAATCAAAAGTATGGTTTAACTCTGTTAGCTTAATGAACATATCAGAAATAAGTTTCACACAATGCTTCTGTGTAGTTTTTATTTGAAGATATTATTTTTCCCAATATAGGCCTCCTAGCGCTCAGAATGTCCAATTGCAGTTTCTACAGAAAGAGTGTTTCAGAAAGTCTCAATCAAATGTAAGGTTCAACTCTGTTAGTTGAATGCACAGAACAGAAAGAAGTTTCATACAATGCTTCTGTGTAGTTTATATTTGAACATATTCTTTTTTCCACTATTACCCACTTAGCGCTACGAATGTCCAGTTGCATTTCCTACAGATAGAGTGTTTCAAAACTGCTCAATCAAAAGTATGGTTTAACTCTGTTAGCTGAATGCTCAGATCAGAAAGAAGTTTCACAGAATGCTTCTGTGTAGTTTATATTTGAATATATTCCTTTTTCCACTACTACTCTCTTAGCGCTCCAAATGTCCAGTTGCATTTTCTACAGAAAGAGTGTTCAGATCTGCTCAATCAAAAGTATGGTTTAACTCTGTTAGCTGAATGCACAGATCAGAAAGAAGTTTCACAGAATGATTCTGTGTAGTTTATATTTGGAGACATTCCTTTTTCCACTATTACCCTCTTAGGGCTCCGAATCTCCACTTGCATTTTCTACAGAAAGAGTGTTTCAGAACGGCTCAATCAAAACTAAAGTTCAACTCTTTTAGTTGAACAAACAGAACAGAAAAAATTTTCACACAATTCTTCTGTGTAGTTTTTATTTGTAGACATTCTTTTTCCCAATATAGGCCTCTTAGCGCTCAGAATGTCCAATTGCAGTTTCTACAGAAAGAGTGTTTCAGAACGGCTCAATCAAAAGTAAGGTTCAACCCTGTTAGTTGAATGCACAGAACAGAAAGAAGTTTCATACAATGCTTCTGTGTAGTTTATATTTGAACATATTCTTTTTTCCACTATTACCCACTTAGCGCTACGAATGTCCAGTTGCATTTTCTACAGACAGAGTGTTTCAAAACTGCTCAATCAAAAGTACGGTTTAACTCTGTTAGCTGAATGCTCAGACCAGAAAGAAGTTTCACAGAATGCTTCTGTGTAGTTTATATTTGAATATATTCCGTTTTCCACTACTACGCTCTTAGCGCTCCAAATGTCCAGTTGCATTTTCTACAGAAAGAGTGTTCAGATCTGCTCAATCAAAAGTATGGTTTAACTCTGTTAGCTGAATGCACAGATCAGAAAGAAGTTTCCCCGAATGATTCTGTGTAGTTTATATTTGAAGACATTCCTTTTTCCACTATTACCCTCTTAGCGCTCCGAATCTCCACTTGCATTTTCTACAAAAAGAGTGTTTCATAACTGCTCAATCAAAAATATGTTTTATCTCTGTTAACTGAATTTACAGATCAGAAATAAGTTTCACAGAATGCATCTGTGTAGTTTTTATTTGAAGATATTCTTTTTCCCAATGTAGGCCTCTTAGCGCTTAGCATGTCCAATTGCAGTTTCTACAGAAAGAGTGTTTCAGAACGGCTCAATCAAAAGTAAGGTTCAACTCTGTTAGTTGAATGCACAGAACAGAAAGAATTTTCACAGAATGCTACTGTGTAGTTTATATTTGAATATATTCCTTTTTCCACTATTACCCTCTTAGCGCTCCGAATGTCCACTTGCATTTTCTACAGAAAGAGTGTTCAGAACTGCGCAATCAAAAGTATGGTTTAACTCTGTTAGCTTAATGAACATATCAGAAATAAGTTTCACAAAATGCTTCTGTGTAGTTTTTATTTGAAGATATTATTTTTCCCAATATAGTCCTCTTAGCGCTCAGAATGTCCAATTGCAGTTTCTACAGAAAGAGTGTTTCAGAAAGGCTCAATCAAAAGTAAGGTTCAACTCTGTTAGTTGAATGCACAGAACAGAAAGAAGTTTCATACAATGCTTCTGTGTAGTTTATATTTGAACATATTCTTTTTTCCACTATTACCCACTTAGCGCTACGAATGTCCAGTTGCATTTTCTACAGACAGAGTGTTTCAAAACTGCTCAATCAAAAGTATGGTTTAACTCTGTTAGCTGAATGCTCAGATCAGAAAGAAGTTTCACAGAATGCTTCTGTGTAGTTTATATTTGAATATATTCCTTTTTCCACTACTACTCTCTTAGCGCTCCAAATGTCCAGTTGCATTTTCTACAGAAAGAGTGTTCAGATCTGCTCAATCAAAAGTATGGTTTAACTCTGTTAGCTGAATGCACAGATGAGAAAGAAGTTTCACAGAATGATTCTGTGTAGTTTACATTTGGAGACATTCCTTTCTCCACTATTACCCTCTTAGGGCTCCGAATCTCCACTTGCATTTTCTACAGAAAGAGTGTTTCAGAACGGCTCAATCAAAACTAAAGTTCAACTCTTTTAGTTGAACAAACAGAACAGAAAGAAGTTCCACACAATTCTTCTGTGTAGTTTTTATTTGTAGACATTATTTTTCCCAATATAGGCCTCTTAGCGCTCAGAATGTCCAATTGCAGTTTCTACAGAAAGAGTGTTTCAGAACGGCTCAATCAAAAGTAAGGTTCAACCCTGTTAGTTGAATGCACAGAACAGAAAGAAGTTTCATACAATGCTTCTGTGTAGTTTATATTTGAACATATTCTTTTTTCCACTATTACCCACTTAGCGCTACGAATGTCCAGTTGCATTTTCTACAGACAGAGTGTTTCAAAACTGCTCAATCAAAAGTACGGTTTAACTCTGTTAGCTGAATGCTCAGACCAGAAAGAAGTTTCACAGAATGCTTCTGTGTAGTTTATATTTGAATATATTCCGTTTTCCACTACTACGCTCTTAGCGCTCCAAATGTCCAGTTGCATTTTCTACAGAAAGAGTGTTCAGATCTGCTCAATCAAAAGTATGGTTTAACTCTGTTAGCTGAATGCACAGATCAGAAAGAAGTTTCCCCGAATGATTCTGTGTAGTTTATATTTGAAGACATTCCTTTTTCCACTATTACCCTCTTAGCGCTCCGAATCTCCACTTGCATTTTCTACAAAAAGAGTGTTTCATAACTGCTCAATCAAAAATATGTTTTATCTCTGTTAACTGAATTTACAGATCAGAAATAAGTTTCACAGAATGCATCTGTGTAGTTTTTATTTGAAGATATTCTTTTTCCCAATGTAGGCCTCTTAGCGCTTAGCATGTCCAATTGCAGTTTCTACAGAAAGAGTGTTTCAGAACGGCTCAATCAAAAGTAAGGTTCAACTCTGTTAGTTGAATGCACAGAACAGAAAGAATTTTCACAGAATGCTACTGTGTAGTTTATATTTGAATATATTCCTTTTTCCACTATTACCCTCTTAGCGCTCCGAATGTCCACTTGCATTTTCTACAGAAAGAGTGTTCAGAACTGCGCAATCAAAAGTATGGTTTAACTCTGTTATCTTAATGAACATATCAGAAATAAGTTTCACAAAATGCTTCTGTGTAGTTTTTATTTGAAGATATTATTTTTCCCAATAGAGGCCTCTTAGCGCTCAGAATGTCCAATTGCAGTTTCTACAGAAAGAGTGTTTCAGAAAGGCTCAATCAAAAGTAAGGTTCAACTCTGTTAGTTGAATGCACAGAACAGAAAGAAGTTTCATACAATGCTTCTGTGTAGTTTATATTTGAACATATTCTTTTTTCCACTATTACCCACTTAGCGCTACGAATGTCCAGTTGCATTTTCTACAGACAGAGTGTTTCAAAACTGCTCAATCAAAGTATGGTTTAACTCTGTTAGCTGAATGCTCAGATCAGAAAGAAGTTTCACAGAATGCTTCTGTGTAGTTTATATTTGAATATATTCCTTTTTCCACTACTACTCTCTTAGCGCTCCAAATGTCCAGTTGCATTTTCTACAGAAAGAGTGTTCAGATCTGCTCAATCTAAAGTATGGTTTAACTCTGTTAGCTGAATGCACAGATCAGAAAGTAGTTTCACAGAATGATTCTGTGTAGTTTATATTTGGAGACATTCCTTTTTCCACTAATACCCTCTTAGCGCTCCGAATCTCCACTTGCATTTTCTACAGAAAGAGTGTTTCAGAACGGCTCAATCAAAACTAAGGTTCAACTCTTTTAGTTGAACAAACAGAACAGAAAGAAGTTTCACACAATTCTTCTGTGTAGTTTTTATTTGTAGACATTCTTTTTCCCAATATAGGGCTCTTAGCGCTCAGAATGTCCAATTGCAGTTTCTACAGAAAGAGTGTTTCAGAACGGCTCAATCAAAAGTAAGGTTCAACTCTGTTAGTTGAATGCACAGAACAGAAAGATGTTTCATACAATAATTCTGTGTAGTTTATATTTGAACGTATTCTTTTTTCCACTATTACCCACTTAGCGCTACGAATGTCCAGTTGCATTTTCTACAGACAGAGTGTTTCAAATCTGCTCAATCAAAAGTATGGTTTAACTCTGTTAGCTGAATGCTCAGATCAGAAAGAAGTTTCACAGAATGCTTCTGTGTAGTTTATATTTGAATATATTCCTTTTTGCACTACTACGCTCTTAGCGCTCCAAATGTCCAGTTGCATTTTCTACAGAAAGAGTGTTCAGATCTGCTCAATCAAAAGTATGGTTTAACTCTGTTAGCTGAATGCACAGATCAGAAAGAAGTTTCAGCGAATGATTCTGTGTAGTTTATATTTGAAGACATTCCTTTTTCCACTATTACCCTCTTAGCGCTCCGAATCTCCACTTGCATTTTCTACAAAAAGAGTGTTTCATAACTGCTCAATCAAAAATATGTTTTATCTCTGTTAACTGAATTTACAGATCAGAAATAAGTTTCACAGAATGCATCTGTGTAGTTTTTATTTGAAGATATTCTTGTTCCCAATGTAGGCCTCTTAGCGCTTAGCATGTCCAATTGCAGTTTCTACAGAAAGAGTGTTTCAGAACGGCTCAATCAAAAGTAAGGTTCAACTCTGTTAGTTGAATGCACAGAACAGAAAGTATTTTCACAGAATGCTACTGCGTAGTTTATATTTGAATATATTCCTTTTTCCACTATTACCCTCTTAGCGCTCCGAATGTCCACTTGCATTTTCTACAGAAAGAGTGTTCAGAACTGCGCAATCAAAAGTATGGTTTAACTCTGTTAGCTTAATGAACATATCAGAAATAAGTTTCACACAATGCTTCTGTGTAGTTTTTATTTGAAGATATTATTTTTCCCAATATAGGCCTCCTAGCGCTCAGAATGTCCAATTGCAGTTTCTACAGAAAGAGTGTTTCGGAAAGTCTCAATCAAATGTAAGGTTCAACTCTGTTAGTTGAATGCACAGAACAGAAAGAAGTTTCATACAATGCTTCTGTGTAGTTTATATTTGAACATATTCTTTTTTCCACTATTACCCACTTAGCGCTACGAATGTCCAGTTGCATTTTCTACAGATAGAGTGTTTCAAAACTGCTCAATCAAAAGTATGGTTTAATCCTGTTAGCTGAATGCTCAGATCAGAAAGAAGTTTCACAGAATGCTTCTGTGTAGTTTATATTTGAATATATTCCTTTTTCCACTACTACTCTCTTAGCGCTCCAAATGTCCAGTTGCATTTTCTACAGAAAGAGTGTTCAGATCTGCTCAATCAAAAGTATGGTTTAAGTCTGTTAGCTGAATGCACAGATCAGAAAGAAGTTTCACAGAATGATTCTGTGTAGTTTATATTTGGAGACATTCCTTTTTCCACTATTACCCTCTTAGCGCTCCGAATCTCCACTTGCATTTTCTACAGAAAGAGTGTTTCAGAGCGGTTCAATCAAAACTAAGGTTCAACTCTTTTAGTTGAACAAACAGAACAGAAAGAAGTTTCACACAATTTTTCTGTGTAGTTTTTATTTGTAGACAATCTTTTTCCCAATATAGGCCTCTTAGCGCTCAGAATTTCCTATTGCAGTTTCTACAGAAAGAGTGTTTCAGAACGGCTCAATCAAAAGTAAGGTTCAACCCTGTTAGTTGAATGCACAGAACAGAAAGAAGTTTCATACAATGCTTCTGTGTAGTTTATATTTGAACATATTCTTTTTTCCACTATTACCCACTTAGCGCTACGAATGTCCAGTTGCATTTTCTACAGACAGAGTGTTTCAAAACTGCTCAATCAAAAGTATGGTTTAACTCTGTTACCTGAATGCTCAGATCAGAAAGAAGTTTCACAGAATGCTTCTGTGTAGTTTATATTTGAATATATTCCTTTTTCCACTACTACTCTCTTAGCGCTCCAAATGTCCAGTTGCATTTTCTACAGAAAGAGTGTTCAGATCTGCTCCATCAAAAGTATGGTTTAACTCTGTTAGCTGAATGCACAGATTAGAAAGAAGTTTCACAGAATGATTCTGTGTAGTTTATATTTGGAGACATTCCTTTTTCCACTATTACCCTCTTAGCGCTCCGAATCTCCACTTGCATTTTCTACAGAAAGAGTGTTTCAGAACGGCTCAATCAAAACTAAGGTTCAACTCTTTTAGTTGAACAAACAGAACAGAAAGAAGTTTCACACAATTCTTCTGTGTAGTTTTTATTTGTAGACATTCTTTTTCCCAATATAGGCCTCTTAGCGCTCAGAATGTCCAATTGCAGTTTCTACAGAAAGAGTGTTTCAGAACGGCTCAATCAAAAGTAAGGTTCAACCCTGTTAGTTGAATGCACAGAACAGAAAGAAGTTTCATACAATGCTTCTGTGCAGTTTATATTTGAACATATTCTTTTTTCCACTATTACCCACTTAGCGCTACGAATGTCCAGTTGCATTTTCTACAGACAGAGTGTTTCAAAACTGCTCAATCAAAAGTACGGTTTAACTCTGTTAGCTGAATGCTCAGACCAGAAAGAAGTTTCACAGAATGCTTCTGTGTAGTTTATATTTGAATATATTCCGTTTTCCACTACTACGCTCTTAGCGCTCCAAATGTCCAGTTGCATTTTCTACAGAAAGAGTGTTCAGATCTGCTCAATCAAAAGTATGGTTTAACTCTGTTAGCTGAATGCACAGATCAGAAAGAAGTTTCCCCGAATGATTCTGTGTAGTTTATATTTGAAGACATTCCTTTTTCCACTATTACCCTCTTAGCGCTCCGAATCTCCACTTGCATTTTCTACAAAAAGAGTGTTTCATAACTGCTCAATCAAAAATATGTTTTATCTCTGTTAACTGAATTTACAGATCAGAAATAAGTTTCACAGAATGCATCTGTGTAGTTTTTATTTGAAGATATTCTTTTTCCCAATGTAGGCCTCTTAGCGCTTAGCATGTCCAATTGCAGTTTCTACAGAAAGAGTGTTTCAGAACGGCTCAATCAAAAGTAAGGTTCAACTCTGTTAGTTGAATGCACAGAACAGAAAGAATTTTCACAGAATGCTACTGTGTAGTTTATATTTGAATATATTCCTTTTTCCACTATTACCCTCTTAGCGCTCCGAATGTCCACTTGCATTTTCTACAGAAAGAGTGTTCAGAACTGCGCAATCAAAAGTATGGTTTAACTCTGTTAGCTTAATGAACATATCAGAAATAAGTTTCACAAAATGCTTCTGTGTAGTTTTTATTTGAAGATATTATTTTTCCCAATATAGTCCTCTTAGCGCTCAGAATGTCCAATTGCAGTTTCTACAGAAAGAGTGTTTCAGAAAGGCTCAATCAAAAGTAAGGTTCAACTCTGTTAGTTGAATGCACAGAACAGAAAGAAGTTTCATACAATGCTTCTGTGTAGTTTATATTTGAACATATTCTTTTTTCCACTATTACCCACATAGCGCTACGAATCTCCAGTTGCATTTTCTACAGACAGAGTGTTTCAAAACTGCTCAATCAAAAGTATGGTTTAACTCTGTTAGCTGAATGCTCAGATCAGAAAGAAGTTTCACAGAATGCTTCTGTGTAGTTTATATTTGAATATATTCCTTTTTCCACTACTACTCTCTTAGCGCTCCAAATGTCCAGTTGCATTTTCTACAGAAAGAGTGTTCAGATCTGCTCAATCAAAAGTATGGTTTAACTCTGTTAGCTGAATGCACAGATCAGAAAGAAGTTTCACAGAATGATTCTGTGTAGTTTACATTTGGAGACATTCCTTTCTCCACTATTACCCTCTTAGGGCTCCGAATCTCCACTTGCATTTTCTACAGAAAGAGTGTTTCAGAACGGCTCAATCAAAACTAAAGTTCAACTCTTTTAGTTGAACAAACAGAACAGAAAGAAGTTCCACACAATTCTTCTGTGTAGTTTTTATTTGTAGACATTATTTTTCCCAATATAGGCCTCTTAGCGCTCAGAATGTCCAATTGCAGTTTCTACAGAAAGAGTGTTTCAGAACGGCTCAATCAAAAGTAAGGTTCAACCCTGTTAGTTGAATGCACAGAACAGAAAGAAGTTTCATACAATGCTTCTGTGTAGTTTATATTTGAACATATTCTTTTTTCCACTATTACCCACTTAGCGCTACGAATGTCCAGTTGCATTTTCTACAGACAGAGTGTTTCAAAACTGCTCAATCAAAAGTACGGTTTAACTCTGTTAGCTGAATGCTCAGACCAGAAAGAAGTTTCACAGAATGCTTCTGTGTAGTTTATATTTGAATATATTCCGTTTTCCACTACTACGCTCTTAGCGCTCCAAATGTCCAGTTGCATTTTCTACAGAAAGAGTGTTCAGATCTGCTCAATCAAAAGTATGGTTTAACTCTGTTAGCTGAATGCACAGATCAGAAAGAAGTTTCCCCGAATGATTCTGTGTAGTTTATATTTGAAGACATTCCTTTTTCCACTATTACCCTCTTAGCGCTCCGAATCTCCACTTGCATTTTCTACAAAAAGAGTGTTTCATAACTGCTCAATCAAAAATATGTTTTATCTCTGTTAACTGAATTTACAGATCAGAAATAAGTTTCACAGAATGCATCTGTGTAGTTTTTATTTGAAGATATTCTTTTTCCCAATGTAGGCCTCTTAGCGCTTAGCATGTCCAATTGCAGTTTCTACAGAAAGAGTGTTTCAGAACGGCTCAATCAAAAGTAAGGTTCAACTCTGTTAGTTGAATGCACAGAACAGAAAGAATTTTCACAGAATGCTACTGTGTAGTTTATATTTGAATATATTCCTTTTTCCACTATTACCCTCTTAGCGCTCCGAATGTCCACTTGCATTTTCTACAGAAAGAGTGTTCAGAACTGCGCAATCAAAAGTATGGTTTAACTCTGTTATCTTAATAAACATATCAGAAATAAGTTTCACAAAATGCTTCTGTGTAGTTTTTATTTGAAGATATTATTTTTCCCAATAGAGGCCTCTTAGCGCTCAGAATGTCCAATTGCAGTTTCTACAGAAAGAGTGTTTCAGAAAGGCTCAATCAAAAGTAAGGTTCAACTCTGTTAGTTGAATGCACAGAACAGAAAGAAGTTTCATACAATGCTTCTGTGTAGTTTATATTTGAACATATTCTTTTTTCCACTATTACCCACTTAGCGCTACGAATGTCCAGTTGCATTTTCTACAGACAGAGTGTTTCAAAACTGCTCAATCAAAGTATGGTTTAACTCTGTTAGCTGAATGCTCAGATCAGAAAGAAGTTTCACAGAATGCTTCTGTGTAGTTTATATTTGAATATATTCCTTTTTCCACTACTACTCTCTTAGCGCTCCAAATGTCCAGTTGCATTTTCTACAGAAAGAGTGTTCAGATCTGCTCAATCTAAAGTATGGTTTAACTCTGTTAGCTGATTGCACAGATCAGAAAGTAGTTTCACAGAATGATTCTGTGTAGTTTATATTTGGAGACATTCCTTTTTCCACTAATACCCTCTTAGCGCTCCGAATCTCCACTTGCATTTTCTACAGAAAGAGTGT
Source organism: Symphalangus syndactylus (assembly GCF_028878055.3). Classification (NCBI taxonomy): domain Eukaryota; kingdom Metazoa; phylum Chordata; class Mammalia; order Primates; family Hylobatidae; genus Symphalangus; species Symphalangus syndactylus. The sequence continues at coordinate 2,859,982 of NC_072427.2, forward strand.
TTCAGAACGGCTCAATCAAAACTAAGGTTCAACTCTTTTAGTTGAACAAACAGAACAGAAAGAAGTTTCACACAATTCTTCTGTGTAGTTTTTATTTGTAGACATTCTTTTTCCCAATATAGGGCTCTTAGCGCTCAGAATGTCCAATTGCAGTTTCTACAGAAAGAGTGTTTCAGAACGGCTCAATCAAAAGTAAGGTTCAACTCTGTTAGTTGAATGCACAGAACAGAAAGATGTTTCATACAATACTTCTGTGTAGTTTATATTTGAACGTATTCTTTTTTCCACTATTACCCCCTTAGCGCTACGAATGTCCAGTTGCATTTTCTACAGACAGAGTGTTTCAAAACTGCTCAATCAAAAGTATGGTTTAACTCTGTTAGCTGAATGCTCAGATCAGAAAGAAGTTTCACAGAATGCTTCTGTGTAGTTTATATTTGAATATATTCCTTTTTGCACTACTACGCTCTTAGAGCTCCAAATGTCCAGTTGCATTTTCTACAGAAAGAGTGTTCAGATCTGCTCAATCAAAAGTATGGTTTAACTCTGTTAGCTGAATGCACAGATCAGAAAGAAGTTTCAGCGAATGATTCTGTGTAGTTTATATTTGAAGACATTCCTTTTTCCACTATTACCCTCTTAGCGCTCCGAATCTCCACTTGCATTTTCTACAAAAAGAGTGTTTCATAACTGCTCAATCAAAAATATGTTTTATCTCTGTTAACTGAATTTACAGATCAGAAATAAGTTTCACAGAATGCATCTGTGTAGTTTTTATTTGAAGATATTCTTTTTCCCAATGTAGGCCTCTTAGCGCTTAGCATGTCCAATTGCAGTTTCTACAGAAAGAGTGTTTCAGAACGGCTCAATCAAAAGTAAGGTTCAACTCTGTTAGTTGAATGCACAGAACAGAAAGTATTTTCACAGAATGCTACTGTGTAGTTTATATTTGAATATATTCCTTTTTCCACTATTACCCTCTTAGCGCTCCGAATGTCCACTTGCATTTTCTACAGAAAGAGTGTTAAGAACTGCGCAATCAAAAGTATGGTTTAACTCTGTTAGCTTAATGAACATATCAGAAATAAGTTTCACACAATGCTTCTGTGTAGTTTTTATTTGAAGATATTATTTTTCCCAATATAGGCCTCCTAGCGCTCAGAATGTCCAATTGCAGTTTCTACAGAAAGAGTGTTTCAGAAAGTCTCAATCAAATGTAAGGTTCAACTCTGTTAGTTGAATGCACAGAACAGAAAGAAGTTTCATACAATGCTTCTGTGTAGTTTATATTTGAACATATTCTTTTTTCCACTATTACCCACTTAGCGCTACGAATGTCCAGTTGCATTTCCTACAGATAGAGTGTTTCAAAACTGCTCAATCAAAAGTATGGTTTAACTCTGTTAGCTGAATGCTCAGATCAGAAAGAAGTTTCACAGAATGCTTCTGTGTAGTTTATATTTGAATATATTCCTTTTTCCACTACTACTCTCTTAGCGCTCCAAATGTCCAGTTGCATTTTCTACAGAAAGAGTGTTCAGATCTGCTCAATCAAAAGTATGGTTTAACTCTGTTAGCTGAATGCACAGATCAGAAAGAAGTTTCACAGAATGATTCTGTGTAGTTTATATTTGGAGACATTCCTTTTTCCACTATTACCCTCTTAGGGCTCCGAATCTCCACTTGCATTTTCTACAGAAAGAGTGTTTCAGAACGGCTCAATCAAAACTAAAGTTCAACTCTTTTAGTTGAACAAACAGAACAGAAAAAATTTTCACACAATTCTTCTGTGTAGTTTTTATTTGTAGACATTCTTTTTCCCAATATAGGCCTCTTAGCGCTCAGAATGTCCAATTGCAGTTTCTACAGAAAGAGTGTTTCAGAACGGCTCAATCAAAAGTAAGGTTCAACCCTGTTAGTTGAATGCACAGAACAGAAAGAAGTTTCATACAATGCTTCTGTGTAGTTTATATTAGAACATATTCTTTTTTCCACTATTACCCACTTAGCGCTACGAATGTCCAGTTGCATTTTCTACAGACAGAGTGTTTCAAAACTGCTCAATCAAAAGTACGGTTTAACTCTGTTAGCTGAATGCTCAGACCAGAAAGAAGTTTCACAGAATGCTTCTGTGTAGTTTATATTTGAATATATTCCGTTTTCCACTACTACGCTCTTAGCGCTCCAAATGTCCAGTTGCATTTTCTACAGAAAGAGTGTTCAGATCTGCTCAATCAAAAGTATGGTTTAACTCTGTTAGCTGAATGCACAGATCAGAAAGAAGTTTCCCCGAATGATTCTGTGTAGTTTATATTTGAAGACATTCCTTTTTCCACTATTACCCTCTTAGCGCTCCGAATCTCCACTTGCATTTTCTACAAAAAGAGTGTTTCATAACTGCTCAATCAAAAATATGTTTTATCTCTGTTAACTGAATTTACAGATCAGAAATAAGTTTCACAGAATGCATCTGTGTAGTTTTTATTTGAAGATATTCTTTTTCCCAATGTAGGCCTCTTAGCGCTTAGCATGTCCAATTGCAGTTTCTACAGAAAGAGTGTTTCAGAACGGCTCAATCAAAAGTAAGGTTCAACTCTGTTAGTTGAATGCACAGAACAGAAAGAATTTTCACAGAATGCTACTGTGTAGTTTATATTTGAATATATTCCTTTTTCCACTATTACCCTCTTAGCGCTCCGAATGTCCACTTGCATTTTCTACAGAAAGAGTGTTCAGAACTGCGCAATCAAAAGTATGGTTTAACTCTGTTATCTTAATGAACATATCAGAAATAAGTTTCACAAAATGCTTCTGTGTAGTTTTTATTTGAAGATATTATTTTTCCCAATAGAGGCCTCTTAGCGCTCAGAATGTCCAATTGCAGTTTCTACAGAAAGAGTGTTTCAGAAAGGCTCAATCAAAAGTAAGGTTCAACTCTGTTAGTTGAATGCACAGAACAGAAAGAAGTTTCATACAATGCTTCTGTGTAGTTTATATTTGAACATATTCTTTTTTCCACTATTACCCACTTAGCGCTACGAATGTCCAGTTGCATTTTCTACAGACAGAGTGTTTCAAAACTGCTCAATCAAAGTATGGTTTAACTCTGTTAGCTGAATGCTCAGATCAGAAAGAAGTTTCACAGAATGCTTCTGTGTAGTTTATATTTGAATATATTCCTTTTTCCACTACTACTCTCTTAGCGCTCCAAATGTCCAGTTGCATTTTCTACAGAAAGAGTGTTCAGATCTGCTCAATCTAAAGTATGGTTTAACTCTGTTAGCTGAATGCACAGATCAGAAAGTAGTTTCACAGAATGATTCTGTGTAGTTTATATTTGGAGACATTCCTTTTTCCACTAATACCCTCTTAGCGCTCCGAAACTCCACTTGCATTTTCTACAGAAAGAGTGTTTCAGAACGGCTCAATCAAAACTAAGGTTCAACTCTTTTAGTTGAACAAACAGAACAGAAAGAAGTTTCACACAATTCTTCTGTGTAGTTTTTATTTGTAGACATTCTTTTTCCCAATATAGGGCTCTTAGCGCTCAGAATGTCCAATTGCAGTTTCTACAGAAAGAGTGTTTCAGAACGGCTCAATCAAAAGTAGGGTTCAACTCTGTTAGTTGAATGCACAGAACAGAAAGATGTTTCATACAATACTTCTGTGTAGTTTATATTTGAACGTATTCTTTTTTCCACTATTACCCACTTAGCGCTACGAATGTCCAGTTGCATTTTCTACAGACAGAGTGTTTCAAAACTGCTCAATCAAAAGTATGGTTTAACTCTGTTAGCTGAATGCTCAGATCAGAAAGAAGTTTCACAGAATGCTTCTGTGTAGTTTATATTTGAATATATTCCTTTTTGCACTACTACGCTCTTAGCGCTCCAAATGTCCAGTTGCATTTTCTACAGAAAGAGTGTTCAGATCTGCTCAATCAAAAGTATGGTTTAACTCTGTTAGCTGAATGCACAGATCAGAAAGAAGTTTCAGCGAATGATTCTGTGTAGTTTATATTTGAAGACATTCCTTTTTCCACTATTACCCTCTTAGCGCTCCGAATCTCCACTTGCATTTTCTACAAAAAGAGTGTTTCATAACTGCTCAATCAAAAATATGTTTTATCTCTGTTAACTGAATTTACAGATCAGAAATAAGTTTCACAGAATGCATCTGTGTAGTTTTTATTTGAAGATATTCTTTTTCCCAATGTAGGCCTCTTAGCGCTTAGCATGTCCAATTGCAGTTTCTACAGAAAGAGTGTTTCAGAACGGCTCAATCAAAAGTAAGGTTCAACTCTGTTAGTTGAATGCACAGAACAGAAAGTATTTTCACAGAATGCTACTGCGTAGTTTATATTTGAATATATTCCTTTTTCCACTATTACCCTCTTAGCGCTCCGAATGTCCACTTGCATTTTCTACAGAAAGAGTGTTCAGAACTGCGCAATCAAAAGTATGGTTTAACTCTGTTAGCTTAATGAACATATCAGAAATAAGTTTCACACAATGCTTCTGTGTAGTTTTTATTTGAAGATATTATTTTTCCCAATATAGGCCTCCTAGCGCTCAGAATGTCCAATTGCAGTTTCTACAGAAAGAGTGTTTCAGAAAGTCTCAATCAAATGTAAGGTTCAACTCTGTTAGTTGAATGCACAGAACAGAAAGAAGTTTCATACAATGCTTCTGTGTAGTTTATATTTGAACATATTCTTTTTTCCACTATTACCCACTTAGCGCTACGAATGTCCAGTTGCATTTTCTACAGATAGAGTGTTTCAAAACTGCTCAATCAAAAGTATGGTTTAATCCTGTTAGCTGAATGCTCAGATCAGAAAGAAGTTTCACAGAATGCTTCTGTGTAGTTTATATTTGAATATATTCCTTTTTCCACTACTACTCTCTTAGCGCTCCAAATGTCCAGTTGCATTTTCTACAGAAAGAGTGTTCAGATCTGCTCAATCAAAAGTATGGTTTAACTCTGTTAGCTGAATGCACAGATCAGAAAGAAGTTTCACAGAATGATTCTGTGTAGTTTATATTTGGAGACATTCCTTTTTCCACTATTACCCTCTTAGCGCTCCGAATCTCCACTTGCATTTTCTACAGAAAGAGTGTTTCAGAGCGGTTCAATCAAAACTAAGGTTCAACTCTTTTAGTTGAACAAACAGAACAGAAAGAAGTTTCACACAATTTTTCTGTGTAGTTTTTATTTGTAGACAATCTTTTTCCCAATATAGGCCTCTTAGCGCTCAGAATTTCCTATTGCAGTTTCTACAGAAAGAGTGTTTCAGAACGGCTCAATCAAAAGTAAGGTTCAACCCTGTTAGTTGAATGCACAGAACAGAAAGAAGTTTCATACAATGCTTCTGTGTAGTTTATATTTGAACATATTCTTTTTTCCACTATTACCCACTTAGCGCTACGAATGTCCAGTTGCATTTTCTACAGACAGAGTGTTTCAAAACTGCTCAATCAAAAGTATGGTTTAACTCTGTTACCTGAATGCTCAGATCAGAAAGAAGTTTCACAGAATGCTTCTGTGTAGTTTATATTTGAATATATTCCTTTTTCCACTACTACTCTCTTAGCGCTCCAAATGTCCAGTTGCATTTTCTACAGAAAGAGTGTTCAGATCTGCTCCATCAAAAGTATGGTTTAACTCTGTTAGCTGAATGCACAGATCAGAAAGAAGTTTCACAGAATGATTCTGTGTAGTTTATATTTGGAGACATTCCTTTTTCCACTATTACCCTCTTAGCGCTCCGAATCTCCACTTGCATTTTCTACAGAAAGAGTGTTTCAGAACGGCTCAATCAAAACTAAGGTTCAACTCTTTTAGTTGAACAAACAGAACAGAAAGTAGTTTCACACAATTCTTCTGTGTAGTTTTTATTTGTAGACATTCTTTTTCCCAATATAGGCCTCTTAGCGCTCAGAATGTCCAATTGCAGTTTCTACAGAAAGAGTGTTTCAGAACGGCTCAATCAAAAGTAAGGTTCAACCCTGTTAGTTGAATGCACAGAACAGAAAGAAGTTTCATACAATGCTTCTGTGCAGTTTATATTTGAACATATTCTTTTTTCCACTATTACCCACTTAGCGCTACGAATGTCCAGTTGCATTTTCTACAGACAGAGTGTTTCAAAACTGCTCAATCAAAAGTATGGTTTAACTCTGTTAGCTGAATGCTCAGATCAGAAAGAAGTTTCACAGAATGCTTCTGTGTAGTTTATATTTGAATATATTCCTTTTTGCACTACTACGCTCTTAGCGCTCCAAATGTCCAGTTGCATTTTCTACAGAAAGAGTGTTCAGATCTGCTCAATCAAAAGTATGGTTTAACTCTGTTAGCTGAATGCACAGATCAGAAAGAAGTTTCAGCGAATGATTCTGTGTAGTTTATATTTGAAGACATTCCTTTTTCCACTATTACCCTCTTAGCGCTCCGAGTCTCCACTTGCATTTTCTACAAAAAGAGTGTTTCATAACTGCTCAATCAAAAATATGTTTTATCTCTGTTAACTGAATTTACAGATCAGAAATAAGTTTCACAGAATGCATCTGTGTAGTTTTTATTTGAAGATATTCTTTTTCCCAATGTAGGCCTCTTAGCGCTTAGCATGTCCAATTGCAGTTTCTACAGAAAGAGTGTTTCAGAACGGCTCAATCAAAAGTAAGGTTCAACTCTGTTAGTTGAATGCACAGAACAGAAAGTATTTTCACAGAATGCTACTGCGTAGTTTATATTTGAATATATTCCTTTTTCCACTATTACCCTCTTAGCGCTCCGAATGTCCACTTGCATTTTCTACAGAAAGAGTGTTCAGAACTGCGCAATCAAAAGTATGGTTTAACTCTGTTAGCTTAATGAACATATCAGAAATAAGTTTCACACAATGCTTCTGTGTAGTTTTTATTTGAAGATATTATTTTTCCCAATATAGGCCTCCTAGCGCTCAGAATGTCCAATTGCAGTTTCTACAGAAAGAGTGTTTCAGAAAGTCTCAATCAAATGTAAGGTTCAACTCTGTTAGTTGAATGCACAGAACAGAAAGAAGTTTCATACAATGCTTCTGTGTAGTTTATATTTGAACATATTCTTTTTTCCACTATTACCCACTTAGCGCTACGAATGTCCAGTTGCATTTTCTACAGATAGAGTGTTTCAAAACTGCTCAATCAAAAGTATGGTTTAATCCTGTTAGCTGAATGCTCAGATCAGAAAGAAGTTTCACAGAATGCTTCTGTGTAGTTTATATTTGAATATATTCCTTTTTCCACTACTACTCTCTTAGCGCTCCAAATGTCCAGTTGCATTTTCTACAGAAAGAGTGTTCAGATCTGCTCAATCAAAAGTATGGTTTAACTCTGTTAGCTGAATGCACAGATCAGAAAGAAGTTTCACAGAATGATTCTGTGTAGTTTATATTTGGAGACATTCCTTTTTCCACTATTACCCTCTTAGCGCTCCGAATCTCCACTTGCATTTTCTACAGAAAGAGTGTTTCAGAGCGGTTCAATCAAAACTAAGGTTCAACTCTTTTAGTTGAACAAACAGAACAGAAAGAAGTTTCACACAATTTTTCTGTGTAGTTTTTATTTGTAGACAATCTTTTTCCCAATATAGGCCTCTTAGCGCTCAGAATTTCCTATTGCAGTTTCTACAGAAAGAGTGTTTCAGAACGGCTCAATCAAAAGTAAGGTTCAACCCTGTTAGTTGAATGCACAGAACAGAAAGAAGTTTCATACAATGCTTCTGTGTAGTTTATATTTGAACATATTCTTTTTTCCACTATTACCCACTTAGCGCTACGAATGTCCAGTTGCATTTTCTACAGACAGAGTGTTTCAAAACTGCTCAATCAAAAGTATGGTTTAACTCTGTTACCTGAATGCTCAGATCAGAAAGAAGTTTCACAGAATGCTTCTGTGTAGTTTATATTTGAATATATTCCTTTTTCCACTACTACTCTCTTAGCGCTCCAAATGTCCAGTTGCATTTTCTACAAAAAGAGTGTTCAGATCTGCTCCATCAAAAGTATGGTTTAACTCTGTTAGCTGAATGCACAGATCAGAAAGAAGTTTCACAGAATGATTCTGTGTAGTTTATATTTGGAGACATTCCTTTTTCCACTATTACCCTCTTAGCGCTCCGAATCTCCACTTGCATTTTCTACAGAAAGAGTGTTTCAGAACGGCTCAATCAAAACTAAGGTTCAACTCTTTTAGTTGAACAAACAGAACAGAAAGAAGTTTCACACAATTCTTCTGTGTAGTTTTTATTTGTAGACATTCTTTTTCCCAATATAGGCCTCTTAGCGCTCAGAATGTCCAATTGCAGTTTCTACAGAAAGAGTGTTTCAGAACGGCTCAATCAAAAGTAAGGTTCAACCCTGTTAGTTGAATGCACAGAACAGAAAGAAGTTTCATACAATGCTTCTGTGCAGTTTATATTTGAACATATTCTTTTTTCCACTATTACCCACTTAGCGCTACGAATGTCCAGTTGCATTTTCTACAGACAGAGTGTTTCAAAACTGCTCAATCAAAAGTATGGTTTAACTCTGTTAGCTGAATGCTCAGATCAGAAAGATGTTTCACAGAATGCTTCTGTGTAGTTTATATTTGAATATATTACTTTTTCCACTACTACGCTCTTAGCGCTCCAAATGTGCAGTTGCATTTTCTACAGAAAGAGTGTTCAGATCTGCTCAATCAAAAGTATGGTTTAACTCTGTTAGCTGAATGCACAGATCAGAAAGAAGTTTCCCCGAATGATTCTGTGTAGTTTATATTTGAAGACATTCCTTTTTCCACTATTACCCTATTAGCGCTCCGAATCTCCACTTGCATTTTCTACAAAATGAGTGTTTCATAACTGCTCAATCAAAAATATGTTTTATCTCTGTTAACTGAATTTACAGATCAGAAATAAGTTTCACAGAATGCATCTGTGTAGTTTTTATTTGAAGATATTCTTTTTCCCAATGTAGGCCGCTTAGCGCTTAGCATGTCCAATTGCAGTTTCTACAGAAAGAGTGTTTCAGAACGGCTCAATCAAAAGTAAGGTTCAACTCTGTTAGTTGAATGCACAGAACAGAAAGAATTTTCACAGAATGCTACTGTGTAGTTTATATTTGAATATATTCCTTTTTCCACTATTACCCTCTTAGCGCTCCGAATGTCCACTTGCATTTTCTACAGAAAGAGTGTTGAGAACTGCGCAATCAAAAGTATGGTTTAACTCTGTTAGCTTAATGAACATATCAGAAATAAGTTTCACACAATGCTTCTGTGTAGTTTTTATTTGAAGATATTATTTTTCCCAATATAGTCCTCTTAGCGCTCAGAATGTCCAATTGCAGTTTCTACAGAAAGAGTGTTTCAGAAAGGCTCAATCAAAAGTAAGGGTCAACTCTGTTAGTTGAATGCACAGAACAGAAAGAAGTTTCATACAATGCTTCTGTGTAGTTTATATTTGAACATATTCTTTTTTCCACTATTACCCACTTAGCGCTACGAATGTCCAGTTGCATTTTCTACAGACAGAGTGTTTCAAAACTGCTCAATCAAAAGTATGGTTTAACTCTGTTAGCTGAATGCTCAGATCAGAAAGAAGTTTCACAGAATACTTCTGTGTAGTTTATATTTGAATATATTCCTTTTTCCACTACTACTCTCTTAGCGCTCCAAATGTCCAGTTGCATTTTCTACAGAAAGAGTGTTCAGATCTGCTCAATCAAAAGTATGGTTTAACTCTGTTAGCTGAATGCACAGATCAGAAAGAAGTTTCACAGAATGATTCTGTGTAGTTTATATTTGGAGACATTCCTTTTTCCACTATTACCCTCTTAGGGCTCCGAATCTCCACTTGCATTTTCTACAGAAAGAGTGTTTCAGAACGGCTCAATCAAAACTAAAGTTCAACTCTTTTAGTTGAACAAACAGAACAGAAAAATGTTTCACACAATTCTTCTGTGTAGTTTTTATTTGTAGACATTCTTTTTCCCAATATAGGCCTCTTAGCGCTCAGAATGTCCAATAGCAGTTTCTACAGAAAGAGTGTTTCAGAACGGCTCAATCAAAAGTAAGGTTCAACCCTGTTAGTTGAATGCACAGAACAGAAAGAAGTTTCATACAATGCTTCTGTGTAGTTTATATTTGAACATATTCATTTTTCCACTATTACCCACTTAGCGCTACGAAAGTCCAGTTGCATTTTCTACAGACAGAGTGTTTCAAAACTGCTCAATCAAAAGTATGGTTTAACTCTGTTAGCTGAATGCTCAGATCAGAAAGAAGTTTCACAGAATGCTTCTGTGTAGTTTATATTTGAATATATTCCTTTTTCCACTACTACTCTCTTAGCGCTCCAAATGTCCAGTTGCATTTTCTACAGAAAGAGTGTTCAGATCTGCTCAATCAAAAGTATGGTTTAACTCTGTTAGCTGAATGCACAGATCATAAAGAAGTTTCACCGAATGTTTCTGTGTAGTTTATATTTGAAGACATTCCTTTTTCCACTATTACCCTCTTAGCGCTCCGAATCTCCACTTGCATTTTCTACAAAAAGAGTGTTTCATAACTGCTCAATCAAAAATATGTTTTATCTCTGTTAACTGAATTTACAGATCAGAAATAAGTTTCACAGAATGCATCTGTGTAGTTTTTATTTGAAGATATTCTTTTTCCCAATGTAGGCCTCTTAGCGCTTAGCATGTCCAATTGCAGTTTCTACAGAAAGAGTGTTTCAGAACGGCTCAATCAAAAGTAAGGTTCAACTCTGTTAGTTGAAAGCACAGAACAGAAAGAATTTTCACAGAATGCTACTGTGTAGTTTGTATTTGAATATATTCCTTTTTCCACTATTACCCTCTTAGCGCTCCGAATGTCCACTTGCATTTTCTACAGAAAGAGTGTTCAGAACTGCGCAATCAAAAGTATGGTTTAACTCTGTTAGCTTAATGAACATATCAGAAATAAGTTTCACACAATGCTTCTGTGTAGTTTTTATTTGAAGATATTATTTTTCCCAATATAGGCCTCTTAGCGCTCAGAATGTCCAATTGCAGTTTCTACAGAAAGAGTGTTTCAGAAAGGCTTAATCAAATGTAAGGTTCAACTCTGTTAGTTGAATGCACAGAACAGAAAGAAGTTTCATACAATGCTTCTGTGTAGTTTATATTTGAACATATTCTTTTTTCCACTATTACCCACTTAGCGCTACGAATGTCCAGTTGCATTTTCTACAGACAGAGTGTTTCAAAACTGCTCAATCAAAAGTATGGTTTAACTCTGTTAGCTGAATGCTCAGATCAGAAAGAAGTTTCGCAGAATGCTTCTGTGTAGTTTATATTTGAATATATTCCTTTTTCCACTACTACTCTCTTAGCGCTCCAAATGTCCAGTTGCATTTTCTACAGAAAGAGTGTTCAGATCTGCTCAATCAAAAGTATGGTTTCACTCTGTTAGCTGAATGCACAGATCAGAAAGAAGTTTCACAGAATGATTCTGTGTAGTTTATATTTGGAGACATTCCTTTTTCCACTATTACACTCTTAGCGCTCCGAATCTCCACTTGCATTTTCTGCATAAAGAGTGTTTGAGAACGGCTCAATCAAAAGTAAGGTTCAACTGTTTTAGTTGAACAAACAGAACAGAAAGAAGTTTCACACAATTCTTCTGTGTAGTTTTTATTTGTAGACATTCATTTTCCCAATATAGGCCTCTTAGCGCTCAGAATGTCCAATTGCAGTTTCTACAGAAAGAGTGTTTCAGAAAGGCTCAATCAAATGTAAGGTTCAACTCTGTTAGTTGAATGCACAGAACAGAAAGAAGTTTCATACAATGCTTCTGTGTAGTTTATATTTGAACATATTCTTTTTTCCACTATTACCCACTTAGCGCTACGAATGTCCAGTTGCATTTTCTACAGACAGAGTGTTTCAAAACTGCTCAATCAAAAGTATGGTTTAACTCTGTTAGCTGAATGCTCAGATCAGAAAGAAGTTTCACAGAATGCTTCTGTGTAGTTTATATTTGAATATATTACTTTTTCCACTACTACGCTCTTAGCGCTCCAAATGTGCAGTTGCATTTTCTACAGAAAGAGTGTTCAGATCTGCTCAATCAAAAGTATGGTTTAACTCTGTTAGCTGAATGCACAGATCAGAAAGAAGTTTCCCCGAATGATTCTGTGTAGTTTATATTTGAAGACATTCCTTTTTCCACTATTACCCTCTTAGCGCTCCGAATCTCCACTTGCATTTTCTACAAAATGAGTGTTTCATAACTGCTCAATCAAAAATATGTTTTATCTCTGTTAACTGAATTTACAGATCAGAAATAAGTTTCACAGAATGCATCTGTGTAGTTTTTATTTGAAGATATTCTTTTTCCCAATGTAGGCCGCTTAGCGCTTAGCATGTCCAATTGCAGTTTCTACAGAAAGAGTGTTTCAGAACGGCTCAATCAAAAGTAAGGTTCAACTCTGTTAGTTGAATGCACAGAACAGAAAGTATTTTCACAGAATGCTACTGTGTAGTTTATATTTGAATATATTCCTTTTTCCACTATTACCCTCTTAGCGCTCCGAATGTCCACTTGCATTTTCTACAGAAAGAGTGTTCAGAACTGCGCAATCAAAAGTATGGTTTAACTCTGTTAGCTTAATGAACATATAAGAAATAAGTTTCACACAATGCTTCTGTGTAGTTTTTATTTGAAGATATTATTTTTCCCAATATAGTCCTCTTAGCGCTCAGAATGTCCAATTTCAGTTTCTACAGAAAGAGTGTTTCAGAAAGGCTCAATCAAAAGTAAGGTTCAACTCTGTTGGTTGAATGCACAGAACAGAAAGAAGTTTCATACAATGCTTCTGTGTAGTTTATATTTGAACATATTCTTTTTTCCACTATTACCCACTTAGCGCTACGAATGTCCAGTTGCATTTTCTACAGACAGAGTGTTTCAAAACTGCTCAATCAAAAGTATGGTTTAACTCTGTTAGCTGAATGCTCAGATCAGAAAGAAGTTTCACAGAATGCTTCTGTGTAGTTTATATTTGAATATATTCCTTTTTCCACTACTACTCTCTTAGCGCTCCAAATGTCCAGTTGCATTTTCTACAGAAAGAGTGTTCAGATCTGCTCAATCAAAAGTATGGTTTAACTCTGTTAGCTGAATGCACAGATCAGAAAGAAGTTTCACAGAATGATTCTGTGTAGTTTATATTTGGATACATTCCTTTTTCCACTATTACCCTCTTAGGGCTCCGAATCTCCACTTGCATTTTCTACAGAAAGAGTGTTTCAGAACGGCTCAATCAAAACTAAAGTTCAACTCTTTTAGTTGAACAAACAGAACAGAAAGAAGTTTCACACAATTCTTCTGTGTAGTTTTTATTTTTAGACATTCTTTTTCCCAATATAGGCCTCTTAGCCCTCAGAATGTCCAATTGCAGTTTCTACAGAAAGAGTGTTTCAGAACGGCTCAATCAAAAGTAAGGTTCAACCCTGTTAGTTGAATGCACAGAACAGAAAGAAGTTTCATACAATGCTTCTGTGTAGTTTATATTTGAACATATTCTTTTTTCCACTATTACCCACTTAGCGCTACGAATGTCCAGTTGCATTTTCTACAGACAGAGTGTTTCAAAACTGCTCAATCAAAATTATGGTTTAACTCTGTTAGCTGAATGCTCAGATCAGAAAGAAGTTTCACAGAATGCTTCTGTGTAGTTTATATTTGAATATATTCCTTTTTCCACTACTACTCTCTTAGCGCTCCAAATGTCCAGTTGCATTTTCTACAGAAAGAGTGTTCAGATCTGCTCCATCAAAAGTATGGTTTAACTCTGTTAGCTGAATGCACAGATCAGAAAGAAGTTTCACAGAATGATTCTGTGTAGTTTATATTTGGAGACATTCCTTTTTCCACTATTACCCTCTTAGCGCTCCGAATCTCCACTTGCATTTTCTACAGAAAGAGTGTTTCAGAACGGCTCAATCAAAACTAAGGTTCAACTCTTTTAGTTGAACAAACAGAACAGAAAGAAGTTTCACACAATTCTTCTGTGTAGTTTTTATTTGTAGACATTCTTTTTCCCAATATAGGCCTCTTAGCGCTCAGAATGTCCAATTGCAGTTTCTACAGAAAGAGTGTTTCAGAACGGCTCAATCAAAAGTAAGGTTCAACCCTGTTAGTTGAATGCACAGAACAGAAAGAAGTTTCATACAATGCTTCTGTGCAGTTTATATTTGAACATATTCTTTTTTCCACTATTACCCACTTAGCGCTACGAATGTCCAGTTGCATTTTCTACAGACAGAGTGTTTCAAAACTGCTCAATCAAAAGTATGGTTTAACTCTGTTAGCTGAATGCTCAGATCAGAAAGAAGTTTCACAGAATGCTTCTGTGTAGTTTATATTTGAATATATTCCTTTTTGCACTACTACGCTCTTAGCGCTCCAAATGTCCAGTTGCATTTTCTACAGAAAGAGTGTTCAGATCTGCTCAATCAAAAGTATGGTTTAACTCTGTTAGCTGAATGCACAGATCAGAAAGAAGTTTCAGCGAATGATTCTGTGTAGTTTATATTTGAAGACATTCCTTTTTCCACTATTACCCTCTTAGCGCTCCGAATCTCCACTTGCATTTTCTACAAAAAGAGTGTTTCATAACTGCTCAATCAAAAATATGTTTTATCTCTGTTAACTGAATTTACAGATCAGAAATAAGTTTCACAGAATGCATCTGTGTAGTTTTTATTTGAAGATATTCTTTTTCCCAATGTAGGCCTCTTAGCGCTTAGCATGTCCAATTGCAGTTTCTACAGAAAGAGTGTTTCAGAACGGCTCAATCAAAAGTAAGGTTCAACTCTGTTAGTTGAATGCACAGAACAGAAAGTATTTTCACAGAATGCTACTGCGTAGTTTATATTTGAATATATTCCTTTTTCCACTATTACCCTCTTAGCGCTCCGAATGTCCACTTGCATTTTCTACAGAAAGAGTGTTCAGAACTGCGCAATCAAAAGTATGGTTTAACTCTGTTAGCTTAATGAACATATCAGAAATAAGTTTCACACAATGCTTCTGTGTAGTTTTTATTTGAAGATATTATTTTTCCCAATATAGGCCTCCTAGCGCTCAGAATATCCAATTGCAGTTTCTACAGAAAGAGTGTTTCAGAAAGTCTCAATCAAATGTAAGGTTCAACTCTGTTAGTTGAATGCACAGAACAGAAAGAAGTTTCATACAATGCTTCTGTGTAGTTTATATTTGAACATATTCTTTTTTCCACTATTACCCACTTAGCGCTACGAATGTCCAGTTGCATTTTCTACAGATAGAGTGTTTCAAAACTGCTCAATCAAAAGTATGGTTTAATCCTGTTAGCTGAATGCTCAGATCAGAAAGAAGTTTCACAGAATGCTTCTGTGTAGTTTATATTTGAATATATTCCTTTTTCCACTACTACTCTCTTAGCGCTCCAAATGTCCAGTTGCATTTTCTACAGAAAGAGTGTTCAGATCTGCTCAATCAAAAGTATGGTTTAACTCTGTTAGCTGAATGCACAGATCAGAAAGAAGTTTCACAGAATGATTCTGTGTAGTTTATATTTGGAGACATTCCTTTTTCCACTATTACCCTCTTAGCGCTCCGAATCTCCACTTGCATTTTCTACAGAAAGAGTGTTTCAGAGCGGTTCAATCAAAACTAAGGTTCAACTCTTTTAGTTGAACAAACAGAACAGAAAGAAGTTTCACACAATTTTTCTGTGTAGTTTTTATTTGTAGGCAATCTTTTTCCCAATATAGGCCTCTTAGCGCTCAGAATTTCCTATTGCAGTTTCTACAGAAAGAGTGTTTCAGAACGGCTCAATCAAAAGTAAGGTTCAACCCTGTTAGTTGAATGCACAGAACAGAAAGAAGTTTCATACAATGCTTCTGTGTAGTTTATATTTGAACATATTCTTTTTTCCACTATTACCCACTTAGCGCTACGAATGTCCAGTTGCATTTTCTACAGACAGAGTGTTTCAAAACTGCTCAATCAAAAGTATGGTTTAACTCTGTTACCTGAATGCTCAGATCAGAAAGAAGTTTCACAGAATGCTTCTGTGTAGTTTATATTTGAATATATTCCTTTTTCCACTACTACTCTCTTAGCGCTCCAAATGTCCAGTTGCATTTTCTACAGAAAGAGTGTTCAGATCTGCTCCATCAAAAGCATGGTTTAACTCTGTTAGCTGAATGCACAGATCAGAAAGAAGTTTCACAGAATGATTCTGTGTAGTTTATATTTGGAGACATTCCTTTTTCCACTATTACCCTCTTAGCGCTCCGAATCTCCACTTGCATTTTCTACAGAAAGAGTGTTTCAGAACGGCTCAATCAAAACTAAGGTTCAACTCTTTTAGTTGAACAAACAGAACAGAAAGAAGTTTCACACAATTCTTCTGTGTAGTTTTTATTTGTAGACATTCTTTTTCCCAATATAGGCCTCTTAGCGCTCAGAATGTCCAATTGCAGTTTCTACAGAAAGAGTGTTTCAGAACGGCTCAATCAAAAGTAAGGTTCAACCCTGTTAGTTGAATGCACAGAACAGAAAGAAGTTTCATACAATGCTTCTGTGCAGTTTATATTTGAACATATTCTTTTTTCCACTATTACCCACTTAGCGCTACGAATGTCCAGTTGCATTTTCTACAGACAGAGTGTTTCAAAACTGCTCAATCAAAAGTATGGTTTAACTCTGTTAGCTGAATGCTCAGATCAGAAAGAAGTTTCACAGAATGCTTCTGTGTAGTTTATATTTGAATATATTACTTTCTCCACTACTACGCTCTTAGCGCTCCAAATGTGCAGTTGCATTTTCTACAGAAAGAGTGTTCAGATCTGCTCAATCAAAAGTATGGTTTAACTCTGTTAGCTGAATGCACAGATCAGAAAGAAGTTTCCCCGAATGATTCTGTGTAGTTTATATTTGAAGACATTCCTTTTTCCACTCTTACCCTATTAGCGCTCCGAATCTCCACTTGCATTTTCTACAAAATGAGTGTTTCATAACTGCTCAATCAAAAATATGTTTTATCTCTGTTAACTGAATTTACAGATCAGAAATAAGTTTCACAGAATGCATCTGTGTAGTTTTTATTTGAAGATATTCTTTTTCCCAATGTAGGCCGCTTAGCGCTTAGCATGTCCAATTGCAGTTTCTACAGAAAGAGTGTTTCAGAACGGCTCAATCAAAAGTAAGGTTCAACTCTGTTAGTTGAATGCAAAGAACAGAAAGAATTTTCACAGAATGCTACTGTGTAGTTTATATTTGAATATATTCCTTTTTCCACTATTACCCTCTTAGCGCTCCGAATGTCCACTTGCATTTTCTACAGAAAGAGTGTTCAGAACTGCGCAATCAAAAGTATGGTTTAACTCTGTTAGCTTAATGAACATATCAGAAATAAGTTTCACACAATGCTTCTGTGTAGTTTTTATTTGAAGATATTATTTTTCCCAATATAGTCCTCTTAGCGCTCAGAATGTCCAATTGCAGTTTCTACAGAAAGAGTGTTTCAGAAAGGCTCAATCAAAAGTAAGGGTCAACTCTGTTAGTTGAATGCACAGAACAGAAAGAAGTTTCATACAATGCTTCTGTGTAGTTTATATTTGAACATATTCTTTTTTCCACTATTACCCACTTAGCGCTACGAATGTCCAGTTGCATTTTCTACAGACAGAGTGTTTCAAAACTGCTCAATCAAAAGTATGGTTTAACTCTGTTAGCTGAATGCTCAGATCAGAAAGAAGTTTCACAGAATACTTCTGTGTAGTTTATATTTGAATATATTCCTTTTTCCACTACTACTCTCTTAGCGCTCCAAATGTCCAGTTGCATTTTCTACAGAAAGAGTGTTCAGATCTGCTCAATCAAAAGTATGGTTTAACTCTGTTAGCTGAATGCACAGATCAGAAAGAAGTTTCACAGAATGATTCTGTGTAGTTTATATTTGGAGACATTCCTTTTTCCACTATTACCCTCTTAGGGCTCCGAATCTCCACTTGCATTTTCTACAGAAAGAGTGTTTCAGAACGGCTCAATCAAAACTAAAGTTCAACTCTTTTAGTTGAACAAACAGAACAGAAAGATGTTTCACACAATTCTTCTGTGTAGTTTTTATTTGTAGACATTCTTTTTCCCAATATAGGCCTCTTAGCGCTCAGAATGTCCAATAGCAGTTTCTACAGAAAGAGTGTTTCAGAACGGCTCAATCAAAAGTAAGGTTCAACCCTGTTAGTTGAATGCACAGAACAGAAAGAAGTTTCATACAATGCTTCTGTGTAGTTTATATTTGAACATATTCTTTTTTCCACTATTACCCACTTAGCGCTACGAATGTCCAGTTGCATTTTCTACAGACAGAGTGTTTCAAAACTGCTCAATCAAAAGTATGGTTTAACTCTGTTAGCTGAATGCTCAGATCAGAAAGAAGTTTCACAGAATGCTTCTGTGTAGTTTATATTTGAATATATTCCTTTTTCCACTACTACTCTCTTAGCGCTCCAAATGTCCAGTTGCATTTTCTACAGAAAGAGTGTTCAGATCTGCTCAATCAAAAGTATGGTTTAACTCTGTTAGCTGAATGCACAGATCATAAAGAAGTTTCACCGAATGTTTCTGTGTAGTTTATATTTGAAGACATTCCTTTTTCCACTATTACCCTCTTAGCGCTCCGAATCTCCACTTGCATTTTCTACAAAAAGAGTGTTTCATAACTGCTCAATCAAAAATATGTTTTATCTCTGTTAACTGAATTTACAGATCAGAAATAAGTTTCACAGAATGCATCTGTGTAGTTTTTATTTGAAGATATTCTTTTTCCCAATGTAGGCCTCTTAGCGCTTAGCATGTCCAATTGCAGTTTCTACAGAAAGAGTGTTTCAGAACGGCTCAATCAAAAGTAAGTTTCAACTCTGTTAGTTGAAAGCACAGAACAGAAAGAATTTTCACAGAATGCTACTGTGTAGTTTGTATTTGAATATATTCCTTTTTCCACTATTACCCTCTTAGCGCTCCGAATGTCCACTTGCATTTTCTACAGAAAGAGTGTTCAGAACTGCGCAATCAAAAGTATGGTTTAACTCTGTTAGCTTAATGAACATATCAGAAATAAGTTTCACACAATGCTTCTGTGTAGTTTTTATTTGAAGATATTATTTTTCCCAATATAGGCCTCTTAGCGCTCAGAATGTCCAATTGCAGTTTCTACAGAAAGAGTGTTTCAGAAAGGCTTAATCAAATGTAAGGTTCAACTCTGTTAGTTGAATGCACAGAACAGAAAGAAGTTTCATACAATGCTTCTGTGTAGTTTATATTTGAACATATTCTTTTTTCCACTATTACCCACTTAGCGCTACGAATGTCCAGTTGCATTTTCTACAGACAGAGTGTTTCAAAACTGCTCAATCAAAAGTATGGTTTAACTCTGTTAGCTGAATGCTCAGATCAGAAAGAAGTTTCGCAGAATGCTTCTGTGTAGTTTATATTTGAATATATTCCTTTTTCCACTACTACTCTCTTAGCGCTCCAAATGTCCAGTTGCATTTTCTACAGAAAGAGTGTTCAGATCTGCTCAATCAAAAGTATGGTTTCACTCTGTTAGCTGAATGCACAGATCAGAAAGAAGTTTCACAGAATGATTCTGTGTAGTTTATATTTGGAGACATTCCTTTTTCCACTATTACACTCTTAGCGCTCCGAATCTCCACTTGCATTTTCTGCATAAAGAGTGTTTGAGAACGGCTCAATCAAAAGTAAGGTTCAACTCTTTTAGTTGAACAAACAGAACAGAAAGAAGTTTCACACAATTCTTCTGTGTAGTTTTTATTTGTAGACATTCATTTTCCCAATATAGGCCTCTTAGCGCTCAGAATGTCCAATTGCAGTTTCTACAGAAAGAGTGTTTCAGAAAGGCTCAATCAAATGTAAGGTTCAACTCTGTTAGTTGAATGCACAGAACAGAAAGAAGTTTCATACAATGCTTCTGTGTAGTTTATATTTGAACATATTCTTTTTTCCACTATTACCCACTTAGCGCTACGAATGTCCAGTTGCATTTTCTACAGACAGAGTGTTTCAAAACTGCTCAATCAAAAGTATGGTTTAACTCTGTTAGCTGAATGCTCAGATCAGAAAGAAGTTTCACAGAATGCTTCTGTGTAGTTTATATTTGAATATATTACTTTTTCCACTACTACGCTCTTAGCGCTCCAAATGTGCAGTTGCATTTTCTACAGAAAGAGTGTTCAGATCTGCTCAATCAAAAGTATGGTTTAACTCTGTTAGCTGAATGCACAGATCAGAAAGAAGTTTCCCCGAATGATTCTGTGTAGTTTATATTTGAAGACATTCCTTTTTCCACTATTACCCTCTTAGCGCTCCGAATCTCCACTTGCATTTTCTACAAAATGAGTGTTTCATAACTGCTCAATCAAAAATATGTTTTATCTCTGTTAACTGAATTTACAGATCAGAAATAAGTTTCACAGAATGCATCTGTGTAGTTTTTATTTGAAGATATTCTTTTTCCCAATGTAGGCCGCTTAGCGCTTAGCATGTCCAATTGCAGTTTCTACAGAAAGAGTGTTTCAGAACGGCTCAATCAAAAGTAAGGTTCAACTCTGTTAGTTGAATGCACAGAACAGAAAGTATTTTCACAGAATGCTACTGTGTAGTTTATATTTGAATATATTCCTTTTTCCACTATTACCCTCTTAGCGCTCCGAATGTCCACTTGCATTTTCTACAGAAAGAGTGTTCAGAACTGCGCAATCAAAAGTATGGTTTAACTCTGTTAGCTTAATGAACATATAAGAAATAAGTTTCACACAATGCTTCTGTGTAGTTTTTATTTGAAGATATTATTTTTCCCAATATAGTCCTCTTAGCGCTCAGAATGTCCAATTGCAGTTTCTACAGAAAGAGTGTTTCAGAAAGGCTCAATCAAAAGTAAGGTTCAACTCTGTTGGTTGAATGCACAGAACAGAAAGAAGTTTCATACAATGCTTCTGTGTAGTTTATATTTGAACATATTCTTTTTTCCACTATTACCCACTTAGCGCTACGAATGTCCAGTTGCATTTTCTACAGACAGAGTGTTTCAAAACTGCTCAATCAAAAGTATGGTTTAACTCTGTTAGCTGAATGCTCAGATCAGAAAGAAGTTTCACAGAATGCTTCTGTGTAGTTTATATTTGAATATATTCCTTTTTCCACTACTACTCTCTTAGCGCTCCAAATGTCCAGTTGCATTTTCTACAGAAAGAGTGTTCAGATCTGCTCAATCAAAAGTATGGTTTAACTCTGTTAGCTGAATGCACAGATCAGAAAGAAGTTTCACAGAATGATTCTGTGTAGTTTATATTTGGATACATTCCTTTTTCCACTATTACCCTCTTAGGGCTCCGAATCTCCACTTGCATTTTCTACAGAAAGAGTGTTTCAGAACGGCTCAATCAAAACTAAAGTTCAACTCTTTTAGTTGAACAAACAGAACAGAAAGAAGTTTCACACAATTCTTCTGTGTAGTTTTTATTTTTAGACATTCTTTTTCCCAATATAGGCCTCTTAGCCCTCAGAATGTCCAATTGCAGTTTCTACAGAAAGAGTGTTTCAGAACGGCTCAATCAAAAGTAAGGTTCAACCCTGTTAGTTGAATGCACAGAACAGAAAGAAGTTTCATACAATGCTTCTGTGTAGTTTATATTTGAACATATTCTTTTTTCCACTATTACCCACTTAGCGCTACGAATGTCCAGTTGCATTTTCTACAGACAGAGTGTTTCAAAACTGCTCAATCAAAATTATGGTTTAACTCTGTTAGCTGAATGCTCAGATCAGAAAGAAGTTTCACTGAATGCTTCTGTGTAGTTTATATTTGAATATATTCCTTTTTCCACTACTACTCTCTTAGCGCTCCAAATGTCCAGTTGCATTTTCTACAGAAAGAGTGTTCAGATCTGCTCAATCAAAAGTATGGTTTAACTCTGTTAGCTGAATGCACAGATCAGAAAGAAGTTTCACCGAATGATTCTGTGTAGTTTATATTTGAAGACATTCCTTTTTCCACTATTAACCTCTTAGCGCTCCGAATCTCCACTTGCATTTTCTACAAAAAGATTGTTTCATAACTGCTCAATCAAAAATATGTTTTATCTCTGTTAACTGAATTTACAGATCAGAAATAAGTTTCACAGAATGCATCTGTGTAGTTTTTATTTGAAGATATTCTTTTTCCCAATGTAGGCCTCTTAGCGCTTAGCATGTCCAATTGCAGTTTCTACAGAAAGAGTGTTTCAGAACGGCTCAATCAAAAGTAAGGTTCAACTCTGTTAGTTGAAAGCACAGAACAGAAAGAATTTTCACAGAATGCTACTGTGTAGTTTGTATTTGAATATATTCCTTTTTCCACTATTACCCTCTTAGCGCTCCGAATGTCCACTTGCATTTTCTACAGAAAGAGTGTTCAGAACTGCGCAATCAAAAGTATGGTTTAACTCTGTTAGCTTAATGAACATATCAGAAATAAGTTTCACACAATGCTTCTGTGTAGTTTTTATTTGAAGATATTATTTTTCCCAATGTAGGCCTCTTAGCGCTCAGAATGTCCAATTGCAGTTTCTACAGAAAGAGTGTTTCAGAAAGGCTCAATCAAATGTAAGGTTCAACTCTGTTAGTTGAATGCACAGAACAGAAAGAAGTTTCATACAATGCTTCTGTGTAGTTTATATTTGAACATATTCTTTTTTCCACTATTACCCACTTAGCGCTACGAATGTCCAGTTGCATTTTCTACAGATAGAGTGTTTCAAAACTGCTCAATCAAAAGTATGGTTTAACTCTGTTAGCTGAATGCTCAGATCAGAAAGAAGTTTCACAGAATGCTTCTGTGTAGTTTATATTTGAATATATTCCTTTTTCCACTACTACTCTCTTAGCGCTCCAAATGTCCAGTTGCATTTTCTACAGAAAGAGTGTTCAGATCTGCTCAATCAAAAGTATGGTTTAACTCTGTTAGCTGAATGCACAGATCAGAAAGAAGTTTCACAGAATGATTCTGTGTAGTTTATATTTGGAGACATTACTTTTTCCACTATTACCCTCTTAGCGCTCCGAATCTCCACTTGCATTTTCTACAGAAAGAGTGTTTCAGAACGGCTCAATCAAAACTAAGGTTCAACTCTTTTAGTTGAACAAACAGAACAGAAAGAAGTTTCACACAATTCTTCTGTGTAGTTTTTATTTGTAGACATTCTTTTTCCCAATATAGGCCTCTTAGCGCTCAGAATGTCCAATTGCAGTTTCTACAGAAAGAGTGTTTCAGAACGGCTCAATCAAAAGTAAGGTTCAACTCTGTTAGTTGAATGCACAGAACAGAAAGAAGTTTCATACAATGCTTCTGTGCAGTTTATATTTGAACATATTCTTTTTTCCACTATTACCCACTTAGCGCTACGAATGTCCAGTTGCATTTTCTACAGACAGAGTGTTTCAAAACTGCTCAATCAAAAGTATGGTTTAACTCTGTTAGCTGAATGCTCAGATCAGAAAGAAGTTTCACAGAATGCTTCTGTGTAGTTTATATTTGAATATATTACTTTTTCCACTACTACGCTCTTAGCGCTCCAAATGTCCAGTTGCATTTTCTACAGAAAGAGTGTTCAGATCTGCTCAATCAAAAGTATGGTTTAACTCTGTTAGCTGAATGCACAGATCAGAAAGAAGTTTCCCCGAATGATTCTGTGTAGTTTATATTTGAAGATATTCCTTTTTCCACTATTACCCTCTTAGCGCTCCGAATCTCCACTTGCATTTTCTACAAAATGAGTGTTTCATAACTGCTCAATCAAAAATATGTTTTATCTCTGTTAACTGAATTTACAGATCAGAAATAAGTTTCACAGAATGCATCTGTGTAGTTTTTATTTGAAGATATTCTTTTTCCCAATGTAGGCCGCTTAGCGCTTAGCATGTCCAATTGCAGTTTCTACAGAAAGAGTGTTTCAGAACGGCTCAATCAAAAGTAAGGTTCAACTCTGTTAATTGAATGCACAGAACAGAAAGAATTTTCACAGAATGCTACTGTGTAGTTTATATTTGAATATATTCCTTTTTCCACTATTACCCTCTTAGCGCTCCGAATGTCCACTTGCATTTTCTACAGAAAGAGTGTTCAGAACTGCGCAATCAAAAGTATGGTTTAACTCTGTTAGCTTAATGAACATATCAGAAATAAGTTTCACACAATGCTTCTGTGTAGTTTTTATTTGAAGATATTATTTTTCCCAATATAGTCCTCTTAGCGCTCAGAATGTCCAATTGCAGTTTCTACAGAAAGAGTGTTTCAGAAAGGCTCAATCAAAAGTAAGGTTCAACTCTGTTAGTTGAATGCACAGAACAGAAAGTAGTTTCATACAATGCTTCTGTGTAGTTTATATTTGAACATATTCTTTTTTCCACTATTACCCACTTAGCGCTACGAATGTCCAGTTGCATTTTCTACAGACAGAGTGTTTCAAAACTGCTCAATCAAAAGTATGGTTTAACTCTGTTAGCTGAATGCTCAGATCAGAAAGAAGTTTCACAGAATGTTTCTGTGTAGTTTATATTTGAATATATTCCTTTTTCCACTACTACTCTCTTAGCGCTCCAAATGTCCAGTTGCATTTTCTACAGAAAGAGTGTTCAGATCTGCTCAATCAAAAGTATGGTTTAACTCTGTTAGCTGAATGCACAGATCAGAAAGAAGTTTCACAGAATGATTCTGTGTAGTTTATATTTGGAGACATTCCTTTTTCCACTATTACCCTCTTAGGGCTCCGAATCTCCACTTGCATTTTCTACAGAAAGAGTGTTTCAGAACGGCTCAATCAAAACAAAAGTTCAACTCTTTTAGTTGAACAAACAGAACAGAAAGAAGTTTCACACAATTCTTCTGTGTAGTTTTTATTTGTAGACATTCTTTTTCCCAATATAGGCCTCTTAGCGCTCAGAATGTCCAATAGCAGTTTCTACAGAAAGAGTGTTTCAGAACGGCTCAATCAAAAGTAAGGTTCAACCCTGTTAGTTGAATGCACAGAACAGAAAGAAGTTTCATACAATGCTTCTGTGTAGTTTATATTTGAACATATTCTTTTTTCCACTATTACCCACTTAGCGCTACGAATGTCCAGTTGCATTTTCTACAGACAGAGTGTTTCAAAACTGCTCAATCAAAAGTATGGTTTAACTCTGTTAGCTGAATGCTCAGATCAGAAAGAAGTTTCACAGAATGCTTCTGTGTAGTTTATATTTGAATATATTCCTTTTTCCACTACTACTCTCTTAGCGCTCCAAATGTCCAGTTGCATTTTCTACAGAAAGAGTGTTCAGATCTGCTCAATCAAAAGTATGGTTTAACTCTGTTAGCTGAATGCACAGATCATAAAGAAGTTTCACCGAATGATTCTGTGTAGTTTATATTTGAAGACATTCCTTTTTCCACTATTACCCTCTTAGCGCTCCGAATCTCCACTTGCATTTTCTACAAAAAGAGTGTTTCATAACTGCTCAATCAAAAATATGTTTTATCTCTGTTAACTGAATTTACAGATCAGAAATAAGTTTCACAGAATGCATCTGTGTAGTTTTTATTTGAAGATATTCTTTTTCCCAATGTAGGCCTCTTAGCGCTTAGCATGTCCAATTGCAGTTTCTACAGAAAGAGTGTTTCAGAACGGCTCAATCAAAAGTAAGGTTCAACTCTGTTAGTTGAAAGCACAGAACAGAAAGAATTTTCACAGAATGCTACTGTGTAGTTTGTATTTGAATATATTCCTTTTTCCACTATTACCCTCTTAGCGCTCCGAATGTCCACTTGCATTTTCTACAGAAAGAGTGTTCAGAACTGCGCAATCAAAAGTATGGTTTAACTCTGTTAGCTTAATGAACATATCAGAAATAAGTTTCACACAATGCTTCTGTGTAGTTTTTATTTGAAGATATTATTTTTCCCAATATAGTCCTCTTAGCGCTCAGAATGTCCAATTGCAGTTTCTACAGAAAGAGTGTTTCAGAAAGGCTCAATCAAAAGTAAGTTCAACTCTGTTAGTTGAATGCACAGAACAGAAAGAAGTTTCATACAATGCTTCTGTGTAGTTTATATTTGAACATATTATTTTTTCCACTATTACCCACTTAGCGCTACGAATGTCCAGTTGCATTTTCTACAGACAGAGTGTTTCAAAACTGCTCAATCAAAAGTATGGTTTAACTCTGTTAGCTGAATGCTCAGATCAGAAAGAAGTTTCACAGAATGCTTCTGTGTAGTTTATATTTGAATATATTCCTTTTTCCACTACTACTCTCTTAGCGCTCCAAATGTCCAGTTGCATTTTCTACAGAAAGAGTGTTCAGATCTGCTCAATCAAAAGTATGGTTTAACTCTGTTAGCTGAATGCACAGATCAGAAAGAAGTTTCACAGAATGATTCTGTGTAGTTTACATTTGGAGACATTCCTTTCTCCACTATTACCCTCTTAGGGCTCCGAATCTCCACTTGCATTTTCTACAGAAAGAGTGTTTCAGAACGGCTCAATCAAAACTAAAGTTCAACTCTTTTAGTTGAACAAACAGAACAGAAAGAAGTTCCACACAATTCTTCTGTGTAGTTTTTATTTGTAGACATTATTTTTCCCAATATAGGCCTCTTAGCGCTCAGAATGTCCAATTGCAGTTTCTACAGAAAGAGTGTTTCAGAACGGCTCAATCAAAAGTAAGGTTCAACCCTGTTAGTTGAATGCACAGAACAGAAAGAAGTTTCATACAATGCTTCTGTGTAGTTTATATTTGAACATATTCTTTTTTCCACTATTACCCACTTAGCGCTACGAATGTCCAGTTGCATTTTCTACAGACAGAGTGTTTCAAAACTGCTCAATCAAAAGTACGGTTTAACTCTGTTAGCTGAATGCTCAGACCAGAAAGTAGTTTCACAGAATGCTTCTGTGTAGTTTATATTTGAATATATTCCGTTTTCCACTACTACGCTCTTAGCGCTCCAAATGTCCAGTTGCATTTTCTACAGAAAGAGTGTTCAGATCTGCTCAATCAAAAGTATGGTTTAACTCTGTTAGCTGAATGCACAGATCAGAAAGAAGTTTCCCCGAATGATTCTGTGTAGTTTATATTTGAAGACATTCCTTTTTCCACTATTACCCTCTTAGCGCTCCGAATCTCCACTTGCATTTTCTACAAAAAGATTGTTTCATAACTGCTCAATCAAAAATATGTTTTATCTCTGTTAACTGAATTTACAGATCAGAAATAAGTTTCACAGAATGCATCTGTGTAGTTTTTATTTGAAGATATTCTTTTTCCCAATGTAGGCCTCTTAGCGCTTAGCATGTCCAATTGCAGTTTCTACAGAAAGAGTGTTTCAGAACGGCTCAATCAAAAGTAAGGTTCAACTCTGTTAGTTGAATGCACAGAACAGAAAGAATTTTCACAGAATGCTACTGTGTAGTTTATATTTGAATATATTCCTTTTTCCACTATTACCCTCTTAGCGCTCCGAATGTCCACTTGCATTTTCTACAGAAAGAGTGTTCAGAACTGCGCAATCAAAAGTATGGTTTAACTCTGTTATCTTAATAAACATATCAGAAATAAGTTTCACAAAATGCTTCTGTGTAGTTTTTATTTGAAGATATTATTTTTCCCAATAGAGGCCTCTTAGCGCTCAGAATGTCCAATTGCAGTTTCTACAGAAAGAGTGTTTCAGAAAGGCTCAATCAAAAGTAAGGTTCAACTCTGTTAGTTGAATGCACAGAACAGAAAGAAGTTTCATACAATGCTTCTGTGTAGTTTATATTTGAACATATTCTTTTTTCCACTATTACCCACTTAGCGCTACGAATGTCCAGTTGCATTTTCTACAGACAGAGTGTTTCAAAACTGCTCAATCAAAGTATGGTTTAACTCTGTTAGCTGAATGCTCAGATCAGAAAGAAGTTTCACAGAATGCTTCTGTGTAGTTTATATTTGAATATATTCCTTTTTCCACTACTACTCTCTTAGCGCTCCAAATGTCCAGTTGCATTTTCTACAGAAAGAGTGTTCAGATCTGCTCAATCTAAAGTATGGTTTAACTCTGTTAGCTGAATGCACAGATCAGAAAGTAGTTTCACAGAATGATTCTGTGTAGTTTATATTTGGAGACATTCTTTTTTCCACTAATACCCTCTTAGCGCTCCGAATCTCCACTTGCATTTTCTACAGAAAGAGTGTTTCAGAACGGCTCAATCAAAACTAAGGTTCAACTCTTTTAGTTGAACAAACAGAACAGAAAGAAGTTTCACACAATTCTTCTGTGTAGTTTTTATTTGTAGACATTCTTTTTCCCAATATAGGGCTCTTAGCGCTCAGAATGTCCAATTGCAGTTTCTACAGAAAGAGTGTTTCAGAACGGCTCAATCAAAAGTAAGGTTCAACTCTGTTAGTTGAATGCACAGAACAGAAAGATGTTTCATACAATACTTCTGTGTAGTTTATATTTGAACGTATTCTTTTTTCCACTATTACCCACTTAGCGCTACGAATGTCTAGTTGCATTTTCTACAGACAGAGTGTTTCAAAACTGCTCAATCAAAAGTATGGTTTAACTCTGTTAGCTGAATGCTCAGATCAGAAAGAAGTTTCACAGAATGCTTCTGTGTAGTTTATATTTGAATATATTCCTTTTTGCACTACTACGCTCTTAGCGCTCCAAATGTCCAGTTGCATTTTCTACAGAAAGAGTGTTCAGATCTGCTCAATCAAAAGTATGGTTTAACTCTGTTAGCTGAATGCACAGATCAGAAAGAAGTTTCAGCGAATGATTCTGTGTAGTTTATATTTGAAGACATTCCTTTTTCCACTATTACCCTCTTAGCGCTCCGAATCTCCACTTGCATTTTCTACAAAAAGAGTGTTTCATAACTGCTCAATCAAAAATATGTTTTATCTCTGTTAACTGAATTTACAGATCAGAAATAAGTTTCACAGAATGCATCTGTGTAGTTTTTATTTGAAGATATTCTTTTTCCCAATGTAGGCCTCTTAGCGCTTAGCATGTCCAATTGCAGTTTCTACAGAAAGAGTGTTTCAGAACGGCTCAATCAAAAGTAAGGTTCAACTCTGTTAGTTGAATGCACAGAACAGAAAGTATTTTCACAGAATGCTACTGTGTAGTTTATATTTGAATATATTCCTTTTTCCACTATTACCCTCTTAGCGCTCCGAATGTCCACTTGCATTTTCTACAGAAAGAGTGTTAAGAACTGCGCAATCAAAAGTATGGTTTAACTCTGTTAGCTTAATGAACATATCAGAAATAAGTTTCACACAATGCTTCTGTGTAGTTTTTATTTGAAGATATTATTTTTCCCAATATAGGCCTCCTAGCGCTCAGAATGTCCAATTGCAGTTTCTACAGAAAGAGTGTTTCAGAAAGTCTCAATCAAATGTAAGGTTCAACTCTGTTAGTTGAATGCACAGAACAGAAAGAAGTTTCATACAATGCTTCTGTGTAGTTTATATTTGAACATATTCTTTTTTCCACTATTACCCACTTAGCGCTACGAATGTCCAGTTGCATTTCCTACAGATAGAGTGTTTCAAAACTGCTCAATCAAAAGTATGGTTTAACTCTGTTAGCTGAATGCTCAGATCAGAAAGAAGTTTCACAGAATGCTTCTGTGTAGTTTATATTTGAATATATTCCTTTTTCCACTACTACTCTCTTAGCGCTCCAAATGTCCAGTTGCATTTTCTACAGAAAGAGTGTTCAGATCTGCTCAATCAAAAGTATGGTTTAACTCTGTTAGCTGAATGCACAAATCAGAAAGAAGTTTCACAGAATGATTCTGTGTAGTTTATATTTGGAGACATTCCTTTTTCCACTATTACCCACTTAGGGCTCCGAATCTCCACTTGCATTTTCTACAGAAAGAGTGTTTCAGAACGGCTCAATCAAAACTAAAGTTCAACTCTTTTAGTTGAACAAACAGAACAGAAAAAATTTTCACACAATTCTTCTGTGTAGTTTTTATTTGTAGACATTCTTTTTCCCAATATAGGCCTCTTAGCGCTCAGAATGTCCAATTGCAGTTTCTACAGAAAGAGTGTTTCAGAACGGCTCAATCAAAAGTAAGGTTCAACCCTGTTAGTTGAATGCACAGAACAGAAAGAAGTTTCATACAATGCTTCTGTGTAGTTTATATTTGAACATATTCTTTTTTCCACTATTACCCACTTAGCGCTACGAATGTCCAGTTGCATTTTCTACAGACAGAGTGTTTCAAAACTGCTCAATCAAAAGTACGGTTTAACTCTGTTAGCTGAATGCTCAGACCAGAAAGAAGTTTCACAGAATGCTTCTGTGTAGTTTATATTTGAATATATTCCGTTTTCCACTACTACGCTCTTAGCGCTCCAAATGTCCAGTTGCATTTTCTACAGAAAGAGTGTTCAGATCTGCTCAATCAAAAGTATGGTTTAACTCTGTTAGCTGAATGCACAGATCAGAAAGAAGTTTCCCCGAATGATTCTGTGTAGTTTATATTTGAAGACATTCCTTTTTCCACTATTACCCTCTTAGCGCTCCGAATCTCCACTTGCATTTTCTACAAAAAGAGTGTTTCATAACTGCTCAATCAAAAATATGTTTTATCTCTGTTAACTGAATTTACAGATCAGAAATAAGTTTCACAGAATGCATCTGTGTAGTTTTTATTTGAAGATATTCTTTTTCCCAATGTAGGCCTCTTAGCGCTTAGCATGTCCAATTGCAGTTTCTACAGAAAGAGTGTTTCAGAACGGCTCAATCAAAAGTAAGGTTCAACTCTGTTAGTTGAATGCACAGAACAGAAAGAATTTTCACAGAATGCTACTGTGTAGTTTATATTTGAATATATTCCTTTTTCCACTATTACCCTCTTAGCGCTCCGAATGTCCACTTGCATTTTCTACAGAAAGAGTGTTCAGAACTGCGCAATCAAAAGTATGGTTTAACTCTGTTAGCTTAATGAACATATCAGAAATAAGTTTCACAAAATGCTTCTGTGTAGTTTTTATTTGAAGATATTATTTTTCCCAATATAGTCCTCTTAGCGCTCAGAATGTCCAATTGCAGTTTCTACAGAAAGAGTGTTTCAGAAAGGCTCAATCAAAAGTAAGGTTCAACTCTGTTAGTTGAATGCACAGAACAGAAAGAAGTTTCATACAATGCTTCTGTGTAGTTTATATTTGAACATATTCTTTTTTCCACTATTACCCACTTAGCGCTACGAATGTCCAGTTGCATTTTCTACAGATAGAGTGTTTCAAAACTGCTCAATCAAAAGTATGGTTTAACTCTGTTAGCTGAATGCTCAGATCAGAAAGAAGTTTCACAGAATGCTTCTGTGTAGTTTATATTTGAATATATTCCTTTTTCCACTACTACTCTCTTAGCGCTCCAAATGTCCAGTTGCATTTTCTACAGAAAGAGTGTTCAGATCTGCTCAATCAAAAGTATGGTTTAACTCTGTTAGCTGAATGCACAGATCAGAAAGAAGTTTCACAGAATGATTCTGTGTAGTTTATATTTGGAGACATTACTTTTTCCACTATTACCCTCTTAGCGCTCCGAATCTCCACTTGCATTTTCTACAGAAAGAGTGTTTCAGAACGGCTCAATCAAAACTAAGGTTCAACTCTTTTAGTTGAACAAACAGAACAGAAAGAAGTTTCACACAATTCTTCTGTGTAGTTTTTATTTGTAGACATTCTTTTTCCCAATATAGGCCTCTTAGCGCTCAGAATGTCCAATTGCAGTTTCTACAGAAAGAGTGTTTCAGAACGGCTCAATCAAAAGTAAGGTTCAACTCTGTTAGTTGAATGCACAGAACAGAAAGAAGTTTCATACAATGCTTCTGTGCAGTTTATATTTGAACATATTCTTTTTTCCACTATTACCCACTTAGCGCTACGAATGTCCAGTTGCATTTTCTACAGACAGAGTGTTTCAAAACTGCTCAATCAAAAGTATGGTTTAACTCTGTTAGCTGAATGCTCAGATCAGAAAGAAGTTTCACAGAATGCTTCTGTGTAGTTTATATTTGAATATATTACTTTTTCCACTACTACGCTCTTAGCGCTCCAAATGTCCAGTTGCATTTTCTACAGAAAGAGTGTTCAGATCTGCTCAATCAAAAGTATGGTTTAACTCTGTTAGCTGAATGCACAGATCAGAAAGAAGTTTCCCCGAATGATTCTGTGTAGTTTATATTTGAAGATATTCCTTTTTCCACTATTACCCTCTTAGCGCTCCGAATCTCCACTTGCATTTTCTACAAAATGAGTGTTTCATAACTGCTCAATCAAAAATATGTTTTATCTCTGTTAACTGAATTTACAGATCAGAAATAAGTTTCACAGAATGCATCTGTGTAGTTTTTATTTGAAGATATTCTTTTTCCCAATGTAGGCCGCTTAGCGCTTAGCATGTCCAATTGCAGTTTCTACAGAAAGAGTGTTTCAGAACGGCTCAATCAAAAGTAAGGTTCAACTCTGTTAATTGAATGCACAGAACAGAAAGAATTTTCACAGAATGCTACTGTGTAGTTTATATTTGAATATATTCCTTTTTCCACTATTACCCTCTTAGCGCTCCGAATGTCCACTTGCATTTTCTACAGAAAGAGTGTTCAGAACTGCGCAATCAAAAGTATGGTTTAACTCTGTTAGCTTAATGAACATATCAGAAATAAGTTTCACACAATGCTTCTGTGTAGTTTTTATTTGAAGATATTATTTTTCCCAATATAGTCCTCTTAGCGCTCAGAATGTCCAATTGCAGTTTCTACAGAAAGAGTGTTTCAGAAAGGCTCAATCAAAAGTAAGGTTCAACTCTGTTAGTTGAATGCACAGAACAGAAAGTAGTTTCATACAATGCTTCTGTGTAGTTTATATTTGAACATATTCTTTTTTCCACTATTACCCACTTAGCGCTACGAATGTCCAGTTGCATTTTCTACAGACAGAGTGTTTCAAAACTGCTCAATCAAAAGTATGGTTTAACTCTGTTAGCTGAATGCTCAGATCAGAAAGAAGTTTCACAGAATGTTTCTGTGTAGTTTATATTTGAATATATTCCTTTTTCCACTACTACTCTCTTAGCGCTCCAAATGTCCAGTTGCATTTTCTACAGAAAGAGTGTTCAGATCTGCTCAATCAAAAGTATGGTTTAACTCTGTTAGCTGAATGCACAGATCAGAAAGAAGTTTCACAGAATGATTCTGTGTAGTTTATATTTGGAGACATTCCTTTTTCCACTATTACCCTCTTAGGGCTCCGAATCTCCACTTGCATTTTCTACAGAAAGAGTGTTTCAGAACGGCTCAATCAAAACAAAAGTTCAACTCTTTTAGTTGAACAAACAGAACAGAAAGAAGTTTCACACAATTCTTCTGTGTAGTTTTTATTTGTAGACATTCTTTTTCCCAATATAGGCCTCTTAGCGCTCAGAATGTCCAATAGCAGTTTCTACAGAAAGAGTGTTTCAGAACGGCTCAATCAAAAGTAAGGTTCAACCCTGTTAGTTGAATGCACAGAACAGAAAGAAGTTTCATACAATGCTTCTGTGTAGTTTATATTTGAACATATTCTTTTTTCCACTATTACCCACTTAGCGCTACGAATGTCCAGTTGCATTTTCTACAGACAGAGTGTTTCAAAACTGCTCAATCAAAAGTATGGTTTAACTCTGTTAGCTGAATGCTCAGATCAGAAAGAAGTTTCACAGAATGCTTCTGTGTAGTTTATATTTGAATATATTCCTTTTTCCACTACTACTCTCTTAGCGCTCCAAATGTCCAGTTGCATTTTCTACAGAAAGAGTGTTCAGATCTGCTCAATCAAAAGTATGGTTTAACTCTGTTAGCTGAATGCACAGATCATAAAGAAGTTTCACCGAATGATTCTGTGTAGTTTATATTTGAAGACATTCCTTTTTCCACTATTACCCTCTTAGCGCTCCGAATCTCCACTTGCATTTTCTACAAAAAGAGTGTTTCATAACTGCTCAATCAAAAATATGTTTTATCTCTGTTAACTGAATTTACAGATCAGAAATAAGTTTCACAGAATGCATCTGTGTAGTTTTTATTTGAAGATATTCTTTTTCCCAATGTAGGCCTCTTAGCGCTTAGCATGTCCAATTGCAGTTTCTACAGAAAGAGTGTTTCAGAACGGCTCAATCAAAAGTAAGGTTCAACTCTGTTAGTTGAAAGCACAGAACAGAAAGAATTTTCACAGAATGCTACTGTGTAGTTTGTATTTGAATATATTCCTTTTTCCACTATTACCCTCTTAGCGCTCCGAATGTCCACTTGCATTTTCTACAGAAAGAGTGTTCAGAACTGCGCAATCAAAAGTATGGTTTAACTCTGTTAGCTTAATGAACATATCAGAAATAAGTTTCACACAATGCTTCTGTGTAGTTTTTATTTGAAGATATTATTTTTCCCAATATAGTCCTCTTAGCGCTCAGAATGTCCAATTGCAGTTTCTACAGAAAGAGTGTTTCAGAAAGGCTCAATCAAAAGTAAGTTCAACTCTGTTAGTTGAATGCACAGAACAGAAAGAAGTTTCATACAATGCTTCTGTGTAGTTTATATTTGAACATATTATTTTTTCCACTATTACCCACTTAGCGCTACGAATGTCCAGTTGCATTTTCTACAGACAGAGTGTTTCAAAACTGCTCAATCAAAAGTATGGTTTAACTCTGTTAGCTGAATGCTCAGATCAGAAAGAAGTTTCACAGAATGCTTCTGTGTAGTTTATATTTGAATATATTCCTTTTTCCACTACTACTCTCTTAGCGCTCCAAATGTCCAGTTGCATTTTCTACAGAAAGAGTGTTCAGATCTGCTCAATCAAAAGTATGGTTTAACTCTGTTAGCTGAATGCACAGATCAGAAAGAAGTTTCACAGAATGATTCTGTGTAGTTTACATTTGGAGACATTCCTTTCTCCACTATTACCCTCTTAGGGCTCCGAATCTCCACTTGCATTTTCTACAGAAAGAGTGTTTCAGAACGGCTCAATCAAAACTAAAGTTCAACTCTTTTAGTTGAACAAACAGAACAGAAAGAAGTTCCACACAATTCTTCTGTGTAGTTTTTATTTGTAGACATTATTTTTCCCAATATAGGCCTCTTAGCGCTCAGAATGTCCAATTGCAGTTTCTACAGAAAGAGTGTTTCAGAACGGCTCAATCAAAAGTAAGGTTCAACCCTGTTAGTTGAATGCACAGAACAGAAAGAAGTTTCATACAATGCTTCTGTGTAGTTTATATTTGAACATATTCTTTTTTCCACTATTACCCACTTAGCGCTACGAATGTCCAGTTGCATTTTCTACAGACAGAGTGTTTCAAAACTGCTCAATCAAAAGTACGGTTTAACTCTGTTAGCTGAATGCTCAGACCAGAAAGTAGTTTCACAGAATGCTTCTGTGTAGTTTATATTTGAATATATTCCGTTTTCCACTACTACGCTCTTAGCGCTCCAAATGTCCAGTTGCATTTTCTACAGAAAGAGTGTTCAGATCTGCTCAATCAAAAGTATGGTTTAACTCTGTTAGCTGAATGCACAGATCAGAAAGAAGTTTCCCCGAATGATTCTGTGTAGTTTATATTTGAAGACATTCCTTTTTCCACTATTACCCTCTTAGCGCTCCGAATCTCCACTTGCATTTTCTACAAAAAGATTGTTTCATAACTGCTCAATCAAAAATATGTTTTATCTCTGTTAACTGAATTTACAGATCAGAAATAAGTTTCACAGAATGCATCTGTGTAGTTTTTATTTGAAGATATTCTTTTTCCCAATGTAGGCCTCTTAGCGCTTAGCATGTCCAATTGCAGTTTCTACAGAAAGAGTGTTTCAGAACGGCTCAATCAAAAGTAAGGTTCAACTCTGTTAGTTGAATGCACAGAACAGAAAGAATTTTCACAGAATGCTACTGTGTAGTTTATATTTGAATATATTCCTTTTTCCACTATTACCCTCTTAGCGCTCCGAATGTCCACTTGCATTTTCTACAGAAAGAGTGTTCAGAACTGCGCAATCAAAAGTATGGTTTAACTCTGTTATCTTAATAAACATATCAGAAATAAGTTTCACAAAATGCTTCTGTGTAGTTTTTATTTGAAGATATTATTTTTCCCAATAGAGGCCTCTTAGCGCTCAGAATGTCCAATTGCAGTTTCTACAGAAAGAGTGTTTCAGAAAGGCTCAATCAAAAGTAAGGTTCAACTCTGTTAGTTGAATGCACAGAACAGAAAGAAGTTTCATACAATGCTTCTGTGTAGTTTATATTTGAACATATTCTTTTTTCCACTATTACCCACTTAGCGCTACGAATGTCCAGTTGCATTTTCTACAGACAGAGTGTTTCAAAACTGCTCAATCAAAGTATGGTTTAACTCTGTTAGCTGAATGCTCAGATCAGAAAGAAGTTTCACAGAATGCTTCTGTGTAGTTTATATTTGAATATATTCCTTTTTCCACTACTACTCTCTTAGCGCTCCAAATGTCCAGTTGCATTTTCTACAGAAAGAGTGTTCAGATCTGCTCAATCTAAAGTATGGTTTAACTCTGTTAGCTGAATGCACAGATCAGAAAGTAGTTTCACAGAATGATTCTGTGTAGTTTATATTTGGAGACATTCTTTTTTCCACTAATACCCTCTTAGCGCTCCGAATCTCCACTTGCATTTTCTACAGAAAGAGTGTTTCAGAACGGCTCAATCAAAACTAAGGTTCAACTCTTTTAGTTGAACAAACAGAACAGAAAGAAGTTTCACACAATTCTTCTGTGTAGTTTTTATTTGTAGACATTCTTTTTCCCAATATAGGGCTCTTAGCGCTCAGAATGTCCAATTGCAGTTTCTACAGAAAGAGTGTTTCAGAACGGCTCAATCAAAAGTAAGGTTCAACTCTGTTAGTTGAATGCACAGAACAGAAAGATGTTTCATACAATACTTCTGTGTAGTTTATATTTGAACGTATTCTTTTTTCCACTATTACCCACTTAGCGCTACGAATGTCTAGTTGCATTTTCTACAGACAGAGTGTTTCAAAACTGCTCAATCAAAAGTATGGTTTAACTCTGTTAGCTGAATGCTCAGATCAGAAAGAAGTTTCACAGAATGCTTCTGTGTAGTTTATATTTGAATATATTCCTTTTTGCACTACTACGCTCTTAGCGCTCCAAATGTCCAGTTGCATTTTCTACAGAAAGAGTGTTCAGATCTGCTCAATCAAAAGTATGGTTTAACTCTGTTAGCTGAATGCACAGATCAGAAAGAAGTTTCAGCGAATGATTCTGTGTAGTTTATATTTGAAGACATTCCTTTTTCCACTATTACCCTCTTAGCGCTCCGAATCTCCACTTGCATTTTCTACAAAAAGAGTGTTTCATAACTGCTCAATCAAAAATATGTTTTATCTCTGTTAACTGAATTTACAGATCAGAAATAAGTTTCACAGAATGCATCTGTGTAGTTTTTATTTGAAGATATTCTTTTTCCCAATGTAGGCCTCTTAGCGCTTAGCATGTCCAATTGCAGTTTCTACAGAAAGAGTGTTTCAGAACGGCTCAATCAAAAGTAAGGTTCAACTCTGTTAGTTGAATGCACAGAACAGAAAGTATTTTCACAGAATGCTACTGTGTAGTTTATATTTGAATATATTCCTTTTTCCACTATTACCCTCTTAGCGCTCCGAATGTCCACTTGCATTTTCTACAGAAAGAGTGTTAAGAACTGCGCAATCAAAAGTATGGTTTAACTCTGTTAGCTTAATGAACATATCAGAAATAAGTTTCACACAATGCTTCTGTGTAGTTTTTATTTGAAGATATTATTTTTCCCAATATAGGCCTCCTAGCGCTCAGAATGTCCAATTGCAGTTTCTACAGAAAGAGTGTTTCAGAAAGTCTCAATCAAATGTAAGGTTCAACTCTGTTAGTTGAATGCACAGAACAGAAAGAAGTTTCATACAATGCTTCTGTGTAGTTTATATTTGAACATATTCTTTTTTCCACTATTACCCACTTAGCGCTACGAATGTCCAGTTGCATTTCCTACAGATAGAGTGTTTCAAAACTGCTCAATAAAAAGTATGGTTTAACTCTGTTAGCTGAATGCTCAGATCAGAAAGAAGTTTCACAGAATGCTTCTGTGTAGTTTATATTTGAATATATTCCTTTTTCCACTACTACTCTCTTAGCGCTCCAAATGTCCAGTTGCATTTTCTACAGAAAGAGTGTTCAGATCTGCTCAATCAAAAGTATGGTTTAACTCTGTTAGCTGAATGCACAGATCAGAAAGAAGTTTCACAGAATGATTCTGTGTAGTTTATATTTGGAGACATTCCTTTTTCCACTATTACCCACTTAGGGCTCCGAATCTCCACTTGCATTTTCTACAGAAAGAGTGTTTCAGAACGGCTCAATCAAAACTAAAGTTCAACTCTTTTAGTTGAACAAACAGAACAGAAAAAATTTTCACACAATTCTTCTGTGTAGTTTTTATTTGTAGACATTCTTTTTCCCAATATAGGCCTCTTAGCGCTCAGAATGTCCAATTGCAGTTTCTACAGAAAGAGTGTTTCAGAACGGCTCAATCAAAAGTAAGGTTCAACCCTGTTAGTTGAATGCACAGAACAGAAAGAAGTTTCATACAATGCTTCTGTGTAGTTTATATTTGAACATATTCTTTTTTCCACTATTACCCACTTAGCGCTACGAATGTCCAGTTGCATTTTCTACAGACAGAGTGTTTCAAAACTGCTCAATCAAAAGTACG
This sequence comes from Symphalangus syndactylus, assembly GCF_028878055.3. NCBI lineage: Eukaryota > Metazoa > Chordata > Mammalia > Primates > Hylobatidae > Symphalangus > Symphalangus syndactylus. Next base: position 2,898,924 of record NC_072427.2, read on the forward strand.
GTTTAACTCTGTTAGCTGAATGCTCAGACCAGAAAGAAGTTTCACAGAATGCTTCTGTGTAGTTTATATTTGAATATATTCCGTTTTCCACTACTACGCTCTTAGCGCTCCAAATGTCCAGTTGCATTTTCTACAGAAAGAGTGTTCAGATCTGCTCAATCAAAAGTATGGTTTAACTCTGTTAGCTGAATGCACAGATCAGAAAGAAGTTTCCCCGAATGATTCTGTGTAGTTTATATTTGAAGACATTCCTTTTTCCACTATTACCCTCTTAGCGCTCCGAATCTCCACTTGCATTTTCTACAAAAAGAGTGTTTCATAACTGCTCAATCAAAAATATGTTTTATCTCTGTTAACTGAATTTACAGATCAGAAATAAGTTTCACAGAATGCATCTGTGTAGTTTTTATTTGAAGATATTCTTTTTCCCAATGTAGGCCTCTTAGCGCTTAGCATGTCCAATTGCAGTTTCTACAGAAAGAGTGTTTCAGAACGGCTCAATCAAAAGTAAGGTTCAACTCTGTTAGTTGAATGCACAGAACAGAAAGAATTTTCACAGAATGCTACTGTGTAGTTTATATTTGAATATATTCCTTTTTCCACTATTACCCTCTTAGCGCTCCGAATGTCCACTTGCATTTTCTACAGAAAGAGTGTTCAGAACTGCGCAATCAAAAGTATGGTTTAACTCTGTTATCTTAATGAACATATCAGAAATAAGTTTCACAAAATGCTTCTGTGTAGTTTTTATTTGAAGATATTATTTTTCCCAATATAGTCCTCTTAGCGCTCAGAATGTCCAATTGCAGTTTCTACAGAAAGAGTGTTTCAGAAAGGCTCAATCAAAAGTAAGGTTCAACTCTGTTAGTTGAATGCACAGAACAGAAAGAAGTTTCATACAATGCTTCTGTGTAGTTTATATTTGAACATATTCTTTTTTCCACTATTACCCACTTAGCGCTACGAATGTCCAGTTGCATTTTCTACAGACAGAGTGTTTCAAAACTGCTCAATCAAAAGTATGGTTTAACTCTGTTAGCTGAATGCTCAGATCAGAAAGAAGTTTCACAGAATGCTTCTGTGTAGTTTATATTTGAATATATTCCTTTTTCCACTACTACTCTCTTAGCGCTCCAAATGTCCAGTTGCATTTTCTACAGAAAGAGTGTTCAGATCTGCTCAATCAAAAGTATGGTTTAACTCTGTTAGCTGAATGCACAGATGAGAAAGAAGTTTCACAGAATGATTCTGTGTAGTTTACATTTGGAGACATTCCTTTCTCCACTATTACCCTCTTAGGGCTCCGAATCTCCACTTGCATTTTCTACAGAAAGAGTGTTTCAGAACGGCTCAATCAAAACTAAAGTTCAACTCTTTTAGTTGAACAAACAGAACAGAAAGAAGTTCCACACAATTCTTCTGTGTAGTTTTTATTTGTAGACATTATTTTTCCCAATATAGGCCTCTTAGCGCTCAGAATGTCCAATTGCAGTTTCTACAGAAAGAGTGTTTCAGAACGGCTCAATCTAAAGTAAGGTTCAACCCTGTTAGTTGAATGCACAGAACAGAAAGAAGTTTCATACAATGCTTCTGTGTAGTTTATATTTGAACATATTCTTTTTTCCACTATTACCCACTTAGCGCTACGAATGTCCAGTTGCATTTTCTACAGACAGAGTGTTTCAAAACTGCTCAATCAAAAGTACGGTTTAACTCTGTTAGCTGAATGCTCAGACCAGAAAGAAGTTTCACAGAATGCTTCTGTGTAGTTTATATTTGAATATATTCCGTTTTCCACTACTACGCTCTTAGCGCTCCAAATGTCCAGTTGCATTTTCTACAGAAAGAGTGTTCAGATCTGCTCAATCAAAAGTATGGTTTAACTCTGTTAGCTGAATGCACAGATCAGAAAGAAGTTTCCCCGAATGATTCTGTGTAGTTTATATTTGAAGACATTCCTTTTTCCACTATTACCCTCTTAGCGCTCCGAATCTCCACTTGCATTTTCTACAAAAAGAGTGTTTCATAACTGCTCAATCAAAAATATGTTTTATCTCTGTTAACTGAATTTACAGATCAGAAATAAGTTTCACAGAATGCATCTGTGTAGTTTTTATTTGAAGATATTCTTTTTCCCAATGTAGGCCTCTTAGCGCTTAGCATGTCCAATTGCAGTTTCTACAGAAAGAGTGTTTCAGAACGGCTCAATCAAAAGTAAGGTTCAACTCTGTTAGTTGAATGCACAGAACAGAAAGAATTTTCACAGAATGCTACTGTGTAGTTTATATTTGAATATATTCCTTTTTCCACTATTACCCTCTTAGCGCTCCGAATGTCCACTTGCATTTTCTACAGAAAGAGTGTTCAGAACTGCGCAATCAAAAGTATGGTTTAACTCTGTTATCTTAATGAACATATCAGAAATAAGTTTCACAAAATGCTTCTGTGTAGTTTTTATTTGAAGATATTATTTTTCCCAATAGAGGCCTCTTAGCGCTCAGAATGTCCAATTGCAGTTTCTACAGAAAGAGTGTTTCAGAAAGGCTCAATCAAAAGTAAGGTTCAACTCTGTTAGTTGAATGCACAGAAAAGAAAGAAGTTTCATACAATGCTTCTGTGTAGTTTATATTTGAACATATTCTTTTTTCCACTATTACCCACTTAGCGCTACGAATGTCCAGTTGCATTTTCTACAGACAGAGTGTTTCAAAACTGCTCAATCAAAGTATGGTTTAACTCTGTTAGCTGAATGCTCAGATCAGAAAGAAGTTTCACAGAATGCTTCTGTGTAGTTTATATTTGAATATATTCCTTTTTCCACTACTACTCTCTTAGCGCTCCAAATGTCCAGTTGCATTTTCTACAGAAAGAGTGTTCAGATCTGCTCAATCTAAAGTATGGTTTAACTCTGTTAGCTGAATGCACAGATCAGAAAGTAGTTTCACAGAATGATTCTGTGTAGTTTATATTTGGAGACATTCCTTTTTCCACTAATACCCTCTTAGCGCTCCGAATCTCCACTTGCATTTTCTACAGAAAGAGTGTTTCAGAACGGCTCAATCAAAACTAAGGTTCAACTCTTTTAGTTGAACAAACAGAACAGAAAGAAGTTTCACACAATTCTTCTGTGTAGTTTTTATTTGTAGACATTCTTTTTCCCAATATAGGGCTCTTAGCGCTCAGAATGTCCAATTGCAGTTTCTACCGAAAGAGTGTTTCAGAACGGCTCAATCAAAAGTAAGGTTCAACTCTGTTAGTTGAATGCACAGAACAGAAAGATGTTTCATACAATAATTCTGTGTAGTTTATATTTGAACGTATTCTTTTTTCCACTATTACCCACTTAGCGCTACGAATGTCCAGTTGCATTTTCTACAGACAGAGTGTTTCAAATCTGCTCAATCAAAAGTATGGTTTAACTCTGTTAGCTGAATGCTCAGATCAGAAAGAAGTTTCACAGAATGCTTCTGTGTAGTTTATATTTGAATATATTCCTTTTTGCACTACTACGCTCTTAGCGCTCCAAATGTCCAGTTGCATTTTCTACAGAAAGAGTGTTCAGATCTGCTCAATCAAAAGTATGGTTTAACTCTGTTAGCTGAATGCACAGATCAGAAAGAAGTTTCAGCGAATGATTCTGTGTAGTTTATATTTGAAGACATTCCTTTTTCCACTATTACCCTCTTAGCGCTCCGAATCTCCACTTGCATTTTCTACAAAAAGAGTGTTTCATAACTGCTCAATCAAAAATATGTTTTATCTCTGTTAACTGAATTTACAGATCAGAAATAAGTTTCACAGAATGCATCTGTGTAGTTTTTATTTGAAGATATTCTTGTTCCCAATGTAGGCCTCTTAGCGCTTAGCATGTCCAATTGCAGTTTCTACAGAAAGAGTGTTTCAGAACGGCTCAATCAAAAGTAAGGTTCAACTCTGTTAGTTGAATGCACAGAACAGAAAGTATTTTCACAGAATGCTACTGCGTAGTTTATATTTGAATATATTCCTTTTTCCACTATTACCCTCTTAGCGCTCCGAATGTCCACTTGCATTTTCTACAGAAAGAGTGTTCAGAACTGCGCAATCAAAAGTATGGTTTAACTCTGTTAGCTTAATGAACATATCAGAAATAAGTTTCACACAATGCTTCTGTGTAGTTTTTATTTGAAGATATTATTTTTCCCAATATAGGCCTCCTAGCGCTCAGAATGTCCAATTGCAGTTTCTACAGAAAGAGTGTTTCAGAAAGTCTCAATCAAATGTAAGGTTCAACTCTGTTAGTTGAATGCACAGAACAGAAAGAAGTTTCATACAATGCTTCTGTGTAGTTTATATTTGAACATATTCTTTTTTCCACTATTACCCACTTAGCGCTACGAATGTCCAGTTGCATTTTCTACAGATAGAGTGTTTCAAAACTGCTCAATCAAAAGTATGGTTTAATCCTGTTAGCTGAATGCTCAGATCAGAAAGAAGTTTCACAGAATGCTTCTGTGTAGTTTATATTTGAATATATTCCTTTTTCCACTACTACTCTCTTAGCGCTCCAAATGTCCAGTTGCATTTTCTACAGAAAGAGTGTTCAGATCTGCTCAATCAAAAGTATGGTTTAACTCTGTTAGCTGAATGCACAGATCAGAAAGAAGTTTCACAGAATGATTCTGTGTAGTTTATATTTGGAGACATTCCTTTTTCCACTATTACCCTCTTAGCGCTCCGAATCTCCACTTGCATTTTCTACAGAAAGAGTGTTTCAGAGCGGTTCAATCAAAACTAAGGTTCAACTCTTTTAGTTGAACAAACAGAACAGAAAGAAGTTTCACACAATTTTTCTGTGTAGTTTTTATTTGTAGACAATCTTTTTCCCAATATAGGCCTCTTAGCGCTCAGAATTTCCTATTGCAGTTTCTACAGAAAGAGTGTTTCAGAACGGCTCAATCAAAAGTAAGGTTCAACCCTGTTAGTTGAATGCACAGAACAGAAAGAAGTTTCATACAATGCTTCTGTGTAGTTTATATTTGAACATATTCTTTTTTCCACTATTACCCACTTAGCGCTACGAATGTCCAGTTGCATTTTCTACAGACAGAGTGTTTCAAAACTGCTCAATCAAAAGTATGGTTTAACTCTGTTACCTGAATGCTCAGATCAGAAAGAAGTTTCACAGAATGCTTCTGTGTAGTTTATATTTGAATATATTCCTTTTTCCACTACTACTCTCTTAGCGCTCCAAATGTCCAGTTGCATTTTCTACAGAAAGAGTGTTCAGATCTGCTCCATCAAAAGTATGGTTTAACTCTGTTAGCTGAATGCACAGATTAGAAAGAAGTTTCACAGAATGATTCTGTGTAGTTTATATTTGGAGACATTCCTTTTTCCACTATTACCCTCTTAGCGCTCCGAATCTCCACTTGCATTTTCTACAGAAAGAGTGTTTCAGAACGGCTCAATCAAAACTAAGGTTCAACTCTTTTAGTTGAACAAACAGAACAGAAAGAAGTTTCACACAATTCTTCTGTGTAGTTTTTATTTGTAGACATTCTTTTTCCCAATATAGGCCTCTTAGCGCTCAGAATGTCCAATTGCAGTTTCTACAGAAAGAGTGTTTCAGAACGGCTCAATCAAAAGTAAGGTTCAACCCTGTTAGTTGAATGCACAGAACAGAAAGAAGTTTCATACAATGCTTCTGTGCAGTTTATATTTGAACATATTCTTTTTTCCACTATTACCCACTTAGCGCTACGAATGTCCAGTTGCATTTTCTACAGACAGAGTGTTTCAAAACTGCTCAATCAAAAGTACGGTTTAACTCTGTTAGCTGAATGCTCAGACCAGAAAGAAGTTTCACAGAATGCTTCTGTGTAGTTTATATTTGAATATATTCCGTTTTCCACTACTACGCTCTTAGCGCTCCAAATGTCCAGTTGCATTTTCTACAGAAAGAGTGTTCAGATCTGCTCAATCAAAAGTATGGTTTAACTCTGTTAGCTGAATGCACAGATCAGAAAGAAGTTTCCCCGAATGATTCTGTGTAGTTTATATTTGAAGACATTCCTTTTTCCACTATTACCCTCTTAGCGCTCCGAATCTCCACTTGCATTTTCTACAAAAAGAGTGTTTCATAACTGCTCAATCAAAAATATGTTTTATCTCTGTTAACTGAATTTACAGATCAGAAATAAGTTTCACAGAATGCATCTGTGTAGTTTTTATTTGAAGATATTCTTTTTCCCAATGTAGGCCTCTTAGCGCTTAGCATGTCCAATTGCAGTTTCTACAGAAAGAGTGTTTCAGAACGGCTCAATCAAAAGTAAGGTTCAACTCTGTTAGTTGAATGCACAGAACAGAAAGAATTTTCACAGAATGCTACTGTGTAGTTTATATTTGAATATATTCCTTTTTCCACTATTACCCTCTTAGCGCTCCGAATGTCCACTTGCATTTTCTACAGAAAGAGTGTTCAGAACTGCGCAATCAAAAGTATGGTTTAACTCTGTTAGCTTAATGAACATATCAGAAATAAGTTTCACAAAATGCTTCTGTGTAGTTTTTATTTGAAGATATTATTTTTCCCAATATAGTCCTCTTAGCGCTCAGAATGTCCAATTGCAGTTTCTACAGAAAGAGTGTTTCAGAAAGGCTCAATCAAAAGTAAGGTTCAACTCTGTTAGTTGAATGCACAGAACAGAAAGAAGTTTCATACAATGCTTCTGTGTAGTTTATATTTGAACATATTCTTTTTTCCACTATTACCCACATAGCGCTACGAATCTCCAGTTGCATTTTCTACAGACAGAGTGTTTCAAAACTGCTCAATCAAAAGTATGGTTTAACTCTGTTAGCTGAATGCTCAGATCAGAAAGAAGTTTCACAGAATGCTTCTGTGTAGTTTATATTTGAATATATTCCTTTTTCCACTACTACTCTCTTAGCGCTCCAAATGTCCAGTTGCATTTTCTACAGAAAGAGTGTTCAGATCTGCTCAATCAAAAGTATGGTTTAACTCTGTTAGCTGAATGCACAGATCAGAAAGAAGTTTCACAGAATGATTCTGTGTAGTTTACATTTGGAGACATTCCTTTCTCCACTATTACCCTCTTAGGGCTCCGAATCTCCACTTGCATTTTCTACAGAAAGAGTGTTTCAGAACGGCTCAATCAAAACTAAAGTTCAACTCTTTTAGTTGAACAAACAGAACAGAAAGAAGTTCCACACAATTCTTCTGTGTAGTTTTTATTTGTAGACATTATTTTTCCCAATATAGGCCTCTTAGCGCTCAGAATGTCCAATTGCAGTTTCTACAGAAAGAGTGTTTCAGAACGGCTCAATCAAAAGTAAGGTTCAACCCTGTTAGTTGAATGCACAGAACAGAAAGAAGTTTCATACAATGCTTCTGTGTAGTTTATATTTGAACATATTCTTTTTTCCACTATTACCCACTTAGCGCTACGAATGTCCAGTTGCATTTTCTACAGACAGAGTGTTTCAAAACTGCTCAATCAAAAGTACGGTTTAACTCTGTTAGCTGAATGCTCAGACCAGAAAGAAGTTTCACAGAATGCTTCTGTGTAGTTTATATTTGAATATATTCCGTTTTCCACTACTACGCTCTTAGCGCTCCAAATGTCCAGTTGCATTTTCTACAGAAAGAGTGTTCAGATCTGCTCAATCAAAAGTATGGTTTAACTCTGTTAGCTGAATGCACAGATCAGAAAGAAGTTTCCCCGAATGATTCTGTGTAGTTTATATTTGAAGACATTCCTTTTTCCACTATTACCCTCTTAGCGCTCCGAATCTCCACTTGCATTTTCTACAAAAAGAGTGTTTCATAACTGCTCAATCAAAAATATGTTTTATCTCTGTTAACTGAATTTACAGATCAGAAATAAGTTTCACAGAATGCATCTGTGTAGTTTTTATTTGAAGATATTCTTTTTCCCAATGTAGGCCTCTTAGCGCTTAGCATGTCCAATTGCAGTTTCTACAGAAAGAGTGTTTCAGAACGGCTCAATCAAAAGTAAGGTTCAACTCTGTTAGTTGAATGCACAGAACAGAAAGAATTTTCACAGAATGCTACTGTGTAGTTTATATTTGAATATATTCCTTTTTCCACTATTACCCTCTTAGCGCTCCGAATGTCCACTTGCATTTTCTACAGAAAGAGTGTTCAGAACTGCGCAATCAAAAGTATGGTTTAACTCTGTTATCTTAATAAACATATCAGAAATAAGTTTCACAAAATGCTTCTGTGTAGTTTTTATTTGAAGATATTATTTTTCCCAATAGAGGCCTCTTAGCGCTCAGAATGTCCAATTGCAGTTTCTACAGAAAGAGTGTTTCAGAAAGGCTCAATCAAAAGTAAGGTTCAACTCTGTTAGTTGAATGCACAGAACAGAAAGAAGTTTCATACAATGCTTCTGTGTAGTTTATATTTGAACATATTCTTTTTTCCACTATTACCCACTTAGCGCTACGAATGTCCAGTTGCATTTTCTACAGACAGAGTGTTTCAAAACTGCTCAATCAAAGTATGGTTTAACTCTGTTAGCTGAATGCTCAGATCAGAAAGAAGTTTCACAGAATGCTTCTGTGTAGTTTATATTTGAATATATTCCTTTTTCCACTACTACTCTCTTAGCGCTCCAAATGTCCAGTTGCATTTTCTACAGAAAGAGTGTTCAGATCTGCTCAATCTAAAGTATGGTTTAACTCTGTTAGCTGATTGCACAGATCAGAAAGTAGTTTCACAGAATGATTCTGTGTAGTTTATATTTGGAGACATTCCTTTTTCCACTAATACCCTCTTAGCGCTCCGAATCTCCACTTGCATTTTCTACAGAAAGAGTGTTTCAGAACGGCTCAATCAAAACTAAGGTTCAACTCTTTTAGTTGAACAAACAGAACAGAAAGAAGTTTCACACAATTCTTCTGTGTAGTTTTTATTTGTAGACATTCTTTTTCCCAATATAGGGCTCTTAGCGCTCAGAATGTCCAATTGCAGTTTCTACAGAAAGAGTGTTTCAGAACGGCTCAATCAAAAGTAAGGTTCAACTCTGTTAGTTGAATGCACAGAACAGAAAGATGTTTCATACAATACTTCTGTGTAGTTTATATTTGAACGTATTCTTTTTTCCACTATTACCCCCTTAGCGCTACGAATGTCCAGTTGCATTTTCTACAGACAGAGTGTTTCAAAACTGCTCAATCAAAAGTATGGTTTAACTCTGTTAGCTGAATGCTCAGATCAGAAAGAAGTTTCACAGAATGCTTCTGTGTAGTTTATATTTGAATATATTCCTTTTTGCACTACTACGCTCTTAGAGCTCCAAATGTCCAGTTGCATTTTCTACAGAAAGAGTGTTCAGATCTGCTCAATCAAAAGTATGGTTTAACTCTGTTAGCTGAATGCACAGATCAGAAAGAAGTTTCAGCGAATGATTCTGTGTAGTTTATATTTGAAGACATTCCTTTTTCCACTATTACCCTCTTAGCGCTCCGAATCTCCACTTGCATTTTCTACAAAAAGAGTGTTTCATAACTGCTCAATCAAAAATATGTTTTATCTCTGTTAACTGAATTTACAGATCAGAAATAAGTTTCACAGAATGCATCTGTGTAGTTTTTATTTGAAGATATTCTTTTTCCCAATGTAGGCCTCTTAGCGCTTAGCATGTCCAATTGCAGTTTCTACAGAAAGAGTGTTTCAGAACGGCTCAATCAAAAGTAAGGTTCTACTCTGTTAGTTGAATGCACAGAACAGAAAGTATTTTCACAGAATGCTACTGTGTAGTTTATATTTGAATATATTCCTTTTTCCACTATTACCCTCTTAGCGCTCCGAATGTCCACTTGCATTTTCTACAGAAAGAGTGTTAAGAACTGCGCAATCAAAAGTATGGTTTAACTCTGTTAGCTTAATGAACATATCAGAAATAAGTTTCACACAATGCTTCTGTGTAGTTTTTATTTGAAGATATTATTTTTCCCAATATAGGCCTCCTAGCGCTCAGAATGTCCAATTGCAGTTTCTACAGAAAGAGTGTTTCAGAAAGGCTCAATCAAAAGTAAGGTTCAACTCTGTTAGTTGAATGCACAGAACAGAAAGAAGTTTCATACAATGCTTCTGTGTAGTTTATATTTGAACATATTCTTTTTTCCACTATTACCCACTTAGCGCTACGAATGTCCAGTTGCATTTCCTACAGATAGAGTGTTTCAAAACTGCTCAATCAAAAGTATGGTTTAACTCTGTTAGCTGAATGCTCAGATCAGAAAGAAGTTTCACAGAATGCTTCTGTGTAGTTTATATTTGAATATATTCCTTTTTCCACTACTACTCTCTTAGCGCTCCAAATGTCCAGTTGCATTTTCTACAGAAAGAGTGTTCAGATCTGCTCAATCAAAAGTATGGTTTAACTCTGTTAGCTGAATGCACAGATCAGAAAGAAGTTTCACAGAATGATTCTGTGTAGTTTATATTTGGAGACATTCCTTTTTCCACTATTACCCTCTTAGGGCTCCGAATCTCCACTTGCATTTTCTACAGAAAGAGTGTTTCAGAACGGCTCAATCAAAACTAAAGTTCAACTCTTTTAGTTGAACAAACAGAACAGAAAAAATTTTCACACAATTCTTCTGTGTAGTTTTTATTTGTAGACATTCTTTTTCCCAATATAGGCCTCTTAGCGCTCAGAATGTCCAATTGCAGTTTCTACAGAAAGAGTGTTTCAGAACGGCTCAATCAAAAGTAAGGTTCAACCCTGTTAGTTGAATGCACAGAACAGAAAGAAGTTTCATACAATGCTTCTGTGTAGTTTATATTTGAACATATTCTTTTTTCCACTATTACCCACTTAGCGCTACGAATGTCCAGTTGCATTTTCTACAGACAGAGTGTTTCAAAACTGCTCAATCAAAAGTACGGTTTAACTCTGTTAGCTGAATGCTCAGACCAGAAAGAAGTTTCACAGAATGCTTCTGTGTAGTTTATATTTGAATATATTCCGTTTTCCACTACTACGCTCTTAGCGCTCCAAATGTCCAGTTGCATTTTCTACAGAAAGAGTGTTCAGATCTGCTCAATCAAAAGTATGGTTTAACTCTGTTAGCTGAATGCACAGATCAGAAAGAAGTTTCCCCGAATGATTCTGTGTAGTTTATATTTGAAGACATTCCTTTTTCCACTATTACCCTCTTAGCGCTCCGAATCTCCACTTGCATTTTCTACAAAAAGAGTGTTTCATAACTGCTCAATCAAAAATATGTTTTATCTCTGTTAACTGAATTTACAGATCAGAAATAAGTTTCACAGAATGCATCTGTGTAGTTTTTATTTGAAGATATTCTTTTTCCCAATGTAGGCCTCTTAGCGCTTAGCATGTCCAATTGCAGTTTCTACAGAAAGAGTGTTTCAGAACGGCTCAATCAAAAGTAAGGTTCAACTCTGTTAGTTGAATGCACAGAACAGAAAGAATTTTCACAGAATGCTACTGTGTAGTTTATATTTGAATATATTCCTTTTTCCACTATTACCCTCTTAGCGCTCCGAATGTCCACTTGCATTTTCTACAGAAAGAGTGTTCAGAACTGCGCAATCAAAAGTATGGTTTAACTCTGTTATCTTAATGAACATATCAGAAATAAGTTTCACAAAATGCTTCTGTGTAGTTTTTATTTGAAGATATTATTTTTCCCAATATAGTCCTCTTAGCGCTCAGAATGTCCAATTGCAGTTTCTACAGAAAGAGTGTTTCAGAAAGGCTCAATCAAAAGTAAGGTTCAACTCTGTTAGTTGAATGCACAGAACAGAAAGAAGTTTCATACAATGCTTCTGTGTAGTTTATATTTGAACATATTCTTTTTTCCACTATTACCCACTTAGCGCTACGAATGTCCAGTTGCATTTTCTACAGACAGAGTGTTTCAAAACTGCTCAATCAAAAGTATGGTTTAACTCTGTTAGCTGAATGCTCAGATCAGAAAGAAGTTTCACAGAATGCTTCTGTGTAGTTTATATTTGAATATATTCCTTTTTCCACTACTACTCTCTTAGCGCTCCAAATGTCCAGTTGCATTTTCTACAGAAAGAGTGTTCAGATCTGCTCAATCAAAAGTATGGTTTAACTCTGTTAGCTGAATGCACAGATCAGAAAGAAGTTTCACAGAATGATTCTGTGTAGTTTACATTTGGAGACATTCCTTTCTCCACTATTACCCTCTTAGGGCTCCGAATCTCCACTTGCATTTTCTACAGAAAGAGTGTTTCAGAACGGCTCAATCAAAACTAAAGTTCAACTCTTTTAGTTGAACAAACAGAACAGAAAGAAGTTCCACACATTTCTTCTGTGTAGTTTTTATTTGTAGACATTATTTTTCCCAATATAGGCCTCTTAGCGCTCAGAATGTCCAATTGCAGTTTCTACAGAAAGAGTGTTTCAGAACGGCTCAATCAAAAGTAAGGTTCAACCCTGTTAGTTGAATGCACAGAACAGAAAGAAGTTTCATACAATGCTTCTGTGTAGTTTATATTTGAACATATTCTTTTTTCCACTATTACCCACTTAGCGCTACGAATGTCCAGTTGCATTTTCTACAGACAGAGTGTTTCAAAACTGCTCAATCAAAAGTACGGTTTAACTCTGTTAGCTGAATGCTCAGACCAGAAAGAAGTTTCACAGAATGCTTCTGTGTAGTTTATATTTGAATATATTCCGTTTTCCACTACTACGCTCTTAGCGCTCCAAATGTCCAGTTGCATTTTCTACAGAAAGAGTGTTCAGATCTGCTCAATCAAAAGTATGGTTTAACTCTGTTAGCTGAATGCACAGATCAGAAAGAAGTTTCCCCGAATGATTCTGTGTAGTTTATATTTGAAGACATTCCTTTTTCCACTATTACCCTCTTAGCGCTCCGAATCTCCACTTGCATTTTCTACAAAAAGAGTGTTTCATAACTGCTCAATCAAAAATATGTTTTATCTCTGTTAACTGAATTTACAGATCAGAAATAAGTTTCACAGAATGCATCTGTGTAGTTTTTATTTGAAGATATTCTTTTTCCCAATGTAGGCCTCTTAGCGCTTAGCATGTCCAATTGCAGTTTCTACAGAAAGAGTGTTTCAGAACGGCTCAATCAAAAGTAAGGTTCAACTCTGTTAGTTGAATGCACAGAACAGAAAGAATTTTCACAGAATGCTACTGTGTAGTTTATATTTGAATATATTCCTTTTTCCACTATTACCCTCTTAGCGCTCCGAATGTCCACTTGCATTTTCTACAGAAAGAGTGTTCAGAACTGCGCAATCAAAAGTATGGTTTAACTCTGTTATCTTAATGAACATATCAGAAATAAGTTTCACAAAATGCTTCTGTGTAGTTTTTATTTGAAGATATTATTTTTCCCAATAGAGGCCTCTTAGCGCTCAGAATGTCCAATTGCAGTTTCTACAGAAAGAGTGTTTCAGAAAGGCTCAATCAAAAGTAAGGTTCAACTCTGTTAGTTGAATGCACAGAACAGAAAGAAGTTTCATACAATGCTTCTGTGTAGTTTATATTTGAACATATTCTTTTTTCCACTATTACCCACTTAGCGCTACGAATGTCCAGTTGCATTTTCTACAGACAGAGTGTTTCAAAACTGCTCAATCAAAGTATGGTTTAACTCTGTTAGCTGAATGCTCAGATCAGAAAGAAGTTTCACAGAATGCTTCTGTGTAGTTTATATTTGAATATATTCCTTTTTCCACTACTACTCTCTTAGCGCTCCAAATGTCCAGTTGCATTTTCTACAGAAAGAGTGTTCAGATCTGCTCAATCTAAAGTATGGTTTAACTCTGTTAGCTGAATGCACAGATCAGAAAGTAGTTTCACAGAATGATTCTGTGTAGTTTATATTTGGAGACATTCCTTTTTCCACTAATACCCTCTTAGCGCTCCGAAACTCCACTTGCATTTTCTACAGAAAGAGTGTTTCAGAACGGCTCAATCAAAACTAAGGTTCAACTCTTTTAGTTGAACAAACAGAACAGAAAGAAGTTTCACACAATTCTTCTGTGTAGTTTTTATTTGTAGACATTCTTTTTCCCAATATAGGGCTCTTAGCGCTCAGAATGTCCAATTGCAGTTTCTACAGAAAGAGTGTTTCAGAACGGCTCAATCAAAAGTAGGGTTCAACTCTGTTAGTTGAATGCACAGAACAGAAAGATGTTTCATACAATACTTCTGTGTAGTTTATATTTGAACGTATTCTTTTTTCCACTATTACCCACTTAGCGCTACGAATGTCCAGTTGCATTTTCTACAGACAGAGTGTTTCAAAACTGCTCAATCAAAAGTATGGTTTAACTCTGTTAGCTGAATGCTCAGATCAGAAAGAAGTTTCACAGAATGCTTCTGTGTAGTTTATATTTGAATATATTCCTTTTTGCACTACTACGCTCTTAGCGCTCCAAATGTCCAGTTGCATTTTCTACAGAAAGAGTGTTCAGATCTGCTCAATCAAAAGTATGGTTTAACTCTGTTAGCTGAATGCACAGATCAGAAAGAAGTTTCAGCGAATGATTCTGTGTAGTTTATATTTGAAGACATTCCTTTTTCCACTATTACCCTCTTAGCGCTCCGAATCTCCACTTGCATTTTCTACAAAAAGAGTGTTTCATAACTGCTCAATCAAAAATATGTTTTATCTCTGTTAACTGAATTTACAGATCAGAAATAAGTTTCACAGAATGCATCTGTGTAGTTTTTATTTGAAGATATTCTTTTTCCCAATGTAGGCCTCTTAGCGCTTAGCATGTCCAATTGCAGTTTCTACAGAAAGAGTGTTTCAGAACGGCTCAATCAAAAGTAAGGTTCAACTCTGTTAGTTGAATGCACAGAACAGAAAGTATTTTCACAGAATGCTACTGCGTAGTTTATATTTGAATATATTCCTTTTTCCACTATTACCCTCTTAGCGCTCCGAATGTCCACTTGCATTTTCTACAGAAAGAGTGTTCAGAACTGCGCAATCAAAAGTATGGTTTAACTCTGTTAGCTTAATGAACATATCAGAAATAAGTTTCACACAATGCTTCTGTGTAGTTTTTATTTGAAGATATTATTTTTCCCAATATAGGCCTCCTAGCGCTCAGAATGTCCAATTGCAGTTTCTACAGAAAGAGTGTTTCAGAAAGTCTCAATCAAATGTAAGGTTCAACTCTGTTAGTTGAATGCACAGAACAGAAAGAAGTTTCATACAATGCTTCTGTGTAGTTTATATTTGAACATATTCTTTTTTCCACTATTACCCACTTAGCGCTTCGAATGTCCAGTTGCATTTTCTACAGATAGAGTGTTTCAAAACTGCTCAATCAAAAGTATGGTTTAATCCTGTTAGCTGAATGCTCAGATCAGAAAGAAGTTTCACAGAATGCTTCTGTGTAGTTTATATTTGAATATATTCCTTTTTCCACTACTACTCTCTTAGCGCTCCAAATGTCCAGTTGCATTTTCTACAGAAAGAGTGTTCAGATCTGCTCAATCAAAAGTATGGTTTAACTCTGTTAGCTGAATGCACAGATCAGAAAGAAGTTTCACAGAATGATTCTGTGTAGTTTATATTTGGAGACATTCCTTTTTCCACTATTACCCTCTTAGCGCTCCGAATCTCCACTTGCATTTTCTACAGAAAGAGTGTTTCAGAGCGGTTCAATCAAAACTAAGGTTCAACTCTTTTAGTTGAACAAACAGAACAGAAAGAAGTTTCACACAATTTTTCTGTGTAGTTTTTATTTGTAGACAATCTTTTTCCCAATATAGGCCTCTTAGCGCTCAGAATTTCCTATTGCAGTTTCTACAGAAAGAGTGTTTCAGAAAGGCTCAATCAAATGTAAGGTTCAACTCTGTTAGTTGAATGCACAGAACAGAAAGAAGTTTCATACAATGCTTCTGTGTAGTTTATATTTGAACATATTCTTTTTTCCACTATTACCCACTTAGCGCTACGAATGTCCAGTTGCATTTTCTACAGACAGAGAGTTTCAAAACTGCTCAATCAAAAGTATGGTTTAACTCTGTTAGCTGAATGCTCAGATCAGAAAGAAGTTTCACAGAATGCTTCTGTGTAGTTTATATTTGAATATATTACTTTTTCCACTACTACGCTCTTAGCGCTCCAAATGTGCAGTTGCATTTTCTACAGAAAGAGTGTTCAGATCTGCTCAATCAAAAGTATGGTTTAACTCTGTTAGCTGAATGCACAGATCAGAAAGAAGTTTCCCCGAATGATTCTGTGTAGTTTATATTTGAAGACATTCCTTTTTCCACTATTACCCTCTTAGCGCTCCGAATCTCCACTTGCATTTTCTACAAAATGAGTGTTTCATAACTGCTCAATCAAAAATATGTTTTATCTCTGTTAACTGAATTTACAGATCAGAAATAAGTTTCACAGAATGCATCTGTGTAGTTTTTATTTGAAGATATTCTTTTTCCCAATGTAGGCCGCTTAGCGCTTAGCATGTCCAATTGCAGTTTCTACAGAAAGAGTGTTTCAGAACGGCTCAATCAAAAGTAAGGTTCAACTCTGTTAGTTGAATGCACAGAACAGAAAGTATTTTCACAGAATGCTACTGTGTAGTTTATATTTGAATATATTCCTTTTTCCACTATTACCCTCTTAGCGCTCCGAATGTCCACTTGCATTTTCTACAGAAAGAGTGTTCAGAACTGCGCAATCAAAAGTATGGTTTAACTCTGTTAGCTTAATGAACATATAAGAAATAAGTTTCACACAATGCTTCTGTGTAGTTTTTATTTGAAGATATTATTTTTCCCAATATAGTCCTCTTAGCGCTCAGAATGTCCAATTTCAGTTTCTACAGAAAGAGTGTTTCAGAAAGGCTCAATCAAAAGTAAGGTTCATCTCTGTTGGTTGAATGCACAGAACAGAAAGAAGTTTCATACAATGCTTCTGTGTAGTTTATATTTGAACATATTCTTTTTTCCACTATTACCCACTTAGCGCTACGAATGTCCAGTTGCATTTTCTACAGACAGAGTGTTTCAAAACTGCTCAATCAAAAGTATGGTTTAACTCTGTTAGCTGAATGCTCAGATCAGAAAGAAGTTTCACAGAATGCTTCTGTGTAGTTTATATTTGAATATATTCCTTTTTCCACTACTACTCTCTTAGCGCTCCAAATGTCCAGTTGCATTTTCTACAGAAAGAGTGTTCAGATCTGCTCAATCAAAAGTATGGTTTAACTCTGTTAGCTGAATGCACAGATCAGAAAGAAGTTTCACAGAATGATTCTGTGTAGTTTATATTTGGATACATTCCTTTTTCCACTATTACCCTCTTAGGGCTCCGAATCTCCACTTGCATTTTCTACAGAAAGAGTGTTTCAGAACGGCTCAATCAAAACTAAAGTTCAACTCTTTTAGTTGAACAAACAGAACAGAAAGAAGTTTCACACAATTCTTCTGTGTAGTTTTTATTTTTAGACATTCTTTTTCCCAATATAGGCCTCTTAGCCCTCAGAATGTCCAATTGCAGTTTCTACAGAAAGAGTGTTTCAGAACGGCTCAATCAAAAGTAAGGTTCAACCCTGTTAGTTGAATGCACAGAACAGAAAGAAGTTTCATACAATGCTTCTGTGTAGTTTATATTTGAACATATTCTTTTTTCCACTATTACCCACTTAGCGCTACGAATGTCCAGTTGCATTTTCTACAGACAGAGTGTTTCAAAACTGCTCAATCAAAATTATGGTTTAACTCTGTTAGCTGAATGCTCAGATCAGAAAGAAGTTTCACAGAATGCTTCTGTGTAGTTTATATTTGAATATATTCCTTTTTCCACTACTACTCTCTTAGCGCTCCAAATGTCCAGTTGCATTTTCTACAGAAAGAGTGTTCAGATCTGCTCCATCAAAAGTATGGTTTAACTCTGTTAGCTGAATGCACAGATCAGAAAGAAGTTTCACAGAATGATTCTGTGTAGTTTATATTTGGAGACATTCCTTTTTCCACTATTACCCTCTTAGCGCTCCGAATCTCCACTTGCATTTTCTACAGAAAGAGTGTTTCAGAACGGCTCAATCAAAACTAAGGTTCAACTCTTTTAGTTGAACAAACAGAACAGAAAGAAGTTTCACACAATTCTTCTGTGTAGTTTTTATTTGTAGACATTCTTTTTCCCAATATAGGCCTCTTAGCGCTCAGAATGTCCAATTGCAGTTTCTACAGAAAGAGTGTTTCAGAACGGCTCAATCAAAAGTAAGGTTCAACCCTGTTAGTTGAATGCACAGAACAGAAAGAAGTTTCATACAATGCTTCTGTGCAGTTTATATTTGAACATATTCTTTTTTCCACTATTACCCACTTAGCGCTACGAATGTCCAGTTGCATTTTCTACAGACAGAGTGTTTCAAAACTGCTCAATCAAAAGTATGGTTTAACTCTGTTAGCTGAATGCTCAGATCAGAAAGAAGTTTCACAGAATGCTTCTGTGTAGTTTATATTTGAATATATTACTTTTTCCACTACTACGCTCTTAGCGCTCCAAATGTGCAGTTGCATTTTCTACAGAAAGAGTGTTCAGATCTGCTCAATCAAAAGTATGGTTTAACTCTGTTAGCTGAATGCACAGATCAGAAAGAAGTTTCCCCGAATGATTCTGTGTAGTTTATATTTGAAGACATTCCTTTTTCCACTATTACCCTCTTAGCGCTCCGAATCTCCACTTGCATTTTCTACAAAATGAGTGTTTCATAACTGCTCAATCAAAAATATGTTTTATCTCTGTTAACTGAATTTACAGATCAGAAATAAGTTTCACAGAATGCATCTGTGTAGTTTTTATTTGAAGATATTCTTTTTCCCAATGTAGGCCGCTTAGCGCTTAGCATGTCCAATTGCAGTTTCTACAGAAAGAGTGTTTCAGAACGGCTCAATCAAAAGTAAGGTTCAACTCTGTTAGTTGAATGCACAGAACAGAAAGTATTTTCACAGAATGCTACTGTGTAGTTTATATTTGAATATATTCCTTTTTCCACTATTACCCTCTTAGCGCTCCGAATGTCCACTTGCATTTTCTACAGAAAGAGTGTTCAGAACTGCGCAATCAAAAGTATGGTTTAACTCTGTTAGCTTAATGAACATATAAGAAATAAGTTTCACACAATGCTTCTGTGTAGTTTTTATTTGAAGATATTATTTTTCCCAATATAGTCCTCTTAGCGCTCAGAATGTCCAATTTCAGTTTCTACAGAAAGAGTGTTTCAGAAAGGCTCAATCAAAAGTAAGGTTCAACTCTGTTGGTTGAATGCACAGAACAGAAAGAAGTTTCATACAATGCTTCTGTGTAGTTTATATTTGAACATATTCTTTTTTCCACTATTACCCACTTAGCGCTACGAATGTCCAGTTGCATTTTCTACAGACAGAGTGTTTCAAAACTGCTCAATCAAAAGTATGGTTTAACTCTGTTAGCTGAATGCTCAGATCAGAAAGAAGTTTCACAGAATGCTTCTGTGTAGTTTATATTTGAATATATTCCTTTTTCCACTACTACTCTCTTAGCGCTCCAAATGTCCAGTTGCATTTTCTACAGAAAGAGAGTTCAGATCTGCTCAATCAAAAGTATGGTTTAACTCTGTTAGCTGAATGCACAGATCAGAAAGAAGTTTCACAGAATGATTCTGTGTAGTTTATATTTGGATACATTCCTTTTTCCACTATTACCCTCTTAGGGCTCCGAATCTCCACTTGCATTTTCTACAGAAAGAGTGTTTCAGAACGGCTCAATCAAAACTAAAGTTCAACTCTTTTAGTTGAACAAACAGAACAGAAAGAAGTTTCACACAATTCTTCTGTGTAGTTTTTATTTTTAGACATTCTTTTTCCCAATATAGGCCTCTTAGCCCTCAGAATGTCCAATTGCAGTTTCTACAGAAAGAGTGTTTCAGAACGGCTCAATCAAAAGTAAGGTTCAACCCTGTTAGTTGAATGCACAGAACAGAAAGAAGTTTCATACAATGCTTCTGTGTAGTTTATATTTGAACATATTCTTTTTTCCACTATTACCCACTTAGCGCTACGAATGTCCAGTTGCATTTTCTACAGACAGAGTGTTTCAAAACTGCTCAATCAAAATTATGGTTTAACTCTGTTAGCTGAATGCTCAGATCAGAAAGAAGTTTCACAGAATGCTTCTGTGTAGTTTATATTTGAATATATTCCTTTTTCCACTACTACTCTCTTAGCGCTCCAAATGTCCAGTTGCATTTTCTACAGAAAGAGTGTTCAGATCTGCTCCATCAAAAGTATGGTTTAACTCTGTTAGCTGAATGCACAGATCAGAAAGAAGTTTCACAGAATGATTCTGTGTAGTTTATATTTGGAGACATTCCTTTTTCCACTATTACCCTCTTAGCGCTCCGAATCTCCACTTGCATTTTCTACAGAAAGAGTGTTTCAGAACGGCTCAATCAAAACTAAGGTTCAACTCTTTTAGTTGAACAAACAGAACAGAAAGAAGTTTCACACAATTCTTCTGTGTAGTTTTTATTTGTAGACATTCTTTTTCCCAATATAGGCCTCTTAGCGCTCAGAATGTCCAATTGCAGTTTCTACAGAAAGAGTGTTTCAGAACGGCTCAATCAAAAGTAAGGTTCAACCCTGTTAGTTGAATGCACAGAACAGAAAGAAGTTTCATACAATGCTTCTGTGCAGTTTATATTTGAACATATTCTTTTTTCCACTATTACCCACTTAGCGCTACGAATGTCCAGTTGCATTTTCTACAGACAGAGTGTTTCAAAACTGCTCAATCAAAAGTATGGTTTAACTCTGTTAGCTGAATGCTCAGATCAGAAAGAAGTTTCACAGAATGCTTCTGTGTAGTTTATATTTGAATATATTACTTTTTCCACTACTACGCTCTTAGCGCTCCAAATGTGCAGTTGCATTTTCTACAGAAAGAGTGTTCAGATCTGCTCAATCAAAAGTATGGTTTAACTCTGTTAGCTGAATGCACAGATCAGAAAGAAGTTTCCCCGAATGATTCTGTGTAGTTTATATTTGAAGACATTCCTTTTTCCACTATTACCCTCTTAGCGCTCCGAATCTCCACTTGCATTTTGTACAAAATGAGTGTTTCATAACTGCTCAATCAAAAATATGTTTTATCTCTGTTAACTGAATTTACAGATCAGAAATAAGTTTCACAGAATGCATCTGTGTAGTTTTTATTTGAAGATATTCTTTTTCCCAATGTAGGCCGCTTAGCGCTTAGCATGTCCAATTGCAGTTTCTACAGAAAGAGTGTTTCAGAACGGCTCAATCAAAAGTAAGGTTCAACTCTGTTAGTTGAATGCACAGAACAGAAAGTATTTTCACAGAATGCTACTGTGTAGTTTATATTTGAATATATTCCTTTTTCCACTATTACCCTCTTAGCGCTCCGAATGTCCACTTGCATTTTCTACAGAAAGAGTGTTCAGAACTGCGCAATCAAAAGTATGGTTTAACTCTGTTAGCTTAATGAACATATAAGAAATAAGTTTCACACAATGCTTCTGTGTAGTTTTTATTTGAAGATATTATTTTTCCCAATATAGTCCTCTTAGCGCTCAGAATGTCCAATTTCAGTTTCTACAGAAAGAGTGTTTCAGAAAGGCTCAATCAAAAGTAAGGTTCAACTCTGTTGGTTGAATGCACAGAACAGAAAGAAGTTTCATACAATGCTTCTGTGTAGTTTATATTTGAACATATTCTTTTTTCCACTATTACCCACTTAGCGCTACGAATGTCCAGTTGCATTTTCTACAGACAGAGTGTTTCAAAACTGCTCAATCAAAAGTATGGTTTAACTCTGTTAGCTGAATGCTCAGATCAGGAAGAAGTTTCACAGAATGCTTCTGTGTAGTTTATATTTGAATATATTCCTTTTTCCACTACTACTCTCTTAGCGCTCCAAATGTCCAGTTGCATTTTCTACAGAAAGAGTGTTCATATCTGCTCAATCAAAAGTATGGTTTAACTGTGTTAGCTGAATGCACAGATCTGAAAGAAGTTTCACAGAATGAATCTGTGTAGTTTATATTTGGAGACATTCCTTTTTCCACTATTACCCTCTTAGCGCTCCGAATCTCCACTTGCATTTTCTACAGAAAGAGTGTTTCAGAACGGCTCAATGAAAACTAAGTTTCAACTCTTTTAGTTGAACAAACAGAACAGAAAGAAGTTTCACACAATTCTGCTGTGTAGTTTTTATTTGTAGACATTCTTTTTCCCAATATAGGCCTCCTAGCGCTCAAAATGTCCAATTGCAGTTTCTACAGAAAGAGTGTTTCAGAACGGCTCAATCAAAAGTAAGGTTCAACTCTGTTAGTTGAATGCACAGAACAGAAAGAAGTTTCATACAATGCTTCTGTGTAGTTTATATTTGAACATATTCTTTTTTCCACTATTACCCACTTAGCGCTACGAATGTCCAGTTGCATTTTCTACAGACAGAGTGTTTCAAAACTGCTCAATCAAAAGTATGGTTTAACTCTGTTAGCTGAATGCTCAGATCAGAAAGAAGTTTCACAGAATGCTTCTGTGTAGTTTATATTTGAATATATTCCTTTTTCCACTACTACTCTCTTAGCGCTCCAAATGTCCAGTTGCATTTTCTACAGAAAGAGTGTTCAGATCTGCTCAATCAAAAGTATGGTTTAACTCTGTTAGCTGAATGCACAGATCAGAAAGAAGTTTCACAGAATGATTCTGTGTAGTTTATATTTGGAGACATTCCTTTTTCCACTATTACCCTCTTAGCGCTCCGAATCTCCACTTGCATTTTCTACAGAAAGAGTGTTTCAGAACGGCTCAATCAAAACTAAGGTTCAACTCTTTTAGTTGAACAAACAGAACAGAAAGAAGTTTCACACAATTCTTCTGTGTAGTTTTTATTTGTAGACATTCTTTTTCCCAATATAGGCCTCCTAGTGCTCAAAATGTCCAATTGCAGTTGCTACAGAAAGAGTGTTTCAGAACGGCTCAATCAAAAGTAAGGTTCAACTCTGTTAGTTGAATGCACAGAACAGAAAGAAGTTTCATACAATGCTTCTGTGTAGTTTATATTTGAACATATTCTTTTTTCCACTATTACCCACTTAGCGCTACGAATGTCCAGTTGAATTTTCTACAGACAGTGTGTTTCAAAACTGCTCAATCAAAAGTATAGTTTAACTCTGTTAGCTGAATGCTCAGATCAGAAAGAAGTTTCACAGAATGCTTCTGTGTAGTTTATATTTGAATATATTCCTTTTTCCACTAGTGCTCTCTTAGCGCTCCAAATGTCCAGTTGCATTTTCTACAGAAAGAGTGTTCAGATCTGCTCAATCAAAAGTATGGTTTAACTCTGTTAGCTGAATGCACAGATCAGAAAGAAGTTTCACAGAATGATTCTGTGTAGTTTATATTTGGAGACATTCCTTTTTCCACTATTACCCTCTTAGCGCTCCGAATCTCCACTTGCATTTTCTACAGAAAGAGTGTTTCAGAACGGCTCAATCAAAACCAAGGTTCAACTCTTTTAGTTGAACAAACAGAACAGAACGAAGTTTCACACAATTCTTCTGTGTAGTTTTTATTTGTAGACATTCTTTTTCCCAATACAGGCCTCCTAGCGCTCAGAATGTCCAATTGCAGTTTCTACAGAAAGAGTGTTTCAGAACGGCTCAATCAAAAGTAAGGTTCAACTCTGTTAGTTGAATGCACAGAACAGAAAGAAGTTTATACAATGCTTCTGTGTAGTTTATATTTGAACATATTCTTTTTTCCACTATTACCCACTTAGCGCTACGAATGTCCAGTTGCATTTTCTACAGACAGAGTGTTTCAAAACTGCTCAATCAAAAGTATGGTTTAACTCTGTTAGCTGAATGCTCAGATCAGAAAGAAGTTTCACAGAATGCTTCTGTGTAGTTTATATTTGAATATATTCCTTTTTCCACTACTACGCTCTTAGCGCTCAAAATGTCCAGTTGCATTTTCTACAGAAAGAGTGTTCAGATCTGCTCAATCAAAAGTATGGTTTAACTCTGTTAGCTGAATGCACAGATCAGAAAGAAGTTTCACCGAATGATTCTGTGTAGTTTATATTTGAAGACATTCCTTTTTCCACTATTACCCTCTTAGCGCTCCGAATCTCCACTTGCATTTTCTACAAAAAGAGTGTTTCATAACTGCTCAATCAAAAATATGTTTTATCTCTGTTAACTGAATTTACAGATCAGAAATAAGTTTCACAGAATGCATCTGTGTAGTTTTTATGTGAAGATATTCTTTTTCCCAATGTAGGCCTCTTAGCGCTTAGCATGTCCAATTGCAGTTTCTACAGAAAGAGTATTTCAGAACGGCTCAATCAAAAGTAAGGTTCAACTCTGTTAGTTGAATGCACAGAACAGAAAGAATTTTCACAGAATGCTACTGTGTAGTTTACATTTGAATATATTCCTTTTTCCACTATTACCCTCTTAGCGCTCCGAATGTCCACTTGCATTTTCTACAGAAAGAGTGTTCAGAACTGCGCAATCAAAAGTATGGTTTAACTCTGTTAGCTTAATGAACATATCAGAAATAAGTTTCACACAATGCTTCTGTGTAGTTTTTATTTGAAGATATTATTTTTCCCAATATAGGCCTCTTAGTGCTCAGAATGTCCAATTGCAGTTTCTACAGAAAGAGTGTTTCAGAAAGGCTCAATCAAAGTAAGGTTCAACTCTGTTAGTTGAATGCACAGAACAGAAAGAAGTTTCATACAATGCTTCTGTGTAGTTTATATTTGAACATATTCTTTTTTCCACTATTACCCACTTAGCGCTACGAATGTCCAGTTGCATTTTCTACAGACAGAGTGTTTCAAAACTGCTCAATCAAAAGTATGGTTTAACACTGTTAGCTGAATGCTCAGATCAGAATGAAGTTTCACAGAATGCTTCTGTGTAGTTTATATTTGAATATATTCCTTTTTCCACTACTACTCTCTTAGCGCTCCAAATGTCCAGTTGCATTTTCTACAGAAAGAGTGTTCATATCTGCTCAATCAAAAGTATGGTTTAACTCTGTTAGCTGAATGCACAGATCTGAAAGAAGTTTCACAGAATGAATCTGTGTAGTTTATATTTGGAGACATTCCTTTTTCCACTATTACCCTCTTAGCGCTCCGAATCTCCACTTGCATTTTCTACAGAAAGAGTGTTTCAGAACGGCTCAATGAAAACTAAGTTTCAACTCTTTTAGTTGAACAAACAGAACAGAAAGAAGTTTCACACAATTCTGCTGTGTAGTTTTTATTTGTAGACATTCTTTTTCCCAATATAGGCCTC
Source organism: Symphalangus syndactylus (assembly GCF_028878055.3). Lineage (NCBI taxonomy): Eukaryota > Metazoa > Chordata > Mammalia > Primates > Hylobatidae > Symphalangus > Symphalangus syndactylus. The sequence continues at coordinate 2,924,284 of NC_072427.2, forward strand.
CTAGCGCTCAAAATGTCCAATTGCAGTTTCTACAGAAAGAGTGTTTCAGAACGGCTCAATCAAAAGTAAGGTTCAACTCTGTTAGTTGAATGCACAGAACAGAAAGAAGTTTCATACAATGCTTCTGTGTAGTTTATATTTGAACATATTCTTTTTTCCACTATTACCCACTTAGCGCTACGAATGTCCAGTTGCATTTTCTACAGACAGAGTGTTTCAAAACTGCTCAATCAAAAGTATGGTTTAACTCTGTTAGCTGAATGCTCAGATCAGAAAGAAGTTTCACAGAATGCTTCTGTGTAGTTTATATTTGAATATATTCCTTTTTCCACTACTACTCTGTTAGCGCTCCAAATGTCCAGTTGCATTTTCTACAGAAAGAGTGTTCAGATCTGCTCAATCAAAAGTATGGTTTAACTCTGTTAGCTGAATGCACAGATCAGAAAGAAGTTTCACAGAATGATTCTGTGTAGTTTATATTTGGAGACATTCCTTTTTCCACTATTACCCTCTTAGCGCTCCGAATCTCCACTTGCATTTTCTACAGAAAGAGTGTTTCAGAACGGCTCAATCAAAACTAAGGTTCAACTCTTTTAGTTGAACAAACAGAACAGAAAGAAGTTTCACACAATTCTTCTGTGTAGTTTTTATTTGTAGACATTCTTTTTCCCAATATAGGCCTCCTAGCGCTCAAAATCTCCAATTCCAGTTTCTACAGAAAGAGTGTTTCAGAACGGCTCAATCAAAAGTAAGGTTCAACTCTGTTAGTTGAATGCACAGAACAGAAAGAAGTTTCATACAATGCTTCTGTGTAGTTTATATTTGAACATATTCTTTTTTCCACTATTACCCACTTAGCGCTACGAATGTCCAGTTGAATTTTCTACAGACAGTGTGTTTCAAAACTGCTCAATCAAAAGTATAGTTTAACTCTGTTAGCTGAATGCTCAGATCAGAAAGAAGTTTCACAGAATGCTTCTGTGTAGTTTATATTTGAATATATTCCTTTTTCCACTAGTACTCTCTTAGCGCTCCAAATGTCCAGTTGCATTTTCTACAGAAAGAGTGTTCAGATCTGCTCAATCAAAAGTATGGTTTAACTCTGTTAGCTGAATGCACAGATCAGAAAGAAGTTTCACAGAATGATTCTGTGTAGTTTATATTTGGAGACATTCCTTTTTCCACTATTACCCTCTTAGCGCTCCGAATCTCCACTTGCATTTTCTACAGAAAGAGTGTTTCAGAACGGCTCAATCAAAACCAAGGTTCAACTCTTTTAGTTGAACAAACAGAACAGAAAGAAGTTTCACACAATTCTTCTGTGTAGTTTTTATTTGTAGACATTCTTTTTCCCAATACAGGCCTCCTAGCACTCAGAATGTCCAATTGCAGTTTCTACAGAAAGAGTGTTTCAGAACGGCTCAATCAAAAGTAAGGTTCAACTCTGTTAGTTGAATGCACAGAACAGAAAGAAGTTTATACAATGCTTCTGTGTAGTTTATATTTGAACATATTCTTTTTTCCACTATTACCCACTTAGCGCTACGAATGTCCAGTTGCATTTTCTACAGACAGAGTGTTTCAAAACTGCTCAATCAAAAGTATGGTTTAACTCTGTTAGCTGAATGCTCAGATCAGAAAGAAGTTTCACAGAATGCTTCTGTGTAGTTTATATTTGAATATATTCCTTTTTCCACTACTACGCTCTTAGCGCTCCAAATGTCCAGTTGCATTTTCTACAGAAAGAGTGTTCAGATCTGCTCAATCAAAAGTATGGTTTAACTCTGTTAGCTGAATGCACAGATCAGAAAGAAGTTTCACCGAATGATTCTGTGTAGTTTATATTTGAAGACATTCCTTTTTCCACTATTACCCTCTTAGCCCTCCGAATCTCCACTTGCATTTTCTACAGAAAGAGTGTTTCATAACTGCTCAATCAAAAATATGTTTTATCTCTGTTAACTGAATTTACAGATCAGAAATAAGTTTCACAGAATGCATCTGTGTAGTTTTTATGTGAAGATATTCTTTTTCCCAATGTAGGCCTCTTAGCGCTTAGCATGTCCAATTGCAGTTTCTACAGAAAGAGTGTTTCAGAACGGCTCAATCAAAAGTAAGGTTCAACTCTGTTAGTTGAATGCACAGAACAGAAAGAATTTTCACAGAATGCTACTGTGTAGTTTATATTTGAATATATTCCTTTTTCCACTATTAACCTCTTAGCGCTCCGAATGTCCACTTGCATTTTCTACAGAAAGAGTGTTCAGAACTGCGCAATCAAAAGTATGGTTTAACTCTGTTAGCTTAATGAACATATCAGAAATAAGTTTCACACAATGCTTCTGTGTAGTTTTTATTTGAAGATATTATTTTTCCCAATATAGGCCTCTTAGCGCTCAGAATGTCCAATTGCAGTTTCTACAGAAAGAGTGTTTCAGAAAGGCTCAATCAAAGTAAGGTTCAACTCTGTTAGTTGAATGCACAGAACAGAAATAATTTTCACAGAATGCTACTGTGTTGTTTATATTTGAATATATTCCTTTTTCAACTATTACCCTCTTAGCGCTCCGAATGTCCACTTGCATTTTCTACAGAAAGAGTGTTCAGAACTGCGCAATCAAAAGTATGGTTTAACGCTGTTAGCTTAATGAACATATGAGAAATAAGTTTCACACAATGCTTCTGTGTAGTTTTTATTTGAAGATATTATTTTTCCCAATATAGGCCTCTTAGCGCTCAGAATGTCCAATTGCAGTTTCTACAGAAAGAGTGTTTCAGAAAGGCTCAATCAAAGTAAGGTTCAACTCTGTTAGTTGAATGCACAGAACAGAAAGAAGTTTCATACAATGCTTCTGTGTAGTTTATATTTGAACATATTCTTTTTTCCACTATTACCCACTTAGCGCTACGAATGTCCAGTTGCATTTTCTACAGACAGAGTGTTTCAAAACTGCTCAATCAAAAGTATGGTTTAACACTGTTAGCTGAATGCTCAGATCAGAATGAAGTTTCACAGAATGCTTCTGTGTAGTTTATATTTGAATATATTCCTTTTTCCACTACTACTCTCTTAGCGCTCAAAATGTCCAGTTGCATTTTCTACAGAAAGAGTGTTCAGATCTGCTCAATCAAAAGTATGGTTTAACTCTGTTAGCTGAATGCACAGATCAGAAAGAAGTTTCACAGAATGATTCTGTGTAGTTTATATTTGGAGACATTCCTTTTTCCACTATTTCCCTCTTAGCGCTCCGAATTTCCACTTGCATTTTCTACAGAAAGTGTTTCTCAGAACGGCTCAATCAAAACTAAGGTTCAACTCTTTTAGTTGAACAAACAGAACAGAAAGAAGTTTCACACAGTTCTTCTCTGTAGTTTTTATTTGTAGACATTCTTTTTCCCAATAAAGGCCTCCTAGCGCTCACAATGTCCAATTGCAGTTTCTACAGAAAGAGTGTTTCAGAACGGCTCAATCAAAAGTAAGGTTCAACTCTGTTAGTTGAATGCACAGAACCGAAAGAAGTTTCATACAATGCTTCTGTGTAGTTTATATTTGAACATATTCTTTTTTCCACTATTACCCACTTAGCGCTACGAATGTCCAGTTGCATTTTCTACAGACAGAGTGTTTCAAAACTGCTCAATCAAAAGTATGGTTTAACTCTGTTAGCTGAATGCTCAGATCAGAAAGAAGTTTCACAGAATGCTTCTGTGTAGTTTATATTTGAATATATTCCTTTTTCCACTACTACGCTCTTAGCGCTCCAAATGTCCAGCTGCATTTTCTACAGAAAGAGTGTTCAGATCTGCTCAATCAAAAGTATGGTTTAACTCTGTTAGCTGAATGCACAGATCAGAAAGAAGTTTCACAGAATGATTCTGTGTAGTTTATATTTGGAGACATTCCTTTTTCCACTATTAACCTCTTAGCGCTCCGAATCTCCACTTGCATTTTCTACAGAAAGAGTGTTTCAGAACGGCTCAATCAAAACCAAGGTTCAACTCTTTTAGTTGAACAAACAGAACAGAACGAAGTTTCACACAATTCTTCTGTGTAGTTCTTATTTGTAGACATTCTTTTTCCCAATATAGGCCTCCTAGCGCTCAGAATGTCCAATTGCAGTTTCTACAGAAAGAGTGTTTCAGAACGGCTCAATCAAAAGTAAGGTTCAACTCTGTTAGTTGAATGCACAGAACAGAAAGAAGTTTCATACAATGCTTCTGTGTAGTTTATATTTGAACATATTATTTTTTCCACTATACCCACTTAGCGCTACGAATGTCCAGTTGCATTTTCTACAGACAGAGTGTTTCAAAACTGCTCAATCAAAAGTATGGTTTAACTCTGTTAGCTGAATGCACAGATCAGAAAGAAGTTTCACCGAATGATTCTGTGTAGTTTATATTTGAAGACATTCCTTTTTCCACTATTACCCTCTTAGCGCTCCGAATCTCCACTTGCATTTTCTACAAAAAGAGGGTTTCATAACTGCTCAATCAAAAATATATTTTATCTCTGTTAACTGAATTTACAGATCAGAAATAAATTTCACAGAATGCATCTCTTTAGTTTTTATTTGAAGATATTCTTTTTCCCATTGTAGGCCTCTTAGCGCTTAGCATGTCCAATTGCAGTTTCTACAGAAAGAGTGTTTCAGAACGGCTCAATCAAAAGTAAGGTTCAACTCTGTTAGTTGAATGCACAGAACAGAAAGAATTTTCACAGAATGCTACTGTGTAGTTTATATTTGAATATATTCCTTTTTCCACTATTACCCTCTTAGCGCTCCGAATGTCCACTTGCATTTTCTACAGAAAGAGTGTTCAGAACTGTGCAATCAAAAGTATGGTTTAACTCTGTTTGCTTAATGAACATATCAGAAATAAGTTTCACACAATGCTTCTGTGTAGTTTTTATTTGAAGATATTATTTTTCCCAATATAGGCCTCTTAGCGCTCAGAATGTCCAATTGCAGTTTCTACAGAAAGAGTGTTTCAGAAAGGCTCAATCAAAAGTAAGTTCAACTCTGTTAGTTGAATGCACAGAACAGAAAGAAGTTTCATACAATGCTTCTGTGTAGTTTATATTTGAACGTATTCTTTTTTCCACTATTACCCACTTAGCGCTACGAATGTCCAGTTGCATTTTCTACAGACAGAGTGTTTCAAAACTGCTCAATCAAAAGTATGGTTTAACTCTGTTAGCTGAATGCTCAGATCAGAAAGAAGTTTCACAGAATGCTTCTGTGTAGTTTATATTTGAATATATCCCTTTTTCCACTACTACCCTCTTAGCGCTCCAAATGTCCAGTTGCATTTTCTACAGAAAGAGTGTTCAGATCTGCTCAATCAAAAGTATGGTTTAACTCTGTTAGCTGAATGCACAGATCAGAAAGAAGTTTCACAGAATAATTCTGTGTAGTTTATATTTGGAGACATTCCATTTTCCACTATTACCCTCTTAGCGCTCCGAATCTCCACTTGCATTTTCTACAGAAAGAGTGTTTCAGAACGGCTCAATCAAAACTAAGGTTCAACTCTTTTAGTTGAACAAACAGAACAGAAAGAAGTTTCACACAATTCTTCTCTGTAGTTTATATTTGTAGACATTCTTTTTCCCAATATAGGCCTCTTAGCGCTCAGAATGTCCAATTGCAGTTTCTACAGAAAGAGTGTTTCAGAACGGCTCAATCAAAAGTAAGGTTCAACTCTGTTAGTTAAATGCACAGAACAGAAAGAAGTTTATACAATGCTTCTGTGTAGTTTATATTTGAACATATTCTTTTTTCCACTATTACCCACTTAGCGCTACGAATGTCCAGTTGCATTTTCTACAGCCAGAGTGTTTCAAAACTGCTCAATCAAAAGTATGGTTTAACTCTGTTAGCTGAATGCTCAGATCAGAAAGAAGTTTCACAGAATGCTTCTGTGTAGTTTATATTTGAATATATTCCTTTTTCCACTACTACGCTCTTAGCGCTCCAAATGTCCAGTTGCATTTTCTACAGAGAGAGTGTTCAGATCTGCTCAATCAAAAGTATGGTTTAACTCTGTTAGCTGAATGCACAGATCAGAAAGAAGTTTCACCGAATGATTCTGTGTAGTTTATATTTGAAGACATTCCTTTTTCCACTATTACCCGCTTAGGGCTCCGAATCTCCACTTGCATTTTCTACAAAAAGAGTGTTTCATAACTGCTCAATCAAAAATATGTTTTATCTCTGTTAACTGAATTTACAGATCAGAAATAAGTTTCTCAGAATGCATCTGTGTAGTTTTTATGTGAAGATATTCTTTTTCCCAATGTAGGCCTCTTAGCGCTTAGCATGTCCAATTGCAGTTTCTACAGAAAGAGTGTTTCAGAACGGCTCAATCAAAAGTAAGGTTCAACTCTGTTAGTTGAATGCACAGAACAGAAAGAAGTTTCATACAATGCTTCTGTGTAGTTTATATTTGAACATATTCTTTTTTCCACTATTACCCACTAAGCGCTACGAATGTCCAGTTGCATTTTCTACAGACAGAGTGTTTCAAAACTGCTCAATCAAAAGTATGGTTTAACTCTGTTAGCTGAATGCTCAGATCAGAAAGAAGTTTCACAGAATGCTTCTGTGTAGTTTATATTTGAATATATTCCTTTTTCCACTACTACTCTCTTAGCGCTCCAAATGTCCAGTTGCATTTTCTACAGAAAGAGTGTTCAGATCTGCTCAATCAAAACTATGGTTTAACTCTGTTAGCTGAATGCACAGATCAGAAAGAAGTTTCACAGAATGATTCTGTGTAGTTTATATTTGGAGACATTCCTTTTTCCACTATTACCCTCTTAGCGCTCCGAATCTCCACTTGCATTTTCTACAGAAAGAGTGTTTCAGAACGGCTCAATCAAAACTAAGGTTCAACTCTTTTAGTTGAACAAACAGAACAGAAAGAAGTTTCACACAATTCTTCTGTGTAGTTTTTATTTGTAGACATTCTTTTTCCCAATATAGGCCTCCTAGTGCTCAAAATGTCCAATTGCATTTGCTACAGAAAGAGTGTTTCAGAACGGCTCAATCAAAAGTAAGGTTCAACTCTGTTAGTTGAATGCACAGAACAGAAAGAAGTTTCATACAATGCTTCTGTGTAGTTTATATTTGAACATATTCTTTTTTCCACTATTACCCACTTAGCGCTACGAATGTCCAGTTGAATTTTCTACAGACAGTGTGTTTCAAAACTGCTCAATCAAAAGTACAGTTTAACTCTGTTAGCTGAATGCTCAGATCAGAAAGAAGTTTCACAGAATGCTTCTGTGTAGTTTATATTTGAATATATTCCTTTTTCCACTAGTACTCTCTTAGCGCTCCAAATGTCCAGTTGCATTTTCTACAGAAAGAGTGTTCAGATCTGCTCAATCAAAAGTATGGTTTAACTCTGTTAGCTGAATGCACAGATCAGAAAGAAGTTTCACAGAATGATTCTGTGTAGTTTATATTTGGAGACATTCCTTTTTCCACTATTACCCTCTTAGCGCTCCGAATCTCCACTTGCATTTTCTACAGAAAGAGTGTTTCAGAACGGCTCAATCAAAACCAAGGTTCAACTCTTTTAGTTGAACAAACAGAACAGAACGAAGTTTCACACAATTCTTCTGTGTAGTTTTTATTTGTAGACATTCTTTTTCCCAATACAGGCCTCCTAGCGCTCAGAATGTCCAATTGCAGTTTCTACAGAAAGAGTGTTTCAGAACGGCTCAATCAAAAGTAAGGTTCAACTCTGTTAGTTGAATGCACAGAACAGAAAGAAGTTTATACAATGCTTCTGTGTAGTTTATATTTGAACATATTCTTTTTTCCACTATTACCCACTTAGCGCTACGAATGTCCAGTTGCATTTTCTACAGACAGAGTGTTTCAAAACTGCTCAATCAAAAGTATGGTTTAACTCTGTTAGCTGAATGCTCAGATCAGAAAGAAGTTTCACAGAATGCTTCTGTGTAGTTTATATTTGAATATATTCCTTTTTCCACTACTACGCTCTTAGCGCTCCAAATGTCCAGTTGCATTTTCTACAGAAAGAGTGTTCAGATCTGCTCAATCAAAAGTATGGTTTAACTCTGTTAGCTGAATGCACAGATCAGAAAGAAGTTTCACCGAATGATTCTGTGTAGTTTATATTTGAAGACATTCCTTTTTCCACTATTACCCTCTTAGCGCTCCGAATCTCCACTTGCATTTTCTACAAAAAGAGTGTTTCATAACTGCTCAATCAAAAATATGTTTTATCTCTGTTAACTGAATTTACAGATCAGAAATAAGTTTCACAGAATGCATCTGTGTAGTTTTTATGTGAAGATATTCTTTTTCCCAATGTAGGCCTCTTAGCGCTTAGCATGTCCAATTGCAGTTTCTACAGAAAGAGTGTTTCAGAAAGGCTCAATCAAAAGTAAGGTTCAACTCTGTTAGTTGAATGCACAGAACAGAAAGAATTTTCACAGAAGGCTACTGTGTAGTTTATATTTGAATATATTCCTTTTTCCACTATTACCCTCTTAGCGCTCCGAATGTCCACTTGCATTTTCTACAGAAAGAGTGTTCAGAACTGCGCAATCAAAAGTATGGTTTAACTCTGTTAGCTTAATGAACATATCAGAAATAAGTTTCACACAATGCTTCTGTGTATTTTTTATTTGAAGATATTATTTTTCCCAATATAGGCCTCTTAGCGCTCAGAATGTCCAATTGCAGTTTCTTCAGAAAGAGTGTTTCAGAAAGGCTCAATCAAAGTAAGGTTCAACTCTGTTAGTTGAATGCACAGAACAGAAATAATTTTCACAGAATGCTACTGTGTAGTTTATATTTGAATATATTCCTTTTTCAAATATTACCCTCTTAGCGCTCCGAATGTCCACTTGCATTTTCTACAGAAAGAGTGTTCAGAACTGCGCAATCAAAAGTATGGTTTAACGCTGTTAGCTTAATGAACATATCAGAAATAAGTTTCACACAATGCTTCTGTGTAGTTTTTATTTGAAGATATTATTTTTCCCAATATAGGCCTCTTAGCGCTCAGAATGTCCAATTGCAGTTTCTACAGAAAGAGTGTTTCAGAAAGGCTCAATCAAATTAAGGTTCAACTCTGTTAGTTGAATGCACAGAACAGAAAGAAGTTTCATACAATGCTTCTGTGTAGTTTATATTTGAACATATTCTTTTTTCCACTATTACCCACTTAGCGCTACGAATGTCCAGTTGCATTTTCTACAGACAGAGTGTTTCAAAACTGCTCAATCAAAAGTATGGTTTAACACTGTTAGCTGAATGCTCAGATCAGAAAGAAGTTTCACAGAATGCTTCTGTGTAGTTTATATTTGAATATATTCCTTTTTCCACTACTACTCTCTTAGCGCTCCAAATGTCCAGTTGCATTTTCTACAGAAAGAGTGTTCATATCTGCTCAATCAAAAGTATGGTTTAACTCTGTTAGCTGAATGCACAGATCAGAAAGAAGTTTCACAGAATTATTCTGTGTAGTTTATATTTGGAGACATTCCTTCTTCCACTATTACCCTCTTAGCGCTCCGAATCTCCACTTGCATTTTCTACAGAAAGAGTGTTTCAGAACGGCTCAATCAAAACTAAGGTTCAACTCTTTTAGTTGAACAAACAGAACAGAAAGATGTTTCACACAATTCTTCTCTGTAGTTTTTATTTGTAGACATTCTTTTTCCCAATATAGGCCTCCTAGCGCTCAGAATGTCCAATTGCAGTTTCTACAGAAAGAGTGTTTCAGAACGGCTCAATCAAAAGTAAGGTTCAACTCTGTTAGTTGAATGCACAGAACAGCAAGAAGTTTCATACAATGCTTCTGTGTAGTTTATATTTGAATATATTCTTTTTTCCACTATTACCCACTTAGCGCTACGAATATCCAGTTGCATTTTCTACAGACAGAGTGTTTCAAAACTGCTCAATCAAAAGTATGGTTTAACTCTGTTAGCTGAATGCTCAGATCAGAAAGAAGTTTCACAGAATGCTTCTGCGTAGTTTATATTTGAATATATTCCTTTTTCCACTACTACGCTCTTAGCGCTCCAAATGTCCAGTTGCATTTTCTACAGAAAGAGTGTTCAGATCTGCTCAATCAAAAGTATGGTTTAACTCTGTTAGCTGAATGCACAGATCAGAAAGAAGTTTCACCGAATGATTCTGTGTAGTTTATATTTGAAGACATTCCTTTTTCCACTATTACCCTCTTAGCGCTCCGAATCTCCACTTGCATTTTCTACAAAAAGTGTGTTTCATAACTGCTCAATCAAAAATATGTTTTATCTCTGTTAACTGAATTTACAGATCAGAAATAAGTTTCACAGAATGCATCTGTGTAGTTTTTATTTGAAGATATTCTTTTTCCCAATGTAGGCCTCTTAGCGCTTAGCATGTCCAATTGCAGTTTCTACAGAAAGAGTGTTTCAGAACGGCTCAATCAAAAGTAAGGTTCAACTCTGTTAGTTGAATGCACAGAACAGAAAGAATTTTCACAGAATGCTACTGTGTAGTTTATATTTGAGTATATTCCTTTTTCCACTATTACCCTCTTAGCGCTCCGAATGTCCACTTGCATTTTCTACAGGAAGAGTGTTCAGAACTGTGCAATCAAAAGTATGGTTTAACTCTGTTAGCTTAATGAACATATCAGAAATAAGTTTCACACAATGCTTCTGGGTAGTTTTTATTTGAAGATATTATTTTTCCCAATGTAGGCCTCTTAGCGCTCAGAATATCCAATTGCAGTTTCTACAGAAAGAGTGTTTCAGAACGGCTCAATCAAATGTAAGGTTCAACTCTCTTAGTTGAATGCACAGAACAGAAAGAAGTTTCACAGAATGCTTCTGTGTAGTTTTTATTTGTAGATATTCTTTTTCCCAATATAGGCCTCTTAGTGCTCAGAATGTCCAATTGCACTTTCTACAGAAAGAGTGTTTCAGAAAGACTCAATCAAAAGTAAGGTTCAACTCTGTTAGTTGAATGCACAGAACAGAAAGAAGTTTCATACAATGCTTCTGTGTGGTTTATATTTGAACATATTCTTTTTTCCACTATTACCCACTTAGCGCTACGAATGTCCAGTTGCATTTTCTACAGACAGAGTGTTTCAAAACTGCTCAATCAAAAGTATGGTTTAACTCTGTTAGCTGAATGCTCAGATCAGAAAGAAGTTTCACAGAATGCTTCTGTGTAGTTTATATTTGAATATATTCCTTTTTCCACTACTACGCTCTTAGCGCTCCAAATGTCCAGTTGCATTTTCTACAGAAAGAGTGTTCAGATCTGCTCAATCAAAAGTATGGTTTAACTCTGTTAGCTGAATGCACAGATCAGAAAGAAGTTTCACCGAATGATTCTGTGTAGTTTATATTTGAAGACATTCCTTTTTCCACTATTACCCTCTTAGCGCTCCGAATCTCCACTTGCATTTTCTACAAAAAGAGTGTTTCATAACTGCTCAATCAAAAATATGTTTTATCTCTGTTAACTGAATTTACAGATCAGAAATAATTTTCACAGAATGCATCTGTGTAGTTTTTATTTGAAGATATACTTTTTCCCAATGTAGGCCTCTTAGCGCTTAGCATGTCCAATTGCCGTTTCTACAGAAAGAGTGTTTCAGAACGGCTGAATCAAAAGTAAGGTTCAACTCTGTTAGTTGAATGCACAGAACAGAAAGAATTTTCACAGAATGCTACTGTGTAGTTTATATTTGAATATATTCCTTTTTCCACTATTACCCTCTTAGCGCTCCGAATGTCCACTTGCATTTTCTACAGAAAGAGTGTTCAGAACTGCGCAATCAAAAGTATGGTTTAACTCTGTTAGCTTAATGAACATATCAGAAATAAGTTTCACAAAATGCTTCTGTGTAGTTTTTATTTGAAGATATTATTTTTCCCAATGTAGGCCTCTTAGCGCTCAGAATATCCAATTGCAGTTTCTACAGAAAGAGTGTTTCAGAACGGCTCAATCAAATGTAAGGTTCAACTCTCTTAGTTGAATGCACAGAACAGAAAGAAGTTTCACAGAATGCTTCTGTGTAGTTTTTATTTGTAGATATTCTTTTTCCCAATATAGGCCTCTTAGTGCTCAGAATGTCCAATTGCACTTTCTACAGAAAGAGTGTTTCAGAAAGACTCAATCAAAAGTAACGTTCAACTCTTGTAGTTGAATGCTCAGAACAGAAAGAAGTTTCATACAATGCTTCTGTGTAGTTTATATTTGAACATATTCTTTTTTCCACTATTACCCACTTAGCGCTACGTATGTCCAGTTGCATTTTCTACAGACAGAGTGTTTCAAAACTGCTCAATCAAAAGTATGGTTTAACTCTGTTAGCTGAATGCTCAGATCAGAAAGAAGTTTCACAGAATGCTTCTGTGTAGTTTATATTTGAATATATTCCTTTTTCCACTACTACGCTCTTAGCGCTCCAAATGTCCAGTTGCATTTTCTACAGAAAGAGTGTACAGATCTGCTCAATCAAAAGTATGGTTTAACTCTGTTAGCTGAATGCACAGATCAGAAAGAAGTTTCACCGAATGATTCTGTGTAGTTTATATTTGAAGACATTCCTTTTTCCACTATTACCCTCTTAGCGCTCCGAATCTCCACTTGCATTTTCTACAAAAAGAGTGTTTCATAACTGCTCAATCAAAAATATGTTTTATCTCTGTTAACTGAATTTACAGATCAGAAATAATTTTCACAGAATGCATCTGTGTAGTTTTTATTTGAAGATATACTTTTTCCCAATGTAGGCCTCTTAGCGCTTAGCATGTCCAATTGCAGTTTCTACAGAAAGAGTGTTTCAGAACGGCTGAATCAAAAGTAAGGTTCAACTCTGTTAGTTGAATGCACAGAACAGAAAGAATTTTCACAGAATGCTACTGTGTAGTTTATATTTGAATATATTCCTTTTTCCACTATTACCCTCTTAGCGCTCCGAATGTCCACTTGCATTTTCTACAGAAAGAGTGTTCAGAACTGCGCAATCAAAAGTATGGTTTAACTCTGTTAGCTTAATGAACATATCAGAAATAAGTTTCACAAAATGCTTCTGTGTAGTTTTTATTTGAAGATATTATTTTTCCCAATAGAGGCCTCTTAGCGCTCAGAATGTCCAATTGCAGTTTCTACAGAAAGAGTGTTTCAGAAAGGCTCAATCAAAAGTAAGGTTCAACTCTGTTAGTTGAATGCACAGAACAGAAAGAAGTTTCATACAATGCTTCTGTGTAGTTTATATTTGAACATATACTTTTTTCCACTATTACCCACTTAGCGCTACGAATGTCCAGTTGCATTTTCTACAGACAGAGTGTTTCAAAACAGCTCAATCAAAAGTATGGTTTAACTCTGTTAGCTGAATGCTCAGATCAGAATGAAGTTTCACAGAATGCTTCTGTGTAGTTTATATTTGAATATATTCCTTTTTCCACTACTACTCTCTTAGTGCTCCAAATGTCCAGTTGCATTTTCTACAGAAAGAGTGTTCAGATCTGCTCAATCAAAAGTATGTTTTAACTCTGTTAGCTGAATGCAAAGATCAGAAAGAAGTTTCACAGAATGATTCTGTGTAGTTTATATTTGGAGACATTCCTTTTTCCACTATTACCCTCTTAGCGCTCCGAATCTCCACTTGCATTTTCTACAGAAAGAGTGTTTCAGAACGGATCAATCAAAACTAAGGTTCAACTCTTTTAGTTGAACAAACAGAACAGAAAGAAGTTTCACACAATTCTGCTGTGTAGTTTTTAATTGTAGACATTCTTTTTCCCAATATAGGCCTCCTAGCGCTCAAAATGTCCAATTGCAGTGTCTACAGAAAGAGTGTTTCCGAACGGCTCAATCAAAAGTAAGGTTCAACTCTGTTAGTTGAATGCACAGAACAGAAAGAAGTTTCATACAATGCTTTTGTGTAGTTTATATTTGAACATATTCTTTTTTCCACTATTACCCACTTAGCGCTAAGAATGTCCAGTTGCATTTTCTACAGACAGAGTGTTTCAAAACTGCTCAATAAAAAGTATGGTTTAACTCTGTTAGCTGAATGCTCAGATGAGAAAGAAGTTTCACAGAATGCTTCTGTGTATTTTATATTTGAATATATTCCTTTTTCCACTACTACTCTCTTAGCGATCCGAATGTCCAGTTGCATTTTCTACAGAAAGAGTGTTCAGATCTGCTCAATCAAAAGTATGGTTTAACTCTGTTAGCTGAATGCACAGATCAGAAAGAAGTTTCACAGAATGATTCTGTGTAGTTTATATTTGGAGACATTCCTTTTTCCACTATTACCATCTTAGCGCTCTGAATCTCCACTTGCATTTTCTACAGAAAGAGTGTTTCAGAACGGCTCAATCAAAACTAAGGTTCAACTCTTTTAGTTGAACAAACAGAACAGAAAGAAGTTTCACACAATTCTTCTGTGTAGTTTTTATTTGTAGACATTCTTTTTCCCAATATAGGCCTCCTAGCGCTCAAAATGTCCAATTGCAGTTTCTACAGAAAGAGTGTTTCAGAACGGCTCAATCAAAAGTAAGGTTCAACTCTGTTAGTTGAATGCACAGAACAGAAAGAAGTTTCATACAATGCTTCTGTGCAGTTTATATTTGAACATATTCTTTTTTCCACTATTACCCACTTAGCGCTACGAATGTCCAGTTGAATTTTCTACAGACAGAGTGTTTCAAAACTGCTCAATCAAAAGTATAGTTTAACTCTGTTAGCTGAATGCTCAGATCAGAAAGAAATTTCACAGAATGCTTCTGTGTAGTTTATATTTGAATATATTACTTTTTCCACTAGTACTCTCTTAGCGCTCCAAATGTCCAGTTGCATTTTCTACAGAAAGAGTGTTCAGATCTGCTCAATCAAAAGTATGGTTTAACTCTGTTAGCTGAATGCACAGATCAGAAAGAAGTTTCACAGAATGATTCTGTGTAGTTTATATTTGGAGACATTCCTTTTTCCACTATTACCCTCTTAGCGCTCCGAATCTCCACTTGCATTTTCTACAGATAGAGTGTTTCAGAACGGCTCAATCAAAACTAAGGTTCAACTCTTTTAGTTGAACAAACAGAACAGAACGAAGTTTCACACAATTCTTCTGTGTAGTTTTTATTTGTAGACATTCTTTTTCCCAATATAGGCCTCCTAGCGCTCAGAATGTCCAATTGCAGTTTCTACAGAAAGAGTGTTTCAGAACGGCTCAATCAAAAGTAAGGTTCAACTCTGTTAGTTGAATGCACAGAACAGAAAGAAGTTTCATACAATGCTTCTGTGTATTTTATATTTGAACATATTATTTTTTCCACTATACCCACTTAGCGCTACGAATGTCCAGTTGCATTTTCTACAGACAGAGTGTTTCAAAACTGCTCAATCAAAAGTATGGTTTAACTCTCCTAGCTGAATGCTCAGATCAGAAAGAAGTTTCACAGAATGCTTCTGTGTTGTTTATATTTGAATATATTCCTTTTTCCACTACTACGCTCTTAGCGCTCCAAATGTCCAGTTGCATTTTCTACAGAAAGAGTGTTCTGATCTGCTCAATCAAAAGTATGGTTTAACTCTGTTAGCTGAATGCACAGATCAGAAAGAAGTTTCACCGAATGATTCTGTGTAGTTTATATTTGAAGACATTCCTTTTTCCACTATTACCCTCTTAGCGCTCCGAATCTCCACTTGCATTTTCTACAAAAAGAGGGTTTCATAACTGCTCAATCAAAAATATGTTTTATCTCTGTTAACTGAATTTACAGATCAGAAATAAGTTTCACAGAATGCATCTGTGTAGTTTTTATTTGAAGATATTCTTTTTCCCAATGTAGGCCTCTTAGCGCTTAGCATGTCCAATTGCAGTTTATACAGAAAGAGTGTTTCAGAACGGCTCAATCAAAAGTAATGTTCAACTCTGTTAGTTGAATGCACAGAACAGAAAGAATTTTCACAGAATGCTACTGTGTAGTTTATATTTGAATATATTCCTTTTTCCACTATTACCCTCTTAGCGCTCCGAATGTCCACTTGCATTTTCTACAGAAAGAGTGTTCAGAACTGTGCAATCAAAAGTATGGTTTAACTCTGTTAGCTTAATGAACATATCAGAAATAAGTTTCACACAATGCTTCTGTGTAGTTTTTATTTGAAGATATTATTTTTCCCAATATAGGCCTCTTAGCGCTCAGAATGTCCAATTGCAGTTTCTACAGAAAGAGTGTTTCAGAAAGGCTCAATCAAAAGTAAGTTCAACTCTGTTAGTTGAATGCACAGAACAGAAAGAAATTTCATACAATGCTTCTGTGTAGTTTATATTTGAACGTATTCTTTTTTCCACTATTACCCACTTAGCGCTACGAATGTCCAGTTGCATTTTCTACAGACAGAGTGTTTCAAAACTGCTCAATCAAAAGTATGGTTTAACTCTGTTAGCTGAATGCTCAGATCAGAAAGAAGTTTCACAGAATGCTTCTGTGTAGTTTATATTTGAATATATTCCTTTTTCCACTACTACGCTCTTAGCGCTCCAAATGTCCAGTTGCATTTTCTACAGAAAGAGTGTTCTGATCTGCTCAATCAAAAGTATGGTTTAACTCTGTTAGCTGAATGCACAGATCAGAAAGAAGTTTCACCGAATGATTCTGTGTAGTTTATATTTGAAGACATTCCTTTTTCCACTATTACCCTCTTAGCGCTCCGAATCTCCACTTGCATTTTCTACAAAAAGAGTGTTTCATAACTGCTCAATCAAAAATATGTTTTATCTCTGTTAACTGAATTTACGGATCAGAAATAATTTTCACAGAATGCATCTGTGTAGTTTTTATTTGAAGATATAGTTTTTCCCAATGTAGGCCTCTTAGCGCTTAGCATGTCCAATTGCAGTTTCTACAGAAAGAGTGTTTCAGAACGGCTGAATCAAAAGTAAGGTTCAACTCTGTTAGTTGAATGCACAGAACAGAAAGAATTTTCACAGAATGCTACTGTGTAGTTTATATTTGAATATATTCCTTTTTCCACTATTACCCTCTTAGCGCTCCGAATGTCCACTTGCATTTTCTACAGAAAGAGTGTTCAGAACTGCGCAATCAAAAGTATGGTTTAACTCTGTTAGCTTAATGAACATATCAGAAATAAGTTTCACAAAATGCTTCTGTGTAGTTTTTATTTGAAGATATTATTTTTCCCAATAGAGGCCTCTTAGCGCTCAGAATGTCCAATTGCAGTTTCTACAGAAAGAGTGTTTCAGAAAGGCTCAATCAAAAGTAAGGTTCAACTCTGTTAGTTGAATGCACAGAACAGAAAGAAGTTTCATACAATGCTTCTGTGTAGTTTATATTTGAACATATACTTTTTTCCACTATTACCCACTTAGCGCTACGAATGTCCAGTTGCATTTTCTACAGACAGAGTGTTTGAAAACTGCTCAATCAAAAGTATGGTTTAACTCTGTTAGCTGAATGCTCAGATCAGAATGAAGTTTCACAGAATGCTTCTGTGTAGTTTATATTTGAATATATTCCTTTTTCCACTACTACTCTCTTAGTGCTCCAAATGTCCAGTTGCATTTTCTACAGAAAGAGTGTTCAGATCTGCTCAATCAAAAGTATGTTTTAACTCTGTTAGCTGAATGCAAAGATCAGAAAGAAGTTTCACAGAATGATTCTGTGTAGTTTATATTTGGAGACATTCCTTTTTCCACTATTACCCTCTTAGCGCTCCGAATCTCCACTTGCATTTTCTACGGAAAGAGTGTTTCAGAACGGATCAATCAAAACTAAGGTTCAACTCTTTTAGTTGAACAAACAGAACAGAAAGAAGTTTCACACAATTCTGCTGTGTAGTTTTTAATTGTAGACATTCTTTTTCCCAATATAGGCCTCCTAGCGCTCAAAATGTCCAATTGCAGTGTCTACAGAAAGAGTGTTTCAGAACGGCTCAATCAAAAGTAAGGTTCAACTCTGTTAGTTGAATGCACAGAACAGAAAGAAGTTTCATACAATGCTTTTGTGTAGTTTATATTTGAACATATTCTTTTTTCCACTATTACCCACTTAGCGCTAAGAATGTCCAGTTGCATTTTCTACAGACAGAGTGTTTCAAAACTGCTCAATAAAAAGTATGGTTTAACTCTGTTAGCTGAATGCTCAGATGAGAAAGAAGTTTCACAGAATGCTTCTGTGTAGTTTATATTTGAATATATTCCTTTTTCCACTACTACTCTCTTAGCGATCCGAATGTCCAGTTGCATTTTCTACAGAAAGAGTGTTCAGATCTGCTCAATCAAAAGTATGGTTTAACTCTGTTAGCTGAATGCACAGATCAGAAAGAAGTTTCACAGAATGATTCTGTGTAGTTTATATTTGGAGACATTCCTTTTTCCACTATTACCATCTTAGCGCTCTGAATCTCCACTTGCATTTTCTACAGAAAGAGTGTTTCAGAACGGCTCAATCAAAACTAAGGTTCAACTCTTTTAGTTGAACAAACAGAACAGAAAGAAGTTTCACACAATTCTTCTGTGTAGTTTTTATTTGTAGACATTCTTTTTCCCAATATAGGCCTCCTAGCGCTCAAAATGTCCAATTGCAGTTTCTACAGAAAGAGTGTTTCAGAACGGCTCAATCAAAAGTAAGGTTCAACTCTGTTAGTTGAATGCACAGAACAGAAAGAAGTTTCATACAATGCTTCTGTGCAGTTTATATTTGAACATATTCTTTTTTCCACTATTACCCACTTAGCGCTACGAATGTCCAGTTGAATTTTCTACAGACAGAGTGTTTCAAAACTGCTCAATCAAAAGTATAGTTTAACTCTGTTAGCTGAATGCTCAGATCAGAAAGAAATTTCACAGAATGCTTCTGTGTAGTTTATATTTGAATATATTCCTTTTTCCACTAGTACTCTCTTAGCGCTCCAAATGTCCAGTTGCATTTTCTACAGAAAGAGCGTTCAGATCTGCTCAATCAAAAGTATGGTTTAACTCTGTTAGCTGAATGCACAGATCAGAAAGAAGTTTCACAGAATGATTCTGTGTAGTTTATATTTGGAGACATTCCTTTTTCCACTATTACCCTCTTAGCGCTCCGAATCTCCACTTGCATTTTCTACAGAAAGAGTGTTTCAGAACGGCTCAATCAAAACTAAGGTTCAACTCTTTTAGTTGAACAAACAGAACAGAACGAAGTTTCACACAATTCTTCTGTGTAGTTTTTATTTGTAGACATTCTTTTTCCCAATATAGGCCTCCTAGCGCTCAGAATGTCCAATTGCAGTTTCTACAGAAAGAGTGTTTCAGAACGGCTCAATCAAAAGTAAGGTTCAACTCTGTTAGTTGAATGCACAGAACAGAAAGAAGTTTCATACAATGCTTCTGTGTATTTTATATTTGAACATATTATTTTTTCCACTATACCCACTTAGCGCTACGAATGTCCAGTTGCATTTTCTACAGACAGAGTGTTTCAAAACTGCTCAATCAAAAGTATGGTTTAACTCTGCTAGCTGAATGCTCAGATCAGAAAGAAGTTTCACAGAATGCTTCTGTGTTGTTTATATTTGAATATATTCCTTTTTCCACTACTACGCTCTTAGCGCTCCAAATGTCCAGTTGCATTTTCTACAGAAAGAGTGTTCTGATCTGCTCAATCAAAAGTATGGTTTAACTCTGTTAGCTGAATGCACAGATCAGAAAGAAGTTTCACCGAATGATTCTGTGTAGTTTATATTTGAAGACATTCCTTTTTCCACTATTACCCTCTTAGCGCTCCGAATTTCCACTTCCATTTTCTACAAAAAGAGGGTTTCATAACTGCTCAATCAAAAATATGTTTTATCTCTGTTAACTGAATTTACAGATCAGAAATAAGTTTCACAGAATGCATCTGTGTAGTTTTTATTTGAAGATATTCTTTTTCCCAATGTAGGCCTCTTAGCGCTTAGCATGTCCAATTGCAGTTTATACAGAAAGAGTGTTTCAGAACGGCTCAATCAAAAGTAATGTTCAACTCTGTTAGTTGAATGCACAGAACAGAAAGAATTTTCACAGAATGCTACTGTGTAGTTTATATTTGAATATATTCCTTTTTCCACTATTACCCTCTTAGCGCTCCGAATGTCCACTTGCATTTTCTACAGAAAGAGTGTTCAGAACTGTGCAATCAAAAGTATGGTTTAACTCTGTTAGCTTAATGAACATATCAGAAATAAGTTTCACACAATGCTTCTGTGTAGTTTTTATTTGAAGATATTATTTTTCCCAATATAGGCCTCTTAGCGCTCAGAATGTCCAATTGCAGTTTCTACAGAAAGAGTGTTTCAGAAAGGCTCAATCAAAAGTAAGTTCAACTCTGTTAGTTGAATGCACAGAACAGAAAGAAGTTTCATACAATGCTTCTGTGTAGTTTATATTTGAACGTATTCTTTTTTCCACTATTACCCACTTAGCGCTACGAATGTCCAGTTGCATTTTCTACAGACAGAGTGTTTCAAAACTGCTCAATCAAAAGTATGGTTTAACTCTGTTAGCTGAATGCTCAGATCAGAAAGAAGTTTCACAGAATGCTTCTGTGTAGTTTATATTTGAATATATTCCTTTTTCCACTACTACGCTCTTAGCGCTCCAAATGTCCAGTTGCATTTTCTACAGAAAGAGTGTTCAGATCTGCTCAATCAAAAGTATGGTTTAACTCTGTTAGCTGAATGCACAGATCAGAAAGAAGTTTCACCGAATGATTCTGTGTAGTTTATATTTGAAGACATTCCTTTTTCCACTATTACCCTCTTAGCGCTCCGAATCTCCACTTGCATTTTCTACAAAAAGAGTGTTTCATAACTGCTCAATCAAAAATATGTTTTATCTTTGTTAACTGAATTTACAGATCAGAAATAAGTTTCACAGAATGCATCTGTGTAGTTTTTATTTGAAGATATACTTTTTCCCAATGTAGGCCTCTTAGCGCTTAGCATGTCCAATTGCAGTTTCTACAGAAAGAGTGTTTCAGAACGGCTGAATCAAAAGTAAGGCTCAACTCTGTTATTTGAATGCACAGAACAGAAAGAATTTTCACAGAATGCTACTGTGTAGTTTATATTTGAATATATTCCTTTTTCCACTATTACCCTCTTAGCGCTCCGAATGTCCACTTGCATTTTCTACAGAAAGAGTGTTCAGAACTGCGCAATCAAAAGTATGGTTTAACTCTGTTAGCTTAATGAACATATCAGAAATAAGTTTCACAAAATGCTTCTGTGTAGTTTTTATTTGAAGATATTATTTTTCCCAATAAAGGCCTCTTAGCGCTCAGAATGTCCAATTGCAGTTTCTACAGAAAGAGTGTTTCAGAAAGGCTCAATCAAAAGTAAGGTTCAACTCTGTTAGTTGAATGCACAGAACAGAAAGAAGTTTCATACAATGCTTCTGTGTAGTTTATATTTGAACATAATCTTTTTTCCACTATTACCCACTTAGCGCTACGAATGTCCAGTTGCATTTTCTACAGACAGGGTGTTTCAAAACTGCTCAATCAAAAGTATGGTTTAACTCTGTTAGCTGAATGCTCAGATCAGAACGAAGTTTCACAGAATGCTTCTGTGTAGTTTATATTTGAATATATTCCTTTTTCCACTACTATTCTCTTAGTGCTCCAAATGTCCAGTTGCATTTTCTACAGAAAGAGTGTTCAGATCTGCTCAATCAAAAGTATGGTTTAACTCTGGTAGCTGAATGCATAGATCAGAAAGAAGTTTCACAGAATGATTCTGTGTAGTTTATATTTGGAGACATTCCTTTTTCCACTATTACCCTCTTAGCGCTCCGAATCTCCACTTACATTTTCTACAGAAAGAGTGTTTCAGAACGGATCAATCAAAACTAAGGTTCAACTCTTTTAGTTGAACAAACAGAACAGAAAGAAGTTTCACACAATTCTGCTGTGTAGTTTTTATTTATAGACATTCTTTTTCCCAATATAGGCCTCCTAGCGCTCAAAATGTCCAATTGCAGTGTCTACAGAAAGAGTGTTTCAGAACGGCTCAATCAAAAGTAAGGTTCAACTCTGTTAGTTGGATGCACAGAACAGAAAGAAGTTTCATACAATGCTTTTGTGTAGTTTATATTTGAAAATATTCTTTTTTCCACTATTACCCACTTAGCGCTAAGAATGTCCAGTTGCATTTTCTACAGACAGAGTGTTTCAAAACTGCTCAATCAAAAGTATGGTTTAACTCTGTTAGCTGAATGCTCGGATCAGAAAGAAGTTTCACAGAATGCTTCTGTGTAGTTTATATTTGAATATATTCCTTTTTCCACTACTACTCTCTTAGCGATCCGAATGTCCAGTTGCATTTTCTACAGAAAGAGTGTTCAGATCTGCTCAATCAAAAGTATGGTTTAACTCTGTTAGCTGAATGCACAGATCAGAAAGAAGTTTCACAGAATGATTCTGTGTAGTTTATATTTGGAGACATTCCTTTTTCCACTATTACCATCTTAGTGCTCCGAATCTCCACTTGCATTTTCTACAGAAAGAGTGTTTCAGAACGGCTCAATCAAAACTAAGGTTCAACTCTTTTAGTTGAACAAACAGAACAGAAAGAAGTTTCACACAATTCTTCTGTGTAGTTTTTATTTGTAGACATTCTTTTTCCCAATATAGGCCTCCTAGCGCTCAAAATGTCCAATTGCAGTTTCTACAGAAAGAGTGTTTCAGAACGGCTCAATCAAAAGTAAGGTTCAACTCTGTTAGTTGAATGCACAGAACAGAAAGAAGTTTCATACAATGCTTCTGTGTAGTTTATATTTGAACATATTCTTTTTTCCACTATTACCCACTTAGCGCTACGAATGTGCAGTTGAATTTTCTACAGACAGTGTGTTTCAAAACTGCTCAATCAAAAGTATAGTTTAACTCTGTTAGCTGAATGCTCAGATCAGAAAGAAATTTCACAGAATGCTTCTGTGTAGTTTATATTTGAATATATTCCTTTTTCCACTAGTACTCTCTTAGCGCTCCAAATGTCCAGTTGCATTTTCTACAGAAAGAGTGTTCAGATCTGCTCAATCAAAGGTATGGTTTAACTCTGTTAGCTGAATGCACAGATCAGAAAGAAGTTTCACAGAATGATTCTGTGTAGTTTATATTTGGAGACATTCCTTTTTCCACTATTACCCTCTTAGCGCTCCGAATCTCCACTTGCATTTTCTACAGAAAGAGTGTTTCAGAACGGCACAATCAAAACTAAGGTTCAACTCTTTTAGTTGAACAAACAGAACAGAACGAAGTTTCACACAATTCTTCTGTGTAGTTTTTATTTGTAGACATTCTTTTTCCCAATATAGGCCTCCTAGCGCTCAGAATGTCCAATTGCAGTTTCTACAGAAAGAGTGTTTCAGAACGGCTCAATCAAAAGTAAGGTTCAACTCTGTTAGTTGAATGCACAGAACAGAAAGAAGTTTCATACAATGCTTCTGTGTAGTTTATATTTGAACATATTATTTTTTCCACTATACCCACTTAGCGCTACGAATGTCCAGTTGCATTTTCTACAGACAGAGTGTTTCAAAACTGCTCAATCAAAAGTATGGTTTAACTCTGTTAGCTGAATGCTCAGATCAGAAAGAAGTTTCACAGAATGCTTCTGTGTAGTTTATATTTGAATATATTCCTTTTTCCACTACTACGCTCTTAGCGCTCCAAATGTCCAGTTGCATTTTCTACAGAAAGAGTGTTCAGATCTGCTCAATCAAAAGTATGGTTTAACTCTGTTAGCTGAATGCACATATCAGAAAGAAGTTTCACCGAATGATTCTGTGTAGTTTATATTTGAAGACATTCCTTTTTCCACTATTACCCTCTTAGCGCTCCGAATCTCCACTTGCATTTTCTACAAAAAGATTGTTTCATAACTGCTCAATCAAAAATATGTTTTATCTGTGTTAACTGAATTTACAGATCAGAAATAAGTTTCACAGAATGCATCTGTGTAGTTTTTATTTGAAGATATTCTTTTTCCCAATGTAGGCCTCTTAGCGCTTAGCATGTCCAATTGCAGTTTCTACAGAAAGAGTGTTTCAGAACGGCTCAATTAAAAGTAAGGTTCAACTCTGTTAGTTGAATGCACAGAACAGAAAGAATTTTCACAGAATGCTACTGTGTAGTTTATATTTGAATATATTCCTTTTTCCACTATTACCCTCTTAGCGCTCCGAATGTCCACTTGCATTTTCTACAGAAAGAGTGTTCAGAACTGCGCAATCAAAAGTATGGTTTAACTCTGTTAGCTTAATGAACATATCAGAAATAAGTTTCACAAAATGCTTCTGTGTAGTTTTTATTTGAAGATATTATTTTTCCCAATATAGGCCTCTTAGCGCTCAGAATGTCCAATTGCAGTTTCTACAGAAAGAGTGTTTCAGAAAGGATCAATCAAATGTAAGGTTCAACTCTGTTAGTTGAATGCACAGAACAGAAAGAAGTTTCATACAATGCTTCTGTGTAGTTTATATTTGAACATATTCTTTTTTCCACTATTACCCACTTAGCGCTACGAATGTCCAGTTGCATTTTCTACAGACAGAGTGTTTCAAAACTGCCCAATCAAAAGTATGGTTTAACTCTGTTAGCTGAATGCTCAGATCAGAATGAAGTTTCACAGAATGCTTCTGTGTAGTTTATATTTGAATATATTCCTTTTTCCAATACTACTCTCTTAGCGCTCCAAATGTCCAGTTGCATTTTCTACAGAAAGAGTGTTCAGATCTCCTCAATCAAAAGTATGGTTTAACTCTGTTAGCTGAATGCACAGATCAGAAAGAAGTTTCACAGAATGATTCTGTGTAGTTTATATTTGGAGACATTCCTTTTTCCACTATTACCCTCTTAGCGCTCCGAATCTCCAATTGCATTTTCTACAGAAAGAGTGTTTCAGAACGGCTCAATCAAAACTAAGGTTCAACTCTTTTAGTTGAACAAACAGAACAGAAAGAAGTTTCACACAATTCTGCGGTGTAGTTTTTATTTGTAGACATTCTTTTTCCCAATATAGGCCTCCTAGCGCTCAAAATGTCCAATTGCAGTTTCTACAGAAAGAGTGTTTCAGAACGGGTCAATCAAAAGTAAGGTTCAACTCTGTTAGTTGAATGCACAGAACAGAAAGAAGTTTCATACAATGCTTCTGTGTAGTTTATATTTGAACATATTCTTTTTTCCACTATTACCCACTTAGCGCTACGAATGTCCAGTTGCATTTTCTACAGACAGAGTGTTTCAAAACTGCTCAATCAAAAGTATGGTTTAACTCTGTTAGCTGAATGCTCAGATCAGAAAGAAGTTTCACAGAATGCTTCTGTGTAGTTTATATTTGAATATATTCCTTTTTCACTACTACTCTCTTAGCGCTCCAAATGTCCAGTTGCATTTTCTACAGAAAGTGTGTTCAGATCTGCTCAATCAAAAGTATGGTTTAACTCTGTTAGCTGAATGCACAGATCAGAAAGAAGTTTCACAGAATAATTCTGTGTAGTTTATATTTGGAGACATTCCTTTTTCCACTATTACCCTCTTAGCGCTCCGAATCTCCACTTGCATTTTCTACAGAAAGAGTGTTTCAGAACGGCTCAATCAAAACTAAGGTTCAACTCTTTTAGTTGAACAAACAGAACAGAAAGAAGTTTCACACAATTCTTCTCTGTAGTTTTTATTTGTAGACATTCTTTTTCCCAATATAGGCCTCCTAGCGCTCAGAATGTCCAATTGCAGTTTCTGCAGAAAGAGTGTTTCAGAACGGCTCAATCAAAAGTAAGGTTCAACTCTGTTAGTTGAATGCACAGAACAGAAAGAAGTTTCATACAATGCTTCTGTGTAGTTTATATTTGAATATATTCTTTTTTCCACTATTACCCACTTAGCGCTACGAATATCCAGTTGCATTTTCTACAGACAGAGTGTTTCAAAACTGCTCAATCAAAAGTATGGTTTAACTCTGTTAGCTGAATGCTCAGATCAGAAAGAATTTTCACAGAATGCTTCTGTGTAGTTTATATTTGAATATATTCCTTTTTCCACTACTACGCTCTTAGCGCTCCAAATGTCCAGTTGCATTTTCTACAGAAAGAGTGTTCAGATCTGCTCAATCAAAAGTATGGTTTAACTCTGTTAGCTGAATGCACAGATCAGAAAGAAGTTTCACCGAATGATTCTGTGTAGTTTATATTTGAAGACATTCCTTTTTCCACTATTACCCTCTTAGCGCTCCGAATCTCCACTTGCATTTTCTACAAAAAGTGTGTTTCATAACTGCTCAATCAAAAATATGTTTTATCTCTGTTAACTGAATTTACAGATCAGAAATAAGTTTCACAGAATGCATCTGTGTAGTTTTTATTTGAAGATATTCTTTTTCCCAATGTAGGCCTCTTAGCGCTTAGCATGTCCAATTGTAGTTTCTACAGAAAGAGTGTTTCAGAACGGCTCAATCAAAAGTAAGGTTCAACTCTGTTAGTTGAATGCACAGAACAGAAAGAATTTTCACAGAATGCTACTGTGTAGTTTATATTTGAATATATTCCTTTTTCCACTATTACCCTCTTAGCGCTCCGAATGTCCACTTGCATTTTCTACAGGAAGAGTGTTCAGAACTGTGCAATCAAAAGTATGGTTTAACTCTGTTAGCTTAATGAACATATCAGAAATAAGTTTCACACAATGCTTCTGTGTAGTTTTTATTTGAAGTTATTATTTTTCCCAATGTAGGCCTCTTAGCGCTCAGAATATCCAATTGCATTTTCTACAGAAAGAGTGTTTCAGAACGGCTCAATCAAATGTAAGTTCAACTCTCTTAGTTGAATGCACAGAACAGAAAGAAGTTTCACAGAATGCTTCTGTGTAGTTTTTATTTGAATATATTCCTTTTTCCACTACTACTCTCTTAGCGCTCCAAATGTCCAGTTGCATTTTCTACAGAAAGAGTGTTCAGATCTGCTCTATCAAAAGTATGGTTTAACTCTGTTAGCTGAATGCACAGATCAGAAAAAAGTTTCACAGAATGATTCTGTGTAGTTTATATTTGGAGACATTCCTTTTTCCACTATTACCCTCTTAGCGCTCCGAATCTCCACTTGCATTTTCTACAGAAAGAGTGTTTCAGAACGGATCAATCAAAACTAAGGTTCAACTCTTTTAGTTGAACAAACAGAACAGAAAGAAGTTTCACACAATTCTGCTGTGTAGTTTTTATTTGTAGACATTCTTTTTCCCAATATAGGCCTCCTAGCGCTCAAAATGTCCAATTGCAGTGTCTACAGAAAGAGTGTTTCAGAACGGCTCAATCAAAAGTAAAGTTCAACTCTGTTAGTTGAATGCACAGAACAGAAAGAAGTTTCATACAATGCTTTTGTGTAGTTTATATTTGAACATATTCTTTTTTCCACTATTACCCACTTAGCGCTAAGAATGTCCAGTTGCATTTTCTACAGACAGAGTGTTTCAAAACTGCTCAATCAAAAGTATGGTTTAACTCTGTTAGCTGAATGCTCAGATCAGAAAGAAATTTCACAGAATGCTTCTGTGTAGTTTATATTTGTATATATTCCTTTTTCCACTAGTACTCTCTTAGCGCTCCAAATGTCCAGTTGCATTTTCTACAGAAAGAGTGTTCAGATCTGCTCAATCAAAAGTATGGTTTAACTCTGTTAGCTGAATGCACAGATCAGAAAGAAGTTTCACAGAATGATTCTGTGTAGTTTATATTTGGAGACATTCCTTTTTCCACTATTACCCTCTTAGCGCTCCGAATCTCCACTTGCATTTTCTACAGAAAGAGTGTTTCAGAACGGCTCAATCAAAACTAATGTTCAACTCTTTTAGTTGAACAAACAGAACAGAACGTAGTTTCACACAATTCTTCTGTGTAGTTTTTATTTGTAGACATTCTTTTTCCCAATATAGGCCTTCTAGCGCTCAGAATGTCCAATTGCAGTTTCTACAGAAAGAGTGTTTCAGAACGGCTCAATCAAAAGTAAGGTTCAACTCTGTTAGTTGAATGCACAGAACAGAAAGAAGTTTCATACAATGCTTCTGTGTAGTTTATATTTGAACATATTCTTTTTTCCACTATTACCCACTTAGCGCTACGAATGTCCAGTTGCATTTTCTACAGACAGAGTGTTTCAAAACTGCTCAATCAAATGTATGGTTTAACTCTGTTAGCTGAATGCTCAGATCAGAAAGAAGTTTCACAGAATGCTTCTGTGTAGTTTATATTTGAATATATTACTTTTTCCACTACTACGCTCTTAGCGCTCCAAATGTCCAGTTGCATTTTCTACAGAAAGAGTGTTCTGATCTGCTCAATCAAAAGTATGGTTTAACTCTGTTAGCTGAATGCACAGATCAGAAAGATGTTTCACCGAATGATTCTGTGTAGTTTATATTTGAAGACATTCCTTTTTCCACTATTACCCTCTTAGCGCTCCGAATCTCCACTTGCATTTTCTACAAAAAGAGGGTTTCATAACTGCTCAATCAAAAATATGTTTTATCTCTGTTAACTGAATTTACAGATCAGAAATAAGTTTCACAGAATGCATCTGTGTAGTTTTTATTTGAAGATATTCTTTTTCCCAATGTAGGCCTCTTAGCACTTAGCATGTCCAATTGCAGTTTCTACAGAAAGAGTGTTTCAGAACGGCTCAATCAAAAGTAATGTTCAACTCTGTTAGTTGAATGCACAGAACAGAAAGAATTTTCACAGAATGCTACTGTGTAGTTTATATTTGAATATATTCCTTTTTCCACTATTACCCTCTTAGCGCTCCGAATGTCCACTTGCATTTTCTACAGAAAGAGTGTTCAGAACTGTGCAATCAAAAGTATGGTTTAACTCTGTTAGCTTAATGCACAGATCAGAAAGAAGTTTCACAGAATGAATCTGTGAAGTTTATATTTGAAGACATTCCTTTTTCCACTATTACCCTCTTAGCGCTCCGAATCTCCACTTGCATTTTCTACAGAAAGAGTGTTTCAGAACGGCTCAATCAAAACTAAGGTTCAACTCTTTTAGTTGAACAAACAGAACAGAAAGATGTTTCACACAATTCTGCGGTGTAGTTTTTATTTGTAGACATTCTTTTTCCCAATATAGGCCTCCTAGCGCTCAAAATGTCCAATTGCAGTTTCTACAGAAAGAGTGTTTCAGAACGGGTCAATCAAAAGTAAGGTTCAACTCTGTTAGTTTAATGCACAGAACAGAAAGAAGTTTCATACAATGCTTCTGTGTAGTTTATATTTGAACATATTCTTTTTTCCACTATTACCCACTTAGCGCTACGAATGTCCAGTTGCATTTTCTACAGACAGAGTGTTTCAAAACTGCTCAATCAAAAGTATGGTTTAACTCTGTTAGCTGAATGCTCAGATCAGAAAGAAGTTTCACAGAATGCTTCTGTGTAGTTTATATTTGAATATATTCCTTTTTCACTACTACTCTCTTAGCGCTCCAAATGTCCAGTTGCATTTTCTACAGAAAGTGTGTTCAGATCTGCTCAATCAAAAGTATGGTTTAACTCTGTTAGCTGAATGCACAGATCAGAAAGAAGTTTCACAGAATAATTCTGTGTAGTTTATATTTGGAGACATTCCTTTTTCCACTATTACCCTCTTAGCGCTCCGAATCTCCACTTGCATTTTCTACAGAAAGAGTGTTTCAGAACGGCTCAATCAAAACTAAGGTTCAACTCTTTTAGTTGAACAAACAGAACAGAAAGAAGTTTCACACAATTCTTCTCTGTAGTTTTTATTTGTAGACATTCTTTTTCCCAATATAGGCCTCCTAGCGCTCAGAATGTCCAATTGCAGTTTCTACAGAAAGAGTGTTTCAGAACGGCTCAATCAAAAGTAAGGTTCAACTCTGTTAGTTGAATGCACAGAACAGAAAGAAGTTTCATACAATGCTTCTGTGTAGTTTATATTTGAATATATTCTTTTTTCCACTATTACCCACTTAGCGCTACGAATATCCAGTTGCATTTTCTACAGACAGAGTGTTTCAAAACTGCTCAATCAAAAGTATGGTTTAACTCTGTTAGCTGAATGCTCAGATCAGAAAGAATTTTCACAGAATGCTTCTGTGTAGTTTATATTTGAATATATTCCTTTTTCCACTACTACGCTCTTAGCGCTCCAAATGTCCAGTTGCATTTTCTACAGAAAGAGTGTTCAGATCTGCTCAATCAAAAGTATGGTTTAACTCTGTTAGCTGAATGCACAGATCAGAAAGAAGTTTCACCGAATGATTCTGTGTAGTTTATATTTGAAGACATTCCTTTTTCCACTATTACCCTCTTAGCGCTCCGAATCTCCACTTGCATTTTCTACAAAAAGTGTGTTTCATAACTGCTCAATCAAAAATATGTTTTATCTCTGTTAACTGAATTTACAGATCAGAAATAAGTTTCACAGAATGCATCTGTGTAGTTTTTATTTGAAGATATTCTTTTTCCCAATGTAGGCCTCTTAGCGCTTAGCATGTCCAATTGTAGTTTCTACAGAAAGAGTGTTTCAGAACGGCTCAATCAAAAGTAAGGTTCAACTCTGTTAGTTGAATGCACAGAACAGAAAGAATTTTCACAGAATGCTACTGTGTAGTTTATATTTGAATATATTCCTTTTTCCACTATTACCCTCTTAGCGCTCCGAATGTCCACTTGCATTTTCTACAGAAAGAGTGTTCAGAACTGCGCAATCAAAAGTATGGTTTAACTCTGTTAGCTTAATGAACATATCAGAAATAAGTTTCACACAATGCTTCTGTGTAGTTTTTATTTGAAGATATTATTTTTCCCAATGTAGGCCTCTTAGCGCTCAGAATATCCAATTGCATTTTCTACAGAAAGAGTGTTTCAGAACGGCTCAATCAAATGTAAGTTCAACTCTCTTAGTTGAATGCACAGAACAGAAAGAAGTTTCACAGAATGCTTCTGTGTAGTTTTTATTTGAATATATTCCTTTTTCCACTACTACTCTCTTAGCGCTCCAAATGTCCAGTTGCATTTTCTACAGAAAGAGTGTTCAGATCTGCTCTATCAAAAGTATGGTTTAACTCTGTTAGCTGAATGCACAGATCAGAAAAAAGTTTCACAGAATGATTCTGTGTAGTTTATATTTGGAGACATTCCTTTTTCCACTATTACCCTCTTAGCGCTCCGAATCTCCACTTGCATTTTCTACAGAAAGAGTGTTTCAGAACGGCTCAATCAAAACTAATGTTCAACTCTTTTAGTTGAACAAACAGAACAGAACGTAGTTTCACACAATTCTTCTGTGTAGTTTTTATTTGTAGACATTCTTTTTCCCAATATAGGCCTTCTAGCGCTCAGAATGTCCAATTGCAGTTTCTACAGAAAGAGTGTTTCAGAACGGCTCAATCAAAAGTAAGGTTCAACTCTGTTAGTTGAATGCACAGAACAGAAAGAAGTTTCATACAATGCTTCTGTGTAGTTTATATTTGAACATATTCTTTTTTCCACTATTACCCACTTAGCGCTACGAATGTCCAGTTGCATTTTCTACAGACAGAGTGTTTCAAAACTGCTCAATCAAAAGTATGGTTTAACTCTGTTAGCTGAATGCTCAGATCAGAAAGAAGTTTCACAGAATGCTTCTGTGTAGTTTATATTTGAATATATTACTTTTTCCACTACTACGCTCTTAGCGCTCCAAATGTCCAGTTGCATTTTCTACAGAAAGAGTGTTCTGATCTGCTCAATCAAAAGTATGGTTTAACTCTGTTAGCTGAATGCACAGATCAGAAAGATGTTTCACCGAATGATTCTGTGTAGTTTATATTTGAAGACATTCCTTTTTCCACTATTACCCTCTTAGCGCTCCGAATCTCCACTTGCATTTTCTACAAAAAGAGGGTTTCATAACTGCTCAATCAAAAATATGTTTTATCTCTGTTAACTGAATTTACAGATCAGAAATAAGTTTCACAGAATGCATCTGTGTAGTTTTTATTTGAAGATATTCTTTTTCCCAATGTAGGCCTCTTAGCACTTAGCATGTCCAATTGCAGTTTCTACAGAAAGAGTGTTTCAGAACGGCTCAATCAAAAGTAATGTTCAACTCTGTTAGTTGAATGCACAGAACAGAAAGAATTTTCACAGAATGCTACTGTGTAGTTTATATTTGAATATATTCCTTTTTCCACTATTACCCTCTTAGCGCTCCGAATGTCCACTTGCATTTTCTACAGAAAGAGTGTTCAGAACTGTGCAATCAAAAGTATGGTTTAACTCTGTTAGCTTAATGCACAGATCAGAAAGAAGTTTCACAGAATGAATCTGTGAAGTTTATATTTGAAGACATTCCTTTTTCCACTATTACCCTCTTAGCGCTCCGAATCTCCACTTGCATTTTCTACAGAAAGAGTGTTTCAGAACGGCTCAATCAAAACTAAGGTTCAACTCTTTTAGTTGAATGAACAGAACAGAAAGAAGTTTCACAGAATACTTCTGTGTAGTTTTTATTTGTAGACATTATTTTTCCCAATATAGGTCTCTTAGCGCTCAGAATGTCCAATTGCAGTTTCTACAGAAAGAGTGTTTCAGAACGGGTCAGTCAAAAGTAAGGTTCAACTCTGTTAGTTGAATGCACAGAACAGGAAGAAGTTTCATACAATGCTTCTGTGTAGTTTATATTTGAACATATTCTTTTTTCCACTATTACCCACTTAGCGCTACGAATGTCCAGTTGCATTTTCTACAGACAGAGTGTTTCAAAACTGCTCAATCAAAGTATGGTTTAACTCTGTTAGCTGAATGCTCAGATCAGAAAGAACTTTCACAGAATGCTTCTGTGTAGTTTATATTTGAATATATTCCTTTATCCACTACTACCCTCTTAGCGCTCCAAATGTCCAGTTGCATTTTCTACAGAAAGAGTGTTCAGATCTGCTCAATCAAAAGTATGGTTTAACTCTGTTAGCTGAATGCACAGATCAGAAAGAAGTTTCATAGAATGATTCTGTGTAGTTTATATTTGAAGACATTCCTTTTTCCACTATTACCCTCTTAGCCCTCCGAATCTCCACTTGCATTTTCTACAGAAAGAGTGTTTCAGAACGGCTCAATCAAAACTAAGGTTCAACTCTTTTTGTTGAATGAACTGAACAGAAAGAAGTTTCACAGAATGCTTCTGTGTAGTTTTTATTTGTAGATATTCTTTTTCCCAATATAGGCCTCTTAGCGCTCAGAATGTCCTATTGCAGTTTCTACAGAAAGAGTGTTTCAGAACGGCTCAATCAAAAGTAACGTTCAACCCTGGTAGTTGAATGCACAGAACAGAAAGAAGTTTCACAGAATGCTTCTGTGTAGTTTATATTTGAATATATTCCTTTTTCCACTATTACCCTCTTAGCGCTCTGAATGTCCACTTGCATTTTCTACAGAAATAGTGTTCTGAACTGCGCAATCAAAAGTATGGCTTAACTCTGTTAGCTGAATGCACATATCAGAAATAAGTTTCAAACAATGCTTCTGTGTAGTTTTTATTTGAAGATATTATTTTTCCCAATATAGGCCCCTTAGCGCTCAGAATGTCCAATTGCAGTTTCTACAGAAAGAGTGTTTCAGAACGGCTCAATCAAATATAAGTTTCAACTCTCTTAGTTGAATGCACAGAACAGAAAGAAGTTTCACAGAATGCTTCTCTGTAGTATTTAGTTGAAGATACTCCTTTTTGGACTATTACCCACGTAGCGCTCCGAATATCCACTGGCAGTTTCTACACAAAGAGTGTTTCAGAACTGCTCCTTCAAATGTAAGGCTCAACTCTGTTAGTTGAATGCGGAGAACAGAAAGGTGTTTCAGAGAATGCTTCTGTGTAGTTTTTAATTGGAGATATTTCTTTTTCCTCTATTACAATCTTAGCGCTCCGAATGTCCACTTGCATTTTCTACAAAAAGAGTGTTTCATAACTGCTCAATCAAAAATATGGTTTAGCTCTGTTAACTGAATTTACAGATCAGAAATAAGTTTCACAGAATGCATCTGTGTAGTTTTTATTTGAAGATAGTCTTTTTCCCAATGTAGGCCTCTTAGCGCTTAGCATGTCCAATTGCAGTTTCAACAGAAAGAGTGTTTCAGAACGGCTCAATCAAAAGTAAGGTTCAACTCTGTTAGTTGAATGCACAGAACATAAAGAAGTTTCACAGAATGCTACTGTGTAGTTTATATTTGAATATATTCCTTTTTCCACTATTACCCTCTTAGCGCTCCGAATGTCCACTTGCCTTTTCTACGGAAAGAGTGTTCGGAACTGCACAATCAAAAGTATGGTTTAACTCTGTTAGCTGAATGCACATATCAGAAATAAGTTTCACACAATGCTTCTGTGTAGTTTTTATTTGAAGATATTATTTTTCCCAATAGAGGCCTCTTAGCGCTCAGAATGTCCAATTGCAGTTTCTACAGAAAGAGTGTTTCAGAAAGGTTCAATCAAAAGTAAGGTTCAACTCTGTTAGTTGAATGCACAGAACAGAAAGAAGTTTCATACAATGCTTCTGTGTAGTTTATATTTGAACATATTCTTTTTTCCACTATTGCCCACTTAGCGCTACGAATGTCCAGTTGCATTTTGTACAGACAGAGTTTTTCAAAACTGCTCAATCAAAAGTATGGTTTAACTCTGTTAGCTGAATGCTCAGATCAGATAGACGTTTCACAGAATGCTTCTGTGTAGTTTATATTTGAATATATTCCTTTTTCCACTACTACCCTCTTAGCGCTCCAAATGTCCAGTTGAATTTTCTACAGAAAGAGTGTTCAGATCTGCTCAATCAAAAGTATGCTTTAACTCTGTTAGCTGAATGCACAGATCAGAAAGAAGTTTCATAGAATGATTCTGTGTAGTTTATATTTGAAGACATTCCTTTTTCCACTATTACCCTCTTAGCCCTCCGAATCTCCACTTGCATTTTCTACAGAAAGAGTGTTTCAGAACGGCTCAATCAAAACTAAGGTTCAACTCTTTTTGTTGAATGAACTGAACAGAAAGAAGTTTCACAGAATGCTTCTGTGTAGTTTTTATTTGTAGATATTCTTTTTCCCAATATAGGCCTCTTAGCGCTCAGAATGTCCTATTGCAGTTTCTACAGAAAGAGTGTTTCAGAACGGCTCAATCAAAAGTAACGTTCAACCCTGGTAGTTGAATGCACAGAACAGAAAGAAGTTTCACAGAATGCTTCTGTGTAGTTTATATTTGAATATATTCCTTTTTCCACTATTACCCTCTTAGCGCTCTGAATGTCCACTTGCATTTTCTACAGAAATAGTGTTCTGAACTGCGCAATCAAAAGTATGGCTTAACTCTGTTAGCTGAATGCACATATCAGAAATAAGTTTCAAACAATGCTTCTGTGTAGTTTTTATTTGAAGATATTATTTTTCCCAATATAGGCCCCTTAGCGCTCAGAATGTCCAATTGCAGTTTCTACAGAAAGAGTGTTTCAGAACGGCTCAATCAAATATAAGTTTCAACTCTCTTAGTTGAATGCACAGAACAGAAAGAAGTTTCACAGAATGCTTCTCTGTAGTATTTAGTTGAAGATACTCCTTTTTGGACTATTACCCACGTAGCGCTCCGAATATCCACTGGCAGTTTCTACACAAAGAGTGTTTCAGAACTGCTCCTTCAAATGTAAGGCTCAACTCTGTTAGTTGAATGCGGAGAACAGAAAGGTGTTTCAGAGAATGCTTCTGTGTAGTTTTTAATTGGAGATATTTCTTTTTCCTCTATTACAATCTTAGCGCTCCGAATGTCCACTTGCATTTTCTACAAAAAGAGTGTTTCATAACTGCTCAATCAAAAATATGGTTTAGCTCTGTTAACTGAATTTACAGATCAGAAATAAGTTTCACAGAATGCATCTGTGTAGTTTTTATTTGAAGATAGTCTTTTTCCCAATGTAGGCCTCTTAGCGCTTAGCATGTCCAATTGCAGTTTCTACAGAAAGAGTGTTTCAGAACGGCTCAATCAAAAGTAAGGTTCAACTCTGTTAGTTGAATGCACAGAACATAAAGAAGTTTCACAGAATGCTACTGTGTAGTTTATATTTGAATATATTCCTTTTTCCACTATTACCCTCTTAGCGCTCCGAATGTCCACTTGCCTTTTCTACGGAAAGAGTGTTCGGAACTGCACAATCAAAAGTATGGTTTAACTCTGTTAGCTGAATGCACATATCAGAAATAAGTTTCACACAATGCTTCTGTGTAGTTTTTATTTGAAGATATTATTTTTCCCAATATAGGCCTCTTAGCGCTCAGAATGTCCAATTGCAGTTTCTACAGAAAGAGTGTTTCAGAAAGGTTCAATCAAAAGTAAGGTTCAACTCTGTTAGTTGAATGCACAGAACAGAAAGAAGTTTCATACAATGCTTCTGTGTAGTTTATATTTGAACATATTCTTTTTTCCACTATTGCCCACTTAGCGCTACGAATGTCCAGTTGCATTTTGTACAGACAGAGTTTTTCAAAACTGCTCAATCAAAAGTATGGTTTAACTCTGTTAGCTGAATGCTCAGATCAGATAGACGTTTCACAGAATGCTTCTGTGTAGTTTATATTTGAATATATTCCTTTTTCCACTACTACCCTCTTAGCGCTCCAAATGTCCAGTTGAATTTTCTACAGAAAGAGTGTTCAGATCTGCTCAATCAAAAGTATGCTTTAACTCTGTTAGCTGAATGCACAGATCAGAAAGAAGTTTCACAGAAAGATTCTGTGTAGTTTATATTTGAAGACATTCCTTTTTCCACTATTAACCTCTTAGCGCTCCGAATCTCCACTTGCATTTTCTACAGAAAGAGTGTTACAGAACGGCTCAATCAAAACTAAGGTACAACTCCTTTAGTTGAATGAACAGAACAGAAAGAAGTTTCACAGAATACTTCTGTGTAGTTTTTATTTGTAGACATTGTTTTTCCCATTATAGGCCTCTTAGCGCTCAGAATGTCCCATTGCAGTTTCTACAGAAAGAGTGTTTCAGAACGTCTCAATCAAAAGTAAGGTTCAACTCTGTTAGTTGAATGCACAGAACAGAAAGAAGTTTCATACAATGCTTCTGTGTAGTTTATATTTGAACATATTCTTTTTTCCACTATTACCCACTTAGCGCTACGAATGTCCAGTTGCATTTTCTACAGACAGAGAGTTTCAAAACTGCTCAATCAAAACTATGGTTTAACTCTGTTAGCTGAATGCTCAGATCAGAAAGAAGTTTCACAGAATGCTTCTGTGTAGTTGTTATGTGAATATATTCCTTTTTCCACTACTACGCTCTTAGCGCTCCAAATGTCCAGTTGCATTTTCTACAGAAAGAGTGTTCAGATCTGCTCAATCAAAAGTATGGTTTAACTGTGTTAGCTGAATGCACAGATCAGAAAGAAGTTTCATAGAATGATTCTGTGTAGTTTATATTTGAAGACATTCCTTTTTCCACTATTACCCTCTTAGCGCTCCGAATCTCCACTTGCATTTTCTACAGAAAGTGTGTTTCAGAACGGCTCAATCAAAACTAAGGTTCAACTCTTTTAGTTGAATGAACTGAACAGAAAGAAGTTTCACAGAATGCTTCTGTGTAGTTTTTATTTGTAGATATTCTTTTTCCCAATATAGGCCACTTAGCGCTCAGAATGTCCAATTGCAGTTTCAAGAGAAAGAGTGTTTCAGAACGGCTCAATCAAAAGTAAGATTCAACACTGGTTGTTGAATGCACAGAACAGAAAGAAGTTTCACAGAATGCTTCTGTGTAGTTTATATTTGAATATATTCCTTTTTCCACTATTACCCTCTTAGCGCTCCGAATGTCCACTTGCATTTTCTACAGAAAGAGTGTTCTGAACTGCGCAATCTAAAGTATGGTTTAACTCTGTTAGCTGAATGCACATATCAGAAATAAGTTTCAAACAATGCTTCTGTGTAGTTTTTATTTGAAGATATTATATTTCCCAATATAGACCTCTTAGCGCTCAGAATGTCCAATTGCAGTTTCTACAGGAAGAGTGTTTCAGAACGGCTCAATCAAATGTAAGGTTCAACTCTCTTAGTTGAATGCACAGAACAGAAAGAAGTTTCACAGAATGCTTCTGTGTAGTATTTAGTTGAAGATACTCCTTTTTGGACTATTACCCACTTAGCGCTCCGAATATCCACTGGCAGTTTCTACACAAAGAGCGTTTCAGAACTGCTCCTTAAAAAGTAAGGCTCAACTCTGTTAGTTGAATGCGAAGAACAGAAAGGGGTTTCAGAGAATGCTTCTGTGTAGTTTTTAATGGGAGATATTCCTTTTTCCTCTATTACAATCTTAGCGCTCCGAATGTCCACTTGCATTTTCTACAAAAAGAGTGTTTCATAACTGCTCAATGAAAAATATGGTTTAGCTCTGTTAACTGAATTTACAGATCAGAAATAAGTTTCACAGAATGCATCTGTGTAGTTTTTATTTGAAGATATACTTTTTCCCAATGTAGGCCTCTTAGCGCTTAGCATGTCCAATTGCAGTTTCTACAAAAAGAGTGTTTCAGAACGGCTCAATCAAAAGTAAGGTTGAACTCTGTTAGTTGAATGCACAGAACAGAAAGAAGTTTCACAGAATGCTACTGTGTAGTTTATATTTGAATATATTCCTTTTTCCACTATTACCCTCTTAGCGCTCGGAATGTCCACTTGCATTTTCTACAGAAAGAGTGTTCGGAACTGCGCAATCAAAAGTATGGTTTAACTCTGTTAGCTGAATGCACATATCAGAAATAAGTTTCTCACAATGCTTCTGTGTAGTTTTTATTTGAAGATATTATTTTTCCCAATATAGGCCTCTTAGCGCTCAGAATGTCCAATTGCATTTTCTACAGAAAGAGTGTTTCAGAACGGCTCAATCAAAAGTAAGTTTCAACTCTGTTAGTTGAATGCACAGAACAGAAAGTAGTTTCATACAATGCTTCTGTGTAGTTTGTATTTGAACATATTCTTTTTTCCACTATTACCCACTTAGCGCTACGAATGTCCAGTTGCATTTTCTACAGACAGAGTGTTTCAAAACTGCTCAATCAAAATATGGTTTAACTCTGTTAGCTGAATGCTCAGGTCAGAAAGTAGTTTCACAGAATGCTTCTGTGTAGTTTATATTTGTATATATTCCTTTTTCCACTACTACCCTCTTAGCGCTCCAAATGTCCAGTTGCATTTTCTACAGAAAGAGTGTTCAGATCTGCTCAATCAAAAGTATGGTTTAACTCTGTTAGCTGAATGCACAGATCACAAAGAAGTTTCATAGAATGATTCTGTGTAGTTTATATTTGAACACATTCCTTTTTACACTATTACCCTCTTAGCGCTCCGATTCTCCACTTGCATTTTCTACAGAAATAATGTTTCAGAACGGCTCAATCAAAACCAAAGTTCAACTCTTTTAGTTGAATGAACTGAACAGAAATAAGTTTCACAGAATGCTTCTGTGTAGTTTTTATTTGTAGATATTCTTTTTCCCAATATAGGCCTCTTAGCGCACAGAATGTCCAATTGCAGTTTCTACACAAAGAGTGTTTCAGAACGGCTCAATCAAAAGTAAGGTTCAACCCTGGTAGTTGAATGCACAGAACAGAAAGTAGTTTCACAGAATGCTTCTGTGTAGTTTATATTTGAATATATTCCTTTTTCCACTATTACCCTCTTAGCGCTCCTAATGTCAACTTGCATTTTCTACAGAAAGAGTGTACGAAACTGCGCAATCAAAAGTATGGTTTAACTCTGTTAGCTGAATGCACATATCAGAAATAAGTTTCAAACAATGCTTCTGTGTAGTTTTTATTTGAAGATATTATTTTTCCCAATATAGGACTCTTAGCGCTCAGAATGTCCAATTGCAGTTTCTACAGAAAGAGTGTTTCAGAACGGCTCAATCAAATGTAAGTTTCAACTCTCTTAGTTGAATGCACAGAACAGAAAGAGTTTCACAGAATGCTTCTGTGTAGTATTTAGTTGAAGATACTCCTTTTTGGAAATTACCTACTTAGCGCTCCGAATATCCACTGGCAGTTTCTACACAAAGTGTGTTTCAGAACTGCTCCTTCAAAAGTAAGGCTCAACTCTGTTAGTTGAATGCGGAGAACAGAAATGTGTTTCAGAGAATGCTTCTGTGTAGTTTTTAATTGGAGATATTCCTTTTTCCTCTATTACAATCTTAGCGCTCCGAATGTCCACTTGCATTTTCTACAAAAAGAGTGTTTCATAACTGCTCAATCAAAAATATGGTTTAGCTCTG
This sequence comes from Symphalangus syndactylus, assembly GCF_028878055.3. Taxonomy (NCBI): domain Eukaryota; kingdom Metazoa; phylum Chordata; class Mammalia; order Primates; family Hylobatidae; genus Symphalangus; species Symphalangus syndactylus. Next base: position 2,964,632 of record NC_072427.2, read on the forward strand.
TTAACTGAATTTACAGATCAGAAATAAGTTTCACAGAATGCATCTGTGTAGTTTTTATTTGAAGATATTCTTTTTCAAAATGTAGGCCTCTTAGCGCTTAGAATGTCCAATTGCAGTTTCTACAGAAAGAGTGTTTCAGAACGGCTCAATCAAAAGTAAGTTTCAACTCTGTTAGTTGAATGCACAGAACAGAAAGAAGTTTCACAGAATACTACTGTGTATTTTATATTTGAATATATTCCTTTTTCCACTATTACACTCTTAGCGCTCCGAATGTCCACTTGCATGTTCTACAGAAAGAGTGTTCGGAACTGCGCAATCAAAAGTATGGTTTAACTCTGTTAGCTGAATGCACATATCAGAAATAAGTTTCACACAATGCTTCTGTGTAGTTTTTATTTGAAGATATTATTTTTCCCAGTATAGGCCTCTTAGCGCTCAGAATGTCCAATTGCAGTTTCTACAGAAAGAGTGTTTCAGAAAGGCTCAATCAAAAGTAAGTTTCAACTCTGTTAGTTGAATGCACAGAACAGAAAGAAGTTTCATACAATGCTTCTGTGTAGTTTATATTTGAACATATTCTTTTTTCCACTATTACCCACATAGCGCTACGAATGTCCAGTTGCATTTTCTACAGACAGAGTGTTTCAAAACTGCTCAATCAAAAGTATGGTTTAACTCTGTTAGCTGAATGCTCAGATCAGAAACAAGTTTCACAGAATGCTTCTGTGTTGTTTATATTTGAATATATTCCTTTTTACAGTACTAACCTCTCAGCGCTCCAAATGTCCAGTTGCATTTTCTACAGAAAGAGTGTTCAGATCTGCTCAATCAAAAGTATGGTTTAACTCTGTTAGCTGAATGCACAGATCAGAAAGAAGTTTCACAGAATGATTCTGTGTAGTTTATATTTGAAGACATTCCTTTTTCCACTATTACCCTCTTTGCGCTCCGAATGTCCACTTGCATTTTCTACGGAAAGAGTGTTCAGAACTGCGCAATCCAAAGTATGGTTTAACTCTGTAAGCTGAATGCACATATCAGAAATAAGTTTCACACAATTCTTCTGTGTAGTTTTTATTTGAAGATATTATTTTTCCCAATATAGGCCTCTTAGCGCTCAGAATGTCCAATTGCAGTCTCTACATAAAGACGGTTTCAGAACGGCACAATCAAAAGTAAGGTTCAACTCTGTTAGTTGAATGCACAGAACAGAAAGAAGTTTCATACAATGCTTCTCTGTAGTTTATATTTGAACATATTCTTTTTTCCACTATTACCCACTTAGCGCTACGAATGTCCAGTTGCATTTTCTACAGACAGAGTGTTTCAAAACTGCTCAATCAAAAGTATGGTTTAACAATGTTAGCTGAATGCTCAGATCAGAAAGAAGTTTCACAGAATGCTTCTGTGTAGTTTATATTTGAATATATTCCTTTTTCCACTACTGCGCTCTTAGCGCTCCAAATGTCCAGTTGCATTTTCTACAGAAAGAGTGTTCAGATCTGCTCAATCAAAAGTATGGTTTAACTCTGTTAGCTGAATGCACAGATCAGAAAGATGTTTCAGAGGATGATTCTGTGTAGTTTATATTTGAAGACATTCGTTTTTCCACTATTACCTTCTTAGCGCTCCGAATCTCCACTTGCATTTACTACAGAAAGTGTGTTTCAGAACGGCTCAATCAAAATTAAAGTTCAACTCTTTTAGTTGAATGAACAGAACAGAAAGATGTTTCACAGAATGCTTCTGTGTAGTTTTCATTTGTAGATATTCTTTTTCCCAATATAGTCCTCTTAGAGCTCAGAATGTCCAATTGCAGTTTCTACATAAAGAGTGTTTCAGAAGGGCTCAATCTAAAGTAAGGTTCAACCCTGGTAGTTGAATGCACAGAACAGAAAGAAGTTTCACAGAATGCTTCTGTGTAGTTTATATTTGAATATATTCCGTTTTCCACTATTACCCTCTTAGCGCTCCGAATGTCCAGTTGCATTTTCTACAGAAAGAGTGTTCGGAATTGCCCAATCAAAAGTATGGTTTAACTCTGTTAGCTGAATGCACATATCAGAAATAAGTTTCACACAATGCTTCTGTGTAGTTTTTATTTGAAGATATTATTTTTCCCAATAGAGGCCTCTTAGCGCTCAGAATGTCCAATTGCAGTTTCTACAGAAAGAGTGTTTCAGAAAGGCTCAATCAAATGTAAGGTTCAACTCTGTTAGTTGAATGCACAGAACAGAAAGAAGTTTCATACAATGCTTCTGTGTAGCTTATATTTGAACATATTCTTTTTTCCACTATTACCCACTTAGCGCTACGAATGTCCAGTTGCATTTTCTACAGACAGAGTGTTTCAAAACTGCTCAATCAAAAGTATGGTGTAACTCTGTTAGCTGAATGCTCAGATCAGAAAGAATTTTCACAGAATGCTTCTGTGTAGTTTATATTTGTATATATTCCTTTTTCCACTACTACCCTCTTAGCGCTCCAAATGTCCAGTTGCATTATCTACAGAAAGAGTGTTCAGATCTGCTCAATCAAAAGTATGGTTTAACTCTGTTAGCTGAATGCACAGATCGGAAAGAAGTTTCACAGAATGATTCTGTATAGTTTATATTTGAAGACATTCCTTTCTCCACTATTAACCTCTTAGCGCTCCGAATGTCCACTTGCATTTTCTACAGAAAGAGTGTTCTGAACTGCGCAATCAAAAGTATGGTTTAACTCTGTTAGCTGAATGCTCAGATCAGAAAGAAGTTTCACAGAATGGTTCTGTGTAGTTTCTATTTGAATATATTCCTTTTTCCACGAATACCCTCTTAGCACTCCAAATGTCCATTTGCATTTTCTACAGAAAGAGTGTTTCAGAACGGCTCAATCAAATCTAAGGTTCAACTGTTTTAGTTGAATGAACAGAACAGAAAGAAGTTCCACAGAATGCTTCTGTGTAGTTTTTATTTGTAGATATTCTTTTTCCCAATATAGGCCTCTTAGCGCTCAGAATGTCCAATTGCAGTTTCTACAGAAAGAGTGTTTCAGAACGGCTCAATCTAAAGTAAGGTTCAACCCTGGTAGTTGAATGCAAAAACAGAAAGAAGTTTCACAGAATGCTTCTGTGTAGTTTATATTTGAATATATTACTTTTTCCACTATTACCCTCTTAGCGCTCCGAATGTCCACTTGCACTTTCTACAGAAAGAGTGTTCTGAACTGCGCAATCAAATTATGGTTTAACTCTGTTAGCTGAATGCATATATCAGACAAAAGTTTCAAACAATGCTTCTGTGTAGTTTTTATTTGAAGATATTATTTTTCCCAATATAGGCCTCTTAGCGCTCAGAATGTCCAATTGCAGTTTCTACAGAAAGAGTGTTTCAGAACGGCTCAATCAAATGTAAGGCTCAACTTTCTTAGTTGAATACACAGAACAGAAAGTAGTTTCACAGAATGCTTCTGTGTAGTATTTAGTTGAAGATACTCCTTTTTGGAATATTACCCACTTAGCGCTCAGAATATCCACTGGCAGTTTCTACACAAAGAGTGTTTCAGAACTGCTCCTTCAAAAGTAAGGCTCAACTCTGTTAGTTGAATGCGGAGAACAGAAAGGTGTTTCAGAGAATGATTCTGTGTAGTTTTTAATTGGAGATATTCCTTTTTCCTCTATTACAATCTTAGCGCTCCGAATGTCCACTTGCATTTTCTACAAAAAGAGTGTTTCATAACTGCTCAATCAAAAATATGGTTTAGCTCTGTTAACTGAATTTACAGATCAGAAATAAGTTTCACAGAATGCATCTGTGTAGTTTTTATTTGAAGATATTCTTTTCCCCAATGTAGGCCTCTTAGCGCTTAGAATGTCCAATTGCAGTTTCTACAGAAAGAGTGTTTCAGAACGGCTCAATCAAAAGTAAGGTTCAACTCTGTTAGTTGAATGCACAGAACAGAAAGAAGTTTCACAGAATACTACTGTGTAGTTTATATTTGAATATATTCCTTTTTCCACTATTACCCTCTTAGCGCTCCGAATGTCCACTTGCATGTTCTACAGAAAGAGTGTTCGGAACTGCACAATCAAAAGTATGGTTTAACTCTGTTAGCTGAATGCACATATCAGAAATAAGTTTCACACAATGCTTCTGTGTAGTTTTTATTTGAAGATATTATTTTTCCCAATATAGGCCTCTTAGCGCTTAGAATGTCCAATTGCAGTTTCAACAAAAAGAGTGTTTCAGAACGGCTCAATCAAATGTAAGGTTCAACTCTCTGAGTTGAATGCACAGAACAGAAAGAAGTTTCACAGAATGACTCTGTGTAGTATTTAGTTGAAGATACTCCTTTTTGGACTATTACCCACTTAGCGCTCCGAATATCCACTGGCAGTTTCTACACAAAGTGTGTTTCACAACTGCTCCTTCAAAAGTAAGGCTCAACTCTGTTAGTTGAATGCGGAGAACAGAAAGGTGTTTCAGAGAATGCTTCTGTGTAGTTTTTAATTGGAGATATTCTTTTTCCTCTATCACAATCTTAGCGCTCCGAATGTCCACTTGCATTTTCTACAAAAAGAGAGTTTCATAACTGCTCAATCAAAAATATGGTTTAGCTCTGTTAACTGAATTTACAGATCAGAAATAAGTTTCACAGAATGCATCTGTGTAGTTTTTATTTGAAGATATTCTTTTTCCCAATGTAGGCCTCTTAGCGCTTAGCATGTCCAATTGCAGTTTCTACAGAAAGAGTGTTTCAGAACGGCTCAATCAAAAGTAAGGTTCAACCCTGTTAGATGAATGCACAGAAAAGAAAGAAGTTTCACAGAATGCTACCGTGTAGTTTATATATGAATATATTCCTTTTTCCACTATTACCCTCTTAGCGCTCCGAATGTCCACTTGCCTTTTCTACGGAAAGAGTGTTCGGAACTGCGCAATCAAAGTATGGTTTAACTCTGTAAGCTGAATGCACATATCAGAAATAAGTTTCACACAATTCTTCTGTGTAGTTTTTATTTGAAGATATTATTTTTCCCAATATAGGCCTCTTAGCGCTCAGAATGTCCAATTGCAGTTTCTACAGAAAGACGGTTTCAGAACGGCTCAATCAAAAGTAAGGTTCAACTTTGTTAGTTGAATGCACAGAACAGAAAGAAGTTTCATACAATGCTTCTGTGTAGTTTATATTTGAACATATTCTTTTTTCCACTATTACCCACTTAGCGCTACGAATGTCCAGTTGCATTTTCTACAGACAGAGTGTTTCAAAACTGCTCAATCAAAAGTATGGTTTAACTCTGTTAGCTGAATGCTCAGATCAGAAAGAAGTTTCACAGAATGCTTCTGTGTAGTTTATATTTGAATATATTCCTTTTTCCACTACTACGCTCTTAGCGCTCCAAATGTCCAGTTGCATTTTCTACAGAAAGAGTGTTCAGATCTGCTCAATCAAAAGTATGGTTTAACTCTGTTAGCTGAATGCACAGATCAGAACGAAGTTTCACAGAATGATTCTGTGTAGTTTATATTTGAAGACATTCCTTTTTCCACTATTACCCTCTTAGCGCTCCCAATCTCCACTTGCATTTTCTACAGAAAGAGTGTTTCAGAACGGCTCAATCAAAGCTAAGGTTCAACTGTTTTAGTTGAATGAACAGAACAGAAAGAATTTTCACAGAATGCTTCTGTGTAGTTTTTATTTGTAGATATTCTTTTTCCCAATATAGGCCTCTTAGCGCTCAGAATGTCCAATTGCAGTTTCTACAGAAAGAGTGTTTCAGAACGGCTCAATCTAAAGTAAGGTTCAACCCTGGTAGTTGAATGCAAAAACAGAAAGAAGTTTCACAGAATGCTTCTGTGTAGTTTATATTTGAATATATTACTTTTTCCACTATTACCCTCTTAGCGCTCCGAATGTCCACTTGCACTTTCTACAGAAAGAGTGTTCTGAACTGCGCAATCAAATTATGGTTTAACTCTGTTAGCTGAATGCATATATCAGACAAAAGTTTCAAACAATGCTTCTGTGTAGTTTTTATTTGAAGATATTATTTTTCCCAATATAGGCCTCTTAGCGCTCAGAATGTCCAATTGCAGTTTCTACATAAAGAGTGTTTCAGAACGGCTCAATCAAATGTAAGGTTCAACTTTCTTAGTTGAATACACAGAACAGAAAGTAGTCTCACAGAATGCTTCTGTGCAGTATTTAGTTGAAGATACTCCTTTTTGGACTATTACCCACTTAGCGCTCAGAATATCCACTGGCAGTTTCTACACAAAGAGTGTTTCAGAACTGCTCCTTCAAAAGTAAGGCTCAACTCTTTTAGTTGAATGCGGAGAACAGAAAGGGGTTTCAGAGAATGCTTCTGTGTAGTTTTTAATTGGAGATATTCCTTTTTCCTCTATTACAATCTTAGCGCTCCGAATCTCCACTTGCATTTTCTACAGAAAGAGTGTTTCAGAACGGCTCAATCAAAACTAAGGTTCAACTCTTTTAGTTGAACAAACAGAACAGAAAGAAGTTTCACACAATTCTTCTGTGTAGTTTTTATTTGTAGACATTCTTTTTCCCAATATAGGCCTCTTAGCGCTCAGAATGTCCAATTGCAGTTTCTACAGAAAGAGTGTTTCAGAACGGCTCAATCAAAAGTAAGGTTCAACTCTGTTAGTTGAATGCACAGAACAGAATGTAGTTTCACAGATTGCTTCTGTGTAGTTTGTATTTGAAGATATTCCTTTTTCCACTGTTACCCTTTTTAGAGATCAGAATGTCCACTTGCGTTTTCTACAGAAAGTGTGTTCAGAACTGCTCTATCAAAAGTATGTTTTAACTCTTTAGGTGAATGCACAGATCAGAAATAAGTTTCACAGAATTTTTCTGTGTAGTTTATATTTGAAGATATTCCATTTTCCACTATTACCCACTTAGCGCTCTGAATGTCCAGTTGCATTTTCTACAGAAAGAGTGTTCTGAACGGCTCAATCAAAAGTATGGTTTTACTCTGTTATTTGAATGCACATATCAGAAATAAGTTTCACAGAATCCTTCCGTGTAGTATTTTGTTGAAGATATTCCTTTTTCGACTATTATCCTCTTAGCTCTCCGAATGTCCAATTTCAGTTTCTAAACAAAGAGTGTTTCAGAACTGCTCCTTCAAAAGTAGGGCTCAACTCTGTTAGTTGAATGCAGAGAACAGAAAGGAGTTTCACAGAATGCCCCTGTGTAGTTTATATTTGAATATATTCCCTTTTTCAGTATTACCCTCTTAGCGCTCCGAATGTCCACTTTCATTTTCTACAGAAAGAGTGTTCAGAACTGCTCAATCCAAAGTATGGTTTAACTCTGTTAGCTGAATGCACAGATCAGAAAGAATTTTCACAGAATGCTTCTGTGTACTTTTTATTTGAAGATATTCCTTTCTCCAATATAGGAGTCTTAGCGCTCAGAATGTCCAATTGCAGTTTCTACAGAAAGAGTGTTTCAGAAAGGCTCAATCAAAAGTAAGGTTCAACTCTGTTAGTTGAATGCACAGAACAGAAAGTAGTTTCACAGAATGCTTCTGTGTAGTTTATATTTGAATATATTACTTTTTCCACTACTACCCTCTTAGCGCTCCAAATGTCCAGTTGCATTTTCTACAGAAAGAGTGTTCAGAACTGCTCAATCAAATGTATGATTTAACTCTCTTAGCTGAATGCACAGATTAGAAAGAAGTTGCACAGAATGCTTCTGTGTAGTTTTTATTTGAAGATATACTTTTTCCCAATATAGGCCTCTTAGTGCTCAGATTGTCCAATTGCAGTTTCTACAGAAAGAGTGTATCAGAATGGCTCTTTCAAAAGTAAGGTTCAACTCTGCTATTTCAATGCACAGAACAGAAAGTAGTTTCACAGAATGCTTCTCTGTAGTTCATATTTGACGGTATTACTTTTTCCACTATTACCCTCTTAGAGCTCGGAATGTCCACTTGCATTTTCTACAGAAAGAGTGTTCAGAACTGCTCCATCAAAAGTATGGTTTAACTCTGTTAGTTGAATGCACAGATCAGAAAGAAGTTTCACAGAATTCTTCTGTGTAGTTTTTATTTGAAGATATTCCTTTTTCCAATATAGGTCTCTTAGCGCTCAGAATGTCCAATTGCAGTATCTACAGAAAGAGAGTTTCAGAACTGCTCAATCAAAAGTAAGGTTCAATACTGTTAGTTGAATGCACGGAACAGAAAGAAGTTTCAGAGAATGCTTCTGTGTAGTTTATATTTGAAGATATTCCTTTTTCCACTATTACCCTCTTAGCGCTCCGAATCACCACTTGCATTTTCTACAGAAAGAGTGTTTCAGAACGGCTCAATCAAAAGTAAGGTTGAACTCTTTTAGTTGAATGCACAGAACAGAAAGAAGTTTCACAGAATGCTTCTGTGTAGTATTTAGTTATAGATATTCCTTTTTCGACTATTACCCTCTTAGCATTCCGAATGTCCACTGGCAGTTTCTACACAAAGATTGTTTGAGAACAGCTCCTTCAAAGTAAGGCTCAAATCAGTTAGTTGAATGCAGAGAACAGAAAGGAGTTTCAGAGAATGCTTCTGTGTAGTTTTAATTTGGGGATATTCCTTTTTCCACCAATACAATTTTAGCGCTCCGAATGTCCACTTGCGTTTTCTACAGAAAGAGTGTCTCATAACTTCCCAATCAAAAGTATGGTTTAACTCTGTTAGCTGAATGCACAGATCAGAAATAAGTTTCACAGAATGCTTCTGAGTAGTTTTTATTTGGAGATATTCTTTTTCCCAATATAGGCCACTTAGCACTCAGAATGTCCAATTGCCGTTTCTACAGAATGAGTGTTTCAGAAGGCTCAATCAAAAGTAAGGTTCAAATCTGTTAGTTGAATGCACCTAACAGAAAGAAGTTTCACAGAATGCTTCTCTGTAGTTTATATTTCAATTTATTCCTTTTTCCACTATTACCATCTTAGCGCTCCGAATGTCCTCTTGCATTTTCTACAGAAAGAGAGTTTCAGAAAGGCTCAATCAAAAGTAAGGTTCAACTCTGTTACTTGAATGCACAGAACAGCAAGAAGTTTCACAGAATGCTTCTGTGTAGTTTATATTTGAATATATTCCTTTTTCCAGTATTACCCTCTTAGTGCTCCGAATGTCCACTTGCATTTTCTACAGAAAGAGTGTTCTGAACGGCTCAATCAAAAGTATGGTTTTATTCTGTTATTTGAATGCACATATCAGAAATAAGTTTCACAGAATCCTTCCGTGTAGTATTTTGTTGAAGATATTCCTTTTTCGACTATTATCCTCTTAGCTCTCCGAATGTCCAATTTCAGTTTCTAAACAAAGAGTGTTTCAGAACTGCTCCTTCAAAAGTAGGGCTCAACTCTGTTAGTTGAATGCAGAGAACAGAAAGGAGTTTCACAGAATGCCTCTGTGTAGTTTATATTTGAATATATTCCCTTTTTCAGTATTACCCTCTTAGCGCTCCGAATGTCCACTTGCATTTTCTACAGAAAGAGTGTTCAGAACTGCTCAATCCAAAGTATGTTTTAACTCTGTTAGCTGAATTCACAGATCAGAAAGAATTTTCACAGAATGCTTCTGTGTACTTTTTATTTGAAGATATTCCTTTCTCCAATATAGGAGTCTTAGCGCTCAGAATGTCCAATTGCCGTTTCTACAGAAAGAGTGTTTCAGAAAGGCTCAATCAAAAGTAAGGTTCAACTCTGTTAGTTGAATGCACAGAACAGAAAGTAGTTTCACAGAATGCTTCTGTGTAGTTTATATTTGAATATATTACTTTTTCCACTACTACCCTCTTAGCGCTCCAAAAGTCCAGTTGCATTTTCTACAGAAAGAGTGTTCAGAACTGCTCAATCAAATGTATGATTTAACTCTCTTAGCTGAATGCACAGATTAGAAAGAAGTTGCACAGAATTCTTCTGTGTAGTTTTTATTTGAAGATATACTTTTTCCCAATATAGGCCTCTTAGTGCTCAGATTGTCCAATTGCAGTTTCTACAGAAAGAGTGTTTCAGAATGGCTCTTTCAAAAGTAAGGTTCAACTCTGCTATTTCAATGCACAGAACAGAAAGTCGTTTCACAGAATGCTTCTCTGTGGTTCATATTTGACGGTATTACTTTTTCCACTATTACCCTCTTAGAGCTCGAAATGTCCACTTGCATTTTCAACAGAAAGTGTGTTCAGAACTGCTCCATCAAATTTATGGTTTAACTCTGTTAGTTGAATGCACAGATCAGAAAGAAGTTTCACAGAATTCTTCTGTGTAGTTTTTATTTGAAGATATTCCTTTTTCCAATATAGGTCTCTTAGCGCTCAGAATGTCCAATTGCAGTTTCTACAGAAAGAGTGTTTCAGAACGGCTCAATCAAAAGTAAGGTTCAACCCTGGTAGTTGAATGCACAGAACAGAAAGAAGTTTCACACAATGCTTCTGTGTAGTTTATATTTGAATATATTCCTTTTTCCACTATTACCCTCTTAGCGCTCTGAATGTCCACTTGCATTTTCTACAGAAAGAGTGTTCTGAACTGCGCAATCTAAAGTATGGTTTAACTCCGTTAGCTGAATGCACATATCAGAAATAAGTTTCAAACAATGCTTCTGTGTAGTTTTTATTTGAAGATATTATTTTTCCCAATAGAGGCCTCTTAGCGCTCAGAATGTCCAATTGCAGTTTCTACAGAAAGAGTGTTTCAGAACGGCTCAATCAAATGTAAGGTTCAACTCTCTTAGTTGAATGCACAGAACAGAAAGAAGTTTCACAGAATGCTTCTGTGTAGTATTTAGTTGAAGATACTCCTTTTTCGACTACTACCCACTTCGCGCTCCAAATATCCACTGGCAGTTTCTACACAAAGAGTGTTTCAGAACTGCTCCTTCAAATGTAAGGCTCAAGTCTGTTAGTTGAATGCGGAGAACAGAAAGTGGTTTCAGAGAATGCTTCTGTGTAGTTTTTATTTGTAGATATTCTTTTTCCCAATATAGGCCTCTTAGCGCTCAGAATGTCCAATTGCAGTTTCTACAGAAAGAGTGTTTCAGAACGGCTCAATCAAAAGTAAGGTTCAACCCTGGTAGTTGAATGCACAGAACAGAAAGATGTTTCACAGAATGCTTCTGTGTAGTTTATATTTGAATATATTCCTTTTTCCACTATTACCCTCTTAGCGCTCCGAATGTCCACTTGCACATTCTACAGAAAGAGTGTTCTGAACTGCGCAATCAAAAGTATGGTTTAACTCTGTTAGCTGAATGCATATATCAGACATAAGTTTCAAACAATGCTTCTGTGTAGTTTTTATTTGAAGATATTATTTTCCCAATATAGGCCTCTTAGAGCTCAGAATGTCCAATTGCAGTTTCTACAGCAAGAGTGTTTCAGAACGGCTCAATCAAATGTAAGGTTCAACTTTCTTAGTTGAATGCACAGAACAGAAAGAAGTTTCACAGAATGCTTCTGTGTAGTATTTAGTTGAAGATACTCCTTTTTGGACTATTACCCACTTAGCGCTCCGAATATCCACTGGCAGTTTCTACACAAAGAGTGTTTCAGAACTGCTCCTTCAAAAGTAAGGCTCAACTCTGTTAGTTGAATGCGGAGAACATAAAGGGGTTTCAGAGAATGCTTCTGTGTAGTTTTTAATTGGAGATATTCCTTTTTCCTCTATTACAATCTTAGCGCTCCGAATGTCCACTTGCATTTTCTACAAAAAGAGTGTTTCATAACTGCTCAATCAAAAATATGGTTTACCTCTGTTAACTGAATTTACAGATCAGAAATAAGTTTCACAGAATGCATCTGTGTAGTTTTTATTTGAAGATATTCTTTTTCCCAATATAGGCCTCTTAGCGCTTAGAATGTCCAATTGCAGTTTCTACAGAAAGAGTGTTTCAGAACGGCTCAATCAAAAGTAAGGTTCAACTCTGTTAGCTAAATGCACAGAACAGAAAGAAGTTTCACAGAATGCTACTGTGTAGTTTATATTTGAATATATTCCTTTTTCCACTATTACCCTCTTAGTGCTCTGAATGTCCACTTGCATTTTCTACAGAAAGAGTGTTCGGCACTGCGCAATCAAAAGTATGGTTTAACTCTGTTAGCTGAATGCACATATCAGAAATAAGTTTCACACAATGCTTCTGTGTAGTTTTTATTTGAAGATATTATTTTTCCCAATATAGGCCTCTGAGCACTCAGAATGTCCAATTGCAGTTTCTACAGAAAGAGTGTTTCAGAACGGCTCAATCAAAAGTAAGGTTCAACTCTGTTAGTTGAATGCACAGAACAGAAAGAAGTTTCATACAATGCTTCTGTGTAGTTTATATTTGAACATATTCTTTTTTCCACTATTACCCACTTAGCGCTACGAATGTCAAGCTGCATTTTCTACAGACAGAGTGTTTCAAAACTGCTCAATCAAAAGTATGGTTTAACTCTGTTAGCTGAATGCTCAGATCAGAAAAAGTTTCACAGAATGCTTCTGTGTAGTTTATATTTGAATATATTCCTTTTTCCACTACTACCCTCTTAGCGCTCCAAATGTCCAGTTGCATTTTCTACAGAAAGTGTGTTCAGATCTGCTCAATCAAAAGTATGGTTTAACTCTGTTAGCTGAATGCACAGATCAGAAAGAAGTTTCACAGAATGATTCAGTGTAGTTTATATTTGAAGACATTCCTTTTTCCACTATTACCCTCTTAGCGCTCCAAATCTCCACTTGCATTTTCTACAGAAAGAGTGTTTCAGAACGTCTCAATCAATACTAAGGTTCAAATCTCTTAGTTGAATGCACAGAACAGAATGTAGTTTCACAGATTGCTTCTGTGTAGTTTGTATTTGAAGATATTCCTTTTTCCACTGTTACCCTCTTAGAGCTCAGAATGTCCACTTGCATTTTCTACAGAAAGTGTGTTCAGAACTGCTCTATCAAAAGTATGTTTTAACTCTTTAGGTGAATGCACAGATCAGAAATAAGTTCCACAGAATTTTTCTGTGTAGTTTATATTTGAAGATATTCCATTTTCCACGATTACCCACTTAGCGCTCTGAATGTCCAGTTGCATTTTCTACAGAAAGAGTGTTTCAGAACTGCTCAATCAAAAGTATGGTTTAACTCTGTTAGCTGAATGCACAGATCAGAAAGAAGTTTCACAGAATGCTGCTGTGTAGTGTTTATATGAAGTTATTCTTTTTACCAATATAGGCCTCTTAGCGCACAGAATGTCCAATTGCAGTTTCTACAGAGAGAGTGTTTCAGAAAGGCTCAATCAAAAGTAAGGTTCAACTCTTTTAGTTGAATGAACAGAACAGAAAGAAGTTTCAGAGAATGATTCTGTGTAGTTTATATTTGAAGATATTCCTTTTTCCACTATTACCTTCTAAGCTCTCCGAATGTCCACTTGCATTTTCTACAGAAAGTGTGTTTCCGAACTGCTCAATCAAAAGTATGGTTTAACTCTGTTAGCTGAATGCACAGATCAGTACGAAGTTTCACAGAATGTTTCTGTGTAGTTTTTATTTGAAGATAGTCCTTTCCCAAATATAGGCCTCTTATCGCTCCGAATATCCAATTTCAGTTTCTACAGAAAAAGTGTTTCAGAACGCCTCAATGAAAAGTAGGGTTCAACTCTTTTAGTTGAATTCACAGAACGGAAAGAAGTTTCACAGAATGCTTCTGTGTAGTATTTATTTGAAGGTTTTCCTTTTTCCACCAGTAACCTCTTAGCGCTCCAAATGTCCAGTTGCATTTTCTACAGAAGGAGTGTTCAGAACTGCTCAATCATAAATGTGGTTTAACCCTGTTAGGTGAATGCACAGATCAGAAAGAAGTTTCACAGAATTCTTCAGTGTAGTTTATATTTGAAGATATTCCATTTTCCACTATTACCCACTCAGCGCTCTGAATCTCCAGTTGCATTTTCTACAGAAAGAGTGTTTCAGAACTGCTCAGTCAAAAGAATGGTTTAACTCTGTTAGCTGAATGTACAGAACAGAAAGAAGTTTCACAGAATGCTGCGGTGTAATGTTTATATGAAGATATTCTTTTTACCAATATAGGCCTCTTAGCGCTCAGAATATCCAATTGCAATTTCTACAGAAAGAGAGTTTCAGAAAGGCTCAATCAAAAGTAAGGTTCAACCCTGTTAGTTGAATGCACAGAACAGAAAGTAGTTTCACAGAATGCTTCTGTGTAGTTTATATTTGAATATATTACTTTTTCCACTACTACCCTGTTAGCGCTCCAAATGTCCAGTTGCATTTTCTACAGAAAGAGTGTTCAGAACTGCTCAATCAAATGTATGATTTAACTCTCTTAGCTGAATGCACAGGTTAGAAAGAAGTTGCACAGAATGCTTCTGTGTAGTTTTTATTTGAAGATATACTTTTTCCTAATATAGGCCTCTTAGTGCTCAGATTGTCCAATTGCAGTTTCTACAGAAAGAGTGTTTCAGAATGGCTCTTTCAATAGTAAGGTTCAACTCTGCTATTTCAATGCACAGAACAGAAAGTAGTTTCACAGAATGATTCTCTGTAGTTCATATTTGACGATATTACTTTTTCCACTATTACCCTCTTAGAGCTCGGAATGTCCACTTGCATTTTCTACAGAAAGAGTGTTCAGAACTGCTCCATCAAAAGTATGGTTTAACTCTGTTAGTTGAATGCACAGATCAGAAAGAAGTTTCACAGAATTCTTCTGTGTAGTTTTTATTTGAAGATATTCCTTTTTCCAATATAGGTCTCTTAGCGCTCAGAATGTCCAATTGCAGTATCTACAGAAAGAGAGTTTCAGAACTGCTCAATCAAAAGTAAGGTTCAATACTGTTAGTTGAATGCACGGAACAGAAAGAAGTTTCAGAGAATGCTTCTGTGTAGTTTATATTTGAAGATATTCCTTTTTCCACTATTACCCTCTTAGCGCTCCGAATCACCACTTGCATTTTCTACAGAAAGAGTGTTTCAGAACGGCTCAATCAAAAGTAAGGTTGAACTCGTTTAGTTGAATGCACAGAACAGAAAGAAGTTTCACAGAATGCTTCTGTGTAGTATTTAGTTATAGATATTCCTTTTTCGACTATTACCCTCTTAGCGTTCCGAATGTCCACTGGCAGTTTCTACACAAAGAGTGTTTCAGAACAGCTCCTTCAAAGTAAGGCTCAAATCTGTTAGTTGAATGCAGAGAACAGTAAGGAGTTTCAGAGAATGCTTCTGTGTAGTTTTAATTTGGGGATATTCCTTTTTCCACTAATACAATTTTAGCGCTCCGAATGTCCACTTGCATTTTCTACAGAAAGGGTGTCTCATAACTTCTCAATCAAAAGTATGGTTTAACTCTGTTAGCTGAATGCACAGATCAGAAATAAGTTTCACAGAATGCTTCTGAGTAGTTTTTATTTGGAGATATTCTTTTTCCCAATATAGGCCACTTAGCGCTCAGAATGTCCAATTGCCGTTTCTACAAAATGAGTGTTTCAGAGGGCTCAATCAAAAGTAAGGTTCAACTCTGTTAGTTGAATGCACAGAACAGAAAGAAGTTTCACAGAATGCTTCTGTGTAGTTTATATTTGAATGTATTCCTTTTTCCACTATTGCCATCTTAGCTCTCCGAATGTCCACTTGCAATTTCTACAGAAAGAGAGTTTCAGAAAGGCTCAATCAAAAGTAAGGTTCAACTCTGTTACTTGAATGCACAGAACAGCAAGAAGTTTCACAGAATGCTTCTGTGTAGTTTATATTTGAATATATTCCTTTTTCCAGTATTACCCTCTTAGTGCTCCGAATGTCCACTTGCATTTTCTACAGAAAGTGTGTTCTGAACGGCTCAATCAAAAGTATGGTTTTACTCTGTTATTTGAATGCACATATCAGAAATAAGTTTCACAGAATCCTTCCGTGTAGTATTTTGTTGAAGATATTCCTTTTTCGACTATTATCCTCTTAGCTCTCCGAATGTCCAATTTCAGTTTCTAAACAAAGAGTGTTTCAGAACTGCTCCTTCAAAAGTAGGGCTCAACTCTGTTAGTTGAATGCAGAGAACAGAAAGGAGTTTCACAGAATGCCTCTGTGTAGTTTATATTTGAATATATTCCCTTTTTCAGTATTACCCTCAGCGCTCCGAATGTCCACTTGCATTTTCTACAGAAAGAGTGTTCAGAACTGCTCAATCCAAAGTATGTTTTAACTCTGTTAGCTGAATGCACAGATCAGAAAGAATTTTCACAGAATGCTTCTGTGTACTTTTTATTTGAAGATATTCCTTTCTCCAATATAGGAGTCTTAGCGCTCAGAATGTCCAATTGCAGTATCTACAGAAAGAGTGTTTCTGAACTGCTTAATCAAATGTAAGGTTCAACTCTGTTAGTTGAATGAACGGAACAGAAAGAAGTTTCATAGAATGCTTCTGTGTAGTTTATATTTGAAGATGTTCCTTTTTCCACTATTACCTTCTAAGCGCTCCGAATGTCCACTTGCATTTTCTACAGAATGAGTGTTTCCGAACTGCTCAATCAAAAGTATGGTTTAATTCTGTTAGCTGAATGCACAGATCAGTACGAAGTTTCACGGAATGCTTCTGTGTAGTTTTTATTTGAAGATAGTCCTTTTTCCAATATAGGCCTCTTAGCGCTCCGAATATCCAATTGCAGTTTCTACAGAAAGAGTGTTTCAGAATGGCTCAATCAAAAGTAGGGTTCAACTCATTTAGTTGAATGCACAGAACAGAGAGTAGTTTCACAGAATGCTTCTGTGTAGTATTTATTTGAAGATATTCCTTTTTCCACTATTACCCTCTTAGCGCTCCGAATGTCCACTTGCAGTTTCTACAGAAAGAGTGTTTCAGGACTGCTCCTTCAAAAATAAGGCTCAACCCTGTTAGTTGAAAGCAGAGAACAGAAACAAGTTTCAGAGAATGCCTCTTTGTAGTTTTTATTTGAAGATATTCCTTTTTCCACAATTACCATCTTAGTGCACTGAATGACCACTTGCATTTTCTACAGAAAGAGTGTTTCAGAACTGCTAAATCAAAAGTATCATTTAACTCTGTTAGCTGAATGCACAGATAAGAAAGAAGTTTCACAGAATGCATCTGTGTAGTTTTTATTTGAAGATATTCTTTATCCCAATATAGGCATCATAGCGCTCAGTATGTTAAATTGCAGTTTCTACAGAAAGAGTGTTTCAGAACGGCTGAATCAAAAGTAAGGTTCAACTCTGTTAGTTGAATGCACAGAACAAAAAGAAGTTTCACAGAATGCTTCTGAGTAGTTTATATTTGAATACATTCCTTTTTGCACTATTACCCTCTTAGCGCTCCGAATGTCCACTTGCATTTTCTACATAAAGAGTGTTCAGAACGGCTCAATCAAAAATATGGTTTCACTCTGTTAGTTATATGCACATATCAGAAATAAGTTTCAGAGAAGGCTTCTGTGTAGTATTTAGTTGAAGATATTCCTTTTTCGAATATTACCCTCTTAGCGCTCCGAATGTCCACTGGCAGTTTCTACACAAAGTGTTTTTCAGAACTGCTCCTTCAAAAGTAATGCTCAACACTGTAAGTTGAATGCAAAGAACAGAAAGAAGCTTCACAGAATGCTTCTGTGTAGTTTATATTTGAATATATTCCTTTTTTCAGTATTACCCTCTTAGCGCTCCGAATGTCCACCTGCATTTTCTACAAAAAGAGTGTTCACAACTGCTCAATCAAAAGTTTGTGTATCTCTGTTAGCTGAATGCACATATCAGTACGAAGTTTCACAGAATGCTTCTGTGTAGTTTTTATTGGAAGATAGTCCTTTTTCAAATATAGGCCTCTTAGCGCTCCAAATATCCAATTGCAGTTTCTACAGAAAGAGTGTTTCAGAACGGCAAAATGAAAAGTAGGGTTCAACACTTTTAGTTGAATTCACAGAGCAGAAAGTAGTTTCACAGATTGCTTCTGTGTAGTATTTATTTGAAGGTATTCCTTTTTCCACTATTACCCTAGTAGCGCTCGGAATGTCCACTTGCAGTTTCTACAGAAAGTGTGTTTCAGGGCTGCTCCTTCAAAAATAAGGCTCAACTCTGTTAGTTGAATGCAGAGAACAGAAAGAAGTTTCAGAGAATGCCTCTGTGTAGTTTTTATTTGAAGATATTCCTTTTTCCACAATTACTAACTTAGCACACCGAATGTCCACTTGCATTTTCTACAGAAAGAGTGTTTCAGAACTGCTTAATCAAATGTATCATTTAATTCTGTTAGCTGAATGCACAGAACAGAAAGAAGTTTCAGAGAATGCATCTCTGTAGTTTTTATTTGAAGATATTATTTTTCTCAATATAGGCCTCTTAGCGTTCAGAAATCCAATTACAGTTTCTACAGAAAGAGTGTTTCAGAACTGCTCAATCAAAATTAAGGTTCAACTCTGTTAGTTGAATGCACAGAACAGAATGTAGTTTCACAGATTGCTTCTGTGTAGTTTATATTTGAAGATATTCCTTTTTCCACTGTTACCCTCTTAGATCTCCGAATGTCCACTTGCATTTTCTACAGAAAGTGTGTTCAGAACTGCTCTATCAAAAGTATGGTTTAACTCTGTTAGGTGAATGCACAGATCAGAAATAAGTTTCACAGAATTCTTCTGTGTAGTTTATATTTGAAGATATTCCATTTTCCACTATTACCCACTTAGCACTCTGAATGTCCAGTTGCATTTTCTACAGAAAGAGTGTTTCAGAACTGCTCAATCAAAAGTATGGTTTAACTCTGTTAGCTGAATGCACAGATCAGAAAGAAGTTTCACAGAATGCTGCTGTGTAGTGTTTATATGAAGATATTCTTTTTACCAATATAGGCCTCTTAGCGCTCAGAATGTCCAATTGCAGTTTCTACAGAAAGAGTGTTTCAGAACGGCTCAATCAAAAGTAAGGTTCAACTCTGTTAGTTGAATGCACAGAACAGAAAGTAGTTTCACAGAATGCCTGTCTGTAGTTCTTATTTGACGATATTACTTTTTCCACTATTACCCTCTTAGAGCTCCGAATGTCCACTTGCATTTTCTACAGAAAGTGTGTTCAGAACTGCTCAATCAAAAGTATGGTTTAACTCTGTTAGTTGAATGCACAGATCAGAAAGAAGTTTCACAGAATTCTTCTGTGTAGTTTTTATTTGAACATATTCCTTTTTCCAATATAGGACTCTTAGCGCTCAGAATTTCCAATTGCAGTATCTACAGAAAGAGAGTTTCAGAACTGGTCAATCAAAAGTAAGGTTCAATATTGTTAGTTGAATGCAAGGAACAGAAAGAAGTTTTACAGAATGCTTCTGTGTAGTTTATATTTGAAGATACTCCTTTTTCCACTATTACCCTCTTAGCGCTCCGAATCACCACTTGCATTTTCTACAGAAAGAGTGTTTCAGAACGGCTCAATCAAAAGTAAGGTTCAACTCTTTTAGTTGAATGCACAGAACAGAAAGAAGTTTCACAGAATGCTTCTGTTTAGTATTTAGTTGAAGATATTCCTTTTTCGACTATTACCCTCTTAGCGTTCCGCATATCCACTGGCAGTTTCTACACAAAGAGTGTTTCAGAACAGCACCTTCAAAAGTAAGGCTCAACTCTGTTAGTTTAATGCAGAGAACAGAAAGGAGTTTCAGAGAATGCTTCTGTGTAGTTTTTATTTGGGGATATTCCTTTTTCCACTATTACAATCTTAGCGCTCCTAATGTCCTCTTGCATTTCCTACAGAAACAGTGTTTAATAACTGCTCAATCAAAAGTGTGGTTTAACTCTGTTAGCTGAATGCACAGATCAGAAATAAGTTTCACAGAATTCTTCTGAGTAGTTTTTATTTGGAGATATTCTTTTTCCCAATATAGGCCACTTAGCGCTCAGAATGTCCAATTGCAGTTTCTACAGAATGAGTGTTTCAGGACGGCTCAATCAAAAGTAAGGTTCAACTCTGTTAGTTGAATGCACAGAACAGAAAGTAGTTTCACAAAATGCCTGTCTGTAGTTCTTATTTGACGATATTACTTTTTCCACTATTACCCTCTTAGAGCTCCGAATGTCCACTTGCATTTTCTACAGAAAGAGTGTTCAGAACTGCTCAATCAAAAGTATGGTTTAACTCTGTTAGTTGAATGCACAGATCAGAAAGAAGTTTCACAGAATTCTTCTGTGTAGTTTTTATTTGAACATATTCCTTTTTCCAATATAGGACTCTTAGCGCTCAGAATTTCCAATTGCAGTATCTACAGAAAGAGAGTTTCAGAACTGGTCAATCAAAAGTAAGGTTCAATATTGTTAGTTGAATGCAAGGAACAGAAAGAAGTTTTACAGAATGCTTCTGTGTAGTTTATATTTGAAGATACTCCTTTTTCCACTATTACCCTCTTAGCGCTCCGAATCACCACTTGCATTTTCTACAGAAAGTGTGTTTCAGAACGGCTCAATCAAAAGTAAGGTTCAACTCTTTTAGTTGAATGCACAGAACAGAAAGAAGTTTCACAGAATGCTTCTGTTTAGTATTTAGTTGAAGATATTCCTTTTTCGACTATTACCCTCTTAGCGTTCCGCATATCCACTGGCAGTTTCTACACAAAGAGTGTTTCAGAACAGCACCTTCAAAAGTAAGGCTCAACTCTGTTAGTTTAATGCAGAGAACAGAAAGGAGTTTCAGAGAATGCTTCTGTGTAGTTTTTATTTGGGGTTATTCCTTTTTCCACTATTACAATCTTAGCGCACCTAATGTCCACTTGCATTTCCTACAGAAACAGTGTTTAATAACTGCTCAATCAAAAGTGTGGTTTAACTCTGTTAGCTGAATGCACAGATCAGAAATAAGTTTCACAGAATTCTTCTGAGTAGTTTTTATTTGGAGATATTCTTTTTCCCAATATAGGCCACTTAGCGCTCAGAATGTCCAATTGCAGTTTCTACAGAATGAGTGTTTCAGGACGGCTCAATCAAAAGTAAGGTTCAACTCTGTTAGTTGAATGCACAGAACAGAAAGAAGTTTCACAGAATTTTTCTGTGTAGTTTATATTTGAATATATTCCTTTTTCCAGTATTACCTTCTTAGTGCTCCGAATGTCCACTTGCATTTTCTTCAGAAAGAGTGTTCATAACGGCTCAATCAAAAGTATGGTTTTACTCTGTTAGTTGAATTCACATATCAGAAATAAGTTTCACAGAATGCTTCTGTGTAGTATTTAGCTGAAGATATTCCTTTTTCGACTATTATCCTCTTAGCTCTCCGAATGTCCAATTTCAGTTTCTACACAAAGAGTGTTTCAGAACTGCTCCTTCAAAAGTAAGGCTCAACTCTGTTAGTTGAATGCAGAGAACAGAAAGAAGTTGCAGAGAACAGAAAGAAATTTCACAGAATGCTTCTGTGTACTTTATATTTGAATATATTCCTTTTTCCACTACTACCCTCTTAGCGCTCCAAATGTCCAGTTGCATTTTCTACAGAAAGAGTGTTCAGAACTGCTCAATCAAATGTACGGTTTAACTCTGTTAGCTGAATGCACAGATCAGAAAGAAGTTTCACAGAATGATTCTGTGTAGTTTATATTTGAAGATATTCCTTTCTGTTCTCTGCATTAAAATCAATCAAAAAATTATATTGAAATTGAAATACTGAATTTTATACTAAAGACAAGGCATCCAGCTGAAAATGAAAGTTTCCAGGTGAAAATTTCCAAATCATAAATATGTAGGGACAAAAAACTTTATTTATAAAGAAAAAGATAATTCTAATTAATTGATGATTCAAAGGTTTACAACTTTAAAAGTAAATATTATCTTTGAAGTAAAGTCCATTTAAATTATTTATGCCGCCAATATTTTAGTAATTGTATATGTATATCATGTAAACTTTTTCGAGAATGATGGAATTGGAAATGTTAGGGTATTATGCGGAAAAAATCACCTAAAGAAAAAATTATCTCCTCATGAAGGTTTACTTTAGCCACTTTGACAGGTGTAGGTAAAAGAACACTTAATGCACATCAATATGATTAGGAGATGCGCGCTTAGATATACGTTATCATTGAAAAGAGAATTGTATTATCAGGTTTGCAGGGGCCCTTCTTATCCTTCATATTTATGTAACTTTGTCATCTATAGAAAGATTATAGGAATTTTAAAAATAGCTGATAGTTAAGAAACATCACCATAACACTGTGCTGAATGCATAATAAAACATTTCCCTTCTCTCTAAAAGCCTTTTAAAATTATGTACCATAATCAGTATGGCCAGCAGAGGGTCATTTCCATGTTCAAGTTCCTCTGTTTCTCGAGGGTGAGAATCCTTCTATAGTCTTCTGAGGGTGACACTGTAGTGTTTTCTTAGCCTGATTATTTTTATCTATTTTTTCCGATGCTTTCCTTTGTATATTTACATTTTACATATTGAAAGTTATTTTTTCAAATATTTTATATGCAAGTTTACAAAGTACAACGACTGTACATTAAAATAACTTATTTATGCCATATGGAAGATTAAATATAATTTTACAATATCTAATATTGATTGTTTAGTTTCTAATCATTGATACTTGACATGATTTTTCCCAGCATACCTCAAAATATTCTTCAAAATCCTGCGAATTAATTCCTGTAACACTTCTGAGGTGTATTAATAAGCTAGAGATGTAAAGAAGATTTGCAGAGAAAATTAGGTTCCCAAATTAGAAATTTTGTCCCACTATCGACTAGAAACCTCTTGAAATGATCAAAAACAATAATAATGCATGTCATAGAGGAAAACCAATAAGGCTGCTGCAGCATGACTACCTCTGTGACCTCAGACAAGTTACGTGTGGGTCCCTACTTCTGTGACCTCAGACAAGTTACGTGTGGGTCCGCACTTATTTTCTTCATCTCTAATAAATATTCGACAAATCTCATTTTCAAAAGTCTTTTAAGGCCTATCCACCTTTCTTTTTCTGATGGAGTTTTGCTCTCATTGCCCAGGCTGCAGTGCAATGTCATGGTCTCGGCTCACACAACCTCCGACTCCCGGGTTCATGTGATTCTCCTGCCTCCACCTCCTGAGTAGCTGGGATTACAGGTGCGCAACACAACGCCCAGCTAATTTTTTGTATTTTTAGTAGAGATGGGGTTTCACCATGTTGGTCAGGCTGGTCTTGAACTCCCGACCTCAGGTGATCTGCACGCCTCGGCCTCTCAAAGTGCTGGGATTACAGTCATGAGCAACCGCGGCCTGTGAGGGCTTTCTACTTTTAAGATGTCAGGACGTATAGCCTGGGAGGTAAATGGTAGTATATATATACATATATATATGTATATATATATACACACACACACACTGTATATATATACATATATACGGTATATTATACTATATATACATATATACTGAATATTATACTCTATATATACATATCTACTGTATATTATATATATATATATATATACACATACACACATACACACATACACACATGAGACAGAGAGAAGAGATAGACAATTTCATGTGAAAATATAAACTGTTAACATAATATTTTGCTTCTCTGAGGAATATTTAGCATTGTTCTCAATCTTCTCTGCAGAATTTAAGCATTTTTCTCAGAACTCACCAGATAGAATGAGGGAGGGGCCATATGATACGAGCCAGAGATGAAGGGAGAACAATAGAGAGGGTGCTTTGGGAAAAATAGTACAGTAAGGCTAGGGAATACTTCTCTCCAACAAAAAGACCAAGGTCACAGCTGTATCTCTTCAGAAGCCAAACTTTCTTTTAAAATGTCAATTTCCATCTATTTCTTGCTTCACAGACATTCCATTCATTGCTGGATTTCAAATAAAGCCTTTCCATGTGCAACCTTTCTATAGAAAAAGAGAAATATGGGGGACAGTACAGTCTAAGAAGTGATTAAGAATATCTAGTGGACTTTCCCAGACTGTAAATCTTTACATATATCTGAGCCTAATGAGGTGATTTATTGTGCTATAATGCACAGTGAACTATACAGATGCTTCTTTTTGATCATGCTGCAGAATGGAACTAAATACTAAATACCAAATAGAACTCCCATGATTCTTATACATGTCATTCATATGGCATATTTATGCTTTTTTATATAGCAATTCTTATTCTTAGCTCTTAGGCAACTACGGAATCTATTTGTCATTTTAATAGTCATGCTCCATTTGAGTTATGCAAGGTAGAAATTCTAAGTAGAAAATCTTGTTTTTATTGAAAGTTTTTAGTAAACATTTTGGAAAAAGTCTGTTTTTTGATGCTACTTCTGCACGCTTTCTCAACATGATATTACTTGGTATTGTCCTTATTAACCATAGTACACCATATTCTGCAAATGTTAGAGAGGGTTAAAAATCAGTCATGTATAAGTAAAGCTAATGAAATAGAAAGGAAACCATATTTAGGAAATGGAAGGCAGAAGCAAATGTATTAACCGTGAGTTAGAAACGGTTTAGTCTTTGGAATGAAGCAGCAAGAGTTTAAAAATCTGGTTTGTGATTCACTAGCTTTGTGACCTTGGAGAATTACCTCAGATTTCTGAGTATCAGTTTAGTAGGTGATATCAATTGCAACTTCGCAGAAATATCACAAGTATTAAATAAAGGACTTAGTATCTGGGAGAGCATAGAAAATTACTAATAGTTACATTTTTGTTAATATTACCGTTATTATTATCATACGTATAGTATTTTCTTTCACTGACAATGCATTTAGGACATAAGGAGAACTATAGAACAGTGCTTCTCCAACTTAAATGCAGAGCATGAATCACCTGGAGTTTTGTCAAAATGCGAATTCTGACTCAGTAGCCCTGCAAACTAAGGAAATCTTGGTAATGCTGGTGCTGCTAGTTCACCAACAGACCACACGTTTTGCAACAGCTATATAGAATGTCCTGTTTCTTTTTTTAATCACAAAACATGGCAAGCTCTAAAATAAAGCAGAATAACAGATTTAAATGTTAATACTCATGTCCTCAATTTATAATTTCTCCCTCCCTAACAATGGTATAATTCTGATTAAAAATTAGCAAAGAAAAAAATGGAAATTAATCTTCCTATGTTTATTCTTTTCACAAATTCTGTGTGATTACTACTGGGTTACTTGCTGTAGGAAATAGAAAAATTGCTTTGACATAGATCCTCAAGAATCTGTCCCACTACAAGCTTATTTTTGTAGGAAGCTAAAAGATTTATATAAATAACCGTAATTAAAGAGACAAATGAAGAAGTGCAATGAAAGACGTAGGGAAAGTGCTAGAGGAGTTCGGGGTGGAGGAAAATTATCCTCAAATAATATCTATGCGTAACATTATGCTATCTTCCCTAACCAGCGCTTGACCAGATTGTCACAGTGAACTTTGGTCCTTTCTTATATCTTAGTTTTGGTTCCCACATCCTTCTGTTTGGGGAAGTTCTTGTTTTCCTCATGTAATGACAACAACACTTAAACAATGTATACCAGATAAAAGGAACTATATTGCTTGCTTTATTTACATAGTTAATTTAATTTGTACAATGAACTATGAAGTAATCAGCATTATTTCCTTCATTTTACATATGAGAAAATGGAGAATCAGCGACATTGAATCATCTCAAGTTTCTAAAATATCCACTCTCACCAGGCTGTTTACCCTGTTTTTGTCTGTATGCTGCTATAACAAAATGCCACAGATTGAGTAATTCATAAAAAACAGAAATGTATTTCTCACAGTTCTGGGGCTGAGAAGTCCGAAATCAAGGCAGCGGAGATTTGGCAGTTGGTCCCGAGGTGGCACCTTCTTGCTTCGTCTTCACGTGACAAAAGTGGGCAAAAACGGACAATGTGACGACATGGCAGAAGAGACTGAGGAGCCCGGCATTCCTCTAAAGCATCTTTTACGAGGACGTTTATCTCATTCATGAGGGTGGATCCTTCTTCACTTAATCACTTAACCAAAAGCCCCATCTCTTGATGTCATTGTCCTGGGATTTTAGTTTCAACATACAAACTTTGGATGGGCACATAGGTTCAAATCATAGCACCCTCCAAATTATAATGCCTCTCTCATGCCTGTTCTCCTTGAAGTACCCTCTGGTTTTGCTCTCTTCATTCTTGCCATCACAGTTAACCCTTCAGTTCCATTTCTTTAAGTAATCTCTAAATTTGTAAGATGGTTCCATCTTTTTTTTTTTGTATATGGCAGTCTCTCAAACATATTTGTCATATGAACTAAGCAGGTAAATATGTAAATGCCAGCTAAATTTTAGTGAATGATATAATGGCCTAAAGTTGTATCTACCCTTCAGCCAAATATATTTACTTTTAGTAGCAATCTCCTGTCATATACAAAGTCACGACTCTAGGGGTAAACATTTTAGCCTGTGGGTAAGATGTAAAGCAGTGGTATGTTATAGTGACAACTCACTGTCATAGCACTGGGACATGCTCCTCTATCTGCTACAAATTGAATCAACAAAATATATATGATTTTGTCAGATTTAAATGTATGCTCCTGTTAGTAAAATAAAAGTATGGGAAAACTTTACGGAGTAGATTTAATAGAAATGTTTTCCTGAGTTATCTGCCTTCTTTATTTTTATGTTATGCTTTAAGTCTATGGTCAATGTATAGAGCTATGATTGATGTGCTTTTCCAATTCTGTTCAGATCAGACAGGTTAATTTTCTTCTTTTAAATCTTCTTGAATTTTGTCTAACACTTTTTGTTCCAATTTCTTACTAGATTATACTCCCTTCCCTAACTGCTTCATGATTACTTATACACAAACAATATTATGATATTGACACATTGAATTCATTTTAGGTGATGATTTTGGTCATAAACATGAGCAGGTTGTGAAGTGTTTCAGCCATCCCAGGGCATGGCTGTCAGTCCCTTGTCTAATGTTTCAAAAAAATCTTGAATTTGTGATGATGCTGTGATGGTCCCTCAGATATTCTTACACACATCTTTGCCCCTTGTTCCCTCTAACTTTCCTCTTCTGATAAAAAAGCAAACACTGCCAAGCTCAAATGGAATTACATTTGGATGCAAGTGTCACTATGCAATGGTTGCCAATAAAAGTACACAAGGAATTTTATTATGGTGAATTAAAGGCAAACAGACTTCAGAGAAATGAGCACGAACATGAAAATGGCGCATGGTACGCGGATCTCACTGGAAAGTCATTCTGTACACAATGTTTTCACTAGAAAAATCCATTAGCTTTAGCTAGAAATTGAAATTACTTTGTAGGAAATCAGAATAAAATATGTGAAAACATTATATTCTGTGCAAGATTAATACCACGCCTGGTGTTGAAAGGTTTGTGGTCTTGCTTCGACGATGCTAAAAGGTCAGAAACCACAAAGATGCATATGTGTTGTCGTTTGCACAGTTACTAATTTTTCTCATTATTTCCATAATGCGATGTGCTGTTTCAACAGAGAAACCCTCTGGAGAGTGGCTTGCACTGTTTTCAGGCAGCTCTTTTGCTTTCATGTTTTGGCCTTGGCCAGGGAATTCAGACAGACTTTTCAGTTATTTTCGACAAGAATGTATTCATTTATTGTTTTAAATAATAATAAATAGATTTTAAAATTACTGTACATTACTGCACTTTAAACGCCATGAGGTCAAGGACTCTAAAGTCTGGACATCATTGTATACCCTACATCTTGCACAAGGTTTAGAAAAAATGGCATGGACACCTATTTTTTGAATCAATAAATGAATACATAAAAGAATTCCAAACTCTAGTCCAAGGTTTTAGATTAATAATGTATTAAAATGCGTAAAATTTATAGACAAAACTCTTCTTATTTAGAAGTTTATTCTTTAATTGGAGAGATAAAATATATGCACATAAAAGCTTAAGGAAAAATAATAAGGGTTTTGAAGTACTTACTATGTGAAAAATTTAGCATAAATCTTACATCCATTTATTTAACACATTTTATACGTTGCATTATTTATATATAGTGCTGATTGGTAGAATTCATATGTGAACGGAACTATAAAAATTTTGAGGATAAGCACTAGAAACACAGAATAAATAGAGTGTTAACATGCAAAACACAGAAATACTTCAATTGACTAGGTGAAAGAAAAGATTTCTGGTTCCATGTACACTGATTATTGAGGGATGAGTATGACATTATTATGCCAGAATCAATAAATATTTTAAATAGGGAGAAAACTATAATTATATATCTTTGTGTTCAACAGGAGTAGCAGTACTGATAAAGTAGAAGTTTGTTATACCTTTTTTATAGTCTTTTAAAGTTGTTTATAAATAAAATCTACTCTTAGTTAATTAATGGTTGATGTTCATTGAAGTGTTTTCAAATTTTTGACCTCTGAATTGCCTTGTACATATGGAGAAATAAAGCTTGCCTAGCATAATTTCTTGAGTGGAGAATGAATGATCTGGATAGATTTGTTGACAATATGTCTGTACTTATTTTATTAATTCTTTAATCTTCATGAAGAAAAATATAAAAGTCATATTCTAGTGTTTTATACCATGGAAAAAATGTCTTATCCTTTTCCTAAGGAAAAATACATCATGACACAAAAGTAAAGTTAATTAAATTACTTACTTTATTAATTAACTGTCTATTATTTCTATGGGTTGAAGTAAATTTGATACTCAATGCTATTTAATCTAATTCTAAAAGCTTGAATGAGTAATGATTTTTTCATGTAAGGTTAGTTGAAATAAATTATCACTGATTTTCAGATTTAATATTAATTAGCTATTGCATATTCTTAATGGGATATAAGTGTTTAAAAAGCCCTTTTTGGTTGCGAAAAGACCACGCCCATTGTAGACTTCTTAGAATACATCACATCTGGCCTCCTTTTTAGAGTGGGGAATTCAACTCATAAGTGGCTGGACATTGATTCTGAACATTTTGAACATTATTTGCCTGTCTTCACTCATACTGGTTGCTGTTCTTTTATAAGTAATCACCATGTTTAGCATGCACTTGAACTATTGTTACTTAGGGTGCTTGACTATTTACAAGTCTCACTAGGATTCTAGGTATTCATTAGTCTCGTGGTGTGTATTTGCTGATGGTCCTATTATCTTTGTTGGTTCAGTTACACAGTACCATCCAAGATGCTGCAACACATTATACACAGGGTATGGGTTGTGGGAGCTACAGATATCAGTTATTATTTAGGCTCAGAAACTTAGAATCTCTGCAAGGTTGGACATGATCCTTAGTCTTGTTTTAAGACCGTCTTGTTTTAAAAGTTAAACCCAAATTCTTAAAATATAGAATAGGGGTGCTAGTAGTGCTCACAGAATTGTAGTAAAGATCAGCTGGGAAAGAAGAGCCTATTAAACAGAGCCTGGTATTTAATAAGTATCAGCTGCCTTCAATTAGGAATCTGTGTTGTCATGATTAGAAGATTGCTGGTTTATTTTACAGATCTGTAAGTATAGCCAAAATATGTCAAAATAACCACCAGAAAGAATCATATACCGTCCCTTGAACATTTCATCCCTAGAATCTAGCCAGATTAGCATCTCTATACTGGCAATACTGTTAACACAGATTGTGCTCAAACCCCTCATTGACTTTTCAGCACCTGTAAATTACTGGAGATTTAGGAAGAAGTCTGGGGTTATGGCTTAGTTAAGCTGAGTGGCCAGAAAGTGTGAGATGCTGGATGCCTCCTCCAGTTCATTTCTCCAGCGGCCGCACCAGGCGTATCCATAGCTCCGCTCCCGGGAGCTCGTCTCCGGCGTGGGGCGTGTGCGCACCCCTGGCCGGGCGGAGCCTGGAGCCTGCTCATTAGCAGCGCGGGCAGCTCGTGCGCCCGCAGGAGGGAGGCGGAAGCACAGCCCTGAGCCGCCAGCAGGAGGAGGGAGCGCGGCGGCTGCAGGCAGGGGAGGGAGAGGAAAGAACGGAGGGACGGTTCCCGGACAGAGCGGGAGGAATCGGGGAGCGGCCAGTCCAGGGGGAGCTGCTCCGCTGCGCTGCGCTCGTTATTCACAGGACGCGGCGGCGCTTCCCGGGGCCGCTTCCCGGTCCCCTGGGTGGAGGCTGCCATCTAAACCTGACTCCAGGTGAGTTCCCCAAAGAGGCGAAGCGAGGGGTCTCGAACCAGAGACTTGGAACTGGCGAGGCTGCTCGGCTCCCCAAGCGCCGCTGCCTTGACATTTCCCGATTCACGGGAGGTTTTGGGGGCGGCTGCACAGGCTGGAGGGGCGGATGGGCGGTTGCGATCCTCAGCCGGCGTGGGGGCGTTCGGGAGGAATTAGCTTCAGTGAACGGGGTTTTAGGAGATGTCCGCAAGGCACGCGCTATGTACGCGTTTCTAGACGAGCTTTTGAGACAGAAATTTGGCTTCCCGGATGCCCGTTTTGGCCTTCTGTCCTTCCTTTTGCTTGCCTCATGCCCAATTTTCCAAGCCGAGGAAAGGACTGGAAGGGCGTGGAAGTAGGAGGTCTGGGCACAGCATTCGGCAGGGCAGCCCTGGTCTCCAAGTTTGGGGGTGGGGGGTGGGACTCTTTTCCTTTCAGCCTAATTTACCAGGGGAAAACCCGCAGAGCACCTTGAGGTGCCTTTGCTCCGCACCCTCCATAAGCTTATTAGAGGGAACTTGAGGCTCGCTAGACAACCTGTGACAGGTGACGGCAATTTAGCTTAAAAGCCATGTTGGTTCACTTCGTCTCCTCTTTATCCTTTGTTGCAAAATTGATACCTTTTTGGATTTCTTTAACAGCACAAAGTTTAAGTGGCCGGCTGACAGGAAATATTTCTTTTGAAAATGCTATGAGAAAAGTGATGAGTTAACGTTGAGAGAAAGGCAACTTTATTTTCTCGGAAGAACTTTGGGGAAAGAGATTGATAGGGAAATTCTGGGCATGAAATTATGGACATTTCCCACAGAACTTCCTTCATTTATTTATTTTTTTACATTTCCTTCATTTTTTTTTTTAATCGTGTGTGTGTGTATCAGAGAGACAAAATTCGTTGGAGGTATTAGGACTTTATTTGGTTTAGAAGTTTCTTTCTTACTAATAGCACTAATTTGTGATCTTCATGATTATAAGAATTTACTAAGTGTTTTGCTTTTAGGTGTTTTGGGTCTGTTTTTTAAAAAAATTCAATACTTACTTTGTGGGCCTTGCTGAATACCTCTCAATAAAATCGGTGGGCATACAGTTAGTGACATGACCCCTGTGGATTTAATAGCAGGTAAGTATACAAATGATAAGTTTAGGAAATAAATGTCAGAATCAACATTTAGGTGTGAAATTGAAATATCTTTCAAATATTTACCAAACTCTCTTATAGGATCCAATGTCATTTTATGGTCAAGAGAGCTTAAAGGTTTCTCAGATTGAGATATATGTATCTACTTTGTTAATCCAAATGTAATGTTTTATTTTGTTCTTTAATGACTGTTTGAATTCAACAAATAAAACTTGCATATTTAATGTAAGGTTCTTTCACATATATTACTTCTCCAATTTTTAATATAAATTTAAGGAGAAAAGCAATATTCCATTTTGTAGATGAAGAGACTGTGTCACAGAAGTATTACTTTACCTAGATTTCTGTAATTATTATGTTATAAACTTAGAAATTACATATTATTCTGGAACATATAAAATATATGAATGTTATAAACCATAAGAATTCAGACCTATGCTATTTAACTTCAAGTTTAGTTCTTTACCCAAACAATTGCATGACTACATTGAGACTACTGAAGTAATTATATATGAACACGCTATACGAAAAAATACTTAAAACATTTCTTATTTTTGTCGTTTCTCTTTGATATAAAATATACTATAATTTAATGGAGTTATATTCCATATTTAGATGCTCTTAACTTCCAAATAACACCTAAACTCCTAAAAACTGACCTGTGTCCTTCTTAATAGAAGTGGCTTGACCGGGAGACCCAATTTTTACTAAGAATATTCTTGGGATAATTTATGTCTTATAATCAAGATAAAGACAGGCCACATTTAGTTGTATTTTTAAACCACTTAGTGTGAAGTTGCAACGCAGACATAACTTGCTTTCAGGCTACACTGCCAGCTTTGCAGTGAATAGTCTTTAAGATTCCGTGGAAACATTGGCAGATATAGCTAATGTCTATCTGATGTAGGATTTATGAGAAAAGGAGAGGTAGAAACTGAATGCTCTTATATTTCATATGTGACCACATTCATAAAACTTTATTGATAAGTACTTTGTTGTCTGACACGGGCTGATACAAATAGGCTTCTTCAAGAGTTGAGGAAGAAAACGAAATCCCTATAATACAGCCTTTTTCCTCCTTTTCTTTCTTAAGCGGTAATAGTTGATCCTAGCTTTTGTGTGTCTATGCATGCTCAATACAGTTAGGGGTATAAGGAGAAGTTAAGCAAGAATATTGAATGCTAGCTAGGAAAGTTTTTGGAGTCTCAAATACTTTGGAACGATTTTTCACATTATATACATAAAATTCCTAGTTACATTTGGGAACTAAGTATATTATACACAACTTTGCATCTGATTACAGGATTCCCTGTACATTTATAGCTCAGGTATTCTGGAAAGAGTCAAGATAATTAGTTTTATGGCTCTTGCCCGTGTGACCTGTTTCTTTCTGGTCCTGATATTAAAAGGATGACTTAAATTTTCTGGAATGTCAAAATTTTCTCTTCCCTTGGATCCTACAAAATACTTCAAGCAGTGTATGTGTGATACTCGCTGTCATTCCAACATTTCCAATCCTCCTGAGAATGCTAAACAATGCCCTAGATTTCTTCCTTTGTAATTCTTTCAGATAGAGGGTTAGCTGAGTTAGGAAGAAAGGAGAGAGGGAGAGAAGAAGAGAGATGACATTTTATCCCTCAGGAAAGAACAAGACCAATTGTATTCCTAATTTAGAAATATTATTCTACAAACATTCCTGAACAAGAGGGCTTTGCATATACATTAAAGCAGAATACCTAGTCAACTTCTAGTTATGCCATGTAGTGAAATGGAAGTAAGATGAGCAGGCCAAGATCATTTTTGTTGGAGAACTGAGACCACATGAAATAGGTAACAGAGTTACCCCAACTGGGGGGCAAGAGGACTTGAAAGTTTCCTCCATAAATTTGCAGTTAGTACAGGGCTGCTCCAGTGATCAGAGTCATGAATGCCCTAGAGTGTCTGTATAACCCTGTACACAGGCTGAGACAGCTCTAACGGCCCAGAAAAGCCTCTGGACAGAATCACTGCACCCTTGGACATTGTCCGACCGCATGTATGAGAATAGTGAGTGCTGAGGAGTTGTGGGTAGCTCGGTACAACTCTTGCTAAAGGAGTGTCATCAACATTCATTGCTGAAAGTGAATTTTTTCATTCACATATGTGATGCCTATTAGGTCATGATTTCTTGGATACCAATTTGTACAAGATATGAATTAATTTTTGAACATCCTTTCTTAAAAGTACCATGTTCATATAGTTGCTCATTTTAATATGAGTAGTTCAGATGGGACATAATAGAGTAAGGAAATGATTGAACATCCTAAGATCTAGTGTATATACCTTTGTTCATGATGAGATTCATCCCCTGTCCCCCTTTGTAGTGACACTGATGGCATAAGGAGTATTAGATGAAATTTAATGCAGAAAACAATGGGATATATGAATGGTAGATATGGTTGACAACCACCATTTTCACTGAAGTTGTTTCAAAGCAAAGAAATTTGGGATAAATTCATTTTATTTGCTCCTGAAGGGTAATTAGGAATAAGTAGGAATTGTGAAGAGGCTGTAGTGTTGACATTAAGAGAAGTTTTTGATTCTTAAAATAGGATATATTACACAAGAGTGAACAAACAGAAGATACTGAACAAATATTCTGTCATAAGTAAGTGATGGATTATTCGGACTTGTTGAACTATGTTTTTAAATGTATTATTTAAATATTTAAATATTATTAAAACCTTAAATAATATTTAAATATTATAAAAGTTGTAGAAAATTATGTTTTCAATACAAATATACACTTATAAGCTATATTGTAGATATGGGAGTAAACAATGCAATTTTTTTTAACTGAGTGAAAAATATAGTTTTTTAAAATTCCAAATGGAGCTAACAGCTTAGTGTGATACATATTTTGAATTTCAAAATTTGTAACCAAATAGGACAAATGTGTTGAACTGTACTTTTCTTGAAGAACCGTGATAAGAATGAGCGGTGAAAAAATTACAGCATACTTACCAGGGATCAAATACTTGCTTAGGGTTAATAAGAAAAATCTCAGCAAACGCTAGAAATGAGGTACACGATCTATCAGAGACCCATGATTAAAGTGGTATCTTGTTAGGTATATGAGCTTGAAAAGAAACGGCATAGCTTCACTTTACCCCAGTTGCTTCTTTTGTAAAACGGGGAGACTAAGAGTGTGGTAACTCAAAATCCTTTGTTAATGATTTTCTTCTTAGAACAGTGCCAGGTCCAATTAGGATTAGATTGCTATTTTTATTATTGATATTTGCCCTAGTTCTGCCTTTTATTGACTGTGTGACATTGGTGAAGATCCCTTTCTGAAGCTTTGTTTCTTACCTACAAGCTGGGAATAGAATACCTGCTATGAAGAGTGGTTGTTAGTACATTAGAAAGGCTGGATATTTGTTTATATAAGGGGCTCAGCGCATGGTAGAAATTTGATAGCATTTTTTGCTTGCCCTCCCATGTATTACTGTGAAGACATCCCACATATTATGTCCAAGTTTTTATTTTCCCCTCAAATGCAATGTCAAGCACAAAACATTCCCATCTCCCAATTCTCTTCTGATGTTCTACAACCATTAAAGTATAGAAAACTAGAATGAGTGTTTTTATAACTTTTGCTGTACTTAAGCATGTGGAGAGAAGAGCGCTAGATCACAGGACACACTTTGATAGGAAAAGGGAAATATTTACACTGCAAACAACTTTCTCCTCATGCTTAACAGTTTTATGCTGTCATTCTGTCAGCACCAAGTGAGATTTTTCTATTTAAATAGTTTTCTATTTGTGGTATGATAATTCATGTATGGACTTCATGTAACTAACATAAATATAATGGATGGTTGAGAAGTGGTTTATTTTTACCAAGAGGAAAAAATGTGTACACGATTTTTTAAAATATTGCTTTGAAAATATTTAAAATTAATTTTGATTCAGTTGGTGGAAGATAGCGTCACAAACTCACTGCTAGTGGTATTCTTGAGAAGTAATGTTTGAATTTTCTAGGTATTGTCCCCAGACTGCCTTAAAAGAATTTAATTTTAGATGTAAATTTTCTGCTTAACATGGAAGATTTTCCCTGAAAATATTAGCTTCATCAGATACATAGTTGCTTAGGGGTAGCTGCATGGAATTATGGGAAGAGTGAAATAGAAAAAAATTTTCATGTCTAAGTTATACATACTGGTGTAATCATATTGATTGGATGATAATGATAATTACAGCAGTAATGTGATTGAAAGGGTAAGCAAGTAACATATACTACAGTTACTAATATAATCCTGTGATTGAGTTTACCACTTCATTTCTCTTTCCTGGAAACCCTTAAGTTTGTCACTATTGCACTTTATTTCCTTTGCTTATTGTAGTGGTGTATTAGTTGTATTACTGCTGCTATAACAAATTACGACACATTTACATAACTTAACACATATTTATTGTCTTGCAGTTTCAAAGGTCAGAAGTCCAAAATCACTTTAATTAGGCTAAGTCAATGTGTCTGCAGTGTGGGTTCCTTCTCGAGGTGCTGAGGGGAGAATCCATTCTCTTGCATTTTCTGCTTCTGGTGGCACCTGTCTTCATTGTCTTTTCCCCATTCCTCCATTTTCAAGGTGCGTTGCTTTTATTTCTGTTTCTGTCTCCGCGCTGTCTCCTCCTTTAACTTTGAGTCCTTCTCTCCACTTCATCTAAGGACTCCTGTGATTACTTTGGACTCACGTGGATGATCTGGGATAATCACCTTGTCTCCAGATCCTTAAATGAATCGTATCTACAAGTCCTTTGGCTGTGTAAGGCAGCACATTCCCAGGGCCGGGAGATTAGGTGAAGAACATCTTTTGGGACTATTATGCAGCCTATCACAAGTGGTAATATCACTTTTATGCCTTGAGACCCTGAAATTAATGTACTTGCTTACGCATGGAAAAACAATGTATCTGTGGGGGTAACAGTTTATTTTTGAACCATTAGAAGGTATTGATGGGGAAGTTTTCATCTGACAACAGATACTGATAAATTAAATACCCTTAGATTTGTCAAAACTAGCTTTAGTAAAATATAAGT
The DNA here is from genome assembly GCF_028878055.3 of Symphalangus syndactylus. Lineage (NCBI taxonomy): Eukaryota > Metazoa > Chordata > Mammalia > Primates > Hylobatidae > Symphalangus > Symphalangus syndactylus. The sequence continues at coordinate 3,000,929 of NC_072427.2, forward strand.
AAAAGTATTTGCACTGCTAGGGTCAAAAATATTAATTAAACCCATTATTTATCAAGGCCAAGTCCTGGATTAGTTAGGTTTAAATTAACCTAGAACATTATCTTCCATAGTGCTTAATTGTGAAGCTTAGTTCTTGTTGACAAAAGCTCATCCATATAAGAAAGCATCGAAAGGTTGGTGTTTTTTTAACCTTTGCAGAATATAACTTTTCAAAGGGATGTTAGACAGTAGTTCCATCACAATTGATGCAGTTCACAGACATTCTTTGTGAATATTTTATCTCATGAGTTATATCTATGACACTAATCATAGACTTCTAGAAGAAATTTAGCAATGGTCATGTCAGCCTTTCAAATCTTTCTGTAACCTAGAAGAGGATCATTGCATAAGATAGATTCATTTTCCCCTTTATTCCATTGTTGCCAGAGAGAACTTGAAATGCCCTGTTCAAATTAATTTAATGCAAATGAATTCTTGCTGCCTCACAAGTAGTTTGTCCTTCATTTTTCTTAAAATTAGATTGAAAATGGATGTGACCTGCTTTACTGGTTGTTGTGCAGGAAGCGTTGTCCTTCCTGAAAGCTCCCTCCGTTGTCAAAATGAAGCCATTAAGAGTAAAGTAAATTATATTATCTGATCATAGTATCACAATTGACCTTAAAACAATAAATTTTATAATCAGTGCAAATTGCTGAATAGTGTTTGCAGTTGTAGAAATTTCAAAGGAAACCCTGGTTGAGATACAAAGCTGCTATAATCATTTTTAAAATCTTTGTTTTTCTTTTACTTTGGAACAGTAGTGCAGTAAGTACTTTTGCCTTATTGTTCTCTCTGCCTTCCAGAAACCCTCATTCAAATATTCTAAGTTTTTAAGTCTTTTTCATTTCTTTTAATATTGTAACATTTAACAATGTCAAAGAAAGTATAATTTTTCTGGAAATCAAGCTAAAAATAAAGAGAAGCCGATGTAAATGAACATCAAATTAACAAGATTGATTAGGAAAAGTAATTTTTGAAAAGGGCCCAAAATCCCTTTGCACATAAATGCAAAAGAATTTAGTGAAAGAAGGTGAAACTGGAGTAAAGAACTCTACGGATGCGTAAGTAACTCTTAATAAGAATGAGTAACGTACATGCGTATCTTTAGCTCCCAGTTTCAGAGATACAGTAGTTGTACAACAAATGGTCCTTTCCTGCTCTTAAGGAAGCCTCTCCTCCTCCAGCCATGCCATTCCTCAGAGCAAGCTCTTCCACTGAGTTTTCAGCAACCATAAGTAAGAAGGATGGTACGATAGGCTGCGTGTACATATGGCCCTCATTAGCAGGCCAACTGTTCCTTTTGCCCACCCACATCACTGGGGACATATGGCGTTACTTTGACTGTTGAAACAAGTGTGTGTGGACATATCTTGGTATGAGTAAAAGACTGTTGATTGTCTTTCTCTTGTCGCTCGTGCAACCGTCTCCTTGTGGAGATCGTATTATCCATAACACTAGATTTGAGGATGATAAATGACGTTGTTATTATTAACTGAATTTGCCTCTCTAGTTTGATCACAAAACCAGCGAATGTTTGCTTATGGAACATGTAAAGCTTATAGAAGACGGAAAGCTTACAGAAAGAAATGATGGCTTTTCTAAGCATAAGAGTCAGGTCTTTTTCAATCAAAAACTAACTCATTCAAAAATTCAAGAGTTCTGTAAAACCAGAACAGCAGAGGTTTCAGAAATGCTATTGAGATCATTTATTATAAAATAGCCATTAATGAAATGTAATAGTGAGTCTGTTGTTGTGACTATGTGGAGAAATGAATGAGAAAATATAAGATAGGCTGGAATGAAGAGAGTCATCGGATCCCAACATAATTCATTTTGTATAGTTCACAGTATTGTAGCTTTAAAAAAATTATGAATTTTTTCAGTACTGTGAATTCTGAATTTGCAATATGAGGCTTTTCAATCCTTGCAACAAGTGTGTATTTTTCAGTGGTTCTAGAATTATCGGGGCTTTCGAGCTGCTTCTGATAAGAAGGCAAGGCTAGAGGACTCGTGTTGAGGTGGCATTTGCACAGGACTTTAGATAACATACATCGATGATGTAGAGAGAAGAGCGGGTGATGTTGCTGTGGATTATAGTGGAAAGGCACCTTTTGCTCCCTCTGCTGACCTGTTTGTGTATTCAGCTGTGTAGCATATTTCTTGTATAATTACATAGTAATTTCACACACTACATTAAGAAAATCTGAACAATTTTTACTAAACTCATGTTTTCTAAATATTAAGTAAATAAAACCAATATTTGGCTAGGTAACATTTATAAAAACAGGATTTCTAGATAGATGATGATAAATTTTCATCTATATCTATAGAGCTGATAAATTTTCAAAACCCTTTGAATATCACTTGTACTACAAAGTCTCGTTTCAGTTTCAGTGCCATGGCACATTGATTAATCACCACTAAAGCGGTACATGAAATATTTGGCAATATAGGTATTTGGTAATGGTGATTGATGCACAGAATACGGCACCGTTATTATGCACTGGCCTTGAGAACTTTAGTTTTCATCTTCGATCACCTGATAGAGAACAAACTAACAGCTTTTTTCTTTCACCTTGCTGGAGAATAAACTAACAACTTCAAATTATCTGATCCATCCAAAAACTTATTTCCGTGAAACTCACTGATTTATTTATTATTTCGTGGGGATCACTATTATTTGCTGTAGTAAAATATCAAATGATCGATGTTTTATACCAACATGGCAGCTCACATGGTAGGCAACAGAATGAAAACAAACAGGTTTACTACCAAGAATTATACTATATTGCTTTTATTGACAGAAAAAGCATACAGATAATTTTATTCAGAGATTTTATGTGAATTATTTTGATAAGTGTACACATATATTTATAACTGACCTTTCTTTGTCAAGTGTGTGCCCACACACGTATTCATACTAAATCAATCTTAGAGATCTTATCCAAAGATTGAATTTCTTAAAGTGACTGTTCCAAATATGTATAATTTATGGCAAAAAAGTCACAAAATGGCAATACAAGGAGGCATAAAAGTGAAGATAAAGGGGGAGATGATGGTTAAAAACACCTGTAAATGAATAATTGATTTTGATTTAAATTCTTTTTAGTTCTTAGCTGATGAAATGAATATAAATGAAATTATTATGCAAAACACCTCTATTTGTTGTATATGCATGTACATATATGTGTTACAAATACAAAACTGATAGGATATTATTTAACATATATTCACACTCATAATGTGCATATATGTACATAATGAAAATGAGTGCTTGTTTTATATGTATGTATACACACACATACACATATTGCATACTTTCATTTTTTAAAATTTTACTTTAAGTTCTGGGATACATGTGCTGAACATGCAGGTTTGTTACATAGGTATACTTGTGCCATGGTAATTTGCTGCACCCATCAACCCGTCATCTAGGTTTTAAGCTCCACATGCATTAGCTATTTGTCCTAATGCTCTCCCTCCCCTTTCCCCACACCCACCTACAGACCCCAGTGTGTGATGTTCCTCTCCCTGTGTCAACATGTTCTCATTGTTCAGCACCCACTTATGAGTGAGAACATGCAGTGTTTGGTTTTCTGTTCCTTTGTTAGTTTGCTGAGGATGATGGTTTCCAGCTTCATCCATATCCCCGCAAAGGACGTGAACTCATCCTTTTTTATGGCTGTGTAGTATTCCATGGTGAATATGTGCCACATTTTCTTCATCCAGTCTATCATTGATGGGCATTATGTTGGTTCCAAGTCTTTGCTATTGTAAATAGTCCCATGATAAACATATATGTACATGTGTCTTTAGAGTAGAATGATGTATAATCCTTTGGTATATACCCAGTAATGGGATTGCTGGGTCAAATGGTATTTCTGGTTTTATATCCTTGAGGAATCACCACATTGTATTCCACAATGGTTGAACTATTTTACAAGCCCACCAACAGTGTAAAAGTGTTCCTATTTCTCTGCATCTTCTCCAGCATCTGTTTCCAGAATTTTTAATGATCACCATTCTAACTGGTGTGAGATGGTATGTCATTGTGGTTTTGATTTGCATTTCTCTAATGAACAGTGATAATGAGCTTTTTTCATATGTTTATTGGCCACATACATATCTTCTTTTGAGGAGTGTCTGTTCATATCCTTTGCCCACTTTTTGATGGGGTTGTTTGTTTTTTTTTTCTTGTAAATTTGTTTAAGTTCCTTCTAGATTCTGGATATTAGACCTTTGTCAGATGGATAGATTGCAAAAATTTTCTCATATTTTGTAGGTTGCCTGTTCACTCTTGTGATAGTTTATTTTACTGAGCAGAAGCTCTTTAGTTTGATTAGATTCCATCTGTCAATTTTGGCTGTTGTTTCAAGTGCTGTTGGTGATTTAGTCATGAAGTCTTTGCCCACACCTATGTCCTGAATCATATTGCCTAGGTTTTCTTCTAGGGTTTTTATAGTTTTAGGTTTTACATTTATGTTTTTAATCCACCTTGAGTTAATTCTTTTATAAGGTATAATGAAGGGGTCTAGTTTCTCTTTTCTGCATATGGCTACCCAGTTTTCCCAGCGCCATTTATTACATAGGGAATCCTTTCCCCATTGCTTGCTTTTGTCAGGTTTGTTGAAGATCAGATTGTTGTAGATGTGTGGTGTTATTTCTGAGGCCTCTATTCTGTTTCATTGGTCTATATATCTGTTTTGGTATTAGCACCATGCTGTTTTGGTTACTTTAGCTTTGTAATATAGTTTGAAGTCAGGCAGCGTCATGCCTCCAGCTTTGTTCTTTTTGCTTAGGTTAGCCTTGGCTCCACAGGCTCTTTTTTGCTTCCATATGAAATTTAACATAGTTTTTTTCTAGTTCTGTGAAGAAAGTCAATGGTAGCTTGATGGGAATAGCATTGAATCTATAAATTACTTTGGGCAATATGGCCATTTTCATGATATTGAGTCTTCCTATCCATAAGGATGGAGTGTTTCTCTATAAGTTTGTGTCCTGTCATTTCCTTGAGCTCTGGTTTGTAGTTTTCTTTGAAGAGGTCCTTCACATCCCTTGTAGGTTGTATTCCTAGGTATTTTGTTTTCTTTTTAGCAATTGTGAATGGGAGTTTACTAATGATTTGGCTCTCTGCTTGTCTGTTATTTGTATATAAGAATGATTGTGATTTTTGCACATTAATTTTATATCCTGAGACTTTGCCAAATTTGCTTATCAGGTTAAGGAATTTTTGGGCTGAGGTGGTGGCGTTTTGTAAATATACAATCATGTCATCTGCAGACAGAGACAATTTGATTTCCTCTCTTCCTATTTGCATGCTTTTATTTCTTTCTCTTACTCGATTGCCCTGGCCAGAACTTCCAATACTATCTTGATAAGAGTGGGGAGAGAGGGCATCCTACTCTTGGGCCAGTTTTCAAAGGTAATGCTTCCAGCTTTTGGCCATTTAGCATGATATTAGCTATGCATTTGTCATAAATAGCTCTTATTTTTGTGAGATATGTTCCATCAATACCTAGTTTATTGAGAGTTTTTAGTATGAGGGGTGTTGAATTTTATTGAAGGCCTTTTCTGCATCTATTGAGATAATCATGTGGTTTTTGTCATTGGTTCTGTTTATGTGATGGATTATGTTTATTGATTTGCATATGTTGAACCAGCCTTGCATGCCAGGCATGAAGCCAACTTGATCGTGGTGGATAAGTTTTTGATGTGCTGCTGGATTCTCTTGCCGGTATTTTATTCAGGATTTTCGCATCGATGTTCATCAGTGATATTGGCCTGAAATTTTCTTTTTCTATTGGGTCTCTGCCAGGTTTTGGAATCAGAGTGATGCTGGCCTCATAAAATGATTTAGGGAGGAGTCTTTCTTTTTCTATTGTTCAGAATAGTTTCAGAAGGAATGGTACCAGCTCCTCTTTGTACCTCTGGTAGAACTCGGCTGTGAAGACATCTGGTCCTGGGCTTTTTTTGGTTGGTAGGCTAGTAATTACTGAGTCAATTTCAGAACTTGTTATTGGTCTATTCAGGGATTTGACTTCTTCCTGCTTTAGTCTTGGGAGGGTGTATGTGTCCAGGACTTTATCCATTTCTTCTAGATTTTCTAGTTTATTTGTGTAGAGGTGTTTACAGTATTCTCTAATAATAGTTTGTATTTCTGTGGGATCAGTGGTGATATACCCTTTATCGTTTTTTAATGTGTCTATTTGATCTTTCTCTCTTTTCTTCCTTGTTAGTCTGGCTACCGGTCTATCTATTTTGTTAATCTTTTCAAAAAACCCACTCCTAGATTCATTGATTTTTTTTTGAAGGTTTTTTTGTGTTTCTCTCCCATTCGGTTCTGCTGTGATCTTAGTTATTTCTTGTTTTATACTAGGTTTTTAATGTGTTTTCCATTGCTTCTTTTGATTGTGATGTTAGGGTGTCTATTTTAGATCTTTCCCACTTTCTAATGTGGACATTTAATGCTGTAAATTTCCCTCTAAACACTGTTTTAACTGTATCCCAGAAATTCTGATATGTTGTGTCTTTGTTCTCATTGGTTTCAAAGAACTTATTTATTTCTGCCTTAATTTTGCTATTTACCCAGTAGTCATTCATAAGCAGGTTGTTCAGTTTCCATGTAGTTGTGCAGTTTTGAGTGAGCTTCTTAATTCTGAGTTCTAATTTGATTACACTGTGGTGTGAGAGATTGTTTGTTATGATTTTCATTCTTTTGCATTTGCTGAGGAGTGTTTTACTTCCAATTATGTGGTTGATTTCAGAATAAGTGCTATGTGGTGCTGAGAAGAATGTATATTCTGTTGATTTGGGGTGGAGGGTTCTGTAGGTATCTATTAGGTCCACTTGGACCAGAGCTGAGTTCAAGTCTGAATATCCTTGTTAATTTCCTTTCTTGTTGATCTGTCTAATATTGATAGTGGGTTGTTAAAGTTTCCCACTATTATTGTGTGGGAGTCTAAGTCTCCTTGTAGGTCTCTAGGAACTCGTTTTATGAATCCTGGTGCTCCTGTATTTGGCATATATATATATTTAGGATACTCAGCTCTTCTTGTTGCATTGATCCCTTTACTACTATGTAATGCCCTTCTTTGTCCTTTTTTATCCTTGTTGGTTTAAAGTCTGTTTTATTAGGGACTAGGATTGCAACTCCTGCTTTTTTTTTCTTTCTTTCCATTTGCTTGGTAAATATTCCTCCATCCCTTTATTTTGAGCCTATGTGTGTCCTTGCAAGTGAGATGTGTCTCCTGAATACAGCACACCTGTGGGTATTGACTCTTTATCCAATTTGCCAGTGTATGTCTTTTAATTGGGGCATTTAGCTCATTTATATTTACCGTTAATATTGTTATGTGTGAATTTGGTCCTGTCATCATGATGTTAGCTGGTTATTCTGCACATTAGTTGAAGCAGTTTCTTCCTAGTTTCATTGGTTTATATATTTTGGTGTGTTTTTGCAGTGGCTGGTACTGGTTTTTCCTTTCCATGTTTAGTGCTTCCTTTAGGAGCTCTTGGAAGGCAGGTCTGATGGTGACTAAATCTGTCAGCATCTGCTTGTCTGTAAAGGATTTTATTTCTCATTCACTTATGAAGCTTAGTTTGGCTGGTTATGAAATTCCATATGTACATCATGGAAACGAGTGCATGTGATACACACACACACACACGCACACACATTGCATACTTTCATTTTTGTGTCCATTACTTTTCTGATTTTATCAGCAGCCAACTAAAGAAAATAGAAAAAAAAATTGGTAATTCGATCTTTCATGTTCTGCATCTTCCAGCTTCACAACTTATAGTTTTCTATTTTTATTGTTATTGTGATCAGAATGAAAATGTATACAATAGAATCAGAATCAGGTCAGAATCAACAAAAATACTATAATGTTTGTACATGCTTTCGATGCAGTTTGTCTCTGCAAAGGGTGTGTGTGTTTCTATGCACATGTGCATGTACACAAGTGTGTAAATAAGTGTTTTATTCATGATGGAGAAAGGCTGGTCAAAATGATTCTGAATGAGATAGCACCACTACAGCAGATAATTAGGTCTCTAGCAATAAAACAAGTCATTAAACATGTTTCTAAGCATCTACTCAGTATCTGGCACAATGTTAAGTAGTGTAAATATAATCATTAGCAAAATTCAGCTTCTACCCTCAATGGTATATGTGTAGAACAAATTGGTAAAGCTGGAGTACATTTCAGGACCAAAAACAGTTTCTGTGTAGTTCCCACTTCATCAAGACCATGTTGTATACCTCTCATACACTTAAGCCATAGGGAAGCAATTATTCCATCCATCCTTTTACAGGGTAGTGGTGGGGAAGAAGAGCTGACTGTCATGCTTGAATTCACATAATTTCATAATTAAATAATTTCATGTTACATAATCTCGATAAACCTAAAATCCAATATATGATAAAGATAGTGTTTCAAATCAGTGGATAAGTGATAAACAGTTCATAAAATGGTGTTCAGATAATTGGCTATATGTATTTTATAGTTGCACAAAGGTATAATATGTCATTAATAAATATTAATTCCATAGTGGATGTCAAATACACTTTTTCAAAATATAAAGAAAAAATACCATAGACAAATATCACTTGCAACATTACGGTTAAAATTAAATATCCAAACATAGCCCTAACCAATAACAGAAAATTTAAAAAAAAAATTATGGATTGGAATTTGTTAAAATATAAAACTTTTCTTTTTCAGAGGATACAATGAATATGTGTAAAAAGCAAATATCAAATCAGCAACAAGTGCTTGCAATTCACTTGACATATTTAAAATATGAGTAGTTCCAACAAATCATAAATAAATGATTAGTAGTCCAATAAAAAAAAGACAAAGTACATTGACAGGAAACTGTATGAAACTCATGAACACTAAATGTCTTAGATTCTCTATTGTTAAACAAAATGCAAAAACAATAGAGAACATTATGAATATGGAGTTAATATTTAACAAAATTATTTTATCCATGTTATAAGTAAATATTTACATCCAAAAACCCTTGTTTTCTCTGAAAGTTGTCACTTATGAGTCTATTTTGAAAATGTTTAAAGAATAGTAATTAATTAACTTTAATAAATAGGTACTCCTATTGAGGGAAAACAGACATTTCCATAATTTTTCTTCTGTTTCTAATCTAGTAGATGGTAGGAAAATAATGACAATTGCATGTTCATACCTGGAGAATATGCATTCCATTTCTTTTAAACTTTTGCATTCTCAAAACTATATTGATACCTCAAAGCATACCCTTTGCTGTTGAAAACAGCCTTTCAAGTATAAAGACACACACATCACTTTCCTTAAATCTTATATAAGGCAAGGGCCTAGATTCCTATCAGAAAATGTATTTCAAGAATGCTTTTTTAGTAGTTCCTGTGGCCTTATCTTATAGAGGAAGGTTTTTTTTTAAACATACACACAGTATTTGATGCACATTTTTATTGGAAAGAGCTTTTATTTCCTTAAATGTTTTGTTGTCTAAGTGTGAAAAGTATCCTGCAGTGGAATTCAGTGGCACAGATGCTTATTGTGATAGATGAGATGAACTTGCTTCCCTAAGCATGCATGGGCATGAAATGCATCTGGCTTCTGTACATAAAAGTCAGTTATGTTCCCAAATGTGTCTCTGCATTTACACAGACGTTTAGGGGCAGACACCCTACTGTTCCCTCAAAAGGCGGCTCTGCTTAATTATGAAGTTCAAGTTAGACCAGAAGTTGGAAAATACTAAATTCCACATTGCAGACAGAGCCTGAGCAGGTGATGTCACCACTGCATTCTAAGGTGGCAAGTCCTCAGAGAAGTAACTTATCACCTTACCATGGAGAAAAATAACCGTGTCCAGAACACAAGAGGATGCTTTAAGGTAGCGTACAATCAAGTGTGCAAACCTGTGCAATACATACCAGATGAAATCCAGTTCAGAGGCTCAGGAAAACAAACAAATGAGGATATGCTTTAAAAAATAGGACTTAATATAAACAGTCGTGAGAGTAAAACTATTGCTAAGCACATAGGAAACATAAACCAGGCTTTCAGGAAGGAGTTTGGCACATGTGTGCACTGGTAGGAGGTGTAATGTGCAGAAATCCGGCCTTTTGTGGCATAGCAACTAAAGTTCCTTTTCTATTGTCCAGACAACCTTAAATATTCCTTTATGCAGTACTATTTTAAAAAGGCCATCTACTGTGCACAATGTGTTAGCATCAAGGACATGAAATTTATCTGGAATATACCAAAACTTTAATCAATAGACTAGGACCAAAGCTTTTAAAAACAGGTTTTCGTAGATAAATCATTATAAGTTATTATTTCCTCGCCATAGGTAAGGCATGATAGATAACTTTACTTTTTCTCAGTCACTTAGTGTGTAGGTAGAATAATGACCCTTAGCAGGATGACCTTTTGAATGTGTTGTTAGGCAGCATGGAAGCATTATGGTTAGAGGTGGAATTAAGATTGCTAATCACCTCACCTTAAACTGGAGCGATTATCCTGAATTATCTAGGTGGGCCCACTGTAGTCACAAAGAACCTTCAGACAGGAAGGCGGAGAGACCAGAGTGAGCAGAAGAGCTTGGGGAAACTGGAGCCGAGGCTGAAGTGATGTGCTGTGTCCAAGATGTGCAGAGGCCAAGAGCTCAGGGATACATGTGACCCCTCAAACCTGGTGAATTCTCTCCTGGAATCTCTAGACAAAATATACACTTGATGATACCTTGATTTTAGCACACTAAGACCCATTTTGGACTTCTGACCCCCAGAAGTATAAAGAAAAAAAATGTGTTGTTTTAAGCCTCTGAGTTTATGTTAATTTACTGTAACAGCAGTAAGAAACTAACACAGTAAGACGGCTTTTATTTTTATGTGATGTATAGAATTAAATTGGATATGCTAGGAAATATTGGAAATTTATTGATTTATTTTTTTGTCTGAGCTGGAGTCTGGCTCTGTCGCCCAGGCTGGAGTGCAGTGGCGCGATCTCGGCTCACTGCATGCTCTGCCTCCCGGGTTCCCGCCATTCTCCTGCCTCAGCCTCCCGAGTAGCTGGGACTACAGGCGCCGCCACCACGCCGGCTAATTTTCTGTATTTTTAGTAGAGACGGGGTTTCACCGTGGTCTCGATCTCCTGACCTTGTGATCCGCCCGCCTCGGCCTCCCAAAGTGCTGGGATTACAAGTGTGAGCCACCGCGCCCGGCCAGGAATTTATTTTCTTAATATAGTTCTTCATATTGGAATAATGAGAACCATCGAGTAATGAAGTGTTCTATTTTGTGAAGGATGATTATATAAACAGTACGAAGGTTAAAAACCGGGCGGGACCGGCTGGGCACAATGGCTCGTTCATGTAATCCCAGCACTTTGGGAGGCCGGGGCAGGTGGATCTCTTGAGCCCAGGAGTCTCAGATCAACCTGGGCAACATGTGAAACCCCATCTCCACAAAAATACAAAAACCAGGCAGACGTGGTGGCGACGCCTGTGGTCCCAGCCACTCAGGAGGCTGCGGTGGAAGGATCGGAGCCCGGCAGGTGCAGGCTGCGGTGGACCGTGATTATGCCACTGCGCTCCAGTCTGGGTGACAGAGTAAGACCCTGTCTCCATTAAATAAATAGATAAATAAATATATATATAAGTAAAAGAGGAGGGTGTCTTTTGAAGGCTATTAAAGTCGTCTAAGTGTCCTCTGATTATATGAGGCTGGAATGGTGCATGGAATGTTGTGTTGAATAACCTGATACAGTCTCTGAAACTATAGAAGCATTAGTAATTTTAGCCTGAGAGTGCTATAATCTGGGATAATTTGGTCCAATACTTCCAGAGAGGGTTGAAGTTTTGAGATAGCTGGAGTTATTTCAGTTGAAGACCTGAATATGAGGCAACTGCATACTCAATTACAATTCAATTTCTACTCTTTATATAAGGTAGAAATGGGTAACATGTGGGACACTGTGTTAAAAGTAATGCAGCCATAGTGTAGTGGTAAAAGCAGATGAAAAGTACTATAATAGTCGTATAGATGAGGTACTGGAAAGAAGCAGATTTGAAAAATTGGAGATAAATGTCAGTTTTCCGGAGCCATGGGATGAAAACCAAACCGGATTACAACAGATTCAATTCACTCAAGATGTCTAACTTGGTAATAGGTCAGAAAACTCAATTTGTCGTATTTTCTTAAAAGTACACAAAAATGTTCCTTTTGATAAAACACGTGTAGTGCACCTTCGGATTTGATTTTTCTTTATGTTCTGTAAACTGCTCACAGTAAAACAGAAAAAAAGTCTGACAAATATGATGGTCCTTAAATCTTGTAGGAGTATGATGCTTCTCCAAAGAATAGAGGTTTTCCTAGGAAGGCCCTAAGCAAGGAATCAAGTTTCCTTTTGCAAGAAATAAAATTCTCAAAAGTTCCCTGCACCTTGGAAAGGCTCTGGTTGAAATTAATAGCACAACGTTATTTATTTAAATTTTAACTTTTAAGTTCAGGGGTACAAGTGTAGGTTTGTTACAGAGGTAAGCTTATGCCATGGGATTGGTTGTACAGTTTATTTCATCACCCAGATATTAAGCCTAATATCCATTAGTTGTTTTTCCTGATCCTCATAGCAAATATTACCCCCATAAAGTTTTATGGTTACTTTTTTCTTATCTTCTGATTAATGCCATTAGATTCACCAATTGAAATTATTTTTCAGTAGTTTAATTCCCTCTAGAAGGTTTAAAAAATGTTTCCGAATTTCCTAAGTCTTCTTTCTTTGTTAGTCTTCTAAAAAGCTATATTCAATAGAATTCATGTGCTTAGGTACAGTTTCACTAAAAGCGTATCTTCAACATTTGATCTGTTTAAAAGTTCTTAAGGTGTTAAGGAACATTAGGTATCAGAGTTTATGGCATTTGATTAATCTGAATAAATCTTGGCATCAAATTGAATTCAGCAAAAGTAACAGTGATAAATCAGAGAGCAATATTTGAAATGTCTCCAGGAAACATTTTAAAACAATTTTTAAGTTCACTAATTTGAGTCATTACACTTGGCCCTAATATGGTAGATTTTAAGTGAAGCTCAGTCGAACCTGGCAGATATCATATACAAACTTTTAATAGTCCTAACAATTCCTGTACCTCATTTGGATAAAGATTATTTCCAGAGCATCAGTGCTTTGACCAGAAAGGCATTTATTATTCTGTAACACTTTTCTTGAGAAATTAGCATGATTCATCATTTGAGTACGCTCTCTCAGATAAGATTCTAATATTTGGGTGTGAATAAAACTTCAGGGCATTGAAAACAGCTGGAAGATAGACAATAGGGTGATCATCCTCTCTTGTCATTCTCTATCAAGGTCCTCTTTAATTATTGGCCTAAACAGCTATAACTTTATGGTGAAAACAAACCGCTCGGATATAGCGTTAAAGGTTGAAATAATGAATTATACATAAATCGATTTAGTTCAGTTATATTCTGTTGAATTGGGAGAACATCGAATTTTTAAATTTCTCTGCATTTCTTGAAGTTAGGAATAAAAGCTGGGGTGGGGTCTCCTGAAATAATGAGGTCTAGAATAATTTCTGTTAAATTTACTTTTTAGTAGGATAAGTCTACTAAAATCAATATGAATGGAACCTTCAATGTACCACTGAAGATAATTAATCTTTGAGAGGTTAAGTAACCATTACAAGGTAATTTACCTAATTAGCAACTAAACCAACCAAATTTTAGATTTCTTAACTTTAAGACTATTGCTCACATAGTCACGTAAAGTATATCTTCCACAGAGTCACAGGCAATCACAAGCTAACACGAGCAGTTAGCACAAAATAGATGTTCCACATAGAATGCAGAACAAAAAAAGACACTTTAAAAATCCTTTTCCCTTTTCCAAATTCATATTTAAAAAGTTTCTTGTGGAATTTCCCAAATGCCAGCATGGCCACATATAATACAGATTGATACTCAGACCTCTAATGAGAAACAGTTAGAATTATGCTAAACAAGGAACATTCTATATTGATTTCACAAATTCTCCTCTTTCCACTTATAGTTTCTCATAAAATGTAACATGTTTGTCTTGTGTGGAGTCTGTATAGAAAAAGTGTGATAACTGAAGATATAGACACACAGGTGTATGTATGTCTGTGTGTTCCTGTGTATTATAGCCTTTCTTTAATGGTTTTCTCTTTATATATATATATACTTTAAGTTCTAGGACACATGTGCACAACGTGCAGGTTTGTTACATATGTATACATGTGCCATGTTGGTGTGCTGCACCCAGTAACTCATCATTTACATTAGGTATATCTCCAAATGCTGTCCCTCCCCCTCACCCCACCCCATGACAGGCCCCGGAGTGTGATGTTCCCCTTCCTGGGGCCATGTGTTCTCATTGTTCAATTCACACCTATGAGTGAGAACATGCAGCGTTTGGTTTTTTTTGTCCTTGTGATAGTTTGCTGAGAATTATGGTTTCCAGCTTCATCCATGTGTCTACAAAGGACATGAACTCATCCTTTTTTATGGCTGCATAGTATTCCATGGTGTATATGTGCCACATTTTCTTTTTTTTTTCTTTTTTTTATTATACTTTAGGTTTTAGGGTACATATGCACAATGTGCAGGTTTGTTACATATGTATCCAGCCACATTTTCTTAATCCAGTCTATCATCGTTGGACGTTTGGGTTGGTTCCAAGTCTTTGCTATTGTGAATAGTGCCACAATAAACATACGTGTGCATGTGTCTTTATAGCAGCATGACTTATAATCCTTTGGGTATATATACATATATATATAAAAAAACTATATATATATATTTTGGGGACGGAGTTTCGCTCTGTCACCCAGCTGGAGTGCAGTGGCGCGATCTCGGCTCACTGCAAGCTCCGCCTCCCGGGTTCACACCATTCTCCTGCCTCAGCCTCCAGAGTAGGTGGGACTACAGGTGCCCGCCACCATGCCCGGCTAATTTTTTGCATTTTTACTACAGACGGGGTTTCACCGTGTTAGCCAGGATGGTCTCGATCTCCTGACCTCATGATCCACCCTCCTCGGCCTCCCAAAGTGCTGGGATTACAGGCATGAACCACCGCGCCTGGTCTCTATTTAAGTTAGCTCTGTCCAGGGCAAACCAGCATTTCAAAGATACAAACTGTTTTTGCAAAAAACAGGTATACACCTATCCATAGTGCAGACATTATGTCTACTTATTTCTCTCTAAATAGATCTTTCATTTTAACAAGTACTTCACCTTCACAAAATTTAGTTGAGTCAGTGAACTCTTATCCAGATGCTATATCTTGGCCAGATTATCAAGAATTAAGCCTCACAGATAGGCTGTTTCCATTTCCTTTAACAAAGTTTATCAGTCCTGAGTTACTTCTTGATTTCTTGCCAGTGGCATATAATGATGACTCAGCCAAGTCAGTTCCCAGAGTTGGACTCTTTTTTTTCTTATACACAGGAAACTTCTTTTCCAAGAATACTTGTTCCAGTTGCTCACAATCTTCATAGTTGATGATTATAGAATGATCTATGTACTTTCAATGTACCTTCAAAAATGAGATCTGCAGCTGGATAAGACGTGTGTGTGTGTGTGTGTGTGTGTGTCTTAGTAGACTTAAACCTTTCATTGAATAAGAAGCCTAGTTGATAGTGTAAGGTGAGAGTTAGAAGAACAGGGAATTATTTGGTTTAAGGAATTGTGAAGAAATGTGCTATGCCATTAAAATTTTTCTCTACTTTTGTGTTAAATCTTAATTTTGTGCAGAATTTACTAAGCTGCAGGAAACTGTGAAAATTGACTCTTGCTAAGTTCCATATTGGTTTGTAATTATCTTAAAACAAAAGTTGGTTGATACTAAAGTGCAGTTTTTCCTCTAGCTTTCATAAATTGAGACAGGTCTTTTTCTCACCCTCCACATACCTATGGCTGGAAGCCGAGGTGGTTGTTCTTGGTTCCCGTTACAACTTCTAGACTGTTAATTTCTCCGCTCCTTGCAAATTAGACTGTTCCTTTGAAACTCAAACCCCTTGGAAATATCAGCCATGCCCCTTTGGTATTACCATCATCAACAGACCTCCCTCCTGGGCACTCTGGTCTTATTTTTTTTTTTTTTGAGATGGAGTCTTGCTCTGTCACCCATGCTGGAGTGTAATGGTGTGATCTCGGCTCACTGCAAACTCCTCCTCCCGGTTTCAAGTGATTCTCCTGCCTCAGGTTCCTGAGTAACTGGGATTACAGGTGCATACCACCACACCCAGCTAATTTTTGTATTTTTGGTAGAGACGGGGTTTCGCCATGTTGGCCAGGCTGGTCTCGAACTCCTGACCTCAGGTGATATGCCTGCCTCAGCCCCCCAAAGTGCTAGGATTACAGGCATGATCCACTGCACCTGGCCTCTTGCCATTTATTTAAGGCTTTAGATCTTTTGCTCAATATCATCTTCAGGCAAGTTCAGCCATCATTTTAGTGGCTCAGCTTTCACGTGAAAGGACCAGTACAAACCTCGGTTCCCCGTTTTTTGACATCTTTATTTCCATTACTTTTTTTCTTTCCTCCACTTTATTGTCATCAAATCTGAAACATTTTCTATAAGGGTATGTACCACCAGGATCTAGATGCAAATATTCTGCCTCCTGGACATCACTCCTTGCCAGCTCGTTGGCCCAGATGTCCTCATTCCTACAACCCTTCATTTTCACTGAGACTCTCCTTAGGACACAGATGCTGCTGCTCCCTCACGATCCATCCGTACTCTCTTGCTTTCAGTTTCCACGTTTTCCTCCTCAAATGCCATAGTTCATTTTTAGCATTCCCTTGCAACTACCCTGAGCTTCATTTTCCCACAATTTATTTGTTTCTCTTTCTCTTCCCAAATTTTAAATGTTGATGTTTCTAAGGGTTCTGTCCTAATTGCTCTTCTTTTCTCTCCACACACATACTCTCTCTAAGCTCTAAACACTACTAAACAGCTCATAATTTCCAGTCTTAGAGTTTGGTCCAGACCTTTATTCTGGGAGTTGATGATTTACGTGACAATAGCACTCGAATAATTCAGAGGTAACATGTCCTGGTTTCCCACATGATAGTAAGTGGCACTGCCAGCCATGCTAGATGCTTATAAGTCATTTTTGGCCCTTCCTCAATATTCTGACAATATCCAATTCAACATTCATTTAAAGAATATTTTGGTTCCAAATACATCTGTAATTTCCTCCACCTATTTTGATTTCCAATGTCCCCAGCCTAGCCAGAGCCACATATTTTCTTACCTACGCTTATTTTCTTAGGTCATCCTTAGTCAACTTACTTTAATTCTTATCTCCGACACCCTGTTAGCTACAGAGAAACCAAAGTGATCTCTTAACATGTCTTTCAGTTTCCAACTCTCCCACTTTTCTGGTGTACTTGGACTAAGATTTATGTTCCTCATCATTACTAATGAAGACCTGTACTGTTTCACATATCCTTCTCTTTCAGCCACGTCTCACATTACTCTTTCTCCCTTCTGTACTTCATCCAGATTCCTACTTTTCAGTTTTTCATTTCATCCAATTCACAGGTTTCTTCTACATGCCAAGATCTTGCTCATATATTAGGGTCCTTGAACACTGGGGGTTTTTCCTATAAGACGAATCTTTCTGTATTGTATGAAAAGCTAACTCTTTTTATTCTCAGGTCTTAGCTTAAATATTCTCACTTGAAAGAAGTGGTTAGAGTCTGTATAATCCAAATTAATATTTCTTTTTTTCTTTTTCTTTTGAGACAGGGTCTTGCTGTGTCACCCAGGCTGGAGTGCAGTGCCACAATCTTGGCTCACGGAAACCTCTGCCTCCTGGGTTCAAGCAGTTTTCCTTTCTCAGCCTCCTGAGTAGCTGGGACTACAAGCGCACACCACTACACCCGGCTAACTTTTTTATTTTTAGTAGAGATGGGGTTTTGCCATGTTGATCAGACTGGTCTCAAACTCCTGGACTCAAGTGATCCATCCGCCTTGGCCTCCCAAAATGCTGGCATTACAGGCATAAGCCACCACGCCCGGCCCAAATTAATATATCTATATATAAAAATTATATGTATGAATCTTATATAATGTGAATTAAGATTATATCTAATGTTCGCCCCAACACCCTTGTTGGATATTCAGTCCCTTGCTTCACTTTGCATGTGAACACATTTTGTAATAATCTCTTCACTTTGCTCAGTTGGATTTCTGTGCCTGTCTTCGTCTTCAGAATTGAAACCCTAGGAGTACAGGACTGTGGCTTTCTTATTCACCACTGCAGCTCCGTAACTAAGAGAGCATCTGATACATATGTGTGAAGGGAATTGGTTAAATATAGACCACTAGGTCCAGTGGAGTCCACAGCCTATTCACTTCATGTAGTTTCCAAGAAACAAATGCTTCTCAACATATATTAATGAATGAGATATGGGCCAGGGTATCTGGTCTGGCTGGAGATGGCTTAACTTTGAGTTCACTTGAGAGGGTATCAGTGTGAGCAGGAATGCTTTCACTCACTTCAAGAATTGCATGGTGTTGGCCGGGCGCGGTGGCTCTCGCTTGTAATCCCAGCACTTTGGGAGGCCGAGGCGGGCGGATCACGAGGGCAGAAGATCGAGACCACGGTGAAACCCCGTCTCCACTAAAAATACAAAAAAAATTAGCCAGTCGTGGTGTCGGGCGCCTGTAGTCCCAGCTACTTCGAGAGGCTGAGGCAGGAGAACGGCGTGAACACAGGAGGCGGAGCTTGCAGTGAGCCGAGATTGCACCACTGCACTCCAGCCTGGGTGACAGAGCGAGACTCCGTCTCAAAAAAAAAAAAAAAAAGAAGAAGAATTGCATGGTGTTTAGGGGGAAGAATCACCCCGCTTCTCTGGGGAGACATGAGGGCTCTGTGGCTCCTGTGGGCTCTCAAACTGTTGGAAGATGATTGCTAAACCTGAGTTTTCAGGTCTCCTAGTTATATTCATTTAAACTTATACATGATTTGTCACTATTTTAAGTTGTTTTTCACTGAAAAGTCAGTCTGAATATAGAGCCTTATTTCATTCAGATCAGAAAAACTGGGTTTTGGTAAAATCTGTTTATCTATAATTTTTAAGTAAGTACAATTTTATAAACCAGTTATTCCTAACTTGAGAGGCCTGGAGGATTTATTACAATGTGTATTTCAGGGCCACATCTGCAGAAGTTTTGATACAACATTTCCTTACTAATACCCCTGACAGCACATTTTAGCAGGCATCCTGTGTTATTCAGAAGCAGAACGTTTATGCACTACACTTTGGGAGAGAGAAGTGCATGTTATGTTACCATTTAAAGATGCCTGGTTCTTGTGGGGCAAATTGGCAAATGATTTATCTGAACTAATGGCAGAGTGGAATTTTAATACTTTAGGGTTTTCAGGAATCTTAGAGCTGTTTTCATTTGTCTCACACATACAGCCTGAACCTTGAAGACATTAATGAATTTGTCACAGAAATTAAATTGGGCCAAAATTTACATTTGCAACCCATGTCTGTGCTCTTCATTCTAAAGCACAATGGCCTAGAGTCATATTTTAACCTCTAAGTTTCATCTTATTAAAAAATAAAATAAAATAAATGTAAATACATGCATGTATTATACTATATATACAATTTATATACATTACAATATTAATTTGAATCACACATGACATCACTAGTAAAGGCCAGTTACAGTTTAGACTGAGATAAGCCCTGTGAGAATTTACTAAGGTCAAAAAGACTCCTTTTAATAGTGACTCAGTGGTACCTACTCTAAGGACAAAGGCTCCAGTATGTATCCTAATCTAAGTTATTACTGAATGTGAGTCCTGTGATAGCTTCTAATGAAAATTTTCCATTGAAAAAAATCAATGTTAATAACTGGAACTCGAGAGCTGTAATGGGTTCTGCTGTGTTTTTCGGGCTTAGACTGTGTGCTATAATATGCTAAGAAGAGGAGTTGATGACCTGTGAGCTCTGGTCACTTCCTGATCTCATTTGACTCTTTGGTCTTTAGTTTTAAAAGGGTGATCAGAGAGGTTGCTTTATAATGGAGAAGTTGAACAAAAGGACCATCAACCGGCAGGCTCACTGGCACAGCGCAAGTTTCACCGGATAAGCATTTCAGTAAAGAGGACTATTGCCAACAGCAATACTTGCAAGGAAGCTTTGTTACAGAGAGGATTTTTTTTTTTAAAGAAGCTGCTAGGAAAACTGACACTAGAAGCTAACTAGAGTCACTCTTTATAGATATCAATGAAATTGTAAGTCTGAAGACATTACTTACCTAGATACAGTAATGGACTTTATTTAAGAACCAACTTTATACATACCTAATATACCTAGGCTTGTTGATCAAGTTGGCTGGCTGGGGAAGAATAAAACCATCTAGAAGATCCACATGATGAGAGAAAGCATTCGGGGAGGGCAGACAGAGACATGATGCTGGCCACAGATAGAACCCAGAGACGCTCTGTGATTGAAGTAGTTCTAATACCTGGAAGCTTCGATTTGCTCTTATAACGTGTCTAAAGCCATTTAATTCAAGACTACCCTTCCTAGTTGGTACCTGTAGATGTAATGCATCTCCTAAGGTATTAGTCTAGGCTCCACCGGACAGAACAACTACCTGGAGGTAGGTGGTGGAGCCTCCGGACTCCGCGACACATTTCACAATGCTGTTTACTCCAAAACACTGGCCTTATTGAACTAATCTAGCTATTGGGTAAGACGAGAAGTAATACACGAACATTCTTAAAGTCTGTTCTCTTTTGCCTTGTGACCTTAAACATTTCAAAGACCAACATGAACACTATTGAATAGAATTGTGTTTCCATCGTCATAACTAATCTGAAAGCCTAAGTTATACCTCTTTCACTGCACATCCAATCTATTTTATGGGCAGAAGAGCACAATGGGCTCAGCTATGCAGGCTTTAGGAGTTATTTTAACCTTTAAAGAACAATAGACACAAGTAAAAGTACATACATAAAGTAGGCATTTTATATTTAATTTTTATTTTCATATGCATGAAAAGTGTGTTCCAAAAAAAGATTAGAGAAATCCATGGCATGTCTTTCTGGTTAATGTTACTTTATTTTTTGGTTCATCTACGCTACTACTTACAAGTTACTTGTTTTTTTTTTCATGGAAAATTTTTTTTAAATGAATTGATTTTGCTTTTCATCAGCACAGTTGTTGACTAATACCAAAGTTAGTTAGAAGGTTATGATTTTTACATTTATAGAATGTCAGGGGCAGCATTTAGACAATACATCATAGTAACTTGGCATTTATGAAATATTAGTTTTCCATAAACATGAACTCAGAGAGGAAGGTTACATTTTTTTAAATTATAATAACATTTTGAAAACCATCTGTCCTTTAAAATGTTACTAAAATATATATTGGAACTGGTGTTTTAGATGCCAGTCCTTCCTGAAGAGTGTTTTGAGATTTTTTTCAAATACTGCCTCAGTTCTATATAAAATAGAAAATATTCTGCCTTGTAAAATGACTACTGGATGTAGGTAAGAAGAAGTTAAGGAAATATTACATAAAAGTAGATTTGCAAAGGTAATTTGCTGAAGGATTATTTACACTTTGATGAGTGGATCTGGATATTTTGATACTAAGTGAAAGTGGTTCCACTGGAATTAGAAGGGAATAGAGATCTGAAAGCAGGAGTGAAAAGAATGTGTGTAAGCCGGGCACGGTGGCTCATGCCTGACCTCAGGTGAGCCGCCCACCTCAGCCTCCCAAAGTGCTGGGATGACACGCTTGTTAAGTGGTACTCTAATTAATCAGTAACTTAAACCTCAAAAGAGATTCATTATGTACACAAAATTAATCTTGTGTAATCAAGTGTATAAGTAAAATTAATTGAAGAAATCAAAAAACGCAAGGTGGCTGACACCTGTAATCTCAGTGCTTTCGGAAGTCTAGGTGGGAGGATCCCTTGACTTAAGGAGGCTGAGACCAGTCAAGCAACACGGTGGGACCCCATCTCTGTAAAACAATTAGCCGGGGATGGTGGTGCGTGCCTGTAGTCCGAGCTACTTGAGAGGCTGAGGCAAAAGTATCGCTTGAGCCTAGGACTTGGAGTCTGCAGTGAGCTATGATCACACCACTGACTCCAGCCAGAGCAACAGAGGGAGACAATGAGAACACGTGGACACAGGAAGGGGAACATCACACTCTGGGGACTGTTGTGGGGTGGGGGGAGGGGGCAGGGACAGCATTAGGAGATACACCTAATGCTAAATGACGAGTTAATGGGTGCATCACACCAACATGGCACATGGATACATATGTAAGAATCCTGCACGTTGTGCACATGTACCCCAAAACTCAAAGTATAATAATAAATAAATAATAAACCACAAAACACTTGTAATTCCAAATCCAGATATATAAACCACAGGAATACTTAGATAAACACACGTTATACACACATATAGTATATGTATGATAAAATATACTTGTATGTTCAACTTGGGAAAGGTTGATGATTTTAGAAACTAATAATTCTATTGCCTTGTGCTCTAATGATTTTCAATTTGAAGATTTATTTGGGATCAAATATATGAGGCTCCATATACAAGACATCTTTCTTTCCCCTCTTCTCAGCACCATTTTTTGGCTGATTATTGGACTACAACTGGGAGATCTAGAACTAAATTCCTGCTTAGTGTTTACTTGTTCAGAGCATAGGCTTTGAAATCGTCCTGTTTTGCCTCAGTCTCCACAGTGGTACCTACTAACCTCATGACTAGGGGATCGTGTAGCATTTCTCTAAGCCTTGTTTTCTTAGCTGTGAAGTGGTAAATTTTGGAAGTGCTTTGTTCATAGGATTTCTGTGGAAACTGAATTGGGTAAAGAATGTAAGGCATTTAGCACAGTAAAATAACCTGGATTACAGTAACTTTTCAAGGAGTGTTTATTAGTACTTAAACTGCCATTGTCATCAAAATTCTGTTTTTACATATGAACTTAGAAATGCCATTGTAACCTTCTCAACTCATTTGGTCATTTAAAATAGAGAGGTTGAGTTAGGTGTTTCTTAAATTTCTCTTTAGCTCTGATACTATGTGTCTGACGTTAAGTAATGCAAAGTTGGTAATTAAATCTTCCCCTTTCGTGATGTAGGAGAAAGGCATACAAAATTTCTGGGTGACTGGATTCCCTTGCAAGTTTATTAGAATTGTAATTACGTAGCATTTTGAATAAAGCGTTCATTCTGGAAATCATTAAGTTTATTTTTCTTAACTCCGTATTTTGTCAACTGTGGAAAAATTGGGATTTAGGAGTAACCTCTGATTTAAAATTCCACCTAGTAACCATCTAAATTGTAGTCTTGTAATTTCCTAACTTTGGTCTTGAAGGTGTTTATCATTCTTATGCGTTATCATACTGTATTATATACTTATGCAACATAAAATGTATAGTTTTAACTATTGCACATGTTTACATATGAAAGGTGTAGTTTTGAACTTATCATTATTAAATTTGCTAATTTTGCTTCACTATTCATTTTGGACACTTATCCATATTAGTACATGCAACTCAAGTTTATTCTTTTGAGCTACTGTATATCATTCAAATGTATGAATAAATAACCTTGCTTTGGTGGACATTTAAGTATTTTCATGTATCAGTATGAAAAACAGTTTCAAAATGAACATTCAAATATACATTGCATATATGTGTATAATATTTGTATATATGAAGGTTCCTGTGGGTCATATATCTGAAATCAAAATTACAAGTGTTTTGTACCTTCTATAATTAATTTTACTCTCAATTTTAAGTAAACAAGATTAGTTTTTGCACATGATGCATCTCTTTATTCAGTTAAAATTACTGACATAATTAGAATACCACTTAAAACTTGAGAATATTTTCAAGGGTATTTATGCAAAACTTACATAAATGTGTTGAAAAGTCCTTTTGTATATATGTAGAGATTACATGGTATGTTAAATTCATCAATTTGCCTAAATATCAAGTTATACTTAAGTAGTGTCCATACACCATGCTTTTGCTTGACTGAACTCCAATATGTATATCCGGAGTACTTTTTAACATTCATAGGTTAAGTGGCCTGTTTTGGAAAATGATATTAAAAATGTAATTCAGATGAATGCTTAAAGATTAAAAATGAATGAGCTTTCGTATTAATCATCAATATGACAACCCTAAAGGGAAGCATGATTTTCAAATATACCTCCTTGTAGGCAGGATAATTCAGAAATGCACAGTGCATATTAGATATGGGATTTGAGTCATAGTGTATTTCTCTAAGAATGTAATTTATTGTACTTTCACATCCACCCCACTGAATATGCAGAGTTTAAGATGCAATGGCCAGAAGACATGAGCGTGTCACTAGAAGGATGTGGACGTGGGCTCCGGGGCTGTTGATGATGACGGTGGTCTTTTGGGGTCATCTGGGGAATGGACAAGGCCAAGGTAAGTGCAAGGATTTTCTAATTCTTTGCGAGTTGGATGCGAATTTCACTTTGTGATGAAATTATGTTGAGTCTTTGGTTTGATGTTTAAGCAATTTTTTACAATCTTCCGTCAGGTTTTTGTTACAGGGTATTGTAATATCTCTGCACCAGTTAAATTGAAATAGAATTAGGTGTGAGTAAATGCATCAAAATTGAAGCCATCTTTCTGAAATTGGCTTTTCTCTGTTGTAATTGATGATATGTATATATATGTGAGGTTTTATGAAGCCATATATATGCGTGTGTCTCTGTTGTAGTTGGTGGTATGTATATATATGTGAGGTGTTACGAGGCCATAAATATGCGTGTGTGTGGGTTTTGGGTGGGTGGGTGTGCCTGTGAGTTTGTGTGTGTGGTATTTTACAAGAACACGTAGCATATAAAGTTGTCGTGATTTTGAAGAAAAGTTTTTGGACGTTTGTCTGTTTAGGGTTTTTATGTTTTTGGATGTTTGTCTCTTTAGGGTTTTTATGTTTTACATTTTAAAATTTCAAGAACCTATTCTTAAAGGATGCGATGTTCTTTAGAAATTAAATGAAAAATGTGACGTTTCTCATTCTTCTGCCAAGTGTATTTAGGGGAAATTAATGAGAGAGTGGAGCTGCAAGGTTGTGGCATCCTGAAATGTCTGTTGGAGCGTAGAAAAAGGCCATAGATTTTGTAATAAGGCTTTCAATACTGATTTCATCAATAGCTGTATGGAGCGGTTTGTGCCAAATCTAGTATCTGTGAATGTATTTTGTGATAAGTATTGTATTATTTTTGGAGGTGTGTTGCCTGCTCAGATACAAATTGCAATTCTGTATTTTATGTGATAAAACATCCTGACATCGCTGAAATTTTCTTTTCCTTTCCGGGCAAGTATATTCGGCATTGATTTCCTGCATTTTCAAGGCTTGAAATGAAATCTGTGAGCAGGAAGTTTACAGAGTTATTTCAAGGGATAGGTATATTTCTCCAGATAAAATTGAAAGTGTGCAGTGTTATTATATAATTGTGATGAAGTTGAGCTTTGCTAGTTTGAAGTATCTAATAAAGTTTAACACTTTTTAAAAGATCCTTCAAAAAAAGCAGTTTTCTTGCCATATGTAATATTGTTCAATGAAGTTTTGAAATGAAATAGATATTTTTCAAAACCACAAATGCATCTGTGCCTTTATATGAACAGTTGTATATACATGTAAGCAGATAATACATTTTGTTAATTAAGATCAGCTTTGATTTTAATTTTTCTTTCCTGTCATTCAGAATTTGTATTTGCATCTAATAGAATTCTCATTTTTCTTTTTTGTCATAAAACTAATGTAAAATATATTCAATACACATAGTAGTTTTTTTCACCAAAGGTCTAAAACAAGAATATGTAGACAGTAGCTACGTTGGATTTCTTTGGCTATAAGAGTTGTCTATTTCTCTGGTGATGTGTAGAATTACTAAAATGCAGCATGACAACTGTTTCTCTGTAATAGTGATCCAACATGACATGTAGTATTACACAGGGTTGCTAATACCTTCCTCTGACCATCATTTCCAGTAATTGTGGCTTGTTTTAGATGAGGAATAGGTTATTAGATATTTAAAATATTTGAGAAAAATAGGTATCTTCTCTCTTATTTACCCAAACCCTTTTATTTACTCAATATTGATGGCTCAAGTATTCTATCTTTCACTAGGGACCATCATTTATTAAAAAATGGCCTGAAATCAATTCCAAGTCTAGCTGTAGTGAAGCTTCTAGTGGGAAATGCAAATTAAGTAATTTGTTTTCTTTCTAAAAGGATAAATTAAAATAGACAATGATTCAAAGAACAAAACAACTTAATAGAAAACATAATGGAATGCTTTGATACTATGATTCAGGGAATTTTGCTTCCTTAGTGGTAGCTAGATTGAGTGAAGGAGATTGCTTAGGTATAATGAGCAAATCTTATAATTGCAAGTATAACCCAAGCTGCATATCATCATTTAGCTCAATAAGCCTCATTAAATATTAAATATTACCTTTTAACTTTTATGCAATTAAGCAGAATTTAAAAATAAAAGTTTTAAAAATTAAAGTTTTTATTACTAAGTATCTTTTAAAATACAAATCTCACAGCTCCTTATTGTCAAGAAAAGAACACATGAAAATTTATAAATAAGGTTTTCTCTCTATTAAATTTACAGTCTTGCATTAAATATTGGTTATTGGGACCCACCATGTCCATGATTATGATTAAGTATCAATGAAAGATGACTCTTGCAGCAAATATGCATGCAAATGTTTTAAGATTATTTTCACATTATTTCACATAATTTCTTAAGCATAATAGGATAAGTAAATTATACTTTCTACACAAGCTCTTCATATTTATGAATAGACCATGTTCTAAATTTTTCAATCATTGGGGAATCCCAATGTCATATTTATGAATGGACCATGTTCTAAATGTTTCAGTCATTGGGGAATCCCAATGTCATATTTATGAATGGACCATGTTCTAAAAGTTTCAGTCATTGGGGAATCCCAGTGTCGTATTTATGAATGGACCATGTTCTAAATGTTTCAGTCATTGGGGAATCCCAGTGTCGTATTTATGAGTGGACCATGTTCTAAATGTTTCAGTCATTGGGGAATCCCAGTGTCGTATTTATGAATGGACCATGTTCAAAATGTTTCAGTCACTGGGGAATCCCAGTGTCGTATTTATGAATCGACCATGTTCTAAATGTTTCAGTCATTGAGGAATCTTCCTAGACAAACCGTGTGAGAAATTGTAGCTAAGCTCAAAAACGGAAGACAAAAATCGATTTAACGAGGAATGTAGATTAATGTCATAGTATTATCGTGACTGTGTGCAACCACTACTTATAAACAATGATATAAGAAATGCAATCTGAAATCTGAATTCTAAATAGGAATGTAGTGCCATTATCCCTCTGGGACCCTTAGGGTCAAAATAAGATAAAAGTGATGAATGGTGGGTTGGAAGTCAGTCAGTGATCCTTGTCAAATTTTTGTATCTGTCAAGAAAAGCATCTGCTTGAGGACATCCATTTTCCTACTTCTGAGTTACAGAATAATAGGTACTTATCCTGAATGTGACATTCCCTGACGTGGACTCTGTCTTTGCTGCTTAGGTGGTGTGTGCATGAGAAAGTGCTTAACATCTGAAAACGGAGACAATCCTTAGAGAAAGATATATATGAATTTTAAAAGGAAATATACCTACGATGGAAATAAAACAAATAGCATAAATATCTAGCTGTATTTTGTCTTTTTGGTAACTATTACAATATATACATTTTCAAACAACTAAGTTCAGCACTGACTTTGGGAGAATCTAGATAAAACTGAACTGACATATAATAAGCATTGGTGTAATTAATAGCACAGCGGGCAGAACCATGGGGGTATTTCCTGAGGAAGAGGGACTATAGAGAGGCAAAAGAAAACCCAGCTCATTCTGGGGAGTGCCAGGAGCAGTTATTATATTCAGAACTGAGAACTTATTTCTAACTCACCAACCCATAGTTCTGGCTGAAGTGCAGTGGTGCAGTCATAGCTCATTCTCAGCCCCAAACTCCTGGGTTCATATGGTCCTCTCATCTCAGCCTCCTGGTAGCTATGACCACAGGTGTGCACTACTTTGTCCAGCCAGTTTATTTTATATTTTATTTTCATTTCATTTGTAAAGACTGGGTCTTGCTATGTTGCCCAGGCAGGTCACAAACTCCTATCCTCAAGCAGTCCTCTAACCTAGGCCTCCCAAAGTACTGACATTACAGGCATGAGCCATTGCATCTGGCTCAAAAATATTTCTGTCCTAATGGCTTTAACAAAGAAGTGCCGTTTTGGGGATATATACAATGGTGTGCTGCTTGGGAGTGACAAAAAAATAATTATAAGAAGAATGGAACGAATATGTCAGTATGTTTTCAAAAGCAAGTTAGCCCAAGTTTTTAAACAAGCATAATTTTAGGGTTTTTGTAACTAACTTAGGGTTTAAATGTAGCAAAAATTTTAAACATTATCATGAATACACAGAAAATTTTAATCAATTTGGTTTCCATGATGAATTTACATGCTTAAATTCCTAATTTCAATTTGCTGCTAGATATGAGAAAGTTTGAGATTTTGAAGAAGCAAGTGGTTCTTACAAATGTAGCAAACTTAAATTTTGAGGACAATTTAATTTAACTTCCATTTTTATGACCAGATTTTGGGTCAGCTGTTAAGCATTCAAAAAATAAAATCTGATAATATCTGGCAATTCCAATTTTCAGTTTTATTGATCTTCACCATGAAATAATATATAAGGTAAGGGGCAAAATTTTGGAAAAGCAGATCACTTTGTTGTCCTATTTAGCAAGTTCTCAAATTATGCCATCTTGGAATCATTACAAGTAATTATACGAAGACAGTATCTTGTGTTTTGTATTTCATTGTTACACA
The DNA here is from genome assembly GCF_028878055.3 of Symphalangus syndactylus. Classification (NCBI taxonomy): domain Eukaryota; kingdom Metazoa; phylum Chordata; class Mammalia; order Primates; family Hylobatidae; genus Symphalangus; species Symphalangus syndactylus. The sequence goes on from NC_072427.2 coordinate 3,029,952, forward strand.
TCCAATTGTTCTCTAGAGATATCAGAGAAAACCCACTCAAGAAGGGAAGGTTAGATAAACAGCCCTCTCTCTCTCTCTCTCTGTCTTTGCCTCCATTTGGTTCCTTATGTTCATTTCTCAGTGCATTTCAGTTACTTTTATTGTTCCCTTCATTTTCTCTTTCATTCCAGAAGTTTAAGTGATTGCATAATTCTTTTGACAGCTGAAAGTAGTATCCGACTTTGAATGAAAGGTTTACAGCTACAGCTTTTCAATTAGAAAATCTCAGATCATGTGATCTATGAGTTTTAATATCTTAGGATCTCGACCAGTAAGGAATAATCACTTTGAAAAACCTTGATGCTACCTAGAGTTTGTGTTTTGTGAGGTTGCTTGGTAAATTATTTTCCTTTGATAATTGAATATTGCTTCAAGAGAGGTGAGCTCAGACGTTTGGCAATGAATATTGAATGTGTATTCCAAGAGACATGACCTTAAAATATCATCAAGCTAAGTAGTAGTGAAATTGAACTCTGCTGTATAATAGAAGTCAGTGTTTCTTACATCTTTGTGATATATAAATATTTTTACATTGTGGTAGATAATAATTTGTATGGGAACATTTAATTGAATTTAATTTATCCTATGGCAGAATTATGTTGCATAGGTCATTTTAGTTTTTGATTTAAGCATCTTAAAATTACAAATGCAAATATTCAACACGTAAAACCCACATGAATACACACTCCCAAACATTTGAAATCCTAACAGTCATTTCCAACAGCTTTTTCCTACAAAAGAAGTCAGCTCTTCTTAGAGAAGACATGCATTCCCATAGCTTGAGAGGTGCACACTATAAGGTAAACAGAGAAAGGATTACAGCAGTTTAAGTATACCAGCGGATTTACTTTATAGACAATAGACTTTTGAATTACTTGTCTTCAAAATTTGGTTTCTTGAGAAAATTATCTGTGTAGATTAATCATGCATTTCAGATACTTTCCAGACATCTGAATGTTGTTTTCTTAAAAGTAGCCAGCACGCCTTTTTATGCAGTCTGCATGGGAGATAGTAAGAGATGTGTATGCTGTATATCTACTAGTAGAGATTTGTTTATGAGTGCTTCCTTAAAAAATTATTTTTTCTGAAGAAAGGGATTTCTTTTTTATAATTTAGATTAGATGATTTTAAATGTTTTTAGGTTTTAACCTCTCTGATCATCAGGGTCATTGCCATGGAAAAAATGCAAGTTATAGCATATTTCATTTTTATAAGGAAAGAAGTTGATAATTTAGACTTTTTTCTTTTACTAAATTGAATTACATCACTCAATATTTGGATGGCATTAATTCACAATAGCAACAAAAAAATCTTACTATTCAACAAAATAAAGTATGATTTCCTTCACATTTAACTTAATTTGTTCTTTAAAACATCTCCTAACGAAGGTTTTCTCATCCTCTGAAGCTGAATTTATTTAGGAAAAAATATTTTAAACACCATCCCAAGTGATATAACTATTTTTATTGAGCTTTGATGTTCTATTTGAACATATTTGAAGACTGTACAAGCACTCAATTTAGAATTAAGATTTTATTTGGAGATTTTGGTTGTATTTGAAATCTGTTGTGGAATTAAACATGAAGAATACGTCAATTTACTAGATGTCATTGTCTATGACACATTTTAGTCTTATCTTTCTGCCTATATGTAAAGAGGAATAGAAATAATTGGTATAAACAGGAAAAAAGAAGTAAAGTGGTAGGATCAGATGTGAGAAATATATCAGCTAAGATACTCTTTTTTTGTTTGTTTGTTTTTTGTTTTTGTGAGACAGAGTCTTGCTCTGTTGCCCAGGCTGGAGTGCAGTGACACAATCTTGGCTCACTGCGGCCTCCACCTCCCAGGCTCAATGGTTCTCCTGCCTCAGCCTCCTGTGTAGCTGGGATTACAGGTACGCATCACCACACCCGGCTAATTTTTGGATTTTTAGTAGAGACTAGGTTTGACCATGTTGGCTAGGCTAGTCTCAAACTCCTGACTTCAGTTGATCCGCCCACTTCAGCCTCCCAAAATTCTGGGATTTCAAGTGTGAGCCACCAGGGCCAGCCTAAGCTAAGATATTCTAGAAGCTATTAATAGTAAAATATCATGTAAATTGTTTAAAATTAATCTGTATATGAAATTTTTTCTAGGACTTTCCTGCCAGAAAAGTAGGAATAGAATGGCAAAAGGAACGAGGTTCCTTCTACAAGTAGGCACACATCCTATTTCACTTTATCCTGTGATCAGTCTCATAACCATCTCCTGGTGTGAAGTGCTAAAACTGTGCTTTAAGAATAACTTAAGTCCTTTATGTACAAACTAAAGTATGAGAGCCTGAACCTTGGAAACCAAGAGATTCCAAAAAGCCTTATGTGTGAGACTGGGTGCCACAGATCTTGGCAGAAATTACTGCTTATTCTTAATTCTTATTGTTCCTTTCTAGCACTTCAATTTATAATGCCAATATCTACCTCAGCCTAAAGACAAGCTCTAGAATCACTTGTGTTACTTATTACATTTCTTTTAAAAAGCTCATGAATTACACATGAATTTCAAAGTTGCCAACTGAGATTCCAAGGACTTAGAAAAGAAAAAACGTGGCACCTTTCCATTATAAAGGCTGTACGCAGTCTTCATAGTGTTTGTCTTTAAGGGACAACATGCCTCATCCATCAGCAACTTTTCTTCCTTAAATCATCATATCTTGCCTAAAAAGGCTTTCTGAAAACTAAGATTTGCAGATTGTTATATCACATCTTAATCTACGTATCAACTTTAGCATTATCAAAGCATGAACTGTTCTGGGTTTTCATAGTTAATTATGTTTGTGGTAATAACTGGGATGCAATTGTTTTTCTTCTGATGATTTTGTACTTGCTTTTCTTATGGTAACTTCTGATGCTTGTTTGTAAGATCTTCCTCTCTTTTCTCCATCTGGTTATCTTCTTACCTTCTGTCCTTTAACTCAGATGTCACCCACACTGTGTGTCTTTCTGGATTGCTTCTTATTTAACTGTTGCTTCTCATAGTTTACATACCTCCTCCTGTACCACACTATCAACATTTCTCAAGCTGCACTATATGCTGGGTTGTGTCTTTATTTATTTATAAGTTCCTTGATAATTCGGACTATATATTAGTATATTCAAAAAATACTTATGAAGTGTTTACTTTGGGTCAGGAATTATTGAGTGAAGGAAATTGACCAAAACTCTGCCATCATGAAGCTCGCATTCTAACTTAGGGAGACAGATAACAGACAATGAGCCACATAAATATGCAAAGTATCGTAAGTTAGATGGTGAAAAGTAATCCTGGATGGGGATCAGATAATTTTGATAGGATAATTTTTAACTGGGTAGTCAAGAAAGGCCGCACAGAGAAGATGGCAATTGGAAGAACAAGGTGGTGAGAACTGCTGAGTCTGGAGCAAACACACAATTTGGAGCAGTAGAAGATTCCAGAAGTAACAGTATAGAGGCGAAGAAGTGGGAATTGTGTGGAGTCTTTTACTTGCTGTTGTAATGACCTTGGCTATGCTTTGAAGTGAGGTGGAAAGTTGGCAGGGACCTTAGTTTTCTTTTTAATAATTCACTATGAATTTTGAACGGTCACTATTATAGACTCAATAATTTTGCTTTATTACTCTTGCAATTGACTACAAAAGAGCGTATTGAAGAAATGTTAAATTCTAATTTAAACTGATTGAAATAGGTTTTTATCTTTTTATGTTTCTCATCACTGAATATCTCATTTTTAATTAGTTTGAAAGCATTCTAAGATAGTGAGCCAATGCAATTTAGCATAATGCATAACTTATTATTCATCAGATTTAGGTATTTAACCGAGGATGCTAATTAGGAAAGTAACTTGTTCTGTTGGATGATTTTGATAAAGCTACTTTCAAATGATTATCACATCCATTGATGTCATATTAAGTTGTGTTTCTGGAAACCAAATTTAGGCAGTGGTAATGAGTTAATATCTCTAAGTGGATACCTTTTATCTCTACAGTCAAGGATACTTGAAAGTGGAAAAACATACTGGCTTCAAGTCTTGGGAACTAGGACTTACCGGAAATGTGTGTGTTTTTTTTGTTTCCTGGTGGAATTGTCTTCTCGGAAAGATGGTGTTTCCTTTTCAATAGGAAAAAATTGATCCTATGCTGCTTTACTTTAATGCTTTGCTTTTGTCAAAATAGTGTTTTCTTAGGAAAATTAACCTATCATAATATAATGAAAAGAGAAATGCTGAAGACACAAAATGATGTCCATGTTAATATTGAGTAGGAAGCATCAAGGGACATGAGAAGAGGGAAGCGAAGAGAGGGAGAAGAGAAATTTATAGTGTAACAACAATTAGTAAAAAGGATTAGCATATACATGTAGTCAATAAGTCAATAAATGGCTGTTTATAGAAAGCCTACCAGGCACTAGGGGATATAGCAGTGAAGAAGGCAAAGACACAATTGGCTATACTGTAGTGAGGAGGGAAAGAGGAGGAAGACATACAAATACCTAAAAAAAGCAATGGTGTGAAGGGCTATAAAGTACACTACTACGAAGAAGATTACATGTGATAACATGGCTGAGTAAAACTGTCAAGGAGGAAGGCACTGATCTGGCTGTAGGTATTTCAGAGCATTTTTCTCTCTGAGGAGGTAATATTTCATTTGAGAGTTGAGTGAAGACAAAGAGGAAGGTACTTTGAAGATCTGGGGTGCTCTGAGCAGAAAGAAGGGCAGATATAAAGATTCTGTAATTTAAAAAGAGAGCTTGATAGTTTCTTACAAAGAAAAGAAGGCCGGTTTGGCTGGAATGTCCATGAAGGAAGAGCATGGAGAGAGATTACATGAGTGTTCTCAGGGACCAAATCTAGATCTTATATCAAAATGTGAATATAAATTAACTACATTGAAAAGTGTATGATGGATGTGTGATACGATGAGGTTAGCTCTTAGGAGGGTGTACTATTGTGGAAGGGTACACTAGTGAAGGAAGGGGGTTCATTTAGCTGACTATTGCACCTGTCCAGTTGAAGGATGATGGTAGTTGGGATTATGAGTGTAGCAATAAAGTTGGAGAAAATCAGTTGAGATTGGAAGTTGACTTGAAGATGGTTGAATTTACTGAGCAAGAATTATATCAAGGTATTTGGATTTAGGGACATGGGGGATTATGGTCACTTTTAGTGATATGGCAAAGTCTTGATGACATGAGGCAGTTTGCAAGTGACAGAGGTGTGGGTAGGTGCGTATGTGTGATTGATTTTACATTTTTTAATCTTAAATTAAGACGCTAGTTAGAATCCAAGTGGAGACATCAAGTAGGCACTGACAAGTTGACTTGGCTAGAGATGTGAGTTAGATCATCGTAGCCTATAGAGCATGCCTAAAGTCATGAATCTAGGTGAGGGGTTGGAAAACTATTATAGCCCATGAGCCAGATCTGGTCTGCCACCTATTTTTGTATGGCTCATGAGTTATAAGTACGTGTGGCATTTATAAGTCTAAAATGTAAAATACAGGGAAATTTTTCAGCAGGGAAAGTTCCATAAATTTGCCTCTTGGCAACACAAAGCCTGCAATATTTACTATCTGGCTCTTTGTCAAAAATGTTACTGACTCCTGATCTGGATGAAACCCTGTGAGGAGAGAGTGTTGACAGAAGAGAGAGAAGCATCACAGTGGAAATTAAAATTATGTCAACTGAAGTGTGTAGGGTAGAGAATTTAAGCCTGAGTATAACAGTAAGAGATTAAAATAACAGTAAATTCATTATCAGCGTGATCAATGAAACCTTTGGGGGCAAAGAGGAACTATCTTCGTCACACCTTTCACTCACTCATAGAAAGATCTTAGGCAGGAAATATAACTTGTTTGAAGATCTGAGATAAGGCTAATGTAGTTTGGACAAAGAAAGCCAATGGGAGGATGACATTACATCTGGCCAAAGATTTAGGGAAGAGCCAAATACTTCAGGCTTTTTAAAGTGATCTTTAGATAAAGAGGAGGTCATCAAGGCATTCCGAATTTGGAGGATCAAATCACATCTGATGGAAAAAATCTGGCTGTATGTGCATCTAGGATGTAAGGAAGCCAACATGGATGTGAAGTTAAAATTGTCCATTGCAAATAATAAAATGAAGGCCCCAGGTAGCCTTGGCAAGGGCAGATTTGGTATAAAATCCTTATTGGAATGGGCTTAAGCAGTAACGGGAATACGGATCTAGCTGTTGTGTTTAGTGGAATTTTATCAGTCTTTTTGTTGTGTATGATATATAGATGGTCAAAATAAGGAACTTCTACATTTTCGGTTTTTGTTTTATTTTAATTGAGATTTGAATTAAAAATAAGAAACTTTTATTTTGAAACTTGGAGACTGTGTTTAAAAAGTATAGAGTAGGGCAAGAAAAAAACCTAAAACTCTCCCGATGAGGAGAGTGCTAATCGTGACTCTAATAATAATAAAATACTTTTCTGATAATTTTTTGTGTGTTTCATTATTTATATATGTATGGGAAGTTGTACCCTAGCCACATGCCAATTCACCTGGTGAACTTGCTCTTCAACGTGGCACAAATATTTCCTTCTATCTTTAGCCTTCCGGGGTTTCTCACATGGACTATTGGCTCTTCCTACATGAACCTGCTGGTAGTACCCTGTAGGAGACATGCTACTCCATGACAACAGGCACCACGCTGTAGGGGAATTACCATACCTGTCAATCACTATCTCTAGAATGTGGCCTTTCATGAGCCCTGAGATTTCATACTGTTTCTCTGAGCTGTAACAATATTTATATTGAAAAAATAAACATGTTCTTCTATCTTTAATATTTTATATCTTATAATTTGAATATCCCATTTTCATTATACTACTTAGCTGCTAAGTTATGTTATAAAAACAAGTTTTAATTATCTGCAAACACCTTCAAATCTAATCCTTACCGGTGAAGACTGATGTCTGGTTAACATCTGTTAGGACATTTATTTCCATACAGTATTTATAGCGCCTTTTTGTTATTGATTGGTATGATAAATGTGTAACTCTTACACAAAGACAAAATTTTTAGATTTTTGTATTTAAAATACTGGTTATCAAAAGAAAAACCCAGATGTTATTTGTTTATGTTTCTGCTTGAGGTACTGAATCTATTTCAAGTCATATTTCTCAGTATTGATATACTTAATTTTGCTGAAATAATAACACACTAACTTTAGCTACTTTTTTTCTCAGTGTATCTCCTTGTCGCTCACCATTTCTGCCTCATTTCACTTCTCATCTTTATTTCTTTTTCTTTGGTCTTCTTTTACTTTAGGGATTCTTTCAATTTAGAAGTGTTCTTGTTTTCTGTTAATTACTATTCTTCTTGGATGTACACAGTTATCCTTTTCCATTTCATTTGTGAATTCATCTCAGAGGCATTTTGTATGTGCCTTTTACTCATAACTTCTCAGAAGTCCCTTTCGAGGTTACCGATTTAACATGTCATGTACTATAAGGTTTGCATGGCATGGTGGCAGCTGACTTTGGTCTTTAAAAGGATTGAAATGTTCACTCAACATGGATTGGTAGAATTTATTTTTTCCTTAAACATTTCATCGCCTTGTAAACAAACAAAAGCAAACCCAAGACTCAAAACTGACATTACTATTGGTGCCCCTGGAAATAGCTACCTTCTCACTAAAGTAGATTTTGTCATCCAACTTTATGTGTTGTTGAACACACATGGTGCTGTATGAGCACTCACTCACTAGTCTAGAAAACATTGCTGTGACCAGTTACCAGAAAAATAAATTCAGATTGCTCTTCACCTTCCACAGATGACCCTTCTGAAAGCCATTTGAATTCATTATAAATTATAGTTATATTAGTGTGACTTTAATTCACTTGTAATCTGAACTTTATGTGCAATGCATTTTTTCCCGTGTTTAATCATTTTTGAATGCTAAATCATTTGCAAACAAATGGCTTGTCCTTGAGAAAGAATTTAAGGCTGAAAGTACATTAAGTGCCATCTGGGTATCTGTGTCAATGGTTTTGTCACTACAAATGTGTGTGTGTGTGCATATCACCTACTTTATCACATTTATTTGATAAAATTGATATGCAATCTCTAAATCATTGTGTCTCCAACTTGTGTTATGCCACAAATACAAATTTTTGTCCTAAAGTTGATGGTACCCTTTGTAAAACTAGAAGTTCTCATTTGTGCAAAGGAAGGAAAAATAAAACAAGAAACAAATTCAATAAAAAAATTAAAGGTCAGATTTCTTTTATAGCTGCTGAATTCCTTTCTTTCCTTTCCATCATCCTCACATTCCCAAATCTCAACAAAGTTAAGAAATTAAAACACACATCATGAGATCATATGTTCACCTTGTTCAGGAACTGAAGGATTACATATACAAGACTATACCTTAATAAGTAGAGGGAGAAATATGAAGATATGAATAGAATATGAAAATTTATTATAATGCAGTTGTATTCTAAAGTGTTTCCTAGGCAGGCTAAGAGTATGTTGCCAGGAAATTTTAAGAGACCCACTCCATTATATAGAAGAGGATGTGTGTAGATCTCTTAATTCTGAAATGTTTAGAACTGAGTACAACAGGTCTTTGAATAACGACGTTTCATTCAATGTCATTTCATTATGATGTTGATGAGAAAAAACAAATTGATTCCAATTGGGGTTCACTGTCTGTGTAGAGCTTATGTATTCTCCCCATGTCTGCATTGATATTCTCTGGATGCTCCAGTTTCCTCTCACTTCCCAAGGCTGTGCATGTGAGGTTGATTGACGTGTCTATGTGGTCCCAGTCTGAGTAACTGTGGGTATGTGTGAGTGCACCTGCAATGCGACGGCACCCTGTCCAGGGCTGGTTCCCACATTGCGTCCTGAGCTGACAGGATAGGCTGCGGTCAACTGCAACCCTAAACTGAAATAAGTAGGTAAATAATGATTTTACTAGCTTTTATTAATCTTAAACGTATGAATAGCTGAAATTTATTTCAGCATTTAATATTAGAAGTGTTTTGATCTTTATTTACAAGTTTGTTGACGTTTTAGTTACCAAAAGCCATAGAAGCTTAACTCTTTTGATGTCAACCTATGGTAAAATGGGTTTCGCTGACTGTATTTTTGTACCAATTAACCATCCCCAATTTATCCCTCCGTATGCGTGTATCAAAACATCACGTGACCATAAATATATATACCTATGACCAGTTTTTAAGCACCTGTCAATGATGTTAAGTGAAGACTTATTGTAGTCCTTTTTTGGCATAACGAAAATGTGTGTGTTTTGTTCAAGATTGGAAAAGTTCTTTGTGTAAAGAACTAGACAGTAAATATTATAGGCTTTGCTGGCCATATGTAGTCTCTGTCTCTCCTTCATCTACTCATTCTTCTTCTCCCCTTCCTTCTCCTTCTTTAAACACTTCCAAAATGCCAAAACAATTTTTAGCTCTCAGCCATATGAAGCAAGCCATTGATTAAATTTGGCTTGTAGGCCCATAAGGTGTGAATTCCTTTACATCATCAGAATGCCGCATATATATGAAATGTTATCTATGAGAAATTAATGGGGCTCCCAGCAGAGAGAAATTAGCCTAAGTTAAGTTTGGGCTTTGGAATTCAGGGGAATGCCATGCACAAAAATGCTCTGCTTTTAAAACTAGTTACTAACAGTCCATTTCTGATATCAGAAATACATGAAAACTACCAATTGAACGGACATTATTCACTACTTTAGTGCTGCTACTCCTGTGTGGTGGAAAAAGAATCCAGAAAGTTTTCCTTTCCATTTGAACATTCATGCAATAAAAATTTCCAAATCTTTTTTTGAACAAATTTTTTATCTTATAGCTCTCTTGTGTACTTTATAAGTACGTTTTGCTGCTTATTCTCAGTAACTGTATTGAAACAATCTGTTTTCCTTTATCAATCAAAATAAAATAAGAAATTTAGCTTAATACTAATATTAAGCTGAAGTGCAAGATATATGAAAAAGAGAGAAAAGAAGCAGGATAAACTGACCTTTTGATAACTGCAGAGGACAGCAGATCAAAGACTGGACTTTAACGTCTGACATTTTCAGAATCTATCACAGTAAGTCCACTGGGTCCAGAAATAGGTTTTAATCCTAGATTGAAATGACAATGCTGTCATGACATTGAGTTTGATGGAAAAAGTGAAGTTAAAGTTTTTCTCAATATTTTTTTAAAATCAATGATTGATTTAACTATAAAATGGACTGATTCTGAAGAACTCATTCTGACGTTGGAGGTGAAAATGCTTTTACTCTAATCATTAAAATCAATTTCTCTAGATATCTGACTTTATTCTGCTTTATAACATAAAGAATGAAACTATATTTATTAATGAAGTGTAATCTAGCAAAGTGGCATAAGCATAATTATGAGTCACTTACTAAAGTTGTGTGTTTTTTTCCATTGCATGAAAACCCTGCCTTGTTTTAATTTTTATTGACTCTTTAAAAGCAATTTTAGGTTTGTAGAAAGAAGTGAATAAGCATTCACACGTCATCCTCAGCCTCTACCCCAATTTCCCCGATTTTTAACATCTTGCAATAGTGTGGTACATTTGTTATAGTTGATGAGTCAATATTGGTACATTACTATTGACTAAAGTATGTAGTTTGTATTAGAGTTTACTCCTTGTCTTATGAATTCTGTAGGTTTTGTCAAATGTGTAATGACAAATAATCCTCATTACAGTGTCATACAGAATAATGGATTCACTCTCCTAAAATTCTTCCTTGCTCCATCCGTTCATCGTTTCCTCTACTAATTTATGTAGAAGATAAATTAGTAGATTGAGTTGATGGTTATAGCAGTTTAAAGCACAGATAGAAAACTAGATTGACCTGCCTACCCAGACTGTGCTTCTCACTCTCACTGTGCCCTTTCTTAACCTTTGGAAATGCTTTTATTCATATATAAAATAGGCTATAACTTCATATAGTTGTATTACAAAAAGTTAATGCACAGAAAAAGACTTGTGCTAGGTATATGGTTTCTTCTCAGTTAAATGGAAGCCATTGCGTGTGTTTGTCAATAGAATTCGTCATACTTTATCTCACATATCTTTACGTCATTGTTGGCACATGACATGTTTAGACTGCACAAATCTCCTCCAAATCCCTAATAGTCACTGATCTCTTTACTGTCTCCATAGTTTTGCTTTCTCCAGAAGGTCATGTAGTTGAATCATACGGTATGTAGACTTTTCAGACTGGCTTCTTTCACTTGGCAATATGCATTTAAAGGTTCCTGTGTGTCTTCTGTAGCTTGACAGAATACTATTCCATTGCCTGGATATACCACAGTTTATTTTTCCATTCACTTCCTGAAGGACATTTCGATTTTAGTGATCATGAATAAGGCTCCTGTAACATTCATGGGAAGAAGGCTTTTGTGTGCATGTAAGTTTTCAAATCCTTTAAGTAAATACCGGGAATGTAATTGCTGGGTTGTGTGGTAGGAGTATGTTTAGTTTTATAAGAAACTGCCAAACTGACTGCCAAAGTAGCTGTACTATTCTGCATTCTCACAAGCAATGAATAAAAGTTCCTGTTTCTCCTCACATTTGCCAGCTTTTGGTATCATCAGACTTTTGGATATTGGTCATTTTAATAGTCATGTAATAATATCTCACGGTTGCTGTGACTTGCAGTTCCCTAATGATACATGACTAGTAACTTCAAAATCCCCATTTGACAGCTGTATTTAGACCTTTGGACTATTTTTTAAATGAGTTGTTTTCTTTCTTATTTTCGAGTTCTCTGTATACTTTAAATACCAGTAATTTATCTGATATGTTTTGAAAATGTTTTGAATATGTTTTGAAAAAATTTTCTCCCAACCTGTGGCTTTTGTTTTCATTCTAAGCACAGTTTTAATAACAAAAGTCTTTAATTTTAATGATGCTCAATTTCTCAATTTTTTCTTTGTCTAACCCAATAAATCAGAAAGCTTTTTATCATTTCACATGACTTAATATTCAGGCAAGGTCTATATAGGCCCCTTTCAAACAGTCATAAAGTTTAGAAGCTCTGACCTCACAAACAATAACAACGACAACATAGAAACAAAAATGACAGCTTTTGATGTTGTCTCAGTAATTTCTCAATTCAAGAACAGATTACTGAGCTTTATAAGCAATACGTATAGATATCAATTTCACAATAAAATACCTTATGATATTTATCAAATCACCTTAGTTTTGGTCACTTATTACTATTAGACTAAAATGTAATTTGTCAGACATGAGAAATCCTTTGGAGTATTTTTTAGAGAACCAAGTATTTGTTTTAGCCTTTTCAGTTCTTCTCTTGCTGTTTCTCCAGTATAGTCATTCCAATTGTCTCTATAGATGTATTAATACCAGGTACATAGTAAACACAATTATCTCCCACGTGTACCCCAACCCCCTTCCCTGTTCATGCAGTGAACATAAAGGAAGCAGGTCAAAAGGAAGCAGGTCATGTACCCTGTGATGTGCTGGGTTGTAAGGAAAGGTACACAATTAATGTACCATGTCTGAGTTTTCTTCTTCTCTGTATTTGTTCCATTTAATGCATGTATGTTTTTTATTCCTTAGGCCTCTCCAGTCCTAACACACTCAGGGATACTTGATACAGCTATAAGGCTGTGTCTTTATCAGGTACCTTTGGGTTACCCCCGGCCAGGGGTGGGAAATAGAGGAAGTGAATGTCTGTATCCTCATTAAGTATCACACAGAGCAGAAACATAAAGAAGCCTGTGCCATGAATGGGTCTCTTCTTTCTCCAAAAACCACCTACCCCTTCAACTCCCACTGCTTAAAGGAAAATCTTGTATTAGTCTCCCCATTTTCTCCTCAAACTTGCTTTAGCAAAGCAGTTCGTAAACCTCTGTTAATGTATGTCCCCACCCCTAACTCAACACACAGTCTCATGTCACATCACAGAAAAGAAGTTCAAAACAAAACAAAACAAAGCCACAGTCTTATAAGAAAAATAGGTAAGTTTTACAAAAGTTGTGTACTGTATCTCTGCTTTGAATTTTGTCATTGGCCAAGGATAGTAAAACTCTTGGAAAACTATAAAACAGGAACTTACGTAATATGTTTTACCCAAGATTTTTCAAACATTTTTGGAAGGATACTTATTAACATCTTGCAGAGGTAATGTTACATGAAAAACTTAGCATAAGACCAATCAGGTATTCTATGCAATAATGCAGATATATGAAAAAATAATATAATGAAATAAATGACTTTTCAAAAGGTATTGATCCTAGATCCACATTCTTTTTTTGGTTCAGGTGAGGCAATTAGAATGTGAAAAAAAGAAGCATAGAACAACTGTATAATGAGAGGGACGAATGCTCATGGGTGGAAAGTTATTAGAAGATAAATTAGTAGATTGACACTTTTGTGTAGTTTATATTTGGAGACATTCCTTTTTCCACTATAACCCTCTTAGCGCTCCGAATCTCCACTTGCATTTTCTACAGAAAGTGTGTTTCAGAACGGATCAATCAAAACTAAGGTTCAACTCTTTTAGTTGAACAAACAGAACAGAAAGAAGTTTCACACAATTCTTCTGTGTAGTTTTTATTTGTAGACATTCTTTTTCCCAATATAGGCCTCTTAGCGCTCAGAATGTCCAATTGCAGGTTCTACAGAAAGAGTGTTTCAGAACGGCTCAATCAAAAGTAAGGTTCAACTCTGTTAGTTGAATGCACAGAACAGAAAGAAGTTTCATACAATGCTTCTGTGTAGTTTATATTTGAACATATTCTTTATTCCACTATTACCCACTTAGCGCTACGAATGTCCAGTTGCATTTTCTACAGACAGAGTGTTTCAAAACTGCTCAATCAAAAGTATGGTTTAACTCTGTTAGCTGAATGCTCAGATCAGAAAGAAGTTTCACAGAATGCTTCTGTGTAGTTTATATTTGAATATATTCCTTTTTCCACTACTACGCTCTTAGCGCTCCAAATGTCCAGTTGCATTTTCTACAGAAAGAGTGTTCAGATCTGCTCAATCAAAAGTATGGTTTAACTCTGTTAGCTGAATGCACAGATCAGAAAGAAGTTTCACCGAATGATTCTGGGTAGTTTATATTTGAAGACATTCCTTTTTCCACTATTACCCTCTTAGCGCTCCGAATCTCCACTTGCATTTTCTACAAAAAGAGTGTTTCATAACTGCTCAATCAAAAATAAGTTTTATCTCTGTTAACTGAATTTACAGATCAGAAATAAGTTTCACAGAATGCATCTGTGTAGTTTTTATTTGAAGATATTCTTTTTCCCAATATAGGCCTCTTAGCGCTTAGCATGTCCAATTGCAGTTTCTACAGAAAGAGTGTTTCAGAACGGCTCAATCAAAAGTAAGGTTCAACTCTGTTAGTTGAATGCACAGAACAGAAAGAATTTTCACAGAATGTTACTGTGTAGTTTATATTTGAATATATTCCTTTTTCCACTATTACCCTCTTAGCGCTCCGAATGTCCACTTGCATTTTCTACAGAAAGAGTTTTCAGAACTGCGCAATCAAAAGTATGGTTTAACTCTGTTAGCTTAATGAACATATCAGAAATAAGTTTCACACAATGCTTCTGTGTAGTTTTTATTTGAAGATATTATTTTTCCCAATAGAGGCCTCTTAGCGCTCAGAATGTCCAATTGCAGTTTCTACAGAAAGAGTGTTTCAGAAAGGCTCAATCAAAAGTAAGGTTCAACTCTGTTAGTTGAATGCACAGAACAGAAAGAAGTTTCATACAATGCTTCTGTGTAGTTTATATTTGAACATATTCTTTTTTCCACTATTACCCACTTAGCGCTACGAATGTCCAGTTGCATTTTCTACAGACAGAGTGTTTCAAAACTGCTCAATCAAAAGTATGGTTTAACTCTGTTAGCTGAATGCTCAAATCAGAAAGAAGTTTCACAGAAGGCTTCTGTGTAGTTTATATTTGAATATATTCCTTTTTCCACTACTACTCTCTTAGCGCTCCAAATGTCCAGTTGCATTTTCTACAGAAAGAGTGTTCAGATCTGCTCAATCAAAGGTATGGTTTAACTCTGTTAGCTGAATGCACAGATCAGAAAGAAGTTTCACAGAATGATTCTGTGTAGTTTCTATTTGGAGACATTCCTTTTTCCACTATTACCCTCTTAGCGCTCCGAATCTCCACTTGCATTTTCTACAGAAAGAGTGTTTCAGAACGGCTCAATCAAAACTAAGGTTCAACTCTTTTAGTTGAACAAACAGAACAGAAAGAAGTTTCACACAATTCTTCTGTGTAGTTTTTATTTGTAGACATTCTTTTTCCCAATATAGGCCTCTTAGCGCTCAGAATGTCCAATTGCAGTTTCTACAAAAGAGTGTTTCAGATCGGCTCAATCAAAAGTAAGGTTCAATTCTGTTAGTTGAATGCACAGAACAGAAAGAAGTTTCATACAATGCTTCTGTGTAGTTTATATTTGAACATATTCTTTTTTCCACTATTACCCACTTAGCGCTACGAATGTCCAGTTGCATTTTCTACAGACAGAGTGTTTCAAAACTGCTCAATCAAAAGTATGGTTTAACTCTGTTAGCTGAATGCTCAGATCAGAAAGAAGTTTCACAGAATGCTTCTGTGTAGTTTATATTTGAATATATTCCTTTTTCCACTACTACGCTCTTAGCGCTCGAAATGTCCAGTTGCATTTTCTACAGAAAGAGTGTTCAGATCTGCTCAATCAAAAGTATGGTTTAACTCTGTTAGCTGAATGCACAGATCAGAAAGAAGTTTCACCGAATGATTCTGGGTAGTTTATATTTGAAGACATTCCTTTTTCCACTATTACCCTCTTAGCGCTCCGAATCTCCACTTGCATTTTCTACAAAAAGAGTTTTTCATAACTGCTCAATCAAAAATAAGTTTTATCTCTGTTAACTGAATTTACAGATCAGAAATAAGTTTCACAGAATGCATCTGTGTAGTTTTTATTTGAAGATATTCTTTTTCCCAATGTAGGCCTCTTAGCGCTTAGCATGTCCAATTGCAGTTTCTACAGAAAGAGTGTTTCAGAACGGCTCAATCAAAAGTAAGGTTCAACTCTGTTAGTTGAATGCACAGAACAGAAAGAATTTTCACAGAATGCTACTGTGTAGTTTATATTTGAATATATTCCTTTTTCCACTATTACCCTCTTAGCGCTCCGAATGTCCACTTGCATTTTCTACAGAAAGAGTTTTCAGAACTGCGCAATCAAAAGTATGGTTTAACTCTGTTAGCTTAATGAACATATCAGAAATAAGTTTCACACAATGCTTCTGTGTAGTTTTTATTTGAAGATATTATTTTTCCCAATAGAGGCCTCTTAGCGCTCAGAATGTCCAATTGCAGTTTTTACAGAAAGAGTGTTTCAGAAAGGCTCAATCAAAAGTAAGGTTCAACTCTGTTAGTTGAATGCACAGAACAGAAAGAAGTTTCAAACAATGCTTCTGTGTAGTTTATATTTGAACATATTCTTTTTTCCACTATTACCCACTTAGCGCTACGAATGTCCAGTTGCATTTTCTACAGACAGAGTGTTTCAAAACTGCTCAATAAAAAGTATGGTTTAACTCTGTTAGCTGAATGCTCAGATCAGAAAGAAGTTTCACAGAATGCTTCTGTGTAGTTTATATTTGAATATATTCCTTTTTCCACTACTACTCTCTTAGCGCTCCAAATGTCCAGTTGCATTTTCTACAGAAAGAGTGTTCAGATCTGCTCAATCAAAGGTATGGTTTAACTCTGTTAGCTTAATGCACAGATCAGAAAGAAGTTTCACAGAATGATTCTGTGTAGTTTATATTTGGAGACATTAATTTTTCCACTATTACCCTCTTAGCGCTCCGAATCTCCACTTGCATTTTCTACAGAAAGAGTGTTTCAGAACGGCTCAATCAAAACTAAGGTTCAACTCTTTTAGTTGAACAAAGAGAACAGAAAGAAGTTTCACACAATTCTTCTGTGTAGTTTTTATTTGTAGACATTCTTTTTCCCAATATAGGCCTCTTAGCGCTCAGAAAGTCCAATTGCAGTTTCTACAGAAAGAGTGTTTCAGATCGGCTCAATCAAAAGTAAGGTACAACTCTGTTAGTTGAATGCACAGAACAGAAAGAAGTTTCATACAATGCTTCTGTGTAGTTTATATTTGAACATATTCTTTTTTCCACTATTACCCACTTAGGGCTACGAATGTCCAGTTGCATTTTCTACAGACAGAGTGTTTCAAAACTGCTCAATCAAAAGTATGGTTTAACTCTGTTAGCTGAATGCTCAGATCAGAAAGAAGTTTCACAGAATGCTTCTGTGTAGTTTATATTTGAATATATTCCTTTTTCCACTACTACGCTCTTAGCGCTCGAAATGTCCAGTTGCAGTTTCTACAGAAAGAGTGTTTCAGAACGGCTCAATCAAAAGTAAGGTTCAACTCTGTTAGTTGAATGCACAGAACAGAAAGAATTTTCACAGAATGCTACTGTGTAGTTTATATTTGAATATATTCCTTTTTTTACTATTACCCTCTTAGCGCTCCGAATGTCCACTTGCATTTTCTACAGAAAGAGTTTTCAGAACTGCGCAATCAAAAGTATGGTTTAACTCTGTTAGCTTAATGAACATATCAGAAATAAGTTTCACACAATTCTTCTGTGTAGTTTTTATTTGAAGATATTATTTTTCCCAATAGAGGCCTCTTAGCGCTCAGAATGTCCAATTGCAGTTTCTACAGAAAGAGTGTTTCAGAAAGGCTCAATCAAAAGTAAGGTTCAACTCTGTTAGTTGAATGCACAGAACAGAAAGAAGTTTCAAACAATGCTTCTGTGTAGTTTATATTTGAACATATTCTTTTTTCCACTATTACCCACTTAGCGCTACGAATGTCCAGTTGCATTTTCTACAGACAGAGTGTTTCAAAACTGCTCAATCAAAAGTATGGTTTAACTCTGTTAGCTGAATGCTCAGATCAGAAAGAAGTTTCACAGAATGCTTCTGTGTAGTTTATATTTGAATATATTCCTTTTTCCACTACTACTCTCTTAGCGCTCCAAATGTCCAGTTGCATTTTCTACAGAAAGAGTGTTCAGATCTGCTCAATCAAAGGTATGGTTTAACTCTGTTAGCTGAATGCACAGATCAGAAAGAAGTTTCACAGAATGATTCTGTGTAGTTTATATTTGGAGACATTCCTTTTTCCACTATTACCCTCTTAGCGATCCGAATCTCCACTTGCATTTTCTACAGAAAGAGTGTTTCAGAACCGCTCAATCAAAACTAAGGTTCAACTCTTTTAGTTGAACAAACAGAACAGAAAGAAGTTTCACACAATTCTTCTGTGTAGTTTTTATTTGTAGACATTCTTTTTCCCAATATAGGCCTCTTAGCGCTCAGAATGTCCAATTGCAGTTTCTACAGAAAGAGTGTTTCAGATCGGCTCAATCAAAAGTAAGGTTCAACTCTGTTAGTTGAATGCACAGAACAGAAAGAAGTTTCATACAATGCTTCTGTGTAGTTTATATTTGAACATATTCTTTTTTCCACTATTACCCACTTAGCGCTACGAATGTCCAGTTGCATTTTCTACAGACAGAGTGTTTCAAAACTGCTCAATCAAAAGTATGGTTTAACTCTGTTAGCTGAATGCTCAGATCAGAAAGAAGTTTCACAGAATTCTTCTGTGTAGTTTATATTTGAATATATTCCTTTTTCCACTACTACGCTCTTAGCGCTCTAAATGTCCAGTTGCATTTTCTACAGAAAGAGTGTTCAGATCTGCTCAATCAAAAGTATGGTTTAACTCTGTTAGCTGAATGCACAGATCAGAAAGAAGTTTCACCGAATGATTCTGTGTAGTTTATATTTGAAGACATTCCTTTTTCCACTATTACCCTCTTAGCGCTCCGAATCTCCACTTGCATTTTCTACAAAAAGAGTGTTTCATAACTGCTCAATCAAAAATATGTTTTATCTCTGTTAACTGAATTTACAGATCAGAAATAAGTTTCACAGAATGCATCTGTGTAGTTTTTATTTGAAGATATTCTTTTTCCCAATGTAGGCCTCTTAGCGCTTAGCATGTCCAACTGCAGTTTCTACAGAAAGAGTGTTTCAGAACGGCTCAATCAAGAGTAAGGTTCAACTCTGTTAGTTGAATGCACAGAACAGAAAGAATTTTCACAGAATGCTACTGTGTAGTTTATATTTGAATATATTCCTTTTTCCACTATTACCCTCTTAGCGCTCCGAATGTCCACTTGCATTTTCTACAGAAAGAGTGTTCAGAACTGTGCAATCAAAAGTATGGTTTAACTCTGTTAGCTTAATGAACATATCAGAAATAAGTTTCACACAATGCTTCTGTGTAGTTTTTATTTGAAGATATTATTTTTCCCAATAGAGGCCTCTTAGCGCTCAGAATGTCCAATTGCAGTTTCTACAGAAAGAGTGTTTCAGAAAGGCTCAATCAAAAGTAAGGTTCAACTCTGTTAGTTGAATGCACAGAACAGAAAGAAGTTTCATACAATGCTTCTGTGTAGTTTATATTTGAACATATTCTTTTTTCCACTATTACCCACTTAGCGCTACGAATGTCCAGTTGCATTTTCTACAGACAGAGTGTTTCAAAACTGCTCAATCAAATGTATGGTTTAACTCTGTTAGCTGAATGCTCAGATCAGAAAGAAGTTTCACAGAATGCTTCTGTGTAGTTTATATTTGAATATATTCCTTTTTCCACTACTACTCTCTTAGCGCTCCAAATGTCCAGTTGCATTTTCTACAGAAAGAGAGTTCAGATCTGCTCAATCAAAAGTATGGATTAACTCTGTTAGCTGAATGCACAGATCAGAAAGAAGTTTCACAGAATGATTCTGTGTAGTTTATATTTGGATACATTCCTTTTTCCACTATTACCCACTTAGCGCTCCGAATCTCCACTTGCATTTTCTACAGAAAGAGTGTTTCAGAACGGCTCAATCAAAACTAAGGTTCAACTCTTTTAGTTGAACAAACAGAACAGAAAGAAGTTTCACACAATTCTTCTGTGTAGTTTTTATTTGTAGACATTCTTTTTCCCAATATAGGCCTCTTAGCGCTCAGAATGTCCAATTGCAGTTTCTACAGAAAGAGTGTTTCAGAACGGCTCAATCAAAAGTAAGGTTCAACTCTGTTAGTTGAATGCACAGAACACAAAGAAGTTTCATACAATGCTTCTGTGTAGTTCATATTTGAACATATTCTTTTTTCCACTATTACCCACTTAGCGCTACGAATGTCCAGTTGCATTTCCTACAGACAGAGTGTTTCAAAACTGCTCAATCAAAAGTATGGTTTAACTCTGTTAGCTGAATGCACAGATCAGAAAGAAGTTTCACCGAATGATTCTGTGTATTTTATATTTGAAGACATTCCTTTTTCCACTATTACCCTCTTAGCGCTCCGAATCTCCACTTGCATTTTCTACAAAAAGAGTGTTTCATAACTGCTCAATCAAAAATAAGTTTTATCTCTGTTAACTGAATTTACAGATCAGAAATAAGTTTCACAGAATGCATCTGTGTAGTTTTTATTTGAAGATATTCTTTTTCCCAATATAGGCCTCTTAGCGCTTAGCATGTCCAATTGCAGTTTCTACAGAAAGAGTGTTTCAGAACGGCTCAATCAAAAGTAAGGTTCAACTCTGTTAGTTGAATGCACAGAACAGAAAGAATTTTCACAGAATGTTACTGTGTAGTTTATATTTGAATATATTCCTTTTTCCACTATTACCCTCTTAGCGCTCCGAATGTCCACTTGCATTTTCTACAGAAAGAGTTTTCAGAACTGCGCAATCAAAAGTATGGTTTAACTCTGTTAGCTTAATGAACATATCAGAAATAAGTTTCACACAATGCTTCTGTGTAGTTTTTATTTGAAGATATTATTTTTCCCAATAGAGGCCTCTTAGCGCTCAGAATGTCCAATTGCAGTTTCTACAGAAAGAGTGTTTCAGAAAGGCTCAATCAAAAGTAAGGTTCAACTCTGTTAGTTGAATGCACAGAACAGAAAGAAGTTTCATACAATGCTTCTGTGTAGTTTATATTTGAACATATTCTTTTTTCCACTATTACCCACTTAGCGCTACGAATGTCCAGTTGCATTTTCTACAGACAGAGTGTTTCAAAACTGCTCAATCAAAAGTATGGTTTAACTCTGTTAGCTGAATGCTCAAATCAGAAAGAAGTTTCACAGAAGGCTTCTGTGTAGTTTATATTTGAATATATTCCTTTTTCCACTACTACTCTCTTAGCGCTCCAAATGTCCAGTTGCATTTTCTACAGAAAGAGTGTTCAGATCTGCTCAATCAAAGGTATGGTTTAACTCTGTTAGCTGAATGCACAGATCAGAAAGAAGTTTCACAGAATGATTCTGTGTAGTTTCTATTTGGAGACATTCCTTTTTCCACTATTACCCTCTTAGCGCTCCGAATCTCCACTTGCATTTTCTACAGAAAGAGTGTTTCAGAACGGCTCAATCAAAACTAAGGTTCAACTCTTTTAGTTGAACAAACAGAACAGAAAGAAGTTTCACACAATTCTTCTGTGTAGTTTTTATTTGTAGACATTCTTTTTCCCAATATAGGCCTCTTAGCGCTCAGAATGTCCAATTGCAGTTTCTACAAAAGAGTGTTTCAGATCGGCTCAATCAAAAGTAAGGTTCAATTCTGTTAGTTGAATGCACAGAACAGAAAGAAGTTTCATACAATGCTTCTGTGTAGTTTATATTTGAACATATTCTTTTTTCCACTATTACCCACTTAGCGCTACGAATGTCCAGTTGCATTTTCTACAGACAGAGTGTTTCAAAACTGCTCAATCAAAAGTATGGTTTAACTCTGTTAGCTGAATGCTCAGATCAGAAAGAAGTTTCACAGAATGCTTCTGTGTAGTTTATATTTGAATATATTCCTTTTTCCACTACTACGCTCTTAGCGCTCGAAATGTCCAGTTGCATTTTCTACAGAAAGAGTGTTCAGATCTGCTCAATCAAAAGTATGGTTTAACTCTGTTAGCTGAATGCACAGATCAGAAAGAAGTTTCACCGAATGATTCTGGGTAGTTTATATTTGAAGACATTCCTTTTTCCACTATTACCCTCTTAGAGCTCCGAATCTCCACTTGCATTTTCTACAAAAAGAGTTTTTCATAACTGCTCAATCAAAAATAAGTTTTATCTCTGTTAACTGAATTTACAGATCAGAAATAAGTTTCACAGAATGCATCTGTGTAGTTTTTATTTGAAGATATTCTTTTTCCCAATGTAGGCCTCTTAGCGCTTAGCATGTCCAATTGCAGTTTCTACAGAAAGAGTGTTTCAGAACGGCTCAATCAAAAGTAAGGTTCAACTCTGTTAGTTGAATGCACAGAACAGAAAGAATTTTCACAGAATGCTACTGTGTAGTTTATATTTGAATATATTCCTTTTTCCACTATTACCCTCTTAGCGCTCCGAATGTCCACTTGCATTTTCTACAGAAAGAGTTTTCAGAACTGCGCAATCAAAAGTATGGTTTAACTCTGTTAGCTTAATGAACATATCAGAAATAAGTTTCACACAATGCTTCTGTGTAGTTTTTATTTGAAGATATTATTTTTCCCAATAGAGGCCTCTTAGCGCTCAGAATGTCCAATTGCAGTTTTTACAGAAAGAGTGTTTCAGAAAGGCTCAATCAAAAGTAAGGTTCAACTCTGTTAGTTGAATGCACAGAACAGAAAGACGTTTCAAACAATGCTTCTGTGTAGTTTATATTTGAACATATTCTTTTTTCCACTATTACCCACTTAGCGCTACGAATGTCCAGTTGCATTTTCTACAGACAGAGTGTTTCAAAACTGCTCAATAAAAAGTATGGTTTAACTCTGTTAGCTGAATGCTCAGATCAGAAAGAAGTTTCACAGAATGCTTCTGTGTAGTTTATATTTGAATATATTCCTTTTTCCACTACTACTCTCTTAGCGCTCCAAATGTCCAGTTGCATTTTCTACAGAAAGAGTGTTCAGATCTGCTCAATCAAAGGTATGGTTTAACTCTGTTAGCTTAATGCACAGATCAGAAAGAAGTTTCACAGAATGATTCTGTGTAGTTTATATTTGGAGACATTAATTTTTCCACTATTACCCTCTTAGCGCTCCGAATCTCCACTTGCATTTTCTACAGAAAGAGTGTTTCAGAACGGCTCAATCAAAACTAAGGTTCAACTCTTTTAGTTGAACAAAGAGAACAGAAAGAAGTTTCACACAATTCTTCTGTGTAGTTTTTATTTGTAGACATTCTTTTTCCCAATATAGGCCTCTTAGCGCTCAGAAAGTCCAATTGCAGTTTCTACAGAAAGAGTGTTTCAGATCGGCTCAATCAAAAGTAAGGTACAACTCTGTTAGTTGAATGCACAGAACAGAAAGAAGTTTCATACAATGCTTCTGTGTAGTTTATATTTGAACATATTCTTTTTTCCACTATTACCCACTTAGGGCTACGAATGTCCAGTTGCATTTTCTACAGACAGAGTGTTTCAAAACTGCTCAATCAAAAGTATGGTTTAACTCTGTTAGCTGAATGCTCAGATCAGAAAGAAGTTTCACAGAATGCTTCTGTGTAGTTTATATTTGAATATATTCCTTTTTCCACTACTACGCTCTTAGCGCTCGAAATGTCCAGTTGCAGTTTCTACAGAAAGAGTGTTTCAGAACGGCTCAATCAAAAGTAAGGTTCAACTCTGTTAGTTGAATGCACAGAACAGAAAGAATTTTCACAGAATGCTACTGTGTAGTTTATATTTGAATATATTCCTTTTTTTACTATTACCCTCTTAGCGCTCCGAATGTCCACTTGCATTTTCTACAGAAAGAGTTTTCAGAACTGCGCAATCAAAAGTATGGTTTAACTCTGTTAGCTTAATGAACATATCAGAAATAAGTTTCACACAATTCTTCTGTGTAGTTTTTATTTGAAGATATTATTTTTCCCAATAGAGGCCTCTTAGCGCTCAGAATGTCCAATTGCAGTTTCTACAGAAAGAGTGTTTCAGAAAGGCTCAATCAAAAGTAAGGTTCAACTCTGTTAGTTGAATGCACAGAACAGAAAGAAGTTTCAAACAATGCTTCTGTGTAGTTTATATTTGAACATATTCTTTTTTCCACTATTACCCACTTAGCGCTACGAATGTCCAGTTGCATTTTCTACAGACAGAGTGTTTCAAAACTGCTCAATCAAAAGTATGGTTTAACTCTGTTAGCTGAATGCTCAGATCAGAAAGAAGTTTCACAGAATGCTTCTGTGTAGTTTATATTTGAATATATTCCTTTTTCCACTACTACTCTCTTAGCGCTCCAAATGTCCAGTTGCATTTTCTACAGAAAGAGTGTTCAGATCTGCTCAATCAAAGGTATGGTTTAACTCTGTTAGCTGAATGCACAGATCAGAAAGAAGTTTCACAGAATGATTCTGTGTAGTTTATATTTGGAGACATTCCTTTTTCCACTATTACCCTCTTAGCGATCCGAATCTCCACTTGCATTTTCTACAGAAAGAGTGTTTCAGAACCGCTCAATCAAAACTAAGGTTCAACTCTTTTAGTTGAACAAACAGAACAGAAAGAAGTTTCACACAATTCTTCTGTGTAGTTTTTATTTGTAGACATTCTTTTTCCCAATATAGGCCTCTTAGCGCTCAGAATGTCCAATTGCAGTTTCTACAGAAAGAGTGTTTCAGATCGGCTCAATCAAAAGTAAGGTTCAACTCTGTTAGTTGAATGCACAGAACAGAAAGAAGTTTCATACAATGCTTCTGTGTAGTTTATATTTGAACATATTCTTTTTTCCACTATTACCCACTTAGCGCTACGAATGTCCAGTTGCATTTTCTACAGACAGAGTGTTTCAAAACTGCTCAATCAAAAGTATGGTTTAACTCTGTTAGCTGAATGCTCAGATCAGAAAGAAGTTTCACAGAATTCTTCTGTGTAGTTTATATTTGAATATATTCCTTTTTCCACTACTACGCTCTTAGCGCTCTAAATGTCCAGTTGCATTTTCTACAGAAAGAGTGTTCAGATCTGCTCAATCAAAAGTATGGTTTAACTCTGTTAGCTGAATGCACAGATCAGAAAGAAGTTTCACCGAATGATTCTGTGTAGTTTATATTTGAAGACATTCCTTTTTCCACTATTACCCTCTTAGCGCTCCGAATCTCCACTTGCATTTTCTACAAAAAGAGTGTTTCATAACTGCTCAATCAAAAATATGTTTTATCTCTGTTAACTGAATTTACAGATCAGAAATAAGTTTCACAGAATGCATCTGTGTAGTTTTTATTTGAAGATATTCTTTTTCCCAATGTAGGCCTCTTAGCGCTTAGCATGTCCAACTGCAGTTTCTACAGAAAGAGTGTTTCAGAACGGCTCAATCAAGAGTAAGGTTCAACTCTGTTAGTTGAATGCACAGAACAGAAAGAATTTTCACAGAATGCTACTGTGTAGTTTATATTTGAATATATTCCTTTTTCCACTATTACCCTCTTAGCGCTCCGAATGTCCACTTGCATTTTCTACAGAAAGAGTGTTCAGAACTGTGCAATCAAAAGTATGGTTTAACTCTGTTAGCTTAATGAACATATCAGAAATAAGTTTCACACAATGCTTCTGTGTAGTTTTTATTTGAAGATATTATTTTTCCCAATAGAGGCCTCTTAGCGCTCAGAATGTCCAATTGCAGTTTCTACAGAAAGAGTGTTTCAGAAAGGCTCAATCAAAAGTAAGGTTCAACTCTGTTAGTTGAATGCACAGAACAGAAAGAAGTTTCATACAATGCTTCTGTGTAGTTTATATTTGAACATATTCTTTTTTCCACTATTACCCACTTAGCGCTACGAATGTCCAGTTGCATTTTCTACAGACAGAGTGTTTCAAAACTGCTCAATCAAATGTATGGTTTAACTCTGTTAGCTGAATGCTCAGATCAGAAAGAAGTTTCACAGAATGCTTCTGTGTAGTTTATATTTGAATATATTCCTTTTTCCACTACTACTCTCTTAGCGCTCCAAATGTCCAGTTGCATTTTCTACAGAAAGAGAGTTCAGATCTGCTCAATCAAAAGTATGGATTAACTCTGTTAGCTGAATGCACAGATCAGAAAGAAGTTTCACAGAATGATTCTGTGTAGTTTATATTTGGATACATTCCTTTTTCCACTATTACCCACTTAGCGCTCCGAATCTCCACTTGCATTTTCTACAGAAAGAGTGTTTCAGAACGGCTCAATCAAAACTAAGGTTCAACTCTTTTAGTTGAACAAACAGAACAGAAAGAAGTTTCACACAATTCTTCTGTGTAGTTTTTATTTGTAGACATTCTTTTTCCCAATATAGGCCTCTTAGCGCTCAGAATGTCCAATTGCAGTTTCTACAGAAAGAGTGTTTCAGAACGGCTCAATCAAAAGTAAGGTTCAACTCTGTTAGTTGAATGCACAGAACACAAAGAAGTTTCATACAATGCTTCTGTGTAGTTCATATTTGAACATATTCTTTTTTCCACTATTACCCACTTAGCGCTACGAATGTCCAGTTGCATTTCCTACAGACAGAGTGTTTCAAAACTGCTCAATCAAAAGTATGGTTTAACTCTGTTAGCTGAATGCACAGATCAGAAAGAAGTTTCACCGAATGATTCTGTGTATTTTATATTTGAAGACATTCCTTTTTCCACTATTACCCTCTTAGCGCTCCGAATCTCCACTTGCATTTTCTACAAAAAGAGTGTTTCATAACTGCTCAATCAAAAATATGTTTTATCTCTGTTAACTGAATTTACAGATCAGAAATAAGTTTCACAGAATGCATCTGTGTAGTTTTTATTTGAAGATATTCTTTTTCCCAATGTAGGCCTCTTAGCGCTTAGCATGTCCAATTGCAGTTTCTACAGAAAGAGTGTTTCAGAACGGCTCAATCAAAAGTAAGGTTCAACTCTGTTAGTTGAATGCACAGAACAGAAAGAATTTACACAGAATGCTACTGTGTAGTTTATATTTGAATATATTCCTTTTTCCACTATTACCCTCTTAGCGCTCCGAATGTCCACTTGCATTTTCTACAGAAAGAGTGTTCAGAACTGCGCAATCAAAAGTATGGTTTAACTCTGTTAGCTTAATGAACATATCAGAAATAAGTTTCACACAATGCTTCTGTGTAGTTTTTATTTGAAGATATTATTTTTCCCAATAGAGGCCTCTTAGCGCTCAGAATGTCCAATTGCAGTTTCTACAGAAAGAGTGTTTCAGAAAGGCTCAATCAAAAGTAAGGTTCAACTCTGTTAGTTGAATGCACAGAACAGAAAGAAGTTTCATACAATGCTTCTGTGTAGTTTATATTTGAACATATTCTTTTTTCCACTATTACCTACTTAGCGCTACGAATGTCCAGTTGCATTTTCTACAGACAGAGTGTTTCAAAACTGCTCAATCAAAAGTATGGTTTAACTCTGTTAGCTGAATGCTCAGATCAGAAAGAAGTTTCACAGAATGCTTCTGTGTAGTTTATATTTGAATATATTCCTTTTTCCACTTCTAATCTCTTAGCGCTCCAAATGTCCAGTTGCATTTTCTACAGAAAGAGTGTTCAGATCTGCTCAATCAAAAGTATGGTGTAACTCTGTTAGCTGAATGCACAGATCAGAAAGAAGTTTCACAGAATGATTCTGTGTAGTTTATATTTGGAGACATTCCTTTTTCCACTATTACCCTCTTAGCTCTCCGAATCTCCACTTGCATTTTCTACAGAAAGTGTGTTTCAGAACGGCTCAATCAAAAGTAAGGTTCAACTCTTTTAGTTGAACAAACAGAACAGAAAGATGTTTCACACAATTCTTCTGTGTAGTTTTTATTTGTAGACATTCTTTTTCCCAATATAGGCCTCTTAGCGCTCAGAATGTCCAATTGCAGTTTCTACAGAAAGAGTGTTTCCGAACGGCTCAATCAAAAGTAAGGTTCAACTCTGTTAGTTGAATGCACAGAACAGAAAGAAGTTTCATACAATGCTTCTGTGTAGTTTATATTTGAACATATTCTTTTTTCCACTATTACCCACTTAGCGCTACGAATGTCCAGTTGCATTTTCTACAGACAGAGTGTTTCAAAACTGCTCAATCAAAAGTATGGTTTAACTCTGTTAGCTGAATGCTCAGATCACAAAGAAGTTTCACAGAATGCTTCTGTGTAGTTTATATTTGAATATATTCCTTTTTCCACTACTACGCTCTTAGCGCTCTAAATGTCCAGTTGCATTTTCTACAGAAAGAGTGTTCAGATCTGCTCAATCAAAAGTATGGTTTAACTCTGTTAGCTGAATGCACAGATCAGAAAGAAGTTTCACCGAATGATTCTGTGTAGTTTATATTTGAAGACATTCCTTTTTCCACTATTACCCTCTTAGCGCTCCGAATCTCCACTTGCATTTTCTACAAAAAGAGTGTTTCATAACTGCTCAATCAAAAATATGTTTTATCTCTGTTAACTGAATTTACAGATCAGAAATAAGTTTCACAGAATGCATCTGTGTAGTTTTTATTTGAAGATATTCTTTTTCCCAATGTAGGCCTCTTAGCGCTTAGCATGTCCAATTGCAGTTTCTACAGAAAGAGTGTTTCAGAACGGCTCAATCAAAAGTAAGGTTCAACTCTGTTAGTTGAATGCACAGAACAGAAAGAATTTTCACAGAATGCTACTGTGTAGTTTATATTTGAATATATTCCTTTTTCCACTATTACCCTCTTAGCGCTCCGAATGTCCACTTGCATTTTCTACAGAAAGAGTGTTCAGAACTGCGCAATCAAAAGTATGGTTTAACTCTGTTAGCTTAATGAACATATCAGAAATAAGTTTCACACAATGCTTCTGTGTAGTTTTTATTTGAAGATATTATTTTTCCCAATATAGGCCTCTTAGCGCTCAGAATGTCCAATTGCAGTTTCTACATAAAGAGTGTTTCAGAAAGGCTCAATCAAACGTAAGGTTCAACTCTGTTAGTTGAATGCACAGAACAGAAAGTAGTTTCATACAATGCTTCTGTGTAGTTTATATTTGAACATATTCTTTTTTCCACTATTACCCACTTAGCGCTACGAATGTCCAGTTGCATTTTCTACAGACAGAGTGTTTCAAAACTGCTCAATCAAAAGTATGGTTTAACTGTGTTAGCTGAATGCACAGATCAGAAAGAAGTTTCACAGAATGCTTCTGTGTAGTTTATATTTGAATATATTCCTTTTTCCACTACTACTCTCTTAACGCTCCAAATGTCCAGTTGCATTTTCTACAGAAAGAGTGTTCAGATCTGCTCAATCAAAAGTATGGTTTAACTCTGTTAGCTGAATGCACAGATCAGAAAGAAGTTTCACAGAATGATTCTGTGTAGTTTATATTTGGAGACATTCCTTTTTCCACTATTACCCTCTTAGCGCTCCGAATCTCCACTTGCATTTTCTATAGAAAGTGTGTTTCAGAACGGCTCAATCAAAACTAAGGTTCAACTCTTTTAGTTGAACAAACAGAACAGAAAGAAGTTTCACACAATTCTTCTGTGTAGTTTTTATTTGTAGACATTCTTTTTCCCAATATAGGCCTCTTAGCGCTCAGAATGTCCAATTGCAGTTTCTACAGAAAGAGTGTTTCAGAACGGCTAAATCAAAAGTAAGGTTGAACTCTGTTAGTTGAATGCACAGAACAGAAAGAAGTTTCATACAATGCTTCTGTGTAGTTTATATTTGAACATATTCTTTTTTCCACTATTACCCACTTAGCGCTAAGAATGTCCAGTTGCATTTTCTACAGACAGAGTGTTTCAAAACTGCTCAATCAAAAGTATGGTTTAACTCTGTTAGCTGAATGCTCAGATCACAAAGAAGTTTCACAGAATGCTTCTGTGTAGTTTATATTTGAATATATTCCTTTTTCCACTACTACGCTCTTAGCGCTCGAAATGTCCAGTTGCATTTTCTACAGAAAGAGTGTTCAGATCTGCTCAATCAAATGTATGGTTTAACTCTGTTAGCTGAATGCACAGATCAGAAAGAAGTTTCACCGAATGATTCTGTGTAGTTTATATTTGAAGACATTCCTTTTTCCACTATTACCCTCTTAGCGCTCCGAATCTCCACTTGCATTTTCTACAAAAAGATTGTTTCATAACTGCTCAATCAAAAATATGTTTTATCTCTGTTAACTGAATTTACAGATCAGAAATAAGTTTCACAGAATGCATCTGTGTAGTTTTTATTTGAAGATATTCTTTTTCCCAATGTAGGCCTCTTAGCGCTTAGCATGTCCAATTGCAGTTTCTACAGAAAGAGTGTTTCAGAACGGCTCAATCAAAAGTAAGGTTCAACTCTGTTAGTTGAATGCACAGAACAGAAAGAATTTTCACAGAATGCTACTGTGTAGTTTATATTTGAATATATTCCTTTTTCCACTATTACCCTCTTAGCGCTCCGAATGTCCACTTGCATTTTCTACAGAAAGAGTGTTCAGAACTGTGCAATCAAAAGTATGGTTTAACTCTGTTAGCTTAATGAACATATCAGAAATAAGTTTCACACAATGCTTCTGTGTAGTTTTTATTTGAAGATATTATTTTTCCCAATAGAGGCCTCTTAGTGCTCAGAATGTCCAATTGCAGTTTCTACAGAAAGAGTGTTTCAGAAAGGCTCAATCAAAAGTAAGGTTCAACTCTGTTAGTTGAATGCACAGAACAGAAAGAAGTTTCATACAATGCTTCTGTGTAGTTTATATTTGAACATATTCTTTTTTCCACTATTACCTACTTAGCGCTACGAATGTCCAGTTGCATTTTCTACAGACAGAGTGTTTCAAAACTGCTCAATCAAAAGTATGGTTTAACTCTGTTAGCTGAATGCTCAGATCAGAAAGAAGTTTCACAGAATGCTTCTGTGTAGTTTATATTTGAATATATTCCTTTTTCCACTTCTACTCTCTTAGCGCTCCAAATGTCCAGTTGCATTTTCTACAGAAAGAGTGTTCAGATCTGCTCAATCAAAAGTATGTTTTAACTCTGTTAGCTGAATGCACAGATCAGAAAGAAGTTTCACAGAATGATTCTGTGTAGTTTATATTTGGAGACATTCCTTTTTCCACTATTACCCTCTTAGCTCTCCGAATCTCCACTTGCATTTTCTACAGAAAGTGTGTTTCAGAACGGCTCAATCAAAAGTAAGGTTCAACTCTTTTAGTTGAACAAACAGAACAGAAAGAAGTTTCACACAATTCTTCTGTGTAGTTTTTATTTGTAGACATTTTTTTCCCAATATAGGCCTCTTAGCGCTCAGAATGTCCAATTGCAGTTTCTACAGAAAGAGTGTTTACGAACGGCTCAATCAAAAGTAAGGTTCAACTCTGTTAGTTGAATGCACAGAACAGAAAGAAGTTTCATACAATGCTTCTGTGTAGTTTATATTTGAACATATTCTTTTTTCCACTATTACCCACTTAGCGCTACGAATGTCCAGTTGCATTTTCTACAGACAGAGTGTTTCAAAACTGCTCAATCAAAAGTATGTTTTAACTCTGTTAGCTGAATGCTCAGATCAGAAAGAAGTTTCACAGAATGCTTCTGTGTAGTTTATATTTGAATATATTCCTTTTTCCACTACTACGCTCTTAGCGCTCGAAATGTCCAGTTGCATTTTCTACAGAAAGAGTGTTCAGATCTACTCAATCAAAAGTATGGTTTAACTCTGTTAGCTGAATGCACAGATCAGAAAGAAGTTTCACCGAATGATTCTGTGTAGTTTATATTTGAAGACATTCCTTTTTCCACTATTACCCTCTTAGCGCTCCGAATCTCCACTTGCATTTTCTACAAAAAGAGTGTTTCATAACTGCTCAATCAAAAATATGTTTTATCTCTGTTAACTGAATTTACAGATCAGAAATAAGTTTCACAGAATGCATCTGTGTAGTTTTTATTTGAAGATATTCTTTTTCCCAATGTAGGCCTCTTAGCGCTTAGCATGTCCAATTGCAGTTTCTACAGAAAGAGTGTTTCAGAACGGCTCAATCAAAAGTAAGGTTCAACTCTGTTAGTTGAATGCACAGAACAGAAAGAATTTTCACAGAATGCTACTGTGTAGTTTATATTTGAATATATTCCTTTTTCCACTATTACCCTCTTAGCGCTCCGAATGTCCACTTGCATTTTCTACAGAAAGAGTGTTCAGAACTGCGCAATCAAAAGTATGGTTTAACTCTGTTAGCTTAATGAACATATCAGAAATAAGTTTCACACAATGCTTTTGTGTAGTTTTTATTTGAAGATATTATTTTTCCCAATATAGGCCTCTTAGCGCTCAGAATGTCCAATTGCAGTTTCTACAGAAAGAGTGTTTCAGAAAGGCTCAATCAAAAGTAAGGTTCAACTCTGTTAGTTGAATGCACAGAACAGAAAGGTGTTTCATACAATGCTTCTGTGTAGTTTATATTTGAACATATTCTTTTTTCCACTATTACCCACTTAGCGCTACGAGTGTCCAGTTGCATTTTCTACAGACAGAGTGTTTCAAAACTGCTCAATCAAAAGTATGGTTTAACTCTGTTAGCTGAATGCTCAGATCAGAAAGAAGTTTCACAGAATGCTTCTGTGTAGTTTATATTTGAATATGTTCCTTTTTCTACTACTACTCTCTTAGCGCTCCAAATGTCCAGTTGCATTTTCTACAGAAAGAGTGTTCAGATCTGCTCAATCAAAAGTATGGTTTAACTCTGTTAGCTGAATGCACAGATCAGAAAGAAGTTTCACAGAATGATTCTGTGTAGTTTATATTTGGAGACATTCCTTTTTCCACTATTAACCTCTTAGCTCTCCGAATCTCCACTTGCATTTTCTACAGAAAGTGTGTTTCAGAACGGCTCAATCAAAACTAAGGTTCAACTCTTTTAGTTGAACAAACAGAACAGAAAGAAGTTTCACACAATTCTTCTGTGTAGTTTTTATTTGTAGACATACTTTTTCCCAATATAGGCCTCTTAGCGCTCAGAATGTCCAATTGCAGTTTCTACAGAAAGAGTGTTTCAGAACGGCTCAATCAAAAGTAAGGTTCAACTCTGTTAGTTGAATGCACAGAACAGAAAGAAGTTTCATACAATGCTTCTGTGTAGTTTTTATTTGAACATATTCTTTTTTCCACTATTACCCACTTAGCGCTACGAATGTCCAGTTGCATTTTCTACAGACAGAGTGTTTCAAAACTGCTCAATCAAAAGTATGGTTTAACTCTGTTAGGTGAATGCTCAGATCAGAAAGAAGTTTCACAGAATGCTTCTGTGTAGTTTATATTTGAATATATTACTTTTTCCACTACTACGCTCTTAGCGCTCGAAATGTCCAGTTGCATTTTCTACAGAAAGAGTGTTCAGATCTGCTCAATCAAAAGTATGGTTTAACTCTGTTAGCTGAATGCACAGATCAGAAAGAAGTTTCACCGAATGATTCTG
Organism: Symphalangus syndactylus; assembly: GCF_028878055.3. Classification (NCBI taxonomy): domain Eukaryota; kingdom Metazoa; phylum Chordata; class Mammalia; order Primates; family Hylobatidae; genus Symphalangus; species Symphalangus syndactylus. The sequence goes on from NC_072427.2 coordinate 3,063,561, forward strand.
TGTAGTTTATATTTGAAGACATTCCTTTTTCCACTATTACCCTCTTAGCGCTCCGAATCTCCACTTGCATTTTCTACAAAAAGAGTGTTTCATAACTGCTCAATCAAAAATATGTTTTATCTCTGTTAACTGAATTTACAGATCAGAAATAAGTTTCACAGAATGCATCTGTGTAGTTTTTATTTGAAGATATTCTTTTTCCCAATGTAGGCCTCTTAGCGCTTAGCATGTCCAATTGCAGTTTCTACAGAAAGAGTGTTTCAGAACGGCTCAATCAAAAGTAAGGTTCAACTCTGTTAGTTGAATGCACAGAACAGAAAGAATTTTCACAGAATGCTACTGTGTAGTTTATATTTGAATATTTTCCTTTTTCCACTATTACCCTCTTAGCGCTCCGAATGTCCACTTGCATTTTCTACAGAAAGAGTGTTCAGAACTGCGCAATCAAAAGTATGGTTTAACTCTGTTAGCTTAATGAACATATGAGAAATAAGTTTCACACAATGCTTCTGTGTAGTTTTTATTTGAAGATATTTTTTTTCCCAATATAGGCCTCTTAGCGCTCAGAATGTCCAATTGCAGTTTCTACAGAAAGAGTGTTTCAGAAAGGCTCAATCAAAAGTAAGGTTCAACTCTGTTAGTTGAATGCACAGAACAGAAAGAAGTTTCATACAATGCTTCTGTGTAGTTTATATTTGAACATATTCTTTTTTCCACTATTACCCACTTAGCGCTACGAATGTCCAGTTGCATTTTCTACAGACAGAGTGTTTCAAAACTGCTCAATCAAAAGTATGGTTTAACTCTGTTAGCTGAATGCTCAGATCAGAAAGAAGTTTCACAGAATGCTTCTGTGTAGTTTATATTTGAATATATTCCTTTTTCCACTACTAGTCTCTTAGCGCTCCAAATGTCCAGTTGCATTTTCTACAGAAAGAGTGTGAAGATCTGCTCAATCAAAAGTATGGTTTAACTCTGTTAGCTGAATGCACAGATCAGAAAGAAGTTTCACAGAATGATTCTGTGTAGTTTATATTTGGAGACATTCCTTTTTCCACTATTACCCTCTTAGCGCTCCGAATCTCCACTTGCATTTTCTACAAAAAGAGTGTTTCATAACTGCTCAATCAAAAATATGTTTTATCTCTGTTAACTGAATTTACAGATCAGAAATAAGTTTCACAGAATGCATCTGTGTAGTTTTTATTTGAAGATATTCTTTTTCCCAATGTAGGCCTCTTAGCGCTTAGCATGTCCAATTGCAGTTTCTACAGAAAGAGTGTTTCAGAACGGCTCAATCAAAAGTAAGGTTCAACTCTGTTAGTTGAATGCACAGAAAAGAAAGAATTTTCACAGAATGCTACTGTGTAGTTTATATTTGAATATATTCCTTTTTCCACTATTACCCTCTTAGCGCTCCGAATGTCCACTTGCATTTTCTACAGAAAGAGTGTTCAGAACTGCGCAATCAAAAGTATGGTTTAACTCTGTTAGCTTAATGAACATATCAGAAATAAGTTTCACACAATGCTTCTGTGTAGTTTTTATTTGAAGATATTATTTTTCCTAATAGAGGCCTCTTAGCGCTAAGAATGTCCAATTGCAGTTTCTACAGAAAGAGTGTTTCAGAAAGGCTCAATCAAAAGTAAGGTTCAACTCTGTTAGTTGAATGCACAGAACAGAAAGAAGTTTCATACAATGCTTCTGTGTAGTTTATATTTGAACATATTCTTTTTTCCACTATTACCTACTTAGCGCTACGAATGTCCAGTTGCATTTTCTACAGACAGAGTGTTTCAAAACTGCTCAATCAAAAGTATGGTTTAATTCTGTTAGCTGAATGCTCAGATCAGAAAGAAGTTTCACAGAATGCTTCTGTGTAGTTTATATTTGAATATATTCCTTTTTCCACTATTACTCTCTTAGCGCTCCAAATGTCCAGTTGCATTTTCTACAGAAAGAGTGTTCAGATCTGCTCAATCAAAAGTATGGTTTAACTCTGTTAGCTGAATGCACAGATCAGAAAGAAGTTTCACAGAATGATTCTGTGTAGTTTATATTTGGAGACATTCCTTTTTCCACTATTACCCTCTTAGCTCTCCGAATCTCCACTTGCATTTTCTACAGAAAGTGTGTTTCAGAACGGCTCAATCAAAACTAAGGTTCAACTCTTTTAGTTGAACAAACAGAACAGAGAGAAGTTTCACACAATTCTTCTGTGTAGTTTTTATTTGTAGACATTCTTTTTCCCAATATAGGCCTCTTAGCGCTCAGAATGTCCAATTGCAGTTTCTACAGAAAGAGTGTTTCAGAACGGCTCAATCAAAAGTAAGGTTCAACTCTGTTAGTTGAATGCACAGAACAGAAAGAAGTTTCATACAATGCTTCTGTGTAGTTTATATTTGAACATATTCTTTTTTCCACTATTACCCACTTAGCGCTACGAATGTCCAGTTGCATTTTCTACAGACAGAATGTTTCAAAACTGCTCAATCAAAAGTATGGTTTAACTCTGTTAGCTGAATGCTCAGATCAGAAAGAAGTTTCACAGAATGCTTCTGTGTATTTTATATTTGAATATATTCCTTTTTCCACTACTACGCTCTTAGCGCTCGAAATGTCCAGTTGCATTTTCTACAGAAAGAGTGTACAGATCTGCTCAATCAAAAGTATGGTTTAACTCTGTTAGCTGAATGCACAGATCAGAAAGAAGTTTCACCGAATGATTCTGTGTAGTTTATATTTGAAGACATTCCTTTTTCCACTATTACCCACTTAGCGCTCCGAATCTCCACTTGCATTTTCTACAAAAAGAGTGTTTCATAACTGCTCAATCAAAAATATGTTTTATCTCTGTTAACTGAATTTACAGATCAGAAATAAGTTTCACAGAATGCATCTGTGTAGTTTTTATTTGAAGATATTCTTTTTCCCAATGTAGGCCTCTTAGCGCTTAGCATGTCCAATTGCAGTTTCTACAGAAAGAGTGTTTCAGAACGGCTCAATCAAAAGTAAGGTTCAACTCTGTTAGTTGAATGCACAGAACAGAAAGAATTTTCACAGAATGCTACTGTGTAGTTTATATTTGAATATATTCCTTTTTCCACTATTACCCTCTTAGCGCTCCGAATGTCCACTTGCATTTTCTACAGAAAGAGTGTTCAGAACTGCGCAATCAAAAGTATGGTTTAACTCTGTTAGCTTAATGAACATATCAGAAATAAGTTTCACACAATGCTTCTGTGTAGTTTTTATTTGAAGATATTATTTTTCCTAATAGAGGCCTCTTAGCGCTAAGAATGTCCAATTGCAGTTTCTACAGAAAGAGTGTTTCAGAAAGGCTCAATCAAAAGTAAGGTTCAACTCTGTTAGTTGAATGCACAGAACAGAAAGAAGTTTCATACAATGCTTCTGTGTAGTTTATATTTGAACATATTCTTTTTTCCACTATTACCTACTTAGCGCTACGAATGTCCAGTTGCATTTTCTACAGACAGAGTGTTTCAAAACTGCTCAATCAAAAGTATGGTTTAACTCTGTTAGCTGAATGCTCAGATCAGAAAGAAGTTTCACAGAATGCTTCTGTGTAGTTTATATTTGAATATATTCCTTTTTCCACTATTACTCTCTTAGCGCTCCGAATGTCCACTTGCATTTTCTACAGAAAGAGTTTTCAGAACTGCGCAATCAAAAGTATGGTTTAACTCTGTTAGCTTAATGAACATATCAGAAATAAGTTTCACACAATGCTTCTGTGTAGTTTTTATTTGAAGATATTATTTTTCCCAATATAGGCCTCTTAGCGCTCAGAATGTCCAATTGCAGTTTCTACAGAAAGAGTGTTTCAGAAAGGCTCAATCAAAAGTAAGGTTCAACTCTGTTAGTTGAATGCACAGAACAGAAAGGAGTTTCATACAATGCTTATGTGTAGTTTATATTTGAACATATTCTTTTTTCCACTATTACCTACTTAGTGCTACGAATGTCCAGTTGCATTTTCTACAGACAGAGTGTTTCAAAACTGCTCAATCAAAAGTATGGTTTAACTCTGTTAGCTGAATGCTCAGATCAGAAAGAAGTTTCACAGAATGCTTCTGTGTAGTTTATATTTGAATATATTCCTTTTTCCACTACTACTCTCTTAGCGCTCCAAATGTCCAGTTGCATTTTCTACAGAAAGAGTGTTCAGATCTGCTCAATCAAAAGTATGGTTTAACTCTGTTAGCTGAATGCACAGATCAGAAAGAAGTTTCACAGAATGATTCTGTGTAGTTTATATTTGGAGACATTCCTTTTTCCACTATTACCCTCTTATCTCTCCGAATCTCCACTTGCATTTTCTACAGAAAGTGTGTTTCAGAACGGCTCAATCAAAACTAATGTTCAACTCTTTTAGTTGAACAAACAGAACAGAAAGAAGTTTCACACAATTCTTCTGTGTAGTTTTTATTTGTAGACATTCTTTTTCCCAATATAGGCCTCTTAGCGCTCAGAATGTCCAATTGCAGTTTCTACAGAAAGAGTGTTTCAGAACGGCTCAATCAAAAGTAAGGTTCAACTCTGTTAGTTGAATGCACAGAACAGAAAGAAGTTTCATACAATGCTTCTGTGTAGTTTATATTTGAACATATTCTTTTTTGCACTATTACCCACTTAGCGCTACGAATGTCCATTTGCATTTTCTACAGAGAGAGTGTTTCAAAACTGCTCAGTCAAAAGTATGGTTTAACTCTGTTAGCTGAATGCTCAGATCAGAAAGAAGTTTCACAGAATGCTTCTGTGTAGTTTATATTTGAATATATTCCTTTTTCCACTACTACGCTCTTAGCGCTCGAAATGTCCAGTTGCATTTTCTACAGAAAGAGTGTTCAGATCTGCTCAATCAAAAGTATGGTTTAATTCTGTTAGCTGAATGCACAGATCAGAAAGAAGTTTCACCGAATGATTCTGTGTAGTTTATATTTGAAGACATTCCTTTTTCCACTATTACCCTCTTAGCGCTCCGAATCTCCACTTGCATTTTCTACAAAAAGAGTGTTTCATAACTGCTCAATCAAAAATATGTTTTATCTCTGTTAACTGAATTTACAGATCAGAAATAAGTTTCACAGAATGCATCTGTGTAGTTTTTATTTGAAGATATTCTTTTTCCCAATGTAGGCCTCTTAGCGCTTAGCATGTCCAATTGCAGTTTCTACAGAAAGAGTGTTTCAGAACGGCTCAATCAAAAGTAAGGTTCAACTCTGTTAGTTGAATGCACAGAACAGAAAGAATTTTCACAGAATGCTACTGTGTAGTTTATATTTGAATATATTCCTTTTTCCACTATTACCCTCTTAGCGCTCCGAATGTCCACTTGCATTTTCTACAGAAAGAGTGTTCAGAACTGCGCAATCAAAAGTATGGTTTAACTCTGTTAGCTTAATGAACATATCAGAAATAAGTTTCACACAATGCTTCTGTGTAGTTTTTATTTGAAGATATTATTTTTCCCAATATAGGCCTCTTAGCGCTCAGAATGTCCAATTGCAGTTTCTACAGAAAGAGTGTTTCAGAAAGGCTCAATCAAAAGTAAGGTTCAACTCTGTTAGTTGAATGCACAGAACAGAAAGAAGTTTCATACAATGCTTCTGTGTAGTTTATATTTGAACATATTCTTTTTTCCACTATTACCCACTTAGCGCTACGAATGTCCAGTTGCATTTTCTACAGACAGAGTGTTTCAAAACTGCTCAATCAAAAGTATGGTTTAACTCTGTTAGCTGAATGCTCAGATCAGAAAGAAGTTTCACAGAATGCTTCTGTGTAGTTTATATTTGAATATATTCCTTTTTCCACTACTACTCTCTTAGCGCTCCAATTGTCCAGTTGCATTTTCTACAGAAAGAGTGTTCAGATCTGCTCAATCAAAAGTATGGTTTAACTCTGTTAGCTGAATGCACAGATCAGAAAGAAGTTTCACAGAATGATTCTGTGTAGTTTATATTTGGAGACATTCCTTTTTCCACTATTACCCTCTTAGCGCTCCGAAACTCCACTTGCATTTTCTACAAAAAGAGTGTTTCATAACTGCTCAATCAAAAATATGTTTTATCTCTGTTAACTGAATTTACAGATCAGAAATAAGTTTCACAGAATGCATCTGTGTAGTTTTTATTTGAAGATATTCTTTTTCCCAATGTAGGCCTCTTAGCGCTTAGCATGTCCAATTGCAGTTTCTACAGAAAGAGTGTTTCAGAACGGCTCAATCAAAAGTAAGGTTCAACTCTGTTAGTTGAATGAACAGAACAGAAAGAATTTTCACACAATGCTACTGTGTAGTTTATATTTGAATATATTCCTTTTTCCACTATTACCCTCTTAGCGCTCCGAATGTCCACTTGCATTTTCTACAGAAAGTGTTTTCAGAACTGCGCAATCAAAAGTATGGTTTAACTCTGTTAGCTTAATGAACATATCAGAAATAAGTTTCACACAATGCTTCTGTGTAGTTTTTATTTGAAGATTTTATTTTTCCCAATAGAGGCCTCTTACCGCTCAGAATGTCCAATTGCAGTTTCTACAGAAAGAGTGTTTCAGAAAGACTCAATCAAAAGTAAGGTTCAACTCTGTTAGTTGAATGCACAGAACAGAAAGAAGTTTCATACAATGCTTCTGTGTAGTTTATATTTGAACATATTCTTTTTTCCACTATTACCCACTTAGCGCTACGAATGTCCAGTTGCATTTTCTACAGACAGAGTGTTTCAAAACTGCTCAATCAAAAGTATGGTTTACCTCTGTTAGCTGAATGCTCAGATCAGAAAGAAGTTTCACAGAATGCTTCTGTGTAGTTTATATTTGAATATATTCCTTTTTCCACTACTACTCTCTTAGCGCTCCAAATGTCCAGTTGCATTTTCTACAGAAAGAGTGTTCAGATCTGCTCAATCAAAAGTATGGTTTAACTCTGTTAGCTGAATGCACAGATCAGAAAGAAGTTTCACAGAATGATTCTGTGTAGTTTATATTTGGAGACATTCCTTTTTCCACTATTACCCTCTTAGCGCTCTGAATCTCCACTTGCATTTTCTACAGAAAGTGTGTTTCAGAACGGCTCAATCAAAACTAAGGTTCAACCCTTTTAGTTGAACAAACAGAACAGAAAGAAGTTTCACACAATTCTTCTGTGTAGTTTTTATTTGTAGACATACTTTTTCCCAATATAGGCCTCTTAGCGCTCAGAATATCCAATTGCAGTTTCTACAGAAAGAGTGTTTCAGAAAGGCTCAATCAAAAGGAAGGTTCAACTCTGTTAGTTGAATGCACAGAACAGAAAGAAGTTTCATACAATGCTTCTGTGTAGTTTATATTTGAACATATTCTTTTTTCCACTATTACCCACTTAGCGCTACGAATGTCCAGTTGCATTTTCTACAGACAGAGTGTTTCAAAACTGCTCAATCAAAAGTATGGTTTAACTCTGTTAGCTGAATGCTCAGATCACAAAGAAGTTTCACAGAATGCTTCTGTGTAGTATATTTGAATATATTCCTTTTTCCACTACTACGCTCTTAGCGCTCCAAATGTCCAGTTGCATTTTCTACAGAAAGAGTGTTCAGATCTGCTCAATCAAAAGTATGGTTTAACTCTGTTAGCTGAATGCACAGATCAGAAAGAAGTTTCACCGAATGATTCTGTGTAGTTTATATTTGAAGACATTCCTTTTTCCACTATTACCCTCTTAGCGCTCCGAATCTCCACTTGCATTTTCTACAAAAAGAGTGTTTCATAACTGCTCAATCAAAAATATGTTTTATCTCTGTTAACTGAATTTACAGATCAGAAATAAGTTTCACAGAATGCATCTGTGTAGTTTTTATTTGAAGATATTCTTTTTCAAAATGTAGGCCTCTTAGCGCTTAGCATGTCCAATTGCAGTTTCTACAGAAAGAGTGTTTCAGAACGGCTAAATCAAAAGTAAGGTTCAACACTGTTAGTTGAATGCACAGAACAGAAAGAATTTTCACAGAATGCTACTGTGTAGTTTATATTTGAATATATTCCTTTTTCCACTATTACCCTCTTAGCGCTCCGAATGTCCACTTGCATTTTCTACAGAAAGAGTGTTCAGAACTGCGCAATCAAAAGTATGGTTTAACTCTGTTAGCTTAATGAACATATCAGAAATAAGTTTCACACAATGCTTCTGTGTAGTTTTTATTTGAAGATATTATTTTTCCCAATATAGGCCTCTTAGCGCTCAGAATGTCCAATTGCAGTTTCTACAGAAAGAGTGTTTCAGAAAGGCTCAATCAAAAGTAAGGTTCAACTCTGTTAGTTGAATGCACAGAACAGAAAGAAGTTTCATACAATGCTTCTGTGTAGTTTATATTTGAACATATTCTTTTTTCCACTATTACCCACTTAGCGCTACGAATGTCCAGTTGCATTTTCTACAGACAGAGTGTTTCAAAACTGCTCAATCAAAAGTATGGTTTAATTCTGTTAGCTGAATGCTGAGATCAGAAAGAAGTTTCACAGAATGCTTCTGTGTAGTTTATATTTGAATATATTCCTTTTTCCAATACTAATCTCTTAGCGCTCCAAATGTCCAGTTGCATTTTCTACAGAAAGAGAGTTCAGATCTGCTCAATCAAAAGTATGGTTTAACTCTGTTAGCTGAATGCACAGATCAGAAAGATGTTTCACCGAATGATTCTGTGTAGTTTATATTTGGAGACATTCCTTTTTCCACTATTACCCTCTTAGCGCTCCGAATCTCCACTTGCATTTTCTACAGAAAGAGTGTTTCAGAACGGCTCAATCAAAACTAAGGTTCAACTCTTTTAGTTGAACAAACAGAACAGAAAGAAGTTTCACACAATTCTTCTGTGTAGTTTTTATTTGTAGACATTCTTTTTCCCAATATAGGCCTCTTAGCGCTCAGAATGTCCAATTGCAGTTTCTACAGAAAGAGTGTTTCAGAACGGCTCAATCAATAGTAAGGTTCAACTCTGTTAGTTCAATGCACAGAACAGAAAGAAGTTTCATACAATGATTCTGTGTAGTTTATATTTGAACATATTCTTTTTTCCACTATTACCCACTTAGCGCTACGAATGTCCAGTTGCATTTTCTACAGACAGAGTGTTTCAAAACTGCTCAATCAAAAGTATGGTTTAACTCTGTTAGCTGAATGCTCAGATCAGAAAGAAGTTTCACAGAATGATTCTGTGTAGTTTATATTTGAATATATTCCTTTTTCCACTACTACTCTCTTAGCGCTCCAAATGTCCAGTTGCATTTTCTACAGAAAGAGTGTTCAGATCTGCTCAATCAAAAGTATGGTTTAACTCTGTTAGCTGAATGCACAGATCAGAAAGAAGTTTCACAGAATGATTCTGTGTAGTTTATATTTGGAGACATTCCTTTTTCCACTATTACCCTCTTAGCTCTCCGAATCTCCACTTGCATTTTCTACAGAAAGAGTGTTTCAGAACGGCTCAATCAAAACTAAGGTTCAACTCTTTTAGTTGAACAAACAGAACAAAAAGAAGTTTCACACAATTCTTCTGTGTAGTTTTTATTTGTAGACATTCTTTTTCCCAATATAGGTCTCTTAGCGCTCAGAATGTCCAATTGCAGTTTCTACAAAAGAGTGTTTCAGAACGGCTCAATCAAAAGTAAGGTTCAACTCTGTTAGTTGAATGCACAGAACAGAAAGAAGTTTCATACAATGCTTCTGTGTAGTTTATATTTGAACATATTCTTTTTTCCACTATTACCCACTTAGCGCTACGAATGTCCAGTTGCATTTCCTACAGACAGAGTGTTTCAAAACTGCTCAATCAAAAGTATGGTTTAACTCTGTTAGCTGAATGCTCAGATCAGAAAGAAGTTTCACAGAATGCTTCTGTGTAGTTTATATTTGAATATATTCCTTTTTCCACTACTACGCTCTTAGCGCTCCAAATGTCCAGTTGCATTTTCTACAGAAAGAGTGTTCAGATCTGCTCAATCAAAAGTATGGTTTAACTCTGTTAGCTGAATGCACAGATCAGAAAGAAGTTTCACCGAATGATTCTGTGTAGTTTATATTTGAAGACATTCCTTTTTCCACTATTACCCTCTTAGCGCTCCGAATCTCCACTTGCATTTTCTACAAAAAGAGTGTTTCATAACTGCTCAATCAAAAATATGTTTTATCTCTGTTAACTGAATTTACAGATCAGAAATAAGTTTCACAGAATGCATCTGTGTAGTTTTTATTTGAAGATATTCTTTTTCAAAATGTAGGCCTCTTAGTGCTTAGCATGTCCAATTGCAGTTTCTACAGAAAGAGTGTTTCAGAACGGCTAAATCAAAAGTAAGGTTCAACTCTGTTAGTTGAATGCACAGAACAGAAAGAATTTTCACAGAATGCTACTGTGTAGTTTATATTTGAATATATTCCTTTTTCCACTATTACCCTCTTAGCGCTCCGAATGTCCACTTGCATTTTCTACAGAAAGAGTGTTCAGAACTGCGCAATCAAAAGTATGGTTTAACTCTGTTAGCTTAATGAACATATCAGAAATAAGTTTCACACAATGCTTCTGTGTAGTTTTTATTTGAAGATATTATTTTTCCCAATATAGGCCTCTTAGCGCTCAGAATGTCCAATTGCAGTTTCTACAGAAAGAGTGTTTCAGAAAGGCTCAATCAAAAGTAAGGTTCAACTCTGTTAGTTGAATGCACAGAACAGAAAGAAGTTTCATACAATGCTTCTGTGTAGTTTATATTTGAACATATTCTTTTTTCCACTATTACCCACTTAGCGCTACGAATGTCCAGTTGCATTTTCTACAGACAGAGTGTTTCAAAACTGCTCAATCAAATGTATGGTTTAATTCTGTTAGCTGAATGCTGAGATCAGAAAGAAGTTTCACAGAATGCTTCTGTGTAGTTTATATTTGAATATATTCCTTTTTCCAATACTAATCTCTTAGCGCTCCAAATGTCCAGTTGCATTTTCTACAGAAAGAGAGTTCAGATCTGCTCAATCAAAAGTATGGTTTAACTCTGTTAGCTGAATGCACAGATCAGAAAGATGTTTCACCGAATGATTCTGTGTAGTTTATATTTGGAGACATTCCTTTTTCCACTGTTACCCTCTTAGCGCTCCGAATCTCCACTTGCATTTTCTACAGAAAGAGTGTTTCAGAACGGCTCAATCAAAACTAAGGTTCAACTCTTTTAGTTGAACAAACAGAACAGAAAGAAGTTTCACACAATTCTTCTGTGTAGTTTTTATTTGTAGACATTCTTTTTCCCAATATAGGCCTCTCAGCGCTCAGAATGTCCAATTGCAGTTTCTACAGAAAGAGTGTTTCAGAACGGCTCAATCAATAGTAAGGTTCAACTCTGTTAGTTCAATGCACAGAACAGAAAGAAGTTTCATACAATGCTTCTGTGTAGTTTATATTTGAACATATTCTTTTTTCCACTATTACCCACTTAGCGCTACGAATGTCCAGTTGCATTTTCTACAGACAGAGTGTTTCAAAACTGCTCAATCAAAAGTATGATTTAACTCTGTTAGCTGAATGCTCAGATCAGAAAGAAGTTTCACAGAATGCTTCTGTGTAGTTTATATTTGAATATATTCCTTTTTCCACTACTACGCTCTTAGCGCTCCAAATGTCCAGTTGCATTTTCTCCAGAAAGAGTGTTCAGATCTGCTCAATCAAAAGTATGGTTTAACACTGTTAGCTGAATGCACAGATCAGAAAGAAGTTTCACCGAACGATTCTGTGTAGTTTATATTTGAAGACATTCCTTTTTCCACTATTACCCTCTTAGCGCTCCGAATCTCCACTTGCATTTTCTACAAAAAGAGTGTTTCATAACTGCTCAATCAAAAATATGTTTTATCTCTGTTAACTGAATTTACAGATCAGAAATAAGTTTCACAGAATGCATCTGTGTAGTTTTTATTTGAAGATATTCGTTTTCAAAATGTAGGCCTCTAAGCGCTTAGCATGTCCAATTGCAGTTTCTACAGAAAGAGTGTTTCAGAACGGCTCAATCAAAAGTAAGGTTCAACTCTGTTAGTTGAATGCACAGAACAGAAAGAATTTTCACAGAATGCTACTGTGTAGTTTATATTTGAATATATTCCTTTTTCCACTATTACCCTCTTAGCGCTCCGAATGTCCACTTGCATTTTCTACAGAAAGAGTGTTCAGAACTGCGCAATCAAAAGTATGGTTTAACTCTGTTAGCTTAATGAACATATCAGAAATAAGTTTCACACAATGCTTCTGTGTAGTTTTTATTTGAAGATATTATTTTTCCCAATATAGGCCTCTTAGCGCTCAGAATGTCCAATTGCAGTTTCTACAGAAAGAGTGTTTCAGAAAGGCTCAATCAAAAGTAAGGTTCAACTCTGTTAGTTGAATGCACAGAACAGAAAGAAGTTTCATACAATGCTTCTGTGTAGTTTATATTTGAACATATTCTTTTTTCCACCATTACCCACTTAGCGCTACGAATGTCCAGTTGCATTTTCTACAGACAGAGTGTTTCAAAACTGCTCAATCAAAAGTATGGTTTAATTCTGTTAGCTGAATGCTGAGATCAGAAAGAAGTTTCACAGAATGCTTCTGTGTAGTTTATATTTGAATATATTCCTTTTTCCAATATTAATCTCTTAGCGCTCCAAATGTCCAGTTGCATTTTCTACAGAAAGAGAGTTCAGATCTGCTCAATCAAAAGTATGGTTTAACTCTGTTAGCTGAATGCACAGATCAGAAAGATGTTTCACCGAATGATTCTGTGTAGTTTATATTTGGAGACATTCCTTTTTCCACTATTACCCTCTTAGCGCTCCGAATCTCCACTTGCATTTTCTACAGAAAGAGTGTTTCAGAACGGCTCAATCAAAACTAAGGTTCAACTCTTTTAGTTGAACAAACAGAACAGAAAGAAGTTTCACACAATTCTTCTGTGTAGTTTTTATTTGTAGACATTCTTTTTCCCAATATAGGCCTCTTAGCGCTCAGAATGTCCAATTGCAGTTTCTACAGAAAGAGTGTTTCAGAACGGCTCAATCAATAGTAAGGTTCAACTCTGTTAGTTCAATGCACAGAACAGAAAGAAGTTTCATACAATGCTTCTGTGTAGTTTATATTTGAACATATTCTTTTTTCCACTATTACCCACTTAGCGCTACGAATGTCCAGTTGCATTTTCTACAGACAGAGTGTTTCAAAACTGCTCAATCAAAAGTATGGTTTAACTCTGTTAGCTGAATGCTCAGATCAGAAAGAAGTTTCACAGAATGCTTCTGTGTAGTTTATATTTGAATATATTCCTTTTTCCACTACTACGCTCTTAGCGCTCCAAATGTCCAGTTGCATTTTCTACAGAAAGAGTGTTCAGATCTGCTCAATCAAAAGTATGGTTTAACACTGTTAGCTGAATGCACAGATCAGAAAGAAGTTTCACCGAACGATTCTGTGTAGTTTATATTTGAAGACATTCCTTTTTCCACTATTACCCCCTTAGCGCTCCGAATCTCCAATTGCATTTTCTACAAAAAGAGTGTTTCATAACTGCTCAATCAAAAATATGTTTTATCTCTGTTAACTGAATTTACAGATCAGAAATAAGTTTCACAGAATGCATCTGTGTAGTTTTTATTTGAAGATATTCGTTTTCAAAATGTAGGCCTCTTAGCGCTTAGCATGTCCAATTGCAGTTTCTACAGAAAGAGTGTTTCAGAACGGCTCAATCAAAAGTAAGGTTCAACTATGTTAGTTGAATGCACTGAACATGAAGAATTTTCACAGAATGCTGCTGTGTAGTTTATATTTGAATATATTCCTTTTTCCACAATTACCCTCTTAGCGCTCCGAATGTCCACTTGCATTTTCTACAGAAAGAGTGTTCAGAACTGCGCAATCAAAAGTATGGTTTAACTCTGTTAGCTTAATGAACATATCAGAAAGAAGTTTCACACAATTCTTCTGTGTAGTTTTTATTTGAAGATATTATTTTTCCCAATATAGGCCTCTTAGTGCTCAGAATGTCCAATTGCAGTTTCTACAGAAAGAGTGTTTCAGAAAGGCTCAATCAAAAGTAAGGTTCAACTCTGTTAGTTGAATGCACAGAACAGAAAGAAGTTTCATACAATGCTTCTGTGTAGTTTATATTTGAACATATTCTTTTTTCCACTATTACCCACTTAGCGCTACGAATGTCCGGTTGCATTTTCTACAGACAGAGTGTTTCAAAACTGCTCAATCAAAAGTATGGTTTAACTCTGTTAGCTGAATGCTCAGATCAGAAAGAAGTTTCATAGAATGCTTCTGTGTAGTTCATATTTGAATATATTCCTTTTTCCACTACTACTCTCTTAGCGCTCCAAATGTCCAGTTGCATTTTCTACAGAAAGAGAGTTCAGATCTGCTCAATCAAAAGTATGGTTTAACTCTGTTAGCTGAATGCACAGATCAGAAAGAAGTTTCACCGAATGATTCTGTGTAGTTTATATTTGGAGACATTCCTTTTTCCACTATTACCCTCTTAGCGCTCCGAATCTCCACTTGCATTTTCTACAGAAAGAGTGTTTCAGAACGGCTCAATCAAAACTAAGGTTCAACTCTTTTAGTTGAACAAACAGAACAGAAAGAAGTTTCACACAATTCTTCTGTGTAGTTTTTATTTGTAGACATTCTTTTTCCCAATATAGGCCTCTTAGCGCTTAGCATGTCCAATTGCAGTTTCTACAGAAAGAGTGTTTCAGAACGGCTCAATCAAAAGTAAGGTTCAACTCTGTTAGTTGAATGCACAGAACAGAAAGAATTTTCACAGAATGCTACTGTGTAGTTTGTATTTGAATATATTCCTTTTTCCACTATTACCCTCTTAGCGCTCCGAATGTCCACTTGCATTTTCTACAGAAAGAGTGTTCAGAACTGCGCAATCAAAAGTATGGTTTAACTCTGTTAGCTTAATGAACATATCAGAAATAAGTTTCACACAATGCTTCTGTGTAGTTTTTATTTGAAGATATTATTGTTCCCAATATAGGCCTCTTAGCGCTCAGAATGTCCAATTGCAGTTTCTACAGAAAGAGTGTTTCAGAAAGGCTCAATCAAAAGTAAGGTTCAACTCTGTTAGTTGAATGCACAGAACAGAAAGTAGTTTTATACACTGCTTCTGTGTAGTTTATATTTGAACATATTCTTTTTTCCACAATTACCCACTTAGCGCTACGAATGTCCAGTTGCATTTTCTACAGACAGAGTGTTTCAAAACTGCTCAATCAAAAGTATGGTTTACCTCTGTTAGCTGAATGCTAAGATCAGAAAGAAGTTTCACAGAATCCTTCTGTGTAGTTTATATTTGAATATATTCCTTTTTCCACTACTACTCTCTTAGCGCTCCAAATGTCCAGTTGCATTTTCTACAGAAAGAGAGTTCAGATCTGCTCAATCAAAAGTATGGTTTAACTCTGTTAGCTGAATGCACAGATCAGAAAGAAGTTTCACAGAATGATTCTGTGTAGTTTATATTTGGAGACATTCCTTTTTCCACTATTACCCTCTTAGCGCTCCGAATCTCCACTTGCATTTTCTACAGAAAGTGTGTTTCGGAACGGCTCAATCAAAACTAAGGTTCAACTCTTTTAGTTGAACAAACAGAACAGAAAGAAGTTTCACACAATTCTTCTGTGTAGTTTTTATTTGTAGACATTCTTTTTCCCAATATAGGTCTCTTAGCGCTCAGAATGTCCAATTGCAGTTTCTACAGAAAGAGTGTTTCAGAACGGCTCAATCAAAAGTAAGGTTCAACTCTGTTAGTTGAATGCACAGAACAGAAAGAAGTTTCATACAATGCTTCTGTGTAGTTTATATTTGAACATATTCTTTTTTCCACTATTACCCACTTAGCGCTACGAATGTCCACTTGCATTTTCTACAGACAGAGTGTTTCAAAACTGCTCAATCAAAAGTATGGTTTAACTCTGTTAGATGAATGCTCAGATCAGAAAAAAGTTTCACAGAATCCTTCTGTGTAGTTTATATTTGAATATATTCCTTTTTCCACTACTACGCTATTAGCGCTCAAAATGTCCAGTTGCATTTTCTAGAGAAAGAGTGTTCAGATCTGCTCAATCAAAAGTATGGTTTAACTCTGTTAGCTGAATGCACAGATCAGAAAGAAGTTTCACCGAATGATTCTGTGTAGTTTATATTTGAAGACATTCCTTTTTCCACTATTACCCTCTTAGCGCTCCAAATCTCCACTTGCATTTTCTACAAAATAGTGTTTCATAACTGCTCAATCAAAAATATGTTTTATCTCTGTTAACTGAATTTACAGATCAGAAATAAGTTTCACAGAATGCATCTGTGTAGTTTTTATTTGAAGATATTATTTTTCCCAATGTAGGCCTCTTAGAGCTTAGCATGTCCAATTGCAGTTTCTAAAGAAAGAGTGTTTCAGAACGGCTCAATCTAAAGTAAGGTTCAACTCTGTTAGTTGAATGCACAGAACAGAAAGAATTTTCACAGAATGCTACTGTGTAGTTTATATTTGAATATATTCCTTTTTCCAATATTACCCTCTTAGCGCTCCGAATGTCCACTTGCATTTTCTACAGAAAGAGTGTTCAGAACTGCGCAATGAAAAGTATGGTTTAACTCTGTTAGCTTAATGAACATATCAGAAATAAGTTTCACACAATGCTTCTGTGTAGTTTTTATTTGAAGATATTATTTTTCCCAATAGAGGCCTCTTAGCGCTCAGAATGTCCAATTGCAGTTTCTACAGAAAGAGTGTTTCAGAAAGGCTCAATCAAAAGTAAGGTTCAACTCTGTTAGTTGAATGCACAGAACAGAAAGAAGTTTCATACAATGCTTCTGTGTAGTTTATATTTGAACATATTCTTTTTTCCACTATTACCCTCTTAGCGCTCCGAATGTCCACTTGCATTTTCTACAGAAAGAGTGTTCAGAACTGCGCAATCAAAAGTATGGTTTAACTCTGTTAGCTTAATGAACATATCAGAAATAAGTTTCACACAATGCTTCTGTGTAGTTTTTATTTGAAGATATTATTTTTCCCAATAGAGGCCTCTTAGCGCTCAGAATGTCCAATTGCATTTTCTACAGAAAGAGAGTTTCAGAAAGGCTCAATCAAAAGTAAGGTTCAACTCTGTTAGTTGAATGCACAGAACAGAAAGAAGTTTCATACAATGCTTCTGTGTAGTTTATATTTGAACATATTCTTTTTTCCACTATTACCCACTTAGCGCTACGAATGTCCAGTTGCATTTTCTACAGACAGAGTGTTTCAAAACTGCTCAATCAAAAGTATGGTTTAACTCTGTTAGCTGAATGCTCAGATCAGAAAGAAGTTTCACAGAATGCTTCTGTGTAGTTTATATTTGAATATATTCCTTTTTCCACTACTACTCTCTTAGCGCTCCAAATGTCCAGTTGCATTTCCTACAGAAAGAGTGTTCAGATCTGCTCAATCAAAAGTATGGTTTAACTCTGTTAGCTGAATGCACAGATCAGAAAGAAGTTTCACAGAATGATTCTGTGTAGTTTATATTTGGAGACATTCCTTTTTCCACTATTACCCTCTTAGCGCTCCGAATCACCACTTGCATTTTCTACAGAAAGTGTGTTTCAGAACGGCTCAATCAAAACTAAGGTTCAACTCTTTTAGTTGAACAAACAGAACAGAAAGAAGTTTCACACAATTCTTCTGTGTAGTTTTTATTTGTAGACATTCTTTTTCCCAATATAGGCCTCTTAGCGCTCAGAATGTCCAATTGCAGTTTCTACAGAAAGAGTGTTTCAGAACGGCTCAATCAAAAGTAAGGTTCAACTCTGTTAGTTGAATGCACAGAACAGAAAGAAGTTTCATACAATGCTTCTGTGTAGTTTATATTTGAACATATTCTTTTTTCCACTATTACCCACTTAGCGCTACGAATGTCCAGTTGCATTTTCTACAGACAGAGTGTTTCAAAACTGCTCAATCAAAAGTATGGTTTAACTCTGTTAGCTGAATGCTCAGATCAGAAAGAAGTTTCACAGAATGCTTCTGTGTAGTTTATATTTGAATATATTCCTTTTTCCACTACTACGCTCTTAGCGCTCCAAATGTCCAGTTGCATTTTCTCCAGAAAGAGTGTTCAGATCTGCTGAATCAAAAGTATGGTTTAACTCTGTTAGCTGAATGCACAGATCAGAAAGAAGTTTCACCGAATGATTCTGTGTAGTTTATATTTGAAGACATTCCTTTTTCCACTATTACCCTCTTAGCGCTCCGAATCTCCACTTGCATTTTCTACAAAAAGAGTGTTTCATAACTGCTCAATCAAAAATATGTTTTATCTCTGTTAACTGAATTTACAGATCAGAAATAAGTTTCACAGAATGCATCTGTGTAGTTTTTATTTGAAGATATTCTTTTTCCCAATGTAGGCCTCTTAGCGCTTAGCATGTCCAATTGCAGTTTCTACAGAAAGAGTGTTTCAGAACGGCTCAATGAAAAGTAAGGTTCAACTCTGTTAGTTGAATGCACAGAACAGAAAGAATTTTCACAGAATGCTACTGTGTAGTTTATATTTGAAGATATTCCTTTTTCCACTATTACCCTCTTAGCGCTCCGAATGTCTACTTGCATTTTCTACAGAAAGAGTGTTCAGAACTGCGCAATCAAAAGTATGGTTTAACTCTGTTAGCTTAATGAACATATCAGAAATAAGTTTCACACAATGCTTCTGTGTAGTTTTTATTTGAAGATATTATTTTTCCCAATATAGGCCTCTTAGCGCTCAGAATGTCCAATTGCTGTTTCTACAGAAAGAGTGTTTCAGAAAGGCTCAATCAAAAGTAAGGTTCAACTCTGTTAGTTGAATGCACAGAACAGAAAGAAGTTTCATACAATGCTTCTGTGTAGTTTATATTTGAACATATTCTTTTTTCCACTATTACCCACTTAGCGCTACGAATGTCCAGTTGCATTTTCTACAGACAGAGTGTTTCAAAACTGCTCAATCAAAAGTATGGTTTAACTCCGTTAGCTGAATGCTAAGATCAGAAAGAAGTTTCACAGAATGCTTCTGTGTAGTTTATATTTGAATATATTCCTTTTTCCACTACTAATCTCTTAGCGCTCCAAATGTCCAGTTGCATTTTCTACAGAAAGAGTGTTCAGATCTGCTCAATCAAAAGTATGGTTTAACTCTGTTTGCTGAATGCACAGATCAGAAAAAAGTTTCACAGAATGATTCTGTGTAGTTTATATTTGGAGACATTCCTTTTTCCACTATTACCCTCTTAGCGCTCCGAATCTCCACTTGCATTTTCTAAAGAAAGTGTGTTTCGGAACGGCTCAATCAAAACTAAGGTTCAACTCTTTTAGTTGAACAAACAGAACAGAAAGAAGTTTCACACAATTCTTCTGTGTAGTTTTTATTTGTAGACATTCTTTTTCCCAATATAGGTCTCTTAGCGCTCAGAATGTCCAATTGCAGTTTCTACAGAAAGAGTGTTTCAGAACGGCTCAATCAAAAGTAAGGTTCAACTCTGTTAGTTGAATGCACAGAACAGAAAGAAGTTTCATACAATGCTTCTGTGTAGTTTATATTTGAACATATTTTTTTTTCCACTATTACCCACTTAGCGCTACGAATGTCCAGTTGCATTTTCTACAGACAGAGTGTTTCAAAACTGCTCAATGAAAAGTATGGTTTAACTCTGTTAGCTGAATGCTCAGATCAGAAAGAAGTTTCACAGAATGCTTCTGTGTAGTTTATATTTGAATATATTCATTTTTCCACTACTACGCTCTTAGCGCTCCAAATGTCCAGTTGCATTTTCTGCAGAAAGAGTGTTCAGATCTGCTCAATCAAAAGTATGGTTTAACTCTGTTAGCTGAATGCACAGATCAGAAAGAAGTTTCACCGAATGATTCTGTGTAGTTTATATTTGAAGATATTCCTTTTTCCACTATTACCCTCTTAGCGCTCCGAATCTCCACTTGCATTTTCTACAAAAAGAGTGTTTCATAACTGCTCAATAAAAAATATGTTTTATCTCTGTTAACTGAATTTACAGATCAGAAATAAGTTTCACAGAATGCATCTGTGTAGTTTTTATTTGAAGATATTCTTTTTCCCAATGTAGGCCTCTTAGCGCTTAGCATGTCCAATTGCAGTTTCTACAGAAAGAGTGTTTCAGAACGGCTCAATCAAAAGTAAGGTTCAACTCTGTTAGTTGAATGCACAGAACAGAAAGAATTTTCACAGAATGCTACTGTGTAGTTTATATTTGAATATATTCCTTTTTCCACTATTACCCTCTTAGCGCTCCGAATGTCCACTTGCATTTTCTACAGAAACAGTGATCAGAACTGCGCAATCAAAAGTATGGTTTAACTCTGTTAGCTGAATGAACATATCAGTAATAAGTTTCACACAATGCTTCTGTGTAGTTTTTATTTGAAGATATTATTTTTCCCAATAGAGGCCTCTTAGCGCTCAGAATGTCCAATTGCAGTTTCTACAGAAAGAGTGTTTCAGAAAGGCTCAATCAAAAGTAAGGTTCAACTCTGTTAGTTGAATGCACAGAACAGAAAGAAGTTTCATACAATGCTTCTGTGTAGTTTATATTTGAACATATTCTTTTTTCCACTATTACCCACTTAGCGCTACGAATGTCCAGTTGCATTTTCTACAGACAGAGTGTTTCAAAACTGCTCAATCAAAAGTATGGTTTAAATCTGTTAGCTGAATGCTCAGATCAGAAAGAAGTTGCACAGAATCCTTCTGTGTAGTTTATATTTGAATATATTCCTTTTTCCACTACTACTCTCTTAGCGCTCCAAATGTCCAGTTGCATTTTCTACAGAAAGAGAGTTCAGATCTGCTCAATCAAAAGTATGGTTTAACTCTGTTAGCTGAATGCACAGATCAGAAAGATGTTTCACAGAATGATTCTGTGTAGTTTATATTTGGAGACATTCCTTTTTCCACTATTACCCTCTTAGCGCTCCGAATCTCCACTTGCATTTTCTACAGAAAGAGTGTTTCAGAACGGCTCAATCAAAACTAAGGTTCAACACTTTTAGTTGAACAAACAGAACAGAAAGAAGTTTCACACAATTCTTCTGTGTAGTTTTTATTTGTAGACATACTTTTTCCCAATATAGGCCTCTTAGCGCTCAGAATGTCCAATTGCAGTTTCTACAGAAAGAGTGTTTCAGAACGGCTCAATCAAAAGTAAGGTTCAACTCTGTTAGTTGAATGCACAGAACAGAAAGAATTTTCATACAATGCTTCTGTGTAGTTTATATTTGAACATATTCTTTTTTCCACTATTACCCACTTAGCGCTACGAATGTCCAGTTGCATTTTCTACAGACAGAGTGTTTCAAAACTGCTCAATCAAAAGTATGGTTTAACTCTGTTAGCTGAATGCTCAGATCAGAAAGAAGTTTCACAGAATGCTTCTGTGTAGTTTATATTTGAATATATTCCTTTTTCCACTACTACGCTCTTAGCGCTCCAAATGTCCAGTTGCATTTTCTACAGAAAGAGTGTTCAGATCTGCTCAATAAAAAGTAATGTTTAACTCTGTTAGCTGAATGCACAGATCAGAAAGAAGTTTCACCGAATGATTCTGTGTAGTTTATATTTGAAGACATTCCTTTTTCCACTATTACCCTCTTAGCGCTCCGAATCTACACTTGCATTTTCTACAAAAAGAGTGTTTCATAACTGCTCAATCAAAAATATGTTTTATCTCTGTTAACTGAATTTACAGATCAGAAATAAGTTTCACAGAATGCATCTGTGTAGTTTTTATTTGAAGATATTTTTTTCCCAATGTAGGCCTCTTAGCGCTTAGCATGTCCAATTGCAGTTTCTACAGAAAGAGTGTTTCAGAACGGCTCAATCAAAAGTAACTTCAACTCTGTTAGTTGAATGCACAGAACAGAAAGAATTTTCACAGAATGCTACTGTGTAGTTTATATTTGAATATATTCCTTTTTCCACTATTACCCTCTTAGCGCTCCGAATGTCCACTTGCATTTTCTACAGAAAGAGTGTTCAGAACTGCGCAATCAAAAGTATGGTTTAACTCTGTTAGCTTAATGAACATATCAGAAATAAGTTTCACACAATGCTTCTGTGTAGTTTTTATTTGAAGATATTATTTTTCCCAATAGAGGCCTCTTAGCGCTCAGAATGTCCAATTGCAGTTTCTACAGAAAGAGTGTTTCAGAAAGGCTCAATCAAAAGTAAGGTTCAACTCTGTTAGTTGAATGCACAGAACCGAAAGAAGTTTCATACAATGCTTCTGTGTAGTTTATATCTGAACATACTCTTTTTTCCACTATTACCCACTTAGCGCTACGAATGTCCAGTTGCATTTTCTACAGACAGAGTGTTTCAAAACTGCTCAATCAAAAGTATGGTTTAACACTGTTAGCTGAATGCTCAGATCAGAAAGAAGTTTCACAGAATGCTTCTGTGTAGTTTATATTTGAATATATTCCTTTTTCCACTACTACTCTCTTAGCGCTCCAAATGTCCAGTTGCATTTTCTACAGAAAGAGTGTTCAGATCTGCTCAATCAAAAGTATGGTTTAACTCTGTTAGCTGAATGCACAGATCAGAAAGAAGTTTCACAGAATGATTCTGTGTAGTTTATATTTGGAGACATTCCTTTTTCCACTATTACCCTATTAGCGCTCCGAATCTCCACTTGCATTTTCTACAGAAAGAGTGTTTCAGAACGGCTCAATCAAAACTAAGGTTCAACTCTTTTAGTTGAACAAACAGAACAGAAAGAAGTTTCACACAATTCTTCTGTGTAGTTTTTATTTGTAGACATTCTTTTTCCCAATATAGGCCTCTTAGCGCTCAGAATGTCCAATTGCAGTTTCTACAGAAAGAGTGTTTCAGAACGGCTCAATCAAAAGTAAGGTTCAACTCTGTTAGTTGAATGCACAGAACAGAAAGGAGTTTCATACAATGCTTCTGTGTAGTTTATATTTGAACATATTCTTTTTTGCACTATTACCCACTTAGCGCTACGAATGTCCAGTTGCATTTTCTACAGACAGAGTGTTTCAAAACTGCTCAATCAAAGTATGGTTTAACTCTGTTAGCTGAATGCTCAGATCAGAAAGAAGTTTCACAGAAGCCTTCTGTGTAGTTTATATTTGAATATATTCCTTTTTCCACTACTACGCTCTTAGCGCTCCAAATGTCCAGTTGCATTTTCTACAGAAAGAGTGTTCAGATCTGCTCAGTCAAAAGTATGGTTTAACTCTGTTAGCTGAATGCACAGATCAGAAAGAAGTTTCACCGAATGATTCTGTGTAGTTTATATTTGAAGACATTCCTTTTTCCACTATTACCCTCTTAGCACTCCGAATCTCCACTTGCATTTTCTACAAAAAGAGTGTTTCATAACTGCTCAATCAAAAATATGTTTTATCTCTGTTAACTGAATTTACAGATCAGAAATAATTTTCACAGAATGCATCTGTGTAGTTTTTATTTGAAGATATTCTTTTTCCCAATGTAGGCCTCTTAGCGCTTAGCATGTCCAATTGCAGTTTCTACAGAAAGAGTGTTTCAGAACGGCTCTATCAAAAGTAAGGTTCAACTCTGTTAGTTGAATGCACAGAACAGAAAGAATTTTCACAGAATGCTACTGTGTAGTTTATATTTGAATATATTCCTTTTTCCACTATTACCCTCTTAGCGCTCCGAATGTCCACTTGCATTTTCTACAGAAAGAGTGTTCAGAACTGCGCAATCAAAACTATGGTTTAACTCTGTTAGCTTAATGAACATATCAGAAATAAGTTTCACACAATGCTTCTGTGTAGTTTTAATTTGAAGATATTATATTTCCCAATAGAGGCCTCTTAGCGCTCAGAATGTCCAATTGCAGTTTCTACAGAAAGAGTGTTTCAGAAAGGCTCAATCAAAAGTAAGGTTCAACTCTGTTAGTTGAATGCACAGAACAGAAAGAAGTTTCATACAATGCTTCTGTGTAGTTTATATTTGAACATATTCTTTTTTCCACTATTACTCACTTAGCGCTACGAATGTCCAGTTGCATTTTCTACAGACAGAGTGTTTCAAAACTGCTCAATCAAAATTATGGTTTAACACTGTTAGCTGAATGCTCAGATCAGAAAGAAGTTTCACAGAATGCTTCTGTGTAGTTTATATTTGAATATATTCCTTTTTCCACTACTACTCTCTTATCGCTCCAAATGTCCAGTTGCATTTTCTACAGAAAGAGTGTTCAGATCTGCTCAATCAAAAGTATGGTTTAACTCTGTTAGCTGAATGCACAGATCAGAAAGAAGTTTCACAGAATGATTCTGTGTAGTTTATATTTGGAGACATTCCTTTTTCCACTATTACCCTCTTAGCGCTCCGAATCTCCACTTGCATTTTCTACAGAAAGAGTGTTTCAGAACGGCTCAATCAAAACTAAGGTTCAACTCTTTTACTTGAACAAACAGAACAGAAAGAAGTTTCACACAATTCTTCTGTGTAGTTTTTATTTGTAGACATTCTTTTTCCCAATATAGGCCTCTTAGCGCTCAGAATGTCCAATTGCAGTTTCTACAGAAGGAGTGTTTCAGAACGGCTCAATCAAAAGTAAGGTTCAACTCTGTTAGTTGAATGCACAGAACAGAAAGAAGTTTCATACAATGCTTCTGTGTAGTTTATATTTGAACATATTCTTTTTTGCACTATTACCCACTTAGCGCTACGAATGTCCAGTTGCATTTTCTACAGACAGAGTGTTTCAAAACTGCTCAATCAAAAGTATGGTTTAACTCTGTTAGCTGAATGCTCAGATCAGAAATAAGTTTCACAGAAGGCTTCTGTGTAGTTTATATTTGAATATATTCCTTTTTCCACTACTATGCTCTTAGCGCTCAAAATGTCCAGTTGCATTTTCTACAGAAAGAGTGTTCAGATCTGCTCAATCAAAAGTATGGTTTAACTCTGTTAGCTGAATGCACAGATCAGAAAGAAGTTTCACAGAATGATTCTGTGTAGTTTATATTTGGAGACATTCCTTTTTCCACTATTACCCTATTAGCGCTCCGAATCTCCACTTGCATTTTCTACAGAAAGAGTGTTTCAGAACGGCTCAATCAAAACTAAGGTTCAACTCTTTTACTTGAACAAACAGAACAGAAAGAAGTTTCACACAATTCTTCTGTGTAGTTTTTATTTGTAGACATTCTTTTTCCCAATATAGGCCTCTTAGCGCTCAGAATGTCCAATTGCAGTTTCTACAGAAAGAGTGTTTCAGAACGGCTTAATCAAAAGTAAGGTTCAACTCTGTTAGTTGAATGCACAGAACAGAAAGAAGTTTCATACAATGCTTCTGTGTAGTTTATATTTGAACATATTCTTTTTTCCACTATTACCCACTTAGCGCTACGAATGTCCAGTTGCATTTTCTACAGACAGAGTGTTTCAAAACTGCTCAATCAAAAGTATGGTTTAACTCTGTTAGCTGAATGCTCAGATCAGAAAGAAGTTTCACAGAAGGCTTCTGTGTAGTTTATATTTGAATATATTCCTTTTTCCACTACTACGCTATTAGCGCTCCAAATGTCCAGTTGCATTTTCTACAGAAAGAGTGTTCAGATCTGCTCAATCAAAAGTATGGTTTAACTCTGTTAGCTGAATGCACAGATCAGAAAGAAGTTTCACCGAATGATTCTGTGTAGTTTATATTTGAAGACATTCCTTTTTCCACTATTACCCTCTTAGCGCTCCGAATCTCCACTTGCATTTTCTACAAAAAGAGTGTTTCATAACTGCTCAATCAAAAATATGTTTTATCTCTGTTAACTGAATTTACAGATCAGAAATAAGTTTCACAGAATGCATCTGTGTAGTTTTTATTTGAAGATATTCTTTTTCCCAATGTAGGCCTCTTAGCGCTTAGCATGTCCAATTGCAGTTTCTACAGAAAGAGTGTTTCAGAACGGCTCAATCAAAAGTAAGGTTCAACTCTGTTAGTTGAATGCACAGAACAGAAAGAATTTTCACAGAATGCTACTGTGTAGTTTATATTTGAATATATTCCTTTTTCCACTATTACCCTCTTAGCGCTCCGAATGTCCACTTGCATTTTCTACAGAAAGAGTGTTCAGAACTGCGCAATCAAAAGTATGGTTTAACTCTGTTAGCTTAATGAACATATCAGAAATATGTTTCACACAATGCTTCTGTGTAGTTTTTATTTGAAGATTTTTTTTTTCCCAATAGTGGCCTCTTAGCGCTCAGAATGTCCAATTGCAGTTTCTACAGAAAGAGTGTTTCAGAAAGGCTCAATCAAAAGTAAGGTTCAACTCTGTTAGTTGAATGCACAGAACAGAAAGAAGTTTCATACAATGCTTCTGTGTAGTTTATATTTGAACATATTCTTTTTTCCACTATTACCCACTTAGCGCTACGAATGTCCAGTTGCATTTTCTACAGACAGAGTGTTTCAAAACTGCTCAATCAAAAGTATGGTTTAACTCTGTTAGCTGAATGCTCAGATCAGAAAGAAGTTTCACAGAATGCTTCTGTGTAGTTTATTTTTGAATATATTCCTTTTTCCACTACTACCCTCTTAGCGCTCCAAATGTCCAGTTGCATTTTCTACAGAAAGAGAGTTCAGATCTGCTCAATCAAAAGTATGGTTTAACTCTGTTAGCTGAATGCACAGATCAGAAAGAAGTTTCACAGAATGATTCTGTGTAGTTTATATTTGGAGACATTCCTTTTTCCACTATTACCCTATTAGCGCTCCGAATCTCCACTTGCATTTTCTACAGAAAGAGTGTTTCAGAACGGGTCAATCAAAACTAAGGTTCAACTCTTTTACTTGAACAAACAGAACAGAAAGAACTTTCACACAATTCTTCTGTGTAGTTTTTATTTGTAGACATTCTTTTTCCCAATATAGGCCTCTTAGCGCTCAGAATGTCCAATTGCAGTTTCTACAGAAAGAGAGTTTCAGAACAGCTCAATCAAAAGTAAGGTTCAACTCTGTTAGTTGAATGCACAGAACAGAAAGAAGTTTCATACAATGCTTCTGTGTAGTTTATATTTGAACATATTCTTTTTTCCACTATTACCCACTTAGCGCTACGAATGTCCAGTTGCATTTTCTACAGACAGAGTGTTTCAAAACTGCTCAATCAAAAGTATGGTTTAACTCTGTTAGCTGAATGCTCAGATCAGAAAGAAGTTTCACAGAAGGCTTCTGTGTAGTTTATATTTGAATATATTCCTTTTTCCACTACTACGCTCTTAGCGCTCCAAATGTCAAGTTGCATTTTCTACAGAAAGAGTGTTCAGATCTGCTCAATCAAAAGTATGGTTTAACTCTGTTAGCTGAATGCACAGATCAGAAAGAAGTTTCACCGAATGATTCTGTGTAGTTTATATTTGAAGACATTCCTTTTTCCACTATTACCCTCTTAGCGCTCCGAATCTCCACTTGCATTTTCTACAAAAAGAGTGTTTCATAACTGCTCAATCAAAAATATGTTTTATCTCTGTTAACTGAATTTACAGATCAGTAATAAGTTTCACAGAATGCATCTGTGTAGTTTTTATTTGAAGATATTCTTTTTCCCAATGTAGGCCTCTTAGCGCTTAGCATGTCCAATTGCAGTTTCTACAGAAAGAGTGTTTCAGAACGGCTCAATCAAAAGTAAGGTTCAATTCTGTTAGTTGAATGCACAGAACAGAAAGAATTTTCACAGAATGCTACTGTGTAGTTTATATTTGAATATATTCCTTTTTCCACTATTACCCTCTTAGCGCTCCGAATGTCCACTTGCATTTTCTACAGAAAGAGTGTTCAGAACTGCGCAATCAAAAATATGGTTTAACTCTGTTAGCTTAATGAACATATCAGAAATAAGTTTCACACAATGCTTCTGTGTAGTTTTTATTTGAAGATATTATTTTTCCCAATAGAGGCCTCTTAGCGCTCAGAATGTCCAATTGCCGTTTCTACAGAAAGAGTGTTTCAGAAAGGCTCAATCAAAAGTAAGGTTCAACTCTGTTAGTTGAATGCACAGAACAGAAAGAAGTTTCATACAATGCTTCTGTGTAGTTTATATTTGAACATATTCTTTTTTCCACTATTACCCACTTAGCGCTACGAATGTCCAGTTGCATTTTCTACAGACAGAGTGTTTCAAAACTGCTCAATCAAAAGTATGGTTTAACTCTGTTAGCTGAATGCTCAGATCAGAAAGAAGTTTCACAGAATGCTTCTGTGTAGTTTATATTTGAATATATTCCTTGTTCCACTACTACTCTCTTAGCGCTCCAAATGTCCAGTTGCATTTTCTACAGAAAGAGAGTTCAGATCTGCTCAATCAAAAGTATGGTTTAACTCTGTTAGCTGAATGCACAGATCAGAAAGAAGTTTCACAGAATGATTCTGTGTAGTTTATATTTGGAGACATTCCTTTTTCCACTATTACCCCCTTAGCGCTCCGAATCTCCACTTGCATTTTCTACAGAAAGAGTGTTTCAGAACGGCTCAATCAAAACTAAGGTTCAACCCTTTTAGTTGAACAAACAGAACAGAAAGAAGTTTCACACAATTCTTCTGTGTAGTTTTTATTTGTAGACATTCTTTTTCCCAATATAGGCCTCTTAGCGGTCAGAATGTCCAATTGCAGTTTCTACAGAAAGAGTGTTTCAGAACGGCTCAATCAAAAGTAAGGTTCAACTCTGTTAGTTGAATGCGCAGAACAGAAAGAAGTTTCATACAATGCTTCTGTGTAGTTTATATTTGAACATATTCTTTTTTACACTATTAAACACTTAGCGCTACGAATGTCCAGTTGCATTTTCTACAGACAGAGTGTTTCAAAACTGCTCAATCAAAAGTATGGTTTAACTCTGTTAGATGAATGCTCAGATCAGAAAAAAGTTTCACAGAATGCTTCTGTGTAGTTTATATTTGAATATATTCCTTTTTCCACTACTACGCTATTAGCGCTCCAAATGTCCAGTTGCATTTTCTAGAGAAAGAGTGTTCAGATCTGCTCAATCAAAAGTATGGTTTAACTCTGTTAGCTGAATGCACAGATCAGAAAGAAGTTTCACCGAATGAATCTGTGTAGTTTATATTTGAAGACATTCCTTTTTCCACTATTACCCTCTTAGCGCTCCGAATCTCCACTTGCATTTTCTACAAAAAGAGTGTTTCATAACTGCTCAATCAAAAATATGTTTTATCTCTGTTAACTGAATTTACAGATCAGAAATAAGTTTCACAGAATGCATCTGTGTAGTTTTTATTTGAAGATATTCTTTTTCCCAATGTAGGCCTCTTAGCGCTTAGCATGTCCAATTGCAGTTTCCACAGAAAGAGTGTTTCAGAACGGCTCAATCAAAAGTAAGGTTCAACTCTGTTAGTAGAATGCACAGAACAGAAAGAATTTTCACAGAATGCTACTGTGTAGTTTATATTTGAATATATTCCTTTTTCCACTATTACCCTCTTAGCGCTCCGAATGTCCACTTGCATTTTCTACAGAAAGAGTGTTCAGAACTGCGCAACCAAAAGTATGGTTTAACTCTGGTAGCTTAATGAACATATCAGAAATAAGTTTCACACAATGCTTCTGTGTAGTTTTTATTTGAAGATATTATTTTTCCCAATAGAGGCCTCTTAGCGCTCAGAATGTCCAATTGCAGTTTCTACAGAAAGAGTGTTTCAGAAAGGCTCAATCAAAAGTAAGGTTCAACTCTGTTAGTTGAATGCACAGAACAGAAAGAAGTTTCATACAATGCTTCTGTGTAGTTTATATCTGAACATACTCTTTTTTCCACTATTACCCACTTAGCGCTACGAATGTCCAGTTGCATTTTCTACAGACAGAGTGTTTCAAAACTGCTCAATCAAAAGTATGGTTTAACACTCTTAGCTGAATGCTCAGATCAGAAAGAAGTTTCACAGGATGCTTCTGTGTAGTTTATATTTGAATATATTCCTTTTTCCACTACTACTCTCTTAGCGCTCCAAATGTCCAGTTGCATTTTCTACAGAAAGAGTGTTCAGATCTGCTCAATCAAAAGTATGGTTTAACTCTGTTAGCTGAATGCACAGATCAGAAAGAAGTTTCACAGAATGATTCTGTGTAGTTTATATTTGGAGACATTCCTTTTTCCACTATTACCCTATTAGCGCTCCGAATCTCCACTTGCATTTTCTACAGAAAGAGTGTTTCAGAACGGCTCAATCAAAACTAAGGTTCAACTCTTTTAGTTGAACAAACAGAACAGAAAGAAGTTTCACACAATTCATCTGTGTAGTTTTTATTTGTAGACATTCTTTTTCCCAATGTAGGCCTCTTAGCGCTCAGAATGTCCAATTGCAGTTTCTACAGAAAGAGTGTTTCAGAACGGCTCAATCAAAAGTAAGGTTCAACTCTGTTAGTTGAATCCACAGAACAGAAAGGAGTTTCATACAATGCTTCTGTGTAGTTTATATTTGAACATATTCTTTTTTGCACTATTACCCACTTAGCGCTACGAATGTCCAGTTGCATTTTCTACAGACAGAGTGTTTGAAAACTGCTCAATCAAAAGTATGGTTTAACTCTGTTAGCTGAATGCTGAGATCAGAAAGAAGTTTCACAGAAGGCTTCTGTGTAGTTTATATTTGAATATATTCCTTTTTCCACTACTACGCTCTTAGCGCTCCAAATGTCCAGTTGCATTTTCTACAGAAAGAGTGTTCAGATCTGCTCAGTCAAAAGTATGGTTTAACTCTGTTAGCTGAATGCACAGATCAGAAAGAAGTTTCACCGAATGATTCTGTGTAGTTTATATTTGAAGACATTCCTTTTTCCACTATTACCCACTTAGCGCTCCGAATCTCCACTTGCATTTTCTACAAAAAGAGTGTTTCATAACTGCTCAAACAAAAATATGTTTTATCTCTGTTAACTGAATTTACAGATCAGAAATAATTTTCACAGAATGCATCTGTGTAGTTTTTATTTGAAGATATTCTTTTTCCCAATGTAGGCCTCTTAGCGCTTAGCATGTCCAATTGCAGTTTCTACAGAAAGAGTGTTTCAGAATGGCTCAATCAAAAGTAAGGTTCAACTCTGTTAGTTGAATGCACAGAACAGAAAGAATTTTCACAGAATGCTACTGTGTAGTTTATATTTGAATATATTCCTTTTTCCACTATTACCCTCTTAGCGCTCCGAATGTCCACTTGCATTTTCTACAGAAAGAGTGTTCAGAACTGCGCAATCAAAACTATGGTTTAACTCTGTTAGCTTAATGAACATATCAGAAATAAGTTTCACACAATGCTTCTGTGTAGTTTTTATTTGAAGATATTATTTTTCCCAATAGAGGCCTCTTAGCGCTCAGAATGTCCAATTGCAGTTTCTACAGAAAGAGTGTTTCAGAAAGGCTCAATTAAAAGTAAGGTTCAACTCTGTTAGTTGAATGCACAGAACAGAAAGAAGTTTCATACAATGCTTCTGTGTAGTTTATATTTGAACATATTCTTTTTTCCACTATTACCCACTTAGCGCTACGAATGTCCAGTTGCATTTTCTACAGACAGAGTGTTTCAAAACTGCTCAATCAAAAGTATGGTTTAACACTGTTAGCTGAATGCTCAGATCAGAAAGAAGTTTCACAGAATGCTTCTGTGTAGTTTATATTTGAATATATTCCTTTTTCCACTACTACTCTCTTAGCGCTCCAAATGTCCAGTTGCATTTTCTACAGAAAGAGTGTTCAGATCTGCTCAGTCAAAAGTATGGTTTAACTCTGTTAGCTGAATGCACAGATCAGAAAGAAGTTTCACAGAATGATTCTGTGTAGTTTATATTTGGAGACATTCCTTTTTCCACTATTACCCTCTTAGCGCTCCGAATCTCCACTTGCATTTTCTACAGAAAGAGTGTTTCAGAACGGCTCAATCAAAACTAAGGTTCAACTCTTTTACTTGAACAAACAGAACAGAAAGTAGTTTCACACAATTCTTCTGTGTAGTTTTTATTTGTAGACATTCTTTTTCCCAATATAGGCCTCTTAGCGCTCAGAATGTCCAATTGCAGTTTCTACAGAAAGAGTGTTTCAGAACGGCTCAATCAAAAGTAAGGTTCAACTCTGTTAGTTGAATGCACAGAACAGAAAGAAGTTTCATACAATGCTTCTGTGTAGTTTATATTTGAACATATTCTTTTTTCCACTATTACCCACTTAGCGCTACGAATGTCCAGTTGCATTTTCTACAGACAGAGTGTTTCAAAACTGCTCAATCAAAAGTATGGTTTAACTCTGTTAGCTGAATGCTCAGATCAGAAAGAAGTTTCACAGAATGCTTCTGTGTAGTTTATATTTGAATATATTCCTTTTTCCACTACTACGCTCTTAGCGCTCCAAATGTCCAGTTGCATTTTCTAGAGAAAGAGTGTTCAGATCTGCTCAATCAAAAGTATGGTTTAACTCTGTTAGCTGAATGCACAGATCAGAAAGAAGTTTCACCGAATGATTCTGTGTAGTTTATATTTGAAGACATTCCTTTTTCCACTATTACCCTCTTAGCGCTCCGAATCTCCATTGCATTTTCTACAAAAAGAGTGTTTCATAACTGCTCAATCAAAAATATGTTTTATATCTGTTAACTGAATTTACAGATCAGAAATAAGTTTCACAGAATGCATCTGTGTAGTTTTTATTTGAAGATATTCTTTTTCCCAATGTAGGCCTCTTAGCGCTTAGCATGTCCAATTGCAGTTTCTACAGAAGGAGTGTTTCAGAACGGCTCAATCAAAAGTAAGGTTCAACTCTGTTAGTTGAATGCACAGAACAGAAAGAATTTTCACTGAATGCTACTGTGTAGTTTATATTTGAATATATTCCTTTTTCTACTATTACCCTCTTAGCGCTCCGAATGTCCACTTGCATTTTCTACAGAAAGAGTGTTCAGAACTGCGCAATCAAAAGTATGGTTTAACTCTGTTAGCTTAATGAACATATCAGAAATAAGTTTCACACAATGCTTCTGTGTAGTTTTTATTTGAAGATATTATTTTTCCCAGTAGAGGCCTCTTAGCGCTCAGAATGTCCAATTGCAGTTTCTACAGAAAGAGTGTTTCAGAAAGGCTCAATCAAATGTAAGGTTCAACTCTGTTAGTTGAATGCACAGAACAGAACGAAGTTTCATACAATGCTTCTGTGTAGTTTATATTTGAAGATATTCTTTTTTCCACTATTACCCACTTAGTGCTACGAATGTCCAGTTGCATTTTCTACAGACAGAGTGTTTCAAAACTGCTCAATCAAAAGTATGGTTTAACTCTGTTAGCTGAATGCTCAGATCAGAAAGAAGTTTCACAGAATGCTTCTGTGTAGTTTATATTTGAATATATACCTTTTTCCACTACTACTCTCTTAGCGCTCCAAATGTCCAGTTGCATTTTCTACAGAAAGAGTGTTCAGATCTGCTCAATCAAAAGTATGGTTTAACTCTGTTAGCTGAATGCACAGATCAGAAAGAAGTTTCACAGAATGATTCTGTGTAATTTATATTTGGAGACATTCCTTTTTCCACTATTACCCTCTTAGCGCTCCGAATCTCCACTTGCATTTTCTACAGAAAGAGTGTTTAAGAACGGCTCAATCAAAACTAAGGTTCAAATCTTTTAGTTGAACAAACAGAACAGAAAGAAGTTTCACACAATTCTTCTGTGTAGTTTTTATTTGTAGACATTCTTTTTCCCAATATAGGCCTCTTAGCGCTCTGAATGTCCAATTGCAGTTTCTACAGAAAGAGTGTTTCAGAACGGCTCAATCAAAAGTAAGGTTCAACTCTGTTAGTTGAATGCACAGAACAGAAAGAAGTTTCATACAATGCTTCTGTGTAGTTTATATTTGAACATATTCTTTTTTGCACTATTACCCACTTAGCGCTACGAATGTCCAGTTGCATTTTCTACAGACAGAGTGTTTCAAAACTGCTCAATCAAAAGTATGGTTTAACTCTGTTAGCTGAATGCTCAGATCAGAAAGAAGTTTCACAGAAGGCTTCTGTGTAGTTTATATTTGAATATATTCCTTTTTCCACTACTACGCTCTTAGCGCTCAAAATGTCCAGTTGCATTATCTACAGAAAGACTGTTCAGATCTGCTCAATCAAAAGTATGGTTTAACACTGTTAGCTGAATGCACAGATCAGAAAGAAGTTTCACAGAATGATTCTGTGTAGTTTATATTTGAAGACATTCCTTTTTCCACTATTACCCTCTTAGCGCTCCGAATCTCCACTTGCATTTTCTACAAAAAGAGTGTTTCATAACTGCTCAATCAAAAATATGTTTTATCTCTGTTAACTGAATTTACAGATCAGAAATAAGTTTCACAGAATGCATCTGTGTAGTTTTTATTTGAAGATATTCTTTTTCCCAATGTAGGCCTCTTAGCGCTTAGCATGTCCAATTGCAGTTTCTACAGAAAGAGTGTTTCAGAACGGCTCAATCAAAAGTAAGGTTCAACTCTGTTAGTTGAATGCACAGAACAGAAAGAATTTTCACAGAATGCTACTGTGTAGTTTATATTTGAATATATTCCTTTTTCCACTATTACCCTCTTAGCGCTACGAATGTCCACTTGCATTTTCTACAGAAAGTGTGTTCAGAACTGCGCAATCAAAAGTATGGTTTAACTCTGTTAGCTTAATGAACATATCAGAAATAAGTTTCACACAATGCTTCTGTGTAGTTTTTATTTGAAGATATTATTTTTCCCATTACAGGCCTCTTAGCGCTCAGAATGTCCAATTGCAGTTTCAACAGAAAGAGTGTTTCAGAAAGGCTCAATCAAATTAAGGTTCAACTCTGTTAGTTGAATGCACAGAACAGAAAGAAGTTTCATACAATGCTTCTGTGTAGTTTATATTTGAACATACTCTTTTTTCCACTATTACCCACTTAGCGCTACGAATGTCCAGTTGCATTTTCTACAGACAGAGTGTTTCAAAACTGCTCAATCAAAAGTATGGTTTAACTCTGTTAGCTGAATTCTCAGATCAGAAAGAAGTTTCACAGAATGCTTCTGTGTAGTTTATATTTGAATATATTCCTTTTTCCACTACTACTCTCTTAGCGCTCCAAATGTCCAGTTGCATTTTCAACAGAAAGAGTGTTCAGATCTGCTCAATCAAAAGTATGGTTTAACTCTGTTAGCTGAATGCACAGATCAGAAAGAAGTTTCACAGAATGATTCTGTGTAGTTTATATTTGGAGACATTCCTTTTTCCACTATTACCCTCTTAGCGCTCCGAATCTCCACTTGCATTTTCTACAGAAAGAGTGTTTAAGAACGGCTCAATCAAAACTAAGGTTCAAATCTTTTAGTTGAACAAACAGAACAGAAAGAAGTTTCACACAATTCTCCTGTGTAGTTTTTATTTGTAGACATTCTTTTTCCCAATATAGGCCTCTTAGGGCTCAGAATGTCCAATTGCAGTTTCTACAGAAAGAGTGTTTCAGAACGGCTCAATCAAAAGTAAGGTTCAACTCTGTTAGTTAAATGCACAGAACAGAAAGAAGTTTCATACAATGCTTCTGTGTAGTTTATATTTGAACATATTCTTTTTTCCACTATTACCCACTTAGCGCTACGAATGTCCAGTTGCATTTTCTACATACAGAGTGTTTCAAAACTGCTCAATCAAAAGTATGGTTTAACTCTGTTAGCTGAATGCTCAGATCAGAAAGAAGTTTCACAGAATGCTTCTGTGTAGTTTATATTTGAATATATTACTTTTTCCACTACTACGCTCTTAGCGCTCCAAATGTCCAGTTGCATTTTCTAGAGAAAGAGTGTTCAGATCTGCTCAATCAAAAGTATGGTTTAACTCTGTTAGCTGAATGCACAGATCAGAAAGAAGTTTCACCGAATGATTCTGTGTAGTTTATATTTGAAGACATTCCTTTTTCCACTATGACCATCTTAGCGCTCCGAATCTCCACTTGCATTTTCTACAAAAAGAGTGTTTCATAACTGCTCAATCAAAAATATGTTTTATCTCTGTTAACTGAATTTACAGATCAGAAATAAGTTTCACAGAATGCATCTGTGTAGTTTTTATTTGAAGATATTCTTTTTCCCAATGTAGGCCTCTTAGCGCTTAGCATGTCCAAATGCAGTTTCTACAGAAGGAGTGTTTCAGAACGGCTCAATCAAAAGTAAGGTTCAACTCTGTTAGTTGAATGCACAGAACAGAAAGAATTTTCACAGAATGCTACTGTGTAGTTTATATTTGAATATATTCCTTTTTCCACTATTACCCTCTTAGCGCTCCGAAGGGCCACTTGCATTTTCTACAGAAAGAGTGTTCAGAACTGCGCAATCAAAGTATGGTTTAACTCTGTTAGCTTAATGAACATATCAGAAATAAGTTTCACACAATGCTTCTGTGTAGTTTTTATTTGAAGATATTATTTTTCCCAGTAGAGGCCTCTTAGCGCTCAGAATGTCCAATTGCAGTTTCTACAGAAAGAGTGTTTCAGAAAGGCTCAATCAAATGTAAGGTTCAACTCTGTTAGTTGAATGCACAGAACAGAAAGAAGTTTCATACAATGCTTCTGTGTAGTTTATATTTGAAGATATTCTTTTTTCCACTATTACCCACTTGGCGCTACGAATGTCCAGTTGCATTTTCTACAGACAGAGTGTTTCAAAACTGCTCAATCAAAAGTATGGTTTAACTCTGTTAGCTGAATGCTCAGATCAGAAAGAAGTTTCACAGAATGCTTCTGTGTAGTTTATATTTGAATATATTCCTTTTTCCACTACTACTCTCTTAGCGCTCCAAATGTCCAGTTGCATTTTCTACAGAAAGAGTGTTCAGATCTGCTCAATCAAAAGTATGGTTTAACTCTGTTAACTGAATGCACAGATCAGAAAGAAGTTTCACAGAATGATTCTGTGTAGTTTATATTTGGAGACATTCCTTTTTCCACTATTACCCTCTTAGCGCTCCGAATCTCCACTTGCATTTTCTACAGAAAGAGTGTTTCAGAACGGCACAATCAAAACTAAGGTTCAACTCTTTTAGTTGAACAAACAGAACAGAAAGAAGTTTCACACAATTCTTCTGTGTAGTTTTTATTTGTAGACATTCTTTTTCCCAATATAGGCCTCTTAGCGCTCAGAATGTCCAATTGCAGTTTCTACAGAAAGAGAGTTTCAGAACGGCTCAATCAAAAGTAAGGTTCAACTCTGTTAGTTGAATGCACAGAACAGAAAGAAGTTTCATACAATGCTTCTGTGTAGTTTATATTTGAACATATTCTTTTTTCCACTATTACCCACTTAGCGCTACGAATGTCCAGTTGCATTTTCTACAGACAGAGTGTTTCAAAACCGCTCAATCAAAAGTATGATTTAACTCTGTTAGCTGAATGCTCAGATCAGAAAGAAGTTTCACAGAATGCTTCTGTGTAGTTTATATTTGAATATATTCCTTTTTCCACTACTACGCTCTTAGCGCTCCAAATGTCCAGTTGCATTTTCTAGAGAAAGAGTGTTCAGATCTGCTCAATCAAAAGTATGGTTTAACTCTGTTAGCTGAATGCACAGATCAGAAAGAAGTTTCACCGAATGATTCTGTGTAGTTTATATTTGAAGACATTCCTTTTTCCACTATTACCCTCTTAGCGCTCCGAATCTCCACTTGCATTTTCTACAAAAAGAGTGTTTCATAACTGCTCAATCAAAAATATGTTTTATCTCTGTTAACTGAATTTACAGATCAGAAATAAGTTTCACAGAATGCATCTGTGTAGTTTTTATTTGAAGATATTCTTTTTCCCGATGTAGGCCTCTTAGCGCTTAGCATGTCCAATTGCAGTTTCTACAGAAAGAGTGTTTCAGAACGGCTCAATCAAAAGTAAGGTACAACTCTGTTAGTTGAATGCACAGAACAGAAAGAATTTTCACAGAATGCTACTGTGTAGTT
The DNA here is from genome assembly GCF_028878055.3 of Symphalangus syndactylus. Taxonomy (NCBI): domain Eukaryota; kingdom Metazoa; phylum Chordata; class Mammalia; order Primates; family Hylobatidae; genus Symphalangus; species Symphalangus syndactylus. Next base: position 3,101,624 of record NC_072427.2, read on the forward strand.
TATATTTGAATATATTCCTTTTTCCACTATTACCCTCTTAGCGCTCCGAATGTCCACTTGCATTTTCTACAGAAAGAGTGTTCAGAACTGCGCAATCAAAAGTATGGTTTAACTCTGTTTGCTTAATGAACATATCAGAAATAAGTTTCACACAATGCTTCTGTGTAGTTTTTATTTGAAGATATTATTTTTCCCAATATAGGCCTCTTAGCGCTCAGAATGTCCAATTGCAGTTTCTACAGAAAGAGTGTTTCAGAAAGGCTCAATCAAAAGTAAGGTTCAACTCTGTTAGTTGAATGCACAGAACAGAAAGAAGTTTCATACAATGCTTCTGTGTAGTTTATATTTGAACATATTCTTTTTTCCACTATTACCCACTTAGAGCTAAGAATGTCCAGTTGCATTTTCTACAGACAGTGTTTCAAAACTGCTCAATCAAAAGTATGGTTTAACTCTGTTAGCTGAATGCTCAGAAGAGAAGGAAGTTTCACAGAATGCTTCTGTGTAGTTTATATTTGAATATATTCCTTTTTCCACTACTATTCTCTTAGCGCTCAAAATGTCCAGTTGCATTTTCTACAGAAAGAGTGTTCAGATCTGCTCAATCAAAAGTATGGTTTAACTCTGTTAGCTGAATGCACAGATCAGAAAGAAGTTTCACAGAAAGATTCTGTGTAGTTTATATTTGGAGACATTCCTTTTTCCACTATTACCCTCTTAGCGCTCCGAATCTCCACTTGCATTTTCCACAGAAAGAGTGTTTCAGAACGGCTCAATCAAAACTAAGGTTCAACTCTTTTAGTTGAACAAACAGAACAGAAAGAAGTTTCACAAAATTCTTCTGTGTAGTTTTTATTTGTAGACATTCTTTTTCCCAATATAGGCCTCTTAACGCTCAGAATGTCCAATTGCAGTTTCTACAGAAAGAGTGTTTCAGAAGGGCTCAATCAAAAGTAAGGTTCAACTCTGTTTGTTGAATGCACAGAACACAAAGAAGTTTCATACAATGCTTCTGTGTAGTTTATATTTGAACATATTCTTTTTTCCACTATTAACCACTTAGAGCTACGAATGTCCAGTTGCATTTTCTACAGACAGAGTGTTTCAAAACTGCTCAATCAAAAGTATGGTTTAACTCTGTTAGCTGAATGCTCAGATCAGAAAGAAGTTTCACAGAATGCTTCTGTGTAGTTTATATTTGAATATATTCCTTTTTCCACTACTACGCTCTTAGCGCTCCAAATGTCCAGTTGCATTTTCTACAGAAAGAGTGTTCAGATCTTCTCAATCAAAAGTATGGTTTAACTCTGTTAGCTGAATGCACAGATCAGAAAGAAGTTTCACCGAATGATTCTGTGTAGTTTATATTTGAAGACATTCCTTTTTCCACTATTACCCACTTAGCGCTCCGAATCTCCACTTGCATTTTCTACAAAAAGAGTGTTTCATAACTGCTCAATCAAAAATATGTTTTATCTCTGTTAACTGAATTTACAGATCAGAAATAAGTTTCACAGAATGCATCTGTGTAGTTTTTATTTGAAGATATTCTTTTTCCCAATGTAGGCCTCTTAGCGCTTAGCATGTCCAACTGCACTTTCTACAGAAAGAGTGTTTCAGAACGGCTCAATCAAAAGTAAGGTTCAACTCTGTTAGTTGAATGCACAGAACAGAAAGAATTTTCACAGAATGCTACTGTGTAGTTTATATTTGAATATATTCCTTTTTCCACTATTACCCTCTTAGCGCTCCGAATGTCCACTTGCATTTTCTACAGAAAGAGTGTTCAGAACTGCGCAATCAAAAGTATGGTTTAACTCTGTTAGCTTAATGAACATATCAGAAATAAGTTTCAAACAATGCTTCTGTGTAGTTTTTATTTGAAGATATTATTTTTCCCAATAGAGGCCTCTTAGCGCTCAGAATTTCCAATTGCAGTTTCTACAGAAAGAGTGTTTCAGAAAGGCTCAATCAAAAGTAAGGTTCAACTCTGATAGTTGAATGCACAGAACAGAAAGAAGTTTCATACAATGCTTCTGTGTAGTTTATATTTGAACATATTCTTTTTTCCACTATTACCCCCTTAGCGCTACGAATGTCCAGTTGCATTTTCTACAGACAGAGTGTTTCAAAACTGCTCAATCAAAAATATGGTTTAATTCTGTTAGCTGAATGCTCAGATCAGAAAGAAGTTTCACAGAATGCTTCTGTGTAGTTTATATTTGAATATATTCCTTTTTCCACTACTACTCTCTTAGCGCTCCAAATGTCCAGTTGCATTTTCTACAGAAAGAGTTTTCAGATCTGCTCAATCAAAAGTATGGTTTAACTCTGTTAGCTGAATGCACAGATCAGAAAGAAGTTTCACAGTATGATTCTGTGTAGTTTATATTTGGAGACATTCCGTTTTCCACTATTACCCTCTTAGCACTCCGAATCTCCACTTGCATTTTCTACAGAAAGAGTGTTTCAGAACGGCTCAATCAAAACTAAGGTTCAACTCTTTTAGTTGAACAAACAGAACAGAAAGTAGTTTCACACAATTCTTCTGTGTAGTTTTTATTTGTAGACATTCTTTTTCCCAATATAGGCCTCTTAGCGCTCAGAATGTCCAATTGCAGTTTCTTCAGAAAGAGTGTTTCAGAACGGCTCAATCAAAAGTAAGGTTCAACTCTGTTAGTTGAATGCACAGAACAGAAAGAAGTTTCATACAATGCTTCTGTGTAGTTTATATTTGAACATATTCTTTTTTGCACTATTACCCACTTAGCGCTACGAATGTCCAGTTGCATTTTCTACAGACAGAGTGTTTCAAACCTGCTCAATCAAAAGTATGGTTTAACTCTGTTAGCTGTATGCTAAGATCAGAAAGAAGTTTCACAGAATGCTTCTGTCTAGTTTATATTTGAATATATTCCTTTTTCCACTACTACGCTCTTAGCGCTCCAAATGTCCAGTTGCATTTTCAACAGAAAGAGTGTTCAGACGTGCTCAATCAAAAGTATGGTTTAACTCTGTTAGCTGAATGCACAGATCAGAAAGAAGTTTCACCGAATGATTCTGTGTAGTTTATATTTGAAGACATTCCTTTTTCCACTATTACCCTCTTAGCGCTCCGAATCTCCACTTGCATTTTCTACAAAAAGAGTGTTTCATAACTGCTCAATCAAAAATATGTTTTATCTCTGTTAACTGAATTTACAGATCAGAAATAAGTTTCACAGAATGCATCTGTGTAGTTTTTATTTGAAGATATTTTTTCCCAATGTAGGCCTCTTAGCACTTAGCATGTCCAATTGCAGTTTCTACAGAAAGAGTGTTTCAGAACGGCTCAATCAAAAGTAAGGTTCAACTCTGTTAGTTGAATGCACAGAACAGAAAGAATTTTCACAGAATGCTACTGTGTAGTTTATATTTGAATATATTCCTTTTTCCACTATTACCCTCTTAGCGCTCCGAATGTCCACTTGCATTTTCTACAGAAAGAGTGTTCAGAACTGCGCAATCAAAAGTATGGTTTAACTCTGTTAGCTTAATGAACATATCAGAAATAAGTTTCACACAATGCTTCTGTGTAGTTTTTATTTGAAGATATTATTTTTCCCAGTAGAGGCCTCTTAGCGCTCAGAATGTCCAATTGCAGTTTCTACAGAAAGAGTGTTTCAGAAAGGCTCAATCAAATGTAAGGTTCAACTCTGTTAGTTGAATGCACAGAACAGAAAGATGTTTCATACAATGCTTCTGTGTAGTTTATATTTGAAGATATTCTTTTTTCCACTATTACCCACTTGGCGCTACGAATGTCCAGTTGCATTTTCTACAGACAGAGTGTTTCAAAACGGCTCAATCAAAAGTATGGTTTAACTCTGTTAGCTGAATGCTCAGATCAGAAAGAAGTTTCACAGAATGCTTCTGTGTAGTTTATATTTGAATATATTCCTTTTTCCACTACTACTCTCTTAGCGCTCCAAATGTCCAGTTGCATTTTCTACAGAAAGAGTGTTCAGATCTGCTCAATCAAAAGTATGGTTTAACTCTGTTAACTGAATGCACAGATCAGAAAGAAGTTTCACAGAATGATTCTGTGTGGTTTATATTTGGAGACATTCCTTTTTCCACTATTACCCTCTTAGCGCTCCGAATCTCCACTTGCATTTTCTACAGAAAGAGTGTTTCAGAACGGCTCAATCAAAACTAAGGTTCAACTCTTTTAGTTGAACAAACAGAACAGAAAGAAGTTTCACACAATTCTTCTGTGTAGTTTTTATTTGTAGACATTCTTTTTCCCAATATAGGCCTCTTAGCGCTCAGAATGTCCAATTGCAGTTTCTACAGAAAGAGAGTTTCAGAACGGCGCAATCAAAAGTAAGGTTCAACTCTGTTAGTTGAATGCACAGAACAGAAAGAAGTTTCATACAATGCTTCTGTGTAGTTTATATTTGAACATATTCTTTTTTCCACTATTACCCACTTAGCGCTACGAATGTCCAGTTGCATTTTCTACAGACAGAGTGTTTCAAAACCGCTCAATCAAAAGTATGATTTAACTCTGTTAGCTGAATGCTCAGATCAGAAAGAAGTTTCACAGAATGCTTCTGTGTAGTTTATATTTGAATATATTCCTTTTTCCACTACTACGCTCTTAGCGCTCCAAATGTCCAGTTGCATTTTCTACAGAAAGAGTGTTCAGATCTGCTCAGTCAAAAGTATGGTTTAACTCTGTTAGCTGAATGCACAGATCAGAAAGAAGTTTCACCGAATGATTCTGTGTAGTTTATATTTGAAGACATTCCTTTTTCCACTATTACCCTCTTAGCGCTCCGAATCTCTACTTGCATTTTCTACAAAAAGAGTGTTTCATAACTGCTCAATCAAAAATATGTTTTATCTCTGTTAACTGAATTTACAGATCAGAAATAAGTTTCACAGAATGCATCTGTGTAGTTTTTATTTGAAGATATTCTTTTTCCCGATGTAGGCCTCTTAGCGCTTAGCATTTCCAATTGCAGTTTCTACAGAAAGAGTGTTTCAGAACGGCTCAATCAAAAGTAAGGTACAACTCTGTTAGTTGAATGCACAGAACAGAAAGAATTTTCACAGAATGCTACTGTGTAGTTTATATTTGAATATATTCCTTTTTCCACTATTACCCTCTTAGCGCTCCGAATGTCCACTTGCATTTTCTACAGAAAGAGTGTTCAGAACTGCGCAATCAAAAGTATGGTTTAACTCTGTTAGCTTAATGAACATATCAGAAATAAGTTTCACACAATGCTTCTGTGTAGTTTTTATTTGAAGATATTATTTTTCCCAATATAGGCCTCTTAGCGCTCAGAATGTCCAATTGCAGTTTCTACAGAAAGAGTGTTTCAGAAAGGCTCAATCAAAAGTAAGGTTCAACACTGTTAGTTGAATGCACAGAACAGAAAGAAGTTTAATACAATGCTTCTGTGTAGTTTATATTTGAACATATTTATTTTCCACTATTACCCACTTAGAGTTAAGAATGTCCAGTTGCATTTTCTACAGACAGTGTTTCAAAACTGCTCAATCAAAAGTATGGTTTAACTCTGTTAGCTGAATGCTCAGATCAGAAAGAAGTTTCACAGAATGCTTCTGTGTAGTTTATATTTGAATATATTCCTTTTTCCACTACTATTCTCTTAGCGCTCCAAATGTCCAGTTGCATTTTCTACAGAAAGAGGGTTCAGATCTGCTCAATCAAAAGTATGGTTTAACTCTGTTAGCTGAATGCACAGATCAGAAAGAAGTTTCACAGAATGATTCTGTGTAGTTTATATTTGGAGACATTCCTTTTTCCACTATTACCCTCTTAGCGCTCCGAAACTCCACTTGCATTTTCTACAGAAAGAGTGTTTCAGAACGGCTCAATCAAAACTAAGGTTCAACTCTTTTAGTTGAACAAACAGAACAGAAAGAAGTTTCACACAATTCTTCTGTGTAGTTTTTATTTGTAGACATTCTTTTTCCCAATATAGGCCTCTTAACGCTCAGAATGTCCAATTGCAGTTTCTACAGAAAGAGTGTTTCAGAACGGCTCAATCAAAAGTAAGGTTCAACTCTGTTTGTTGAATGCACAGAACACAAAATAGTTTCATACAATGCTTCTGTGTAGTTTATATTTGAACATATTCTTTTTTCCACTATTAACCACTTAGTGCTACGAATGTCCAGTTGCATTTTCTACAGACAGAGTGTTTCAAAACTGCTCAATCAAAAGTATGGTTTAACTCTGTTAGCTGAATGCTCAGATCAGAAAGAAGTTTCACAGAATGCTTCTGTGTAGTTTATATTTGAATATATTCCTTTTTCCACTACTACGCTCTTAGCGCTACAAATGTCCAGTTGCATTTTCTACAGAAAGAGTGTTCAGATCTTCTCAATCAAAAGTATGGTTTAACTCTGTTAGCTGAATGCACAGATCAGAAAGAAGTTTCACCGAATGATTCTGTGTAGTTTATATTTGAAGACATTCCTTTTTCCACTATTACCCACTTAGCGCTCCGAATCTCCACTTGCATTTTCTACAAAAAGAGTGTTTCATAACTGCTCAATCAAAAATATGTTTTATCTCTGTTAACTGAATTTACAGATCAGAAATAAGTTTCACAGAATGCATCTGTGTAGTTTTTATTTGAAGATATTCTTTTTCCCAATGTAGGCCTCTTAGCGCTTAGCATGTCCAACTGCACATTCTACAGAAAGAGTGTTTCAGAACGGCTCAATCAAAAGTAAGGTTCAACTCTGTTAGTTGAATGCACAGAACAGAAAGAATTTTCACAGAATGCTACTGTGTAGTTTATATTTGAATATATTCCTTTTTCCACTATTACCCTCTTAGCGCTCCGAATGTCCACTTGCATTTTCTACAGAAAGAGTGTTCAGAACTGCGCAATCAAAAGTATGGTTTAACTCTGTTAGCTTAATGAACATATCAGAAATAAGTTTCAAACAATGCTTCTGTGTAGTTTTTATTTGAAGATATTATTTTTCCCAATAGAGGCCTCTTAGCGCTCAGAATTTCCAATTGCAGTTTCTACAGAAAGAGTGTTTCAGAAAGGCTCAATCAAAAGTAAGGTTCAACTCTGATAGTTGAATGCACAGAACAGAAAGAAGTTTCATACAATGCTTCTGTGTAGTTTATATTTGAACATATTCTTTTTTCCACTATTACCCCCTTAGCGCTAAGAATGTCCAGTTGCATTTTCTACAGACAGAGTGTTTCAAAATTGCTCAATCAAAAATATGGTTTAATTCTGTTAGCTGAATGCTCAGATCAGAAAGAAGTTTCACAGAATGCTTCTGTGTAGTTTATATTTGAATATATTCCTTTTTCCACTACTACTCTCTTAGCGCTCCAAATGTCCAGTTGCATTTCCTACAGAAAGAGTTTTCAGATCTGCTCAATCAAAAGTATGGTTTAACTCTGTTAGCTGAATGCACAGATCAGAAAGAAGTTTCACAGAATGATTCTGTGTAGTTTATATTTGGAGACATTCCTTTTTCCACTATTACCCTCTTAGCGCTCCGAATCTCCACTTGCATTTTCTACAGAAAGAGTGTTTCAGAACGGCTCAATCAAAACTAAGGTTCAACTCTTTTAGTTGAACAAACAGAACAGAAAGTAGTTTCACACAATTCTTCTGTGTAGTTTTTATTTGTAGACATTCTTTTTCCCAATATAGGCCTCTTAGCGCTCAGAATGTCCAATTGCAGTTTCTTCAGAAAGAGTGTTTCAGAACGGCTCAATCAAAAGTAAGGTTCAACTCTGTTAGTTGAATGCACAGAACAGAAAGGAGTTTCATACAATGCTTATGTGTAGTTTATATTTGAACATATTCTTTTTTCCACTATTACCCACTTAGCGCTACGAATGTCCAGTTGCATTTTCTACAGACAGAGTGTTTCAAAACTGCTCAATCAAAAGTATGGTTTAACTCTGTTAGCTGAATGCTCAGATCAGAAAGAAGTTTCACAGAATGCTTCTGTGTAGTTTATATTTGAATATATTACTTTTTCCACTACTACGCTCTTAGCGCTCCAAATGTCCAGTTGCATTTTCTAGAGAAAGAGTGTTCAGATCTGCTCAATCAAAAGTATGGTTTAACTCTGTTAGCTGAATGCACAGATCAGAAAGAAGTTTCACCGAATGATTCTGTGTAGTTTATATTTGAAGACATTCCTTTTTCCACTATGACCCTCTTAGCGCTCCGAATCTCCACTTGCATTTTCTACAAAAAGAGTGTTTCATAACTGCTCAATCAAAAATATGTTTTATCTCTGTTAACTGAATTTACAGATCAGAAATAAGTTTCACAGAATGCATCTGTGTAGTTTTTATTTGAAGATATTCTTTTTCCCAATGTAGGCCTCTTAGCGCTTAGCATGTCCAAATGCAGTTTCTACAGAAGGAGTGTTTCAGAACGGCTCAATCAAAAGTAAGGTTCAACTCTGTTAGTTGAATGCACAGAACAGAAAGAATTTTCACAGAATGCTACTGTGTAGTTTATATTTGAATATATTCCTTTTTCCACTATTACCCTCTTAGCGCTCCGAAGGTCCACTTGCATTTTCTACAGAAAGAGTGTTCAGAACTGCGCAATCAAAAGTATGGTTTAACTCTGTTAGCTTAATGAACATATCAGAAATAAGTTTCACACAATGCTTCTGTGTAGTTTTTATTTGAAGATATTATTTTTCCCAGTAGAGGCCTGTTAGCGCTCAGAATGTCCAATTGCAGTTTCTACAGAAAGAGTGTTTCAGAAAGGCTCAATCAAATGTAAGGTTCAACTCTGTTAGTTGAATGCACAGAACAGAAAGAAGTTTCATACAATGCTTCTGTGTAGTTTATATTTGAAGATATTCTTTTTTCCACTATTACCCACTTGGCGCTACGAATGTCCAGTTGCATTTTCTACAGACAGAGTGTTTCAAAACTGCTCAATCAAAAGTATGGTTTAACTCTGTTAGCTGAATGCTCAGATCAGAAAGAAGTTTCACAGAATGCTTCTGTGTAGTTTATATTTGAATATATTCCTTTTTCCACTACTACTCTCTTAGCGCTCCAAATGTCCAGTTGCATTATCTACAGAAAGAGTGTTCAGATCTGCTCAATCAAAAGTATGGTTTAACCCTGTTAACTGAATGCACAGATCAGAAAGAAGTTTCACAGAATGATTCTGTGTAGTTTATATTTGGAGACATTCCTTTTTCCACTATTACCCTCTTAGCGCTCCGAATCTCCACTTGCATTTTCTACAGAAAGAGTGTTTCAGAACGGCTCAATCAAAACTAAGGTTCAACTCTTTTAGTTGAACAAACAGAACAGAAAGAAGTTTCACACAATTCTTCTGTGTAGTTTTTATGTGTAGACATTCTTTTTCCTAATATAGGCCTCTTAGCGCTCAGAATGTCCAATTGCAGTTTCTACAGAAAGAGAGTTTCAGAACGGCTCAATCAAAAGTAAGGTTCAACTCTGTTAGTTGAATGCACAGAACAGAAACAAGTTTCATACAATGCTTCTGTGTAGTTTATATTTGAACATATTCTTTTTTCCACTATTACCCACTTAGCGCTACGAATGTCCAGTTGCATTTTCTACAGACAGAGTGTTTCAAAACCGCTCAATCAAAAGTATGATTTAACTCTGTTAGCTGAATGCTCAGATCAGAAAGAAGTTTCACAGAATGCTTCTGTGTAGTTTATATTTGAATATATTCCTTTTTCCACTACTACGCTCTTAGCGCTCCAAATGTCCAGTTGCATTTTCTAGAGAAAGAGTGTTCAGATCTGCTCAATCAAAAGTATGGTTTAACTCTGTTAGCTGAATGCACAGATCAGAAAGAAGTTTCACCGAATGATTCTGTGTAGTTTATATTTGAAGACATTCCTTTTTCCACTATTACCCTCTTAGCGCTCCGAATCTCCACTTGCATTTTCTACAAAAAGAGTGTTTCATAACTGCTCAATCAAAAATATGTTTTATCTCTGTTAACTGAATTTACAGATCAGAAATAAGTTTCACAGAATGCATCTGTGTAGTTTTTATTTGAAGATATTCTTTTTCCCGATGTAGGCCTCTTAGCGCTTAGCATGTCCAATTGCAGTTTCTACAGAAAGAGTGTTTCAGAACGGCTCAATCAAAAGTAAGGTACAACTCTGTTAGTTGAATGCACAGAACAGAAAGAATTTTCACAGAATGCTACTGTGTAGTTTATATTTGAATATATTCCTTTTTCCACTATTACCCTCTTAGCGCTCCGAATGTCCACTTGCATTTTCTACAGAAAGAGTGTTCAGAACTGCGCAATCAAAAGTATGGTTTAACTCTGTTTGCTTAATGAACATATCAGAAATAAGTTTCACACAATGCTTCTGTGTAGTTTTTATTTGAAGATATTATTTTTCCCAATATAGGCCTCTTAGCGCTCAGAATGTCCAATTGCAGTTTCTACAGAAAGAGTGTTTCAGAAAGGCTCAATCAAAAGTAAGGTTCAACTCTGTTAGTTGAATGCACAGAACAGAAAGAAGTTTAATACAATGCTTCTGTGTAGTTTATATTTGAACATATTCTTTTTTCCACTATTACCCACTTAGAGCTAAGAATGTCCAGTTGCATTTTCTACAGACAGTGTTTCAAAACTGCTCAATCAAAAGTATGGTTTAACTCTGTTAGCTGAATGCTCAGAACAGAAGGAAGTTTCACAGAATGCTTCTGTGTAGTTTATATTTGAATATATTCCTTTTTCCACTACTATTCTCTTAGCGCTCCAAATGTCCAGTTGCATTTTCTACAGAAAGAGTGTTCAGATCTGCTCAATCAAAAGTATGGTTTAACTCTGTTAGCTGAATGCACAGATCAGAAAGAAGTTTCACAGAATGATTCTGTGTAGTTTATATTTGGAGACATTCCTTTTTCCACTATTACCCTCTTAGCGCTCCGAATCTCCACTTGCATTTTCCACAGAAAGAGTGTTTCAGAACGGCTCAATCAAAACTAAGGTTCAACTCTTTTAGTTGAACAAACAGAACAGAAAGAAGTTTCACACAATTCTTGTGTGTAGTTTTTATTTGTAGACATTATTTTTCCCAATATAGGCCTCTTAACGCTCAGAATGTCCAATTGCAGTTTCTACAGAAAGAGTGTTTCAGAAGGGCTCAATCAAAAGTAAGGTTCAACTCTGTTTGTTGAATGCACAGAACACAAAGAAGTTTCATACAATGCTTCTGTGTAGTTTATATTTGAACATATTCTTTTTTCCACTATTAACCACTTAGCGCTACGAATGTCCAGTTGCATTTTCTACAGACAGAGTGTTTCAAAACTGCTCAATCAAAAGTATGGTTTAACTCTGTTAGCTGAATTCTCAGATCAGAAAGAAGTTTCACAGAATGCTTCTGTGTAGTTTATATTTGAATATATTCCTTTTTCCACTACTACGCTCTTAGCGCTCCAAATGTCCAGTTGCATTTTCTACAGAAAGAGTGTTCAGATCTTCTCAATCAAAAGTATGGTTTAACTCTGTTAGCTGAATGCACAGATCAGAAAGAAGTTTCACCGAATGATTCTGTGTAGTTTATATTTGAAGACATTCCTTTTTCCACTATTACCCATTTAGCGCTCCGAAACTCCACTTGCATTTTCTACAAAAAGAGTGTTTCATAACTGCTCAATCAAAAATATGTTTTATCTCTGTTAACTGAATTTACAGATCAGAAATAAGTTTCACAGAATGCATCAGTGTAGTTTTTATTTGAAGATATTCTTTTTCCCGATGTAGGCCTCTTAGCGCTTAGCATTTCCAATTGCAGTTTCTACAGAAAGAGTGTTTCAGAACGGCTCAATCAAAAGTAAGGTACAACTCTGTTAGTTGAATGCACAGAACAGAAAGAATTTTCACAGAATGCTACTGTGTAGTTTATATTTGAATATATTCCTTTTTCCACTATTACCCTCTTAGCGCTCCGAATGTCCACTTGCATTTTCTACAGAAAGAGTGTTCAGAACTGCGCAATCAAAAGTATGGTTTAACTCTGTTAGCTTAATGAACATATCAGAAATAAGTTTCACACAATGCTTCTGTGTAGTTTTTATTTGAAGATATTATTTTTCCCAATATAGGCCTCTTAGCGCTCAGAATGTCCAATTGCAGTTTCTACAGAAAGAGTGTTTCAGAAAGGCTCAATCAAAAGTAAGGTTCAACACTGTTAGTTGAATGCACAGAACAGAAAGAAGTTTAATACAATGCTTCTGTGTAGTTTATATTTGAACATATTTATTTTCCACTATTACCCACTTAGAGTTAAGAATGTCCAGTTGCATTTTCTACAGACAGTGTTTCAAAACTGCTCAATCAAAAGTATGGTTTAACTCTGTTAGCTGAATGCTCAGATCAGAAAGAAGTTTCACAGAATGCTTCTGTGTAGTTTATATTTGAATATATTCCTTTTTCCACTACTATTCTCTTAGCGCTCCAAATGTCCAGTTGCATTTTCTACAGAAAGAGTGTTCAGATCTGCTCAATCAAAAGTATGGTTTAACTCTGTTAGCTGAATGCACAGATCAGAAAGAAGTTTCACAGAATGATTCTGTGTAGTTTATATTTGGAGACATTCCTTTTTCCACTATTACCCTCTTAGCGCTCCGAAACTCCACTTGCATTTTCTACAGAAAGAGTGTTTCAGAACGGCTCAATCAAAACTAAGGTTCAACTCTTTTAGTTGAACAAACAGAACAGAAAGAAGTTTCACACAATTCTTCTGTGTAGTTTTTATTTGTAGACATTCTTTTTCCCAATATAGGCCTCTTAACGCTCAGAATGTCCAATTGCAGTTTCTACAGAAAGAGTGTTTCAGAACGGCTCAATCAAAAGTAAGGTTCAACTCTGTTTGTTGAATGCACAGAACACAAAATAGTTTCATACAATGCTTCTGTGTAGTTTATATTTGAACATATTCTTTTTTCCACTATTAACCACTTAGTGCTACGAATGTCCAGTTGCATTTTCTACAGACAGAGTGTTTCAAAACTGCTCAATCAAAAGTATGGTTTAACTCTGTTAGCTGAATGCTCAGATCAGAAAGAAGTTTCACAGAATGCTTCTGTGTAGTTTATATTTGAATATATTCCTTTTTCCACTACTACGCTCTTAGCGCTACAAATGTCCAGTTGCATTTTCTACAGAAAGAGTGTTCAGATCTTCTCAATCAAAAGTATGGTTTAACTCTGTTAGCTGAATGCACAGATCAGAAAGAAGTTTCACCGAATGGTTCTGTGTAGTTTATATTTGAAGACATTCCTTTTTCCACTATTACCCACTTAGCGCTCCGAATCTCCACTTGCATTTTCTACAAAAAGAGTGTTTCATAACTGCTCAATCAAAAATATGTTTTATCTCTGTTAACTGAATTTACAGATCAGAAATAAGTTTCACAGAATGCATCTGTGTAGTTTTTATTTGAAGATATTCTTTTTCCCAATGTAGGCCTCTTAGCGCTTAGCATGTCCAACTGCACATTCTACAGAAAGAGTGTTTCAGAACGGCTCAATCAAAAGTAAGGTTCAACTCTGTTAGTTGAATGCACAGAACAGAAAGAATTTTCACAGAATGCTACTGTGTAGTTTATATTTGAATATATTCCTTTTTCCACTATTACCCTCTTAGCGCTCCGAATGTCCACTTGCATTTTCTACAGAAAGAGTGTTCAGAACTGCGCAATCAAAAGTATGGTTTAACTCTGTTAGCTTAATGAACATATCAGAAATAAGTTTCAAACAATGCTTCTGTGTAGTTTTTATTTGAAGATATTATTTTTCCCAATAGAGGCCTCTTAGCGCTCAGAATTTCCAATTGCAGTTTCTACAGAAAGAGTGTTTCAGAAAGGCTCAATCAAAAGTAAGGTTCAACTCTGATAGTTGAATGCACAGAACAGAAAGAAGTTTCATAAAATGCTTCTGTGTAGTTTATATTTGAACATATTCTTTTTTCCACTATTACCCCCTTAGCGCTAAGAATGTCCAGTTGCATTTTCTACAGACAGAGTGTTTCAAAACTGCTCAATCAAAAATATGGTTTAATTCTGTTAGCTGAATGCTCAGATCAGAAAGAAGTTTCACAGAATGCTTCTGTGTAGTTTATATTTGAATATATTCCTTTTTCCACTACTACTCTCTTAGCGCTCCAAATGTCCAGTTGCATTTTCTACAGAAAGAGTTTTCAGATCTGCTCAATCAAAAGTATGGTTTAACTCTGTTAGCTGAATGCACAGATCAGAAAGAAGTTTCACAGAATGATTCTGTTTAGTTTATATTTGGAGACATTCCTTTTTCCACTATTACCCTCTTAGCGCTCCGAATCTCCACTTGCATTTTCTACAGAAAGAGTGTTTCAGAACGGCTCAATCAAAACTAAGGTTCAACTCTTTTAGTTGAACAAACAGAACAGAAAGTAGTTTCACACAATTCTTCTGTGTAGTTTTTATTTGTAGACATTCTTTTTCCCAATATAGGCCTCTTAGCGCTCAGAATGTCCAATTGCAGTTTCTTCAGAAAGAGTGTTTCAGAACGGCTCAATCAAAAGTAAGGTTCAACTCTGTTAGTTGAATGCACAGAACAGAAAGGAGTTTCATACAATGCTTATGTGTAGTTTATATTTGAACATATTCTTTTTTCCACTATTACCCACTTAGCGCTACGAATGTCCAGTTGCATTTTCTACAGACAGAGTGTTTCAAAACTGCTCAATCAAAAGTATGGTTTAACTCTGTTAGCTGAATGCTCAGATCAGAAAGAAGTTTCACAGAATGCTTCTGTGTAGTTTATATTTGAATATATTACTTTTTCCACTACTACGCTCTTAGCGCTCCAAATGTCCAGTTGCATTTTCTAGAGAAAGAGTGTTCAGATCTGCTCAATCAAAAGTATGGTTTAACTCTGTTAGCTGAATGCACAGATCAGAAAGAAGTTTCACCGAATGATTCTGTGTAGTTTATATTTGAAGACATTCCTTTTTCCACTATGACCCTCTTAGCGCTCCGAATCTCCACTTGCATTTTCTACAAAAAGAGTGTTTCATAACTGCTCAATCAAAAATATGTTTTATCTCTGTTAACTGAATTTACAGATCAGAAATAAGTTTCACAGAATGCATCTGTGTAGTTTTTATTTGAAGATATTCTTTTTCCCAATGTAGGCCTCTTAGCGCTTAGCATGTCCAAATGCAGTTTCTACAGAAGGAGTGTTTCAGAACGGCTCAATCAAAAGTAAGGTTCAACTCTGTTAGTTGAATGCACAGAACAGAAAGAATTTTCACAGAATGCTACTGTGTAGTTTATATTTGAATATATTCCTTTTTCCACTATTACCCTCTTAGCGCTCCGAAGGTCCACTTGCATTTTCTACAGAAAGAGTGTTCAGAACTGCGCAATCAAAAGTATGGTTTAACTCTGTTAGCTTAATGAACATATCAGAAATAAGTTTCACACAATGCTTCTGTGTAGTTTTTATTTGAAGATATTATTTTTCCCAGTAGAGGCCTGTTAGCGCTCAGAATGTCCAATTGCAGTTTCTACAGAAAGAGTGTTTCAGAAAGGCTCAATCAAATGTAAGGTTCAACTCTGTTAGTTGAATGCACAGAACAGAAAGAAGTTTCATACAATGCTTCTGTGTAGTTTATATTTGAAGATATTCTTTTTTCCACTATTACCCACTTGGCGCTACGAATGTCCAGTTGCATTTTCTACAGACAGAGTGTTTCAAAACTGCTCAATCAAAAGTATGGTTTAACTCTGTTAGCTGAATGCTCAGATCAGAAAGAAGTTTCACAGAATGCTTCTGTGTAGTTTATATTTGAATATATTCCTTTTTCCACTACTACTCTCTTAGCGCTCCAAATGTCCAGTTGCATTTTCTACAGAAAGAGTGTTCAGATCTGCTCAATCAAAAGTATGGTTTAACTCTGTTAACTGAATGCACAGATCAGAAAGAAGTTTCACAGAATGATTCTGTGTAGTTTATATTTGGAGACATTCCTTTTTCCACTATTACCCTCTTAGCGCTCCGAATCTCCACTTGCATTTTCTACAGAAAGAGTGTTTCAGAACGGCTCAATCAAAACTAAGGTTCAACTCTTTTAGTTGAACAAACAGAACAGAAAGAAGTTTCACACAATTCTTCTGTGTAGTTTTTATGTGTAGACATTCTTTTTCCTAATATAGGCCTCTTAGCGCTCAGAATGTCCAATTGCAGTTTCTACAGAAAGAGAGTTTCAGAACGGCTCAATCAAAAGTAAGGTTCAACTCTGTTAGTTGAATGCACAGAACAGAAAGAAGTTTCATACAATGCTTCTGTGTAGTTTATATTTGAACATATTATTTTTTCCAATATTACCCACTTAGCGCTACGAATGTCCAGTTGCATTTTCTACAGACAGAGTGTTTCAAAACCGCTCAATCAAAAGTATGATTTAACTCTGTTAGCTGAATGCTCAGATCAGAAAGAAGTTTCACAGAATGCTTCTGTGTAGTTTATATTTGAATATATTCCTTTTTCCACTACTACGCTCTTAGCGCTCCAAATGTCCAGTTGCATTTTCTAGAGAAAGAGTGTTCAGATCTGCTCAATCAAAAGTATGGTTTAACTCTGTTAGCTGAATGCACAGATCAGAAAGAAGTTTCACCGAATGATTCTGTGTAGTTTATATTTGAAGACATTCCTTTTTCCACTATTACCCTCTTAGCGCTCCGAATCTCCACTTGCATTTTCTACAAAAAGAGTGTTTCATAACTGCTCAATCAAAAATATGTTTTATCTCTGTTAACTGAATTTACAGATCAGAAATAAG
This sequence comes from Symphalangus syndactylus, assembly GCF_028878055.3. Lineage (NCBI taxonomy): Eukaryota > Metazoa > Chordata > Mammalia > Primates > Hylobatidae > Symphalangus > Symphalangus syndactylus. The sequence continues at coordinate 3,118,486 of NC_072427.2, forward strand.
TTTCACAGAATGCATCTGTGTAGTTTTTATTTGAAGATATTCTTTTTCCCGATGTAGGCCTCTTAGCGCTTAGCATGTCCAATTGCAGTTTCTACAGAAAGAGTGTTTCAGAACGGCTCAATCAAAAGTAAGGTACAACTCTGTTAGTTGAATGCACAGAACAGAAAGAATTTTCACAGAATGCTACTGTGTAGTTTATATTTGAATATATTCCTTTTTCCACTATTACCCTCTTAGCGCTCCGAATGTCCACTTGCATTTTCTACAGAAAGAGTGTTCAGAACTGCGCAATCAAAAGTATGGTTTAACTCTGTTTGCTTAATGAACATATCAGAAATAAGTTTCACACAATGCTTCTGTGTAGTTTTTATTTGAAGATATTATTTTTCCCAATATAGGCCTCTTAGCGCTCAGAATGTCCAATTGCAGTTTCTACAGAAAGAGTGTTTCAGAAAGACTCAATCAAAAGTAAGGTTCAACTCTGTTAGTTGAATGCACAGAACAGAAAGAAGTTTCATACAATGTTTCTGTGTAGTTTATATTTGAACATATTCTTTTTTCCACTATTACCCACTTAGAGCTAAGAATGTCCAGTTGCATTTTCTACAGACAGTGTTTCAAAACTGCTCAATCAAAAGTATGGTTTAACTCTGTTAGCTGAATGCTCAGAACAGAAGGAAGTTTCACAGAATGCTTCTGTGTAGTTTATATTTGAATATATTCCTTTTTCCACTACTATTCTCTTAGCGCTCCAAATGTCCAGTTGCATTTTCTACAGAAAGAGTGTTCAGATCTGCTCAATCAAAAGTATGGTTTAACTCTGTTAGCTGAATGCACAGATCAGAAAGAAGTTTCACAGAATGATTCTGTGTAGTTTATATTTGGAGACATTCCTTTTTCCACTATTACCCTCTTAGCGCTCCGAATCTCCACTTGCATTTTCCACAGAAAGAGTGTTTCAGAACGGCTCAATCAAAACTAAGGTTCAACTCTTTTAGTTGAACAAACAGAACAGAAAGAAGTTTCACACAATTCTTGTGTGTAGTTTTTATTTGTAGACATTCTTTTTCCCAATATAGGCCTCTTAACGCTCAGAATGTCCAATTGCAGTTTCTACAGAAAGAGTGTTTCAGAAGGGCTCAATCAAAAGTAAGGTTCAACTCTGTTTGTTGAATGCACAGAACACAAAGAAGTTTCATACAATGCTTCTGTGTAGTTTATATTTGAACATATTCTTTTTTCCACTATTAACCACTTAGCGCTACGAATGTCCAGTTGCATTTTCTACAGACAGAGTGTTTCAAAACTGCTCAATCAAAAGTATGGTTTAACTCTGTTAGCTGAATTCTCAGATCAGAAAGAAGTTTCACAGAATGCTTCTGTGTAGTTTATATTTGAATATATTCCTTTTTCCACTACTACGCTCTTAGCGCTCCAAATGTCCAGTTGCATTTTCTACAGAAAGAGTGTTCAGATCTTCTCAATCAAAAGTATGGTTTAACTCTGTTAGCTGAATGCACAGATCAGAAAGAAGTTTCACCGAATGATTCTGTGTAGTTTATATTTGAAGACATTCCTTTTTCCACTATTACCCATTTAGCGCTCCGAAACTCCACTTGCATTTTCTACAAAAAGAGTGTTTCATAACTGCTCAATCAAAAATATGTTTTATCTCTGTTAACTGAATTTACAGATCAGAAATAAGTTTCACAGAATGCATCAGTGTAGTTTTTATTTGAAGATATTCTTTTTCCCAATGTAGGCCTCTTAGCGCTTAGCATGTCCAATTGCAGTTTCTACAGAAAGAGTGTTTCAGAACGGCTCAATCAAAAGTAAGGTTCAACTCTGTTAGTTGAATGCACAGAACGGAAAGAATTTTCACAGAATGCTACTGTGTAGTTTATATTTGAATATATTCCTTTTTCCACTATTACACTCTTAGCGCTCCGAATGTCCACTTGCATTTTCTACAGAAAGAGTGTTCAGAACTGCGCAATCAAAAGTATGGTTTAACTCTGTTAGCTTAATGAACATATCAGAAATAAGTTTCAAACAATGCTTCTGTGTAGTTTTTATTTGAAGATATTATTTTTCCCAATAGAGGCCTCTTAGCGCTCAGAATTTCCAATTGCAGTTTCTACAGAAAGAGTGTTTCAGAAAGGCTCAATCAAAAGTAAGTTTCAACTCTGATAGTTGAATGCACAGAACAGAAAGAAGTTTCATACAATGCTTCTGTGTAGTTTATATTTGAACATATTCTTTTTTCCACTATTACCCCCTTAGCGCTACGAATGTCCAGTTGCATTTTCTACAGACAGAGTGTTTCAAAACTGCTCAATCAAAAATATGGTTTAATTCTGTTAGCTGAATGCTCAGATCAGAAAGAAGTTTCACAGAATGCTTCTGTGTAGTTTATATTTGAATATATTCCTTTTTCCACTACTACTCTCTTAGCGCTCCAAATGTCCAGTTGCATTTTCTACAGAAAGAGTTTTCAGATCTGCTCAATCAAAAGTATGGTTTAACTCTGTTAGCTGAATGCACAGATCAGACAGAAGTTTCACAGAATGATTCTGTGTAGTTTATATTTGGAGACATTCCGTTTTCCACTATTACCCTCTTAGCGCTCCGAATCTCCACTTGCATTTTCTACAGAAAGAGTGTTTCAGAACGGCTCAATCAAAACTAAGGTTCAACTCTTTTAGTTGAACAAACAGAACAGAAAGTAGTTTCACACAATTCTTCTGTATAGTTTTTATTTGTAGACATTCTTTTTCCCAATATAGGCCTCTTAGCGCTCAGAATGTCCAATTGCAGTTTCTTCAGAAAGAGTGTTTCAGAACGGCTCAATCAAAAGTAAGGTTCAACTCTGTTAGTTGAATGCACAGAACAGAAAGAAGTTTCATACAATGCTTCTGTGTAGTTTATATTTGAACATATTCTTTTTTGCACTATTACCCACTTAGCGCTACGAATGTCCAGTTGCATTTTCTACAGACAGAGTGTTTCAAAACTGCTCAATCAAAAGTATGGTTTAACTCTGTTAGCTGTATGCTAAGATCAGAAAGAAGTTTCACAGAATGCTTCTGTCTAGTTTATATTTGAATATATTCCTTTTTCCCCTACTACGCTCTTAGCGCTCCAAATGTCCAGTTGCATTTTCAACAGAAAGAGTGTTCAGATGTGCTCAATCAAAAGTATGGTTTAACTCTGTTAGCTGAATGCACAGATCAGAAAGAAGTTTCACCGAATGATTCTGTGTAGTTTATATTTGAAGACATTCCTTTTTCCACTATTACCCTCTTAGCGCTCGGAATCTCCACTTGCATTTTCTACAAAAAGAGTGTTTCATAACTGCTCAATCAAAAATATGTTTTATCTCTGTTAACTGAATTTACAGATCAGAAATAAGTTTCACAGAATGCATCTGTGTAGTTTTTATTTGAAGATATTCTTTTTCCCAATGTAGGCCTCTTAGCACTTAGCATGTCCAATTGCAGTTTCTACAGAAAGAGTGTTTCAGAACGGCTCAATCAAAAGTAAGGTTCAACTCTGTTAGTTGAATGCACAGAACAGAAAGAATTTTCACAGAATGCTACTGTGTAGTTTATATTTGAATATATTCCTTTTTCCACTATTACCCTCTTAGCGCTCCGAATGTCCACTTGCATTTTCTACAGAAAGAGTGTTCAGAACTGCGCAATCAAAAGTATGGTTTAACTCTGTTAGCTTAATGAACATATCAGAAATAAGTTTCACACAATGCTTCTGTGTAGTTTTTATTTGAAGATATTATTTTTCCCAGTAGAGGCCTCTTAGCGCTCAGAATGTCCAATTGCAGTTTCTACAGAAAGAGTGTTTCAGAAAGGCTCAATCAAATGTAAGGTTCAACTCTGTTAGTTGAATGCACAGAACAGAAAGATGTTTCATACAATGCTTCTGTGTAGTTTATATTTGAAGATATTCTTTTTTCCACTATTACCCACTTGGCGCTACGAATGTCCAGTTGCATTTTCTACAGACAGAGTGTTTCAAAACTGCTCAATCAAAAGTATGGTTTAACTCTGTTAGCTGAATGCTCAGATCAGAAAGAAGTTTCACAGAATGCTTCTGTGTAGTTTATATTTGAATATATTCTTTTTTCCACTACTACTCTCTTAGCGCTCCAAATGTCCAGTTGCATTTTCTACAGAAAGAGTGTTCAGATCTGCTCAATCAAAAGTATGGTTTAACTCTGTTAACTGAATGCACAGATCAGAAAGAAGTTTCACAGAATGATTCTGTGTGGTTTATATTTGGAGACATTTCTTTTTCCACTATTACCCTCTTAGCGCTCCGAATCTCCACTTGCATTTTCTACAGAAAGAGTGTTTCAGAACGGCTCAATCAAAACTAAGGTTCAACTCTTTTAGTTGAACAAACAGAACAGAAAGAAGTTTCACACAATTCTTCTGTGTAGTTTTTATTTGTAGACATTCTTTTTCCCAATATAGGCCTCTTAGCGCTCAGAATGTCCAATTGCAGTTTCTACAGAAGAGAGTTTCAGAACGGCTCAATCAAAAGTAAGGTTCAACTCTGTTAGATGAATGCACAGGACAGAAAGAAGTTTCATACAATGCTTCTGTGTAGTTTATATTTGAACATATTCTTTTTTCCACTATTACCCACTTAGCGCTACGAATGTCCAGTTGCATTTTCTACAGACAGAGTGTTTCAAAACCGCTCAATCAAAAGTATGATTTAACTCTGTTAGCTGAATGCTCAGATCAGAAAGAAGTTTCACAGAATGCTTCTGTGTAGTTTATATTTGAATATATTCCTTTTTCCACTACTACGCTCTTAGCGCTCCAAATGTCCAGTTGCATTTTCTACAGAAAGAGTGTTCAGATCTGCTCAGTCAAAAGTATGGTTTAACTCTGTTAGCTGAATGCACAGATCAGAAAGAAGTTTCACCGAATGATTCTGTGTAGTTTATATTTGAAGACATTCCTTTTTCCACTATTACCCTCTTAGCGCTCCGAATCTCTACTTGCATTTTCTACAAAAAGAGTGTTTCATAACTGCTCAATCAAAAATATGTTTTATCTCTGTTAACTGAATTTACAGATCAGAAATAAGTTTCACAGAATGCATCTGTGTAGTTTTTATTTGAAGATATTCTTTTTCCCGATGTAGGCCTCTTAGCGCTTAGCATGTCCAATTGCAGTTTCTACAGAAAGAGTGTTTCAGAACGGCTCAATCAAAAGTAAGGTACAACTCTGTTAGTTGAATGCACAGAACAGAAAGAATTTTCACAGAATGCTACTGTGTAGTTTATATTTGAATATATTCCTTTTTCCACTATTACCCTCTTAGCGCTCCGAATGTCCACTTGCATTTTCTACAGAAAGAGTGTTCAGAACTGCGCAATCAAAAGTATGGTTTAACTCTGTTAGCTTAATGAACATATCAGAAATAAGTTTCACACAATGCTTCTGTGTAGTTTTTATTTGATGATATTATTTTTCCCAATATAGGCCTCTTAGCGCTCAGAATGTCCAATTGCAGTTTCTACAGAAAGAGTGTTTCAGAAAGGCTCAATCAAAAGTAAGGTTCAACTCTGTTAGTTGAATGCACAGAACAGAAAGAAGTTTAATACAATGCTTCTGTGTAGTTTATATTTGAACATATTTATTTTCCACTATTACCCACTTAGAGTTAAGAATGTCCAGTTGCATTTTCTACAGACAGTGTTTCAAAACTGCTCAATCAAAAGTATGGTTTAACTCTGTTAGCTGAATGCTCAGATCAGAAAGAAGTTTCACAGAATGCTTCTGTGTACTTTATATTTGAATATATTCCTTTTTCCACTACTATTCTCTTAGCGCTCCAAATGTCCAGTTGCATTTTCTACAGAAAGAGTGTTCAGATCTGCTCAATCAAAAGTATGGTTTAACTCTGTTAGCTGAATGCACAGATCAGAAAGAAGTTTCACAGAATGATTCTGTGTAGTTTATATTTGGAGACATTCCTTTTTCCACTATTACCCTCTTAGCGCTCCGAAACTCCACTTGCATTTTCTACAGAAAGAGTGTTTCAGAACGGCTCAATCAAAACTAAGGTTCAACTCTTTTAGTTGAACAAACAGAACAGAAAGAAGTTTCACACAATTCTTCTGTGTAGTTTTTATTTGTAGACATTCTTTTTCCCAATATAGGCCTCTTAACGCTCAGAATGTCCAATTGCAGTTTCTACAGAAAGAGTGTTTCAGAACGGCTCAATCAAAAGTAAGGTTCAACTCTGTTTGTTGAATGCACAGAACACAAAGTAGTTTCATACAATGCTTCTGTGTAGTTTATATTTGAACATATTCTTTTTTCCATTATTAACCACTTAGTGCTACGAATGTCCAGTTGCATTTTCTACAGACAGAGTGTTTCAAAACTGCTCAATCAAAAGTATGGTTTAACTCTGTTAGCTGAATGCTCAGATCAGAAAGAAGTTTCACAGAATGCTTCTGTGTAGTTTATATTTGAATATATTCCTTTTTCCACTACTACGCTCTTAGCGCTCCAAATGTCCAGTTGCATTTTCTACAGAAAGAGTGTTCAGATCTTCTCAATCAAAAGTATGGTTTAACTCTGTTAGCTGAATGCACAGATCAGAAAGAAGTTTCACCGAATGATTCTGTGTAGTTTATATTTGAAGACATTCCTTTTTCCACTATTACCCACTTAGCGCTCCGAATCTCCACTTGCATTTTCTACAAAAAGAGTGTTTCATAACTGCTCAATCAAAAATATGTTTTATCTCTGTTAACTGAATTTACAGATCAGAAATAAGTTTCACAGAATGCATCTGTGTAGTTTTTATTTGAAGATATTCTTTTTCCCAATGTAGGCCTCTTAGCGCTTAGCATGTCCAACTGCACTTTCTACAGAAAGAGTGTTTCAGAACGGCTCAATCAAAAGTAAGGTTCAACTCTGTTAGTTGAATGCACAGAACAGAAAGAATTTTCACAGAATGCTACTGTGTAGTTTATATTTGAATATATTCCTTTTTCCACTATTACCCTCTTAGCGCTCCGAATGTCCACTTGCATTTTCTACGGAAAGAGTGTTCAAAACTGCGCAATCAAAAGTATGGTTTAACTCTGTTAGCTTAATGAACATATCAGAAATAAGTTTCACACAATGCTTCTGTGTAGTTTTTATTTGAAGATATTATTTTTCCCAATATAGGCCTCTTAGCGCTCAGAATGTCCAATTGCAGTTTCTACAGAAAGAGTGTTTCAGAAAGACTCAATCAAAAGTAAGGTTCAACTCTGTTAGTTGAATGCACAGAACAGAAAGAAGTTTAATACAATGCTTCTGTGTAGTTTATATTTGAACATATTCTTTTTTCCACTATTACCCACTTAGAGCTAAGAATGTCCAGTTGCATTTTCTACAGACAGTGTTTCAAAACTGCTCAATCAAAAGTATGGTTTAACTCTGTTAGCTGAATGCTCAGAACAGAAGGAAGTTTCACAGAATGCTTCTGTGTAGTTTATATTTGAATATATTCCTTTTTCCACTACTATTCTCTTAGCGCTCCAAATGTCCAGTTGCATTTTCTACAGAAAGAGTGTTCAGATCTGCTCAATCAAAAGTATGGTTTAACTCTGTTAGCTGAATGCACAGATCAGAAAGAAGTTTCACAGAATGATTCTGTGTAGTTTATATTTGGAGACATTCCTTTTTCCACTATTACCCTCTTAGCGCTCCGAATCTCCACTTGCATTTTCCACAGAAAGAGTGTTTCAGAACGGCTCAATCAAAACTAAGGTTCAACTCTTTTAGTTGAACAAACAGAACAGAAAGAAGTTTCACACAATTCTTGTGTGTAGTTTTTATTTGTAGACATTCTTTTTCCCAATATAGGCCTCTTAACGCTCAGAATGTCCAATTGCAGTTTCTACAGAAAGAGTGTTTCAGAAGGGCTCAATCAAAAGTAAGGTTCAACTCTGTTTGTTGAATGCACAGAACACAAAGAAGTTTCATACAATGCTTCTGTGTAGTTTATATTTGAACATATTCTTTTTTCCACTATTAACCACTTAGCGCTACGAATGTCCAGTTGCATTTTCTACAGACAGAGTGTTTCAAAACTGCTCAATCAAAAGTATGGTTTAACTCTGTTAGCTGAATTCTCAGATCAGAAAGAAGTTTCACAGAATGCTTCTGTGTAGTTTATATTTGAATATATTCCTTTTTCCACTACTACGCTCTTAGCGCTCCAAATGTCCAGTTGCATTTTCTACAGAAAGAGTGTTCAGATCTTCTCAATCAAAAGTATGGTTTAACTCTGTTAGCTGAATGCACAGATCAGAAAGAAGTTTCACCGAATGATTCTGTGTAGTTTATATTTGAAGACATTCCTTTTTCCACTATTACCCATTTAGCGCTCCGAAACTCCACTTGCATTTTCTACAAAAAGAGTGTTTCATAACTGCTCAATCAAAAATATGTTTTATCTCTGTTAACTGAATTTACAGATCAGAAATAAGTTTCACAGAATGCATCAGTGTAGTTTTTATTTGAAGATATTCTTTTTCCCAATGTAGGCCTCTTAGCGCTTAGCATGTCCAATTGCAGTTTCTACAGAAAGAGTGTTTCAGAACGGCTCAATCAAAAGTAAGGTTCAACTCTGTTAGTTGAATGCACAGAACAGAAAGAATTTTCACAGAATGCTACTGTGTAGTTTATATTTGAATATATTCCTTTTTCCACTATTACACTCTTAGCGCTCCGAATGTCCACTTGCATTTTCTACAGAAAGAGTGTTCAGAACTGCGCAATCAAAAGTATGGTTTAACTCTGTTAGCTTAATGAACATATCAGAAATAAGTTTCAAACAATGCTTCTGTGTAGTTTTTATTTGAAGATATTATTTTTCCCAATAGAGGCCTCTTAGCGCTCAGAATTTCCAATTGCAGTTTCTACAGAAAGAGTGTTTCAGAAAGGCTCAATCAAAAGTAAGTTTCAACTCTGATAGTTGAATGCACAGAACAGAAAGAAGTTTCATACAATGCTTCTGTGTAGTTTATATTTGAACATATTCTTTTTTCCACTATTACCCCCTTAGCGCTACGAATGTCCAGTTGCATTTTCTACAGACAGAGTGTTTCAAAACTGCTCAATCAAAAATATGGTTTAATTCTGTTAGCTGAATGCTCAGATCAGAAAGAAGTTTCACAGAATGCTTCTGTGTAGTTTATATTTGAATATATTCCTTTTTCCACTACTACTCTCTTAGCGCTCCAAATGTCCAGTTGCATTTTCTACAGAAAGAGTTTTCAGATCTGCTCAATCAAAAGTATGGTTTAACTCTGTTAGCTGAATGCACAGATCAGACAGAAGTTTCACAGAATGATTCTGTGTAGTTTATATTTGGAGACATTCCGTTTTCCACTATTACCCTCTTAGCGCTCCGAATCTCCACTTGCATTTTCTACAGAAAGAGTGTTTCAGAACGGCTCAATCAAAACTAAGGTTCAACTCTTTTAGTTGAACAAACAGAACAGAAAGTAGTTTCACACAATTCTTCTGTATAGTTTTTATTTGTAGACATTCTTTTTCCCAATATAGGCCTCTTAGCGCTCAGAATGTCCAATTGCAGTTTCTTCAGAAAGAGTGTTTCAGAACGGCTCAATCAAAAGTAAGGTTCAACTCTGTTAGTTGAATGCACAGAACAGAAAGAAGTTTCATACAATGCTTCTGTGTAGTTTATATTTGAACATATTCTTTTTTGCACTATTACCCACTTAGCGCTACGAATGTCCAGTTGCATTTTCTACAGACAGAGTGTTTCAAAACTGCTCAATCAAAAGTATGGTTTAACTCTGTTAGCTGTATGCTAAGATCAGAAAGAAGTTTCACAGAATGCTTCTGTCTAGTTTATATTTGAATATATTCCTTTTTCCCCTACTACGCTCTTAGCGCTCCAAATGTCCAGTTGCATTTTCAACAGAAAGAGTGTTCAGATGTGCTCAATCAAAAGTATGGTTTAACTCTGTTAGCTGAATGCACAGATCAGAAAGAAGTTTCACCGAATGATTCTGTGTAGTTTATATTTGAAGACATTCCTTTTTCCACTATTACCCTCTTAGCGCTCGGAATCTCCACTTGCATTTTCTACAAAAAGAGTGTTTCATAACTGCTCAATCAAAAATATGTTTTATCTCTGTTAACTGAATTTACAGATCAGAAATAAGTTTCACAGAATGCATCTGTGTAGTTTTTATTTGAAGATATTCTTTTTCCCAATGTAGGCCTCTTAGCACTTAGCATGTCCAATTGCAGTTTCTACAGAAAGAGTGTTTCAGAACGGCTCAATCAAAAGTAAGGTTCAACTCTGTTAGTTGAATGCACAGAACAGAAAGAATTTTCACAGAATGCTACTGTGTAGTTTATATTTGAATATATTCCTTTTTCCACTATTACCCTCTTAGCGCTCCGAATGTCCACTTGCATTTTCTACAGAAAGAGTGTTCAGAACTGCGCAATCAAAAGTATGGTTTAACTCTGTTAGCTTAATGAACATATCAGAAATAAGTTTCACACAATGCTTCTGTGTAGTTTTTATTTGAAGATATTATTTTTCCCAGTAGAGGCCTCTTAGCGCTCAGAATGTCCAATTGCAGTTTCTACAGAAAGAGTGTTTCAGAAAGGCTCAATCAAATGTAAGGTTCAACTCTGTTAGTTGAATGCACAGAACAGAAAGATGTTTCATACAATGCTTCTGTGTAGTTTATATTTGAAGATATTCTTTTTTCCACTATTACCCACTTGGCGCTACGAATGTCCAGTTGCATTTTCTACAGACAGAGTGTTTCAAAACTGCTCAATCAAAAGTATGGTTTAACTCTGTTAGCTGAATGCTCAGATCAGAAAGAAGTTTCACAGAATGCTTCTGTGTAGTTTATATTTGAATATATTCTTTTTTCCACTACTACTCTCTTAGCGCTCCAAATGTCCAGTTGCATTTTCTACAGAAAGAGTGTTCAGATCTGCTCAATCAAAAGTATGGTTTAACTCTGTTAACTGAATGCACAGATCAGAAAGAAGTTTCACAGAATGATTCTGTGTGGTTTATATTTGGAGACATTTCTTTTTCCACTATTACCCTCTTAGCGCTCCGAATCTCCACTTGCATTTTCTACAGAAAGAGTGTTTCAGAACGGCTCAATCAAAACTAAGGTTCAACTCTTTTAGTTGAACAAACAGAACAGAAAGAAGTTTCACACAATTCTTCTGTGTAGTTTTTATTTGTAGACATTCTTTTTCCCAATATAGGCCTCTTAGCGCTCAGAATGTCCAATTGCAGTTTCTACAGAAGAGAGTTTCAGAACGGCTCAATCAAAAGTAAGGTTCAACTCTGTTAGATGAATGCACAGGACAGAAAGAAGTTTCATACAATGCTTCTGTGTAGTTTATATTTGAACATATTCTTTTTTCCACTATTACCCACTTAGCGCTACGAATGTCCAGTTGCATTTTCTACAGACAGAGTGTTTCAAAACCGCTCAATCAAAAGTATGATTTAACTCTGTTAGCTGAATGCTCAGATCAGAAAGAAGTTTCACAGAATGCTTCTGTGTAGTTTATATTTGAATATATTCCTTTTTCCACTACTACGCTCTTAGCGCTCCAAATGTCCAGTTGCATTTTCTACAGAAAGAGTGTTCAGATCTGCTCAGTCAAAAGTATGGTTTAACTCTGTTAGCTGAATGCACAGATCAGAAAGAAGTTTCACCGAATGATTCTGTGTAGTTTATATTTGAAGACATTCCTTTTTCCACTATTACCCTCTTAGCGCTCCGAATCTCTACTTGCATTTTCTACAAAAAGAGTGTTTCATAACTGCTCAATCAAAAATATGTTTTATCTCTGTTAACTGAATTTACAGATCAGAAATAAGTTTCACAGAATGCATCTGTGTAGTTTTTATTTGAAGATATTCTTTTTCCCGATGTAGGCCTCTTAGCGCTTAGCATGTCCAATTGCAGTTTCTACAGAAAGAGTGTTTCAGAACGGCTCAATCAAAAGTAAGGTACAACTCTGTTAGTTGAATGCACAGAACAGAAAGAATTTTCACAGAATGCTACTGTGTAGTTTATATTTGAATATATTCCTTTTTCCACTATTACCCTCTTAGCGCTCCGAATGTCCACTTGCATTTTCTACAGAAAGAGTGTTCAGAACTGCGCAATCAAAAGTATGGTTTAACTCTGTTAGCTTAATGAACATATCAGAAATAAGTTTCACACAATGCTTCTGTGTAGTTTTTATTTGAAGATATTATTTTTCCCAATATAGGCCTCTTAGCGCTCAGAATGTCCAATTGCAGTTTCTACAGAAAGAGTGTTTCAGAAAGGCTCAATCAAAAGTAAGGTTCAACTCTGTTAGTTGAATGCACAGAACAGAAAGAAGTTTAATACAATGCTTCTGTGTAGTTTATATTTGAACATATTTATTTTCCACTATTACCCACTTAGAGTTAAGAATGTCCAGTTGCATTTTCTACAGACAGTGTTTCAAAACTGCTCAATCAAAAGTATGGTTTAACTCTGTTAGCTGAATGCTCAGATCAGAAAGAAGTTTCACAGAATGCTTCTGTGTACTTTATATTTGAATATATTCCTTTTTCCACTACTATTCTCTTAGCGCTCCAAATGTCCAGTTGCATTTTCTACAGAAAGAGTGTTCAGATCTGCTCAATCAAAAGTATGGTTTAACTCTGTTAGCTGAATGCACAGATCAGAAAGAAGTTTCACAGAATGATTCTGTGTAGTTTATATTTGGAGACATTCCTTTTTCCACTATTACCCTCTTAGCGCTCCGAAACTCCACTTGCATTTTCTACAGAAAGAGTGTTTCAGAACGGCTCAATCAAAACTAAGGTTCAACTCTTTTAGTTGAACAAACAGAACAGAAAGAAGTTTCACACAATTCTTCTGTGTAGTTTTTATTTGTAGACATTCTTTTTCCCAATATAGGCCTCTTAACGCTCAGAATGTCCAATTGCAGTTTCTACAGAAAGAGTGTTTCAGAACGGCTCAATCAAAAGTAAGGTTCAACTCTGTTTGTTGAATGCACAGAACACAAAGTAGTTTCATACAATGCTTCTGTGTAGTTTATATTTGAACATATTCTTTTTTCCACTATTAACCACTTAGTGCTACGAATGTCCAGTTGCATTTTCTACAGACAGAGTGTTTCAAAACTGCTCAATCAAAAGTATGGTTTAACTCTGTTAGCTGAATGCTCAGATCAGAAAGAAGTTTCACAGAATGCTTCTGTGTAGTTTATATTTGAATATATTCCTTTTTCCACTACTACGCTCTTAGCGCTCCAAATGTCCAGTTGCATTTTCTACAGAAAGAGTGTTCAGATCTTCTCAATCAAAAGTATGGTTTAACTCTGTTAGCTGAATGCACAGATCAGAATGAAGTTTCACCGAATGATTCTGTGTAGTTTATATTTGAAGACATTCCTTTTTCCACTATTACCCACTTAGCGCTCCGAATCTCCACTTGCATTTTCTACAAAAAGAGTGTTTCATAACTGCTCAATCAAAAATATGTTTTATCTCTGTTAACTGAATTTACAGATCAGAAATAAGTTTCACAGAATGCATCTGTGTAGTTTTTATTTGAAGATATTCTTTTTCCCAATGTAGGCCTCTTAGCGCTTAGCATGTCCAACTGCACTTTCTACAGAAAGAGTGTTTCAGAACGGCTCAATCAAAAGTAAGGTTCAACTCTGTTAGTTGAATGCACAGAACAGAAAGAATTTTCACAGAATGCTACTGTGTAGTTTATATTTGAATATATTCCTTTTTCCACTATTACCCTCTTAGCGCTCCGAATGTCCACTTGCATTTTCTACGGAAAGAGTGTTCAAAACTGCGCAATCAAAAGTATGGTTTAACTCTGTTAGCTTAATGAACATATCAGAAATAAGTTTCACACAATGCTTCTGTGTAGTTTTTATTTGAAGATATTATTTTTCCCAATATAGGCCTCTTAGCGCTCAGAATGTCCAATTGCAGTTTCTACAGAAAGAGTGTTTCAGAAAGGCTCAATCAAAAATAAGGTTCAACTCTGTTAGTTGAATGCACAGAACAGAAAGAAGTTTCATACAATGCTTCTGTGTAGTTTATATTTGAACATATTCTTTTTTCCACTATTACCCACTTAGTGCTACGAATGTCCAGTTGCATTTTCTACAGACAGAGTGTTTCAAAACTGCTCAATCAAAAGTATGGTTTAACTCTGTTAGCTGAATGCTCAGATCAGAAAGAAGTTTCACAGAATGCTTCTGTGTAGTTTATATTTGAATATATTCCTTTTTCCACTACTACGCTCTTAGCGCTCCAAATGTCCAGTTGCATTTTCTACAGAAAGAGTGTTCAGATCTGCTCAATCAAAAGTATGGTTTAACTCTGTTAGCTGAATGCACAGATCAGAAAGAAGTTTCACAGAATGATTCTGTGTGGTTTATATTTGGAGACATTTCTTTTTCCACTATTACCCTCTTAGCGCTCCGAATCTCCACTTGCATTTTCTACAGAAAGAGTGTTTCAGAACGGCTCAATCAAAACTAAGGTTCAACTCTTTTAGTTGAACAAACAGAACAGAAAGAAGTTTCACACAATTCTTCTGTGTAGTTTTTATTTGTAGACATTCTTTTTCCCAATATAGGCCTCTTAGCGCTCAGAATGTCCAATTGCAGTTTCTACAGAAGAGAGTTTCAGAACGGCTCAATCAAAAGTAAGGTTCAACTCTGTTAGATGAATGCACAGAACAGAAAGAAGTTTCATACAATGCTTCTGTGTAGTTTATATTTGAACATATTCTTTTTTCCACTATTACCCACTTAGCGCTACGAATGTCCAGTTGCATTTTCTACAGACAGAGTGTTTCAAAACCGCTCAATCAAAAGTATGATTTAACTCTGTTAGCTGAATGCTCAGATCAGAAAGAAGTTTCACAGAATGCTTCTGTGTAGTTTATATTTGAATATATTCCTTTTTCCACTACTACGCTCTTAGCGCTCCAAATGTCCAGTTGCATTTTCTACAGAAAGAGTGTTCAGATCTGCTCAGTCAAAAGTATGGTTTAACTCTGTTAGCTGAATGCACAGATCAGAAAGAAGTTTCACCGAATGATTCTGTGTAGTTTATATTTGAAGACATTCCTTTTTCCACTATTACCCTCTTAGCGCTCCGAATCTCTACTTGCATTTTCTACAAAAAGAGTGTTTCATAACTGCTCAATCAAAAATATGTTTTATCTCTGTTAACTGAATTTACAGATCAGAAATAAGTTTCACAGAATGCATCTGTGTAGTTTTTATTTGAAGATATTCTTTTTCCCGATGTAGGCCTCTTAGCGCTTAGCATGTCCAATTGCAGTTTCTACAGAAAGAGTGTTTCAGAACGGCTCAATCAAAAGTAAGGTACAACTCTGTTAGTTGAATGCACAGAACAGAAAGAATTTTCACAGAATGCTACTGTGTAGTTTATATTTGAATATATTCCTTTTTCCACTATTACCCTCTTAGCGCTCCGAATGTCCACTTGCATTTTCTACAGAAAGAGTGTTCAGAACTGCGCAATCAAAAGTATGGTTTAACTCTGTTAGCTTAATGAACATATCAGAAATAAGTTTCACACAATGCTTCTGTGTAGTTTTTATTTGAAGATATTATTTTTCCCAATATAGGCCTCTTAGCGCTCAGAATGTCCAATTGCAGTTTCTACAGAAAGAGTGTTTCAGAAAGGCTCAATCAAAAGTAAGGTTCAACTCTGTTAGTTGAATGCACAGAACAGAAAGAAGTTTAATACAATGCTTCTGTGTAGTTTATATTTGAACATATTTATTTTCCACTATTACCCACTTAGAGTTAAGAATGTCCAGTTGCATTTTCTACAGACAGTGTTTCAAAACTGCTCAATCAAAAGTATGGTTTAACTCTGTTAGCTGAATGCTCAGATCAGAAAGAAGTTTCACAGAATGCTTCTGTGTAGTTTATATTTGAATATATTCCTTTTTCCACTACTATTCTCTTAGCGCTCTAAATGTCCAGTTGCATTTTCTACAGAAAGAGTGTTCAGATCTGCTCAATCAAAAGTATGGTTTAACTCTGTTAGCTGAATGCACAGATCAGAAAGAAGTTTCACAGAATGATTCTGTGTAGTTTATATTTGGAGACATTCCTTTTTCCACTATTACCCTCTTAGCGCTCCGAAACTCCACTTGCATTTTCTACAGAAAGAGTGTTTCAGAACGGCTCAATCAAAACTAAGGTTCAACTCTTTTAGTTGAACAAACAGAACAGAAAGAAGTTTCACACAATTCTTCTGTGTAGTTTTTATTTGTAGACATTCTTTTTCCCAATATAGGCCTCTTAACGCTCAGAATGTCCAATTGCAGTTTCTACAGAAAGAGTGTTTCAGAACGGCTCAATCAAAAGTAAGGTTCAACTCTGTTTGTTGAATGCACAGAACACAAAGTAGTTTCATACAATGCTTCTGTGTAGTTTATATTTGAACATATTCTTTTTTCCACTATTAACCACTTAGTGCTACGAATGTCCAGTTGCATTTTCTACAGACAGAGTGTTTCAAAACTGCTCAATCAAAAGTATGGTTTAACTCTGTTAGCTGAATGCTCAGATCATAAAGAAGTTTCACAGAATGCTTCTGTGTAGTTTATATTTGAATATATTCCTTTTTCCACTACTACGCTCTTAGCGCTCCAAATGTCCAGTTGCATTTTCTACAGAAAGAGTGTTCAGATCTTCTCAATCAAAAGTATGGTTTAACTCTGTTAGCTGAATGCACAGATCAGAAAGAAGTTTCACCGAATGATTCTGTGTAGTTTATATTTGAAGACATTCCTTTTTCCACTATTACCCACTTAGCGCTCCGAATCTCCACTTGCATTTTCTACAAAAAGAGTGTTTCATAACTGCTCAATCAAAAATATGTTTTATCTCTGTTAACTGAATTTACAGATCAGAAATAAGTTTCACAGAATGCATCTGTGTAGTTTTTATTTGAAGATATTCTTTTTCCCAATGTAGGCCTCTTAGCGCTTAGCATGTCCAACTGCACTTTCTACAGAAAGAGTGTTTCAGAACGGCTCAATCAAAAGTAAGGTTCAACTCTGTTAGTTGAATGCACAGAACAGAAAGAATTTTCACAGAATGCTACTGTGTAGTTTATATTTGAATATATTCCTTTTTCCACTATTACCCTCTTAGCGCTCCGAATGTCCACTTGCATTTTCTACAGAAAGAGTGTTCAGAACTGCGCAATCAAAAGTATGGTTTAACTCTGTTAGCTTAATGAACATATCAGAAATAAGTTTCAAACTATGCTTCTGTGTAGTTTTTATTTGAAGATATTATTTTTCCCAATAGAGGCCTCTTAGCGCTCAGAATTTCCAATTGCAGTTTCTACAGAAAGAGTGTTTCAGAAAGGCTCAATCAAAAGTAAGGTTCAACTCTGATAGTTGAATGCACAGAACAGAAAGAAGTTTCATACAATGCTTCTGTGTAGTTTATATTTGAACATATTCTTTTTTCCACTATTACCCCCTTAGCGCTACGAATGTCCAGTTGCATTTTCTACAGACAGAGTGTTTCAAAACTGCTCAATCAAAAATATGGTTTAATTCTGTTAGCTGAATGCTCAGATCAGAAAGAAGTTTCACAGAATGCTTCTGTGTAGTTTATATTTGAATATATTCCTTTTTCCACTACTACTCTCTTAGCGCAACAAATGTCCAGTTGCATTTTCTACAGAAAGAGTTTTCAGATCTGCTCAATCAAAAGTATGGTTTAACTCTGTTAGCTGAATGCACAGATCAGAAAGAAGTTTCACAGAATGATTCTGTGTAGTTTATATTTGGAGACATTCCTTTTTCCACTATTACCCTCTTAGCGCTCCGAATCTCCACTTGCATTTTCTACAGAAAGAGTGTTTCAGAACGGCTCAATCAAAACTAAGGTTCAACTCTTTTAGTTGAACAAACAGAACAGAAAGTAGTTTCACACAATTCTTCTGTGTAGTTTTTATTTGTAGACATTCTTTTTCCCAATATAGGCCTCTTAGCGCTCAGAATGTCCAATTGCAGTTTCTTCAGAAAGAGTGTTTCAGAACGGCTCAATCAAAAGTAAGGTTCAACTCTGTTAGTTGAATGCACAGAACAGAAAGGAGTTTCATACAATGCTTATGTGTAGTTTATATTTGAACATATTCTTTTTTCCACTATTACCCACTTAGCGCTACGAATGTCCAGTTGCATTTTCTACAGACAGAGTGTTTCAAAACTGCTCAATCAAAATTATGGTTTAACTCTGTTAGCTGAATGCTCAGATCAGAAAGAAGTTTCACAGAATGCTTCTGTGTAGTTTATATTTGAATATATTCCTTTTTCCACTACTACGCTCTTAGCGCTCCAAATGTCCAGTTGCATTTTCTAGAGAAAGAGTGTTCAGATCTGCTCAATCAAAAGTATGGTTTAACTCTGTTAGCTGAATGCACAGATCAGAAAGAAGTTTCACCGAATGATTCTGTGTAGTTTATATTTGAAGACATTCCTTTTTCCACTATGACCCTCTTAGCGCTCCGAATCTCCACTTGCATTTTCTACAAAAAGAGTGTTTCATAACTGCTCAATCAAAAATATGTTTTATCTCTGTTAACTGAATTTACAGATCAGAAATAAGTTTCACAGAATGCATCTGTGTAGTTTTTATTTGAAGATATTCTTTTTCCCAATATAGGCCTCTTAGCGCTTAGCATGTCCAAATGCAGTTTCTACAGAAGGAGTATTTCAGAACGGCTCAATCAAAAGTAAGGTTCAACTCTGTTAGTTGAATGCACAGAACAGAAAGAATTTTCACAGAATGCTACTGTGTAGTTTATATTTGAATATATTCCTTTTTCCACTATTACCCTCTTAGCGCTCCGAAGGTCCACTTGCATTTTCTACAGAAAGAGTGTTCAGAACTGCGCAATCAAAAGTATGGTTTAACTCTGTTAGCTTAATGAACATATCAGAAATAAGTTTCACACAATGCTTCTGTGTAGTTTTTATTTGAAGATATTATTTTTCCCAGTAGAGGCCTCTTAGCGCTCAGAATGTCCAATTGCAGTTTCTACAGAAAGAGTGTTTCAGAAAGGCTCAATCAAATGTAAGGTTCAACTCTGTTAGTTGAATGCACAGAACAGAAAGAAGTTTCATACAATGCTTCTGTGTAGTTTATATTTGAAGATATTCTTTTTTCCACTATTACCCACTTGGCGCTACGAATGTCCAGTTGCATTTTCTACAGACAGAGTGTTTCAAAACTGCTCAATCAAAAGTATGGTTTAACTCTGTTAGCTGAATGCTCAGATCAGAAAGAAGTTTCACAGAATGCTTCTGTGTAGTTTATATTTGAATATATTCCTTTTTCCACTACTACTCTCTTAGCGCTCCAAATGTCCAGTTGCATTTTCTACAGAAAGAGTGTTCAGATCTGCTCAATCAAAAGTATGGTTTAACTCTGTTAGCTGAATGCACAGATCAGAAATAAGTTTCACAGAATGATTCTGTGTAGTTTATATTTGGAGACATTCCTTTTTCCACTATTACCCTCTTAGCGCTCCGAATGTCCACTTGCATTTTCTACAGAAAGAGTGTTTCAGAACGGCTCAATCAAAACTAACGTTCAAATCTTTTAGTTGAACAAACAGAACAGAAAGAAGTTTCACACAATTCTTCTGTGTAGTTTTTATTTGTAGACATTCTTTTTCCCAATATAGGCCTCTTAACGCTCAGAATGTCCAATTGCAGTTTCTACAGAAAGAGTGTTTCAGAACGGCTCAATCAAAAGTAAGGTTCAACTCTGTTAGTTGAATGCACAGAACAGAAAGAAGTTTCATACAATGCTTCTGTGTAGTTTATATTTGAACATATTCTTTTTTCCACTATTACCCACTTAGCGCTACGAATGTCCAGTTGCATTTTCTACAGACAGAGTGTTTCAAAACTGCTCAATCAAAAGTATGGTTTAACTCTGTTTGCTGTATGCTCAGATCAGAAAGAAGTTTCACAGAATGCTGCTGTGTAGTTTATATTTGAATATATTCCTTTTTCCACTACTACGCTCTTAGCGCTCCAAATGTCCAGTTGCATTTTCAACAGAAAGAGTGTTCAGATCTGCTCAATCAAAAGTATGGTTTAACTCTGTTAGCTGAATGCACAGATCAGAAAGAAGTTTCACCGAATGATTCTGTGTAGTTTATATTTGAAGACATTCCTTTTTCCACTATTACCCTCTTAGCGCTCCGAATCTCCACTTGCATTTTCTACAAAAAGAGTGTTTCATAACTGCTCAATCAAAAATATGTTTTATCTCTGTTAACTGAATTTACAGATCAGAAATAAGTTTCACAGAATGCATCTGTGTAGTTTTTATTTGAAGATATTCTTTTTCCCAATGTAGGCCTCTTAGCGCTTAGCATGTCCAATTGCAGTTTCTACAGAAACAGTGTTTCAGAATGGCTCAATCAAAAGTAAGGTTCAACTCTGTTAGTTGAATGCACAGAACAGAAAGAATTTTCACAGAATGCTACTGTGTAGTTTATATTTGTATATATTCCTTTTTCCACTATTACCCTCTTAGCGCTCCGAATGTCCACTTGCATTTTCTACAGAAAGAGTGTTCAGAACTGCGCAATCAAAAGTATGGTTTAACTCTGTTAGCTTAATGAACATATCAGAAATAAGTTTCACACAATGCTTCTGTGTAGTTTTTATTTGAAGATATTATTTTTCCCAATATAGGCCTCTTAGCGCTCAGAATGTCCAATTGCAGTTTCTACAGAAAGA
Organism: Symphalangus syndactylus; assembly: GCF_028878055.3. Lineage (NCBI taxonomy): Eukaryota > Metazoa > Chordata > Mammalia > Primates > Hylobatidae > Symphalangus > Symphalangus syndactylus. The sequence goes on from NC_072427.2 coordinate 3,139,397, forward strand.
GTGTTTCAGAACGGCTCAATCAAAAGTAAGGTTCAACTCTGTTAGTTGAATGCCCAGAACAGAAAGAAGTTTCATACAATGCTTCTGTGTAGTTTATATTTGAACATATTCTTTTTTCCACTATTACCCACTTAGCGCTAAGAATGTCCAGTTGCATTTTCTACAGACAGAGTGTTTCAAATCTGCTCAATCAAAAGTATGGTTTAAATCTGTTAGCTGAATGCTCAGATCAGAAAGAAGTTTCACAGAATGCTTCTGTGTAGATTATATTTGAATATATTCCTTTTTCCACTAATGCGCTCTTAGCGCTCCAAATGTCCAGTTGCATTTTCAACAGAAAGAGTGTTCAGATCTGCTCAATCAAAAGTATGGTTTAACTCTGTTAGCTGAATGCACAGATCAGAAAGAGGTTTCACCGAATGATTCTGTGTAGTTTATATTTGAAGACAGTCCTTTTTCCACTAATACCCTCTTAGCGCTCCGAATCTCCACTTGCATTTTCTACAAAAAGAGTGTTTCATAACTGCTCAATCAAAAATATGTTTTATCTCTGTTAACTGAATTTACAGATCAGAAATAAGTTTCACAGAATGCATCTGTGTAGTTTTTATTTGAAGATATTCTTTTTCCCAATGTAGGCCTCTTAGCGCTTAGCATGTCCAATTGCACTTTCTACAGAAAGAGTGTTTCAGAACGGCTCAATCAAAAGTAAGGTTCAACTCTGTTAGTTGAATGCACAGAACAGAAAGAATTTTCACAGAATGCTACTGTGTAGTTTATATTTGAATATATTCCTTTTTCCACTATTACCCTCTTAGCGCTCCGAATGTCCACTTGCATTTTCTACAGAAAGAGTGTTCATAACTGCGCAATCAAAAGTATGGTTTAACTCTGTTAGCTTAATGAACATATCAGAAATAAGTTTCACACAAGGCTTCTGTGTAGTATTTATTTGAAGATATTATTTTTCCCAATAGAGGCCTCTTAGCGCTCAGAATGTCCAATTGCAGTTTCTACAGAAAGAGTGTTTCAGAAAGGCTCAATCAAAAGTAAGGTTCAACTCTGTTAGTTGAATGCACAGAACAGAAAGAAGTTTCATACAATGCTTCTGTGTAGTTTATATTTGAACATATTCTTTTTTCCACTATTACCCACTTAGCGCTACGAATGTCCAGTTGCATTTTCTACAGACAGAGTGTTTCAAAACTGCTTAATCAAAAGTATGGTTAAACTCTGTTAGCTGAATGCTCAGATCAGAAAGAAATTTCACAGAATGCTTCTGTGTAGTTTATATTTGAATATATTCCTTTTTCCACTACTACTCTCTTAGCGCTCCAAATGTCCAGTTGCATTTTCTACAGAAAGAGTGTTCAGATCTGCTCAATCAAAAGTATGGTTTAACTCTGTTAGCTGAATGCACAGATCAGAAAGAAGTTTCACAGAATGATTCTGTGTAGTTTATATTTGAAGACATTCCTTTTTCCACTATTACCCTCTTAGCGCTCCGAATCTCCACTTGCATTTTCTACAGAAAGAGTGTTTCAGAACGGCTCAATCAAAACTAAGGTTCAACTCTTTTAGTTGAACAAACAGAACAGAAAGAAGTTTCACACAATTCTTCTGTGTAGTTTATATTTGTAGACATTCTTTTTCCCAATATAGGCCTCTTAGCGCTCAGAATGTCCAATTGCAATTTCTACAGAAAGAGTGTTTCAGAACGGCTCAATCAAAAGTAAGGTTCAACTCTGTTAGTTGAATGCACAGAACAGAAAGAAGTTTCATACAATGCTTCTGTGTAGTTTATATTTGAACATATTCTTTTTTCCACTATTACCCACTTAGCGCTACGAATGTCCAGTTGCATTTTCTACAGACAGAGTGTTTCAAAACTGCTCAATCAAAAGTATGGTTTAACTCTGTTAGCTGAATGCTCAGATCAGAAAGAAGTTTCACAGAATGCTTCTGTGTAGTTTATATTTGAATATATTCCTTTTTCCACTATTACTCTCTTAGCGCTCCAAATGTCCAGTTGCATTTTCTACAGAAAGAGTGTTCAGATCTGCTCAATCAAAAGTATGGTTTAACGCTGTTAGCTGAATGCACAGATCAGAAAGAAGTTTCACAGAATGATTCTGTGTAGTTTATATTTGGAGACATTCCTTTTTCCACTATTACCCTCTTAGCGCTCCGAATCTCCACTTGAATTTTCTACAGAAAGAGTGTTTCAGAACGGCTCAATCAAAACTAAGGTTCAACTCTTTTAGTTGAACAAACGGAACAGAAAGAAGTTTCACACAATTCTTCTGTGTAGTTTTTATTTGTAGGCATTCTTTTTCCCAATATAGGCCTCTTAGCGCTCAGAATGTCCAATTGCAGTTTCTACAGAAAGAGTGTTTCAGAACGGCTCAATCAAAAGTAAGGTTCAACTCTGTTAGTTGAATGCACAGAACAGAAAGAAGTTTCATACAATGCTTCTGTGTAGTTTATATTTGAACATATTCTTTTTTCCACTATTACCCACTTAGCGCTACGAATGTCCAGTTGCATTTTCTACAGACAGAGTGTTTCAAAACTGCTCAATCAAAAGTATGGTTTAACTCTGTTAGCTGAATGCTCAGATCAGAAAGAAGTTTCACAGAATGCTTCTGTGTAGTTTATATTTGAATATATTCCTTTTTCCACTATTACTCTCTTAGCGCTCCAAATGTCCAGTTGCATTTTCTACAGAAAGAGTGTTCAGATCTGCTCAATCAAAAGTATGGTTTAACGCTGTTAGCTGAATGCACAGATCAGAAAGAAGTTTCACAGAATGATTCTGTGTAGTTTATATTTGGAGACATTCCTTTTTCCACTATTACCCTCTTAGCGCTCCGAATCTCCACTTGAATTTTCTACAGAAAGAGTGTTTCAGAACGGCTCAATCAAAACTAAGGTTCAACTCTTTTAGTTGAACAAACAGAACAGAAAGAAGTTTCACACAATTCTTCTGTGTAGTTTTTATTTGTAGACATTCTTTTTCCCAATATAGGCCTCTTAGCGCTCAGAATGTCCAATTGCAGTTTCTACAGAAAGAGTGTTTCAGAACGGCTCAATCAAAAGTAAGGTTCAACTCTGTTAGTTGAATGCACAGAACAGAAAGAAGTTTCATACAATGCTTCTGTGTAGTTTATATTTGAACATATTCTTTTTTCCACTATTACCCACCTAGCGCTACGAATGTCCAGTTGCATTTTCTACAGACAGAGTGTTTCAAAACTGCTCAATCAAAAGTATGGTTTAACTCTGTTAGCTGTATGCTCAGATCAGAAAGGAGTTTCACAGAATGCTTCTGTGTAGTTTATATTTGAATATATTCCTTTTTCCACTACTACGCTCTTAGCGCTCCAATTGTCCAGTTGCATTTTCAACAGAAAGAGTGTTCAGATCTGCTCAATCAAAAGTATGGTTTAACTCTGTTAGCTGAATGCACAGATCAGAAAGAAGTTTCACCGAATGATTCTGTGTAGTTTATATTTGAAGACATTCCTTTTTCCACTATTACCCTCTTAGCGCTCCGAATCTCCACTTGCATTTTCTACAAAAAGAGTGTTTCATAACTGCTCAATCAAAAATATGTTTTATCTCTGTTAACTGAATTTACAGATCAGAAATAAGTTTCACAGAATGCATCTGTGTAGTTTTTATTTGAAGATATTCTTTTTCCCAATGTAGGCCTCTTAGCGCTTAGCATGTCCAATTGCAGTTTCTACAGAAAGAGTGTTTCAGAACGGCTCAATCAAAAGTAAGGTTCAACTCTGTTAGTTGAATGCACAGAACAGAAAGAATTTTCACAGAATGCTACTGTGTAGTTTATATTTGAATATATTCCTTTTTCCACTATTACCCTCTTAGCGCTCCGAATGTCCACTTGCATTTTCTACAGACAGAGTGATCAGAACTGCGCAATCAAAAGTATGGTTTAACTCTGTTAGCTTAATGAACATATCAGAAATAAGTTTCACACAATGCTTCTGTGTAGTTTTTATTTGAAGATATTATTTTTCCCAATAGAGGCCTCTTAGCGCTCAGAATGTCCAATTGCAGTTTCTACAGAAAGAGTGTTTCAGAAAGGCTCAATCAAAAGTAAGGTTCAACTCTGTTAGTTGAATGCACAGAACAGAAAGAAGTTTCATACAATGCTTCTGTGTAATTTATATTTGAACATATTCTTTTTTCCACTATTACCCACTTAGCGCTACGAATGTCCAGTTGCATTTTCTACAGACAGAGTGTTTCAAAACTGCTCAATCAAAAGTATGGTTTAACTCTGTTAGCTGAATGCTCAGATCAGAAAGAAGTTTCACAGAATGCTTCTGTGTAGTTTATATTTGAATATATTCCTTTTTCCACTACTACTCTCTTAGCGCTCCAAATGTCCAGTTGCATTTTCTACAGAAAGAGTGTTCAGATCTGCTCAATCAAAAGTATGGTTTAACTCTGTTAGCTGAATGCACAGATCAGAAAGAAGTTTCACAGAATGATTCTGTGTAGTTTATATTTGGAGACATTCCTTTTTCCACTATTACCCTCTTAGCGCTCCGAATCTCCACTTGCATTTTCTACAGAAAGAGTGTTTCAGAACGGCTCAATCAAAACTAAGGTTCAACTCTTTTAGTTGAACAAACAGAACAGAAAAAGTTTCACGCAATTCTTCTGTGTAGTTTTTATTTGTAGACATTCTTTTTCCCAATATAGGCCTCTTAGCGCTCAGAATGTCCAATTGCAATTTCTACAGAAAGAGTGTTTCAGAACGGCTCAATCAATAGTAAGGTTCAACTCTGTTAGTTGAATGCACAGAACAGAAAGAAGTTTCATACAATGCTTCTGTGTAGTTTATATTTGAACATATTCTTTTTTCCACTATTACCCACTTAGCGCTACGAATGTCCAGTTGCATTTTCTACAGACAGAGTGTTTCAAAACTGCTCAATCAAAAGTATGGTTTAACTCTGTTAGCTGAATGCTCAGATCAGAAAGAAGTTTCACAGAATGCTTCTGTGTAGTTTATATTTGAATATATTCCTTTTTCCACTAATGCGCTCTTAGCGCTCCAAATGTCCAGTTGCATTTTCAACAGAAAGAGTGTTCAGATCTGCTCAATCAAAAGTATGCTTTAACTCTGTTAGCTGAATGCACAGATCAGAAAGAGGTTTCACCGAATGATTCTGTGTAGGTTATATTTGAAGACATTCCTTTTTCCACTAATACCCTCTTAGCGCTCCGAATCTCCACTTGCATTTTCTACAAAAAGAGTGTTTCATAACTGCTCAATCAAAAATATGTTTTATCTCTGTTAACTGAATTTACAGATCAGAAATAAGTTTCACAGAATGCATCTGTGTAGTTTTTATTTGAAGATATTCTTTTTCCCAATGTAGGCCTCTTAGCGCTTAGCATGTCCAATTGCACTTTCTACAGAAAGAGTGTTTCAGAACGGCTCAATCAAAAGTAAGGTTCAAATCTGTTAGTTGAATGCACAGAACAGAAAGAATTTTCACAGAATGCTACTGTGTAGTTTATATTGGAATATATTCCTTTTTCCACTATTACCCTCTTAGCGCTCCGAATGTCCACTTGCATTTTCCACAGAAAGAGTGTTCATAACTGCGCAATCAAAAGTGTGGTTTAACTCTGTTAGCTTAATGAACATATCAGAAATAAGTTTCACACAAGGCTTCTGTGTAGTTTTTATTTGAAGATATTATTTTTCCCAATAGAGGCCTCTTAGCGCTCAGAATGTCCAATTGCAGTTTCTACAGAAAGAGTGTTTCAGAAAGGCTCAATCAAAAGTAAGGTTCAACTCTGTTAGTTGAATGCACAGAACAGAAAGAAGTTTCATACAATGCTTCTGTGTAGTTTATATTTGAACATATTCTTTTTTCCACTATTACCCACTTAGCGCTACGAATGTCCAGTTGCATTTTCTACAGACAGAGTGTTTCAAAACTGCTTAATCAAAAGTATGGTTTAACTCTGTTAGCTGAATGCTCAGATCAGAAAGAAATTTCACAGAATGCTTCTGTGTAGTTTATATTTGAATATATTCCTTTTTCCACTACTACTCTCTTAGCGCTCCAAATGTCCAGTTGCATTTTCTACAGAAAGAGTGTTCAGATCTGCTCAAACAAAAGTATGTTTTAACTCTGTTAGCTGAATGCACAGATCAGAAAGAAGTTTCACAGAATGATTCTGTGTAGTTTATATTTGGAGACATTCCTTTTTCCACTATTACCCTCTTAGCGCTCCGAATCTCCACTTGCATTTTCTACAGAAAGAGAGTTTCAGAACGGCTCAATCAAAACTAAGGTTCAACTCTTTTAGTTGAACAAACAGAACAGAAAGAAGTTTCACACAATTCTTCTGTGTAGTTTTTATTTGTAGACATTCTTTTTCCCAATATAGGCCTCTTAGCGCTCAGAATGTCCAATTGCAATTTCTACAGAAAGAGTGTTTCAGAACGGCTCAATCAAAAGTAAGGTTCAACTCTGTTAGTTGAATGCACAGAACAGAAAGAAGTTTCATACAATGCTTCTGTGTAGTTTATATTTGAACATATTCTTTTTTCCACTATTACCCACTTAGCGCTACTAATGTCCAGTTGCATTTTCTACAGACAGAGTGTTTCAAAACTGCTCAATCAAAAGTATGGTTTAACTCTGTTAGCTGAATGCTCAGATCAGAAAGAAGTTTCACAGAATGCTTCTGTGTAGTTTATATTTGAATATATTCCTTTTTCCACTATTACTCTCTTAGCGCTCCAAATGTCCAGTTGCATTTTCTACAGAAAGAGTGTTCAGATCTGCTCAATCAAAAGTATGGTTTAACGCTGTTAGCTGAATGCACAGATCAGAAAGAAGTTTCACAGAATGATTCTGTGTAGTTTATATTTGGAGACATTCCTTTTTCCACTATTACCCTCTTAGCGCTCCGAATCTCCACTTGAATTTTCTACAGAAAGAGTGTTTCAGAACGGCTCAATCAAAACTAAGGTTCAACTCTTTTAGTTGAACAAACAGAACAGAAAGAAGTTTCACACAATTCTTCTGTGTAGTTTTTATTTGTAGACATTCTTTTTCCCAATATAGGCCTCTTAGCGCTCAGAATGTCCAATTGCAGTTTCTACAGAAAGAGTGTTTCAGAACGGCTCAATCAAAAGTAAGGTTCAACTCTGTTAGTTGAATGCACAGAACAGAAAGAAGTTTCATACAATGCTTCTGTGTAGTTTATATTTGAACATATTCTTTTTTCCACTATTACCCACCTAGCGCTACGAATGTCCAGTTGCATTTTCTACAGACAGAGTGTTTCAAAACTGCTCAATCAAAAGTATGGTTTAACTCTGTTAGCTGTATGCTCAGATCAGAAAGGAGTTTCACAGAATGCTTCTGTGTAGTTTATATTTGAATATATTCCTTTTTCCACTACTACGCTCTTAGCGCTCCAATTGTCCAGTTGCATTTTCAACAGAAAGAGTGTTCAGATCTGCTCAATCAAAAGTATGGTTTAACTCTGTTAGCTGAATGCACAGATCAGAAAGAAGTTTCACCGAATGATTCTGTGTAGTTTATATTTGAAGACATTCCTTTTTCCACTATTACCCTCTTAGCGCTCCGAATCTCCACTTGCATTTTCTACAAAAAGAGTGTTTCATAACTGCTCAATCAAAAATATGTTTTATCTCTGTTAACTGAATTTACAGATCAGAAATAAGTTTCACAGAATGCATCTGTGTAGTTTTTATTTGAAGATATTCTTTTTCCCAATGTAGGCCTCTTAGCGCTTAGCATGTCCAATTGCAGTTTCTACAGAAAGAGTGTTTCAGAACGGCTCAATCAAAAGTAAGGTTCAACTCTGTTAGTTGAATGCACAGAACAGAAAGAATTTTCACAGAATGCTACTGTGTAGTTTATATTTGAATATATTCCTTTTTCCACTATTACCCTCTTAGCGCTCCGAATGTCCACTTGCATTTTCTACAGACAGAGTGATCAGAACTGCGCAATCAAAAGTATGGTTTAACTCTGTTAGCTTAATGAACATATCAGAAATAAGTTTCACACAATGCTTCTGTGTAGTTTTTATTTGAAGATATTATTTTTCCCAATAGAGGCCTCTTAGCGCTCAGAATGTCCAATTGCAGTTTCTACAGAAAGAGTGTTTCAGAAAGGCTCAATCAAAAGTAAGGTTCAACTCTGTTAGTTGAATGCACAGAACAGAAAGAAGTTTCATACAATGCTTCTGTGTAATTTATATTTGAACATATTCTTTTTTCCACTATTACCCACTTAGCGCTACGAATGTCCAGTTGCATTTTCTACAGACAGAGTGTTTCAAAACTGCTCAATCAAAAGTATGGTTTAACTCTGTTAGCTGAATGCTCAGATCAGAAAGAAGTTTCACAGAATGCTTCTGTGTAGTTTATATTTGAATATATTCCTTTTTCCACTACTACTCTCTTAGCGCTCCAAATGTCCAGTTGCATTTTCTACAGAAAGAGTGTTCAGATCTGCTCAATCAAAAGTATGGTTTAACTCTGTTAGCTGAATGCACAGATCAGAAAGAAGTTTCACAGAATGATTCTGTGTAGTTTATATTTGGAGACATTCCTTTTTCCACTATTACCCTCTTAGCGCTCCGAATCTCCACTTGCATTTTCTACAGAAAGAGTGTTTCAGAACGGCTCAATCAAAACTAAGGTTCAACTCTTTTAGTTGAACAAACAGAACAGAAAAAGTTTCACGCAATTCTTCTGTGTAGTTTTTATTTGTAGACATTCTTTTTCCCAATATAGGCCTCTTAGCGCTCAGAATGTCCAATTGCAATTTCTACAGAAAGAGTGTTTCAGAACGGCTCAATCAATAGTAAGGTTCAACTCTGTTAGTTGAATGCACAGAACAGAAAGAAGTTTCATACAATGCTTCTGTGTAGTTTATATTTGAACATATTCTTTTTTCCACTATTACCCACTTAGCGCTACGAATGTCCAGTTGCATTTTCTACAGACAGAGTGTTTCAAAACTGCTCAATCAAAAGTATGGTTTAACTCTGTTAGCTGAATGCTCAGATCAGAAAGAAGTTTCACAGAATGCTTCTGTGTAGTTTATATTTGAATATATTCCTTTTTCCACTAATGCGCTCTTAGCGCTCCAAATGTCCAGTTGCATTTTCAACAGAAAGAGTGTTCAGATCTGCTCAATCAAAAGTATGCTTTAACTCTGTTAGCTGAATGCACAGATCAGAAAGAGGTTTCACCGAATGATTCTGTGTAGGTTATATTTGAAGACATTCCTTTTTCCACTAATACCCTCTTAGCGCTCCGAATCTCCACTTGCATTTTCTACAAAAAGAGTGTTTCATAACTGCTCAATCAAAAATATGTTTTATCTCTGTTAACTGAATTTACAGATCAGAAATAAGTTTCACAGAATGCATCTGTGTAGTTTTTATTTGAAGATATTCTTTTTCCCAATGTAGGCCTCTTAGCGCTTAGCATGTCCAATTGCACTTTCTACAGAAAGAGTGTTTCAGAACGGCTCAATCAAAAGTAAGGTTCAAATCTGTTAGTTGAATGCACAGAACAGAAAGAATTTTCACAGAATGCTACTGTGTAGTTTATATTGGAATATATTCCTTTTTCCACTATTACCCTCTTAGCGCTCCGAATGTCCACTTGCATTTTCCACAGAAAGAGTGTTCATAACTGCGCAATCAAAAGTGTGGTTTAACTCTGTTAGCTTAATGAACATATCAGAAATAAGTTTCACACAAGGCTTCTGTGTAGTTTTTATTTGAAGATATTATTTTTCCCAATAGAGGCCTCTTAGCGCTCAGAATGTCCAATTGCAGTTTCTACAGAAAGAGTGTTTCAGAAAGGCTCAATCAAAAGTAAGGTTCAACTCTGTTAGTTGAATGCACAGAACAGAAAGAAGTTTCATACAATGCTTCTGTGTAGTTTATATTTGAACATATTCTTTTTTCCACTATTACCCACTTAGCGCTACGAATGTCCAGTTGCATTTTCTACAGACAGAGTGTTTCAAAACTGCTTAATCAAAAGTATGGTTTAACTCTGTTAGCTGAATGCTCAGATCAGAAAGAAATTTCACAGAATGCTTCTGTGTAGTTTATATTTGAATATATTCCTTTTTCCACTACTACTCTCTTAGCGCTCCAAATGTCCAGTTGCATTTTCTACAGAAAGAGTGTTCAGATCTGCTCAAACAAAAGTATGTTTTAACTCTGTTAGCTGAATGCACAGATCAGAAAGAAGTTTCACAGAATGATTCTGTGTAGTTTATATTTGGAGACATTCCTTTTTCCACTATTACCCTCTTAGCGCTCCGAATCTCCACTTGCATTTTCTACAGAAAGAGAGTTTCAGAACGGCTCAATCAAAACTAAGGTTCAACTCTTTTAGTTGAACAAACAGAACAGAAAGAAGTTTCACACAATTCTTCTGTGTAGTTTTTATTTGTAGACATTCTTTTTCCCAATATAGGCCTCTTAGCGCTCAGAATGTCCAATTGCAATTTCTACAGAAAGAGTGTTTCAGAACGGCTCAATCAAAAGTAAGGTTCAACTCTGTTAGTTGAATGCACAGAACAGAAAGAAGTTTCATACAATGCTTCTGTGTAGTTTATATTTGAACATATTCTTTTTTCCACTATTACCCACTTAGCGCTACTAATGTCCAGTTGCATTTTCTACAGACAGAGTGTTTCAAAACTGCTCAATCAAAAGTATGGTTTAACTCTGTTAGCTGAATGCTCAGATCAGAAAGAAGTTTCACAGAATGCTTCTGTGTTGTTTATATTTGAATATATTCCTTTTTCCACTATTACACTCTTAGCGCTCCAAATGTCCAGTTGCATTTTCTACAGAAAGAGTGTTCAGATCTGCTCAATCAAAAGTATGGTTTAACGCTGTTAGCTGAATGCACAGATCAGAAAGAAGTTTCACAGAATGATTCTGTGTAGTTTATATTTGGAGACATTCCTTTTTCCACTATTACCCTCTTAGCGCTCCGAATCTCCACTTGAATTTTCTACAGAAAGAGTGTTTCAGAACGGCTCAATCAAAACTAAGGTTCAACTCTTTTAGTTGAACAAACGGAACAGAAAGAAGTTTCACACAATTCTTCTGTGTAGTTTTTATTTGTAGGCATTCTTTTTCCCAATATAGGCCTCTTAGCGCTCAGAATGTCCAATTGCAGTTTCTACAGAAAGAGTGTTTCAGAACGGCTCAATCAAAAGTAAGGTTCAACTCTGTTAGTTGAATGCACAGAACAGAAAGAAGTTTCATACAATGCTTCTGTGTAGTTTATATTTGAACATATTCTTTTTTCCACTATTACCCACTTAGCGCTACGAATGTCCAGTTGCATTTTCTACAGACAGAGTGTTTCAAAACTGCTCAATCAAAAGTATGGTTTAACTCTGTTAGCTGAATGCTCAGATCAGAAAGAAGTTTCACAGAATGCTTCTGTGTAGTTTATATTTGAATATAGTCCTTTTTCCACTATTACTCTCTTAGGGCTCCAAATGTCCAGTTGCATTTTCTACAGAAAGAGTGTTCAGATCTGCTCAATCAAATGTATGGTTTAACGCTGTTAGCTGAATGCACAGATCAGAAAGAAGTTTCACAGAATGATTCTGTGTAGTTTATATTTGGAGACATTCCTTTTTCCACTATTACCCTCTTAGCGCTCCGAATCTCCACTTGAATTTTCTACAGAAAGAGTGTTTCAGAACGGCTCAATCAAAACTAAGGTTCAACTCTTTTAGTTGAACAAACAGAACAGAAAGAAGTTTCACACAATTATTCTGTGTAGTTTTTATTTGTAGACATTCATTTTCCCAATATAGGCCTCTTAGCGCTCAGAATGTCCAATTGCAGTTTCTACAGAAAGAGTGTTTCAGAACGGCTCAATCAAAAGTAAGGTTCAACTCTGTTACTTGAATGCACAGAACAGAAAGAAGTTTCATACAATGATTCTGTGTAGTTTATATTTGAACATATTCTTTTTTCCACTATTACCCACTTAGCGCTACGAATGTCCAGTTGCATTTTCTACAGACAGAGTGTTTCAAAACTGCTCAATCAAAAGTATGGTTTAACTCTGTTAGCTGTATGCTCAGATCAGAAAGAAGTTTCACAGAATGCTTCTGTGTAGTTTATATTTGAATATATTCCTTTTTCCACTACTACGCTCTTAGCGCTCCAAATGTCCAGTTGCATTTTCAACAGAAAGAGTGTTCAGATCTGCTCAATAAAAAGTATGGTTTAACTCTTTTAGCTGAATGCACAGATCAGAAAGAAGTTTCACCGAATGATTCTGTGTAGTTTATATTTGAAGACATTCCTTTTTCCACTATTACCCTCTTAGCGCTCCGAATCTCCACTTGCATTTTCTACAAAAAGAGTGTTTCATAACTGCTCAATCAAAAATATGTTTTATCTCTGTTAACGGAATTTACAAATCAGAAATAAGTTTCACAGAATGCATCTGTGTAGTTTTTATTTGAAGATATTCTTTTTCCCAATGTAGGCCTCTTAGCGCTTAGCATGTCCAATTGCAGTTTCTACAGAAAGAGTGTTTCAGAACGGCTCAATCAAAAGTAAGGTTCAACTCTGTTAGTTGAATGCACAGAACAGAAAGAATTTTCACAGAATGCTTCTGTGTAGTTTATATTTGAATATATTCCTTTTTCCACTATTACCCTCTTAGCGCTCCGAATGTCCACTTGCATTTTCTACAGAAAGAGTGTTCAGAACTGCGCAATCAAAAGTATGGTTTAACTCTGTTAGCTTAATGAACATATCAGAAATAAGTTTCACACAATGCTTCTGTGTAGTTTTTATTTGAAGATATTATTTTTCCCAATATAGGCCTCTTAGCGCTCAGAATGTCCAATTGCAGTTTCTACAGAAAGAGTGTTTGAGAAAGGCTCAATCAAATGTAAGGTTCAACTCTGTTAGTTGAATGCACAGAACAGAAAGAAGTTTCATACAATGCTTCTGTGTAGTTTATATTTGAACATATTCTTTTTTCCACTATTACCCACTTAGCGCTACGAATGTCCAGTTGCATTTTCTACAGACAGAGTGTTTCAAAACTGCTCAATCAAAAGTATGGTTTAACTCTGTTAGCTGAATGCTCAGATCAGAAAGAAGTTTCACAGAATGCTTCTGTGTAGTTTATTTTTGAATATATTCCTTTTTCCACTACTACTCTCTTAGCGCTCCAAATGTCCAGTTGCATTTTCTACAGAAAGAGTGTTCAGATCTGCTCAATCAAAAGTATGGTTTAACTCTGTTAGCTGAATGCACAGATCAGAAAGAAGTTTCACAGAATGATTCTGTGTAGTTTATATTTGGAGACAATCCTTTTTCCACTATTACCCTCTTAGCGCTCCGAATCTCCACTTGCATTTTCTACAGAAACAGTGTTTCAGAACGGCTCAATCAAAACTAAGCTTCAACTCTTTTAGTTGAACAAACAGAACAGAAAGAAGTTTCACACAATTCTTCTGTGTAGTTTTTATTTGTAGACATTCTTTTTCCCAATATAGGCCTCTTAGCGCTCAGAATGTCCAATTGCAATTTCTACAGAAAGAGTGTTTCAGAACGGCTCAATCAAAAGTAAGGTTCAACTCTGTTAGTTGAATGCACAGAACAGAAAGAAGTTTCATACAATGCTTCTGTGTAGTTTATATTTGAACATATTCTTTTTTCCACTATTACCCACTTAGCGCTACGAATGTCCAGTTGCATTTTCTACAGACAGAGTGTTTCAAAACTGCTCAATCAAAAGTATGGTTTAACTCTGTTAGCTGAATGCTCAGATCAGAAAGAAGTTTCACAGAATGCTTCTGTGTAGTTCGTATTTGAATATATTCCTTTTTCCACTACTACTCTCTTAGCGCTCCAAATGTCCAGTTGCATTTTCTACAGAAAGAGTGTTCAGATCTGCTTAATCAAAAGTATGGTTTAACTCTGTTAGCTGAATGCACAGATCAGAAAGAAGTTTCACAGAATGATTCTGTGTAGTTTATATTTGGAGACATTCCTTTTTCCACTATTACCCTCTTAGCGCTCCGAATCTCCACTTGCATTTTCTACAGAAAGAGTGTTTCAGAAAGGCTCAATCAAAACTAAAGTTCAACTCTTTTAGTTGAACAAACAGAACAGAAAGAAGTTTCACACAATTCTTCTGTGTAGTTTTTATTTGTAGACATTCTTTTTCCCAATATAGGCCTCTTAGCGCTCAGAATGTCCAATTGCAGTTTCTACAGAAAGAGTGTTTCAGAACGGCTCAATCAAAAGTAAGGTTCAACTCTGTTAGTTGAATGCACAGAACAGAAAGAAGTTTCATACAATGCTTCTGTGTAGTTTATATTAGAACATATTCTTTTTTCCACAATTACCCACTTAGCGCTACGAATGTCCAGTTGCATTTTCTACAGACAGAGTGTTTCAAAACTGCTCAATCAAAAGTATGGTTTAACTCTGTTAGCTGAATGCTCAGATCAGAAAGAAGTTTCACAGAATCATTCTGTGTAGTTTATATTTGAATATATTACTTTTTCCACTACTACTCTCTTAGCGCTCCAAATGTCCAGTTGCATTTTCTACAGAAAGAGAGTTCAGATCTGCTCAATCAAAAGTATGGTTTAATTCTGTTTGCTGAATGCACAGATCAGAAAGATGTTTCACAGAATGATTCTGTGTAGTTTATATTTGGAGACATTCCTTTTTCCACTATTACCCTCTTAGCGCTCCGAATCTCCACTTGCATTTTCTACAGAAAGAGTGTTTCAGAACGGCTCAATCAAAACTAAGGTTCAACACTTTTAGTTGAACAAACAGAACAGAAAGAAGTTTCACACAATTCTTCTGTGTAGTTTTTATTTGTAGACATACTTTTTCCCAATATAGGCCTCTTAGCGCTCAGAATGTCCAATTGCAGTTTCTACAGAAAGAGTGTTTCAGAACGCCTCAATCAACAGTAAGGTTCAACTCTGTTAGTTGAATGCACAGAACAGAAAGAAGTTTCATACAATGCTTCTGTGTAGTTTATATTTGAACATATTCTTTTTTCCACTATTACCCACTTAGCGCTACGAATGTCCAGTTGCATTTTCTACAGACAGAGTGTTTCAAAACTGCTCAATCAAAAGTATGGTTTAACTCTGTTAGCTGAATGCTCAGATCAGAAAGAAGTTTCACAGAATGCTTCTGTGTAGTTTATTTTTGAATATATTCCTTTTTCCACTACTACTCTCTTAGCGCTCCAAATGTCCAGTTGCATTTTCTACAGAAAGAGTGTTCAGATCTGCTCAATCAAAAGTATGGTTTAACTCTGTTAGCTGAATGCACAGATCAGAAAGAAGTTTCACAGAATGATTCTGTGTAGTTTATATTTGGAGACAATCCTTTTTCCACTATTACCCTCTTAGCGCTCCGAATCTCCACTTGCATTTTCTACAGAAAGAGTGTTTCAGAACGGCTCAATCAAAACTAAGCTTCAACTCTTTTAGTTGAACAAACAGAACAGAAAGAAGTTTCACAGAATTCTTCTGTGTAGTTTTTATTTGTAGACATTCTTTTTCCCAATATAGGCCTCTTAGCGCTCAGAATGTCCAATTGCAGTTTCTACAGAAAGAGTGTTTCAGAATGGCTCAATCAAAAGTAAGGTTCAACTCTGTTAGTTGAATGCACAGAACAGAAAGAAGTTTCATACAATGCTTCTGTGTAGTTTATATTTGAACATATTCTTTTTTCCACTATTACCCACTTAGCGCTACGAATGTCCAGTTGCATTTTCTACAGACAGAGTGTTTCAAAACTGCTCAATCAAAAGTATGGTTTAACCCTGTTAGCTGAATGCTCAGATCAGAAAGAAGTTTCACAGAATGCTTCTGTGTAGTTTATATTTGAATATATTCCTTTTTCCACTACTACGCTCTTAGCGCTCCAAATGTCCAGTTGCATTTTCTACAGAAAGAGTGTTCAGATCTGCTCAATAAAAAGTATGGTTTAACTCTGTTAGCTGAATGCACAGATCAGAAAGAAGTTTCACCGAATGATTCTGTGTAGTTTATATTTGAAGATATTCCTTTTTCCACTATTACCCTCTTAGCGCTCCGAATCTCCACTTGCATTTTCTACAAAAAGAGTGTTTCATAACTGCTCAATCAAAAATATGTTTTATCTCTGTTAACTGAATTTACAGATCAGAAATAAGTTTCACAGAATACATCTGTGTAGTTTTTATTTGAAGATATTCTTTTTCCCAATGTAGGCCTCTTAGCGCTTAGCATGTCCAATTGCAGTTTCTACAGAAAGAGTGTTTCAGAACGGCTCAATCAAAAGTAAGGTTCAACTCTGTTAGTTGAATGCACAGAACAGAAAGAATTTTCACAGAATGCTACTGTGTAGTTTATATTTGAATATATTCCTTTTTCCACTATTACCCTCTTAGCGCTCCGAATCTCCATTGCATTTTCTACAGAAAGAGTGTTTCAGAACGGCTCAATCAAAACTAAGGTTCAACTCTTTTAGTTGAACAAACAGAACAGAAAGAAGTTTCACACAATTCTTCTGTGTAGTTTTTATTTGTAGACATTCTTTTTTCCAATATAGGCCTCTTAGCGCTCAGAATGTCCAATTGCAGTTTCTACAGAAAGAGTGTTTCAGAACGGCTCAATCAAAAGTAAGGTTCAACTCTGTTAGTTGAATGCACAGAACAGAAAGAAGTTTCATACAATGCTTCTGTGTAGTTTATATTAGAACATATTCTTTTTTCCACAATTACCCACTTAGCGCTACGAATGTCCAGTTGCATTTTCTACAGACAGAGTGTTTCAAAACTGCTCAATCAAAAGTATGGTTTAACTCTGTTAGCTGAATGCTCAGATCAGAAAGAAGTTTCACAGAATCATTCTGTGTAGTTTATATTTGAATATATTACTTTTTCCACTACTACTCTCTTAGCGCTCCAAATGTCCAGTTGCATTTTCTACAGAAAGAGAGTTCAGATCTGCTCAATCGAAAGTATGGTTTAACTCTGTTAGCTGAATGCACAGATCAGAAAGAAGTTTCAGAGAATGATTCTGTGTAGTTTATATTTGGAGACATTCCTTTTTCCACTATTACCCTCTTAGCGCTCCGAATCTCCACTTGCATTTTCTACAGAAAGAGTGTTTCAGAACGGCTCAATCAAAACTAAGGTTCAACTCTTTTAGTTGAACAAACAGAACAGAAAGAAGTTTCACACAATTCTTCTGTGTAGTTTTTATTTGTAGACATTCATTTTCCCAATATAGGCCTCTTAGCGCTCAGAATGTCCAATTGCAGTTTCTACAGAAAGAGTGTTTCAGAACGCCTCAATCAAAAGTAAGGTTCAACTCTCTTAGTTGAATGCACAGAACAGAAAGAAGTTTCATACAATGCTTCTGTGTAGTTTATATTTGAACATATTCTTTTTCCACTATTACCCACTTAGCGCTACGAATGTCCAGTTGCATTTTCTACAGACAGAGTGTTTCAAAACTGCTCAAGCAAAAGTATGGTTTAACTCTGTTAGCTGAATGCTCAGATCAGAAAAAAGTTTCACAGAATGCTTCTGTGTAGTTTATATTTGAATATATTCCTTTTTCCACTACTACGCTCTTAGCGCTCCAAATGTCCAGTTGCATTTTCTACAGAAAGAGTGTTCAGATCTGCTCAATCAAAAGTATGGTTTAACTCTGTTAGCTGAATGCACAGATCAGAAAGAAGTTTCAGCGAATGATTCTGTGTAGTTTATATTTGAAGACATTCCTTTTTCCACTATTACCCTCTTAGCGCTCCGAATCTCCACTTGCATTTTCTACAAAAAGAGTGTTTCATAACTGCTCAATCAAAAGTATGGTTTAACTCTGTTAGCTTAATGAACATATCAGAAAGAAGTTTCACACAATGCTTCTGTGTAGTTTTTATTTGAATATATTATTTTTCCCAATAGAGGCCTCTTAGCGCTCAGAATGTCCAATTGCAGTTTCTACATAAAGAGTGTTTCAGAACGGCTCAATCAAAAGTAAGGTTCAACTCTGTTAGTTGAATGCACAGAACAGAAAGAAGTTTCATACACTGCTTCTGTGTAGTTTATATTTGAACATATTCTTTTTTCCACTATTACCCACTTAGCGCTACGAATGTCCAGTTGCATTTTCTACAGACAGAGTGTTTCAAAACTGCTCAATCAAAAGTATGGTTTAACTCTGTTAGCTGAATGCACAGATCAGAAAAAAGTTTCACAGAATGATTCTGTGTAGTTTATATTTGAAGAAATTCCTTTTTCCACTATTAACCTCTTAGCGCTCGGAATCTCCACTTGCATTTTCTACAGAAAGAGTGTTTCAGAACGGCTCAATCAATACTAATGTTCAACTCTTTTAGTTGAATGCACAGAACAGAAAGAAGTTTCACAGAATGCTTCTGTGTAGTTTTTATTTGTAGATATACTTTTTCCCAATATAGGCCTCTTAGCGCTCAGAATGTCCAATTGCAGTTTCTACGGAAAGAGTGTTTCAGAACTGCTCAATCAAAAGTAAGGTTCAACCCTGGTAGTTGAATGCACTGAACAGAAAGAAGTTTCACAGAATGCTTCTGTGTAGTTTATATTTGAATATATTCCTTTTTCCACTATTACCCTCTTAGCGCTCCGAATGTCCACTTGCATTTTCTACAGAAAGAGTGTCCGGAACTGCGCAATCTAAAGTATGGTTTAACTCTCTTTGCTGAATGCACATATCAGAAATAAGTTTCAAACAATGCTTCTGTGTAGTTTTTATTTGAAGATATTATTTTTCCCAATATAGGCCTCTTAGCGCTCAGAATGTCCAATTGCAGTTTCAACAGAAAGAGTGTTTCAGAACGGCTCAATCAAATGTAAGGTTCAACTCTCTTAGTTGAATGCACAGAACAGAAAGAAGTTTAACAGAATGCTTCTGTGTAGTATTTAGTTGAAGATACTCCTTTTTTGACTATTACCCACTTAGCGCTCCGAATATCCGCTGGCAGTTTCTACACAAAGAGTGTTTCAGAACTGCTCCTTCAAAAGTAAGGCTCAACTCTGTTAGTTGAATGCGGAGAACAGAAAGGGGTTTTAGAGAAGGCTTCTGTGTAGTGTTTAATTGGACATATTCCTTTATCCTCTATTACAATCTTAATGCTCCGAATGTCCACTTTCATTTTCTACAAAAAGAGTGTCTCATAACTGCACAATCAAAAATATGGTTTAGCTCTGTTAACTGAATTTACAGATCAGAAATAAGTTTCACAGAATGCATCTGTGTAGTTTTTATTTGAAGATATTCTTTTTCCCAATGTAGGCCTCTTAGCGCTTAGAATGTCCAATTGCAGTTTCTACAGAAAGAGTGTTTCAGAACGGCTCAATCAAAAGTAAGGTTCAACTCTGTTAGGTGAATGCACAGAACAGAAAGAATTTTCACAGAATGCTACTGTGTAGTTTATATTTGAATATATTCCTTTTTCCACTATTACCCTCTTAGCGCTCCGAATGTCCACTTGCATTTTCTACAGAAAGAGTGTTCAGAACTGCGCAATGAAAAGTATGGTTTAACTCTGTTAGCTTAATGAACATATCAGAAATAAGTTTCACACAATGCTTCTGTGTAGTTTTTATTTGAAGATATTATTTTTCCCAATAGGGGCCTCTTAGCGCTCAGAATGTCCAATTGCAGTTTCTACAGAAAGAGTGTTTCAGAAAGGCTCAATCATAAGTAAGGTTCAACTCTGTTAGTTGAATGCACAGAACAGAAAGAAGTTTCATACAATGCTTCTGTGTAGTTTATATTTGAACATATTCTTTTTTCCACTATTACCCACTTAGCGCTACGAATGTCCAGTTGCATTTTCTACAGACAGAGTGTTTCAAAACTGCTCAATCAAAAGTATGGTTTAACTCTGTTAGCTGAATGCTCAGAACAGAAAGAAGTTTCACAGAATGATTCTGTGTAGTTTATATTTGGAGACATTCCTTTTTCCACTATTACCCCCTTAGCGCTCCGAATCTCCACTTGCATTTTCTACAGAAAGAGTGTTTCAGAACGGCTCAATCAAAACTAAGGTTCAACTCTTTTAGTTGAACAAACAGAACAGAAAGAAGTTTCACACAATTCTTCTGTGTAGTTTTTGTTTGTAGACATTCTTTTTCCCAATATAGGCCTCTTAGCGCTCAGAATGTCCAATTGCAGTTTCTACAGAAAGAGTGTTTCAGAAAGGCTCAATCAAAAGTAAGGTTCAACTCTGTTAGTTGAATGCACAGAACAGAAAGAAGTTTCATACAATGCTTCTGTGTAGTTTATATTTGAACATATTCTTTTTTCCACTATAACCCACTTAGCTCTACGAATATCCAGTTGCATTTTCTACAGACAGAGTGTTTCAAAACTGCTCAATCAAAAGTATGGTTTAACTCTGTTAGATGAATGCTCAGATCAGAAAAAAGTTTCACAGAATGCTTCTGTGTAGTTTATATTTGAATATATTCCTTTTTCCACTACTACGCTATTAGCGCTCCAAATGTCCAGTTGCATTTTCTGGAGAAAGAGTGTTCAGATCTGCTCAATCAAAAGTATGGTTTAACTCTGTTAGCTGAATGCACAGATCAGAAAGAAGTTTCACCGAATGATTCTGTGTAGTTTATATTTGAAGACATTCCTTTTTCCACTATTACCCTCTTAGCGCTCCGAATCTCCACTTGCATTTTCTACAAAAAGAGTGTTTCATAACTGCTCAATCAAAAATATGTTTTATCTCTGTTAACTGAATTTACAGATCAGAAATAAGTATCACAGAATGCATCTGTGTAGTTTTTATTTGAAGATATTCTTTTTCCCAATGTAGGCCTCTTAGCGCTTAGCATGTCTAATTGCAGTTTCTACAGAAAGAGTGTTTCAGAACGGCTCAATCAAAAGTAAGGTTCAACTCTGTTAGTTGAATGCACAGAAAAGAAAGAATTTTCACAGAATGCTACTGTGTAGTTTATATTTGAATATATTCCTTTTTCCACTATTACCCTCTTAGCGCTCCGAATGTCCACTTGCATTTTCTACAGAAAGAGTGTTCAGAACTGCGCAATCAAAAGTATGGTTTAACTCTGTTAGCTTAATGAACATATCAGAAATAAGTTTCACACAATGCTTCTGTGTAGTTTTTATTTGAAGATATTATTTTTCCCAATAGAGGCCTCTTAGCGCTCAGAATGTCCAATTGCAGTTTCTACAGAAAGAGTGTTTCAGAAAGGCTCAATCAAAAGTAAGGTTCAACTCTGTTAGTTGAATGCACAGAACAGAAAGAAGTTTCATACAATGCTTCTGTGTAGTTTATATCTGAACATACTCTTTCTTCCACTATTAGCCACTTAGCGCTACGAATGTCCAGTTGCATTTTCTACAGACAGAGTGTTTCAAAACTGCTCAATCAAAAGTATGGTTTAACACTGTTAGCTGAATGCTCAGATCAGAAAGAAGTTTCACAGAATGCTTCTGTGTAGTTTATATTTGAATATATTCCTTTTTCCACTACTACTCTCTTAGCGCTCCAAATGTCCAGTTGCATTTTCTACAGAAAGAGTGTTCAGATCTGCTCAATCAAAAGTATGGTTTAACTCTGTTAGCTGAATGCACAGATCAGAAAGAAGTTTCACAGAATGATTCTGTGTAGTTTATATTTGGAGACATTCCTTTTTCCACTATTACCCCCTTAGCGCTCCGAATCTCCACTTGCATTTTCTACAGAAAGAGTGTTTCAGAACGTCTCAATCAAAACTAAGGTTCAACTCTTTTAGTTGAACAAACAGAACAGAAAGAAGTTTCACACAATTCTTCTGTGTAGTTTTTGTTTGTAGACATTCTTTTTCCCAATATAGGCCTCTTAGCGCTCAGAATGTCCAATTGCAGTTTCTACAGAAAGAGTGTTTCAGAAAGGCTCAATCAAAAGTAAGGTTCAACTCTGTTAGTTGAATGCACAGAACAGAAAGAAGTTTCATACAATGCTTCTGTGTAGTGTATATTTGAACATATTCTTTTTTCCACTATTACCCACTTAGCTCTACGAATGTCCAGTTGCATTTTCTACAGACAGAGTGTTTCAAAACTGCTCAATCAAAAGTATGGTTTAACTCTGTTAGATGAATGCTCAGATCAGAAAAAAGTTTCACAGAATGCTTCTGTGTAGTTTATATTTGAATATATTCCTTTTTCCACTACTACGCTATTAGCGCTCCAAATGTCCAGTTGCATTTTCTAGAGAAAGAGTGTTCAGATCTGCTCAATCAAAAGTATGGTTTAACTCTGTTAGCTGAATGCACAGATCAGAAAGAAGTTTCACCGAATGATTCTGTATAGTTTATATTTGAAGACATTTCTTTTTCCACTATTACCCTCTTAGCGCTCCGAATCTCCACTTGCATTTTCTACAAAAAGAGTGTTTCATAACTGCTCAATCAAAAATATGTTTTATCTCCGTTAACTGAATTTACAGATCAGAAATAAGTTTCACAGAATGCATCTGTGTAGTTTTTATTTGAAGATATTCTTCATCCCAATGTAGGCCTCTTAGCGCTTAGCATGTCCAATTGCACTTTCTACAGAAAGAGTGTTTCAGAACGGCTCAATCAAAAGTAAGGTTCAACTCTGTTAGTTGAATGCACAGAACAAAAAGAATTTTCACAGAATGCTACTGTGTAGTTTATATTTGAATATATTCCTTTTTCCACTATTACCCTCTTAGCGCTCCGAATGTCCACTTGCATTTTCTACAGAAAGAGTGTTCAGAACTGCGCAATCAAAAGTATGGTTTAACTCTGTTAGCTTAATAAACATATCAGAAATAAGTTTCACACAATGCTTCTGTGTACTTTTTATTTGAAGATATTATTTTTCCCAATATAGGCCTCTTAGCGCTCAGAATGTCCAATTGCAGTTTCTACAGAAAGAGTGTTTCAGAAAGGCTCAATCAAAAGTAAGGTTCAACTCTGTTAGTTGAATGCACAGAACAGAAAGAAGTTTCATACAATGCTTCTGTGTAGTTTATATCTGAACATACTCTTTTTTCCACTATTACCCACTTAGCGCTACGAATGTCCAGTTGCCTTTTCTACAGACAGAGTGTTTCAAAACTGCTCAATCAAAAGTATGGTTTAACACTGTTAGCTGAATGCTCAGATCAGAAAGAAGTTTCACAGAATGCTTCTGTGTAGTTTATATTTGAATATATTCCTTTTTCCACTACTACTCTCTTAGCGCTCCAAATGTCCAGTTGCATTTTCTACAGAAAGAGTGTTCAGATCTGCTCAATCAAAAGTATGGTTTAACTCTGTTAGCTGAATGCACAGATCAGAAAGAAGTTTCACAGAATGATTCTGTGTAGTTTATATTTTGAGACATTCCTTTTTCCACTATTACCCTATTAGCGCTCCGAATCTCCACTTGCATTTTCTACAGAAAGAGTGTTTCAGAACGGCTCAATCAAAACTAAGGTTCAACTCTTTTACTTGAACAAACAGAACAGAAAGAAGTTTCACACAATTCTTCTGTGTAGTTTTTATTTGTAGACATTCTTTTTCCCAATATAGGCCTCTTAGTGCTCAGAATGTCCAATTGCAGTTTCTACAGAAAGAGTGTTTCAGAACGGCTTAATCAAAAGTAAGGTTCAACTCTGTTAGTTGAATGCACAGAACAGAAAGAAGTTTCATACAATGCTTCTGTGTAGTTTATATTTGAACATATTCTTTTTTCCACTATTACCCACTTAGCGCTACGAATGTCCAGTTGCATTTTCTACAGACAGACTGTTTCAAAACTGCTCAATCAAAAGTATGGTTTAACTCTGTTAGCTGAATGCTCAGATCAGAAAGAAGTTTCACAGAAGGCTTCTGTGTAGTTTATATTTGAATATATTCCTTTTTCCACTACTACGCTCTTAGCGCTCCAAATGTCCAGTTGCATTTTCTACAGAAAGAGTGTTCAGATCTGCTCAATCAAAAGTATGGTTTAACTCTGTTAGCTGAATGCACAGATCAGAAAGAAGTTTCACCGAATGATTCTGTGTAGTTTATATTTGAGGACATTCCTTTTTCCACTATTACCCTCTTAGCGCTCCGAATCTCCACTTGCATTTTCTACAAAAAGAGTGTTTCATAACTGCTCAATCAAAAATATGTTTTATCTCTGTTAACTGAATTTACAGATCAGAAATAAGTTTCACAGAATGCATCTGTGTAGTTTTTATTTGAAGATATTCTTTTTCCCAATGTAGGCCTCTTAGCGCTTAGCATGTCCAATTGCAGTTTCTACAGAAAGAGTGTTTCAGAACGGCTCAATCAAAAGTAAGGTTCAACTCTGTTAGTTGAATGCACAGAACAGAAAGAATTTTCACAAAATGCTACTGTGTAGTTTATATTTGAATATATTCCTTTTTCCACTATTACCCTCTTAGCGCTCCGAATGTCCACTTGCATTTTCTACAGAAAGAGTGTTCAGAACTGCGCAATCAAAAGTATGGTTTAACTCTGTTAGCTTAATGAACATATCAGAAATAAGTTTCACACAATGCTTCTGTGTACTTTTTATTTGAAGATATTTTTTTTTCCCAATATAGGCCTCTTAGCGCTCAGAATGTCCAATTGCAGTTTCTACAGAAAGAGTGTTTCAGAAAGGCTCAATCAAAAGTAAGGTTCAACTCTGTTAGTTGAATGCACAGAACAGAAAAAAGTTTCATACAATGCTTCTGTGTAGTTTATATTTGAACATATTCTTTTTTCCACTATTACCCACTTAGCGCTACGAATGTCCAGTTGCATTTTCTACAGACAGAGTGTTTCAAAACTGCTCAATCAAAATTATGGTTTAACACTGTTAGCTGAATGCTCAGATCAGAAAGAAGTTTCACAGAATGCTTCTGTGTAGTTTATATTTGAATATATTCCTTTTTCCACTACTACTCTCTTAGCGCTCCAAATGTCCAGTTGCATTTTCTACAGAAAGAGTGTTCAGATCTGCTCAATCAAAAGTATGGTTTAACTCTGTTAGCTGAATGCACAGATCAGAAAGAAGTTTCACAGAATGATTCTGTGTAGTTTATATTTGGAGACATTCCTTTTTCCACTATTACCCTATTAGCGCTCCGAATCTCCACTTGCATTTTCTACAGAAAGAGTGTTTCAGAACGGCTCAATCAAAACTAAGGTTCAACTCTTTTACTTGAACAAACAGAACAGAAAGAAGTTTCACACAATTCTTCTGTGTAGTTTTTATTTGTAGACATTCTTTTTCCCAATATAGGCCTCTTAGCGCTCAGAATGTCCAATTGCAGTTTCTACAGAAAGAGTGTTTCAGAACGGCTCAATCAAAAGTAAGGTTCAACTCTGTTAGTTGAATGCACAGAACAGAAAGTAGTTTCATACAATGCTTCTGTGTAGTTTATATTTGAACATATTCTTTTTTCCACTATTACCCACTTAGCGCTACGAATGTCCAGTTGCATTTTCTACAGACAGAGTGTTTCAAAACTGCTCAATCAAAAGTATGGTTTAAATCTGTTGGATGAATGCTCAGATCAGAAAAAAGTTTCACAGAATGCTTCTGTGTAGTTTATATTTGAATATATTCCTTTTTCCACTACTACGCTATTAGCGCTCCAAATGTCCAGTTGCATTTTCTAGAGAAAGAGTGTTCAGATCTGCTCAATCAAAAGTATGGTTTAACTCTGTTAGCTGAATGCACAGATCAGAAAGAAGTTTCACCGAATGATTCTGTGTAGTTTATATTTGAAGACATTCCTTTTTCCACTATTACCCTCTTAGCGCTCCGAATCTCCACTTGCATTTTCTACAAAAAGAGTGTTTCATAACTGCTCAATCAAAAATATGTTTTATCTCTGTTAACTGAATTTACAGATCAGAAATAAGTTTCACAGAATGCATCTGTGTAATTTTTATTTGAAGATATTCTTTTTCCCAATGTAGGCCTCTTAGCGCTTAGCATGTCCAATTGCAGTTTCCACAGAAAGAGTGTTTCAGAACGGCTCAATCAAAAGTAAGGTTCAACTCTGTTAGTAGAATGCACAGAACAGAAAGAATTTTCACAGAATGCTACTGTGTAGTTTATATTTGAATATATTCCTTTTTCCACTATTACCCTCTTAGCGCTCCGAATGTCCACTTGCATTTTCTACAGAAAGAGTGTTCAGAACTGCGCAACCAAAAGTATGGTTTAACTCTGTTAGCTTAATGAACATATCAGAAATAAGTTTCACACAATGCTTCTGTGTAGTTTTTATTTGAAGATATTATTTTTCCCAATAGAGGCCTCTTAGCGCTCAGAATGTCCAATTGCAGTTTCTACAGAAAGAGTGTTTCAGAAAGGCTCAATCAAAAGTAAGGTTCAACTCTGTTAGTTGAATGCACAGAACAGAAAGAAGTTTCATACAATGCTTCTGTGTAGTTTATATCTGAACATACTCTTTTTTCCACTATTACCCACTTAGCGCTACGAATGTCCAGTTGCATTTTCTACAGACAGAGTGTTTCAAAACTGCTCAATCAAAAGTATGGTTTAACACTGTTAGCTGAATGCTCAGATCAGAAAGAAGTTTCACAGAATGCTTCTGTGTAGTTTATATTTGAATATATTCCTTTTTCCACTACTACTCTCTTAGCGCTCCAAATGTCCAGTTGCATTTTCTACAGAAAGAGTGTTCAGATCTGCTCAATCAAAAGTATGGTTTAACTCTGTTAGCTGAATGCACAGATCAGAAAGAAGTTTCACAGAATGATTCTGTGTAGTTTATATTTGGAGACATTCCTTTTTCCACTATTACCCTATTAGCGCTCCGAATCTCCACTTGCATTTTCTACAGAAAGAGTGTTTCAGAACGGCTCAATCAAAACTAAGGTTCAACTCTTTTAGTTGAACAAACAGAACAGAAAGAAGTTTCACACAATTCATCTGTGTAGTTTTTATTTGTAGACATTCTTTTTCCCAATATAGGCCTCTTAGCGCTCAGAATGTCCAATTGCAGTTTCTACAGAAAGAGTGTTTCAGAACGGCTCAATCAAAAGTAAGGTTCAACTCTGTTAGTTGAATGCACAGAACAGAAAGGAGTTTCATACAATGCTTCTGTGTAGTTTATATTTGAACATATTCTTTTTTGCACTATTACCCACTTAGCGCTACGAATGTCCAGTTGCATTTTCTACAGACAGAGTGTTTCAAAACTGCTCAATCAAAGTATGGTTTAACTCTGTTAGCTGAATGCTCAGATCAGAAAGAAGTTTCACAGAAGCCTTCTGTGTAGTTTATATTTGAATATATTCCTTTTTCCACTACTACGCTCTTAGCGCTCCAAATGTCCAGTTGCATTTTCTACAGAAAGAGTGTTCAGATCTGCTCAGTCAAAAGTATGGTTTAACTCTGTTAGCTGAATGCACAGATCAGAAAGAAGTTTCACCGAATGATTCTGTGTAGTTTATATTTGAAGACATTCCTTTTTCCACTATTACCCTCTTAGCACTCCGAATCTCCACTTGCATTTTCTACAAAAAGAGTGTTTCATAACTGCTCAATCAAAAATATGTTTTATCTCTGTTAACTGAATTTACAGATCAGAAATAATTTTCACAGAATGCATCTGTGTAGTTTTTATTTGAAGATATTCTTTTTCCCAATGTAGGCCTCTTAGCGCTTAGCATGTCCAATTGCAGTTTCCACAGAAAGAGTGTTTCAGAACGGCTCAATCAAAAGTAAGGTTCAACTCTGTTAGTTGAATGCACAGAACAGAAAGAATTTTCACAGAATGCTACTGTGTAGTTTATATTTGAATATATTCCTTTTTCCACTATTACCCTCTTAGCGCTCCGAATGTCCACTTGCATTTTCTACAGAAAGAGTGTTCAGAACTGCGCAATCAAAACTATGGTTTAACTCTGTTAGCTTAATGAACATATCAGAAATAAGTTTCACACAATGCTTCTGTGTAGTTTTAATTTGAAGATATTATATTTCCCAATAGAGGCCTCTTAGCGCTCAGAATGTCCAATTGCAGTTTCTACAGAAAGAGTGTTTCAGAAAGGCTCAATCAAAAGTAAGGTTCAACTCTGTTAGTTGAATGCACAGAACAGAAAGAAGTTTCATACAATGCTTCTGTGTAGTTTATATTTGAACATATTCTTTTTTCCACTATTACCCACTTAGCGCTACGAATGTCCAGTTGCATTTTCTACAGACAGAGTGTTTCAAAACTGCTCAATCAAAATTATGGTTTAACACTGTTAGCTGAATGCTCAGATCAGAAAGAAGTTTCACAGAATGCTTCTGTGTAGTTTATATTTGAATATATTCCTTTTTCCACTACTACTCTCTTAGCGCTCCAAATGTCCAGTTGCATTTTCTACAGAAAGAGTGTTCAGATCTGCTCAATCAAAAGTATGGTTTAACTCTGTTAGCTGAATGCACAGATCAGAAAGAAGTTTCACAGAATGATTCTGTGTAGTTTATATTTGGAGACATTCCTTTTTCCACTATTACCCTATTAGCGCTCCGAATCTCCACTTGCATTTTCTACAGAAAGAGTGTTTCAGAACGGCTCAATCAAAACTAAGGTTCAACTCTTTTACTTGAACAAACAGAACAGAAAGAAGTTTCACACAATTCTTCTGTGTAGTTTTTATTTGTAGACATTCTTTTTCCCAATATAGGCCTCTTAGCGCTCAGAATGTCCAATTGCAGTTTCTACAGAAGGAGTGTTTCAGAACGGCTCAATCAAAAGTAAGGTTCAACTCTGTTAGTTGAATGCACAGAACAGAAAGAAGTTTCATACAATGCTTCTGTGTAGTTTATATTTGAACATATTCTTTTTTGCACTATTACCCACTTAGCGCTACGAATGTCCAGTTGCATTTTCTACAGACAGAGTGTTTCAAAACTGCTCAATCAAAAGTATGGTTTAACTCTGTTAGCTGAATGCTCAGATCAGAAATAAGTTTCAGAGAAGGCTTCTGTGTAGTTTATATTTGAATATATTCCTTTTTCCACTACTATGCTCTTAGCGCTCAAAATGTCCAGTTGCATTTTCTACAGAAAGAGTGTTCAGATCTGCTCAATCAAAAGTATGGTTTAACTCTGTTAGCTGAATGCACAGATCAGAAAGAAGTTTCACAGAATGATTCTGTGTAGTTTATATTTGGAGACATTCCTTTTTCCACTATTACCCTATTAGCGCTCCGAATCTCCACTTGCATTTTCTACAGAAAGAGTGTTTCAGAACGGCTCAATCAAAACTAAGGTTCAACTCTTTTACTTGAACAAACAGAACAGAAAGAAGTTTCACACAATTCTTCTGTGTAGTTTTTATTTGTAGACATTCTTTTTCCCAATATAGGCCTCTTAGCGCTCAGAATGTCCAATTGCAGTTTCTACAGAAAGAGTGTTTCAGAACGGCTTAATCAAAAGTAAGGTTCAACTCTGTTAGTTGAATGCACAGAACAGAAAGAAGTTTCATACAATGCTTCTGTGTAGTTTATATTTGAACATATTCTTTTTTCCACTATTACCCACTTAGCGCTACGAATGTCCAGTTGCATTTTCTACAGACAGAGTGTTTCAAAACTGCTCAATCAAAAGTATGGTTTAACTCTGTTAGCTGAATGCTCAGATCAGAAAGAAGTTTCACAGAAGGCTTCTGTGTAGTTTATATTTGAATATATTCCTTTTTCCACTACTACGCTCTTAGCGCTCCAAATGTCCATTTGCATTTTCTACAGAAAGAGTGTTCAGATCTGCTCAATCAAAAGTATGGTTTAACTCTGTTAGCTGAATGCACAGATCAGAAAGAAGTTTCACCGAATGATTCTGTGTAGTTTATATTTGAAGACATTCCTTTTTCCACTATTACCCTCTTAGCGCTCCGAATCTCCACTTGCATTTTCTACAAAAAGAGTGTTTCATAACTGCTCAATCAAAAATATGTTTTATCTCTGTTAACTGAATTTACAGATCAGAAATAAGTTTCACAGAATGCATCTGTGTAGTTTTTATTTGAAGATATTCTTTTTCCCAATGTAGGCCTCTTAGCGCTTAGCATGTCCAATTGCAGTTTCTACAGAAAGAGTGTTTCAGAACGGCTCAATCAAAAGTAAGGTTCAACTCTGTTAGTTGAATGCACAGAACAGAAAGAATTTTCACAGAATGCTACTGTGTAGTTTATATTTGAATATATTCCTTTTTCCACTATTACCCTCTTAGCGCTCCGAATGTCCACTTGCATTTTCTACAGAAAGAGTGTTCAGAACTGCGCAATCAAAAGTATGGTTTAACTCTGTTAGCTTAATGAACATATCAGAAATAAGTTTCACACAATGCTTCTGTGTAGTTTTTATTTGAAGATTTTTTTTTTCCCAATAGAGGCCTCTTAGCGCTCAGAATGTCCAATTGCAGTTTCTACAGAAAGAGTGTTTCAGAAAGGCTCAATCAAAAGTAAGGTTCAACTCTGTTAGTTGAATGCACAGAACAGAAAGAAGTTTCATACAATGCTTCTGTGTAGTTTATATTTGAACATATTCTTTTTTCCACTATTACCCACTTAGCGCTACGAATGTCCAGTTGCATTTTCTACAGACAGAGTGTTTCAAAACTACTCAATCAAAAGTATGGTTTAACTCTGTTAGCTGAATGCTCAGATCAGAAAGAAGTTTCACAGAATGCTTCTGTGTAGTTTATTTTTGAATATATTCCTTTTTCCACTACTACCCTCTTAGCGCTCCAAATGTCCAGTTGCATTTTCTACAGAAAGAGAGTTCAGATCTGCTCAATCAAAAGTATGGTTTAACTCTGTTAGCTGAATGCACAGATCAGAAAGAAGTTTCACAGAATGATTCTGTGTAGTTTATATTTGGAGACATTCATTTTTCCACTATTACCCTATTAGCGCTCCGAATCTCCACTTGCATTTTCTACAGAAAGCGTGTTTCAGAACGGCTCAATCAAAACTAAGGTTCAACTCTTTTACTTGAACAAACAGAACAGAAAGGACTTTCACACAATTCTTCTGTGTAGTTTTTATTTGTAGACATTCTTTTTCCCAATATAGGCCTCTTAGCGCTCAGAATGTCCAATTGCAGTTTCTACAGAAAGAGAGTTTCAGAACAGCTCAATCAAAAGTAAGGTTCAACTCTGTTAGTTGAATGCACAGAACAGAAAGAAGTTTCATACAATGCTTCTGTGTAGTTTATATTTGAACATATTCTTTTTTCCACTATTACCCACTTAGCGCTACGAATGTCCAGTTGCATTTTCTACAGACAGAGTGTTTCAAAACTGCTCAATCAAAAGTATGGTTTAACTCTGTTAGCTGAATGCTCAGATCAGAAAGAAGTTTCACAGAAGGCTTCTGTGTAGTTTATATTTGAATATATTCCTTTTTCCACTACTACGCTCTTAGCGCTCCAAATGTCAAGTTGCATTTTCTACAGAAAGAGTGTTCAGATCTGCTCAATCAAAAGTATGGTTTAACTCTGTTAGCTGAATGCACAGATCAGAAAGAAGTTTCACCGAATGATTCTGTGTAGTTTATATTTGAAGACATTCCTTTTTCCACTATTACCCTCTTAGCGCTCCGAATCTCCACTTGCATTTTCTACAAAAAGAGTGTTTCATAACTGCTCAATCAAAAATATGTTTTATCTCTGTTAACTGAATTTACAGATCAGAAATAAGTTTCACAGAATGCATCTGTGTAGTTTTTATTTGAAGATATTCTTTTTCCCAATGTAGGCCTCTTAGCGCTTAGCATGTCCAATTGCAGTTTCTACAGAAAGAGTGTTTCAGAACGGCTCAATCAAAAGTAAGGTTCAATTCTGTTAGTTGAATGCACAGAACAGAAAGAATTTTCACAGAATGCTACTGTGTAGTTTATATTTGAATATATTCCTTTTTCCACTATTACCCTCTTAGCGCTCCGAATGTCCACTTGCATTTTCTACAGAAAGAGTGTTCAGAACTGCGCAATCAAAAATATGGTTTAACTCTGTTAGCTTAATGAACATATCAGAAATAAGTTTCACACAATGCTTCTGTGTAGTTTTTATTTGAAGATATTATTTTTCCCAATAGAGGCCTCTTAGCGCTCAGAATGTCCAATTGCCGTTTCTACAGAAAGAGTGTTTCAGAAAGGCTCAATCAAAAGTAAGGTTCAACTCTGTTAGTTGAATGCACAGAACAGAAAGAATTTTCACAGAATGCTACTGTGTAGTTTATATTTGAATATATTCCTTTTTCCACTATTACCCTCTTAGCGCTGCGAATGTCCACTTGCATTTTCTACAGAAAGAGTGTTTCAGAACGGCTCAATCAAAACTAAGGTTCAACCCTTTTAGTTGAACAAACAGAACAGAAAGAGGTTTCACACAATTCTTCTGTGTAGTTTTTATTTGTAGACATTCTTTTTCCCAATATAGGCCTCTTAGCGGTCAGAATGTCCAATTGCAATTTCTACAGAAAGAGTGTTTCAGAACGGCTCACACAAAAGTAAGGTTCAACTCTGTTAGTTGAATGCGCAGAACAGAAAGAAGTTTCATACAATGCTTCTGTGTAGTTTATATTTGAACATATTCTTTTTTACACTATTAAACACTTAGCGCTACGAATGTCCAGTTGCATTTTCTACAGACAGAGTGTTTCAAAACTGCTCAATCAAAAGTATGGTTTAACTCTGTTAGATGAATGCTCAGATCAGAAAAAAGTTTCACAGAATGCTTCTGTGTAGTTTATATTTGAATATATTCCTTTTTCCACTACTACGCTATTAGCGCTCCAAATGTCCAGTTGCATTTTCTAGAGAAAGAGTGTTCAGATCTGCTCAATCAAAAGTATGGTTTAACTCTGTTAGCTGAATGCACAGATCAGAAAGAAGTTTCACCGAATGAATCTGTGTAGTTTATATTTGAAGACATTCCTTTTTCCTCTATTACCCTCTTAGCGCTCCGAATCTCCACTTGCATTTTCTACAAAAAGAGTGTTTCATAACTGCTCAATCAAAAATATGTTTTATCTCTGTTAACTGAATTTACAGATCAGAAATAAGTTTCACAGAATGCATCTGTGTAGTTTTTATTTGAAGATATTCTTTTTCCCAATGTAGGCCTCTTAGCGCTTAGCATGTCCAATTGCAGTTTCCACAGAAAGAGTGTTTCAGAACGGCTCAATCAAAAGTAAGGTTCAACTCTGTTAGTAGAATGCACAGAACAGAAAGAATTTTCACAGAATGCTACTGTGTAGTTTATATTTGAATATATTCCTTTTTCCACTATTACCCTCTTAGCGCTCCGAATGTCCACTTGCATTTTCTACAGAAAGAGTGTTCAGAACTGCGCAACCAAAAGTATGGTTTAACTCTGGTAGCTTAATGAACATATCAGAAATAAGTTTCACACAATGCTTCTGTGTAGTTTTTATTTGAAGATATTATTTTTCCCAATAGAGGCCTCTTAGCGCTCAGAATGTCCAATTGCAGTTTCTACAGAAAGAGTGTTTCAGAAAGGCTCAATCAAAAGTAAGGTTCAACTCTGTTAGTTGAATGCACAGAACAGAAAGAAGTTTCATACAATGCTTCTGTGTAGTTTATATCTGAACATACTCTTTTTTCCACTATTACCCACTTAGCGCTAGGAATGTCCAGTTGCATTTTCTACAGACAGAGTGTTTCAAAACTGCTCAATCAAAAGTATGGTTTAACACTCTTAGCTGAATGCTCAGATCAGAAAGAAGTTTCACAGGATGCTTCTGTGTAGTTTATATTTGAATATATTCCTTTTTCCACTACTACTCTCTTAGCGCTCCAAATGTCCAGTTGCATTTTCTACAGAAAGAGTGTTCAGATCTGCTCAATCAAAAGTATGGTTTAACTCTGTTAACTGAATGCACAGATCAGAAAGAAGTTTCACAGAATGATTCTGTGTAGTTTATATTTGGAGACATTCCTTTTTCCACTATTACCCTATTAGCGCTCCGAATCTCCACTTGCATTTTCTACAGAAAGAGTGTTTCAGAACGGCTCAATCAA
The DNA here is from genome assembly GCF_028878055.3 of Symphalangus syndactylus. Lineage (NCBI taxonomy): Eukaryota > Metazoa > Chordata > Mammalia > Primates > Hylobatidae > Symphalangus > Symphalangus syndactylus. The sequence continues at coordinate 3,173,561 of NC_072427.2, forward strand.
AACTAAGGTTCAACTCTTTTAGTTGAACAAACAGAACAGAAAGAAGTTTCACACAATTCATCTGTGTAGTTTTTATTTGTAGACATTCTTTTTCCCAATATAGGCCTCTTAGCGCTCAGAATGTCCAATTGCAGTTTCTACAGAAAGAGTGTTTCAGAACGGCTCAATCAAAAGTAAGGTTCAACTCTGTTAGTTGAATCCACAGAACAGAAAGGAGTTTCATACAATGCTTCTGTGTAGTTTATATTTGAACATATTCTTTTTTGCACTATTACCCACTTAGCGCTACGAATGTCCAGTTGCATTTTCTACAGACAGAGTGTTTGAAAACTGCTCAATCAAAAGTATGGTTTAACTCTGTTAGCTGAATGCTGAGATCAGAAAGAAGTTTCACAGAAGGCTTCTGTGTAGTTTATATTTGAATATATTCCTTTTTCCACTACTACGCTCTTAGCGCTCCAAATGTACAGTTGCATTTTCTACAGAAAGAGTGTTCAGATCTGCTCAGTCAAAAGTATGGTTTAACTCTGTTAGCTGAATGCACAGATCAGAAAGAAGTTTCACCGAATGATTCTGTGTAGTTTATATTTGAAGACATTCCTTTTTCCACTATTACCCACTTAGCGCTCCGAATCTCCACTTGCATTTTCTACAAAAAGAGTGTTTCATAACTGCTCAATCAAAAATATGTTTTATCTCTGTTAACTGAATTTACAGATCAGAAATAATTTTCACAGAATGCATCTGTGTAGTTTTTATTTGAAGATATTCTTTTTCCCAATGTAGGCCTCTTAGCGCTTAGCATGTCCAATTGCAGTTTCTACAGAAAGAGTGTTTCAGAATGGCTCAATCAAAAGTAAGGTTCAACTCTGTTAGTTGAATGCACAGAACAGAAAGAATTTTCACAGAATGCTACTGTGTAGTTTATATTTGAATATATTCCTTTTTCCACTATTACCCTCTTAGCGCTCCGAATGTCCACTTGCATTTTCTACAGAAAGAGTGTTCAGAACTGCGCAATCAAAACTATGGTTTAACTCTGTTAGCTTAATGAACATATCAGAAATAAGTTTCACACAATGCTTCTGTGTAGTTTTTATTTGAAGATATTATTTTTCCCAATAGAGGCCTCTTAGCGCTCAGAATGTCCAATTGCAGTTTCTACAGAAAGAGTGTTTCAGAAAGGCTCAATTAAAAGTAAGGTTCAACTCTGTTAGTTGAATGCACAGAACAGAAAGAAGTTTCATACAATGCTTCTGTGTAGTTTATATTTGAACATATTCTTTTTTCCACTATTACCCACTTAGCGCTACGAATGTCCAGTTGCATTTTCTACAGACAGAGTGTTTCAAAACTGCTCAATCAAAAGTATGGTTTAACACTGTTAGCTGAATGCTCAGATCAGAAAGAAGTTTCACAGAATGCTTCTGTGTAGTTTATATTTGAATATATTCCTTTTTCCACTACTACTCTCTTAGCGCTCCAAATGTCCAGTTGCATTTTCTACAGAAAGAGTGTTCAGATCTGCTCAATCAAAAGTATGGTTTAACTCTGTTAGCTGAATGCACAGATCAGAAAGAAGTTTCACAGAATGATTCTGTGTAGTTTATATTTGGAGACATTCCTTTTTCCACTATTACCCTATTAGCGCTCCGAATCTCCACTTGCATTTTCTACAGAAAGAGTGTTTCAGAACGGCTCAATCAAAACTAAGGTTCAAATCTTTTACTTGAACAAACAGAACAGAAAGAAGTTTCACACAATTCTTCTGTGTAGTTTTTATTTGTAGACATTCTTTTTCCCAATATAGGCCTCTTAGCGCTCAGAATGTCCAATTGCAGTTTCTACAGAAAGAGTGTTTCAGAACGGCTCAATCAAAAGTAAGGTTCAACTCTGTTAGTTGAATGCACAGAACAGAAAGAAGTTTCATACAATGCTTCTGTGTAGTTTATATTTGAACATATTCTTTTTTCCACTATTACCCACTTAGCGCTACGAATGTCCAGTTGCATTTTCTACAGACAGAGTGTTTCAAAACTGCTCAATCAAAAGTATGGTTTAACTCTGTTAGCTGAATGCTCAGATCAGAAAGAAGTTTCACAGAATGCTTCTGTGTAGTTTATATTTGAATATATTCCTTTTTCCACTACTACGCTCTTAGCGCTCCAAATGTCCAGTTGCATTTTCTAGAGAAAGAGTGTTCAGATCTGCTCAATCAAAAGTATGGTTTAACTCTGTTAGCTGAATGCACAGATCAGAAAGAAGTTTCACCGAATGATTCTGTGTAGTTTATATTTGAAGACATTCCTTTTTCCATTATTACCCTCTTAGCGCTCCGAATCTCCATTGCATTTTCTACAAAAAGAGTGTTTCATAACTGCTCAATCAAAAATATGTTTTATCTCTGTTAACTGAATTTACAGATCAGAAATAAGTTTCACAGAATGCATCTGTGTAGTTTTTATTTGAAGATATTCTTTTTCCCAATGTAGGCCTCTTAGCGCTTAGCATGTCCAATTGCAGTTTCTACAGAAGGAGTGTTTCAGAACGGCTCAATCAAAAGTAAGGTTCAACTCTGTTAGTTGAATGCACAGAACAGAAAGAATTTTCACAGAATGCTACTGTGTAGTTTATATTTGTATATATTCCTTTTTCCACTATTACCCTCTTAGCGCTCCGAATGTCCATTTGCATTTTCTACAGAAAGAGTGTTCAGAACTGCGCAATCAAAAGTATGGTTTAACTCTGTTAGCTTAATGAACATATCAGAAATAAGTTTCACACAATGCTTCTGTGTAGTTTTTATTTGAAGATATTATTTTTCCCAGTAGAGGCCTCTTAGCGCTCAGAATGTCCAATTGCAGTTTCTACAGAAAGAGTGTTTCAGAAAGGCTCAATCAAATGTAAGGTTCAACTCTGTTAGTTGAATGCACAGAACAGAACGAAGTTTCATACAATGCTTCTGTGTAGTTTATATTTGAAGATATTCTTTTTTCCACTATTACCCACTTAGCGCTACGAATGTCCAGTTGCATTTTCTACAGACAGAGTGTTTCAAAACTGCTTAATCAAAAGTATGGTTTAACTCTGTTAGCTGAATGCTCAGATCAGAAAGAAGTTTCACAGAATGCTTCTGTTTAGTTTATATTTGAATATATTCCTTTTTCCACTACTACTCTCTTAGCGCTCCAAATGTCCAGTTGCATTTTCTACAGAAAGAGTGTTCAGATCTGCTCAATCAAAAGTATGGTTTAACTCTGTTAGCTGAATGCACAGATCAGAAAGAAGTTTCACAGAATGATTCTGTGTAATTTATATTTGGAGACATTCCTTTTTCCACTATTACCCTCTTAGCGCTCCGAATCTCCACTTGCATTTTCTACAGAAAGAGTGTTTAAGAACGGCTCAATCAAAACTAAGGTTCAAATCTTTTAGTTGAACAAACAGAACAGAAAGAAGTTTCACACAATTCTTCTGTGTAGTTTTTATTTGTAGACATTCTTTTTCCCAATATAGGCCTCTTAGCGCTCTGAATGTCCAATTGCAGTTTCTTCAGAAAGAGTGTTTCAGAACGGCTCAATCAAAAGTAAGGTTCAACTCTGTTAGTTGAATGCACAGAACAGAAAGAAGTTTCATACAATGCTTCTGTGTAGTTTATATTTGAACATATTCTTTTTTGCACTATTACCCACTTAGCGCTACGAATGTCCAGTTGCATTTTCTACAGACAGAGTGTTTCAAAACTGCTCAATCAAAAGTATGGTTTAACTCTGTTAGCTGAATGCTCAGATCAGAAAGAAGTTTCACAGAAGGCTTCTGTGTAGTTTATATTTGAATATATTCCTTTTTCCACTACTACGCTCTTAGCGCTCAAAATGTCCAGTTGCATTATCTACAGAAAGACTGTTCAGATCTGCTCAATCAAACGTATGGTTTAACACTGTTAGCTGAATGCACAGATCAGAAAGAAGTTTCACAGAATGATTCTGTGTAGTTTATATTTGAAGACATTCCTTTTTCCACTATTACCTTCTTAGCGCTCCGAATCTCCACTTGCATTTTCTACAAAAAGAGTGTTTCATAACTGCTCAATCAAAAATATGTTTTATCTCTGTTAACTGAATTTACATTTCAGAAATAAGTTTCACAGAATGCATCTGTGTAGTTTTTATTTGAAGATATTCTTTTTCCCAATGTAGGCCTCTTAGCGCTTAGCATGTCCAATTGCAGTTTCTACAGAAAGAGTGTTTCAGAACGGCTCAATCAAAAGTAAGGTTCAACTCTGTTAGTTGAATGCACAGAACAGAAAGAATTTTCACAGAATGCTACTGTGTAGTTTATATTTGAATATATTCCTTTTTCCACTATTACCCTCTTAGCGCTACGAATGTCCACTTGCATTTTCTACAGAAAGTGTGTTCAGAACTGCGCAATCAAAAGTATGGTTTAACTCTGTTAGCTTAATGAACATATCAGAAATAATTTTCACACAATGCTTCTGTGTAGTTTTTATTTGAAGATATTATTTTTCCCATTACAGGCCTCTTAGCGCTCAGAATGTCCAATTGCAGTTTCAACAGAAAGAGTGTTTCAGAAAGGCTCAATCAAAAGTAAGGTTCAACTCTGTTAGTTGAATGCACAGAACAGAAAGAAGTTTCATACAATGCTTCTGTGTAGTTTATATTTGAACATACTCTTTTTTCCACTATTACCCACTTAGCGCTACGAATGTCCAGTTGCATTTTCTACAGACAGAGTGTTTCAAAACTGCTCAATCAAAAGTATGGTTTAACTCTGTTAGCTGAATTCTCAGATCAGAAAGAAGTTTCACAGAATGCTTCTGTGTAGTTTATATTTGAATATATTCCTTTTTCCACTACTACTCTCTTAGCGCTCCAAATGTCCAGTTGCATTTTCTACAGAAAGAGTGTTCTGATCTGCTCAATCAAAAGTATGGTTTAACTCTGTTAGCTGAATGCACAGATCAGAAAGAAGTTTCACAGAATGATTCTGTGTAGTTTATATTTGGAGACATTCCTTTTTCCACTATTACCCTCTTAGCGCTCCGAATCTCCACTTGCATTTTCTACAGAAAGAGTGTTTAAGAACGGCTCAATCAAAAAGAAGGTTCAAATCTTTTAGTTGAACAAACAGAACAGAAAGAAGTTTCACACAATTCTCCTGTGTAGTTTTTATTTGTAGACATTCTTTTTCCCAATATAGGCCTCTTAGCGCTCAGAATGTCCAATTGCAGTTTCTACAGAAAGAGTGTTTCAGAACGGCTCAATCAAAAGTAAGGTTCAACTCTGTTAGTTGAATGCACAGAACAGAAAGAAGTTTCATACAATGCTTCTGTGTAGTTTATATTTGAACATATTCTTTTTTCCACTATTACCCACTTAGCGCTACGAATGTCCAGTTGCATTTTCTACAGACAGAGTGTTTCAAAACTGCTCAATCAAAAGTATGGTTTAACTCTGTTAGCTGAATGCTCAGATCAGAAAGAAGTTTCACAGAATGCTTCTGTGTAGTTTATATTTGAATATATTACTTTTTCCACTACTACGCTCTTAGCGCTCCAAATGTCCAGTTGCATTTTCTCGAGAAAGAGTGTTCAGATCTGCTCAATCAAAAGTATGGTTTAACTCTGTTAGCTGAATGCACAGATCAGAAAGAAGTTTCACCGAATGATTCTGTGTAGTTTATATTTGAAGACATTCCTTTTTCCACTATGACCCTCTTAGCGCTCCGAATCTCCACTTGCATTTTCTACAAAAAGAGTGTTTCATAACTGCTCAATCAAAAATATGTTTTATCTCTGTTAACTGAATTTACAGATCAGAAATAAGTTTCACAGAATGCATCTGTGTAGTTTTTATTTGAAGATATTCTTTTTCCCAATGTAGGCCTCTTAGCGCTTAGCATGTCCAAATGCAGTTTCTACAGAAGGAGTGTTTCAGAACGGCTCAATCAAAAGTAAGGTTCAACTCTGTTAGTTGAATGCACAGAACAGAAAGAATTTTCACAGAATGCTACTGTGTAGTTTATATTTGAATATATTCCTTTTTCCACTATTACCCTCTTAGCGCTCCGAAGGTCCACTTGCATTTTCTACAGAAAGAGTGTTCAGAACTGCGCAATCAAAAGTATGGTTTAACTCTGTTAGCTTAATGAACATATCAGAAATAAGTTTCACACAATGCTTCTGTGTAGTTTTTATTTGAAGATATTATTTTTCCCAGTAGAGGCCTGTTAGCGCTCAGAATGTCCAATTGCAGTTTCTACAGAAAGAGTGTTTCAGAAAGGCTCAATCAAATGTAAGGTTCAACTCTGTTAGTTGAATGCACAGAACAGAAAGAAGTTTCATACAATGCTTCTGTGTAGTTTCTATTTGAAGATATTCTTTTTTCCACTATTACCCACTTGGCGCTACGAATGTCCAGTTGCATTTTCTACAGACAGAGTGTTTCAAAACTGCTCAATCAAAAGTATGGTTTAACTCTGTTAGCTGAATGCTCAGATCAGAAAGAAGTTTCACAGAATGCTTCTGTGTAGTTTATATTTGAATATATTCCTTTTTCCACTACTACTCTCTTAGCGCTCCAAATGTCCAGTTGCATTTTCTACAGAAAGAGTGTTCAGATCTGCTCAATCAAAAGTATGGTTTAACTCTGTTAACTGAATGCACAGATCAGAAAGAAGTTTCACAGAATGATTCTGTGTAGTTTATATTTGGAGACATTCCTTTTTCCACTATTACCCTCTTAGCGCTCCGAATCTCCACTTGCATTTTCTACAGAAAGAGTGTTTCAGAACGGCACAATCAAAACTAAGGTTCAACTCTTTTAGTTGAACAAACAGAACAGAAAGAAATTTCACACAATTCTTCTGTGTAGTTTTTATTTGTAGACATTCTTTTTCCCAATATAGGCCTCTTAGCGCTCAGAATGTCCAATTGCAGTTTCTACAGAAAGAGAGTTTCAGAACGGCTCAATCAAAAGTAAGGTTCAACTCTGTTAGTTGAATGCACAGAACAGAAAGAAGTTTCATACAATGTTTCTGTGTAGTTTGTATTTGAACATATTCTTTTTTCCACTATTACCCACTTAGCGCTACGAATGTCCAGTTGCATTTTCTACAGACAGAGTGTTTCAAAACCGCTCAATCAAAAGTATGATTTAACTCTGTTAGCTGAATGCTCAGATCAGAAAGAAGTTTCACAGAATGCTTCTGTGTAGTTTATATTTGAATATATTACTTTTTCCACTACTACGCTCTTAGCGCTCCAAATGTCCAGTTGCATTTTCTAGAGAAAGAGTGTTCAGATCTGCTCAATCAAAAGTATGGTTTAACTCTGTTAGCTGAATGCACAGATCAGAAAGAAGTTTCACCGAATGATTCTGTGTAGTTTATATTTGAAGACATTCCTTTTTCTACTATTACCCTCTTAGCGCTCCGAATCTCCACTTGCATTTTCTACAAAAAGAGTGTTTCATAACTGCTCAATCAAAAATATGTTTTATCTCTGTTAACTGAATTTACAGATCAGAAATAAGTTTCACAGAATGCATCTGTGTAGTTTTTATTTGAAGATATTCTTTTTCCCGATGTAGGCCTCTTAGCGCTTAGCATGTCCAATTGCAGTTTCTACAGAAAGAGTGTTTCAGAACGGCTCAATCAAAAGTAAGGTACAACTCTGTTAGTTGAATGCACAGAACAGAAAGAATTTTCACAGAATGCTACTTTGTAGTTTATATTTGAATATATTCCTTTTTCCACTATTACCCTCTTAGCGCTCCGAATGTCCACTTGCATTTTCTACAGAAAGAGTGTTCAGAACTGCGCAATCAAAAGTATGGTTTAACTCTGTTTGCTTAATGAACATATCAGAAATAAGTTTCACACAATGCTTCTGTGTAGTTTTTATTTGAAGATATTATTTTTCCCAATATAGGCCTCTTAGCGCTCAGAATGTCCAATTGCAGTTTCTACAGAAAGAGTGTTTCAGAAAGGCTCAATCAAAAGTAAGGTTCAACTCTGTTAGTTGAATGCACAGAACAGAAAGAAGTTTAATACAATGCTTCTGTGTAGTTTATATTTGAACATATTCTTTTTTCCACTATTACCCACTTAGAGCTAAGAATGTCCAGTTGCATTTTCTACAGACAGTGTTTCAAAACTGCTCAATCAAAAGTATGGTTTAACTCTGTTAGCTGAATGCTCAGAAAAGAAGGAAGTTTCACAGAATGCTTCTGTGTAGTTTATATTTGAATATATTCCTTTTTCCACTACTATTCTCTTAGCGCTCAAAATGTCCAGTTGCATTTTCTACAGAAAGAGTGTTCAGATCTGCTCAATCAAAAGTATGGTTTAACTCTGTTAGCTGAATGCACAGATCAGAAAGAAGTTTCACAGAAAGATTCTGTGTAGTTTATATTTGGAGACATTCCTTTTTCCACTATTACCCTCTTAGCGCTCCGAATCTCCACTTGCATTTTCCACAGAAAGAGTGTTTCAGAACGGCTCAATCAAAACTAAGGTTCAACTCTTTTAGTTGAACAAACAGAACAGAAAGAAGTTTCACAAAATTCTTCTGTGTAGTTTTTATTTGTAGACATTCTTTTTCCCAATATAGGCCTCTTAACGCTCAGAATGTCCAATTGCAGTTTCTACAGAAAGAGTGTTTCAGAAGGGCTCAATCAAAAGTAAGGTTCAACTCTGTTTGTTGAATGCACAGAACACAAAGAAGTTTCATACAATGCTTCTGTGTAGTTTATATTTGAACATATTCTTTTTTCCACTATTAACCACTTAGCGCTACGAATGTCCAGTTGCATTTTCTACAGACAGAGTGTTTCAAAACTGCTCAATCAAAAGTATGGTTTAACTCTGTTAGCTGAATGCTCAGATCAGAAAGAAGTTTCACAGATTGCTTCTGTGTAGTTTATATTTGAATATATTCCTTTTTCCACTACTACGCTCTTAGCGCTCCATATGTCCAGTTGCATTTTCTACAGAAAGAGTGTTCAGATCTTCTCAATCAAAAGTATGGTTTAACTCTGTTAGCTGAATGCACAGATCAGAAAGAAGTTTCACCGAATGATTCTGTGTAGTTTATATTTGAAGACATTCCTTTTTCCACTATTACCCACTTAGCGCTCCGAATCTCCACTTGCATTTTCTACAAAAAGAGTGTTTCATAACTGCTCAATCAAAAATATGTTTTATCTCTGTTAACTGAATTTACAGATCAGAAATAAGTTTCACAGAATGCATCTGTGTAGTTTTTATTTGAAGATATTCTTTTTCCCAATGTAGGCCTCTTAGCGCTTAGCATGTCCAACTGCACTTTCTACAGAAAGAGTGTTTCAGAACGGCTCAATCAAAAGTAAGGTTCAACTCTGTTAGTTGAATGCACAGAACAGAAAGAATTTTCACAGAATGCTACTGTGTAGTTTATATTTGAATATATTCCTTTTTCCACTATTACCCTCTTAGCGCTCCGAAGGTCCACTTGCATTTTCTACAGAAAGAGTGTTCAGAACTGCGCAATCAAAAGTATGGTTTAACTCTGTTAGCTTAATGAACATATCAGAAATAAGTTTCACACAATGCTTCTGTGTAGTTTTTATTTGAAGATATTATTTTTCCCAGTAGAGGCCTGTTAGCGCTCAGAATGTCCAATTGCAGTTTCTACAGAAAGAGTGTTTCAGAAAGGCTCAATCAAATGTAAGGTTCAACTCTGTTAGTTGAATGCACAGAACAGAAAGAAGTTTCATACAATGCTTCTGTGTAGTTTATATTTGAAGATATTCTTTTTTCCACTATTACCCACTTGGCGCTACGAATGTCCAGTTGCATTTTCTACAGACAGAGTGTTTCAAAACTGCTCAATCAAAAATATGGTTTAATTCTGTTAGCTGAATGCTCAGATCAGAAAGAAGTTTCACAGAATGCTTCTGTGTAGTTTATATTTGAATATATTCCTTTTTCCACTACTACTCTCTTAGCGCTCCAAATGTCCAGTTGCATTTTCTACAGAAAGAGTTTTCAGATCTGCTCAATCAAAAGTATGGTTTAACTCTGTTAGCTGAATGCACAGATCAGAAAGAAGTTTCACAGAATGATTCTGTGTAGTTTATATTTGGAGACATTCCGTTTTCCACTATTACCCTCTTAGCGCTCCGAATCTCCACTTGCATTTTCTACAGAAAGAGTGTTTCAGAACGGCTCAATCAAAACTAAGGTTCAACTCTTTTAGTTGAACAAACAGAACAGAAAGTAGTTTCACACAATTCTTCTGTGTAGTTTTTATTTGTAGACATTCTTTTTCCCAATATAGGCCTCTTAGCGCTCAGAATGTCCAATTGCAGTTTCTTCAGAAAGAGTGTTTCAGAACGGCTCAATCAAAAGTAAGGTTCAACTCTGTTAGTTGAATGCACAGAACAGAAAGAAGTTTCATACAATGCTTCTGTGTAGTTTATATTTGAATATATTCTTTTTGCACTATTACCCACTTAGCGCTACGAATGTCCAGTTGCATTTTCTACAGACAGAGTGTTTCAAACCTGCTCAATCAAAAGTATGGTTTAACTCTGTTAGCTGTATGCTAAGATCAGAAAGATGTTTCACAGAATGCTTCTGTCTAGTTTATATTTGAATATATTCCTTTTTCCACTACTACGCTCTTAGCGCTCCAAATGTCCAGTTGCATTTTCAACAGAAAGAGTGTTCAGATGTGCTCAATCAAAAGTATGGTTTAACTCTGTTAGCTGAATTCACAGATCAGAAAGAAGTTTCACCGAATGATTCTGTGTAGTTTATATTTGAAGACATTCCTTTTTCCACTATTACCCTCTTAGCGCTCCAAATCTCCACTTGCATTTTCTACAAAAAGAGTGTTTCATAACTGCTCAATCAAAAATATGTTTTATCTCTGTTAACTGAATTTACAGATCAGAAATAAGTTTCACAGAATGCATCTGTGTAGTTTTTATTTGAAGATATTCTTTTTCCCAATGTAGGCCTCTTAGCACTTAGCATGTCCAATTGCAGTTTCTACAGAAAGAGTGTTTCAGAACGGCTCAATCAAAAGTAAGGTTCAACTCTGTTAGTTGAATGCACAGAACAGAAAGAATTTTCACAGAATGCTACTGTGTAGTTTATATTTGAATATATTCCTTTTTCCACTATTACCCTCTTAGCGCTCCGAATGTCCACTTGCATTTTCTACAGAAAGAGTGTTCAGAACTGCGCAATCAAAAGTATGGTTTAACTCTGTTAGCTTAATGAACATATCAGAAATAAGTTTCACACAATGCTTCTGTGTAGTTTTTATTTGAAGATATTATTTTTCCCAGTAGAGGCCTCTTAGCGCTCAGAATGTCCAATTGCAGTTTCTACAGAAAGAGTGTTTCAGAAAGGCTCAATCAAATGTAAGGTTCAACTCTGTTAGTTGAATGCACAGAACAGAAAGATGTTTCATACAATGCTTCTGTGTAGTTTATATTTGAAGATATTCTTTTTTCCACTATTACCCACTTGGCGCTACGAATGTCCAGTTGCATTTTCTACAGACAGAGTGTTTCAAAACTGCACAATCAAAAGTATGGTTTAACTCTGTTAGCTGAATGCTCAGATCAGAAAGAAGTTTCACAGAATGCTTCTGTGTAGTTTATATTTGAATATATTCCTTTTTCCACTACTACTCTCTTAGCGCTCCAAATGTCCAGTTGCATTTTCTACAGAAAGAGTGTTCAGATCTGCTCAATCAAAAGTATGGTTTAACCCTGTTAACTGAATGCACAGATCAGAAAGAAGTTTCACAGAATGATTCTGTGTGGTTTATATTTGGAGACATTCCTTTTTCCACTATTACCCTCTTAGCGCTCCGAATCTCCACTTGCATTTTCTACAGAAAGAGTGTTTCAGAACGGCTCAATCAAAACTAAGGTTCAACTCTTTTAGTTGAACAAACAGAACAGAAAGAAGTTTCACACAATTCTTCTGTGTAGTTTTTATTTGTAGACATTCTTTTTCCCAATATAGGCCTCTTAGCGCTCAGAATGTCCAATTGCAGTTTCTACAGAAAGAGAGTTTCAGAACGGCTCAATCAAAAGTAAGGTTCAACTCTGTTAGTTGAATGCACAGAACAGAAAGAAGTTTCATACAATGCTTCTGTGTAGTTTATATTTGAACATATTTTTTTTCCACTATTACCCACTTAGCGCTACGAATGTCCAGTTGCATTTTCTACAGACAGAGTGTTTCAAAACCGCTCAATCAAAAGTATGATTTAACTCTGTTAGCTGAATGCTCAGATCAGAAAGAAGTTTCACAGAATGCTTCTTTGTAGTTTATATTTGAATATATTCCTTTTTCCACTACTACGCTCTTAGCGCTCCAAATGTCCAGTTGCATTTTCTACAGAAAGAGTGTTCAGATCTGCTCAGTCAAAAGTATGGTTTAACTCTGTTAGCTGAATGCACAGATCAGAAAGAAGTTTCACCGAATGATTCTGTGTAGTTTATATTTGAAGACATTCCTTTTTCCACTATTACCCTCTTAGCGCTCCGAATATCTACTTGCATTTTCTACAAAAAGAGTGTTTCATAACTGCTCAATCAAAAATATGTTTTATCTCTGTTAACTGAATTTACAGATCAGAAATAAGTTTCACAGAATGCATCTGTGTAGTTTTTATTTGAAGATATTCTTTTTCCCGATGTAGGCCTCTTAGCGCTTAGCATTTCCAATTGCAGTTTCTACAGAAAGAGTGTTTCAGAACGGCTCAATCAAAAGTAAGGTACAACTCTGTTAGTTGAATGCACAGAACAGAAAGAATTTTCACAGAATGCTACTGTGTAGTTTATATTTGAATATATTCCTTTTTCCACTATTACCCTCTTAGCGCTCCGAATGTCCACTTGCATTTTCTACAGAAAGAGTGTTCAGAAATGCGCAATCAAAAGTATGGTTTAACTCTGTTAGCTTAATGAACATATCAGAAATAAGTTTCACACAATGCTTCTGTGTAGTTTTTATTTGAAGATATTATTTTTCCCAATATAGGCCTCTTAGCGCTCAGAATGTCCAATTGCAGTTTCTACAGAAAGAGTGTTTCAGAAAGGCTCAATCAAAAGTAAGGTTCAACACTGTTAGTTGAATGCACAGAACAGAAAGAAGTTTAATACAATGCTTCTGTGTAGTTTATATTTGAACATATTTATTTTCCACTATTACCCACTTAGAGTTAAGAATGTCCAGTTGCATTTTCTACAGACAGTGTTTCAAAACTGCTCAATCAAAAGTATGGTTTAACTCTGTTAGCTGAATGCTCAGATCAGAAAGAAGTTTCACAGAATGCTTCTGTGTAGTTTATATTTGAATATATTCCTTTTTCCACTACTATTCTCTTAGCGCTCCAAATGTCCAGTTGCATTTTCTACAGAAAGAGTGTTCAGATCTGCTCAATCAAAAGTATTGTTTAACTCTGTTAGCTGAATGCACAGATCAGAAAGAAGTTTCACAGAATGATTCTGTGTAGTTTATATTTGGAGACATTCCTTTTTCCACTATTACCCTCTTAGCGCTCCGAAACTCCACTTGCATTTTCTACAGAAAGAGTGTTTCAGAACGGCTCAATCAAAACTAAGGTTCAACTCTTTTAGTTGAACAAACAGAACAGAAAGAAGTTTCACACAATTCTTCTGTGTAGTTTTTATTTGTAGACATTCTTTTTCCCAATATAGGCCTCTTAACGCTCAGAATGTCCAATTGCAGTTTCTACAGAAAGAATGTTTCAGAACGGCTCAATCAAAAGTAAGGTTCAACTCTGTTTGTTGAATGCACAGAACACAAAATAGTTTCATACAATGCTTCTGTGTAGTTTATATTTGAACATATTCTTTTTTCCACTATTAACCACTTAGTGCTACGAATGTCCAGTTGCATTTTCTACAGACAGAGTGTTTCAAAACTGCTCAATAAAAAGTATGGTTTAACTCTGTTAGCTGAATGCTCAGATCAGAAAGCAGTTTCACAGAATGCTTCTGTGTAGTTTATATTTGAATATATTCCTTTTTCCACTACTACGCTCTTAGCGCTCCAAATGTCCAGTTGCATTTTCTACAGAAAGAGTGTTCAGATCTTCTCAATCAAAAGTATGGTTTAACTCTGTTAGCTGAATGCACAGATCAGAAAGAAGTTTCACCGAATGATTCTGTGTAGTTTATATTTGAAGACATTCCTTTTTCCACTATTACCCTCTTAGCGCTCCGAATATCTACTTGCATTTTCTACAAAAAGAGTGTTTCATAACTGCTCAATCAAAAATATGTTTTATCTCTGTTAACTGAATTTACAGATCAGAAATAAGTTTCACAGAATGCATCTGTGTAGTTTTTATTTGAAGATATTCTTTTTCCCGATGTAGGCCTCTTAGCGCTTAGCATTTCCAATTGCAGTTTCTACAGAAAGAGTGTTTCAGAACGGCTCAATCAAAAGTAAGGTACAACTCTGTTAGTTGAATGCACAGAACAGAAAGAATTTTCACAGAATGCTACTGTGTAGTTTATATTTGAATATATTCCTTTTTCCACTATTACCCTCTTAGCGCTCCGAATGTCCACTTGCATTTTCTACAGAAAGAGTGTTCAGAAATGCGCAATCAAAAGTATGGTTTAACTCTGTTAGCTTAATGAACATATCAGAAATAAGTTTCACACAATGCTTCTGTGTAGTTTTTATTTGAAGATATTATTTTTCCCAATATAGGCCTCTTAGCGCTCAGAATGTCCAATTGCAGTTTCTACAGAAAGAGTGTTTCAGAAAGGCTCAATCAAAAGTAAGGTTCAACACTGTTAGTTGAATGCACAGAACAGAAAGAAGTTTAATACAATGCTTCTGTGTAGTTTATATTTGAACATATTTATTTTCCACTATTACCCACTTAGAGTTAAGAATGTCCAGTTGCATTTTCTACAGACAGTGTTTCAAAACTGCTCAATCAAAAGTATGGTTTAACTCTGTTAGCTGAATGCTCAGATCAGAAAGAAGTTTCACAGAATGCTTCTGTGTAGTTTATATTTGAATATATTCCTTTTTCCACTACTATTCTCTTAGCGCTCCAAATGTCCAGTTGCATTTTCTACAGAAAGAGTGTTCAGATCTGCTCAATCAAAAGTATTGTTTAACTCTGTTAGCTGAATGCACAGATCAGAAAGAAGTTTCACAGAATGATTCTGTGTAGTTTATATTTGGAGACATTCCTTTTTCCACTATTACCCTCTTAGCGCTCCGAAACTCCACTTGCATTTTCTACAGAAAGAGTGTTTCAGAACGGCTCAATCAAAACTAAGGTTCAACTCTTTTAGTTGAACAAACAGAACAGAAAGAAGTTTCACACAATTCTTCTGTGTAGTTTTTATTTGTAGACATTCTTTTTCCCAATATAGGCCTCTTAACGCTCAGAATGTCCAATTGCAGTTTCTACAGAAAGAATGTTTCAGAACGGCTCAATCAAAAGTAAGGTTCAACTCTGTTTGTTGAATGCACAGAACACAAAATAGTTTCATACAATGCTTCTGTGTAGTTTATATTTGAACATATTCTTTTTTCCACTATTAACCACTTAGTGCTACGAATGTCCAGTTGCATTTTCTACAGACAGAGTGTTTCAAAACTGCTCAATCAAAAGTATGGTTTAACTCTGTTAGCTGAATGCTCAGATCAGAAAGCAGTTTCACAGAATGCTTCTGTGTAGTTTATATTTGAATATATTCCTTTTTCCACTACTACGCTCTTAGCGCTCCAAATGTCCAGTTGCATTTTCTACAGAAAGAGTGTTCAGATCTTCTCAATCAAAAGTATGGTTTAACTCTGTTAGCTGAATGCACAGATCAGAAAGAAGTTTCACCGAATGATTCTGTGTAGTTTATATTTGAAGACATTCCTTTTTCCACTATTACCCACTTAGCGCTCCGAATCTCCACTTGCATTTTCTACAAAAAGAGTGTTTCATAACTGCTCAATCAAAAATATGTTTTATCTCTGTTAACTGAATTTACAGATCAGAAATAAGTTTCACAGAATGCATCTGTGTAGTTTTTATTTGAAGATATTCTTTTTCCCAATGTAGGCCTCTTAGCGCTTGGCATGTCCAACTGCACTTTCTACAGAAAGAGTGTTTCAGAACGGCTCAATCAAAAGTAAGGTTCAACTCTGTTAGTTGAATGCACAGAACAGAAAGAATTTTCACAGAATGCTACTGTGTAGTTTATATTTGAATATATTCCTTTTTCCACTATTACCCTCTTAGCGCTCCGAATGTCCACTTGCATTTTCTACAGAAAGAGTGTTCAGAACTGCGCAATCAAAAGTATGGTTTAACTCTGTTAGCTTAATGAACATATCAGAAATAAGTTTCAAACAATGCTTCTGTGTAGTTTTTATTTGAAGATATTATTTTTCCCAATAGAGGCCTCTTAGCGCTCAGAATTTCCAATTGCAGTTTCTACAGAAAGAGTGTTTCAGAAAGGCTCAATCAAAAGTAAGGTTCAACTCTGATAGTTGAATGCACAGAACAGAAAGAAGTTTCATACAATGCTTCTGTGTAGTTTATATTTGAACATATTCTTTTTTCCACTATTACCCCCTTAGCGCTACGAATGTCCAGTTGCATTTTCTACAGACAGAGTGTTTCAAAACTGCTCAATCAAAAATATGGTTTAATTCTGTTAGCTGAATGCTCAGATCAGAAAGAAGTTTCACAGAATGCTTCTGTGTAGTTTATATTTGAATATATTCCTTTTTCCACTACTACTCTCTTAGCGCTCCAAATGTCCAGTTGCATTTTCTACAGAAAGAGTTTTCAGATCTGCTCAATCAAAAGTATGGTTTAACTCTGTTAGCTGAATGCACAGATCAGAAAGAAGTTTCACAGAATGATTCTGTGTAGTTTATATTTGGAGACATTCCTTTTTCCACTATTACCCTCTTAGAGCTCCGAATCTCCACTTGCATTTTCTACAGAAAGAGTGTTTCAGAACGGCTCAATCAAAACTAAGGTTCAACTCTTTTAGTTGAACAAACAGAACAGAAAGTAGTTTCACACAATTCTTCTGTGTAGTTTTTATTTGTAGACATTCTTTTTCCCAATATAGGCCTCTTAGCGCTCAGAATGTCCAATTGCAGTTTCTTCAGAAAGAGTGTTTCAGAACGGCTCAATCAAAAGTAAGGTTCAACTCTGTTAGTTGAATGCACAGAACAGAAAGGAGTTTCATACAATGCTTATGTGTAGTTTATATTTGAACATATTCTTTTTTCCACTATTACCCACTTAGCGCTACGAATGTCCAGTTGCATTTTCTACAGACAGAGTGTTTCAAAACTGCTCAATCAAAAGTATGGTTTAACTCTGTTAGCTGAATGCTCAGATCAGAAAGAAGTTTCACAGAATGCTTCTGTGTAGTTTATATTTGAATATATTACTTTTTCCACTACTACGCTCTTAGCGCTCCAAATGTCCAGTTGCATTTTCTAGAGAAAGAGTGTTCAGATCTGCTCAATCAAAAGTATGGTTTAACTCTGTTAGCTGAATGCACAGATCAGAAAAATGTTTCACCGAATGATTCTGTGTAGTTTATATTTGAAGACATTCCTTTTTCCACTATGACCCTCTTAGCGCTCCGAATCTCCACTTGCATTTTCTACAAAAAGAGTGTTTCATAACTGCTCAATCAAAAATATGTTTTATCTCTGTTAACTGAATTTAAAGATCAGAAATAAGTTTCACAGAATGCATCTGTGTAGTTTTTATTTGAAGATATTCTTTTTCCCAATGTAGGCCTCTTAGCGCTTAGCATGTCCAAATGCAGTTTCTACAGAAGGAGTGTTTCAGAACGGCTCAATCAAAAGTAAGGTTCAACTCTGTTAGTTGAATGCACAGAACAGAAAGAATTTTCACAGAATGCTACTGTGTAGTTTATATTTGAATATATTCCTTTTTCCACTATTACCCTCTTAGCGCTCCGAATGTACACTTGCATTTTCTACAGAAAGAGTGTTCAGAACTGCGCAATCAAAAGTATGGTTTAACTCTGTTAGCTTAATGAACATATCAGAAATAAGTTTCAAACAATGCTTCTGTGTAGTTTTTATTTGAAGATATTATTTTTCCCAATAGAGGCCTCTTAGCGCTCAGAATTTCCAATTGCAGTTTCTACAGAAAGAGTGTTTCAGAAAGGCTCAATCAAAAGTAAGGTTCAACTCTGATAGTTGAATGCACAGAACAGAAAGAAGTTTCATACAATGCTTCTGTGTAGTTTATATTTGAACATATTCTTTTTTCCACTATTACCCCCTTAGCGCTACGAATGTCCAGTTGCATTTTCTACAGACAGAGTGTTTCAAAACTGCTCAATCAAAAATATGGTTTAATTCTGTTAGCTGAATGCTCAGATCAGAAAGAAGTTTCACAGAATGCTTCTGTGTAGTTTATATTTGAATATATTCCTTTTTCCACTACTACTCTCTTAGCGCTCCAAATGTCCAGTTGCATTTTCTACAGAAAGAGTTTTCAGATCTGCTCAATCAAAAGTATGGTTTAACTCTGTTAGCTGAATGCACAGATCAGAAAGAAGTTTCACAGAATGATTCTGTGTAGTTTATATTTGGAGACATTCCTTTTTCCACTATTACCCTCTTAGAGCTCCGAATCTCCACTTGCATTTTCTACAGAAAGAGTGTTTCAGAACGGCTCAATCAAAACTAAGGTTCAACTCTTTTAGTTGAACAAACAGAACAGAAAGTAGTTTCACACAATTCTTCTGTGTAGTTTTTATTTGTAGACATTCTTTTTCCCAATATAGGCCTCTTAGCGCTCAGAATGTCCAATTGCAGTTTCTTCAGAAAGAGTGTTTCAGAACGGCTCAATCAAAAGTAAGGTTCAACTCTGTTAGTTGAATGCACAGAACAGAAAGGAGTTTCATACAATGCTTATGTGTAGTTTATATTTGAACATATTCTTTTTTCCACTATTACCCACTTAGCGCTACGAATGTCCAGTTGCATTTTCTACAGACAGAGTGTTTCAAAACTGCTCAATCAAAAGTATGGTTTAACTCTGTTAGCTGAATGCTCAGATCAGAAAGAAGTTTCACAGAATGCTTCTGTGTAGTTTATATTTGAATATATTACTTTTTCCACTACTACGCTCTTAGCGCTCCAAATGTCCAGTTGCATTTTCTAGAGAAAGAGTGTTCAGATCTGCTCAATCAAAAGTATGGTTTAACTCTGTTAGCTGAATGCACAGATCAGAAAGAAGTTTCACCGAATGATTCTGTGTAGTTTATATTTGAAGACATTCCTTTTTCCACTATGACCCTCTTAGCGCTCCGAATCTCCACTTGCATTTTCTACAAAAAGAGTGTTTCATAACTGCTCAATCAAAAATATGTTTTATCTCTGTTAACTGAATTTAAAGATCAGAAATAAGTTTCACAGAATGCATCTGTGTAGTTTTTATTTGAAGATATTCTTTTTCCCAATGTAGGCCTCTTAGCGCTTAGCATGTCCAAATGCAGTTTCTACAGAAGGAGTGTTTCAGAACGGCTCAATCAAAAGTAAGGTTCAACTCTGTTAGTTGAATGCACAGAACAGAAAGAATTTTCACAGAATGCTACTGTGTAGTTTATATTTGAATATATTCCTTTTTCCACTATTACCCTCTTAGCGCTCCGAAGGTCCACTTGCATTTTCTACAGAAAGAGTGTTCAGAACTGCGCAATCAAAAGTATGGTTTAACTCTGTTAGCTTAATGAACATATCAGAAATAAGTTTCACACAATGCTTCTGTGTAGTTTTTATTTGAAGTTATTATTTTTCCCAGTAGAGGCCTGTTAGCGCTCAGAATGTCCAATTGTAGTTTCTACAGAAAGAGTGTTTCAGAAAGGCTCAATCAAATGTAAGGTTCAACTCTGTTAGTTGAATGCACAGAACAGAAAGAAGTTTCATACAATGCTTCTGTGTAGTTTATATTTGAAGATATTCTTTTTTCCACTATTACCCACTTGGCGCTACGAATGTCCAGTTGCATTTTCTACAGACAGAGTGTTTCAAAACTGCTCAATCAAAAGTATGGTTTAACTCTGTTAGCTGAATGCTCAGATCAGAAAGAAGTTTCACAGAATGCTTCTGTGTAGTTTATATTTGAATATATTCCTTTTTCCACTACTACTCTCTTAGCGCTCCAAATGTCCAGTTGCATTTTCTACAGAAAGAGTGTTCAGATCTGCTCAATCAAAAGTATGGTTTAACTCTGTTAACTGAATGCACAGATCAGAAAGAAGTTTCACAGAATGATTCTGTGTAGTTTATATTTGGAGACATTCCTTTTTCCACTATTACCCTCTTAGCGCTCCGAATCTCCACTTGCATTTTCTACAGAAAGAGTGTTTCAGAACGGCTCAATCAAAACTAAGGTTCAACTCTTTTAGTTGAACAAACAGAACAGAAAGAAGTTTCACACAATTCTTCTGTGTAGTTTTTATGTGTAGACATTCTTTTTCCCAATATAGGCCTCTTAGCGCTCAGAATGTCCAATTGCAGTTTCTACAGAAAGAGAGTTTCAGAACGGCTCAATCAAAAGTAAGGTTCAACTCTGTTAGTTGAATGCACAGAACAGAAAGAAGTTTCATACAATGCTTCTGTGTAGTTTATATTTGAACATATTCTTTTTTCCACTATTACCCACTTAGCGCTACGAATGTCCAGTTGCATTTTCTACAGACAGAGTGTTTCAAAACCGCTCAATCAAAAGTATGATTTAACTCTGTTAGCTGAATGCTCAGATCAGAAAGAAGTTTCACAGAATGCTTCTGTGTAGTTTATATTTGAATATATTCCTTTTTCCACTACTACGCTCTTAGCGCTCCAAATGTCCAGTTGCATTTTCTAGAGAAAGAGTGTTCAGATCTGCTCAATCAAAAGTATGGTTTAACTCTGTTAGCTGAATGCACAGATCAGAAAGAAGTTTCACCGAATGATTCTGTGTAGTTTATATTTGAAGACATTCCTTTTTCCACTATTACCCTCTTAGCGCTCCGAATCTCCACTTGCATTTTCTACAAAAAGAGTGTTTCATAACTGCTCAATCAAAAATATGTTTTATCTCCGTTAACTGAATTTACAGATCAGAAATAAGTTTCACAGAATGCATCTGTGTAGTTTTTATTTGAAGATATTCTTTTTCCCGATGTAGGCCTCTTAGCGCTTAGCATGTCCAATTGCAGTTTCTACAGAAAGAGTGTTTCAGAACGGCTCAATCAAAAGTAAGGTACAACTCTGTTAGTTGAATGCACAGAACAGAAAGAATTTTCACAGAATGCTACTGTGTAGTTTATATTTGAATATATTCCTTTTTCCACTATTACCCTCTTAGCGCTCCGAATGTCCACTTGCATTTTCTACAGAAAGAGTGTTCAGAACTGCGCAATCAAAAGTATGGTTTAACTCTGTTTGCTTAATGAACATATCAGAAATAAGTTTCACACAATGCTTCTGTGTAGTTTTTATTTGAAGATATTATTTTTCCCAATATAGGCCTCTTAGCGCTCAGAATGTCCAATTGCAGTTTCTACAGAAAGAGTGTTTCAGAAAGGCTCAATCAAAAGTGAGGTTCAACTCTGTTAGTTGAATGCACAGAACAGAAAGAAGTTTAATACAATGCTTCTGTGTAGTTTATATTTGAACATATTCTTTTTTCCACTATTACCCAATTAGAGCTAAGAATGTCCAGTTGCATTTTCTACAGACAGTGTTTCAAAACTGCTCAATCAAAAGTATGGTTTAACTCTGTTAGCTGAATGCTCAGAACAGAAGGAAGTTTCACAGAATGCTTCTGTGTAGTTTATATTTGAATATATTCCTTTTTCCACTACTATTCTCTTAGCGCTCCAAATGTCCAGTTGCATTTTCTACAGAAAGAGTGTTCAGATCTGCTCAATCAAAAGTATGGTTTAACTCTGTTAGCTGAATGCACAGATCAGAAAGAAGTTTCACAGAATGATTCTGTGTAGTTTATATTTGGAGACATTCCTTTTTCCACTATTACCCTCTTAGCGCTCCGAATCTCCACTTGCATTTTCCACAGAAAGAGTGTTTCAGAACGGCTCAATCAAAACTAAGGTTCAACTCCTTTAGTTGAACAAACAGAACAGAAAGAAGTTTCACACAATTCTTCTGTGTAGTTTTTATTTGTAGACATTCTTTTTCCCAATATAGGCCTCTTAACGCTCAGAATGTCCAATTGCAGTTTCTACAGAAAGAGTGTTTCAGAAGGGCTCAATCAAAAGTAAGGTTCAACTCTGTTTGTTGAATGCACAGAACACAAAGAAGTTTCATACAATGCTTCTGTGTAGTTTATATTTGAACATATTCTTATTTCCACTATTAACCACTTAGCGCTACGAATGTCCAGTTGCATTTTCTACAGACAGAGTGTTTCAAAACTGCTCAATCAAAAGTATGGTTTAACTCTGTTAGCTGAATTCTCAGATCAGAAAGAAGTTTCACAGAATGCTTCTGTGTAGTTTATATTTGAATATATTCCTTTTTCCACTACTACGCTCTTAGCGCTCCAAATGTCCAGTTGCATTTTCTACAGAAAGAGTGTTCAGATCTTCTCAATCAAAAGTATGGTTTAACTCTGTTAGCTGAATGCACAGATCAGAAAGAAGTTTCACCGAATGATTCTGTGTAGTTTATATTTGAAGACATTCCTTTTTCCACTATTACCCATTTAGCGCTCCGAATCTCCACTTGCATTTTCTACAAAAAGAGTGTTTCATAACTGCTCAATCAAAAATATGTTTTATCTCTGTTAACTGAATTTACAGATCAGAAATAAGTTTCACAGAATGCATCTGTGTAGTTTTTATTTGAAGATATTCTTTTTCCCAATGTAGGCCTCTTAGCACTTAGCATGTCCAATTGCAGTTTCTACAGAAAGAGTGTTTCAGAACGGCTCAATCAAAAGTAAGGTTCAACTCTGTTAGTTGAATGCACAGAACAGAAAGAATTTTCACAGAATGCTACTGTGTAGTTTATATTTGAATATATTCCTTTTTCCACTATTACCCTCTTAGCGCTCCGAATGTCCACTTGCATTTTCTACAGAAAGAGTGTTCAGAACTGCGCAATCAAAAGTATGGTTTAACTCTGTTAGCTTAATGAACATATCAGAAATAAGTTTCACACAATGCTTCTGTGTAGTTTTTATTTGAAGATATTATTTTTCCCAGTAGAGGCCTCTTAGCGCTCAGAATGTCCAATTGCAGTTTCTACAGAAAGAGTGTTTCAGAAAGGCTCAATCAAATGTAAGGTTCAACTCTGTTAGTTGAATGCACAGAACAGAAAGATGTTTCATACAATGCTTCTGTGTAGTTTATATTTGAAGATATTCTTTTTTCCACTATTACCCACTTGGCGCTACGAATGTCCAGTTGCATTTTCTACAGACAGAGTGTTTCAAAACTGCTCAATCAAAAGTATGGTTTAACTCTGTTAGCTGAATGCTCAGATCAGAAAGAAGTTTCACAGAATGCTTCTGTGTAGTTTATATTTGAATATATTCCTTTTTCCACTACTACTCTCTTAGCGCTCCAAATGTCCAGTTGCATTTTCTACAGAAAGAGTGTTCAGATCTGCTCAATCAAAAGTATGGTTTAACTCTGTTAACTGAATGCACAGATCAGAAAGAAGTTTCACAGAATGATTCTGTGTGGTTTATATTTGGAGACATTCCTTTTTCCACTATTACCCTCTTAGCGCTCCGAATCTCCACTTGCATTTTCTACAGAAAGAGTGTTTCAGAACGGCTCAATCAAAACTAAGGTTCAACTCTTTTAGTTGAACAAACAGAACAGAAAGAAGTTTCACACAATTCTTCTGTGTAGTTTTTATTTGTAGACATTCTTTTTCCCAATATAGGCCTCTTAGCGCTCAGAATGTCCAATTGCAGTTTCTACAGAAAGAGAGTTTCAGAACGGCTCAATCAAAAGTAAGGTTCAACTCTGTTAGTTGAATGCACAGAACAGAAAGAAGTTTCATACAATGCTTCTGTGTAGTTTATATTTGAACATATTTTTTTTCCACTATTACCCACTTAGCGCTACGAATGTCCAGTTGCATTTTCTACAGACAGAGTGTTTCAAAACCGCTCAATCAAAAGTATGATTTAACTCTGTTAGCTGAATGCTCAGATCAGAAAGAAGTTTCACAGAATGCTTCTTTGTAGTTTATATTTGAATATATTCCTTTTTCCACTACTACGCTCTTAGCGCTCCAAATGTCCAGTTGCATTTTCTACAGAAAGAGTGTTCAGATCTGCTCAGTCAAAAGTATGGTTTAACTCTGTTAGCTGAATGCACAGATCAGAAAGAAGTTTCACCGAATGATTCTGTGTAGTTTATATTTGAAGACATTCCTTTTTCCACTATTACCCTCTTAGCGCTCTGAATATCTACTTGCATTTTCTACAAAAAGAGTGTTTCATAACTGCTCAATCAAAAATATGTTTTATCTCTGTTAACTGAATTTACAGATCAGAAATAAGTTTCACAGAATGCATCTGTGTAGTTTTTATTTGAAGATATTCTTTTTCCCAATGTAGGCCTCTTAGCGCTTAGCATGTCCAACTGCACTTTCTACAGAAAGAGTGTTTCAGAACGGCTCAATCAAAAGTAAGGTTCAACTCTGTTAGTTGAATGCACAGAACAGAAAGAATTTTCACAGAATGCTACTGTGTAGTTTATATTTGAATATATTCCTTTTTCCACTATTACCCTCTTAGCGCTCCGAATGTCCACTTGCATTTTCTACAGAAAGAGTGTTCAGAACTGCGCAATCAAAAGTATGGTTTATCTCTGTTAGCTTAATGAACATATCAGAAATAAGTTTCAAACAATGCTTCTGTGTAGTTTTTATTTGAAGATATTATTTTTCCCAATAGAGGCCTCTTAGCGCTCAGAATTTCCAATTGCAGTTTCTACAGAAAGAGTGTTTCAGAAAGGCTCAATCAAAAGTAAGGTTCAACTCTGATAGTTGAATGCACAGAACAGAAAGAAGTTTCATACAATGCTTCTGTGTAGTTTATATTTGAACATATTCTTTTTTCCACTATTACCCCCTTAGCGCTACGAATGTCCAGTTGCATTTTCTACAGACAGAGTGTTTCAAAACTGCTCAATCAAAAATATGGTTTAATTCTGTTAGCTGAATGCTCAGATCAGAAAGAAGTTTCACAGAATGCTTCTGTGTAGTTTATATTTGAATATATTCCTTTTTCCACTACTACTCTCTTAGCGCTCCAAATGTCCAGTTGCATTTTCTACAGAAAGAGTTTTCAGATCTGCTCAATCAAAAGTATGGTTTAACTCTGTTAGCTGAATGCACAGATCAGAAAGAAGTTTCACAGAATGATTCTGTGTAGTTTATATTTGGAGACATTCCTTTTTCCACTATTACCCTCTTAGAGCTCCGAATCTCCACTTGCATTTTCTACAGAAAGAGTGTTTCAGAACGGCTCAATCAAAACTAAGGTTCAACTCTTTTAGTTGAACAAACAGAACAGAAAGTAGTTTCACACAATTCTTCTGTGTAGTTTTTATTTGTAGACATTCTTTTTCCCAATATAGGCCTCTTAGCGCTCAGAATGTCCAATTGCAGTTTCTTCAGAAAGAGTGTTTCAGAACGGCTCAATCAAAAGTAAGGTTCAACTCTGTTAGTTGAATGCACAGAACAGAAAGGAGTTTCATACAATGCTTATGTGTAGTTTATATTTGAACATATTCTTTTTTCCACTATTACCCACTTAGCGCTACGAATGTCCAGTTGCATTTTCTACAGACAGAGTGTTTCAAAACTGCTCAATCAAAAGTATGGTTTAACTCTGTTAGCTGAATGCTCAGATCAGAAAGAAGTTTCACAGAATGCTTCTGTGTAGTTTATATTTGAATATATTACTTTTTCCACTACTACGCTCTTAGCGCTCCAAATGTCAAGTTGCATTTTCTAGAGAAAGAGTGTTCAGATCTGCTCAATCAAAAGTATGGTTTAACTCTGTTAGCTGAATGCACAGATCAGAAAGAAGTTTCACCGAATGATTCTGTGTAGTTTATATTTGAAGACATTCCTTTTTCCACTATGACCCTCTTAGCGCTCCGAATCTCCACTTGCATTTTCTACAAAAAGAGTGTTTCATAACTGCTCAATCAAAAATATGTTTTATCTCTGTTAACTGAATTTACAGATCAGAAATAAGTTTCACAGAATGCATCTGTGTAGTTTTTATTTGAAGATATTCTTTTTCCCAATGTAGGCCTCTTAGCGCTTAGCATGTCCAAATGCAGTTTCTACAGAAGGAGTGTTTCAGAACGGCTCAATCAAAAGTAAGGTTCAACTCTGTTAGTTGAATGCACAGAACAGAAAGAATTTTCACAGAATGCTACTGTGTAGTTTATATTTGAATATATTCCTTTTTCCACTATTACCCTCTTAGCGCTCCGAAGGTCCACTTGCATTTTCTACAGAAAGAGTGTTCAGAACTGCGCAATCAAAAGTATGGTTTAACTCTGTTAGCTTAATGAACATATCAGAAATAAGTTTCACACAATGCTTCTGTGTAGTTTTTATTTGAAGATATTATTTTTCCCAGTAGAGGCCTGTTAGCGCTCAGAATGTCCAATTGCAGTTTCTACAGAAAGAGTGTTTCAGAAAGGCTCAATCAAATGTAAGGTTCAACTCTGTTAGTTGAATGCACAGAACAGAAAGAAGTTTCATACAATGCTTCTGTGTAGTTTATATTTGAAGATATTCTTTTTTCCACTATTACCCACTTGGCCCTACGAATGTCCAGTTGCATTTTCTACAGACAGAGTGTTTCAAAACTGCTCAATCAAAAGTATGGTTTAACTCTGTTAGCTGAATGCTCAGATCAGAAAGAAGTTTCACAGAATGCTTCTGTGTAGTTTATATTTGAATATATTCCTTTTTCCACTACTACTCTCTTAGCGCTCCAAATGTCCAGTTGCATTTTCTACAGAAAGAGTGTTCAGATCTGCTCAATCAAAAGTATGGTTTAACTCTGTTAACTGAATGCACAGATCAGAAAGAAGTTTCACAGAATGATTCTGTGTAGTTTATATTTGGAGACATTCCTTTTTCCACTATTACCCTCTTAGCGCTCCGAATCTCCACTTGCATTTTCTACAGAAAGAGTGTTTCAGAACGGCTCAATCAAAACTAAGGTTCAACTCTTTTAGTTGAACAAACAGAACAGAAAGAAGTTTCACACAATTCTTCTGTGTAGTTTTTATGTGTAGACATTCTTTTTCCCAATATAGGCCTCTTAGCGCTCAGAATGTCCAATTGCAGTTTCTACAGAAAGAGAGTTTCAGAACGGCTCAATCAAAAGTAAGGTTCAACTCTGTTAGTTGAATGCACAGAACAGAAAGAAGTTTCATACAATGCTTCTGTGTAGTTTATATTTGAACATATTCTTTTTTCCACTATTACCCACTTAGCGCTACGAATGTCCAGTTGCATTTTCTACAGACAGAGTGTTTCAAAACCGCTCAATCAAAAGTATGATTTAACTCTGTTAGCTGAATGCTCAGATCAGAAAGAAGTTTCACAGAATGCTTCTGTGTAGTTTATATTTGAATATATTCCTTTTTCCACTACTACGCTCTTAGCGCTCCAAATGTCCAGTTGCATTTTCTAGAGAAAGAGTGTTCAGATCTGCTCAATCAAAAGTATGGTTTAACTCTGTTAGCTGAATGCACAGATCAGAAAGAAGTTTCACCGAATGATTCTGTGTAGTTTATATTTGAAGACATTCCTTTTTCCACTATTACCCTCTTAGCGCTCCGAATCTCCACTTGCATTTTCTACAAAAAGAGTGTTTCATAACTGCTCAATCAAAAATATGTTTTATCTCCGTTAACTGAATTTACAGATCAGAAATAAGTTTCACAGAATGCATCTGTGTAGTTTTTATTTGAAGATATTCTTTTTCCCGATGTAGGCCTCTTAGCGCTTAGCATGTCCAATTGCAGTTTCTACAGAAAGAGTGTTTCAGAACGGCTCAATCAAAAGTAAGGTACAACTCTGTTAGTTGAATGCACAGAACAGAAAGAATTTTCACAGAATGCTACTGTGTAGTTTATATTTGAATATATTCCTTTTTCCACTATTACCCTCTTAGCGCTCCGAATGTCCACTTGCATTTTCTACAGAAAGAGTGTTCAGAACTGCGCAATCAAAAGTATGGTTTAACTCTGTTTGCTTAATGAACATATCAGAAATAAGTTTCACACAATGCTTCTGTGTAGTTTTTATTTGAAGATATTATTTTTCCCAATATAGGCCTCTTAGCGCTCAGAATGTCCAATTGCAGTTTCTACAGAAAGAGTGATTCAGAAAGGCTCAATCAAAAGTAAGGTTCAACTCTGTTAGTTGAATGCACAGAACAGAAAGAAGTTTAATACAATGCTTCTGTGTAGTTTATATTTGAACATATTCTTTTTTCCACTATTACCCACTTAGAGCTAAGAATGTCCAGTTGCATTTTCTACAGACAGTGTTTCAAAACTGCTCAATCAAAAGTATGGTTTAACTCTGTTAGCTGAATGCTCAGAACAGAAGGAAGTTTCACAGAATGCTTCGGTGTAGTTTATATTTGAATATATTCCTTTTTCCACTACTATTCTCTTAGCGCTCCAAATGTCCAGTTGCATTTTCTACAGAAAGAGTGTTCAGATCTGCTCAATCAAAAGTATGGTTTAACTCTGTTAGCTGAATGCACAGATCAGAAAGAAGTTTCACAGAATGATTCTGTGTAGTTTATATTTGGAGACATTCCTTTTTCCACTATTACCCTCTTAGAGCTCCGAATCTCCACTTGCATTTTCTACAGAAAGAGTGTTTCAGAACGGCTCAATCAAAACTAAGGTTCAACTCTTTTAGTTGAACAAACAGAACAGAAAGTAGTTTCACACAATTCTTCTGTGTAGTTTTTATTTGTAGACATTCTTTTTCCCAATATAGGCCTCTTAGCGCTCAGAATGTCCAATTGCAGTTTCTTCAGAAAGAGTGTTTCAGAACGGCTCAATCAAAAGTAAGGTTCAACTCTGTTAGTTGAATGCACAGAACAGAAAGGAGTTTCATACAATGCTTATGTGTAGTTTATATTTGAACATATTCTTTTTTCCACTATTACCCACTTAGCGCTACGAATGTCCAGTTGCATTTTCTACAGACAGAGTGTTTCAAAACTGCTCAATCAAAAGTATGGTTTAACTCTGTTAGCTGAATGCTCAGATCAGAAAGAAGTTTCACAGAATGCTTCTGTGTAGTTTATATTTGAATATATTACTTTTTCCACTACTACGCTCTTAGCGCTCCAAATGTCCAGTTGCATTTTCTAGAGAAAGAGTGTTCAGATCTGCTCAATCAAAAGTATGGTTTAACTCTGTTAGCTGAATGCACAGATCAGAAAGAAGTTTCACCGAATGATTCTGTGTAGTTTATATTTGAAGACATTCCTTTTTCCACTATGACCCTCTTAGCGCTCCGAATCTCCACTTGCATTTTCTACAAAAAGAGTGTTTCATAACTGCTCAATCAAAAATATGTTTTATCTCTGTTAACTGAATTTACAGATCAGAAATAAGTTTCACAGAATGCATCTGTGTAGTTTTTATTTGAAGATATTCTTTTTCCCAATGTAGGCCTCTTAGCGCTTAGCATGTCCAAATGCAGTTTCTACAGAAGGAGTGTTTCAGAACGGCTCAATCAAAAGTAAGGTTCAACTCTGTTAGTTGAATGCACAGAACAGAAAGAATTTTCACAGAATGCTACTGTGTAGTTTATATTTGAATATATTCCTTTTTCCACTATTACCCTCTTAGCGCTCCGAAGGTCCACTTGCATTTTCTACAGAAAGAGTGTTCAGAACTGCGCAATCAAAAGTATGGTTTAACTCTGTTAGCTTAATGAACATATCAGAAATAAGTTTCACACAATGCTTCTGTGTAGTTTTTATTTGAAGATATTATTTTTCCCAGTAGAGGCCTGTTAGCGCTCAGAATGTCCAATTGCAGTTTCTACAGAAAGAGTGTTTCAGAAAGGCTCAATCAAATGTAAGGTTCAACTCTGTTAGTTGAATGCACAGAACAGAAAGTAGTTTCATACAATGCTTCTGTGTAGTTTATATTTGAAGATATTCTTTTTTCCACTATTACCCACTTGGCGCTACGAATGTCCAGTTGCATTTTCTACAGACAGAGTGTTTCAAAACTGCTCAATCAAAAGTATGGTTTAACTCTGTTAGCTGAATGCTCAGATCAGAAAGAAGTTTCACAGAATGCTTCTGTGTAGTTTATATTTGAATATATTCCTTTTTCCACTACTACTCTCTTAGCGCTCCAAATGTCCAGTTGCATTTTCTACAGAAAGAGTGTTCAGATCTGCTCAATCAAAAGTATGGTTTAACTCTGTTAACTGAATGCACAGATCAGAAAGAAGTTTCACAGAATGATTCTGTGTAGTTTATATTTGGAGACATTCCTTTTTCCACTATTACCCTCTTAGCGCTCCGAATCTCCACTTGCATTTTCTACAGAAAGAGTGTTTCAGAACGGCTCAATCAAAACTAAGGTTCAACCCTTTTAGTTGAACAAACAGAACAGAAAGAAGTTTCACACAATTCTTCTGTGTAGTTTTTATGTGTAGACATTCTTTTTCCCAATATAGGCCTCTTAGCGCTCAGAATGTCCAATTGCAGTTTCTACAGAAAGAGAGTTTCAGAACGGCTCAATCAAAAGTAAGGTTCAACTCTGTTAGTTGAATGCACAGAACAGAAAGAAGTTTCATACAATGCTTCTGTGTAGTTTATATTTGAACATATTCTTTTTTCCACTATTACCCACTTAGCGCTACGAATGTCCAGTTGCATTTTCTACAGACAGAGTGTTTCAAAACCGCTCAATCAAAAGTATGATTTAACTCTGTTAGCTGAATGCTCAGATCAGAAAGAAGTTTCACAGAATGCTTCTGTGTAGTTTATATTTGAATATATTCCTTTTTCCACTACTACGCTCTTAGCGCTCCAAATGTCCAGTTGCATTTTCTAGAGAAAGAGTGTTCAGATCTGCTCAATCAAAAGTATGGTTTAACTCTGTTAGCTGAATGCACAGATCAGAAAGAAGTTTCACCGAATGATTCTGTGTAGTTTATATTTGAAGACATTCCTTTTTCCACTATTACCCTCTTAGCGCTCCGAATCTCCACTTGCATTTTCTACAAAATGAGTGTTTCATAACTGCTCAATCAAAAATATGTTTTATCTCCGTTAACTGAATTTACAGATCAGAAATAAGTTTCACAGAATGCATCTGTGTAGTTTTTATTTGAAGATATTCTTTTTCCCGATGTAGGCCTCTTAGCGCTTAGCATGTCCAATTGCAGTTTCTACAGAAAGAGTGTTTCAGAACGGCTCAATCAAAAGTAAGGTACAACTCTGTTAGTTGAATGCACAGAACAGAAAGAATTTTCACAGAATGCTACTGTGTAGTTTATATTTGAATATATTCCTTTTTCCACTATTACCCTCTTAGCGCTCCGAATGTCCACTTGCATTTTCTACAGAAAGAGTGTTCAGAACTGCGCAATCAAAAGTATGGTTTAACTCTGTTTGCTTAATGAACATATCAGAAATAAGTTTCACACAATGCTTCTGTGTAGTTTTTATTTGAAGATATTTTTTTTCCCAATATAGGCCTCTTAGCGCTCAGAATGTCCAATTGCAGTTTCTACAGAAAGAGTGTTTCAGAAAGGCTCAATCAAAAGTAAGGTTCAACTCTGTTAGTTGAATGCACAGAACAGAAAGAAGTTTAATACAATGCTTCTGTGTAGTTTATATTTGAACATATTCTTTTTTCCACTATTACCCACTTAGAGCTAAGAATGTCCAGTTGCATTTTCTACAGACAGTGTTTCAAAACTGCTCAATCAAAAGTATGGTTTAACTCTGTTAGCTGAATGCTCAGAACAGAAGGAAGTTTCACAGAATGCTTCTGTGTAGTTTATATTTGAATATATTCCTTTTTCCACTACTACGCTCTTAGCGCTCCAAATGTCCAGTTGCATTTTCTACAGAAAGAGTGTTCAGATCTTCTCAATCAAAAGTATGGTTTAACTCTGTTAGCTGAATGCACAGATCAGAAAGAAGTTTCACCGAATGATTCTGTGTAGTTTATATTTGAAGACATTCCTTTTTCCACTATTACCCACTTAGCGCTCCGAATCTCCACTTGCATTTTCTACAAAAAGAGTGTTTCATAACTGCTCAATCAAAAATATGTTTTATCTCTGTTAACTGAATTTACAGATCAGAAATAAGTTTCACAGAATGCATCTGTGTAGTTTTTATTTGAAGATATTCTTTTTCCCAATGTAGGCCTCTTAGCGCTTAGCATGTCCAACTGCACTTTCTACAGAAAGAGTGTTTCAGAACGGCTCAATCAAAAGTAAGGTTCAACTCTGTTAGTTGAATGCACAGAACAGAAAGAATTTTCACAGAATGCTACTGTGTAGTTTATATTTGAATATATTCCTTTTTCCACTATTACCCTCTTAGCGCTCCGAATGTCCACTTGCATTTTCTACAGAAAGAGTGTTCAGAACTGCGCAATCAAAAGTATGGTTTAACTCTGTTAGCTTAATGAACATATCAGAAATAAGTTTCAAACAATGCTTCTGTGTAGTTTTTATTTGAAGATATTATTTTTCCCAATAGAGGCCTCTTAGCGCTCAGAATTTCCAATTGCAGTTTCTACAGAAAGAGTGTTTCAGAAAGGCTCAATCAAAAGTAAGGTTCAACTCTGATAGTTGAATGCACAGAACAGAAAGAAGTTTCATACAATGCTTCTGTGTAGTTTATATTTGAACATATTCTTTTTTCCACTATTACCCCCTTAGCGCTACGAATGTCCAGTTGCATTTTCTACAGACAGAGTGTTTCAAAACTGCTCAATCAAAAATATGGTTTAATTCTGTTAGCTGAATGCTCAGATCAGAAAGAAGTTTCACAGAATGCTTCTGTGTAGTTTATATTTGAATATATTCCTTTTTCCACTACTACTCTCTTAGCGCTCCAAATGTCCAGTTGCATTTTCTACAGAAAGAGTTTTCAGATCTGCTCAATCAAAAGTATGGTTTAACTCTGTTAGCTGAATGCACAGATCAGAAAGAAGTTTCACAGAATGATTCTGTGTAGTTTATATTTGGAGACATTCCTTTTTCCACTATTACCCTCTTAGAGCTCCGAATCTCCACTTGCATTTTCTACAGAAAGAGTGTTTCAGAACGGCTCAATCAAAACTAAGGTTCAACTCTTTTAGTTGAACAAACAGAACAGAAAGAAGTTTCACACAATTCTTCTGTGTAGTTTTTATGTGTAGACATTCTTTTTCCCAATATAGGCCTCTTAGCGCTCAGAATGTCCAATTGCAGTTTCTACAGAAAGAGAGTTTCAGAACGGCTCAATCAAAAGTAAGGTTCAACTCTGTTAGTTGAATGCACAGAACAGAAAGAAGTTTCATACAATGCTTCTGTGTAGTTTATATTTGAACATATTCTTTTTTCCACTATTACCCACTTAGCACTACGAATGTCCAGTTGCATTTTCTACAGACAGAGTGTTTCAAAACCGCTCAATCAAAAGTATGATTTAACTCTGTTAGCTGAATGCTCAGATCAGAAAGAAGTTTCACAGAATGCTTCTGTGTAGTTTATATTTGAATATATTCCTTTTTCCACTACTACGCTCTTAGCGCTCCAAATGTCCAGTTGCATTTTCTAGAGAAAGAGTGTTCAGATCTGCTCAATCAAAAGTATGGTTTAACTCTGTTAGCTGAATGCACAGATCAGAAAGAAGTTTCACCGAATGATTCTGTGTAGTTTATATTTGAAGACATTCCTTTTTCCACTATTACCCTCTTAGCGCTCCGAATCTCCACTTGCATTTTCTACAAAAAGAGTGTTTCATAACTGCTCAATCAAAAATATGTTTTATCTCCGTTAACTGAATTTACAGATCAGAAATAAGTTTCACAGAATGCATCTGTGTAGTTTTTATTTGAAGATATCCTTTTTCCCGATGTAGGCCTCTTAGCGCTTAGCATGTCCAATTGCAGTTTCTACAGAAAGAGTGTTTCAGAACGGCTCAATCAAAAGTAAGGTACAACTCTGTTAGTTGAATGCACAGAACAGAAAGAATTTTCACAGAATGCTACTGTGTAGTTTATATTTGAATATATTCCTTTTTCCACTATTACCCTCTTAGCGCTCCGAATGTCCACTTGCATTTTCTACAGAAAGAGTGTTCAGAACTGCGCAATCAAAAGTATGGTTTAACTCTGTTTGCTTAATGAACATATCAGAAATAAGTTTCACACAATGCTTCTGTGTAGTTTTTATTTGAAGATATTATTTTTCCCAATATAGGCCTCTTAGCGCTCAGAATGTCCAATTGCAGTTTCTACAGAAAGAGTGTTTCAGAAAGGCTCAATCAAAAGTAAGGTTCAACTCTGTTAGTTGAATGCACAGAACAGAAAGAAGTTTAATACAATGCTTCTGTGTAGTTTATATTTGAACATATTCTTTTTTCCACTATTACCCACTTAGAGCTAAGAATGTCCAGTTGCATTTTCTACAGACAGTGTTTCAAAACTGCTCAATCAAAAGTATGGTTTAACTCTGTTAGCTGAATGCTCAGAACAGAAGGAAGTTTCACAGAATGCTTCGGTGTAGTTTATATTTGAATATATTCCTTTTTCCACTACTATTCTCTTAGCGCTCCAAATGTCCAGTTGCATTTTCTACAGAAAGAGTGTTCAGATCTGCTCAATCAAAAGTATGGTTTAACTCTGTTAGCTGAATGCACAGATCAGAAAGAAGTTTCACAGAATGATTCTGTGTAGTTTATATTTGGAGACATTCCTTTTTCCACTATTACCCTCTTAGCGCTCCGAATCTCCACTTGCATTTTCCACAGAAAGAGTGTTTCAGAACGGCTCAATCAAAACTAAGGTTCAACTCTTTTAGTTGAACAAACAGAACAGAAAGAAGTTTCACACAATTCTTCTGTGTAGTTTTTATTTGTAGACATTCTTTTTCCCAATATAGGCCTCTTAACGCTCAGAATGTCCAATTGCAGTTTCTACAGAAAGAGTGTTTCAGAAGGGCTCAATCAAAAGTAAGGTTCAACTCTGTTTGTTGAATGCACAGAACACAAAGAAGTTTCATACAATGCTTCTGTGTAGTTTATATTTGAACATATTCTTTTTTCCACTATTAACCACTTAGCGCTACGTATGTCCAGTTGCATTTTCTACAGACAGAGTGTTTCAAAACTGCTCAATCAAAAGTATGGTTTAAATCTGTTAGCTGAATTCTCAGATCAGAAAGAAGTTTCACAGAATGCTTCTGTGTAGTTTATATTTGAATATATTCCTTTTTCCACTACTACGCTCTTAGCGCTCCAAATGTCCAGTTGCATTTTCTACAGAAAGAGTGTTCAGATCTTCTCAATCAAAAGTGTGGTTTAACTCTGTTGGTGAATGCACAGATCAGAAAGAAGTTTCACCGAATGATTCTGTGTAGTTTATATTTGAAGACATTCCTTTTTCCACTATTACCCATTTAGCGCTCCGAATCTCCACTTGCATTTTCTACAAAAAGAGTGTTTCATAACTGCTCAATCAAAAATATGTTTTATCTCTGTTAACTGAATTTACAGATCAGAAATAAGTTTCACAGAATGCATCTGTGTAGTTTTTATTTGAAGATATTCTTTTTCCCAATGTAGGCCTCTTAGCGCTTAGCATGTCCAAATGCACTTTCTACAGAAAGAGTGTTTCAGAACGGCTCAATCAAAAGTAAGGTTCAACTCTGTTAGTTGAATGCACAGAACAGAAAGAATTTTCACAGAATGCTACTGTGTAGTTTATATTTGAATATATTCCTTTTTCCACTATTACCCTCTTAGCGCTCCGAATGTCCACTTGCATTTTCTACAGAAAGAGTGTTCAGAACTGCGCAATCAAAAGTATGGTTTAACTCTGTTAGCTTAATGAACATATCAGAAATAAGTTTCAAACAATGCTTCTGTGTAGTTTTTATTTGAAGATATTATTTTTCCCAATAGTGGCCTCTTAGCGCTCAGAATTTCCAATTGCAGTTTCTACAGAAAGAGTGTTTCAGAAAGGCTCAATCAAAAGTAAGTTTCAACTCTGATAGTTGAATGCACAGAACAGAAAGAAGTTTCATACAATGCTTCTGTGTAGTTTATATTTGAACATATTCTTTTTTCCACTATTACCCCCTTAGCGCTACGAATGTCCAGTTGCATTTTCTACAGACAGAGTGTTTCAAAACTGCTCAATCAAAAATATGGTTTAATTCTGTTAGCTGAATGCTCAGATCAGAAAGAAGTTTCACAAAATGCTTCTGTGTAGTTTATATTTGAATATATTCCTTTTTCCACTACTACTCTCTTAGCGCTCCAAATGTCCAGTTGCATTTTCTACAGAAAGAGTTTTCAGATCTGCTCAATCAAAAGTATGGTTTAACTCTGTTAGCTGAATGCACAGATCAGACAGAAGTTTCACAGAATGATTCTGTGTAGTTTATATTTGGAGACATTCCGTTTTCCACTATTACCCTCTTAGCGCTCCGAATCTCCACTTGCATTTTCTACAGAAAGAGTGTTTCAGAACGGCTCAATCAAAACTAAGGTTCAACTCTTTTAGTTGAACAAACAGAACAGAAAGTAGTTTCACACAATTCTTCTGTGTAGTTTTTATTTGTAGACATTCTTTTTCCCAATATAGGCCTCTTAGCGCTCAGAATGTCCAATTGCAGTTTCTTCAGAAAGAGTGTTTCAGAACGGCTCAATCAAAAGTAAGGTTCAACTCTGTTAGTTGAATGCACAGAACAGAAAGAAGTTTCATACAATGCTTCTGTGTAGTTTATATTTGAACATATTCTTTTTTGCACTATTACCCACTTAGCGCTACGAATGTCCAGTTGCATTTTCTACAGACAGAGTGTTTCAAAACTGCTCAATCAAAAGTATGGTTTAACTCTGTTAGCTGTATGCTAAGATCAGAAAGAAGTTTCACAGAATGCTTCTGTCTAGTTTATATTTGAATATATTCCTTTTTCCACTACTACGCTCTTAGCGCTCCAAATGTCCAGTTGCATTTTCAACAGAAAGAGTGTTCAGATGTGCTCAATCAAAAGTATGGTTTAACTCTGTTAGCTGAATGCACAGATCAGAAAGAAGTTTCACCGAATGATTCTGTGTAGTTTATATTTGAAGACATTCCTTTTTCCACTATTACCCTCTTAGCGCTCCGAATCTCCACTTGCATTTTCTACAAAAAGAGTGTTTCATAACTGCTCAATCAAAAATATGTTTTATCTCTGTTAACTGAATTTACAGATCAGAAATAAGTTTCACAGAATTCATCTGTGTAGTTTTTATTTGAAGATATTCTTTTTCCCAATGTAGGCCTCTTAGCACTTAGCATGTCCAATTGCAGTTTCTACAGAAAGAGTGTTTCAGAACGGCTCAATCAAAAGTAAGGTTCAACTCTGTTAGTTGAATGCACAGAACAGAAAGAATTTTCACAGAATGCTACTGTGTAGTTTCTATTTGAATATATTCCTTTTTCCACTATTACCCTCTTAGCGCTCCGAATGTCCACTTGCATTTTCTACAGAAAGAGTGTTCAGAACTGCGCAATCAAAAGTATGGTTTAACTCTGTTAGCTTAATGAACATATCAGAAATAAGTTTCACACAATGCTTCTGTGTAGTTTATATTTGAAGATATTATTTTTCCCAATATAGGCCTCTTAGCGCTCAGAATGTCCAATTGCAGTTTCTACAGAAAGAGTGTTTGAGAAAGGCTCAATCAAATGTAAGGTTCAACTCTGTTAGTTGAATGCACAGAACAGAAAGAAGTTTCATACAATGCTTCTGTGTAGTTTATATTTGAACATATTCTTTTTTCCACTATTACCCACTTAGCGCTACGAATGTCCAGTTGCATTTTCTACAGACAGAGTGTTTCAAAACTGCTTAATCAAAAGTATGGTTTAACTCTGTTAGCTGAATGCTCAGATCAGAAAGAAATTTCACAGAATGCTTCTGTGTAGTTTATATTTGAATATATTCCTTTTTCCACTACTACTCTCTTAGCGCTCCAAATGTCCAGTTGCATTTTCTACAGAAAGAGTGTTCAGATCTGCTCAATCAAAAGTATGGTTTAACTCTGTTAGCTGAATGCACAGATCAGAAAGAAGTTTCACAGAATGATTCTGTGTAGTTTATATTTGGAGACATTCCTTTTTCCACTATTACCCTCTTAGCGCTCCGAATCTCCACTTGCATTTTCTACAGAAAGAGTGTTTCAGAACGGCTCAATCAAAACTAAGGTTCAACTCTTTTAGTTGAACAAACAGAACAGAAAGAAGTTTCACACAATTCTTCTGTGTAGTTTTTATTTGTAGACATTCTTTTTCCCAATATAGGCCTCTTAGCGCTCAGAATGTCCAATTGCAATTTCTACAGAAAGAGTGTTTCAGAACGGCTCAATCAAAAGTAAGGTTCAACTCTGTTAGTTGAATGCACAGAACAGAAAGAAGTTTCATACAATGCTTCTGTGTAGTTTATATTTGAACATATTCTTTTTTCCACTATTACCCACTTAGCGCTACGAATGTCCAGTTGCATTTTCTACAGACAGAGTGTTTCAAAACTGCTCAATCAAAAGTATGGTTTAACTCTGTTAGCTGAATGCTCAGATCAGAAAGAAGTTTCACAGAATGCTTCTGTGTAGTTTATATTTGAATATATTCCTTTTTCCACTATTACTCTCTTAGCGCTCCAAATGTCCAGTTGCATTTTCTACAGAAAGAGTGTTCAGATCTGCTCAATCAAAAGTATGGTTTAATGCTGTTAGCTGAATGCACAGATCACAAAGAAGTTTCACAGAATGATTCTGTGTAGTTTATATTTGGAGACATTCCTTTTTCCACTATTACCCTCTTAGCGCTCCGAATCTCCACTTGAATTTTCTACAGAAAGAGTGTTTCAGAACGGCTCAATCAAAACTAAGGTTCAACTCTTTTAGTTGAACAAACGGAACAGAAAGAAGTTTCACACAATTCTTCTGTGTAGTTTTTATTTGTAGGCATTCTTTTTCCCAATATAGGCCTCTTAGCGCTCAGAATGTCCAATTGCAGTTTCTACAGAAAGAGTGTTTCAGAACGGCTCAATCAAAAGTAAGGTTCAACTCTGTTAGTTGAATGCACAGAACAGAAAGAAGTTTCATACAATGCTTCTGTGTAGTTTATATTTGAACATATTCTTTTTTCCACTATTACCCACTTAGCGCTACGAATGTCCAGTTGCATTTTCTACAGACAGAGTGTTTCAAAACTGCTCAATCAAAAGTATGGTTTAACTCTGTTAGCTGAATGCTCAGATCAGAAAGAAGTTTCACAGAATGCTTCTGTGTAGTTTATATTTGAATATAGTCCTTTTTCCACTATTACTCTCTTAGCGCTCCAAATGTCCAGTTGCATTTTCTACAGAAAGAGTGTTCAGATCTGCTCAATCAAAAGTATGGTTTAACGCTGTTTGCTGAATGCACAGATCAGAAAGAAGTTTCACAGAATGATTCTGTGTAGTTTATATTTGGAGACATTCCTTTTTCCACTATTACCCTCTTAGCGCTCCGAATCTCCACTTGAATTTTCTACAGAAAGAGTGTTTCAGAACGGCTCAATCAAAACTAAGGTTCTACTCTTTTAGTTGAACAAACAGAACAGAAAGAAGTTTCACACAATTATTCTGTGTAGTTTTTATTTGTAGACATTCATTTTCCCAATATAGGCCTCTTAGCGCTCAGAATGTCCAATTGCAGTTTCTACAGAAAGAGTGTTTCAGAACGGCTCAATCAAAAGTAAGGTTCAACTCTGTTACTTGAATGCACAGAACAGAAAGAAGTTTCATACAATGCTTCTGTGTAGTTTATATTTGAACATATTCTTTTTTCCACTATTACCCACTTAGCGCTACGAATGTCCAGTTGCATTTTCTACAGACAGAGTGTTTCAAAACTGCTCAATCAAAAGTATGGTTTAACTCTGTTAGCTGTTTGCTCAGATCAGAAAGAAGTTTCACAGAATGCTTCTGTGTAGTTTATATTTGAATATATTCCTTTTTCCACTACTACGCTCTTAGCGCTCCAAATGTCCAGTTGCATTTTCAACAGAAAGAGTGTTCAGATCTGCTCAATCAAAAGTATGGTTTAACTCTTTTAGCTGAATGCACAGATCAGAAAGAAGTTTCACCGAATGATTCTGTGTAGTTTATATTTGAAGACATTCCTTTTTCCACTATTACCCTCTTAGCGCTCCGAATCTCCACTTGCATTTTCTACAAAAAGAGTGTTTCATAACTGCTCAATCAAAAATATGTTTTATCTCTGTTAACGGAATTTACAAATCAGAAATAAGTTTCACAGAATGCATCTGTGTAGTTTTTATTTGAAGATATTCTTTTTCCCAATGTAGGCCTCTTAGCGCTTAGCATGTCCAATTGCAGTTTCTACAGAAAGAGTGTTTCAGAACGGCTCAATCAAAAGTAAGGTTCAACTCTGTTAGTTGAATGCACAGAACAGAAAGAATTTTCACAGAATGCTTCTGTGTAGTTTATATTTGAATATATTCCTTTTTCCACTATTACCCTCTTAGCGCTCCGAATGTCCACTTGCATTTTCTACAGAAAGAGTGTTCAGAACTGCGCAATCAAAAGTATGGTTTAACTCTGTTAGCTTAATGAACATATCAGAAATAAGTTTCACACAATGCTTCTGTGTAGTTTTTATTTGAAGATATTATTTTTCCCAATATAGGCCTCTTAGCGCTCAGAATGTCCAATTGCACTTTCTACAGAAAGAGTGTTTCAGAACGGCTCAATCAAAAGTAAGGTTCAACTCTGTTAGTTGAATGCACAGAACAGAAAGAAGTTTCATACAATGCTTCTGTGTAGTTTATATTTGAACATATTCTTTTTTCCACTATTACCCACTTAGCGCTACGAATGTCCAGTTGCATTTTCTACAGACAGAGTGTTTCAAAACTGCTCAATCAAAAGTATGGTTTAACTCTGTTAGCTGAATGCTCAGATCAGAAAGAAGTTTCACAGAATGCTTCTGTGTAGTTTATATTTGAATATATTCCTTTTTCCACTATTACTCTCTTAGCGCTCCAAATGTCCAGTTGCATTTTCTACAGAAAGAGTGTTCAGATCTGCTCAATCAAAAGTATGGTTTAACGCTGTTAGCTGAATGCACAGATCAGAAAGAAGTTTCACAGAATGATTCTGTGTAGTTTATATTTGGAGACATTCCTTTTTCCACTATTACCCTCTTAGCGCTCCGAATCTCCACTTGAATTTTCTACAGAAAGAGCGTTTCAGAACGGCTCAATCAAAACTAAGGTTCAACTCTTTTAGTTGAACAAACGGAACAGAAAGAAGTTTCACACAATTCTTCTGTGTAGTTTTTATTTGTAGGCATTCTTTTTCCCAATATAGGCCTCTTAGCGCTCAGAATGTCCAATTGCAGTTTCTACAGAAAGAGTGTTTCAGAAAGGCTCAATCAAAAGTAAGGTTCAACTCTGTTAGTTGAATGCACAGAACAGAAAGAAGTTTCATACAATGCTTCTGTGTAGTTTATATTTGAACATATTCTTTTTTCCACTATTACCCACTTAGCGCTACGAATGTCCAGTTGCATTTTCTACAGACAGAGTGTTTCAAAACTGCTCAATCAAAAGTATGGTTTAACTCTGTTAGCTGAATGCTCAGATCAGAAAGAAGTTTCACAGAATGCTTCTGTGTAGTTTATATTTGAATATAGTCCTTTTTCCACTATTACTCTCTTAGCGCTCCAAATGTCCAGTTGCATTTTCTACAGAAAGAGTGTTCAGATCTGCTCAATCAAAAGTATGGTTTAACGCTGTTAGCTGAATGCACAGATCAGAAAGAAGTTTCACAGAATGATTCTGTGTAGTTTATATTTGGAGACATTCCTTTTTCCACTATTACCCTCTTAGCGCTCCGAATCTCCACTTGAATTTTCTACAGAAAGAGTGTTTCAGAACGGCTCAATCAAAACTAAGGTTCTACTCTTTTAGTTGAACAAACAGAACAGAAAGAAGTTTCACACAATTATTCTGTGTAGTTTTTATTTGTAGACATTCATTTTCCCAATATAGGCCTCTTAGCGCTCAGAATGTCCAATTGCAGTTTCTACAGAAAGAGTGTTTCAGAACGGCTCAATCAAAAGTAAGGTTCAACTCTGTTACTTGAATGCACAGAACAGAAAGAAGTTTCATACAATGCTTCTGTGTAGTTTATATTTGAACATATTCTTTTTTCCACTATTACCCACTTAGCGCTACGAATGTCCAGTTGCATTTTCTACAGACAGAGTGTTTCAAAACTGCTCAATCAAAAGTATGGTTTAACTCTGTTAGCTGTATGCTCAGATCAGAAAGAAGTTTCACAGAATGCTTCTGTGTAGTTTATATTTGAATATATTCCTTTTTCCACTACTACGCTCTTAGCGCTCCAAATGTCCAGTTGCATTTTCAACAGAAAGAGTGTTCAGATCTGCTCAATCAAAAGTATGGTTTAACTCTTTTAGCTGAATGCACGGATCAGAAAGAAGTTTCACCGAATGATTCTGTGTAGTTTATATTTGAAGACATTCCTTTTTCCACTATTACCCTCTTAGCGCTCCGAATCTCCACTTGCATTTTCTACAAAAAGAGTGTTTCATAACTGCTCAATCAAAAATATGTTTTATCTCTGTTAACGGAATTTACAAATCAGAAATAAGTTTCACAGAATGCATCTGTGTAGTTTTTATTTGAAGATATTCTTTTTCCCAATGTAGGCCTCTTAGCGCTTAGCATGTCCAATTGCAGTTTCTACAGAAAGAGT
The DNA here is from genome assembly GCF_028878055.3 of Symphalangus syndactylus. Taxonomy (NCBI): domain Eukaryota; kingdom Metazoa; phylum Chordata; class Mammalia; order Primates; family Hylobatidae; genus Symphalangus; species Symphalangus syndactylus. Next base: position 3,216,707 of record NC_072427.2, read on the forward strand.
GTTTCAGAACGGCTCAATCAAAAGTAAGGTTCAACTCTGTTAGTTGAATGCACAGAACAGAAAGAATTTTCACAGAATGCTTCTGTGTAGTTTATATTTGAATATATTCCTTTTTCCACTATTACCCTCTTAGCGCTCCGAATGTCCACTTGCATTTTCTACAGAAAGAGTGTTCAGAACTGCGCAATCAAAAGTATGGTTTAACTCTGTTAGCTTAATGAACATATCAGAAATAAGTTTCACACAATGCTTCTGTGTAGTTTTTATTTGAAGATATTATTTTTCCCAATATAGGCCTCTTAGCGCTCAGAATGTCCAATTGCAGTTTCTACAGAAAGAGTGTTTGAGAAAGGCTCAATCAAATGTAAGGTTCAACTCTGTTAGTTGAATGCACAGAACAGAAAGAAGTTTCATACAATGCTTCTGTGTAGTTTATATTTGAACATATTCTTTTTTCCACTATTACCCCCTTAGCGCTACGAATGTCCAGTTGCATTTTCTACAGACAGAGTGTTTCAAAACTGCTCAATCAAAAGTATGGTTTAACTCTGTTAGCTGAATGCTCAGATCAGAAAGAAGTTTCACAGAATGCTTCTGTGTAGTTTATTTTTGAATATATTCCTTTTTCCACTACTACTCTCTTAGCGCTCCAAATGTCCAGTTGCATTTTCTACAGAAAGAGTGTTCAGATCTGCTCAATCAAAAGTATGGTTTAACTCTGTTAGCTGAATGCACAGATCAGAAAGAAGTTTCACAGAATGATTCTGTGTAGTTTATATTTGGAGACAATCCTTTTTCCACTATTACCCTCTTAGCGCTCCGAATCTCCACTTGCATTTTCTATAGAAAGAGTGTTTCAGAACGGCTCAATCAAAACTAAGCTTCAACTCTTTTAGTTGAACAAACAGAACAGAAAGAAGTTTCACACAATTCTTCTGTGTAGTTTTTATTTGTAGACATTCTTTTTCCCAATATAGGCCTCTTAGCGCTCAGAATGTCCAATTGCAATTTCTACAGAAAGAGTGTTTCAGAACGGCTCAATCAAAAGTAAGGTTCAACTCTGTTAGTTGAATGCACAGAACAGAAAGAAGTTTCATACAATGCTTCTGTGTAGTTTATATTTGAACATATTCTTTTTTCCACTCTTACCCACTTAGCGCTACGAATGTCCAGTTGCATTTTCTACAGACAGAGTGTTTCAAAACTGCTCAATCAAAAGTATGGTTTAACTCTGATAGCTGAATGCTCAGATCAGAAAGAAGTTTCACAGAATGCTTCTGTGTAGTTCGTATTTGAATATATTCCTTTTTCCACTACTACTCTCTTAGCGCTCCAAATGTCCAGTTGCATTTTCTACAGAAAGAGTGTTCAGATCTGCTTAATCAAAAGTATGGTTTAACTCTGTTAGCTGAATGCACAGATCAGAAAGAAGTTTCACAGAATGATTCTGTGTAGTTTATATTTGGAGACATTCCTTTTTCCACTATTACCCTCTTAGCGCTCCGAATCTCCACTTGCATTTTCTACAGAAAGAGTGTTTCAGAAAGGCTCAATCAAAACTAAAGTTCAACTCTTTTAGTTGAACAAACAGAACAGAAAGAAGTTTCACACAATTCTTCTGTGTAGTTTTTATTTGTAGACATTCTTTTTCCCAATATAGGCCTCTTAGCGCTCAGAATGTCCAATTGCAGTTTCTACAGAAAGAGTGTTTCAGAACGGCTCAATCAAATTAAGGTTCAACTCTGTTAGTTGAATGCACAGAACAGAAAGAAGTTTCATACAATGCTTATGTGTAGTTCATATTTGAACATATACTTTTTTCCACTATTACCCACTTAGCGCTACGAATGTCCAGTTGCATTTTCTACAGACAGAGTGTTTCAAAACTGCTCAATCAAAAGTATGGTTTAACTCTGTTAGCTGAATGCTCAGATCAGAAAGAAGTTTCACAGAATGCTTCTGTGAAATTTATATTTGAATATATTCCTTTTTCCACTACTACGCTCTTAGCGCTCCAAATGTCCAGTTGCATTTTCAACAGAAAGAGTGTTCAGAACTGCTCAATCAAAAGTATGGTTTAACTCTGTTAGCTGAATGCACAGATCAGAAAGAAGTTTCACCGAATGATTCTGTGTAGTTTATATTTGAAGACATTCCTTTTTCCACTATTACCCTCTTAGCGCTCCGAATCTCCACTTGCATTTTCTACAAAAAGAGTGTTTCGTAACTGCTCAATCAAAAATATGTTTTATCTCTGTTAACTGAATTTACAGATCAGAAATAACTTTCACAGAATGCATCTGTTTAGTTTTTATTTGAAGATATTCTTTTTCCCAATGTAGGCCTCTTAGCGCTTAGCATGTCCAATTGCAGTTTCTACAGAAAGAGTGTTTCAGAACGGCTCAATCAAAAGTAAGGTACAACTCTGTTAGTTGAATGCGCAGAACAGAAAGAATTTTCACAGAATGCTACTGTGTAGTTCATATTTGAATATATTCCTTTTTCCACTATTACCCTCTTAGCGCTCCGAATGTCCACTTGCATTTTCTACAGAAAGATTGTTCAGAACTGCGCAATCAAAAGTATGGTTTAACACTGTTAGCTTAATGAACATATCAGAAATAAGTTTCACACAATGCTTCTGTGTAGTTTTTATTTGAAGACATTATTTTTCCCAATAGAGGCCTCTTAGCGCTCAGAATGTCCAATTGCAGTTTCTACAGAAAGAGTGTTTCAGAAAGGCTCAATCAAAAGTAAGGTTCAACTCTGTTAGTTGAATGCACAGAACAGAAAGAAGTTTCATACAATGCTTCTGTGTAGTTTATATTTGAACATATTCTTTTTTCCACTATTACCCACTTAGCGCTACGAATGTCCAGTTGCATTTTCTACAGACAGAGTGTTTCAAAACTGCTCAATCAAAAGTATGGTTTAACTCTGTTAGCTGAATGCTCAGATCAGAAAGAAGTTTCACAGAATGCTTCTGTGTAGTTTGTATTTGAATATATTCCTTTTTCCACTACTACTCTCTTAGCGCTCCAAATGTCCAGTTGCATTTTCTACAGAAAGAGTGTTCAGATCTGCTCAATCAAAAGTATGGTTTAACTCTGTTAGCTGAATGCACAGACCAGAAAGAAGTTTCACAGAATGATTCTGTGTAGTTTATATTTGGAGACATTCCTTTTTCCTCTATTACCCTCTTAGCGCTCCGAATCTCCACTTGCATTTTCTACAGAAAGAGTGTTTCAGAACGGCTCAAACAAAACTAAGGTTCAACTCTTTTAGTTGAACAAACAGAACAGAAAGAAGTTTCACACAATTCTTCTGTGTAGTTTTTATTTGTAGACATTCTTTTTCCCAATATAGGCCTCTTAGCGCTCAGAATGTCCAATTGCAGTTTCTACAGAAAGAGTGTTTCAGAACGGCTCAATCAAAAGTAAGGTTCAACTCTGTTAGTTGAATGCACAGAACAGAAAGAAGTTTCATACAATGCTTCTGTGTAGTTTATATTTGAACATATTCTTTTTTCCACTATTACCCACTTAGTGCTACGAATGTCCAGTTGCATTTTCTACAGACAGAGTGTTTCAAAACTGCTCAATCAAAATTATGGTTTAACTCTGTTAGCTGAATGCTCAGATCAGAAAGAAGTTTCACAGAATGCTTCTGTGTAGTTTATATTTGAATATATTCCTTTTTCCACTTCTACCCTCTTAGCGCTCCGAATCTCCACTTGCATTTTCTACAGAAAGAGTGTTTCAGAACGGCTCAATCAAAACTAAGGTTCAACTCTTTTAGTTGAACAAACAGAACAGAAAGAAGTTTCACACAATTCTTCTGTGTAGTTTTTATTTGTAGACATTCTTTTTCCCAATATAGGCCTCTTAGCGCTCAGAATGTCCAATTGCAGTTTCTACAGAAAGAGTGTTTCAGAACGGCTCAATCAAAAGTAAGGTTCAACTCTGTTAGTTGAATGCACAGAACAGAAAGAAGTTTCATACAATGCTTCTGTGTAGTTTATATTTGAACATATTCTTTTTTCCACTATTACCCACTTAGTGCTACGAATGTCCAGTTGCATTTTCTACAGACAGAGTGTTTCAAAACTGCTCAATCAAAAGTATGGTTTAACTCTGTTAGCTGAATGCTCAGATCAGAAAGAAGTTTCACAGAATGCTTCTGTGTAGTTTATATTTGAATATATTCCTTTTTCCACTACTACGCTCTTAGCGCTCCAAATGTCCAGTTGCATTTTCTACAGAAAGAGTGTTCAGATCTGCTCAATCAAAAGTATGGTTTAACTCTGTTAGCTGAATGCACAGATCAGGAATAAGTTTCACCGAATGATTCTGTGTAGTTTATATTTGAAGACATTCATTTTTCCACTGTTACCCTCTTAGCGCTCCGAATCTCCACTTGCATTTTCTACAAAAAGAGTGTTTCATAACTGCTCAATCAAAAATATGTTTTATATCTGTTAACTGAATTTACAGATCAGAAATAAGTTTCACAGAATGCATCTGTGTAGTTTTTATTTGAAGATATTCTTTTTCCCAATGTAGGCCTCTTAGCGCTTAGCATGTCCAATTGCAGTTACTACAGAAAGAGTGTTTCAGAACGGCTCAATCAAAAGTAAGGTTCAACTCTGTTAGTTGAATGCACAGAACAGAAAGAATTTTCACAGAATGCTACTGTGTAGTTTATATTTGAATATATTCCTTTTTCCACTATTACCCTCTTAGCGCTCCGAATGTCCACTTGCATTTTCTACAGAAAGAGTGTTCAGAACTGCGCAATCAAAAGTATGGTTAACTCTGTTAGCTTAATGAACATATCAGAAATAAGTTTCACACAATGCTTCTGTGTAGTTTTTATTTCAAGATATTATTTTTCCCAATAGAGGCCTCTTAGCGCTCAGAATGTCCAATTGCAGTTTCTACAGAAAGAGTGTTTCAGAAAGGCTCAATCAAAAGTAAGGTTCAACTCTGTTAGTTGAATGCACAGAACAGAAAGAAGTTTCATACAATGCTTCTGTGTAGTTTATATTTGAACATATTCTTTTTTCCACTATTACCCACTTAGCGCTACGAATGTCCAGTTGCATTTTCTACAGACAGAGTGTTTCAAAACTGCTCAATCAAAAGTATGGTTTAACTCTGTTAGCTGAATGCTCAGATCAGAAAGAAGTTTCACAGAATGCTTCTGTGTAGTTTATTTTTGAATATATTCCTTTTTCCACTACTACTCTCTTAGCGCTCCAAATGTCCAGTTGCATTTTCTACAGAAAGAGTGTTCAGATCTGCTCAATCAAAAGTATGGTTTAACTCTGTTAGCTGAATGCACAGATCAGAAATAAGTTTCACAGAATGATTCTGTGTAGTTTATATTTGGAGACAATCCTTTTTCCACTATTACCCTCTTAGCGCTCCGAATCTCCACTTGCATTTTCTACAGAAAGAGTGTTTCAGAACGGCTCAATCAAAACTAAGCTTCAACTCTTTTAGTTGAACAAACAGAACAGAAAGAAGTTTCACATAATTCTTCTGTGTAGTTTTTATTTGTAGACATTCTTTTTCCCAATATAGGCCTCTTAGCGTTCAGAATGTCCAATTGCAATTTCTACAGAAAGAGTGTTTCAGAACGGCTCAATCAAAAGTAAGGTTCAACTCTGTTAGTTGAATGCACAGAACAGAAAGAAGTTTCATACAATGCTTCTGTGTAGTTTATATTTGAACATATTCTTTTTTCCACTATTACCCACTTAGCGCTACGAATGTCCAGTTGCATTTTCTACAGACAGAGTGTTTCAAAACTGCTCAATCAAAAGTATGGTTTAACTCTGTTAGCTGAATGCTCAGATCAGAAAGAAGTTTCACAGAATGCTTCTGTGTTGTTCGTATTTGAATATATTCCTTTTTCCACTACTACTCTCTTAGCGCTCCAAATGTCCAGTTGCATTTTCTACAGAAAGAGTGTTCAGATCTGCTTAATCAAAAGTATGGTTTAACTCTGTTAGCTGAATGCACAGATCAGAAAGAAGTTTCACAGAATGATTCTGTGTAGTTTATATTTGGAGACATTCCTTTTTCCACTATTACCCTCTTAGCGCTCCGAATCTCCACTTGCATTTTCTACAGAAAGAGTGTTTCAGAAAGGCTCAATCAAAACTAAAATTCAACTCTTTTAGTTGAACAAACAGAACAGAAAGAAGTTTCACACAATTCTTCTGTGTAGTTTTTATTTGTAGACATTCTTTTTCCCAATATAGGCCTCTTAGCGCTCAGAATGTCCAATTGCAGTTTCTACAGAAAGAGTGTTTCAGAACGGCTCAATCAAATTAAGGTTCAACTCTGTTAGTTGAATGCACAGAACAGAAAGAAGTTTCATACAATGCTTATGTGTAGTTCATATTTGAACATATACTTTTTTCCACTATTACCCACTTAGCGCTACGAATGTCCAGTTGCATTTTCTACAGACAGAGTGTTTCAAAACTGCTCAATCAAAAGTATGGTTTAACTCTGTTAGCTGAATGCTCAGATCAGAAAGTAGTTTCACAGAATGCTTCTGTGAAATTTATATTTGAATATATTCCTTTTTCCACTACTACGCTCTTAGCGCTCCAAATGTCCAGTTGCATTTTCAACAGAAAGAGTGTTCAGATCTGCTCAATCAAAAGTATGGTTTAACTCTGTTAGCTGAATGCACAGATCAGAAAGAAGTTTCACCGAATGATTCTGTGTAGTTTATATTTGAAGACATTCCTTTTTCCACTATTACCCTCTTAGCGCTCCGAATCTCCACTTGCATTTTCTACAAAAAGAGTGTTTCGTAACTGCTCAATCAAAAATATGTTTTATCTCTGTTAACTGAATTTACAGATCAGAAATAAGTTTCACAGAATGCATCTGTGTAGTTTTTATTTGAAGATATTCTTTTTCCCAATGTAGGCCTCTTAGCGCTTAGCATGTCCAATTGCAGTTTCTACAGAAAGAGTGTTTCAGAACGGCTCAATCAAAAGTAAGGTACAACTCTGTTAGTTGAATGCGCAGAACAGAAAGAATTTTCACAGAATGCTACTGTGTAGTTCATATTTGAATATATTCCTTTTTCCACTATTACCCTCTTAGCGCTCCGCATGTCCACTTGCATTTTCTAAAGAAAGATTGTTCAGAACTGCGCAATCAAAAGTATGGTTTAACACTGTTAGCTTAATGAACATATCAGAAATAAGTTTCACACAATGCTTCTGTGTAGTTTTTATTTGAAGACATTATTTTTCCCAATAGAGGCCTCTTAGCGCTCAGAATGTCCAATTGCAGTTTCTACAGAAAGAGTGTTTCAGAAAGGCTCAATCAAAAGTAAGGTTCAACTCTGTTAGTTGAATGCACAGAACAGAAAGAAGTTTCATACAATGTTTCTGTGTAGTTTATATTTGAACATATTCTTTTTTCCACTATTACCCACTTAGCGCTACGAATGTCCAGTTGCATTTTCTACAGACAGAGTGTTTCAAAACTGCTCAATCAAAAGTATGGTTTAACTCTGTTAGCTGAATGCTCAGATCAGAAAGAAGTTTCACAGAATGCTTCTGTGTAGTTTGTATTTGAATATATTCCTTTTTCCACTACTACTCTCTTAGCGCTCCAAATGTCCAGTTGCATTTTCTACAGAAAGAGTGTTCAGATCTGCTCAATCAAAAGTATGGTTTAACTCTGTTAGCTGAATGCACAGACCAGAAAGAAGTTTCACACAATGATTCTGTGTAGTTTATATTTGGAGACATTCCTTTTTCCACTATTACCCTCTTAGCGCTCCGAATCTCCACTTGCATTTTCTACAGAAAGAGTGTTTCAGAACGGCTCAATCAAAACTAAGGTTCAACTCTTTTAGTTGAACAAACAGAACAGAAAGAAGTTTCACACAATTCTTCTGTGTAGTTTTTATTTGTAGACATTCTTTTTCCCAATATAGGCCTCTTAGCGCTCAGAATGTCCAATTGCAGTTTCTACAGAAATAGTGTTTCAGAACGGCTCAATCAAAAGTAAGGTTCAACTCTGTTAGTTGAATGCACAGAACAGAAAGAAGTTTCATACAATGCTTCTGTGTAGTTTATATTTGAACATATTCTTTTTTCCACTATTACCCACTTAGTGCTACGAATGTCCAGTTGCATTTTCTACAGAGTGTTTCAAAACTGCTCAATCAAATGTATGGTTTAACTCTGTTAGCTGAATGCTCAGATCAGAAAGAAGTTTCACAGAATGCTTCTGTGTAGTTTATATTTGAATATATTCCTTTTTCCACTTCTACCCTCTTAGCGCTCCGAATCTCCACTTGCATTTTGTACAGAAAGAGTGTTTCAGAACGGCTCAATGAAAACTAAGTTTCAACTCTTTTAGTTGAACAAACAGAACAGAAAGAAGTTTCACACAATTCTTCTGTGTAGTTTTTATTTGTATACATTCTTTTTCCCAATATAGGCCTCTTAGCGCTCAGAATGTCCAATTGCAGTTTCTACAGAAAGAGTGTTTCAGAACGGCTCAATCAAAAGTAAGGTTCAACTCTGTTAGTTGAATGCGCAGAACAGAAAGAATTTTCACAGAATGCTACTGTGTAGTTCATATTTGAATATATTCCTTTTTCCACTATTACCCTCTTAGTGCTCCGAATGTCCACTTGCATTTTCTACAGAAAGAGTGTTCAGAACTGCGCAATCAAAAGTATGGTTTAACACTGTTAGCTTAATGAACATATCAGAAATAAGTTTCACACAATGCTTCTGTGTAGTTTTTATTTGAAGATATTATTTTTCCCAATAGAGGCCTCTTAGCGCTCAGAATGTCCAATTGCAGTTTCTACAGAAAGAGTGTTTCAGAAAGGCTCAATCAAAAGTAAGGTTCAACTCTGTTAGTTGAATGCACAGAACAGAAAGAAGTTTCATACAATGCTTCTGTGTAGTTTATATTTGAACATATTCTTTTTTCCACTATTACCCACTTAGCGCTACGAATGTCCAGTTGCATTATCTACAGACAGAGTGTTTCAAAACTGCTCAATCAAAAGTATGGTTTAACTCTGTTAGCTGAATGCTCAGATCAGAAATAAGTTTCACAGAATGCTTCTGTGTAGTTTATATTTGAATATATTCCTTTTTCCACTACTACTCTCTTAGCGCTCCAAATGTCCAGTTGCATTTTCTACAGAAAGAGTGTTCAGATCTGCTCAATCAAAAGTATGGTTTAACTCTGTTAGCTGAATGCACAGACCAGAAAGAAGTTTCACAGAATGATTCTGTGTAGTTTATATTTGGAGACATTCCTTTTTCCACTATTACCCTCTTAGCGCTCCGAATCTCCACTTGCATTTTCTACAGAAAGATTGTTTCAGAACGGCTCAAACAAAACTAAGGTTCAACTCTTTTAGTTGAACAAACAGAACAGAAAGAAGTTTCACACAATTCTTCTGTGTAGTTTTTATTTGTAGACATTCTTTTTCCCAATATAGGCCTCTTAGCGCTCAGAATGTCCAATTGCAGTTTCTACAGAAAGAGTGTTTCAGAACGGCTCAATCAAAAGTAAGGTTCAACTCTGTTAGTTGAATGCACAGAACAGAAAGAAGTTTCATACAATGCTTCTGTGTAGTTTATATTTGAACATATTCTTTTTTCCACTATTACCCACTTAGTGCTACGAATGTCCAGTTGCATTTTCTACAGACAGAGTGTTTCAAAACTGCTCAATCAAAAGTATGGTTTAACACTGTTAGCTGAATGCTCAGATCAGAAAGAAGTTTCACAGAATGCTTCTGTGTAGTTTATATTTGAATATATTCCTTTTTCCACTTCTACCCTCTTAGCGCTCCGAATCTCCACTTGCATTTTCTACAGAAAGAGTGTTTCAGAACGGCTCAATCAAAACTAAGGTTCAACTCTTTTAGTTGAACAAACAGAACAGAAAGAAGTTTCACACAATTCTTCTGTGTAGTTTTTATTTGTAGACATTCTTTTTCCCAATATAGGCCTCTTAGCGCTCAGAATGTCCAATTGCAGTTTCTACAGAAAGAGTGTTTCAGAACGGCTCAATCAAAAGTAAGGTTCAACTCTGTTAGTTGAATGCACAGAACAGAAAGAAGTTTCATACAATGCTTCTGTGTAGTTTATATTTGAACATATTCTTTTTTCCACTATTACCCACTTAGCGCTACGAATGTCCAGTTGCATTTTCTACAGACAGAGTGTTTCAAAACTGCTCAATCAAAAGTATGGTTTAACTCTGTTAGCTGAATGCTCAGATCAGAAAGAAGTTTCACAGAATGCTTCTGTGTAGTTTATATTTGAATATATTCCTTTTTCCACTACTACGCTCTTAGCGCTCCAAATGTCCAGTTGCATTTTCTAGAGAAAGAGTGTTCAGATCTGCTCAATCAAAAGTATGGTTTAACTCTGTTAGCTGAATGCACAGATCAGGAATAAGTTTCACCGAATGATTCTGTGTAGTTTATATTTGAAGACATTCATTTTTCCACTGTTACCCTCTTAGCGCTCCGAATCTCCACTTGCATTTTCTACAAAAAGAGTGTTTCATAACTGCTCAATCAAAAATATGTTTTATATCTGTTAACTGAATTTACAGATCAGAAATAAGTTTCACAGAATGCATCTGTGTAGTTTTTATTTGAAGATATTCTTTTTCCCAATGTAGGCCTCTTAGCGCTTAGCATGTCCAATTGCAGTTACTACAGAAAGAGTGTTTCAGAACGGCTCAATCAAAAGTAAGGTTCAACTCTGTTAGTTGAATGCACAGAACAGAAAGAATTTTCACAGAATGCTACTGTGTAGTTTATATTTGAATATATTCCTTTTTCCACTATTACCCTCTTAGCGCTCCGAATGTCCACTTGCATTTTCTACAGAAAGAGTGTTCAGAACTGCGCAATCAAAAGTATGGTTTAACTCTGTTAGCTTAATGAACATATCAGAAATAAGTTTCACACAATGCTTCTGTGTAGTTTTTATTTCAAGATATTATTTTTCCCAATAGAGGCCTCTTAGCGCTCAGAATGTCCAATTGCAGTTTCTACAGAAAGAGTGTTTCAGAAAGGCTCAATCAAAAGTAAGGTTCAACTCTGTTAGTTGAATGCACAGAACAGAAAGAAGTTTCATACAATGCTTCTTTGTAGTTTATATTTGAACATATTCTTTTTTCCACTATTACCCACTTAGCGCTACGAATGTCCAGTTGCATTTTCTACAGACAGAGTGTTTCAAAACTGCTCAATCAAAAGTATGGTTTAACTCTGTTAGCTGAATGCTCAGATCAGAAAGTAGTTTCACAGAATGCTTCTGTGAAATTTATATTTGAATATATTCCTTTTTCCACTACTACGCTCTTAGCGCTCCAAATGTCCAGTTGCATTTTCAACAGAAAGAGTGTTCAGATCTGCTCAATCAAAAGTATGGTTTAACTCTGTTAGCTGAATGCACAGATCAGAAAGAAGTTTCACCGAATGATTCTGTGTAGTTTATATTTGAAGACATTCCTTTTTCCACTATTACCCTCTTAGCGCTCCGAATCTCCACTTGCATTTTCTACAAAAAGAGTGTTTCGTAACTGCTCAATCAAAAATATGTTTTATCTCTGTTAACTGAATTTACAGATCAGAAATAAGTTTCACAGAATGCATCTGTGTAGTTTTTATTTGAAGATATTCTTTTTCCCAATGTAGGCCTCTTAGCGCTTAGCATGTCCAATTGCAGTTTCTACAGAAAGAGTGTTTCAGAACGGCTCAATCAAAAGTAAGGTACAACTCTGTTAGTTGAATGCGCAGAACAGAAAGAATTTTCACAGAATGCTACTGTGTAGTTCATATTTGAATATATTCCTTTTTCCACTATTACCCTCTTAGCGCTCCGCATGTCCACTTGCATTTTCTAAAGAAAGATTGTTCAGAACTGCGCAATCAAAAGTATGGTTTAACACTGTTAGCTTAATGAACATATCAGAAATAAGTTTCACACAATGCTTCTGTGTGGTTTTTATTTGAAGACATTATTTTTCCCAATAGAGGCCTCTTAGCGCTCAGAATGTCCAATTGCAGTTTCTACAGAAAGAGTGTTTCAGAAAGGCTCAATCAAAAGTAAGGTTCAACTCTGTTAGTTGAATGCACAGAACAGAAAGAAGTTTCATACAATGTTTCTGTGTAGTTTATATTTGAACATATTCTTTTTTCCACTATTACCCACTTAGCGCTACGAATGTCCAGTTGCATTTTCTACAGACAGAGTGTTTCAAAACTGCTCAATCAAAAGTATGGTTTAACTCTGTTAGCTGAATGCTCAGATCAGAAAGAAGTTTCACAGAATGCTTCTGTGTAGTTTGTATTTGAATATATTCCTTTTTCCACTACTACTCTCTTAGCGCTCCAAATGTCCAGTTGCATTTTCTACAGAAAGAGTGTTCAGATCTGCTCAATCAAAAGTATGGTTTAACTCTGTTAGCTGAATGCACAGACCAGAAAGAAGTTTCACAGAATGATTCTGTGTAGTTTATATTTGGAGACATTCCTTTTTCCACTATTACCCTCTTAGCGCTCCGAATCTCCACTTGCATTTTCTACAGAAAGAGTGTTTCAGAACGGCTCAATCAAAACTAAGGTTCAACTCTTTTAGTTGAACAAACAGAACAGAAAGAAGTTTCACACAATTCTTCTGTGTAGTTTTTATTTGTAGACATTCTTTTTCCCAATATAGGCCTCTTAGCGCTCAGAATGTCCAATTGCAGTTTCTACAGAAAGAGTGTTTCAGAACGGCTCAATCAAAAGTAAGGTTCAACTCTGTTAGTTGAATGCACAGAACAGAAAGAAGTTTCATACAATGCTTCTGTGTAGTTTATATTTGAACATATTCTTTTTTCCACTATTACCCACTTAGTGCTACGAATGTCCAGTTGCATTTTCTACAGAGTGTTTCAAAACTGCTCAATCAAATGTATGGTTTAACTCTGTTAGCTGAATGCTCAGATCAGAAAGAAGTTTCACAGAATGCTTCTGTGTAGTTTATATTTGAATATATTCCTTTTTCCACTTCTACCCTCTTAGCGCTCCGAATCTCCACTTACATTTTCTACAGAAAGAGTGTTTCAGAACGGCTCAATGAAAACTAAGTTTCAACTCTTTTAGTTGAACAAACAGAACAGAAAGAAGTTTCACACAATTCTTCTGTGTAGTTTTTATTTGTATACATTCTTTTTCCCAATATAGGCCTCTTAGCGCTCAGAATGTCCATTTGCAGTTTCTACAGAAAGAGTGTTTCAGAACGGCTCAATCAAAAGTAAGGTTCAACTCTGTTAGTTGAATGCGCAGAACAGAAAGAATTTTCACAGAATGCTACTGTGTAGTTCATATTTGAATATATTCCTTTTTCCACTATTACCCTCTTAGTGCTCCGAATGTCCACTTGCATTTTCTACAGAAAGAGTGTTCAGAACTGCGCAATCAAAAGTATGGTTTAACACTGTTAGCTTAATGAACATATCAGAAATAAGTTTCACACAATGCTTCTGTGTAGTTTTTATTTGAAGATATTATTTTTCCCAATAGAGGCCTCTTAGCGCTCAGAATGTCCAATTGCAGTTTCTACAGAAAGAGTGTTTCAGAAAGGCTCAATCAAAAGTAAGGTTCAACTCTGTTAGTTGAATGCACAGAACAGAAAGAAGTTTCATACAATGCTTCTGTGTAGTTTATATTTGAACATATTCTTTTTTCCACTATTACCCACTTAGCGCTACGAATGTCCAGTTGCATTTTCTACAGACAGAGTGTTTCAAAACTGCTCAATCAAAAGTATGGTTTAACTCTGTTAGCTGAATGCTCAGATCAGAAAGAAGTTTCACAGAATGCTTCTGTGTAGTTTATATTTGAATATATTCCTTTTTCCACTACTACTCTCTTAGCGCTCCAAATGTCCAGTTGCATTTTCTACAGAAAGAGTGTTCAGATCTGCTCAATCAAAAGTATGGTTTAACTCTGTTAGCTGAATGCACAGACCAGAAAGAAGTTTCACAGAATGATTCTGTGTAGTTTATATTTGGAGACATTCCTTTTTCCACTATTACCCTCTTAGCGCTCCGAATCTCCACTTGCATTTTCTACAGAAAGATTGTTTCAGAACGGCTCAAACAAAACTAAGGTTCAACTCTTTTAGTTGAACAAACAGAACAGAAAGAAGTTTCACACAATTCTTCTGTGTAGTTTTTATTTGTAGACATTCTTTTTCCCAATATAGGCCTCTTAGCGCTCAGAATGTCCAATTGCAGTTTCTACAGAAATAGTGTTTCAGAACGGCTCAATCAAAAGTAAGGTTCAACTCTGTTAGTTGAATGCACAGAACAGAAAGAAGTTTCATACAATGCTTCTGTGTAGTTTATATTTGAACATATTCTTTTTTCCACTATTACCCACTTAGTGCTACGAATGTCCAGTTGCATTTTCTACAGAGTGTTTCAAAACTGCTCAATCAAATGTATGGTTTAACTCTGTTAGCTGAATGCTCAGATCAGAAAGAAGTTTCACAGAATGCTTCTGTGTAGTTTATATTTGAATATATTCCTTTTTCCACTTCTACCCTCTTAGCGCTCCGAATCTCCACTTGCATTTTGTACAGAAAGAGTGTTTCAGAACGGCTCAATGAAAACTAAGTTTCAACTCTTTTAGTTGAACAAACAGAACAGAAAGAAGTTTCACACAATTCTTCTGTGTAGTTTTTATTTGTATACATTCTTTTTCCCAATATAGGCCTCTTAGCGCTCAGAATGTCCAATTGCAGTTTCTACAGAAAGAGTGTTTCAGAACGGCTCAATCAAAAGTAAGGTTCAACTCTGTTAGTTGAATGCGCAGAACAGAAAGAATTTTCACAGAATGCTACTGTGTAGTTCATATTTGAATATATTCCTTTTTCCACTATTACCCTCTTAGTGCTCCGAATGTCCACTTGCATTTTCTACAGAAAGAGTGTTCAGAACTGCGCAATCAAAAGTATGGTTTAACACTGTTAGCTTAATGAACATATCAGAAATAAGTTTCACACAATGCTTCTGTGTAGTTTTTATTTGAAGATATTATTTTTCCCAATAGAGGCCTCTTAGCGCTCAGAATGTCCAATTGCAGTTTCTACAGAAAGAGTGTTTCAGAAAGGCTCAATCAAAAGTAAGGTTCAACTCTGTTAGTTGAATGCACAGAACAGAAAGAAGTTTCATACAATGCTTCTGTGTAGTTTATATTTGAACATATTCTTTTTTCCACTATTACCCACTTAGCGCTACGAATGTCCAGTTGCATTATCTACAGACAGAGTGTTTCAAAACTGCTCAATCAAAAGTATGGTTTAACTCTGTTAGCTGAATGCTCAGATCAGAAATAAGTTTCACAGAATGCTTCTGTGTAGTTTATATTTGAATATATTCCTTTTTCCACTACTACTCTCTTAGCGCTCCAAATGTCCAGTTGCATTTTCTACAGAAAGAGTGTTCAGATCTGCTCAATCAAAAGTATGGTTTAACTCTGTTAGCTGAATGCACAGACCAGAAAGAAGTTTCACAGAATGATTCTGTGTAGTTTATATTTGGAGACATTCCTTTTTCCACTATTACCCTCTTAGCGCTCCGAATCTCCACTTGCATTTTCTACAGAAAGATTGTTTCAGAACGGCTCAAACAAAACTAAGGTTCAACTCTTTTAGTTGAACAAACAGAACAGAAAGAAGTTTCACACAATTCTTCTGTGTAGTTTTTATTTGTAGACATTCTTTTTCCCAATATAGGCCTCTTAGCGCTCAGAATGTCCAATTGCAGTTTCTACAGAAAGAGTGTTTCAGAACGGCTCAATCAAAAGTAAGGTTCAACTCTGTTAGTTGAATGCACAGAACAGAAAGAAGTTTCATACAATGCTTCTGTGTAGTTTATATTTGAACATATTCTTTTTTCCACTATTACCCACTTAGTGCTACGAATGTCCAGTTGCATTTTCTACAGACAGAGTGTTTCAAAACTGCTCAATCAAAAGTATGGTTTAACACTGTTAGCTGAATGCTCAGATCAGAAAGAAGTTTCACAGAATGCTTCTGTGTAGTTTATATTTGAATATATTCCTTTTTCCACTTCTACCCTCTTAGCGCTCCGAATCTCCACTTGCATTTTCTACAGAAAGAGTGTTTCAGAACGGCTCAATCAAAACTAAGGTTCAACTCTTTTAGTTGAACAAACAGAACAGAAAGAAGTTTCACACAATTCTTCTGTGTAGTTTTTATTTGTAGACATTCTTTTTCCCAATATAGGCCTCTTAGCGCTCAGAATGTCCAATTGCAGTTTCTACAGAAAGAGTGTTTCAGAACGGCTCAATCAAAAGTAAGGTTCAACTCTGTTAGTTGAATGCACAGAACAGAAAGAAGTTTCATACAATGCTTCTGTGTAGTTTATATTTGAACATATTCTTTTTTCCACTATTACCCACTTAGCGCTACGAATGTCCAGTTGCATTTTCTACAGACAGAGTGTTTCAAAACTGCTCAATCAAAAGTATGGTTTAACTCTGTTAGCTGAATGCTCAGATCAGAAAGAAGTTTCACAGAATGCTTCTGTGTAGTTTATATTTGAATATATTCCTTTTTCCACTACTACGCTCTTAGCGCTCCAAATGTCCAGTTGCATTTTCTAGAGAAAGAGTGTTCAGATCTGCTCAATCAAAAGTATGGTTTAACTCTGTTAGCTGAATGCACAGATCAGGAATAAGTTTCACCGAATGATTCTGTGTAGTTTATATTTGAAGACATTCATTTTTCCACTGTTACCCTCTTAGCGCTCCGAATCTCCACTTGCATTTTCTACAAAAAGAGTGTTTCATAACTGCTCAATCAAAAATATGTTTTATATCTGTTAACTGAATTTACAGATCAGAAATAAGTTTCACAGAATGCATCTGTGTAGTTTTTATTTGAAGATATTCTTTTTCCCAATGTAGGCCTCTTAGCGCTTAGCATGTCCAATTGCAGTTACTACAGAAAGAGTGTTTCAGAACGGCTCAATCAAAAGTAAGGTTCAACTCTGTTAGTTGAATGCACAGAACAGAAAGAATTTTCACAGAATGCTACTGTGTAGTTTATATTTGAATATATTCCTTTTTCCACTATTACCCTCTTAGCGCTCCGAATGTCCACTTGCATTTTCTACAGAAAGAGTGTTCAGAACTGCGCAATCAAAAGTATGGTTTAACTCTGTTAGCTTAATGAACATATCAGAAATAAGTTTCACACAATGCTTCTGTGTAGTTTTTATTTCAAGATATTATTTTTCCCAATAGAGGCCTCTTAGCGCTCAGAATGTCCAATTGCAGTTTCTACAGAAAGAGTGTTTCAGAAAGGCTCAATCAAAAGTAAGGTTCAACTCTGTTAGTTGAATGCACAGAACAGAAAGAAGTTTCATACAATGCTTCTTTGTAGTTTATATTTGAACATATTCTTTTTTCCACTATTACCCACTTAGCGCTACGAATGTCCAGTTGCATTTTCTACAGACAGAGTGTTTCAAAACTGCTCAATCAAAAGTATGGTTTAACTCTGTTAGCTGAATGCTCAGATCAGAAAGTAGTTTCACAGAATGCTTCTGTGAAATTTATATTTGAATATATTCCTTTTTCCACTACTACGCTCTTAGCGCTCCAAATGTCCAGTTGCATTTTCAACAGAAAGAGTGTTCAGATCTGCTCAATCAAAAGTATGGTTTAACTCTGTTAGCTGAATGCACAGATCAGAAAGAAGTTTCACCGAATGATTCTGTGTAGTTTATATTTGAAGACATTCCTTTTTCCACTATTACCCTCTTAGCGCTCCGAATCTCCACTTGCATTTTCTACAAAAAGAGTGTTTCGTAACTGCTCAATCAAAAATATGTTTTATCTCTGTTAACTGAATTTACAGATCAGAAATAAGTTTCACAGAATGCATCTGTGTAGTTTTTATTTGAAGATATTCTTTTTCCCAATGTAGGCCTCTTAGCGCTTAGCATGTCCAATTGCAGTTTCTACAGAAAGAGTGTTTCAGAACGGCTCAATCAAAAGTAAGGTACAACTCTGTTAGTTGAATGCGCAGAACAGAAAGAATTTTCACAGAATGCTACTGTGTAGTTCATATTTGAATATATTCCTTTTTCCACTATTACCCTCTTAGCGCTCCGCATGTCCACTTGCATTTTCTAAAGAAAGATTGTTCAGAACTGCGCAATCAAAAGTATGGTTTAACACTGTTAGCTTAATGAACATATCAGAAATAAGTTTCACACAATGCTTCTGTGTGGTTTTTATTTGAAGACATTATTTTTCCCAATAGAGGCCTCTTAGCGCTCAGAATGTCCAATTGCAGTTTCTACAGAAAGAGTGTTTCAGAAAGGCTCAATCAAAAGTAAGGTTCAACTCTGTTAGTTGAATGCACAGAACAGAAAGAAGTTTCATACAATGTTTCTGTGTAGTTTATATTTGAACATATTCTTTTTTCCACTATTACCCACTTAGCGCTACGAATGTCCAGTTGCATTTTCTACAGACAGAGTGTTTCAAAACTGCTCAATCAAAAGTATGGTTTAACTCTGTTAGCTGAATGCTCAGATCAGAAAGAAGTTTCACAGAATGCTTCTGTGTAGTTTGTATTTGAATATATTCCTTTTTCCACTACTACTCTCTTAGCGCTCCAAATGTCCAGTTGCATTTTCTACAGAAAGAGTGTTCAGATCTGCTCAATCAAAAGTATGGTTTAACTCTGTTAGCTGAATGCACAGACCAGAAAGAAGTTTCACAGAATGATTCTGTGTAGTTTATATTTGGAGACATTCCTTTTTCCACTATTACCCTCTTAGCGCTCCGAATCTCCACTTGCATTTTCTACAGAAAGAGTGTTTCAGAACGGCTCAATCAAAACTAAGGTTCAACTCTTTTAGTTGAACAAACAGAACAGAAAGAAGTTTCACACAATTCTTCTGTGTAGTTTTTATTTGTAGACATTCTTTTTCCCAATATAGGCCTCTTAGCGCTCAGAATGTCCAATTGCAGTTTCTACAGAAATAGTGTTTCAGAACGGCTCAATCAAAAGTAAGGTTCAACTCTGTTAGTTGAATGCACAGAACAGAAAGAAGTTTCATACAATGCTTCTGTGTAGTTTATATTTGAACATATTCTTTTTTCCACTATTACCCACTTAGTGCTACGAATGTCCAGTTGCATTTTCTACAGAGTGTTTCAAAACTGCTCAATCAAATGTATGGTTTAACTCTGTTAGCTGAATGCTCAGATCAGAAAGAAGTTTCACAGAATGCTTCTGTGTAGTTTATATTTGAATATATTCCTTTTTCCACTTCTACCCTCTTAGCGCTCCGAATCTCCACTTACATTTTCTACAGAAAGAGTGTTTCAGAACGGCTCAATGAAAACTAAGTTTCAACTCTTTTAGTTGAACAAACAGAACAGAAAGAAGTTTCACACAATTCTTCTGTGTAGTTTTTATTTGTATACATTCTTTTTCCCAATATAGGCCTCTTAGCGCTCAGAATGTCCATTTGCAGTTTCTACAGAAAGAGTGTTTCAGAACGGCTCAATCAAAAGTAAGGTTCAACTCTGTTAGTTGAATGCGCAGAACAGAAAGAATTTTCACAGAATGCTACTGTGTAGTTCATATTTGAATATATTCCTTTTTCCACTATTACCCTCTTAGTGCTCCGAATGTCCACTTGCATTTTCTACAGAAAGAGTGTTCAGAACTGCGCAATCAAAAGTATGGTTTAACACTGTTAGCTTAATGAACATATCAGAAATAAGTTTCACACAATGCTTCTGTGTAGTTTTTATTTGAAGATATTATTTTTCCCAATAGAGGCCTCTTAGCGCTCAGAATGTCCAATTGCAGTTTCTACAGAAAGAGTGTTTCAGAAAGGCTCAATCAAAAGTAAGGTTCAACTCTGTTAGTTGAATGCACAGAACAGAAAGAAGTTTCATACAATGCTTCTGTGTAGTTTATATTTGAACATATTCTTTTTTCCACTATTACCCACTTAGCGCTACGAATGTCCAGTTGCATTTTCTACAGACAGAGTGTTTCAAAACTGCTCAATCAAAAGTATGGTTTAACTCTGTTAGCTGAATGCTCAGATCAGAAAGAAGTTTCACAGAATGCTTCTGTGTAGTTTATATTTGAATATATTCCTTTTTCCACTACTACTCTCTTAGCGCTCCAAATGTCCAGTTGCATTTTCTACAGAAAGAGTGTTCAGATCTGCTCAATCAAAAGTATGGTTTAACTCTGTTAGCTGAATGCACAGACCAGAAAGAAGTTTCACAGAATGATTCTGTGTAGTTTATATTTGGAGACATTCCTTTTTCCACTATTACCCTCTTAGCGCTCCGAATCTCCACTTGCATTTTCTACAGAAAGATTGTTTCAGAACGGCTCAAACAAAACTAAGGTTCAACTCTTTTAGTTGAACAAACAGAACAGAAAGAAGTTTCACACAATTCTTCTGTGTAGTTTTTATTTGTAGACATTCTTTTTCCCAATATAGGCCTCTTAGCGCTCAGAATGTCCAATTGCAGTTTCTACAGAAAGAGTGTTTCAGAACGGCTCAATCAAAAGTAAGGTTCAACTCTGTTAGTTGAATGCACAGAACAGAAAGAAGTTTCATACAATGCTTCTGTGTAGTTTATATTTGAACATATTCTTTTTTCCACTATTACCCACTTAGTGCTACGAATGTCCAGTTGCATTTTCTACAGACAGAGTGTTTCAAAACTGCTCAATGAAAAGTATGGTTTAACACTGTTAGCTGAATGCTCAGATCAGAAAGAAGTTTCACAGAATGCTTCTGTGTAGTTTATATTTGAATATATTCCTTTTTCCACTTCTACCCTCTTAGCGCTCCGAATCTCCACTTGCATTTTCTACAGAAAGAGTGTTTCAGAACGGCTCAATCAAAACTAAGGTTCAACTCTTTTAGTTGAACAAACAGAACAGAAAGAAGTTTCACACAATTCTTCTGTGTAGTTTTTATTTGTAGACATTCTTTTTCCCAATATAGGCCTCTTAGCGCTCAGAATGTCCAATTGCAGTTTCTACAGAAAGAGTGTTTCAGAACGGCTCAATCAAAAGTAAGGTTCAACTCTGTTAGTTGAATGCACAGAACAGAAAGAAGTTTCATACAATGCTTCTGTGTAGTTTATATTTGAACATATTCTTTTTTCCACTATTACCCACTTAGCGCTACGAATGTCCAGTTGCATTTTCTACAGACAGAGTGTTTCAAAACTGCTCAATCAAAAGTATGGTTTAACTCTGTTAGCTGAATGCTCAGATCAGAAAGAAGTTTCACAGAATGCTTCTGTGTAGTTTATATTTGAATATATTCCTTTTTCCACTACTACGCTCTTAGCGCTCCAAATGTCCAGTTGCATTTTCTACAGAAAGAGTGTTCAGATCTGCTCAATCAAAAGTATGGTTTAACTCTGTTAGCTGAATGCACAGATCAGGAATAAGTTTCACCGAATGATTCTTTGTAGTTTATATTTGAAGACATTCATTTTTCCACTGTTACCCTCTTAGCGCTCCGAATCTCCACTTGCATTTTCTACAAAAAGAGTGTTTCATAACTGCTCAATCAAAAATATGTTTTATATCTGTTAACTGAATTTACAGATCAGAAATAAGTTTCACAGAATGCATCTGTGTAGTTTTTATTTGAAGATATTCTTTTTCCCAATGTAGGCCTCTTAGCGCTTAGCATGTCCAATTGCAGTTACTACAGAAAGAGTGTTTCAGAACGGCTCAATCAAAAGTAAGGTTCAACTCTGTTAGTTGAATGCACAGAACAGAAAGAATTTTCACAGAATGCTACTGTGTAGTTTATATTTGAATATATTCCTTTTTCCACTATTACCCTCTTAGCGCTCCGAATGTCCACTTGCATTTTCTACAGAAAGAGTGTTCAGAACTGCGCAATCAAAAGTATGGTTTAACTCTGTTAGCTTAATGAACATATCAGAAATAAGTTTCACACAATGCTTCTGTGTAGTTTTTATTTCAAGATATTATTTTTCCCAATAGAGGCCTCTTAGCGCTCAGAATGTCCAATTGCAGTTTCTACAGAAAGAGTGTTTCAGAAAGGCTCAATCAAAAGTAAGGTTCAACTCTGTTAGTTGAATGCACAGAACAGAAAGAAGTTTCATACAATGCTTCTTTGTAGTTTATATTTGAACATATTCTTTTTTCCACTATTACCCACTTAGCGCTACGAATGTCCAGTTGCATTTTCTACAGACAGAGTGTTTCAAAACTGCTCAATCAAAAGTATGGTTTAACTCTGTTAGCTGAATGCTCAGATCAGAAAGAAGTTTCACAGAATGCTTCTGTGTAGTTTATATTTGAATATATTCCTTTTTCCACTACTACTCTCTTAGCGCTCCAAATGTCCAGTTGCATTTTCTACAGAAAGAGTGTTCAGATCTGCTCAATCAAAAGTATGGTTTAACTCTGTTAGCTGAATGCACAGACCAGAAAGAAGTTTCACAGAATGATTCTGTGTAGTTTATATTTGGAGACATTCCTTTTTCCACTAATACCCTCTTAGCGCTCCGAATCTCCACTTGCATTTTCTACAGAAAGAGTGTTTCAGAACGGCTCAATCAAAACAAAGGTTCAACTCTTTTAGTTGAACAAACAGAACAGAAAGATGTTTCACACAATTCTTCTGTGTAGTTTTTATTTGTAGACATTCTTTTTCCCAATATAGGCCTCTTAGCGCTCAGAATGTCCAATTGCAGTTTCTACAGAAAGAGTGTTTCAGAACGGCTCAATCAAAAGTAAGGTTCAACTCTGTTAGTTGAATGCACAGAACAGAAAGAAGTTTCATACAATTCTTCTGTGTAGTTTATATTTGAACATATTCTTTTTTCCACTATTACCCACTTAGCGCTACGAATGTCCAGTTGCATTTTCTACAGACAGAGTGTTTCAAAACTGCTCAATCAAAAGTATGGTTTAACTCTGTTAGCTGAATGCTCAGATCAGAAAGAAGTTTCACAGAATGCTTCTGTGTAGTTTATATTTGAATATATTCCTTTTTCCACTACTACGCTCTTACCGCTCCAAATGTCCAGTTGCATTCTCAACAGAAAGAGTGTTCAGATCTGCTCAATCAAAAGTATGGTTTAACTCTGTTAGCTGAATGCACGGATCAGAAAGAAGTTTCACCGAATGATTCTGTGTAGTTTATATTTGAAGACATTCCTTTTTCCACTATTACCCTCTTAGTGCTCCGAATCTCCACTTGCATTTTCTACAAAAAGAGTGTTTCATAACTGCTCAATCAAAAATATGTTTTATCTCTGTTAACTGAATTTACAGATCAGAAATAAGTTTCACAGAGTGCATCTGTGTAGTTTTTATTTGAAGATATTCTTTTTCCCAATGTAGGCCTCTTAGCGCTTAGCATGTCCAATTGCAGTTTCTACAGAAAGAGTGTTTCAGAACGGCTCAATCAAAAGTAAGTTTCAACTCTGTTAGTTGAATGCACAGAACAGAAAGAATTTTCACAGAATGCTACTGTGTAGTTTATATTTGAATATATTCCTTTTTCCACTATTACCCTCTTAGCGCTCCGAATGTCCACTTGCATTTTCTACAGAAAGAGTGTTCAGAACTGCGCAATCAAAACTATGGTTTAACTCTGTTAGCTTAATGAACATATCAGAAATAAGTTTCACACAATGCTTCTGTGTAGTTTTTATTTGAAGATATTATTTTTCCCAATAGAGGCCTCTTAGCGCTCAGAATGTCCAATTGCAGTTTCTACAGAAAGAGTGTTTCAGAAAGGCTCAATCAAAAGTAAGGTTCAACTCTGTTAGTTGAATGCACAGAACAGAAAGAAGTTTCATACAATGCTTCTGTGTAGTTTATATTTGAACATATTCTTTTTTCCACTATTACCCACTTAGCGCTACGAATGTCCAGTTGCATTTTCTACAGACAGAGTGTTTCAAAACTGCTCAATCAAAAGTACGGTTTAACTCTGTTAGCTGAATGCTCAGATCAGAAAGAAGTTTCACAGAATGCTTCTGTGTAGTTTATATTTGAATATATTCCTTTTTCCACTACTACGCTCTTAGCGCTGCAAATGTCCAGTTGCATTTTCAACAGAAAGAGTGTTCAGATCTGCTCAATCAAAAGTATGGTTTAACTCTGTTAGCTGAATGCACAGATCAGAAAGAAGTTTCACAGAATGATTCTGTGTAGTTTATATTTGGAGACATTCCTTTTTCCACTATTACCCTCTTAGCGCTCCGAATCTCCACTTGCATTTTCTACAGAAAGAGTGTTTCAGAACGGCTCAAACAAAACTAAGATTCAACTCTTTTAGTTGAACAAACAGAACAGAAAGAAGTTTCACAAAATTCTTCTGTGTAGTTTTTATTTGTAGACATTCTTTTTCCCAATATAGGCCTCTTAGCGCTCAGAATGTCCAATTGCAGTTTCTACAGAAAGAGTGTTTCAGAACGGCTCAATCAAAAGTAAGGTTCAACTCTGTTAGTTGAATGCACAGAACAGAAAGAAGTTTCATACAATGCTTCTGTGTAGTTTATATTTGAACATATTCTTTTATCCACTATTACCCACTTAGTGCTACGAATGTCCAGTTGCATTTTCTACAGACAGAGTGTTTCAAAACTGCTCAATCAAAAGTATGGTTTAATTCTGTTAGCTGAATGCTCAGATCAGAAAGAAGTTTCACAGAATGCTTCTGTGTAGTTTATATTTGAATATATTCCTTTTTCCACTACTACCCTCTTAGCGCTCCGAATCTCCACTTGCATTTTCTACAGAAAGAGTGTTTCAGAACGGCTCAATCAAAACTAAAGTTCAACTCTTTTAGTTGAACAAACAGAACAGAAAGAAGTTTCACACAATTCTTCTGTGTAGTTTTTATTTGTAGACATTCTTTTTCCCAATATAGGCCTCTTAGCGCTCAGAATGTCCAATTGCAGTTTCTACAGAAAGAGTGTTTCAGAACGGCTCAATCAAAAGTAAGGTTCAACTCTGTTAGTTGAATGCACAGAACAGAAAGAAGTTTCATACAATGCTTCTGTGTAGTTTATATTTGAACATATTCTTTTTTCCACTATTACCCACTTAGCGCTACGAATGTCCAGTTGCATTTTCTACAGACAGAGTGTTTCAAAACTGATCAATCAAAAGTATGGTTTAATTCTGTTAGCTGAATGCTCAGATCAGAAAGAAGTTTCACAGAATGCTTCTGTGTAGTTTATATTTGAATATATTCCTTTTTCCACTACTACGCTCTTAGCGCTCCAAATGTCCAGTTGCATTTTCTACAGAAAGAGTGTTCAGATCTGCTCAATCAAAAGTATGGTTTAACTCTGTTAGCTGAATGCACAGATCAGGAATAAGTTTCACCGAATGATTCTGTGTAGTTTATATTTGAAGACATTCATTTTTCCACTGTTACCTTCTTAGCGCTCCGAATCTCCACTTGCATTTTCTACAAAAAGAGTGTTTCATAACTGCTCAATCAAAAATATGTTTTATATCTGTTAACTGAATTTACAGATCAGAAATAAGTTTCACAGAATGCATCTGTGTAGTTTTTATTTGAAGATATTCTTTTTCCCAATGTAGGCCTCTTAGCGCTTAGCATGTCCAATTGCAGTTACTACAGAAAGAGTGTTTCAGAACGGCTCAGTCAAAAGTAAGTTTCAACTCTGTTAGTTGAATGCACAGAACAGAAAGAATTTTCACAGAATGCTACTGTGTAGTTTATATTTGAATATATTCATTTTTCCACTATTACCCTCTTAGCGCTCCGAATGTCCACTTGCATTTTCTACAGAAAGAGTGTTCAGAACTGCGCAATCAAAAGTATGGTTAAACTCTGTTAGCTTAATGAACATATCAGAAATAAGTTTCACACAATGCTTCTGTGTAGTTTTTATTTGAAGATATTATTTTTCCCAATAGAGTCCTCTTAGCGCTCAGAATGTCCAATTGCAGTTTCTACAGAAAGAGTGTTTCAGAAAGGCTCAATCAAAAGTAAGGTTCAACCCTGTTAGTTGAATGCACAGAACAGAAAGAAGTTTCATACAATGCTTCTGTGTAGTTTATATTTGAACATATTCATTTTTCCACTATTACCCACTTAGCGCTACGAATGTCCAGTTGCATTTTCTACAGACAGAGTGTTTCAAAACTGCTCAATCAAAAGTATGGTTTAACTCTGTTAGCTGAATTCTCAGATCAGAAAGAAGTTTCACAGAATGCTTCTGTGTAGTTTATATATGAATATATTCCTTTTTCCACTACTACTCTCTTAGCGCTCCAAATGTCCAGTTGCATTTTCTACAGAAAGAGTGTTCAGATCTGCTCAATCAAAAGTATGGTTTAACTCTGTTAGCTGAATGCACAGATCAGAAAGAAGTTTCACAGAATGATTCTGTGTAGTTTATATTTGGAGACATTCCTTTTTCCACTATTACCCTCTTAGCGCTCCGAATCTCCACTTTCATTTTCTACAGAAAAACTGTTACAGAACGGCTCAATCAAAACTAAGGTTCAACTCTTTTAGTTGAACAAACCGAACAGAAAGAAGTTTCACACAATTCTTCTGTGTAGTTTTTATTTGTAGACATTCTTTTTCCCAATATAGGCCTCATAGCGCTCAGAATGTCCAATTGCAGTTTCTACAGAAAGAGTGTTTCAGAACGGCTCAATCAAAAGTAAGGTTCAACTCTGTTAGTTGAATGCACAGAACAGAAAGAAGTTTCATACAATGCTCCTGTGTAGTTTATATTTGAACATATTCTTTTTTCCACTATTACCCACTTAGCGCTAAGAATGTCCAGTTGCATTTTCTACAGACAGAGTGTTTCAAAACTGCTCAATCAAAAGTATGGTTTAACTCTGTTAGCTGAATGCTCAGATCAGAAAGAAGTTTCACAGAATGCTTCTGTGTAGTTTATATTTGAATATATTCCTTTTTCCACTACTACGCTCTTAGCGCTCCAAATGTCCAGTTGCATTTTCAACAGAAAGAGTGTTCAGATCTGCCCAATCAAAAGTATGGTTTAACCCTGTTAGCTAAATGCACAGATCAGAAAGAAGTTTCACCGAATGATTCTGTGTAGTTTATATTTGAAGACATTCCTTTTTCCACTATTACCCTCTTAGCGCTCCGAATCTCCACTTGCATTTTCTACAAAAAGAGTGTTTCATAACTGCTCAATCAAAAATATGTTTTATCTCTGTTAACTGAATTTACAGATCAGAAATAAGTTTCACAGAATGCATCTGTGTAGTTTTTATTTGAAGATATTATTTTTCCCAATATAGGCCTCTTAGCCCTTAGCATGTCCAATTGCAGTTTCTACAGAAAGAGTGTTTCTGAACGGCTCAATCAAAAGTAAGGTTCAACTCTGTTAGTTGAATGCACAGAACAGAAAGAATTTTCACAGAATGCTACTGTGTAGTTTATATTTGAACATATTCCTTTTTCCATTATTACCCTCTTAGCGCTCCGAATGTCCACTTGCATTTTCTACAGAAAGAGTGTTCAGAACTGCGCAATCAAAAGTATGGTTTAACTCTGTTAGCTTAATGAACATATCAGAAATAAGTTTCACACAATGCTTCTGTGTAGTTTTTATTTGAAGATATTATTTTTCCCAATAGAGGCCTCTTAGCGCTCAGAATGTCCAATTGCAGTTTTTACAGAAAGAGTGTTTCAGAAAGGCTCAATCAAAAGTAAGGTTCAACTTTGTTAGTTGAATGCACAGAACAGAAAGAAGTTTCATACAATGCTTCTGTGTAGTTTATATTTGAACATATTCTTTTTTCCACTATTACCCACTTAGCGCTACGAATGTCCAGTTGCATTTTCTACAGAGTGTTTCAAAACTGCGCAATCAAAAGTATGGTTTAACTCTGTTAGCTGAATGCTCAGATCAGAAAGTAGTTTCACAGAATGCTTCTGTGTAGTTTATATTTGAATATATTCCTTTTTCCACTACTACCCTCTTAGCGCTCCGAATCTCCACTTGCATTTTCTACAGAAAGAGTGTTTCAGAACGGCTCAATCAAAACTAAGGTTCAACTCTTTTACTTGAACAAACAGAACAGAAAGAAGTTTCACACAATTCTTCTGTGTAGTTTTTATTTGTAGACATTCTTTTTCCCAATATAGGCCTCTTAGCGCTCAGAATGTCCAATTGCAGTTTCTACAGAAAGAGTGTTTCAGAACGGCTCAATCAAAAGTAAGGTTCAACTCTGTTAGATGAATGCACAGAACAGAAAGAAGTTTCATACAATGCTTCTGTGTAGTTTATATTTGAACATATTCTTTTTTCCACTATTACCCACTTAGCGCTACGAATGTCCAGTTGCATTTTCTACATACAGAGTGTTTCAAAACTGCTCAATCAAAAGTATGGTTTAACTCTGTTAGCTGAATGCTCAGATCAGAAAGAAGTTTCACAGAATGCTTCTGTGTAGTTTATATTTGAATATATTCCTTTTTCCACTACTACGCTCTTAGCGCTCCAAATGTCCAGTTGCATTTTCTACAGAAAGAGTGTTCAGATCTGCTCAATCAAAAGTATGGTTTAACTCTGTTAGCTGAATGCACAGATCAGGAATAAGTTTCACCGAATGATTCTGTGTAGTTTATATTTGAAGACATTCATTTTTCCACTGTTACCCTCTTAGCGCTCAGAATCTCCACTTGCATTTTCTACAAAAAGAGTGTTTCATAACTGCTCAATCAAAAATATGTTTTATATCTGTTAACTGAATTTACAGATCAGAAATAAGTTTCACAGAATGCATCTGTGTAGTTTTTATTTGAAGATATTCTTTTTCCCAATGTAGGCCTCTTAGCGCTTAGCATGTCCAATTGCAGTTACTACAGAAAGAGTGTTTCAGAACGGCTCAATCAAAAGTAAGGTTCAACTCTGTTAGTTGAATGCACAGAACAGAAAGAATTTTCACAGAATGCTACTGTGTAGTTTATATTTGAATATATTCCTTTTTCCACTATTACCCTCTTAGCGCTCCGAATGTCCACTTGCATTTTCTACAGAAAGAGTGTTCAGAACTGCGCAATCAAAAGTATGGTTTAACTCTGTTAGCTTAATGAACATATCAGAAATAAGTTTCACACAATGCTTCTGTGTAGTTTTTATTTGAAGATATTATTTTTCCCAATAGAGGCCTCTTAGCGCTCAGAATGTCCAATTGCAGTTTCTACAGAAAGAGTGTTTCAGAAAGGCTCAATCAAAAGTAAGGTTCAACTCTGTTAGTTGAATGCACAGAACAGAAAGAAGTTTCATACAATGCTTCTGTGTAGTTTATATTTGAACATATTCTTTTTTCCACTATTACCCACTTAGCGCTACGAATGTCCAGTTGCATTTTCTACAGACAGAGTGTTTCAAAACTGCTCAATCAAAAGTATGGTTTAACTCTGTTAGCTGAATGCTCAGATCAGAAAGAAGTTTCACAGAATGCTTCTGTGTAGTTTATATTTGAATATATTCCTTTTTCCACTACTACTCTCTTAGCGCTCCAAATGTCCAGTTGCATTTTCTACAGAAAGAGTGTTCAGATCTGCTCAATCAAAAATATGGTTTAACTCTGTTAGCTGAATGCACAGACCAGAAAGAAGTTTCACAGAATGATTCTGTGTAGTTTATATTTGGAGACATTCCTTTTTCCACTATTACCCTATTAGCGCTCCGAATCTCCACTTGCATTTTCTACAGAAAGAGTGTTTCAGAACGGCTCAATCAAAACTAAGGTTCAACTCTTTTAGTTGAACAAACAGAACAGAAAGAAGTTTCACACAATTCTTCTGTGTATTTTTTATTTGTAGACATTCTTTTTCCAATATAGGCCTCTTAGCGCTCAGAATGTCCAATTGCAGTTTCTACAGAAAGAGTGTTTCGGAACGGCTCAATCAAAAGTAAGGTTCAACTCTGTTAGTTGAATGCACAGAACAGAAAGAAGTTTCATACAATGCTTCTGTGTAGTTTATATTTGAACATATTCTTTTTTCCACTATTACCCACTTAGCGCTACGAATGTCCAGTTGCATTTTCTACAGACAGAGTGTTTCAAAACTGCTCAATCAAAAGTATGGTTTAACTCTGTTAGCTGAATGCTCAGATCAGAAAGAAGTTTCACAGAATGCTTCTGTGTAGTTTATATTTGAATATATTCCTTTTTCCACTACTACGCTCTTACCGCTCCAAATGTCCAGTTGCATTTTCAACAGAAAGAGTGTTCAGATCTGCTCAATCAAAAGTATGGTTTAACTCTGTTAGCTGAATGCACAGATCAGAAAGAAGTTTCACCGAATGATTCTGTGTAGTTTATATTTGAAGACATTCCTTTTTCCACTATTACCCTCTTAGCGCTCCGAATCTCCACTTGCATTTTCTACAAAAAGAGTGTTTCATAACTGCTCAATCAAAAATATGTTTTATCTCTGTTAACTGAATTTACAGATCAGAAATAACTTTCACAGAGTGCATCTGTGTAGTTTTTATTTGAAGATATTCTTTTTCCCAATGTAGGCCTCTTAGCGCTTAGCATGTCCAATTGCAGTTTCTACAGAAAGAGTGTTTCAGAACGGCTCAATCAAAAGTAAGGTTCAACTCTGTTAGTTGAATGCAGAGAACAGAAAGAATTTTCACAGAATGCTACTGTGTAGTTTATATTTGAATATATTCCTTTTTCCACTATTACCCTCTTAGCGCTCCGAATGTTCACTTGCATTTTCTACAGAAAGAGTGTTCAGAACTGCGCAATCAAAAGTATGGTTTAACTCTGTTAGCTTAATGAACATATCAGAAATAAGTTTCACACAATGCTTCTGTGTAGTTTTTATTTGAAGATATTATTTTTCCCAATAGAGGCCTCTTAGCGCTCAGAATGTCCAATTGCAGTTTCTACAGAAAGAGTGTTTCAGAAAGGCTCAATCAAATGTAAGGTTCAACTCTGTTAGTTGAATGCACAGAACAGAAAGAAGTTTCATACAATGCTTCTGTGTAGTTTATATTTGAACATATTCTTTTTTCCACTATTACCCACTTAGCGCTACGAATGTCCAGTTGCATTTTCTACAGACAGAGTGTTTCAAAACTGCTCAATCAAAAGTATGGTTTAACTCTGTTAGCTGAATGCTCAGATCAAAAAGAAGTTTCACAGAATGCTTCTGTGTAGTTTATATTTGAATATATTCCTTTTTCCACTACTACTCTCTTAGCGCTCCAAATGTCCAGTTGCATTTTCTACAGAAAGAGTGTTCAGATCTGCTCAATCAAAAGTATGGTTTAACTCTGTTAGCTGAATGCACAGACCAGAAAGAAGTTTCACAGAATGATTCTGTGTAGTTTATATTTGGAGACATTCCTTTTTCCACTAATACCCTCTTAGCGCTCCGAATCTCCACTTGCATTTTCTACAGAAAGAGTGTTTCAGAACGGCTCAATCAAAACTAAGGTTCAACTCTTTTAGTTGAACAAACAGAACAGAAAGAAGTTTCACACAATTCTTCTGTGTAGTTTTTATTTGTAGACATTCTTTTTCCCAATATAGGCCTCTTAGCGCTCAGAATGTCCAATTGCAGTTTCTACAGAAAGAGTGTTTCAGAACGGCTCAATCAAAAGTAAGGTTCAACTCTGTTAGTTGAATGTACAGAACAGAAAGAAGTTTCATACAATTCTTCTGTGTAGTTTATATTTGAACATATTCTTTTTTCCACTATTACCCACTTAGCGCTACGAATGTCCAGTTGCATTTTCTACAGACAGAGTGTTTCAAAACTGCTCAATCAAAAGTATGGTTTAACTCTGTTAGCTGAATGCTCAGATCAGAAAGAAGTTTCACAGAATGCTTCTGTGTAGTTTATATTTGAATATATTCCTTTTTCCACTACTACGCTCTTACCGCTCCAAATGTCCAGTTGCATTTTCAACAGAAAGAGTGTTCAGATCTGCTCAATCAAAAGTATGGTTTAACTCTGTTAGCTGAATGCACGGATCAGAAAGAAGTTTCACCGAATGATTCTGTGTAGTTTATATTTGAAGACATTCCTTTTTCCACTATTACCCTCTTAGCGCTCCGAATCTCCACTTGCATTTTCTACAAAAAGAGTGTTTCATAACTGCTCAATCAAAAATATGTTTTATCTCTGTTAACTGAATTTACAGATCAGAATTAAGTTTCACAGAGTGCATCTGTGTAGTTTTTATTTGAAGATATTCTTTTTCCCAATGTAGGCCTCTTAGCGCTTAGCATGTCCAATTGCAGTTACTACAGAAAGAGTGTTTCAGAACGGCTCAATCAAAAGTAAGGTTCAACTCTGTTAGTTGAATGCACAGAACAGAAAGAATTTTCACAGAATGCTACTGTGTAGTTTATATTTGAATATATTCCTTTTTCCACTATTACCCTCTTAGCGCTCCGAATGTCCACTTGCATTTTCTACAGAAAGAGTGTTCAGAACTGCGCAATCAAAAGTATGGTTTAACTCTGTTAGCTTAATGAACATATCAGAAATAAGTTTCACACAATGCTTCTGTGTAGTTTTTATTTCAAGATATTATTTTTCCCAATAGAGGCCTCTTAGCGCTCAGAATGTCCAATTGCAGTTTCTACAGAAAGAGTGTTTCAGAAAGGCTCAATCAAAAGTAAGGTTCAACTCTGTTAGTTGAATGCACAGAACAGAAAGAAGTTTCATACAATGCTTCTGTGTAGTTTATATTTGAACATATTCTTTTTTCCACTATTACCCACTTAGCGCTACGAATGTCCAGTTGCATTTTCTACAGACAGAGTGTTGCAAAACTGCTCAATCAAAAGTATGGTTTAACTCTGTTAGCTGAATGCTCAGATCAGAAAGAAGTTTCACAGAATGCTTCTGTGTAGTTTATATTTGAATATATTCCTTTTTCCACTACTACTCTCTTAGCGCTCCAAATGTCCAGTTGCATTTTCTACAGAAAGAGTGTTCAGATCTGCTCAATCAAAAGTATGGTTTAACTCTGTTAGCTGAATGCACAGACCAGAAAGAAGTTTCACAGAATGATTCTGTGTAGTTTATATTTGGAGACATTCCTTTTTCCACTATTACCCTCTTAGCGCTCCGAATCTCCACTTGCATTTTCTACAGAAAGAGTGTTTCAGAACGGCTCAATCAAAACTAAGGTTCAACCCTTTTAGTTGAACAAACAGAACAGAAAGAAGTTTCACACAATTCTTCTGTGTATTTTTTATTTGTAGACATTCTTTTTCCAATATAGGCCTCTTAGCGCTCAGAATGTCCAATTGCAGTTTCTACAGAAAGAGTGTTTCAGAACGGCTCAATCAAAAGTAAGGTTCAACTCTGTTAGTTGAATGCACAGAACAGAAAGAAGTTTCATACAATGCTTCTGTGTAGTTTATATTTGAACATATTCTTTTTTCCACTATTACCCACTTAGCGCTACGAATGTCCAGTTGCATTTTCTACAGACAGAGTGTTTCAAAACTGCTCAATCAAAAGTATGGTTTAACTCTGTTAGCTGAATGCTCAGATCAGAAAGAAGTTTCACAGAATGCTTCTGTGTAGTTTATATTTGAATATATTCCTTTTTCCACTACTACGCTCTTACCGCTCCAAATGTCCAGTTGCATTTTCAACAGAAAGAGTGTTCAGATCTGCTCAATCAAAAGTATGGTTTAACTCTGTTAGCTGAATGCACAGATCAGAAAGAAGTTTCACCGAATGATTCTGTGTAGTTTATATTTGAAGACATTCCTTTTTCCACTATTACCCTCTTAGCGCTCCGAATCTCCACTTGCATTTTCTACAAAAAGAGTGTTTCATAACTGCTCAATCAAAAATATGTTTTATCTCTGTTAACTGAATTTAGAGATCAGAAATAACTTTCACAGAGTGCATCTGTGTAGTTTTTATTTGAAGATATTCTTTTTCCCAATGTAGGCCTCTTAGCGCTTAGCATGTCCAATTGCAGTTTCTACAGAAAGAGTGTTTCAGAACGGCTCAATCAAAAGTAAGGTTCAACTCTGTTAGTTGAATGCAGAGAACAGAAAGAATTTTCACAGAATGCTACTGTGTAGTTTATATTTGAATATATTCCTTTTTCCACTATTACCCTCTTAGCGCTCCGAATGTTCACTTGCATTTTCTACAGAAAGAGTGTTCAGAACTGCGCAATCAAAAGTATGGTTTAACTCTGTTAGCTTAATGAACATATCAGAAATAAGTTTCACACAATGCTTCTGTGTAGTTTTTATTTGAAGATATTATTTTTCCCAATAGAGGCCTCTTAGCGCTCAGAATGTCCAATTGCAGTTTCTACAGAAAGAGTGTTTCAGAAAGGCTCAATCAAATGTAAGGTTCAACTCTGTTAGTTGAATGCACAGAACAGAAAGAAGTTTCATACAATGCTTCTGTGTAGTTTATATTTGAACATATTCTTTTTTCCACTATTACCCACTTAGCGCTACGAATGTCCAGTTGCATTTTCTACAGACAGAGTGTTTCAAAACTGCTCAATCAAAAGTATGGTTTAACTCTGTTAGCTGAATGCTCAGATCAGAAAGAAGTTTCACAGAATGCTTCTGTGTAGTTTATATTTGAATATATTCCTTTTTCCACTACTACTCTCTTAGCGCTCCAAATGTCCAGTTGCATTTTCTACAGAAAGAGTGTTCAGATCTGCTCAATCAAAAGTATGGTTTAACTCTGTTAGCTGAATGCACAGACCAGAAAGAAGTTTCACAGAATGATTCTGTGTAGTTTATATTTGGAGACATTCCTTTTTCCACTAATACCCTCTTAGCGCTCCGAATCTCCACTTGCATTTTCTACAGAAAGAGTGTTTCAGAACGGCTCAATCAAAACTAAGGTTCAACTCTTTTAGTTGAACAAACAGAACAGAAAGAAGTTTCACACAATTCTTCTGTGTAGTTTTTATTTGTAGACATTCTTTTTCCCAGTATAGGCCTCTTAGCGCTCAGAATGTCCAATTGCAGTTTCTACAGAAAGAGTGTTTCAGAACGGCTCAATCAAAAGTAAGGTTCAACTCTGTTAGTTGAATGTACAGAACAGAAAGAAGTTTCATACAATTCTTCTGTGTAGTTTATATTTGAACATATTCTTTTTTCCACTATTACCCACTTAGCGCTACGAATGTCCAGTTGCATTTTCTACAGACAGAGTGTTTCAAAACTGCTCAATCAAAAGTATGGTTTAACTCTGT
Source organism: Symphalangus syndactylus (assembly GCF_028878055.3). NCBI lineage: Eukaryota > Metazoa > Chordata > Mammalia > Primates > Hylobatidae > Symphalangus > Symphalangus syndactylus. Next base: position 3,252,065 of record NC_072427.2, read on the forward strand.
TAGCTGAATGCTCAGATCAGAAAGAAGTTTCACAGAATGCTTCTGTGTAGTTTATATTTGAATATATTACTTTTTCCACTACTACGCTCTTAGCGCTCAAAATGTCCAGTTGCATTTTCTACAGAAAGAGTGTTCAGATCTGCTCAATCAAAAGTATGGTTTAACACTGTTAGCTGAATGCACAGATCAGAAGTAAGTTTCACCGAATGATTCTGTGTAGTTTATATTTGAAGACATTCCTTTTTCCACTATTACCCTCTTAGCGCTCCGAATCTCCACTTGCATTTTCTACAAAAAGAGTGTTTCATAACTGCTCAATCAAAAATATGTTTTATCTCTGTTAACTGAATTTACAGATCAGAATTAAGTTTCACAGAGTGCATCTGTGTAGTTTTTATTTGAAGATATTCTTTTTCCCAATGTAGGCCTCTTAGCGCTTAGCATGTCCAATTGCAGTTTCTACAGAAAGAGTGTTTCAGAACGGCTCAATCAAAAGTAAGGTTCAACTCTGTTAGTTGAATGCACAGAACAGAAAGAATTTTCACAGAATGCTACTGTGTAGTTTATATTTGAATATATTCCTTTTTCCACTATTACCCTCATAGCGCTCCGAATGTCCACTTGCATTTTCTACAGAAAGAGTGTTCAGAACTGCGCAATCAAAACTATGGTTTAACTCTGTTAGCTTAATGAACATATCAGAAATAAGTTTCACACAATGCTTCTGTGTAGTTTTTATTTGAAGATATTATTTTTCCCAATAGAGGCCTCTTAGCGCTCAGAATGTCCAATTGCAGTTTCTACAGAAAGAGTGTTTCAGAAAGGCTCAATCAAAAGTAAGGTTCAACTTTGTTAGTTGAATGCACAGAACAGAAAGAAGTTTCATACAATGCTTCTGTGTAGTTTATATTTGAACATATTCTTTTTTCCTCTATTACCCACTTAGCGCTACGAATGTCCAGTTGCATTTTCTACAGACAGAGTGTTTCAAAACTGCTCAATCAAAAGTATGGTTTAACTCTGTTAGCTGAATGCTCAGATCAGAAAGTAGTTTCACAGAATGCTTTTGTGTAGTTTATATTTGAATATATTCCTTTTTCCACTACTACTCTCTTAGCGCTCCAAATGTCCAGTTGCATTTTCTACAGAAAGAGTGTTCAGATCTGCTCAATCAAAAGTATGGTTTAACTCTGTTAGCTGAATGCACAGACCAGAAAGAAGTTTCACAGAATGATTCTGTGTAGTTTATATTTGGAGACATTCCTTTTTCCACTAATACCCTCTTAGCGCTCCGAATCTCCACTTGCATTTTCTACAGAAAGAGTGTTTCAGAACGGCTCAATCAAAACTAAGGTTCAACTCTTTTAGTTGAACAAACAGAACAGAAAGAAGTTTCACACAATTCTTCTGTGTAGTTTTTATTTGTAGACATTCTTTTTCCCAGTATAGGCCTCTTAGCGCTCAGAATGTCCAATTGCAGTTTCTACAGAAAGAGTGTTTCAGAACGGCTCAATCAAAAGTAAGGTTCAACTCTGTTAGTTGAATGTACAGAACAGAAAGAAGTTTCATACAATTCTTCTGTGTAGTTTATATTTGAACATATTCTTTTTTCCACTATTACCCACTTAGCGCTACGAATGTCCAGTTGCATTTTCTACAGACAGAGTGTTTCAAAACTGCTCAATCAAAAGTATGGTTTAACTCTGTTAGCTGAATGCTCAGATCAGAAAGAAGTTTCACAGAATGCTTCTGTGTAGTTTATATTTGAATATATTACTTTTTCCACTACTACGCTCTTAGCGCTCAAAATGTCCAGTTGCATTTTCTACAGAAAGAGTGTTCAGATCTGCTCAATCAAAAGTATGGTTTAACACTGTTAGCTGAATGCACAGATCAGAAGTAAGTTTCACCGAATGATTCTGTGTAGTTTATATTTGAAGACATTCCTTTTTCCACTATTACCCTCTTAGCGCTCCGAATCTCCACTTGCATTTTCTACAAAAAGAGTGTTTCATAACTGCTCAATCAAAAATATGTTTTATCTCTGTTAACTGAATTTACAGATCAGAATTAAGTTTCACAGAGTGCATCTGTGTAGTTTTTATTTGAAGATATTCTTTTTCCCAATGTAGGCCTCTTAGCGCTTAGCATGTCCAATTGCAGTTTCTACAGAAAGAGTGTTTCAGAACGGCTCAATCAAAAGTAAGGTTCAACTCTGTTAGTTGAATGCACAGAACAGAAAGAATTTTCACAGAATGCTACTGTGTAGTTTATATTTGAATATATTCCTTTTTCCACTATTACCCTCATAGCGCTCCGAATGTCCACTTGCATTTTCTACAGAAAGAGTGTTCAGAACTGCGCAATCAAAACTATGGTTTAACTCTGTTAGCTTAATGAACATATCAGAAATAAGTTTCACACAATGCTTCTGTGTAGTTTTTATTTGAAGATATTATTTTTCCCAATAGAGGCCTCTTAGCGCTCAGAATGTCCAATTGCAGTTTCTACAGAAAGAGTGTTTCAGAAAGGCTCAATCAAAAGTAAGGTTCAACTTTGTTAGTTGAATGCACAGAACAGAAAGAAGTTTCATACAATGCTTCTGTGTAGTTTATATTTGAACATATTCTTTTTTCCTCTATTACCCACTTAGCGCTACGAATGTCCAGTTGCATTTTCTACAGACAGAGTGTTTCAAAACTGCTCAATCAAAAGTATGGTTTAACTCTGTTAGCTGAATGCTCAGATCAGAAAGTAGTTTCACAGAATGCTTTTGTGTAGTTTATATTTGAATATATTCCTTTTTCCACTACTACTCTCTTAGCGCTCCAAATGTCCAGTTGCATTTTCTACAGAAAGAGTGTTCAGATCTGCTCAATCAAAAGTATGGTTTAACTCTGTTAGCTGAATGCACAGACCAGAAAGAAGTTTCACAGAATGATTCTGTGTAGTTTATATTTGGAGACATTCCTTTTTCCACTAATACCCTCTTAGCGCTCCGAATCTCCACTTGCATTTTCTACAGAAAGAGTGTTTCAGAACGGCTCAATCAAAACTAAGGTTCAACTCTTTTAGTTGAACAAACAGAACAGAAAGAAGTTTCACACAATTCTTCTGTGTAGTTTTTATTTGTAGACATTCTTTTTCCCAATATAGGCCTCTTAGCGCTCAGAATGTCCAATTGCAGTTTCTACAGAAAGAGTGTTTCAGAACGGCTCAATCAAAAGTAAGGTTCAACTCTGTTAGTTGAATGTACAGAACAGAAAGAAGTTTCATACAATTCTTCTGTGTAGTTTATATTTGAACATATTCTTTTTTCCACTATTACCCACTTAGCGCTACGAATGTCAAGTTGCATTTTCTACAGACAGAGTGTTTCAAAACTGCTCAATCAAAAGTATGGTTTAACTCTGTTAGCTGAATGCTCAGATCAGAAAGAAGTTTCACAGAATGCTTCTGTGTAGTTTATATTTGAATATATTCCTTTTTCCACTACTACGCTCTTACCGCTCCAAATGTCCAGTTGCATTTTCAACAGAAAGAGTGTTCAGATCTGCTCAATCAAAAGTATGGTTTAACTCTGTTAGCTGAATGCACGGATCAGAAAGAAGTTTCACCGAATGATTCTGTGTAGTTTATATTTGAAGACATTCCTTTTTCCACTATTACCCTCTTAGCGCTCCGAATCTCCACTTGCATTTTCTACAAAAAGAGTGTTTCATAACTGCTCAATCAAAAATATGTTTTATCTCTGTTAACTGAATTTACAGATCAGAATTAAGTTTCACAGAGTGCATCTGTGTAGTTTTTATTTGAAGATATTCTTTTTCCCAATGTAGGCCTCTTAGCGCTTAGCATGTCCAATTGCAGTTACTACAGAAAGAGTGTTTCAGAACGGCTCAATCAAAAGTAAGGTTCAACTCTGTTAGTTGAATGCACAGAACAGAAAGAATTTTCACAGAATGCTACTGTGTAGTTTATATTTGAATATATTCCTTTTTCCACTATTACCCTCTTAGCGCTCCGAATGTCCACTTGCATTTTCTACAGAAAGAGTGTTCAGAACTGCGCAATCAAAAGTATGGTTTAACTCTGTTAGCTTAATGAACATATCAGAAATAAGTTTCACACAATGCTTCTGTGTAGTTTTTATTTCAAGATATTATTTTTCCCAATAGAGGCCTCTTAGCGCTCAGAATGTCCAATTGCAGTTTCTACAGAAAGAGTGTTTCAGAAAGGCTCAATCAAAAGTAAGGTTCAACTCTGTTAGTTGAATGCACAGAACAGAAAGAAGTTTCATACAATGCTTCTGTGTAGTTTATATTTGAACATATTCTTTTTTCCACTATTACCCACTTAGCGCTACGAATGTCCAGTTGCATTTTCTACAGACAGAGTGTTTCAAAACTGCTCAATCAAAAGTATGGTTTAACTCTGTTAGCTGAATGCTCAGATCAGAAAGAAGTTTCACAGAATGCTTCTGTGTAGTTTATATTTGAATATATTCCTTTTTCCACTACTACTCTCTTAGCGCTCCAAATGTCCAGTTGCATTTTCTACAGAAAGAGTGTTCAGATCTGCTCAATCAAAAGTATGGTTTAACTCTGTTAGCTGAATGCACAGACCAGAAAGAAGTTTCACAGAATGATTCTGTGTAGTTTATATTTGGAGACATTCCTTTTTCCACTATTACCCTCTTAGCGCTCCGAATCTCCACTTGCATTTTCTACAGAAAGAGTGTTTCAGAACGGCTCAATCAAAACTAAGGTTCAACCCTTTTAGTTGAACAAACAGAACAGAAAGAAGTTTCACACAATTCTTCTGTGTATTTTTTATTTGTAGACATTCTTTTTCCAATATAGGCCTCTTAGCGCTCAGAATGTCCAATTGCAGTTTCTACAGAAAGAGTGTTTCAGAACGGCTCAATCAAAAGTAAGGTTCAACTCTGTTAGTTGAATGCACAGAACAGAAAGAAGTTTCATACAATGCTTCTGTGTAGTTTATATTTGAACATATTCTTTTTTCCACTATTACCCACTTAGCGCTACGAATGTCCAGTTGCATTTTCTACAGACAGAGTGTTTCAAAACTGCTCAATCAAAAGTATGGTTTAACTCTGTTAGCTGAATGCTCAGATCAGAAAGAAGTTTCACAGAATGCTTCTGTGTAGTTTATATTTGAATATATTCCTTTTTCCACTACTACGCTCTTACCGCTCCAAATGTCCAGTTGCATTTTCAACAGAAAGAGTGTTCAGATCTGCTCAATCAAAAGTATGGTTTAACTCTGTTAGCTGAATGCACAGATCAGAAAGAAGTTTCACCGAATGATTCTGTGTAGTTTATATTTGAAGACATTCCTTTTTCCACTATTACCCTCTTAGCGCTCCGAATCTCCACTTGCATTTTCTACAAAAAGAGTGTTTCATAACTGCTCAATCAAAAATATGTTTTATCTCTGTTAACTGAATTTACAGATCAGAAATAACTTTCACAGAGTGCATCTGTGTAGTTTTTATTTGAAGATATTCTTTTTCCCAATGTAGGCCTCTTAGCGCTTAGCATGTCCAATTGCAGTTTCTACAGAAAGAGTGTTTCAGAACGGCTCAATCAAAAGTAAGGTTCAACTCTGTTAGTTGAATGCAGAGAACAGAAAGAATTTTCACAGAATGCTACTGTGTAGTTTATATTTGAATATATTCCTTTTTCCACTATTACCCTCTTAGCGCTCCGAATGTTCACTTGCATTTTCTACAGAAAGAGTGTTCAGAACTGCGCAATCAAAAGTATGGTTTAACTCTGTTAGCTTAATGAACATATCAGAAATAAGTTTCACACAATGCTTCTGTGTAGTTTTTATTTGAAGATATTATTTTTCCCAATAGAGGCCTCTTAGCGCTCAGAATGTCCAATTGCAGTTTCTACAGAAAGAGTGTTTCAGAAAGGCTCAATCAAATGTAAGGTTCAACTCTGTTAGTTGAATGCACAGAACAGAAAGAAGTTTCATACAATGCTTCTGTGTAGTTTATATTTGAACATATTCTTTTTTCCACTATTACCCACTTAGCGCTACGAATGTCCAGTTGCATTTTCTACAGACAGAGTGTTTCAAAACTGCTCAATCAAAAGTATGGTTTAACTCTGTTAGCTGAATGCTCAGATCAGAAAGAAGTTTCACAGAATGCTTCTGTGTAGTTTATATTTGAATATATTCCTTTTTCCACTACTACTCTCTTAGCGCTCCAAATGTCCAGTTGCATTTTCTACAGAAAGAGTGTTCAGATCTGCTCAATCAAAAGTATGGTTTAACTCTGTTAGCTGAATGCACAGACCAGAAAGAAGTTTCACAGAATGATTCTGTGTAGTTTATATTTGGAGACATTCCTTTTTCCACTAATACCCTCTTAGCGCTCCGAATCTCCACTTGCATTTTCTACAGAAAGAGTGTTTCAGAACGGCTCAATCAAAACTAAGGTTCAACTCTTTTAGTTGAACAAACAGAACAGAAAGAAGTTTCACACAATTCTTCTGTGTAGTTTTTATTTGTAGACATTCTTTTTCCCAGTATAGGCCTCTTAGCGCTCAGAATGTCCAATTGCAGTTTCTACAGAAAGAGTGTTTCAGAACGGCTCAATCAAAAGTAAGGTTCAACTCTGTTAGTTGAATGTACAGAACAGAAAGAAGTTTCATACAATTCTTCTGTGTAGTTTATATTTGAACATATTCTTTTTTCCACTATTACCCACTTAGCGCTACGAATGTCCAGTTGCATTTTCTACAGACAGAGTGTTTCAAAACTGCTCAATCAAAAGTATGGTTTAACTCTGTTAGCTGAATGCTCAGATCAGAAAGAAGTTTCACAGAATGCTTCTGTGTAGTTTATATTTGAATATATTCCTTTTTCCACTACTACGCTCTTACCGCTCCAAATGTCCAGTTGCATTTTCAACAGAAAGAGTGTTCAGATCTGCTCAATCAAAAGTATGGTTTAACTCTGTTAGCTGAATGCACGGATCAGAAAGAAGTTTCACCGAATGATTCTGTGTAGTTTATATTTGAAGACATTCCTTTTTCCACTATTACCCTCTTAGCGCTCCGAATCTCCACTTGCATTTTCTACAAAAAGAGTGTTTCATAACTGCTCAATCAAAAATATGTTTTATCTCTGTTAACTGAATTTACAGATCAGAATTAAGTTTCACAGAGTGCATCTGTGTAGTTTTTATTTGAAGATATTCTTTTTCCCAATGTAGGCCTCTTAGCGCTTAGCATGTCCAATTGCAGTTTCTACAGAAAGAGTGTTTCAGAACGGCTCAATCAAAAGTAAGGTTCAACTCTGTTAGTTGAATGCACAGAACAGAAAGAATTTTCACAGAATGCTACTGTGTAGTTTATATTTGAATATATTCCTTTTTCCACTATTACCCTCATAGCGCTCCGAATGTCCACTTGCATTTTCTACAGAAAGAGTGTTCAGAACTGCGCAATCAAAACTATGGTTTAACTCTGTTAGCTTAATGAACATATCAGAAATAAGTTTCACACAATGCTTCTGTGTAGTTTTTATTTGAAGATATTATTTTTCCCAATAGAGGCCTCTTAGCGCTCAGAATGTCCAATTGCAGTTTCTACAGAAAGAGTGTTTCAGAAAGGCTCAATCAAAAGTAAGGTTCAACTTTGTTAGTTGAATGCACAGAACAGAAAGAAGTTTCATACAATGCTTCTGTGTAGTTTATATTTGAACATATTCTTTTTTCCTCTATTACCCACTTAGCGCTACGAATGTCCAGTTGCATTTTCTACAGACAGAGTGTTTCAAAACTGCTCAATCAAAAGTATGGTTTAACTCTGTTAGCTGAATGCTCAGATCAGAAAGTAGTTTCACAGAATGCTTTTGTGTAGTTTATATTTGAATATATTCCTTTTTCCACTACTACTCTCTTAGCGCTCCAAATGTCCAGTTGCATTTTCTACAGAAAGAGTGTTCAGATCTGCTCAATCAAACGTATGGTTTAACTCTGTTAGCTGAATGCACAGATCAGAAAGAAGTTTCACAGAATGATTCTGTGTAGTTTATATTTGGAGACATTCCTTTTTCCACTATTACCCTCTTAGCGCTCCGAATCTCCACTTGCATTTTCTACAGAAAGAGTGTTTCAGAACGGCTCAATCAAAACTAAGGTTCAACTCTTTTAGTTGAACGAACAGAACAGAAAGTAGTTTCACACAATTATTCTGTGTAGTTTTTATTTGTAGACATTCTTTTTCCCAATATAGGCCTCTTAGCGCTCAGAATGTCCAATTGCAGTTTCTACAGAAAGAGTGTTTCAGAACGGCTCAATCAAAAGTAAGGTTCAACTCTGTTAGTTGAATGCACAGAACAGAAAGAAGTTTCATACAATGCTTCTGTGTAGTTTATATTTGAACATATTCTTTTTTCCACTATTACCCACTTAGCGCTACGAATGTCCAGTTGCATTTTCTACAGACAGAGTGTTTCAAAACTGCTCAATCAAAAGTATGGTTTAACTCTGTTAGCTGAATGCTCAGATCAGAAAGAAGTTTCACAGAATGCTTCTGTGTAGTTTATATTTGAATATATTCCTTTTTCCACTACTACGCTCTTAGCGCTCCAAATGTCCAGTTGCATTTTCTACAGAAAGAGTGTTCAGATCTGCTCAATCAAAAGTATGGTTTAACTCTGTTAGCTGAATGCACAGATCAGGAATAAGTTTCACCGAATGATTCTGTGTAGTTTATATTTGAAGACATTCATTTTTCCACTGTTACCCTCTTAGCGCTCAGAATCTCCACTTGCATTTTCTACAAAAAGAGTGTTTCATAACTGCTCAATCAAAAATATGTTTTATATCTGTTAACTGAATTTACAGATCAGAAATAAGTTTCACAGAATGCATCTGTGTAGTTTTTATTTGAAGATATTCTTTTTCCCAATGTAGGCCTCTTAGCGCTTAGCATGTCCAATTGCAGTTACTACAGAAAGAGTGTTTCAGAACGGCTCAATCAAAAGTAAGGTTCAACTCTGTTAGTTGAATGCACAGAACAGAAAGTATTTTCACAGAATGCTACTGTGTAGTTTATATTTGAATATATTCATTTTTCCACTATTACCCTCTTAGCGCTCCGAATGTCCACTTGCATTTTCTACAGAAAGAGTGTTCAGAACTGCGCAATCAAAAGTATGCTTTAACTCTGTTAGCTTAATTAACATATCAGAAATAAGTTTCACACAATGCTTCTGTGTAGTTTTTATTTGAAGATATTATTTTTCCCAATAGAGGCCTCTTAGCGCTCAGAATGTCCAATTGCAGTTTCTACAGAAAGAGTGTTTCAGAAAGGCTCAATCAAAAGTAAGGTTCAACTCTGTTAGTTGAATGCACAGAACAGAAAGAAGTTTCATACAATGCTTCTGGGTAGTTTATATTTGAACATATTCTTTTTTCCACTATTACCCACTTAGCGCTACGAATGTCCAGTTGCATTTTCTACAGACAGAGTGTTTCAAAACTGCTCAATCAAAAGTATGGTTTAACTCTGTTAGCTGAATGCTCAGATCAGAAAGAAGTTTCACAGAATGCTTCTGTGTAGTTTATATTTGAATATATTCCTTTTTCCACTACTACTCTCTTAGCGCTCCAAATGTCCAGTTGCATTTTCTACAGAAAGAGTGTTCAGATCTGCTCAATCAAAAGTATGGTTTAACTCTGTTAGCCAAATGCACAGACCAGAAACAAGTTTCACAGAATGATTCTGTGTAGTTTATATTTGGAGACATTCCTTTTTCCACTATTACCCTCTTAGCGCTCCGAATCTCCACTTGCATTTTCTACAGAAAGAGTGTTTCAGAACGGCTCAATCAAAACTAAGGTTCAACTCTTTTAGTTGAACAAACAGAACAGAAAGAAGTTTCACACAATTTTTCTGTGTATTTTTTATTTGTAGACATTCTTTTTCCCAATATAGGCCTCTTAGTGCTCAGAATGTCCAATTGCAGTTTCTACAGAAAGAGTGTTTCAGAACGGCTCAATCAAAAGTAAGGTTCAACTCTGTTAGTTGAATGCACAGAACAGAAAGAAGTTTCATACAATGCTTCTGTGTAGTTTATATTTGAACATATTCTTTTTTCCACTATTACCCACTTAGCGCTACGAATGTCCAGTTGCATTTTCTACAGACAGAGTGTTTCAAAACTGCTCAATCAAAAGTATGGTTTAACTCTGTTAGCTGAATGCTCAGATCAGAAAGAAGTTTCACAGAATGCTTCTGTGTAGTTTATATTTGAATATATTCCTTTTTCCACTACTACGCTCTTAGCGCTCCAAATGTCCAGTTGCATTTTCTACAGAAAGAGTGTTCAGATCTGCTCAATCAAAAGTATGGTTTAACTCTGTTAGCTGAATGCACAGATCAGAAAGAAGTTTCACCGAATGATTCTGTGTAGTTTATATTTGAAGACATTCCTTTTTCCACTATTAAACTCTTAGCGCTCCGAATATCCACTTGCATTTTCTACAAAAAGAGTGTTTCATAACTGCTCAATCAAAAATATGTTTTAACTCTGTTAACTGAATTTACAGATCAGAAATAAGTTTCACAGAGTGCATCTGTGTAGTTTTTATTTGAAGATATTCTTTTTCCCAATGTAGGCCTCTTAGCGCTTAGCATGTCCAATTGCAGTTTCTACAGAAAGAGTGTTTCAGAACGGCTCAATCAAAAGTAAGGTCCAACTCTGTTAGTTGAATGCAGAGAACAGAAAGAATTTTCACAGAATGCTACTGTGTAGTTTATATTTGAATATATTCCTTTTTCCACTATTACCCTCTTAGCGCTCCGAATGTTCACTTGCATTTTCTACAGAAAAAGTGTTCAGAACTGCGCAATCAAAAGTATGGTTTAACTCTGTTAGCTTAATGAACATATCAGAAATAAGTTTCACACAATGCTTCTGTGTAGTTTTTATTTGAAGATATTATTTTTCCCAATATAGGCCTCTTAGCGCTCAGAATGTCCAGTTGCAGTTTCTACAGAAAGAGTGTTTCAGAAAGGCTCAATAAAAAGTAAGGTTCAACTCTGTTAGTTGAATGCACAGAACAGAAAGAAGTTTCATACAATGCTTCTGTGTAGTTTATATGTGAACATATTCTTTTTTCCACTATTACCCACTTAGCGCTACGAATGTCCAGTTGCATTTTCTACAGACAGAGTGTTTCAAAACTGCTCAATCAAAAGTACGGTTTAACTCTGTTAGCTGAATGCTCAGATCAGAAAGAAGTTTCACAGAATGCTTCTGTGTAGTTTATATTTGAATATATTCCTTTTTCCACTACTACGCTCTCAGCGCTCCAAATGTCCAGTTGCATTTTCAACAGAAAGAGTGTTCAGATCTGCTCAATCAAAAGTATGGTTTAACTCTGTTAGCTGAATGCACAGATCAGAAAGAAGTTTCACAGAATGATTCTGTGTAGTTTATATTTGGAGACATTCCTTTTTCCACTATTACCCTCTTAGCGCTCCGAATCTCCACTTGCATTTTCTACAGAAAGAGTGTTTCAGAACGGCTCAATCAAAACTAAGGTTCAACTCTTTTAGTTGAACAAACAGAACAGAAAGAAGTTTCACACAATTCTTCTGTGTAGTTTTTATTTGTAGACATTCTTTTTCCCAATATAGGCCTCTTAGCGCTCAGAATGTCCAATTGCAGTTTCTACAGAAAGAGTGTTTCAGAACGGCTCAATCAAAAGTAAGGTTCAACTCTGTTAGTTGAATGCACAAAACAGAAAGAAGTTTCATACAATGCTTCTGTGTAGTTTATATTTGAACATATTCTTTTTTCCACTATTACCCACTTAGCGCTACGAATGTCCAGTTGCATTTTCTACAGACAGAGTGTTTCAAAACTGCTCAATCAAAAGTATGGTTTAACTCTGTTAGCTGAATGCTCAGATCAGAAAGAAGTTTCACAGAATGCTTCTGTGTAGTTTATATTTGAATATATTACTTTTTCCACTAATACGCTCTTAGCGCTCCAAATGTCCAGTTGCATTTTCAACAGAAAGAGTGTTCAGATCTGCTCAATCAAAAGTATGGTTTAACTCTGTTAGCTGAATGCACAGATCAGAAAGAAGTTTCACCGAATGATTCTGTGTAGTTTATATTTGAAGACATTCCTTTTTCCACTATTACCCTCTTAGCGCTCCGAATCTCCACTTGCATTTTCTACAAAAAGAGTGTTTCATAACTGCTCAATGAAAAATATGTTTTATCTCTGTTAACTGAATTTACAGATCAGAAATAAGTTGCACAGAATGCATCTGTGTAGATTTTATTTGAAGATATTCTTTTTCCCAATGTAGGCCTCTTAGCGCTTAGCATGTCCAATTGCAGTTTCTACAGAAAGAGTGTTTCAGAACGGCTCAATCAAAAGTAAGGTTCAACTCTGTTAGTTGAATGCACAGAACAGAAAGAATTTTCACAGTATGCTACTGTGTAGTTTATATTTGAATATATCCCTTTTTCCACTATTACCCTCTTAGCGCTCCGAATGTCCACTTGCATTTTCTACAGAAAGAGTGTTCAGAACTGCGCAATCAAAAGTATGGTTTAACTCTGTTAGCTGAATGCTCAGATCAGAAAGAAGTTTCACAGAATGCTTCTGTGTAGTTTATATTTGAATATATTCCATTTTCCACTACTACTCTCTTAGCGCTCCAAATGTCCAGTTGCATTTTCTACAGAAAGAGTGTTCAGATCTGCTCAATCAAAAGTATGGTTTAACTCTGTTAGCTGAATGCTCAGATCAGAAAGAAGTTTCACAGAATGCTACTGTGTAGTTTATATTTGAATATATTCCTTTTTCCACTATTACCCTCTTAGCGCTCCGAATGTCCACTTGCATTTTCTACAGAAAGAGTGTTCAGAACTGCGCAATCAAAAGTATGGTTTAACTCTGTTAGCTTAATGAACATATCAGAAATAAGTTTCACACAATGCTTCTGTGTAGTTTTTATTTGAAGATATTATTTTTCCCAATAGAGGCCTCTTAGCGCTCAGAATGTCCAATTGCAGTTTCTACAGAAAGAGTGTTTCAGAAAGGCTCAATCAAAAGTGAGGTTCAACTCTGTTAGTTGAATGCACAGAACAGAAAGTAGTTTCATACAATGCTTCTGTGTAGTTTATATTTGAACATATTCTTTTTTCCACTATTACCCACTTAGCGCTACGAATGTCCAGTTGCATTTTCTACAGACAGAGTGTTTCAAAACTGCTCAATCAAAAGTATGGTTTAACTCTGTTAGCTGAATGCTCAGATCAGAAAGAAGTTTCACAGAATGCTTCTGTGTAGTTTATATTTGAATATATTCCTTTTTCCACTACTACTCTCTTAGCGCTCCAAATGTCCAGTGGCATTTTCTACAGAAAGAGTGTTCAGATCTGCTCAATCAAAAGTATGGTTTAACTCTGTTAGCTGAATGCACAGATCAGAAAGAAGTTTCACAGAATGATTCTGTGTAGTTTATATTTGGAGACATTCCTTTTTACACTATTACCCTCTTAGCGCTCCGAATCTCCACTTGCATTTTCTACAGAAAGATTGTTACAGAACGGCTCAATCAAAACTAAGGTTCAACTCTTTTAGTTGAACAAACCGAACAGAAAGAAGTTTCACACAATTCTTCTGTGTAGTTTTTATTTGTAGACATTCTTTTTCCCAATAGAGGCCTCTTAGCGCTCAGAATGTCCAATTGCAGTTTCTACAGAAAGAGTGTTTCAGAACGGCTCAATCAAAAGTAAGGTTCAACTCTGTTAGTTGAATGCACAGAACAGAAAAAAGTTTCATACAATGCTTCTGTGTAGTTTATATTTGAACATATTCTTTTTTCCACTATTACCCATTTAGTGCTACGAATGTCCAGTTGCATTTTCTACAGACAGAGTGTTTCAAAACTGCTCAATCAAAAGTATGGTTTAACTCTGTTAGCTGAATGCTCAGATCAGAAGGAAGTTTCACAGAATGCTTCTGTGTAGTTTATATTTGAATATATTACTTTTTCCACTACTACGCTCTTAGCGCTCCAAATGTCCAGTTGCATTTTCTACAGAAAGAGTGTTCAGATCTGCTCAATCAAAAGTATGGTTTAACTCTGTTAGCTGAATGCACAGATCAGAAAGAAGTTTCACCGAATGATTCTGTGTAGTTTATATTTGAAGACATTCCTTTTTCCACTATTAAACTCTTAGCGCTCCGAATATCCACTTGCATTTTCTACAAAAAGAGTGTTTCATAACTGCTCAATCAAAAATATGTTTTATCTCTGTTAACTGAATTTACAGATCAGAAATAAGTTTCACAGAATGCATCTGTGTAGTTTTTATTTGAAGATATTCTTTTTCCCAATGTAGGCCTCTTAGCACTTAGCATGTCCAATTGCAGTTTCTACAGAAAGAGTGTTTCAGAACGGCTCAATCAAAAGTAAGGTTCAACTCTGTTAGTTGAATGCACAGAACAGAAAGAGTTTTCACATAATGCTACTGTGTAGTTTATATTTGAATATATTCCTTTTTCCACTATTACCCTCTTAGCGCTCCGAATGTCCACTTGCATTTTCTACAGAAAGAGTGTTCAGAACTGTGCAATCAAAAGTATGGTTTAACTCTGTTAGCTTAATGAACATATGAGAAATACGTTTCACACAATGCTTCTGTGTAGTTTTTATTTGAAGATATTATTTTTCCCAATATAGGCCTCTTAGCGCTCAGAATGTCCAATTGCAGTTTCTACAGAAAGAGTGTTTCAGAAAGGCTCAATCAAAAGTAAGGTTCAACTCTGTTAGTTGAATGCACAGAACAGAAAGAAGTTTCATACAATGCTTCTGTGTAGTTTATATTTGAACATATTCTTTTTTCCACTATTACCCACTTAGCGCTACGAATGTCCAGTTGCATTTTCTACAGACAGAGTGTTTCAAAACTGCTCAATCAAAAGTATGGTTTAACTCTGTTAGCTGAATGCTCAGATCAGAAAGAAGTTTCACAGAATGCTTCTGTGTAGTTTATATTTGAATATATTCCTTTTTCCACTACTACTCTCTTAGCGCTCCAAATGTCCAGTTGCATTTTCTACAGAAAGAGTGTTCAGATCTGCTCAATCAAAAGTATGGTTTAACTCTGTTAGCCGAATGCACAGACCAGAAACAAGTTTCACAGAATGATTCTGTGTAGTTTATATTTGGAGACATTCCTTTTTCCACTATTACCCTCTTAGCGCTCCGAATCTCCACTTGCATTTTCTACAAAAAGAGTGTTTCATAACTGCTCAATGAAAAATATGTTTTATCTCTGTTAACTGAATTTACAGATCAGAAATAAGTTGCACAGAATGCATCTGTGTAGATTTTATTTGAAGATATTCTTTTTCCCAATGTAGGCCTCTTAGCGCTTAGCATGTCCAATTGCAGTTTCTACAGAAAGAGTGTTTCAGAACGGCTCAATCAAAAGTAAGGTTCAACTCTGTTAGTTGAATGCACCGAACAGAAAGAATTTTCACAGTATGCTACTGTGTAGTTTATATTTGTATATATCCCTTTTTCCACTATTACCCTCTTAGCGCTCCGAATGTCCACTTGCATTTTCTACAGAAAGAGTGTTCAGAACTGCGCAATCAAAAGTATGGTTTAACTCTGTTAGCTGAATGCTCAGATCAGAAAGAAGTTTCACAGAATGCTTCTGTGTAGTTTATATTTGAATATATTCCTTTTTCCAGTACTACTCTCTTAGCGCTCCAAATGTCCAGTTGCATTTTCTACAGAAAGAGTGTTCAGATCTGCTCAATCAAAAGTATGGTTTAACTCTGTTAGCTGAATGCACAGATCAGAAAGAAGTTTCACAGAATGATTCTGTGTAGTTTATATTTGGAGACATTCCTTTTTCCACTATTACCCTCTTAGCGCTCTGAATCTCCACTTGCATTTTCTACAGAAAGAGTGTTTCAGAACGGCTCAATCAAAACTAAGGTTCAACTCTTTAAGTTGAACAAACAGAACAGAAAGAAGTTTCACACAATTCTTCTGTGTAGTTTTTATTTGTAGACATTCTTTTTCCCAATATAGGCCTCTTAGCGCTCAGAATGTCCAATTGCAGTTTCTACAGAAAGAGTGTTTCAGAACGGCTCAATCAAAAGTAAGGTTCTACTCTGTTAGTTGAATGCACAGAACAGAAAGTAGTTTCATACAATGCTTCTGTGTAGTTTATATTTGAACATATTCTCTTTTCCACTATTACCCACTTAGCGCTACGAATGTCCAGTTGCATTTTCTACAGACAGAGTGTTTCAAAACTGCTCAATCAAAAGTATGGTTTAACTCTGTTAGCTGAATGCTCAGATCAGAAAGAAGTTTCACAGAATGCTTCTGTGTAGTTTATATTTGAATATATTCCTTTTTCCACTAATACGCTCTTAGCGCTACAAATGTCCAGTTGCATTTTCAACAGAAAGAGTGTTCAGATCTGCTCAATCAAAAGTATGGTTTAACTCTGTTAGCTGAATGCACAGATCAGAAAGAAGTTTCACCGAATGATTCTGTGTAGTTTATATTTGAAGACATTCCTTTTTCCACAATTACCCTCTTAGCGCTCCGAATCTCCACTTGCATTTTCTACAAAAAGAGTGTTTCATAACTGCTCAATGAAAAATATGTTTTATCTCTGTTAACTGAATTTACAGATCAGAAATAAGTTGCACAGAATGCATCTGTGTAGTTTTTATTTGAAGATAATCTTTTTCCCAATGTAGGCCTCTTAGCGCTTAGCATGTCCAATTGCAGTTTCTACAGAAAGAGTGTTTCAGAACGGCTCAATCAAAAGTAAGGTTCAACTCTGTTAGTTGAATGCACAGAACAGAAAGAATTCTCACAGAATGCTACTGTGTAGTTTATATTTGAATATATCCCTTTTTCCACTATTACCCTCTTAGCGCTCCGAAAGTTCACTTGCATTTTCTACAGAAAGAGTGTTCAGAACTGCGCAATCAAAAGTATGGTTTAACTCTGTTAGCTTAATGAACATATCAGAAATAAGTTTCACACAATGCTTCTGTGTAGTTTTTATTTGAAGATATTATATTTCCCAATATAGGCCTCTTAGCGCTCAGAATGTCCAATTGCAGATTCTACAGAAAGAGTGTTTCAGAAAGGCTCAATCAAAAGTAAGGTTCAACTCTGTTAGTTGAATGCACAGAACAGAAAGAAGTTTCACAGAATGCTTCTGTGTAGTTTATATTTGAATATATTCCTTTTTCCACTACTACTCTCTTAGCGCTCCAAATGTCCAGTTGCATTTTCTACAGAAAGAGTGTTCAGATCTGCTCAATCAAAAGTATGGTTTAACTCTGTTAGCTGAATGCACAGATCAGAAAGAAGTTTCACAGAATGATTCTGTGTAGTTTATATTTGAAGACATTCCTTTTTCCACTATTACCCTCTTAGCGCTCCGAATCTCCACTTGCATTTTCTACAAAAAGAGTGTTTCATAACTGCCCAATCAAAAATATGTTTTATCTCTGTTAACTGAATTTACAGATCAGAAATAAGTTTCACAGAATGCATCTGTGTAGTTTTTATTTGAAGATATTCTTTTTCCCAATGTAGGCCTCTTAGCGCTTAGCATGTCCAATTGCAGTTTCTACAGAAAGAGTGTTTCAGAACGGCTCAATCAAAAGTAAGGTTCAACTCTGTTAGTTGAATGCACAGAACAGAAAGAATTTTCACAGAATGCTACTGTGTAGTTTATATTTGAATATATCCCTTTTTCCACTATTACCCTCTTAGCGCTCCGAATGTCCACTTGCATTTTCTACAGAAAGAGTGTTCAGAACTGCGCAATCCAAAGTATGGTTTAACTCTGTTAGCTTAATGAACATATCAGAAATAAGTTTCACACAATGCTTCTGTGTAGTTTTTATTTGAAGATATTATTTTTCCCAATATAGGCCTCTTAGCGCTCAGAATGTCCAATTGCAGTTTCTACAGAAAGAGTGTTTCAGAAAGGCTCAATCAAAAGTAAGGTTCAACTCTGTTAGTTGAATGCACAGAACAGAAAGAAGTTTCATACAATGCTTCTGTGTAGTTTATATTTGAACATATTCTTTTTTCCACTATTACCCACTTAGCGCTACGAATGTCCAGTTGCATTTTCTACAGACAGAGTGTTTCAAAACTGCTCAATCAAAAGTATGGTTTAACTCTGTTAGCTGAATGCTCAGATCAGAAAGAAGTTTCACAGAATGCTTCTGTGTAGTTTATATTTGAATATATTCCTTTTTCCACTACTACTCTCTTAGCGCTCCAAATGTCCAGTTGCATTTTCTACAGAAAGAGTGTTCAGATCTGCTCAATCAAAAGTATGGTTTAACTCTCTTAGCTGAATGCACAGATCAGAAAGAAGTTTCACAGAATGATTCTGTGTAGTTTATATTTGGAGACATTCCTTTTTCCACTATTACCCTCTTAGCGCTCCGAATCTCCACTTGCATTTTCTACAGAAAGAGTGTTTCAGAACGGCTCAATCAAAACTAAGGTTCAACTCTTTTAGTTGAACAAACAGAACAGAAAGAAGTTTCACACAATTCTTCTGTGTAGTTTTTATTTGTAGACATTCTTTTTCCCAATATAGGCCTCTTAGCGCTCAGAATGTCCAATTGCAGTTTCTACAGAAAGAGTGTTTCAGAACGGCTCAATCAAAAGTAAGGTTCAACTCTGTTAGTTGAATGCACAGAACAGAAAGAAGTTTCATACAATGCTTCTGTGTAGTTTATATTTGAACATATTCTTTTTTCCACTATTACCCACTTAGCGCTACGAATGTCCAGTTGCATTTTCTACAGACAGAGTGTTTCAAAACTGCTCAATCAAAAGTATGGTTTAACTCTGTTAGCTGAATGCTCAGATCAGAAAGAAGTTTCACAGAATGCTTCTGTGTAGTTTATATTTGAATATATTCCTTTTTCCACTACTACGCTCTTAGCGCTCCAAATGTCCAGTTGCATTTTCTACAGAAAGAGTGTTCAGAACTGCTCAATCAAAAGTATGATTTAACTCTGTTAGCTGAATGCACAGATCACAAAGAAGTTTCACCGAATGATTCTGTGTAGTTTATATTTGAAGACATTCCTTTTTCCACTATTACCCTCTTAGCGCTCCGAATCTCCACTTGCATTTTCTACAAAAAGAGTGTTTCATAACTGCTCAATCAAAAATATGTTTTATCTCTGTTAACTGAAATTACAGATCAGAAATAAATTTCACAGAATGCATCTGTGCAGTTTTTATTTGAAGATATTCTTTTTCCCAATGTAGGCCTCTTAGCGCTTAGCATTTCCAATTGCAGTTTCTACAGAAAGAGTGTTTCAGAACGGCTCAATCAAAAGTAAGGTTCAACTCTGTTAGTTGAATGCACAGAACAGAAAGAAGTTTCATACAATGCTTCTGTGTAGTTTATATTTGAACATATTCTTTTTTCCACTATTACCCACTTAGCGCTACGAATGTCCAGTTGCATTTTCTACAGACAGAGTGTTTCAAAACTGCTCAATCAAAAGTATGGTTTAACTCTGTTAGCTGAATGCTCAGATCAGAAAGAAGTTTCACAGAATGCTTCTGTGTAGTTTATATTTGAATATATTCCTTTTTCCACTACTACTCTCTTAGCGCTCCAAATGTCCAGTTGCATTTTCTACAGAAAGAGTGTTCAGATCTGCTCAATCAAAAGTATGGTTTAACTCTGTTAGCTGAATGCACAGACCAGAAAGAAGTTTCACAGAATGATTCTGTGTAGTTTATATTTGGAGACATTCCTTTTTCCACTAATACCCTCTTAGCGCTCCGAATCTCCTCTTGCATTTTCTACAGAAAGAGTGTTTCAGAACGGCTCAATCAAAACTAAGGTTCAACTCTTTTAGTTGAACAAACAGAACAGAAAGAAGTTTCACACAATTCTTCTGTGTAGTTTTTATTTGTAGACATTCTTTTTCCCAATATAGGCCTCTTAGCGCTCAGAATGTCCAATTGCAGTTTCTACAGAAAGAGTGTTTCAGAACGGCTCAATCAAAAGTAAGGTTCAACTCTGTTAGTTGAATGTACAGAACAGAAAGAAGTTTCATACAATTCTTCTGTGTAGTTTATATTTGAACATATTCTTTTTTCCACTATTACCCACTTAGCGCTACGAATGTCCAGTTGCATTTTCTACAGACAGAGTGTTTCAAAACTGCTCAATCAAAAGTATGGTTTAACTCTGTTAGCTGAATGCTCAGATCAGAAAGAAGTTTCACAGAATGCTTCTGTGTAGTTTATATTTGAATATATTCCTTTTTCCACTACTACGCTCTTACCGCTCCAAATGTCCAGTTGCATTTTCAACAGAAAGAGTGTTCAGATCTGCTCAATCAAAAGTATGGTTTAACTCTGTTAGCTGAATGCACGGATCAGAAAGAAGTTTCACCGAATGATTCTGTGTAGTTTATATTTGAAGACATTCCTTTTTCCACTATTACCCTCTTAGCGCTCCGAATCTCCACTTGCATTTTCTACAAAAAGAGTGTTTCATAACTGCTCAATCAAAAATATGTTTTATCTCTGTTAACTGAATTTACAGATCAGAATTAAGTTTCACAGAGTGCATCTGTGTAGTTTTTATTTGAAGATATTCTTTTTCCCAATGTAGGCCTCTTAGCGCTTAGCATGTCCAATTGCAGTTTCTACAGAAAGAGTGTTTCAGAACGGCTCAATCAAAAGTAAGGTTCAACTCTGTTAGTTGAATGCACAGAACAGAAAGAATTTTCACAGAATGCTACTGTGTAGTTTATATTTGAATATATTCCTTTTTCCACTATTACCCTCTTAGCGCTCCGAATGTCCACTTGCATTTTCTACAGAAAGAGTGTTCAGAACTGCGCAATCAAAACTATGGTTTAACTCTGTTAGCTTAATGAACATATCAGAAATAAGTTTCACACAATGCTTCTGTGTAGTTTTTATTTGAAGATATTATTTTTCCCAATAGAGGCCTCTTAGCGCTCAGAATGTCCAATTGCAGTTTCTACAGAAAGAGTGTTTCAGAAAGGCTCAATCAAAAGTAAGGTTCAACTTTGTTAGTTGAATGCACAGAACAGAAAGAAGTTTCATACAATGCTTCTGTGTAGTTTATATTTGAACATATTCTTTTTTCCTCTATTACCCACTTAGCGCTACGAATGTCCAGTTGCATTTTCTACAGACAGAGTGTTTCAAAACTGCTCAATCAAAAGTATGGTTTAACTCTGTTAGCTGAATGCTCAGATCAGAAAGTAGTTTCACAGAATGCTTTTGTGTAGTTTATATTTGAATATATTCCTTTTTCCACTACTACTCTCTTAGCGCTCCAAATGTCCAGTTGCATTTTCTACAGAAAGAGTGTTCAGATCTGCTCAATCAAACGTATGGTTTAACTCTGTTAGCTGAATGCACAGATCAGAAAGAAGTTTCACAGAATGATTCTGTGTAGTTTATATTTGGAGACATTCCTTTTTCCACTATTACCCTCTTAGCGCTCCGAATCTCCACTTGCATTTTCTACAGAAAGAGTGTTTCAGAACGGCTCAAACAAAACTAAGGTTCAACTCTTTTAGTTGAACAAACAGAACAGAAAGAAGTTTCACACAATTCTTCTGTGTAGTTTTTATTTGTAGACATTCTTTTTCCCAATATAGGCCTCTTAGCGCTCAGAATGTCCAATTGCAGTTTCTACAGAAAGAGTGTTTCAGAACGGCTCAATCAAAAGTAAGGTTCAACTCTGTTAGTTGAATGCACAGAACAGAAAGAAGTTTCATACAATGCTTCTGTGTAGTTTATATTTGAACATATTCTTTTTTCCACTATTACCCACTTAGTGCTACGAATGTCCAGTTGCATTTTCTACAGAGAGAGTGTTTCAAAACTGCTCAATCAAAAGTATAGTTTAACTCTGTTAGCTGAATGCTCAGATCAGAAAGAAGTTTCACAGAATGCTTCTGTGTAGTTTATATTTGAATATATTCCTTTTTCCACTACTACCCTCTTAGCGCTCCGAATCCCCACTTGCATTTTCTACAGAAAGAGTGTTTCAGAACGGCTCAATCAAAACTAAGGTTCAACTCTTTTAGTTGAACGAACAGAACAGAAAGTAGTTTCACACAATTCTTCTGTGTAGTTTTTATTTGTAGACATTCTTTTTCCCAATATAGGCCTCTTAGCGCTCAGAATGTCCAATTGCAGTTTCTACAGAAAGAGTGTTTCAGAACGGCTCAATCAAAAGTAAGGTTCAACTCTGTTAGTTGAATGCACAGAACAGAAAGAAGTTTCATACAATGCTTCTGTGTAGTTTATATTTGAACATATTCTTTTTTCCACTATTACCCACTTAGCGCTACGAATGTCCAGTTGCATTTTCTACAGACAGAGTGTTTCAAAACTGCTCAATCAAAAGTATGGTTTAACTCTGTTAGCTGAATGCTCAGATCAGAAAGAAGTTTCACAGAATGCTTCTGTGTAGTTTATATTTGAATATATTCCTATTTCCACTACTACGCTCTTAGCGCTCCAAATGTCCAGTTGCATTTTCTACAGAAAGAGTGTTCAGATCTGCTCAATCAAAAGTATGGTTTAACTCTGTTAGCTGAATGCACAGATCAGGAATAAGTTTCACCGAATGATTCTGTGTAGTTTATATTTGAAGACATTCATTTTTCCACTGTTACCTTCTTAGCGCTCAGAATCTCCACTTGCATTTTCTACAAAAAGAGTGTTTCATAACTGCTCAATCAAAAATATGTTTTATATCTGTTAACTGAATTTACAGATCAGAAATAAGTTTCACAGAATGCATCTGTGTAGTTTTTATTTGAAGATATTCTTTTTCCCAATATAGGCCTCTTAGCGCTTAGCATGTCCAATTGCAGTTACTACAGAAAGAGTGTTTCAGAACGGCTCAATCAAAAGTAAGGTTCAACTCTGTTAGTTGAATGCACAGAACAGAAAGAATTTTCACAGAATGCTACTGTGTAGTTTATATTTGAATATATTCATTTTTCCACTATTACCCTCTTAGCGCTCCGAATGTCCACTTGCATTTTCTACAGAAAGAGTGTTCAGAACTGCGCAATCAAAAGTATGCTTTAACTCTGTTAGCTTAATGAACATATCAGAAATAAGTTTCACACAATGCTTCTGTGTAGTTTTTATTTGAAGATATTATTTTTCCCAATAGAGGCCTCTTAGCGCTCAGAATGTCCAATTGCAGTTTCTACAGAAAGAGTGTTTCAGAAAGGCTCAATCAAAAGTAAGGTTCAACTCTGTTAGTTGAATGCACAGAACAGAAAGAAGTTTCATACAATGCTTCTGGGTAGTTTATATTTGAACATATTCTTTTTTCCACTATTACCCACTTAGCGCTACGAATGTCCAGTTGCATTTTCTACAGACAGAGTGTTTCAAAACTGCTCAATCAAAAGTATGGTTTAACTCTGTTAGCTGAATGCTCAGATCAGAAAGAAGTTTCACAGAATGCTTCTGTGTAGTTTATATTTGAATATATTCCTTTTTCCACTACTACTCTCTTAGCGCTCCAAATGTCCAGTTGCATTTTCTGCAGAAAGAGTGTTCAGATCTGCTCAATCAAAAGTATGGTTTAACTCTGTTAGCCGAATGCACAGACCAGAAACAAGTTTCACAGAATGATTCTGTGTAGTTTATATTTGGAGACATTCCTTTTTCCACTATTACCCTCTTAGCGCTCCGAATCTCCACTTGCATTTTCTACAGAAAGAGTGTTTCAGAACGGCTCAATCAAAACTAAGGTTCAACTCTTTTAGTTGAACAAACAGAACAGAAAGAAGTTTCACACAATTTTTCTGTGTATTTTTTATTTGTAGACATTCTTTTTCCCAATATAGGCCTCTTAGTGCTCAGAATGTCCAATTGCAGTTTCTACAGAAAGAGTGTTTCAGAACGGCTCAATCAAAAGTAAGGTTCAACTCTGTTAGTTGAATGCACAGAACAGAAAGAAGTTTCATACAATGCTTCTGTGTAGTTTATATTTGAACATATTCTTTTTTCCACTATTACCCACTTAGCGCTACGAATGTCCAGTTGCATTTTCTACAGACAGAGTGTTTCAAAACTGCTCAATCAAAAGTATGGTTTAACTCTGTTAGCTGAATGCTCAGATCAGAAAGAAGTTTCACAGAATGCTTCTGTGTAGTTTATATTTGAATATATTCCTTTTTCCACTACTACGCTCTTACCGCTCCAAATGTCCAGTTGCATTTTCAACAGAAAGAGTGTTCAGATCTGCTCAATCAAAAGTATGGTTTAACTCTGTTAGCTGAATGCACAGATCAGAAAGAAGTTTCACCGAATGATTCTGTGTAGTTTATATTTGAAGACATTCCTTTTTCCACTATTACCCTCTTAGCGCTCCGAATCTCCACTTGCATTTTCTACAAAAAGAGTGTTTCATAACTGCTCAATCAAAAATATGTTTTATCTCTGTTAACTGAATTTACAGATCAGAAATAACTTTCACAGAGTGCATCTGTGTAGTTTTTATTTGAAGATATTCTTTTTCCCAATGTAGGCCTCTTAGCGCTTAGCATGTCCAATTGCAGTTTCTACAGAAAGAGTGTTTCAGAACGGCTCAATCAAAAGTAAGGTCCAACTCTGTTAGTTGAATGCAGAGAACAGAAAGAATTTTCACAGAATGCTACTGTGTAGTTTATATTTGAATATATTCCTTTTTCCACTATTACCCTCTTAGCGCTCCGAATGTTCACTTGCATTTTCTACAGAAAGAGTGTTCAGAACTGCGCAATCAAAAGTATGGTTTAACTCTGTTAGCTTAATGAACATATCAGAAATAAGTTTCACACAATGCTTCTGTGTAGTTTTTATTTGAAGATATTATTTTTCCCAATATAGGCCTCTTAGCGCTCAGAATGTCCAATTGCAGTTTCTACAGAAAGAGTGTTTCAGAAAGGCTCAATAAAAAGTAAGGTTCAACTCTGTTAGTTGAATGCACAGAACAGAAAGAAGTTTCATACAATGCTTCTGTGTAGTTTATATGTGAACATATTCTTTTTTCCACTATTACCCACTTAGCGCTACGAATGTCCAGTTGCATTTTCTACAGACAGAGTGTTTCAAAACTGCTCAATCAAAAGTACGGTTTAACTCTGTTAGCTGAATGCTCAGATCAGAAAGAAGTTTCACAGAATGCTTCTGTGTAGTTTATATTTGAATATATTCCTTTTTCCACTACTACGCTCTCAGCGCTCCAAATGTCCAGTTGCATTTTCAACAGAAAGAGTGTTCAGATCTGCTCAATCAAAAGTATGGTTTAACTCTGTTAGCTGAATGCACAGATCAGAAAGAAGTTTCACAGAATGATTCTGTGTAGTTTATATTTGGAGACATTCCTTTTTCCACTATTACCCTCTTAGCGCTCCGAATCTCCACTTGCATTTTCTACAGAAAGAGTGTTTCAGAACGGCTCAATCAAAACTAAGGTTCAACTCTTTTAGTTGAACAAACAGAACAGAAAGAAGTTTCACACAATTCTTCTGTGTAGTTTTTATTTGTAGACATTCTTTTTCCCAATATAGGCCTCTTAGCGCTCAGAATGTCCAATTGCAGTTTCTACAGAAAGAGTGTTTCAGAACGGCTCAATCAAAAGTAAGGTTCAACTCTGTTAGTTGAATGCACAGAACAGAAAGAAGTTTCATACAATGCTTCTGTGTAGTTTATATTTGAACATATTCTTTTTTCCACTATTACCCACTTAGCGCTACGAATGTCCAGTTGCATTTTCTACAGACAGAGTGTTTCAGAACTGCTCAATCAAAAGTATGGTTTAACTCTGTTAGCTGAATGCTCAGATCAGAAAGAAGTTTCACAGAATGCTTCTGTGTAGTTTATATTTGAATATATTACTTTTTCCACTAATACGCTCTTAGCGCTCCAAATGTCCAGTTGCATTTTCAACAGAAAGAGTGTTCAGATCTGCTCAATCAAAAGTATGGTTTAACTCTGTTAGCTGAATGCACAGATCAGAAAGAAGTTTCACCGAATGATTCTGTGTAGTTTATATTTGAAGACATTCCTTTTTCCACTATTACCCTCTTAGCGCTCCGAATCTCCACTTGCATTTTCTACAAAAAGAGTGTTTCATAACTGCTCAATGAAAAATATGTTTTATCTCTGTTAACTGAATTTACAGATCAGAAATAAGTTGCACAGAATGCATCTGTGTAGATTTTATTTGAAGATATTCTTTTTCCCAATGTAGGCCTCTTAGCGCTTAGCATGTCCAATTGCAGTTTCTACAGAAAGAGTGTTTCAGAACGGCTCAATCAAAAGTAAGGTTCAACTCTGTTAGTTGAATGCAGAGAACAGAAAGAATTTTCACAGTATGCTACTGTGTAGTTTATATTTGAATATATCCCTTTTTCCACTATTACCCTCTTAGCGCTCCGAATGTCCACTTGCATTTTCTACAGAAAGAGTGTTCAGAACGGCGCAATCAAAAGTATGGTTTAACTCTGTTAGCTGAATGCTCAGATCAGAAAGAAGTTTCACAGAATGCTTCTGTGTAGTTTATATTTGAATATATTCCTTTTTCCACTACTACTCTCTTAGCGCTCCAAATGTCCAGTTGCATTTTCTACAGAAAGAGTGTTCAGATCTGCTCAATCAAAAGTATGGTTTAACTCTGTTAGCTGAATGCACAGATCAGAAAGAAGTTTCACAGAATGATTCTGTGTAGTTTATATTTGGAGACATTCCTTTTTCCACTATTACCCTCTTAGCGCTCTGAATCTCCACTTGCATTTTCTACAGAAAGAGTGTTTCAGAACGGCTCAATCAAAACTAAGGTTCAACTCTTTAAGTTGAACAAACAGAACAGAAAGAAGTTTCACACAATTCTTCTGTGTAGTTTTTATTTGTAGACATTCTTTTTCCCAATATAGGCCTCTTAGCGCTCAGAATGTCCAATTGCAGTTTCTACAGAAAGAGTGTTTCAGAACGGCTCAATCAAAAGTAAGGTTCTACTCTGTTAGTTGAATGCACAGAACAGAAAGTAGTTTCATACAATGCTTCTGTGTAGTTTATATTTGAACATATTCTCTTTTCCACTATTACCCACTTAGCGCTACGAATGTCCAGTTGCATTTTCTACAGACAGAGTGTTTCAAAACTGCTCAATCAAAAGTATGGTTTAACTCTGTTAGCTGAATGCTCAGATCAGAAAGAAGTTTCACAGAATGCTTCTGTGTAGTTTATATTTGAATATATTCCTTTTTCCACTAATACGCTCTTAGCGCTACAAATGTCCAGTTGCATTTTCAACAGAAAGAGTGTTCAGATCTGCTCAATCAAAAGTATGGTTTCACTCTGTTAGCTGAATGCACAGATCAGAAAGAAGTTTCACCGAATGATTCTGTGTAGTTTATATTTGAAGACATTCCTTTTTCCACAATTACCCTCTTAGCGCTCCGAATCTCCACTTGCATTTTCTACAAAAAGAGTGTTTCATAACTGCTCAATGAAAAATATGTTTTATATCTGTTAACTGAATTTACAGATCAGAAATAAGTTTCACAGAATGCATCTGTGTAGTTTTTATTTGAAGATATTCTTTTTCCCAATATAGGCCTCTTAGCGCTTAGCATGTCCAATTGCAGTTACTACAGAAAGAGTGTTTCAGAACGGCTCAATCAAAAGTAAGGTTCAACTCTGTTAGTTGAATGCACAGAACAGAAAGAATTTTCACAGAATGCTACTGTGTAGTTTATATTTGAATATATTCATTTTTCCACTATTACCCTCTTAGCGCTCCGAATGTCCACTTGCATTTTCTACAGAAAGAGTGTTCAGAACTGCGCAATCAAAAGTATGCTTTAACTCTGTTAGCTTAATGAACATATCAGAAATAAGTTTCACACAATGCTTCTGTGTAGTTTTTATTTGAAGATATTATTTTTCCCAATAGAGGCCTCTTAGCGCTCAGAATGTCCAATTGCAGTTTCTACAGAAAGAGTGTTTCAGAAAGGCTCAATCAAAAGTAAGGTTCAACTCTGTTAGTTGAATGCACAGAACAGAAAGAAGTTTCATACAATGCTTCTGGGTAGTTTATATTTGAACATATTCTTTTTTCCACTATTACCCACTTAGCGCTACGAATGTCCAGTTGCATTTTCTACAGACAGAGTGTTTCAAAACTGCTCAATCAAAAGTATGGTTTAACTCTGTTAGCTGAATGCTCAGATCAGAAAGAAGTTTCACAGAATGCTTCTGTGTAGTTTATATTTGAATATATTCCTTTTTCCACTACTACTCTCTTAGCGCTCCAAATGTCCAGTTGCATTTTCTGCAGAAAGAGTGTTCAGATCTGCTCAATCAAAAGTATGGTTTAACTCTGTTAGCCGAATGCACAGACCAGAAACAAGTTTCACAGAATGATTCTGTGTAGTTTATATTTGGAGACATTCCTTTTTCCACTATTACCCTCTTAGCGCTCCGAATCTCCACTTGCATTTTCTACAGAAAGAGTGTTTCAGAACGGCTCAATCAAAACTAAGGTTCAACTCTTTTAGTTGAACAAACAGAACAGAAAGAAGTTTCACACAATTTTTCTGTGTATTTTTTATTTGTAGACATTCTTTTTCCCAATATAGGCCTCTTAGTGCTCAGAATGTCCAATTGCAGTTTCTACAGAAAGAGTGTTTCAGAACGGCTCAATCAAAAGTAAGGTTCAACTCTGTTAGTTGAATGCACAGAACAGAAAGAAGTTTCATACAATGCTTCTGTGTAGTTTATATTTGAACATATTCTTTTTTCCACTATTACCCACTTAGCGCTACGAATGTCCAGTTGCATTTTCTACAGACAGAGTGTTTCAAAACTGCTCAATCAAAAGTATGGTTTAACTCTGTTAGCTGAATGCTCAGATCAGAAAGAAGTTTCACAGAATGCTTCTGTGTAGTTTATATTTGAATATATTCCTTTTTCCACTACTACGCTCTTACCGCTCCAAATGTCCAGTTGCATTTTCAACAGAAAGAGTGTTCAGATCTGCTCAATCAAAAGTATGGTTTAACTCTGTTAGCTGAATGCACAGATCAGAAAGAAGTTTCACCGAATGATTCTGTGTAGTTTATATTTGAAGACATTCCTTTTTCCACTATTACCCTCTTAGCGCTCCGAATCTCCACTTGCATTTTCTACAAAAAGAGTGTTTCATAACTGCTCAATCAAAAATATGTTTTATCTCTGTTAACTGAATTTACAGATCAGAAATAACTTTCACAGAGTGCATCTGTGTAGTTTTTATTTGAAGATATTCTTTTTCCCAATGTAGGCCTCTTAGCGCTTAGCATGTCCAATTGCAGTTTCTACAGAAAGAGTGTTTCAGAACGGCTCAATCAAAAGTAAGGTCCAACTCTGTTAGTTGAATGCAGAGAACAGAAAGAATTTTCACAGAATGCTACTGTGTAGTTTATATTTGAATATATTCCTTTTTCCACTATTACCCTCTTAGCGCTCCGAATGTTCACTTGCATTTTCTACAGAAAGAGTGTTCAGAACTGCGCAATCAAAAGTATGGTTTAACTCTGTTAGCTTAATGAACATATCAGAAATAAGTTTCACACAATGCTTCTGTGTAGTTTTTATTTGAAGATATTATTTTTCCCAATATAGGCCTCTTAGCGCTCAGAATGTCCAATTGCAGTTTCTACAGAAAGAGTGTTTCAGAAAGGCTCAATAAAAAGTAAGGTTCAACTCTGTTAGTTGAATGCACAGAACAGAAAGAAGTTTCATACAATGCTTCTGTGTAGTTTATATGTGAACATATTCTTTTTTCCACTATTACCCACTTAGCGCTACGAATGTCCAGTTGCATTTTCTACAGACAGAGTGTTTCAAAACTGCTCAATCAAAAGTACGGTTTAACTCTGTTAGCTGAATGCTCAGATCAGAAAGAAGTTTCACAGAATGCTTCTGTGTAGTTTATATTTGAATATATTCCTTTTTCCACTACTACGCTCTCAGCGCTCCAAATGTCCAGTTGCATTTTCAACAGAAAGAGTGTTCAGATCTGCTCAATCAAAAGTATGGTTTAACTCTGTTAGCTGAATGCACAGATCAGAAAGAAGTTTCACAGAATGATTCTGTGTAGTTTATATTTGGAGACATTCCTTTTTCCACTATTACCCTCTTAGCGCTCCGAATCTCCACTTGCATTTTCTACAGAAAGAGTGTTTCAGAACGGCTCAATCAAAACTAAGGTTCAACTCTTTTAGTTGAACAAACAGAACAGAAAGAAGTTTCACACAATTCTTCTGTGTAGTTTTTATTTGTAGACATTCTTTTTCCCAATATAGGCCTCTTAGCGCTCAGAATGTCCAATTGCAGTTTCTACAGAAAGAGTGTTTCAGAACGGCTCAATCAAAAGTAAGGTTCAACTCTGTTAGTTGAATGCACAGAACAGAAAGAAGTTTCATACAATGCTTCTGTGTAGTTTATATTTGAACATATTCTTTTTTCCACTATTACCCACTTAGCGCTACGAATGTCCAGTTGCATTTTCTACAGACAGAGTGTTTCAGAACTGCTCAATCAAAAGTATGGTTTAACTCTGTTAGCTGAATGCTCAGATCAGAAAGAAGTTTCACAGAATGCTTCTGTGTAGTTTATATTTGAATATATTACTTTTTCCACTAATACGCTCTTAGCGCTCCAAATGTCCAGTTGCATTTTCAACAGAAAGAGTGTTCAGATCTGCTCAATCAAAAGTATGGTTTAACTCTGTTAGCTGAATGCACAGATCAGAAAGAAGTTTCACCGAATGATTCTGTGTAGTTTATATTTGAAGACATTCCTTTTTCCACTATTACCCTCTTAGCGCTCCGAATCTCCACTTGCATTTTCTACAAAAAGAGTGTTTCATAACTGCTCAATGAAAAATATGTTTTATCTCTGTTAACTGAATTTACAGATCAGAAATAAGTTGCACAGAATGCATCTGTGTAGATTTTATTTGAAGATATTCTTTTTCCCAATGTAGGCCTCTTAGCGCTTAGCATGTCCAATTGCAGTTTCTACAGAAAGAGTGTTTCAGAACGGCTCAATCAAAAGTAAGGTTCAACTCTGTTAGTTGAATGCAGAGAACAGAAAGAATTTTCACAGTATGCTACTGTGTAGTTTATATTTGAATATATCCCTTTTTCCACTATTACCCTCTTAGCGCTCCGAATGTCCACTTGCATTTTCTACAGAAAGAGTGTTCAGAACGGCGCAATCAAAAGTATGGTTTAACTCTGTTAGCTGAATGCTCAGATCAGAAAGAAGTTTCACAGAATGCTTCTGTGTAGTTTATATTTGAATATATTCCTTTTTCCACTACTACTCTCTTAGCGCTCCAAATGTCCAGTTGCATTTTCTACAGAAAGAGTGTTCAGATCTGCTCAATCAAAAGTATGGTTTAACTCTGTTAGCTGAATGCACAGATCAGAAAGAAGTTTCACAGAATGATTCTGTGTAGTTTATATTTGGAGACATTCCTTTTTCCACTATTACCCTCTTAGCGCTCTGAATCTCCACTTGCATTTTCTACAGAAAGAGTGTTTCAGAACGGCTCAATCAAAACTAAGGTTCAACTCTTTAAGTTGAACAAACAGAACAGAAAGAAGTTTCACACAATTCTTCTGTGTAGTTTTTATTTGTAGACATTCTTTTTCCCAATATAGGCCTCTTAGCGCTCAGAATGTCCAATTGCAGTTTCTACAGAAAGAGTGTTTCAGAACGGCTCAATCAAAAGTAAGGTTCTACTCTGTTAGTTGAATGCACAGAACAGAAAGTAGTTTCATACAATGCTTCTGTGTAGTTTATATTTGAACATATTCTCTTTTCCACTATTACCCACTTAGCGCTACGAATGTCCAGTTGCATTTTCTACAGACAGAGTGTTTCAAAACTGCTCAATCAAAAGTATGGTTTAACTCTGTTAGCTGAATGCTCAGATCAGAAAGAAGTTTCACAGAATGCTTCTGTGTAGTTTATATTTGAATATATTCCTTTTTCCACTACTACGCTCTTACCGCTCCAAATGTCCAGTTGCATTTTCAACAGAAAGAGTGTTCAGATCTGCTCAATCAAAAGTATGGTTTAACTCTGTTAGCTGAATGCACAGATCAGAAAGAAGTTTCACCGAATGATTCTGTGTAGTTTATATTTGAAGACATTCCTTTTTCCACTATTACCCTCTTAGCGCTCCGAATCTCCACTTGCATTTTCTACAAAAAGAGTGTTTCATAACTGCTCAATCAAAAATATGTTTTATCTCTGTTAACTGAATTTACAGATCAGAAATAAGTTTCACAGAATGCATCTGTGTAGTTTTTATTTGAAGATATTCTTTTTCATAATGTAGGCCTCTTAGCGCTTAGCATGTCCAATTGCAGTTTCTACAGAAAGAGTGTTTCAGAACGGCTCAATCAAAAGTAAGGTTCAACTCTGTTAGTTGAATGCACAGAACAGAAAGAATTCTCACAGAATGCTACTGTGTAGTTTATATTTGAATATATCCCTTTTTCCACTATTACCCTCTTAGCGCTCCGAAAGTTCACTTGCATTTTCTACAGAAAGAGTGTTCAGAACTGCGCAATCAAAAGTATGGTTTAACTCTGTTAGCTTAATGAACATATCAGAAATAAGTTTCACACAATGCTTCTGTGTAGTTTTTATTTGAAGATATTATATTTCCCAATATAGGCCTCTTAGCGCTCAGAATGTCCAATTGCAGATTCTACAGAAAGAGTGTTTCAGAAAGGCTCAATCAAAAGTAAGGTTCAACTCTGTTAGTTGAATGCACAGAACAGAAAGAAGTTTCACAGAATGCTTCTGTGTAGTTTATATTTGAATATATTCCTTTTTCCACTACTACTCTCTTAGCGCTCCAAATGTCCAGTTGCATTTTCTACAGAAAGAGTGTTCAGATCTGCTCAACCAAAAGTATGGTTTAACTCTGTTAGCTGAATGCACAGATCAGAAAGAAGTTTCACAGAATGATTCTGTGTAGTTTATATTTGGAGACATTCCTTTTTCCACTATTACCCTCTTAGCGCTCCGAATGTCCCCTTGCATTTTCTACAGAAAGAGTGTTCAGAACTGCGCAATCCAAAGTATGGTTTAACTCTGTTAGCTTAATGAACATATCAGAAATAAGTTTCACACAATGCTTCTGTGTAGTTTTTATTTGAAGATATTATTTTTCCCAATAGAGACCTCTTAGCGCTCAGAATGTCCAATTGCAGTTTCTACAGAAAGAGTGTTTCAGAAAGGCTCAATCAAAAGTAAGGTTCAACTCTGTTAGTTGAATGCACAGAACAGAAAGAAGTTTTATACAATGCTTCTGTGTAGTTTATATTTGAACATATTATTTTTTCCACTATTACCCACTTAGCGCTACGAATGTCCAGTTGCATTTTCTACAGACAGAGTGTTTCAAAACTGCTCAATCAAAAGTATGGTTTAACTCTGTTAGCTGAATGCTCAGATCAGAAAGAAGTTTCACAGAATGCTTCTGTGTAGTTTATATTTGAATATATTCCTTTTTCCACTACTACTCTCTTAGCGCTCCAATTATCCAGTTGCATTTTCTACAGAAAGAGTGTTCAGATCTGCTCAATCAAAAGTATGGTTTAACTCTGTTAGCTGAATGCACAGATCAGAAAGAAGTTTCACAGAATGATTCTGTGTAGTTTATAATTGGAGACATTCCTTTTTCCACTATTACCCTCTTAGCGCTCCGAATCTCCACTTGCATTTTCTACAGAAAGAGTGTTTCAGAACGGCTCAATCAAAACTAAGGTTCAACTCTTTTAGTTGAACAAACAGAACAGAAAGTAGTTTCACACAATTCTTCTGTGTAGTTTTTATTTGTAGACATTCTATTTCCCAATATAGGCCTCTTAGCGCTCAGAATGTCCAATTGCAGTTTCTACAGAAAGAGTGTTTCAGAACGGCTCAATCAAAAGTAAGGTTCAACTCTGTTAGTTGAATGCACTGAACAGAAAGAAGTTTCATACAATGCTTCTGTGTAGTTTATATTTGAACATATTCTTTTTTCCACTATTACCCACTTAGCGCTACGAATGTCCAGTTGCATTTTCTACAGACAGAGTGTTTCAAAACTGCTCAATCAAAAGTATGGTTTAACTCTGTTAGCTGAATGCTCAGATCAGAAAGAAGTTTCACAGAATGCTTCTGTGTAGTTTATATTTGAATATATTACTTTTTCCACTACTACGCTCTTAGCGCTCCAAATGTCCAGTTGCATTTTCTACAGAAAGAGTGTTCAGATCTGCTCAATCAAAAGTATGGTTTAACTCTGTTAGCTGAATGCACAGATCAGAAAGAAGTTTCACCGAATGATTCTATGTAGTTTATATTTGAAGACATTCCTTTTTCCACTATTACCCTCTTACCGCTCCGAATCTCCACTTGCATTTTCTACAAAAAGAGTGTTTCATAACTGCTCAATCAAAAATATGTTTTATCTCTGTTAACTGAATTTACAGATCAGAAATAAGTTTCACAGAATGCATCTGTGTAGTTTTTATTTGAAGATATTCTTTTCCCAATGTAGGCCTCTTAGCGCTTAGCATGTCCAATTGCAGTTTCTACAGAAAGAGTGTTTCAGAACGGCTCAATCAAAAGTAAGGTTCAACTCTGTTAGTTGAATGCACAGAACAGAAAGAAGTTTCACACAATTCTTCTGTGTAGTTTTTATTTGTAGACATTCTTTTTCCCAATATAGGCCTCTTAGCGCTCAGAATGTCCAATTGCAGTTTCTACTGAAAGAGTGTTTCAGAACGGCTCAATCAAAAGTAAGGTTCAACTCTGTTAGTTGAATGCACAGAACAGAAAGAAGTTTCATACAATGCTTCTGTGTAGTTTATATTTGAACATATTCTCTTTTCCACTATTACCCACTTAGCGCTACGAATGTCCAGTTGCATTTTCTACAGACAGAGTGTTTCAAAACTGCTGAATCAAAAGTATGGTTTAACTCTGTTAGCTGAATGCTCAGATGAGAAATAAGTTTCACAGAATGCATCTGTGTAGTTTTTATTAGAAGATATTCTTTTTCCCAATGTAGGCCTCTTAGCCCTTAGCATGTCCAATTGCAGTTTCTACAGAAAGAGTGTTTCAGAACGGCTCAATCAAAAGTAAGGTTCAACTCTGTTAGTTGAATGCACAGAACAGAAATAATTTTTACAGAATGCTACTGTGTAGTTTATATTTGAATATATTCCTTTCTCCACTATTACCCTCTTAGCGCTCCGAATGTCCACTTGCATTTTCTACAGAAAGAGTGTTCAGAACTGCGCAATCAAATGTATGGTTTAACTCTGTTAGCTTAATGAACATATCAGAAATAAGTTTCACACAATGCTTCTGTGTAGTTTTTATTTGAAGATATTCTTTTTCCCAATACTACTCTCTTAGCGCTCCAAATGTCCAGTTGCATTTTCTACAGAAAGAGTGTTCCGATCTGCTCAATCAAAAGTATGCTTTAACTCTGTTAGCTGAATGCACAGATCAGAAAGAAGTTTCACAGAATGATTCTGTGTAGTTTATATTTGGAGACATTCCTTTTTCCACTATTACCCTCTTAGCGCTCCGAATCTCCACTTGCATTTTCTACAGAAAGAGTGTTTCAGAACGGCTCAATCAAAACTAAGATTCAACTCTTTTAGTTGAACAAACAGAACAGAAAGAAGTTTCACACAATTCTTCTGTGTAGTTTTTATTGTAGACATTCTTTTTCCCAATATAGGCCTCTTAGCGCTCAGAATGTCCAATTGCATTTTCTACAGAAAGAGTGTTTCAGAACGGCTCAATCAAAAGTAAGGTTCAACTCTGTTAGTTGAATGCACAGAACAGAAAGAAGTTTCATACAATGCTTCTGTGTAGTTCATATTTGAACATATTCTTTTTTCCACTATTACCCACTTAGCGCTACGAATGTCCAGTTGCATTTCCTACAGACAGAGTGTTTCAAAACTGTTCAATCAAAAGTATGGTTTAACTCTGTTAGCTGAATGCTCAGATCAGAAAGAAGTTTCACAGAATGCTTCTGTGTAGTTTATATTTGAATATATTCCTTTTTCCACTACTACGCTCTTAGCGCTCCAAATGTCCAGTTGCATTTTCTACAGAAAGAGTGTTCAGATCTGCTCAATCAAAAGTATGGTTTAACTCTGTTAGCTGAATGCACAGATCAGAAAGAAGTTTCACCGAATGATTCTGTGTAGTTTATGTTTGAAGACATTCCTTTTTCCACTATTACCCACTTAGCGCTCCGAAACTCCACTTGCATTTTTTACAAAAAGAGTGTTTCATAACTGCTCAATCAAAAATATGTTTTATCTCTGTTAACTGAATTTACAGATCAGAAATAAGTTTCACAGTATGCATCTGTGTAGTTTTTATTTGAAGATATTCTTTTTCCCAATGTAGGCCTCTTAGCGCTTAGCATGACCAATTGCAGTTTCTACAGAAAGAGTGTTTCAGAACGGCTCAATCAAAAGTAAGGTTCAACTCTGTTAGTTGAATGCACAGAACAGAAAGAATTTTCACAGAATTCTACTGTGTAGTTTATATTTGAATATATTCATTTTTCCACTATTACCCTCTTAGCGCTCCGAATGTCCACTTGCATTTTCTACAGAAAGAGTGTTCAGAACTGCGCAATCAAAAGTATGGTTTAACTCTGTTTGCTTAATGAACATATCAGAAATAAGTTTCACACAATGCTTCTGTGTAGATTTTATTTGAAGATATTATTTTTCCCAATAGAGGCCTCTAAGCGCTCAGAATGTCCAATTGCAGTTTCTACAGAAAGAGTGTTTCAGAAAGGCTCAATCAAATGTAAGGTTCAACTCTGTTAGTTGAATGCACAGAACAGAAAGAAGTTTCATACAATGCTTCTGTGTAGTTTATATTTGAACATATTCTTTTTTCCACTATTACCCACTTAGCGCTACGAATGTCCAGTTGCATTTTCTACAGACAGAGTGTTTCAAAACTGCTCAATCAAAAGTAAAGTTTAACTCTGTTAGCTGAATGCTCAGATCAGAAAGAAGTTTCACAGAATGCTTCTGTGTAGTTTATATTTGAATATATTCCTTTTTCCACTACTACTCTCTTAGCGCTCCAAATGTCCAGTTGCATTTTCTACAGAAAGAGTGTTCAGATCTGCTCAATCAAAAGTATGGTTTAACTCTGTTATCTGAATGCACAGATCAGAAAGAAGTTTCACAGAATGATTCTGTGTAGTTTATATTTGGAGACATTCCTTTTTCCACTATTGCCCTCTTAGCGCTCCGAATCTCCACTTGCATTTTCTACAGAAAGAGTGTTTCAGAACGGCTCAATCAAAACTAAGGTTCAACTCTTTTAGTTGAACAAACAGAACAGAAATAAGTTTCACACAATTGTTCTGTGTAGTTTTTATTTGTAGACATTCTTTTTCCCAATATAGGCCTCTTAGCGCTCAGAATGTCCAATTGCAGTTTCTACTGAAAGAGTGTTTCAGAACGGCTCAATCAAAAGTAAGGTTCAACTCTGTTAGTTGAATGCACAGAACAGAAAGAAGTTTCATACAATGCTTCTGTGTAGTTTATATTTGAACATATTCTCTTTTCCACTATTACCCACTTAGCGCTACGAATGTCCAGTTGCATTTTCTACAGACAGAGTGTTTCAAAACTGCTCAATCAAAAGTATGGTTTAACTCTGTTAGCTGAATGCTCAGATGAGAAATAAGTTTCACAGAATGCATCTGTGTAGTTTTTATTTGAAGATATTCTTTTTCCCAATGTAGGCCTCTTAGCGCTTAGCATGTCCAATTGCAGTTTCTACAGAAAGAGTGTTTCAGAACGGCTCAATCAAAAGTAAGGTTCAACTCTGTTAGTTGAATGCACAGAACAGAAATAATTTTCACAGAATGCTACTGTGTAGTTTATATTTGAATATATTCCTTTCTGCACAATTACCCTCTTAGCTCTCCGAATGTCCACTTGCATTTTCTACAGAAAGAGTGTTCAGAACTGCGCAATCAAATGTATGGTTTAACTCTGTTAGCTTAATGAACATATCAGAAATAAGTTTCACACAATGCTTCCGTGTAGTTTTTATTTGAAGATATTATTTTTCCCAATAGAGGCCTCTTAGCGCTCAGAATGTCCAATTGCAGTTTCTACATAAAGAGTGTTTCAGAAAGGCTCAATCAAAAGTAAGGTTCAATTCTGTTAGTGGAATGCACAGAACAGAAAGAAGTTTCATACAATGCTTCTGTGTAGTTTATATTTGAACATATTCTTTTTTCCACTATTACCCACTTAGCGCTACGAATGTCCAGTTGCATTTTCTACAGACAGAGTGTTTCAAAACTGCTCAATCAAAAGTATGGTTTAACTCTGTTAGCTGAATGCTCAGATCAGAAAGAAGTTTCACAGAATGCTTCTGTGTAGTTTATATTTGAATATATTCCTTTTTCCACTACTACTCTCTTAGCGCTCCAAATGTCCAGTTGCATTTTCTACAGAAAGAGTGTTCAGATCTGCTCAATCAAAAGTATGCTTTAACTCTGTTAGCTGAATGCACAGATCAGAAAGAAGTTTCACAGAATGATTCTGTGTAGTTTATATTTGGAGACATTCCTTTTTCCACTATTACCCTCTTAGCGCTCTGAATCTCCACTTGCATTTTCTACAGAAAGAGTGTTTCAGAACGGCTCAATCAAAACTAAGGTTCAACTCTTTTAGTTGAACAAACAGAACAGAAAGAAGTTTCACACAATTCTTCTGTGTAGCTTTTATTTGTAGACATTCTTTTTCCCAATATAGGCCTCTTAGCGCTCAGAATGTCCAATTGCAGTTTCTACAGAAAGAGTGTTTCAGAACGGCTCAATCAAAAGTAAGGTTCAACTCTGTTAGTTGAATGCACCGAACAGAAAGAAGTTTCATACAATGCTTCTGTGTAGTTTATATTTGAACATATTCTATTTTCCACTATTACCCACTTAGCGCTACGAATGTCCAGTTGCATTTTCTACAGACAGAGTATTTCAAAACTGCTCAATCAAAAGTATGGTTTAACTCTGTTAGCTGAATACTCAGATCAGAAAGAAGTTTCACAGAATGCTTCTGTGTAGTTTATATTTGAATATATTGCTTTTTCCACTACTACGCTCTTAGCGCTCCAAATGTCCAGTTGCATTTTCTACAGAAAGAGTGTTCAGATCTGCTCAATCAAAAGTATGGTTTAACTCTTTTAGCTGAATGCACAGATCAGAAAGAAGTTTCACCGAATGATTCTGTGTAGTTTATATTTGAAGACATTCCTTTTTCCACTATTACCCACTTAGCGCTCCGAAACTCCACTTGCATTTTTTACAAAAAGTGTGTTTCATAACTGCTCAATCAAAAATATGTTTTATCTCTGTTAACTGAATTTACAGATCAGAAATAAGTTTCACAGAATGCATCTGTGTAGTTTTTATTTGAAGATATTCTTTTTCCCAATGTAGGCCTCTTAGCGCTTAGCATGTCCAATTGCAGTTTCTACAGAAAGAGTGTTTCAGAACGGCTCAATCAAAAGTAAGGTTCAACTCTGTTAGTTGAATGCACAGAACAGAAAGAATTTTCACAGAATTCTACTGTGTAGTTTATATTTGAATATATTCATTTTTCCACTATTACCCTCTTAGCGCTCCGAATGTCCACTTGCATTTTCTACAGAAAGAGTGTTCAGAACTGCGCAATCAAAAGTATGGTTTACCTCTGTTTGCTTAATGAACATATCAGAAATAAGTTTCACACAATGCTTCTGTGTAGTTTTTATTTGAAGATATTATTTTTCCCAATAGAGGCCTCTAAGCGCTCAGAATGTCCAATTGCAGTTTCTACAGAAAGAGTGTTTCAGAAAGGCTCAATCAAATGTAAGGTTCAACTCTGTTAGTTGAATGCACAGAACAGAAAGAAGTTTCATACAATGCTTCTGTGTAGTTTATATTTGAACATATTCTTTTTTCCACTATTACCCACTTAGCGCTACGAATGTCCAGTTTCATTTTCTACAGACAGAGTGTTTCAAAACTGCTCAATCAAAAGTATGGTTTAACTCTGTTAGCTGAATGCTCAGATCAGAAAGAAGTTTCACAGAATGCTTCTGTGTAGTTTATATTTGAATATATTCCTTTTTCCACTACTTCTCTCTTAGCGCTCCAAATGTCCAGTTGCATTTTCTACAGAAAGAGTGTTCAGATCTGCTCAATCAAAAGTATGGTTTAACTCTGTTATCTGAATGCACAGATCAGAAAGAAGTTTCACAAAATGATTCTGTGTAGTTTATATTTGGAGACATTCCTTTTTCCACTATTACCCTCTTAGCGCTCCGAATCTCCACTTGCATTTTCTACAGAAAGAGTGTTTCAGAACGGCTCAATCAAAACTAAGGTTCAACTCTTTTAGTTGAACAAACAGAACAGAAATAA
Organism: Symphalangus syndactylus; assembly: GCF_028878055.3. NCBI lineage: Eukaryota > Metazoa > Chordata > Mammalia > Primates > Hylobatidae > Symphalangus > Symphalangus syndactylus. The sequence continues at coordinate 3,292,711 of NC_072427.2, forward strand.
GTTTCACACAATTCTTCTGTGTAGTTTTTATTTGTAGACATTCTTTTTCCCAATATAGGCCTCTTAGCGCTCAGAATGTCCAATTGCAGTTTCTACTGAAAGAGTGTTTCAGAACGGCTCAATCAAAAGTAAGGTTCAACTCTGTTAGTTGAATGCACAGAACAGAAAGAAGTTTCATACAATGCTTCTGTGTAGTTTATATTTGAACATATTCTCTTTTCCACTATTACCCACTTAGCACTACGAATGTCCAGTTGCATTTTCTACAGACAGAGTGTTTCAAAACTGCTCAGTCAAAAGTATGGTTTAACTCTGTTAGCTGAATGCTCAGATGAGAAATAAGTTTCACAGAATGCATCTGTGTAGTTGTTATTTGAAGATATTCTTTTTCCCAATGTAGGCCTCTTAGCGCTTAGCATGTCCAATTTCAGTTTCTACAGAAAGAGTGTTTCAGAACGGCTCAATCAAAAGTAAGGTTCAACTCTGTTAGTTGAATGCACAGAACAGAAATAATTTTCACAGAATGCTACTGTGTAGTTTATATTTGAATATATTCCGTTCTCCACTATTACCCTCTTAGCGCTCCGAATGTCCACTTGCATTTTCTACAGAAAGAGTGTTCAGAACTGCGCAATCAAATGTATGGTTTAACTCTGTTAGCTTAATGAACATATCAGAAATAAGTTTCACACAATGCTTCTGTGTAGTTTTTATTTGAAGATATTCTTTTTCCCAATAGAGGCCTCTTAGCGCTCAGAATGTCCAATTGCAGTTTCTACAGAAAGAGTGTTTCAGAAAGGCTCAATCAAAATTAAGGTTCAACTCTGTTAGTTGAATGCACAGAACAGAAAGAAGTTTCATACAATGCTTCTGTGTAGTTTATATTTGAACATATTCTTTTTTCCACTATTACCCACTTAGCGCTACGAATGTCCAGTTGCATTTTCTACAGACAGAGTGTTTCAAAACTGCTCAATGAAAAGTATGGTTTAACTCTGTTAGCTGAATGCTCAGATCAGAAAGAAGTTTCACAGAATGCTTCTGTGTAGTTTATATTTGAATATATTCCTTTTTCCACTACTACTCTCTTAGCGCTCCAAATGTCCAGTTGCATTTTCTACAGAAGGAGTGTTCAGATCTGCTCAATCAAAAGTATGCTTTAACTCTGTTAGCTGAATGCACAGATCAGAAAGAAATTTCACAGAATGATTCTGTGTAGTTTATATTTGGAGACATTCCTTTTTCCACTATTACCCTCTTAGCGCTCCGAATCTCCACTTGCATTTTCTACAGAAAGAGTGTTTCAGAACGGCTCCATCAAAACTAAGATTCAACTCTTTTAGTTGAACAAACAGAACAGAAAGAAGTTTCACACAATTCTTCTGTGTAGTTTTTATTGTAGACATTCTTTTTCCCAATATAGGCCTCTTAGCGCTCAGAATGTCCAATTGCATTTTCTACAGAAAGAGTGTTTCAGAACGGCTCAATCAAAAGTAAGGTTCAACTCTGTTAGTTGAATGCACAGAACAGAAAGAAGTTTCATACAATGCTTCTGTGTAGTTCATATTTGAACATATTCTTTTTTCCACTATTACCCACTTAGCGCTACGAATGTCCAGTTGCATTTTCTACAGACAGAGTGTTTCAAAACTGCTCAATCAAAAGTATGGTTTAACTCTGTTAGCTGAATGCTCAGATCAGAAAGAAGTTTCACAGAATGCTTCTGTGTAGTTTATATTTGAATATATTCCTTTTTCCACTACTACGCTCTTAGCGCTCCAAACGTCCAGTTGCATTTTCTACAGAAATAGTGTTCAGATCTGCTCAATCAAAAGTATGGTTTAACTCTGTTAGCTGAATGCACAGATCAGAAAGAAGTTTCACCGAATGATTCTGTGTAGTTTATATTTGAAGACATTCCTTTTTCCACTATTACCCTCTTAGCGCTCCGAATCTCCACTTGCATTTTCTACAAAAAGAGTGTTTCATAACTGCTCAATCAAAAATATGTTTTATCTCTGTTAACTGAAATTACAGATCAGAAATAAGTTTCACAGAATGCATCTGTGTAGTTTTTATTTGAAGATATTCTTTTTCCCAATGTAGGCCTCTTAGCGCTTAGCATGTCCAATTGCAGTTTCTACAGAAAGAGTGTTTCAGAACGGCTCAATCAAAAGTAAGGTTCAACTCTGTTAGTTGAATGCACAGAACAGAAAGAATTTTCACAGAATGCTACTGTGTAGTTTATATTTGAATATATTCCTTTTTCCACTATTACCCTCTTAGCGCTCCGAATGTCCACTTGCATTTTCTACAGAAAGAGTGTTCAGAACTGCGCAATCCAAAGTATGGTTTAACTCTGTTAGCTTAATGAACATATCAGAAATTTCACACAATGCTTCTGTGTAGTTTTTATTTGAAGGTGTTATTTTTCCCAATAGAGGCCTCTTAGCGCTCAGAATGTCCAATTGCAGTTTCTACAGAAAGAGTGTTTCAGAAAGGCTCAATCAAAATTAAGGTTCAACTCTGTTAGTTGAATGCACAAAACAGAAAGAATTTTCACAGAATGCTACTGTGTAGTTTATATTTGAACATATTCTTTTTTACACTATTACCCACTTAGCGCTACGAATGTCCAGTTGCATTTTCTACAGACAGAGTGTTTCAAAACTGCTCAATCAAAAGTATGGTTTAACTCTGTTAGCTGAATGCTCAGATCAGAAAGAAGTTTCACAGAATGCTTCTGTGTAGTTTATATCTGAATATATTCCTTTTTCCTCTACTATTCTCTTAGCGATCCAAATGTCCAGTTGCATTTTATACAGAAAGAGTGTTCAGATCTGCTCAATCAAAAGTATGGTTTAACTCTGTTAGCTGAATTCACAGATCAGAAAGAAGTTTCACAGAATGATTCTGTGTAGTTTATATTTGGAGACATTCCTTTTTCCACTATTACCCTCTTAGCGCTCCGAATCTCCACTTGCATTTTCTACAGAAAGAGTGTTTCAGAACGGCTCAATCAAAACTAAGGTTCAATTCTTTTAGTTGAACAAACAGAACACAAAGAAGTTTCACACAATTCTTCTGTGTAGTTTTTATTTGTAGACATTCTTTTTCCCAATATAGGCCTCTTAGCGCTCAGAATGTCTAATTGCATTTTCTACAGAAAGAGTGTTTCAGAACGGCTCAATCAAAAGTAAGGTTCAACTCTGTTAGTTGAATGCACAGAACAGAAAGAAGTTTCATACAATGCTTCTGTGTAGTTTATATTTGAACATATTCTTTTTTCCACTATTACCCACTTAGCGCTACGAATGTCCAGTTGCATTTTCTACAGACAGAGTGTTTCAAAACTGCTCAATCAAAAGTATGGTTTAACTCTGTTAGCTGAATGCTCAGATCAGAAAGAAGTTTCACAGAATGCTTCTGTGTAGTTTATATTTGAATATATTCCTTTTTCCACTACTACTCTCTTAGCGCTCCAAATGTCCAGTTGCATTTTCTACAGAAAGAGTGTTCAGATCTGCTCAATCAAAAGTATGGTTTAACTCTGTTAGCTGAATGCACAGATCAGAAAGAAGTTTCACAGAATGAATCTGTGTAGTTTATATTTGGAGACATTCCTTTTTCCACTATTACCCTCTTAGCGCTCCGAATCTCCACTTGCATTTTCTACAGAAAGAGTGTTTCAGAACGGCTCAATCAAAACTAAGGTTCAACTCTTTTAGTTGAACAAACAGAACAGAAAGAAGTTTCACACAATTCTTCTGTGTAGTTTTTATTTGTAGACATTCTTTTTCCCAATATAGGCCTCTTAGCGCTCAGAATGTCCAATTGCAGTTTCTACAGAAAGAGTGTTTCAGAACGGCTCAATCAAAAGTAAGGTTCAACTCTGTTAGTTGAATGCACAGAACAGAAAGAAGTTTCATACAATGCATCTGTGTAGTTTATATTTGAACATATTCTCTTTTCCACTATTACCCACTTAGCGCTACGAATGTCCAGTTGCATTTTCTACAGACAGAGTGTTTCAAAACTGCTCAATCAAAAGTATGGTTTAACTCTGTTAGCTGAATGCTCAGATCAGAAAGAAGTTTCACAGAATGCTTCTGTGTAGTTTATATTTGAATATATTCCTTTTTCCACTACTACGCTCTTAGCGCTCCAAATGTCCAGTTGCATTTTCTACAGAAAGAGTGTTCAGATCTGCTCAATCAAAAGTATGGTTTAACTCTGTTAGCTGAATGCACAGATCAGAAAGAAGTTTCACCGAATGATTCTGTGTAGTTTATATTTGAAGACATTCCTTTTTCCACTATTACCCTCTTAGCGCTCCGAATCTCCACTTGCATTTCCTACAAAAAGAGTGTTTCATAACTGCTCAATCAAAAATATGTTTTATCTCTGTTAACTGAATTTACAGATCAGAAATAAGTTTCACAGAATGCATCTGTGTAGTTTTTATTTGAAGATATTCTTTTTCCCAATGTAGGCCTCTTAGCGCTTAGCATGTCCAATTGCAGTTTCTACAGAAAGAGTGTTTCAGAATGGCTCAATCAAAAGTAAGGTTCAACTCTGTTAGTTGAATGCACAGAACAGAAAGAATTTTCACAGAATGCTACTGTGTAGTTTATATTTGAATATATTCCTTTCTCCACTATTACCCTCTTAGCGCTCCGAATGTCCACTTGCATTTTCTACAGAAAGAGTGTTCAGAACTGCGCAATCAAAAGTATGGTTTAACTCTGTTAGCTTAATGAACATATCAGAAATAAGTTTCACACAATGCTTCTGTGTAGTTTTTATTTGAAGATATTTTTTTTCCCAATAGAGGCCTCTTAGCGCTCAGAATGTCCAATTGCAGTTTCTACAGAAAGAGTGTTTCAGAAAGGCTCAATCAAAAGTAAGGTTCAACTCTGTTAGTTGAATGCACAGAACAGAAAGAAGTTTCATACAATGCTTCTGTGTAGTTTATATTTGAACATATTCTTTTTTCCACTATTACCCACTTAGCGCTACGAATGTCCAGTTGCATTTTCTACAGACAGAGTGTTTCAAAACTGCTCAATCAAAAGTATGGTTTAACTCTGTTAGCTGAATGCTCAGATCAGAAAGAAGTTTCACAGAATGCTTCTGTGTAGTTTATATTTGAATATATTCCTTTTTCCACTACTACTCTCTTAGCGCTCCAAATGTCCAGTTGCATTTTCTACAGAAAGAGTGTTCAGATCTGCTCAATCAAAAGTATGGTTTAACTCTGTTAGCTGAATGCACAGATCAGAAAGAAGTTTCACAGAATGATTCTGTGTAGTTTATATTTGGAGACATTCCTTTTTCCACTATTACCCTCTTAGCGCTCCGAATCTCCACTTGCATTTTCTACAGAAAGAGTGTTTCATAACTGCTCAATCAAAAATATGTTTTATTTCTGTTAACTGAATTTACAGATCAGAAATAAGTTTCACAGAATGCATCTGTGTAGTTTTTATTTGAAGATATTCTTTTTCCCAATGTAGGCCTCCTAGCGCTTAGCATGTCCAATTGCAGTTTCTACAGAAAGAGTGTTTCAGAACGGCTCAATCAAAAGTAAGGTTCAACTCTGTTAGTTGAATGCACAGAACAGAAAGAAGTTTCATACAATGCTTCTGTGTAGTTCATATTTGAACATATTTTTTTTTCCACTATTACCCACTTAGCGCTACGAATGTCCAGTTGCATTTTCTACAGACAGAGGGTTTCAAAACTGCTCAATCAAAAGTATGGTTTAACTCTGTTAGCTGAATGCTCAGATCAGAATGAAGTTTCACAGAATGCTTCTGTGTAGTTTATATTTGAATATATTCCTTTTTCCACTACTACGCTCTTAGCGCTCCAAATGTCCAGTTGCATTTTCTACAGAAAGAGTGTTCAGATCTGCTCAATCAAAAGTATGGTTTAACTCTGTTAGCTGAATGCACAGATCAGAAAGAAGTTTCACCGAATGATTCTGTGTAGTTTATATTTGAAGATATTCCTTTTTCCACTATTACCCTCTTAGCGCTCCGAATCTCCACTTGCATTTTCTACAAAAAGAGTGTTTCATAACTGCTCAATCAAAAATATGTTTTATCTCTGTTAACTGAATTTACAGATCAGAAATAAGTTTCACACATTGCTTCTGTGTAGTTTTTATTTGAAGATATTATTTTTCCCAATAGAGGCCTCTTAGCGCTCAGAATGTCCAATTGCAGTTTCTACAGAAAGAGTGTTTCAGAAAGGCTCAATCAAAAGTAAGGTTCAACTCTGTTAGTTGAATGCACAGAACAGAAAGAAGTTTCATACAATGCTTCTGTGTAGTTTATATTTGAACATATTCTCTTTTCCACTATTACCCACTTAGCGCTACGAATGTCCAGTTGCATTTTCTACAGACAGAGTGTTTCAAAACTGCTCAATCAAAAGTATGGTTTAACTCTGTTAGCTGAATGCTCAGATCAGAAAGAAGTTTCACAGAATGCTTCTGTGTAGTTTATATTTGAATATATTCCTTTTTCCACTACTACGCTCTTAGCGCTCCAAATGACCAGTTGCATTTTCTACAGAAAGAGTGTTCAGATCTGCTCAATCAAAAGTATGGTTTAACTCTGTTAGCTGAATGCACAGATCAGAAAGAAGTTTCACCGAATGATTCTGTGTAGTTTATATTTGAAGACATTCCTTTTTCCACTATTACCCTCTTAGCGCTCCGAATCTCCACTTGCATTTTCTACAAAAAGAGTGTTTCATAACTGCTCAATCAAAAATATGTTTTATCTCTGTTAACTGAATTTACAGATCAGAAATAAGTTTCACAGAATGCATTTGTGTAGTTTTTATTTGAAGATATTCTTTTTCCCAATGTAGGCCTCTTAGCGCTTAGCATGTCCAATTGCAGTTTCTACAGAAAGAGTGTTTCAGAACGGCTCAATCAAAAGTAAGGTTCAACTCTGTTAGTTGAATGCACAGAACAGAAAGAAGTTTCATACAATGCTTCTGTGTAGTTCATATTTGAACATATTCTTTTTTCCACTATTACCCACTTAGCGCTACGAATGTCCACTTGCATTTTCTACATAAAGAGTGTTCAGAACTGCGCAATCCAAAGTATGGTTTAACTCTGTTAGCTTAATGAACATATCAGAAATTTCACACAATGCTTCTGTGTAGTTTTTATTTGAAGGTATTATTTTTCCCAATAGAGGCCTCTTAGCGCTCAGAATGTCCAATTGCAGTTTCTACAGAAAGAGTGTTTCAGAAAGGCTCAATCAAAAGTATGGTTCAACTCTGTTAGTTGAATGCACAAAACAGAAAGAATTTTCACAGAATGCTACTGTGTAGTTTATATTTGAACATATTCTTTTTTCCACTATTACCCACTAGGCGCTACGAATGTCCAGTTGCATTTTCTACAGACAGAGTGTTTCAAAACTGCTCAATCAACAGTATGGTTTAACTCTGTTAGCTGAATGCTCAGATCAGAAAGAAGTTTCACAGAATGCTTCTGTGTAGTTTATATCTGAATATATTTCTTTTTCCACTACTACTCTCTTAGCGCTCCAAATGTCCAGTTGCCTTTTATACAGAAAGAGTGTTCAGATCTGCTCAATCAAAAGTATGGTTTAACTCTGTTAGCTGAATTCACAGATCAGAAAGTAGTTTCACAGAATGATTCTGTGTAGTTTATATTTGGAGACATTCCTTTTTCCACTATTACCCTCTTAGCGCTCCGAATCTCCACTTGCATTTTCTACAGAAAGAGTGTTTCATAACTGCTCAATCAAAAATATGTTTTATTTCTGTTAACTGAATTTACAGATCAGAAATAAGTTTCACAGAATGCATCTGTGTAGTTTTTATTTGAAGATATTCTTTTTCCCAATGTAGGCCTCTTAGCGCTTAGCATGTCCAATTGCAGTTTCTACAGAAAGAGTGTTTCAGAACGGCTCAATCAAAAGTAAGGTTCAATTCTGTTAGTTGAATGCACAGAACAGAAAGAAGTTTCATACAATGCTTCTGTGTAGTTCATATTTGAACATATTTTTTTTTCCACTATTACCCACTTAGCGCTACGAATGTCCAGTTGCATTTTCTACAGACAGAGGGTTTCAAAACTGCTCAATCAAAAGTATGGTTTAACTCTGTTAGCTGAATGCTCAGATCAGAATGAAGTTTCACAGAATGCTTCTGTGTAGTTTATATTTGAATATATTCCTTTTTCCACTACTACGCTCTTAGCGCTCCAAATGTCCAGTTGCATTTTCTACAGAAAGAGTGTTCAGATCTGCTCAATCAAAAGTATGGTTTAACTCTGTTAGCTGAATGCACAGATCAGAAAGAAGTTTCACCGAATGATTCTGTGTAGTTTATATTTGAAGATATTCCTTTTTCCACTATTACCCTCTTAGCGCTCCGAATCTCCACTTGCATTTTCTACAAAAAGAGTGTTTCATAACTGCTCAATCAAAAATATGTTTTATCTCTGTTAACTGAATTTACAGATCAGAAATAAGTTTCACACAATGCTTCTGTGTAGTTTTTATTTGAAGATATTTTTTTTCATAATAGAGGCCTCTTAGCGCTCAGAATGTCCAATTGCAGTTTCTACAGAAAGAGTGTTTCAGAAAGGCTCAATCAAAAGTAAGGTTCAACTCTGTTAGTTGAATGCACAGAACAGAAAGAAGTTTCATACAATGCTTCTGTGTAGTTTATATTTGAACATATTCTCTTTTCCACTATTACCCACTTAGCGCTACGAATGTCCAGTTGCATTTTCTACAGACAGAGTGTTTCAAAACTGCTCAATCAAAAGTATGGTTTAACTCTGTTAGCTGAATGCTCAGATCAGAAAGAAGTTTCACAGAATGGTTCTGTGTAGTTTATATTTGAATATATTCCTTTTTCCACTACTACGCTCTTAGCGCTCCAAATGACCAGTTGCATTTTCTACAGAAAGAGTGTTCAGATCTGCTCAATCAAAAGTATGGTTTAACTCTGTTAGCTGAATGCACAGATCAGAAAGAAGTTTCACCGAATGATTCTGTGTAGTTTATATTTGAAGACATTCCTTTTTCCACTATTACCCTCTTAGCGCTCCGAATCTCCACTTGCATTTTCTACAAAAAGAGTGTTTCATAACTGCTCAATCAAAAATATGTTTTATCTCTGTTAACTGAATTTACAGATCAGAAATAAGTTTCACAGAATGCATCTGTGTAGTTTTTATTTGAAGATATTCTTTATCCCAATGTAGGCCTCTTAGCGCTTAGCATGTCCAATTGCAGTTTCTACAGAAAGAGTGTTTCAGAACGGCTCAATCAAAAGTAAGGTTCAACTCTGTTAGTTGAATGCACAGAACAGAAAGGATTTTCACAGAATGCTACTGTGTAGTTTATATTTGAATATATTCCTTTCTCCACTATTACCCTCTTAGCGCTCCGAATGTCCACTTGCATTTTCTACAGAAAGAGTGTTCAGAACTGCGCAATCAAAAGTATGGTTTAACTCTGTTAGCTTAATGAACATATCAGAAATAAGTTTCACACAATGCTTCTGTGTAGTTTTTATTTGAAGATATTATTTTTCCCAATAGAGGCCTCTTAGCGCTCAGAATGTCCAATTGCAGTTTCTACAGAAAGAGTGTTTCAGAAAGGCTCAATCAAAAGTAAGGTTCAACTCTGTTAGTTGAATGCACAGAACAGAAAGAAGTTTCATACAATGCTTCTGTGTAGTTTATATTTGAACATATTCTTTTTTCCACTATTACCCACTTAGCGCTACGAATGTCCAGTTGCATTTTCTACAGACAGAGTGTTTCAAAACTGCTCAATCAAAAGTATGGTTTAACTCTGTTAGCTGAATGCTCAGATCAGAAAGAAGTTTCACAGAATGCTTCTGTGTAGTTTATATTTGAATATATTCCTTTTTCCACTACTACTCTCTTAGCGCTCCAAATGTCCAGTTTCATTTTCTACAGAAAGAGTGTTCAGATCTGCTCAATCAAAAGTATGGTTTAACACTGTTAGCTGAATGCACAGATCAGAAAGAAGTTTCACAGAATGATTCTGTGTAGTTTATATTTGGAGACATTCCTTTTTCCACTATTACCCTTTAGCGCTCCGAATCTCCACTTGCATTTTCTACAGAAAGATTGTTTCAGAACGGCTCAATCAAAACTAAGGTTCAACTCTTTTAGTTGAACAAACAGAACAGAAAGAAGTTTCACACAATTCTTCTGTGTAGTTTTTATTTGTAGACATTCTTTTTCCCAATATAGGCCTCTTAGCGCTCAGAATGTCCAATTGCAGTTTCTACAGAAAGAGTGTTTCAGAACGGCTCAATCAAAAGTAAGGTTCAACTCTGTTAGTTGAATGCACAGTACAGAAAGAAGTTTCATACAATGATTCTGTGTAGTTTATATTTGAACATATTCTTTTTTCCACTATTACCCACTTAGCGCTACGAATGTCCAGTTGCATTTTCTACAGACAGAGTGTTTCAAAACTGCTCAATCAAAAGTATGGTTTAACTCTGTTAGCTGAATGCTCAGATCAGAAAGAAGTTTCACAGAATGCTTCTGTGTAGTTTATATTTGAATATATTCCTTTTTCCACTACTACGCTCTTAGCGCTCCAAATGTCCAGTTGCATTTCCTACAGAAAGAGTGTTCAGATCTGCTCAATCAAAAGTATGGTTTAACTCTGTTAGCTGAATGCACAGATCAGAAAGAAGTTTCACCGAATGATTCTGTGTAGTTTATATTTGAAGACATTACTTTTTCCACTATTACCCTCTTAGCGCTCCGAATCTCCACTTGCATTTTCTACAAAAAGAGTGTTTCATAACTGCTCAATCAAAAATATGTTTTATCTCTGTTAACTGAATTTACAGATCAGAAATAAGTTTCACAGAATGCATCTGTGTAGTTTTTATTTGAAGATATTCTTTTTCCCAATGTAGGCCTCTTAGCGCTTAGCATGTCCAATTGCAGTTTCTACAGAAAGAGTGTTTCAGAACGGCTCAATCAAAAGTAAGGTTCAACTCTGTTAGTTGAATGCACAGAACAGAAAGAATTTTCACAGAATGCTACTGTGTAGTTTATATTTGAATATATTCCTTTTTCCACTATTAACCTATTAGCGCTCCGAATGTCCACTTGCATTTTCTACAGAAAGAGTGTTCAGAACTGCGCAATCAAAAGTATGGTTTAACTCTGTTAGCTTAATGAACATATCAGAAATAAGTTTCACACAATGCTTCTGTGTAGTTTTTATTTGAAGATATTATTTTTCCCAATAGAGGCCTCTTAGCGCTCAGAATGTCCAATTGCAGTTTCTACAGAAAGAGTGATTCAGAAAGGCTCAATCAAAATTAAGGTTCAACTCTGTTAGTTGAATGCACAGAACAGAAAGAAGTTTCATACAATGCTTCAGTGTAGTTTATATTTGAACATATTCTTTTTTCCACTATTACCCACTTGGCGCTACGAATGTCCAGGTGCATTTTCTACAGACAGAGTGTTTCAAAACTGCTCAATCAAAAGTATGGTTTAACTCTGTTAGCTGAATGCTCAGATCAGAAAGAAGTTTCACAGAATGCTTCTGTGTAGTTTATATTTGAATATATTCCTTTTTCCACTACTACTCTCTTAGCGCTCCAAATGTCCGGTTGCATTTTCTACAGAAAAAGTGTCCAGATCTTCTCAATCAAAAGTATGGTTTAACTCTGTTAGCTGAATGCACAGATCAGAAAGAAGTTTCACAGAATGATTCTGTGTAGTTTATATTTGGAGACATTCCTTTTTCCACTATTACCCTCTTAGCGCTCCGAATCTCCACTTGCATTTTCTACAGAAAGATTGTTTCAGAACGGCTCAATCAAAACTAAGGCTCAACTCTTTTAGTTGAACAAACAGAACAGAAAGAAGTTTCACACAATTCTTCTGTGTAGTTTTTATTTGTAGACATTCTTTTTCCCAATATAGGCCTCTTAGCGCTCAGAATGTCCAATTGCAGTTTCTACAGAAAGAGTGTTTCAGAACGGCTCAATCAAAATTAAGGTTCAACTCTGTTAGTTGAATGCACAGAACAGAAAGAAGTTTCATACAATGCTTCTGTGTAGTTTATATTTGAACATATTCTTTTTTCCACTATTACCCACTTAGCGCTACGAATGTCCAGTTGCATTTTCTACAGACAGAGTGTTTCAAAACTGCTCAATCAAAAGTATGGTTTAACTCTGTTAGCTGAATGCTCAGATCAGAAAAAAGTTTCACAGAATGCTTCTGTGTAGTTTATATTTGAATATATTCCTTTTTCCACTACTACGCTCTTAGCGCTCCAAATGTCCAGTTGCATTTTCAACAGAAAGAGTGTTCAGATCTGCTCAATCAAAAGTATGGTTTAACTCTGTTAGCTGAATGCACAGATCAGAAAGAAGTTTCACCGAATGATTCTGTGTAGTTTATATTTGAAGACATTCCTTTTTCCACTATTACCCTCTTAGCGCTCCGAATCTCCACTTGCATTTTCTACAAAAAGAGTGTTTCATAACTGCTCAATCAAAAATATGTTTTATCTCTGTTAACTGAATTTACAGATCAGAAATAAGTTTCACAGAATGCATCTGTGTAGTTTTTATTTGAAGATATTCTTTTTCCCAATGTAGGCCTCTTAGCGCTTAGCATGTCCAATTGCAGTTTCTACAGAAAGAGTGTTTCAGAACGGCTCAATAAAAAGTAAGGTTCAACTCTGTTAGTTGAATGCACAGAACAGAAAGAATTTTCACAGAATGCTACTGTGTAGTTTATATTTGAATATATTCCTTTTTCCACTATTACAATCTTAGCGCTCCGAATGTCCACTTGCATTTTCTACAGAAAGAGTGTTCAGAACTGCGCAATCAAAAGTATGGTTTAACTCTGTTAGCTTAATGAACGTATCAGAAATAAGTTTCACACAATGCTTCTGTGTAGTTTTTATTTGAAGATATTATTTTTCCCAATATAGGCCTCTTAGCGCTCAGAATGTCCAATTGCAGTTTCTACAGAAAGAGTGTTTCAGAAAGGTTCAATCAAAAGTAAGGTTCAACTCTGTTAGTTGAATGCACAGAACAGAAAGAAGTTTCATACAATGCTTCTGTGTAGTTTATATTTGAACATATTCTTTTTTCCACTATTACCCACTTAGCGCTACGAATGTCCAGTTGCATTTTCTACAGACAGAGTGTTTCAAAACTGCTCAATCAAAAGTATGGTTTAACTCTGTTAGCTGAATGCTCAGATCAGAAAGAAGTTTCACAGAATGCTTCTGTGTAGTTTATATTTGAATATATTCCTTTTTCCACTACTACGCTCTTAGCGCTCCAAATGTCCAGTTGCATTTTCAACAGAAAGTGTGTTCAGATCTGCTCAATCAAAAGTATGGTTTAACTCTGTTAGCTGAATGCACAGATCAGAAAGAAGTTTCACCGAATGATTCTGTGTAGGTTATATTTGAAGACATTCCTTTTTCCACTATTACCCTCTTAGCGCTCCGAATCTCCACTTGCATTTTCTACAAAAAGAGTGTTTCATAACTGCTCAATCAAAAATATGTTTTATCTCTGTTAACTGAATTTACAGATCAGAAATAAGTTTCACAGAATGCATCTGTGTAGTTTTTATTTGAAGATATTCTTTTTCCCAATGTAGGCCTCTTAGCGCTTAGCATGTCCAATTGCAGTTTCTACAGAAAGAGTGTTTCAGAACGGCTCAATCAAAAGTAAGGTTCAACTCTGTTAGTTGAATGCACAGAAGAGAAAGAATTTTCACAGAATGCTACTGTGTAGTTTATATTTGAATATATTCCTTTTTCCACTATTACCCTCTTAGCGCTCCGAATGTCCACTTGCATTTTCTACAGAAAGAGTGTTCAGAACTGCGCAATCAAAAGTATGGTTTAACTCTGTTAGCTTAATGAACATATCAGAAATAAGTTTCACACAATGCTTCTGTGTAGTTTTTATTTGAAGATATTATTTTTCCCAATAGAGTCCTCTTAGCGCTCAGAATGTCCAATTGCAGTTTCTACAGAAAGAGTGTTTCAGAACGGCTCAATCAAAAGTAAGGTTCAACTCTGTTAGTTGAAAGCACAGAAGAGAAAGAAGTTTCATACAATGCTTCTGTGTAGTTTATATTTGAACATATTCTTTTTTCCACTATTACCCACTTAGCGCTACGAATGTCCAGTTGCATTTTCTACAGACAGAGTGTTTCAAAACTGCTCAATCAAAAGTATGGTTTAACTCTGTTAGCTGAATGCTCAGATCAGAAAGAAGTTTCACAGAATGCTTCTGTGTAGTTTATATTTGAATATGTTCCTTTTTCCACTACTACTCTCTTAGCGCACCAAATGTCCAGTTGCATTTTCTACAGAAAGAGTGTTCAGATCTGCTCAATCAAAAGAATGGTTTAACTCTGTTAGCTGAATGCACAGATCAGAAAGAAGTTTCACAGAATGATTCAGTGTAGTTTATATTTGGAGACATTCCTTTTTCCACTATTACCCTCTTAGCGCTCCGAATCTCCACTTGCATTTTCTACAGAAAGACTGTTACAGAACGGCTCAATCAAAACTAAGGTTCAACTCTTTTAGTTGAACAAACAGAACAGAAAGAAGTTTCACACAATTCTTCTGTGTAGTTTTTATTTGTAGACATTCTTTTTCCCAATATAGGCCTCTTAGCGCTCAGAATGTCCAATTGCAGTTTCTACAGAAAGAGTGTTTCAGAACGGCTCAATCAAAAGTAAGGTTCAACTCTGTTAGTTGAATGCACAGAACAGATAGTAGTTTCATACAATGCTTCTGTGTAGTTTATATTTGGACATATTCTTTTTTCCACTATTACCCACTTAGCGCTACGAATGTCCAGTTGCATTTTCTACAGACAGAGTGTTTCAAAACTGCTCAATCAAAAGTATGGTTTAACTCTGTTAGCTGAATGCCCAGATCAGAAAGAAGTTTCACAGAGTGCTTCTGTGTAGTTTATATTTGAATATATTCCTTTTTCCACTACTACGCTCTTAGCGCTCCAAATGTCCAGTTGCATTTTCTACAGAAAGAGTGTTCAGATCTGCTCAATCAAAAGTATGGTTTAACTCTGTTAGCTGAATGCACAGATCAGAAAGAAGTTTCACCGAATGATTCTGTGTAGTTTATATTTGAAGACATTCCTTTTTCCACTGTTACCCTCTTAGCGCTCCGAAACTCCACTTGCATTTTCTACAAAAAGAGTGTTTCATAACTGCTCAATCAAAAATATGTTTTATATCTGTTAACTGAATTTACAGATCAGAAATAAGTTTCACAGAATGCATCTGTGTAGTTTTTATTTGAAGATATTCTTTTTCCCAATGTAGGCCTCTTAGCGCTTAGCATGTCCAATTGCAGTTTCTACAGAAAGAGTGTTTTAGAACGGCTCAATCAAAAGTAAGGTTCAACTCTGTTAGTTGAATGCACAGAACAGAAAGAATTTTCACAGAATGCTACTGTGTAGTTTATATTTGAATATATTCCTTTTTCCACTATTACCCTCTTAGCGCTCCGAATGTCCACTTGCATTTTCTACAGAAAGAGTGTTCAGAACTGCGCAATCAAAAGTATGGTTTTACTCTGTTAGCTTAATGAACATATCAGAAATAAGTTTCACACAATGCTTCTGTGTAGTTTTTATTTGAAGATATTATTTTTCCCAATAGAGGCCTCTTAGCGCTCAGAATGTCCAATTGCAGTTTCTACAGAAAGAGTGATTCAGAAAGGCTCAATCAAAATTAAGGTTCAACTCTGTTAGTTGAATGCACAGAACAGAAAGAAGTTTCATACAATGCTTCTGTGTAGTTTATATTTGAACATATTCTTTTTTCCACTATTACCCACTTGGCGCTACGAATGTCCAGTTGCATTTTCTACAGACAGAGTGTTTCAAAACTGCTCAATCAAAAGTATGGTTTAACTCTGTTAGCTGAATGCTCAGATCAGAAAGAAGTTTCACAGAATGCTTCTGTGTAGTTTATATTTGAATATATTCCTTTTTCCACTACTACTCTCTTAGCGCTCCAAATGTCCGGTTGCATTTTCAACAGAAAGAGTGTTCAGATCTGCTCAATCAAAAGTATGGTTTAACTCTGTTAGCTGAATGCACAGATCAGAAAGAAGTTTCACCGAATGATTCTGTGTAGTTTATATTTGAAGACATTCCTTTTTCCACTATTACCCTCTTAGCGCTCCGAATCTCCACTTGCATTTTCTACAAAAAGAGTGTTTCATAACTGCTCAATCAAAAATATGTTTTATCTCTGTTAACTGAATTTACAGATCAGAAATAAGTTTCACAGAATGCATCTGTGTAGTTTTTATTTGAAGATATTCTTTTTCCCAATGTAGGCCTCTTAGCGCTTAGCATGTCCAATTGCAGTTTCTACAGAAAGAGTGTTTCAGAACGGCTCAATCAAAAGTAAGGTTCAACTCTGTTAGTTGAATGCACAGAACAGAAAGAATTTTCACAGAATGCTACTGTGTATTTTATATTTGAATATATTCCTTTTTCCACTATTACCCTCTTAGCGCTCCGAATGTCCACTTGCATTTTCTACAGAAAGAGTGTTCAGAACTGCGCAATCAAAAGTATGGTTTAACTCTGTTAGCTTAATGAACGTATCAGAAATAAGTTTCACACAATGCTTCTGTGTAGTTTTTATTTGAAGATATTATTTTTCCCAATATAGGCCTCTTAGCGCTCAGAATGTCCAATTGCAGTTTCTACAGAAAGAGTGTTTCAGAAAGGTTCAATCAAAAGTAAGGTTCAACTCTGTTAGTTGAATGCACAGAACAGAAAGAAGTTTCATACAATGCTTCTGTGTAGTTTATATTTGAACATATTCTTTTTTCCACTATTACCCACTTAGCGCTACGAATGTCCAGTTGCATTTTCTACAGACAGAGTGTTTCAAAACTGCTCAATCAAAAGTATGGTTTAACTCTGTTAGCTGAATGCTCAGATCAGAAAGAAGTTTCACAGAATGCTTCTGTGTAGTTTATATTTGAATATATTCCTTTTTCCACTACTACGCTCTTAGCGCTCCAAATGTCCAGTTGCATTTTCAACAGAAAGAGTGTTCAGATCTGCTCAATCAAAAGTATGGTTTAACTCTGTTAGCTGAATGCACAGATCAGAAAGAAGTTTCACCGAATGATTCTGTCTAGTTTATATTTGAAGACATTCCTTTTTCCACTATTACCCTCTTAGCGCTCCGAATCTCCACTTGCATTTTCTACAAAAAGAGTGTTTCATAACTGCTCAATCAAAAATATGTTTTATCTCTGTTAACTGAATTTACAGATCAGAAATAAGTTTCACAGAATGCATCTGTGTAGTTTTTATTTGAAGATATTCTTTTTCCCAATGTAGGCCTCTTAGCGCTTAGCATGTCCAATTGCAGTTTCTACAGAAAGAGTGTTTCAGAACGGCTCAATCAAAAGTAAGGTTCAACTCTGTTAGTTGAATGCACAGAACAGAAAGAATTTTCACAGAATGCTACTGTGTATTTTATATTTGAATATATTCCTTTTTCCACTATTACCCTCTTAGCGCTCCGAATGTCCACTTGCATTTTCTACAGAAAGAGTGTTCAGAACTGCGCAATCAAAAGTATGGTTTAACTCTGTTAGCTTAATGAACGTATCAGAAATAAGTTTCACACAATGCTTCTGTGTAGTTTTTATTTGAAGATATTATTTTTCCCAATATAGGCCTCTTAGCGCTCAGAATGTCCAATTGCAGTTTCTACAGAAAGAGTGTTTCAGAAAGGTTCAATCAAAAGTAAGGTTCAACTCTGTTAGTTGAATGCACAGAACAGAAAGAAGTTTCATACAATGCTTCTGTGTAGTTTATATTTGAACATATTCTTTTTTCCACTATTACCCACTTAGCGCTACGAATGTCCAGTTGCATTTTCTACAGACAGAGTGTTTCAAAACTGCTCAATCAAAAGTATGGTTTAACTCTGTTAGCTGAATGCTCAGATCAGAAAGAAGTTTCACAGAATGCTTCTGTGTAGTTTATATTTGAATATATTCCTTTTTCCACTACTACGCTCTTAGCGCCCCAAATGTCCAGTTGCATTTTCAACAGAAAGTGTGTTCAGATCTGCTCAATCAAAAGTATGGTTTAACTCTGTTAGCTGAACGCACAGATCAGAAATAAGTTTCACCGAATGATTCTGTGTAGGTTATATTTGAAGACATTCCTTTTTCCACTATTACCCTCTTAGCGCTCCGAATCTCCACTTGCATTTTCTACAAAAAGAGTGTTTCATAACTGCTCAATCAAAAATATGTTTTATCTCTGTTAACTGAATTTACAGATCAGAAATAAGTTTCACAGAATGCATCTGTGTAGTTTTTATTTGAAGATATTCTTTTTCCCAATGTAGGCCTCTTAGCGCTTAGCATGTCCAATTGCAGTTTCTACAGAAAGAGTGTTTCAGAACGGCTCAATCAAAAGTAAGGTTCAACTCTGTTAGTTGAATGCACAGAAGAGAAAGAATTTTCACAGAATGCTACTGTGTAGTTTATATTTGAATATATTCCTTTTTCCACAATTACCCTCTTAGCGCTCCGAATGTCCACTTGCATTTTCTACAGAAAGAGTGTTCAGAACTGCGCAATCAAAAGTATGGTTTAACTCTGTTAGCTTAATGAACATATCAGAAATAAGTTTCACACAATGCTTCTGTGTAGTTTTTATTTGAAGATATTATTTTTCCCAATAGAGGCCTCTTAGCGCTCAGAATGTCCAATTGCAGTTTCTACAGAAAGAGTGTTTCAGAACGGCTCAATCAAAAGTAAGGTTCAACTCTGTTAGTTGAAAGCACAGAAAAGAAAGAAGTTTCATACAATGCTTCTGTGTAGTTTATATTTGAGCATATACTTTTTTCCACTATTACCCACTTAGCGCTACGAATGTCCAGTTGCATTTTCTACAGACAGAGTGTTTCAAAACTGCTCAATCAAAAGTATGGTTTAACTCTGTTAGCTGAATGCTCAGATCAGAAAGAAGTTTCACAGAATGCTTCTGTGTAGTTTATATTTGAATATATTCCTTTTTCCACTACTACTCTCTTAGCGCTCCAAATGTCCAGTTGCATTTTCTACAGAAAGAGTTTTCAGATGTGCTCAATCAAAAGTATGGTTTAACTCTGTTAGCTGAATGCACAGATCAGAAAGAAGTTTCACAGAATGATTCTGTGTAGTTTATATTTGGAGACATTCCTTTTTCCACTATTACCCTCTTAGCGCTCCGAATCTCCACTTGCATTTTCTACATAAAGAGTGTTTCAGAACGGCTCAATCAAAACTAAAGTTCAACTCTTTTAGTTGAACAAACAGAACAGAAAGAAGTTTCACACAATTCTTCTGTGTAGTGTTTATTTGTAGACATTCTTTTTCCCAATATAGGCCTCTTAGCGCTCAGAATGTCCAATTGCAGTTTCTACAGAAAGAGTGTTTCAGAACGGCTCAATCAAAAGTAAGGTTCAACTCTGTTAGTTGAATGCAAAGAACAGAAAGAAGTTTCATACAATGCTTCTGTGTAGTTTATATTTGGACATATTCTTTTTTCCACTATTACCCACTAAGCGCTACGAATGTCCAGTTGCATTTTCTACAGAAAGAGTGTTCAGATCTGCTCAATCAAAAGTATGGTTCAACTCTGTTAGCTGAATGCTCAGATCAGAAAGAAGTTTCACAGAATGCTTCTGTGTAGTTTATATTTGAATATATTCTTTTTCCACTACTACGCTCTTAGCGCTCCAAATGTCCAGTTGCATTTTCTACAGAAACAGTGTTCAGATCTGCTCAATCAAAAGTATGGTTTAGCTCTGTTAGCGGAATGCACAGATCAGAAAGAAGTTTCACCGAATGATTCTGTGTAGTTTATATTTGAAGACATTCCTTTTTCCAGTATTACCCTCTTAGCGCTCCGAATCTCCACTTGCATTTTCTACAAAAAGAGTGTTTCATAACTGCTCAATCAAAAATATGTTTTATCTCTGTTAACTGAATTTACAGATCAGAAATAAGTTTCACAGAATGCATCTGTGTAGTTTTTATTTGAAGATATTCTTTTTCCCAATGTAGGCCTCTTAGCGCTTAGCATGTCCAATTGCAGTTTCTACAGAAACAGTGTTTCAGAACGGCCCAATCAAAAGTAAGGTTCAACTCTGTTAGTTGAATGCACAGAACAGAAAGATTTTTCACAGAATGCTACTGTGTAGTTTATATTTGAATATATTCCTTTTTCCACTATTACCCTCTTAGCGCTCCGAATGTCCACTTGCATTTTCTACAGAAAGAGTGTTCAGAACTGCGCAATCAAAAGTATGGTTTAACTCTGTTAGCTTAATGAACATATCAGAAATAAGTTTCACACAATGCTTCTGTGTAGTTTTTATTTGAAGATATTATTTTTCCCAATAGAGGCCTCTTAGCGCTCAGAATGTCCAATTGCAGTTTCTACAGAAAGAGTGTTTCAGAAAGGCTCAATCAAAAGTAAGGTTCAACTCTGTTAGTTGAATGCACAGAACAGAAAGAAGTTTCATACAATGCTTCTGTGTAGTTTATATTTGAACATATTATTTTTTCCACTATTACCCACTTAGCGCTACGAATGTCCAGTTCCATTTTCTACAGACAGAGTGTTTCAAAACTGCTCAATCAAAAGTATGGTTTAACTCTGTTAGCTGAATGCTCAGTTCAGAAAGAAGATTCACAGAATGCTTCTGTGTAGTTTATATTTGAATATATTCCTTTTTCCACTACTACTCTCTTAGCGCTCCAAATGTCCAGTTGCATTTTCTACAGAAAGAGTGTTCAGATCTGCTCAATCAAAAGTATGGTTTAACACTGTTGGCTGAATGCACAGATCAGAAAGAAGTTTCACAGAATGATTCTGTGTAGTTTATATTTGGAGACATTCCTTTTTCCACTATTACCCTCTTAGCGCTCCGAATCTCCACTTGCATTTTCTACAGAAAGAGTGTTTCAGAACGGCTCAATCAAAACAAAGGTTCAACTCTTTTAGTTGAACAAACAGAACAGAAAGAAGTTTCACACAATTCTTCTGTGTAGTTTTTATTTGTAGAGATTCTTTTTCCCAATATATGCCTCTTAGCGCTCAGAATGTCCAACTGCAGTTTCTACAGAAAGAGTGTTTCAGAACGGCTCAATCAAAAGTAAGTTTCAACTCTGTTAGTTGAATGCACAGAACAGAAAGAAGTTTCATACAATGCTTCTGTGTAGTTTATATTTGAACATATTATTTTTTCCACTATTACCCACTTAGCGCTACGAATGTCCAGTTGCATTTTCTACAGACAGAGTGTTTCAAAACTGCTCAATCAAAAGTATGGTTTAACTCTGTTAGCTGAATGCTCAGATCAGAAAGAAGTTTCACAGAATGCTTCTGTGTAGTTTATATTTGAATATATACCTTTTTCAACTAATACGCGCTTAGCGCTCCAAATGTCCAGTTGCATTTTCAACAGAAAGTGTGTTCAGATCTGCTCAATCAAAAGTACAGTTTAACTCTGTTAGCTGAATGCACAGATCAGAAAGAAGTTTCACGAATGATTCTGTGTTGTTTATATTTGAAGACATTCCTTTTTCCACTATTACCCTCTTAGCGCTCCGAATCTCCACTTGCATTTTCTACAAAAAGAGTGTTTCATAACTGCTCAATCAAAAATATGTTTTATCTCTGTTAACTGAATTTACAGATCAGAAATAAGTTTCACAGAATGCATCTGTGTAGTTTTTATTTGAAGATATTCTTTTTCCCAATGTAGGCCTCTTAGCGCTTAGCATGTCCAATTGCAGTTTCTACAGAAAGAGTGTTTCAGAACGGCTCAATCAAAGTAAGGTTCAACTCTGTTAGCTGAATGCACAGAACAGAAAGAGTTTTCACAGAATGCTACTGTGTAGTTTATATTTGAATATATTCCTTTTTCCACTATTACCCTCTTAGCGCTCCGAATGTCCACTTGCATTTTCTACAGAAAGAGTGTTCAAAACTGCGCAATCAAAAGTATGGTTTAACTCTGTTAGCTTAATGAACATATCAGAAATAAGTTTCACACAATGCTTCTGTGTAGTTTTTATTTGAAGATATTTTTTTTCCCAATATAGGCCTCTTAGCGCTCAGAATGTCCAATTGCAGTTTCTACAGAAAGAGTGTTTCAGAAAGGCTCAATCAAAAGTAAGGTTCAACTCTGTTAGTTGAATGCACAGAACAGAAAGAAGTTTCATACAATGCTTCTGTGTAGTTTATATTTGAACATATTCTTTTTTCCACTATTACCCACTTAGCGCTACGAATGTCCAGTTGCATTTTCTACAGACAGAGTGTTTCAAAACTGCTCAATCAAAAGTATGGTTTAACTCTGTTAGCTGAATGCTCAGATCAGAAAGAAGTTTCACAGATTGCTTCTGTGTAGTTTATATTTGAATATATTCCTTTTTCCACTACTAATCTCTTAGCGCTCCAAATTTCCAGTTGCATTTTCTACAGAAAGAGTGTTCAGATCTGCTCAATCAAAAGTATGGTTTAACTCTGTTAGCTGAATGCACAGATCAGAAAGAAGTTTCACAGAATGATTCTGTGTAGTTTATATTTGGAGACATTCCTTTTTCCACTATTACCCTCTTAGCGCTCTGAATCTCCACTTGCATTTTCTACAGAAAGAGTGTTTCAGAACGGCTCAATCAAAACTAAGGTTCAACTCTTTTAGTTGAACAAACAGAACAGAAAGAAGTTTCACACAATTCTTCTGTGTACTTTTTATTTGTAGACATTCTTTTTCCCAATATAGGCCTCTTAGCGCTCAGAATGTCCAATTGCAGTTTCTACAGAAAGAGTGTTTCAGAACGGCTCAATCAAAAGTAAGGTTCAACTCTGTTATTTGAATGCACAGAACAGAAAGAAGTTTCATACAATGCTTCTGTGTAGTTTATATTTGAACATATTCTCTTTTCCCCTATTACCCACTTAGCGCTACGAATGTCCAGTTGCATTTTCTACAGACAGAGTGTTTCAAAACTGCTCAATCAAAAGTACGGTTTAACTCTGTTAGCTGTATGCTCAGATCAGAAAGAAGTTTCACAGAATGCTTCTGTGTAGTTTATATTTGAATATATTCCTTTTTCCACTTCTACGCTCTTAGCGCTCCAAATGTCCAGTTGCATTTTCAACAGAAAGAGTGTTCAGATCTGCTCAATCAAAAGTATGGTTTAACTCTGTTAGCTGAATGCACAGATCAGAAAGAAGTTTCACCGAATGATTCTGTGTAGTTTATATTTGAAGACATTCCTTTTTCCACTATTACCCTCTTAGCGCTCCGAATCTCCACTTGCATTTTCTACAAAAAGAGTGTTTCATAACTGCTCAATCAAAAATATGTTTTATCTCTGTTAACTGAATTTACAGATCAGAAATAAGTTTCACAGAATGCATCTGTGTAGTTTTTATTTGAAGATATTCTTTTTCCCAATGTAGGCCTCTTAGCCCTTAGCATGTCCAATTGCAGTTTCTACAGAAACAGTGTTTCAGAACGGCTCAATCAAAAGTAAGGTTCAACTCTGTTAGTTGAATGCACAGAACAGAAAGATTTTTCACAGAATGCTACTGTGTAGTTTATATTTGAATATATTCCTTTTTCCACTATTACCCTCTTAGCGCTCCGAATGTCCACTTGCATTTTCTACAGAAAGAGTGTTCAGAACTGCGCAATCAAAAGTATGGTTTAACTCTGTTAGCTTAATGAACATATCAGAAATAAGTTTCACACAATGCTTCTGTGTAGTTTTTATTTGAAGATATTATTTTTCCCAATAGAGGCCTCTTAGCGCTCAGAATGTCCAATTGCAGTTTCTACAGAAAGAGTGTTTCAGAAAGGCTCAATCAAAAGTAAGGTTCAACTCTGTTAGTTGAATGCACAGAACAGAAAGAAGTTTCATACAATGCTTCTGTGTAGTTTATATTTGAACATATTCTTTTTTCCACTATTACCCACTTAGCGCTACGAATGTCCAGTTGCATTTTCTACAGACAGAGTGTTTCAAAACTGCTCAATCAAAAGTATGGTTTAACTCTGTTTGCTGAATGCTCAGATCAGAAAGAATTTTCACAGAATGCTTCTGTGTAGTTCATATTTGAATATATTCCTTTTTCCACTACTGCTCTCTTAGCGCTCCAAATGTCCAGTTGCATTTTCTACAGAAAGAGTGTTCAGATCTGCTCAATCAAAAGTATGGTTTAAGTCTGTTAGCTGAATGCACAGATCAGAAAGAAGTTTCACAGAATGATTCTGTGTAGTTTATATTTGGAGACATTCCTTTTTCCACTATTACCCTCTTAGCGCTCCGAATCTCCACTTGCATTTTCTACAGAAAGAGTGTTTCAGAACGGCTCAATCAAAACTAAGGTTCAACTCTTTTAGTTGAACAAACAGAACAGAAAGAAGTTTCACACAATTCTTCTGTGTAGTTTTTATTTGTAGACATTCTTTTTCCCAATAGAGGCCTCTTAGCGCTCAGAATGTCCAATTGCAGTTTCTACAGAAAGAGTGTTTCAGAACGGCTCAATCAAAAGTAAGGTTCAACTCTGTTAGTTGAATGCACAGAACAGAAAGATGTTTCATACAATGCTTCTGTGTAGTTTATATTTGAACATATTCTTTTTTCCACTATTACCCACTTAGCGCTACGAATGTCCAGTTGCATTTTCTACAGACAGAGTGTTTCAAAACTGCTCAATCAAAAGTATGGTTTAACTCTGTTAGCTGAATGCTCAGATCAGAAAGAAGTTTCACAGAATGCTTCTGTGTAGTTTATATTTGAATATATTCCTTTTTCCACTACTACGCTCTTAGCGCTCCAAATGTCCAGTTGCATTTTCTACAGAAACAGTGTTCAGATCTGCTCAATCAAAAGTATGGTTTAGCTCTGTTAGCGGAATGCACAGATCAGAAAGAAGTTTCACCGAATGATTCTGTGTAGTTTATATTTGAAGACATTCCTTTTTCCAGTATTACCCTCTTAGCGCTCCGAATCTCCACTTGCATTTTCTACAAAAAGAGTGTTTCATAACTGCTCAATCAAAAATATGTTTTATCTCTGTTAACTGAATTTACAGATCAGAAATAAGTTTCACAGAATGCATCTGTGTAGTTTTTATTTGAAGATATTCTTTTTCCCAATGTAGGCCTCTTAGCGCTTAGCATGTCCAATTGCAGTTTCTACAGAAAGAGTGTTTCAGAACGGCTCAATCAAAGTAAGGTTCAACTCTGTTAGCTGAATGCACAGAACAGAAAGAGTTTTCACAGAATGCTACTGTGTAGTTTATATTTGAATATATTCCTTTTTCCACTATTACCCTCTTAGCGCTCCGAATGTCCACTTGCATTTTCTACAGAAAGAGTGTTCAGAACTGCGCAATCAAAAGTATGGTTTAACTCTGTTAGCTTAATGAACATATCAGAAATAAGTTTCACACAATGCTTCTGTGTAGTTTTTATTTGAAGATATTTTTTTTCCCAATATAGGCCTCTTAGCGCTCAGAATGTCCAATTGCAGTTTCTACAGAAAGAGTGTTTCAGAAAGGCTCAATCAAAAGTAAGGTTCAACTCTGTTAGTTGAATGCACAGAACAGAAAGGAGTTTCATACAATGCTTCTGTGTAGTTTATATTTGAACATATTCTTTTTTCCACTATTACCCACTTAGCGCTACGAATGTCCAGTTGCATTTTCTACAGACAGAGTGTTTCAAAACTGCTCAATCAAAAGTATGGTTTAACTCTGTTAGCTGAATGCTCAGATCAGAAAGAAGTTTCACAGAATGCTTCTGTGTAGTTTATATTTGAATATATTCCTTTTTCCACTACTAATCTCTTAGCGCTCCAAATTTCCAGTTGCATTTTCTACAGAAAGAGTGTTCAGATCTGCTCAATCAAAAGTATGGTTCAACTCTGTTAGCTGAATGCACAGATCAGAAAGAAGTTTCACAGAATGATTCTGTGTAGTTTATATTTGGAGACATTCCTTTTTCCACTATTACCCTCTTAGCGCTCCGAATCTCCACTTGCATTTTCTACAGAAAGAGTGTTTCAGAACGGCTCAATCAAAACTAAGGTTCAACTCTTTTAGTTGAACAAACAGAACAGAAAGAAGTTTCACACAATTCTTCTGTGTACTTTTTATTTGTAGACATTCTTTTTCCCAATATAGGCCTCTTAGCGCTCAGAATGTCCAATTGCAGTTTCTACAGAAAGAGTGTTTCAGAACGGCTCAATCAAAAGTAAGGTTCAACTCTGTTATTTGAATGCACAGAACAGAAAGAAGTTTCATACAATGCTTCTGTGTAGTTTATATTTGAACATGTTCTCTTTTCCCCTATTACCCACTTAGCGCTACGAATGTCCAGTTGCATTTTCTACAGACAGAGTGTTTCAAAACTGCTCAATCAAAAGTATGGTTTAACTCTGTTAGCTGAATGCACAGATCAGAAAGAAGTTTCACCGAATGATTCTGTGTAGTTTATATTTGAAGACATTCCTTTTTCCACTATTACCCTCTTAGCGCTCCGAATCTCCACTTGCATTTTCTACAAAAAGAGTGTTTCATAACTGCTCAATCAAAAATATGTTTTATCTCTGTTAACTGAATTTACAGATCAGAAATAAGTTTCACAGAATGCATCTGTGTAGTTTTTATTTGAAGATATTCTTTTTCCCAATGTAGGCCTCTTAGCCCTTAGCATGTCCAATTGCAGTTTCTACAGAAACAGTGTTTCAGAACGGCTCAATCAAAAGTAAGGTTCAGCTCTGTTAGTTGAATGCACAGAACAGAAAGATTTTTCACAGAATGCTACTGTGTAGTTTATATTTGAATATATTTCTTTTTCCACTATTACCCTCTTAGCGCTCCGAATGTCCACTTGCATTTTCTACAGAAAGAGTGTTCAGAACTGCGCAATCAAAAGTATGGTTTAACTCTGTTAGCTTAATGAACATATCAGAAATAAGTTTCACACAATGCTTCTGTGTAGTTTTTATTTGAAGATATTATTTTTCCCAATAGAGGCCTCTTAGCGCTCAGAATGTCCAATTGCAGTTTCTACAGAAAGAGTGTTTCAGAAAGGCTCAATCAAAAGTAAGGTTCAACTCTGTTAGTTGAATGCACAGAACAGAAAGAAGTTTCATACAATGCTTCTGTGTAGTTTATATTTGAACATATTCTTTTTTCCACTATTGCCCACTTAGCGCTACGAATGTCCAGTTGCATTTTCTACAGACAGAGTGTTTCAAAACTGCTCAATCAAAAGTATGGTTTAACTCTGTTAGCTGAATGCTCAGATCAGAAAGAATTTTCACAGAATGCTTCTGTGTAGTTTATATTTGAATATATTCCTTTTTCCACTACTGCTCTCTTAGCGCTCCAAATGTCCAGTTGCATTTTCTACAGAAAGAGTGTTCAGATCTGCTCAATCTAAAGTATGGTTTAAGTCTGTTAGCTGAATGCACAGATCAGAAAGAAGTTTCACAGAATGATTCTGTGTAGTTTATATTTGGAGACATTCCTTTTTCCACTATTACCCTCTTAGCGCTCCGAATCTCCACTTGCATTTTCTACAGAAAGAGTGTTTCAGAACGGCTCAATCAAAACTAAGGTTCAACTCTTTTAGTTGAACAAACAGAACAGAAAGAAGTTTCACACAATTCTTCTGTGTAGTTTTTATTTGTAGACATTCTTTTTCCCAATAGAGGCCTCTTAGCGCTCAGAATGTCCAATTGCAGTTTCTACAGAAAGAGTGTTTCAGAACGGCTCAATCAAAAGTAAGGTTCAACTCTGTTAGTTGAATGCACAGAACAGAAAGATGTTTCATACAATGCTTCTGTGTAGTTTATATTTGAACATATTCTTTTTTCCACTATTACCCACTTAGCGCTACGAATGTCCAGTTGCATTTTCTACAGACAGAGTGTTTCAAAACTGCTCAATCAAAAGTATGGTTTAACTCTGTTAGCTGAATGCTCAGATCAGAAAGAAGTTTCACAGAATGCTTCTGTGTAGTTTATATTTGAATATATTCCTTTTTCCACTACTACGCTCTTAGCGCTCCAAATGTCCAGTTGCATTTTCTACAGAAACAGTGTTCAGATCTGCTCAATCAAAAGTATGGTTTAGCTCTGTTAGCGGAATGCACAGATCAGAAAGAAGTTTCACCGAATGATTCTGTGTAGTTTATATTTGAAGACATTCCTTTTTCCAGTATTACCCTCTTAGCGCTCCGAATCTCCACTTGCATTTTCTACAAAAAGAGTGTTTCATAACTGCTCAATCAAAAATATGTTTTATCTCTGTTAACTGAATTTACAGATCAGAAATAAGTTTCACAGAATGCATCTGTGTAGTTTTTATTTGAAGATATTCTTTTTCCCAATGTAGGCCTCTTAGCGCTTAGCATGTCCAATTGCAGTTTCTACAGAAACAGTGTTTCAGAACGGCTCAATCAAAAGTAAGGTTCAACTCTGTTAGTTGAATGCACAGAACAGAAAGATTTTTCACAGAATGCTACTGTGTAGTTTATATTTGAATATATTCCTTTTTCCACTATTACCCTCTTAGCGCTCCGAATGTCCACTTGCATTTTCTACAGAAAGAGTGTTCAGAACTGCGCAATCAAAAGTATGGTTTAACTCTGTTAGCTTAATGAACATATCAGAAATAAGTTTCACACAATGCTTCTGTGTAGTTTTTATTTGAAGATATTATTTTTCCCAATAGAGGCCTCTTAGCGCTCAGAATGTCCAATTGCAGTTTCTACAGAAAGAGTGTTTCAGAAAGGCTCAATCAAAAGTAAGGTTCAACTCTGTTAGTTGAATGCACAGAACAGAAAGTAGTTTCATACAATGCTTCTGTGTAGTTTATATTTGAACATATTCTTTTTTCCACTATTACCCACTTAGCGCTACGAATGTCCAGTTGCATTTTCTACAGACAGAGTGTTTCAAAACTGCTCAATCAAAAGTATGGTTTAACTCTGTTTGCTGAATGCTCAGATCAGAAAGAATTTTCACAGAATGCTTCTGTGTAGTTCATATTTGAATATATTCCTTTTTCCACTACTGCTCTCTTAGCGCTCCAAATGTCCAGTTGCATTTTCTACAGAAAGAGTGTTCAGATCTGCTCAATCAAAAGTATGGTTTAAGTCTGTTAGCTGAATGCACAGATCAGAAAGAAGTTTCACAGAATGATTCTGTGTAGTTTATATTTGGAGACATTCCTTTTTCCACTATTACCCTCTTAGCGCTCCGAATCTCCACTTGCATTTTCTACAGAAAGAGTGTTTCAGAACGGCTCAATCAAAACTAAGGTTCAACTCTTTTAGTTGAACAAACAGAACAGAAAGAAGTTTCACACAATTCTTCTGTGTAGTTTTTATTTGTAGACATTCTTTTTCCCAATAGAGGCCTCTTAGCGCTCAGAATGTCCAATTGCAGTTTCTACAGAAAGAGTGTTTCAGAACGGCTCAATCAAAAGTAAGGTTCAACTCTGTTAGTTGAATGCACAGAACAGAAAGATGTTTCATACAATGCTTCTGTGTAGTTTATATTTGAACATATTCTTTTTTCCACTATTACCCACTTAGCGCTACGAATGTCCAGTTGCATTTTCTACAGACAGAGTATTTCAAAACTGCTCAATCAAAAGTATGGTTTAACTCTGTTAGCTGAATGCTCAGATCAGAAAGAAGTTTCACAGAATGCTTCTGTGTAGTTTATATTTGAATATATTCCTTTTTCCACTACTACGCTCTTAGCGCTCCAAATGTCCAGTTGCATTTTCTACAGAAACAGTGTTCAGATCTGCTCAATCAAAAGTATGGTTTAGCTCTGTTAGCGGAATGCACAGATCAGAAAGAAGTTTCACCGAATGATTCTGTGTAGTTTATATTTGAAGACATTCCTTTTTCCAGTATTACCCTCTTAGCGCTCCGAATCTCCACTTGCATTTTCTACAAAAAGAGTGTTTCATAACTGCTCAATCAAAAATATGTTTTATCTCTGTTAACTGAATTTACAGATCAGAAATAAGTTTCACAGAATGCATCTGTGTAGTTTTTATTTGAAGATATTCTTTTTCCCAATGTAGGCCTCTTAGCGCTTAGCATGTCCAATTGCAGTTTCTACAGAAAGAGTGTTTCAGAACGGCTCAATCAAAGTAAGGTTCAACTCTGTTAGCTGAATGCACAGAACAGAAAGAGTTTTCACAGAATGCTACTGTGTAGTTTATATTTGAATATATTCCTTTTTCCACTATTACCCTCTTAGCGCTCCGAATGTCCACTTGCATTTTCTACAGAAAGAGTGTTCAGAACTGCGCAATCAAAAGTATGGTTTAACTCTGTTAGCTTAATGAACATATCAGAAATAAGTTTCACACAATGCTTCTGTGTAGTTTTTATTTGAAGATATTATTTTTCCCAATAGAGGCCTCTTAGCGCTCAGAATGTCCAATTGCAGTTTCTACAGAAAGAGTGTTTCAGAAAGGCTCAATCAAAAGTAAGGTTCAACTCTGTTAGTTGAATGCACAGAACAGAAAGAAGTTTCATACAATGCTTCTGTGTAGTTTATATTTGAACATATTCTTTTTTCCACTATTACCCACTTAGCGCTACGAATGTCCAGTTGCATTTTCTACAGACAGAGTGTTTCAAAACTGCTCAATCAAAAGTATGGTTTAACTCTGTTTGCTGAATGCTCAGATCAGAAAGAATTTTCACAGAATGCTTCTGTGTAGTTCATATTTGAATATATTCCTTTTTCCACTACTGCTCTCTTAGCGCTCCAAATGTCCAGTTGAATTTTCTACAGAAAGAGTGTTCAGATCTGCTCAATCAAAAGTATGGTTTAAGTCTGTTAGCTGAATGCACAGATCAGAAAGAAGTTTCACAGAATGATTCTGTGTAGTTTATATTTGGAGACATTCCTTTTTCCACTATTACCCTCTTAGCGCTCCGAATCTCCACTTGCATTTTCTACAGAAAGAGTGTTTCAGAACGGCTCAATCAAAACTAAGGTTCAACTCTTTTAGTTGAACAAACAGAACAGAAAGAAGTTTCACACAATTCTTCTGTGTAGTTTTTATTTGTAGACATTCTTTTTCCCAATAGAGGCCTCTTAGCGCTCAGAATGTCCAATTGCAGTTTCTACAGAAAGAGTGTTTCAGAACGGCTCAATCAAAAGTAAGGTTCAACTCTGTTAGTTGAATGCACAGAACAGAAAGATGTTTCATACAATGCTTCTGTGTAGTTTATATTTGAACATATTCTTTTTTCCACTATTACCCACTTAGCGCTACGAATGTCCAGTTGCATTTTCTACAGACAGAGTGTTTCAAAACTGCTCAATCAAAAGTATGGTTTAACTCTGTTAGCTGAATGCTCAGATCAGAAAGAAGTTTCACAGAATGCTTCTGTGTAGTTTATATTTGAATATATTCCTTTTTCCACTACTACGCTCTTAGCGCTCCAAATGTTCAGTTGCATTTTCTACAGAAACAGTGTTCAGATCTGCTCAATCAAAAGTATGGTTTAGCTCTGTTAGCGGAATGCACAGATCAGAAAGAAGTTTCACCGAATGATTCTGTGTAGTTTATATTTGAAGACATTCCTTTTTCCAGTATTACCCTCTTAGCGCTCCGAATCTCCACTTGCATTTTCTACAAAAAGAGTGTTTCATAACTGCTCAATCAAAAATATGTTTTATCTCTGTTAACTGAATTTACAGATCAGAAATAAGTTTCACAGAATGCATCTGTGTAGTTTTTATTTGAAGATATTCTTTTTCCCAATGTAGGCCTCTTAGCGCTTAGCATGTCCAATTGCAGTTTCTACAGAAAGAGTGTTTCAGAACGGCTCAATCAAAGTAAGGTTCAACTCTGTTAGCTGAATGCACAGAACAGAAAGAGTTTTCACAGAATGCTACTGTGTAGTTTATATTTGAATATATTCCTTTTTCCACTATTACCCTCTTAGCGCTCCGAATGTCCACTTGCATTTTCTACAGAAAGAGTGTTCAGAACTGCGCAATCAAAAGTATGGTTTAACTCTGTTAGCTTAATGAACATATCAGAAATAAGTTTCACACAATGCTTCTGTGTAGTTTTTATTTGAAGATATTTTTTTTCCCAATATAGGCCTCTTAGCGCTCAGAATGTCCAATTGCAGTTTCTACAGAAAGAGTGTTTCAGAAAGGCTCAATCAAAAGTGAGGTTCAACTCTGTTAGTTGAATGCACAGAACAGAAAGGAGTTTCATACAATGCTTCTGTGTAGTTTATATTTGAACATATTCTTTTTTCCACTATTACCCACTTAGCGCTACGAATGTCCAGTTGCATTTTCTACAGACAGAGTGTTTCAAAACTGCTCAATCAAAAGTATGGTTTAACTCTGTTAGCTGAATGCTCAGATCAGAAAGAAGTTTCACAGAATGCTTCTGTGTAGTTTATATTTGAATATATTCCTTTTTCCACTACTAATCTCTTAGCGCTCCAAATTTCCAGTTGCATTTTCTACAGAAAGAGTGTTCAGATCTGCTCAATCAAAAGTATGGTTCAACTCTGTTAGCTGAATGCACAGATCAGAAAGAAGTTTCACAGAATGATTCTGTGTAGTTTATATTTGGAGACATTCCTTTTTCCACTATTACCCTCTTAGCGCTCCGAATCTCCACTTGCATTTTCTACAGAAAGAGTGTTTCAGAACGGCTCAATCAAAACTAAGGTTCAACTCTTTTAGTTGAACAAACAGAACAGAAAGAAGTTTCACACAATTCTTCTGTGTACTTTTTATTTGTAGACATTCTTTTTCCCAATATAGGCCTCTTAGCGCTCAGAATGTCCAATTGCAGTTTCTACAGAAAGAGTGTTTCAGAACGGCTCAATCAAAAGTAAGGTTCAACTCTGTTATTTGAATGCACAGAACAGAAAGAAGTTTCATACAATGCTTCTGTGTAGTTTATATTTGAACATGTTCTCTTTTCCCCTATTACCCACTTAGCGCTACGAATGTCCAGTTGCATTTTCTACAGACAGAGTGTTTCAAAACTGCTCAATCAAAAGTATGGTTTAACTCTGTTAGCTGAATGCACAGATCAGAAAGAAGTTTCACCGAATGATTCTGTGTAGTTTATATTTGAAGACATTCCTTTTTCCACTATTACCCTCTTAGCGCTCCGAATCTCCACTTGCATTTTCTACAAAAAGAGTGTTTCATAACTGCTCAATCAAAAATATGTTTTATCTCTGTTAACTGAATTTACAGATCAGAAATAAGTTTCACAGAATGCATCTGTGTAGTTTTTATTTGAAGATATTCTTTTTCCCAATGTAGGCCTCTTAGCCCTTAGCATGTCCAATTGCAGTTTCTACAGAAACAGTGTTTCAGAACGGTTCAATCAAAAGTAAGGTTCAGCTCTGTTAGTTGAATGCACAGAACAGAAAGTTTTTTCACAGAATGCTACTGTGTAGTTTATATTTGAATATATTTCTTTTTCCACTATTACCCTCTTAGCGCTCCGAATGTCCACTTGCATTTTCTACAGAAAGAGTGTTCAGAACTGCGCAATCAAAAGTATGGTTTAACTCTGTTAGCTTAATGAACATATCAGAAATAAGTTTCACACAATGCTTCTGTGTAGTTTTTATTTGAAGATATTATTTTTCCCAATATAGGCCTCTTAGCGCTCAGAATGTCCAATTGCAGTTTCTACAGAAAGAGTGTTTCAGAAAGGCTCAATCAAAAGTAAGGTTCAACTCTGTTAGTTGAATGCAGAGAACAGAAAGAAGTTTCATACAATGCTTCTGTGTAGTTTATATTTGAACATATTCTTTTTTCCACTATTACCCACTTAGCGCTACGAATGTCCAGTTGCATTTTCTACAGACAGAGTGGTTCAAAACTGCTCAATCAAAAGTATGGTTTAACTCTGTTAGCTGAATGCTCAGATCAGAAAGAAGTTTCACAGAATGATTCTGTGTAGTTTATATTTGAATATATTCCTTTTTCCACTACTACACTCTTAGCGCTCCAAATGTCCAGTTGCATTTTCTACAGAAAGAGTGTTCAGATCTGCTCAATCAAAAGTATGGTTTAACTCTGTTAGCTGAATGCACAGATCAGAAAGAAGTTTCACAGAATGATTCTGTGTAGTTTATATTTGGAGACATTCCTTTTTCCACTATTACCCTCTTAGCGCTCCGAATCTCCACTTGCATTTTCTACAGAAAGAGTGTTTCAGAACGGCTCAATCAAAACTAAGGTTCAACTCTTTTAGTTGAACAAACAGAACAGAAAGAAGTTTCACACAATTCTTCTGTGTAGTTTTTATTTGTAGACATTCTTTTTCCCAATAGAGGCCTCTTAGCGCTCAGAATGTCCAATTGCAGTTTCTACAGAAAGAGTGTTTCAGAACGGCTCAATCAAAAGTAAGGTTCAACTCTGTTAGTTGAATGCACAGAACAGAAAGATGTTTCATACAATGCTTCTGTGTAGTTTATATTTGAACATATTCTTTTTTCCACTATTACCCACTTAGCGCTACGAATGTCCAGTTGCATTTTCTACAGACAGAGTGTTTCAAAACTGCTCAATCAAAAGTATGGTTTAACTCTGTTAGCTGAATGCTCAGATCAGAAAGAAGTTTCACAGAATGCTTCTGTGTAGTTTATATTTGAATATATTCCTTTTTCCACTACTACGCTCTTAGCGCTCCAAATGTCCAGTTGCATTTTCTACAGAAACAGTGTTCAGATCTGCTCAATCATAAGTATGGTTTAGCTCTGTTAGCGGAATGCACAGATCAGAAAGAAGTTTCACCGAATGATTCTGTGTAGTTTATATTTGAAGACATTCCTTTTTCCAGTATTACCCTCTTAGCGCTCCGAATCTCCACTTGCATTTTCTACAAAAAGAGTGTTTCATAACTGCTCAATCAAAAATATGTTTTATCTCTGTTAACTGAATTTACAGATCAGAAATAAGTTTCACAGAATGCATCTGTGTAGTTTTTATTTGAAGATATTCTTTTTCCCAATGTAGGCCTCTTAGCGCTTAGCATGTCCAATTGCAGTTTCTACAGAAACAGTGTTTCAGAACGGCTCAATCAAAAGTAAGGTTCAACTCTGTTAGTTGAATGCACAGAACAGAAAGATTTTTCACAGAATGCTACTGTGTAGTTTATATTTGAATATATTCCTTTTTCCACTATTACCCTCTTAGCGCTCCGAATGTCCACTTGCATTTTCTACAGAAAGAGTGTTCAGAACTGCGCAATCAAAAGTATGGTTTAACTCTGTTAGCTTAATGAACATATCAGAAATAAGTTTCACACAATGCTTCTGTGTAGTTTTTATTTGAAGATATTATTTTTCCCAATAGAGGCCTCTTAGCGCTCAGAATGTCCAATTGCAGTTTCTACAGAAAGAGTGTTTCAGAAAGGCTCAATCAAAAGTAAGGTTCAACTCTGTTAGTTGAATGCACAGAACAGAAAGAAGTTTCATACAATGCTTCTGTGTAGTTTATATTTGAACATATTCTTTTTTCCACTATTACCCACTTAGCGCTACGAATGTCCAGTTGCATTTTCTACAGACAGAGTGTTTCAAAACTGCTCAATCAAAAGTATGGTTTAACTCTGTTTGCTGAATGCTCAGATCAGAAAGAATTTTCACAGAATGCTTCTGTGTAGTTCATATTTGAATATATTCCTTTTTCCACTACTGCTCTCTTAGCGCTCCAAATGTCCAGTTGCATTTTCTACAGAAAGAGTGTTCAGATCTGCTCAATCAAAAGTATGGTTTAAGTCTGTTAGCTGAATGCACAGATCAGAAAGAAGTTTCACAGAATGATTCTGTGTAGTTTATATTTGGAGACATTCCTTTTTCCACTATTACCCTCTTAGCGCTCCGAATCTCCACTTGCATTTTCTACAGAAAGAGTGTTTCAGAACGGCTCAATCAAAACTAAGGTTCAACTCTTTTAGTTGAACAAACAGAACAGAAAGAAGTTTCACACAATTCTTCTGTGTAGTTTTTATTTGTAGACATTCTTTTTCCCAATAGAGGCCTCTTAGCGCTCAGAATGTCCAATTGCAGTTTCTACAGAAAGAGTGTTTCAGAACGGCTCAATCAAAAGTAAGGTTCAACTCTGTTAGTTGAATGCACAGAACAGAAAGATGTTTCATACAATGCTTCTGTGTAGTTTATATTTGAACATATTCTTTTTTCCACTATTACCCACTTAGCGCTACGAATGTCCAGTTGCATTTTCTACAGACAGAGTATTTCAAAACTGCTCAATCAAAAGTATGGTTTAACTCTGTTAGCTGAATGCTCAGATCAGAAAGAAGTTTCACAGAATGCTTCTGTGTAGTTTATATTTGAATATATTCCTTTTTCCACTACTACGCTCTTAGCGCTCCAAATGTCCAGTTGCATTTTCTACAGAAACAGTGTTCAGATCTGCTCAATCAAAAGTATGGTTTAGCTCTGTTAGCGGAATGCACAGATCAGAAAGAAGTTTCACCGAATGATTCTGTGTAGTTTATATTTGAAGACATTCCTTTTTCCAGTATTACCCTCTTAGCGCTCCGAATCTCCACTTGCATTTTCTACAAAAAGAGTGTTTCATAACTGCTCAATCAAAAATATGTTTTATCTCTGTTAACTGAATTTACAGATCAGAAATAAGTTTCACAGAATGCATCTGTGTAGTTTTTATTTGAAGATATTCTTTTTCCCAATGTAGGCCTCTTAGCGCTTAGCATGTCCAATTGCAGTTTCTACAGAAAGAGTGTTTCAGAACGGCTCAATCAAAGTAAGGTTCAACTCTGTTAGCTGAATGCACAGAACAGAAAGAGTTTTCACAGAATGCTACTGTGTAGTTTATATTTGAATATATTCCTTTTTCCACTATTACCCTCTTAGCGCTCCGAATGTCCACTTGCATTTTCTACAGAAAGAGTGTTCAGAACTGCGCAATCAAAAGTATGGTTTAACTCTGTTAGCTTAATGAACATATCAGAAATAAGTTTCACACAATGCTTCTGTGTAGTTTTTATTTGAAGATATTATTTTTCCCAATAGAGGCCTCTTAGCGCTCAGAATGTCCAATTGCAGTTTCTACAGAAAGAGTGTTTCAGAAAGGCTCAATCAAAAGTAAGGTTCAACTCTGTTAGTTGAATGCACAGAACAGAAAGAAGTTTCATACAATGCTTCTGTGTAGTTTATATTTGAACATATTCTTTTTTCCACTATTACCCACTTAGCGCTACGAATGTCCAGTTGCATTTTCTACAGACAGAGTGTTTCAAAACTGCTCAATCAAAAGTATGGTTTAACTCTGTTTGCTGAATGCTCAGATCAGAAAGAATTTTCACAGAATGCTTCTGTGTAGTTCATATTTGAATATATTCCTTTTTCCACTACTGCTCTCTTAGCGCTCCAAATGTCCAGTTGAATTTTCTACAGAAAGAGTGTTCAGATCTGCTCAATCAAAAGTATGGTTTAAGTCTGTTAGCTGAATGCACAGATCAGAAAGAAGTTTCACAGAATGATTCTGTGTAGTTTATATTTGGAGACATTCCTTTTTCCACTATTACCCTCTTAGCGCTCCGAATCTCCACTTGCATTTTCTACAGAAAGAGTGTTTCAGAACGGCTCAATCAAAACTAAGGTTCAACTCTTTTAGTTGAACAAACAGAACAGAAAGAAGTTTCACACAATTCTTCTGTGTAGTTTTTATTTGTAGACATTCTTTTTCCCAATAGAGGCCTCTTAGCGCTCAGAATGTCCAATTGCAGTTTCTACAGAAAGAGTGTTTCAGAACGGCTCAATCAAAAGTAAGGTTCAACTCTGTTAGTTGAATGCACAGAACAGAAAGATGTTTCATACAATGCTTCTGTGTAGTTTATATTTGAACATATTCTTTTTTCCACTATTACCCACTTAGCGCTACGAATGTCCAGTTGCATTTTCTACAGACAGAGTGTTTCAAAACTGCTCAATCAAAAGTATGGTTTAACTCTGTTAGCTGAATGCTCAGATCAGAAAGAAGTTTCACAGAATGCTTCTGTGTAGTTTATATTTGAATATATTCCTTTTTCCACTACTACGCTCTTAGCGCTCCAAATGTCCAGTTGCATTTTCTACAGAAACAGTGTTCAGATCTGCTCAATCAAAAGTATGGTTTAGCTCTGTTAGCGGAATGCACAGATCAGAAAGAAGTTTCACCGAATGATTCTGTGTAGTTTATATTTGAAGACATTCCTTTTTCCAGTATTACCCTCTTAGCGCTCCGAATCTCCACTTGCATTTTCTACAAAAAGAGTGTTTCATAACTGCTCAATCAAAAATATGTTTTATCTCTGTTAACTGAATTTACAGATCAGAAATAAGTTTCACAGAATGCATCTGTGTAGTTTTTATTTGAAGATATTCTTTTTCCCAATGTAGGCCTCTTAGCGCTTAGCATGTCCAATTGCAGTTTCTACAGAAAGAGTGTTTCAGAACGGCTCAATCAAAGTAAGGTTCAACTCTGTTAGCTGAATGCACAGAACAGAAAGAGTTTTCACAGAATGCTACTGTGTAGTTTATATTTGAATATATTCCTTTTTCCACTATTACCCTCTTAGCGCTCCGAATGTCCACTTGCATTTTCTACAGAAAGAGTGTTCAGAACTGCGCAATCAAAAGTATGGTTTAACTCTGTTAGCTTAATGAACATATCAGAAATAAGTTTCACACAATGCTTCTGTGTAGTTTTTATTTGAAGATATTATTTTTCCCAATAGAGGCCTCTTAGCGCTCAGAATGTCCAATTGCAGTTTCTACAGAAAGAGTGTTTCAGAAAGGCTCAATCAAAAGTAAGGTTCAACTCTGTTAGTTGAATGCACAGAACAGAAAGGAGTTTCATACAATGCTTCTGTGTAGTTTATATTTGAACATATTCTTTTTTCCACTATTACCCACTTAGCGCTACGAATGTCCAGTTGCATTTTCTACAGACAGAGTGTTTCAAAACTGCTCAATCAAAAGTATGGTTTAACTCTGTTAGCTGAATGCTCAGATCAGAAAGAAGTTTCACAGAATGCTTCTGTGTAGTTTATATTTGAATATATTCCTTTTTCCACTACTAATCTCTTAGCGCTCCAAATTTCCAGTTGCATTTTCTACAGAAAGAGTGTTCAGATCTGCTCAATCAAAAGTATGGTTCAACTCTGTTAGCTGAATGCACAGATCAGAAAGAAGTTTCACAGAATGATTCTGTGTAGTTTATATTTGGAGACATTCCTTTTTCCACTATTACCCTCTTAGCGCTCCGAATCTCCACTTGCATTTTCTACAGAAAGAGTGTTTCAGAACGGCTCAATCAAAACTAAGGTTCAACTCTTTTAGTTGAACAAACAGAACAGAAAGAAGTTTCACACAATTCTTCTGTGTACTTTTTATTTGTAGACATTCTTTTTCCCAATATAGGCCTCTTAGCGCTCAGAATGTCCAATTGCAGTTTCTACAGAAAGAGTGTTTCAGAACGGCTCAATCAAAAGTAAGGTTCAACTCTGTTATTTGAATGCACAGAACAGAAAGAAGTTTCATACAATGCTTCTGTGTAGTTTATATTTGAACATGTTCTCTTTTCCCCTATTACCCACTTAGCGCTACGAATGTCCAGTTGCATTTTCTACAGACAGAGTGTTTCAAAACTGCTCAATCAAAAGTATGGTTTAACTCTGTTAGCTGAATGCACAGATCAGAAAGAAGTTTCACCGAATGATTCTGTGTAGTTTATATTTGAAGACATTCCTTTTTCCACTATTACCCTCTTAGCGCTCCGAATCTCCACTTGCATTTTCTACAAAAAGAGTGTTTCATAACTGCTCAATCAAAAATATGTTTTATCTCTGTTAACTGAATTTACAGATCAGAAATAAGTTTCACAGAATGCATCTGTGTAGTTTTTATTTGAAGATATTCTTTTTCCCAATGTAGGCCTCTTAGCCCTTAGCATGTCCAATTGCAGTTTCTACAGAAACAGTGTTTCAGAACGGCTCAATCAAAAGTAAGGTTCAGCTCTGTTAGTTGAATGCACAGAACAGAAAGATTTTTCACAGAATGCTACTGTGTAGTTTATATTTGAATATATTTCTTTTTCCACTATTACCCTCTTAGCGCTCCGAATGTCCACTTGCATTTTCTACAGAAAGAGTGTTCAGAACTGCGCAATCAAAAGTATGGTTTAACTCTGTTAGCTTAATGAACATATCAGAAATAAGTTTCACACAATGCTTCTGTGTAGTTTTTATTTGAAGATATTATTTTTCCCAATAGAGGCCTCTTAGCGCTCAGAATGTCCAATTGCAGTTTCTACAGAAAGAGTGTTTCAGAAAGGCTCAATCAAAAGTAAGGTTCAACTCTGTTAGTTGAATGCACAGAACAGAAAGGAGTTTCATACAATGCTTCTGTGTAGTTTATATTTGAACATATTCTTTTTTCCACTATTACCCACTTAGCGCTACGAATGTCCAGTTGCATTTTCTACAGACAGAGTGTTTCAAAACTGCTCAATCAAAAGTATGGTTTAACTCTGTTTGCTGAATGCTCAGATCAGAAAGAATTTTCACAGAATGCTTCTGTGTAGTTCATATTTGAATATATTCCTTTTTCCACTACTGCTCTCTTAGCGCTCCAAATGTCCAGTTGCATTTTCTACAGAAAGAGTGTTCAGATCTGCTCAATCAAAAGTATGGTTTAAGTCTGTTAGCTGAATGCACAGATCAGAAAGAAGTTTCACAGAATGATTCTGTGTAGTTTATATTTGGAGACATTCCTTTTTCCACTATTACCCTCTTAGCGCTCCGAATCTCCACTTGCATTTTCTACAGAAAGAGTGTTTCAGAACGGCTCAATCAAAACTAAGGTTCAACTCTTTTAGTTGAACAAACAGAACAGAAAGAAGTTTCACACAATTCTTCTGTGTAGTTTTTATTTGTAGACATTCTTTTTCCCAATAGAGGCCTCTTAGCGCTCAGAATGTCCAATTGCAGTTTCTACAGAAAGAGTGTTTCAGAACGGCTCAATCAAAAGTAAGGTTCAACTC
Source organism: Symphalangus syndactylus (assembly GCF_028878055.3). Lineage (NCBI taxonomy): Eukaryota > Metazoa > Chordata > Mammalia > Primates > Hylobatidae > Symphalangus > Symphalangus syndactylus. The sequence continues at coordinate 3,333,975 of NC_072427.2, forward strand.
TGTTAGTTGAATGCACAGAACAGAAAGATGTTTCATACAATGCTTCTGTGTAGTTTATATTTGAACATATTCTTTTTTCCACTATTACCCACTTAGCGCTACGAATGTCCAGTTGCATTTTCTACAGACAGAGTATTTCAAAACTGCTCAATCAAAAGTATGGTTTAACTCTGTTAGCTGAATGCTCAGATCAGAAAGAAGTTTCACAGAATGCTTCTGTGTAGTTTATATTTGAATATATTCCTTTTTCCACTACTACGCTCTTAGCGCTCCAAATGTCCAGTTGCATTTTCTACAGAAACAGTGTTCAGATCTGCTCAATCAAAAGTATGGTTTAGCTCTGTTAGCGGAATGCACAGATCAGAAAGAAGTTTCACCGAATGATTCTGTGTAGTTTATATTTGAAGACATTCCTTTTTCCAGTATTACCCTCTTAGCGCTCCGAATCTCCACTTGCATTTTCTACAAAAAGAGTGTTTCATAACTGCTCAATCAAAAATATGTTTTATCTCTGTTAACTGAATTTACAGATCAGAAATAAGTTTCACAGAATGCATCTGTGTAGTTTTTATTTGAAGATATTCTTTTTCCCAATGTAGGCCTCTTAGCGCTTAGCATGTCCAATTGCAGTTTCTACAGAAAGAGTGTTTCAGAACGGCTCAATCAAAGTAAGGTTCAACTCTGTTAGCTGAATGCACAGAACAGAAAGAGTTTTCACAGAATGCTACTGTGTAGTTTATATTTGAATATATTCCTTTTTCCACTATTACCCTCTTAGCGCTCCGAATGTCCACTTGCATTTTCTACAGAAAGAGTGTTCAGAACTGCGCAATCAAAAGTATGGTTTAACTCTGTTAGCTTAATGAACATATCAGAAATAAGTTTCACACAATGCTTCTGTGTAGTTTTTATTTGAAGATATTTTTTTTCCCAATATAGGCCTCTTAGCGCTCAGAATGTCCAATTGCAGTTTCTACAGAAAGAGTGTTTCAGAAAGGCTCAATCAAAAGTAAGGTTCAACTCTGTTAGTTGAATGCACAGAACAGAAAGAAGTTTCATACAATGCTTCTGTGTAGTTTATATTTGAACATATTCTTTTTTCCACTATTACCCACTTAGCGCTACGAATGTCCAGTTGCATTTTCTACAGACAGAGTGTTTCAAAACTGCTCAATCAAAAGTATGGTTTAACTCTGTTAGCTGAATGCTCAGATCAGAAAGAAGTTTCACAGAATGCTTCTGTGTAGTTTATATTTGAATATATTCCTTTTTCCACTACTAATCTCTTAGCGCTCCAAATTTCCAGTTGCATTTTCTACAGAAAGAGTGTTCAGATCTGCTCAATCAAAAGTATGGTTCAACTCTGTTAGCTGAATGCACAGATCAGAAAGAAGTTTCACAGAATGATTCTGTGTAGTTTATATTTGGAGACATTCCTTTTTCCACTATTACCCTCTTAGCGCTCCGAATCTCCACTTGCATTTTCTACAGAAAGAGTGTTTCAGAACGGCTCAATCAAAACTAAGGTTCAACTCTTTTAGTTGAACAAACAGAACAGAAAGAAGTTTCACACAATTCTTCTGTGTACTTTTTATTTGTAGACATTCTTTTTCCCAATATAGGCCTCTTAGCGCTCAGAATGTCCAATTGCAGTTTCTACAGAAAGAGTGTTTCAGAACGGCTCAATCAAAAGTAAGGTTCAACTCTGTTATTTGAATGCACAGAACAGAAAGAAGTTTCATACAATGCTTCTGTGTAGTTTATATTTGAACATATTCTCTTTTCCCCTATTACCCACTTAGCGCTACGAATGTCCAGTTGCATTTTCTACAGACAGAGTGTTTCAAAACTGCTCAATCAAAAGTATGGTTTAACTCTGTTAGCTGAATGCACAGATCAGAAAGAAGTTTCACCGAATGATTCTGTGTAGTTTATATTTGAAGACATTCCTTTTTCCACTATTACCCTCTTAGCGCTCCGAATCTCCACTTGCATTTTCTACAAAAAGAGTGTTTCATAACTGCTCAATCAAAAATATGTTTTATCTCTGTTAACTGAATTTACAGATCAGAAATAAGTTTCACAGAATGCATCTGTGTAGTTTTTATTTGAAGATATTCTTTTTCCCAATGTAGGCCTCTTAGCCCTTAGCATGTCCAATTGCAGTTTCTACAGAAACAGTGTTTCAGAACGGCTCAATCAAAAGTAAGGTTCAGCTCTGTTAGTTGAATGCACAGAACAGAAAGATTTTTCACAGAATGCTACTGTGTAGTTTATATTTGAATATATTTCTTTTTCCACTATTACCCTCTTAGCGCTCCGAATGTCCACTTGCATTTTCTACAGAAAGAGTGTTCAGAACTGCGCAATCAAAAGTATGGTTTAACTCTGTTAGCTTAATGAACATATCAGAAATAAGTTTCACACAATGCTTCTGTGTAGTTTTTATTTGAAGATATTATTTTTCCCAATAGAGGCCTCTTAGCGCTCAGAATGTCCAATTGCAGTTTCTACAGAAAGAGTGTTTCAGAAAGGCTCAATCAAAAGTAATGTTCAACTCTGTTAGTTGAATGCACAGAACAGAAAGAAGTTTCATACAATGCTTCTGTGTAGTTTATATTTGAACATATTCTTTTTTCCACTATTGCCCACTTAGCGCTACGAATGTCCAGTTGCATTTTCTACAGACAGAGTGTTTCAAAACTGCTCAATCAAAAGTATGGTTTAACTCTGTTAGCTGAATGCTCAGATCAGAAAGAATTTTCACAGAATGCTTCTGTGTAGTTTATATTTGAATATATTCCTTTTTCCACTACTGCTCTCTTAGCGCTCCAAATGTCCAGTTGCATTTTCTACAGAAAGAGTGTTCAGATCTGCTCAATCAAAAGTATGGTTTAAGTCTGTTAGCTGAATGCACAGATCAGAAAGAAGTTTCACAGAATGATTCTGTGTAGTTTATATTTGGAGACATTCCTTTTTCCACTATTACCCTCTTAGCGCTCCGAATCTCCACTTGCATTTTCTACAGAAAGAGTGTTTCAGAACGGCTCAATCAAAACTAAGGTTCAACTCTTTTAGTTGAACAAACAGAACAGAAAGAAGTTTCACACAATTCTTCTGTGTAGTTTTTATTTGTAGACATTCTTTTTCCCAATAGAGGCCTCTTAGCGCTCAGAATGTCCAATTGCAGTTTCTACAGAAAGAGTGTTTCAGAACGGCTCAATCAAAAGTAAGGTTCAACTCTGTTAGTTGAATGCACAGAACAGAAAGATGTTTCATACAATGCTTCTGTGTAGTTTATATTTGAACATATTCTTTTTTCCACTATTACCCACTTAGCGCTACGAATGTCCAGTTGCATTTTCTACAGACAGAGTGTTTCAAAACTGCTCAATCAAAAGTATGGTTTAACTCTGTTAGCTGAATGCTCAGATCAGAAAGAAGTTTCACAGAATGCTTCTGTGTAGTTTATATTTGAATATATTCCTTTTTCCACTACTACGCTCTTAGCGCTCCAAATGTCCAGTTGCATTTTCTACAGAAACAGTGTTCAGATCTGCTCAATCAAAATTATGGTTTAGATCTGTTAGCGGAATGCACAGATCAGAAAGAAGTTTCACCGAATGATTCTGTGTAGTTTATATTTGAAGACATTCCTTTTTCCAGTATTACCCTCTTAGCGCTCCGAATCTCCACTTGCATTTTCTACAAAAAGAGTGTTTCATAACTGCTCAATCAAAAATATGTTTTATCTCTGTTAACTGAATTTACAGATCAGAAATAAGTTTCACAGAATGCATCTGTGTAGTTTTTATTTGAAGATATTCTTTTTCCCAATGTAGGCCTCTTAGCGCTTAGCATGTCCAATTGCAGTTTCTACAGAAACAGTGTTTCAGAACGGCTCAATCAAAAGTAAGGTTCAACTCTGTTAGTTGAATGCACAGAACAGAAAGATTTTTCACAGAATGCTACTGTGTAGTTTATATTTGAATATATTCCTTTTTCCACTATTACCCTCTTAGCGCTCCGAATGTCCACTTGCATTTTCTACAGAAAGAGTGTTCAGAACTGCGCAATCAAAAGTATGGTTTAACTCTGTTAGCTTAATGAACATATCAGAAATAAGTTTCACACAATGCTTCTGTGTAGTTTTTATTTGAAGATATTATTTTCCCAATAGAGGCCTCTTAGCGCTCAGAATGTCCAATTGCAGTTTCTACAGAAAGAGTGTTTCAGAAAGGCTCAATCAAAAGTAAGGTTCAACTCTGTTAGTTGAATGCACAGAACAGAAAGAAGTTTCATACAATGCTTCTGTGTAGTTTATATTTGAACATATTCTTTTTTCCACTATTACCCACTTAGCGCTACGAATGTCCAGTTGCATTTTCTACAGACAGAGTGTTTCAAAACTGCTCAATCAAAAGTATGGTTTAACTCTGTTTGCTGAATGCTCAGATCAGAAAGAATTTTCACAGAATGCTTCTGTGTAGTTCATATTTGAATATATTCCTTTTTCCACTACTGCTCTCTTAGCGCTCCAAATGTCCAGTTGCATTTTCTACAGAAAGAGTGTTCAGATCTGCTCAATCAAAAGTATGGTTTAAGTCTGTTAGCTGAATGCACAGATCAGAAAGAAGTTTCACAGAATGATTCTGTGTAGTTTATATTTGGAGACATTCCTTTTTCCACTATTACCCTCTTAGCGCTCCGAATCTCCACTTGCATTTTCTACAGAAAGAGTGTTTCAGAACGGCTCAATCAAAACTAAGGTTCAACTCTTTTAGTTGAACAAACAGAACAGAAAGAAGTTTCACACAATTCTTCTGTGTAGTTTTTATTTGTAGACATTCTTTTTCCCAATAGAGGCCTCTTAGCGCTCAGAATGTCCAATTGCAGTTTCTACAGAAAGAGTGTTTCAGAACGGCTCAATCAAAAGTAAGGTTCAACTCTGTTAGTTGAATGCACAGAACAGAAAGATGTTTCATACAATGCTTCTGTGTAGTTTATATTTGAACATATTCTTTTTTCCACTATTACCCACTTAGCGCTACGAATGTCCAGTTGCATTTTCTACAGACAGAGTGTTTCAAAACTGCTCAATCAAAAGTATGGTTTAACTCTGTTAGCTGAATGCTCAGATCAGAAAGAAGTTTCACAGAATGCTTCTGTGTAGTTTATATTTGAATATATTCCTTTTTCAACTAATACGCGCTTAGCGCTCCAAATGTCCAGTTGCATTTTCAACAGAAAGTGTGTTCAGATCTGCTCAATCAAAAGTACGGTTTAACTCTGTTAGCTGAATGCACAGATCAGAAAGAAGTTTCACGAATGATTCTGTGTTGTTTATATTTGAAGACATTCCTTTTTCCACTATTACCCTCTTAGCGCTCCGAATCTCCACTTGCATTTTCTACAAAAAGAGTGTTTCATAACTGCTCAATCAAAAATATGTTTTATCTCTGTTAACTGAATTTACAGATCAGAAATAAGTTTCACAGAATGCATCTGTGTAGTTTTTATTTGAAGATATTCTTTTTCCCAATGTAGGCCTCTTAGCGCTTAGCATGTCCAATTGCAGTTTCTACAGAAACAGTGTTTCAGAACGGCTCAATCAAAAGTAAGGTTCAACTCTGTTAGTTGAATGCACAGAACAGAAAGATTTTTCACAGAATGCTACTGTGTAGTTTATATTTGAATATATTCCTTTTTCCACTATTACCCTCTTAGCGCTCCGAATGTCCACTTGCATTTTCTACAGAAAGAGTGTTCAGAACTGCGCAATCAAAAGTATGGTTTAACTCTGTTAGCTTAATGAACATATCAGAAATAAGTTTCACACAATGCTTCTGTGTAGTTTTTATTTGAAGATATTATTTTTCCCAATAGAGGCCTCTTAGCGCTCAGAATGTCCAATTGCAGTTTCTACAGAAAGAGTGTTTCAGAAAGGCTCAATCAAAAGTAAGGTTCAACTCTGTTAGTTGAATGCACAGAACAGAAAGAAGTTTCATACAATGCTTCTGTGTAGTTTATATTTGAACATATTCTTTTTTCCACTATTACCCACTTAGCGCTACGAATGTCCAGTTGCATTTTCTACAGACAGAGTGTTTCAAAACTGCTCAATCAAAAGTATGGTTTAACTCTGTTTGCTGAATGCTCAGATCAGAAAGAATTTTCACAGAATGCTTCTGTGTAGTTCATATTTGAATATATTCCTTTTTCCACTACTGCTCTCTTAGCGCTCCAAATGTCCAGTTGCATTTTCTACAGAAAGAGTGTTCAGATCTGCTCAATCAAAAGTATGGTTTAAGTCTGTTAGCTGAATGCACAGATCAGAAAGAAGTTTCACAGAATGATTCTGTGTAGTTTATATTTGGAGACATTCCTTTTTCCACTATTACCCTCTTAGCGCTCCGAATCTCCACTTGCATTTTCTACAGAAAGAGTGTTTCAGAACGGCTCAATCAAAACTAAGGTTCAACTCTTTTAGTTGAACAAACAGAACAGAAAGAAGTTTCACACAATTCTTCTGTGTAGTTTTTATTTGTAGACATTCTTTTTCCCAATAGAGGCCTCTTAGCGCTCAGAATGTCCAATTGCAGTTTCTACAGAAAGAGTGTTTCAGAACGGCTCAATCAAAAGTAAGGTTCAACTCTGTTAGTTGAATGCACAGAACAGAAAGATGTTTCATACAATGCTTCTGTGTAGTTTATATTTGAACATATTCTTTTTTCCACTATTACCCACTTAGCGCTACGAATGTCCAGTTGCATTTTCTACAGACAGAGTATTTCAAAACTGCTCAATCAAAAGTATGGTTTAACTCTGTTAGCTGAATGCTCAGATCAGAAAGAAGTTTCACAGAATGCTTCTGTGTAGTTTATATTTGAATATATTCCTTTTTCCACTACTACGCTCTTAGCGCTCCAAATGTCCAGTTGCATTTTCTACAGAAACAGTGTTCAGATCTGCTCAATCAAAAGTATGGTTTAGCTCTGTTAGCGGAATGCACAGATCAGAAAGAAGTTTCACCGAATGATTCTGTGTAGTTTATATTTGAAGACATTCCTTTTTCCAGTATTACCCTCTTAGCGCTCCGAATCTCCACTTGCATTTTCTACAAAAAGAGTGTTTCATAACTGCTCAATCAAAAATATGTTTTATCTCTGTTAACTGAATTTACAGATCAGAAATAAGTTTCACAGAATGCATCTGTGTAGTTTTTATTTGAAGATATTCTTTTTCCCAATGTAGGCCTCTTAGCGCTTAGCATGTCCAATTGCAGTTTCTACAGAAACAGTGTTTCAGAACGGCTCAATCAAAAGTAAGGTTCAACTCTGTTAGTTGAATGCACAGAACAGAAAGATTTTTCACAGAATGCTACTGTGTAGTTTATATTTGAATATATTCCTTTTTCCACTATTACCCTCTTAGCGCTCCGAATGTCCACTTGCATTTTCTACAGAAAGAGTGTTCAGAACTGCGCAATCAAAAGTATGGTTTAACTCTGTTAGCTTAATGAACATATCAGAAATAAGTTTCACACAATGCTTCTGTGTAGTTTTTATTTGAAGATATTATTTTTCCCAATAGAGGCCTCTTAGCCCTCAGAATGTCCAATTGCAGTTTCTACAGAAAGAGTGTTTCAGAAAGGCTCAATCAAAAGTAAGGTTCAACTCTGTTAGTTGAATGCACAGAACAGAAAGAAGTTTCATACAATGCTTCTGTGTAGTTTATATTTGAACATATTCTTTTTTCCACTATTACCCACTTAGCGCTACGAATGTCCAGTTGCATTTTCTACAGACAGAGTGTTTCAAAACTGCTCAATCAAAAGTATGGTTTAACTCTGTTAGCTGAATGCTCAGTTCAGAAAGAAGATTCACAGAATGCTTCTGTGTAGTTTATATTTGAATATATTCCTTTTTCCACTACTACTCTCTTAGCGCTCCAAATGTCCAGTTGCATTTTCTACAGAAAGAGTGTTCAGATCTGCTCAATCAAACGTATGGTTTAACACTGTTAGCTGAATGCACAGATCAGAATGAAGTTTCACAGAATGATTCTGTGTAGTTTATATTTGGAGACATTCCTTTTTCCACTATTACCCTCTTAGCGCTCCGAATCTCCACTTGCATTTTCTACAGAAAGAGTGTTTCAGAACGGCTCAATCAAAACAAAGGTTCAACTCTTTTAGTTGAACAAACAGAACAGAAAGAAGTTTCACACAATTCTTCTGTGTAGTTTTTATTTGTAGACATTCTTTTTCCCAATATATGCCTCTTAGCGCTCAGAATGTCCAATTGCAGTTTCTACAGAAAGAGTGTTTCAGAACGGCTCAATCAAAAGTAAGTTTCAACTCTGTTAGTTGAATGCACAGAACAGAAAGAAGTTTCATACAATGCTTCTGTGTAGTTTATATTTGAACATATTCTTTTTTCCACTATTACCCACTTAGCGCTACGAATGTCCAGTTGCATTTTCTACAGACAGAGTGTTTCAAAACTGCTCAATCAAAAGTATGGTTTAACTCTGTTAGCTGAATGCTCAGATCAGAAAGAAGTTTCACAGAATGCTTCTGTGTAGTTTATATTTGAATATATTCCTTTTTCAACTAATACGCGCTTAGCGCTCCAAATGTCCAGTTGCATTTTCAACAGAAAGAGTGTTCAGATCTGCTCAATCAAAAGTACGGTTTAACTCTGTTAGCTGAATGCACAGATCAGAAAGAAGTTTCACGAATGATTCTGTGTTGTTTATATTTGAAGACATTCCTTTTTCCACTATTACCCTCTTAGCGCTCCGAATCTCCACTTGCATTTTCTACAAAAAGAGTGTTTCATAACTGCTCAATCAAAAATATGTTTTATCTCTGTTAACTGAATTTACAGATCAGAAATAAGTTTCAGAGAATGCATCTGTGTAGTTTTTATTTGAAGATATTCTTTTTCCCAATGTAGGCCTCTTAGCGCTTAGCATGTCCAATTGCAGTTTCTACAGAAAGAGTGTTTCAGAACGGCTCAATCAAAGTAAGGTTCAACTCTGTTAGCTGAATGCACAGAACAGAAAGAGTTTTCACAGAATGCTACTGTGTAGTTTATATTTGAATATATTCCTTTTTCCACTATTACCCTCTTAGCGCTCCGAATGTCCACTTGCATTTTCTACAGAAAGAGTGTTCAGAACTGCGCAATCAAAAGTATGGTTTAACTCTGTTAGCTTAATGAACATATCAGAAATAAGTTTCACACAATGCTTCTGTGTAGTTTTTATTTGAAGATATTTTTTTTCCCAATATAGGCCTCTTAGCGCTCAGAATGTCCAATTGCAGTTTCTACAGAAAGAGTGTTTCAGAAAGGCTCAATCAAAAGTAAGGTTCAACTCTGTTAGTTGAATGCACAGAACAGAAAGAAGTTTCATACAATGCTTCTGTGTAGTTTATATTTGAACATATTCTTTTTTCCACTATTACCCACTTAGCGCTACGAATGTCCAGTTGCATTTTCTACAGACAGAGTGTTTCAAAACTGCTCAATCAAAAGTATGGTTTAACTCTGTTAGCTGAATGCTCAGATCAGAAAGAAGTTTCACAGAATGATTCTGTGTAGTTTATATTTGAATATATTCCTTTTTCCACTACTAATCTCTTAGCGCTCCAAATGTCCAGTTGCATTTTCTACAGAAAGAGTGTTCAGATCTGCTCAATCAAAAGTATGGTTTAACTCTGTTAGCTGAATGCACAGATCAGAAAGAAGTTTCACAGAATGATTCTGTGTAGTTTATATTTGGAGACATTCCTTTTTCCACTATTACCCTCTTAGCGCTCCGAATCTCCACTTGCATTTTCTACAGAAAGAGTGTTTCAGAACGGCTCAATCAAAACTAAGGTTCAACTCTTTTAGTTGAACAAACAGAACAGAAAGAAGTTTCACACAATTCTTCTGTGTAGTTTTTATTTGTAGACATTCTTTTTCCCAATATAGGCCTCTTAGCGCTCAGAATGTCCAATTGCAGTTTCTACAGAAAGAGTGTTTCAGAACGGCTCAATCAAAAGTAAGGTTCAACTCTGTTATTTGAATGCACAGAACAGAAAGAAGTTTCATACAATGCTTCTGTGTAGTTTATATTTGAACATATTCTCTTTTCCCCTATTACCCACTTAGCGCTACGAATGTCCAGTTGCATTTTCTACAGACAGAGTGTTTCAAAACTGCTCAATCAAAAGTATGGTTTAACTCTGTTAGCTGTATGCTCAGATCAGAAAGAAGTTTCACAGAATGCTTCTGTGTAGTTTATATTTGAATATATTCCTTTTTCCACTTCTACGCTCTTAGCGCTCCAAATGTCCAGTTGCATTTTCAACAGAAAGAGTGTTCAGATCTGCTCAATCAAAAGTATGGTTTAACTCTGTTAGCTGAATGCACAGATCAGAAAGAAGTTTCACCGAATGATTCTGTGTAGTTTATATTTGAAGACATTCCTTTTTCCACTATTACCCTCTTAGCGCTCCGAATCTCCACTTGCATTTTCTACAAAAAGAGTGTTTCATAACTGCTCAATCAAAAATATGTTTTATCTCTGTTAACTGAATTTACAGATCAGAAATAAGTTTCACAGAATGCATCTGTGTAGTTTTTATTTGAAGATATTCTTTTTCCCAATGTAGGCCTCTTAGCGCTTAGCATGTCCAATTGCAGTTTCTACAGAAACAGTGTTTCAGAACGGCTCAATCAAAAGTAAGGTTCAACTCTGTTAGTTGAATGCACAGAACAGAAAGATTTTTCACAGAATGCTACTGTGTAGTTTATATTTGAATATATTCCTTTTTCCACTATTACCCTCTTAGCGCTCCGAATGTCCACTTGCATTTTCTACAGAAAGAGTGTTCAGAACTGCGCAATCAAAAGTATGGTTTAACTCTGTTAGCTTAATGAACATATCAGAAATAAGTTTCACACAATGCTTCTGTGTAGTTTTTATTTGAAGATATTATTTTTCCCAATAGAGGCCTCTTAGCGCTCAGAATGTCCAATTGCAGTTTCTACAGAAAGAGTGTTTCAGAAAGGCTCAATCAAAAGTAAGGTTCAACTCTGTTAGTTGAATGCACAGAACAGAAAGAAGTTTCATACAATGCTTCTGTGTAGTTTATATTTGAACATATTCTTTTTTCCACTATTACCCACTTAGCGCTACGAATGTCCAGTTGCATTTTCTACAGACAGAGTGTTTCAAAACTGCTCAATCAAAAGTATGGTTTAACTCTGTTAGCTGAATGCTCAGATCAGAAAGAAGTTTCACAGAATGCTTCTGTGTAGTTTATATTTGAATATATTCCTTTTTCCACTACTACTCTCTTAGCGCTCCAAATGTCCAGTTGCATTTTCTACAGAAAGAGTGTTCAGATCTGCTCAATCAAAAGTATGGTTTAACACTGTTAGCTGAATGCACAGATCAGAAAGAAGTTTCACAGAATGATTCTGTGTAGTTTATATTTGGAGACATTCCTTTTTCCACTATTACCCTCTTAGCGCTCCGAATCTCCACTTGCATTTTCTACAGAAAGAGTGTTTCAGAACGGCTCAATCAAAACTAAGGTTCAACTCTTTTAGTTGAACAAACAGAACAGAAAGAAGTTTCACACAATTCTTCTGTGTAGTTTTTATTTGTAGACATTCTTTTTCCCAATATATGCCTCTTAGCGCTCAGAATGTCCAATTGCAGTTTCTACAGAAAGAGTGTTTCAGAACGGCTCAATCAAAAGTAAGTTTCAACTCTGTTAGTTGAATGCACAGAACAGAAAGAAGTTTCATACAATGCTTCTGTGTAGTTTATATTTGAACATATACTTTTTTCCACTATTACCCACTTAGCGCTACGAATGTCCAGTTGCATTTTCTACAGACAGAGTGTTTCAAAACTGCTCAATCAAAAGTATGGTTTAACTCTGTTAGCTGAATGCTCAGATCAGAAAGAAGTTTCACAGAATGCTTCTGTGTAGTTTATATTTGAATATATTCCTTTTTCCACTAATACGCGCTTATCGCTCCAAATGTCCAGTTGCATTTTCAACAGAAAGAGTGTTCAGATCTGCTCAATCAAAAGTACGGTTTAACTCTGTTAGCTGAATGCACAGATCAGAAAGAAGTTTCACGAATGATTCTGTGTAGTTTATATTTGAAGACATTCCTTTTTCCACTATTACCCTCTTAGCGCTCCGAATCTCCACTTGCATTTTCTACAAAAAGAGTGTTTCATAACTGCTCAATCAAAAATATGTTTTATCTCTGTTAACTGAATTTACAGATCAGAAATAAGTTTCACAGAATGCATCTGTGTAGTTTTTATTTGAAGATATTCTTTTTCCCAATGTAGGCCTCTTAGCGCTTAGCATGTCCAATTGCAGTTTCTACAGAAAGAGTGTTTCAGAACGGCTCAATCAAAGTAAGGTTCAACTCTGTTAGCTGAATGCACAGAACAGAAAGAGTTTTCACAGAATGCTACTGTGTAGTTTATATTTGAATATATTCCTTTTTCCACTATTACCGTCTTAGCGCTCCGAATGTCCACTTGCATTTTCTACAGAAAGAGTGTTCAGAACTGCGCAATCAAAAGTATGGTTTAACTCTGTTAGCTTAATGAACATATCAGAAATAAGTTTCACACAATGCTTCTGTGTAGTTTTTATTTGAAGATATTTTTTTTCCCAATATAGGCCTCTTAGCGCTCAGAATGTCCAATTGCAGTTTCTACAGAAAGAGTGTTTCAGAAAGGCTCAATCAAAAGTAAGGTTCAACTCTGTTAGTTGAATGCACAGAACAGAAAGAAGTTTCATACAATGCTTCTGTGTAGTTTATATTTGAACATATTCTTTTTTCCACTATTACCCACTTAGCGCTACGAATGTCCAGTTGCATTTTCTACAGACAGAGTGTTTCAAAACTGCTCAATCAAAAGTATGGTTTAACTCTGTTAGCTGAATGCTCTGATCAGAAAGAAGTTTCACAGAATGCTTCTGTGTAGTTTATATTTGAATATATTCCTTTTTCCACTACTACTCTCTTAGCGCTCCAAATGTCCAGTTGCATTTTCTACAGAAAGAGTGTTCAGATCTGCTCAATCAAAAGTATGGTTTAAATCTGTTAGCTGAATGCACAGATCAGAAAGAAGTTTCACAGAATGATTCTGTGTAGTTTATATTTGGAGACATTCCTTTTTCCACTATTACCCTCTTAGCGCTCCGAATCTCCACTTGCATTTTCTACAGAAAGAGTGTTTCAGAACGGCTCAATCAAAACTAAGGTTCAACTCTTTTAGTTGAACAAACAGAACAGAAAGAAGTTTCAGACAATTCTTCTGTGTAGTTTTTATTTGTAGACATTCTTTTTCCCAATATAGGCCTCTTAGCGCTCAGAATGTCCAATTGCAGTTTCTACAGAAAGAGTGTTTCAGAACGGCTCAATCAAAAGTAAGGTTCAACTCTGTTAGTTGAATGCACAGAACAGAAAGAAGTTTCATACAATGCTTCTGTGTAGTTTATATTTGAACATATTCTCTTTTCCCCTATTACCCACTTAGCGCTACGAATGTCCAGTTGCATTTTCTACAGACAGAGTGTTTCAAAACTGCTCAATCAAAAGTATGGTTTAACTCTGTTAGCTGTATGCCTAGATCAGAAAGAAGTTTCACCGAATGATTCTGTGTAGTTTATATTTGAAGACATTCCTTTTTCCACTATTACCCTCTTAGCGCTCCGAATCTCCACTTGCATTTTCTACAAAAAGAGTGTTTCATAACTGCTCAATCAAAAATATGTTTTATCTCTGTTAACTGAATTTACAGATCAGAAATAAGTTTCACAGAATGCATCTGTGTAGTTTTTATTTGAAGACATTCTTTTTCCCAATGTAGGCCTCTTAGCACTTAGCATGTCCAATTGCAGTTTCTACAGAAACAGTGTTTCAGAACTTCTCAATCAAAAGTAAGGTTCAGCTCTGTTAGTTGAATGCACAGAACAGAAAGATTTTTCACAGAATGCTACTGTGTAGTTTATATTTGAATATATTCCTTTTTCCACTATTACCCTCTTAGCGCTCCGAATGTCCACTTGCATTTTCTACAGAAAGTGTGTTCAGAGCTGCGCAATCAAAAGTATGGTTTAACTCTGTTAGCTTAATGAACATATCAGAAATAAGTTTCACAAATGCTTCTGTGTAGTTTTTATTTGAAGATATTATTTTTCCCAATAGAGGCCTCTTAGCGCTCAGAATGTCCAATTGCAGTTTCTACAGAAAGAGTGTTTCAGAAAGGCTCAATCAAAAGTAAGGTTCAACTCTGTTAGTTGAATGCACAGAACAGAAAGAAGTTTCATACAATGCTTCTGTGTAGTTTATATTTGAACATATTCTTTTTTCCACTATTACCCACATAGTGCTACGAATGTCCAGTTGCATTTTCTACAGACAGAGTGTTTCAAAACTGCTCAATCAAAAGTATGGTTTAACTCTGTTAGCTGAATGCTCAGTTCAGAAAGAAGTTTCACAGAATGCTTCTGTGTAGTTTATATTTGAAAATATTCCTTTTTCCACTACTACTCTCTTAGCGCTCCAAATGTCCAGTTGCATTTTCTACAGAAAGAGTGTTCAGATCTGCTCAATCAAAAGTATGGTTTAACTCTGTTAGCTGAATGCACAGATCAGAAAGAAGTTTCACAGAATGATTCTGTGTAGTTTATATTTGGAGACATTCCTTTTTCCACTATTATCCTCTTAGCGCTCCGAATCTCCACTTGCATTTTCTACAGAAAGAGTGTTTCAGAACGGCTCAATCAAAACTAAGGTTCAACTCTTTTAGTTGAACAAACAGAACAGAAAGAAGTTTCACACAATTCTTCTGTGTAGTTTTTATTTGTAGACATTCTTTTTCCCAATATAGGCCTCTTAGCGCTCAGAATGTCCAATTGCAGTTTCTACAGAAAGAGTGTTTCAGAACGGCTCAATCAAAAGTAAGGTTCAACTCTGTTAGTTGAATGCACAGAACAGAAAGAAGTTTCATACAATGCTTCTGTGTAGTTTATATTTGAACATATTCTTTTTTCCACTATTACCCACTTAGCGCTACGAATGTCCAGTTGCATTTTCTACAGACAGAGTTTTTCAAAACTGCTCAATCAAAAGTATGGTTTAACTCTGTTAGCTGAATGCTCAGATCAGAAAGAAGTTTCACAGAATGCTTCTGTGTAGTTTATATTTGAATATATTGCTTTTTCCACTACTACGCTCTTAGCGCTCCAAATGTCCAGTTGCATTTTCTACAGAAAGAGTGTTCAGATCTGCTCAATCAAAAGTATGTTTTAGCTCTGTTAGCTGAATGCACAGATCAGAAAGAAGTTTCACCGAATGATTCTGTGTAGTTTATATTTGAAGACATTCCTTTTTCCACTATTACCCTCTTAGCGCTCCGAATCTCCACTTGCATTTTCTACAAAAAGAGTGTTTCATAACTGCTCAATCAAAAATATGTTTTATCTCTGTTAACTGAATTTACAGATCAGAAATAAGTTTCACAGAATGCATCTGTGTAGTTTTTATTTGAAGATATTCTTTTTCCCAATGTAGGCCTCTTAGCGCTTAGCATGTCCAATTGCAGTTTCTACAGAAAGAGTGTTTCAGAACGGCTCAATCAAAAGTAAGGTTCAACTCTGTTAGTTGAATGCACAGAACAGAAAGAATTTTCACAGAATGCTACAGTGTAGTGTATATTTGAATATATTCCTTTTTCCACTATTACCCTCTTAGCGCTCCGAATGTCCACTTGCATTTTCTACAGAAAGAGTGTTCAGAACTGCGCAATCAAAAGTATGGTTTAACTCTGTTAGCTTAATGAACATATCAGAAATAAGTTTCACACAATGCTTCTGTGTAGTTTTTATTTGAAGATATTATTTTTCCCAATAGAGGCCTCTTAGCGCTCAGAATGTCCAATTGCAGTTTCTACAGAAAGAGTGTTTCAGAAAGGCTCAATCAAAAGTAAGGTTCAACTCTGTTAGTTGAATGCACAGAACAGAAAGAAGTTTCATACAATGCTTCTGTGTAGTTTATATTTGAACATATTCTTTTTTCCACTATTACCCACTTAGCGCTACGAATGTCCAGTTGCATTTTCTACAGACAGAGTGTTTCAAAACTGCTCAATCAAAAGTATGGTTTAACTCTGTTAGCTGAATGCCCAGATCAGAAAGAAGTTTCACAGAATGCTTCTGTGTAGTTTATATTTGAATATATTCCTTTTTCCACTACTACGCTCTTAGCGCTCCAAATGTCCAGTTGCATTTTCTACAGAAAGAGTGTTCAGATCTGCTCAATCAAAAGTATGGTTTAACTCTGTTAGCTGAATGCACAGATCAGAAAGAAGTTTCACCGAATGATTCTGTGTAGTTTATATTTGAAGACATTCCTTTTTCCACTGTTACCCTCTTAGCGCTCCGAATCTCCACTTGCATTTTCTACAAAAAGAGTGTTTCATAACTGCTCAATCAAAAATATGTTTTATATCTGTTAACTGAATTTACAGATCAGAAATAAGTTTCACAGAATGCATCTGTGTAGTTTTTATTTGAAGATATTCTTTTTCCCAATGTAGGCCTCTAAGCGCTTAGCATGTCCAATTGCAGTTTCTACAGAAAGAGTGTTTCAGAACGGCTCAATCAAAAGTAAGGTTCAACTCTGTTAGTTGAATGCACAGAACAGAAAGAATTTCCACAGAATGCTACTGTGTAGTTTATATTTGAATATATTCCTTTTTCCACTATTACCCTCTTAGCGCTCCGAATGTCCACTTGCATTTTCTACAGAAAGAGTGTTCAGAACTGCGCAATCAAAAGTATGGTTTAACTCTGTTAGCTTAATGAACATATCAGAAATAAGTTTCACACAATGCTTCTGTGTAGTTTTTATTTGAAGATATTATTTTTCCCAATAGAGGCCTCTTAGCGCTCAGAATGTCCAATTGCAGTTTCTACAGAAAGAGTGTTTCAGAAAGGCTCAATCAAAAGTAAGGTTCAACTCTGTTAGTTGAATGCACAGAACAGAAAGAAGTTTCATACAATGCTTCTGTGTAGTTTATATTTGAACATATTCTTTTTTCCACTATTGCCCACTTAGCGCTACGAATGTCCAGTTGCATTTTCTACAGACAGAGTGTTTCAAAACTGCTCAATCAAAAGTATGGTTTAACTCTGTAAGCTGAATGCTCAGATCAGAAAGAAGTTTCACAGAATGCTTCTGTGTAGTTTATATTTGAATATATTCCTTTTTCCACTACTACTCTCTTAGCGCTCCAAATGTCCAGTTGCATTTTCTACAGAAAGAGTGTTCAGATCTGCTCAATCAAAAGTATGGTTTAACTCTGTTAGCTGAATGCACAGATCAGAAAGAAGTTTCACAGAATGATTCTGTGTAGTTTATATTAGGAGACATTCCTTTTTCCACTATTACCCTCTTAGCGCTCCGAATCTCCACTTGCATTTTCTACAGAAAGACTGTTACAGAACGGCTCAATCAAAACTAAGGTTCAACTCTTTTAGTTGAACAAACAGAACAGAAAGAAGTTTCACACAATTCTTCTGTGTAGTTTTTATTTGTAGACATTCTTTTTCCCAATATAGGCCTCTTAGCGCTCAGAATGTCCAATTGCAGTTTCTACAGAAAGAGTGTTTCAGAACGGCTCAATCAAAAGTAAGGTTCAACTCTGTTAGTTGAATGCACAGAACAGAAAGAAGTTTCATACAATGCTTCTGTGTAGTTTATATTTGAACATATTCTTTTTTCCACTATTACCCACTTAGCGCTACGAATGTCCAGTTGCATTTTCTACAGACAGAGAGTTTCAAAACTGCTCAATCAAAAGTATGGTTTAACTCTGTTAGCTGAATGCTCAGATCAGAAAGAAGTTTCACAGAATGCTTCTGTGTAGTTTATATTTGAATATATTGCTTTTTCCACTACTACGCTCTTAGCGCTCCAAATGTCCAGTTGCATTTTCTACAGAAAGAGTGTTCAGATCTGCTCAATCAAAAGTATGTTTTAGCTCTGTTAGCTGAATGCACAGATCAGAAAGAAGTTTCACCGAATGATTCTGTGTAGTTTATATTTGAAGACATTCCTTTTTCCACTATTACCCTCTTAGCGCTCCGAATCTCCACTTGCATTTTCTACAAAAAGAGTGTTTCATAACTGCTCAATCAAAAATATGTTTTATCTCTGTTAACTGAATTTACAGATCAGAAATAAGTTTCACAGAATGCATCTGTGTAGTTTTTATTTGAAGATATTCTTTTTCCCAATGTAGGCCTCTTAGCGCTTAGCATGTCCAATTGCAGTTTCTACAGAAAGAGTGATTCAGAACGGCTCAATCAAAAGTAAGGTTCAACTCTGTTAGTTGAATGCACAGAACAGAAAGAATTTTCACAGAATGCTACAGTGTAGTGTATATTTGAATATATTCCTTTTTCCACTATTACCCTCTTAGCGCTCCGAATGTCCACTTGCATTTTCTACAGAAAGAGTGTTCAGAACTGCGCAATCAAAAGTATGGTTTAACTCTGTTAGCTTAATGAACATATCAGAAATAAGTTTCACACAATGCTTCTGTGTAGTTTTTATTTGAAGATATTATTTTTCCCAATAGAGGCCTCTTAGCGCTCAGAATGTCCAATTGCAGTTTCTACAGAAAGAGTGTTTCAGAAAGGCTCAATCAAAAGTAAGGTTCAACTCTGTTAGTTGAATGCACAGAACAGAAAGAAGTTTCATACAATGCTTCTGTGTAGTTTATATTTGAACATATTCTTTTTTCCACTATTACCCACTTAGCGCTACGAATGTCCAGTTGCATTTTCTACAGACAGAGTGTTTCAAAACTGCTCAATCAAAAGTATGGTTTAACTCTGTTAGCTGAATGCCCAGATCAGAAAGAAGTTTCACAGAATGCTTCTGTGTAGTTTATATTTGAATATATTCCTTTTTCCACTACTACGCTCTTAGCGCTCCAAATGTCCAGTTGCATTTTCTACAGAAAGAGTGTTCAGATCTGCTCAATCAAAAGTATGGTTTAACTCTATTAGCTGAATGCACAGATCAGAAAGAAGTTTCACCGAATGATTCTGTGTAGTTTATATTTGAAGACATTCCTTTTTCCACTGTTACCCTCTTAGCGCTCCGAATCTCCACTTGCATTTTCTACAAAAAGAGTGTTTCATAACTTCTCAATCAAAAATATGTTTTATATCTGTTAACTGAATTTACAGATCAGAAATAAGTTTCACAGAATGCATCTGTGTAGTTTTTATTTGAAGATATTCTTTTTCCCAATGTAGGCCTCTAAGCGCTTAGCATGTCCAATTGCAGTTTCTACAGAAAGAGTGTTTCAGAACGGCTCAATCAAAAGTAAGGTTCAACTCTGTTAGTTGAATGCACAGAACAGAAAGAATTTTCACAGAATGCTACTGTGTAGTTTATATTTGAATATATTCCTTTTTCCACTATTACCCTCTTAGCGCTCCGAATGTCCACTTGCATTTTCTACAGAAAGAGTGTTCAGAACTGCGCAATCAAAAGTATGGTTTAACTCTGTTAGCTTAATGAACATATCAGAAATAAGTTTCACACAATGCTTCTGTGTAGTTTTTATTTGAAGATATTATTTTTCCCAATAGAGGCCTCTTAGCGCTCAGAATGTCCAATTGCAGTTTCTACAGAAAGAGTGTTTCAGAAAGGCTCAATCAAAAGTAAGGTTCAACTCTGTTAGTTGAATGCACAGAACAGAAAGAAGTTTCATACAATGCTTCTGTGTAGTTTATATTTGAACATATTCTTTTTTCCACTATTGCCCACTTAGCGCTACGAATGTCCAGTTGCATTTTCTACAGACAGAGTGTTTCAAAACTGCTCAATCAAACGTATGGTTTAACTCTGTAAGCTGAATGCTCAGATCAGAAAGAAGTTTCACAGAATGCTTCTGTGTAGTTTATATTTGAATATATTCCTTTTTCCACTACTACTCTCTTAGCGCTCCAAATGTCCAGTTGCATTTTCTACAGAAAGAGTGTTCAGATCTGCTCAATCAAAAGTATGGTTTAACTCTGTTAGCTGAATGCACAGATCAGAAAGAAGTTTCACAGAATGATTCTGTGTAGTTTATATTTGGAGACATTCCTTTTTCCACTATTACCCTCTTAGCGCTCCGAATCTCCACTTGCATTTTCTACAGAAAGACTGTTACAGAACGGCTCAATCAAAACTAAGGTTCAATTCTTTTAGTTGAACAAACAGAACAGAAAGAAGTTTCACACAATTCTTCTGTGTAGTTTTTATTTGTAGACATTCTTTTTCCCAATATAGGCCTCTTAGCGCTCAGAATGTCCAATTGCAGTTTCTACAGAAAGAGTGTTTCAGAACGGCTCAATCAAAAGTAAGGTTCAACTCTGTTAGTTGAATGCACAGAACAGAAAGAAGTTTCATACAATGCTTCTGTGTAGTTTATATTTGAACATATTCTTTTTTCCACTATTACCCACTTAGCGCTACGAATGTCCAGTTGCATTTTCTACAGACAGAGTGTTTCAAAACTGCTCAATCAAAAGTATGGTTTAACTCTGTTAGCTGAATGCTCAGATCAGAAAGAAGTTTCACAGAATGCTTCTGTGTAGTTTATATTTGAATATATTCCTTTTTCCGCTACTACGCTCTTAGCGCTCCAAATGTCCAGTTGCATTTTCAACAGAAAGAGTGTTCAGATCTGCTCAATCAAAAGTACGGTTTAACTCTGTTAGCTGAATGCACAGATCAGAAAGAAGTTTCACGAATGATTCTGTGTAGTTTATATGTGAAGACATTCCTTTTTCCACTATTACCCTCTTAGCGCTCCGAATCTCCACTTGCATTTTCTACAAAAAGAGTGTTTCATAACTGCTCAATCAAAAATATGTTTTATCTCTGTTAACTGAATTTACAGATCAGAAATAAGTTTCACAGAATGCATCTGTGTAGTTTTTATTTGAAGATATTCTTTTTCCCAATGTAGGCCTCTTAGCGCTTAGCATGTCCAATTGCAGTTTCTACAGAAACACTGTTTCAGAACGGCTCAATCAAAAGTAAGGTTCAGCTCTGTTAGTTGAATGCACAGAACAGAAAGATTTTTCACAGAATGCTACTGTGTAGTTTATATTTGAATATATTCCTTTTTCCACTATTACCCTCTTAGCGCTCCGAATGTCCACTTGCATTTTCTACAGAAAGAGTGTTCAGAACTGCGCAATCAAAAGTATGGTTTAACTCTGTTAGCTTAATGAACATATCAGAAATAAGTTTCACACAATGCTTCTGTGTAGTTTTTATTTGAAGATATTATTTTTCCCAATAGAGGCCTCTTAGCGCTCAGAATGTCCAATTGCAGTTTCTACAGAAAGAGTGTTTCAGAAAGGCTCAATCAAAAGTAAGGTTCAACTCTGTTAGTTGAATGCACAGAACAGAAAGAAGTTTCATACAATGCTTCTGTGTAGTTTATATTTGAACATATTCTTTTTTCCACTATTGCCCACTTAGCGCTACGAATGTCCAGTTGCATTTTCTACAGACAGAGTGTTTCAAAACTGCTCAATCAAAAATATGGTTTAACTCTGTAAGCTGAATGCTCAGATCAGAAAGAAGTTTCACAGAATGCTTCTGTGTAGTTTATATTTGAATATATTCCTTTTTCCACTACTACTCTCTTAGCGCTCCAAATGTCCAGTTGCATTTTCTACAGAAAGAGTGTTCAGATCTGCTCAATCAAAAGTATGGTTTAACTCTGTTAGCTGAATGCACAGATCAGAAAGAAGTTTCACAGAATGATTCTGTGTAGTTTATATTTGGAGACATTCCTTTTTCCACTATTACCCTCTTAGCGCTCCGAATCTCCACTTGCATTTTCTACAGAAAGACTGTTACAGAACGGCTCAATCAAAACTAAGGTTCAATTCTTTTAGTTGAACAAACAGAACAGAAAGAAGTTTCACACAATTCTTCTGTGTAGTTTTTATTTGTAGACATTCTTTTTCCCAATATAGGCCTCTTAGCGCTCAGAATGTCCAATTGCAGTTTCTACAGAAAGAGTGTTTCAGAACGGCTCAATCAAAAGTAAGGTTCAACTCTGTTAGTTGAATGCACAGAACAGAAAGAAGTTTCATACAATGCTTCTGTGTAGTTTATATTTGAACATATTCTTTTTTCCACTATTACCCACTTAGCGCTACGAATGTCCAGTTGCATTTTCTACAGACAGAGTGTTTCAAAACTGCTCAATCAAAAGTATGGTTTAACTCTGTTAGCTGAATGCTCAGTTCAGAAAGAAGTTTCACAGAATGCTTCTGTGTAGTTTATATTTGAATATATTCCTTTTTCCACTACTACTCTCTTAGCGCTCCAAATGTGCAGTTGCATTTTCTACAGAAAGAGTGTTCAGATCTGCTCAATCAAAAGTATGGTTTAGCTCTGTTAGCTGAATGCACAGATCAGAAAGAAGTTTCACCGAATGATTCTGTGTAGTTTATATTTGAAGACATTCCTTTTTCCACTATTACCCTCTTAGCGCTCCGAATCTCCACTTGCATTTTCTACAAAAAGAGTGTTTCATAACTGCTCAATCAAAAATATGTTTTATCTCTGTTAACTGAATTTACAGATCAGAAATAAGTTTCACAGAATGCATCTGTGTAGTTTTTATTTGAAGATATTCTTTTTCCCAATGTAGGCCTCTTAGCGCTTAGCATGTCCAATTGCAGTTTCTACAGAAAGAGTGTTTCAGAACGGCTCAATCAAAAGTAAGGTTCAACTCTGTTAGTTGAATGCACAGAACAGAAAGAATTTTCACAGAATGCTACAGTGTAGTTTATATTTGAATATATTCCTTTTTCCACTATTACCCTCTTAGCGCTCCGAATGTCCACTTGCATTTTCTACAGAAAGAGTGTTCAGAACTGCGCAATCAAAAGTATGGTTTAACTCTGTTAGCTTAATGAACATATCAGAAATAAGTTTCACACAATGCTTCTGTGTAGTTTTTATTTGAAGATATTATTTTTCCCAATAGAGGCCTCTTAGCGCTCAGAATGTCCAATTGCAGTTTCTACAGAAAGAGTGTTTCAGAACGGCTCAATCAAAAGTAAGGTTCAACTCTGTTAGTTGAATGCACAGAACAGAAAGAAGTTTCATACAATGCTTCTGTGTAGTTTATATTTGAACATATTCTTTTTTCCACTATTACCCACTTAGCGCTACGAATGTCCAGTTGCATTTTCTACAGACAGAGTGTTTCAAAACTGCTCAATCAAAAGTATGGTTTAACTCTGTTAGCTGAATGCCCAGATCAGAAAGAAGTTTCACAGAATGCTTCTGTGTAGTTTATATTTGAATATATTCCTTTTTCCACTACTACGCTCTTAGCGCTCCAAATGTCCAGTTGCATATTCTACAGAAAGAGTGTTCAGATCTGCTCAATCAAAAGTATGGTTTAACCCTGTTAGCTGAATGCACAGATCAGAAAGAAATTTCACCGAATAATTCTGTGTAGTTTATATTTGAAGACATTCCTTTTTCCACTGTTACCCACTTAGCGCTCCGAATCTCCACTTGCATTTTCTACAAAAAGAGTGTTTCATAACTGCTCAATCAAAAATATGTTTTATATCTGTTAACTGAATTTACAGATCAGAAATAAGTTTCACAGAATGCATCTGTGTAGTTTTTATTTGAAGATATTCTTTTTCCCAATGTAGGCCTCTTAGCGCTTAGCATGTCCAATTGCAGTTTCTACAGAGAGAGTGTTTCAGAACGGCTCAATCAAAAGTAAGGTTCAACTCTGTTAGTTGAATGCACAGAACAGAAAGAATTTTCACAGAATGCTACTGTGTAGTTTATATTTGAATATATTCCTTTTTCCACTATTACATTCTTAGCGCTCCGAATGTCCACTTGCATTTTCTACAGAAAGAGTGTTCAGAACTGCGCAATCAAAAGTATGGTTTAACTCTGTTAGCTTAATGAACATATCAGAAATAAGTTTCACACAATGCTTCTGTGTAGTTTTTATTTGAAGATATTATTTTTCCCAATAGAGGCCTCTTAGCGCTCAGAATGTCCAATTGCAGTTTCTACAGAAAGAGTGTTTCAGAAAGGCTCAATCAAAAGTAAGGTTCAACTCTGTTAGTTGAATGCACAGAACAGAAAGAAGTTTCATACAATGCTTCTGTGTAGTTTATATTTGAACATATTCTTTTTTCCACTATTGCCCACTTAGCGCTACGAATGCCAGTTGCATTTTCTACAGACAGAGTGTTTCAAAACTGCTCAATCCAAAGTATGGTTTAACTCTGTAAGCTGAATGCTCAGATCAGAAAGAAGTTTCACAGAATGCTTCTGTGTAGTTTATATTTGAATATATTCCTTTTTCCACTACTACTCTCTTAGCGCTCCAAATGTCCAGTTGCATTTTCTACAGAAAGAGTGTTCAGATCTGCTCAATCAAAAGTATGGTTTAACTCTGTTAGCTGAATGCACAGATCAGAAAGAAGTTTCACAGAATGATTCTGTGTAGTTTATATTTGGAGACATTCCTTTTTCCACTATTACCCTCTTAGCGCTCCGAATCTCCACTTGCATTTTCTACAGAAAGACTGTTACAGAACGGCTCAATCAAAACTAAGGTTCAATTCTTTTAGTGGAACAAACAGAACAGAAAGAAGTTTCACACAATTCTTCTGTGTAGTTTTTATTTGTAGACATTCTTTTTCCCAATATAGGCCTCTTAGCGCTCAGAATGTCCAATTGCAGTTTCTACAGAAAGAGTGTTTCAGAACGGCTCAATCAAAAGTAAGGTTCAACTCTGTTAGTTGAATGCACAGAACAGAAAGAAGTTTCATACAATGCTTCTGTGTAGTTTATATTTGAACATATTCTTTTTTCCACTATTACCCACTTAGCGCTACGAATGTCCAGTTGCATTTTCTACAGACAGAGTGTTTCAAAACTGCTCAATCAAAAGTATGGTTTAACTCTGTTAGCTGAATGCTCAGATCAGAAAGAAGTTTCACAGAATGCTTCTGTGTAGTTTATATTTGAATATATTCCTTTTTCCGCTACTACGCTCTTAGCGCTCCAAATGTCCAGTTGCATTTTCAACAGAAAGAGTGTTCAGATCTGCTCAATCAAAAGTACGGTTTAACTCTGTTAGCTGAATGCACAGATCAGAAAGAAGTTTCACGAATGATTCTGTGTAGTTTATATGTGAAGACATTCCTTTTTCCACTATTACCCTCTTAGCGCTCCGAATCTCCACTTGCATTTTCTACAAAAAGAGTGTTTCATAACTGCTCAATCAAAAATATGTTTTATCTCTGTTAACTGAATTTACAGATCAGAAATAAGTTTCACAGAATGCATCTGTGTAGTTTTTATTTGAAGATATTCTTTATCCCAATGTAGGCCTCTTAGCGCTTAGCATGTCCAATTGCAGTTTCTACAGAAAGAGTGTTTCAGAACGGCTCAATCAAAGTAAGGTTCAACCCTGTTAGCTGAATGCACAGAACAGAAACAGTTTTCACAGAATGCTACTGTGTAGTTTATATTTGAATATATTCCTTTTTCCACTATTACTCTCTTAGCGCTCCGAATGTCCACTTGCATTTTCTACAGAAAGAGTGTTCAGAACTGCGCAATCAAAAATATGGTTTAACTCTGTTAGCTTAATGAACATATCAGAAATAAGTTTCACACAATGATTCTGTGTAGTTTTTATTTGAAGATATTATTTTTCCCAATATAGTCCTCTTAGCGCTCAGAATGTCCAATTGCAGTTCCTACAGAAAGAGTGTTTCAGAAAGGCTCAATCAAAAGTAAGGTTCAACTCTGTTAGTTGAATGCACAGAACAGAAAGAAGTTTCATACAATGCTTCTGTGTAGTTTATATTTGAACATATTTTTTTTCCACTATTACCCACTTAGCGCTACGAATGTCCAGTTGCATTTTCTACAGACAGAGTGTTTCAAAACTGCTCAATCAAAAGTATGGTTTAACTCTGTTAGCTGAATGCTCAGATCAGAAAGAAGTTTCACAGAATGCTTCTGTGTAGTTTATATTTGTATATATTCCTTTTTCCACTACTACTCTCTTAGCGCTCCAAATGTCCAGTTGCATTTTCTACAGAAAGAGTGTTCAGATCTGCTCAATGAAAAGTATGGTTTAACCCTGTTAGCTGAATGCACAGATCAGAAAGAAGTTTCACAGAATGATTCTGTGTAGTTTATATTTGGAGACATTCCTTTTTCCACTATTACCCTTTTAGCGCTCGGAATCTCCACTTGAATTTTCTACAAAAAGAGTGTTTCAGAACGGCTCAATCAAAACTAAGGTTCAACTCTTTTAGTTGAACAAACAGAACAGAAAGATGTTTCACACAATGCTTCTGTGTAGTTTTTATTTGAAGATATTATTTTTCCCAATAGAGGCCTCTTAGCGCTCAGAATGTCCAATTGCAGTTTCTACAGAAAGAGTGTTTCAGAACGGCTCAATCAAAAGTAAGGTTCAACTCTGTTAGTTGAATGCACAGAACAGAAAGAAGTTTCATACAATGCTTCTGTGTAGTTTATATTTGAACATATTCTTTTTTCCACTATTACCCACTTAGCGCTACGAATGTCCAGTTGCATTTTCTACAGACAGAGTGTTTCAAAACTGCTCAATCAAAAGTATGGTTTAACTCTGTTAGCTGAATGCCCAGATCAGAAAGAAGTTTCACAGAATGCTTCTGTGTAGTTTATATTTGAATATATTCCTTTTTCCACTACTACGCTCTTAGCGCTCCAAATGTCCAGTTGCATTTTCTACAGAAAGAGTGTTCAGATCTGCTCAATCAAAAGTATGGTTTAACTCTGTTAGCTGAATGCACAGATCAGAAAGAAGTTTCACCGAATGATTCTGTGTAGTTTATATTTGAAGACATTCCTTTTTCCACTGTTACCCTCTTAGCGCTCCGAATCTCCACTTGCATTTTCTACAAAAAGAGTGTTTCATAACTGCTCAATCAAAAATATGTTTTATATCTGTTAACTGAATTTACAGATCAGAAATAAGTTTCACAGAATGCATCTGTGTAGTTTTTATTTGAAGATATTCTTTTTCCCAATGTAGGCCTCTTAGCGCTTAGCATGTCCAATTGCAGTTACTACAGAAAGAGTGTTTCAGAACGGCTCAATCAAAAGTAAGGTTCAACTCTGTTAGTTGAATGCACAGAACAGAAAGAATTTTCACAGAATGCTACTGTGTAGTTTATATTTGAATATATTCCTTTTTCCACTATTACATTCTTAGCGCTCCGAATGTCCACTTGCATTTTCTACAGAAAGAGTGTTCAGAACTGCGCAATCAAAAGTATGGTTTAACTCTGTTAGCTTAATGAACATATCAGAAATAAGTTTCACACAATGCTTCTGTGTAGTTTTTATTTGAAGATATTATTTTTCCCAATAGAGGCCTCTTAGCGCTCAGAATGTCCAATTGCAGTTTCTACAGAAAGAGTGTTTCAGAAAGGCTCAATCAAAAGTAAGGTTCAACTCTGTTAGTTGAATGCACAGAACAGAAAGAAGTTTCATACAATGCTTCTGTGTAGTTTATATTTGAACATATTCTTTTTTCCACTATTGCCCACTTAGCGCTACGAATGTCCAGTTGCATTTTCTACAGACAGAGTGTTTCAAAACTGCTCAATCAAAAGTATGGTTTAACTCTGTAAGCTGAATGCTCAGATCAGAAAGAAGTTTCACAGAATGCTTCTGTGTAGTTTATATTTGAATATATTCCTTTTTCCACTACTACTCTCTTAGCGCTCCAAATGTCCAGTTGCATTTTCTACAGAAAGAGTGTTCAGATCTGCTCAATCAAAAGTATGGTTTAACTCTGTTAGCTGAATGCACAGATCAGAAAGAAGTTTCACAGAATGATTCTGTGTAGTTTATATTTGGAGACATTCCTTTTTCCACTATTACCCTCTTAGCGCTCCGAATCTCCACTTGCATTTTCTACAGAAAGACTGTTACAGAACGGCTCAATCAAAACTAAGGTTCAACTCTTTTAGTTGAACAAACAGAACAGAAAGAAGTTTCACACAATTCTTCTGTGTAGTTTTTATTTGTAGACATTCTTTTTCCCAATATAGGCCTCTTAGCGCTCAGAATGTCCAATTGCAGTTTCTACAGAAAGAGTGTTTCAGAACGGCTCAATCAAAAGTAAGGTTCAACTCTGTTAGTTGAATGCACAGAACAGAAGGAAGTTTCATACAATGCTTCTGTGTAGTTTATATTTGAACATATACTTTTTTCCACTATTACCCACTTAGCGCTACGAATATCCAGTTGCATTTTCTACAGACAGAGTGTTTCAAAACTGCTCAATCAAAAGTATGGTTTAACTCTGTTAGCTGAATGCTCAGATCAGAAAGAAGTTTCACAGAATGCTTCTGTGTAGTTTATATTTGAATATATTCCTTTTTCCGCTACTACGCTCTTAGCGCTCCAAATGTCCAGTTGCATTTTCAACAGAAAGAGTGTTCAGATCTGCTCAATCAAAAGTACGGTTTAACTCTGTTAGCTGAATGCACAGATCAGAAAGAAGTTTCACGAATGATTCTGTGTAGTTTATATTTGAAGACATTCCTTTTTCCACTATTACCCTCTTAGCGCTCCGAATCTCCACTTGCATTTTCTACAAAAAGAGTGTTTCATAACTGCTCAATCAAAAATATGTTTTATCTCTGTTAACTGAATTTACAGATCAGAAATAAGTTTCACAGAATGCATCTGTGTAGTTTTTATTTGAAGATATTCTTTATCCCAATGTAGGCCTCTTAGCGCTTAGCATGTCCAATTGCAGTTTCTACAGAAAGAGTGTTTCAGAACGGCTCAATCAAAGTAAGGTTCAACTCTGTTAGCTGAATGCACAGAACAGAAAGAGTTTTCACAGAATGCTACTGTGTAGTTTATATTTGAATATATTCCTTTTTCCACTATTACTCTCTTAGCGCTCCGAATGTCCACTTGCATTTTCTACAGAAAGAGTGTTCAGAACTGCGCAATCAAAAGTATGGTTTAACTCTGTTAGCTTAATGAACATATCAGAAATAAGTTTCACACAATGATTCTGTGTAGTTTTTATTTTTAGACATTCTTTTTCCCAATATAGGCCTCCTAGCGCTCAGAATGTCCAATTGCAGTTTCTACAGAAAGAGTGTTTCAGAACGGCTCAATCAAAAGTAAGGTTCAACTCTGTTAGGTGAATGCACAGAACAGAAAGAAGTTTCATACAATGCTTCTGTGTAGTTTATATTTGAACATATTCTTTTTTCCACTATTACCCACTTAGCGCTACGAATGTCCAGTTGCATTTTCTACAGACAGAGTGTTTCAAAACTGCTCAATCAAAAGTATGGTTTAACTCTGTTAGCTGAATGCTCAGATCAGAAAGAAGTTTCACAGAATGCTTCTGTGTAGTTTATATTTGAATATATTCCTTTTGCCACTACTACGCTCTTAGCGCTCCAAATGTCCAGTTGCATTTTCTACAGAAAGAGTGTTCAGATCTGCTCAATCAAAAGTATGTTTTAACTCTGTTAGCTGAATGCACAGATCAGAAAGAAGTTTCACCTAATGATTCTGTGTAGTTTATATTTGAAGACATTCCTTTTTCCACTATTACCCTCTTAGCGCTCCGAATCTCCACTTGCATTTTCTACAAAAAGAGTGTTTCATAACTGCTCAATCAAAAATATGTTTTATCTCTGTTAACTGAATTTACAGATCAGAAATAAGTTTCACAGAATGCATCTGTGTAGTTTTTATTTGAAGATATTCTTTTTCCCAATGTAGGCCTCTTAGCGCTTAGCATGTCCAATTGCAGTTTCTACAGAAAGAGTGTTTCAGAACGGCTCAATCAAAAGTAAGGTTCAACTCTGTTAGTTGAATGCACAGAACAGAAAGAATTTTCACAGAATGCTACTGTGTAGTTTATATTTGAATATATTCCTTTTTCCACTATTACCCTATTAGCGCTCCGAATGTCCACTTGAATTTTCTACAGAAAGAGTGTTCAGAACTGCGCAATCAAAAGTATGGTTTAACTCTGTTAGCTTAATGAACGTATCAGAAATAAGTTTCACACAATGCTTCTGTGTAGTTTTTATTTGAAGATATTATTTTTCCCAATAGAGGCCTCTTAGCGCTCAGAATGTCCAATTGCAGTTTCTACAGAAAGAGTGTTTCAGAAAGGCTCAATCAAAAGTAAGGTTCAACTCTGTTAGTTGAATGCACAGAACAGCAAGAAGTTTCATACAATGCTTCTGTGTAGTTTATATTTGAACATATTCTTTTTTCCACTATTACCCACTCAGCGCTACGAATGTCCAGTTGCATTTTCTACAGACAGAGTGTTTCAAAACTGCTCAATCAAAAGTATGGTTTAACTCTGTTAGCTGAATGCTCAGATCAGAAAGAAGTTTCACAGAATGCTTCTGTGTAGTTTATATTTGAATATATTCCTTTTTCCACTACTACGCTCTTAGCGCTCCAAATGTCCAGTTGCATTTTCTACAGAAAGAGTGTTCAGATCTGCTCAATCAAAAGTATGGTTTAACTCTGTTAGCTGAATGCACAGATCAGAAAGAAGTTTCACCGAATGATTCTGTGTAGTTTATATTTGAAGACATTCCTTTTCCACTATTACCCTCTTAGCGCTCCGAAACTACACTTGCATTTTCTACAAAAAGAGTGTTTCATAACTGCTCAATCAAAAATATGTTTTATCTCTGTTAACTGAATTTACAGATCAGAAATAAGTTTCACAGAATGCATCTGTGTAGTTTTTATTTGAAGATATTCTTTTTCCCAATGTAGGCCTCTTAGCGCTTAGCATGTCCAATTGCAGTTTCTACAGAAAGAGTGTTTCAGAACGGCTCAATCAAAAGTAAGGTTCAACTCTGTTAGTTGAATGCACAGAACAGAAAGAATTTTCACAGAGTGCTACTGTGTAGTTTATATTTGAATATATTCCTTTTTCCACTATTACCTTCTTAGCGCTCCGAATGTCCACTTGCATTTTCTACAGAAAGAGTGTTCAGAACTGCGCAATCAAAAGTATGGTTTAACTCTGTTAGCTTAATGAACGTATCAGAAATAAGTTTCACACAATGCTTCTGTGTACTTTTTATTTGAAGATATTATTTTTCCCAATAGAGGCCTCTTAGCGCTCAGAATGTCCAATTGCAGTTTCTACAGAAAGAGTGTTTCAGAAAGGCTCAATCAAAAGTAAGGTTCAACTCTGTTAGTTGAATGCACAGAACAGAAAGAAGTTTCATACAATGCTTCTGTGTAGTTTATATTTGAACATATTCTTTTTTCCACTATTACCCACTTAGCGCTACGAATGTCCAGTTGCATTTTCTACAGACAGAGTGTTTCAAAACTGCTCAATCAAAAGTATGGTTTAACTCTGTTAGCTGAATGCTCAGATCAGAAAGAAGTTTCACAGAATGCTTCTGTGTAGTTTATATTTGAATATATTCCTTTTTCCACTACTACGCTCTTAGCGCTCCAAATGTCCAGTTGCATTTTCTACAGAAAGAGTGTTCAGATCTTCTCAATCAAAAGTATGGTTTAACTCTTTTAGCTGAATGCACAGATCAGAAAGATGTTTCACTGAATGATTCTTTGTAGTTTATATTTGAAGACATTCCTTTTCCACTATTACCCTCTTAGCACTCCGAATCTCCACTTGCATTTTCTACAAAAAGAGTGTTTCATAACTGCTCAATCAAAAATATGTTTTATCTCTGTTAACTGAATTTACAGATCAGAAATGAGTTTCACAGAATGCATCTGTGTGGTTTTTATTTGAAGATATTCTTTTTCCCAATGTAGGCCTCTTAGCGCTTAGCATGTCCAATTGCAGTTTCTACAGAAAGAGTGTTTCAGAACGGCTCAATCAAAAGTAAGGTTCAACTCTGTTAGTTGAATGCACAGAACAGAAAGAATTTTCACAGAATGCTACTGTGTAGTTTATATTTGAATATATTCCTTTTTCCACTATTACCTTCTTAGCGCTCCGAAAGTCCACTTGCATTTTCTACAGAAAGAGTGTTCAGAACTGCGCAATCAAAAGTATGGTTTAACTCTGTTACCTTAATGAACGTATCAGAAATAAGTTTCACACAATGCTTCTGTGTAGTTTTATTTGAAGATACTATTTTTCCCAATAGAGGCCTCTTAGCGCTCAGAATGTCCAATTGCAGTTTCTACAGAAAGAGTGTTTCAGAAAGGCTCAATCAAAAGTAAGGTTCAACTCTGTTAGTTGAATGCACAGAACAGAAAGAAGTTTCATACAATGCTTCTGTGTAGTTTATATTTGAACATACTCTTTTTTCCACTATTACCCACTTAGCGCTACGAATGTCCAGTTGCATTATCTACAGACAGAGTGTTTCAAAACTGCTCAATCAAAAGTATGGTTTAACTCTGTTAGCTGAATGCTCAGATCAAAAAGAAGTTTCACAGAATGCTTCTGTGTAGTTTATATTTGAATATATTCCTTTTTCCACTACTACGCTCTTAGCGCTCCAAATGTCCAGTTGCATTTTCTACAGAAAGAGTGTTCAGATCTGCTCAATCAAAAGTATGGTTTAACCCTGTTAGCTGAATGCACAGATCAGAAAGAAGTTTCACAGAATGATTCTGTGTAGTTTATATTTGGAGACATTCCTTTTTCCACTATTACCCTTTTAGCGCTCGGATCTCCACTTGCATTTTCTACAAAAAGAGTGTTTCAGAACGGCTCAATCAAAACTAAGTTTCAACTCTTTTAGTTGAACAAACAGAACAGAAAGATGTTTCACACAATGCTTCTGTGTAGTTTTTATTTGAAGATATTATTTTTCCCAATAGAGGCCTCTTAGCGCTCAGAATGTCCAATTGCAGTTTCTACAGAAAGAGTGTTTCAGAAAGGCTCAATCAAAAGTAAGGTTCAACTCTGTTAGTTGAATGCACAGAACAGAAAGAAGTTTCATACAATGCTTCTGTGTAGTTTATATTTGAACATATTCTTTTTTCCACTATTACCCACTTAGCGCTACGAATGTCCAGTTGCATTTTCTACAGACAGAGTGTTTCAAAACTGCTCAATCAAAAGTATGGTTTAACTCTGTTAGCTGAATGCTCAGATCAGAAAGAAGTTTCACAGAATGCTTCTGTGTAGTTTATATTTGAATATATTCCTTTTTCCACTACTACGCTCTGAGCGCTCCAAATGTCCAGTTGCATTTTCTACAGAAAGAGTGTTCAGATCGGTTCAACCAAAAGTATGGTTTAACTCTGTTAGCTGAATGCACAGATCAGAAAGAAGTTTCACCGAATGATTCTTTGTAGTTTATATTTGAAGACATTCCTTTTAACACTATTACCCTCTTAGCGCTCCGAATCTCCACTTGCATTTTCTACAAAAAGAGTGTTTCATAACTGCTCAATCAAAAATATGTTTTATCTCTGTTAACTGAATTTACAGATCAGAAATAAGTTTCACAGAATGCATCTGTGTAGTTTTTATTTGAAGATATTCTTTTTCATAATGTAGGCCTCTTAGCGCTTAGCATGTCCAATTGCAGTTTCTACAGAAAGAGTGTTTCAGAACGGCTCAATCAAAAGTAAGGTTCAACTCTGTTAGTTGAATGCACAGAACAGAAAGAATTTTCACAGAATGCTACTCTGTAGTTTATATTTGAATATATTCCTTTTTCCACTATTACCTTCTTAGCGCTCCGAATGTCCACTTGCATTTTCTAAAGAAAGAGTGTTCAGAACTGCGCAATCAAAAGTATGGTTTAACTCTGTTAGCTTAATGAACATATCAGAAATAAGTTTCACACAATGCTTCTGTGTAGTTTTTATTTGAAGATATTATTTTTCCCAATAGAGGCCTCTTAACGCTCAGAATGTCCAATTGCAGTTTCTACAGAAAGAGTGTTTCAGAAAGGCTCAATCAAAAGTAAGGTTCAACTCTGTTAGTTGAATGCACAGAACAGAAAGAAGTTTCATACAATGCTTCTGTGTAGTTTATATTTGAACATATTCTTTTTTCCACTATTACCCACTTAGCGCTACGAATGTCCAGTTGCATTTTCTACAGACAGAGTGTTTCAAAACTGCTCAATCAAAAGTATGGTTTAACTCTGTTAGCTGAATGCTCAGATCAGAAAGAAGTTTCACAGAATGCTTCTGTGTAGTTTATATTTGAATATATTCCTTTTTCCACTACTACTCTCTTAGCGCTCCAAATGTCCAGTTGCATTTTCTACAGAAAGAGTGTTCAGATCTGCTCAATCAAAAGTATGGTTTAACTCTGATAGCTGAATGCACAGATCAGAAAGAAGTTTCACAGAATGATTCTGTGTAGTTTATATTTGGAGACATTCCTTTTTCCACTATTACCCTCTTAGCGCTCCGAATCTCCACTTGCATTTTCTACAGAAAGAGTGTTTCAGAACGGCTCAATCAAAACTAAGGTTCAACTCTTTCAATTGAACCAACAGAACAGAAAGTAGTTTCACACAATTCTTCTGTGTAGTTTTTATTTTTAGACATTCTTTTTCCCAATATAGGCCTCCTAGCGCTCAGAATGTCCAATTGCAGTTTCTACCGAAAGAGTGTTTCAGAACGGCTCAATCAAAAGTAAGGTTCAACTCTGTTAGTTGAATGCACAGAACAGAAAGAAGTTTCATACAATGCTTCTGTGTAGTTTATATTTGAACATATTCTTTTTTCCACTATTACCCACTTAGCGCTACGAATGTCCAGTTGCATTTTCTACAGACAGAGTGTTTCAAAACTGCTCAATCAAAAGTATGGTTTAACTCTGTTAGCTGAATGCTCAGATCAGAAAGAAGTTTCACAGAATGCTTCTGTGTAGTTTATATTTGAATATATTCCTTTTTCCACTACTACGCTCTTAGCGCTCCAAATGTCCAGTTGCATTTTCTACAGAAAGAGTGTTCAGATCTGCTCAATCAAAAGTATGTTTTAACTCTGTTAGCTGAATGCACAGATCAGAAAGAAGTTTCACCTAATGATTCTGTGTAGTTTATATTTGAAGACATTCCTTTTTCCACTATTTCCCTCTTAGCGCTCCGAATCTCCACTTGCATTTTCTACAAAAATAGTGTTTCATAACTGCTCAATCAAAAATATGTTTTATCTCTGTTA
The DNA here is from genome assembly GCF_028878055.3 of Symphalangus syndactylus. Classification (NCBI taxonomy): domain Eukaryota; kingdom Metazoa; phylum Chordata; class Mammalia; order Primates; family Hylobatidae; genus Symphalangus; species Symphalangus syndactylus. The sequence goes on from NC_072427.2 coordinate 3,369,296, forward strand.
ACTGAATTTACAGATCAGAAATAAGTTTCACAGAATGCATCTGTGTACTTTTTATTTGAAGATATTCTTTTTCCCAATGTAGGCCTCTTAGCGCTTAGCATGTCCAATTGCAGTTTCTACAGAAAGAGTGTTTCAGAACGGCTCAATCAAAAGTAAGGTTCAACTCTGTTAGTTGAATGCACAGAACAGAAAGAATTTTCACAGAGTGCTACTGTGTAGTTTATATTTGAATATATTCCTTTTTCCACTATTACCTTCTTAGCGCTCCGAATGTCCACTTGCATTTTCTACAGAAAGAGTGTTCAGAACTGCGCAATCAAAAGTATGGTTTAACTCTGTTAGCTTAATGAACGTATCAGAAATAAGTTTCACACAATGCTTCTGTGTAGTTTTTATTTGAAGATGTTATTTTTCCCAATAGAGGCCTCTTAGCGCTCAGAATGTCCAATTGCAGTTTCTACAGAAAGAGTGTTTCAGAAAGGCTCAATCAAAAGTAAGGTTCAACTCTGTTAGTTGAATGCACAGAACAGCAAGAAGTTTCATACAATGCTTCTGTGTAGTTTATATTTGAACATATTCTTTTTTCCACTATTACCCACTCAGCGCTACGAATGTCCAGTTGCATTTTCTACAGACAGAGTGTTTCAAAACTGCTCAATCAAAAGTATGGTTTAACTCTGTTAGCTGAATGCTCAGATCAGAAAGAAGTTTCACAGAATGCTTCTGTGTAGTTTATATTTGAATATATTCCTTTTTCCACTACTACGCTCTTAGCGCTCCAAATGTCCAGTTGCATTTTCTACAGAAAGAGTGTTCAGATCTGCTCAATCAAAAGTATGGTTTAACTCTGTTAGCTGAATGCACAGATCAGAAAGAAGTTTCACCGAATGATTCTGTGTAGTTTATATTTGAAGACATTCCTTTTCCACTATTACCCTCTTAGCGCTCCGAAACTACACTTGCATTTTCTACAAAAAGAGTGTTTCATAACTGCTCAATCAAAAATATGTTTTATCTTGTTAACTGAATTTACAAATCAGAAATAAGTTTCACAGAATGCATCTGTGTAGTTTTTATTTGAAGATATTCTTTTTCCCAATGTAGGCCTCTTAGCGCTTAGCATGTCCAATTGCAGTTTCTACAGAAAGAGTGTTTCAGAACGGCTCAATCAAAAGTAAGGTTCAACTCTGTTAGTTTAATGCACAGAACAGAAAGAATTTTCACAGAGTGCTACTGTGTAGTTTATATTTAAATATATTCCTTTTTCCACTATTACCTTCTTAGCGCTCCGAAAGTCCACTTGCATTTTCTACAGAAAGAGTGTTCAGAACTGCGCAATCAAAATTATGGTTTAACTCTGTTACCTTAATGAACGTATCAGAAAGAAGTTTCACACAATGCTTCTGTGTAGTTTTATTTGAAGATACTATTTTTCCCAATAGAGGCCTCTTAGCGCTCAGAATGTCCATTTGCAGTTTCTACAGAAAGAGTGTTTCAGAAAGGCTCAATCAAAAGTAAGGTTCAACTCTGTTAGTTGAATGCACAGAACAGAAAGAAGTTTCATACAATGCTTCTGTGTAGTTTATATTTGAACATATTCTTTTTTCCACTATTACCCACTTAGCGCTACGAATGTCCAGTTGCATTATCTACAGACAGAGTGTTTCAAAACTGCTCAATCAAAAGTATGGTTTAACTCTGTTAGCTGAATGCTCAGATCAAAAAGAAGTTTCACAGAATGCTTCTGTGTAGTTTATATTTGAATATATTCCTTTTTCCACTACTACGCTCTTAGCGCTCCAAATGTCCAGTTGCATTTTCTACAGAAAGAGTGTTCAGATCTGCTCAATCAAAAGTATGGTTTAACACTGTTAGCTGAATGCACAGATCAGGAAGAAGATTCACAGAATGATTCTGTGTAGTTTATATTTGGAGACATTCCTTTTTCCACTATTACCCTTTTAGCGCTCGGAATCTCCACTTGCATTTTCTACAAAAAGAGTGTTTCAGAACGGCTCAATCAAAACTAAGGTTCAACTCTTTTAGTTGAACAAACAGAACAGAAAGATGTTTCACACAATGCTTCTGTGTAGTTTTTATTTGAAGATATTATTTTTCCCAATAGAGGCCTCTTAGCGCTCAGAATGTCCAATTGCAGTTTCTACAGAAAGAGTGTTTCAGAAAGGCTCAATCAAAAGTAAGGTTCAACTCTGTTAGTTGAATGCACAGAACAGAAAGAAGTTTCATACAATGCTTCTGTGTAGTTTATATTTGAACATATTCTTTTTTCCACTATTACCCACTTAGCGCTACGAATGTCCAGTTGCATTTTCTACAGACAGAGTGTTTCAAAACTGCTCAATCAAAAGTATGGTTTAACTCTGTTAGCTGAATGCTCAGATCAGAAAGAAGTTTCACAGAATGCTTCTGTGTAGTTTATATTTGAATATATTCCTTTTTCCACTACTACGCTCTTAGCGCTCCAAATGTCCAGTTGCATTTTCTACAGAAAGAGTGTTCAGATCGGTTCAATCAAAAGTATGGTTTAACTCTGTTAGCTGAATGCACAGATCAGAAAGAAGTTTCACCGAATGATTCTTTGTAGTTTATATTTGAAGACATTCCTTTTAACACTATTACCCTCTTAGCGCTCCGAATCTCCACTTGCATTTTCTACAAAAAGAGTGTTTCATAACTGCTCAATCAAAAATATGTTTTATCTCTGTTAACTGAATTTACAGATCAGAAATAAGTTTCACAGAATGCATCTGTGTAGTTTTTATTTGAAGATATTCTTTTTCATAATGTAGGCCTCTTAGCGCTTAGCATGTCCAATTGCAGTTTCTACAGAAAGAGTGTTTCAGAACGGCTCAATCAAAAGTAAGGTTCAACTCTGTTAGTTGAATGCACAGAACAGAAAGAATTTTCACAGAATGCTACTCTGTAGTTTATATTTGAATATATTCCTTTTTCCACTATTACCTTCTTAGCGCTCCGAATGTCCACTTGCATTTTCTAAAGAAAGAGTGTTCAGAACTGCGCAATCAAAAGTATGGTTTAACTCTGTTAGCTTAATGAACATATCGGAAATAAGTTTCACACAATGCTTCTGTGTAGTTTTTATTTGAAGATATTATTTTTCCCAATAGAGGCCTCTTAACGCTCAGAATGTCCAATTGCAGTTTCTACAGAAAGAGTGTTTCAGAAAGGCTCAATCAAAAGTAAGGTTCAACTCTGTTAGTTGAATGCACAGAACAGAAAGAAGTTTCATACAATGCTTCTGTGTAGTTTATATTTGAACATATTCTTTTTTCCACTATTACCCACTTAGCGCTACGAATGTCCAGTTGCATTTTCTACAGACAGAGTGTTTCAAAACTGCTCAATCAAAAGTATGGTTTAACTCTGTTAGCTGAATGCTCAGATCAGAAAGAAGTTTCACAGAATGCTTCTGTGTAGTTTATATTTGAATATATTCCTTTTTCCACTACTACTCTCTTAGCGCTCCAAATGTCCAGTTGCAGTTTCTACAGAAAGAGTGTTCAGATCTGCTCAATCAAAAGTATGGTTTAACTCTGATAGCTGAATGCACAGATCAGAAAGAAGTTTCACAGAATGATTCTGTGTAGTTTATATTTGGAGACATTCCTTTTTCCACTATTACCCTCTTAGCGCTCCGAATCTCCACTTGCATTTTCTACAGAAAGAGTGTTTCAGAACGGCTCAATCAAAACTAAGGTTCAACTCTTTCAATTGAACCAACAGAACAGAAAGTAGTTTCACACAATTCTTCTGTGTAGTTTTTATTTTTAGACATTCTTTTTCCCAATATAGGCCTCCTAGCGCTCAGAATGTCCAATTGCAGTTTCTACAGAAAGAGTGTTTCAGAACGGCTCAATCAAAAGTAAGGTTCAACTCTGTTAGTTGAATGCACAGAACAGAAAGAAGTTTCATACAATGCTTCTGTGTAGTTTATATTTGAACATATTCTTTTTTAAACTATTACCCACTTAGCGCTACGAATGTCCAGTTGCATTTTCTACAGACAGAGTGTTTCAAAACTGCTCAATCAAAAGTATGGTTTAACTCTGTTAGCTGAATGCTCAGATCAGAAAGAAGTTTCACAGAATGCTTCTGTGTAGTTTATATTTGAATATATTCCTTTTTCCACTACTACGCTCTTAGCGCTCCAAATGTCCAGTTGCATTTTCTACAGAAAGAGTGTTCAGATCTGCTCAATCAAAAGTATGTTTTAACTCTGTTAGCTGAATGCTCAGATCAGAAAGAAGTTTCACAGAATGCTTCTGTGTAGTTTATATTTGAATATATTCCTTTTTCCACTACTACGCTCTTAGTGCTCCAAATGTCCAGTTGCATTTTCTACAGAAAGAGTGTTCAGATCGGTTCAATCAAAAGTATGGTTTAACTCTGTTAGCTGAATGCACAGATCAGAAAGAAGTTTCACCGAATGATTCTTTGTAGTTTATATTTGAAGACATTCCTTTTAACACTATTACCCTCTTAGCGCTCCGAATCTCCACTTGCATTTTCTACAAAAAGAGTGTTTCATAACTGCTCAATCAAAAATATGTTTTATCTCTGTTAACTGAATTTACAGATCAGAAATAAGTTTCACAGAATGCATCTGTGTAGTTTTTATTTGAAGATATTCTTTTTCATAATGTAGGCCTCTTAGCGCTTAGCATGTCCAATTGCAGTTTCTACAGAAAGAGTGTTTCAGAACGGCTCAATCAAAAGTAAGGTTCAACTCTGTTAGTTGAATGCACAGAACAGAAAGAATTTTCACAGAATGCTACTCTGTAGTTTATATTTGAATATATTCCTTTTTCCACTATTACCTTCTTAGCGCTCCGAATGTCCACTTGCATTTTCTAAAGAAAGAGTGTTCAGAACTGCGCAATCAAAAGTATGGTTTAACTCTGTTAGCTTAATGAACATATCGGAAATAAGTTTCACACAATGCTTCTGTGTAGTTTTTATTTGAAGATATTATTTTTCCCAATAGAGGCCTCTTAACGCTCAGAATGTCCAATTGCAGTTTCTACAGAAAGAGTGTTTCAGAAAGGCTCAATCAAAAGTAAGGTTCAACTCTGTTAGTTGAATGCACAGAACAGAAAGAAGTTTCATACAATGCTTCTGTGTAGTTTATATTTGAACATATTCTTTTTTCCACTATTACCCACTTAGCGCTACGAATGTCCAGTTGCATTTTCTACAGACAGAGTGTTTCAAAACTGCTCAATCAAAAGTATGGTTTAACTCTGTTAGCTGAATGCTCAGATCAGAAAGAAGTTTCACAGAATGCTTCTGTGTAGTTTATATTTGAATATATTCCTTTTTCCACTACTACTCTCTTAGCGCTCCAAATGTCCAGTTGCATTTTCTACAGAAAGAGTGTTCAGATCTGCTCAATCAAAAGTATGGTTTAACTCTGATAGCTGAATGCACAGATCAGAAAGAAGTTTCACAGAATGATTCTGTGTAGTTTATATTTGGAGACATTCCTTTTTCCACTATTACCCTCTTAGCGCTCCGAATCTCCACTTGCATTTTCTACAGAAAGAGTGTTTCAGAACGGCTCAATCAAAACTAAGGTTCAACTCTTTTAGTTGAACAAACAGAACAGAAAGATGTTTCACACAATGCTTCTGTGTAGTTTTTATTTGAAGATATTATTTTTCCCAATAGAGGCCTCTTAGCGCTCAGAATGTCCAATTGCAGTTTCTACAGAAAGAGTGTTTCAGAAAGGCTCAATCAAAAGTAAGGTTCAACTCTGTTAGTTGAATGCACAGAACAGAAAGAAGTTTCATACAATGCTTCTGTGTAGTTTATATTTGAACATATTCTTTTTTCCACTATTACCCACTTAGCGCTACGAATGTCCAGTTGCATTTTCTACAGACAGAGTGTTTCAAAACTGCTCAATCAAAAGTATGGTTTAACTCTGTTAGCTGAATGCTCAGATCAGAAAGAAGTTTCACAGAATGCTTCTGTGTAGTTTATATTTGAATATATTCCTTTTTCCACTACTACGCTCTTAGCGCTCCAAATGTCCAGTTGCATTTTCTACAGAAAGAGTGTTCAGATCGGTTCAATCAAAAGTATGGTTTAACTCTGTTAGCTGAATGCACAGATCAGAAAGAAGTTTCACCGAATGATTCTTTGTAGTTTATATTTGAAGACATTCCTTTTAACACTATTACCCTCTTAGCGCTCCGAATCTCCACTTGCATTTTCTACAAAAAGAGTGTTTCATAACTGCTCAATCAAAAATATGTTTTATCTCTGTTAACTGAATTTACAGATCAGAAATAAGTTTCACAGAATGCATCTGTGTAGTTTTTATTTGAAGATATTCTTTTTCATAATGTAGGCCTCTTAGCGCTTAGCATGTCCAATTGCAGTTTCTACAGAAAGAGTGTTTCAGAACGGCTCAATCAAAAGTAAGGTTCAACTCTGTTAGTTGAATGCACAGAACAGAAAGAATTTTCACAGAATGCTACTCTGTAGTTTATATTTGAATATATTCCTTTTTCCACTATTACCTTCTTAGCGCTCCGAATGTCCACTTGCATTTTCTAAAGAAAGAGTGTTCAGAACTGCGCAATCAAAAGTATGGTTTAACTCTGTTAGCTTAATGAACATATCGGAAATAAGTTTCACACAATGCTTCTGTGTAGTTTTTATTTGAAGATATTATTTTTCCCAATAGAGGCCTCTTAACGCTCAGAATGTCCAATTGCAGTTTCTACAGAAAGAGTGTTTCAGAAAGGCTCAATCAAAAGTAAGGTTCAACTCTGTTAGTTGAATGCACAGAACAGAAAGAAGTTTCATACAATGCTTCTGTGTAGTTTATATTTGAACATATTCTTTTTTCCACTATTACCCACTTAGCGCTACGAATGTCCAGTTGCATTTTCTACAGACAGAGTGTTTCAAAACTGCTCAATCAAAAGTATGGTTTAACTCTGTTAGCTGAATGCTCAGATCAGAAAGAAGTTTCACAGAATGCTTCTGTGTAGTTTATATTTGAATATATTCCTTTTTCCACTACTACTCTCTTAGCGCTCCAAATGTCCAGTTGCAGTTTCTACAGAAAGAGTGTTCAGATCTGCTCAATCAAAAGTATGGTTTAACTCTGATAGCTGAATGCACAGATCAGAAAGAAGTTTCACAGAATGATTCTGTGTAGTTTATATTTGGAGACATTCCTTTTTCCACTATTACCCTCTTAGCGCTCCGAATCTCCACTTGCATTTTCTACAGAAAGAGTGTTTCAGAACGGCTCAATCAAAACTAAGGTTCAACTCTTTCAATTGAACCAACAGAACAGAAAGTAGTTTCACACAATTCTTCTGTGTAGTTTTTATTTTTAGACATTCTTTTTCCCAATATAGGCCTCCTAGCGCTCAGAATGTCCAATTGCAGTTTCTACAGAAAGAGTGTTTCAGAACGGCTCAATCAAAAGTAAGGTTCAACTCTGTTAGTTGAATGCACAGAACAGAAAGAAGTTTCATACAATGCTTCTGTGTAGTTTATATTTGAACATATTCTTTTTTAAACTATTACCCACTTAGCGCTACGAATGTCCAGTTGCATTTTCTACAGACAGAGTGTTTCAAAACTGCTCAATCAAAAGTATGGTTTAACTCTGTTAGCTGAATGCTCAGATCAGAAAGAAGTTTCACAGAATGCTTCTGTGTAGTTTATATTTGAATATATTCCTTTTTCCACTACTACGCTCTTAGCGCTCCAAATGTCCAGTTGCATTTTCTACAGAAAGAGTGTTCAGATCTGCTCAATCAAAAGTATGTTTTAACTCTGTTAGCTGAATGCTCAGATCAGAAAGAAGTTTCACAGAATGCTTCTGTGTAGTTTATATTTGAATATATTCCTTTTTCCACTACTACGCTCTTAGCGCTCCAAATGTCCAGTTGCATTTTCTACAGAAAGAGTGTTCAGATCGGTTCAATCAAAAGTATGGTTTAACTCTGTTAGCTGAATGCACAGATCAGAAAGAAGTTTCACCGAATGATTCTTTGTAGTTTATATTTGAAGACATTCCTTTTAACACTATTACCCTCTTAGCGCTCCGAATCTCCACTTGCATTTTCTACAAAAAGAGTGTTTCATAACTGCTCAATCAAAAATATGTTTTATCTCTGTTAACTGAATTTACAGATCAGAAATAAGTTTCACAGAATGCATCTGTGTAGTTTTTATTTGAAGATATTCTTTTTCATAATGTAGGCCTCTTAGCGCTTAGCATGTCCAATTGCAGTTTCTACAGAAAGAGTGTTTCAGAACGGCTCAATCAAAAGTAAGGTTCAACTCTGTTAGTTGAATGCACAGAACAGAAAGAATTTTCACAGAATGCTACTCTGTAGTTTATATTTGAATATATTCCTTTTTCCACTATTACCTTCTTAGCGCTCCGAATGTCCACTTGCATTTTCTAAAGAAAGAGTGTTCAGAACTGCGCAATCAAAAGTATGGTTTAACTCTGTTAGCTTAATGAACATATCGGAAATAAGTTTCACACAATGCTTCTGTGTAGTTTTTATTTGAAGATATTATTTTTCCCAATAGAGGCCTCTTAACGCTCAGAATGTCCAATTGCAGTTTCTACAGAAAGAGTGTTTCAGAAAGGCTCAATCAAAAGTAAGGTTCAACTCTGTTAGTTGAATGCACAGAACAGAAAGAAGTTTCATACAATGCTTCTGTGTAGTTTATATTTGAACATATTCTTTTTTCCACTATTACCCACTTAGCGCTACGAATGTCCAGTTGCATTTTCTACAGACAGAGTGTTTCAAAACTGCTCAATCAAAAGTATGGTTTAACTCTGTTAGCTGAATGCTCAGATCAGAAAGAAGTTTCACAGAATGCTTCTGTGTAGTTTATATTTGAATATATTCCTTTTTCCACTACTACTCTCTTAGCGCTCCAAATGTCCAGTTGCATTTTCTACAGAAAGAGTGTTCAGATCTGCTCAATCAAAAGTATGGTTTAACTCTGATAGCTGAATGCACAGATCAGAAAGAAGTTTCACAGAATGATTCTGTGTAGTTTATATTTGGAGACATTCCTTTTTCCACTATTACCCTCTTAGCGCTCCGAATCTCCACTTGCATTTTCTACAGAAAGAGTGTTTCAGAACGGCTCAATCAAAACTAAGGTTCAACTCTTTCAATTGAACCAACAGAACAGAAAGTAGTTTCACACAATTCTTCTGTGTAGTTTTTATTTTTAGACATTCTTTTTCCCAATATAGGCCTCCTAGCGCTCAGAATGTCCAATTGCAGTTTCTACAGAAAGAGTGTTTCAGAACGGCTCAATCAAAAGTAAGGTTCAACTCTGTTAGTTGAATGCACAGAACAGAAAGAAGTTTCATACAATGCTTCTGTGTAGTTTATATTTGAACATATTCTTTTTTAAACTATTACCCACTTAGCGCTACGAATGTCCAGTTGCATTTTCTACAGACAGAGTGTTTCAAAACTGCTCAATCAAAAGTATGGTTTAACTCTGTTAGCTGAATGCTCAGATCAGAAAGAAGTTTCACAGAATGCTTCTGTGTAGTTTATATTTGAATATATTCCTTTTTCCACTACTACGCTCTTAGCGCTCCAAATGTCCAGTTGCATTTTCTACAGAAAGAGTGTTCAGATCTGCTCAATCAAAAGTATGTTTTAACTCTGTTAGCTGAATGCTCAGATCAGAAAGAAGTTTCACAGAATGCTTCTGTGTAGTTTATATTTGAATATATTCCTTTTTCCACTACTACGCTCTTAGCGCTCCAAATGTCCAGTTGCATTTTCTACAGAAAGAGTGTTCAGATCGGTTCAATCAAAAGTATGGTTTAACTCTGTTAGCTGAATGCACAGATCAGAAAGAAGTTTCACCGAATGATTCTTTGTAGTTTATATTTGAAGACATTCCTTTTAACACTATTACCCTCTTAGCGCTCCGAATCTCCACTTGCATTTTCTACAAAAAGAGTGTTTCATAACTGCTCAATCAAAAATATGTTTTATCTCTGTTAACTGAATTTACAGATCAGAAATAAGTTTCACAGAATGCATCTGTGTAGTTTTTATTTGAAGATATTCTTTTTCATAATGTAGGCCTCTTAGCGCTTAGCATGTCCAATTGCAGTTTCTACAGAAAGAGTGTTTCAGAACGGCTCAATCAAAAGTAAGGTTCAACTCTGTTAGTTGAATGCACAGAACAGAAAGAATTTTCACAGAATGCTACTCTGTAGTTTATATTTGAATATATTCCTTTTTCCACTATTACCTTCTTAGCGCTCCGAATGTCCACTTGCATTTTCTAAAGAAAGAGTGTTCAGAACTGCGCAATCAAAAGTATGGTTTAACTCTGTTAGCTTAATGAACATATCGGAAATAAGTTTCACACAATGCTTCTGTGTAGTTTTTATTTGAAGATATTATTTTTCCCAATAGAGGCCTCTTAACGCTCAGAATGTCCAATTGCAGTTTCTACAGAAAGAGTGTTTCAGAAAGGCTCAATCAAAAGTAAGGTTCAACTCTGTTAGTTGAATGCACAGAACAGAAAGAAGTTTCATACAATGCTTCTGTGTAGTTTATATTTGAACATATTCTTTTTTCCACTATTACCCACTTAGCGCTACGAATGTCCAGTTGCATTTTCTACAGACAGAGTGTTTCAAAACTGCTCAATCAAAAGTATGGTTTAACTCTGTTAGCTGAATGCTCAGATCAGAAAGAAGTTTCACAGAATGCTTCTGTGTAGTTTATATTTGAATATATTCCTTTTTCCACTACTACTCTCTTAGCGCTCCAAATGTCCAGTTGCATTTTCTACAGAAAGAGTGTTCAGATCTGCTCAATCAAAAGTATGGTTTAACTCTGATAGCTGAATGCACAGATCAGAAAGAAGTTTCACAGAATGATTCTGTGTAGTTTATATTTGGAGACATTCCTTTTTCCACTATTACCCTCTTAGCGCTCCGAATCTCCACTTGCATTTTCTACAGAAAGAGTGTTTCAGAACGGCTCAATCAAAACTAAGGTTCAACTCTTTCAATTGAACCAACAGAACAGAAAGTAGTTTCACACAATTCTTCTGTGTAGTTTTTATTTTTAGACATTCTTTTTCCCAATATAGGCCTCCTAGCGCTCAGAATGTCCAATTGCAGTTTCTACAGAAAGAGTGTTTCAGAACGGCTCAATCAAAAGTAAGGTTCAACTCTGTTAGTTGAATGCACAGAACAGAAAGAAGTTTCATACAATGCTTCTGTGTAGTTTATATTTGAACATATTCTTTTTTAAACTATTACCCACTTAGCGCTACGAATGTCCAGTTGCATTTTCTACAGACAGAGTGTTTCAAAACTGCTCAATCAAAAGTATGGTTTAACTCTGTTAGCTGAATGCTCAGATCAGAAAGAAGTTTCACAGAATGCTTCTGTGTAGTTTATATTTGAATATATTCCTTTTTCCACTACTACGCTCTTAGCGCTCCAAATGTCCAGTTGCATTTTCTACAGAAAGAGTGTTCAGATCTGCTCAATCAAAAGTATGTTTTAACTCTGTTAGCTGAATGCTCAGATCAGAAAGAAGTTTCACAGAATGCTTCTGTGTAGTTTATATTTGAATATATTCCTTTTTCCACTACTACGCTCTTAGCGCTCCAAATGTCCAGTTGCATTTTCTACAGAAAGAGTGTTCAGATCGGTTCAATCAAAAGTATGGTTTAACTCTGTTAGCTGAATGCACAGATCAGAAAGAAGTTTCACCGAATGATTCTTTGTAGTTTATATTTGAAGACATTCCTTTTAACACTATTACCCTCTTAGCGCTCCGAATCTCCACTTGCATTTTCTACAAAAAGAGTGTTTCATAACTGCTCAATCAAAAATATGTTTTATCTCTGTTAACTGAATTTACAGATCAGAAATAAGTTTCACAGAATGCATCTGTGTAGTTTTTATTTGAAGATATTCTTTTTCATAATGTAGGCCTCTTAGCGCTTAGCATGTCCAATTGCAGTTTCTACAGAAAGAGTGTTTCAGAACGGCTCAATCAAAAGTAAGGTTCAACTCTGTTAGTTGAATGCACAGAACAGAAAGAATTTTCACAGAATGCTACTCTGTAGTTTATATTTGAATATATTCCTTTTTCCACTATTACCTTCTTAGCGCTCCGAATGTCCACTTGCATTTTCTAAAGAAAGAGTGTTCAGAACTGCGCAATCAAAAGTATGGTTTAACTCTGTTAGCTTAATGAACATATCGGAAATAAGTTTCACACAATGCTTCTGTGTAGTTTTTATTTGAAGATATTATTTTTCCCAATAGAGGCCTCTTAACGCTCAGAATGTCCAATTGCAGTTTCTACAGAAAGAGTGTTTCAGAAAGGCTCAATCAAAAGTAAGGTTCAACTCTGTTAGTTGAATGCACAGAACAGAAAGAAGTTTCATACAATGCTTCTGTGTAGTTTATATTTGAACATATTCTTTTTTCCACTATTACCCACTTAGCGCTACGAATGTCCAGTTGCATTTTCTACAGACAGAGTGTTTCAAAACTGCTCAATCAAAAGTATGGTTTAACTCTGTTAGCTGAATGCTCAGATCAGAAAGAAGTTTCACAGAATGCTTCTGTGTAGTTTATATTTGAATATATTCCTTTTTCCACTACTACTCTCTTAGCGCTCCAAATGTCCAGTTGCATTTTCTACAGAAAGAGTGTTCAGATCTGCTCAATCAAAAGTATGGTTTAACTCTGATAGCTGAATGCACAGATCAGAAAGAAGTTTCACAGAATGATTCTGTGTAGTTTATATTTGGAGACATTCCTTTTTCCACTATTACCCTCTTAGCGCTCCGAATCTCCACTTGCATTTTCTACAGAAAGAGTGTTTCAGAACGGCTCAATCAAAACTAAGGTTCAACTCTTTCAATTGAACCAACAGAACAGAAAGTAGTTTCACACAATTCTTCTGTGTAGTTTTTATTTTTAGACATTCTTTTTCCCAATATAGGCCTCCTAGCGCTCAGAATGTCCAATTGCAGTTTCTACAGAAAGAGTGTTTCAGAACGGCTCAATCAAAAGTAAGGTTCAACTCTGTTAGTTGAATGCACAGAACAGAAAGAAGTTTCATACAATGCTTCTGTGTAGTTTATATTTGAACATATTCTTTTTTAAACTATTACCCACTTAGCGCTACGAATGTCCAGTTGCATTTTCTACAGACAGAGTGTTTCAAAACTGCTCAATCAAAAGTATGGTTTAACTCTGTTAGCTGAATGCTCAGATCAGAAAGAAGTTTCACAGAATGCTTCTGTGTAGTTTATATTTGAATATATTCCTTTTTCCACTACTACGCTCTTAGCGCTCCAAATGTCCAGTTGCATTTTCTACAGAAAGAGTGTTCAGATCTGCTCAATCAAAAGTATGTTTTAACTCTGTTAGCTGAATGCTCAGATCAGAAAGAAGTTTCACAGAATGCTTCTGTGTAGTTTATATTTGAATATATTCCTTTTTCCACTACTACGCTCTTAGCGCTCCAAATGTCCAGTTGCATTTTCTACAGAAAGAGTGTTCAGATCGGTTCAATCAAAAGTATGGTTTAACTCTGTTAGCTGAATGCACAGATCAGAAAGAAGTTTCACCGAATGATTCTTTGTAGTTTATATTTGAAGACATTCCTTTTAACACTATTACCCTCTTAGCGCTCCGAATCTCCACTTGCATTTTCTACAAAAAGAGTGTTTCATAACTGCTCAATCAAAAATATGTTTTATCTCTGTTAACTGAATTTACAGATCAGAAATAAGTTTCACAGAATGCATCTGTGTAGTTTTTATTTGAAGATATTCTTTTTCATAATGTAGGCCTCTTAGCGCTTAGCATGTCCAATTGCAGTTTCTACAGAAAGAGTGTTTCAGAACGGCTCAATCAAAAGTAAGGTTCAACTCTGTTAGTTGAATGCACAGAACAGAAAGAATTTTCACAGAATGCTACTCTGTAGTTTATATTTGAATATATTCCTTTTTCCACTATTACCTTCTTAGCGCTCCGAATGTCCACTTGCATTTTCTAAAGAAAGAGTGTTCAGAACTGCGCAATCAAAAGTATGGTTTAACTCTGTTAGCTTAATGAACATATCGGAAATAAGTTTCACACAATGCTTCTGTGTAGTTTTTATTTGAAGATATTATTTTTCCCAATAGAGGCCTCTTAACGCTCAGAATGTCCAATTGCAGTTTCTACAGAAAGAGTGTTTCAGAAAGGCTCAATCAAAAGTAAGGTTCAACTCTGTTAGTTGAATGCACAGAACAGAAAGAAGTTTCATACAATGCTTCTGTGTAGTTTATATTTGAACATATTCTTTTTTCCACTATTACCCACTTAGCGCTACGAATGTCCAGTTGCATTTTCTACAGACAGAGTGTTTCAAAACTGCTCAATCAAAAGTATGGTTTAACTCTGTTAGCTGAATGCTCAGATCAGAAAGAAGTTTCACAGAATGCTTCTGTGTAGTTTATATTTGAATATATTCCTTTTTCCACTACTACTCTCTTAGCGCTCCAAATGTCCAGTTGCATTTTCTACAGAAAGAGTGTTCAGATCTGCTCAATCAAAAGTATGGTTTAACTCTGATAGCTGAATGCACAGATCAGAAAGAAGTTTCACAGAATGATTCTGTGTAGTTTATATTTGGAGACATTCCTTTTTCCACTATTACCCTCTTAGCGCTCCGAATCTCCACTTGCATTTTCTACAGAAAGAGTGTTTCAGAACGGCTCAATCAAAACTAAGGTTCAACTCTTTCAATTGAACCAACAGAACAGAAAGTAGTTTCACACAATTCTTCTGTGTAGTTTTTATTTTTAGACATTCTTTTTCCCAATATAGGCCTCCTAGCGCTCAGAATGTCCAATTGCAGTTTCTACAGAAAGAGTGTTTCAGAACGGCTCAATCAAAAGTAAGGTTCAACTCTGTTAGTTGAATGCACAGAACAGAAAGAAGTTTCATACAATGCTTCTGTGTAGTTTATATTTGAACATATTCTTTTTTAAACTATTACCCACTTAGCGCTACGAATGTCCAGTTGCATTTTCTACAGACAGAGTGTTTCAAAACTGCTCAATCAAAAGTATGGTTTAACTCTGTTAGCTGAATGCTCAGATCAGAAAGAAGTTTCACAGAATGCTTCTGTGTAGTTTATATTTGAATATATTCCTTTTTCCACTACTACGCTCTTAGCGCTCCAAATGTCCAGTTGCATTTTCTACAGAAAGAGTGTTCAGATCTGCTCAATCAAAAGTATGTTTTAACTCTGTTAGCTGAATGCTCAGATCAGAAAGAAGTTTCACAGAATGCTTCTGTGTAGTTTATATTTGAATATATTCCTTTTTCCACTACTACGCTCTTAGCGCTCCAAATGTCCAGTTGCATTTTCTACAGAAAGAGTGTTCAGATCGGTTCAATCAAAAGTATGGTTTAACTCTGTTAGCTGAATGCACAGATCAGAAAGAAGTTTCACCGAATGATTCTTTGTAGTTTATATTTGAAGACATTCCTTTTAACACTATTACCCTCTTAGCGCTCCGAATCTCCACTTGCATTTTCTACAAAAAGAGTGTTTCATAACTGCTCAATCAAAAATATGTTTTATCTCTGTTAACTGAATTTACAGATCAGAAATAAGTTTCACAGAATGCATCTGTGTAGTTTTTATTTGAAGATATTCTTTTTCATAATGTAGGCCTCTTAGCGCTTAGCATGTCCAATTGCAGTTTCTACAGAAAGAGTGTTTCAGAACGGCTCAATCAAAAGTAAGGTTCAACTCTGTTAGTTGAATGCACAGAACAGAAAGAATTTTCACAGAATGCTACTCTGTAGTTTATATTTGAATATATTCCTTTTTCCACTATTACCTTCTTAGCGCTCCGAATGTCCACTTGCATTTTCTAAAGAAAGAGTGTTCAGAACTGCGCAATCAAAAGTATGGTTTAACTCTGTTAGCTTAATGAACATATCGGAAATAAGTTTCACACAATGCTTCTGTGTAGTTTTTATTTGAAGATATTATTTTTCCCAATAGAGGCCTCTTAACGCTCAGAATGTCCAATTGCAGTTTCTACAGAAAGAGTGTTTCAGAAAGGCTCAATCAAAAGTAAGGTTCAACTCTGTTAGTTGAATGCACAGAACAGAAAGAAGTTTCATACAATGCTTCTGTGTAGTTTATATTTGAACATATTCTTTTTTCCACTATTACCCACTTAGCGCTACGAATGTCCAGTTGCATTTTCTACAGACAGAGTGTTTCAAAACTGCTCAATCAAAAGTATGGTTTAACTCTGTTAGCTGAATGCTCAGATCAGAAAGAAGTTTCACAGAATGCTTCTGTGTAGTTTATATTTGAATATATTCCTTTTTCCACTACTACTCTCTTAGCGCTCCAAATGTCCAGTTGCATTTTCTACAGAAAGAGTGTTCAGATCTGCTCAATCAAAAGTATGGTTTAACTCTGATAGCTGAATGCACAGATCAGAAAGAAGTTTCACAGAATGATTCTGTGTAGTTTATATTTGGAGACATTCCTTTTTCCACTATTACCCTCTTAGCGCTCCGAATCTCCACTTGCATTTTCTACAGAAAGAGTGTTTCAGAACGGCTCAATCAAAACTAAGGTTCAACTCTTTCAATTGAACCAACAGAACAGAAAGTAGTTTCACACAATTCTTCTGTGTAGTTTTTATTTTTAGACATTCTTTTTCCCAATATAGGCCTCCTAGCGCTCAGAATGTCCAATTGCAGTTTCTACAGAAAGAGTGTTTCAGAACGGCTCAATCAAAAGTAAGGTTCAACTCTGTTAGTTGAATGCACAGAACAGAAAGAAGTTTCATACAATGCTTCTGTGTAGTTTATATTTGAACATATTCTTTTTTAAACTATTACCCACTTAGCGCTACGAATGTCCAGTTGCATTTTCTACAGACAGAGTGTTTCAAAACTGCTCAATCAAAAGTATGGTTTAACTCTGTTAGCTGAATGCTCAGATCAGAAAGAAGTTTCACAGAATGCTTCTGTGTAGTTTATATTTGAATATATTCCTTTTTCCACTACTACGCTCTTAGCGCTCCAAATGTCCAGTTGCATTTTCTACAGAAAGAGTGTTCAGATCTGCTCAATCAAAAGTATGTTTTAACTCTGTTAGCTGAATGCTCAGATCAGAAAGAAGTTTCACAGAATGCTTCTGTGTAGTTTATATTTGAATATATTCCTTTTTCCACTACTACGCTCTTAGCGCTCCAAATGTCCAGTTGCATTTTCTACAGAAAGAGTGTTCAGATCGGTTCAATCAAAAGTATGGTTTAACTCTGTTAGCTGAATGCACAGATCAGAAAGAAGTTTCACCGAATGATTCTTTGTAGTTTATATTTGAAGACATTCCTTTTAACACTATTACCCTCTTAGCGCTCCGAATCTCCACTTGCATTTTCTACAAAAAGAGTGTTTCATAACTGCTCAATCAAAAATATGTTTTATCTCTGTTAACTGAATTTACAGATCAGAAATAAGTTTCACAGAATGCATCTGTGTAGTTTTTATTTGAAGATATTCTTTTTCATAATGTAGGCCTCTTAGCGCTTAGCATGTCCAATTGCAGTTTCTACAGAAAGAGTGTTTCAGAACGGCTCAATCAAAAGTAAGGTTCAACTCTGTTAGTTGAATGCACAGAACAGAAAGAATTTTCACAGAATGCTACTCTGTAGTTTATATTTGAATATATTCCTTTTTCCACTATTACCTTCTTAGCGCTCCGAATGTCCACTTGCATTTTCTAAAGAAAGAGTGTTCAGAACTGCGCAATCAAAAGTATGGTTTAACTCTGTTAGCTTAATGAACATATCGGAAATAAGTTTCACACAATGCTTCTGTGTAGTTTTTATTTGAAGATATTATTTTTCCCAATAGAGGCCTCTTAACGCTCAGAATGTCCAATTGCAGTTTCTACAGAAAGAGTGTTTCAGAAAGGCTCAATCAAAAGTAAGGTTCAACTCTGTTAGTTGAATGCACAGAACAGAAAGAAGTTTCATACAATGCTTCTGTGTAGTTTATATTTGAACATATTCTTTTTTCCACTATTACCCACTTAGCGCTACGAATGTCCAGTTGCATTTTCTACAGACAGAGTGTTTCAAAACTGCTCAATCAAAAGTATGGTTTAACTCTGTTAGCTGAATGCTCAGATCAGAAAGAAGTTTCACAGAATGCTTCTGTGTAGTTTATATTTGAATATATTTCTTTTTCCACTACTACTCTCTTAGCGCTCCAAATGTCCAGTTGCATTTTCTACAGAAAGAGTGTTCAGATCTGCTCAATCAAAAGTATGGTTTAACTCTGATAGCTGAATGCACAGATCAGAAAGAAGTTTCACAGAATGATTCTGTGTAGTTTATATTTGGAGACATTCCTTTTTCCACTATTACCCTCTTAGCGCTCCGAATCTCCACTTGCATTTTCTACAGAAAGAGTGTTTCAGAACGGCTCAATCAAAACTAAGGTTCAACTCTTTCAATTGAACCAACAGAACAGAAAGTAGTTTCACACAATTCTTCTGTGTAGTTTTTATTTTTAGACATTCTTTTTCCCAATATAGGCCTCCTAGCGCTCAGAATGTCCAATTGCAGTTTCTACAGAAAGAGTGTTTCAGAACGGCTCAATCAAAAGTAAGGTTCAACTCTGTTAGTTGAATGCACAGAACAGAAAGAAGTTTCATACAATGCTTCTGTGTAGTTTATATTTGAACATATTCTTTTTTAAACTATTACCCACTTAGCGCTACGAATGTCCAGTTGCATTTTCTACAGACAGAGTGTTTCAAAACTGCTCAATCAAAAGTATGGTTTAACTCTGTTAGCTGAATGCTCAGATCAGAAAGAAGTTTCACAGAATGCTTCTGTGTAGTTTATATTTGAATATATTCCTTTTTCCACTACTACGCTCTTAGCGCTCCAAATGTCCAGTTGCATTTTCTACAGAAAGAGTGTTCAGATCTGCTCAATCAAAAGTATGTTTTAACTCTGTTAGCTGAATGCTCAGATCAGAAAGAAGTTTCACAGAATGCTTCTGTGTAGTTTATATTTGAATATATTCCTTTTTCCACTACTACGCTCTTAGCGCTCCAAATGTCCAGTTGCATTTTCTACAGAAAGAGTGTTCAGATCGGTTCAATCAAAAGTATGGTTTAACTCTGTTAGCTGAATGCACAGATCAGAAAGAAGTTTCACCGAATGATTCTTTGTAGTTTATATTTGAAGACATTCCTTTTAACACTATTACCCTCTTAGCACTCCGAATCTCCACTTGCATTTTCTACAAAAAGAGTGTTTCATAACTGCTCAATCAAAAATATGTTTTATCTCTGTTAACTGAATTTACAGATCAGAAATAAGTTTCACAGAATGCATCTGTGTAGTTTTTATTTGAAGATATTCTTTTTCATAATGTAGGCCTCTTAGCGCTTAGCATGTCCAATTGCAGTTTCTACAGAAAGAGTGTTTCAGAACGGCTCAATCAAAAGTAAGGTTCAACTCTGTTAGTTGAATGCACAGAACAGAAAGAATTTTCACAGAATGCTACTCTGTAGTTTATATTTGAATATATTCCTTTTTCTACTATTACCTTCTTAGCGCTCCGAATGTCCACTTGCATTTTCTAAAGAAAGAGTGTTCAGAACTGCGCAATCAAAAGTATGGTTTAACTCTGTTAGCTTAATGAACATATCGGAAATAAGTTTCACACAATGCTTCTGTGTAGTTTTTATTTGAAGATATTATTTTTCCCAATAGAGGCCTCTTAACGCTCAGAATGTCCAATTGCAGTTTCTACAGAAAGAGTGTTTCAGAAAGGCTCAATCAAAAGTAAGGTTCAACTCTGTTAGTTGAATGCACAGAACAGAAAGAAGTTTCATACAATGCTTCTGTGTAGTTTATATTTGAACATATTCTTTTTTCCACTATTACCCACTTAGCGCTACGAATGTCCAGTTGCATTTTCTACAGACAGAGTGTTTCAAAACTGCTCAATCAAAAGTATGGTTTAACTCTGTTAGCTGAATGCTCAGATCAGAAAGAAGTTTCACAGAATGCTTCTGTGTAGTTTATATTTGAATATATTCCTTTTTCCACTACTACTCTCTTAGCGCTCCAAATGTCCAGTTGCATTTTCTACAGAAAGAGTGTTCAGATCTGCTCAATCAAAAGTATGGTTTAACTCTGATAGCTGAATGCACAGATCAGAAAGAAGTTTCACAGAATGATTCTGTGTAGTTTATATTTGGAGACATTCCTTTTTCCACTATTACCCTCTTAGCGCTCCGAATCTCCACTTGCATTTTCTACAGAAAGAGTGTTTCAGAACGGCTCAATCAAAACTAAGGTTCAACTCTTTCAATTGAACCAACAGAACAGAAAGTAGTTTCACACAATTCTTCTGTGTAGTTTTTATTTTTAGACATTCTTTTTCCCAATATAGGCCTCCTAGCGCTCAGAATGTCCAATTGCAGTTTCTACAGAAAGAGTGTTTCAGAACGGCTCAATCAAAAGTAAGGTTCAACTCTGTTAGTTGAATGCACAGAACAGAAAGAAGTTTCATACAATGCTTCTGTGTAGTTTATATTTGAACATATTCTTTTTTAAACTATTACCCACTTAGCGCTACGAATGTCCAGTTGCATTTTCTACAGACAGAGTGTTTCAAAACTGCTCAATCAAAAGTATGGTTTAACTCTGTTAGCTGAATGCTCAGATCAGAAAGAAGTTTCACAGAATGCTTCTGTGTAGTTTATATTTGAATATATTCCTTTTTCCACTACTACGCTCTTAGCGCTCCAAATGTCCAGTTGCATTTTCTACAGAAAGAGTGTTCAGATCTGCTCAATCAAAAGTATGTTTTAACTCTGTTAGCTGAATGCTCAGATCAGAAAGAAGTTTCACAGAATGCTTCTGTGTAGTTTATATTTGAATATATTCCTTTTTCCACTACTACGCTCTTAGCGCTCCAAATGTCCAGTTGCATTTTCTACAGAAAGAGTGTTCAGATCGGTTCAATCAAAAGTATGGTTTAACTCTGTTAGCTGAATGCACAGATCAGAAAGAAGTTTCACCGAATGATTCTTTGTAGTTTATATTTGAAGACATTCCTTTTAACACTATTACCCTCTTAGCGCTCCGAATCTCCACTTGCATTTTCTACAAAAAGAGTGTTTCATAACTGCTCAATCAAAAATATGTTTTATCTCTGTTAACTGAATTTACAGATCAGAAATAAGTTTCACAGAATGCATCTGTGTAGTTTTTATTTGAAGATATTCTTTTTCATAATGTAGGCCTCTTAGCGCTTAGCATGTCCAATTGCAGTTTCTACAGAAAGAGTGTTTCAGAACGGCTCAATCAAAAGTAAGGTTCAACTCTGTTAGTTGAATGCACAGAACAGAAAGAATTTTCACAGAATGCTACTCTGTAGTTTATATTTGAATATATTCCTTTTTCCACTATTACCTTCTTAGCGCTCCGAATGTCCACTTGCATTTTCTAAAGAAAGAGTGTTCAGAACTGCGCAATCAAAAGTATGGTTTAACTCTGTTAGCTTAATGAACATATCGGAAATAAGTTTCACACAATGCTTCTGTGTAGTTTTTATTTGAAGATATTATTTTTCCCAATAGAGGCCTCTTAACGCTCAGAATGTCCAATTGCAGTTTCTACAGAAAGAGTGTTTCAGAAAGGCTCAATCAAAAGTAAGGTTCAACTCTGTTAGTTGAATGCACAGAACAGAAAGAAGTTTCATACAATGCTTCTGTGTAGTTTATATTTGAACATATTCTTTTTTCCACTATTACCCACTTAGCGCTACGAATGTCCAGTTGCATTTTCTACAGACAGAGTGTTTCAAAACTGCTCAATCAAAAGTATGGTTTAACTCTGTTAGCTGAATGCTCAGATCAGAAAGAAGTTTCACAGAATGCTTCTGTGTAGTTTATATTTGAATATATTCCTTTTTCCACTACTACTCTCTTAGCGCTCCAAATGTCCAGTTGCATTTTCTACAGAAAGAGTGTTCAGATCTGCTCAATCAAAAGTATGGTTTAACTCTGATAGCTGAATGCACAGATCAGAAAGAAGTTTCACAGAATGATTCTGTGTAGTTTATATTTGGAGACATTCCTTTTTCCACTATTACCCTCTTAGCGCTCCGAATCTCCACTTGCATTTTCTACAGAAAGAGTGTTTCAGAACGGCTCAATCAAAACTAAGGTTCAACTCTTTCAATTGAACCAACAGAACAGAAAGTAGTTTCACACAATTCTTCTGTGTAGTTTTTATTTTTAGACATTCTTTTTCCCAATATAGGCCTCCTAGCGCTCAGAATGTCCAATTGCAGTTTCTACAGAAAGAGTGTTTCAGAACGGCTCAATCAAAAGTAAGGTTCAACTCTGTTAGTTGAATGCACAGAACAGAAAGAAGTTTCATACAATGCTTCTGTGTAGTTTATATTTGAACATATTCTTTTTTAAACTATTACCCACTTAGCGCTACGAATGTCCAGTTGCATTTTCTACAGACAGAGTGTTTCAAAACTGCTCAATCAAAAGTATGGTTTAACTCTGTTAGCTGAATGCTCAGATCAGAAAGAAGTTTCACAGAATGCTTCTGTGTAGTTTATATTTGAATATATTCCTTTTTCCACTACTACGCTCTTAGCGCTCCAAATGTCCAGTTGCATTTTCTACAGAAAGAGTGTTCAGATCTGCTCAATCAAAAGTATGTTTTAACTCTGTTAGCTGAATGCTCAGATCAGAAAGAAGTTTCACAGAATGCTTCTGTGTAGTTTATATTTGAATATATTCCTTTTTCCACTACTACGCTCTTAGCGCTCCAAATGTCCAGTTGCATTTTCTACAGAAAGAGTGTTCAGATCGGTTCAATCAAAAGTATGGTTTAACTCTGTTAGCTGAATGCACAGATCAGAAAGAAGTTTCACCGAATGATTCTTTGTAGTTTATATTTGAAGACATTCCTTTTAACACTATTACCCTCTTAGCGCTCCGAATCTCCACTTGCATTTTCTACAAAAAGAGTGTTTCATAACTGCTCAATCAAAAATATGTTTTATCTCTGTTAACTGAATTTACAGATCAGAAATAAGTTTCACAGAATGCATCTGTGTAGTTTTTATTTGAAGATATTCTTTTTCATAATGTAGGCCTCTTAGCGCTTAGCATGTCCAATTGCAGTTTCTACAGAAAGAGTGTTTCAGAACGGCTCAATCAAAAGTAAGGTTCAACTCTGTTAGTTGAATGCACAGAACAGAAAGAATTTTCACAGAATGCTACTCTGTAGTTTATATTTGAATATATTCCTTTTTCCACTATTACCTTCTTAGCGCTCCGAATGTCCACTTGCATTTTCTAAAGAAAGAGTGTTCAGAACTGCGCAATCAAAAGTATGGTTTAACTCTGTTAGCTTAATGAACATATCGGAAATAAGTTTCACACAATGCTTCTGTGTAGTTTTTATTTGAAGATATTATTTTTCCCAATAGAGGCCTCTTAACGCTCAGAATGTCCAATTGCAGTTTCTACAGAAAGAGTGTTTCAGAAAGGCTCAATCAAAAGTAAGGTTCAACTCTGTTAGTTGAATGCACAGAACAGAAAGAAGTTTCATACAATGCTTCTGTGTAGTTTATATTTGAACATATTCTTTTTTCCACTATTACCCACTTAGCGCTACGAATGTCCAGTTGCATTTTCTACAGACAGAGTGTTTCAAAACTGCTCAATCAAAAGTATGGTTTAACTCTGTTAGCTGAATGCTCAGATCAGAAAGAAGTTTCACAGAATGCTTCTGTGTAGTTTATATTTGAATATATTCCTTTTTCCACTACTACTCTCTTAGCGCTCCAAATGTCCAGTTGCATTTTCTACAGAAAGAGTGTTCAGATCTGCTCAATCAAAAGTATGGTTTAACTCTGATAGCTGAATGCACAGATCAGAAAGAAGTTTCACAGAATGATTCTGTGTAGTTTATATTTGGAGACATTCCTTTTTCCACTATTACCCTCTTAGCGCTCCGAATCTCCACTTGCATTTTCTACAGAAAGAGTGTTTCAGAACGGCTCAATCAAAACTAAGGTTCAACTCTTTCAATTGAACCAACAGAACAGAAAGTAGTTTCACACAATTCTTCTGTGTAGTTTTTATTTTTAGACATTCTTTTTCCCAATATAGGCCTCCTAGCGCTCAGAATGTCCAATTGCAGTTTCTACAGAAAGAGTGTTTCAGAACGGCTCAATCAAAAGTAAGGTTCAACTCTGTTAGTTGAATGCACAGAACAGAAAGAAGTTTCATACAATGCTTCTGTGTAGTTTATATTTGAACATATTCTTTTTTAAACTATTACCCACTTAGCGCTACGAATGTCCAGTTGCATTTTCTACAGACAGAGTGTTTCAAAACTGCTCAATCAAAAGTATGGTTTAACTCTGTTAGCTGAATGCTCAGATCAGAAAGAAGTTTCACAGAATGCTTCTGTGTAGTTTATATTTGAATATATTCCTTTTTCCACTACTACGCTCTTAGCGCTCCAAATGTCCAGTTGCATTTTCTACAGAAAGAGTGTTCAGATCTGCTCAATCAAAAGTATGTTTTAACTCTGTTAGCTGAATGCTCAGATCAGAAAGAAGTTTCACAGAATGCTTCTGTGTAGTTTATATTTGAATATATTCCTTTTTCCACTACTACGCTCTTAGCGCTCCAAATGTCCAGTTGCATTTTCTACAGAAAGAGTGTTCAGATCGGTTCAATCAAAAGTATGGTTTAACTCTGTTAGCTGAATGCACAGATCAGAAAGAAGTTTCACCGAATGATTCTTTGTAGTTTATATTTGAAGACATTCCTTTTAACACTATTACCCTCTTAGCGCTCCGAATCTCCACTTGCATTTTCTACAAAAAGAGTGTTTCATAACTGCTCAATCAAAAATATGTTTTATCTCTGTTAACTGAATTTACAGATCAGAAATAAGTTTCACAGAATGCATCTGTGTAGTTTTTATTTGAAGATATTCTTTTTCATAATGTAGGCCTCTTAGCGCTTAGCATGTCCAATTGCAGTTTCTACAGAAAGAGTGTTTCAGAACGGCTCAATCAAAAGTAAGGTTCAACTCTGTTAGTTGAATGCACAGAACAGAAAGAATTTTCACAGAATGCTACTCTGTAGTTTATATTTGAATATATTCCTTTTTCCACTATTACCTTCTTAGCGCTCCGAATGTCCACTTGCATTTTCTAAAGAAAGAGTGTTCAGAACTGCGCAATCAAAAGTATGGTTTAACTCTGTTAGCTTAATGAACATATCGGAAATAAGTTTCACACAATGCTTCTGTGTAGTTTTTATTTGAAGATATTATTTTTCCCAATAGAGGCCTCTTAACGCTCAGAATGTCCAATTGCAGTTTCTACAGAAAGAGTGTTTCAGAAAGGCTCAATCAAAAGTAAGGTTCAACTCTGTTAGTTGAATGCACAGAACAGAAAGAAGTTTCATACAATGCTTCTGTGTAGTTTATATTTGAACATATTCTTTTTTCCACTATTACCCACTTAGCGCTACGAATGTCCAGTTGCATTTTCTACAGACAGAGTGTTTCAAAACTGCTCAATCAAAAGTATGGTTTAACTCTGTTAGCTGAATGCTCAGATCAGAAAGAAGTTTCACAGAATGCTTCTGTGTAGTTTATATTTGAATATATTCCTTTTTCCACTACTACTCTCTTAGCGCTCCAAATGTCCAGTTGCATTTTCTACAGAAAGAGTGTTCAGATCTGCTCAATCAAAAGTATGGTTTAACTCTGATAGCTGAATGCACAGATCAGAAAGAAGTTTCACAGAATGATTCTGTGTAGTTTATATTTGGAGACATTCCTTTTTCCACTATTACCCTCTTAGCGCTCCGAATCTCCACTTGCATTTTCTACAGAAAGAGTGTTTCAGAACGGCTCAATCAAAACTAAGGTTCAACTCTTTCAATTGAACCAACAGAACAGAAAGTAGTTTCACACAATTCTTCTGTGTAGTTTTTATTTTTAGACATTCTTTTTCCCAATATAGGCCTCCTAGCGCTCAGAATGTCCAATTGCAGTTTCTACAGAAAGAGTGTTTCAGAACGGCTCAATCAAAAGTAAGGTTCAACTCTGTTAGTTGAATGCACAGAACAGAAAGAAGTTTCATACAATGCTTCTGTGTAGTTTATATTTGAACATATTCTTTTTTAAACTATTACCCACTTAGCGCTACGAATGTCCAGTTGCATTTTCTACAGACAGAGTGTTTCAAAACTGCTCAATCAAAAGTATGGTTTAACTCTGTTAGCTGAATGCTCAGATCAGAAAGAAGTTTCACAGAATGCTTCTGTGTAGTTTATATTTGAATATATTCCTTTTTCCACTACTACGCTCTTAGCGCTCCAAATGTCCAGTTGCATTTTCTACAGAAAGAGTGTTCAGATCTGCTCAATCAAAAGTATGTTTTAACT
This sequence comes from Symphalangus syndactylus, assembly GCF_028878055.3. Lineage (NCBI taxonomy): Eukaryota > Metazoa > Chordata > Mammalia > Primates > Hylobatidae > Symphalangus > Symphalangus syndactylus. Next base: position 3,395,908 of record NC_072427.2, read on the forward strand.
CTGTTAGCTGAATGCTCAGATCAGAAAGAAGTTTCACAGAATGCTTCTGTGTAGTTTATATTTGAATATATTCCTTTTTCCACTACTACGCTCTTAGCGCTCCAAATGTCCAGTTGCATTTTCTACAGAAAGAGTGTTCAGATCGGTTCAATCAAAAGTATGGTTTAACTCTGTTAGCTGAATGCACAGATCAGAAAGAAGTTTCACCGAATGATTCTTTGTAGTTTATATTTGAAGACATTCCTTTTAACACTATTACCCTCTTAGCGCTCCGAATCTCCACTTGCATTTTCTACAAAAAGAGTGTTTCATAACTGCTCAATCAAAAATATGTTTTATCTCTGTTAACTGAATTTACAGATCAGAAATAAGTTTCACAGAATGCATCTGTGTAGTTTTTATTTGAAGATATTCTTTTTCATAATGTAGGCCTCTTAGCGCTTAGCATGTCCAATTGCAGTTTCTACAGAAAGAGTGTTTCAGAACGGCTCAATCAAAAGTAAGGTTCAACTCTGTTAGTTGAATGCACAGAACAGAAAGAATTTTCACAGAATGCTACTCTGTAGTTTATATTTGAATATATTCCTTTTTCCACTATTACCTTCTTAGCGCTCCGAATGTCCACTTGCATTTTCTAAAGAAAGAGTGTTCAGAACTGCGCAATCAAAAGTATGGTTTAACTCTGTTAGCTTAATGAACATATCGGAAATAAGTTTCACACAATGCTTCTGTGTAGTTTTTATTTGAAGATATTATTTTTCCCAATAGAGGCCTCTTAACGCTCAGAATGTCCAATTGCAGTTTCTACAGAAAGAGTGTTTCAGAAAGGCTCAATCAAAAGTAAGGTTCAACTCTGTTAGTTGAATGCACAGAACAGAAAGAAGTTTCATACAATGCTTCTGTGTAGTTTATATTTGAACATATTCTTTTTTCCACTATTACCCACTTAGCGCTACGAATGTCCAGTTGCATTTTCTACAGACAGAGTGTTTCAAAACTGCTCAATCAAAAGTATGGTTTAACTCTGTTAGCTGAATGCTCAGATCAGAAAGAAGTTTCACAGAATGCTTCTGTGTAGTTTATATTTGAATATATTCCTTTTTCCACTACTACTCTCTTAGCGCTCCAAATGTCCAGTTGCATTTTCTACAGAAAGAGTGTTCAGATCTGCTCAATCAAAAGTATGGTTTAACTCTGATAGCTGAATGCACAGATCAGAAAGAAGTTTCACAGAATGATTCTGTGTAGTTTATATTTGGAGACATTCCTTTTTCCACTATTACCCTCTTAGCGCTCCGAATCTCCACTTGCATTTTCTACAGAAAGAGTGTTTCAGAACGGCTCAATCAAAACTAAGGTTCAACTCTTTCAATTGAACCAACAGAACAGAAAGTAGTTTCACACAATTCTTCTGTGTAGTTTTTATTTTTAGACATTCTTTTTCCCAATATAGGCCTCCTAGCGCTCAGAATGTCCAATTGCAGTTTCTACAGAAAGAGTGTTTCAGAACGGCTCAATCAAAAGTAAGGTTCAACTCTGTTAGTTGAATGCACAGAACAGAAAGAAGTTTCATACAATGCTTCTGTGTAGTTTATATTTGAACATATTCTTTTTTAAACTATTACCCACTTAGCGCTACGAATGTCCAGTTGCATTTTCTACAGACAGAGTGTTTCAAAACTGCTCAATCAAAAGTATGGTTTAACTCTGTTAGCTGAATGCTCAGATCAGAAAGAAGTTTCACAGAATGCTTCTGTGTAGTTTATATTTGAATATATTCCTTTTTCCACTACTACGCTCTTAGCGCTCCAAATGTCCAGTTGCATTTTCTACAGAAAGAGTGTTCAGATCTGCTCAATCAAAAGTATGTTTTAACTCTGTTAGCTGAATGCTCAGATCAGAAAGAAGTTTCACAGAATGCTTCTGTGTAGTTTATATTTGAATATATTCCTTTTTCCACTACTACGCTCTTAGCGCTCCAAATGTCCAGTTGCATTTTCTACAGAAAGAGTGTTCAGATCGGTTCAATCAAAAGTATGGTTTAACTCTGTTAGCTGAATGCACAGATCAGAAAGAAGTTTCACCGAATGATTCTTTGTAGTTTATATTTGAAGACATTCCTTTTAACACTATTACCCTCTTAGCGCTCCGAATCTCCACTTGCATTTTCTACAAAAAGAGTGTTTCATAACTGCTCAATCAAAAATATGTTTTATCTCTGTTAACTGAATTTACAGATCAGAAATAAGTTTCACAGAATGCATCTGTGTAGTTTTTATTTGAAGATATTCTTTTTCATAATGTAGGCCTCTTAGCGCTTAGCATGTCCAATTGCAGTTTCTACAGAAAGAGTGTTTCAGAACGGCTCAATCAAAAGTAAGGTTCAACTCTGTTAGTTGAATGCACAGAACAGAAAGAATTTTCACAGAATGCTACTCTGTAGTTTATATTTGAATATATTCCTTTTTCCACTATTACCTTCTTAGCGCTCCGAATGTCCACTTGCATTTTCTAAAGAAAGAGTGTTCAGAACTGCGCAATCAAAAGTATGGTTTAACTCTGTTAGCTTAATGAACATATCGGAAATAAGTTTCACACAATGCTTCTGTGTAGTTTTTATTTGAAGATATTATTTTTCCCAATAGAGGCCTCTTAACGCTCAGAATGTCCAATTGCAGTTTCTACAGAAAGAGTGTTTCAGAAAGGCTCAATCAAAAGTAAGGTTCAACTCTGTTAGTTGAATGCACAGAACAGAAAGAAGTTTCATACAATGCTTCTGTGTAGTTTATATTTGAACATATTCTTTTTTCCACTATTACCCACTTAGCGCTACGAATGTCCAGTTGCATTTTCTACAGACAGAGTGTTTCAAAACTGCTCAATCAAAAGTATGGTTTAACTCTGTTAGCTGAATGCTCAGATCAGAAAGAAGTTTCACAGAATGCTTCTGTGTAGTTTATATTTGAATATATTCCTTTTTCCACTACTACTCTCTTAGCGCTCCAAATGTCCAGTTGCATTTTCTACAGAAAGAGTGTTCAGATCTGCTCAATCAAAAGTATGGTTTAACTCTGATAGCTGAATGCACAGATCAGAAAGAAGTTTCACAGAATGATTCTGTGTAGTTTATATTTGGAGACATTCCTTTTTCCACTATTACCCTCTTAGCGCTCCGAATCTCCACTTGCATTTTCTACAGAAAGAGTGTTTCAGAACGGCTCAATCAAAACTAAGGTTCAACTCTTTCAATTGAACCAACAGAACAGAAAGTAGTTTCACACAATTCTTCTGTGTAGTTTTTATTTTTAGACATTCTTTTTCCCAATATAGGCCTCCTAGCGCTCAGAATGTCCAATTGCAGTTTCTACAGAAAGAGTGTTTCAGAACGGCTCAATCAAAAGTAAGGTTCAACTCTGTTAGTTGAATGCACAGAACAGAAAGAAGTTTCATACAATGCTTCTGTGTAGTTTATATTTGAACATATTCTTTTTTAAACTATTACCCACTTAGCGCTACGAATGTCCAGTTGCATTTTCTACAGACAGAGTGTTTCAAAACTGCTCAATCAAAAGTATGGTTTAACTCTGTTAGCTGAATGCTCAGATCAGAAAGAAGTTTCACAGAATGCTTCTGTGTAGTTTATATTTGAATATATTCCTTTTTCCACTACTACGCTCTTAGCGCTCCAAATGTCCAGTTGCATTTTCTACAGAAAGAGTGTTCAGATCTGCTCAATCAAAAGTATGTTTTAACTCTGTTAGCTGAATGCTCAGATCAGAAAGAAGTTTCACAGAATGCTTCTGTGTAGTTTATATTTGAATATATTCCTTTTTCCACTACTACGCTCTTAGCGCTCCAAATGTCCAGTTGCATTTTCTACAGAAAGAGTGTTCAGATCGGTTCAATCAAAAGTATGGTTTAACTCTGTTAGCTGAATGCACAGATCAGAAAGAAGTTTCACCGAATGATTCTTTGTAGTTTATATTTGAAGACATTCCTTTTAACACTATTACCCTCTTAGCGCTCCGAATCTCCACTTGCATTTTCTACAAAAAGAGTGTTTCATAACTGCTCAATCAAAAATATGTTTTATCTCTGTTAACTGAATTTACAGATCAGAAATAAGTTTCACAGAATGCATCTGTGTAGTTTTTATTTGAAGATATTCTTTTTCATAATGTAGGCCTCTTAGCGCTTAGCATGTCCAATTGCAGTTTCTACAGAAAGAGTGTTTCAGAACGGCTCAATCAAAAGTAAGGTTCAACTCTGTTAGTTGAATGCACAGAACAGAAAGAATTTTCACAGAATGCTACTCTGTAGTTTATATTTGAATATATTCCTTTTTCCACTATTACCTTCTTAGCGCTCCGAATGTCCACTTGCATTTTCTAAAGAAAGAGTGTTCAGAACTGCGCAATCAAAAGTATGGTTTAACTCTGTTAGCTTAATGAACATATCGGAAATAAGTTTCACACAATGCTTCTGTGTAGTTTTTATTTGAAGATATTATTTTTCCCAATAGAGGCCTCTTAACGCTCAGAATGTCCAATTGCAGTTTCTACAGAAAGAGTGTTTCAGAAAGGCTCAATCAAAAGTAAGGTTCAACTCTGTTAGTTGAATGCACAGAACAGAAAGAAGTTTCATACAATGCTTCTGTGTAGTTTATATTTGAACATATTCTTTTTTCCACTATTACCCACTTAGCGCTACGAATGTCCAGTTGCATTTTCTACAGACAGAGTGTTTCAAAACTGCTCAATCAAAAGTATGGTTTAACTCTGTTAGCTGAATGCTCAGATCAGAAAGAAGTTTCACAGAATGCTTCTGTGTAGTTTATATTTGAATATATTCCTTTTTCCACTACTACTCTCTTAGCGCTCCAAATGTCCAGTTGCATTTTCTACAGAAAGAGTGTTCAGATCTGCTCAATCAAAAGTATGGTTTAACTCTGATAGCTGAATGCACAGATCAGAAAGAAGTTTCACAGAATGATTCTGTGTAGTTTATATTTGGAGACATTCCTTTTTCCACTATTACCCTCTTAGCGCTCCGAATCTCCACTTGCATTTTCTACAGAAAGAGTGTTTCAGAACGGCTCAATCAAAACTAAGGTTCAACTCTTTCAATTGAACCAACAGAACAGAAAGTAGTTTCACACAATTCTTCTGTGTAGTTTTTATTTTTAGACATTCTTTTTCCCAATATAGGCCTCCTAGCGCTCAGAATGTCCAATTGCAGTTTCTACAGAAAGAGTGTTTCAGAACGGCTCAATCAAAAGTAAGGTTCAACTCTGTTAGTTGAATGCACAGAACAGAAAGAAGTTTCATACAATGCTTCTGTGTAGTTTATATTTGAACATATTCTTTTTTAAACTATTACCCACTTAGCGCTACGAATGTCCAGTTGCATTTTCTACAGACAGAGTGTTTCAAAACTGCTCAATCAAAAGTATGGTTTAACTCTGTTAGCTGAATGCTCAGATCAGAAAGAAGTTTCACAGAATGCTTCTGTGTAGTTTATATTTGAATATATTCCTTTTTCCACTACTACGCTCTTAGCGCTCCAAATGTCCAGTTGCATTTTCTACAGAAAGAGTGTTCAGATCTGCTCAATCAAAAGTATGTTTTAACTCTGTTAGCTGAATGCTCAGATCAGAAAGAAGTTTCACAGAATGCTTCTGTGTAGTTTATATTTGAATATATTCCTTTTTCCACTACTACGCTCTTAGCGCTCCAAATGTCCAGTTGCATTTTCTACAGAAAGAGTGTTCAGATCGGTTCAATCAAAAGTATGGTTTAACTCTGTTAGCTGAATGCACAGATCAGAAAGAAGTTTCACCGAATGATTCTTTGTAGTTTATATTTGAAGACATTCCTTTTAACACTATTACCCTCTTAGCGCTCCGAATCTCCACTTGCATTTTCTACAAAAAGAGTGTTTCATAACTGCTCAATCAAAAATATGTTTTATCTCTGTTAACTGAATTTACAGATCAGAAATAAGTTTCACAGAATGCATCTGTGTAGTTTTTATTTGAAGATATTCTTTTTCATAATGTAGGCCTCTTAGCGCTTAGCATGTCCAATTGCAGTTTCTACAGAAAGAGTGTTTCAGAACGGCTCAATCAAAAGTAAGGTTCAACTCTGTTAGTTGAATGCACAGAACAGAAAGAATTTTCACAGAATGCTACTCTGTAGTTTATATTTGAATATATTCCTTTTTCCACTATTACCTTCTTAGCGCTCCGAATGTCCACTTGCATTTTCTAAAGAAAGAGTGTTCAGAACTGCGCAATCAAAAGTATGGTTTAACTCTGTTAGCTTAATGAACATATCGGAAATAAGTTTCACACAATGCTTCTGTGTAGTTTTTATTTGAAGATATTATTTTTCCCAATAGAGGCCTCTTAACGCTCAGAATGTCCAATTGCAGTTTCTACAGAAAGAGTGTTTCAGAAAGGCTCAATCAAAAGTAAGGTTCAACTCTGTTAGTTGAATGCACAGAACAGAAAGAAGTTTCATACAATGCTTCTGTGTAGTTTATATTTGAACATATTCTTTTTTCCACTATTACCCACTTAGCGCTACGAATGTCCAGTTGCATTTTCTACAGACAGAGTGTTTCAAAACTGCTCAATCAAAAGTATGGTTTAACTCTGTTAGCTGAATGCTCAGATCAGAAAGAAGTTTCACAGAATGCTTCTGTGTAGTTTATATTTGAATATATTCCTTTTTCCACTACTACTCTCTTAGCGCTCCAAATGTCCAGTTGCATTTTCTACAGAAAGAGTGTTCAGATCTGCTCAATCAAAAGTATGGTTTAACTCTGATAGCTGAATGCACAGATCAGAAAGAAGTTTCACAGAATGATTCTGTGTAGTTTATATTTGGAGACATTCCTTTTTCCACTATTACCCTCTTAGCGCTCCGAATCTCCACTTGCATTTTCTACAGAAAGAGTGTTTCAGAACGGCTCAATCAAAACTAAGGTTCAACTCTTTCAATTGAACCAACAGAACAGAAAGTAGTTTCACACAATTCTTCTGTGTAGTTTTTATTTTTAGACATTCTTTTTCCCAATATAGGCCTCCTAGCGCTCAGAATGTCCAATTGCAGTTTCTACAGAAAGAGTGTTTCAGAACGGCTCAATCAAAAGTAAGGTTCAACTCTGTTAGTTGAATGCACAGAACAGAAAGAAGTTTCATACAATGCTTCTGTGTAGTTTATATTTGAACATATTCTTTTTTAAACTATTACCCACTTAGCGCTACGAATGTCCAGTTGCATTTTCTACAGACAGAGTGTTTCAAAACTGCTCAATCAAAAGTATGGTTTAACTCTGTTAGCTGAATGCTCAGATCAGAAAGAAGTTTCACAGAATGCTTCTGTGTAGTTTATATTTGAATATATTCCTTTTTCCACTACTACGCTCTTAGCGCTCCAAATGTCCAGTTGCATTTTCTACAGAAAGAGTGTTCAGATCTGCTCAATCAAAAGTATGTTTTAACTCTGTTAGCTGAATGCTCAGATCAGAAAGAAGTTTCACAGAATGCTTCTGTGTAGTTTATATTTGAATATATTCCTTTTTCCACTACTACGCTCTTAGCGCTCCAAATGTCCAGTTGCATTTTCTACAGAAAGAGTGTTCAGATCGGTTCAATCAAAAGTATGGTTTAACTCTGTTAGCTGAATGCACAGATCAGAAAGAAGTTTCACCGAATGATTCTTTGTAGTTTATATTTGAAGACATTCCTTTTAACACTATTACCCTCTTAGCGCTCCGAATCTCCACTTGCATTTTCTACAAAAAGAGTGTTTCATAACTGCTCAATCAAAAATATGTTTTATCTCTGTTAACTGAATTTACAGATCAGAAATAAGTTTCACAGAATGCATCTGTGTAGTTTTTATTTGAAGATATTCTTTTTCATAATGTAGGCCTCTTAGCGCTTAGCATGTCCAATTGCAGTTTCTACAGAAAGAGTGTTTCAGAACGGCTCAATCAAAAGTAAGGTTCAACTCTGTTAGTTGAATGCACAGAACAGAAAGAATTTTCACAGAATGCTACTCTGTAGTTTATATTTGAATATATTCCTTTTTCCACTATTACCTTCTTAGCGCTCCGAATGTCCACTTGCATTTTCTAAAGAAAGAGTGTTCAGAACTGCGCAATCAAAAGTATGGTTTAACTCTGTTAGCTTAATGAACATATCGGAAATAAGTTTCACACAATGCTTCTGTGTAGTTTTTATTTGAAGATATTATTTTTCCCAATAGAGGCCTCTTAACGCTCAGAATGTCCAATTGCAGTTTCTACAGAAAGAGTGTTTCAGAAAGGCTCAATCAAAAGTAAGGTTCAACTCTGTTAGTTGAATGCACAGAACAGAAAGAAGTTTCATACAATGCTTCTGTGTAGTTTATATTTGAACATATTCTTTTTTCCACTATTACCCACTTAGCGCTACGAATGTCCAGTTGCATTTTCTACAGACAGAGTGTTTCAAAACTGCTCAATCAAAAGTATGGTTTAACTCTGTTAGCTGAATGCTCAGATCAGAAAGAAGTTTCACAGAATGCTTCTGTGTAGTTTATATTTGAATATATTCCTTTTTCCACTACTACTCTCTTAGCGCTCCAAATGTCCAGTTGCATTTTCTACAGAAAGAGTGTTCAGATCTGCTCAATCAAAAGTATGGTTTAACTCTGATAGCTGAATGCACAGATCAGAAAGAAGTTTCACAGAATGATTCTGTGTAGTTTATATTTGGAGACATTCCTTTTTCCACTATTACCCTCTTAGCGCTCCGAATCTCCACTTGCATTTTCTACAGAAAGAGTGTTTCAGAACGGCTCAATCAAAACTAAGGTTCAACTCTTTCAATTGAACCAACAGAACAGAAAGTAGTTTCACACAATTCTTCTGTGTAGTTTTTATTTTTAGACATTCTTTTTCCCAATATAGGCCTCCTAGCGCTCAGAATGTCCAATTGCAGTTTCTACAGAAAGAGTGTTTCAGAACGGCTCAATCAAAAGTAAGGTTCAACTCTGTTAGTTGAATGCACAGAACAGAAAGAAGTTTCATACAATGCTTCTGTGTAGTTTATATTTGAACATATTCTTTTTTAAACTATTACCCACTTAGCGCTACGAATGTCCAGTTGCATTTTCTACAGACAGAGTGTTTCAAAACTGCTCAATCAAAAGTATGGTTTAACTCTGTTAGCTGAATGCTCAGATCAGAAAGAAGTTTCACAGAATGCTTCTGTGTAGTTTATATTTGAATATATTCCTTTTTCCACTACTACGCTCTTAGCGCTCCAAATGTCCAGTTGCATTTTCTACAGAAAGAGTGTTCAGATCTGCTCAATCAAAAGTATGTTTTAACTCTGTTAGCTGAATGCTCAGATCAGAAAGAAGTTTCACAGAATGCTTCTGTGTAGTTTATATTTGAATATATTCCTTTTTCCACTACTACGCTCTTAGCGCTCCAAATGTCCAGTTGCATTTTCTACAGAAAGAGTGTTCAGATCGGTTCAATCAAAAGTATGGTTTAACTCTGTTAGCTGAATGCACAGATCAGAAAGAAGTTTCACCGAATGATTCTTTGTAGTTTATATTTGAAGACATTCCTTTTAACACTATTACCCTCTTAGCGCTCCGAATCTCCACTTGCATTTTCTACAAAAAGAGTGTTTCATAACTGCTCAATCAAAAATATGTTTTATCTCTGTTAACTGAATTTACAGATCAGAAATAAGTTTCACAGAATGCATCTGTGTAGTTTTTATTTGAAGATATTCTTTTTCATAATGTAGGCCTCTTAGCGCTTAGCATGTCCAATTGCAGTTTCTACAGAAAGAGTGTTTCAGAACGGCTCAATCAAAAGTAAGGTTCAACTCTGTTAGTTGAATGCACAGAACAGAAAGAATTTTCACAGAATGCTACTCTGTAGTTTATATTTGAATATATTCCTTTTTCCACTATTACCTTCTTAGCGCTCCGAATGTCCACTTGCATTTTCTAAAGAAAGAGTGTTCAGAACTGCGCAATCAAAAGTATGGTTTAACTCTGTTAGCTTAATGAACATATCGGAAATAAGTTTCACACAATGCTTCTGTGTAGTTTTTATTTGAAGATATTATTTTTCCCAATAGAGGCCTCTTAACGCTCAGAATGTCCAATTGCAGTTTCTACAGAAAGAGTGTTTCAGAAAGGCTCAATCAAAAGTAAGGTTCAACTCTGTTAGTTGAATGCACAGAACAGAAAGAAGTTTCATACAATGCTTCTGTGTAGTTTATATTTGAACATATTCTTTTTTCCACTATTACCCACTTAGCGCTACGAATGTCCAGTTGCATTTTCTACAGACAGAGTGTTTCAAAACTGCTCAATCAAAAGTATGGTTTAACTCTGTTAGCTGAATGCTCAGATCAGAAAGAAGTTTCACAGAATGCTTCTGTGTAGTTTATATTTGAATATATTCCTTTTTCCACTACTACTCTCTTAGCGCTCCAAATGTCCAGTTGCATTTTCTACAGAAAGAGTGTTCAGATCTGCTCAATCAAAAGTATGGTTTAACTCTGATAGCTGAATGCACAGATCAGAAAGAAGTTTCACAGAATGATTCTGTGTAGTTTATATTTGGAGACATTCCTTTTTCCACTATTACCCTCTTAGCGCTCCGAATCTCCACTTGCATTTTCTACAGAAAGAGTGTTTCAGAACGGCTCAATCAAAACTAAGGTTCAACTCTTTCAATTGAACCAACAGAACAGAAAGTAGTTTCACACAATTCTTCTGTGTAGTTTTTATTTTTAGACATTCTTTTTCCCAATATAGGCCTCCTAGCGCTCAGAATGTCCAATTGCAGTTTCTACAGAAAGAGTGTTTCAGAACGGCTCAATCAAAAGTAAGGTTCAACTCTGTTAGTTGAATGCACAGAACAGAAAGAAGTTTCATACAATGCTTCTGTGTAGTTTATATTTGAACATATTCTTTTTTAAACTATTACCCACTTAGCGCTACGAATGTCCAGTTGCATTTTCTACAGACAGAGTGTTTCAAAACTGCTCAATCAAAAGTATGGTTTAACTCTGTTAGCTGAATGCTCAGATCAGAAAGAAGTTTCACAGAATGCTTCTGTGTAGTTTATATTTGAATATATTCCTTTTTCCACTACTACGCTCTTAGCGCTCCAAATGTCCAGTTGCATTTTCTACAGAAAGAGTGTTCAGATCTGCTCAATCAAAAGTATGTTTTAACTCTGTTAGCTGAATGCTCAGATCAGAAAGAAGTTTCACAGAATGCTTCTGTGTAGTTTATATTTGAATATATTCCTTTTTCCACTACTACGCTCTTAGCGCTCCAAATGTCCAGTTGCATTTTCTACAGAAAGAGTGTTCAGATCGGTTCAATCAAAAGTATGGTTTAACTCTGTTAGCTGAATGCACAGATCAGAAAGAAGTTTCACCGAATGATTCTTTGTAGTTTATATTTGAAGACATTCCTTTTAACACTATTACCCTCTTAGCGCTCCGAATCTCCACTTGCATTTTCTACAAAAAGAGTGTTTCATAACTGCTCAATCAAAAATATGTTTTATCTCTGTTAACTGAATTTACAGATCAGAAATAAGTTTCACAGAATGCATCTGTGTAGTTTTTATTTGAAGATATTCTTTTTCATAATGTAGGCCTCTTAGCGCTTAGCATGTCCAATTGCAGTTTCTACAGAAAGAGTGTTTCAGAACGGCTCAATCAAAAGTAAGGTTCAACTCTGTTAGTTGAATGCACAGAACAGAAAGAATTTTCACAGAATGCTACTCTGTAGTTTATATTTGAATATATTCCTTTTTCCACTATTACCTTCTTAGCGCTCCGAATGTCCACTTGCATTTTCTAAAGAAAGAGTGTTCAGAACTGCGCAATCAAAAGTATGGTTTAACTCTGTTAGCTTAATGAACATATCGGAAATAAGTTTCACACAATGCTTCTGTGTAGTTTTTATTTGAAGATATTATTTTTCCCAATAGAGGCCTCTTAACGCTCAGAATGTCCAATTGCAGTTTCTACAGAAAGAGTGTTTCAGAAAGGCTCAATCAAAAGTAAGGTTCAACTCTGTTAGTTGAATGCACAGAACAGAAAGAAGTTTCATACAATGCTTCTGTGTAGTTTATATTTGAACATATTCTTTTTTCCACTATTACCCACTTAGCGCTACGAATGTCCAGTTGCATTTTCTACAGACAGAGTGTTTCAAAACTGCTCAATCAAAAGTATGGTTTAACTCTGTTAGCTGAATGCTCAGATCAGAAAGAAGTTTCACAGAATGCTTCTGTGTAGTTTATATTTGAATATATTCCTTTTTCCACTACTACTCTCTTAGCGCTCCAAATGTCCAGTTGCATTTTCTACAGAAAGAGTGTTCAGATCTGCTCAATCAAAAGTATGGTTTAACTCTGATAGCTGAATGCACAGATCAGAAAGAAGTTTCACAGAATGATTCTGTGTAGTTTATATTTGGAGACATTCCTTTTTCCACTATTACCCTCTTAGCGCTCCGAATCTCCACTTGCATTTTCTACAGAAAGAGTGTTTCAGAACGGCTCAATCAAAACTAAGGTTCAACTCTTTCAATTGAACCAACAGAACAGAAAGTAGTTTCACACAATTCTTCTGTGTAGTTTTTATTTTTAGACATTCTTTTTCCCAATATAGGCCTCCTAGCGCTCAGAATGTCCAATTGCAGTTTCTACAGAAAGAGTGTTTCAGAACGGCTCAATCAAAAGTAAGGTTCAACTCTGTTAGTTGAATGCACAGAACAGAAAGAAGTTTCATACAATGCTTCTGTGTAGTTTATATTTGAACATATTCTTTTTTAAACTATTACCCACTTAGCGCTACGAATGTCCAGTTGCATTTTCTACAGACAGAGTGTTTCAAAACTGCTCAATCAAAAGTATGGTTTAACTCTGTTAGCTGAATGCTCAGATCAGAAAGAAGTTTCACAGAATGCTTCTGTGTAGTTTATATTTGAATATATTCCTTTTTCCACTACTACGCTCTTAGCGCTCCAAATGTCCAGTTGCATTTTCTACAGAAAGAGTGTTCAGATCTGCTCAATCAAAAGTATGTTTTAACTCTGTTAGCTGAATGCTCAGATCAGAAAGAAGTTTCACAGAATGCTTCTGTGTAGTTTATATTTGAATATATTCCTTTTTCCACTACTACGCTCTTAGCGCTCCAAATGTCCAGTTGCATTTTCTACAGAAAGAGTGTTCAGATCGGTTCAATCAAAAGTATGGTTTAACTCTGTTAGCTGAATGCACAGATCAGAAAGATGTTTCACCGAATGATTCTTTGTAGTTTATATTTGAAGACATTCCTTTTCCACTATTACCCTCTTAGCGCTCCGAATCTCCACTTGCATTTTCTACAAAAAGAGTGTTTCATAACTGCTCAATCAAAAATATGTTTTATCTCTGTTAACTGAATTTACAGATCAGAAATGAGTTTCACAGAATGCATCTGTGTAGTTTTTATTTGAAGATATTCTTTTTCCCAATGTAGGCCTCTTAGCGCTTAGCATGTCCAATTGCAGTTTCTACAGAAAGAGTGTTTCAGAACGGCTCAATCAAAAGTAAGGTTCAACTCTGTTAGTTGAATGCACAGAACAGAAAGAATTTTCACAGAATGCTACTGTGTAGTTTATATTTGAATATATTCCTTTTTCCACTATTACCTTCTTAGCGCTCCGAATGTCCACTTGCATTTTCTACAGAAAGAGTGTTCAGAACTGCGCAATCAAAAGTATGGTTTAACTCTGTTACCTTAATGAACGTATCAGAAATAAGTTTCACACAATGCTTCTGTGTAGTTTTTATTTGAAGATATTATTTTTACCAATAGATTCCTCTTAGCGCTCAGAATGTCCAATTGCAGTTTCTACAGAAAGAGTGTTTCAGAAAGGCTCTATCAAAAGTAAGGTTCAACTCTGTTAGTTGAATGCACAGAACAGAAAGAAGTTTCATACAATGCTTCTGTGTAGTTTATATTTGAACATATTATTTTTTCCACTATTACCCACTTAGCGCTACGAATGTCCAGTTGCATTATCTACAGATAGAGTGTTTCAAAACTGCTCAATCAAAAGTATGGTTTAACTCTGTTAGCTGAATGCTCAGATCAGAAAGAAGTTTCACAGAATGCTTCTGTGTAGTTTATATTTGAATATATTCCTTTTTCCACTACTATGCTCTTAGCGCTCCAAATGTCCAGTTGCATTTTCTACAGAAAGAGTGTTCAGATCTGCTCAATCAAAAGTATGGTTTAACTCTGTTAGCTGAATGCACAGATCAGAAAGAAGTTTCACAGAATGATTCTGTGTAGTTTATATTTGAAGACATTCCTTTTTCCACTATTACCCTCTTAGCGCTCCGAATCTCCACTTGCATTTTCTACAAAAAGACTGTTTCATAACTGCTCAATCAAAAATATGTTTTATCTCTGTTAACTGAATTTACAGATCAGAAATAAGTTTCACAGAATGCATCTGTGTAGTTTTTATTTGAAGATATTATTTTTCCCAATGTAGGCCTCTTAGCGCTTAGCATGTCCAATTGCAGTTTCTACAGAAAGAGTGTTTCAGAACGGCTCAATCAAAAGTAAGGTTCAACTCTGTTAGTTGAATGCACAGAACAGAAAGAAGTTTCACAGAATGCTTCTGTGTAGTTTATATTTGAACATATTCTTTTTCCCAATATAGGCCTCTTAGCGCTCAGAATGTCCAATTGCAGTTTCTACAGAAAGAGTGTTTCAGAACGGCTCAATCAAAAGTATGGTTCAACTCTGTTAGTTGAATGCACAGAACAGAAAGAAGTTTCATACAATGCTTCTGTGTAGTTTATATTTGAACATATTCATTTTTCCACTATTACCCACTTAGCGCTACGAATGTCCAGTTGCATTTTCTACAGACAGAGTGTTTCAAAACTGCTCAATCAAAAGTATGGTTTAACTCTGTTAGCTGAATGCTCAGATCAGAAAGAAGTTTCACAGAATGCTTCTGTGTAGTTTATATTTGAATATATTCCTTTTTCCACTACTACGCTCTTAGCGCTCCAAATGTCCTGTTGCATTTTCTACAGAAAGTGTGTTCAGATCTGCTCAATCAAAAGTATGTTTTAACTCTGTTAGCTGAATGCACAGATCAGAAAGATGTTTCACCGAATGATTCTGTGTAGTTTATATTTGAAGAAATTCCTTTTTCCAATATTACCCTCTTAGCGCTCCGAATCTCCACTTGCATTTTCTACAAAAAGAGTGTTTCATAACTGCTCAATCAAAAATATGTTTTATCTCTGTTAACTGAATTTACAGATCAGAAATAAGTTTCACAGAATGCATCTGTGTAGTTTTTATTTGAAGATATTCTTTTTCCCAATGTAGGCCTCTTAGCGCTTAGCATGTCCAATTGCAGTTTCTACAGAAAGAGTGTTTCAGAACGGCTCAATCAAAAGTAAGGTTCAACTCTGTTAGTTGAATGCACAGAACAGAAAGAATTTTCACAGAATGCTACTGCGTAGTTTATATTTGAATATATTCCTTTTTCCACTATTACCCTCATAGCGCTCCGAATGTCCACTTGCATTTTCTACAGAAAGAGTGTTCAGAACTGCGCAATCAAAAGTATGGTTCAACTCTGTTAGCTTAATGAACATACCAGAAATAAGTTTCACACAATGCTTCTGTGTAGTTTTTATTTGAAGATATTATTTTTCCCAATAGAGGCCTCTTAGCGCTCAGAATGTCCAAATGCAGTTTCTACAGAAAGAGTGTTTCAGAAAGTCTCAATCAAAAGTAAGGTTCAACCCTGTTAGTTGAATGCACAGAACAGAAAGAAGTTTCATACAATGCTTCTGTGTAGTTTATATTTGAACATATTCTTTTTTCCACTATTACCCACTTAGCGCTACGAATGTCCAGTTGCATTTTCTACAGACAGAGTGTTTCAAAACTGCTCAATCAAAAGTATGGTTTAACTCTGTTAGGTGAATGCTCAGATCAGAAAGAAGTTTCACAGAATGCTTCTGTGTAGTTTATATTTGAATATATTCCTTTTTCCACTACTACTCTCTTAGCGCTCCAAATGTCCAGTTGCATTTTCTACAGAAAGAGTGTTCAGATCTGCTCAATCAAAAGTATGGTTTAACTCTGTTTGCTGAATGCACAGATCAGAAAGAAGTTTCACAGAATGATTCTGTGTAGTTTATATTTGGAGACATTCCTTTTTCCACTATTACCCTCTTAGCGCTCCGAATCTCCACTTGCATTTTCTACAGAAAGAGTGTTTCAGAACGGCTCAATCAAAACTAAGGTTCAACTCTTTTAGTTGAACAAACAGAACAGAAAGAAGTTTCACACAATTCTTCTGTGTAGTTTTTATTTGTAGACATTCTTTTTCCCAATATAAGCCTCTTAGCGCTCAGAATGTCCAATTGCAGTTTCTACAAAAAGAGTGTTTCAGAACGGCTCAATCAAAAGTAAGGTTCAACTCTGTTAGTTGAATGCACAGAACAGAAAGAAGTTTCATACAATGCTTCTGTGTAGTTTATATTTGAACATATTCTTTTTTCCACTATTACCCACTTAGCGCTACGAATGTCCAGTTGCATTTTCTACAGACAGAGTGTTTCAAAACTGCTCAATCAAAAGTATGGTTTAACTCTGTTAGCTGAATGCTCAGATCAGAAAGAAGTTTCACAGAATGCTTCTGTGTAGTTTATATTTGTATATATTCCTTTTTCCACTACTACTCTCTTAGCGCTCCAAATGTCCAGTTGCATTTTCTACAGAAAGAGTGTTCAGATCTGCTCAATCAAAAGTATGGTTTAACTCTCTTTGCTGAATGCACAGATGAGAAAGAAGTTTCACAGAATGATTCTGTGTAGTTTATATTTGGAGACATTCCTTTTTCCACTATTACCCTCTTAGCGCTCCGAATCTCCACTTGCATTTTCTACTGAAAGAGTGTTTCAGAACGGCTCAATCAAAACTAAGGTTCAACTCTTTTAGTTGAACAAACAGAACAGAAAGAAGTTTCACACAATTCTTCTGTGTAGTTTTTATTTGTAGACATTCTTTTTCCCAATATAGGCCTCTTAGCGCTCAGAATGTCCAATTGCAGTTTCTACAGAAAGAGTGTTTCAGAACGGCTCAATCAAAAGTAAGGTTCAACTCTGTTAGTTGAATGCACAGAACAGAAAGAAGTTTCATACAATGCTTCTGTGTAGTTTATATTTGAACATATTCATTTTTCCACTATTACCCACTTAGCGCTACGAATGTCCAGTTGCATTTTCTACAGACAGAGTGTTTCAAAACTGCTCAATGAAAAGTATGGTTTAACTCTGTTAGCTGAATGCTCAGATCAGAAAGAAGTTTCACAGAATGCTTCTGTGTAGTTTATATTTGAATATATTCCTTTTTCCACTACTACGCTCTTAGCGCTCCAAATGTCCAGTTGCATTTTCTACAGAAAGAGTGTTCAGATCTGCTCAATCAAAAGTATGTTTTAACTCTGTTAGCTGAATGCACAGATCAGAAAGATGTTTCACCGAATGATTCTGTGTAGTTTATATTTGAAGAAATTCCTTTTTCCAATATTACCCTCTTAGCGCTCCGAATCTCCACTTGCATTTTCTACAAAAAGAGTGTTTCATAACTGCTCAATCAAAAATATGTTTTATCTCTGTTAACTGAATTTACAGATCAGAAATAAGTTTCACAGAATGCATCTGTGTAGTTTTTATTTGAAGATATTCTTTTTCCCAATGTAGGCCTCTTAGCGCTTAGCATGTCCAATTGCAGTTTCTACAGAAAGAGTGTTTCAGAACGGCTCAATCAAAAGTAAGGTTCAACTCTGTTAGTTGAATGCACAGAACAGAAAGAATTTTCACAGAATGCTACTGCGTAGTTTATATTTGAATATATTCCTTTTTCCACTATTACCCTCTTAGCGCTCCGAATGTCCACTTGCATTTTCTACAGAAAGAGTGTTCAGAACTGCGCAATCAAAAGTATGGTTTAACTCTGTTAGCTTAATGAACATATCAGAAATAAGTTTCACACAATGCTTCTGTGTAGTTTTTATTTGAAGATATTATTTTTCCCAATAGAGGCCTCTTAGCGCTCAGAATGTCCAATTGCAGTTTCTACAGAAAGAGTGTTTCAGAAAGGCTCAATCAAAAGTAAGGTTCAACTCTGTTAGTTGAATGCACAGAACAGAAAGAAGTTTCATACAATGCTTCTGTGTAGTTTATATTTGAACATATTCTTTTTTCCACTATTACCCACTTAGCGCTACGAATGTCCAGTTGCATTTTCTACAGACAGAGTGTTTCAAAACTGCTCAATCAAAAGTATGGTTTAACTCTGTTAGCTGAATGCTCAGATCAGAAAGAAGTTTCACAGAATGCTTCTGTGTAGTTTATATTTGAATATATTCCTTTTTCCACTACTACTCTCTTAGCGCTCCAAATGTCCAGTTGCATTTTCTACAGAAAGAGTGTTCAGATATGCTCAATCAAAAGTATGGTTTAACTCTGTTAGCTGAATGCTCAGATCAGAAAGAAGTTTCACAGAATGCTTCTGTGTAGTTTATATTTGAATATATTCGTTTTTCCACTACTACTCTCTTAGCGCTCCAAATGTCCAGTTGCATTTTCTACAGAAAGAGTGTTCAGATCTGCTCAATCAAAAGTATGGTTTAACTCTGTTAGCTGAATGCACAGATCAGAAAGAAGTTTCACAGAATGATTCTGTGTAGTTTATATTTGGAGACATTCCTTTTTCCACTATTACCCTCTTAGCGCTCCGAATCTCCACTTGCATTTTCTACAGAAAGAGTGTTTCAGAACGGCTCAATCAAAACTAAGGTTCAACTCTTTTAGTTGAACAAACAGAACAGAAAGAAGTTTCACACAATTCTTCTGTGTAGTTTTTATTTGTAGACATTCTTTTTCCCAATATAGGCCTCTTAGCGCTCAGAATGTCCAATTGCAGTTTCTACAGAAAGAGAGTTTCAGAACGGCTCAATCAAAAGTAAGGTTCAACTCTGTTAGTTGAATGCACAGAACAGAAAGAAGTTTCATACAATGCTTCTGTGTAGTGTATATTTGAACATATTCTTTTTTCCACTATTACCCACTTAGCGCTACGAATGTCCAGTTGCATTTTCTACAGACAGAGTGTTTCAAAACTGCTCAATCAAAAGTATGGTTTAACTCTGTTAGCTGAATGCTCAGATCAGAAAGAAGTTTCACAGAATGCTTCTGTGTAGTTTATATTTGAATATATTACTTTTTCCACTACTACACTCTTAGCGCTTCAAATGTCCAGTTGCATTTTCTACAGAAAGAGTGTTCAGATCTGCTCAATCAAAAGTATGGTTTTACTCTGTTAGCTGAATGCACAGATCAGAAAGAAGTTTCACCGAATGATTCTGTGTAGTTTATATTTGGAGACATTCCTTTTTCCACTATTAGCCTCTTAGCGCTCCGAATCTCCACTTGCATTTTCTACAGAAAGATTGTTTCAGAACGGCTCAATCAAAACCAAGGTTCAACTCTTTTAGTTGAACAAACAGAACAGAAAGAAGTTTCACACAATTCTACTGTGTAGTTTTTATTTGTAGACATTCTTTTTCCCAATATAGGCCTCTTAGCGCTCAGAATGTCCAATTGCAGTTTCTACAGAAAGAGTGTTTCAGAACGGCTCAATCAAAAGTAAGGTTCAACTCTGTTAGTTGAATGCACAGAACAGAAAGAAGTTTCATAAAATGCTTCTGTGTAGTTTATATTTGAACATATTCTTTTTTCCACTATTACCCACTTAGCGCTACGAATGTCCAGTTGCATTTTCTACAGACAGAGTGTTTCAAAACTGCTCAATCAAAAGTATGGTTTAACTCTGTTAGCTGAATGCTCAGATCAGAAAGAATTTTCACAGAATGCTTCTGTGTAGTTTATATTTGAATATATTCCTTTTTCCACTACTACGCTCTTAGCGCTCCAAATGTCCAGTTGCATTTTCTACAGAAAGAGTGTTCAGATCTGCTCAATCAAAAGTATGGTTTTACTCTGTTATCTGAATGCACAGATCAGAAAGAAGTTTCACCGAATGATTCTGTGTAGTTTATATTTGAAGACATTCCTTTTTCCACTATTACCCTCTTAGCGCTCCGAATCTCCACTTGCATTTTCTACAAAAAGAGTGTTTCATAACTGCACAATCAAAAATATGTTTTATCTCTGTTAACTGAATTTAAAGATCAGAAATAAGTTTCACAGAATGCATCTGTGTAGTTTTTATTTGAAGATATTCTTTTTCCCAATGTAGGCCTCTTAGCGCTTAGCATGTCCAATTGCAGTTTCTACAGAAAGAGTGTTTCAGAACGGCTCAATCAAAAGTAAGGTTCAACTCTGTTAGTTGAATGCACAGAACAGAAAGAATTTTCACAGAATGCTACTGTGTAGTTTATATTTGAATATATTCCTTTTTCCACTATTACCCTCTTAGCGCTCCGAATGTCCACTTGCATTTTCTACAGAAAGAGTGTTCAGAACTGCGCAATCAAAAGTATGGTTTAACTCTGTTAGCTTAATGAACATATCAGAAATAAGTTTCACACAATGCTTCTGTGTAGTTTTTATTTGAAGATATTATTTTTCCCAATAGAGGCCTCTTAGCGCTCAGAATGGCCAATTGCAGTTTCTACAGAAAGAGTGTTTCAGAAAGGCTCAATCAAAAGTAAGGTTCAACTCTGTTAGTTGAATGCACAGAAGAGTACGAAGTTTCATACAATGCTTCTGTGTAGTTTATATTTGAACATATTCTTTTTTCCACTATTACCCACTTAGCGCTACGAATGTCCAGTTGCATTTTCTACAGACAGACTGTTTCAAAACTGCTCAATCAAAAGTATGGTTTAACTCTGTTAGCTGAATGCTCAGATCAGAAAGAAGTTTCACAGAATGCTTCTGTGTAGTTTATATTTGAATATATTCCTTTTTCCACTACTACTCTCTTAGCGCTCCAAATGTCCAGTTGCATTTTCTACAGAAAGAGTGTTCAGATCTGCTCAATCAAAAGTATGGTTTAACTCTGTTAGCTGAATGCACAGATCAGAAAGAAGTTTCACAGAATGATTCTGTGTAGTTTATATTTGGAGACATTCCTTTTTCCACTATTACCCTCTTAGCGCTCTGAATCTCCACTTGCATTTTCTACAGAAAGAGTGTTTCAGAACGGCTCAATCAAAACTAAGGTTCAACTCTTTTAGTTGAACAAACAGAACAGAAAGAAGTTTCACACAATTCTTCTGTGTACTTTTTATTTGTAGACATTCTTTTTCCCAGTATAGGCCTCTTAGCACTCAGAATGTCCAATTGCAGTTTCTACAGAAAGAGTGTTTCAGAACGGCTCAATCAAAAGTAAGGTTCAACTCTGTTAGTTGAATGCACAGAACAGAAAGAAGTTTCATACAATGCTTCTGTGTAGTTTATATTTGAACATATTCTTTTTTCCACTATTACCCACTTAGCGCTACGAATGTCCAGTTGCATTTTCTACAGACAGAGTGTTTCAAAACTGCTCAATCAAAAGTATGGTTTAACTCTGTTAGCTGAATGCTCAGATCAGAAATAAGTTTCACAGAATGCTTCTGTGTAGTTTATATTTGAATATATTCCTATTTCCACTACTACGCTCTTAGCGCTCCAAATGTCCAGTTGCATTTTCTACAGAAAGAGTGTTCAGATCTGCTCAATCAAAAGTATGGTTTAACTCTGTTAGCAGAATGCACAGATCAGAAAGAAGTTTCACCGAACGATTCTGTGTAGTTTATATTTGAAGACATTCCTTTTTCCACTATTACCCTCTTAGCGCTCCGAATCTCCACTTGCATTTTCTACAAAAAGAGTGTTTCATAACTGCTCAATCAAAAATATGTTTTATCTCTGTTAACTGAATTTACAGATCAGAAATAAGTTTCACAGAATGCATCTGTGTATTTTCTATTTGAAGATATTCTTTTTCCCAATGTAGGCCTCTTAGCGCTTAGCATGTCCAATTGCAGTTTCTACAGAAAGAGTGTTTCAGAACGGCTCAATCAAAAGTAAGGTTCAACTCTGTTAGTTGAATGCACAGAACAGAAAGAATTTTCACAGAATGCTACTGTGTAGTTTATATTTGAATATATTCCTTTTTCCACTATTACCCTCTTAGCGCTCCGAATGTCCACTTGCATTTTCTACAGAAAGAGTGTTCAGAACTGCGCAATCAAAAGTATGGTTTAACTCTGTTAGCTTAATGAACATATCAGAAATAAGTTTCACACAATGCTTCTGTGTAGTTTTTATTTGAAGATATTATTTTTCCCAATAGAGGCCTCTTAGCGCTCAGAATGTCCAATTGCAGTTTCTACAGAAAGAGTGTTTCAGAAAGGCTCAATCAAAAGTAAGGTTCAACTCTGTTAGTTGAATGCACAGAACAGAAAGAAGTTTCATACAATGCTTCTGTGTAGTTTATATTTGAACATATTCTTTTTTCCACTATTAACCACTTGCGCTACGAATGTCCAGTTGCATTTTCTACAGACACAGTGTTTCAAAACTGCTCAATCAAAAGTATGGTTTAACTCTGTTAGCTGAATGCTCAGATGAGAAAGAAGTTTCACAGAATGCTTCTGTGTAGTTTATATTTGAATATATTCCTTTTTCCACTACTACTCTCTTAGCGCTCCAAATGTCCAGTTGCATTTTCTACAGAAAGAGTGTTCAGATCTGCTCAATCAAAAGTATGGTTTAACTCTGTTAGCTGAATGCACAGATCAGAAAGAAGTTTCACAGAATAATTCTGTGTAGTTTATATTTGGAGACATTCCTTTTTCCACTATTACCCTCTTAACGCTCCGAATCTCCACTTGCATTTTCTACAGAAAGAGTGTTTCAGAACGGCTCAATCAAAACTAAGGTTCAACTCTTTTAGTTGAACAAACAGAACAGAAAGAAGTTTCACACAATTCTTCTGTGTAGTTTTTATTTGTAGACATTCTTTTTCCCAATATAGGCCTCTTAGCGCTCAGAATGTCCAATTGCAGTTTCTACAGAAAGAGAGTTTCAGAACGGCTCAATCAAAAGTAAGGTTCAACTCTGTTAGTTGAACGCACAGATCAGAAAGATGTTTCATACAATGCTTCTGTGTAGTTTATATTTGAACATATTCTTTTTTCCACTATTACCCACTTAGCGCTACGAATGTCCAGTTGCATTTTCTACAGACAGAGTGTTTCAAAACTGCTCAATCAAAAGTATGGTTTAACTCTGTTAGCTGAATGCTCAGATCAGAGAGAAGTTTCACAGAATGCTTCTGTGTAGTTTATATTTGAATATATTCCTTTTTCCACTACTACGCTCTTAGCGCTCCAAATTTCCAGTTGCATTTTCTACAGAAAGAGTGTTCAGATCTGCTCAATCAAAAGTATGGTTTTACTCTGTTAGCTGAATGCACAGATCAGAAAGAAGTTTCACCGAATGATTCTGTGTAGTTTATATTTGAAGACATTCCTTTTTCCACTATTACCCACTTAGCGCTCCGAATCTCCACTTGCATTTTCTACAAAAAGAGTGTTTCATAACTGCTCAATCAAAAATATGTTTTATCTCTGTTAACTGAATTTACAGATCAGAAATAATTTTCACAGAATGCATCTGTGTAGTTTGTATTTGAAGATATTCTTTTTCCCAATGTAGGCCTCTTAGCGCTTAGCATGTCCAATTGCAGTTTCTACAGAAAGAGTGTTTCAGAACGGCTCAATCAAAAGTAAGGTTCAACTCTGTTAGTTGAATGCACAGAACAGAAAGAATTTTCACAGAATGCTACTGTGTAGTTTATATTTGAATATATTCCTTTTTCCACTATTACCCTCTTAGCCCTCCGAATGTCCACTTGAATTTTCTACAGAAAGAGTGTTCGGAAATGCGCAATCCAAAGTATGGTTTAACTCTGTTAGCTTAATGAACATATCAGAAATAAGTTTCACACAATGTTTCTGTGTAGTTTTTATTTGAAGATATTATTTTTCCCAATAGAGGCCTCTTAGCGCTCAGAATGTCCAATTGCAGTTTCTACAGAAAGAGTGTTTCAGAAAGGCTCAATCAAAAGTAAGGTTCAACTCTGTAAGTTGAATGCACAGAACAGAAAGAAGTTTCATACAATGCTTCTGTGTAGCTTATATTTGAACATATTCTTTTTTCCACTATTACCCACTTAGCGCTACGAATGTCCAGTTGCATTTTCTACAGACAGAGTGTTTCAAAACTGCTCAATCAAAAGTATGGTTTAACTCTGTTAGCTGAATGCTCAGATCAGAAATAAGTTTCACAGAATGCTTCTGTGTAGTTTATATTTGAATATATTCCTTTTTCCACTACTACTCTCTTAGCTCTCCAAATGTCCAGTTGCATTTTCTACAGAAAGAGTGTTCAGATCTGCTCAATCAAAAGTATGGTTTAACTCTGTTAGCTGAATGCACAGATCAGAAAGAAGTTTCACAGAATGATTCTGTGTAGTTTATATTTGGAGACATTCCTTTTTCCACTATTACCCTCTTAGCGCTCCGAATCTCCACTTGCATTTTCTACAGAAAGAGTGTTTCAGAACGGCTCAATCAAAACTAAGGTTCAACTCTTTTAGTTGAACAAACAGAACAGAAAGAAGTTTCACACAATTCTTCTGTGTAGTTTTTATTTGTAGACATTCTTTTTCCCAATATAGGCCTCTTAGCGCTCAGAATGTCCAATTGCAGTTTCTACAGAAAGAGTGTTTCAGAATGGCTCAATCAAAAGTAAGGTTCAACTCTGTTAGTTGAATGCACAGAACAGAAAGTAGTTTCATACAATGCTTCTGTGTAGTTTATATTTGAACATATTCTTTTTTCCACTATTACCCACTTAGCGCTACGAATGTCCAGTTGCATTTTCTACAGACAGAGTGTTTCAAAACTGCTCAATTAAAAGTATGGTTTAACTCTGTTAGCTGAATGCTCAGATCAGAAAGAAGTTTCACAGAATGCTTCTATGTAGTTTATATTTGAATATATTCCTTTTTCCACTACTACGCTCTTAGCGCTCCAAATGTCCAGTTGCATTTTCTACAGAAAGAGTGTTCAGATCTGCTCAATCAAAAGTATGGTTTAACTCTGTTAGCTGAATGCACAGATCAGGAATAAGTTTCACCGAATGATTCTGTGTAGTTTATATTTGAAAACATTCATTTTTCCACTGTTACCCTCTTAGCGCTCCGAATCTCCACTTGCATTTTCTACAAAAAGAGTGTTTCATAACTGCTCAATCAAAAATATGTTTTATATCTGTTAACTGAATTTACAGATCAGAAATAAGATTCACAGAATGCATCTGTGTAGTTTTTATTTGAAGATATTCTTTTTCCCAATGTAGGCCTCTTAGCGCTTAGCATGACCAATTGCAGTTTCTACAGAAAGAGTGTTTCAGAACGGCTCAATCAAAAGTAGGGTTCAACTCTGTTAGTTGAATGCACAGAACAGAAAGAATTTTCACAGAATGCTACTGTGTAGTTTATATTTGAATATATTCCTTTTTCCACTATTACCCTCTTAGCGCTCCGAATGTCCACTTGCATTTTCTACAGAAAGAGTGTTCAGAACTGCGCAATCCAAAGTATGGTTTAACTCTTTTAGCTTAATGAACATATCAGAAATAAGTTTCACACAATGCTTCTGTGTAGTTTTTATTTGAAGTTATTATTTTTCCCAATAGAGGCCTCTTAGCGCTCAGAATGTCCAATTGCAGTTTCTACAGAAAGAGTGTTTCAGAAAGGCTCAATAAAAAGTAAGGTTCAACTCTGTTAGTTGAATGCACAGAACAGAAAGAAGTTTCATACAATGCTTCTGTGTAGTTTATATTTGAACAGACTCTTTTTTCCACTATTACCCACTTAGCGCTACGAATGTCCAGTTGCATTTTCTACAGACAGAGTGTTTCAAAACTGCTCAATCAAAAGTATGGTTTAAATCTGTTAGCTGAATGCTCAGATCAGAAAGAAGTTTCACAGAATGCTTCTTTGTAGTTTATATTTGAATATATTCCTTTTTCCACTACTACACTCTTAGCGCTCCAAATGTCCAGTTGCATTTTCTACAGAAAGAGTGTTCAGATCTGCTCAATCAAAAGTATGGTTTAACTCTGTTAGCTGAATGCACAGATCAGAAAGAAGTTTCACAGAATGATTCTGTGTAGTTCATATTTGGAGACATTCCTTTTTCCACTATTACCCTCTTAGCGCTCCGAATCTCCACTTGCATTTTCTACAGAAAGAGTGTTTCAGAACGGCTCAATCAAAACAAAGGTTCAACTCTTTTAGTTGAACAAACAGAACAGAAAGAAGTTTCACACAATTCTTCTGTGTAGTTTTTATTTGTAGACATTCTTTTTCCCAATATAGGCCTCTTAGCGCTCAGAATGTCCAATTGCAGTTTCTACAGAAAGAGAGTTTCAGAACGGCTCAATCAAAAGTAAGGTTCAACAATGTTAGTTGAATGCACAGAACAGAAAGTAGTTTCATACAATGCTTCTGTGTAGTGTATATTTGAACATATTCTTTTTTCCACTATTACCCACTTAGCGCTACGAATGTCCAGTTGCATTTTCTACAGACAGAGTGTTTCAAAACTGCTCAATCAAAAGTATGGTTTAACTCTGTTAGCTGAATGCTCAGATCAGAAAGAAGTTTCACAGAATGCTTCTGTGCAGTTTATATTTGAATATATTACTTTTTCCACTACTACGCTCTTAGCGCTCCAAATGTCCAGTTGCATTTTCTACAGAAAGAGTGTTCAGATCTGCTCAATCAAAAGTATGGTTTTACTCTGTTAGCTGAATGCACAGATCAGAAAGAAGTTTCACCGAATGATTCTGTGTAGTTTATATTTGAAGACATTCCTTTTTCCACTATTACCCTCTTAGCGCTCCGAATCTCCACTTGCATTTTCTACAAAAAGAGTGTTTCATAACTGCTCAATCAAAAATATGTTTTATCTCTGTTAACTGAATTTACAGATCAGAAATAAGTTTCACAGAATGCATCTGTGTAGTTTTTATTTGAAGATATTCTTTTTCCCAATGTAGGCCTCTTAGCGCTTAGCATGTCCAATTGCAGTTTCTACAGAAACAGTGCTTCAGAACGGCTCAATCAAAAGTAAGGTTCAACTCTGTTAGTTGAATGCACAGAACAGAAAGAATTTTCACAGAATGCTACTGTGTAGTTTATATTTGAATATATTCATTTTTCCACTATTACCCTCTTAGCGCTCCGAATGTCCACTTGCATTTTCTACAGAAAGAGTGTTCAGAACTGCGCAATCAAAAGTATGGTTTAACTCTGTTAGCTTAATGAACGTATCAGAAATAAGTTTCACACAATGCTTCTGTGTAGTTTTTATTTGAAGATATTATTTTTCCCAATAGAGGCCTCTTAGCGCTCAGAATGTCCAATTGCAGTTTCTACAGAAAGAGTGTTTCAGAAAGGCTCAATCAAAAGTAAGGTTCAACTCTGTTAGTTGAATGCACAGAACAGAAAGAAGTTTCATACAATGCTTCTGTGTAGTTTATATTTGAACATATTCTTTTTTCCACTATTACCCACTTAGCGCTACGAATGTCCAGTTGCATTTTCTACAGACAGAGTGTTTCAAAACTGCTCAATCAAAAGTATGGTTTAACTCTGTTAGCTGAATGCTCAGATCAGAAAGAAGTTTCACAGAATGCTTCTGTGTAGTTTATATTTGAGTATATTCCTTTTTCCACTACTACTCTCTTAGCGCTCCAAATGTCCAGTTGCATTTTCTACAGAAAGAGTGTTCAGATATGCTCAATCAAAAGTATGGTTTAACTCTGTTAGCTGAATGCTCAGATCAGAAAGAAGTTTCACAGAATGCTTCTGTGTAGTTTATATTTGAATATATTCCTTTTTCCACTACTACTCTCTTATCGCTCCAAATGTCCAGTTGCATTTTCTACAGAAAGAGTGTTCAGATCTGCTCAATCAAAAGTATGGTTTAACTCTGTTAGCTGAATGCACAGAACAGAAAGAAGTTTCACAGAATGATTCTGTGTAGTTTATATTTGGAGACATTCTTTTTCCACTATTACCCTCTTAGCGCTCCGAATCTCCACTTGCATTTTCTACAGAAAGAGTGTTTCAGAACGGCTCAATCAAAACTAAGGTTCAAAACTTTTAGTTGAACAAACAGAACAGAAAGAAGTTTCACACAATTCTTCTGTGTAGTTTTTATTTGTAGACATTCTTTTTCCCAATATAGGCCTCTTAGCGCTCAGAATGTCCAATTGCAGTTTCTACAGAAAGAGTGTTTCAGAACGGCTCAATCAAAAGTAAGGTTCAACTCTGTTAGATGAATGCACAGAACAGAAAGAAGTTTCATACAATGCTTCTGTGTAGTTTATATTTGAACATATTCTTTTTTCCACTATTACCCAATTAGCGCTACGAATGTCCAGTTGCATTTCCTACAGACAGAGTGTTTCAAAACTGCTCAATCAAAAGTATGGTTTAACCTTGTTAGCTGAATGCTCAGATCAGAAAGAAGTTTCACAGAATGCTTCTGTGTAGTTTATATTTGAATATATTCCTTTTTCCACTACTACGCTCTTAGCGCTCCAAATGTCCAGTTGCATTTTCTACAGAAAGAGTGTTCAGATCTGCTCAATCAAAAGTATGGTTTTACTCTGTTAGCTGAATGCACAGATCAGAAAGAAGTTTCACCGAATGATTCTGTGTAGTTTATATTTGAAGACATTCCTTTTTCCACTATTACCCTCTTAGCGCTCCGAATCTCCACTTGCATTTTCTACAAAAAGAGTGTTTCATAACTGCTCAATCAAAAATATGTTTTATCTCTGTTAACTGAATTTACAGATCAGAAATAAGTTTCACAGAATGCATCTGTGTAGTTTTTATTTGAAGATATTCTTTTTCCCAATGTAGGCCTCTTAGCGCTTAGCATGTCCAATTGCAGTTTCTACAGAAAGAGTGTTTCAGAACGGCTCAATCAAAAGTAAGGTTCAACTCTGTTAGTTGAATGCACAGAACAGAAAGAATTTTCACAGAATGCTACTGTGTAGTTTATATTTGAATATATTCCTTTTTCCACTATTACCCTCTTAGCGCTCCGAAAGTCCACTTGCATTTTCTACAGAAAGAGTGTTCGGAACTGCGCAATCCAAAGTATGGTTTAACTCTGTTAGCTTAATGAACATATCAGAAATAAGTTTCACACAATGCTTCTGTGTAGTTTTTATTTGAAGATATTATTTTTCCCAATAGAGGCCTCTTAGCGCTCAGAATGTCCAATTGCAGTTTCTACAGAAAGAGTGTTTCAGAAAGGCTCAATCAAAAGTAAGGTTCAACTCTGTAAGTTGAATGCACAGAACAGAAAGAAGTTTCATACAATGCTTCTGTGTAGCTTATATTTGAACATATTCTTTTTTCCACTATTACCCACTTAGCGCTACGAATGTCCAGTTGCATTTTCGACAGACAGAGTGTTTCAAAACTGCTCAATCAAAAGTATGGTTTAACTCTGTTAGCTGAATGCTCAGATCAGAAATAAGTTTCACAGAATGCTTCTGTGTAGTTTATATTTGAATATATTCCTTTTTCCACTACTACTCTCTTAGCTCTCCAAATGTCCAGTTGCATTTTCTACAGAAAGAGTGTTCAGATCTGCTCAATCAAAAGTATGGTTTAACTCTGTTAGCTGAATGCACAGATCAGAAAGAAGTTTCACAGAATGATTCTGTGTAGTTTATATTTGGAGACATTCCTTTTTCCACTATTACCCTCTTAGCGCTCCGAATCTCCACTTGCATTTTCTACAGAAAGAGTGTTTCAGAACGGCTCAATCAAAACTAAGGTTCAACTCTTTTAGTTGAACAAACAGAACAGAAAGAAGTTTCACACAATTCTTCTGTGTAGTTTTTATTTGTAGACATTCTTTTTCCCAATATAGGCCTCTTAGCGCTCAGATTGTCCAATTGCAGTTTCTACAGAAAGAGTGTTTCAGAATGGCTCAATCAAAAGTAAGGTTCAACTCTGTTAGTTGAATGCACAGAACAGAAAGAAGTTTCATACAATGCTTCTGTGTAGTTTATATTTGAACATATTCTTTTTTCCACTATTACCCACTTAGCGCTACGAATGTCCAGTTGCATTTTCTACAGACAGAGTGTTTCAAAACTGCTCAATTAAAAGTATGGTTTAACTCTGTTAGCTGAATGCTCAGATCAGAAAGAAGTTTCACAGAATGCTTCTGTGTAGTTTATATTTGAATATATTCCTTTTTCCACTACTACGCTCTTAGCGCTCCAAATGTCCAGTTGCATTTTCTACAGAAAGAGTGTTCAGATCTGCTCAATCAAAAGTATGGTTTAACTCTGTTAGCTGAATGCACAGATCAGGAATAAGTTTCACCGAATGATTCTGTGTAGTTTTTATTTGAAAACATTCATTTTTCCACTGTTACCCTCTTAGCGCTCCGAATCTCCACTTGCATTTTCTACAAAAAGAGTGTTTCATAACTGCTCAATCAAAAATATGTTTTATATCTGTTAACTGAATTTACAGATCAGAAATAAGTTTCACAGAATGCATCTGTGTAGTTTTTATTTGAAGATATTCTTTTTCCCAATGTAGGCCTCTTAGCGCTTAGCATGTCCAATTGCAGTTTCTACAGAAAGAGTGTTTCAGAACGGCTCAATCAAAAGTAGGGTTCAACTCTGTTAGTTGAATGCACAGAACAGAAAGAATTTTCACAGAATGCTACTGTGTAGTTTATATTTGAATATATTCCTTTTTCCACTATTACCCTCTTAGCGCTCCGAATGTCCACTTGCATTTTCTACAGAAAGAGTGTTCAGAACTGCGCAATCCAAAGTATGGTTTAACTCTTTTAGCTTAATGAACATATCAGAAATAAGTTTCACACAATGCTTCTGTGTAGTTTTTATTTGAAGTTATTATTTTTCCCAATAGAGTCCTCTTAGCGCTCAGAATGTCCAATTGCAGTTTCTACAGAAAGAGTGTTTCAGAAAGGCTCAATAAAAAGTAAGGTTCAACTCTGTTAGTTGAATGCACAGAACAGAAAGAAGTTTCATACAATGCTTCTGTGTAGTTTATATTTGAACAGACTCTTTTTTCCACTATTACCCACTTAGCGCTACGAATGTCCAGTTGCATTTTCTACAGACAGAGTGTTTCAAAACTGCTCAATCAAAAGTATGGTTTAAATCTGTTAGCTGAATGCTCAGATCAGAAAGAAGTTTCACAGAATGCTTCTTTGTAGTTTATATTTGAATATATTCCTTTTTCCACTACTACTCTCTTAGCGCTCCAAATGTCCAGTTGCATTTTCTACAGAAAGAGTGTTCAGATCTGCTCAATCAAAAGTATGGTTTAACTCTGTTAGCTGAATGCACAGATCAGAAAGAAGTTTCACAGAATGATTCTGTGTAGTTCATATTTGGAGACATTCCTTTTTCCACTATTACCCTCTTAGCGCTCCGAATCTCCACTTGCATTTTCTACAGAAAGAGTGTTTCAGAACGGCTCAATCAAAACAAAGGTTCAACTCTTTTAGTTGAACAAACAGAACAGAAAGAAGTTTCACACAATTCTTCTGTGTAGTTTTTATTTGTAGACATTCTTTTTCCCAATATAGGCCTCTTAGCGCTCAGAATGTCCAATTTCAGTTTCTACAGAAAGAGTGTTTCAGAAAGGCTCAATCAAAAGTAAGGTTCAACTCTGTTAGTTGAATGCACAGAACAGAAAGAAGTTTCATACAATGCTTCTGTGTAGTTTATATTTGAACATATTCTTTTTTCCACTATTACCCACTTAGCGCTACGAATGTCCAGTTTCATTTTCTACAGACAGAGTGTTTCAAAACTGCTCAGTGAAAAGTATGGTTTAACTCTGTTAGCTGAATGCTCAGATCAGAAAGAAGTTTCACAGAATGCTTCTGTGTAGTTTATATTTTTATATATTCCTTTTTCCACTACTACGCTCTTAGCGCTCCAAATGTCCAGTTGCATTTTCTACAGAAAGAGTGTTCAGATCTGCTCAATCAAAAGTATGGTTTAACTCTGTTTGCTGAATGAAAAGATCAGAAAGATGTTTCACCGAATGATTCTGTGTAGTTTATATTTGAAGACATTCCGTTTTCCACTACTACGCTCTTAGTGCTCCAAATGTCCAGTTGCATTTTCTACAGAAAGAGTGTTCAGATCTGCTCAATCAAAATATGTTTTAACTCCGTTAGCTGAATGCACAGATCAGAAAGAAGTTTCACCGAATGATTCTGTGTAGTTTATATTTGAAGACATTCCTTTTTCCCCTATTACCCTCTTAGGGCTCCGAATCTCCACTTGCATTTTCTACAAAAAGAGTGTTTCATAACTGCTCAATCAAAAATATGTTTTATCTCTGTTAACTGAATTTACAGATCAGAAATAAGTTTCACAGAATGCATCTGTGTAGTTTTTATTTGAAGATATTCTTTTTCCCAATGTAGGCCTCTTAGCGCTTAGCATGTCCAATTGCAGTTTCTACAGAAAGAGTGTTTCAGAACGGCTCAATCAAAAGTAAGGTTCAACTCTGTTAGTTGAATGCACAGAACAGAAAGAATTTTCACAGAATGCTACTGTGTAGTTTATATTTGAATATATTCCTTTTTCCACTATTACCCTTTTAGCGCTCCGAATGTCCACTTGCATTTTCTACAGAAAGAGTGTTCAGAACTGCGCAATCAAAAGTATGGTTTAACTCTGTTAGCTTAATGAACATATCAGAAATAAGTTTCACACAATGCTTCTGTGTAGTTTTTATTTGAAGATATTATTTTTCCCAATATAGGCCTCTTAGCGCTCAGAATGTCCAATTGCAGTTTCTACAGAAAGAGTGTTTCAGAAAGGCTCAATCAAAAGTAAGGTTCAACTCTGTTAGTTGAATGCACAGAACAGAAAGAAGTTTTATACACTGCTTCTGTGTAGTTTATATTTGAACATATTCTTTTTTCCACTATTACCCACTTAGCGCTACGAATGTCCAGTTGCATTTTCTACAGACAGAGTGTTTCAAAACTGCTCAATCAAAAGTATGGTTTACCTCTGTTAGCTGAATGCTCAGATCAGAAAGAAGTTTCACAGAATCCTTCTGTGTAGTTTATATTAGAATATATTCCTTTTTCCACTACTACTCTCTTAGCGCTCCAAATGTCCAGTTGCATTTTCTACAGAAAGAGAGTTCAGATCTGCTCAATCAAAAGTATGGTTTAACTCTGTTAGCTGAATGCACAGATCAGAAAGAAGTTTCACAGAATGATTCTGTGTAGTTTATATTTGGAGACATTCCTTTTTCCACTATTACCCTCTTAGCGCTCCGAATCTCCACTTGCATTTTCTACAGAAAGTGTGTTTCGGAACGGCTCAATCAAAACTAAGGTTCAACTCTTTTAGTTGAACAAACAGAACAGAAAGAAGTTTCACACAATTCTTCTGTGTAGTTTTTATTTGTAGACATTCTTTTTCCCAATATAGGTCTCTTAGCGCTCAGAATGTCCAATTGCAGTTTCTACAGAAAGAGTGTTTCAGAACGGCTCAATCAAAAGTAAGGTTCAACTCTGTTAGTTGAATGCACAGAACAGAAAGAAGTTTCATACAATGCTTCTGTGTAGTTTATATTTGAACATATTCTTTTTTCCACTATTACCCACTTAGCGCTACGAATGTCCAGTTGCATTTTCTACAGACAGAGTGTTTCAAAACTGCTCAATCAAAAGTATGGTTTAAATCTGTTAGATGAATGCTCAGATCAGAAAAAAGTTTCACAGAATCCTTCTGTGTAGTTTATATTTGAATATATTACTTTTTCCACTACTACGCTATTAGCGCTCAAAATGTCCAGTTGCATTTTCTAGAGAAAGAGTGTTCAGATCTGCTCAATCAAAAGTATGGTTTAACTCTGTTAGCTGAATGCACAGATCAGAAAGAAGTTTCACCGAATGATTCTGTGTAGTTTATATTTGAAGACATTCCTTTTTCCACTATTACACTCTTAGCGCTCCAAATCTCCACTTGCATTTTCTACAAAATAGTGTTTCATAACTGCTCAATCAAAAATATGTTTTATCTCTGTTAACTGAATTTACAGATCAGAAATAAGTTTCACAGAATGCATCTGTGTAGTTTTTATTTGAAGATATTCTTTTTCCCAATGTAGGCCTCTTAGCGCTTAGCATGTCCAATTGCAGTTTCTACAGAAAGAGTGTTTCAGAACGGCTCAATCAAAAGTAAGGTTCAACTCTTTTAGTTGAATGCACAGAACAGAAAGTATTTTCACAGAATGCTACTGTGTAGTTTATATTTGAATATATTCCTTTTTCCAATATTACCCTCTTAGCGCTCCGAATGTCCACTTGCATTTTCTACAGAAAGAGTGTTCAGAACTGCGCAATCAAAAGCATGGTTTAACTCTGTTAGCTTAATGAACATATCAGAAATAAGTTTCACACAATGCTTCTGTGTAGTTTTTATTTGAAGATATTATTTTTCCCAATAGAGGCCTCTTAGCGCTCAGAATGTCCAATTGCCGTTTCTACAGAAAGAGTGTTTCAGAAAGGCTCAATCAAATGTAAGGTTCAACTCTGTTAGTTGAATGCACAGAACAGAAAGAAGTTTCATACAATGCTTCTGTGTAGTTTATATTTGAACATATTCTTTTTTCCACTATTACCCACTTAGCGCTACGAATGTCCAGTTGCATTTTCTACAGACAGAGTGTTTCAAAACTGCTCAATCAAAAGTGTGGTTTAACTCTGTTAGCTGAATGCTCAGATCAGAAAGAAGTTTCACAGAATGCTTCTGTGTAGTTTATATTTGAATATATTCCTTTTTCCACTACTACTCTCTTAGCGCTCCAAATGTCCAGTTGCATTTTCTACAGAAAGAGAGTTCAGATCTGCTCAATCAAAAGTACGTTTTAACTCTGTTAGCTGAATGCACAGATCAGAAAGAAGTTTCACAGAATGATTCTGTGTAGTTTATATTTGGAGACATTCCTTTTTCCACTATTACCCCCTTAGCGCTCCGAATCTCCACTTGCATTTTCTACAGAAAGAGTGTTTCAGAACGGCTCAATAAAAACTAAGGTTCAACTCTTTTAGTTGAACAAACAGAACAGAAAGAAGTTTCACACAATTCTTCTGTGTAGTTTTTATATGTAGACATTCATTTTCCCAATATAGGCCTCTTAGCGCTCAGAATGTCCAATTGCAGTTTCTACAGAAAGAGTGTTTCAGAAAGGCTCAATCAAAAGTAAGGTTCAACTCTGTTAGTTGAATGCACAGAACAGAAAGAAGTTTCATAAAATGCTTCTGTGTAGTTTATATTTGAACATATTCTTTTTTCCACTATTACCCACTTAGCGCTACGAATGTCCAGTTGCATTTTCTACAGACAGAGTGTTTCAAAACTGCTCAATCAAAAGTATGGTTTAACTCTGTTAGCTGAATGCTCAGATCAGAAAGAAGTTTCACAGAATGCTTCTGTGTAGTTTATATTTGAATATATTCCTTTTTCCACTACAACGCTCTTAGCGCTACAAATGTCCAGTTGCATTTTCTCCAGAAAGAGTGTTCAGATCTGCTGAATCAAAAGTATGGTTTAACTCTGTTAGCTGAATGCACAGATCAGAAAGAAGTTTCACCGAATGATTCTGTGTAGTTTATATTTGAAGATATTCCTTTTTCCACTATTACCCTCTTAGCGCTCCGAATCTCCACTTGCATTTTCTACAAAAAGAGTGTTTCATAACTGCTCAATAAAAAATATGTTTTATCTCTGTTAACTGAATTTACAGATCAGAAATAAGTTTCACAGAATGCATCTGTGTAGTTTTTATTTGAAGATATTCTTTTTCCCAATGTAGGCCTCTTAGCGCTTAGCATGTCCAATTGCAGTTTCTACAGAAAGAGTGTTTCAGAACGGCTCAATCAAAAGTAAGGTTCAACTCTGTTAGTTGAATGCACAGAACAGAAAGAATTTTCACAGAATGCTACTGTGTAGTTTATATTTGAATATATTCCTTTTTCCACTATTACCCTCTTAGCGCTCCGAATGTCCACTTGCATTTTCTACAGAAAGAGTGTTCAGAACTGCGCAATCAAAAGTATGGTTTAACTCTGTTAGCTTAATGAACATATCAGTAATAAGTTTCACACAATGCTTCTGTGTAGTTTTTATTTGAAGATATTATTTTTCCCAATAGAGGCCTCTTAGCGCTCAGAATGTCCAATTGCAGTTTCTACAGAAAGAGTGTTTCAGAAAGGCTCAATCAAAAGAAAGGTTCAACTCTGTTAGTTGAATGCACAGAACAGAAAGAAGTTTCATACACTGCTTCTGTGTAGTTTATATTTGAACATATTCTTTTTTCCACAATTACCCACTTAGCGCTACGAATGTCCAGTTGCATTTTCTACAGACAGAGTGTTTCAAAACTGCTCAATCAAAAGTATGGTTTAACTCTGTTAGCTGAATGCTCAGATCAGAAAGAAGTTTCACAGAATCCTTCTGTGTAGTTTATATTTGCATATATTCCTTTTTCCACTACTACTCTCTTAGCGCTCCAAATGTCCAGTTGCATTTTCTACAGAAAGAGAGTTCAGATCTGCTCAATCAAAAGTATGGTTTAATTCTGTTAGCTGAATGCACAGATCAGAAAGATGTTTCACAGAATGATTCTGTGTAGTTTATATTTGGAGACATTCCTTTTTCCACTATTACCCTCTTAGCGCTCCGAATCTCCACTTGCATTTTCTACAGAAAGAGTGTTTCAGAACGGCTCAATCAAAACTAAGGTTCAACACTTTTAGTTGAACAAACAGAACAGAAAGAAGTTTCACACAATTCTTCTGTGTAGTTTTTATTTGTAGACATACTTTTTCCCAATATAGGCCCCTTAGCGCTCAGAATGTCCAATTGCAGTTTCTACAGAAAGAGTGTTTCAGAACGCCTCAATCAAAAGTAAGGTTCAACTCTGTTAGTTGAATGCACAGAACAGAAAGAAGTTTCATACAATGCTTCTGTGTAGTTTATATTTGAACATATTCTTTTTTCCCCTATTACCCACTTAGCGCTACGAATGTCCAGTTGCATATTCTACAGACAGAGTGTTTCAAAACTGCTCAATCAAAAGTATGGTTTAACTCTGTTAGCTGAATGCTCAGATCAGAAAAAAGTTTCACAGAATGCTTCTGTGTAGTTTATATTTGATTATATTCCTTTTTCCACTACTACGCTCTTAGCGCTCAAAATGTCCAGTTGCATTTTCTACAGAAAGAGTGTTCAGATCTGCTCAATCAAAAGTATGGTTTAACTCTGTTAGCTGAATGCACAGATCAGAAAGAAGTTTCACCGAATGATTCTGTGTAGTTTATATTTGATGATATTCTTTTTTCCACTATTACACTCTTAGCGCTCCGAATCTCCACTTGCATTTTCTACAAAAAGAGTGTTTCATAACTGCTCAATCAAAAATATGTTTTATCTCTGTTAACTGAATTTACAGATCAGAAATAAGTTTCACAGAATGCATCTGTGTAGTTTTTATTTGAAGATATTCTTTTTCCCAATGTAGGCCTCTTAGCGCTTAGCATGTCCAATTGCAGTTTCTACAGAAAGAGTGTTTCAGAACGGCTCAATCAAAAGTAAGGTTCAACTCTGTTACTTGAATGCACAGAACAGAAAGAATTTTCACAGAATGCTACTGTGTAGTTTATATTTGTATATATTCCTTTTTCCACTATTACCCTCTTAGCGCTCCGAATGTCCACTTGCATTTTCTACAGAAAGAGTGTTCAGAACTGCGCAATCAAAAGTATGGTTTAACTCTGTTAGCTTAATGAACATATCAGAAATAAGTTTCACACAATGCTTCTGTGTAGTTTTTATTTGAAGATATTATTTTTCCCAATATAGTCCTCTTAGCGCTCAGAATGTCCAATTGCAGTTTCTACAGAAAGAGTGTTTCAGAAAGGCTCAATCAAAAGTAAGGTTCAACTCTGTTAGTTGAATGCACAGAACAGAAAGAAATTTCATACACTGCTTCTGTGTAGTTTATATTTGAACATATTCTTTTTTCCACTATTACCCACTTAGCGCTACGAATGTCCAGTTGCATTTTCTACAGACAGAGTGTTTCAAAACTGCTCAATCAAAAGTATGGTTTAAATCTGTTAGCTGAATGCTCAGATCAGAAAGAAGTTGCACAGAATCCTTCTGTGTAGTTTATATTTGAATATATTCCTTTTTCCACTACTACTCTCTTAGCGCTCCAAATGTCCAGTTGCATTTTCTACAGAAAGAGTGTTCAGATCTGCTCAATCAAAAGTATGGTTTAACTCTGTTAGCTGAATGCACAGATCAGAAAGAAGTTTCACAGAATGATTCTGTGTAGTTCATATTTGGAGACATTCCTTTTTCCACTATTACCCTCTTAGCGCTCCGAATCTCCACTTGCATTTTCTACAGAAAGAGTGTTTCAGAACGGCTCAATCAAAACAAAGGTTCAACTCTTTTAGTTGAACAAACAGAACAGAAAGAAGTTTCACACAATTCTTCTGTGTAGTTTTTATTTGTAGACATTCTTTTTCCCAATATAGGCCTCTTAGCGCTCAGAATGTCCAATTTCAGTTTCTACAGAAAGAGTGTTTCAGAAAGGCTCAATCAAAAGTAAGGTTCAACTCTGTTAGTTGAATGCACAGAACAGAAAGAAGTTTCATACAATGCTTCTGTGTAGTTTATATTTGAACATATTCTTTTTTCCACTATTACCCACTTAGCGCTACGAATGTCCAGTTTCATTTTCTACAGACAGAGTGTTTCAAAACTGCTCAGTGAAAAGTATGGTTTAACTCTGTTAGCTGAATGCTCAGATCAGAAAGAAGTTTCACAGAATGCTTCTGTGTAGTTTATATTTGAATATATTCCTTTTTCCACTACTACGCTCTTAGCGCTCCAAATGTCCAGTTGCATTTTCTACAGAAAGAGTGTTCAGATCTGCTCAATCAAAAGTATGGTTTAACTCTGTTAGCTGAATGAACAGATCAGAAAGAAGTTTCACCGAATGATTCTGTGTAGTTTATATTTGAAGACATTCCGTTTTCCACTACTACGCTCTTAGTGCTCCAAATGTCCAGTTGCATTTTCTACAGAAAGAGTGTTCAGATCTGCTCAATCAAAAGTATGGTTTAACTCCGTTAGCTGAATGCACAGATCAGAAAGAAGTTTCACCGAATGATTCTGTGTAGTTTATATTTGAAGACATTCCTTTTTCCCCTATTACCCTCTTAGGGCTCCGAATCTCCACTTGCATTTTCTACAAAAAGAGTGTTTCATAACTGCTCAATCAAAAATATGTTTTATCTCTGTTAACTGAATTTACAGATCAGAAATAAGTTTCACAGAATGCATCTGTGTAGTTTTTATTTGAAGATATTCTTTTTCCCAATGTAGGCCTCTTAGCGCTTAGCATGTCCAATTGCAGTTTCTACAGAAAGAGTGTTTCAGAACGGCTCAATCAAAAGTAAGGTTCAACTCTGTTAGTTGAATGCACAGAACAGAAAGAATTTTCACAGAATGCTACTGTGTAGTTTATATTTGAATATATTCCTTTTTCCACTATTACCCTTTTAGCGCTCCGAATGTCCACTTGCATTTTCTACAGAAAGAGTGTTCAGAACTGCGCAATCAAAGGTATGGTTTAACTCTGTTAGCTTAATGAACATATCAGAAATAAGTTTCACACAATGCTTCTGTGTAGTTTTTATTTGAAGATATTATTTTTCCCAATATAGGCCTCTTAGCGCTCAGAATGTCCAATTGCAGTTTCTACAGAAAGAGTGTTTCAGAAAGGCTCAATCAAAAGTAAGGTTCAAATCTGTTAGTTGAATGCACAGAACAGAAAGAAGTTTTATACACTGCTTCTGTGTAGTTTATATTTGAACATATTCTTTTTTCCACAATTACCCACTTAGCGCTACGAATGTCCAGTTGCATTTTCTACAGACAGAGTGTTTCAAAACTGCTCAATCAAAAGTATGGTTTACCTCTGTTAGCTGAATGCTCAGATCAGAAAGAAGTTTCACAGAATCCTTCTGTGTAGTTTATATTAGAATATATTCCTTTTTCCACTACTACTCTCTTAGCGCTCCAAATGTCCAGTTGCATTTTCTACAGAAAGAGAGTTCAGATCTGCTCAATCAAAAGTATGGTTTAACTCTGTTAGCTGAATGCACAGATCAGAAAGAAGTTTCACAGAATGATTCTGTGTAGTTTATATTTGGAGACATTCCTTTTTCCACTATTACCCTCTTAGCGCTCCGAATCTCCACTTCCATTTTCTACAGAAAGTGTGTTTCGGAACGGCTCAATCAAAACTAAGGTTCAACTCTTTTAGTTGAACAAACAGAACAGAAAGAAGTTTCACACAATTCTTCTGTGTAGTTTTTATTTGTAGACATTCTTTTTCCCAATATAGGTCTCTTAGCGCTCAGAATGTCCAATTGCAGTTTCTACAGAAAGAGTGTTTCAGAACGGCTCAATCAAAAGTAAGGTTCAACTCTGTTAGTTGAATGCACAGAACAGAAAGAAGTTTCATACAATGCTTCTGTGTAGTTTATATTTGAACATATTCTTTTTTCCACTATTACCCACTTAGCGCTACGAATGTCCAGTTGCATTTTCTACAGACAGAGTGTTTCAAAACTGCTCAATCAAAAGTATGGTTTAAATCTGTTAGATGAATGCTCAGATCAGAAAAAAGTTTCACAGAATCCTTCTGTGTAGTTTATATTTGAATATATTACTTTTTCCACTACTACGCTATTAGCGCTCAAAATGTCCAGTTGCATTTTCTAGAGAAAGAGTGTTCAGATCTGCTCAATCAAAAGTATGGTTTAACTCTGTTAGCTGAATGCACAGATCAGAAAGAAGTTTCACCGAATGATTCTGTGTAGTTTATATTTGAAGACATTCCTTTTTCCACTATTACCCTCTTAGCGCTCCAAATCTCCACTTGCATTTTCTACAAAATAGTGTTTCATAACTGCTCAATCAAAAATATGTTTTATCTCTGTTAACTGAATTTACAGATCAGAAATAAGTTTCACAGAATGCATCTGTGTAGTTTTTATTTGAAGATATTCTTTTTCCCAATGTAGGCCTCTTAGCGCTTAGCATGTCCAATTGCATTTTCTACAGAAAGAGTGTTTCAGAACGGCTCAATCAAAAGTAAGGGTCAACTCTGTTAGTTGAATGCACAGAACAGAAAGAATTTTCACAGAATGCTACTGTGTAGTTTATATTTGAATATATTCCTTTTTCCAATATTACCCTCTTAGCGCTCCGAATGTCCACTTGCATTTTCTACAGAAAGAGTGTTCAGAACTGCGCAATCAAAAGCATGGTTTAACTCTGTTAGCTTAATGAACATATCAGAAATAAGTTTCACACAATGCTTCTGTGTAGTTTTTATTTGAAGATATTATTTTTCCCAATAGAGGCCTCTTAGCGCTCAGAATGTCCAATTGCAGTTTCTACAGAAAGAGTGTTTCAGAAAGGCTCAATCAAATGTAAGGTTCAACTCTGTTAGTTGAATGCACAGAACAGAAAGAAGTTTCATACAATGCTTCTCTGTAGTTTATATTTGAACATATTCTTTTTTCCACTATTACCCACTTAGCGCTACGAATGTCCAGTTGCATTTTCTACAGACAGAGTGTTTCAAAACTGCTCAATCAAAAGTATGGTTTAACTCTGTTAGCTGAATGCTCAGATCAGAAAGAAGTTTCACAGAATGCTTCTGTGTAGTTTATATTTGAATATATTCCTTTTTCCTCTATTACTCTCTTAGCGCTCCAAATGTCCAGTTGCATTTTCTACAGAAAGAGAGTTCAGATCTGCTCAATCAAAAGTATGTTTTAACTCTGTTAGCTGAATGCACAGATCAGAAAGAAGTTTCACAGAATGATTCTGTGTAGTTTATATTTGGAGACATTCCTTTTTCCACTATTACCCCCTTAGCGCTCCGAATCTCCACTTGCATTTTCTACAGAAAGAGTGTTTCAGAACGGCTCAATAAAAACTAAGGTTCAACTCTTTTAGTTGAACAAACCGAACAGAAAGAAGTTTCACACAATTCTTCTGTGTAGTTTTTATTTGTAGACATACTTTTTCCCAATATAGGCCTCTTAGCGCTCAGAATATCCAATTGCAGTTTTTACAGAAAGAGTGTTTCAGAACGCCTCAATCAAAAGTAAGGTTCAACTCTGTTAGTTGAATGCACAGAACAGAAAGAAGTTTCATACAATGCTTCTGTGTAGTTTATATTTGAACATATTCTTTTTTCCACTATTACCCACTTAGCGCTACGAATGTCCAGTTGCATTTTCTACAGACAGAGTGTTTCAAAACTGCTCAATCAAAAGTATGGTTTAACTCTGTTAGCTGAATGCTCAGATCAGAAAAAAGTTTCACAGAATGCTTCTGTGTAGTTTATATTTGATTATATTCCTTTTTCCACTACTACGCTCTTAGCGCTCCAAATGTCCAGTTGCATTTTCTACAGAAAGAGTGTTCAGATCTGCTCAATCAAAAGTATGGTTTAAATCTGTTAGCTGAATGCACAGATCAGAAAGAAGTTTCACCGAATGATTCTGTGTAGTTTATATTTGAAGACATTCCTTTTTCCACTATTACCCTCTTAGCGCTCCGAATCTCCACTTGCATTTTCTACAAAAAGAGTGTTTCATAACTGCTCAATCAAAAATATGTTTTATCTCTGATAACTGAATTTACAGATCAGAAATAAGTTTCACAGAATGCATCTGTGTAGTTTTTATTTGAAGATATTCTTTTTCCCAATGTAGGCCTCTTAGCGCTTAGCATGTCCAATTGCAGTTTTTACAGAAAGAGTGTTTCAGAACGGCTCAATCAAAAGTAAGGTTCAACTCTGTTAGTTGAATGCACAGAACAGAAAGAATTTTCACAGAATGCTACTGTGTAGTTTATATTTGAATATATTCCTTTTTCCACTATTACCCTCTTAGCGCTCCGAATGTCCACTTGCATTTTCTACAAAAAGAGTGTTCAGAACTGCGCAATCAAAAGTATGGTTTAACTCTGTTAGCTTAATGAACATATCAGAAATAAGTTTCACACAATGCTTCTGTGTAGTTTTTATTTGAAGATATTATTTTTCCCAATATAGTCCTCTTAGCGCTCAGAATGTCCAATTGCTGTTTCTACAGAAAGAGTGTTTCAGAAAGGCTCAATCAAAAGTAAGGTTCAACTCTGTTAGTTGAATGCACAGAACGGAAAGAAGTTTCATACAATGCTTCTGTGTAGTTTATATTTGAACATATTCTTTTTTCCACTATTACCCACTTAGCGCTACGAATGTCCAGTTGCATTTTCTACAGACAGAGTGTTTCAAACCTGCTCAATCAAAAGTATGGTTTAAGTCTGTTAGCTGAATGCTCAGATCAGAAAGAAGTTTCACAGAATGCTTCTGTGTAGTTTATATTTGAATATATTACTTTTTCCACTACTACTCTCTTAGCGCTCAAAATGTCCAGTTGCATTTTCTACAGAAAGAGTGTTCAGATCTGCTCAATCAAAAGTATGGTTTAACACTGTTAGCTGAATGCACAGACCAGAAAGAAGTTTCACAGAATGATTCTGTGTAGTTTATATTTGGAGACATTCCTTTTTCCACTATTACCCTCTTAGCGCTCCGAATCTCCACTTGCATTTTCTACAGAAAGTGTGTTTCAGAACGGCTCAATCAAAACTAAGGTTCAACTCTTTTAGTTGAACAAACAGAACAGAAAGAAGTTTCACAGAATTCTTCTGTGTAGTTTTTATTTGTAGACAATCTTTTTCCCAATATAGGCCTCTTAGCGCTCAGAATGTCCAATTGCAGTTTCTACAGAAAGAGTGTTTCAGAACGGCTCAATCAAAAGTAAGGTTCAACTCTGTTAGTTGAATGCACAGAACAGAAAGAAGTTTCATACAATGCTTCTGTGTAGTTTCTATTTGAACATATTCTTTTTTCCACTATTACCCACTTTGCGCTACGAATGTCCAGTTGCATTTTCTACAGACAGAGTGTTTCAAAACTGCTCAATCAAAAGTATGGTTTAACTCTCTTAGCTGAATGCTCAGATCAGAAAGAAGTTTCACAGAATGCTTCTGTGTAGTTTATATTTGAATATATTCCTTTTTCCACTACTACGCTCTTAGCGCTCCAAATGTCCAGTTGCATTTTCTACAGAAAGAGTGTTCAGATCTGCTCAATCAAAAGTATGGTTTAACTCTGTTAGCTGAATGCACAGATCAGAAAGAAGTTTCACCGAATGATTCTGTGTAGTTTATATTTGAAGATATTCCTTTTTCCACTATTACCCTCTTAGCGCTCCGAATCTCCACTTGCATTTTCTACAAAAAGAGTGTTTCATAACTGCTCAATCAAAAATATGTTTTATCTCTGTTAACTGAATTTACAGATCAGAAATAAGTTTCACAGAATGCATCTGTGTAGTTTTTATTTGAAGATATTCTTTTTCCCAATGTAGGCCTCTTAGCGCTTAGCATGTCCAATTGCAGTTTCTACAGAAAGAGTGTTTCAGAACGGCTCAATCAAAAGTAAG
The DNA here is from genome assembly GCF_028878055.3 of Symphalangus syndactylus. Classification (NCBI taxonomy): domain Eukaryota; kingdom Metazoa; phylum Chordata; class Mammalia; order Primates; family Hylobatidae; genus Symphalangus; species Symphalangus syndactylus. Next base: position 3,440,781 of record NC_072427.2, read on the forward strand.
GTTCAACTCTGTTAGTTGAATGCACAGAACAGAAAGAATTTTCACAGAATGCTACTGTGTAGTTTATATTTGAATATATTCCTTTTTCCACTATTACCCTCTTAGCGCTCCGAATCTCCATTGCATTTTCTACAGAAAGAGTGTTTCAGAACGGCTCAATCAAAACTAAGGTTCAACTCTTTTAGTTGAACAAACAGAACAGAAAGAAGTTTCACACAATTCTTCTGTGTAGTTTTTATTTGTAGACATTCTTTTTCCCAATATAGGCCTCTTAGCGCTCAGAATGTCCAATTGCAGTTTCTACAGAAAGAGTGTTTCAGAACGGCTCAATCAAAAGTAAGGTTCAACTCTGTTAGTTGAATGCACAGAACAGAAAGAAGTTTCATACAATGCTTCTGTGTAGTTTATATTTGAACATATTCTTTTTTCCACAATTACCCAATTAGCGCTACGAATGTCCAGTTGCATTTCCTACAGACAGAGTGTTTCAAAACTGCTCAATCAAAAGTATGGTTTAACTCTGTTAGCTGAATGCGCAGATCAGAAAGAAGTTTCACAGAATCATTCTGTGTAGTTTATATTTGAATATATTACTTTTTCCACTACTACTCTCTTAGCGCTCCAAATGTCCAGTTGCATTTTCTACAGAAAGAGAGTTCAGATCTGCTCAATCAAAAGTATGGTTTAACTCTGTTAGCTGAATGCACAGATCAGAAAGAAGTTTCACAGAATGATTCTGTGTAGTTTATATTTGGAGACATTCCTTTTTCCACTATTACCCTCTTAGCGCTCCGAATCTCCACTTGCATTTTCTACAGAAAGAGTGTTTCAGAACGGCTCAATCAAAACTAAGGTTCAACTCTTTTAGTTGAACAAACAGAACAGAAAGAAGTTTCACACAATTCTTCTGTGTAGTTTTTATTTGTAGACATTCATTTTCCCAATATAGGCCTCTTAGCGCTCAGAATGTCCAATTGCAGTTTCTACAGAAAGAGTGTTTCAGAACGCCTCAATCAAAAGTAAGGTTCAACTCTGTTAGTTGAATGCACAGAACAGAAAGAAGTTTCATACAATGCTTCTGTGTAGTTTATATTTGAACATATTCTTTTTTCCACTATTACCCACTTAGCGCTACGAATGTCCAGTTGCATTTTCTACAGACAGAGTGTTTCAAAACTGCTCAATCAAAAGTATGGTTTAACTCTGTTAGCTGAATGCTCAGATCAGAAAAAAGTTTCACAGAATGCTTCTGTGTAGTTTATATTTGAATATATTCCTTTTTCCACTACTACGCTCTTAGCGCTCAAAATGTCCAATTGCATTTTCTAGAGAAAGAGTGTTCAGATCTGCTCAATCAAAAGTATGGTTTAACTCTGTTAGCTGAATGCACAGATCAGAAAGAAGTTTCACCGAATGATTCTGTGTAGTTTATATTTGAAGACATTCCTTTTTCCACTATTACCCTCTTAGCGCTCCGAATCTCCACTTGCATTTTCTACAAAAAGAGTGTTTCATAACTGCTCAATCAAAAGTATGGTTTAACTCTGTTAGCTTAATGAACATATCAGAAAGAAGTTTCACACAATGCTTCTGTGTAGTTTTTATTTGAATATATTATTTTTCCCAATAGAGGCCTCTTAGCGCTCAGAATGTCCAATTGCAGTTTCTACATAAAGAGTGTTTCAGAACGGCTCAATCAAAAGTAAGGTTCAACTCTGTTAGTTGAATGCACAGAACAGAAAGAAGTTTCATACACTGCTTCTGTGTAGTTTATATTTGAACATATTCATTTTTCCACTATTACCCACTTAGCGCTACGAATGTCCAGTTGCATTTTCTACAGACAGACTGTTTCAAAACTGCTCAATCAAAAGTATGGTTTAACTCTGTTAGCTGAATGCACAGATCAGAAAAAAGTTTCACAGAATGATTCTGTGTAGTTTATATTTGAAGAAATTCCTTTTTCCACTATAAACCTCTTAGCGCTCGGAATCTCCACTTGCATTTTCTACAGAAAGAATGTTTCAGAACGGCTCAATCAATACTAATGTTCAACTCTTTTAGTTGAATGCACAGAACAGAAAGAAGTTTCACAGAATGCTTCTGTGTAGTTTTTATTTGTAGATATACTTTTTCCCAATATAGGCCTCTTAGCGCTCAGAATGTCCAATTGCAGTTTCTACGGAAAGAGTGTTTCAGAACTGCTCAATCAAAAGTAAGGTTCAACCCTGGTAGTTGAATGCACTGAACAGAAAGAAGTTTCACAGAATGCTTCTGTGTAGTTTATATTTGAATATATTCCTTTTTCCACTATTACCCTCTTAGCGCTCCGAATGTCCACTTGCATTTTCTACAGAAAGAGTGTCCGGAACTGCGCAATCTAAAGTATGGTTTAACTCTCTTCGCTGAATGCACATATCAGAAATAAGTTTCAAACAATGCTTCTGTGTAGTTTTTATTTGAAGATATTATTTTTCCCAATATAGGCCTCTTAGCGCTCAGAATGTCCAATTGCAGTTTCAACAGAAAGAGTGTTTCAGAACGGCTCAATCAAATGTAAGGTTCAACTCTCTTAGTTGAATGCACAGAACAGAAAGAAGTTTAACAGAATGCTTCTGTGTAGTATTTAGTTGAAGATACTCCTTTTTTGACTATTACCCACTTAGCGCTCCGAATATCCGCTGGCAGTTTCTACACAAAGAGTGTTTCAGAACTGCTCCTTCAAAAGTAAGGCTCAACTCTGTTAGTTGAATGCGGAGAACAGAAAGGGGTTTTAGAGAAGGCTTCTGTGTAGTGTTTAATTGGAGATATTCCTTTATCCTCTATTACAATCTTAATGCTCCGAATGTCCACTTTCATTTTCTACAAAAAGAGTGTCTCATAACTGCACAATCAAAAATATTGTTTAGCTCTGTTAACTGAATTTACAGATCAGAAATAAGTTTCACAGAATGCATCTGTGTATTTTTTATTTGAAGATATTCTTTTTCCCAATGTAGGCCTCTTAGCGCTTAGCATGTCCAATTGCAGTTTCTACAGAAAGAGTGTTTCAGAAAGGCTCAATCAAAAGTAAGGTTCAACTCTGTTAGTTGAATGCACAGAACGGAAAGAAGTTTCATACAATGCTTCTGTGTAGTTTATATTTGAACATATTCTTTTTTCCACTATTACCCACTTAGCGCTACGAATGTCCAGTTGCATTTTCTACAGACAGAGTGTTTCAAAACTGCTCAATCAAAAGTATGGTTTAACTCTGTTAGCTGAATGCTCAGATCAGAAAGAAGTTTCACAGAATGCTTCTGTGTAGTTTATATTTGAATATATTACTTTTTCCACTACTACTCTCTTAGCGCTCAAAATGTCCAGTTGCATTTTCTACAGAAAGAGTGTTCAGATCTGCTCAATCAAAAGTATGGTTTAACTCTGTTAGCTGAATGCACAGACCAGAAAGAAGTTTCACAGAATGATTCTGTGTAGTTTATATTTGGAGACATTCCTTTTTCCACTATTACCCTCTTAGCGCTCCGAATCTCCACTTGCATTTTCTACAGAAAGTGTGTTTCAGAACGGCTCAATCAAAACTAAGGTTCAACTCTTTTAGTTGAACAAACAGAACAGAAAGAAGTTTCACAGAATTCTTCTGTGTAGTTTTTATTTGTAGACAATCTTTTTCCCAATATAGGCCTCTTAGCGCTCAGAATGTCCAATTGCAGTTTCTACAGAAAGAGTGTTTCAGAACGGCTAAATCAAAAGTAAGGTTCAACTCTGTTAGTTGAATGCACAGAACAGAAAGAAGTTTCATACAATGCTTCTGTGTAGTTTATATTTGAACATATTCTTTTTTCCACTACTACCCACTTTGCGCTACGAATGTCCAGTTGCATTTTCTACAGACAGAGTGTTTCAAAACTGCTCAATCAAAAGTATGGTTTAACTCTCTTAGCTGAATGCTCAGATCAGAAAGAAGTTTCACAGAATGCTTCTGTGTAGTTTATATTTGAATATATTCCTTTTTCCACTACTACGCTCTTAGCGCTCCAAATGTCCAGTTGCATTTTCTACAGAAAGAGTGTTCAGATCTGCTCAATCAAAAGTATGGTTTAACTCTGTTAGCTGAATGCACAGATCAGAAAGAAGTTTCACCGAATGATTCTGTGTAGTTTATATTTGAAGATATTCCTTTTTCCACTATTACCCTCTTAGCGCTCCGAATCTCCACTTGCATTTTCTACAAAAAGAGTGTTTCATAACTGCTCAATCAAAAATATGTTTTATCTCTGTTAACTGAATTTACAGATCAGAAATAAGTTTCACAGAATGCATCTGTGTAGTTTTTATTTGAAGATATTCTTTTTCCCAATGTAGGCCTCTTAGCGCTTAGCATGTCCAATTGCAGTTTCTACAGAAAGAGTGTTTCAGAACGGCTCAATCAAAAGTAAGGTTCAACTCTGTTAGTTGAATGCACAGAACAGAAAGAATTTTCACAGAATGCTACTGTGTAGTTTATATTTGAATATATTCCTTTTTCCACTATTACCCTCTTAGCGCTCCGAATCTCCATTGCATTTTCTACAGGAAGAGTGTTTCAGAACGGCTCAATCAAAACTAAGGTTCAACACTTTTAGTTGAACAAACAGAACAGAAAGAAGTTTCACACAATTCTTCTGTGTAGTTTTTATTTGTAGACATTCTTTTTCCCAATATAGGCCTCTTAGCGCTCAGAATGTCCAATTGCAGTTTCTACAGAAAGAGTGTTTCAGAACGGCTCAATCAAAAGTAAGGTTCAACTCTGTTAGTTGAATGCACAGAACAGAAAGAAGTTTCATACAATGCTTCTGTGTAGTTTATATTTGAACATATTCTTTTTTCCACAATTACCCAATTAGCGCTACGAATGTCCAGTTGCATTTTCTACAGACAGAGTGTTTCAAAACTGCTCAATCAAAAGTATGGTTTAACTCTGTTAGCTGAATGCGCAGATCAGAAAGAAGTTTCACAGAATCATTCTGTGTAGTTTATATTTGAATATATTCCTTTTTCCACTACTACTCTCTTAGCGCTCCAAATGTCCAGTTGCATTTTCTACAGAAAGAGAGTTCAGATCTGCTCAATCAAAAGTATGGTTTAACTCTGTTAGCTGAATGCACAGATCAGAAAGAAGTTTCACAGAATGATTCTGTGTAGTTTATATTTGGAGACATTCCTTTTTCCACTATTACCCTCTTAGCGCTCCGAATCTCCACTTGCATTTTCTACAGAAAGAGTGTTTCAGAATGGCTCAATCAAAACTAAGGTTCAACTCTTTTAGTTGAACAAACAGAACAGAAAGAAGTTTCACACAATTCTTCTGTGTAGTTTTTATTTGTAGACATTCATTTTCCCAATATAGGCCTCTTAGCGCTCAGAATGTCCAATTGCAGTTTCTACAGAAAGCGTGTTTCAGAACGCCTCAATCAAAAGTAAGGTTCAACTCTGTTAGTTGAATGCACAGAACAGAAAGAAGTTTCATACAATGCTTCTGTGTAGTTTATATTTGAACATATTCTTTTTTCCACTATTACCCACTTAGCGCTACGAATGTCCAGTTGCATTTTCTACAGACAGAGTGTTTCAAAACTGCTCAATCAAAAGTATGGTTTAACTCTGTTAGCTGAATGCTCAGATCAGAAAAAAGTTTCACAGAATGCTTCTGTGTAGTTTATATTTGAATATATTCCTTTTTCCACTACTACGCTCTTAGCGCTCCAAATGTCCAGTAGCATTTTCTAGAGAAAGTGTGTTCAGATCTGCTCAATCAAAAGTATGGTTTAACTCTGTTAGCTGAATGCACAGATCAGAAAGAAGTTTCACAGAATGATTCTGTGTAGTTTATATTTGAAGAAATTCCTTTTTCCACTATTAACCTCTTAGCGCTCGGAATCTCCACTTGCATTTTCTACAGAAAGAATGTTTCAGAACGGCTCAATCAATACTAATGTTCAACTCTTTTAGTTGAATGCACAGAACAGAAAGAAGTTTCACAGAATGCTTCTGTGTAGTTTTTATTTGTAGATATACTTTTTCCCAATATAGGCCTCTTAGCGCTCAGAATGTCCAATTGCAGTTTCTACGGAAAGAGTGTTTCAGAACTGCTCAATCAAAAGTAAGGTTCAACCCTGGTAGTTGAATGCACTGAACAGAAAGAAGTTTCACAGAATGCTTCTGTGTAGTTTATATTTGAATATATTCCTTTTTCCACTATTACCCTCTTAGCGCTCCGAATGTCCACTTGCATTTTCTACAGAAAGAGTGTCCGGAACTGCGCAATCTAAAGTATGGTTTAACTCTCTTCGCTGAATGCACATATCAGAAATAAGTTTCAAACAATGCTTCTGTGTAGTTTTTATTTGAAGATATTATTTTTCCCAATATAGGCCTCTTAGCGCTCAGAATGTCCAATTGCAGTTTCAACAGAAAGGGTGTTTCAGAACGGCTCAATCAAATGTAAGGTTCAACTCTCTTAGTTGAATGCACAGAACAGTAAGAAGTTTAACAGAATGCTTCTGTGTAGTATTTAGTTGAAGATACTCCTTTTTTGACTATTACCCACTTAGCGCTCCGAATATCCGCTGGCAGTTTCTACACAAAGAGTGTTTCAGAACTGCTCCTTCAAAAGTAAGGCTCAACTCTGTTAGTTGAATGCGGAGAACAGAAAGGGGTTTTAGAGAAGGCTTCTGTGTAGTGTTTAATTGGAGATATTCCTTTATCCTCTATTACAATCTTAATGCTCCGAATGTCCACTTTCATTTTCTACAAAAAGAGTGTCTCATAACTGCACAATCAAAAATATGGTTTAGCTCTGTTAACTGAATTTACAGATCAGAAATAAGTTTCACAGAATGCATCTGTGTATTTTTTATTTGAAGATATTCTTTTTCCCAATGTAGGCCTCTTAGCGCTTAGCATGTCCAATTGCAGTTTCTACAGAAAGAGTGTTTCAGAACGGCTCAATCAAAAGTAAGGTTCAACTCTGTTAGTTGAATGCACAGAACAGAAAGAATTTTCACAGAATGCTACTGTGTAGTTTATATTTGAATATATTCCTTTTTCCACTATTACCCTCTTAGCGCTCCGAATGTCCACTTGCATTTTCTACAGAAAGAGTGTTCAGAACTGCGCAATGAAAAGTATGGTTTAACTCTGTTAGCTTAATGAACATATCAGAAATAAGTTTCACACAATGCTTCTGTGTAGTTTTTATTTGAAGATATTATTTTTCCCAATAGGGGCCTCTTAGCGCTCAGAATGTCCAATTGCAGTTTCTACAGAAAGAGTGTTTCAGAAAGGCTCAATCATAAGTAAGGTTCAACTCTGTTAGTTGAATGCACAGAACAGAAAGAAGTTTCATACAATGCTTCTGTGTAGTTTATATTTGAACATATTCTTTTTTCCACTATTACCCACTTAGCGCTACGAATGTCCAGTTGCATTTTCTACAGACAGAGTGTTTCAAAACTGCTCAATCAAAAGTATGGTTTAACTCTGTTAGCTGAATGCTCAGATCAGAAAGAAGTTTCACAGAATGCTTCTGTGTAGTTTATATTTGAATATATTCCTTTTTCCACTACTACTCTCTTAGCGCTCCAAATGTCCAGTTGCATTTTCTACAGAAAGAGAGTTCAGATCTGCTCAATCAAAAGTATGGTTTAACTCCGTTAGCTGAATGCACAGATCAGAAAGAAGTTTCACAGAATGATTCTGTGTAGTTTATATTTGGAGACATTCCTTTTTCCACTATTACCCCCTTAGCGCTCCGAATCTCCACTTGCATTTTCTACAGAAAGAGTGTTTCAGAACGGCTCAATCAAAACTAAGGTTCAACTCTTTTAGTTGAACAAACAGAACAGAAAGAAGTTTCACACAATTCTTCTGTGTAGTTTTTGTTTGTAGACATTCTTTTTCCCAATATAGGCCTCTTAGCGCTCAGAATGTCCAATTGCAGTTTCTACAGAAAGAGTGTTTCAGAAAGGCTCAATCAAAAGTAAGGTTCAACTCTGTTAGTTGAATGCACAGAACAGAAAGAAGTTTCAAACAATGCTTCTGTGTAGTTTATATTTGAATATATTCTTTTTTCCACTATTACCCACTTAGCTCTACGAATGTCCAGTTGCATTTTCTACAGACAGAGTGTTTCAAAACTGCTCAATCAAAAGTATGGTTTAACTCTGTTAGATGAATGCTCAGATCAGAAAAAAGTTTCACAGAATGCTTCTGTGTAGTTTATATTTGAATATATTCCTTTTTCCACTACTACGCTATTAGTGCTCCAAATGTCCAGTTGCATTTTCTAGAGAAAGAGTGTTCAGATCTGCTCAATCAAAAGTATGGTTTAACTCTGTTAGCTGAATGCACAGATCAGAAAGAAGTTTCACCGAATGATTCTGTGTAGTTTATATTTGAAGACATTCCTTTTTCCACTATTACCCTCTTAGCGCTCTGAATCTCCACTTGCATTTTCTACAAAAAGTGTGTTTCATAACTGCTCAATCAAAAATATGTTTTATCTCTGTTAACTGAATTTACAGATCAGAAATAAGTTTCACAGAATGCATCTGTGTAGTTTTTATTTGAAGATATTCTTTTTCCCAATGTAGGCCTCTTAGCGCTTAGCATGTCCAATTGCAGTTTCTACAGGAAGAGTGTTTCAGAACGGCTCAATCAAAAGTAAGGTTCAACTCTGTTAGTTGAATGCACAGAAAAGAAAGAATTTTCACAGAATGCTACTGTGTAGTTTATATTTGAATATATTCCTTTTTCCACTATTACCCTCTTAGCGCTCCGAATGTCCACTTGCATTTTCTACAGAAAGAGTGTTCAGAACTGCGCAATCAAAAGTATGGTTTAACTCTGTTAGCTTAATGAACATATCAGAAATAAGTTTCACACAATGCTTCTGTGTAGTTTTTATTTGAAGATATTATTTTTCCCAATAGAGGCCTCTTAGCGCTCAGAATGTCCAATTGCAGTTTCTACAGAAAGAGTGTTTCAGAAAGGCTCAATCAAAAGTAAGGTTCAACTCTGTTAGTTGAATGCACAGAACTGAAAGAAGTTTCATACAATGCTTCTGTGTAGTTTATATCTGAACATAATCTTTTTTCCACTATTACCCACTTAGCGCTACGAATGTCCAGTTGCATTTTCTACAGACAGAGTGTTTCAAAACTGCTAAATCAAAAGTATGGTTTAACTCTGTTAGCTGAATGCTCAGATCAGAAAGAAGTTTCACAGAATGCTTCTGTTTAGTTTATATTTGAATATATTCCTTTTTCCACTACTACTCTCTTAGCGCTCCAAATGTCCAGTTGCATTTTCTACAGAAAGAGTGTTCTGATCTGCTCAATCAAAAGTATGGTTTAACTCTGTTAGCTGAATGCACAGATCAGAAAGAAGTTTCACAGAATGATTCTGTGTAGTTTATATTTGGAGACATTCCTTTTTCCACTATTACCCTCTTAGCGCTCCGAATATCCACTTGCATTTTCTACAGAAAGAGTGTTTAAGAACGGCTCAATCAAAACTAAGGTTCAAATCTTTTAGTTGAACAAACAGAACAGAAAGAAGTTTCACACAATTCTTCTGTGTAGTTTTTATTTGTAGACCTTCTTTTTCCCAATATAGGCCTCTTAGCGCTCAGAATGTCCAATTGCAGTTTCTACAGAAAGAGTGTTTCAGAACGGCTCAATCAAAAGTACGGTTCAACTCTGTTAGTTGAATGCACAGAACAGAAAGAAGTTTCATACAATGCTTCTGTGTAGTTTATATTTGAACATATTCTTTTTTCCACTATTACCCACTTAGCGCTACGAATGTCCAGTTGCATTTTCTACAGACAGAGTGTTTCAAAACTGCTCAATCAAAAGTATGGTTTAACTCTGTTAGCTGAATGCTCAGATCGGAAAGAAGTTTCACAGAAGGCTTCTGTGTAGTTTATATTTGAATATATTCCTTTTTCCACTACTACGCTCTTAGCGCTCAAAATGTCCAGTTACATTTTCTACAGAAAGAGTGTTCAGATCTGCTCAATCAAAAGTATGGTTTAACTCTGTTAGCTGAATGCACAGATCAGAAAGAAGTTTCACAGAATGTTTCTGTGTAGTTTATATTTGGAGACATTCCTTTTTCCACTATTACCCTATTAGCGCTCCGAATCTCCACTTGCATTTTCTACAGAAAGAGTGTTTCAGAACGGCTCAATCAAAACTAAGGTTCAACTCTTTTAGTTGAACAAACAGAACAGAAAGAAGTTTCACACAATTCATCTGTGTAGTTTTTATTTGTAGACATTCTTTTTCCCAATATAGGCCTCTTAGCGCTCAGAATGTCCAATTGCAGTTTCTACAGAAAGAGTGTTTCAGAACGGCTCAATCAAAAGTAAGGTTCAACTCTGTTAGTTGAATGCACAGAACAGAAAGGAGTTTCATACAATGCTTCTGTGTAGTTTATATATGATCATATTCTTTTTTGCACTATTACCCACTTAGCGCTACGAATGTCCAGTTGCATTTTCTACAGACAGAGTGTTTCAAAACTGCTCAATCAAAAGTATGGTTTAACTCTGTTAGCTGAATGCTCAGATCAGAAAGAAGTTTCACAGAAGGCTTCTGTGTAGTTTATATTTGAATATATTCCTTTTTCCACTACTACGCTCTTAGCGCTCCAAATGTCCAGTTGCATTTTCTACAGAAAGAGTGTTCAGATCTGCTCAGTCAAAAGTATGGTTTAACTCTGTTAGCTGAATGCACAGATCAGAAAGAAGTTTCACCGAATGATTCTGTGTAGTTTATATTTGAAGACATTCCTTTTTCCACTATTACCCTCTTAGCGCTCCGAATCTCCACTTGCATTTTCTACAAAAAGAGTGTTTCATAACTGCTCAATCAAAAATATGTTTTATCTCTGTTAACTGAATTTACAGATCAGAAATAATTTTCACAGAATGCATCTGTGTAGTTTTTATTTGAAGATATTCTTTTTCCCAATGTAGGCCTCTTAGCGCTTAGCATGTCCAATTGCAGTTTCTACAGAAAGAGTGTTTCAGAACGGCTCAATCAAAAGTAAGGTTCAACTCTGTTAGTTGAATGCACAGAACAGAAAGAATTTTCACAGAATGCTACTGTGTAGTTTATATTTGAATATATTCCTTTTTCCACTATTACCCTCTTAGCGCTCCGAATGTCCACTTGCATTTTCTACAGAAAGAGTGTTCAGAACTGCGCAATCAAAACTATGGTTTAACTCTGTTAGCTTAATGAACATATCAGAAATAAGTTTCACACAATGCTTCTGTGTAGTTTTTATTTGAAGATATTATTTTTCCCAATAGAGGCCTCTTAGCGCTCAGAATGTCCAATTGCAGTTTCTACAGAAAGAGTGTTTCAGAAAGGCTCAATCAAAAGTAAGGTTCAACTCTGTTAGTTGAATGCACAGAACAGAAAGAAGTTTCATACAATGCTTCTGTGTAGTTTATATTTGAACATATTCTTTTTTCCACTATTACCCACTTAGCGCTACGAATGTCCAGTTGCATTTTCTACAGACAGAGTGTTTCAAAACTGCTCAATCAAAAGTATGGTTTAACACTGTTAGCTGAATGCTCAGATCAGAAAGAAGTTTCACAGAATGCTTCTGTGTAGTTTATATTTGAATATATTCCTTTTTCCACTACTACACTCTTAGCGCTCCAAATGTCCAGTTGCATTTTCTACAGAAAGAGTGTTCAGATCTGCTCAATCAAAAGTATGGTTTAACTCTGTTAGCTGAATGCACAGATCAGAAAGAAGTTTCACAGAATGATTCTGTGTAGTTTATATTTGGAGACATTCCTTTTTCCACTATTACCCTATTAGCGCTCCGAATCTCCACTTGCATTTTCTACAGAAAGAGTGTTTCAGAACGGCTCAATCAAAACTAAGGTTCAACTCTTTTACTTGAACAAACAGAACAGAAAGAAGTTTCACACAATTCTTCTGTGTAGTTTTTATTTGTAGACATTCTTTTTCCCAATATAGGCCTCTTAGCGCTCAGAATGTCCATTTGCAGTTTCTACAGAAAGAGTGTTTCAGAACGGCTCAATCAAAAGTAAGGTTCAACTCTGTTAGTTGAATGCACAGAACAGAAAGTAGTTTCATACAATGCTTCTGTGTAGTTTATATTTGAACATATTCTTTTTTCCACTATTACCCACTTAGCGCTACGAATGTCCAGTTGCATTTTCTACAGACAGAGTGTTTCAAAACTGCTCAATCAAAAGTATGGTTTAACTCTGTTAGCTGAATGCTCAGATCAGAAAGAAGTTTCACAGAATGCTTCTGTGTAGTTTATATTTGAATATATTCCTTTTTCCACTACTACGCTCTTAGCGCTCCAAATGTCCAGTTGCATTTTCTAGAGAAAGAGTGTTCAGATCTGCTCAATCAAAAGTATGGTTTAACTCCGTTAGCTGAATGCACAGATCAGAAAGAAGTTTCACAGAATGATTCTGTGTAGTTTATATTTGGAGACATTCCTTTTTCCACTATTACCCTCTTAGCGCTCCGAATCTCCACTTGCATTTTCTACAGAAAGAGTGTTTAAGAACGGCTCAATCAAAACTAAGGTTCAAATCTTTTAGTTGAACAAACAGAACAGAAAGAAGTTTCACACAATTCTTCTGTGTAGTTTTTATTTGTAGACATTCTTTTTCCCAATATAGGCCTCTTAGCGCTCAGAATGTCCAATTGCAGTTTCTACAGAAAGAGTGTTTCAGAACGGCTCAATCAAAAGTAAGGTTCAACTCTGTTAGTTGAATGCACAGAACAGAAAGAAGTTTCATACAATGCTTCTGTGTAGTTTATATTTGAACATATTCTTTTTTGCACTATTACCCACTTAGCGCTACGAATGTCCAGTTGCATTTTCTACAGACAGAGTGTTTCAAAACTGCTCAATCAAAAGTATGGTTTAACTCTGTTAGCTGAATGCTCAGATCAGAAAGAAGTTTCACAGAAGGCTTCTGTGTAGTTTATATTTGAATATATTCCTTTTTCCACTACTACGCTCTTAGCGCTCCAAATGTCCAGTTGCATTTTCTAGAGAAAGAGTGTTCAGATCTGCTCAATCAAAAGTATGGTTTAACTCTGTTAGCTGAATGCACAGATCAGAAAGAAGTTTCACCGAATGATTCTGTGTAGTTTATATTTGAAGACATTCCTTTTTCCACTATTACCCTCTTAGCGCTCCGAATCTCCATTGCATTTTCTACAAAAAGAGTGTTTCATAACTGCTCAATCAAAAATATGTTTTATCTCTGTTAACTGAATTTACAGATCAGAATTAAGTTTCACAGAATGCATCTGTGTAGTTTTTATTTGAAGATATTCTTTTTCCCAATGTAGGCCTCTTAGCGCTTAGCATGTCCAATTGCAGTTTCTACAGAAGGAGTGTTTCAGAACGGCTCAATCAAAAGTAAGGTTCAACTCTGTTAGTTGAATGCACAGAACAGAAAGAATTTTCACAGAATGCTACTGTGTAGTTTATATTTGAATATATTCCTTTTTCCACTATTACCCTCTTAGCGCTCCGAATGTCCACTTGCATTTTCTACAGAAAGAGTGTTCAGAACTGCGCAATCAAAAGTATGGTTTAACTCTGTTAGCTTAATGAACATATCAGAAATAAGTTTCACACAATGCTTCTGTGTAGTTTTTATTTGAAGATATTATTTTTCCCAGTAGAGGCCTCTTAGCGCTCAGAATGTCCAATTGCAGTTTCTACAGAAAGAGTGTTTCAGAAAGGCTCAATCAAATGTAAGGTTCAACTCTGTTAGTTGAATGCACAGAACAGAAAGAAGTTTCATACAATGCTTCTGTGTAGTTTATATTTGAAGATATTCTTTTTTCCACTATTACCCACTTAGCGCTACGAATGTCCAGTTGCATTTTCTACAGACAGAGTGTTTCAAAACTGCTCAATCAAAAGTATGGTTTAACTCTGTTAGCTGAATGCTCAGATCAGAAAGAAGTTTCACAGAATGCTTCTGTTTAGTTTATATTTGTATATATTCCTTTTTCCACTACTACTCTCTTAGCGCTCCAAATGTCCAGTTGCATTTTCTACAGAAAGAGTGTTCGGATCTGCTCAATCAAAAGTATGGTTTAACTCTGTTAGCTGAATGCACAGATCAGAAAGAAGTTTCACAGAATGATTCTGTGTAGTTTATATTTGCAGACATTCCTTTTTCCAGTATTACCCTCTTAGCGCTCCGAATCTCCACTTGCATTTTCTACAGAAAGAGTGTTTAAGAACGGCTCAATCAAAACTAAGTTTCAAATCTTTTAGTTGAACTAACAGAACAGAAAGAAGTTTCACACAATTCTTCTGTGTAGTTTTTATTTGTAGACATTCTTTTTCCCAATATAGGCCTCTTAGCGCTCAGAATGTCCAATTGCAGTTTCTACAGAAAGAGTGTTTCAGAACGGCTCAATCAAAAGTAAGGTTCAACTCTGTTAGTTGAATGCACAGAACAGAAAGAAGTTTCATACAATGCTTCTGTGTAGTTTATATTTGAACATATTCTTTTTTGCACTATTACCCACTTAGCGCTACGAATGTCCAGTTGCATTTTCTACAGACAGAGTGTTTCAAAACTGCTCAATCAAAAGTATGGTTTAACTCTGTTAGCTGAATGCTCAGATCAGAAAGAAGTTTCACAGAAGGCTTCTGTGTAGTTTATATTTGAATATATTCCTTTTTCCACTACTACGCTCTTAGCGCTCCAAATGTCCAGTTGCATTTTCTAGAGAAAGAGTGTTCAGATCTGCTCAATCAAAAGTATGGTTTAACACTGTTAGCTGAATGCACAGATCAGAAAGAAGTTTCACAGAATGATTCTGTGTAGTTTATATTTGAAGACATTCCTTTTTCCACTATTAACCTCTTAGCGCTCCGAATCTCCACTTGCATTTTCTACAAAAAGAGTGTTTCATAACTGCTCAATCAAAAATATGTTTTATCTCTGATAACTGAATTTACAGGTCAGAAATAAGTTTCAGAGAATGCATCTGTGTAGTTTTTATTTGAAGATATTCTTTTTCCCAATGTAGGCCTCTTAGCGCTTAGCATGTCCAATTGCAGTTTCTACAGAAGGAGTGTTTCAGAACGACTCAATCAAAAGTAAGGTTCAACTCTGTTAGTTGAATGCACAGAACAGAAAGAATTTTCACAGAATGCTACTGTGTAGTTTATATTTGAATATATTCCTTTTTCCACTATTACCCTCTTAGCGCTCCGAATGTCCACTTGCATTTTCTACAGAAAGAGTATTCAGAACTGCGCAATCAAAAGTATGGTTTAACTCTGTTAGCTTAATGAACATATCAGAAATAAGTTTCACACAATGCTTCTGTGTAGTTTTTATTTGAAGATATTATTTTTCCCATTACAGGCCTCTTAGCGCTCAGAATGTCCAATTGCAGTTTCTACAGAAAGAGTGTTTCAGAAAGGCTCAATCAAAAGTAAGGTTCAACTCTGTTAGTTGAATGCACAGAACAGAAAGAAGTTTCATACAATGCTTCTGTGTAGTTTATATTTGAACATACTCTTTTTTCCACTATTACCCACTTAGCGCTACGAATGTCCAGTTGCATTTTCTACAGACAGAGTGTTTCAAAACTGCTCAATCAAAAGTATGGTTTAACTCTGTTAGCTGAATTCTCAGATCAGAAAGAAGTTTCACAGAATGCTTCTGTGTAGTTTATATTTGAATATATTCCTTTTTCCACTACTACTCTCTTAGCGCTCCAAATGTCCAGTTGCATTTTCTACAGAAAGAGTGTTCTGATCTGCTCAATCAAAAGTATGGTTTAACTCTGTTAGCTGAATGCACAGATCAGAAAGAAGTTTCACAGAATGATTCTGTGTAGTTTATATTTGGAGACATTCCTTTTTCCACTATTACCCTCTTAGCGCTCCGAATCTCCACTTGCATTTTCTACAGAAAGAGTGTTTAAGAACGGCTCAATCAAAACTAAGGTTCAAATCTTTTAGTTGAACAAACAGAACAGAAAGAAGTTTCACACAATTCTTCTGTGTAGTTTTTATTTGTAGACATTCTTTTTCCCAATATAGGCCTCTTAGCGCTCAGAATGTCCAATTGCAGTTTCTACAGAAAGAGTGTTTCAGAACGGCTCAATCAAAAGTAAGGTTCAACTCTGTTAGTTGAATGCACAGAACAGAAAGAAGTTTCATACAATGCTTCTGTGTAGTTTATATTTGAACATATTCTTTTTTCCACTATTACCCACTTAGCGCTACGAATGTCCAGTTGCATTTTCTACAGACAGAGTGTTTCAAAACTGCTCAATCAAAAGTATGGTTTAACTCTGTTAGCTGAATGCTCAGATCAGAAAGAAGTTTCACAGAAGGCTTCTGTGTAGTTTATATTTGAATATATTCCTTTTTCCACTACTACGCTCTTAGCGCTCCAAATGTCCAGTTGCATTTTCTAGAGAAAGAGTGTTCAGATCTGCTCAATCAAAAGTATGGTTTAACTCTGTTAGCTGAATGCACAGATCAGAAAGAAGTTTCACCGAATGATTCTGTGTAGTTTATATTTGAAGACATTCCTTTTTCCACTATTACCCTCTTAGCGCTCCGAATCTCCATTGCATTTTCTACAAAAAGAGTGTTTCATAACTGCTCAATCAAAAATATGTTTTATCTCTGTTAACTGAATTTACAGATCAGAATTAAGTTTCACAGAATGCATCTGTGTAGTTTTTATTTGAAGATATTCTTTTTCCCAATGTAGGCCTCTTAGCGCTTAGCATGTCCAATTGCAGTTTCTACAGAAGGAGTGTTTCAGAACGGCTCAATCAAAAGTAAGGTTCAACTCTGTTAGTTGAATGCACAGAACAGAAAGAATTTTCACAGAATGCTACTGTGTAGTTTATATTTGAATATATTCCTTTTTCCACTATTACCCTCTTAGCGCTCCGAATGTCCACTTGCATTTTCTACAGAAAGAGTGTTCAGAACTGCGCAATCAAAAGTATGGTTTAACTCTGTTAGCTTAATGAACATATCAGAAATAAGTTTCACACAATGCTTCTGTGTAGTTTTTATTTGAAGATATTATTTTTCCCAGTAGAGGCCTCTTAGCGCTCAGAATGTCCAATTGCAGTTTCTACAGAAAGAGTGTTTCAGAAAGGCTCAATCAAATGTAAGGTTCAACTCTGTTAGTTGAATGCACAGAACAGAAAGAAGTTTCATACAATGCTTCTGTGTAGTTTATATTTGAAGATATTCTTTTTTCCACTATTACCCACTTAGCGCTACGAATGTCCAGTTGCATTTTCTACAGACAGAGTGTTTCAAAACTGCTCAATCAAAAGTATGGTTTAACTCTGTTAGCTGAATGCTCAGATCAGAAAGAAGTTTCACAGAATGCTTCTGTTTAGTTTATATTTGAATATATTCCTTTTTCCACTACTACTCTCTTAGCGCTCCAAATGTCCAGTTGCATTTTCTACAGAAAGAGTGTTCTGATCTGCTCAATCAAAAGTATGGTTTAACTCTGTTAGCTGAATGCACAGATCAGAAAGAAGTTTCACAGAATGATTCTGTGTAGTTTATATTTGCAGACATTCCTTTTTCCACTATTACCCTCTTAGCGCTCCGAATCTCCACTTGCATTTTCTACAGAAAGAGTGTTTAAGAACGGCTCAATCAAAACTAAGTTTCAAATCTTTTAGTTGAACAAACAGAACAGAAAGAAGTTTCACACAATTCTTCTGTGTAGTTTTTATTTGTAGACATTCTTTTTCCCAATATAGGCCTCTTAGCGCTCAGAATGTCCAATTGCAGTTTCTACAGAAAGAGTGTTTCAGAACGGCTCAATCAAAAGTAAGGTTCAACTCTGTTAGTTGAATGCACAGAACAGAAAGAAGTTTCATACAATGCTTCTGTGTAGTTTATATTTGAACATATTCTTTTTTGCACTATTACCCACTTAGCGCTACGAATGTCCAGTTGCATTTTCTACAGACAGAGTGTTTCAAAACTGCTCAATCAAAAGTATGGTTTAACTCTGTTAGCTGAATGCTCAGATCAGAAAGAAGTTTCACAGAAGGCTTCTGTGTAGTTTATATTTGAATATATTCCTTTTTCCACTACTACGCTCTTAGCGCTCAAAATGTCCAATTGCATTTTCTACAGAAAGACTGTTCAGATCTGCTCAATCAAAAGTATGGTTTAACACTGTTAGCTGAATGCACAGATCAGAAAGAAGTTTCACAGAATGATTCTGTGTAGTTTATATTTGAAGACATTCCTTTTTCCACTATTAACCTCTTAGCGCTCCGAATCTCCACTTGCATTTTCTACAAAAAGAGTGTTTCATAACTGCTCAATCAAAAATATGTTTTATCTCTGATAACTGAATTTACAGATCAGAAATAAGTTTCAGAGAATGCATCTGTGTAGTTTTTATTTGAAGATATTCTTTTTCCCAATGTAGGCCTCTTAGCGCTTAGCATGTCCAATTGCAGTTTCTACAGAAGGAGTGTTTCAGAACGACTCAATCAAAAGTAAGGTTCAACTCTGTTAGTTGAATGCACAGAACAGAAAGAATTTTCACAGAATGCTACTGTGTAGTTTATATTTGAATATATTCCTTTTTCCACTATTACCCTCTTAGCGCTCCGAATGTCCACTTGCATTTTCTACAGAAAGAGTATTCAGAACTGCGCAATCAAAAGTATGGTTTAACTCTGTTAGCTTAATGAACATATCAGAAATAAGTTTCACACAATGCTTCTGTGTAGTTTTTATTTGAAGATATTATTTTTCCCATTACAGGCCTCTTAGCGCTCAGAATGTCCAATTGCAGTTTCTACAGAAAGAGTGTTTCAGAAAGGCTCAATCAAAAGTAAGGTTCAACTCTGTTAGTTGAATGCACAGAACAGAAAGAAGTTTCATACAATGCTTCTGTGTAGTTTATATTTGAACATACTCTTTTTTCCACTATTACCCACTTAGCGCTACGAATGTCCAGTTGCATTTTCTACAGACAGAGTGTTTCAAAACTGCTCAATCAAAAGTATGGTTTAACTCTGTTAGCTGAATTCTCAGATCAGAAAGAAGTTTCACAGAATGCTTCTGTGTAGTTTATATTTGAATATATTCCTTTTTCCACTACTACTCTCTTAGCGCTCCAAATGTCCAGTTGCATTTTCTACAGAAAGAGTGTTCTGATCTGCTCAATCAAAAGTATGGTTTAACTCCGTTAGCTGAATGCACAGATCAGAAAGAAGTTTCACAGAATGATTCTGTGTAGTTTATATTTAGAGACATTCCTTTTTCCACTATTACCCTCTTAGCGCTCCGAATCTCCACTTGCATTTTCTAGAGAAAGAGTGTTTAAGAACGGCTCAATCAAAACTAAGGTTCAAATCTTTTAGTTGAACAAACAGAACAGAAAGAAGTTTCACACAATTCTTCTGTGTAGTTTTTATTTGTAGACATTCTTTTTCCCAATATAGGCCTCTTAGCGCTCAGAATGTCCAATTGCAGTTTCTACAGAAAGAGTGTTTCAGAACGGCTCAATCAAAAGTAAGGTTCAACTCTGTTAGTTGAATGCACAGAACAGAAAGAAGTTTCATACAATGCTTCTGTGTATTTTATATTTGAACATATTCTTTTTTGCACTATTACCCACTTAGCGCTACGAATGTCCAGTTGCATTTTCTACAGACAGAGTGTTTCAAAACTGCTCAATCAAAAGTGTGGTTTAACTCTGTTAGCTGAATGCTCAGATCAGAAAGAAGTTTCACAGAAGGCTTCTGTGTAGTTTATATTTGAATATATTCCTTTTTCCACTACTACGCTCTTAGCGCTCCAAATGTCCAGTTGCATTTTCTAGAGAAAGAGTGTTCAGATCTGCTCAATCAAAAGTATGGTTTAACTCTGTTAGCTGAATGCACAGATCAGAAAGAAGTTTCACCGAATGATTCTGTGTAGTTTATATTTGAAGACATTCCTTTTTCCACTATTACCCTCTTAGCGCTCCGAATCTCCATTGCATTTTCAACAAAAAGAGTGTTTCATAACTGCTCAATCAAAAATATGTTTTATCTCTGTTAACTGAATTTACAGATCAGAATTAAGTTTCACAGAATGCATCTGTGTAGTTTTTATTTGAAGATATTCTTTTTCCCAATGTAGGCCTCTTAGCGCTTAGCATGTCCAATTGCAGTTTCTACAGAAGGAGTGTTTCAGAACGGCTCAATCAAAAGTAAGGTTCAACTCTGTTAGTTGAATGCACAGAACAGAAAGAATTTTCACAGAATGCTACTGTGTAGTTTATATTTGAATATATTCCTTTTTCCACTATTACCCTCTTAGCGCTCCGAATGTCCACTTGCATTTTCTACAGAAAGAGTGTTCAGAACTGCGCAATCAAAAGTATGGTTTAACTCTGTTAGCTTAATGAACATATCAGAAATAAGTTTCACACAATGCTTCTGTGTAGTTTTTATTTGAAGATATTATTTTTCCCAGTAGAGGCCTCTTAGCGCTCAGAATGTCCAATTGCAGTTTCTACAGAAAGAGTGTTTCAGAAAGGCTCAATCAAATGTAAGGTTCAACTCTGTTAGTTGAATGCACAGAACAGAAAGAAGTTTCATACAATGCTTCTGTGTAGTTTATATTTGAAGATATTCTTTTTTCCACTATTACCCACTTAGCGCTACGAATGTCCAGTTGCATTTTCTACAGACAGAGTGTTTCAAAACTGCTCAATCAAAAGTATGGTTTAACTCTGTTAGCTGAATGCTCAGATCAGAAAGAAGTTTCACAGAATGCTTCTGTTTAGTTTATATTTGAATATATTCCTTTTTCCACTACTACTCTCTTAGCGCTCCAAATGTCCAGTTGCATTTTCTACAGAAAGAGTGTTCTGATCTGCTCAATCAAAAGTATGGTTTAACTCTGTTAGCTGAATGCACAGATCAGAAAGAAGTTTCACAGAATGATTCTGTGTAGTTTATATTTGCAGACATTCCTTTTTCCACTATTACCCTCTTAGCGCTCCGAATCTCCACTTGCATTTTCTACAGAAAGAGTGTTTAAGAACGGCTCAATCAAAACTAAGTTTCAAATCTTTTAGTTGAACAAACAGAACAGAAAGAAGTTTCACACAATTCTTCTGTGTAGTTTTTATTTGTAGACATTCTTTTTCCCAATATAGGCCTCTTAGCGCTCACAATGTCCAATTGCAGTTTCTACAGAAAGAGTGTTTCAGAACGGCTCAATCAAAAGTAAGGTTCAACTCTGTTAGTTGAATGCACAGAACAGAAAGAAGTTTCATACAATGCTTCTGTGTAGTTTATATTTGAACATATTCTTTTTTGCACTATTACCCACTTAGCGCTACGAATGTCCAGTTGCATTTTCTACAGACAGAGTGTTTCAAAACTGCTCAATCAAAAGTATGGTTTAACTCTGTTAGCTGAATGCTCAGATCAGAAAGAAGTTTCACAGAAGGCTTCTGTGTAGTTTATATTTGAATATATTCCTTTTTCCACTACTACGCTCTTAGCGCTCAAAATGTCCAGTTGCATTTTCTACAGAAACACTGTTCAGATCTGCTCAATCAAAAGTATGGTTTAACACTGTTAGCTGAATGCACAGATCAGAAAGAAGTTTCACAGAATGATTCTGTGTAGTTTATATTTGAAGACATTCCTTTTTCCACTATTAACCTCTTAGCGCTCCGAATCTCCACTTGCATTTTCTACAAAAAGAGTGTTTCATAACTGCTCAATCAAAAATATGTTTTATCTCTGATAACTGAATTTACAGATCAGAAATAAGTTTCAGAGAATGCATCTGTGTAGTTTTTATTTGAAGATATTCTTTTTCCCAATGTAGGCCTCTTAGCGCTTAGCATGTCCAATTGCAGTTTCTACAGAAGGAGTGTTTCAGAACGACTCAATCAAAAGTAAGGTTCAACTCTGTTAGTTGAATGCACAGAACAGAAAGAATTTTCACAGAATGCTACTGTGTAGTTTATATTTGAATATATTCCTTTTTCCACTATTACCCTCTTAGCGCTCCGAATGTCCACTTGCATTTTCTACAGAAAGAGTATTCAGAACTGCGCAATCAAAAGTATGGTTTAACTCTGTTAGCTTAATGAACATATCAGAAATAAGTTTCACACAATGCTTCTGTGTAGTTTTTATTTGAAGATATTATTTTTCCCATTAAAGGCCTCTTAGCGCTCAGAATGTCCAATTGCAGTTTCTACAGAAAGAGTGTTTCAGAAAGGCTCAATCAAAAGTAAGGTTCAACTCTGTTAGTTGAATGCACAGAACAGAAAGAAGTTTCATACAATGCTTCTGTGTAGTTTATATTTGAACATACTCTTTTTTCCACTATTACCCACTTAGCGCTACGAATGTCCAGTTGCATTTTCTACAGACAGAGTGTTTCAAAACTGCTCAATCAAAAGTATGGTTTAACTCTGTTAGCTGAATTCTCAGATCAGAAAGAAGTTTCACAGAATGCTTCTGTGTAGTTTATATTTGAATATATTCCTTTTTCCACTACTACTCTCTTAGCGCTCCAAATGTCCAGTTGCATTTTCTACAGAAAGAGTGTTCTGATCTGCTCAATCAAAAGTATGGTTTAACTCTGTTAGCTGAATGCACAGATCAGAAAGAAGTTTCACAGAATGATTCTGTGTAGTTTATATTTGGAGACATTCCTTTTTCCACTATTACCCTCTTAGCGCTCCGAATCTCCACTTGCATTTTCTACAGAAAGAGTGTTTAAGAACGGCTCAATCAAAACTAAGGTTCAAATCTTTTAGTTGAACAAACAGAACAGAAAGAAGTTTCACACAATTCTTCTGTGTAGTTTTTATTTGTAGACATTCTTTTTCCCAATATAGGCCTCTTAGCGCTCAGAATGTCCAATTGCAGTTTCTACAGAAAGAGTGTTTCAGAACGGCTCAATCAAAAGTAAGGTTCAACTCTGTTAGTTGAATGCACAGAACAGAAAGAAGTTTCATACAATGCTTCTGTGTAGTTTATATTTGAACATATTCTTTTTTCCACTATTACCCACTTAGCGCTACGAATGTCCAGTTGCATTTTCTACAGACAGAGTGTTTCAAAACTGCTCAATCAAAAGTATGGTTTAACTCTGTTAGCTGAATGCTCAGATCAGAAAGAAGTTTCACAGAAGGCTTCTGTGTAGTTTATATTTGAATATATTCCTTTTTCCACTACTACGCTCTTAGCGCTCCAAATGTCCAGTTGCATTTTCTAGAGAAAGAGTGTTCAGATCTGCTCAATCAAAAGTATGGTTTAACTCTGTTAGCTGAATGCACAGATCAGAAAGAAGTTTCACCGAATGATTCTGTGTAGTTTATATTTGAAGACATTCCTTTTTCCACTATTACCCTCTTAGCGCTCCGAATCTCCATTGCATTTTCTACAAAAAGAGTGTTTCATAACTGCTCAATCAAAAATATGTTTTATCTCTGTTAACTGAATTTACAGATCAGAATTAAGTTTCACAGAATGCATCTGTGTAGTTTTTATTTGAAGATATTCTTTTTCCCAATGTAGGCCTCTTAGCGCTTAGCATGTCCAACTGCAGTTTCTACAGAAGGAGTGTTTCAGAACGGCTCAATCAAAAGTAAGGTTCAACTCTGTTAGTTGAATGCACAGAACAGAAAGAATTTTCACAGAATGCTACTGTGTAGTTTATATTTGAATATATTCCTTTTTCCACTATTACCCTCTTAGCGCTCCGAATGTCCACTTGCATTTTCTACAGAAAGAGTGTTCAGAACTGCGCAATCAAAAGTATGGTTTAACTCTGTTAGCTTAATGAACATATCAGAAATAAGTTTCACACAATGCTTCTGTGTAGTTTTTATTTGAAGATATTATTTTTCCCAGTAGAGGCCTCTTAGCGCTCAGAATGTCCAATTGCAGTTTCTACAGAAAGAGTGTTTCAGAAAGGCTCAATCAAATGTAAGGTTCAACTCTGTTAGTTGAATGCACAGAACAGAAAGAATTTTCATACAATGCTTCTGTGTAGTTTATATTTGAAGATATTCTTTTTTCCACTATTACCCACTTAGCGCTACGAATGTCCAGTTGCATTTTCTACAGACAGAGTGTTTCAAAACTGCTCAATCAAAAGTATGGTTTAACTCTGTTAGCTGAATGCTCAGATCAGAAAGAAGTTTCACAGAATGCTTCTGTTTAGTTTATATTTGAATATATTCCTTTTTCCACTACTACTCTCTTAGCGCTCCAAATGTCCAGTTGCATTTTCTACAGAAAGAGTGTTCTGATCTGCTCAATCAAAAGTATGGTTTAACTCTGTTAGCTGAATGCACAGATCAGAAAGAAGTTTCACAGAATGATTCTGTGTAGTTTATATTTGCAGACATTCCTTTTTCCACTATTACCCTCTTAGCGCTCCGAATCTCCACTTGCATTTTCTACAGAAAGAGTGTTTAAGAACGGCTCAATCAAAACTAAGTTTCAAATCTTTTAGTTGAACAAACAGAACAGAAAGAAGTTTCACACAATTCTTCTGTGTAGTTTTTATTTGTAGACATTCTTTTTCCCAATATAGGCCTCTTAGCGCTCAGAATGTCCAATTGCAGTTTCTACAGAAAGAGTGTTTCAGAACGGCTCAATCAAAAGTAAGGTTCAACTCTGTTAGTTGAATGCACAGAACAGAAAGAAGTTTCATACAATGCTTCTGTGTAGTTTATATTTGAACATATTCTTTTTTGCACTATTACCCACTTAGCGCTACGAATGTCCAGTTGCATTTTCTACAGACAGAGTGTTTCAAAACTGCTCAATCAAAAGTATGGTTTAACTCTGTTAGCTGAATGCTCAGATCAGAAAGAAGTTTCACAGAAGGCTTCTGTGTAGTTTATATTTGAATATATTCCTTTTTCCACTACTACGCTCTTAGCGCTCAAAATGTCCAGTTGCATTTTCTACAGAAAGACTGTTCAGATCTGCTCAATCAAAAGTATGGTTTAACACTGTTAGCTGAATGCACAGATCAGAAAGAAGTTTCACAGAATGATTCTGTGTAGTTTATATTTGAAGACATTCCTTTTTCCACTATTAACCTCTTAGCGCTCCGAATCTCCACTTGCATTTTCTACAAAAAGAGTGTTTCATAACTGCTCAATCAAAAATATGTTTTATCTCTGATAACTGAATTTACAGATCAGAAATAAGTTTCAGAGAATGCATCTGTGTAGTTTTTATTTGAAGATATTCTTTTTCCCAATGTAGGCCTCTTAGCGCTTAGCATGTCCAATTGCAGTTTCTACAGAAGGAGTGTTTCAGAACGACTCAATCAAAAGTAAGGTTCAACTCTGTTAGTTGAATGCACAGAACAGAAAGAATTTTCACAGAATGCTACTGTGTAGTTTATATTTGAATATATTCCTTTTTCCACTATTACCCTCTTAGCGCTCCGAATGTCCACTTGCATTTTCTACAGAAAGAGTATTCAGAACTGCGCAATCAAAAGTATGGTTTAACTCTGTTAGCTTAATGAACATATCAGAAATAAGTTTCACACAATGCTTCTGTGTAGTTTTTATTTGAAGATATTATTTTTCCCATTACAGGCCTCTTAGCGCTCAGAATGTCCAATTGCAGTTTCTACAGAAAGAGTGTTTCAGAAAGGCTCAATCAAAAGTCAGGTTCAACTCTGTTAGTTGAATGCACAGAACAGAAAGAAGTTTCATACAATGCTTCTGTGTAGTTTATATTTGAACATACTCTTTTTTCCACTATTACCCACTTAGCGCTACGAATGTCCAGTTGCATTTTCTACAGACAGAGTGTTTCAAAACTGCTCAATCAAAAGTATGGTTTAACTCTGTTAGCTGAATTCTCAGATCAGAAAGAAGTTTCACAGAATGCTTCTGTGTAGTTTATATTTGAATATATTCCTTTTTCCACTACTACTCTCTTAGCGCTCCAAATGTCCAGTTGCATTTTCTACAGAAAGAGTGTTCTGATCTGCTCAATCAAAAGTATGGTTTAACTCTGTTAGCTGAATGCACAGATCAGAAAGAAGTTTCACAGAATGATTCTGTGTAGTTTATATTTGGAGACATTCCTTTTTCCACTATTACCCTCTTAGCGCTCCGAATCTCCACTTGCATTTTCTACAGAAAGAGTGTTTAAGAACGGCTCAATCAAAACTAAGGTTCAAATCTTTTAGTTGAACAAACAGAACAGAAAGAAGTTTCACACAATTCTTCTGTGTAGTTTTTATTTGTAGACATTCTTTTTCCCAATATAGGCCTCTTAGCGCTCAGAATGTCCAATTGCAGTTTCTACAGAAAGAGTGTTTCAGAACGGCTCAATCAAAAGTAAGGTTCAACTCTGTTAGTTGAATGCACAGAACAGAAAGAAGTTTCATACAATGCTTCTGTGTAGTTTATATTTGAACATATTCTTTTTTGCACTATTACCCACTTAGCGCTACGAATGTCCAGTTGCATTTTCTACAGACAGAGTGTTTCAAAACTGCTCAATCAAAAGTATGGTTTAACTCTGTTAGCTGAATGCTCAGATCAGAAAGAAGTTTCACAGAAGGCTTCTGTGTAGTTTATATTTGAATATATTCCTTTTTCCACTACTACGCTCTTAGCGCTCCAAATGTCCAGTTGCATTTTCTAGAGAAAGAGTGTTCAGATCTGCTCAATCAAAAGTATGGTTTAACTCTGTTAGCTGAATGCACAGATCAGAAAGAAGTTTCACCGAATGATTCTGTGTAGTTTATATTTGAAGACATTCCTTTTTCCACTATTACCCTCTTAGCGCTCCGAATCTCCATTGCATTTTCTACAAAAAGAGTGTTTCATAACTGCTCAATCAAAAATATGTTTTATCTCTGTTAACTGAATTTACAGATCAGAATTAAGTTTCACAGAATGCATCTGTGTAGTTTTTATTTGAAGATATTCTTTTTCCCAATGTAGGCCTCTTAGCGCTTAGCATGTCCAATTGCAGTTTCTACAGAAGGAGTGTTTCAGAACGGCTCAATCAAAAGTAAGGTTCAACTCTGTTAGTTGAATGCACAGAACAGAAAGAATTTTCACAGAATGCTACTGTGTAGTTTATATTTGAATATATTCCTTTTTCCACTATTACCCTCTTAGCGCTCCGAATGTCCACTTGCATTTTCTACAGAAAGAGTGTTCAGAACTGCGCAATCAAAAGTATGGTTTAACTCTGTTAGCTTAATGAACATATCAGAAATAAGTTTCACACAATGCTTCTGTGTAGTTTTTATTTGAAGATATTATTTTTCCCAGTAGAGGCCTCTTAGCGCTCAGAATGTCCAATTGCAGTTTCTACAGAAAGAGTGTTTCAGAAAGGCTCAATCAAATGTAAGGTTCAACTCTGTTAGTTGAATGCACAGAACAGAAAGAAGTTTCATACAATGCTTCTGTGTAGTTTATATTTGAAGATATTCTTTTTTCCACTATTACCCACTTAGCGCTACGAATGTCCAGTTGCATTTTCTACAGACAGAGTGTTTCAAAACTGCTCAATCAAAAGTATGGTTTAACTCTGTTAGCTGAATGCTCAGATCAGAAAGAAGTTTCACAGAATGCTTCTGTTTAGTTTATATTTGAATATATTCCTTTTTCCACTACTACTCTCTTAGCGCTCCAAATGTCCAGTTGCATTTTCTACAGAAAGAGTGTTCTGATCTGCTCAATCAAAAGTATGGTTTAACTCTGTTAGCTGAATGCACAGATCAGAAAGAAGTTTCACAGAATGATTCTGTGTAGTTTATATTTGCAGACATTCCTTTTTCCACTATTACCCTCTTAGCGCTCCGAATCTCCACTTGCATTTTCTACAGAAAGAGTGTTTAAGAACGGCTCAATCAAAACTAAGTTTCAAATCTTTTAGTTGAACAAACAGAACAGAAAGAAGTTTCACACAATTCTTCTGTGTAGTTTTTATTTGTAGACATTCTTTTTCCCAATATAGGCCTCTTAGCGCTCAGAATGTCCAATTGCAGTTTCTACAGAAAGAGTGTTTCAGAAAGGCTCAATCAAAAGTAAGGTTCAACTCTGTTAGTTGAATGCACAGAACAGAAAGAAGTTTCATACAATGCTTCTGTGTAGTTTATATTTGAACATACTCTTTTTTCCACTATTACCCACTTAGCGCTACGAATGTCCAGTTGCATTTTCTACAGACAGAGTGTTTCAAAACTGCTCAATCAAAAGTATGGTTTAACTCTGTTAGCTGAATTCTCAGATCAGAAAGAAGTTTCACAGAATGCTTCTGTGTAGTTTATATTTGAATATATTCCTTTTTCCACTACTACTCTCTTAGCGCTCCAAATGTCCAGTTGCATTTTCTACAGAAAGAGTGTTCTGATCTGCTCAATCAAAAGTATGGTTTAACTCTGTTAGCTGAATGCACAGATCAGAAAGAAGTTTCACAGAATGATTCTGTGTAGTTTATATTTGGAGACATTCCTTTTTCCACTATTACCCTCTTAGCGCTCCGAATCTCCACTTGCATTTTCTACAGAAAGAGTGTTTAAGAACGGCTCAATCAAAACTAAGGTTCAAATCTTTTAGTTGAACAAACAGAACAGAAAGAAGTTTCACACAATTCTTCTGTGTAGTTTTTATTTGTAGACATTCTTTTTCCCAATATAGGCCTCTTAGCGCTCAGAATGTCCAATTGCAGTTTCTACAGAAAGAGTGTTTCAGAACGGCTCAATCAAAAGTAAGGTTCAACTCTGTTAGTTGAATGCACAGAACAGAAAGAAGTTTCATACAATGCTTCTGTGTAGTTTATATTTGAACATATTCTTTTTTGCACTATTACCCACTTAGCGCTACGAATGTCCAGTTGCATTTTCTACAGACAGAGTGTTTCAAAACTGCTCAATCAAAAGTATGGTTTAACTCTGTTAGCTGAATGCTCAGATCAGAAAGAAGTTTCACAGAAGGCTTCTGTGTAGTTTATATTTGAATATATTCCTTTTTCCACTACTACGCTCTTAGCGCTCCAAATGTCCAGTTGCATTTTCTAGAGAAAGAGTGTTCAGATCTGCTCAATCAAAAGTATGGTTTAACTCTGTTAGCTGAATGCACAGATCAGAAAGAAGTTTCACCGAATGATTCTGTGTAGTTTATATTTGAAGACATTCCTTTTTCCACTATTACCCTCTTAGCGCTCCGAATCTCCATTGCATTTTCTACAAAAAGAGTGTTTCATAACTGCTCAATCAAAAATATGTTTTATCTCTGTTAACTGAATTTACAGATCAGAATTAAGTTTCACAGAATGCATCTGTGTAGTTTTTATTTGAAGATATTCTTTTTCCCAATGTAGGCCTCTTAGCGCTTAGCATGTCCAATTGCAGTTTCTACAGAAGGAGTGTTTCAGAACGGCTCAATCAAAAGTAAGGTTCAACTCTGTTAGTTGAATGCACAGAACAGAAAGAATTTTCACAGAATGCTACTGTGTAGTTTATATTTGAATATATTCCTTTTTCCACTATTACCCTCTTAGCGCTCCGAATGTCCACTTGCATTTTCTACAGAAAGAGTGTTCAGAACTGCGCAATCAAAAGTATGGTTTAACTCTGTTAGCTTAATGAACATATCAGAAATAAGTTTCACACAATGCTTCTGTGTAGTTTTTATTTGAAGATATTATTTTTCCCAGTAGAGGCCTCTTAGCGCTCAGAATGTCCAATTGCAGTTTCTACAGAAAGAGTGTTTCAGAAAGGCTCAATCAAATGTAAGGTTCAACTCTGTTAGTTGAATGCACAGAACAGAAAGAAGTTTCATACAATGCTTCTGTGTAGTTTATATTTGAAGATATTCTTTTTTCCACTATTACCCACTTAGCGCTACGAATGTCCAGTTGCATTTTCTACAGACAGAGTGTTTCAAAACTGCTCAATCAAAAGTATGGTTTAACTCTGTTAGCTGAATGCTCAGATCAGAAAGAAGTTTCACAGAATGCTTCTGTTTAGTTTATATTTGAATATATTCCTTTTTCCACTACTACTCTCTTAGCGCTCCAAATGTCCAGTTGCATTTTCTACAGAAAGAGTGTTCTGATCTGCTCAATCAAAAGTATGGTTTAACTCTGTTAGCTGAATGCACAGATCAGAAAGAAGTTTCACAGAATGATTCTGTGTAGTTTATATTTGCAGACATTCCTTTTTCCACTATTACCCTCTTAGCGCTCCGAATCTCCACTTGCATTTTCTACAGAAAGAGTGTTTAAGAACGGCTCAATCAAAACTAAGTTTCAAATCTTTTAGTTGAACAAACAGAACAGAAAGAAGTTTCACACAATTCTTATGTGTAGTTTTTATTTGTAGACATTCTTTTTCCCAATATAGGATTCTTAGCGCTCAGAATGTCCAATTGCAGTTTCTACAGAAAGAGTGTTTCAGAACGGCTCAATCAAAAGTAAGGTTCAACTCTGTTAGTTGAATGCACAGAACAGAAAGAAGTTTCATACAATGCTTCTGTGTAGTTTATATTTGAACATATTCTTTTTTGCACTATTACCCACTTAGCGCTACGAATGTCCAGTTGCATTTTCTACAGACAGAGTGTTTCAAAACTGCTCAATCAAAAGTATGGTTTAACTCTGTTAGCTGAATGCTCAGATCAGAAAGAAGTTTCACAGAAGGCTTCTGTGTAGTTTATATTTGAATATATTCCTTTTTCCACTACTACGCTCTTAGCGCTCAAAATGTCCAGTTGCATTTTCTACAGAAAGACTGTTCAGATCTGCTCAATCAAAAGTATGGTTTAACACTGTTAGCTGAATGCACAGATCAGAAAGAAGTTTCACAGAATGATTCTGTGTAGTTTATATTTGAAGACATTCCTTTTTCCACTATTAACCTCTTAGCGCTCCGAATCTCCACTTGCATTTTCTACAAAAAGAGTGTTTCATAACTGCTCAATCAAAAATATGTTTTATCTCTGATAACTGAATTTACAGATCAGAAATAAGTTTCAGAGAATGCATCTGTGTAGTTTTTATTTGAAGATATTCTTTTTCCCAATGTAGGCCTCTTAGCGCTTAGCATGTCCAATTGCAGTTTCTACAGAAGGAGTGTTTCAGAACGACTCAATCAAAAGTAAGGTTCAACTCTGTTAGTTGAATGCACAGAACAGAAAGAATTTTCACAGAATGCTACTGTGTAGTTTATATTTGAATATATTCCTTTTTCCACTATTACCCTCTTAGCGCTCCGAATGTCCACTTGCATTTTCTACAGAAAGAGTATTCAGAACTGCGCAATCAAAAGTATGGTTTAACTCTGTTAGCTTAATGAACATATCAGAAATAAGTTTCACACAATGCTTCTGTGTAGTTTTTATTTGAAGATATTATTTTTCCCATTACAGGCCTCTTAGCGCTCAGAATGTCCAATTGCAGTTTCTACAGAAAGAGTGTTTCAGAAAGGCTCAATCAAAAGTAAGGTTCAACTCTGTTAGTTGAATGCACAGAACAGAAAGAAGTTTCATACAATGCTTCTGTGTAGTTTATATTTGAACATACTCTTTTTTCCACTATTACCCACTTAGCGCTACGAATGTCCAGTTGCATTTTCTACAGACAGAGTGTTTCAAAACTGCTCAATCAAAAGTATGGTTTAACTCTGTTAGCTGAATTCTCAGATCAGAAAGAAGTTTCACAGAATGCTTCTGTGTAGTTTATATTTGAATATATTCCTTTTTCCACTACTACTCTCTTAGCGCTCCAAATGTCCAGTTGCATTTTCTACAGAAAGAGTGTTCTGATCTGCTCAATCAAAAGTATGGTTTAACTCTGTTAGCTGAATGCACAGATCAGAAAGAAGTTTCACAGAATGATTCTGTGTAGTTTATATTTGGAGACATTCCTTTTTCCACTATTACCCACTTAGCGCTCCGAATCTCCACTTGCATTTTCTACAGAAAGAGTGTTTAAGAACGGCTCAATCAAAACTAAGGTTCAAATCTTTTAGTTGAACAAACAGAACAGAAAGAAGTTTCACACAATTCTTCTGTGTAGTTTTTATTTGTAGACATTCTTTTTCCCAATATAGGCCTCTTAGCGCTCAGAATGTCCAATTGCAGTTTCTACAGAAAGAGTGTTTCAGAACGGCTCAATCAAAAGTAAGGTTCAACTCTGTTAGTTGAATGCACAGAACAGAAAGAAGTTTCATACAATGCTTCTGTGTAGTTTATATTTGAACATATTCTTTTTTCCACTATTACCCACTTAGCGCTACGAATGTCCAGTTGCATTTTCTACAGACAGAGTGTTTCAAAACTGCTCAATCAAAAGTATGGTTTAACTCTGTTAGCTGAATGCTCAGATCAGAAAGAAGTTTCACAGAAGGCTTCTGTGTAGTTTATATTTGAATATATTCCTTTTTCCACTACTACGCTCTTAGCGCTCCAAATGTCCAGTTGCATTTTCTAGAGAAAGAGTGTTCAGATCTGCTCAATCAAAAGTATGGTTTAACTCTGTTAGCTGAATGCACAGATCAGAAAGAAGTTTCACCGAATGATTCTGTGTAGTTTATATTTGAAGACATTCCTTTTTCCACTATTACCCTCTTAGCGCTCCGAATCTCCATTGCATTTTCTACAAAAAGAGTGTTTCATAACTGCTCAATCAAAAATATGTTTTATCTCTGTTAACTGAATTTACAGATCAGAATTAAGTTTCACAGAATGCATCTGTGTAGTTTTTATTTGAAGATATTCTTTTTCCCAATGTAGGCCTCTTAGCGCTTAGCATGTCCAATTGCAGTTTCTACAGAAGGAGTGTTTCAGAACGACTCAATCAAAAGTAAGGTTCAACTCTGTTAGTTGAATGCACAGAACAGAAAGAATTTTCACAGAATGCTACTGTGTAGTTTATATTTGAATATATTCCTTTTTCCACTATTACCCTCTTAGCGCTCCGAATGTCCACTTGCATTTTCTACAGAAAGAGTATTCAGAACTGCGCAATCAAAAGTATGGTTTAACTCTGTTAGCTTAATGAACATATCAGAAATAAGTTTCACACAATGCTTCTGTGTAGTTTTTATTTGAAGATATTATTTTTCCCATTACAGGCCTCTTAGCGCTCAGAATGTCCAATTGCAGTTTCTACAGAAAGAGTGTTTCAGAAAGGCTCAATCAAAAGTAAGGTTCAACTCTGTTAGTTGAATGCACAGAACAGAAAGAAGTTTCATACAATGCTTCTGTGTAGTTTATATTTGAACATACTCTTTTTTCCACTATTACCCACTTAGCGCTACGAATGTCCAGTTGCATTTTCTACAGACAGAGTGTTTCAAAACTGCTCAATCAAAAGTATGGTTTAACTCTGTTAGCTGAATTCTCAGATCAGAAAGAAGTTTCACAGAATGCTTCTGTGTAGTTTATATTTGAATATATTCCTTTTTCCACTACTACTCTCTTAGCGCTCCAAATGTCCAGTTGCATTTTCTACAGAAAGAGTGTTCTGATCTGCTCAATCAAAAGTATGGTTTAACTCTGTTAGCTGAATGCACAGATCAGAAAGAAGTTTCACAGAATGATTCTGTGTAGTTTATATTTGGAGACATTCCTTTTTCCACTATTACCCTCTTAGCGCTCCGAATCTCCACTTGCATTTTCTACAGAAAGAGTGTTTAAGAACGGCTCAATCAAAACTAAGGTTCAAATCTTTTAGTTGAACAAACAGAACAGAAAGAAGTTTCACACAATTCTTCTGTGTAGTTTTTATTTGTAGACATTCTTTTTCCCAATATAGGCCTCTTAGCGCTCAGAATGTCCAATTGCAGTTTCTACAGAAAGAGTGTTTCAGAACGGCTCAATCAAAAGTAAGGTTCAACTCTGTTAGTTGAATGCACAGAACAGAAAGAAGTTTCATACAATGCTTCTGTGTAGTTTATATTTGAACATATTCTTTTTTGCACTATTACCCACTTAGCGCTACGAATGTCCAGTTGCATTTTCTACAGACAGAGTGTTTCAAAACTGCTCAATCAAAAGTATGGTTTAACTCTGTTAGCTGAATGCTCAGATCAGAAAGAAGTTTCACAGAAGGCTTCTGTGTAGTTTATATTTGAATATATTCCTTTTTCCACTACTACGCTCTTAGCGCTCCAAATGTCCAGTTGCATTTTCTAGAGAAAGAGTGTTCAGATCTGCTCAATCAAAAGTATGGTTTAACTCTGTTAGCTGAATGCACAGATCAGAAAGAAGTTTCACCGAATGATTCTGTGTAGTTTATATTTGAAGACATTCCTTTTTCCACTATTACCCTCTTAGCGCTCCGAATCTCCATTGCATTTTCTACAAAAAGAGTGTTTCATAACTGCTCAATCAAAAATATGTTTTATCTCTGTTAACTGAATTTACAGATCAGAATTAAGTTTCACAGAATGCATCTGTGTAGTTTTTATTTGAAGATATTCTTTTTCCCAATGTAGGCCTCTTAGCGCTTAGCATGTCCAATTGCAGTTTCTACAGAAGGAGTGTTTCAGAACGGCTCAATCAAAAGTAAGGTTCAACTCTGTTAGTTGAATGCACAGAACAGAAAGAATTTTCACAGAATGCTACTGTGTAGTTTATATTTGAATATATTCCTTTTTCCACTATTACCCTCTTAGCGCTCCGAATGTCCACTTGCATTTTCTACAGAAAGAGTGTTCAGAACTGCGCAATCAAAAGTATGGTTTAACTCTGTTAGCTTAATGAACATATCAGAAATAAGTTTCACACAATGCTTCTGTGTAGTATTTATTTGAAGATATTATTTTTCCCAGTAGAGGCCTCTTAGCGCTCAGAATGTCCAATTGCAGTTTCTACAGAAAGAGTGTTTCAGAAAGGCTCAATCAAATGTAAGGTTCAACTCTGTTAGTTGAATGCACAGAACAGAAAGAAGTTTCATACAATGCTTCTGTGTAGTTTATATTTGAAGATATTCTTTTTTCCACTATTACCCACTTAGCGCTACGAATGTCCAGTTGCATTTTCTACAGACAGAGTGTTTCAAAACTGCTCAATCAAAAGTATGGTTTAACTCTGTTAGCTGAATGCTCAGATCAGAAAGAAGTTTCACAGAATGCTTCTGTTTAGTTTATATTTGAATATATTCCTTTTTCCACTACTACTCTCTTAGCGCTCCAAATGTCCAGTTGCATTTTCTACAGAAAGAGTGTTCTGATCTGCTCAATCAAAAGTATGGTTTAACTCTGTTAGCTGAATGCACAGATCAGAAAGAAGTTTCACAGAATGATTCTGTGTAGTTTATATTTGCAGACATTCCTTTTTCCACTATTACCCTCTTAGCGCTCCGAATCTCCACTTGCATTTTCTACAGAAAGAGTGTTTAAGAACGGCTCAATCAAAACTAAGTTTCAAATCTTTTAGTTGAACAAACAGAACAGAAAGAAGTTTCACACAATTCTTCTGTGTAGTTTTTATTTGTAGACATTCTTTTTCCCAATATAGGCCTCTTAGCGCTCAGAATGTCCAATTGCAGTTTCTACAGAAAGAGTGTTTCAGAACGGCTCAATCAAAAGTAAGGTTCAACTCTGTTAGTTGAATGCACAGAACAGAAAGAAGTTTCATACAATGCTTCTGTGTAGTTTATATTTGAACATATTCTTTTTTGCACTATTACCCACTTAGCGCTACGAATGTCCAGTTGCATTTTCTACAGACAGAGTGTTTTAAAACTGCTCAATCAAAAGTATGGTTTAACTCTGTTAGCTGAATGCTCAGATCAGAAAGAAGTTTCACAAAAGGCTTCTGTGTAGTTTATATTTGAATATATTCCTTTTTCCACTACTACGCTCTTAGCGCTCAAAATGTCCAGTTGCATTTTCTACAGAAAGACTGTTCAGATCTGCTCAATCAAAAGTATGGTTTAACTCTGTTAGCTGAATGCTCAGATCAGAAAGAAGTTTCACAGAATGCTTCTGTTTAGTTTATATTTGAATATATTCTTTTTTTCCACTACTACTCTCTTAGCGCTCCAAATGTCCAGTTGCATTTTCTACAGAAAGAGTGTTCTGATCTGCTCAATCAAAAGTATGGTTTAACTCTGTTAGCTGAATGCACAGATCAGAAAGAAGTTTCACAGAATGATTCTGTGTAGTTTATATTTGGAGACATTCCTTTTTCCACTATTACCCCCTTAGCGCTCCGAATCTCCACTTGCATTTTCTACAGAAAGAGTGTTTAAGGACGGCTCAATCAAAACTAAGGTTCAAATCTTTTAGTTGAACAAACAGAACAGAAAGAAGTTTCACACAATTCTTCTGTGTAGTTTTTATTTGTAGACATTCTTTTTCCCAATATAGGCATCTTAGCGCTCAGAATGTCCAATTGCAGTTTCTACAGAAAGAGTGTTTCAGAACGGCTCAATCAAAAGTAAGGTTCAACTCTGTTAGTTGAATGCACAGAACAGAAAGAAGTTTCATACAATGCTTCTGTGTAGTTTATATTTGAACATATTCTTTTTTGCACTATTACCCACTTAGCGCTACGAATGTCCAGTTGCATTTTCTACAGACAGAGTGTTTCAAAACTGCTCAATCAAAAGTATGGTTTAACTCTGTTAGCTGAATGCTCAGATCAGAAAGAAGTTTCACAGAATGCTTCTGTGTAGTTTATATTTGAATATATTCCTTTTACCACTACTACGCTCTTAGCGCTCCAAATGTCCAGTTGCATTTTCTAGAGAAAGAGTGTTCAGATCTGCTCAATCAAAAGTATGGTTTAACTCTGTTAGCTGAATGCACAGATCAGAAAGAAGTTTCACCGAATGATTCTGTGTAGTTTATATTTGAAGACATTCCTTTTTCCACTATGACCCTCTTAGCGCTCCGAATCTCCACTTGCATTTTCTACAAAAAGAGTGTTTCATAACTGCTCAATCAAAAATATGTTTTATCTCTGTTAACTGAATTTACAGATCAGAAATAAGTTTCACAGAATGCATCTGTGTAGTTTTTATTTGTAGATATTCTTTTTCCCAATGTAGGCCTCTTAGCGCTTAGCATGTCCAATTGCAGTTTCTACAGAAGGAGTGTTTCAGAACGGCTCAATCAAAAGTAAGGTTCAACTCTGTTAGTTGAATGCACAGAACAGAAAGAATTTTCACAGAATGCTACTGTGTAGTTTATATTTGAATATATTCCTTTTTCCACTATTACCCTCTTAGCGCTCCGAAGGTCCACTTGCATTTTCTACAGAAAGAGTGTTCAGAACTGCGCAATCAAAAGTATGGTTTAACTCTGTTAGCTTAATGAACATATCAGAAATAAGTTTCACACAATGCTTCTGTGTAGTTTTTATTTGAAGATATTATTTTTCCCAGTAGAGGCCTCTTAGCGCTCAGAATGTCCAATTGCAGTTTCTACAGAAAGAGTGTTTCAGAAAGGCTCAATCAAATGTAAGGTTCAACTCTGTTAGTTGAATGCACAGAACAGAAAGAAGTTTCATACAATGCTTCTGTGTAGTTTATATTTGAAGATATTCTTTTTTCCACTATTACCCACTTGGCGCTACGAATGTCCAGTTGCATTTTCTACAGACAGAGTGTTTCAAAACTGCTCAATCAAAAGTATGGTTTAACTCTGTTAGCTGAATGCTCAGATCAGAAAGAAGTTTCACAGAATGCTTCTGTGTAGTTTATATTTGAATATATTCCTTTTTCCACTACTACTCTCTTAGCGCTCCAAATGTCCAGTTGCATTTTCTACAGAAAGAGTGTTGAGATCTGCTCAATCAAAAGTATGGTTTAACTCTGTTAACTGAATGCACAGATCAGAAAGAAGTTTCACAGAATGATTCTGTGTAGTTTATATTTGGAGACATTCCTTTTTCCACTATTACCCTCTTAGCGCTCCGAATCTCCACTTGCATTTTCTACAGAAAGAGTGTTTCAGAACGGCTCAATCAAAACTAAGGTTCAACTCTTTTAGTTGAACAAACAGAACAGAAAGAAGTTTCACACAATTCTTCTGTGTAGTTTTTATTTGTAGACATTCTTTTTCCCAATATAGGCCTCTTAGCGCTCAGAATGTCCAATTGCAGTTTCTACAGAAAGAGAGTTTCAGAACGGCTCAATCAAAAGTAAGGTTCAACTCTGTTAGTTGAATGCACAGAACAGAAAGAAGTTTCATACAATGCTTCTGTGTAGTTTATATTTGAACATATTCTTTTTTCCACTATTACCCACTTAGCACTACGAATGTCCAGTTGCATTTTCTACAGACAGAGTGTTTCAAAACCGCTCAATCAAAAGTATGATTTAACTCTGTTAGCTGAATGCTCAGATCAGAAAGAAGTTTCACAGAATGCTTCTGTGTAGTTTATATTTGAATATATTCCTTTTTCCACTACTACGCTCTTAGCGCTCCAAATGTCCAGTTGCATTTTCTACAGAAAGAGTGTTCAGATCTGCTCAATCAAATGTATGGTTTAACTCTGTTAGCTGAATGCACAGATCAGAAAGAAGTTTCACAGAATGATTCTGTGTAGTTTATATTTGAAGACATTCCTTTTTCCACTATTACCCTCTTAGCGCTCCGAATCTCCACTTGCATTTTCTACAAAAAGAGTGTTTCATAACTGCTCAATCAAAAATATGTTTTATCTCTGTTAACTGAATTTACAGATCAGAAATAAGTTTCACAGAATGCATCTGTGTAGTTTTTATTTGAAGATATTCTTTTTCCCGATGTAGGCCTCTTAGCGCTTAGCATGTCCAATTGCAGTTTCTACAGAAAGGGTGTTTCAGAACGGCTCAATCAAAAGTAAGGTACAACTCTGTTAGTTGAATGCACAGAACAGAAAGAATTTTCACAGAATGCTACTGTGTAGTTTATATTTGAATATATTCCTTTTTCCACTATTACCCTCTTAGCGCTCCGAATGTCCACTTGCATTTTCTACAGAAAGAGTGTTCAGAACTGCGCAATCAAAAGTATGGTTTAACTCTGTTAGCTTAATGAACATATCAGAAATAAGTTTCACACAATGCTTCTGTGTAGTTTTTATTTGAAGATATTATTTTTCCCAATAGAGGCCTCTTAGCGCTCAGAATGTCCAATTGCAGTTTCTACAGAAAGAGTGTTTCAGAAAGGCTCAATCAAAAGTAAGGTTCAACTCTGTTAGTTGAATGCACAGAACAGAAAGAAGTTTAATACAATGCTTCTGTGTAGTTTATATTTGAACATATTCTTTTTTCCACTATTACCCACTTAGAGCTAAGAATGTCCAGTTGCATTTTCTACAGACAGTGTTTCAAAACTGCTCAATCAAAAGTATGGTTTAACTCTGTTAGCTGAATGCTCAGATCAGAAAGAAGTTTCACAGAATGCTTCTGTGTAGTTTATATTTGAATATATTCCTTTTTCCACTACTATTCTCTTAGCGCTCCAAATGTCCAGTTGCATTTTCTACAGAAAGAGTGTTCAGATCTGCTCAATCAAAAGTATGGTTTAACTCTGTTAGCTGAATGCACAGATCAGAAAGAAGTTTCACAGAATGATTCTGTGTAGTTTATATTTGGAGACATTCCTTTTTCCACTATTACCCTCTTAGCGCTCCGAATGTCCACTTGCATTTTCTACAGAAAGAGTGTTTCAGAACGGCTCAATCAAAACTAAGGTTCAACTCTTTTAGTTGAACAAACAGAACAGAAAGAAGTTTCACACAATTCTTCTGTGTAGTTTTTATTTGTAGACATTCTTTTTCCCAATATAGGCCTCTTAACGCTCAGAATGTCCAATTGCAGTTTCTACAGAAAGAGTGTTTCAGAACGGCTCAATCAAAGTAAGGTTCAACTATGTTTGTTGAATGCACAGAACA
This sequence comes from Symphalangus syndactylus, assembly GCF_028878055.3. Classification (NCBI taxonomy): domain Eukaryota; kingdom Metazoa; phylum Chordata; class Mammalia; order Primates; family Hylobatidae; genus Symphalangus; species Symphalangus syndactylus. Next base: position 3,480,748 of record NC_072427.2, read on the forward strand.
GAAAGAAGTTTCATACAATGTTTCTGTGTAGTTTATATTTGAACATATTCTTTTTTCCACTATTACCCACTTAGCGCTACGAATGTCCAGTTGCATTTTCTACAGACAGAGTGTTTCAAAACTGCTCAATCAAAAGTATGGTTTAACTCTGTTAGCTGAACGCTCAGATCAGAAAGTAGTTTCACAGAATGCTTCTGTGTATTTTATATTTGAATATATTCCTTTTTCCACTACTACGCTCTTAGCGCTCCAAATGTCCAGTTGAAATTTTCTACAGAAAGAGTGTTCAGATCTTCTCAATCAAAAGTATGGTTTAACTCTGTTAGCTGAATGCACAGATCAGAAAGAAGTTTCACCGAATGATTCTGTGTAGTTTATATTTGAAGACATTCCTTTTTCCACTATTACCCACTTAGCGCTCCGAATCTCCACTTGCATTTTCTACAAAAAGAGTGTTTCATAACTGCTCAATCAAAAATATGTTTTATCTCTGTTAACTGAATTTACAGATCAGAAATAAGTTTCACAGAATGCATCTGTGTAGTTTTTATTTGAAGATATTCTTTTTCCCAATGTAGGCCTCTTAGCGCTTAGCATGTCCAACTGCACTTTCTACAGAAAGAGTGTTTCAGAACGGCTCAATAAAAAGTAAGGTTCAACTCTGTTAGTTGAATGCACAGAACAGAAAGAATTTTCACAGAATGCTACTGTGTAGTTTATATTTGAATATATTCCTTTTTCCACTCTTACCCTCTTAGCGCTCCGAAGGTCCACTTGCATTTTCTACAGAAAGAGTGTTCAGAACTGCGCAATCAAAAGTATGGTTTAACTCTGTTAGCTTAATGAACATATCAGAAATAAGTTTCAAACAATGCTTCTGTGTAGTTTTTATTTGAAGATATTATTTTTCCCAATAGAGGTCTCTTAGCGCTCAGAATGTCCAATTGCAGTTTCTACAGAAAGAGTGTTTCAGAAAGGCTCAATCAAAAGTAAGGTTCAACTCTGATAGTTGAACGCACAGAACAGAAAGAAGTTTCATACAATGCTTCTGTGTAGTTTATATTTGAACATATTCTTTTTTCCACTATTACCCCCTTAGCGCTACGAATGTCCAGTTGCATTTTCTACAGACAGAGTTTTTCAAAACTGCTCAATCAAAAATATGGTTTAACTCTGTTAGCTGAATGCTCAGATCAGAAAGAAGTTTCACAGAATGCTTCTGTGTAGTTTATATTTGAATATATTCCTTTTTCCACTACTACTCTCTTAGCGCTCCAAATGTCCAGTTGCATTTTCTACAGAAAGAGTTTTCAGATCTGCTCAATCAAAAGTATGGTTTAACTCTGTTAGCTGAATGCACAGATCAGAAAGAAGTTTCACAGAATGATTCTGTGTAGTTTATATTTGGAGACATTCCTTTTTCCACTATTACCCTCTTAGCGCTCCGAATCTCCACTTGCATTTTCTACAGAAAGAGTGTTTCAGAACGGCTCAATCAAAACTAAGGTTCAACTCTTTTAGTTGAACAAACAGAACAGAAAGTAGTTTCACACAATTCTTCTGTGTACTTTTTATTTGTAGACATTCTTTTTCCCAATATAGGCCTCTTAGCGCTCAGAATGTCCAATTGCAGTTTCTACAGAAAGAGAGTTTCAGAACGGCTCAATCAAAAGTAAGGTTCAACTCTGTTAGTTGAATGCACAGAACAGAAAGAAGTTTCATACAATGCTTCTGTGTAGTTTATATTTGAACATATTCTTTTTTCCACTATTACCCACTTAGCACTACGAATGTCCAGTTGCATTTTCTACAGACAGAGTGTTTCAAAACCGCTCAATCAAAAGTATGATTTAACTCTGTTAGCTGAATGCTCAGATCAGAAAGAAGTTTCACAGAATGCTTCTGTGTAGTTTATATTTGAATATATTCCTTTTTCCACTACTACGCTCTTAGCGCTCCAAATGTCCAGTTGCATTTTCTACAGAAAGAGTGTTCAGATCTGCTCAATCAAATGTATGGTTTAACTCTGTTAGCTGAATGCACAGATCAGAAAGAAGTTTCACAGAATGATTCTGTGTAGTTTATATTTGAAGACATTCCTTTTTCCACTATTACCCTCTTAGCGCTCCGAATCTCCACTTGCATTTTCTACAAAAAGAGTGTTTCATAACTGCTCAATCAAAAATATGTTTTATCTCTGTTAACTGAATTTACAGATCAGAAATAAGTTTCACAGAATGCATCTGTGTAGTTTTTATTTGAAGATATTCTTTTTCCCGATGTAGGCCTCTTAGCGCTTAGCATGTCCAATTGCAGTTTCTACAGAAAGGGTGTTTCAGAACGGCTCAATCAAAAGTAAGGTACAACTCTGTTAGTTGAATGCACAGAACAGAAAGAATTTTCACAGAATGCTACTGTGTAGTTTATATTTGAATATATTCCTTTTTCCACTATTACCCTCTTAGCGCTCCGAATGTCCACTTGCATTTTCTACAGAAAGAGTGTTCAGAACTGCGCAATCAAAAGTATGGTTTAACTCTGTTAGCTTAATGAACATATCAGAAATAAGTTTCACACAATGCTTCTGTGTAGTTTTTATTTGAAGATATTATTTTTCCCAATAGAGGCCTCTTAGCGCTCAGAATGTCCAATTGCAGTTTCTACAGAAAGAGTGTTTCAGAAAGGCTCAATCAAAAGTAAGGTTCAACTCTGTTAGTTGAATGCACAGAACAGAAAGAAGTTTAATACAATGCTTCTGTGTAGTTTATATTTGAACATATTCTTTTTTCCACTATTACCCACTTAGAGCTAAGAATGTCCAGTTGCATTTTCTACAGACAGTGTTTCAAAACTGCTCAATCAAAAGTATGGTTTAACTCTGTTAACTGAATGCTCAGATCAGAAAGAAGTTTCACAGAATGCTTCTGTGTAGTTTATATTTGAATATATTCCTTTTTCCACTACTATTCTCTTAGCGCTCCAAATGTCCAGTTGCATTTTCTACAGAAAGAGTGTTCAGATCTGCTCAATCAAAAGTATGGTTTAACTCTGTTAGCTGAATGCACAGATCAGAAAGAAGTTTCACAGAATGATTCTGTGTAGTTTATATTTGGAGACATTCCTTTTTCCACTATTACCCTCTTAGCGCTCCGAATGTCCACTTGCATTTTCTACAGAAAGAGTGTTTCAGAACGGCTCAATCAAAACTAAGGTTCAATTCTTTTAGTTGAACAAACAGAACAGAAAGAAGTTTCACACAATTCTTCTGTGTAGTTTTTATTTGTAGACATTCTTTTTCCCAATATAGGCCTCTTAACGCTCAGAATGTCCAATTGCAGTTTCTACAGAAAGAGTGTTTCAGAACGGCTCAATCAAAGTAAGGTTCAACTATGTTTGTTGAATGCACAGAACAGAAAGAAATTTCATACAATGCTTCTGTGTAGTTTATATTTGAACATATTCTTTTTTCCACTATTACCCACTTAGCGCTACGAATGTCCAGTTGCATTTTCTACAGACAGAGTGTTTCAAAACTGCTCAATCAAAAGTATGGTTTAACTCTGTTAGCTGAACGCTCAGATCAGAAAGTAGTTTCACAGAATGCTTCTGTGTATTTTATATTTGAATATATTCCTTTTTCCACTACTACGCTCTTAGCGCTCCAAATGTCCAGTTGAAATTTTCTACAGAAAGAGTGTTCAGATCTTCTCAATCAAAAGTATGGTTTAACTCTGTTAGCTGAATGCACAGATCAGAAAGAAGTTTCACCGAATGATTCTGTGTAGTTTATATTTGAAGACATTCCTTTTTCCACTATTACCCACTTAGCGCTCCGAATCTCCACTTGCATTTTCTACAAAAAGAGTGTTTCATAACTGCTCAATCAAAAATATGTTTTATCTCTGTTAACTGAATTTACAGATCAGAAATAAGTTTCACAGAATGCATCTGTGTAGTTTTTATTTGAAGATATTCTTTTTCCCAATGTAGGCCTCTTAGCGCTTAGCATGTCCAACTGCACTTTCTACAGAAAGAGTGTTTCAGAACGGCTCAATAAAAAGTAAGGTTCAACTCTGTTAGTTGAATGCACAGAACAGAAAGAATTTTCACAGAATGCTACTGTGTAGTTTATATTTGAATATATTCCTTTTTCCACTCTTACCCTCTTAGCGCTCCGAAGGTCCACTTGCATTTTCTACAGAAAGAGTGTTCAGAACTGCGCAATCAAAAGTATGGTTTAACTCTGTTAGCTTAATGAACATATCAGAAATAAGTTTCAAACAATGCTTCTGTGTAGTTTTTATTTGAAGATATTATTTTTCCCAATAGAGGTCTCTTAGCGCTCAGAATGTCCAATTGCAGTTTCTACAGAAAGAGTGTTTCAGAAAGGCTCAATCAAAAGTAAGGTTCAACTCTGATAGTTGAACGCACAGAACAGAAAGAAGTTTCATACAATGCTTCTGTGTAGTTTATATTTGAACATATTCTTTTTTCCACTATTACCCCCTTAGCGCTACGAATGTCCAGTTGCATTTTCTACAGACAGAGTTTTTCAAAACTGCTCAATCAAAAATATGGTTTAACTCTGTTAGCTGAATGCTCAGATCAGAAAGAAGTTTCACAGAATGCTTCTGTGTAGTTTATATTTGAATATATTCCTTTTTCCACTACTACTCTCTTAGCGCTCCAAATGTGCAGTTGCATTTTCTACAGAAAGAGTTTTCAGATCTGCTCAATCAAAAGTATGGTTTAACTCTGTTAGCTGAATGCACAGATCAGAAAGAAGTTTCACAGAATGATTCTGTGTAGTTTATATTTGGAGACATTCCTTTTTCCACTATTACCCTCTTAGCGCTCCGAATCTCCACTTGCATTTTCTACAGAAAGAGTGTTTCAGAACGGCTCAATCAAAACTAAGGTTCAACTCTTTTAGTTGAACAAACAGAACAGAAAGTAGTTTCACACAATTCTTCTGTGTAGTTTTTATTTGTAGACATTCTTTTTCCCAATATAGGCCTCTTAGCACTCAGAATGTCCAATTGCAGTTTCTTCAGAAAGAGTGTTTCAGAACGGCTCAATCAAAAGTAAGGTTCAACTCTGTTAGTTGAATGCACAGAACAGAAAGAAGTTTCATACAACGCTTCTATGTAGTTTCTATTTGAACATATTCTTTTTTCCACTATTACCCACTTAGCGCTACGAATGTCCAGTTGCATTTTCTACAGACAGAGTGTTTCAAAACTGCTCAATCAAAAGTATGGTTTAACTCTGTTAGCTGTATGCTCAGATCAGAAAGAAGTTTCACAGAATGCCTCTGTCTAGTTTATATTTGAATATATTCCTTTTTCCACTACTACGCACTTCGCGCTCCAAATGTCCAGTTGCATTTTCAACAGAAAGAGTGTTCAGATGTGCTCAATCAAAAGTATGGTTTAACTCTGTTAGCTGAATGCACAGATCAGAAAGAAGTTTCACCGAATGATTCTGTGTAGTTTATATTTGAAGACATTCCTTTTTCCACTATTACCCTCTTAGCGCTCCGAATCTCCACTTGCATTTTCTACAAAAAGAGTGTTTCATAACTGCTCAATCAAAAATATGTTTTATCTCTGTTAACTGAATTTACAGATCAGAAATAAGTTTCACAGAATGCATCTGTGTAGTTTTTATTTGAAGATATTCTTTTTCCCAATGTAGGCCTCTTAGCGCTTAGCATGTCCAATTGCAGTTTCTACAGAAAGAGTGTTTCAGAACGGCTCAATCAAAGTAAGGTTCAACTCTGTTAGCTGAATGCACAGAACAGAAAGAGTTTTCACAGAATGCTACTGTGTAGTTTATATTTGAATATATTCCTTTTTCCACTATTACCCTCTAAGCGCTACAAATGTCCACTTGCATTTTCTACAGAAAGAGTGTTCAGAACTGCGCAATGAAAAGTATGCTTTACCTCTGTTAGCTTAATGAACATATCAGAAATAAGTTTCACACAATGCTTCTGTGTAGTTTTTATTTGAAGATATTATTTTTCCCAATAGAGGCCTCTTAGCGCTCAGAATGTCCAATTGCAGTTTCTACAGAAAGAGTGTTTCAGAACGGCTCAATCAAAATAAGGTTCAACTCTGTTAGTTGAATGCACAGAACAGAAAGAAGTTTCATACAATGCTTCTGTGTAGTTTATATTTGAACATATTCTTTTTTCCACTATTACCCACTTAGCGCTACGAATGTCCAGTTGCATTTTCTACAGACAGAGTGTTTCAAAACTGCTCAATCAAAAGTATGGTTTAACTCTGTTTGCTGAATGCTCAGATCAGAAAGAAGTTTCACAGAATGCTTCTGTGTAGTTTATATATGAATATATTCCTTTTTCCACTACTACGCTCTTAGCGCTCCAAATGTCCAGTTGCATTTTCAACAGAAAGAGTGTTCAGATCTGCTCAATCAAAAGTATGGTTTAACTCTGTTAGCTGAATGCACAGATCAGAAAGAAGTTTCACCGAATGATTCTGTGTAGTTTATATTTGAAGACATTCCTTTTTCCACTATTACCCTCTTAGCGCTCCGAATCTCCACTTGCATTTTCTACAAAAAGAGTGTTTCATAAGTGCTCAATCAAAAATATGTTTTATCTCTGTTAACTGAATTTACAGATCAGAAATAAGTTTCACAGAATGCATCTGTGTAGTTTTTATTTGAAGATATTCTTTTTCCCAATGTAGGCCTCTTAGCGCTTAGCATGTCCAATTGTAGTTTCTACAGAAAGAGTGTTTCAGAACGGCTCAATCAAAAGTAAGGTTCAACTCTGTTAGTTGAATGCACAGAACAGAAAGATTTTTCACAGAATGCTACTGTGTAGTTTATATTTGAATATATTCCTTTTTCCACTATTACCCTCTTAGCGCTCCGAATGTCCACTTGCATTTTCTACAGAAAGAGTGTTCAGAACTGCGCAATCAAAAGTATGGTTTAACTCTGTTAGCTTAATGAACATATCAGAAATATGTTTCACACAATGCTTCTGTGTAGTTTTTATTTGAAGATATTATTTTTCCAAATAGAGGCCTCTTAGCGCTCAGAATGTCCAATTGCAGTTTCTACAGAAAGAGTGTTTCAGAAAGGCTCAATCAAAAGTAAGGTTCAACTCTGTTAGTTGAATGCACAGAACAGAAAGAAGTTTCATACAATGCTTCTGTGTAGTTTATATTTGAACATATTCTTTTTTCCACTATTACCCACTTAGCGCTACGAATGTCCAGTTGCATTTTCTACAGACAGAGTGTTTCAAAACTGCTCAATCAAAAGTATGGTTTAACTCTGTTAGCTGAATGCTCAGTTCAGAAAGAAGTTTCACAGAATGCTTCTGTGTAGTTTATATTTGAATATATTCCTTTTTCCACTACTACTCTCTTAGCGCTCCAAATGTCCAGTTGCATTTTCTACAGAAAGAGTGTTCAGACCTGCTCAATCAAAAGTATGGTTTAACTCTGTTAGCTGAATGCACAGATCAGAAAGAAGTTTCACAGAATGATTCTGTGTAGTTTATATTTGGAGACATTCCTTTTTCCACTATTACCCTCTTAGCGCTCCGAATCTCCACTTGCATTTTCTACAGAAAGAGTGTTTCAGAACGGCTCAATCAAAACTAAGTTTCAACTCTTTTAGTTGAACAAACAGAACAGAAAGAAGTTTCACACAATTCTTCTGTGTAGTTTTTATTTGTAGACATTCTTTTTCCCAATATAGGCCTCTTAGCGCTCAGAATGTCCAATTGCAGTTTCTACAGAAAGAGAGTTTCAGAACGGCTCAATCAAAAGTAAGGTTCAACTCTGTTAGTTGAATGCACAGAACAGAAAGAAGTTTCATACAATGCTTCTGTGTAGTTTATATTTGAACATATTCTTTTTTCCACTATTACCCACTTAGCACTACGAATGTCCAGTTGCATTTTCTACAGACAGAGTGTTTCAAAACCGCTCAATCAAAAGTATGATTTAACTCTGTTAGCTGAATGCTCAGATCAGAAAGAAGTTTCACAGAATGCTTCTGTGTAGTTTATATTTGAATATATTCCTTTTTCCACTACTACGCTCTTAGCGCTCCAAATGTCCAGTTGCATTTTCTACAGAAAGAGTGTTCAGATCTGCTCAATCAAAAGTATGGTTTAACTCTGTTAGCTGAATGCACAGATCAGAAAGAAGTTTCACAGAATGATTCTGTGTAGTTTATATTTGAAGACATTCCTTTTTCCACTATTACCCTCTTAGCGCTCCGAATCTCCACTTGCATTTTCTACAAAAAGAGTGTTTCATAACTGCTCAATCAAAAATATGTTTTATCTCTGTTAACTGAATTTACAGATCAGAAATAAGTTTCACAGAATGCATCTGTGTAGTTTTTATTTGAAGATATTCTTTTTCCCGATGTAGGCCTCTTAGCGCTTAGCATGTCCAATTGCAGTTTCTACAGAAAGGGTGTTTCAGAACGGCTCAATCAAAAGTAAGGTACAACTCTGTTAGTTCAATGCACAGAACAGAAAGAATTTTCACAGAATGCTACTGTGTAGTTTATATTTGAATATATTCCTTTTTCCACTATTACCCTCTTAGCGCTCCGAATGTCCACTTGCATTTTCTACAGAAAGAGTGTTCAGAACTGCGCAATCAAAAGTATGGTTTAACTCTGTTAACTTAATGAACATATCAGAAATAAGTTTCACACAATGCTTCTGTGTAGTTTTTATTTGAAGATATTATTTTTCCCAATATAGGCCTCTTAGCGCTCAGAATGTCCAATTGCAGTTTCTACAGAAAGAGTGTTTCAGAAAGGCTCAATCAAAAGTAAGGTTCAACTCTGTTAGTTGAATGCACAGAACAGAAAGAAGTTTAATACAATGCTTCTGTGTAGTTTATATTTGAACATATTCTTTTTTCCACTATTACCCACTTAGAGCTAAGAATGTCCAGTTGCATTTTCTACAGACAGTGTTTCAAAACTGCTCAATCAAAAGTATGGTTTAACTCTGTTAGCTGAATGCGCAGATCAGAAAGAAGTTTCGCAGAATGCTTCTGTGTAGTTTATATTTGAATATATTTCTTTTTCCACTACTATTCTCTTAGCGCTCCAAATGTCCAGTTGCATTTTCTACAGAAAGAGTGTTCAGATCTGCTCAATCAAAAGTATGGTTTAACTCTGTTAGCTGAATGCACAGATCAGAAAGAAGTTTCACAGAATGATTCTGTGTAGTTTATATTTGGAGACATTCCTTTTTCCACTATTACCCTCTTAGCGCTCCGAATGTCCACTTGCATTTTCTACACAAAGAGTGTTTCAGAACGGCTCAATCAAAACTAAGGTTCAACTCTTTTAGTTGAAAAAACAGAACAGAAAGAAGTTTCACACAATTCTTCTGTGTAGTTTTTATTTGTAGACATTCTTTTTCCCAATATAGGCCTCTTAACGCTCAGAATGTCCAATTGCAGTTTCTACAGAAAGAGTGTTTCAGAACGGCTCAATCAAAAGTAAGGTTCAAGTATGTTTGTTGAATGCACAGAACAGAAAGAAGTTTCATACAATGCTTCTGTGTAGTTTATATTTGAACATATTCTTTTTTCCACTATTACCCACTTAGCGCTGCGAATGTCCAGTTGCATTTTCTACAGACAGAGTGTTTCAAAACTGCTCAATCAAAAGTATGGTTTAACTCTGTTAGCTGAACGCTCAGATCAGAAAGAAGTTTCACTGAATGCTTCTGTGTATTTTATATTTGAATATATTCCTTTTTCCACTACTACGCTCTTAGCGCTCCAAATGTCCAGTTGAAATTTTCTACAGAAAGAGTGTTCAGATCTTCTCAATCAAAAGTATGGTTTAACTCTGTTAGCTGAATGCACAGATCAGAAAGAAGTTTCACCGAATGATTCTGTGTAGTTTATATTTGAAGACATTCCTTTTTCCACTATTACCCACTTAGCGCTCCGAATCTCCACTTGCATTTTCTACAAAAAGAGTGTTTCATAACTGCTCAATCAAAAATATGTTTTATCTCTGTTAACTGAATTTACAGATCAGAAATAAGTTTCACAGAATGCATCTGTGTAGTTTTTATTTGAAGATATTCTTTTTCCCAATGTAGGCCTCTTAGCGCTTAGCATGTCCAACTGCACTTTCTACAGAAAGAGTGTTTCAGAACGGCTCAATCAAAAGTAAGGTTCAACTCTGTTAGTTGAAAGCACAGAACAGAAAGAATTTTCACAGAATGCTACTGTGTAGTTTATATTTGAATATATTCCTTTTTCCACTCTTACCCTCTTAGCGCTCCGAAGGTCCACTTGCATTTTCTACAGAAAGAGTGTTCAGAACTGCGCAATCAAAAGTATGGTTTAACTCTGTTAGCTTAATGAACATATCAGAAATAAGTTTCAAACAATGCTTCTGTGTAGTTTTTATTTGAAGATATTATTTTTCCCAATAGAGGCCTCTTAGCGCTCAGAATGTCCAATTGCAGTTTCTACAGAAAGAGTGTTTCAGAAAGGCTCAATCAAAAGTAAGGTTCAACTCTGATAGTTGAACGCACAGAACAGAAAGAAGTTTCATACAATGCTTCTGTGTAGTTTATATTTGAACATATTCTTTTTTCCACTATTACCCCCTTAGCGCTACGAATGTCCAGTTGCATTTTCTACAGACAGAGTTTTTCAAAACTGCTCAATCAAAAATATGGTTTAACTCTGTTAGCTGAATGCTCAGATCAGAAAGAAGTTTCACAGAATGCTTCTGTGTAGTTTATATTTGAATATATTCCTTTTTCCACTACTACTCTCTTAGCGCTCAAAATGTCCAGTTGCATTTTCTACAGAAAGAGTTTTCAGATCTGCTCAATCAAAAGTATGGTTTAACTCTGTTAGCTGAATGCACAGATCAGAAAGAAGTTTCACAGAATGATTCTGTGTAGTTTATATTTGGAGACATTCCTTTTTCCACTATTACCCTCTTAGCGCTCCGAATCTCCACTTGCATTTTCTACAGAAAGAGTGTTTCAGAACGGCTCAATCAAAACTAAGGTTCAACTCTTTTAGTTGAACAAACAGAACAGAAAGTAGTTTCACACAATTCTTCTGTGTAGTTTTTATTTGTAGACATTCTTTTTCCCAATATAGGCCTCTTAGCGCTCAGAATGTCCAATTGCAGTTTCTTCAGAAAGAGTGTTTCAGAACGGCTCAATCAAAAGTAAGGTTAAACTCTGTTAGTTGAATGCACAGAACAGAAAGAAGTTTCATACAATGCTTCTGTGTAGTTTATATTTGAACATATTCTTTTTTCCACTATTACCCACTTAGCGCTACGAATGTCCAGTTGCATTTTCTACAGAGAGAGTGTTTCAAAACTGCTCAATCAAAAGTATGGTTTAACTCTGTTAGCTGAATGCTCAGTTCAGAAAGAAGTTTCACAGAATGCTTCTGTGTAGTTTATATTTGAATATATTCCTTTTTCCACTACTACTCTCTTAGCGCTCCAAATGTCCAGTTGCATTTTCTACAGAAAGAGTGTTCAGACCTGCTCAATCAAAAGTATGGTTTAACTCTGTTAGCTGAATGCACAGATCAGAAAGAAGTTTCACAGAATGATTCTGTGTAGTTTATATTTGGAGACATTCCTTTTTCCACTATTACCCTCTTAGCGCTCAGAATCTCCACTTGCATTTTCTACAGAAAGAGTGTTTCAGAACGGCTCAATCAAAACTAAGGTTCAACTCTTTTAGTTGAACAAACAGAACAGAAAGAAGTTTCACACAATTCTTCTGTGTAGTTTTTATATGTAGACATTCTTTTTCCCAATATAGGCCTCTTAGCGCTCAGAATGTCCAATTGCAGTTTCTACAGAAAGAGTGTTTCAGAACGGCTCAATCAAAAGTAAGGTTCAACTCTGTTAGTTGAATGCACAGAACAGAAAGAAGTTTCATACAATGCTTCTGTGTAGTTTATATTTGAACATATTCTTTTTTCCACTATTACCCACTTAGCGCTACGAATGTCCAGTTGCATTTTCTACAGACAGAGTGTTTCAAAACTGCTCAATCAAAAGTATGGTTTAACTCTGTTAGCTGAATGCTCAGATCAGAAAGAAGTTTCACAGAATGCTTCTGTGTAGTTTATATTTGAATATATTCCTTTTTCCACTAATACGCTCTTAGCGCTCCAAATGTCCAGTTGCATTTTCAACAGAAAGAGTGTTCAGATCTGCTCAATCAAAAGTACGGTTTAACTCTGTTAGCTGAATGCACAGATCAGAAAGAAGTTTTACGAATGATTCTGTGTAGTTTATATTTGAAGACATTCCTTTTTCCACTATTACCCTCTTAGCGCTCCGAATCTCCACTTGCATTTTCTACAAAAAGAGTGTTTCATAACTGCTCAATCAAAAATATGTTTTATCTCTGTTAACTGAATTTACAGATCAGAAATAAGTTTCACAGAATGCATCTGTGTAGTTTTTATTTGAAGATATTCTTTTTCCCAATGTAGGCCTCTTAGCGCTTAGCATGTCCAATTGCAGTTTCTACAGAAAGAGTGTTTCAGAACGGCTCAATCAAAGTAAGGTTCAACTCTGTTAGCTGAATGCACAGAACAGAAAGAGTTTTCACAGAATGCTACTGTGTAGTTTATATTTGAATATATTCCTTTTTCCACTATTACCCTCTTAGCGCTACAAATGTCCACTTGCATTTTCTACAGAAAGAGTGTTCAGAACTGCGCAATGAAAAGTATGCTTTACCTCTGTTAGCTTAATGAACATATCAGAAATAAGTTTCACACAATGCTTCTGTGTAGTTTTTATTTGAAGATATTATTTTTCCCAATAGAGGCCTCTTAGCGCTCAGAATGTCCAATTGCAGTTTCTACAGAAAGAGTGTTTCAGAACGGCTCAATCAAAATAAGGTTCAACTCTGTTAGTTGAATGCACAGAACAGAAAGAAGTTTCATACAATGCTTCTGTGTAGTTTATATTTGAACATATTCTTTTTTCCACTATTACCCACTTAGCGCTACGAATGTCCAGTTGCATTTTCTACAGACAGAGTGTTTCAAAACTGCTCAATCAAAAGTATGGTTTAACTCTGTTAGCTGAATGCTCAGATCAGAAAGAAGTTTCACAGAATGCTTCTGTGTAGTTTATATTTGAATATATTCCTTTTACCACTACTACGCTCTTAGCGCTCCAAATGTCCAGTTGCATTTTCTAGAGAAAGAGTGTTCAGATCTGCTCAATCAAAAGTATGGTTTAACTCTGTTAGCTGAATGCACAGATCAGAAAGAAGTTTCACCGAATGATTCTGTGTAGTTTATATTTGAAGACATTCCTTTTTCCACTATGACCCTCTTAGCGCTCCGAATCTCCACTTGCATTTTCTACAAAAAGAGTGTTTCATAACTGCTCAATCAAAAATATGTTTTATCTCTGTTAACTGAATTTACAGATCAGAAATAAGTTTCACAGAATGCATCTGTGTAGTTTTTATTTGAAGATATTCTTTTTCCCAATGTAGGCCTCTTAGCGCTTAGCATGTCCAATTGCAGTTTCTACAGAAGGAGTGTTTCAGAATGGCTCAATCAAAAGTAAGGTTCAACTCTGTTAGTTGAATGCACAGAACAGAAAGAATTTTCACAGAATGCTACTGTGTAGTTTATATTTGAATATATTCCTTTTTCCACTATTACCCTCTTAGCGCTCCGAATGTCCACTTGCATATTCTACAGAAAGAGTGTTCAGAACTGCGCAATCAAAAGTATGGTTTAACTCTGTTAGCTTAATGAACATATCAGAAATAAGTTTCACACAATGCTTCTGTGTAGTTTTTATTTGAAGATATTATTTTTCCCAATATAGGCCTCTTAGCGCTCAGAATGTCCAATTGCAGTTTCTACAGAAAGAGTGTTTCAGAAAGGCTCAATCAAAAGTAAGGTTCAACTCTGTTAGTTGAATGCACAGAACAGAAAGAAGTTTAATACAATGCTTCTGTGTAGTTTATATTTGAACATATTCTTTTTTCCACTATTACCCACTTAGAGCTAAGAATGTCCAGTTGCATTTTCTACAGACAGTGTTTCAAAACTGCTCAATCAAAAGTATGGTTTAACTCTGTTAGCTGAATGCTCAGATTAGAAAGAAGTTTCACAGAATGCTTCTGTGTAGTTTATATTTGAATATATTCCTTTTTCCACTACTACTCTCTTAGCGCTCCAAATGTCCAGTTGCATTTTCTACAGAAAGAGTTTTCAGATCTGCTCAATCAAAAGTATGTTTTAACTCTGTTAGCTGAATGCACAGATCAGAAAGAAGTTTCACAGAATGATTCTGTGTAGTTTATATTTGGAGACATTCCTTTTTCCACTATTACCCTCTTAGCGCTCCGAATCTCCACTTGCATTTTCTACAGAAAGAGTGTTTCAGAACGGCTCAATCAAAACTAAGGTTCAACTCTTTTAGTTGAACAAACAGAACAGAAATTAGTTTCACACAATTCTTCTGTGTAGTTTTTATTTGTAGACATTCTTTTTCCCAATATAGGCCTCTTAGCGCTCAGAATGTCCAATTGCACTTTCTTCAGAAAGAGTGTTTCAGAACGGCTCAATCAAAAGTAAGGTTCAACTCTGTTAGTTGAATGCACAGAACAGAAAGAAGTTTCATACAACGCTTCTGTGTAGTTTATATTTGAACATATTCTTTTTTCCACTATTACCCACTTAGCGCTACGAATGTCCAGTTGCATTTTCTACAGACAGAGTGTTTCAAAACTGCTCAATCAAAAGTATGGTTTAACTCTGTTAGCTGTATGCTCAGATCAGAAAGAAGTTTCACATAATGCTTCTGTCTAGTTTATATTTGAATATATTCCTTTTTCCACTACTACGCACTTCGCGCTCCAAATGTCCAGTTGCATTTTCAACAGAAAGAGTGTTCAGATGTGCTCAATCAAAAGTATGGTTTAACTCTGTTAGCTGAATGCACAGATCAGAAAGAAGTTTCACAGAATGATTCTGTGTAGTTTATATTTGGAGACATTCCTTTTTCCACTATTACCCTCTTAGCGCTCCGAATCTCCACTTGCATTTTCTACAGAAAGAGTGTTTCAGAACGGCTCAATCAAAACTAAGGTTCAACTCTTTTAGTTGAACAAACAGAACAGAAATTAGTTTCACACAATTCTTCTGTGTAGTTTTTATTTGTAGACATTCTTTTTCCCAATATAGGCCTCTTAGCGCTCAGAATGTCCAATTGCACTTTCTTCAGAAAGAGTGTTTCAGAACGGCTCAATCAAAAGTAAGGTTCAACTCTGTTAGTTGAATGCACAGAACAGAAAGAAGTTTCATACAACGCTTCTGTGTAGTTTATATTTGAACATATTCTTTTTTCCACTATTACCCACTTAGCGCTACGAATGTCCAGTTGCATTTTCTACAGACAGAGTGTTTCAAAACTGCTCAATCAAAAGTATGGTTTAACTCTGTTAGCTGTATGCTCAGATCAGAAAGAAGTTTCACATAATGCTTCTGTCTAGTTTATATTTGAATATATTCCTTTTTCCACTACTACGCACTTCGCGCTCCAAATGTCCAGTTGCATTTTCAACAGAAAGAGTGTTCAGATGTGCTCAATCAAAAGTATGGTTTAACTCTGTTAGCTGAATGCACAGATCAGAAAGAAGTTTCACCGAATGATTCTGTGTAGTTTATATTTGAAGACATTCCTTTTTCCACTATTACCCTCTTAGCGCTCCGAATCTCCACTTGCATTTTCTACAAAAAGAGTGTTTCATAACTGCTCAATCAAAAATATGTTTTATCTCTGTTAACTGAATTTACAGATCAGAAATAAGTTTCACAGAATGCATCTGTGTAGTTTTTATTTGAAGATATTCTTTTTCCCAATGTAGGCCTCTTAGCGCTTAGCATGTCCAATTGCAGTTTCTACAGAAAGAGTGTTTCAGAACGGCTCAATCAAAAGTAAGGTTCAACTCTGTTATTTGAATGCACAGAACAGAAAGGATTTTCACAGAATGCTACTGTGTAGTTTATATTTGAATATATTCCTTTTTCCACTATTACCCTCTTAGCGCTCCGAATGTCCACTTGCATTTTCTACAGAAAGAGTGTTCAGAACTGCGCAATCAAAAGTATGGTTTAACTCTGTTAGCTTAATGAACATATCAGAAATAAGTTTCACACAATGCTTCTGTGTAGTTTTTATTTGAAGATATTATTTTTCCCAATAGAGGCCTCTTAGCGCTCAGAATGTCGAATTGCAGTTTCTACAGAAAGAGTGTTTCAGAAAGGCTCAATCAAAAGTAAGGTTCAACTCTGTTAGTTGAATGCACAGAACAGAAAGAAGTTTCATACAATGCTTCTGTGTAGTTTATATTTGAACATATTCTTTTTTCCACTATTACCCACTTAGCGCTACGAATGTCCAGTTGCATTTTCTACAGACAGAGTGTTTCAAAACTGCTCAATCAAAAGTATGGTTTAACTCTGTTTGCTGAATGCTCAGATCAGAAAGAAATTTCACAGAATGCTTCTGTGTAGTTTATATTTGAATATATTCCTTTTTCCACTACTATTCTCTTAGCGCTCCAAATGTCTAGTTGCATTTTCTACAGAAAGAGTGTTCAGATCTGCTCAATCAAAAGTATGGTATAACTCTGTTAGCTGAATGCACAGATCAGAAAGAAGTTTCACAGAATGATTCTGTGTAGTTTATATTTGGAGACATTCCTTTTTCCACTATTAACCTCTTAGCGCATCGAATCTCCACTTGCATTTTCTACAGAAAGTGTGTTTCAGAACGGCTCAATCAAAACTAAGGTTCAACTCTTTTAGTTGAACAAACAGAACAGAAAGAAGTTTCACACAATTCTTCTGTGTAGTTTTTATTTGTAGACATTCTTTTTCCCAATATAGGCCTCTTAGCGCTCAGAATGTCCAATTGCAGTTTCTACAGAAAGAGTGTTTCAGAACGGCTCAATCAAAAGTAAGGTTCAACTCTGTTAGTTGAATGCACAGAACAGAAAGAAGTTTCATACAATGCTTCTGTGTAGTTTATATTTGAACATATTCTTTTTTCCACTATTACCCACTTAGCGCTACGAATGTCCAGTTGCATTTTCTACAGACAGAGTGTTTCAAAACTGCTCAATCAAAAGTATGGTTTAACTCTGTTAGCTGAATGCTCAGATCAGAAAGAAGTTTCACAGAATGCTTCTGTGTAGTTTATATTTGAATATATTCCTTTTTCCACTACTACTCTCTTAGCGCTCCAAATGTCCAGTTGCATTTTCTACAGAAAGAGTGTTCAGATCTGCTCAATCAAAAGTATGGTTTAACTCTGTTAGCTGAATGCACAGATCAGAAAGAAGTTTCACAGAATGATTCTGTGTAGTTTATATTTGGAGACATTCCTTTTTCCACTATTACCCTCTTAGCGCTCCGAATCTCCACTTGCATTTTCTACAGAAAGAGTGTTTCAGAACGGCTCAATCAAAACTAAGGTTCAACGATTTTAGTTGAACAAACAGAACAGAAAGAAGTTTCACACAATTCTTCTGTGTAGTTTTTATTTGTAGACATTCTTTTTCCCAATATAGGCCTCTTAGCGCTCAGAATGTCCAATTGCAGTTTCTACAGAAAGAGTGTTTCAGAACGGCTCAATCAAAAGTAAGGTTCAACTCTGTTAGTTGAATGCACAGAACAGAAAGAAGTTTCATACAATGCTTCTGTGTAGTTTATATTTGAACATATTCTTTTTTCCACTATTACCCACTTAGCGCTACGAATGTCCAGTTGCATTTTCTACAGACAGAGTGTTTCAAAACTGCTCAATCAAAAGTATGGTTTAACTCTGTTAGCTGTATGCTCAGATCAGAAAGATGTTTTACAGAATGCTTCTGTGTAGTTTATATTTGAATATATTCCTTTTTCCACTACTACGCTCTTAGCGCTCCAAATGTCCAGTTGCATTTTCAACAGAAAGAGTGTTCAGATCTGCTCAATCAAAAGTATGGTTTAACTCTGTTAGCTGAAGGCACAGATCAGAAAGAAGTTTCACCGAATGATTCTGTGTAGTTTATATTTGAAGACATTCCTTTTTCCACTACTACCCTCTTAGCGCTCCGAATCTCCACTTGCATTTTCTACAAAAAGAGTGTTTCATAACTGCTCAATCAAAAATATGTTTTATCTCTGTTAACTGAATTTACAGATCAGAAATAAGTTTCACAGAATGCATCTGTGTAGTTTTTATTTGAAGATATTCTTTTTCCCAATGTAGGCCTCTTAGCGCTTAGCATGTCCAATTGCACTTTCTACAGAAAGAGTGTTTCAGAACGGCTCAATCAAAAGTAAGGTTCAACTCTGTTAGTTGAATGCCCAGAACAGAAAGAATTTTCACAGAATGCTACTGTGTAGTTTATATTTGAATATATTCCTTTTTCCACTATTACCCTCTTAGCGCTCCGAATGTCCACTTGCATTTTCTACAGAAAGAGTGTTCAGAACTGCGCAATCAAAAGTATCGTTTAACTCTGTTAGCTTAATGAACATATCATCAATAAGTTTCAAACAATGCTTCTGTGTCGTTTTTATTTGAAGATATTATTTTTCCCAATATAGTCCTCTTAGCGCTCAGAATGTCCAATTGCAGTTTGTACAGAAAGAGTGTTTCAGAAAGGCTCAATCAAAAGTAAGGTTCAACTCTGTTAGTTGAATGCACAGAACAGAAAGATGTTTCATACAATGCTTCTGTGTAGTTTATATTTGAACATATTATTTTTTCCACTATTACCCCCTTAGCGCTACGAATGTCCAGTTGCATTTTCTACAGACAGAGTGTTTCAAAACTGCTCAATCAAAAATATGGTTTAACTTTGTTAGCTGAATGCTCAGATCAGAAAGAAGTTTCACAGAATGCTTCTGTGTAGTTTATATTTGAATATATTCCCTTTTCCACTACTACTCTCTTAGTGCTCCAAATGTCCAGTTGCATTTTCTACAGAAAGAGTTTTCAGATCTGCTCAATCAAAAGTATGGTTTAACTCTGTTAGCTCAATGCACAGATCGGAAAGAAGTTTCACAAAATGATTCTGTGTAGTTTATATTTGGAGACATTCCTTTTTCCACTATTACCCTCTTAGCGCTTCGAATCTCCACTTGCATTTTCTACAGAAAGTGTGTTTCAGAACGGCTCAATCAAAACTAAGGTTCAACTCTTTTAGTTGAACAAACAGAACAGAAAGAAGTTTCACACAATTCTTCTGTGTAGTTTTTATTTGTAGACATTCTTTTTCCCAATATAGGCCTCTTAGCGCTCAGAATGTCCAATTGCAGTTTCTACAGAAAGAGTGTTTCAGAACGGCTCAATCAAAAGTAAGGTTCAACTCTGTTAGTTGAATGCACAGAACAGAAAGAAGTTTCATACAATGCTTCTGTGTAGTTTATATTTGAACATATTCTTTTTTCCACTATTACCCACTTAGCGCTACGAATGTCCAGTTGCATTTTCTACAGAGTGTTTCAAAACTGCTCAATCAAAAGTATGGTTTAACTCTGTTAGCTGAATGCTCAGATCAGAAAGAAGTTTCACAGAATGCTTCTGTGTAGTTTATATTTGAATATATTCCTTTTTCCACTACTACTCTCTTAGCGCTCCAAATGTCCAGTTGCATTTTCTACAGAAAGAGTGTTCAGATCTGCTCCATCAAAAGTATGGTTTAACTCTGTTAGCTGAATGCACAGATCAGAAAGAAGTTTCACAGAATGATTCTGTGTAGTTTATATTTGGAGACATTCCTTTTTCCACTATTACCCTCTTAGCGCTCCGAATCTCCACTTGCATTTTCTCCAGAAAGAGTGTTTCAGAACGGCTCAATCAAAACTAAGGTTCAACTCTTTTACTTGAACAAACAGAACAGAAAGTAGTTTCACACAATTCTTCTGTGTAGTTTTTATTTGTAGACATTCTTTTTCCCAATATAGGCCTCTTAGCGC
The DNA here is from genome assembly GCF_028878055.3 of Symphalangus syndactylus. Taxonomy (NCBI): domain Eukaryota; kingdom Metazoa; phylum Chordata; class Mammalia; order Primates; family Hylobatidae; genus Symphalangus; species Symphalangus syndactylus. The sequence goes on from NC_072427.2 coordinate 3,500,784, forward strand.
TCAGAATGTCCAATTGCAGTTTCTACAGAAAGAGAGTTTCAGAACGGCTCAATCAAAAGTAAGGTTCAACTCTGTTAGTTGAATGCACAGAACAGAAAGAAGTTTCATACAATGCTTCTGTGTAGTTTATATTTGAACATATTCTTTTTTCCACTATTACCCACTTAGCGCTACGAATGTCCAGTTGCATTTTCTACAGACAGAGTGTTTCAAAACTGCTCAATCAAAAGTATGGTTAACTCTGTTAGCTGTATGCTCAGATCAGAAAGATGTTTTACAGAATGCTTCTGTGTAGTTTATATTTGAATATATTCCTTTTTCCACTACTACGCTCTTAGCGCTCCAAATGTCCAGTTGCATTTTCAACAGAAAGAGTGTTCAGATCTGCTCAATCAAAAGTATGGTTTAACTCTGTTAGCTGAAGGCACAGATCAGAAAGAAGTTTCACCGAATGATTCTGTGTAGTTTATATTTGAAGACATTCCTTTTTCCACTACTACCCTCTTAGCGCTCCGAATCTCCACTTGCATTTTCTACAAAAAGAGTGTTTCATAACTGCTCAATCAAAAATATGTTTTATCTCTGTTAACTGAATTTACAGATCAGAAATAAGTTTCACAGAATGCATCTGTGTAGTTTTTATTTGAAGATATTCTTTTTCCCAATGTAGGCCTCTTAGCGCTTAGCATGTCCAATTGCACTTTCTACAGAAAGAGTGTTTCAGAACGGCTCAATCAAAAGTAAGGTTCAACTCTGTTAGTTGAATGCCCAGAACAGAAAGAATTTTCACAGAATGCTACTGTGTAGTTTATATTTGAATATATTCCTTTTTCCACTATTACCCTCTTAGCGCTCCGAATGTCCACTTGCATTTTCTACAGAAAGAGTGTTCAGAACTGCGCAATCAAAAGTATGGTTTAACTCTGTTAGCTTAATGAACATATCATCAATAAGTTTCAAACAATGCTTCTGTGTCGTTTTTATTTGAAGATATTATTTTTCCCAATAGAGGCCTCTTAGCGCTCAGAATGTCCAATTGCAGTTTGTACAGAAAGAGTGTTTCAGAAAGGCTCAATCAAAAGTAAGGTTCAACTCTGTTAGTTGAATGCACAGAACAGAAAGATGTTTCATACAATGCTTCTGTGTAGTTTATATTTGAACATATTATTTTTTCCACTATTACCCCCTTAGCGCTACGAATGTCCAGTTGCATTTTCTACAGACAGAGTGTTTCAAAACTGCTCAATCAAAAATATGGTTTAACTTTGTTAGCTGAATGATCAGATCAGAAAGAAGTTTCACAGAATGCTTCTGTGTAGTTTATATTTGAATATATTCCTTTTTCCACTACTACTCTCTTAGTGCTCCAAATGTCCAGTTGCATTTTCTACAGAAAGAGTTTTCAGATCTGCTCAATCAAAAGTATGGTTTAACTCTGTTAGCTGAATGCACAGATCAGAAAGAAGTTTCACAAAATGATTCTGTGTAGTTTATATTTGGAGACATTCCTTTTTCCACTATTACCCTCTTAGCGCTTCGAATCTCCGCTTGCATTTTCTACAGAAAGTGTGTTTCAGAACGGCTCAATCAAAACTAAGGTTCAACTCTTTTAGTTGAACAAACAGAACAGAAAGAAGTTTCACACAATTCTTCTGTGTAGTTTTTATTTGTAGACATTCTTTTTCCCAATATAGGCCTCTTAGCGCTCAGAATGTCCAATTGCAGTTTCTACAGAAAGAGTGTTTCAGAACGGCTCAATCAAAAGTAAGGTTCAACTCTGTTAGTTGAATGCACAGAACAGAAAGAAGTTTCATACAATGCTTCTGTGTAGTTTATATTTGAACATATTCTTTTTTCCACTATTACCCACTTAGCGCTACGAATGTCCAGTTGCATTTTCTACAGAGTGTTTCAAAACTGCTCAATCAAAAGTATGGTTTAACTCTGTTAGCTGAATGCTCAGATCAGAAAGAAGTTTCACAGAATGCTTCTGTGTAGTTTATATTTGAATATATTCCTTTTTCCACTACTACTCTCTTAGCGCTCCAAATGTCCAGTTGCATTTTCTACAGAAAGAGTGTTCAGATCTGCTCAATCAAAAGTATGGTTTAACTCTGTTAGCTGAATGCACAGATCAGAAAGAAGTTTCACAGAATGATTCTGTGTAGTTTATATTTGGAGACATTCCTTTTTCCACTATTACCCTCTTAGCGCTCCGAATCTCCACTTGCATTTTCTACAGAAAGAGTGTTTCAGAACGGCTCAATCAAAACTAAGTTTCAACGCTTTTAGTTGAACAAACAGAACAGAAAGAAGTTTCACACAATTCTTCTGTGTAGTTTTTATTTGTAGACATTCTTTTTCCCAATATAGGCCTCTTAGTGCTCAGAATGTCCAATTGCAGTTTCTACAGAAAGAGTGTTTCAGAACGGCTCAATCAAAAGTAAGGTTCAACTCTGTTAGTTGAATGCACAGAACAGAAAGATGTTTCATACAATGCTTCTGTGTAGTTTATATTTGAAGATATTCTTTTTTCCACTATTACCCACTTGGCGCTACGAATGTCCAGTTGCATTTTCTACAGACAGAGTGTTTCAAAACTGCTCAATCAAAAGTATGGTTTAACTCTGTTAGCTGAATGCTCAGATCAGAAAGAAGTTTCACAGAATGCTTCTGTGTAGTTTATATTTGAATATATTCCTTTTTCCACTACTACTCTCTTAGCGCTCCAAATGTCCAGTTGCATTTTCTACAGAAAGAGTGTTCAGATCTGCTCAATCAAAAGTATGGTTTAACTCTGTTAACTGAATGCACAGATCAGAAAGAAGTTTCACAGAATGATTCTGTGTAGTTTATATTTGGAGACATTCCTTTTTCCACTATTACCCTCTTAGCGCTCCGAATCTCCACTTGCATTTTCTACAGAAAGAGTGTTTCAGAACGGCTCAATCAAAACTAAGGTTCAACTCTTTTAGTTGAACAAACAGAACAGAAAGAAGTTTCACACAATTCTTCTGTGTAGTTTTTATTTGTAGACATTCTTTTTCCCAATATAGGCCTCTTAGCGCTCAGAATGTCCAATTGCAGTTTCTACAGAAAGAGAGTTTCAGAACGGCTCAATCAAAAGTAAGGTTCAACTCTGTTAGTTGAATGCACAGAACAGAAAGAAGTTTCATACAATGCTTCTGTGTAGTTTATATTTGAACATATTCTTTTTTCCACTATTACCCACTTAGCACTACGAATGTCCAGTTGCATTTTCTACAGACAGAGTGTTTCAAAACCGCTCAATCAAAAGTATGATTTAACTCTGTTAGCTGAATGCTCAGATCAGAAAGAAGTTTCACAGAATGCTTCTGTGTAGTTTATATTTGAATATATTCCTTTTTCCACTACTACGCTCTTAGCGCTCCAAATGTCCAGTTGCATTTTCTACAGAAAGAGTGTTCAGATCTGCTCAATCAAAAGTATGGTTTAACTCTGTTAGCTGAATGCACAGATCAGAAAGAAGTTTCACAGAATGATTCTGTGTAGTTTATATTTGAAGACATTCCTTTTTCCACTATTACTCTCTTAGCGCTCCGAATCTCCACTTGCATTTTCTACAAAAAGAGTGTTTCATAACTGCTCAATCAAAAATATGTTTTATCTCTGTTAACTGAATTTACAGATCAGAAATAAGTTTCACAGAATGCATCTGTGTAGTTTTTATTTGAAGATATTCTTTTTCCCGATGTAGGCCTCTTAGCGCTTAGCATGTCCAATTGCAGTTTCTACAGAAAGGGTGTTTCAGAACGGCTCAATCAAAAGTAAGGTACAACTCTGTTAGTTGAATGCACAGAACAGAAAGAATTTTCACAGAATGCTACTGTGTAGTTTATATTTGAATATATTCCTTTTTCCACTATTACCCTCTTAGCGCTCCGAATCTCCACTTGCATTTTCTACAGAAAGAGTGTTTCAGAACGGCTCAATGAAAACTAAGGTTCAACTCTTTTAGTTGAACAAACAGAACAGAAAGTAGTTTCACACAATTCTTCTGTGTAGTTTTTATTTGTAGACATTCTTTTTCCCAATATAGGCCTCTTAGCGCTCAGAATGTCCAATTGCACTTTCTTCAGAAAGAGTGTTTCAGAACGGCTCAATCAAAAGTAAGGTTCAACTCTGTTAGTTGAATGCACAGAACAGAAAGAAGTTTCATACAACGCTTCTGTGTAGTTTATATTTGAACATATTCTTTTTTCCACTATTACCCACTTAGCGCTACGAATGTCCAGTTGCATTTTCTACAGACAGAGTGTTTCAAAACTGCTCAATCAAAAGTATGGTTTAACTCTGTTAGCTGTATGCTCAGATCAGAAAGAAGTTTCACAGAATGCTTCTGTCTAGTTAATATTTGAATATATTCCTTTTTCCACTACTACGCACTTCGCGCTCCAAATGTCCAGTTGCATTTTCAACAGAAAGAGTGTTCAGATGTGCTCAATCAAAAGTATGGTTTAACTCTGTTAGCTGAATGCACAGATCAGAAAGAAGTTTCACCGAATGATTCTGTGTAGTTTATATTTGAAGACATTCCTTTTTCCACTATTACCCTCTTAGCGCTCCGAATCTCCACTTGCATTTTCTACAAAAAGAGTGTTTCATAACTGCTCAATCAAAAATATGTTTTATCTCTGTTAACTGAATTTACAGATCAGAAATAAGTTTCACAGAATGCATCTGTGTAGTTTTTATTTGAAGATATTCTTTTTCCCAATGTAGGCCTCTTAGCGCTTAGCATGTCCAATTGCAGTTTCTACAGAAAGAGTGTTTCAGAACGGCTCAATCAAAAGTAAGGTTCAACTCTGTTATTTGAATGCACAGAACAGAAAGGATTTTCACAGAATGCTACTGTGTAGTTTATATTTGAATATATTCCTTTTTCCACTATTACCCTCTTAGCGCTCCGAATGTCCACTTGCATTTTCTACAGAAAGAGTGTTCAGAACTGCGCAATCAAAAGTATGGTTTAACTCTGTTAGCTTAATGAACATATCATCAATAAGTTTCAAACAATGCTTCTGTGTCGTTTTTATTTGAAGATATTATTTTTTCCAATAGAGGCCTCTTAGCGCTCAGAATGTCCAATTGCAGTTTGTACAGAAAGAGTGTTTCAGAAAGGCTCAATCAAAAGTAAGGTTCAACTCTGTTAGTTGAATGCACAGAACAGAAAGATGTTTCATACAATGCTTCTGTGTAGTTTATATTTGAACATATTATTTTTTCCACTATTACCCCCTTAGCGCTACGAATGTCCAGTTGCATTTTCTACAGACAGAGTGTTTCAAAACTGCTCAATCAAAAATATGGTTTAACTTTGTTAGCTGAATGCTCAGATCAGAAAGAAGTTTCACAGAATGCTTCTGTGTAGTTTATATTTGAATATATTCCTTTTTCCACTACTACTCTCTTAGTGCTCCAAATGTCCAGTTGCATTTTCTACAGAAAGAGTTTTCAGATCTGCTCAATCAAAAGTATGGTTTAACTCTGTTAGCTGAATGCACAGATCATTAAGAAGTTTCACAAAATGATTCTGTGTAGTTTATATTTGGAGACATTCCTTTTTCCACTATTACCCTCTTAGCGCTTCGAATCTCCGCTTGCATTTTCTACAGAAAGTGTGTTTCAGAACGGCTCAATCAAAACTAAGGTTCAACTCTTTTAGTTGAACAAACAGAACAGAAAGAAGTTTCACACAATTCTTCTGTGTAGTTTTTATTTGTAGACATTCTTTTTCCCAATATAGGCCTCTTAGCGCTCAGAATGTCCCATTGCAGTTTCTACAGAAAGAGTGTTTCAGAACGGCTCAATCAAAAGTAAGGTTCAACTCTGTTAGTTGAATGCACAGAACAGAAAGAAGTTTCATACAATGCTTCTGTGTAGTTTATATTTGAACATATTCTTTTTTCCACTATTACCCACTTAGCGCTACGAATGTCCAGTTGCATTTTCTACAGAGTGTTTCAAAACTGCTCAATCAAAAGTATGGTTTAACTCTGTTAGCTGAATGCTCAGATCAGAAAGAAGTTTCACAGAATGCTTCTGTGTAGTTTATATTTGAATATATTCCTTTTTCCACTACTACTCTCTTAGCGCTCCAAATGTCCAGTTGCATTTTCTACAGAAAGAGTGTTCAGATCTGCTCAATCAAAAGTATGGTTTAACTCTGTTAGCTGAATGCACAGATCAGAAAGAAGTTTCACAGAATGATTCTGTGTAGTTTATATTTGGAGACATTCCTTTTTCCACTATTACCCTCTTAGCGCTCCGAATCTCCACTTGCATTTTCTACAGAAAGAGTGTTTCAGAACGGCTCAATCAAAACTAAGGTTCAACGCTTTTAGTTGAACAAACAGAACAGAAAGAAGTTTCACACAATTCTTCTGTGTAGTTTTTATTTGTAGACATTCTTTTTCCCAATATAGGCCTCTTAGTGCTCAGAATGTCCAATTGCAGTTTCTACAGAAAGAGTGTTTCAGAACGGCTCAATCAAAAGTAAGGTTCAACTCTGTTAGTTGAATGCACAGAACAGAAAGAAGTTTCATACAATGCTTCTGTGTAGTTTATATTTGAACATATTCTTTTTTACACTATTACCCACTTAGCGCTACAAATGTCCAGTTGCATTTTCTACAGACAGAGTGTTTCAAAACTGCTCAATCAAAAGTATGGTTTAAATCTGTTAGCTGAATGCTCAGATCAGAAAGAAGTTTCACAGAATGCTTCTGTGTAGTTTATATTTGAATATATTCCTTTTTCCACTACTACTCTCTTAGCGCTCCAAATGTCCAGTTGCATTTTCTACAGAAAGAGTGTTCAGATCTGCTCAATCAAAAGTATGGTTTAACTCTGTTAGCTGAATGCACAGATCAGAAAGAAGTTTCACAGAATGATTCTGTGTAGTTTATATTTGTAGACATTCCTTTTTCCACTATTACCCTCTTAGCGCTCCGAATCTCCACTTGCATTTTCTACAGAAAGAGTGTTTCAGAACGGCTCAATCAAAACTAAGGTTCAACGCTTTTAGTTGAACAAACAGAACAGAAAGAAGTTTCACACAATTCTTCTGTGTAGTTTTTATTTGTAGACATTCTTTTTCCCAATATAGGCCTCTTAGTGCTCAGAATGTCCAATTGCAGTTTCTACAGAAAGAGTGTTTCAGAACGGCTCAATCAAAAGTAAGGTTCAACTATGTTAGTTGAATGCACAGAACAGAAAGAAGTTTCATACAATGCTTCTGTGTAGTTTATATTTGAACATATTCTTTTTTCCACTATTACCCACTTAGCGCTACGAATGTCCAGTTGCATTTTCTACAGACAGAGTGTTTCAAAACTGCTCAATCAAAAGTATGGTTTAACTCTGTTAGCTGTATGCTCAGATCAGAAAGAAGTTTCACAGAATGCTTCTGTGTAGTTTATATTTGAATATATTCCTTTTTCCACTACTACGCTCTTAGCGCTCCAAATGTCCAGTTGCATTTTCAACAGAAAGAGTGTTCAGATATGCTCAATCAAAAGTATGGTTTAACTCTGTTAGCTGAATGCACAGATCAGAAAGAAGTTTCACCGAATGATTCTGTGTAGTTTATATTTGAAGACATTACTTTTTCCACTATTACCCTCTTAGCGCTCCGAATCTCCACTTGCATTTTCTACAAAAAGAGTGTTTCATAACTGCTCAATCAAAAATATGTTTTATCTCTGTTAACTGAATTTACAGATCAGAAATAAGTTTCACAGAATGCATCTGTGTAGTTTTTATTTGAAGATATTCTTTTTCCCAATGTAGGCCTCTTAGCGCTTAGCATGTCCAATTGCAGTTTCTACAGAAGGAGTGTTTCAGAACGGCTCAATCAAAGTAAGGTTCATCTCTGTTAGTTGAATGCACAGAACAGAAAGAATTTTCACAGAATTCTACTGTGTAGTTTATATTTGAATATATTCCTTTTTCCACTATTACCCTCTTAGCGCTCCGAATGTCCACTTGCATTTTCTACAGAAAGAGTGTTCAGAACTGCGCAATCAAAAGTATGGTTTAACTCTGTTAGCTTAATGAACATATCAGAAATAAGTTTCACACAATGCTTCTGTGTAGTTTTTATTTGAAGATATTATTTTTCCCAGTAGAGGCCTCTTAGCGCTCAGAATGTCCAATTGCAGTTTCTACAGAAAGAGTGTTTCAGAAAGGCTCAATCAAAGGTAAGGTTCAACTCTGTTAGTTGAATGCACAGAACAGAAAGAAGTTTCATACAATGCTTCTGTGTAGTTTATATTTGAACATATTCTTTTTTCCACTATTACCCACTTGGCGCTACGAATGTCCAGTTGCATTTTCTACAGACAGAGTGTTTCAAAACTGCTCAATCAAATGTATGGTTTAACTCTGTTAGCTGAATGCTCAGATCAGAAAGAAGTTTCACAGAATGCTTCTGTGTAGTTTATATTTGAATATATTCCTTTTTCCACTACTACTCTCTTAGCGCTCCAAATGTCCAGTTGCATTTTCTACAGAAAGAGTGTTCAGATCTGCTCAATCAAAAGTATGGTTTAACTCTGTTAGCTGAATGCACAGATCAGAAAGAAGTTTCACAGAATGATTCTGTGTAGTTTATATTTGGAGACATTCCTTTTTCCACTATTACCCTCTTAGCGCTCCGAATGTCCACTTGCATTTTCTACAGAAAGAGTGTTTCAGAACGGCTCAATCAAAACTAAGGTTCAATTCTTTTAGTTGAACAAACAGAACAGAAAGAAGTTTCACACAATTCTTCTGTGTAGTTTTTATTTGTAGACATTCTTTTTCCCAATATAGGCCTCTTAGCGCTCAGAATGTCCAATTGCAGTTTCTACAGAAAGAGTGTTTCAGAACGGCTCAATCAAAAGTAAGGTTCAACTCTTATTTGAATGCACAGAACAGAAAGAAGTTTCATACAATGCTTCTGTGTAGTTTATATTTGAACATATTCTTTTTTCCACTATTACCCACTTAGCGCTACGAATGTCCAGTTGCATTTTCTACAGACAGAGTGTTTCAAAACTGCTCAATCAAAAGTATGTTTTAACTCTGTTAGCTGAATGCTCAGATCAGAAAGAAGTTTCACAGAATGCTTCTGTGTAGTTTATATTTGCATATATTCCTTTTTCCACTATTACTCTCTTAGCGCTCCAAATGTCCAGTTGCATTTTCTACAGAAAGAGTGTTCAGATCTGCTCAATCAAAAGTATGGTTTAACTCTGTTAGCTGAATGCACAGATCAGAAAGAAGTTTCACAGAATGATTCTGTGTAGTTTATATTTGTAGACATTCCTTTTTCCACTATTACCCTCTTAGCGCTCCGAATCTCCACTTGCATTTTCTACAGAAAGAGTGTTTCAGAACGGCTCAATCAAAACTAAGGTTCAACGCTTTTAGTTGAACAAACAGAACAGAAAGAAGTTTCACACAATTCTTCTGTGTAGTTTTTATTTGTAGACATTCTTTTTCCCAATATAGGCCTCTTAGTGCTCAGAATGTCCAATTGCAGTTTCTACAGAAAGAGTGTTTCAGAACGGCTCAATCAAAAGTAAGGTTCAACTATGTTAGTTGAATGCACAGAACAGAAAGAAGTTTCATACAATGCTTCTGTGTAGTTTATATTTGAACATATTCTTTTTTCCACTATTACCCACTTAGCGCTACGAATGTCCAGTTGCATTTTCTACAGACAGAGTGTTTCAAAACTGCTCAATCAAAAGTATGGTTTAACTCTGTTAGCTGTATGCTCAGATCAGAAAGAAGTTTCACAGAATGCTTCTGTGTAGTTTATATTTGAATATATTCCTTTTTCCACTACTACGCTCTTAGCGCTCCAAATGTCCAGTTGCATTTTCAACAGAAAGAGTGTTCAGATATGCTCAATCAAAAGTATGGTTTAACTCTGTTAGCTGAATGCACAGATCAGAAAGAAATTTCACCGAATGATTCTGTGTAGTTTATATTTGAAGACATTACTTTTTCCACTATTACCCTCTTAGCGCTCCGAATCTCCACTTGCATTTTCTACAAAAAGAGTGTTTCATAACTGCTCAATCAAAAATATGTTTTATCTCTGTTAACTGAATTTACAGATCAGAAATAAGTTTCACAGAATGCATCTGTGTAGTTTTTATTTGAAGATATTCTTTTTCCCAATGTAGGCCTCTTAGCGCTTAGCATGTCCAATTGCAGTTTCTACAGAAGGAGTGTTTCAGAACGGCTCAATCAAAGTAAGGTTCATCTCTGTTAGTTGAATGCACAGAACAGAAAGAATTTTCACAGAATTCTACTGTGTAGTTTATATTTGAATATATTCCTTTTTCCACTATTACCCTCTTAGCGCTCCGAATGTCCACTTGCATTTTCTACAGAAAGAGTGTTCAGAACTGCGCAATCAAAAGTATGGTTTAACTCTGTTAGCTTAATGAACATATCAGAAATAAGTTTCACACAATGCTTCTGTGTAGTTTTTATTTGAAGATATTATTTTTCCCAGTAGAGGCCTCTTAGCGCTCAGAATGTCCAATTGCAGTTTCTACAGAAAGAGTGTTTCAGAAAGGCTCAATCAAAGGTAAGGTTCAACTCTGTTAGTTGAATGCACAGAACAGAAAGAAGTTTCATACAATGCTTCTGTGTAGTTTATATTTGAACATATTCTTTTTTCCACTATTACCCACTTGGCGCTACGAATGTCCAGTTGCATTTTCTACAGACAGAGTGTTTCAAAACTGCTCAATCAAATGTATGGTTTAACTCTGTTAGCTGAATGCTCAGATCAGAAAGAAGTTTCACAGAATGCTTCTGTGTAGTTTATATTTGAATATATTCCTTTTTCCACTACTACTCTCTTAGCGCTCCAAATGTCCAGTTGCATTTTCTACAGAAAGAGTGTTCAGATCTGCTCAATCAAAAGTATGGTTTAACTCTGTTAGCTGAATGCACAGATCAGAAAGAAGTTTCACAGAATGATTCTGTGTAGTTTATATTTGGAGACATTCCTTTTTCCACTATTACCCTCTTAGCGCTCCGAATGTCCACTTGCATTTTCTACAGAAAGAGTGTTTCTGAACGGCTCAATCAAAACTAAGGTTCAATTCTTTTAGTTGAACAAACAGAACAGAAAGAAGTTTCACACAATTCTTCTGTGTAGTTTTTATTTGTAGACATTCTTTTTCCCAATATAGGCCTCTTAGCGCTCAGAATGTCCAATTGCAGTTTCTACAGAAAGAGTGTTTCAGAACGGCTCAATCAAAAGTAAGGTTCAACTCTTATTTGAATGCACAGAACAGAAAGAAGTTTCATACAATGCTTCTGTGTAGTTTATATTTGAACATATTCTTTTTTCCACTATTACCCACTTAGCGCTACGAATGTCCAGTTGCATTTTCTACAGACAGAGTGTTTCAAAACTGCTCAATCAAAAGTATGTTTTAACTCTGTTAGCTGAATGCTCAGATCAGAAAGAAGTTTCACAGAATGCTTCTGTGTAGTTTATATTTGAATATATTCCTTTTTCCACTATTACTCTCTTAGCGCTCCAAATGTCCAGTTGCATTTTCTACAGAAAGAGTGTTCAGATCTGCTCAATCAAAAGTATGGTTTAACGCTGTTAGCTGAATGCACAGATCAGAAAGAAGTTTCACAGAATGATTCTGTGTAGTTTATATTTGGAGACATTCCTTTTTCCACTATTACCCTCTTAGCGCTCCGAATCTCCACTTGAATTTTCTACAGAAAGAGTGTTTCAGAACGGCTCAATCAAAACTAAGGTTCAACTCTTTTAGTTGAACAAACAGAACAGAAAGAAGTTTCACACAATTCTTCTGTGTAGTTTTTATTTGTAGACATTCTTTTTCCCAATATAGGCCTCTTAGCGCTCAGAATGTCCAATTGCAGTTTCCACAGAAAGAGTGTTTCAGAACGGCTCAATCAAAAGTAAGGTTCAACTCTGTTAGTTGAATGCACAGAACAGAAAGAAGTTTCATACAATGCTTCTGTGTAGTTTATATTTGAACATATTCTTTTTTCCACTATTACCCACTTAGCGCTACGAATGTCCAGTTGCATTTTCTACAGACAGAGTGTTTCAAAACTGCTCAATCAAAAGTATGGTTTAACTCTGTTAGCTGAATGCTCAGATCAGAAAGAAGTTTCACAGAATGCTTCTGTGTAGTTTATATTTGAATATATTCCTTTTTCCACTATTACTCTCTTAGCGCTCCAAATGTCCAGTTGCATTTTCTACAGAAAGAGTGTTCAGATCTGCTCAATCAAAAGTATGGTTTAACGCTGTTAGCTGAATGCACAGATCAGAAAGAAGTTTCACAGAATGATTCTGTGTAGTTTATATGTGGAGACATTCCTTTTTCCACTATTACCCTCTTAGCGCTCCGAATCTCCACTTGAATTTTCTACAGAAAGAGTGTCTCAGAACGGCTCAATCAAAACTAAGGTTCCACTCTTTTAGTTGAACAAACAGAACAGAAAGAAGTTTCACACAATTCTTCTGTGTAGTTTTTATTTGTAGACATTCTTTTTCCCAATATAGGCCTCTTAGCGCTCAGAATGTCCAATTGCAGTTTCTACAGAAAGAGTGTTTCAGAACGGCTCAATCAAAAGTAAGGTTCAACTCTGTTAGTTGAATGCACAGAACAGAAAGAAGTTTCATACAATGCTTCTGTGTAGTTTATATTTGAACATATTCTTTTTTCCACTATTACCCACTTAGCGCTACGAATGTCCAGTTGCATTTTCTACAGACAGAGTGTTTCAAAACTGCTCAATCAAAAGTATGGTTTAACTCTGTTAGCTGTATGCTCAGATCAGAAAGAAGTTTCACAGAATGCTTCTGTGTAGTTTATATATGAATATATTCCTTTTTCCACTACTACGCTCTTAGCGCTCCAAATGTCCAGTTGCATTTTCAACAGAAAGAGTGTTCAGATCTGCTCAATCAAAAGTATGGTTTAACTCTGTTAGCTGAATGCACAGATCAGAAAGAAGTTTCACCGAATGATTCTTTGTAGTTTATATTTGAAGACATTCCTTTTTCCACTATTACCCTCTTAGCGCTCCGAATCTCCACTTGCATTTTCTACAAAAAGAGTGTTTCATAACTGCTCAATCAAAAATATGTTTTATCTCTGTTAACTGAATTTACAGATCAGAAATAAGTTTCACAGAATGCATCTGTGTAGTTTTTATTTGAAGATATTCTTTTTCCCAATGTAGGCCTCTTAGCGCTTAGCATGTCCAATTGCAGTTTCTACAGAAAGAGTGTTTCAGAACGGCTCAATCAAAAGTAAGGTTCAACTCTGTTAGTTGAATGCACAGAACAGAAAGAATTTTCACAGAATGCTACTGTGTAGTTTATATTGGAATATATTCCTTTTTCCACTATTACCCTCTTAGCGCTCCGAATGTCCACTTGCATTTTCTACAGAAAGAGTGTTCAGAACTGCGCAATCAAAAGTATGGTTTAACTCTGTTAGCTTAATGAACATATCAGAAATAATTTTCACACAATGCTTCTGTGTAGCTTTTATTTGAAGATATTATTTTTCCCAATAGAGGCCTCTTAGCGCTCAGAATGTCCAATTGCAGTTACTACACAAAGAGTGTTTCAGAAAGGCTCAATCAAAAGTAAGGTTCAACTCTGTTAGTTGAATGCACAGAACAGCAAGAAGTTTCATACAATGCTTCTGTGTAATTTATATTTGAACATATTCTTTTTTCCACTATTACCCTCTTAGCGCTACGAATGTCCAGTTGCATTTTCTACAGACAGAGTGTTTCAAAACTGCTCAATCAAAACTATGGTTTAACTCTGTTAGCTGAATGCTCAGATCAGAAAGAAGTTTCACAGAATGCTTCTGTGTAGTTTATATTTGAATATATTCCTTTTTCCACTACTACTCTCTTAGCGCTCCAAATGTCCAGTTGCATTTTCTACAGAAAGAGTGTTCAGATCTGCTCAATCAAAAGTATGGTTTAACTCTGTTAGCTGAATGCACAGATCAGAAAGAAGTTTCACAGAATGATTCTGTGTAGTTTATATTTGGAGACATTACTTTTTCCACTATTACCCTCTTAGCGCTCCGAATCTCCACTTGCATTTTCTACAGAAAGAGTGTTTCAGAACGGCTCAATCAAAACTAAGGTTCAACTCTTTTAGTTGAACAAACAGAACAGAAAAAGTTTCACACAATTCTTCTGTGTAGTTTTTATTTGTAGACATTCTTTTTCCCAATATAGGCCTCTTAGCGCTCAGAATGTCCAATTGCAATTTCTACAGAAAGAGTGTTTCAGAACGGCTCAATCAATAATAAGGTTCAACTCTGTTAGTTGAATGCACAGAACAGAAAGAAGTTTCATACAATGCTTCTGTGTAGTTTATATTTGAACATATTCTTTTTTCCACTATTACCCACTTAGCGCTACGAATGTCCAGTTGCATTTTCTACAGACAGAGTGTTTCAAAACTGCTCAATCAAAAGTATGGTTTAACTCTGTTAGCTGAATGCTCAGATCAGAAAGAGGTTTCACAGAATGCTTCTGTGTAGTTTATATTTGAATATATTACTTTTTCCACTACTACTCTCTTAGCGCTCCAAATGTCCAGTTGCATTTTCTACAGAAAGAGTGTTCAGATCTGCTCAATCAAAAGTATGGTTTAACTCTGTTAGCTGAATGCACAGATCAGAAAGAAGTTTCACAGAATGATTCTGTGTAGTTTATATTTGAAGACATTCCTTTTTCCACTATTACCCACTTAGCGCTCCGAATCTCCACTTGCATTTTCTACAAAAAGAGTGTTTCATAACTGCTCAATCAAAAATATGTTTTATCTGTGTTAACGGAATTTACAAATCAGAAGTAAGTTTCACAGTATGCATCTGTGTAGTTTTTATTTGAAGATATTCTTTTTCCCAATGTAGGCCTCTTAGCACTTAGCATGTCCAATTGCAGTTTCTACAGAAAGAGTGTTTCAGAATGGCTCAATCAAAAGTAAGGTTCAACTCTGTTAGTTGAATGCACAGAACAGAAAGAATTTTCACAGAATGCTACTGTGTAGTTTATATTTGAATATATTCCTTTTTCCACAATTACCCTCTTAGCGCTCCGAATGTCCACTTGCATTTTCTACAGAAAGAGTGTTCATAACTGCGCAATCAAAAGTATGGTTTAAATCTGTTAGCTGAATGCTCAGATCAGAAAGAAGTTTCACAGAATGCTTCTGTGTAGTATATATTTGAATATATTCCTTTTTCCACTATTACTCTCTTAGCGCTCCAAATGTCCAGTTGCATTTTCTACAGAAAGAGTGTTCAGATCTGCTCAATCAAAAGTATGGTTTAACGCTGTTAGCTGAATGCACAGATCAGAAAGAAGTTTCACAGAATGATTCTGTGTAGTTTATATTTGGAGACATTCTTTTTTCCACTATTACCCTCTTAGCGCTCCGAATCTCCACTTGAATTTTCTACAGAAAGAGTGTTTCAGAACGGCTCAATCAAAAGTAAGGTTCAACTCTGTTAGTTGAATTCACATAACAGAAAGGATTTTCACAGAATGCTACTGTGTAGTTTATATTTGAATATATTCCTTTTTCCACTATTACCCTCTTAGCGCTCCGAATGTCCACTTGCATTTTCTACAGAAAGAGTGTTCAGAACTGCGCAATCAAAAGTATGGTTTAACTCTGTTAGCTTAATGAACATATCATCAATAAGTTTCAAACAATGCTTCTGTGTCGTTTTTATTTGAAGATATTATTTTTCCCAATAGAGGCCTCTTAGCGCTCAGAATGTCCAATTGCAGTTTGTACAGAAAGAGTGTTTCAGAAAGGCTCAATCAAAAGTAAGGTTCAACTCTGTTAGTTGAATGCACAGAACAGAAAGATGTTTCATACAATGCTTCTGTGTAGTTTATATTTGAACATATTATTTTTTCCACTATTACCCCCTTAGCGCTACGAATGTCCAGTTGCATTTTCTACAGACAGAGTGTTTCAAAACTGCTCAATCAAATATATGGTTTAACTTTGTTAGCTGAATGCTCAGATCAGAAAGAAGTTTCACAGAATGCTTCTGTGTAGTTTATATTTGAATATATTCCTTTTTCCACTACTACTCTCTTAGTGCTCCAAATGTCCAGTTGCATTTTCTACAGAAAGAGTTTTCAGATCTGCTCAATCAAAAGTATGGTTTAACTCTGTTAGCTGAATGCACAGATCAGAAAGAAGTTTCACAAAATGATTCTGTGTAGTTTATATTTGGAGACATTCCTTTTTCCACTATTACCCTCTTAGCGCTTCGAATCTCCACTTGCATTTTCTACAGAAAGTGTGTTTCAGAACGGCTCAATCAAAACTAAGGTTCAACTCTTTTAGTTGAACAAACAGAACAGAAAGAAGTTTCACACAATTCTTCTGTGTAGTTTTTGTTTGTAGACATTCTTTTTCCCAATATAGGCCTCTTAGTGCTCAGAATGTCCAATTGCAGTTTCTACAGAAAGAGTGTTTCAGAACGGCTCAATCAAAAGTAAGGTTCAACTCTGTTAGTTGAATGCACAGAACAGAAAGAAGTTTCATACAATGCTTCTGTGTAGTTTATATTTGAACATATTCTTTTTTCCACTATTACCCACTTAGCGCTACGAATGTCCAGTTGCATTTTCTACAGAGTGTTTCAAAACTGCTCAATCAAAAGTATGGTTTAACTCTGTTAGCTGAATGCTCAGATCAGAAAGAAGTTTCACAGAATGCTTCTGTGTAGTTTATATTTGAATATATTCCTTTTTCCACTACTACTCTCTTAGCGCTCCAAATGTCCAGTTGCATTTTCTACAGAAAGAGTGTTCAGATCTGCTCAATCAAAAGTATGGTTTAACTCTGTTAGCTGAATGCACAGATCAGAAAGAAGTTTCACAGAATGATTCTGTGTAGTTTATATTTGGAGACATTCCTTTTTCCACTATTACCCTCTTAGCGCTCCGAATATCCACTTGCATTTTCTACAGAAAGAGTGTTTCAGAACGGCTCAATCAAAACTAAGGTTCAACGCTTTTAGTTGAACAAACAGAACAGAAAGAAGTTTCACACAATTCTTCTGTGTAGTTTTTATTTGTAGACATTCTTTTTCCCAATATAGGCCTCTTAGTGCTCAGAATGTCCAATTGCAGTTTCTACAGAAAGAGTGTTTCAGAACGGCTCAATCAAAAGTAAGGTTCAACTCTGTTAGTTGAATGCACAGAACAGAAAGAAGTTTCATACAATGCTTCTGTGTAGTTTATATTTGAACATATTCTTTTTTCCACTATTACCCACTTAGCGCTACAAATGTCCAGTTGCATTTTCTACAGACAGAGTGTTTCAAAACTGCTCAATCAAAAGTATGGTTTAAATCTGTTAGCTGAATGCTCAGATCAGAAAGAAGTTTCACAGAATGCTTCTGTGTAGTTTATATTTGAATATATTCCTTTTTCCACTACTACTCTCTTAGCGCTCCAAATGTCCAGTTGCATTTTCTACAGAAAGAGTGTTTCATAACTGCTCAATCAAAAATATGTTTTATCTCTGTTAACTGAATTTACAGATCAGAAATAAGTTTCACAGAATGCATCTGTGTAGTTTTTATTTGAAGATATTCTTTTTCCCAATGTAGTCCTCTTAGCGCTTAGCATGTCCAATTGCAGTTTCTACAGAAGGAGTGTTTCAGAACGGCTCAATCAAAGTAAGGTTCATCTCTGTTAGTTGAATGCACAGAACAGAAAGAATTTTCACAGAATTCTACTGTGTAGTTTATATTTGAATATATTCCTTTTTCCACTATTACCCTCTTAGCGCTCCGAATGTCCACTTGCATTTTCTACAGAAAGAGTGTTCAGAACTGCGCAATCAAAAGTATGGTTTAACTCTGTTAGCTTAATGAACATATCAGAAATAAGTTTCACACAATGCTTCTGTGTAGTTTTTATTTGAAGATATTATTTTTCCCAGTAGAGGCCTCTTAGCGCTCAGAATGTCCAATTGCAGTTTCTACAGAAAGAGTGTTTCAGAAAGGCTCAATCAAAGGTAAGGTTCAACTCTGTTAGTTGAATGCACAGAACAGAAAGAAGTTTCATACAATGCTTCTGTGTAGTTTATATTTGAACATATTCTTTTTTCCACTATTACCCACTTGGCGCTACGAATGTCCAGTTGCATTTTCTACAGACAGAGTGTTTCAAAACTGCTCAATCAAAAGTATGGTTTAACTCTGTTAGCTGAATGCTCAGATCAGAAAGAAGTTTCACAGAATGCTTCTGTGTAGTTTATATTTGAATATATTCCTTTTTCCACTACTACTCTCTTAGCGCTCCAAATGTCCAGTTGCATTTTCTACAGAAAGAGTGTTCAGATCTGCTCAATCAAAAGTATGGTTTAACTCTGTTAGCTGAATGCACAGATCAGAAAGAAGTTTCACAGAATGATTCTGTGTAGTTTATATTTGGAGACATTCCTTTTTCCACTATTACCCTCTTAGCGCTCCGAATGTCCACTTGCATTTTCTACAGAAAGAGTGTTTCAGAACGGCTCAATCAAAACTAAGGTTCAATAATTTTAGTTGAACAAACAGAACAGAAAGAAGTTTCACACAATTCTTCTGTGTAGTTTTTATTTGTAGACATTCTTTTTCCCAATATAGGCCTCTTAGCGCTCAGAATGTCCAATTGCAGTTTCTACAGAAAGAGTGTTTCAGAACGGCTCAATCAAAAGTAACGTTCAACTCTTATTTGAATGCACAGAACAGAAAGAAGTTTCATACAATGCTTCTGTGTAGTTTATATTTGAACATATTCTTTTTTCCACTATTACCCACTTAGCGCTACGAATGTCCAGTTGCATTTTCTACAGACAGAGTGTTTCAAAACTGCTCAATCAAAAGTATGTTTTAACTCTGTTAGCTGAATGCTGAGATCAGAAAGAAGTTTCACAGAATGCTTCTGTGTAGTTTATATTTGAATATATTCCTTTTTCCACTATTACTCTCTTAGCGCTCCAAATGTCCAGTTGCATTTTCTACAGAAAGAGTGTTCAGATCTGCTCAATCAAAAGTATGGTTTAACGCTGTTAGCTGAATGCACAGATCAGAAAGAAGTTTCACAGAATGATTCTGTGTAGTTTATATTTGGAGACATTCCTTTTTCCACTATTACCCTCTTAGCGCTCCGAATCTCCACTTGAATTTTCTACAGAAAGAGTGTTTCAGAACGGCTCAATCAAAACTAAGGTTCAACTCTTTTAGTTGAACAAACAGAACAGAAAGAAGTTTCACACAATTCTTCTGTGTAGTTTTTATTTGTAGACATTCTTTTTCCCAATATAGGCCTCTTAGCGCTCAGAATGTCCAATTGCAGTTTCCACAGAAAGAGTGTTTCAGAACGGCTCAATCAAAAGTAAGGTTCAACTCTGTTAGTTGAATGCACAGAACAGAAAGAAGTTTCATACAATGCTTCTGTGTAGTTTATATTTGAACATATTCTTTTTTCCACTATTACCCACTTAGTGCTACGAATGTCCAGTTGCATTTTCTACAGACAGAGTGTTTCAAAACTGCTCAATCAAAAGTATGGTTTAACTCTGTTAGCTGAATGCTCAGATCAGAAAGAAGTTTCACAGAATGCTTCTGTGTAGTTTATATTTGAATATATTCCTTTTTCCACTATTACTCTCTTAGCGCTCCAAATGTCCAGTTGCATTTTCTACAGAAAGAGTGTTCAGATCTGCTCAATCAAAAGTATGGTTTAACGCTGTTAGCTGAATGCACAGATCAGAAAGAAGTTTCACAGAATGATTCTGTGTAGTTTATATGTGGAGACATTCCTTTTTCCACTATTACCCTCTTAGCGCTCCGAATCTCCACTTGAATTTTCTACAGAAAGAGTGTCTCAGAACGGCTCAATCAAAACTAAGGTTCCACTCTTTTAGTTGAACAAACAGAACAGAAAGAAGTTTCACACAATTCTTCTGTGTAGTTTTTATTTGTAGACATTCTTTTTCCCAATATAGGCCTCTTAGCGCTCAGAATGTCCAATTGCAGTTTCTACAGAAAGAGTGTTTCAGAACGGCTCAATCAAAAGTAAGGTTCAACTCTGTTAGTTGAATGCACAGAACAGAAAGAAGTTTCATACAATGCTTCTGTGTAGTTTATATTTGAACATATTCTTTTTTCCACTATTACCCACTTAGCGCTACGAATGTCCAGTTGCATTTTCTACAGACAGAGTGTTTCAAAACTGCTCAATCAAAAGTATGGTTTAACTCTGTTAGCTGTATGCTCAGATCAGAAAGAAGTTTCACAGAATGCTTCTGTGTAGTTTATATTTGAATATATTCCTTTTTCCACTACTACGCTCTTAGCGCTCCAAATGTCCAGTTGCATTTTCAACAGAAAGAGTGTTCAGATCTGCTCAATCAAAAGTATGGTTTAACTCTGTTAGCTGAATGCACAGATCAGAAAGAAGTTTCACCGAATGATTCTGTGTAGTTTATATTTGAAGACATTCCTTTTTCCACTATTACCCTCTTAGCGCTCCGAATCTCCACTTGCATTTTCTACAAAAAGAGTGTTTCATAACTGCTCAATCAAAAATATGTTTTATCTCTGTTAACTGAATTTACAGATCAGAAATCAGTTTCACAGAATGCATCTGTGTAGTTTTTATTTGAAGATATTCTTTTTCCCAATGTAGGCCTCTTAGCGCTTAGCATGTCCAATTGCAGTTTCTACAGAAAGAGTGTTTCAGAACGGCTCAATCAAAAGTAAGGTTCAACTCTGTTAGTTGAATGCACAGAACAGAAAGAATTTTCACAGAATGCTACTGTGTAGTTTATATTTGAATATATTCCTTTTTCCACTATTACCCTCTTAGCGCTCCGAATGTCCACTTGCATTTTCTACAGAAAGAGTGTTCAGAACTGCGCAATCAAAAGTATGGTTTAACTCTGTTAGCTTAATGAACATATCAGAAATAATTTTCACACAATGCTTCTGTGTAGCTTTTATTTGAAGATATTATTTTTCCCAATAGAGGCCTCTTAGCGCTCAGAATGTCCAATTGCAGTTTCTACACAAAGAGTGTTTCAGAAAGGCTCAATCAAAAGTAAGGTTCAACTCTGTTAGTTGAACGCACAGAACAGCAAGAAGTTTCATACAATGCTTCTGTGTAATTTATATTTGAACATATTCTTTTTTCCACTATTACCCTCTTAGCGCTACGAATGTCCAGTTGCATTTTCTACAGACAGAGTGTTTCAAAACTGCTCAATCAAAAGTATGGTTTAACGCTGTTAGCTGAATGCTCAGATCAGAAAGAAGTTTCACAGAATGGTTCTGTGTAGTTTATATTTGAATATATTCCTTTTTCCACTACTACTCTCTTAGCGCTCCAAATGTCCAGTTGCATTTTCTACAGAAAGAGTGTTCAGATCTGCTCAATCAAAAGTATGGTTTAACTCTGTTAGCTGAATGCACAGATCAGAAAGAAGTTTCACAGAATGATTCTGTGTAGTTTATATTTGGAGACATTACTTTTTCCACTATTACCCTCTTAGCGCTCCGAATCTCCACTTGCATTTTCTACAGAAAGTGTGTTTCAGAACGGCTCAATCAAAACTAAGGTTCAACTCTTTTAGTTGAACAAACAGAACAGAAAAAGTTTCACACAATTCTTCTGTGTAGTTTTTATTTGTAGACATTCTTTTTCCCAATATAGGCCTCTTAGCGCTCAGAATGTCCAATTGCAATTTCTACAGAAAGAGTGTTTCAGAACGGCTCAATCAATAATAAGGTTCAACTCTGTTAGTTGAATGCACAGAACAGAAAGAAGTTTCATACAATGCTTCTGTGTAGTTTATATTTGAACATATTCTTTTTTCCACTATTACCCACTTAGCGCTACGAATGTCCAGTTGCATTTTCTACAGACAGAGTGTTTCAAAACTGCTCAATCAAAACTATGGTTTAACTCTGTTAGCTGAATGCTCAGATCAGAAAGAGGTTTCACAGAATGCTTCTGTGTAGTTTATATTTGAATATATTACTTTTTCCACTACTACTCTCTTAGCGCTCCAAATGTCCAGTTGCATTTTCTACAGAAAGAGTGTTCAGATCTGCTCAATCAAAAGTATGGTTTAACTCTGTTAGCTGAATGCACAGATCAGAAAGAAGTTTCACAGAATGATTCTGTGTAGTTTATATTTGAAGACATTCCTTTTTCCACTATTACCCACTTAGCGCTCCGAATCTCCACTTGCATTTTCTACAAAAAGAGTGTTTCATAACTGCTCAATCAAAAATATGTTTTATCTCTGTTAACGGAATTTACAAATCAGAAGTAAGTTTCACAGTATGCATCTGTGTAGTTTTTATTTGAAGATATTCTTTTTCCCAATGTAGGCCTCTTAGCACTTAGCATGTCCAATTGCAGTTTCTACAGAAAGAGTGTTTCAGAATGGCTCAATCAAAAGTAAGGTTCAACTCTGTTAGTTGAATGCACAGAACAGAAAGAATTTTCACAGAATGCTACTGTGTAGTTTATATTTGAATATATTCCTTTTTCCACTATTACCCTCTTAGCGCTCCGAATGTCCACTTGCATTTTCTACAGAAAGAGTGTTCATAACTGCGCAATCAAAAGTATGGTTTAACTCTGTTAGCTGAATGCTCAGATCAGAAAGAAGTTTCACAGAATGCTTCTGTGTAGTATATATTTGAATATATTCCTTTTTCCACTATTACTCTCTTAGCGCTCCAAATGTCCAGTTGCATTTTCTACAGAAAGAGTGTTCAGATCTGCTCAATCAAAAGTATGTTTTAACGCTGTTAGCTGAATGCACAGATCAGAAAGAAGTTTCACAGAATGATTCTGTGTAGTTTATATTTGGAGACATTCCTTTTTCCACTATTACCCTCTTAGCGCTCCGAATCTCCACTTGAATTTTCTACAGAAAGAGTGTTTCAGAACGGCTCAATCAAAACTAAGGTTCAACTCTTTTAGTTGAACTAACAGAACAGAAAGAAGTTTCACACAATTCTTCTGTGTAGTTTTTATTTGTAGGCATTCTTTTTCCCAATATAGGCCTCTTAGCGCTCAGAATGTCCAATTGCAGTTTCTACAGAAAGAGTGTTTCAGAACGGCTCAATCAAAAGTAAGGTTCAACTCTGTTAGTTGAATGCACAGAACAGAAAGAAGTTTCATACAATGCTTCTGTGTAGTTTATATTTGAACATATTCTTTTTTCCACTATTACCCACTTAGCGCTACGAATGTCCAGTTGCATTTTCTACAGACAGAGTGTTTCAAAACTGCTCAATCAAAAGTATGGTTTAACTCTGTTAGCTGAATGCTCAGATCAGAAAGAAGTTTCACAGAATGCTTCTGTGTAGTTTATATTTGAATATATTCCTTTTTCCACTATTACTCTCTTAGCGCTCCAAATGTCCAGTTGCATTTTCTACAGAAAGAGTGTTCAGATCTGCTCAATCAAAAGTATGGTTTAACGCTGTTAGCTGAATGCACAGATCAGAAAGAAGTTTCACAGAATGATTCTGTGTAGTTTATATTTGGAGACATTCCTTTTTCCACTATTACCCTCTTAGCGCTCCGAATCTCCACTTGAATTTTCTACAGAAAGAGTGTTTCAGAACGGCTCAATCAAAACTAAGGTTCAACTCTTTTAGTTGAACAAACAGAACAGAAAGAAGTTTCACACAATTCTTCTGTGTAGTTTTTATTTGTAGACATTCTTTTTCCCAATATAGGCCTCTTAGCGCTCAGAATGTCCAATTGCAGTTTCTACAGAAAGAGTGTTTCAGAACGGCTCAATCAAAAGTAAGGTTCAACTCTGTTAGTTGAATGCACAGAACAGAAAGAAGTTTCATACAATGCTTCTGTGTAGTTTATATTTGAACATATTCTTTTTTCCACTATTACCCACTTAGCGCTACGAATGTCCAGTTGCATTTTCTACAGACAGAGTGTTTCAAAACTGCTCAATCAAAAGTATGGTTTAACTCTGTTAGCTGTATGCTCAGATCAGAAAGAAGTTTCACAGAATGCTTCTGTGTAGTTTATATTTGAATATATTCCTTTTTCCACTACTACGCTCTTAGCGCTCCAAATGTCCAGTTGCATTTTCAACAGAAAGAGTGTTCAGATCTGCTCAATCAAAAGTATGGTTTAACTCTGTTAGCTGAATGCACAGATCAGAAAGAAGTTTCACCGAATGATTCTGTGTAGTTTATATTTGAAGACATTCCTTTTTCCACTATTACCCTCTTAGCGCTCCGAATCTCCACTTGCATTTTCTACAAAAAGAGTGTTTCATAACTGCTCAATCAAAAATATGTTTTATCTCTGTTAACTGAATTTACAGATCAGAAATAAGTTTCACAGAATGCATCTGTGTAGTTTTTATTTGAAGATATTCTTTTTCCCAATGTAGGCCTCTTAGCGCTTAGCATGTCCAATTGCAGTTTCTACAGAAAGAGTGTTTCAGAACGGCTCAATCAAAAGTAAGGTTCAACTCTGTTAGTTGAATGCACAGAACAGAAAGAATTTTCACAGAATGCTACTGTGTAGTTTATATTTGAATCTATTACTTTTTCCACTATTACCCTCTTAGCGCTCCGAATGTCCACTTGCATTTTCTACAGACAGAGTGATCAGAACTGCGCAATCAAAAGTATGGTTTAACTCTGTTAGCTTAATGAACATATCAGAAATAAGTTTCACACAATGCTTCTGTGTAGTTTTTATTTGAAGATATTATTTTTCCCAATAGAGGCCTCTTAGCGCTCAGAATGTCCAATTGCAGTTTCTACAGAAAGAGTGTTTCAGAAAGGCTCAATCAAAAGTAAGGTTCAACTCTGTTAGTTGAATGCACAGAACAGAAAGAAGTTTCATACAATGCTTCTGTGTAATTTTTATTTGAACATATTCTTTTTTCCACTATTACCCACTTAGCGCTACGAATGTCCAGTTGCATTTTCTACAGACAGAGTGTTTCAAAACTGCTCAATCAAAAGTATGGTTTAACTCTGTTAGCTGAATGCTCAGATCAGAAAGAAGTTGCACAGAATGCTTCTGTGTAGATTATATTTGAATATATTCCTTTTTCCACTACTACTCTCTTAGCGCTCCAAATGTCCAGTTGCATTTTCTACAGAAAGAGTGTTCAGATCTGCTCAATCAAAAGTATGGTTTAACTCTGTTAGCTGAATGCACAGGTCAGAAAGAAGTTTCACAGAATGATTCTGTGTAGTTTATATTTGGAGACATTCCTTTTTCCACTATTACCCTCTTATCGCTCCGAATCTCCACTTGCATTTTCTACAGAAAGAGTGTTTCAGAACGGCTCAATCAAAACTAAGGTTCAACTCTTTTAGCTGAACAAACAGAACAGAAAAATTTTCACACAATTCTTCTGTGTAGTTTTTATTTGTAGACATTCTTTTTCCCAATATAGGCCTCTTAGCGCTCAGAATGTCCAATTGCAATTTCTACAGAAAGAGTGTTTCAGAACGGCTCAATCAATAGTAAGGTTCAACTCTGTTAGTTGAATGCACAGAACAGAAAGAAGTTTCATACAATGCTTCTGTGTAGTTTATATTTGAACATATTCTTTTTTCCACTATTACCCACTTAGCGCTACGAATGTCCAGTTGCATTTTCTACAGACAGAGTGTTTCAAAACTGCTCAATCAAAAGTATGGTTTAACTCTGTTAGCTGAATGCTCAGATCAGAAAGAAGTTTCACAGAATGCTTCTGTGTAATTTATATTTGAATATATTCCTTTTTCCACTACTACTCTCTTAGCGCTCCAAATGTCCAGTTGCATTTTCTACAGAAAGAGTGTTCAGATCTGCTCAATCAAAAGTATCGTTTAACTCTTTTAGCTGAATGCACAGATCAGAAAGAAGTTTCACCGAATGATTCTTTGTAGTTTATATTTGAATACATTCCTTTTTCCACTATTACCCTCTTAGCGCTCCGAATCTCCACTTGCATTTTCTACAAAAAGAGTGTTTCATAACTGCTCAATCAAAAATATGTTTTATCTCTGTTAACGGAATTTACAAATCAGAAATAAGTTTCACAGAATGCATCTGTGTAGTTTTTCTTTGAAGATATTCTTTTTCCCAATGTAGGCCTCTTAGCGCTTAGCATGTCCAATTGCAGTTTCTACAGAAAGAGTGTTTCAGAACGGCTCAATCAAATGTAAGGTTCAACTCTGTTAGTTGAATGCACAGAACAGAAAGAATTTTCACAGAATGCTTCTGTGTAGTTTATATTTGAATATATTCCTTTTTCCACTATTACCCTCTTAGCGCTCCGAATGTCCACTTGCATTTTCTACAGAAAGAGTGTTCAGAACTGCGCAATCAAAAGTATGGTTTAACTCTGTTAGCTTAATGAACATATCAGAAATAAGTTTCACACAATGCTTCTGTGTAGTTTTTATTTGAAGATATTATTTTTCCCAATATAGGCCTCTTAGCGCTCAGAATGTCCAATTGCAGTTTCTACAGAAAGAGTGTTTGAGAAAGGCTCAATCAAAAGTAAGGTTCAACTCTGTTAGTTGAATGCACAGAACAGAAAGAAGTTTCATACAATGCTTCTGTGTAGTTTATATTTGAACATATTCTTTTTTCCACTATTACCCACTTAGCGCTACGAATGTCCAGTTGCATTTTCTACAGACAGAGTGTTTCAAAACTGCTCAATCAAAAGTATGGTTTAACTCTGTTAGCTGAATGCTCAGATCAGAAAGAAGTTTCACAGAATGCTTCTGTGTAGTTTATTTTTGAATATATTCCTTTTTCCACTACTACTCTCTTAGCGCTCCAAATGTCCACTTGCATTTTCTACAGAAAGAGTGTTCAGATCTGCTTAATCAAAAGTATGGTTTAACTCTGTTAGCTGAATGCACAGATCAGAAAGAAGTTTCACAGAATGATTCTGTGTAGTTTATATTTGGAGACATTCCTTTTTCCACTATTACCCTCTTAGCGCTCCGAATCTCCACTTGCATTTTCTACAGAAAGAGTGTTTCAGAACGGCTCAATCAAAACTAAAGTTCAACTCTTTTAGTTGAACAAACAGAACAGAAAGAAGTTTCACACAATTCTTCTGTGTAGTTTTTATTTGTAGACATTCTTTTTCCCAATATAGGCCTCTTAGCGCTCAGAATGTCCAATTGCAGTTTCTACAGAAAGAGTGTTTCAGAACGGCTCAATCAAATTAAGGTTCAACTCTGTTAGTTGAATGCACAGAACAGAAAGAAGTTTCATACAATGTATATGTGTAGTTCATATTTGAACATGTACTTTTTTCCACTATTTCCCACTTAGCGCTGCGAATGTCCAGTTGCATTTTCTACAGACAGAGTGTTTCAAAACTGCTCAATCAAAAGTATGGTTTAACTCTATTAGCTAAATGCTCAGATCAGAAAGAAGTTTCACAGAATGCTTCTCTGAAGTTTATATTTGAATATATTCCTTTTTCCACTACTACGCTCTTATTGCTCCAAATGTCCAGTTGCATTTTCAACAGAAAGAGTGTTCAGATCTGCTCAATCAAAAGTATGGTTTAACTCTGTTAGCTGAATGCACAGATCAGAAAGAAGTTTCACCGAATGATTCTGTGTAGTTTATATTTGGAGACATTCCTTTTTCCACTATTACCCTCTTATCGCTCCGAATCTCCACTTGCATTTTCTACAGAAAGAGTGTTTCAGAACGGCTCAATCAAAACTAAGGTTCAACTCTTTTAGCTGAACAAACAGAACAGAAAAATTTTCACACAATTCTTCTGTGTAGTTTTTATTTGTAGACATTCTTTTTCCCAATATAGGCCTCTTAGCGCTCAGAATGTCCAATTGCAATTTCTACAGAAAGAGTGTTTCAGAACGGCTCAATCAATAGTAAGGTTCAACTCTGTTAGTTGAATGCACAGAACAGAAAGAAGTTTCATACAATGCTTCTGTGTAGTTTATATTTGAACATATTCTTTTTTCCACTATTACCCACTTAGCGCTACGAATGTCCAGTTGCATTTTCTACAGACAGAGTGTTTCAAAACTGCTCAATCAAAAGTATGGTTTAACTCTGTTAGCTGAATGCTCAGATCAGAAAGAAGTTTCACAGAATGCTTCTGTGTAATTTATATTTGAATATATTCCTTTTTCCACTACTACTCTCTTAGCGCTCCAAATGTCCAGTTGCATTTTCTACAGAAAGAGTGTTCAGATCTGCTCAATCAAAAGTATCGTTTAACTCTTTTAGCTGAATGCACAGATCAGAAAGAAGTTTCACCGAATGATTCTTTGTAGTTTATATTTGAATACATTCCTTTTTCCACTATTACCCTCTTAGCGCTCCGAATCTCCACTTGCATTTTCTACAAAAAGAGTGTTTCATAACTGCTCAATCAAAAATATGTTTTATCTCTGTTAACGGAATTTACAAATCAGAAATAAGTTTCACAGAATGCATCTGTGTAGTTTTTCTTTGAAGATATTCTTTTTCCCAATGTAGGCCTCTTAGCGCTTAGCATGTCCAATTGCAGTTTCTACAGAAAGAGTGTTTCAGAACGGCTCAATCAAATGTAAGGTTCAACTCTGTTAGTTGAATGCACAGAACAGAAAGAATTTTCACAGAATGCTTCTGTGTAGTTTATATTTGAATATATTCCTTTTTCCACTATTACCCTCTTAGCGCTCCGAATGTCCACTTGCATTTTCTACAGAAAGAGTGTTCAGAACTGCGCAATCAAAAGTATGGTTTAACTCTGTTAGCTTAATGAACATATCAGAAATAAGTTTCACACAATGCTTCTGTGTAGTTTTTATTTGAAGATATTATTTTTCCCAATATAGGCCTCTTAGCGCTCAGAATGTCCAATTGCAGTTTCTACAGAAAGAGTGTTTGAGAAAGGCTCAATCAAAAGTAAGGTTCAACTCTGTTAGTTGAATGCACAGAACAGAAAGAAGTTTCATACAATGCTTCTGTGTAGTTTATATTTGAACATATTCTTTTTTCCACTATTACCCACTTAGCGCTACGAATGTCCAGTTGCATTTTCTACAGACAGAGTGTTTCAAAACTGCTCAATCAAAAGTATGGTTTAACTCTGTTAGCTGAATGCTCAGATCAGAAAGAAGTTTCACAGAATGCTTCTGTGTAGTTTATTTTTGAATATATTCCTTTTTCCACTACTACTCTCTTAGCGCTCCAAATGTCCACTTGCATTTTCTACAGAAAGAGTGTTCAGATCTGCTTAATCAAAAGTATGGTTTAACTCTGTTAGCTGAATGCACAGATCAGAAAGAAGTTTCACAGAATGATTCTGTGTAGTTTATATTTGGAGACATTCCTTTTTCCACTATTACCCTCTTAGCGCTCCGAATCTCCACTTGCATTTTCTACAGAAAGAGTGTTTCAGAACGGCTCAATCAAAACTAAAGTTCAACTCTTTTAGTTGAACAAACAGAACAGAAAGAAGTTTCACACAATTCTTCTGTGTAGTTTTTATTTGTAGACATTCTTTTTCCCAATATAGGCCTCTTAGCGCTCAGAATGTCCAATTGCAGTTTCTACAGAAAGAGTGTTTCAGAACGGCTCAATCAAATTAAGGTTCAACTCTGTTAGTTGAATGCACAGAACAGAAAGAAGTTTCATACAATGTATATGTGTAGTTCATATTTGAACATGTACTTTTTTCCACTATTTCCCACTTAGCGCTGCGAATGTCCAGTTGCATTTTCTACAGACAGAGTGTTTCAAAACTGCTCAATCAAAAGTATGGTTTAACTCTATTAGCTAAATGCTCAGATCAGAAAGAAGTTTCACAGAATGCTTCTCTGAAGTTTATATTTGAATATATTCCTTTTTCCACTACTACGCTCTTATTGCTCCAAATGTCCAGTTGCATTTTCAACAGAAAGAGTGTTCAGATCTGCTCAATCAAAAGTATGGTTTAACTCTGTTAGCTGAATGCACAGATCAGAAAGAAGTTTCACCGAATGATTCTGTGTAGTTTATATTTGAAGACATTCCTTTTTCCACTATTACCCTCTTAGCGCTCCGAATCTCCACTTGCATTTTCTACAAAAAGAGTGTTTCATAACTGCTCAATCAAAAATATGTTTTATCTCTGTTAACTGAATTTACAGATCAGAAATAAGTTTCACAGAATGCATCTGTGTAGTTTTTATTTGAAGATATTCTTTTTCCCAATGTAGGCCTCTTAGCGATTAGCATGTCCAATTGCAGTTTCTACAGAAAGAGTGTTTCAGAACGGCTCAATCAAAAGTACGGTTTAACTCTTTTAGCTGAATGCTCAGATCAGAAAGAAGTTTCACAGAATGCTTCTGTGTAGTTTATATTTGAATATATTCCTTTTTCCACTTCTACCCTCTTAGCGCTCCGAATCTCCACTT
Organism: Symphalangus syndactylus; assembly: GCF_028878055.3. Lineage (NCBI taxonomy): Eukaryota > Metazoa > Chordata > Mammalia > Primates > Hylobatidae > Symphalangus > Symphalangus syndactylus. The sequence continues at coordinate 3,531,329 of NC_072427.2, forward strand.
GCATTTTCTACAGAAAGAGTGTTTCAGAACGGCTCAATGAAAACTAAGTTTCAACTCTTTTAGTGAAACAAACAGAACAGAAAGAAGTTTCACACAATTCTTCTGTGTAGTTTTTATTTGTAGACATTCTTTTTCCCAATATAGGCCTCTTAGCGCTCAGAATGTCCAATTACAGTTTCTACAGAAAGAGTGTTTCAGAACGGCTCAATCAAAAGTAAGGTTCAACTCTGTTAGTTGAATGCGCAGAACAGAAAGAATTTTCACAGAATGCTACTGTGCAGTTCATATTTGAATATATTCCTTTTTCCACTATTACTCTCTTAGCGCTCCGAATGTCCACTTGCATTTTCTACAGAAAGAGTGTTCAGAACTGCGCAATCAAAAGTATGGTTTAACACTGTTAGCTTAATGAACATATCAGAAATAAGTTTCACACAATGCTTCTGTGTAGTTTTTATTTGAAGATATTATTTTTCCCAATAGAGGCCTCTTAGCGCTCAGAATGTCCAATTGCAGTTTCTACAGAAAGAGTGTTTGAGAAAGGCTCAATCAAAAGTAAGGTTCAACTCTGTTAGTTGAATGCACAGAACAGAAAGAAGTTTCATACAATGCTTCTGTGTAGTTTATATTTGAACATATTCTTTTTTCCACTATTACCCACTTAGCGCTACGAATGTCCAGTTGCATTTTCTACAGACAGAGTGTTTCAAAACTGCTCAATCAAAAGTATGGTTTAACTCTGTTAGCTGAATGCTCAGATCAGAAAGAAGTTTCACAGAATGCTTCTGTGTAGTTTATTTTTGAATATATTCCTTTTTCCACTACTACTCTCTTAGCGCTCCAAATGTCCACTTGCATTTTCTACAGAAAGAGTGTTCAGATCTGCTTAATCAAAAGTATGGTTTAACTCTGTTAGCTGAATGCACAGATCAGAAAGAAGTTTCACAGAATGATTCTGTGTAGTTTATATTTGGAGACATTCCTTTTTCCACTATTACCCTCTTAGCGCTCCGAATCTCCACTTGCATTTTCTACAGAAAGAGTGTTTCAGAACGGCTCAATCAAAACTAAAGTTCAACTCTTTTAGTTGAACAAACAGAACAGAAAGAAGTTTCACACAATTCTTCTGTGTAGTTTTTATTTGTAGACATTCTTTTTCCCAATATAGGCCTCTTAGCGCTCAGAATGTCCAATTGCAGTTTCTACAGAAAGAGTGTTTCAGAACGGCTCAATCAAATTAAGGTTCAACTCTGTTAGTTGAATGCACAGAACAGAAAGAAGTTTCATACAATGTATATGTGTAGTTCATATTTGAACATATACTTTTTTCCACTATTTCCCACTTAGCGCTGCGAATGTCCAGTTGCATTTTCTACAGACAGAGTGTTTCAAAACTGCTCAATCAAAAGTATGGTTTAACTCTATTAGCTAAATGCTCAGATCAGAAAGAAGTTTCACAGAATGCTTCTGTGAAGTTTATATTTGAATATATTCCTTTTTCCACTACTACGCTCTTATTGCTCCAAATGTCCAGTTGCATTTTCAACAGAAAGAGTGTTCAGATCTGCTCAATCAAAAGTATGGTTTAACTCTGTTAGCTGAATGCACAGATCAGAAAGAAGTTTCACCGAATGATTCTGTGTAGTTTATATTTGAAGACATTCCTTTTTCCACTATTACCCTCTTAGCGCTCCGAATCTCCACTTGCATTTTCTACAAAAAGAGTGTTTCATAACTGCTCAATCAAAAATATGTTTTATCTCTGTTAACTGAATTTACAGATCAGAAATAAGTTTCACAGAATGCATCTGTGTAGTTTTTATTTGAAGATATTCTTTTTCCCAATGTAGGCCTCTTAGCGATTAGCATGTCCAATTGCAGTTTCTACAGAAAGAGTGTTTCAGAACGGCTCAATCAAAAGTACGGTTTAACTCTTTTAGCTGAATGCTCAGATCAGAAAGAAGTTTCACAGAATGCTTCTGTGTAGTTTATATTTGAATATATTCCTTTTTCCACTTCTACCCTCTTAGCGCTCCGAATCTCCACTTGCATTTTCTACAGAAAGAGTGTTTCAGAACGGCTCAATGAAAACTAAGTTTCAACTCTTTTAGTGAAACAAACAGAACAGAAAGAAGTTTCACACAATTCTTCTGTGTAGTTTTTATTTGTAGACATTCTTTTTCCCAATATAGGCCTCTTAGCGCTCAGAATGTCCAATTACAGTTTCTACAGAAAGAGTGTTTCAGAACGGCTCAAACAAAAGTAAGGTTCAACTCTGTTAGTTGAATGCGCAGAACAGAAAGAATTTTCACAGAATGCTACTGTGTAGTTTATATTTGAATATATCCCTTTTTCCACTATTACCCTCTTAGCGCTCCGAATGTAAACTTGCATTTTCTACAGAAAGAGTGTTCAGAACTGCGCAATCAAAAGTATGGTTTAACTCTGTTAGCTTAATGAACATATCAGAAATAAGTTTCACACAATGCTTCTGTGTAGTTTTTATTTGAAGATATTATTTTTCCCAATATAGGCCTCTTAGCGCTCAGAATGTCCAATTGCAGTTTCTACAGAAAGAGTGTTTCAGAACGGCTCAATCAAAAGTAAGGTTCAACTCTGTTAGTTGAATGCACAGAACAGAAAAAAGTTTCATACAATGCTTCTGTGTAGTTTATATTTGAACATATTCTTTTTTCCACTATTACCCACTTAGTGCTACGAATGTCCAGTTGCATTTTCTACAGACAGAGTGTTTCAAAACTGCTCAATCAAAAGTATGGTTTAACTCTGTTAGCTGAATGCTCAGATCAGAAAGAAGTTTCACAGAATGCTTCTGTGTAGTTTATATTTGAATATATTCCTTTTTCCACTACTACGCTCTTAGTGCTCCAAATGTCCAGTTGCATTTTCTACAGAAAGAGTGTTCAGATCTGCTCAATCAAAAGTATGGTTTAACTCTGTTAGCTGAATGCACAGATCAGAAAGAAGTTTCACCGAATGATTCTGTGTAGTTTATATTTGAAGACATTCCTTTTTCCACTATTACCCTCTTAGCGCTCCGAATATCCACTTGCATTTTCTACAAAAAGAGTGTTTCATAACTGCTCAATCAAAAATATGTTTTATCTCTGTTAACTGAATTTACAGATCAGAAATAAGTTTCACAGAATGCATCTGTGTAGTTTTTATTTGAAGATATTCTTTTTCCCAATGTAGGCCTCTTAGCGCTTAGCATGTCCAATTGCAGTTTCTACAGAAAGAGTGTTTCAGAACGGCTCAATCAAAAGTAAGGTTCAACTCTTTTAGTTGAATGCACAGAACAGAAAGTGTTTTCACATAATGCTACTGTGTAGTTTATATTTGAATATATTCCTTTTTCCACTATTACCCTCTTAGCGCTCCGAATGTCCACTTGCATTTTCTACAGAAAGAGTGTTCAGAACTGTGCAATCAAAAGTATGGTTTAACTCTGTTAGCTTAATGAACATATCAGAAATAAGTTTCACACAATACTTCTGTGTAGTTTTTATTTGAAGATATTATTTTTCCCAATATAGGCCTCTTAGCGCTCAGAATGTCCAATTGCAGTTTCTACAGAAAGAGTGTTTCAGAAAGGCTCAATCAAAAGTAAGGTTCAACTCTGTTAGTTGAATGCACAGAACAGAAAGAAGTTTCATACAATGCTTCTGTGTAGTTTATATTTGAACATATTCTTTTTTCCACTATTACCCACTTAGCGCGACGAATGTCCAGTTGCATTTTCTACAGACAGAGTGTTTCAAAACTGCTCAATCAAAAGTATGGTTTAACTCTGTTAGCTGAATGCTCAGATCAGAAAGAAGTTTCACAGAATGCTTCTGTGTAGTTTATATTTGAATATATTCCTTTTCCACTAATACGCTCTTAGCGCTCCAAATGTCCAGTTGCATTTTCAACAGAAAGAGTGTTCAGATCTGCTCAATCAAAAGTATGGTTTAACTCTGTTAGCTGAATGCACAGATCAGAAAGAAGTTTCACCGAATGATTCTGTGTAGTTTATATTTGAAGACATTCCTTTTTCCACTATTACCCTCTTAGCGCTCCGAATCTCCACTTGCATTTTCTACAAAAAGAGTGTTTCATAACTGCTCAATCAAAAATATGTTTTATCTCTGTTAACTGAATTTACAGATCAGAAATAAGTTTCACAGAATGCATCTGTGTAGTTTTTATTTGAAGATATTCTTTTTCCCAATGTAGGCCTCTTAGCGCTTAGCATGTCCAATTGCAGTTTCTACAGAAAGAGTGTTTCAGAACGGCTCAATCAAAAGTAAGGTTCAACTCTGTTAGCTGAATGCACAGAACAGAAAGAATTTTCACAGAATGCTACTGTGTAGTTTATATTAGAATATATTCCTTTTTCCACTATTACCCTCTTAGCGCTCCGAATGTCCACTTGCATTTTCTACAGAAAGAGTGTTCAGAACTGCGCAATCAAAAGTATGGTTTAACTCTGTTAACTTAATGAACATATCAGAAATAAGTTTCACACAATGCTTCTGTGTAGTTTTTATTTGAAGATATTATTTTTCCCAATATAGGCCTCTTAGCGCTCAGAATGTCCAATTGCAGTTTCTACAGAAAGAGTGTTTCAGAAAGGCTCAATAAAAAGTAAGGTTCAACTCTGTTAGTTGAATGCACAGAACAGAAAGAAGTTTCATACAATGCTTCTGTGTAGTTTATATTTGAACATATTCTTTTTTCCACTATTACCCACTTAGCGCTACGAATGTCCAGTTGCATTTTCTACAGACAGAGTGTTTCAAAACTGCTCAATCAAAAGTATGGTTTAACTCTGTTAGCTGAATGCTCAGATCAGAAAGAAGTTTCACAGAATGCTTCTGTGTAGTTTATATTTGAATATATTCCTTTTTCCACTACTACTCTCTTAGCGCTCCAAATGTCCAGTTGCATTTTCTACAGAAAGAGTGTTCAGATCTGCTCAATCAAAAGTATGGTTTAACTCTGTTAGCTGAATGCACAGATCAGAAAGAAGTTTCACAGAATGATTCTGTGTAGTTTATATTTGGAGACATTCCTTTTTCCACTATTACCCTCTTAGCGCTCCGAATCTCCACTTGAATTTTCTACAGAAAGAGTGTTTCAGAACGGCTCAATCAAAACTAAGGTTCAACTCTTTTAGTTGAACAAACAGAACAGAAAGAAGTTTCACACAATTCTTCTGTGTAGTTTTTATTTGTAGACATTCTTTTTCCCAATATAGGCCTCTTAGCGCTCAGAATGTCCAATTGCAGTTTCTACAGAAAGAGTGTTTCAGAACGGCTCAATCAAAAGTAAGGTTCAACTCTGTTAGTTGAATGCACAGAACAGAAAGAAGTTTCATACAATGCTTCTGTGTAGTTTATATTTGAACATATTTTTTTTCCACTATTACCCACTTAGCGCTACGAATGTCCAGTTGCATTTTCTACAGACAGAGTGTTTCAAAACTGCTCAATCAAAAGTATGGTTTAACTCTGTTAGCTGAGCGCTCAGATCAGAAAGAAGTTTCACAGAATGCTTCTGTGTAGTTTATATTTGAATATATTACTTTTTCCACTAATACGCTCTTAGCGCTCCAAATGTCCAGTTGCATTTTCAACAGAAAGAGTGTTCAGATCTGCTCAATCAAAAGTATGGTTTAACTCTGTTAGCTGAATGCACAGATCAGAAAGAAGTTTCACCGAATGATTCTGTGTAGTTTATATTTGAAGACATTACTTTTTCCACTATTACCTTCTTAGCGCTCCGAATCTCCACTTGCATTTTCTACAAAAAGAGTGTTTCATAACTGCTCAATGAAAAATATGTTTTATCTCTGTTAACTGAATTTACAGATCAGAAATAAGTTGCACAGAATGCATCTGTGTAGATTTTATTTGAAGATATTCTTTTTCCCAATGTAGGCCTCTTAGCGCTTAGCATGTCCAATTGCAGTTTCTACAGAAAGAGTGTTTCAGAACGGCTCAATCAAAAGTAAGGTTCAACTCTGTTAGTTGAATGCACAGAACAGAAAGAATTTTCACAGTATGCTACTGTGTAGTTTATATTTGAATATATCCCTTTTTCCACTATTACCCTCTTAGCGCTCCGAATGTCCACTTGCATTTTCTACAGAAAGAGTGTTCAGAACTGCGCAATCAAAAGTATGGTTTAACTCTGTTAGCTGTATGCTCAGATCAGAAAGAAGTTTCACAGAATGCTTCTGTGTAGTTTATATTTGAATATATTCCTTTTTCCACTACTACGCTCTTAGCGCTCCAAATGTCCAGTTGCATTTTCTACAGAAAGAGTGTTCAGATCTGCTCAATCAAAAGTATGGTTTAACTCTGTTAGCTGAATGCACAGATCAGAAAGAAGTTTCACAGAATGATTCTTTGTAGTTTATATTTGGAGACATTCCTTTTTCCACTATTACCCTCTTAGCGCTCTGAATCTCCACTTGCATTTTCTACAGAAAGAGTGTTTCAGAACGGCTCAATCAAAACTAAGGTTCAACTCTTTTAGTTGAACAAACAGAACAGAAAGAAGTTTCACACAATTCTTCTGTGTAGTTTTTATTTGTAGACATTCTTTTTCCCAATATAGGCCTCTTAGCGCTCAGAATGTCCAATTGCAGTTTCTACAGAAAGAGTGTTTCAGAACGGCTCAATCAAAAGTAAGGTTCAACTCTGTTAGTTGAATGCACAGAACAGAAAGAAGTTTCATACAATGCTTCTGTGTAGTTTATATTTGAACATATTCTCTTTTCCACTATTACCCACTTAGCTCTACGAATGTCCAGTTGCATTTTCTACAGACAGAGTGTTTCAAAACTGCTCAATCAAAAGTATGGTTTAACTCTGTTAGCTGAATGCTCAGATCAGAAAGAAGTTTCACAGAATGCTTCTGTGTAGTTTATATTTGAATATAGTCCTTTTTCCACTAATACGCTCTTAGCGCTCCAAATGTCCAGTTGCATTTTCAACAGAAAGAGTGTTCAGATCTGCTCAATCAAAAGTATGGTTTAACTCTGTTAGCTGAATGCACAGATCAGAAAGAAGTTTCACCGAATGATTCTGTGTAGTTTATATTTGAAGACATTCCTTTTTCCACTATTACCCACTTAGCGCTCCGAATCTCCACTTGCATTTTCTACAAAAAGAGTGTTTCATAACTGCTCAATGAAAAATATGTTTTATCTCTGTTAACTGAATTTACAGATCAGAAATAAGTTGCACAGAATGCATCTGTGTAGTTTTTATTTGAAGATAATATTTTCCCAATGTAGGCCTCTTAGCGCTTAGCATGTCCAATTGCAGTTTCTACAGAAAGAGTGTTTCAGAACGGCTCAATCAAAAGTAAGGTTCAACTCTGTTAGTTGAATGCACAGAACAGAAAGAATTTTCACCGAATGCTACTGTGTAGTTTATATTTGAATATATCCCTTTTTCCACTATTACCCTCTTAGCGCTCCGAATGTCCACTTGCATTTTCTACAGAAAGAGTGTTCAGAACTGCGCAATCAAAAGTATGGTTTAACTCTGTTAGCTTAATGAACATATCAGAAATAAGTTTCACACAATGCTTCTGTGTAGTTTTTATTTGAAGATATTATTTTTCCCAATATAGGCCTCTTAGCGCTCAGAAAGTCCAATTGCAGTTTCTACAGAAAGAGTGTTTCAGAACGGCTCAATCAAAAGTAAGGTTCAACTCTGTTAGTTGAATGCACAGAACAGAAAAAAGTTTCATACAATGCTTCTGTGTAGTTTATATTTGAACATATTCTTTTTTCCACTATTACCCACTTAGTGCTACCAATGTCCAGTTGCATTTTCTACAGACAGAGTGTTTCAAAACTGCTCAATCAAAAGTATGGTTTAACTCTGTTAGCTGAATGCTCAGATCAGAAAGAAGTTTCACAGAATGCTTCTGTGTAGTTTATATTTGAATATATTCCTTTTTCCACTACTACGCTCTTAGTGCTCCAAATGTCCAGTTGCATTTTCTACAGAAAGAGTGTTCAGATCTGCTCAATCAAAAGTATGGTTTAACTCTGTTAGCTGAATGCACAGATCAGAAAGAAGTTTCACCGAATGATTCTGTGTAGTTTATATTTGAAGACATTCCTTTTTCCACTATTACCCTCTTAGCGCTCCGAATATCCACTTGCATTTTCTACAAAAAGAGTGTTTCATAACTGCTCAATGAAAAATATGTTTTATCTCTGTTAACTGAATTTACAGATCAGAAATAAGTTGCACAGAATGCATCTGTGTAGATTTTATTTGAAGATATTCTTTTTCCCAATGTAGGCCTCTTAGCGCTTAGCATGTCCAATTGCAGTTTCTACAGAAAGAGTGTTTCAGAACGGCTCAATCAAAAGTAAGGTTCAACTCTGTTAGTTGAATGCACAGAACAGAAAGAATTTTCACAGTATGCTACTGTGTAGTTTATATTTGAATATATCACTTTTTCCACTATTACCCTCTTAGCGCTCCGAATGTCCACTTGCATTTTCTACAGAAAGAGTGTTCAGAACTGCGCAATCAAAAGTATGGTTTAACTCTGTTAGCTGAATGCTCAGATCAGAAAGAAGTTTCACAGAATGCTTCTGTGTAGTTTATATTTGAATATATTCCTTTTTCCACTACTACTCTCTTAGCGCTCCAAATGTCCAGTTGCATTTTCTACAGAAAGAGTGTTCAGATCTGCTCAATCAAAAGTATGGTTTAACTCTGTTAGCTGAATGCACAGATCAGAAAGATGTTTCACAGAATGATTCTGTGTAGTTTATATTTGGAGACATTCCTTTTTCCACTATTACCCTCTTAGCGCTCCGAATCTCCACTTGAATTTTCTACAGAAAGAGTGTTTCAGAACGGCTCAATCAAAAGTAAGGTTCAACTCTGTTAGTTGAATGCACAGAACAGAAAGAAGTTTCATACAATGCTTCTGTGTAGTTTATAATTGAACATATTCTTTTTTCCACTATTACCCATTTGGGCTACGAATGTCCATTTGCATTTTCTACAGACAGAGTGTTTCAAAACTGCTCAATCAAAAGTATGGTTTAACTCTGTTAGCTGTATGCTCAGATCAGAAAGAAGTTTCACAGAATGCTTCTGTGTAGTTTATATTTGAATATATTCCTTTTTCCACTACTACGCTCTTAGCGCTCCAAATGTCCAGTTGCATTTTCAACAGAAAGAGTGTTCAGATCTGCTCAATCAAAAGAATCGTTTAACTCTTTTAGCTGAATGCACAGATCAGAAAGAAGTTTCACCGAATGATTCTGTGTAGTTTATATTTGAAGACATTCCTTTTTCCACTACTACCCTCTTAGCGCTCCGAATCTCCACTTGCATTTTCTACAAAAAGAGTGTTTCATAACTGCTCAATCAAAAATATGTTTTATCTCTGTTAACGGAATTTACAAATCAGAAATAAGTTTCACAGAATGCATCTGTGTAGTTTTTATTTGAAGATATTCTTTTTCCCAATGTAGGCCTCTTAGCGCTTAGCATGTCCAATTGCAGTTTCTACAGAAAGAGTGTTTCAGAACGGCTCAATCAAAAGTAAGGTTCAACTCTGTTAGCTGAATGCACAGAACAGAAAGAATTTTCACAGAATGCTACTGTGTAGTTTATATTTGAATATATTCCTTTTTCCACTATTACCCTCTTAGCGCTCCGAATGTCCACTTGCATTTTCTACAGAAAGAGTGTTCAGAACTGCGCAATCAAAAGTATGGTTTAACTCTGTTAACTTAATGAACATATCAGAAATAAGTTTCACACAATGCTTCTGTGTAGTTTTTATTTGAAGATATTATTTTTCCCAATATAGGCCTCTTAGCGCTCAGAATGTCCAATTGCAGTTTCTACAGAAAGAGTGTTTCAGAAAGGCTCAATAAAAAGTAAGGTTCAACTCTGTTAGTTGAATGCACAGAACAGAAAGAAGTTTCATACAATGCTTCTGTGTAGTTTATATTTGAACATATTCTTTTTTCCACTATTACCCACTTAGCGCTACGAATGTCCAGTTGCATTTTATACAGACAGAGTGTTTCAAAACTGCTCAATCAAAAGTATGGTTTAACTCTGTTAGCTGAATGCTCAGATCAGAAAGAAGTTTCACAGAATGCTTCTGTGTAGTTTATATTTGAATATATTCCTTTTTCCACTACTACTCTCTTAGCGCTCCAAATGTCCAGTTGCATTTTCTACAGAAAGAGTGTTCAGATCTGCTCAATCAAAAGTATGGTTTAACTCTGTTAGCTGAATGCACAGATCAGAAAGAAGTTTCACAGAATGATTCTGTGTAGTTTATATTTGGAGACATTCCTTTTTCCACTATTACCCTCTTAGCGCTCCGAATCTCCACTTGAATTTTCTACAGAAAGAGTGTTTCAGAACGGCTCAATCAAAACTAAGGTTCAACTCTTTTAGTTGAACAAACAGAACAGAAAGATGTTTCACACAATTCTTCTGTGTAGTTTTTATTTGTAGACATTCTTTTTCCCAATATAGGCCTCTTAGCGCTCAGAATGTCCAATTGCAGTTTCTACAGAAAGAGTGTTTCAGAACGGCTCAATCAAAAGTAAGGTTCAACTCTGTTAGTTGAATGCACAGAACAGAAAGAAGTTTCATACAATGCTTCTGTGTAGTTTATATTTGAACATATTTTTTTTCCACTATTACCCACTTAGCGCTACGAATGTCCAGTTGCATTTTCTACAGACAGAGTGTTTCAAAACTGCTCAATCAAAAGTATGGTTTAACTCTGTTAGCTGAGCGCTCAGATCAGAAAGAAGTTTCACAGAATGCTTCTGTGTAGTTTATATTTGAATATATTACTTTTTCCACTAATACGCTCTTAGCGCTCCAAATGTCCAGTTGCATTTTCAACAGAAAGAGTGTTCAGATCTGCTCAATCAAAAGTATGGTTTAACTCTGTTAGCTGAATGCACAGATGAGAAAGAAGTTTCACCGAATGATTCTGTGTAGTTTATATTTGAAGACATTCCTTTTTCCACTATTACCTTCTTAGCGCTCCGAATCTCCACTTGCATTTTCTACAAAAAGAGTGTTTCATAACTGCTCAATGAAAAATATGTTTTATCTCTGTTAACTGAATTTACAGATCAGAAATAAGTTGCACAGAATGCATCTGTGTAGATTTTATTTGAAGATATTCTTTTTCCCAATGTAGGCCTCTTAGCGCTTAGCATGTCCAATTGCAGTTTCTACAGAAAGAGTGTTTCAGAACGGCTCAATCAAAAGTAAGGTTCAACTCTGTTAGTTGAATGCACAGAACAGAAAGAATTTTCACAGTATGCTACTGTGTAGTTTATATTTGAATATATCACTTTTTCCACTATTACCATCTTAGCGCTCCGAATGTCCACTTGCATTTTCTACAGAAAGAGTGTTCAGAACTGCGCAATCAAAAGTATGGTTTAACTCTGTTAGCTGAATGCTCAGATCAGAAAGAAGTTTCACAGAATGCTTCTGTGTAGTTTATATTTGAATATATTCCTTTTTCCACTACTACTCTCTTAGCGCTCCAAATGTCCAGTTGCATTTTCTACAGAAAGAGTGTTCAGATCTGCTCAATCAAAAGTATGGTTTAACACTGTTAGCTGAATGCACAGATCAGAAAGAAGTTTCACAGAATGATTCTGTGTAGTTTATATTTGGAGACATTCCTTTTTCCACTATTACCCTCTTAGCGCTCTGAATCTCCACTTGCATTTTCTACAGAAAGAGTGTTTCAGAACGGCTCAATCAAAACTAAGGTTCAACTCTTTTAGTTGAACAAACAGAACAGAAAGAAGTTTCACACAATTCTTCTGTGTAGTTTTTATTTGTAGACATTCTTTTTCCCAATATAGGCCTCTTAGCGCTCAGAATGTCCAATTGCAGTTTCTACAGAAAGAGTGTTTCAGAACGGCTCAATCAAAAGTAAGGTTCAACTCTGTTAGTTGAATGCACAGAACAGAAAGAAGTTTCATACAATGCTTCTGTGTAGTTTATATTTGAACATATTCTCTTTTCCACTATTACCCACTTAGCGCTACGAATGTCCAGTTGCATTTTCTACAGACAGAGTGTTTCAAAACTGCTCAATCAAAAGTATGGTTTAACTCTGTTAGCTGAATGCTCAGATCAGAAAGAAGTTTCACAGAATGCTTCTGTGTAGTTTATATTTGAATATATTCCTTTTTCCACTAATACGCTCTTAGCGCTCCAAATGTCCAGTTGCATTTTCAACAGAAAGAGTGTTCAGATCTGCTCAATCAAAAGTATGGTTTAACTCTGTTAGCTGAATGCACAGATCAGAAAGAAGTTTCACCGAATGATTCTGTGTAGTTTATATTTGAAGACATTCCTTTTTCCACTATTACCCTCTTAGCGCTCCGAATCTCCACTTGCATTTTCTACAAAAAGAGTGTTTCATAACTGCTCAATGAAAAATATGTTTTATCTCTGTTAACTGAATTTACAGATCAGAAATAAGTTGCACAGAATGCATCTGTGTAGTTTTTATTTGAAGATAATATTTTCCCAATGTAGGCCTCTTAGCGCTTAGCATGTCCAATTGCAGTTTCTACAGAAAGAGTGTTTCAGAACGGCTCAATCAAAAGTAAGGTTCAACTCTGTTAGTTGAATGCACAGAACAGAAAGAATTTTCACAGAATGCTACTGTGTAGTTTATATTTGAATATATCCCTTTTTCCACTATTACCCTCTTAGCGCTCCGAATGTCCACTTGCATTTTCTACAGAAAGAGTGTTCAGAACTGCGCAATCAAAAGTATGGTTTAACTCTGTTAGCTTAATGAACATATCAGAAATAAGTTTCACACAATGCTTCTGTGTAGTTTTTATTTGAAGATATTATTTTTCCCAATATAGGCCTCTTAGCGCTCAGAATGTCCAATTGCAGATTCTACAGAAAGAGTGTTTCAGAAAGGCTCAATCAAAAGTAAGGTTCAACTCTGTTAGTTGAATGCACAGAACAGAAAGAAGTTTCATACAATGATTCTGTGTCGTTAATATTTGAACATATTCTTTTTTCCACTATTACCCACTTAGCGCTACGAATGTCCAGTTGCATTTTCTACAGACAGAGTGTTTCAAAACTGCTCAATCAAAAGTATGGTTTAACTCTGTTTGCTGAATGCTCAGATCAGAAAGAAGTTTCACAGAATGCTTCTGTGTAGTTTATATTTGAATATATTCCTTTTTCCACTACTACTCTCTTAGCGCTCCAAATGTCCAGTTGCATTTTCTACAGAAAGAGTGTTCAGATCTGCTCAATCAAAAGTATGGTTTAACTCTGTTAGCTGAATGCACAGATCAGAAAGAAGTTTCACATAATGATTCTGTGTAGTTTATATTTGGAGACATTCCTTTTTCCACTATTACCCTCTTAGCGCTCCGAATCTCCACTTGCATTTTCTACATAAAGAGTGTTTCAGAACGGCTCAATCAAAACTAAGGTTCAACTCTTTTAGTTGAACAAACAGAACAGAAAGAAGTTTCACACAATTCTTCTGTGTAGTTTTTATTTGTAGACATTCTCTTTCCCAATATAGGCCTCTTAGCTCTCAGAATGTCCAATTGCAGTTTCTACAGAAAGAGTGTTTCAGAACGGCTCAATCAAAAGTAAGGTTCAACTCTGTTAGTTGAATGCACAGAACAGAAAGAAGTTTCATACAATGCTTCTGTGTAGTTTATATTTGAACATATTCTTTTTTCCACTATTACCCACTTAGCGCTACGAATGTCCAGTTGCATTTTCTACAGACAGAGTGTTTCAAAACTGCTCAATCAAAAGTATGGTTTAACTCTGTTAGCTGAATGCTCAGATCAGAAAGAAGTTTCACAGAATGCTTCTGTGTAGTTTATATTTGAATATATTCCTTTTTCCACTACTACTCTCTTAGCGCTCCAAATGTCCAGTTGCATTTTCTACAGAAAGAGTGTTCAGATCTGCTCAATCAAAAGTATGGTTTAACTCTGTTAGCTGAATGCACAGATCAGAAAGATGTTTCACAGAATGATTCTGTGTAGTTTATATTTGGAGACATTCCTTTTTCCACTATTACCCTCTTAGCGCTCCGAATCTCCACTTGAATTTTCTACAGAAAGAGTGTTTCAGAACGGCTCAATCAAAAGTAAGGTTCAACTCTGTTAGTTGAATGCACAGAACAGAAAGGAGTTTCATACAATGCTTCTGTGTAGTTTATAATTGAACATATTCTTTTTTCCACTATTACCCATTTGGGCTACGAATGTCCATTTGCATTTTCTACAGACAGAGTGTTTCAAAACTGCTCAATCAAAAGTATGGTTTAACTCTGTTAGCTGTACGCTCAGATCAGAAAGAAGTTTCACAGAATGCTTCTGTGTAGTTTATATTTGAATATATTCCTTTTTCCACTACTACGCTCTTAGCGCACCAAATGTCCAGTTGCATTTTCTACAGAAAGAGTGTTCAGATCTGCTCAATCAAAAGTATGGTTTAACTCTGTTAGCTGAATGCACAGATCAGAAAGAAGTTTCACCGAATGATTCTGTGTAGTTTATATTTGAAGACATTCCTTTTTCCACTATTACCCTCTTAGCGCTCCGAATATCCACTTGCATTTTCTACAAAAAGAGTGTTTCATAACTGCTCAATCAAAAATATGTTTTATCTCTGTTAACTGAATTTACAGATCAGAAATAAGTTTCACAGAATGCATCTGTGTAGTTTTTATTTGAAGATATTCTTTTTCCCAATGTAGGCCTCTTAGCGCTTAGCATGTCCAATTGCAGTTTCTACAGAAAGAGTGTTTCAGAACGGCTCAATCAAAAGTAAGGTTCAACTCTTTTAGTTGAATGCACAGAACAGAAAGTGTTTTCACATAATGCTACTGTGTAGTTTATATTTGAATATATTCCTTTTTCCACTATTACCCTCTTAGCGCTCCGAATGTCCACTTGCATTTTCTACAGAAAGAGTGTTCAGAACTGTGCAATCAAAAGTATGGTTTAACTCTGTTAGCTTAATGAACATATCAGAAATAAGTTTCACACAATGCTTCTGTGTAGTTTTTATTTGAAGATATTATTTTTCCCAATAGAGGCCTCTTAGCGCTCAGAATGTCCAATTGCAGTATCTACAGATAGAGTGTTTCAGAAAGGCTCAATCAAAAGTAAGGTTCAACTCTGTTAGTTGAATGCACAGAACAGAAAGAAGTTTCATACAATGCTTCTGTGTAGTTTATATTTGAACATATTCTTTTTTCCACTATTACCCACTTAGCGCGACGAATGTCCAGTTGCATTTTCTACAGACAGAGTGTTTCAAAACTGCTCAATCAAAAGTATGGTTTAACTCTGTTAGCTGAATGCTCAGATCAGAAAGAAGTTTCACAGAATGCTTCTGTGTAGTTTATATTTGAATATATTCCTTTTCCACTAATACGCTCTTAGCGCTCCAAATGTCCAGTTGCATTTTCAACAGAAAGAGTGTTCAGATCTGCTCAATCAAAAGTATGGTTTAACTCTGTTAGCTGAATGCACAGATCAGAAAGAAGTTTCACCGAATGATTCTGTGTAGTTTATATTTGAAGACATTCCTTTTTCCACTATTACCCTCTTAGCGCTCCGAATCTCCACTTGCATTTTCTACAAAAAGAGTGTTTCATAACTGCTCAATCAAAAATATGTTTTATCTCTGTTAACTGAATTTACAGATCAGAAATAAGTTTCACAGAATGCATCTGTGTAGTTTTTATTTGAAGATATTATTTTTCCCAATGTAGGCCTCTTAGCGCTTAGCATGTCCAATTGCAGTTTCTACAGAAAGAGTGTTTCAGAACGGCTCAATCAAAAGTAAGGTTCAACTCTGTTAGCTGAATGCACAGAACAGAAAGAATTTTCACAGAATGCTACTGTGTAGTTTATATTTGAATATATTCCTTTTTCCACTATTACCCTCTTAGCGCTCCGAATGTCCACTTGCATTTTCTACAGAAAGAGTGTTCAGAACTGCGCAATCAAAAGTATGGTTTAACTCTGTTAACTTAATGAACATATCAGAAATAAGTTTCACACAATGCTTCTGTGTAGTTTTTATTTGAAGATATTATTTTTCCCAATATAGGCCTCTTAGCGCTCAGAATGTCCAATTGCAGTTTCTACAGAAAGAGTGTTTCAGAAAGGCTCAATAAAAAGTAAGGTTCAACTCTGTTAGTTGAATGCACAGAACAGAAAGAAGTTTCATACAATGCTTCTGTGTAGTTTATATTTGAACATATTCTTTTTTCCACTATTACCCACTTAGCGCTACGAATGTCCAGTTGCATTTTATACAGACAGAGTGTTTCAAAACTGCTCAATCAAAAGTATGGTTTAACTCTGTTAGCTGAATGCTCAGATCAGAAAGAAGTTTCACAGAATGCTTCTGTGTAGTTTATATTTGAATATATTCCTTTTTCCACTACTACTCTCTTAGCGCTCCAAATGTCCAGTTGCATTTTCTACAGAAAGAGTGTTCAGATCTGCTCAATCAAAAGTATGGTTTAACTCTGTTAGCTGAATGCACAGATCAGAAAGAAGTTTCACAGAATGATTCTGTGTAGTTTATATTTGGAGACATTCCTTTTTCCACTATTACCCTCTTAGCGCTCCGAATCTCCACTTGAATTTTCTACAGAAAGAGTGTTTCAGAACGGCTCAATCAAAACTAAGGTTCAACTCTTTTAGTTGAACAAACAGAACAGAAAGAAGTTTCACACAATTCTTCTGTGTAGTTTTTATTTGTAGACATTCTTTTTCCCAATATAGGCCTCTTAGCGCTCAGAATGTCCAATTGCAGTTTCTACAGAAAGAGTGTTTCAGAACGGCTCAATCAAAAGTAAGGTTCAACTCTGTTAGTTGAATGCACAGAACAGAAAGAAGTTTCATACAATGCTTCTGTGTAGTTTATATTTGAACATATTCTTTTTTCCACTATTACCCACTTAGCGCTACGAATCTCCAGTTGCATTTTCTACAGACAGAGTGTTTCAAAACTGCTCAATCAAAAGTATGGTTTAACTCTGTTAGCTGAATGCTCATATCAGAAAGAAGTTTCACAGAATGCTTCTGTGTAGTTTATATTTGAATATATTACTTTTTCCACTAATACGCTCTTAGCGCTCCAAATGTCCAGTTGCATTTTCAACAGAAAGAGTGTTCAGATCTGCTCAATCTAAAGTATGGTTTAACTCTGTTAGCTGAATGCACAGATCAGAAAGAAGTTTCACCGAATGATTCTGTGTAGTTTATATTTGAAGACATTCCTTTTTCCACTATTACCCTCTTAGCGCTCCGAATCTCCACTTGCATTTTCTACAAAAAGAGTGTTTCATAACTGCTCAATGAAAAATATGTTTTATCTCTGTTAACTGAATTTACAGATCAGAAATAAGTTGCACAGAATGCATCTGTGTAGATTTTATTTGAAGATATTCTTTTTCCCAATGTAGGCCTCTTAGCGCTTAGCATGTCCAATTGCAGTTTCTACAGAAAGAGTGTTTCAGAACGGCTCAATCAAAAGTAAGGTTCAACTCTGTTAGTTGAATGCACAGAACAGAAAGAATTTTCACAGTATGCTACTGTGTAGTTTATATTTGAATATATCCCTTTTTCCACTATTACCCTCTTAGCGCTCCGAATGTCCACTTGCATTTTCTACAGAAAGAGTGTTCAGAACTGCGCAATCAAAAGTATGGTTTAACTCTGTTAGCTGAATGCTCAGATCAGAAAGAAGTTTCACAGAATGCTTCTGTGTAGTTTATATTTGAATATATTCCTTTTTCCACTACTACTCTCTTAGCGCTCCAAATGTCCAGTTGCCTTTTCTACAGAAAGAGTGTTCAGATCTGCTCAATCAAAAGTATGGTTTAACTCTGTTAGCTGAATGCACAGATCAGAAAGAAGTTTCACAGAATGATTCTGTGTAGTTTATATTTGGAGACATTCCTTTTTCCACTATTACCCTCTTAGCGCTCTGAATCTCCACTTGCATTTTCTACAGAAAGAGTGTTTCAGAACGGCTCAATCAAAACTAAGGTTCAAATCTTTTAGTTGAACAAACAGAACAGAAAGAAGTTTCACACAATTCTTCTGTGTAGTTTTTATTTGTAGACATTCTTTTTCCCAATATAGGCCTCTTAGCGCTCAGAATGTCCAATTGCAGTTTCTACAGAAAGAGTGTTTCAGAACGGCTCAATCAAAAGTAAGGTTCAACTCTGTTAGTTGAATGCACAGAACAGAAAGAAGTTTCATACAATGCTTCTGTGTAGTTTATATTTGAACATATTCTCTTTTCCACTATTACCCACTTAGCGCTACGAATGTCCAGTTGCATTTTCTACAGACAGAGTGTTTCAAAACTGCTCAATCAAAGTATGGTTTAACTCTGTTAGCTGAATGCTCAGATCAGAAAGAAGTTTCACAGAATGCTTCTGTGTAGTTTATAGTTGAATATATTCCTTTTCCACTAATACGCTCTTAGCGCTCCAAATGTCCAGTTGCATTTTCAACAGAAAGAGTGTTCAGATCTGCTCAATCAAAAGTATGGTTTAACTCTGTTAGCTGAATGCACAGATCGGAAAGAAGTTTCACCGAATGATTCTGTGTAGTTTATATTTGAATATATTCCTTTTTCCACTTCTACACTCTTAGCGCTCCGAATCTCCACTTGCATTTTCTACAGAAAGAGTGTTTCAGAACGGCTCAATGAAAACTAAGTTTCAACTCTTTTAGTTGAACAAACAGAACAGAAAGAAGTTTCACACAATTCTTATGTGTAGTTTTTATTTGTAGACATTCCTTTTCCCAATATAGGCCTCTTAGCGCTCAGAATGTCCAATTGCAGTTTCTACAGAAAGAGTGTTTCAGAACGGCTCAATCAAAAGTAAGGTTCAACTCTGTTAGTTGAATGCGCAGAACAGAAAGAATTTTCACAGAATGCTACTGTGTAGTTCATATTTGAATATATTCCTTTTTCCACTATTACCCTCTTAGCGCTCCGAATGTCCACTTGCATTTTCTACAGAAAGAGTGTTCAGAACTGCGCAATCAAAAGTATGGTTTAACACTGTTAGCTTAATGAACATATCAGAAATAAGTTTCACACAATGCTTCTGTGTAGTTTTTATTTGAAGATATTATTTTTCCCAATAGAGGCCTCTTACCGCTCAGAATGTCCAATTGCAGTTTCTACAGAAAGAGTGTTTCAGAAAGGCTCAATCAAAAGTAAGGTTCAACTCTGTTAGTTGAATGCACAGAACAGAAAGAAGTTTCATACAATGCTTCTGTGTAGTTTATATTTGAACATATTCTTTTTTCCACTATTACCCACTTAGCGCTACGAATGTCCAGTTGCATTTTCTACAGACAGAGTGTTTCAAAACTGCTCAATCAAAAGTATGGTTTAACTCTGTTAGCTGAATGCTCAGATCAGAAAGAAGTTTCACAGAATGCTTCTGTGTAGTTTATATTTGAATATATTCCTTTTTCCACTACTACGCTCTTAGCGCTCCAAATGTCCAGTTGCATTTTCTACAGAAAGAGTGTTCAGATCTGCTCAATCAAAAGTATGGTTTAACTCTGTTAGCTGAATGCACAGATCAGGAATAAGTTTCACCGAATGATTCTGTGTAGTTTATATTTGAAGACATTCATTTTTCCACTGTTACCCTCTTAGCGCTCCGAATCTCCACTTGCATTTTCTACAAAAAGAGTGTTTCATAACTGCTCAATCAAAAGTAAGGTTCAACTCTGTTAGTTGAATGCACAGAACAGAAAGAAGTTTCATACAATGCTTCTGTGTAGTTTATAATTGAACATATTCTTTTTTCCACTATTACCCATTTGGGCTACGAATGTCCATTTGCATTTTCTACAGACAGAGTGTTTCAAAACTGCTCAATCAAAAGTATGGTTTAACTCTGTTAGCTGTATGCTCAGATCAGAAAGAAGTTTCACAGAATGCTTCTGTGTAGTTTATATTTGAATATATTCCTTTTTCCACTACTACGCTCTTAGCGCTCCAAATGTCCAGTTGCATTTTCTACAGAAAGAGTGTTCAGATCTGCTCAATCAAAAGTATGGTTTAACTCTGTTAGCTGAATGCACAGATCAGAAAGAAGTTTCACCGAATGATTCTGTGTAGTTTATATTTGAAGACATTCCTTTTTCCACTATTACCCTCTTAGCGCTCCGAATATCCACTTGCATTTTCTACAAAAAGAGTGTTTCATAACTGCTCAATCAAAAATATGTTTTATCTCTGTTAACTGAATTTACAGATCAGAAATAAGTTTCACAGAATGCATCTGTGTAGTTTTTATTTGAAGATATTCTTTTTCCCAATGTAGGCCTCTTAGCGCTTAGCATGTCCAATTGCAGTTTCTACAGAAAGAGTGTTTCAGAACGGCTCAATCAAAAGTAAGGTTCAACTCTTTTAGTTGAATGCACAGAACAGAAAGTGTTTTCACATAATGCTACTGTGTAGTTTATATTTGAATATATTCCTTTTTCCACTATTACCTTCTTAGCGCTCCGAATGTCCACTTGCATTTTCTACAGAAAGAGTGTTCAGAACTGTGCAATCAAAAGTATGGTTTAACTCTGTTAGCTTAATGAACATATCAGAAATAAGTTTCACACAATGCTTCTGTGTAGTTTTTATTTGAAGATATTATTTTTCCCAATAGAGGCCTCTTAGCGCTCAGAATGTCCAATTGCAGTTTCTACAGATAGAGTGTTTCAGAAAGGCTCAATCAAAAGTAAGGTTCAACTCTGTTAGTTGAATGCACAGAACAGAAAGAAGTTTCATACAATGCTTCTGTGTAGTTTATATTTGAACATATTCTTTTTTCCACTATTACCCACTTAGCGCGACGAATGTCCAGTTGCATTTTCTACAGACAGAGTGTTTCAAAACTGCTCAATCAAAAGTATGGTTTAACTCTGTTAGCTGAATGCTCAGATCAGAAAGAAGTTTCACAGAATGCTTCTGTGTAGTTTATATTTGAATATATTCCTTTTCCACTAATACGCTCTTAGCGCTCCAAATGTCCAGTTGCATTTTCAACAGAAAGAGTGTTCAGATCTGCTCAATCAAAAGTATGGTTTAACTCTGTTAGCTGAATGCACAGATCAGAAAGAAGTTTCACCGAATGATTCTGTGTAGTTTATATTTGAAGACATTCCTTTTTCCACTATTACCCTCTTAGCGCTCCGAATCTCCACTTGCATTTTCTACAAAAAGAGTGTTTCATAACTGCTCAATCAAAAATATGTTTTATCTCTGTTAACTGAATTTACAGATCAGAAATAAGTTTCACAGAATGCATCTGTGTAGTTTTTATTTGAAGATATTATTTTTCCCAATGTAGGCCTCTTAGCGCTTAGCATGTCCAATTGCAGTTTCTACAGAAAGAGTGTTTCAGAACGGCTCAATCAAAAGTAAGGTTCAACTCTGTTAGCTGAATGCACAGAACAGAAAGAATTTTCACAGAATGCTACTGTGTAGTTTATATTTGAATATATTCCTTTTTCCACTATTACCCTCTTAGCGCTCCGAATGTCCACTTGCATTTTCTACAGAAAGAGTGTTCAGAACTGCGCAATCAAAAGTATGGTTTAACTCTGTTAACTTAATGAACATATCAGAAATAAGTTTCACACAATGCTTCTGTGTAGTTTTTATTTGAAGATATTATTTTTCCCAATATAGGCCTCTTAGCGCTCAGAATGTCCAATTGCAGTTTCTACAGAAAGAGTGTTTCAGAAAGGCTCAATAAAAAGTAAGGTTCAACTCTGTTAGTTGAATGCACAGAACAGAAAGGAGTTTCATACAATGCTTCTGTGTAGTTTATATTTGAACATATTCTTTTTTCCACTATTACCCACTTAGCGCTACGAATGTCCAGTTGCATTTTCTACAGACAGAGTGTTTCAAAACTGCTCAATCAAAAGTATGGTTTAACTCTGTTAGCTGAATGCTCAGATCAGAAAGAAGTTTCACAGAATGCTTCTGTGTAGTTTACATTTGAATATATTCCTTTTTCCACTACTACTCTCTTAGCGCTCCAAATGTCCAGTTGCATTTTCTACAGAAAGAGTGTTCAGATCTGCTCAATCAAAAGTATGGTTTAACTCTGTTAGCTGAATGCACAGATCAGAAAGAAGTTTCACAGAATGATTCTGTGTAGTTTATATTTGGAGACATTCCTTTTTCCACTATTACCCTCTTAGCGCTCCGAATCTCCACTTGAATTTTCTACAGAAAGAGTGTTTCAGAACGGCTCAATCAAAACTAAGGTTCAACTCTTTTAGTTGAACAAACAGAACAGAAAGAAGTTTCACACAATTCTTCTGTGTAGTTTTTATTTGTAGACATTCTTTTTCCCAATATAGGCCTCTTAGCGCTCAGAATGTCCAATTGCAGTTTCTACAGAAAGAGTGTTTCAGAACGGCTCAATCAAAAGTAAGGTTCAACTCTGTTAGTTGAATGCACAGAACAGAAAGAAGTTTCATACAATGCTTCTGTGTAGTTTATATTTGAACATATTCTTTTTTCCACTATTACCCACTTAGCGCTACGAATCTCCAGTTGCATTTTCTACAGACAGAGTGTTTCAAAACTGCTCAATCAAAAGTATGGTTTAACTCTGTTAGCTGAATGCTCAGATCAGAAAGAAGTTTCACAGAATGCTTCTGTGTAGTTTATATTTGAATATATTACTTTTTCCACTAATACGCTCTTAGCGCTCCAAATGTCCAGTTGCATTTTCAACAGAAAGAGTGTTCAGATCTGCTCAATCTAAAGTATGGTTTAACTCTGTTAGCTGAATGCACAGATCAGAAAGAAGTTTCACCGAATGATTCTGTGTAGTTTATATTTGAAGACATTCCTTTTTCCACTATTACCCTCTTAGCGCTCCGAATCTCCACTTGCATTTTCTACAAAAAGAGTGTTTCATAACTGCTCAATGAAAAATATGTTTTATCTCTGTTAACTGAATTTACAGATCAGAAATAAGTTGCACAGAATGCATCTGTGTAGATTTTATTTGAAGATATTCTTTTTCCCAATGTAGGCCTCTTAGCGCTTAGCATGTCCAATTGCAGTTTCTACAGAAAGAGTGTTTCAGAACGGCTCAATCAAAAGTAAGGTTCAACTCTGTTAGTTGAATGCACAGAACAGAAAGAATTTTCACAGTATGCTACTGTGTAGTTTATATTTGAATATATCCCTTTTTCCACTATTACCCTCTTAGCGCTCCGAATGTCCACTTGCATTTTCTACAGAAAGAGTGTTCAGAACTGCGCAATCAAAAGTATGGTTTAACTCTGTTAGCTGAATGCTCAGATCAGAAAGAAGTTTCACAGAATGCTTCTGTGTAGTTTATATTTGAATATATTCCTTTTTCCACTACTACTCTCTTAGCGCTCCAAATGTCCAGTTGCCTTTTCTACAGAAAGAGTGTTCAGATCTGCTCAATCAAAAGTATGGTTTAACTCTGTTAGCTGAATGCACAGATCAGAAAGAAGTTTCACAGAATGATTCTGTGTAGTTTATATTTGGAGACATTCCTTTTTCCACTATTACCCTCTTAGCGCTCTGAATCTCCACTTGCATTTTCTACAGAAAGAGTGTTTCAGAACGGCTCAATCAAAACTAAGGTTCAAATCTTTTAGTTGAACAAACAGAACAGAAAGAAGTTTCACACAATTCTTCTGTGTAGTTTTTATTTGTAGACATTCTTTTTCCCAATATAGGCCTCTTAGCGCTCAGAATGTCCAATTGCAGTTTCTACAGAAAGAGTGTTTCAGAACGGCTCAATCAAAAGTAAGGTTCAACTCTGTTAGTTGAATGCACAGAACAGAAAGAAGTTTCATACAATGCTTCTGTGTAGTTTATATTTGAACATATTCTCTTTTCCACTATTACCCACTTAGCGCTACGAATGTCCAGTTGCATTTTCTACAGACAGAGTGTTTCAAAACTGCTCAATCAAAGTATGGTTTAACTCTGTTAGCTGAATGCTCAGATCAGAAAGAAGTTTCACAGAATGCTTCTGTGTAGTTTATAGTTGAATATATTCCTTTTCCACTAATACGCTCTTAGCGCTCCAAATGTCCAGTTGCATTTTCAACAGAAAGAGTGTTCAGATCTGCTCAATCAAAAGTATGGTTTAACTCTGTTAGCTGAATGCACAGATCGGAAAGAAGTTTCACCGAATGATTCTGTGTAGTTTATATTTGAATATATTCCTTTTTCCACTTCTACACTCTTAGCGCTCCGAATCTCCACTTGCATTTTCTACAGAAAGAGTGTTTCAGAACGGCTCAATGAAAACTAAGTTTCAACTCTTTTAGTTGAACAAACAGAACAGAAAGAAGTTTCACACAATTCTTATGTGTAGTTTTTATTTGTAGACATTCCTTTTCCCAATATAGGCCTCTTAGCGCTCAGAATGTCCAATTGCAGTTTCTACAGAAAGAGTGTTTCAGAACGGCTCAATCAAAAGTAAGGTTCAACTCTGTTAGTTGAATGCGCAGAACAGAAAGAATTTTCACAGAATGCTACTGTGTAGTTCATATTTGAATATATTCCTTTTTCCACTATTACCCTCTTAGCGCTCCGAATGTCCACTTGCATTTTCTACAGAAAGAGTGTTCAGAACTGCGCAATCAAAAGTATGGTTTAACACTGTTAGCTTAATGAACATATCAGAAATAAGTTTCACACAATGCTTCTGTGTAGTTTTTATTTGAAGATATTATTTTTCCCAATAGAGGCCTCTTACCGCTCAGAATGTCCAATTGCAGTTTCTACAGAAAGAGTGTTTCAGAAAGGCTCAATCAAAAGTAAGGTTCAACTCTGTTAGTTGAATGCACAGAACAGAAAGAAGTTTCATACAATGCTTCTGTGTAGTTTATATTTGAACATATTCTTTTTTCCACTATTACCCACTTAGCGCTACGAATGTCCAGTTGCATTTTCTACAGACAGAGTGTTTCAAAACTGCTCAATCAAAAGTATGGTTTAACTCTGTTAGCTGAATGCTCAGATCAGAAAGAAGTTTCACAGAATGCTTCTGTGTAGTTTATATTTGAATATATTCCTTTTTCCACTACTACGCTCTTAGCGCTCCAAATGTCCAGTTGCATTTTCTACAGAAAGAGTGTTCAGATCTGCTCAATCAAAAGTATGGTTTAACTCTGTTAGCTGAATGCACAGATCAGGAATAAGTTTCACCGAATGATTCTGTGTAGTTTATATTTGAAGACATTCATTTTTCCACTGTTACCCTCTTAGCGCTCCGAATCTCCACTTGCATTTTCTACAAAAAGAGTGTTTCATAACTGCTCAATCAAAAATATGTTTTATATCTGTTAACTGAATTTACAGATCAGAAATAAGTTTCACAGAATGCATCTGTGTAGTTTTTATTTGAAGATATTCTTTTTCCCAATGTAGGCCTCTTAGCGCTTAGCATGTCCAATTGCAGTTACTACAGAAAGAGTGTTTCAGAACGGCTCAATCAAAAGTAAGGTTCAACTCTGTTAGTTGAATGCACAGAACAGAAAGAATTTTCACAGAATGCTACTGTGTAGTTTATATTTGAATATATTACTTTTTCCACTATTACCCTCTTAGCGCTCCCAATGTCCACTTGCATTTTCTACAGAAAGAGTGTTCAGAACTGCGCAATCAAAAGTATGGTTTAACTCTGTTAGCTTAAAGAACATATCAGAAATAAGTTTCACACAATGCTTCTGTGTAGTTTTTATTTGAAGATATTTTTTTTCCCAATAGAGTCCTCTTAGCGCTCAGAATGTCCAATTGCAGTTTCTACAGAAAGAGTGTTTCAGAAAGGCTCAATCAAAAGTGAGGTTCAACTCTGTTAGTTGAATGCACAGAACAGAAAGAAGTTTCATACAATGCTTCTGTGTAGTTTATATTTGAACATATTCTTTTTTCCACTATTACCCACTTAGCGCTACGAATGTCCAGTTGCATTTTCTACAGACAGAGTGTTTCAAAACTGCTCAATCAAAAGTATGGTTTAAATCTGTTAGCTGAATGCTCAGATCAGAAAGAAGTTTCACAGAATGCTTCTGTGTAGTTTATATTTGAATATATTCCTTTTTCCACTACTACTCTCTTAGCGCTCCAAATGTCCAGTTGCATTTTCTACAGAAAGAGTGTTCAGATCTGCTCAATCAAAAGTATGGTTTAACTCTGTTAGCTGAATGCACAGATCAGAAAGAAGTTTCACAGAATGATTCTGTGTAGTTTATATTTGGAGACATTCCTTTTTCCACTATTACCCTCTTAGCGCTCCGAATCTCCACTTGCATTTTCTACAGAAAGATTGTTACAGAACGGCTCAATCAAAACTAAGGTTCAACTCTTTTAGTTGAACAAACCGAACAGAAAGAAGTTTAACACAATTCTTCTGTGTAGTTTTTATTTGTAGACATTCTTTTTCCCAATATAGGCCTCTTAGCCCTCAGAATGTCCAATTGCAGTTTCTACAGAAAGAGTGTTTCAGAACGGCTCAATCAAAAGTAAGGTTCAACTCTGTTAGTTGAATGCACAGAACAGAAAAAAGTTTCATACAATGCTTCTGTGTAGTTTATATTTGAACATATTCTTTTTTCCACTATTACCCACTTAGTGCTACGAATGTCCAGTTGCATTTTCTACAGACAGAGTGTTTCAAAACTGCTCAATCAAAAGTATGGTTTAACTCTGTTAGCTGAATGCTCAGATCAGAAAGAAGTTTCACAGAATGCTTCTGTGTAGTTTATATTTGAATATATTCCTTTTTCCACTACTACGCTCTTAGCGCTCCAAATGTCCAGTTGCATTTTCTACAGAAAGAGTGTTCAGATCCGCTCAATCAAAAGTACGGTTTAACTCTGTTAGCTGAATGCACAGATCAGAAAGAAGTTTCACCGAATGATTCTGTGTAGTTTATATTTGAAGACATTCCTTTTTCCACTATTACCCTCTTAGCGCTCCGAATATCCACTTGCATTTTCTACAAAAAGAGTGTTTCATAACTGCTCAATCAAAAATATGTTTTATCTCTGTTAACTGAATTTACAGATCAGAAATAAGTTTCACAGAATGCATCTGTGTAGTTTTTATTTGAAGATATTCTTTTTCCCAATGTAGGCCTCTTAGCGCTTAGCATGTCCAATTGCAGTTTCTACAGAAAGAGTGTTTCAGAACGGCTCAATCAAAAGTAAGGTTCAACTCTGTTAGTTGAATGCACAGAACAGAAAGTGTTTTCACATAATGCTACTGTGTAGTTTATATTTGAATATATTCCTTTTTCCACTATTACCCTCTTAGCGCTCCGAATGTCCACTTGCATTTTCTACAGAAAGAGTGTTCAGAACTGTGCAATCAAAAGTATGGTTTAACTCTGTTAGCTTAATGAACATATGAGAAATAAGTTTCACACAATGCTTCTGTGTAGTTTTTATTTGAAGATATTATTTTTCTCAATATAGGCCTCTTAGCGCTCAGAATGTCCAATTGCAGTTTCTACAGAAAGAGTGTTTCAGAAAGGCTCAATCAAAAGTAAGGTTCAACTCTGTTAGTTGAATGCACAGAACAGAAAGAAGTTTCATACAATGCTTCTGTGTAGTTTATATTTGAACATATTCTTTTTTCCACTATTACCCACTTAGCGCGACGAATGTCCAGTTGCATTTTCTACAGACAGAGTGTTTCAAAACTGCTCAATCAAAAGTATGGTTTAACTCTGTTAGCTGAATGCTCAGATCAGAAAGAAGTTTCACAGAATTTTTCTGTGTAGTTTATATTTGAATATATTCCTTTTCCACTAATACGCTCTTAGCGCTCCAAATGTCCAGTTGCATTTTCAACAGAAAGAGTGTTCAGATCTGCTCAATCAAAAGTATGGTTTAACTCTGTTAGCTGAATGCACAGATCAGAAAGAAGTTTCACCGAATGATTCTGTGTAGTTTATATTTGAAGACATTCCTTTTTCCACTATTACCCTCTTAGCGCTCCGAATCTCCACTTGCATTTTCTACAAAAAGAGTGTTTCATAACTGCTCAATCAAAAATATGTTTTATCTCTGTTAACTGAATTTACAGATCAAAAATAAGTTTCACAGAATGCATCTGTGTAGTTTTTATTTGAAGATATTCTTTTTCCCAATGTAGGCCTCTTAGCGCTTAGCATGTCCAATTGCAGTTTCTACAGAAAGAGTGTTTCAGAACGGCTCAATCAAAAGTAAGGTTCAACTCTGTTAGCTGAATGCACAGAACAGAAAGAATTTTCACAGAATGCTACTGTGTAGTTTATATTTGAATATATTCCTTTTTCCACTATTACCCTCTTAGCGCTCCGAATGTCCACTTGCATTTTCTACAGAAAGAGTGTTCAGAACTGCGCAATCAAAAGTATGGTTTAACTCTGTTAACTTAATGAACATATCAGAAATAAGTTTCACACAATGCTTCTGTGTAGTTTTTATTTGAAGATATTATTTTTCCCAAGAGAGGCCTCTTAGCGCTCAGAATGTCCAATTGCAGTTTCTACAGAAAGAGTGTTTCAGAAAGGCTCAATCAAAAGTAAGGTTCAACTCTGTTAGTTGAATGCACAGAACAGAAAGAAGTTTCATACAATGCTTCTGTGTAGTTTATATTTGAACATATTCTTTTTTCCACTATTACCCACTTAGCGCTACGAATGTCCAGTTGCATTTTCTACAGACAGAGTGTTTCAAAACTGCTCAATCAAAAGTATGGTTTAACTCTGTTTGCTGAATGCTCAGATCAGAAAGAAGTTTCACAGAATGCTTCTGTGTAGTTTATATTTGAATATATTCCTTTTTCCACTACTACTCTCTTAGCGCTCCAAATGTCCAGTTGCATTTTCTACAGAAAGAGTGTTCAGATCTGCTCAATCAAAAGTATGGTTTAACTCTGTTAGCTGAATGCACAGATCAGAAAGAAGTTTCACAGAATGATTCTGTGTAGTTTATATTTGGAGACATTCCTTTTTCCACTATTACCCTCTTAGCGCTCCGAATCTCCACTTGCATTTTCTACATAAAGAGTGTTTCAGAACGGCTCAATCAAAACTAAGGTTCAACTCTTTTAGTTGAACAAACAGAACAGAAAGAAGTTTCACACAATTCTTCTGTGTAGTTTTTATTTGTAGACATTCTTTTTCCCAATATAGGCCTCTTAGCTCTCAGAATGTCCAATTGCAGTTTCTACAGAAAGAGTGTTTCAGAACGGCTCAATCAAAAGTAAGGTTCAACTCTGTTAGTTGAATGCACAGAACAGAAAGAAGTTTCATACAATGCTTCTGTGTAGTTTATATTTGAACATATTCTTTTTTCCACTATTACCCACTTAGCGCTACGAATGTCCAGTTGCATTTTCTATAGACAGAGTGTTTCAAAACTGCTCAATCAAAAGTATGGTTTAACTCTGTTAGCTGAATGCTCAGATCAGAAAGAAGTTTCACAGAATGCTTCTGTGTAGTTTATATTTGAATATATTCCTTTTTCCACTACTACGCTCTTAGCGCTCCAAATGTCCAGTTGCATTTTCTACAGAAAGAGTGTTCAGATCTGCTCAATCAAAAGTATGGTTTAACTCTGTTAGCTGAATGCACAGATCAGAAAGAAGTTTCACCGAATGATTCTGTGTAGCTTATATTTGAAGACATTCCTTTTTCCACTATTACCCTATTAGCGCTCCGAATCTCCCCTTGCATTTTCTACAAAAAGAGTGTTTCATAACTGCTCAATGAAAAATATGTTTTATCTCTGTTAACTGAATTTACAGATCAGAAATAAGTTGCACAGAATGCATCTGTGTAGATTTTATTTGAAGATATTCTTTTTCCCAATGTAGGCCTCTTAGCGCTTAGCATGTCCAATTGCAGTTTCTACAGAAAGAGTGTTTCAGAACGGCTCAATCAAAAGTAAGGTTCAACTCTGTTAGTTGAATGCACAGAACAGAAAGAATTTTCACAGTATGCTACTGTGTAGTTTATATTTGAATATATCCCTTTTTCCACTATTACCCACTTAGCGCTCCGAATGTCCACTTGCATTTTCTACAGACAGAGTGTTTCAAAACTGCTCAATCAAAATTATGGTTTAACTCTGTTTGCTGAATGCTCAGATCAGAAATAAGTTTCACAGAATGCTTCTGTGTAGTTTTTATTTGAATATATCCCTTTTTCCACTATTACCCTCTTAGCGCTCCGAATGTCCACTTGCATTTTCTACAGAAAGAGTGTTCAGAACTGCGCAATCAAAAGTATGGTTTAAGTCTGTTAGCTTAATGAACATATCAGAAATAAGTTTCACACAATGCTTCTGTGTAGTTTTTATTTGAAGATATTATTTTTCCCAATATAGGCCTCTTAGCGCTCAGAATGTCCAATTGCAGATTCTACAGAAAGAGTGTTTCAGAAAGGCTCAATCAAAAGTAAGGTTCAACTCTGTTAGTTGAATGCACAGAACAGAAAGAAGTTTCATACAATGCTTCTGTGTAGTTAATATTTGAACATATTCTTTTTTCCACTATTACCCACTTAGCGCTACGAATGTCCAGTTGCATTTTCTACAGACAGAGTGTTTCAAAACTGCTCAATCAAAAGTATGGTTTAACTCTGTTTGCTGAATGCTCAGATCAGAAAGAAGTTTCACAGAATGCTTCTGTGTAGTTTATATTTGAATATATTCCTTTTTCCACTACTAATCTCTTAGCGCTCCAAATGTCCAGTTGCATTTTCTACAGAAAGAGTGTTCAGATCTGCTCAATCAAAAGTATGGTTTAACTCTGTTAGCTGAATGCACAGATCAGAAAGAAGTTTCACAGAATGATTCTGTGTAGTTTATATTTGGAGACATTCCTTTTTCCACTATTACCCTCTTAGCGCTCCGAATCTCCACTTGCATTTTCTACATAAAGAGTGTTTCAGAACGGCTCAATCAAAACTAAGGTTCAACTCTTTTAGTTGAACAAACAGAACAGAAAGAAGTTTCACACAATTCTTCTGTGTAGTTTTTATTTGTAGACATTCTTTTTCCCAATATAGGCCTCTTAGCTCTCAGAATGTCCAATTGCAGTTTCTACAGAAAGAGTGTTTCAGAACGGCTCAATCAAAAGTAAGGTTCAACTCTGTTAGTTGAATGCACAGAACAGAAAGAAGTTTCATACAATGCTTCTGTGTAGTTTATATTTGAACATATTCTTTTTTCCACTATTACCCACTTAGCGCTACGAATGTCCAGTTGCATTTTCTATAGACAGAGTGTTTCAAAACTGCTCAATCAAAAGTATGGTTTAACTCTGTTAGCTGAATGCTCAGATCAGAAAGAAGTTTCACAGAATGCTTCTGTGTAGTTTATATTTGAATATATTCCTTTTTCCACTACTACGCTCTTAGCGCTCCAAATGTCCAGTTGCATTTTCTACAGAAAGAGTGTTCAGATCTGCTCAATCAAAAGTATGGTTTAACTCTGTTAGGTGAATGCACAGATCAGAAAGAAGTTTCACCGAATGATTCTGTGTAGTTTATATTTGAAGACATTCCTTTTTCCACTATTACCCTCTTAGCGCTCCGAATCTCCACTTGCATTTTCTACAAAAAGAGTGTTTCATAACTGCTCAATCAAAAATATGTTTTATCTCTGTTAACTGAATTTACAGATCAGAAATAAGTTTCACAGAATGCATCTGTGTAGTTTTTATTTGAAGATATTCTTTTTCCCAATGTAGGCCTCTTAGCGCTTAGCATGTCCAATTGCAGGTTCTACAGAAAGAGTGTTTCAGAATGGCTCAATCAAAAGTAAGGTTCAACTCTGTTAGTTGAATGCACAGAACAGAAAGTATTTTCACAGAATGCTACTGTGTAGTTTATATTTGAATATATTCCATTCTCCACTATTACCCTCTTAGCGCTCCGAATGTCCACTTGCATTTTATACAGAAAGAGTGTTCAGAACTGTGCAATCAAAAGTAAGGTTTAACTCTGTTAGCTTAATGAACATATAAGAAATAAGTTTCACCCAATGCTTCTGTGTAGTTTTTATTTGAAGATGTTATTTTTCCCAATAGAGGCCTCTTAGCGCTCAGAATGTCCAATTGCAGTTTCTACAGAAAGAGTGTTTCAGAAAGGCTCAATCAAAAGTAAGGTTCAACTCTGTTAGTTGAATGCACAGAACAGAAAGAAGTTTCATACAATGCTTCTGTGTAGTTTATATTTGAACATATTCTTTTTTCCACTATTACCCACTTAGCGCTACGAATGTCCAGTTGCATTTTCTACAGACAGAGTGTTTCAACACTGCTCAATCAAAAGTATGGTTTAACTCTGTTAGCTGAATGCTCAGATCAGAAAGAAGTTTCACAGAATGCTTCTGTGTAGTTTATATTTGAATATATTCCTTTTTCCACTACTACTCTCTTAGCGCTCCAAATGTCCAGTTGCATTTTCTACAGAAAGAGTGTTCAGATCTGCTCAATCAAAAGTATGTTTTAAATCTGTTAGCTGAATGCACAGATCAGAAAGAAGTTTCACAGAATGATTCTGTGTAGTTTATATTTTGAGACATTCCTTTTTCCACTATTACCCTCTTAGCGCTCCGAATCTCCACTTGCATTTTCTACAGAAAGAGTGTTTCAGAACGGCTCAATCAAAACTAAGGTTCAACTCTTTTAGTTGAAGAAACAGAACAGAAAGAAGTTTCACACAATTCTTCTGTGTAGTTTTTATTTGTAGACATTCTTTTTCCCAATATAGGCCTCTTAGCGCTCAGAATGTCCAATTGCAGTTTCTACAGAAAGAGTGATTCAGAACGGCTAAATCAAAAGTAAGGTTCAACTCTGTTAGTTGAATGCACAGAACAGAAAGAAGTTTCATACAATGCTTCTGTGTAGTTTATATTTGAACATATTCTTTTTTCCACTATTACCCACTTAGCGCTACGAATGTCCAGTTGCATTTTCTACAGACAGAGTGTTTCAAAACTGCTCAATCAAAAGTATGGTTTAACTCTGTTAGCTGAATGCTCAGATCAGAAAGAAGTTTCACAGAATGCTTCTGTGTAGTTTATATTTGAATATATTCCTTTTTCCACTACTACGCTCTTAGCGCTCCAAATGTCCAGTTGCATTTTCTACAGAAAGAGTGTTCAGATCTGCTCAATCAAAAGTATGGTTTAACTCTGTTAGCTGAATGCACAGATCAGAAAGAAGTTTCACCGAATGATTCTGTGTAGTTTATATTTGAAGACATTCCTTTTTCCGCTATTACCCTCTTAGCGCTCCGAATCTCCACTTGCATTTTCTACAAAAAGAGTGTTTCATAACTGCTCAATCAAAAATATGTTTTATCTCTGTTAACTGAATTTACAGATCAGAAATAAGTTTCACAGAATGCATCTGTGTAGTTTTTATTTGAAGATATTCTTTTTCCCAATGTAGACCTCTTAGCGCTTAGCATGTCCAATTGCAGTTTCTACAGAAAGAGTGTTTCAGAACGGCTCAATCAAAAGTAAGGTTCAACTCTGTTAGTTGAATGCACAGAACAGAAAGAATTTTCACAGAATGCTACTGTGTAGTTTATATTTGAATATATTCCTTTTTCCACTATTACCCTCTTAGCGCTCCGAATGTCCACTTGCATTTTCTACAGAAAGAGTGTTCAGAACTGCGCAATCAAAAGTATGGTTTAACTCTGTTAGCTTAATGAACATATCAGAAATAAGTTTCACACAATGCTTCTGTGTAGTTTTTATTTGAAGATATTATTTTTCCCAATAGAGGCCTCTTAGCGCTCAGAATGTCCAATTGCAGTTTCTACAGAAAGAGTGATTCAGAAAGGCTCAATCAAAAGTAAGGTTCAACTCTGTTAGTTGAATGCAGAGAACAGAAAGAAGTTTCATACAATGCTTCTGTGTAATTTATATTTGAATATATTCTTTTTTCCACTATTACCCACTTGGCGCTACGAATGTCCAGTTGCATTTTCTACAGACAGAGTGTTTTAAAACTGCTCAATCAAAAGTATGGTTTAACTCTGTTAGCTGAATGCTCAGATCAGAAAGAAGTTTCACAGAATGCTTCTGTGTAGTTTATATTTGAATATATTACTTTTTCCACTACTACTCTCTTAGCGCTCCAAATGTCCAGTTGCATTTTCTACAGAAAGAGTGTTCAGATCTGCTCAATCAAAAGTATGGTTTAAATCTGTTAGCTGAATGCACAGATCAGAAAGAAGTTTCACAGAATGATTCTGTGTAGTTTATATTTGGAGACATTCCTTTTTCCACTATTACCCTCTTAGCGCTCCGAATCTCCACTTGCATTTTCTACAGAAAGATTGTTTCAGAACGGCTCAATCAAAACTAAGGTTCAACTCTTTTAGTTGAACAAACAGAACAGAAAGAAGTTTCACACAATTCTTCTGTGTAGTTATTATTTGTAGACATTCTTTTTCCCAATATAGGCCTCTTAGCGCTCAGAATGTCCAATTGCAGTTTCTACAGAAAGAGTGTTTCAGAACGGCTCAATCAAAAGTAAGGTTCAACTCTGTTAGTTGAATGCACAGTACAGAAAGAAGTTTCATACAATGCTTCTGTGTAGTTTATATTTGAACATATTCTTTTTTCCACTATTACCCACTTAGCGCTACGAATGTCCAGTTGCATTTTCTACAGACAGAGTGTTTCAAAACTGCTCAATCAAAAGTATGGTTTAACTCTGTTAGCTGAATGCTCAGATCAGAAAGAAGTTTCACAGAATGCTTCTGTGTAGTTTATATTTGAATATATTCCTTTTTCCACTACTACGCTCTTAGCGCTCCAAATGTCCAGTTGCATTTCCTACAGAAAGAGTGTTCAGATCTGCTCAATCAAAAGTATGGTTTAACTCTGTTAGCAGAATGCACAGATCAGAAAGAAGTTTCACCGAATGATTCTGTGTAGTTTATATTTGAAGACATTACTTTTTCCACTATTACCCTCTTAGCGCTCCGAATCTCCACTTGCATTTTCTACAAAAAGAGTGTTTCATAACTGCTCAATCAAAAATATGTTTTATCTCTGTTAACTGAATTTACAGATCAGAAATAAGTTTCACAGAATGCATCTGTGTAGTTTTTATTTGAAGATATTCTTTTTCCCAATGTAGGCCTCTTAGCGCTTAGCATGTCCAATTGCAGTTTCTACAGAAAGAGTGTTTCAGAACGGCTCAATCAAAAGTAAGGTTCAACTCTGTTAGTTGAATGCACAGAACAGAAAGAATTTTCACAGAATGCTACTGTGTAGTTTATATTTGAATATATTCCTTTTTCCACTATTACCCTCTTAGCGCTCCGAATGTCCACTTGCATTTTCTACAGAAAGA
Source organism: Symphalangus syndactylus (assembly GCF_028878055.3). Lineage (NCBI taxonomy): Eukaryota > Metazoa > Chordata > Mammalia > Primates > Hylobatidae > Symphalangus > Symphalangus syndactylus. Next base: position 3,566,833 of record NC_072427.2, read on the forward strand.
GTGTTCAGAACTACGCAATCAAAAGTATGGTTTAACTCTGTTAGCTGAATGCTCAGATCAGAAAGAAGTTTCACAGAATGCTTCTGTGTAGTTTATATTTGAATATATTCCTTTTTCCACTACTACTCTCTTAGCGCTCCAAATGTCCGGTTGCATTTTCTACAGAAAGAGTGTTCAGATCTGCTCAATCAAAAGTATGGTTTAACTCTGTTAGCTGAATGCACAGATCAGAAAGAAGTTTCACAGAATGATTCTGTGTAGTTTATATTTGGAGACATTCCTTTTTCCACTATTACCCTCTTAGCGCTCCGAATCTCCACTTGCATTTTCTACAGAAAGATTGTTTGAGAACGGCTCAATCAAAACTAAGGTTCAACTCTTTTAGTTGAACAAACAGAACAGAAAGAAGTTTCACACAATTCTTCTGTGTAGTTATTATTTGTAGACATTCTTTTTCCCAATATAGGCCTCTTAGCGCTCAGAATGTCCAATTGCAGTTTCTACAGAAAGAGTGTTTCAGAACGGCTCAATCAAAATTAAGGTTCAACTCTGTTAGTTGAATGCACAGAACAGAAAGAAGTTTCATACAATGCTTCTGTGTAGCTTATGTTTGAACATATTCTTTTTTCCACTATTACCCACTTAGCGCTACGAATGTCCAGTTGCATTTTCTACAGACAGAGTGTTTCAAAACTGCTCAATCAAAAGTATGGTTTAACTCTGTTAGCTGAATGCTCAGATCAGAAAAAAGTTTCACAGAATGCTTCTGTGTAGTTTATATTTGAATATATTCCTTTTTCCACTACTACGCTCTTAGCGCTCCAATTGTCCAGTTGCATTTTCAACAGAAAGAGTGTTCAGATCTGCTCAATCAAAAGTATGGTTTAACTCTGTTAGCTGAATGCACAGATCAGAAAGAAGTTTCACCGAATGATTCTGTGTAGTTTATATTTGAAGACATTCCTTTTTCCACTATTACCCTCTTAGCGCTCCGAATCTCCACTTGCATTTTCTACAAAAAGAGTGTTTCATAACTGCTCAATCAAAAATATGTTTTATCTCTGTTAACTGAATTTACAGATCAGAAATAAGTTTCACAGAATGCATCTGTGTAGTTTTTATTTGAAGATATTCTTTTTCCCAATGTAGGCCTCTTAGCGCTTAGCATGTCCAATTGCAGTTTCTACAGAAAGAGTGTTTCAGAACGGCTCAATCAAAAGTAAGGTTCAACTCTGTTAGTTGAATGCACAGAACTGAAAGAATTTTCACAGAATGCTACTGTGTAGTTTATATTTGAATATATTCCTTTTTCCACTATTACCCTCTTAGCGCTCCGAATGTCCACTTGCATTTTCTACAGAAAGAGTGTTCAGAACTGCGCAATCAAAAGTATGGTTTAACTCTGTTAGCTTAATGAACGTATCAGAAATAAGTTTCACACAATGCTTCTGTGTAGTTTTTATTTGAAGATAGTATTTTTCCCAATATAGGCCTCTTAGCGCTCAGAATGTCCAATTGCAGTTTCTACAGAAAGAGTGTTTCAGAAAGGTTCAATCAAAAGTAAGGTTCAACTCTGTTAGTTTAATGCACAGAACAGAAAGAAGTTTCATACAATGCTTCTGTGTAGTTTATATTTGAACATATTCTTTTTTCCACTATTACCCACTTAGCGCTACGAATGTCCAGTTGCATTTTCTACAGACAGAGTGTTTCAAAACTGCTCAATCAAAAGTATGGTTTAACTCTGTTAGCTGAATGCTCAGATCAGAAAGAAGTTTCACAGAATGCTTCTGTGTAGTTTATATTTGAATATATTCCTTTTTCCACTACTACGCTCTTAGCGCTCCAAATGTCCAGTTGCATTTTCAACAGAAAGTGTGTTCAGATCTGCTCAATCAAAAGTATGGTTTAACTCTGTTAGCTGAATGCACAGATCAGAAAGAAGTTTCACCGAATGATTCTGTGTAGGTTATATTTGAAGACATTCCTTTTTCCACTATTACCCTCTTAGCTCTCCGAATCTCCACTTGCATTTTCTACAAAAAGAGTGTTTCATAACTGCTCAATCAAATATATGTTTTATCTCTGTTAACTGAATTTACAGATCAGAAATAAGTTTCACAGAATGCATCTGTGTAGTTTTTATTTGAAGATATACTTTTTCCCAATGTAGGCCTCTTAGCGCTTAGCATGTCCAATTGCAGTTTCTACAGAAAGAGTGTTTCAGAACGGCTCAATCAAAAGTAAGGTTCAACTCTGTTAGTTGAATGCACAGAAGAGAAAGAATTTTCACAGAATGCTACTGTGTAGTTTCTATTTGAATATATTCCTTTTTCCACTATTACCCTCTTAGCGCTCCGAATGTCCACTTGCATTTTCTACAGAAAGAGTGTTCAGAACTGCGCAATCAAAGGTATGGTTTAACTCTGTTAGCTTAATGAACATATCAGAAATAAGTTTCACACAATGCTTCTGTGTAGTTTTTATTTGAAGATATTATTTTTCCCAATAGAGGCCTCTTAGCGCTCAGAATGTCCAATTGCAGTTTCTACAGAAGGAGTGTTTCAGAACGGCTCAATCAAAAGTAAGGTTCAACTCTGTTAGTTGAAAGCACAGAAAAGAAAGAAGTTTCATACAATGCTTCTGTGTAGTTTATATTTGAACATATTCTTTTTTCCACTATTACCCACTTAGCGCTACGAATGTCCAGTTGCATTTTCTACAGACAGAGTGTTTCAAAACTACTCAATCAATAGTATGGTTTAATTCTGTTAGCTGAATGCTCAGATCAGAAAGAAGTTTCACAGAATGCTTCTCTGTAGTTTATATTTGAATATATTCCTTTTTCCACTACTACTCTCTTAGCGCTCCAAATGTCCAGTTGCATTTTCTACAGAAAGAGTTTTCAGATCTGCTCAATCAAAAGTATGGTTTAACTCTGTTAGCTGAATGCACAGATCAGAAAGAAGTTTCACAGAATGATTCTGTGTAGTTTATATTTGGAGACATTCCTTTTTCCACTATTACACTCTTAGCGCTCCGAATGTCCACTTGCATTTTCTACAGAAAGAGTGTTCAGAACTGCGCAATCAAAATTATGGTTTAACTCTGTTAGCTTAATGAACATATCAGAAATAAGTTTCACACAATGCTTCTGTGTAGTTTTTATTTGAAGATATTATTTTTCCCAATAGAGGCCTCTTAGCGCTCAGAATGTCCAATTGCAGTTTCTACAGAAAGAGTGTTTCAGAACGGCTCAATCAAAAGTAAGGTTCAACTCTGTTAGTTGAATGCACAGAACAGAAAGAAGTTTCATACAATGCTTCTGTGTAGTTTATATTTGAACATATTCTTTTTTCCACTATTACCCACTTAGCGCTACGAATGTCCAGTTGCATTTTCTACAGACAGAGTGTTTCAAAACTGCTCAATCAATAGTATGGTTTAACTCTGTTAGCTGAATGCTCAGATCAGAAAGAAGTTTCACAGAATGCTTCTGTGTAGTTTATATTTGAATATATTCCTTTTTCCACTACTACTCTCTTAGCGCTCCAAATGTCCAGTTGCATTTTCTACAGAAAGAGTGTTCAGATCTGCTCAATCAAAAGTATGGTTTAACTCTGTTAGCTGAATGCACAGATCAGAAAGAAGTTTCACAGAATGATTCTGTGTAGTTTATATTTGGAGACATTCCTTTTTCCACTATTACCCTCTTAGCGCTCCGAATCTCCACTTGCATTTTCTACAGAAAGAGTGTTTCAGAACGGCTCAATCAAAACTAAGGTTCAACTCTTTTAGTTGAACAAACAGAACAGAAAGAAGTTTCACACAATCCTTCTGTGTAGTTTTTATTTGTAGACATTCTTTTTCCCAATATAGGCCTCTTAGCGCTCAGAATGTCCAATTGCAGTTTCTACAGAAAGAGTGTTTCAGAACGGCTCAATCAAAAGTAAGGTTCAACTCTGTTAGTTGAATGCACAGAACAGAAAGAAGTTTCATACAATGCTTCTGTGTAGTTTATATTTGAACATATTCTCTTTTCCCCTATTACCCACTTAGCGCTACGAATGTCCAGTTGCATTTTCTACAGACAGAGTGTTTCAAAACTGCTCAATCAAAAGTATGGTTTAACTCTGTTAGCTGTATGCTCAGATCAGAAAGAAGTTTCACAGAATGCTTCTGTGTAGTTTATATTTGAATATATTCCTTTTTCCACTACTACGCTCTTAGCGCTCCAAATGTCCAGTTGCATTTTCAACAGAAAGAGTGTTCAGATCTGCTCAATCAAAAGTATGGTTTAACTCTGTTAGCTGAATGCACAGATCAGAAAGAAGTTTCACCGAATGATTCTGTGTAGTTTATATTTGAAGACATTCCTTTTTCCACTATTACCCACTTAGCGCTCCGAATCTCCACTTGCATTTTCTACAAAAAGAGTGTTTCATAACTGCTCAATCAAAAATATGTTTTATCTCTGTTAACTGAATTTACAGATCAGAAATAAGTTTCACAGAATGCATCTGTGTAGTTTTTATTTGAAGATATTCTTTTTCCCAATGTAGGCCTCTTAGCGCTTAGCATGTCCAATTGCAGTTTCTACAGAAAGAGTGTTTCAGAACGGCTCAATCAAAAGTAAGGTTCAACTCTGTTAGCTGAATGCACAGAACAGTAAGTGTTTTCACACAATGCTACTGTGTAGTTTATATTTGAATATATCCCTTTTTCCACTATTACCCTCTTAGCGCTCCGAATGTCCACTTGCATTTTCTACAGAAAGAGTGTTCAGAACTGCGCAATCAAAAGTATGGTTTAACTCTGTTAGCTTAATGAACATATCAGAAATAAGTTTCACACAATGCTTCTGTGTAGTTTTTATTTGAAGATATTATTTTTCCCAATAGAGGCCTCTTCGCGCTCAGAATGTCCAATTGCAGTTTCTACAGAAAGAGTGTTTCAGAAAGGCTCAATCAAAAGTAAGGTTCAACTCTGTTAGTTGAATGCACAGAACAGAAAGAAGTTTCATACAATGCTTCTGTGTAGTTTATATTTGAACATATTCTTTTCTCCTCTATTACCCACTTAGCGCTACGAATGTCCAGTTGCATTTTCTACAGACAGAGTGTTTAAAAACTGCTCAATCAAAAGTATGGTTTAACTCTGTTAGCTGAACGCTCAGATCAGAAAGAAGTTTCACAGAATGCTTCTGTGTAGTTTATATTTGAATATATTCCTTTTTCCACTACTACTCTCTTAGCGCTCCAAATGTCCAGTTGCATTTTCTACAGAAAGAGTGTTCAGATCTGCTGAATCAAAAGTATGGTTTATCTCTGTTAGCTGAATGCACAGATCAGAAAGAAGTTTCACAGAATGATTCTGTGTAGTTTATATTTGGAGACATTCCTTTTTCCACTATTACCCTCTTAGCGCTCCGAATCTCCACTTGCATTTTCTACAGAAAGAGTGTTTCAGAACGGCTCAATCAAAATTAAGGTTCAACTCTGTTAGTTGAATGCACAGAACAGAAAGAAGTTTCATACAATGCTTCTGCGTAGTTTATATTTGAACATATTCTTTTTTCCACTTTTACCCACTTAGCGCTACGAATGTCCAGTTGCATTTTCTACAGACAGAGTTTTTCAAAACTGCTCAATCAAAAGTATGGTTTAACTCTGTTAGCTGAATGCTCAGATCAGAAAGAAGTTTCACAGAATGCTTCTGTGTAGTTTATATTTGAATATATTGCTTTTTCCACTACTACGCTCTTAGCGCTCCAAATGTCCAGTTGCATTTTCTACAGAAAGAGTGTTCAGATCTGCTCAATCAAAAGTATGGTTTTACTCTGTTAGCTGAATGCACAGATCAGAAAGAAGTTTCACCGAGTGATTCTGTGTAGTTTATATTTGAAGACATTCCTTTTTCCACTATTACCCTCTTAGCGCTCCGAATCTCCACTTGCATTTTCTACAAAAAGAGTGTTTCATAACTGCTCAATCAAAAATATGTTTTATCTCTGTTAACTGAATTTACAGATCAGAAATAAGTTTCACAGAATGCATCTGTGTAGTTTTTATTTGAAGATATTCTTTTTCCCAATGTAGGCCTCTTAGCGCTTAGCATGTCCAATTGCAGTTTCTACAGAAAGAGTGTTTCAGAACGGCTCAATCAAAAGTAAGGTTCAACTCTGTTAGTTGAATGCACAGAACAGAAAGAATTTTCACAGAATGCTACTGTGTAGTTTATATTTGAATATATTCCTTTTTCCACTATTACCCTCTTAGCGCTCCGAATGTCCACTTGCATTTTCTACAGAAAGAGTGTTCAGAACTGCGCAATCAAAAGTATGGTTTAACTCTGTTAGCTTAATGAACATATCAGAAATAAGTTTCACACAATGCTTCTGTGTAGTTTTTATTTGAAGATATTATTTTTCCCAATAGAGGCCTCTTAGCGCTCAGAATGTCCAATTGCAGTTTCTACAGAAAGAGTGTTTCAGAAAGGCTCAATCAAAGGTAAGGTTCAACTCTGTTAGTTGAATGCACAAAACAGAAAGAAGTTTCATACAATGCTTCTGTGTAGTTTATATTTGAACATATTCTTTTTTCCACTATTACCCACTTAGCGCTACGAATGTCCAGTTGCATTTTCTACAGACAGAGTGTTTCAAAACTGCTCAATCAAAAGTATGGTTTAACTCTGTTAGCTGAATGCTCAGATCAGAAAGAAGTTTCACAGAATGCTTCTGTGTAGTTTATATTTGAATATATTCCTTTTTCCACTACTACTCTCTTAGCGCTCCAAAAGTCCAGTTGCATTTTCTACAGAAAGAGTGTTCAGATATGCTCAATCAAAAGTATGGTTTAACTCTGATAGCTGAATGCTCAGATCAGAAAGAAGTTTCACAGAATGCTTCTGTGTAGTTTATATTTGAATATATTCCTTTTTCCACTACTACTCTCTTAGCGCTCCAAATGTCCAGTTGCATTTTCTACAGAAAGAGTGTTCAGATCTGCTCAATCAAAAGTATGGTTTAACTCTGTTAGCTGAATGCACAGATCAGAAAGAAGTTTCACAGAATGATTCTGTGTAGTTTGTATTTGGAGACATTCCTTTTTCCACTATTACCCTCTTAGCGCTCCGAATCTCCACTTGCATTTTCTACAGAAAGAGTGTTTCAGAACGGCTCAATCAAATCTAAGGTTCAACTCTTTAGTTGAACAAACAGAACAGAAAGAAGTTTCACACAATTCTTCTGTGTAGTTTTTATTTGTAGACATTCTTTTTCCCAATATAGGCCTCTTAGCGCTCAGAATGTCCAATTGCAGTTTCTACAGAAAGAGAGTTTCAGAACGGCTCAATCAAAAGTAAGGTTCAACTCTGTTAGTTGAATGCACAGAACAGAAAGAAGTTTCATACAATGCTTCTGTGTAGTGTATATTTGTACATATTCTTTTTTCCACTATTACCCACTAAGCGCTACGAATGTCCAGTTGCATTTTCTACAGACAGAGTGTTTCAAAACTGCTCAATCAAAAGTATGGTTTAACTCTGTTAGCTTAATGCTCAGATCAGAAATAAGTTTCACAGAATGCTTCTGTGTAGTTTATATTTGAATATATTCCTTGTTCCACTACTACGCTCTTAGCGCTCCAAATGTCCAGTTGCATTTTCTACAGAAAGAGTGTTCAGATCTGCTCAATCAAAAGTATGGTTTTACTCTGTTAGCTGAATGCACAGATCAGAAAGAAGTTTCACCGAATGATTCTGTGTAGTTTATATTTGAAGACATTCCTTTTTCCACTATTACCCTCTTAGCGCTCCGAATCTCCACTTGCATTTTCTACAAAAAGAGTGTTTCATAACTGCTCAATCAAAAATATGATTTATCTCTGTTAACTGAATTTACAGATCAGAAATAAGTTTCACAGAATGCATCTGTGTAGTTTGTATTTGAAGATATTCTTTTTCCCAATGTAGGCCTCTTAGCGCTTAGCATGTCCAATTGCAGTTTCTACAGAAAGAGTGTTTCAGTACGGCTCAATCAAATGTAAGGTTCAACTCTGTTAGTTGAATGCACAGAACAGAAAGAATTTTCACAGAATGCTACTGTGTAGTTTATATTTGAATATATTCCTTTTTCCACTATTAACATCTTAGCGCTCCGAATGTCCACTTGCATTATCTACAGAAAGAGTGTTCAGAACTGCGCAATCAAAAGTATGGTTTAACTCTGTTAGCTTAATGAACATATCAGAAATAAGTTTCACACAATGCTTCTGTGTAGTTTTTATTTGAAGATATTATTTTTCCCAATAGAGGCCTCTTAGCGGTCAGAATGTTCAATTGCAGTTTCTACAGAAAGAGTGTTTCAGAAAGGCTCAATCAAAAGTAAGGTTCAACTCTGTTAGTTGAATACACAGAACAGAAAGAAGTTTCATACAATGCTTCTGTGTAGTTTATATTTGAACATATTCTTTTTTCCACTATTACCCACTTAGCGCTACGAATGTCCAGTTGTATTTTCTACAGACAGAGTGTTTCAAAACTGCTCAATCAAAAGTATGGTTTAACTCTGTTAGCTGAATGCTCAGATCAGAAAGAAGTTTCACAGAATGCTTCTGTGTAGTTTATATTTGAATATATTCCTTTTTCCACTACTACTCTCTTAGCGCTCCAAATGTCCAGTTGCATTTTCTACCGAAAGAGTGTTCAGATATGCTCAATCAAAAGTATGGTTTAACTCTGATAGCTGAATGCTCAGATCAGAAAGAAGTTTCACAGAATGCTTCTGTGTAGTTTATATTTGAATATATTCCTTTTTCCACTACTACTCTCTTAGCGCTCCAAATGTCCAGTTGCATTTTCTGCAGAAAGAGTGTTCAGATCTGCTCAATCAAAAGTATGGTTTAACTCTGTTAGCTGAATGCACAGATCACAATGAAGTTTCACAGAATGATTCTGTGTAGTTTATATTTGGAGACATTCCTTTTTCCACTATTACCCTCTTAGCGCTCCGAATCTCCACTTGCATTTTCTACAGAAAGAGTGTTTCAGAACGGCTCAATCAAATCTAAGGTTCAACTCTTTTAGTTGAACAAACAGAACAGAAAGAAGTTTCACACAATTCTTCTGTGTAGTTTTTATTTGTAGACATTCTTTTTCCCAATATAGGCCTCTTAGCGCTCAGAATGTCCAATTGCAGTTTCTACAGAAAGAGAGTTTCAGAACGGCTCAATCAAAAGTAAGGTTCAACTCTGTTAGTTGAATGCACAGAACAGAAAGAAGTTTCATACAATGCTTCTGTGTAGTGTATATTTGAACATATTCTTTTTTCCACTATTACCCACTTAGCGCTACGAATGTCCAGTTGCATTTTCTACAGACAGAGTGTTTCAAATCTGCTCAATCAAAAGTATGGTTTAACCTTGTTAGCTGAATGCTCAGATCAGAAAGAAGTTTCACAGAATGCTTCTGTGTAGTTTATATTTGAATATATTCCTTTTTCCACTACTACGCTCTTAGCGCTCCAATTGTCCAGTTGCATTTTCTACAGAAAGAGTGTTCAGATCTGCTCAATCAAAAGTATGGTTTTACTCTGTTAGCTGAATGCACAGATCAGAAAGAAGTTTCACCGAATGATTCTGTGTAGTTTATATTTGAAGACATTCCTTTTTCCACTATTACCCTCTTAGCGCTCCGAATCTCCACTTGCATTTTCTACAAAAAGAGTGTTTCATAACTGCTCAATCAAAAATATGTTTTATCTCTGTTAACTGAATTTACAGATCAGAAATAAGTTTCACAGAATGCATCTGTGTAGTTTTTATTTGAAGATATTCTTTTTCCCAATGTAGGCCTCTTAGCGCTTAGCATGTCCAATTGCAGTTTCTACAGAAAGAGTGTTTCAGAACGGCTCAATCAAAAGTAAGGTTCAACTCTGTTAGTTGAATGCACAGAACAGAAAGAATTTTCACAGAATGCTACTGTGTAGTTTATATTTGAATATATTCCTTTTTCCACTATTACCCTCTTAGCGCTCCGAATGTCCACTTGCATTTTCTACAGAAAGAGTGTTCAGAACTGCGCAATCAAAAGTATGGTTTAACTCTGTTAGCTTAATGAACATATCAGAAATAAGTTTCACACAATGCTTCTGTGTAGTTTTTATTTGAAGATATTATTTTTCCCAATAGAGGCCTCTTAGCGCTCAGAATGTCCAATTGCAGTTTCTACAGAAAGAGTGTTTCAGAAAGGCTCAATCAAAAGTAAGGTTCAACTCTGTTAGTTGAATGCACAGAACAGAAAGAAGTTTCATACAATGCTTCTGTGTAGTTTATATTTGAACATATTCTTTTTTCCACTATTACCCACTTAGCGCTACGAATGTCCAGTTGCATCTTCTACAGACAGAGTGTTTCAAAACTGCTCAATCAAAAGTATGGTTTAACTCTGTTAGCTGAATGCTCAGATCAGAAAGAAGTTTCACAGAATGCTTCTGTGTAGTTTATATTTGAATATATTCCTTTTTCCACTACTACTCTCTTAGCGCTCCAAATGTCCAGTTGCATTTTCTACAGAAAGGGTGTTCAGATATGCTCAATCAAAAGTATGGTTTAACTCTGTTAGCTGAATGCACAGATCCGAAAGAAGTTTCACAGAATGATTCTGTGTAGTTTATATTTGGAGACATTCCTTTTTCCACTATTACCCTCTTAGCGCTCTGAATCTCCACTTGCATTTTCTACAGAAAGAGTTTTTCAGAACGGCTCAATCAAAACTAAGGTTCAACTCTTTTAGTTGAACAAACAGAACAGAAAGAAGTTTCACACAATTCTTCTGTGTAGTTTTTATTTGTAGACATTCTTTTTCCCAATATAGGCCTCTTAGCGCTCAGAATGTCCAATTGCAGTTTCTACAGAAAGAGTGTTTCAGAACGGCTCAATCAAAAGTAAGGTTCAACTCTGTTAGTTGAATGCACAGAACAGAAAGTAGTTTCATACAATGCTTCTGTGTAGTTTATATTTGAACATATTCTTTTTTCCACTATTATCCACTTAGCGCTACGAATGTCCAGTTGCATTTTCTACAGACAGAGTGTTTCAAAACTGCTCAATCAAATGTATGGTTTAACTCTGTTAGCTGAATGCTCAGATCAGAAATAAGTTTCACAGAATGCTTCTGTGTAGTTTATATTTGAATATATTCCTTTTTCCACTACTACGCTCTTAGCGCTCCAAATGTACAGTTGCATTTTCTACAGAAAGAGTGTTCAGATCTGCTCAATCAAAAGTATGGTTTAACTCTGTTAGCTGAATGCACAGATCAGAAAGAAGTTTCACCGAATGATTCCGTGTAGTTTATATTTGAAGACATTCCTTTTTCCACTATTACCCTCTTAGCGCTCCGAATCTCCACTTGCATTTTCTACAAAAAGAGTGTTTCATAACTGCTCAATCAAAAATATGTTTTATCTCTGTTAACTGAATTTACAGATCAGAAATAAGTTTCACATAATGCATCTGTGTAGTTTTTATTTGAAGATATTCTTTTTCCCAATGTAGGCCTCTTAGCGCTTAGCATGTCCAATTGCAGTTTCTACAGAAAGAGTGTTTCAGAACGGCTCAATCAAAAGTAAGGTTCAACTCTGTTAGTTGAATGCACAGAACAGAAAGAAGTTTCACAGAATGCTACTGTGTAGTTTATATTTGAATATATTCCTTTTTCCACTATTACCCTCTTAACGCTCCGAATGTCCACTTGCATTTTCTACAGAAAGAGTGTTCAGAACTGCGCAATCAAAAGTATGGTTTAACTCTGTTAGCTTAATGAACATATCAGAAATAAGTTTCACACAATGCTTCTGTGTAGTTTTTAATTGAAGATATTATTTTTCCCAATATAGGCCTCTTAGCGCTCAGAATGTCCAATTGCAGTTTCTACAGAAAGAGTGTTTCAGAAAGGCTCAATCAAAAGTAAGGTTCAACTCTGTTAGTTGAATGCACAGAACAGAAAGAAGTTTCATACAATGCTTCTGTGTAGTTTATATTTGAACATATTCTTTTTTCCACTATTACCCACTTAGCGCTACGAATGTCCAGTTGCATTTTCTACACACAGAGTGTTTCAAAACTGCTCAATCAAAAGTATGGTTTAACTCTGTTAGCTGAATGCTCAGATCAGAAAGAAGTTTCACAGAATGCTTCTGTGTAGTTTATATTTGAATATATTCCTTTTTCCACTACTACTCTCTTAGCGCTCCAAATGTCCAGTTGCATTTTTCTACAGAAAGAGTGTTCAGATCAGCTCAATAAAAAGTATGGTTTAACTCTGTTAGCTGAATGCACGGATCACAAAGAAGTTTCACAGAATGAATCTGTGTAGTTTATATTTGGAGACATTCCTTTTTCCACTATTACCCTCTTAGCGCTCCGAATCTCCACTTGCATTTTATACAGAAAGAGTGTTTCAGAACGGCTCAATCAAAACTAAGGTTCAACTCTTTTAGTTGAACGAACAGAACAGAAAGAAGTTTCACACAATTCTTCTGTGTAGTTTTTATTTGTAGACATTCTTTTTCCCAATATAGGCCTCTTAGCGCTCAGAATGTCCAATTGCAGTTTCTACAGAAAGAGTGTTTCAGAACGGCTCAATCAAAAGTAAGGTTCAACTCTGTTAGTTGAATGCACAGAACAGAAAGAAGTTTCATACAATGCTTCTGTGTAGTTTATATTTGAACATATTATTTTTTCCACTATTACCCACTTAGCGCTACGAATATACAGTTGCATTTTCTACAGACAGAGTTTTTCAAAACTGCTCAATCAAAAGTATGGTTTAACTCTGTTAGCTGAATGCTCAGTTCAGAAAGAAGTTTCACAGAATGCTTCTGTGTAGTTTATTTTTGAATATATTCCTTTTTCCACTACTACGCTCTTAGCGCTCCAAATGTCCAGTTGCATTTTGTACAGAAAGAGTGTTCAGATCTGCTCAATCAAAAGTATGGTTTAACTCTGTTAGCTGAATGCACAGATCAGAAAGAAGTTTCACCGAATGATTCCGTGTAGTTTATATTTGAAGACATTCCTTTTTCCACTATTACCCTCTTAGCGCTCCGAATCTCCACTTGCATTTTCTACAAAAAGGGTGTTTCATAACTGCTCAATCAAAAATATGTTTTATCTCTGTTAACTGAATTTACAGATCAGAAAGTAGTTTCACAGAATGCATCTGTGTAGTTTTTATTTGAAGATATTCTTTTTCCCAATGTAGGCCTCTTAGCGCTTAGCATGTCCAATTGCAGTTTCTACAGAAAGAGTGTTTCAGAACGGCTCAATCAAAAGTAAGGTTCAACTCTGTTAGTTGAATGCACAGAACAGAAAGAATTTTCACAGAATGCTACTGTGTAGTTTATATTTGAATATATTCCTTTTTCCACTATTACCCTCTTAGTGCTCCGAATGTCCACTTGCATTTTCTACAGAAAGAGTGTTCAGAACTGCGCTATCAAAAGTATGGTTTAACTCTGTTAGCTTAATGAACATATCAGAAATAAGTTTCACACAATGCTTCTGTGCAGTTTTTATTTGAAGATATTATTTTTCCCAATAGAGGCCTCTTAGCGCTCAGAATGTCCAATTGCAGTTTCTACAGAAAGAGTGTTTCAGAAAGGCTCAATCAAAAGTAAGGTTCAACTCTGTTAGTTGAATGCACAGAACAGAAAGAAGTTTCATACAATGCTTCTGTGTAGTTTATATTTGAACATATTCTTTTTTCCACTATTACCCACTTAGCGCTACGAATGTCCAGTTGCATTTTCTACAGACAGAGTGTTTCAAAACTGCTCAATCAAAAATATGGTTTAACTCTGTTAGCTGAATGCTCAGATCAGAAAGAAGTTTCACAGAATGCTTCTGTGTAGTTTATATTTGAATATATTCCTTTTTCCACTACTACTCTCTTAGCGCTCCAAATGTCCAGTTGCATTTTCTACAGAAAGAGTGTTCAGATTTGCTCAATCAAAAGTATGGTTTAACTCTGTTAGCTGAATGCACAGATCCGAAAGAAGTTTCACAGAATGATTCTGTGTAGTTTATATTTGGAGACATTCCTTTTTCCACTATTACCCTCTTAGCGCTCTGAATCTCCACTTGCATTTTCTTTTTTTTTTTTTTTTTTTTTTTTTTTTTTTTTTTTTTTTTCTTTTTTTTTTTTATTATACTTTAGGGTTTTAGGGTACATGTGCACAATGTGCAGTTTTGTTACATATGTATCCATGTGCCATGTTGATTTCCTGCACCCATTAACTCGTCATTTAGCATTAGGTGTATCTCCTAATGCTGTCCCTCACCCCTCCCCCCACCCCACAACAGTCCCCGGAGTGTGATGTTCCCCTTCCTGTGTCCATGAGTTCTCATTGTTCAATTCCCACCTATGAGTGAGAACATGCGGTGTTTGGTTTTTTGTCCTTGCGATAGTTTACTGAGAATGATGTTTTCCAGTTTCATCCATGTCCCTACAAAGGACACGAACTCATCATTTTTCATGGCTGCATAGTATTCCATGGTGTATATGTGCCACATTTTCTTAATCCAGTCTATCGTTGTTGGACATTTGGGTTGGTTCCAACTCTTTGCTATTGTGAATAGTGCCGCAATAAACATACGTGTGCATGTGTCTTTATAGCAGCATGATTTATAGTCCTTTGGGTATATACCCAGTAATGGGATGGCTGGGTCAAATGGTATTTCTAGTTCGAGATCCCTGAGGAATCGCCACACTGACTTCCACAATGGTTGAACTAGTTTACAGTCCCACCAACAGTGTAAAAGTGTTCCTATTTCTCCACATCCTCTCCAGCACCTGTTGTTTCCTGATTTTTTAATGATGGCCATTCTAACTGGTGTGAGATGGTATCTCACTGTGGTTTTGATTTGCATTTCTCTGATGGCCAGTGATGATGAGCATTTCTTCATGTGTTTTTTGGCTGCATAAATGTCTTCTTTTGAGAAGTGTCTGTTCATGTCCTCTGCCCACTTTTTGATGGGGTTGTTTGTTTTTTTCTTGTAAATTTGTTTGAGTTCATTGTAGATTCTGGATATTAGCCCTTTGTCAGATGAGTAGGTTGCAAACATTTTCTCCCATTGTGTAGGTTGCCTGTTCACTCTGATGATAGTTTCTTTTGCTGTGCAGAAGCTCTTTAGTTTAATGAGATCCCATTTGTCGATTTTGGCTTTTGTTGCCATTGCTTTTGGTGTTTTAGACATGAAGTCCTTGCCCACGCCTATGTCCTGAATGGTATTGCCTAGGTTTTCTTGTAGGATTTTAATGGTTTTAGGTCTAACATATAAGTCTTTAATCCATCTTGAATTAATTTTTGTATAAGGTGTAAGGAAGGGATCCAGTTGCAGCTTTCTACATATGGCTAGCCAGTTTTCCCAGCACCATTTATTAAATAGGGAATCCTTTCCCCATTTCTTGTTTTTGTCAGGTTTGTCAAAGATCAGATAGTTGTAGCTATGCGGCATCATTTCTGAGGGCTCTGTTCTGTTCCATTGATCTATGTCTCTGTTGTGGTACCAGTACCATGCTGTTTTGGTTACTGTAGCCTTGTAGTATAGTTTAAAGTCAGGTAGCGTGATGCCTCCAGCTTTGTTCTTTTGGCTTAGGATTGACTTGGCGATGCGGGCTCTTTTTTGGTTCCATATGAACTTTAAAGTAGTTTTTTCCAATTCTGTGAAGAAAGTCATTGGTAGCTTGATGGGGATGGCATTGAATCTATAAATTACCTTGGGCAGTATGGCCATTTTCACGATATTGATTCTTCCAACCCATGAGCATGGAATGTTCTTCCATTTGTTTGTATCCTCTTTTATTTCATTGAGCAGTGGTTTGTAGTTCTCCTTGAAGAGGTCCTTCACATCCCTTGTAAGTTGGATTCCTAGGTATTTTATTCTCTTTGAAGCAATTGTGAATGGGAGTTCACTCATGATTTGGCTCTCTGTTTGTCTGTTATTGGTGTACAAGAATGCTTGTGATTTTTGTACATTAATTTTGTATCCTGAGACTTTGCTGAAGTTGCTAATCAGCTTAAGGAGATTTTGGGCTGAGACAATGGGGTTTTCTAGATATACAATCATGTCATCTGCAAACAGGGACAATTTGACTTCCTCTTTTCCTAATTGAATACCCTTTATTTCCTTCTCCTGCCTGATTGCTCTGGCCAGAACTTCCAGCACTATGTTGAATAGGAGCGGTGAGAGAGGGCATCCCTGTCTTGTGCCAGTTTTCAGAGGGAATGCTTCCAGTTTTTGCCCATTCAGTATGATATTGGCTGTGGGTTTGTCGTAGATAGCTCTTATTATTTTGAGATACGTCCCATCAATACCTAATTTATTGAGAGTTTTTAGCATGAAGGGTTGTTGAATTTTGTCAAAGGCCTTTTCTGCATCTATTGAGATAATCATGTGGTTTTTGTCTTTGGTTCTGTTTATATGCTGGATTACATTTATTGATTTGCGTATGTTGAACCAGCCTTGCATCCCAGGGATGAAGCCCACTTGATCATGGTGGATAAGCTTTTTGATGTGCTGCTGGATTCGGTTTGCCAGTATTTTATTGAGGATTTTTGCATCAATGTTCATCAAGGATATTGGTCTGAAATTCTCTTTTTTGGTTAAGTCTCTGCCAGGTTTTGGTATCAGGACGATGCTGGCTTCGTAAAATGTGTTAGGGAGGATTCCCTCTTTTTCTATCGATTGGAATAGTTTCAGAAGGAATGGTACCAGTTCCTCCTTGTACCTCTGGTAGAATTCAGCTGTGAATCCATCAGGTCCTGGACTCTTTTTGGTTGGTAAGCTATTGATTATTGCCACAATTTCAGAACCTGTTATTGGTCTATTCAGAGATTCAACTTCTTCCTGGTTTAGTCTTGGGAGGGTGTATTTGTCGAGGAATTTATCCATTTCTTCTAGATTTTCTAGTTTATTTGCATAGAGGTGTTTGTAGTATTCTCTGATGGTAGATTGTATTTCTGTGGGATCGGTGGTGATATCCCCTTTTTCGTTTTTTATTGTATCTATTTGATTCTTCTCTCTTTTCTTCTTTATTAGTCTTGCTAGCGGTCCATCAATTTTGTTGATCTTTTCAAAAAACCAGCTCCTGGATTCATTAATTTTTTGAAGGGTTTTTTGTGTCTCTATTTCCTTCAGTTCTGCTCTGATTTTAGTTATTTCTAGCCTTCTGCTAGCTTTTGAATGTGTTTGCTCTTGCTTTTCTAGTTCTTTTAATTGTGATGTTAGGGTGTCAATTTTGGATCTTTCCTGCTTTCTCTTGTGGGCATTTAGTGCTATAAATTTCCCTCTACACACTGCTTTGAACGTGTCCCAGAGATTCTGGTATGTTGTGTCTTTGTTCTCGTTGGTTTCAAAGAACATCTTTATTTCTTCCTTCATTTCATTATGTACCCAATAGTCATTCAGGAGCAGGTTGTTCAGTTTCCATGTAGTTGAGCGGTTTTGAGTGAGTTTCTTAATCCTGAGTTCTAGTTTGATTGCACTGTGGTCTGAGAGACAGTTTGTTATAATCTCTGTTCTTTTACATTTGCTGAGAAGAGCTTTACTTCCAACTATGTGGTCAATTTTGGAATAGGTGCGGTGTGGTGCTGAAAAAAATGTATATTCTGTTGATTTGGGGTGGAGAGTTCTGTAGATGTCTATTAGGTCCACTTTATGTAGAGCTGAGTTCAATTCCTGGATATCCTTGTTAACTTTCTGTCTCGTTGATCTGTCTAATGCTGACAGTGGGGTGTTAAAATCTCCCATTATTATTGTGTGGGAGTTTAAGTCCCTTTGTAGGTCACCGAGGACTTGCTTTATGAATCTGGGTGCTCCTGTGTTGGGTGCATATATATTTAGGATAGTTAGCTCTTCTTGTTGAATTGATCCCTTTACCATTATGTAATGGCCTTCTTTGTCTCTTTTGATCTTTGTTGGTTTAAAGTCTATTTTATCAGAGACTAGGATTGCAACCCCTGCCTTTTTTTGTTTTCCAGTTGCTTGATAAATCTTCCTCCATCCCTTTATTTTGAGTCTATGTGTGTCTCTGCACGTGAGATGGGTTTCCTGAATACAGCACACTGATGGGTCCTGACTCCTTATCCAGTTTGCCAGTCTGTGTCTTTTGATTGGAGCATTTAGCCCATTTACATTTAACGTGAATATTGTTATGTGTGAATCTGATCCTGTCATTATGATGTTAGTTGGTTATTTTGCTCGTTAGTTGCTATAGTTTCTTCCTAGCCTCGATGGTCTTTACAATTTGGCATGTTTTTGCAGGGGCTGGTACCGGTTGTTCCTTTCCATGTTTAGTGCTTCCTTCAGGAGCTCTTTTAGGGCAGGCCTGGTGGTGACAAAATCACTCAGCGTTTGCTTGTCTGTAAAGTATTTTATTTCTCCTTCACTTATGAAGCTTAGTTTGGCGGGATAGGAAATTCTGGGCTGAAAATTCTTTTCTTTAAGAATGTTGAATATCGGCCCCCACTCTCTTCTGGCTTGTAGAGTTTCTGCTGAGAGATCAGCTGTTAGTCTGATGGGCTTCCCTTTGTGGGTAACCCGACCTTTCTCTCTGGCTGCCCTTAACATTTTTTCCTTCATTTCAACTTTGGTGAATCTGACAATTATGTGTCTTGGAGTTGCCCTTCTTGAGGAGTATCTTTGTGGCGTTCTCTGTATTTCCTGAATCTGAATGCTGGCCTGCCTTGCTAGATTGGGGAAGTTCTCCTGGATAATATCTTGCAGAGTGTTTTCCAACTTGGTTCCATTCTCCCCATCATTTTCAGGTACACCAATCAGACGTAGGTTTGGTCTTTTCACATAGTCCCAAACTTCTTGGAGGCTTTGTTCATTTCTTTTTATTCTTTTTTCTCTAAACTTCCCTTCTCTCTTCATTTCATTCATTTCATCTTCTATCAGCGATACCCTTTCTTCCAGTTGATCGCATCTGCTACTGAGGCTTCTGCATTCTTCGCGTAGTTCTCGAAACTTGGCTTTCAGCTCCATCATCTCCTTGAAGCCCTTCTCTCCATTGGTTATTCTAGTTATCCATTCTTCTAATTTTTTTTCAAAGTTTTTAACTTCTTTGCTATTGTTTTGAATTTCCTCTCGTAGCTCAGAGTAGTTTGATCGTCTGAAGCCTTCTTCTCTCAACTCATCAAAGTCATCCTCCATCCAGCTTTGTTCCGTTGCTGGTGAGGAACTGCGTTCCTTTGGAGGAGGAGAGGTGCTCTGTTTTTTAGAGTTTCCAGTTTTTTTGGTCTGTTTTTTCCCCATCTTTGTGGTTTTGTCTACTTTTTGTCTTCGATGATGGTGATGTACAGATGGGTTTTTGGTGTGGATGTCCTTTCTCTTTGTTAATTTTCCTTCTACCAAACAAGACCCTCAGCTGCAGGTCTGTTGGAGTTTACTAGAGGTCCACTCCAGACCCTGTTTGGCTGGGTGTCAGCAGCGGTGGCTGCAGAACAGTGGATTTTCGTGAGACCACAAATTCAGCTGTCTGATAGTTCCTCTGAAAGTTTTGTCTCAGAGGAGTACCTGGTTGAATGAGGTGTCAGTCTGTCCCTACTGGGGGGGCGCCTCCCAGTTAGGCTGCTCAGGGGTGAGGGACCCACTTTAGGAGGCAGTCTGTCCGTTCTCAGATCTCCAGCTGCGTGCTGGGAGAACCACTACTCTCTTCAAAGCTGTCAGTCAGACAGGGACATTTAAGGCTGTGGAGGTTCTCGCTGAGTTTTTGGTTGTCTGTGCCCTGCCCCCAGAGGTGGAGCCTACAGAGGCAGGCGGGCCTCCTTGAGCTGTGGTGGGCTCCACCCAGTTCGAGCTTCCTGGCTGCTTTGTTTACCTAAGCAAGCCTGGGCAATGGCGGGCGCCCCTCCCCCAGCCTCGTTGCCGCCTTGCAGCGTGATCTCAGACTGCTGTGCTAGCAATCAGCAAGACTCTGTGGGCATAGGACCCTCCGAGCCAGGTGCGGGACACAATCTCCTAGTGTGCCGTTTTCCAGGCCCGTTGGAAAAGTGCAGTATTAGGACGGGACTGACCCGATATTCCAGGTGCCGTCTGTTTCCCCTTTCTTTGACTAGGAAAGGGAACTCCCTGACCCCTTGCGCTTCCCGAGTGAGGCAATACCTCGCCCTGCTTCGGCTCGTGCACAGTGCGCTTCACCGACTGTCCTGCACCCACTGTTAGGCACTCCCTAGTGAGATGAAACCGGTACCTCAAGCAGAAATGCAGAAATCACCCGTCTTCTGTGTCGCTGGGGCTGGGAGCTGGAGACCGGAGCTGTTCCTATTCGGCCATCTTGGCTCCACCCTCTCCACTTGCATTTTCTACAGAAAGAGTTTTTCAGAACGGCTCAATCAAAACTAAGGTTCAACTCTTTTAGTTGAACAAACAGAACAGAAAGAAGTTTCACACAATTCTTCTGTGTAGTTTTTATTTGTAGACATTCTTTTTCCCAATATAGGCCTCTTAGCGCTCAGAATGTCCAATTGCAGTTTCTACAGAAAGAGTGTTTCAGAACGGCTCAATCAAAAGTAAGGTTCAACTCTGTTAGTTGAATGCACAGGACAGAAAGTAGTTTCATACAATGCTTCTGTGTAGTTTATATTTGAACATATTCTTTTTTCCACTATTACCCACTTAGCGCTACGAATGTCCAGTTGCATTTTCTACAGACAGAGTGTTTCAAAACTGCTCAATCAAAAGTATGGTTTAAATCTGTTAGCTGAATGCTCAGATCAGAAATAAGTTTCACAGAATGCTTCTGTGTAGTTTATATTTGAATATATTCCTTTTTCCACTACTACGCTCTTAGCGCTCCAAATGTACAGTTGCATTTTCTACAGAAAGAGTGTTCAGATCTGCTCAATCAAAAGTATGGTTTAACTCTGTTAGCTGAATGCACAGATCAGAAAGAAGTTTCACCGAATGATTCCGTGTAGTTTATATTTGAAGACATTCCTTTTTCCACTATTACCCTCTTAGCGCTCCGAATCTCCACTTGCATTTTCTACAAAAAGAGTATTTCATAACTGCTCAATCAAAAATATGTTTTATCTCTGTTAACTGAATTTACAGATCAGAAATAAGTTTCACAGAATGCATCTGTGTAGTTTTTATTTGAAGATATTATTTTTCCCAATGTAGGCCTCTTAGCGCTTAGCATGTCCAATTGCAGTTTCTACAGAAAGAGTGTTTCAGAACGGCTCAATCAAAAGTAAGTTTCAACTCTGTTAGTTGAATGCACAGAACAGAAAGAAGTTTCACAGAATGCTACTGTGTAGTTTATATTTGAATATATTCCTTTTTCCACTATTACCCTCTTAACGCTCCGAATGTCCACTTGCATTTTCTACAGAAAGAGTGTTCAGAACTGCGCAATCAAAAGTATGGTTTAACTCTGTTAGCTTAATGAACATATCAGAAATAAGTTTCACACAATGCTTCTGTGTAGTTTTTAATTGAAGATATTATTTTTCCCAATATAGGCCTCTTAGCGCTCAGAATGTCCAATTGCAGTTTCTACAGAAAGAGTGTTTCAGAAAGGCTCAATCAAAAGTAAGGTTCAACTCTGTTAGTTGAATGCACAGAACAGAAAGAAGTTTCATACAATGCTTCTGTGTAGTTTATATTTGAACATATTCTTTTTTCCACTATTACCCACTTAGCGCTACGAATGTCCAGTTGCATTTTCTACAGACAGAGTGTTTCAAAACTGCTCAATCAAAAGTATGGTTTAACTCTGTTAGCTGAATGCTCAGATCAGAAAGAAGTTTCACAGAATGCTTCTGTGTAGTTTATATTTGAATATATTCCTTTTTCCACTACTACTCTCTTAGCGCTCCAAATGTCCAGTTGCATTTTTCTACAGAAAGAGTGTTCAGATCAGCTCAATCAAAAGTATGGTTTAACTCTGTTAGCTGAATGCACGGATCAGAAAGAAGTTTCACAGAATGAATCTGTGTAGTTTATATTTGGAGACATTCCTTTTTCCACTATTACCCTCTTAGCGCTCCGAATCTCCACTTGCATTTTATACAGAAAGAGTGTTTCAGAACGGCTCAATCAAAACTAAGGTTCAACTCTTTTAGTTGAACGAACAGAACAGAAAGAAGTTTCACACAATTCTTCTGTGTAGTTTTTATTTGTAGACATTCTTTTTCCCAATATAGGCCTCTTAGCGCTCAGAATGTCCAATTGCAGTTTCTACAGAAAGAGTGTTTCAGAACGGCTCAATCAAAAGTAAGGTTCAACTCTGTTAGTTGAATGCACAGAACAGAAAGAAGTTTCATACAATGCTTCTGTGTAGTTTATATTTGAACATATTATTTTTTCCACTATTACCCACTTAGCGCTACGAATATACAGTTGCATTTTCTACAGACAGAGTTTTTCAAAACTGCTCAATCAAAAGTATGGTTTAACTCTGTTAGCTGAATGCTCAGTTCAGAAAGAAGTTTCACAGAATGCTTCTGTGTAGTTTATATTTGAATATATTCCTTTTTCCACTACTACGCTCTTAGCGCTCCAAATGTCCAGTTGCATTTTGTACAGAAAGAGTGTTCAGATCTGCTCAATCAAAAGTATGGTTTAACTCTGTTAGCTGAATGCACAGATCAGAAAGAAGTTTCACCGAATGATTCCGTGTAGTTTATATTTGAAGACATTCCTTTTTCCACTATTACCCTCTTAGCGCTCCGAATCTCCACTTGCATTTTCTACAAAAAGAGTGTTTCATAACTGCTCAATCAAAAATATGTTTTATCTCTGTTAACTGAATTTACAGATCAGAAATAAGTTTCACAGCATGCATCTGTGTAGTTTTTATTTGAAGATATTCTTTTTCCCAATGTAGGCCTCTTAGCGCTTAGCATGTCCAATTGCAGTTTCTACAGAAAGAGTGTTTCAGAACGGCTCAATCAAAAGTAAGGTTCAACTCTGTTAGTTGAATGCACAGAACAGAAAGAATTTTCACAGAATGCTACTGTGTAGTTTATATTTGAATATATTCCTTTTTCCACTATTACCCTCTTAGTGCTCCGAATGTCCACTTGCATTTTCTACAGAAAGAGTGTTCAGAACTGCGCTATCAAAAGTATGGTTTAACTCTGTTAGCTTAATGAACATATCAGAAATAAGTTTCACACAATGCTTCTGTGCAGTTTTTTTTTGAAGATATTATTTTTCCCAATAGAGGCCTCTTAGCGCTCAGAATATCCAATTGCAGTTTCTACAGAAAGAGTGTTTCAAAAAGGCTCAATCAAAAGTAAGGTTCAACTCTGTTAGTTGAATGCACAGAACAGAAAGAAGTTTCATACAATGCTTCTGTGTAGTTTATATTTGAACATATTCTTTTTTCCACTATTACCCACTTAGCGCTACGAATGTCCAGTTGCATTTTCTACAGACAGAGTGTTTCAAAACTGCTCAATCAAAAGTATGGTTTAACTCTGTTAGCTGAATGCTCAGATCAGAAAGAAGTTTCACAGAATGCTTCTGTGTAGTTTATATTTGAATATATTCCCTTTTCCACTACTACGCTCTTAGCGCTCCTAATGTCCAGTTGCATTTTCTACAGAAAGAGTGTTCAGATCTGCTCAATCAAAAGTATGGTTTAACTCTGTTAGCTGAATGCACAGATCAGAAAGAAGTTTCACTGAATGATTCTGTGTAGTTTATATTTGGAGACATTCCTTTTTCCACTATTACCCTCTTAGCGCTCCGAATCTCCGCTTGCATTTTCTAAAGAAAGAGTGTTCAGATCTGTGCAATCAAAAGTATGGTTTAACTCTGTTAGCTTAATGAACATATCAGAAATAAGTTTCACACAATGCTTCTGTGTAGTTTTTATTTGAAGATATTATTTTTCCCAATAGAGGCCTCTTAGCGCTCAGAATGTCCAATTGCAGTTTCTACAGAAAGAGTGTTTCAGAAAGGCTCAATCAAAAGTAAGGTTCAACTCTGTTACTTGAATGCACAGAAGAGAAAGAAGTTTCATACAATGCTTCTGTGTAGTTTATATTTGAACATATTCTTTTTTCCACTATTAGCCACTTAGCGCTACGAATGTCCAGTTGCATTTTCTACAGACAGAGTGTTTCAAAACTGCTCAATCAAAAGTATGGTTTAACTCTGTTAGCTGAATGCTCAGATCAGAAAGGAGTTTCACAGAATGCTTCTGTGTAGTTTATATTTGAATATATTCCTTTTTCCACTACTACGCTCTTAGCGCTCCAAATGTCCAGTTGCATTTTCTACAGAAAGAGGGTTCAGATCTGCTCAATCAAAAGTATGGTTTAACTCTGTTAGCTGAATGCACAGATCAGAAAGAAGTTTCACCGAATGATTCCGTGTAGTTTATATTTGAAGACATTCCTTTTTCCACTATTACCCTCTTAGCGCTCCGAATCACCACTTGCATTTTCTACAAAAAGAGTGTTTCATAACTGCTCAATCAAAAATATGTTTTATCTCTGTTAACTGAATTTACAGATCAGAAATAAGTTTCACAGAATGCATCTGTGTAGTTTTTATTTGAAGATATTCTTTTTCCCAATGTAGGCCTCTTAGCGCTTAGCATGTCCAATTGCAGTTTCTACAGAAAGAGTGTTTCAGAACGGCTCAATCAAAAGTAAGGTTCAACTCTGTTAGTTGAATGCACAGAACAGAAAGAATTTTCACAGAATGCTACTGTGTAGTTTATATTTGAATATATTCCTTTTTCCACTATTACCCTCTTAGCGCTCCGAATGTCCACTTGCATTTTCTACAGAAAGAGTGTTCAGAACTGCGCAATCAAAAGTATGGTTTAACTCTGTTAGCTTAATGAACATATCAGAAATAAGTTTCACACAATGCTTCTGTGTAGTTTTTATTTGAAGATATTATTTTTCCCAATATAGGCCTCTTAGCGCTCAGAATGTCCAATTGCAGTTTCTACAGAAAGAGTGTTTCAGAAAGGCTCAGTCAAAAGTAAGGTTCAACTCTGTTAGTTGAATGCACAGAACAGAAAGAAGTTTCATACAATGCTTCTGGGTAGTTTATATTTGAACATATTCTTTTTTCCACTATTACCCACTTAGCGCTACGAATGTCCAGTTGCATTTTCTACAGACAGAGTGTTTCAAAACTGCTCAATCAAAAGTATGGTTTAACTCTGTTAGCTCAATGCTCAGATCAGAATGAAGTTTCACAGAATGCTTCTGTGTAGTTTATATTTGAATATATTACTTTTTCCACTACTACTCTCTTAGCGCTCCAAATGTCCAGTTGCATTTTCTACAGAAAGAGTGTTCAGATCTGCTCAATCAAAGGTATGGTTTAACTCTGTTAGCTGAATGCACAGATCAGAAAGAAGTTTCACAGAATGATTCTGTGTAGTTTATATTTGGAGACATTCCTTTTTCCACTATTACCCTCTTAGCGCTCCGAATCTCCACTTGCATTTTCTACAGAAAGAGTGTTTCAGAACGGCTCAATCAAAACTAAGGTTCAACCCTTTTAGTTGAACAAACAGAACAGAAAGAAGTTTCACACAATTCTTCTGTGTAGTTTTTATTTGTAGACATTCTTTTTCCCAATATAGGCCTCTTAGCGCTCAGAATGTCCAATTGCAGTTTCTACAGAAAGAGTGTTTCAGAACGGCTCAATCAAAAGTAAGGTTCAACTCTGTTAGTTGAATGCACAGAACAGAAAGAATTTTCACAGAATGCTACTGTGTAGTTTATATTTGAATATATTCCTTTTTCCACTATTACCCTCTTAGCGCTCCGAATGTCCACTTGCATTTTCTACAGAAATAGTGTTCAGAACTGCGCAATCAAAACTATGGTTTAACTCTGTTAGCTTAATGAATATATCAGAAATAAGTTTCACACAATGCTTCTGTGTAGTTTTTATTTGTAGACATTCTTTTTCCCAATATAGGCCTCTTAGCGCTCAGAATGTCCAATTGCAGTTTCTACAGAAAGAGTGTTTGAGAACGGCTCAATCAAAAGTAAGGTTCAACTCTGTTAGTCGAATGCACAGAACAGAAAGAAGTTTCATACAAGGATTCTGTGTAGTTTATATTTGAACATATTCTTTTTTCCACTATTACCCACTTAGCGCTACGAATGTCCAGTTGCATTTTCTACAGACAGAGTGTTTCAAAACTGCTCAATCAAAAGCATGGTTTAACTCTGTTAGCTGAATGCTCAGATCAGAAAGAAGTTTCACAGAATGTTTCTGTGTAGTTTATATTTGAATATATTCCTTTTTCCACTACTACGCTCTTAGCGCTCCAAATGTCCAGTTGCATTATCTACTGAAAGAGTGTTCAGATCTGCTCAATCAAAAGTATGGTTTAACTCTGTTAGCTGAATGCACAGATCAGAAAGAAGTTTCACCGAATGATTCTGTGTAGTTTATATTTGAAGACATTCCTTTTTCCACTATTACCCTCTTAGCGCTCCGAATCTCCACTTGCATTTTCTACAAAAAGACTGTTTCATAACTGCTCAATCAAAAATATGTTTTATCTCTGTTAACTGAATTTACAGATCAGAAATAAGTTTCACAGAATGCATCTGTGTAGTTTTTATTTGAAGATATTCTTTTTCCCAATGTAGGCCTCTTAGCGCTTAGCATGTCCAATTGCAGTTTCTACAGAAAGAGTGTTTCAGAACGGCTCAATCAAAAGTAAGGTTCACCTCTGTTAGTTGAATGCACAGAACAGAAAGAATTTTCACAGGATGCTACTGTGTAGTTTATATTTGAATATATACCTTTTTCCACTATTACCCTCTTAGCGCTCCGAATGTCCACTTGCATTTTCTACAGAAAGAGTGTTCAGAACTGCGCAATCAAAAGTATGGTTTAACTCTGTTAGCTTAATGAACATATCAGAAATAAGTTTCACACAATGCTTCTGTGTAGTTTTTATTTGAAGATATTATTTTTCCCAATATAGGCCTCTTAGCGCTCAGAATGTCCAATTGCAGTTTCTACAGAAAGAGTGTTTCAGAAAGGCTCAGTCAAAAGTAAGGTTCAACTCTGTTAGTTGAATGCACAGAACAGAAAGTAGTTTCATACAATGCTTCTGTGTAGTTTATATTTGAACATATTCTTTTTTCCACTATTACCCACTTAGCGCTACGAATGTCCAGTTGCATTTTCTACAGACAGAGTGTTTCAAAACTGCTCAATCAAAAGTATGGTTTAACTCTGTTAGCTGAATGCTCAGATCAGAAAGAAGTTTCACAGAATGCTTCTGTGTAGTTTATATTTGAATATATTCCTTTTTCCACTACTACTCTCTTAGCGCTCCAAATGTCCAGTTGCATTTTTCTACAGAAAGAGTGTTCAGATCAGCTCAATCAAAAGTATGGTTTAACTCTGTTAGCTGAATGCACGGATCAGAAAGAAGTTTCACAGAATGAATCTGTGTAGTTTATATTTGGAGACATTCCTTTTTCCACTATTACCCTCTTAGCGCTCCGAATCTCCACTTGCATTTTATACAGAAAGAGTGTTTCAGAACGGCTCAATCAAAACTAAGGTTCAACTCTTTTAGTTGAACGAACAGAACAGAAAGAAGTTTCACACAATTCTTCTGTGTAGTTTTTATTTGTAGACATTCTTTTTCCCAATATAGGCCTCTTAGCGCTCAGAATGTCCAATTGCAGTTTCTACAGAAAGAGTGTTTCAGAACGGCTCAATCAAAAGTAAGGTTCAACTCTGTTAGTTGAATGCACAGAACAGAAAGAAGTTTCATACAATGCTTCTGTGTAGTTTATATTTGAACATATTATTTTTTCCACTATTACCCACTTAGCGCTACGAATATACAGTTGCATTTTCTACAGACAGAGTTTTTCAAAACTGCTCAATCAAAAGTATGGTTTAACTCTGTTAGCTGAATGCTCAGTTCAGAAAGAAGTTTCACAGAATGCTTCTGTGTAGTTTATATTTGAATATATTCCTTTTTCCACTACTACGCTCTTAGCGCTCCAAATGTCCAGTTGCATTTTGTACAGAAAGAGTGTTCAGATCTGCTCAATCAAAAGTATGGTTTAACTCTGTTAGCTGAATGCACAGATCAGAAAGAAGTTTCACCGAATGATTCCGTGTAGTTTATATTTGAAGACATTCCTTTTTCCACTATTACCCTCTTAGCGCTCCGAATCTCCACTTGCATTTTCTACAAAAAGAGTGTTTCATAACTGCTCAATCAAAAATATGTTTTATCTCTGTTAACTGAATTTACAGATCAGAAATAAGTTTCACAGCATGCATCTGTGTAGTTTTTATTTGAAGATATTCTTTTTCCCAATGTAGGCCTCTTAGCGCTTAGCATGTCCAATTGCAGTTTCTACAGAAAGAGTGTTTCAGAACGGCTCAATCAAAAGTAAGGTTCAACTCTGTTAGTTGAATGCACAGAACAGAAAGAATTTTCACAGAATGCTACTGTGTAGTTTATATTTGAATATATTCCTTTTTCCACTATTACCCTCTTAGTGCTCCGAATGTCCACTTGCATTTTCTACAGAAAGAGTGTTCAGAACTGCGCTATCAAAAGTATGGTTTAACTCTGTTAGCTTAATGAACATATCAGAAATAAGTTTCACACAATGCTTCTGTGCAGTTTTTTTTTGAAGATATTATTTTTCCCAATAGAGGCCTCTTAGCGCTCAGAATATCCAATTGCAGTTTCTACAGAAAGAGTGTTTCAAAAAGGCTCAATCAAAAGTAAGGTTCAACTCTGTTAGTTGAATGCACAGAACAGAAAGAAGTTTCATACAATGCTTCTGTGTAGTTTATATTTGAACATATTCTTTTTTCCACTATTACCCACTTAGCGCTACGAATGTCCAGTTGCATTTTCTACAGACAGAGTGTTTCAAAACTGCTCAATCAAAAGTATGGTTTAACTCTGTTAGCTGAATGCTCAGATCAGAAAGAAGTTTCACAGAATGCTTCTGTGTAGTTTATATTTGAATATATTCCCTTTTCCACTACTACGCTCTTAGCGCTCCTAATGTCCAGTTGCATTTTCTACAGAAAGAGTGTTCAGATCTGCTCAATCAAAAGTATGGTTTAACTCTGTTAGCTGAATGCACAGATCAGAAAGAAGTTTCACTGAATGATTCTGTGTAGTTTATATTTGGAGACATTCCTTTTTCCACTATTACCCTCTTAGCGCTCCGAATCTCCGCTTGCATTTTCTAAAGAAAGAGTGTTCAGATCTGTGCAATCAAAAGTATGGTTTAACTCTGTTAGCTTAATGAACATATCAGAAATAAGTTTCACACAATGCTTCTGTGTAGTTTTTATTTGAAGATATTATTTTTCCCAATAGAGGCCTCTTAGCGCTCAGAATGTCCAATTGCAGTTTCTACAGAAAGAGTGTTTCAGAAAGGCTCAATCAAAAGTAAGGTTCAACTCTGTTACTTGAATGCACAGAAGAGAAAGAAGTTTCATACAATGCTTCTGTGTAGTTTATATTTGAACATATTCTTTTTTCCACTATTAGCCACTTAGCGCTACGAATGTCCAGTTGCATTTTCTACAGACAGAGTGTTTCAAAACTGCTCAATCAAAAGTATGGTTTAACTCTGTTAGCTGAATGCTCAGATCAGAAAGGAGTTTCACAGAATGCTTCTGTGTAGTTTATATTTGAATATATTCCTTTTTCCACTACTACGCTCTTAGCGCTCCAAATGTCCAGTTGCATTTTCTACAGAAAGAGGGTTCAGATCTGCTCAATCAAAAGTATGGTTTAACTCTGTTAGCTGAATGCACAGATCAGAAAGAAGTTTCACCGAATGATTCCGTGTAGTTTATATTTGAAGACATTCCTTTTTCCACTATTACCCTCTTAGCGCTCCGAATCACCACTTGCATTTTCTACAAAAAGAGTGTTTCATAACTGCTCAATCAAAAATATGTTTTATCTCTGTTAACTGAATTTACAGATCAGAAATAAGTTTCACAGAATGCATCTGTGTAGTTTTTATTTGAAGATATTCTTTTTCCCAATGTAGGCCTCTTAGCGCTTAGCATGTCCAATTGCAGTTTCTACAGAAAGAGTGTTTCAGAACGGCTCAATCAAAAGTAAGGTTCAACTCTGTTAGTTGAATGCACAGAACAGAAAGAATTTTCACAGAATGCTACTGTGTAGTTTATATTTGAATATATTCCTTTTTCCACTATTACCCTCTTAGCGCTCCGAATGTCCACTTGCATTTTCTACAGAAAGAGTGTTCAGAACTGCGCAATCAAAAGTATGGTTTAACTCTGTTAGCTTAATGAACATATCAGAAATAAGTTTCACACAATGCTTCTGTGTAGTTTTTATTTGAAGATATTATTTTTCCCAATATAGGCCTCTTAGCGCTCAGAATGTCCAATTGCAGTTTCTACAGAAAGAGTGTTTCAGAAAGGCTCAGTCAAAAGTAAGGTTCAACTCTGTTAGTTGAATGCACAGAACAGAAAGAAGTTTCATACAATGCTTCTGGGTAGTTTATATTTGAACATATTCTTTTTTCCACTATTACCCACTTAGCGCTACGAATGTCCAGTTGCATTTTCTACAGACAGAGTGTTTCAAAACTGCTCAATCAAAAGTATGGTTTAACTCTGTTAGCTCAATGCTCAGATCAGAATGAAGTTTCACAGAATGCTTCTGTGTAGTTTATATTTGAATATATTACTTTTTCCACTACTACTCTCTTAGCGCTCCAAATGTCCAGTTGCATTTTCTACAGAAAGAGTGTTCAGATCTGCTCAATCAAAGGTATGGTTTAACTCTGTTAGCTGAATGCACAGATCAGAAAGAAGTTTCACAGAATGATTCTGTGTAGTTTATATTTGGAGACATTCCTTTTTCCACTATTACCCTCTTAGCGCTCCGAATCTCCACTTGCATTTTCTACAGAAAGAGTGTTTCAGAACGGCTCAATCAAAACTAAGGTTCAACCCTTTTAGTTGAACAAACAGAACAGAAAGAAGTTTCACACAATTCTTCTGTGTAGTTTTTATTTGTAGACATTCTTTTTCCCAATATAGGCCTCTTAGCGCTCAGAATGTCCAATTGCAGTTTCTACAGAAAGAGTGTTTCAGAACGGCTCAATCAAAAGTAAGGTTCAACTCTGTTAGTTGAATGCACAGAACAGAAAGAATTTTCACAGAATGCTACTGTGTAGTTTATATTTGAATATATTCCTTTTTCCACTATTACCCTCTTAGCGCTCCGAATGTCCACTTGCATTTTCTACAGAAATAGTGTTCAGAACTGCGCAATCAAAACTATGGTTTAACTCTGTTAGCTTAATGAATATATCAGAAATAAGTTTCACACAATGCTTCTGTGTAGTTTTTATTTGTAGACATTCTTTTTCCCAATATAGGCCTCTTAGCGCTCAGAATGTCCAATTGCAGTTTCTACAGAAAGAGTGTTTGAGAACGGCTCAATCAAAAGTAAGGTTCAACTCTGTTAGTCGAATGCACAGAACAGAAAGAAGTTTCATACAAGGATTCTGTGTAGTTTATATTTGAACATATTCTTTTTTCCACTATTACCCACTTAGCGCTACGAATGTCCAGTTGCATTTTCTACAGACAGAGTGTTTCAAAACTGCTCAATCAAAAGCATGGTTTAACTCTGTTAGCTGAATGCTCAGATCAGAAAGAAGTTTCACAGAATGTTTCTGTGTAGTTTATATTTGAATATATTCCTTTTTCCACTACTACGCTCTTAGCGCTCCAAATGTCCAGTTGCATTATCTACTGAAAGAGTGTTCAGATCTGCTCAATCAAAAGTATGGTTTAACTCTGTTAGCTGAATGCACAGATCAGAAAGAAGTTTCACCGAATGATTCTGTGTAGTTTATATTTGAAGACATTCCTTTTTCCACTATTACCCTCTTAGCGCTCCGAATCTCCACTTGCATTTTCTACAAAAAGACTGTTTCATAACTGCTCAATCAAAAATATGTTTTATCTCTGTTAACTGAATTTACAGATCAGAAATAAGTTTCACAGAATGCATCTGTGTAGTTTTTATTTGAAGATATTCTTTTTCCCAATGTAGGCCTCTTAGCGCTTAGCATGTCCAATTGCAGTTTCTACAGAAAGAGTGTTTCAGAACGGCTCAATCAAAAGTAAGGTTCACCTCTGTTAGTTGAATGCACAGAACAGAAAGAATTTTCACAGGATGCTACTGTGTAGTTTATATTTGAATATATACCTTTTTCCACTATTACCCTCTTAGCGCTCCGAATGTCCACTTGCATTTTCTACAGAAAGAGTGTTCAGAACTGCGCAATCAAAAGTATGGTTTAACTCTGTTAGCTTAATGAACATATCAGAAATAAGTTTCACACAATGCTTCTGTGTAGTTTTTATTTGAAGATATTATTTTTCCCAATATAGGCCTCTTAGCGCTCAGAATGTCCAATTGCAGTTTCTACAGAAAGAGTGTTTCAGAAAGGCTCAGTCAAAAGTAAGGTTCAACCCTGTTAGTTGAATGCACAGAACAGAAAGTAGTTTCATACAATGCTTCTGTGTAGTTTATATTTGAACATATTCTTTTTTCCACTATTACCCACTTAGCGCTACGAATGTCCAGTTGCATTTTCTACAGACAGAGTGTTTCAAAACTGCTCAATCAAAAGTATGGTTTAACTCTGTTAGCTCAATGCTCAGATCAGAATGAAGTTTCACAGAATGCTTCTGTGTAGTTTATATTTGAATATATTACTTTTTCCACTACTACTCTCTTAGCGCTCCAAATGTCCAGTTGCATTTTCTACAGAAAGAGTGTTCAGATCTGCTCAATCAAAGGTATGGTTTAACTCTGTTAGCTGAATGCACAGATCAGGAAGAAGTTTCACAGAATGATTCTGTGTAGTTTATATTTGGAGACATTCCTTTTTCCACTATTACCCTCTTAGCGCTCCGAATCTCCACTTGCATTTTCTACAGAAAGAGTGTTTCAGAACGGCTCAATCAAAACTAAGGTTCAACTCTTTTAGTTGAACAAACAGAACAGAAAGAAGTTTCACACAATTCTTCTGTGTAGTTTTTATTTGTAGACATTCTTTTTCCCAATATAGGCCTCTTAGCGCTCAGAATGTCCAATTGCAGTTTCTACAGAAAGAGTGTTTCAGAACGGCTCAATCAAAAGTAAGGTTCAACTCTGTTAGTTGAATGCACAGAACAGAAAGAATTTTCACAGAATGCTACTGTGTAGTTTATATTTGAATATATTCCTTTTTCCACTATTACCCTCTTAGCGCTCCGAATGTCCACTTGCATTTTCTACAGAAATAGTGTTCAGAACTGCGCAATCAAAACTATGGTTTAACTCTGTTAGCTTAATGAATATATCAGAAATAAGTTTCACACAATGCTTCTGTGTAGTTTTTATTTGTAGACATTCTTTTTCCCAATATAGGCCTCTTAGCGCTCAGAATGTCCAATTGCAGTTTCTACAGAAAGAGTGTTTGAGAACGGCTCAATCAAAAGTAAGGTTCAACTCTGTTAGTCGAATGCACAGAACAGAAAGAAGTTTCATACAAGGATTCTGTGTAGTTTATATTTGAACATATTCTTTTTTCCACTATTACCCACTTAGCGCTACGAATGTCCAGTTGCATTTTCTACAGACAGAGTGTTTCAAAACTGCTCAATCAAAAGCATGGTTTAACTCTGTTAGCTGAATGCTCAGATCAGAAAGAAGTTTCACAGAATGTTTCTGTGTAGTTTATATTTGAATATATTCCTTTTTCCACTACTACGCTCTTAGCGCTCCAAATGTCCAGTTGCATTATCTACTGAAAGAGTGTTCAGATCTGCTCAATCAAAAGTATGGTTTAACTCTGTTAGCTGAATGCACAGATCAGAAAGAAGTTTCACCGAATGATTCTGTGTAGTTTATATTTGAAGACATTCCTTTTTCCACTATTACCCTCTTAGCGCTCCGAATCTCCACTTGCATTTTCTACAAAAAGAGTGTTTCATAACTGCTCAATCAAAAATATGTTTTATCTCTGTTAACTGAATTTACAGATCAGAAATAAGTTTCACAGAATGCATCTGTGTAGTTTTTATTTGAAGATATTCTTTTTCCCAATGTAGGCCTCTTAGCGCTTAGCATGTCCAATTGCAGTTTCTACAGAAAGAGTGTTTCAGAACGGCTCAATCAAAAGTAAGGTTCAACTCTGTTAGTTGAATGCACAGAACAGGAAGAATTTTCACAGAATGCTACTGTGTAGTTTATATTTGAATATATTCCTTTTCCACTATTACCCTCTTAGCACTCCGAATGTCCACTTGAATTTTCTACAGAAAGAGTGTTCAGAACTGCGCAATCAAAAGTATGGTTTAACTCTGTTAGCTTAATGAACATATCAGAAAGAAGTTTCACAGAATTATTCCGTGTAGTTTATATTTGGAGACATTCCTTTTTCCACTATAACCCACTTAGCGCTCCGAATCTCCACTTGCATTTTCTACAGAAAGAGTGTTTCAGAACGGCTCAATCAAAACTAAGGTTCAACATTTTTAGTTGAACAAACAGAACAGAAAGAAGTTTCACACAATTCTTCTGTGTAGTTTTTATTTGTAGACATTCTTTTTCCCAATATAGGCCTCTTAGCGCTCAGAATGTCCAATTGCAGTTTCTACAGAAAGAGTGTTTCAGAACGGCTCAATCAAAAGTAAGGTTCAACTCTGTTAGTTGAATGCACAGAACAGAAAGAAGTTTCATACAATGCTTCTGTGTAGTTTATATTTGAACATATTCTTTTTTCCACTATTACCCACTTAGCGCTACGAATGTCCAGTTGCATTTTCTACAGACAGAGTGTTTCAAAACTGCTCAATCAAAAGTATGGTTTAAATCTGTTAGCTGAATGCTCAGATCAGAAAGGAGTTTCACAGAATGCTTCTGTGTAGTTTATATTTGAATATATTCCTTTTTCCACTACTACGCCCTTAGCGCTCCAAATGTCCAGTTGCATTTTCTACAGAAAGAGCGTTCAGATCTGATCAATCAAAAGTATGGTTTAACTCTGTTAGCTGAATGCACAGATCAGAAAGAAGTTTCACCGAATGATTCCGTGTAGTTTATATTTGAAGACATTCCTTTTTCCACTATTACCCACTTAGCGCTCCGAATCTCCACTTGCATTTTCTACAAAAAGAGTTTTTCATAACTGCTCAATCAAAAATATGTTTTATCTCTGTTAACTGAATTTACAGATCAGAAATAAGTTTCACAGAATGCATCTGCGTAGTTTTTATTTGAAGATATTCTTTTTCCCAATGCAGGCCTCTTAGCGCTTAGCATGTCCAATTGCAGTTTCTACAGAAAGAGTGTTTCAGAAAGGCTCAATCAAAAGTAAGGTTCAACTCTGTTAGTTGAATGCACAGAACAGAAAGAAGTTTCATACAATGCTTCTGTGTAGTTTATATTTGAACATATTCTTTTTTCCACTATTACCCACTTAGCGCTACGAATGTCCAGTTGCATTTTCTACAGACAGAGTGTTTCAAAACTGCTCAATCAAAAGTATGGTTTAACTCTGTTAGCTGAATGCTCAGATCAGAAAGAAGTTTCACAGAATGCTTCTGTGTAGTTTATATTTGAATATATTCCTTTTTCCACTACTACTCTCTTAGCGCTCCAAATGTCCAGTTGCATTTTCTACAGAAAGAGTGTTCAGATCTGCTCAATCAAAAGTATGGTTTAACTCTGTTACCTGAATGCACAGATCAGAAAGAAGTTTCACAGAATGATTCTGTGTTGTTTATATTTGGAGACATTCCTTTTTCCACTATTACCCTGTTAGCGCTCCGAATCTCCACTTGCATTTTCTACAGAAAGAGTGTTTCAGAACGGCTCAATCAAAACTAAGGTTCAACTCTTTTAGGTGAACAAACAGAACAGAAAGAAGTTTCACACAATTCTTCTGTGTAGTTTTTATTTGTAGACATTCTTTTTCCCAATATAGGCCTCTTAGCGCTCAGAATGTCCAATTGCAGTTTCTACAGAAAGAGTGTTTCAGAACGGCTCAATCAAAAGTAAGGTTCAACTCTGTTAGTTGAATGCACAGAACAGAAAGAAGTTTCATACAATGCTTCTGTGTAGTTTATATTTGAACATATTCTTTTTTCCACTATTACCCACTTAGCGCTACGAATGTCCAGTTGCATTTTCTACAGACAGAGTGTTTCAAAACTGCTCAATCAAAAGTATGGTTTAAATCTGTTAGCTGAATGCTCAGATCAGAAAGAAGTTTCACAGAATGCTTCTGTGTAGTTTATATTTGAATATGTTCCTTTTTCCACTACTACGCTCTTAGCGCTCCAAATGTCCAGTTGCATTTTCTACAGAAAGAGTGTTCAGATCTGCTCAATCAAAAGTATGGTTTAACTCTGTTAGCTGAATGCACAGATCAGAAAGAAGTTTCACCGAATGATTCCGTGTAGTTTATATTTGAAGACATTCCTTTTTCCACTATGACCCTCTTAGCGCTCCGAATCTCCACTTGCATTTTCTACAAAAAGAGTGTTTCATAACTGCTCAATCAAAAATATGTTTTATCTCTGTTAACTGAATTTACAGATCAGAAATAAGTTTCACAGAATGCATCTGTGTAGTTTTTATTTGAAGATATTCTTTTTCCCAATGTAGGCCTCTTAGCGCTTAGCATGTCCAATTGCAGTTTCTACAGAAAGAGTGTTTCAGAACGGCTCAATCAAAAGTAAGGTTCAACTCTGTTAGTTGAATGCACAGAACAGAAAGAATTTTCACAGAATGCTACTGTGTAGTTTATATTTGAATATATTCCTTTTTCCACTATTACCCTCTTAGCGCTCCGAATGTCCACTTGCATTTTCTACAGAAAGAGTGTTCAGAACTGCGCAATCAAAAGTATGGTTTAACTCTGTTAGCTTAATGAACATATCAGAAATAAGTTTCACACAATGCTTCTGTGTAGTTTTTATTTGAAGATATTATTTTTCCCAATATAGGCCTCTTAGCGCTCAGAATGTCCAATTGCAGTTTCTACAGAAAGAGTGTTTCAGAAAGGCTCAGTCAAAAGTAAGGTTCAACTCTGTTAGTTGAATGCACAGAACAGAAAGAAGTTTCATACAATGCTTCTGTGTAGTTTATATTTGAACATATTCTTTTTTCCACTATTACCCACTTAGCGCTACGAATGTCCAGTTGCATTTTCTACAGACAGAGTGTTTCAAAACTGCTCAATCAAAAGTATGGTTTAACTCTGTTAGCTCAATGCTCAGATCAGAATGAAGTTTCACAGAATGCTTCTGTGTAGTTTATATTTGAATATATTACTTTTTCCACTACTACTCTCTTAGCGCTCCAAATGTCCAGTTGCATTTTCTACAGAAAGAGTGTTCAGATCTGCTCAATCAAAGGTATGGTTTAACTCTGTTAGCTGAATGCACAGATCAGAAAGAAGTTTCACAGAATGATTCTGTGTAGTTTATATTTGGAGACATTCCTTTTTCCACTATTACCCTCTTAGCGCTCCGAATCTCCACTTGCATTTTCTACAGAAAGAGTGTTTCAGAACGGCTCAATCAAAACTAAGGTTCAACCCTTTTAGTTGAACAAACAGAACAGAAAGAAGTTTCACACAATTCTTCTGTGTAGTTTTTATTTGTAGACATTCTTTTTCCCAATATAGGCCTCTTAGCGCTCAGAATGTCCAATTGCAGTTTCTACAGAAAGAGTGTTTCAGAACGGCTCAATCAAAAGTAAGGTTCAACTCTGTTAGTTGAATGCACAGAACAGAAAGAATTTTCACAGAATGCTACTGTGTAGTTTATATTTGAATATATTCCTTTTTCCACTATTACCCTCTTAGCGCTCCGAATGTCCACTTGCATTTTCTACAGAAATAGTGTTCAGAACTGCGCAATCAAAACTATGGTTTAACTCTGTTAGCTTAATGAATATATCAGAAATAAGTTTCACACAATGCTTCTGTGTAGTTTTTATTTGTAGACATTCTTTTTCCCAATATAGGCCTCTTAGCGCTCAGAATGTCCAATTGCAGTTTCTACAGAAAGAGTGTTTGAGAACGGCTCAATCAAAAGTAAGGTTCAACTCTGTTAGTCGAATGCACAGAACAGAAAGAAGTTTCATACAAGGATTCTGTGTAGTTTATATTTGAACATATTCTTTTTTCCACTATTACCCACTTAGCGCTACGAATGTCCAGTTGCATTTTCTACAGACAGAGTGTTTCAAAACTGCTCAATCAAAAGCATGGTTTAACTCTGTTAGCTGAATGCTCAGATCAGAAAGAAGTTTCACAGAATGTTTCTGTGTAGTTTATATTTGAATATATTCCTTTTTCCACTACTACGCTCTTAGCGCTCCAAATGTCCAGTTGCATTATCTACTGAAAGAGTGTTCAGATCTGCTCAATCAAAAGTATGGTTTAACTCTGTTAGCTGAATGCACAGATCAGAAAGAAGTTTCACCGAATGATTCTGTGTAGTTTATATTTGAAGACATTCCTTTTTCCACTATTACCCTCTTAGCGCTCCGAATCTCCACTTGCATTTTCTACAAAAAGACTGTTTCATAACTGCTCAATCAAAAATATGTTTTATCTCTGTTAACTGAATTTACAGATCAGAAATAAGTTTCACAGAATGCATCTGTGTAGTTTTTATTTGAAGATATTCTTTTTCCCAATGTAGGCCTCTTAGCGCTTAGCATGTCCAATTGCAGTTTCTACAGAAAGAGTGTTTCAGAACGGCTCAATCAAAAGTAAGGTTCACCTCTGTTAGTTGAATGCACAGAACAGAAAGAATTTTCACAGGATGCTACTGTGTAGTTTATATTTGAATATATACCTTTTTCCACTATTACCCTCTTAGCGCTCCGAATGTCCACTTGCATTTTCTACAGAAAGAGTGTTCAGAACTGCGCAATCAAAAGTATGGTTTAACTCTGTTAGCTTAATGAACATATCAGAAATAAGTTTCACACAATGCTTCTGTGTAGTTTTTATTTGAAGATATTATTTTTCCCAATATAGGCCTCTTAGCGCTCAGAATGTCCAATTGCAGTTTCTACAGAAAGAGTGTTTCAGAAAGGCTCAGTCAAAAGTAAGGTTCAACTCTGTTAGTTGAATGCACAGAACAGAAAGAAGTTTCATACAATGCTTCTGTGTAGTTTATATTTGAACATATTCTTTTTTCCACTATTACCCACTTAGCGCTACGAATGTCCAGTTGCATTTTCTACAGACAGAGTGTTTCAAAACTGCTCAATCAAAAGTATGGTTTAACTCTGTTAGCTCAATGCTCAGATCAGAATGAAGTTTCACAGAATGCTTCTGTGTAGTTTATATTTGAATATATTACTTTTTCCACTACTACTCTCTTAGCACTCCAAATGTCCAGTTGCATTTTCTACAGAAAGAGTGTTCAGATCTGCTCAATCAAAGGTATGGTTTAACTCTGTTAGCTGAATGCACAGATCAGGAAGAAGTTTCACAGAATGATTCTGTGTAGTTTATATTTGGAGACATTCCTTTTTCCACTATTACCCTCTTAGCGCTCCGAATCTCCACTTGCATTTTCTACAGAAAGAGTGTTTCAGAACGGCTCAATCAAAACTAAGGTTCAACTCTTTTAGTTGAACAAACAGAACAGAAAGAAGTTTCACACAATTCTTCTGTGTAGTTTTTATTTGTAGACATTCTTTTTCCCAATATAGGCCTCTTAGCGCTCAGAATGTCCAATTGCAGTTTCTACAGAAAGAGTGTTTCAGAACGGCTCAATCAAAAGTAAGGTTCAACTCTGTTAGTTGAATGCACAGAACAGAAAGAATTTTCACAGAATGCTACTGTGTAGTTTATATTTGAATATATTCCTTTTTCCACTATTACCCTCTTAGCGCTCCGAATGTCCACTTGCATTTTCTACAGAAATAGTGTTCAGAACTGCGCAATCAAAACTATGGTTTAACTCTGTTAGCTTAATGAATATATCAGAAATAAGTTTCACACAATGCTTCTGTGTAGTTTTTATTTGTAGACATTCTTTTTCCCAATATAGGCCTCTTAGCGCTCAGAATGTCCAATTGCAGTTTCTACAGAAAGAGTGTTTGAGAACGGCTCAATCAAAAGTAAGGTTCAACTCTGTTAGTCGAATGCACAGAACAGAAAGAAGTTTCATACAAGGATTCTGTGTAGTTTATATTTGAACATATTCTTTTTTCCACTATTACCCACTTAGCGCTACGAATGTCCAGTTGCATTTTCTACAGACAGAGTGTTTCAAAACTGCTCAATCAAAAGCATGGTTTAACTCTGTTAGCTGAATGCTCAGATCAGAAAGAAGTTTCACAGAATGTTTCTGTGTAGTTTATATTTGAATATATTCCTTTTTCCACTACTACGCTCTTAGCGCTCCAAATGTCCAGTTGCATTATCTACTGAAAGAGTGTTCAGATCTGCTCAATCAAAAGTATGGTTTAACTCTGTTAGCTGAATGCACAGATCAGAAAGAAGTTTCACCGAATGATTCTGTGTAGTTTATATTTGAAGACATTCCTTTTTCCACTATTACCCTCTTAGCGCTCCGAATCTCCACTTGCATTTTCTACAAAAAGAGTGTTTCATAACTGCTCAATCAAAAATATGTTTTATCTCTGTTAACTGAATTTACAGATCAGAAATAAGTTTCACAGAATGCATCTGTGTAGTTTTTATTTGAAGATATTCTTTTTCCCAATGTAGGCCTCTTAGCGCTTAGCATGTCCAATTGCAGTTTCTACAGAAAGAGTGTTTCAGAACGGCTCAATCAAAAGTAAGGTTCAACTCTGTTAGTTGAATGCACAGAACAGGAAGAATTTTCACAGAATGCTACTGTGTAGTTTATATTTGAATATATTCCTTTTCCACTATTACCCTCTTAGCACTCCGAATGTCCACTTGAATTTTCTACAGAAAGAGTGTTCAGAACTGCGCAATCAAAAGTATGGTTTAACTCTGTTAGCTTAATGAACATATCAGAAAGAAGTTTCACAGAATTATTCCGTGTAGTTTATATTTGGAGACATTCCTTTTTCCACTATAACCCACTTAGCGCTCCGAATCTCCACTTGCATTTTCTACAGAAAGAGTGTTTCAGAACGGCTCAATCAAAACTAAGGTTCAACATTTTTAGTTGAACAAACAGAACAGAAAGAAGTTTCACACAATTCTTCTGTGTAGTTTTTATTTGTAGACATTCTTTTTCCCAATATAGGCCTCTTAGCGCTCAGAATGTCCAATTGCAGTTTCTACAGAAAGAGTGTTTCAGAACGGCTCAATCAAAAGTAAGGTTCAACTCTGTTAGTTGAATGCACAGAACAGAAAGAAGTTTCATACAATGCTTCTGTGTAGTTTATATTTGAACATATTCTTTTTTCCACTATTACCCACTTAGCGCTACGAATGTCCAGTTGCATTTTCTACAGACAGAGTGTTTCAAAACTGCTCAATCAAAAGTATGGTTTAAATCTGTTAGCTGAATGCTCAGATCAGAAAGGAGTTTCACAGAATGCTTCTGTGTAGTTTATATTTGAATATATTCCTTTTTCCACTACTACGCCCTTAGCGCTCCAAATGTCCAGTTGCATTTTCTACAGAAAGAGCGTTCAGATCTGATCAATCAAAAGTATGGTTTAACTCTGTTAGCTGAATGCACAGATCAGAAAGAAGTTTCACCGAATGATTCTGTGTAGTTTATATTTGAAGACATACCTTTTTCCACTATTACCCTCTTAGCGCTCCGAATCTCCACTTGCATTTTCTACAAAAAGAGTTTTTCATAACTGCTCAATCAAAAATATGTTTTATCTCTGTTAACTGAATTTACAGATCAGAAATAAGTTTCACAGAATGCATCTGCGTAGTTTTTATTTGAAGATATTCTTTTTCCCAATGCAGGCCTCTTAGCGCTTAGCATGTCCAATTGCAGTTTCTACAGAAAGAGTGTTTCAGAAAGGCTCAATCAAAAGTAAGGTTCAACTCTGTTAGTTGAATGCACAGAACAGAAAGAAGTTTCATACAATGCTTCTGTGTAGTTTATATTTGAACATATTCTTTTTTCCACTATTACCCACTTAGCGCTACGAATGTCCAGTTGCATTTTCTACAGACAGAGTGTTTCAAAACTGCTCAATCAAAAGTATGGTTTAACTCTGTTAGCTGAATGCTCAGATCAGAAAGAAGTTTCACAGAATGCTTCTGTGTAGTTTATATTTGAATATATTCCTTTTTCCACTACTACTCTCTTAGCGCTCCAAATGTCCAGTTGCATTTTCTACAGAAAGAGTGTTCAGATCTGCTCAATCAAAAGTATGGTTTAACTCTGTTACCTGAATGCACAGATCAGAAAGAAGTTTCACAGAATGATTCTGTGTTGTTTATATTTGGAGACATTCCTTTTTCCACTATTACCCTGTTAGCGCTCCGAATCTCCACTTGCATTTTCTACAGAAAGAGTGTTTCAGAACGGCTCAATCAAAACTAAGGTTCAACTCTTTTAGGTGAACAAACAGAACAGAAAGAAGTTTCACACAATTCTTCTGTGTAGTTTTTATTTGTAGACATTCTTTTTCCCAATATAGGCCTCTTAGCGCTCAGAATGTCCAATTGCAGTTTCTACAGAAAGAGTGTTTCAGAACGGCTCAATCAAAAGTAAGGTTCAACTCTGTTAGTTGAATGCACAGAACAGAAAGAAGTTTCATACAATGCTTCTGTGTAGTTTATATTTGAACATATTCTTTTTTCCACTATTACCCACTTAGCGCTACGAATGTCCAGTTGCATTTTCTACAGACAGAGTGTTTCAAAACTGCTCAATCAAAAGTATGGTTTAAATCTGTTAGCTGAATGCTCAGATCAGAAAGAAGTTTCACAGAATGCTTCTGTGTAGTTTATATTTGAATATGTTCCTTTTTCCACTACTACGCTCTTAGCGCTCCAAATGTCCAGTTGCATTTTCTACAGAAAGAGTGTTCAGATCTG
Organism: Symphalangus syndactylus; assembly: GCF_028878055.3. NCBI lineage: Eukaryota > Metazoa > Chordata > Mammalia > Primates > Hylobatidae > Symphalangus > Symphalangus syndactylus. Next base: position 3,609,929 of record NC_072427.2, read on the forward strand.
CTCAATCAAAAGTATGGTTTAACTCTGTTAGCTGAATGCACAGATCAGAAAGAAGTTTCACCGAATGATTCCGTGTAGTTTATATTTGAAGACATTCCTTTTTCCACTATGACCCTCTTAGCGCTCCGAATCTCCACTTGCATTTTCTACAAAAAGAGTGTTTCATAACTGCTCAATCAAAAATATGTTTTATCTCTGTTAACTGAATTTACAGATCAGAAATAAGTTTCACAGAATGCATCTGTGTAGTTTTTATTTGAAGATATTCTTTTTCCCAATGTAGGCCTCTTAGCGCTTAGCATGTCCAATTGCAGTTTCTACAGAAAGAGTGTTTCAGAACGGCTCAATCAAAAGTAAGGTTCAACTCTGTTAGTTGAATGCACAGAACAGAAAGAATTTTCACAGAATGCTACTGTGTAGTTTATATTTGAATATATTCCTTTTTCCACTATTACCCTCTTAGCGCTCCGAATGTCCACTTGCATTTTCTACAGAAAGAGTGTTCAGAACTGCGCAATCAAAAGTATGGTTTAACTCTGTTAGCTTAATGAACATATCAGAAATAAGTTTCACACAATGCTTCTGTGTAGTTTTTATTTGAAGATATTATTTTTCCCAATATAGGCCTCTTAGCGCTCAGAATGTCCAATTGCAGTTTCTACAGAAAGAGTGTTTCAGAAAGGCTCAGTCAAAAGTAAGGTTCAACTCTGTTAGTTGAATGCACAGAACAGAAAGAAGTTTCATACAATGCTTCTGTGTAGTTTATATTTGAACATATTCTTTTTTCCACTATTACCCACTTAGCGCTACGAATGTCCAGTTGCATTTTCTACAGACAGAGTGTTTCAAAACTGCTCAATCAAAAGTATGGTTTAACTCTGTTAGCTCAATGCTCAGATCAGAATGAAGTTTCACAGAATGCTTCTGTGTAGTTTATATTTGAATATATTTCTTTTTCCACTACTACTCTCTTAGCGCTCCAAATGTCCAGTTGCATTTTCTACAGAAAGAGTGTTCAGATCTGCTCAATCAAAGGTATGGTTTAACTCTGTTAGCTGAATGCACAGATCAGAAAGAAGTTTCACAGAATGATTCTGTGTAGTTTATATTTGGAGACATTCCTTTTTCCACTATTACCCTCTTAGCGCTCCGAATCTCCACTTGCATTTTCTACAGAAAGAGTGTTTCAGAACGGCTCAATCAAAACTAAGGTTCAACTCTTTTAGTTGAACAAACAGAACAGAAAGAAGTTTCACACAATTCTTCTGTGTAGTTTTTATTTGTAGACATTCTTTTTCCCAATATAGGCCTCTTAGCGCTCAGAATGTCCAATTGCAGTTTCTACAGAAAGAGTGTTTCAGAACGGCTCAATCAAAAGTAAGGTTCAACTCTGTTAGTTGAATGCAAAGAACAGAAAGAATTTTCACAGAATGCTACTGTGTAGTTTATATTTGAATATATTCCTTTTTCCACTATTACCCTCTTAGCGCTCCGAATGTCCACTTGCATTTTCTACAGAAATAGTGTTCAGAACTGCGCAATCAAAACTATGGTTTAACTCTGTTAGCTTAATGAATATATCAGAAATAAGTTTCACACAATGCTTCTGTGTAGTTTTTATTTGTAGACATTCTTTTTCCCAATATAGGCCTCTTAGCGCTCAGAATGTCCAATTGCAGTTTCTACAGAAAGAGTGTTTGAGAACGGCTCAATCAAAAGTAAGGTTCAACTCTGTTAGTCGAATGCACAGAACAGAAAGAAGTTTCATACAAGGATTCTGTGTAGTTTATATTTGAACATATTCTTTTTTCCACTATTACCCACTTAGCGCTACGAATGTCCAGTTGCATTTTCTACAGACAGAGTGTTTCAAAACTGCTCAATCAAAAGTATGGTTTAAATCTGTTAGCTGAATGCTCAGATCAGAAAGAAGTTTCACAGAATGCTTCTGTGTAGTTTATATTTGAATATGTTCCTTTTTCCACTACTACGCTCTTAGCGCTCCAAATGTCCAGTTGCATTTTCTACAGAAAGAGTGTTCAGATCTGCTCAATCAAAAGTATGGTTTAACTCTGTTAGCTGAATGCACAGATCAGAAAGAAGTTTCACCGAATGATTCCGTGTAGTTTATATTTGAAGACATTCCTTTTTCCACTATGACCCTCTTAGCGCTCCGAATCTCCACTTGCATTTTCTACAAAAAGAGTGTTTCATAACTGCTCAATCAAAAATATGTTTTATCTCTGTTAACTGAATTTACAGATCAGAAATAAGTTTCACAGAATGCATCTGTGTAGTTTTTATTTGAAGATATTATTTTTCCCAATGTAGGCCTCTTAGCGCTTAGCATGTCCAATTGCAGTTTCTACAGAAAGAGTGTTTCAGAACGGCTCAATCAAAAGTAAGGTTCAACTCTGTTAGTTGAATGCACAGAACAGAAAGAATTTTCACAGAATGCTACTGTGTAGTTTATATTTGAATATATTCCTTTTTCCACTATTACCCTCTTAGCGCTCCGAATGTCCTCTTGCATTTTCTACAGAAAGAGTGTTCAGAACTGCGCAATCAAAAGTATGGTTTCACTCTGTTAGCTTAATGAACATATCAGAAATAAGTTTAACACAATGCTTCTGTGTAGTTTTTATTTGAAGATATTATTTTTCCCAACATAGGCCTCTTAGCGCTCAGAATGTCCAATTGCAGTTTCTACAGAAAGAGTGTTTCAGAAAGGCTCAATCAAAAGTAAGGTTCAACTCTGTTAGTTGAATGCACAGAACAGAAAGAAGTTTCATACAATGCTTCTGTGTAGTTTATATTTGAACATATTCTTTTTTCCACTATTACCCACTTAGCGCTACGAATGTCCAGTTGCATTTTCTACAGACAGAGTGTTTCAAAACTGCTCAATCAAAAGTATGGTTTAACTCTGTTAGCTGAATGCTCAGATCAGAAAGAAGTTTCACAGAATGCTTCTGTGTAGTTTATATTTGAATATATTCCTTTTTCCACTACTACTCTCTTAGCGCTCCAAATGTCCAGTTGCATTTTCTACAGAAAGAGTGTTCAGATCTGCTCAATCAAAAGTATGTTTTAACTCTGTTAGCTGAATGCACAGATCAGAAAGAAGTTTCACAGAATGATTCTGTGTAGTTTATATTTGGAGACATTCCTTTTTCCACTATTACCCTGTTAGCGCTCCGAATCTCCACTTGCATTTTCTACAGAAAGAGTGTTTCAGAACGGCTCAATCAAATCTAAGGTTCAAATCGTTTAGGTGAACAAACAGAACAGAAAGAAGTTTCACACAATTCTTCTGTGTAGTTTTTATTTGTAGACATTCTTTTTCCCAATATAGGCCTCTTAGCGCTCAGAATGTCCAATTGCAGTTTCTACAGAAAGAGTGTTTCAGAACGGCTCAATCAAAAGTAAGGTTCAACTCTGTTAGTTGAATGCACAGAACAGAAAGAAGTTTCATACAATGCTTCTGTGTAGTTTATATTTGAACATATTCTTTTTTCCACTCTTTCCCACTTAGCGCTACGAATGTCCAGTTGCATTTTCTACAGACAGAGTGTTTCAAAACTGCTCAATCAAAAGTATGGTTTAACTCTGTTAGCTGAATGCTCAGATCAGAAAGATGTTTCACAGAATGCTTCTGTGTAGTTTATATTTGAATATATTCCTTTTTCCACTACAACGCTCTTAGCGCTCCAAATGTCCAGTTGCATTTTCTACAGAAAGAGTGTTGAGATCTGCTCAATCAAAAGTATGGTTTAACTCTGTTAGCTGAATGCACAGATCACAAAGAAGTTTCACAGAATGATTCTGTGTAGTTTATATTTGGAGACATTCCTTTTTCCACTATTACCCTGTTAGCGCTCCGAATCTCCACTTGCATTTTCTACAGAAAGAGTGTTTCAGAACGGCTCAATCAAAACTAAGGTTCAACTCTTTTAGTTGAACAAACAGAACAGAAAGAAGTTTCACACAATTCTTCTGTGTAGTTTTTATTTGAAGATATTCTTTTTCCCAATGTAGGCCTCTTAGCGCTTAGCATGTCCAATTGCAGTTTCTACAGAAAGAGTGTTTCAGAACGGCTCAATCAAAAGTAAGGTTCAACTCTGTTAGTTGAATGCACAGAACAGGAAGAATTTTCACAGAATGCTACTGTGTAGTTTATATTTGAATATATACCTTTTTCCACTATTACCCTCTTAGCGCTCCGAATGTCCACTTGAATTTAATACAGAAAGAGTGTTCAGAACTGCGCAATCAAAAGTATGGCTTAACTCTGTTAGCTTAATGAACATATCAGAAATAAGTTTCACACAATGCTTCTGTGTAGTTTTTATTTGAAGATATTATTTTTCCCAATAGAGGCCTCTTAGCGCTCAGAATGTCCAATTGCAGTTTCTACAGAAAGAGTGTTTCAGAAAGGCTCAATCAAAAGTAAGGTTCAACTCTGTTAGTTGAATGCACAGAACAGAAAGAAGTTTCATACAATGCTTCTGTGTAGTTTATATTTGAACATATTCTTTTTTCCACTATTACCCACCTAGCGCTCCTAATGTCCAGTTGCATTTTCTACAGACAGAGTGTTTCAAAACTGCTCAATCAAAAGTATGGTTTAACTCTGTTAGCTGAATGCTCAGATCAGAAAGAAGTTTCACAGAATGCTACTGTGTAGTTTATATTTGTATATATTCCTTTTTCCACTACTACTCTCTTAGCGCTCCAAATGTCCAGTTGCATTTTCTACAGAAAGGGAGTTCAGATCTCCTCAATCAAAAGTATGGTTTAACTCTGTTAGCTGAATGCACAGATCTGAAAGAAGTTTCACAGAATTATTCTGTGTAGTTTATATTTGGAGACATTCCTTTTTCCACTATTACCCTCTTAGCCCTCCGAATCTCCACTTGAATTTTCTACAGAAAGAGTGTTTCAGAACGGCTCAATCAAAACTAAGGTTCAACTCTTTTAGTTGAACAAACAGAACAGAAAGAAGTTTCACACAATTCTTCTGTGTAGTTTTTATTTGTAGACATTCTTTTTCCCAATATAGGCCTCTTAGCGCTCAGAATGTCCAATTGCAGTTTCTACAGAAATATTGTTTCAGAACGGCTCAATCAAAAGTAAGGTTCAAGTCTGTTAGTTGAATGCACAGAACAGAAAGAAGTTTCATACAATGCTTCTGTGTAGTTTATATTTGAACATATTCTTTTTTCCACTATTACTCACTTAGCGCTACGAATGTCCAGTTGCATTTTCTACAGACAGAGTGTTTCAAAACTGCTCAATCAAAAGTATGGTTTAACTCTGTTAGCTGAATGCTCAGATCAGAAAGAAGTTTCACAGAATGCTTCTGTGTAATTTATATTTGAATATATTCCTTTTTCCACTACTACTCTCTTAGCGCTCCAAATGTCCAGTTGCATTTTCTACAGAAAGAGTGTTCAGATCTGCTCAATCAAAAGTATGGTTTAACTCTGTTAGCTGAATGCACAGATCAGGAAGAAGTTTCACAGAATGATTCTGTGTAGTTTATATTTGGAGACATTCCTTTTTCCACTATTACCCTGTTAGCGCTCCGAATCTCCACTTGCATTTTCTACAGAAAGAGTGTTTCAGAACGGCTCAATCAAAACTAAGGTTCAACTCTTTTAGGTGAACAAACAGAACAGAAAGAAGTTTCACACAATTCTTCTGTGTAGTTTTTATTTGTAGACATTCTTTTTCCCAATATAGGCCTCTTAGCGCTCAGAATGTCCAATTGCAGTTTCTACAGAAAGAGTGTTTCAGAACGGCTCAATCAAAAGTAAGGTTCAACTCTGTTAGTTGAATGCACAGAACAGAAAGAAGTTTCATACAATGCTTCTGTGTAGTTTATATTTGAACATATTCTTTTTTCCACTCTTTCCCACTTAGCGCTACGAATGTCCAGTTGCATTTTCTACAGACAGAGTGTTTCAAAACTGCTCAATCAAAAGTATGGTTTAACTCTGTTAGCTGAATGCTCAGATCAGAAAGAAGTTTCACAGAATGCTTCTGTGTAGTTTATATTTGAATATATTCCTTTTTCCACTACTACGCTCTTAGCGCTCCAAATGTCCAGTTGCATTTTCTACAGAAAGAGTGTTGAGATCCTCTCAATCAAAAGTATGGTTTAACTCTGTTAGCTGAATGCACAGATCACAAAGAAGTTTCACAGAATGATTCTGTGTAGTTTATATTTGGAGACATTCCTTTTTCCACTATTACCCTCTTAGCGCTCCGAATCTCCACTTGCATTTTCTACAGAAAGAGTGTTTCAGAACGGCTCAATCAAAACTAAGGTTCAACTCTTTTAGTTGAACAAACAGAACAGAAAGAAGTTTCACAGAATTCTTCTGTGTAGTTTTTATTTGTAGATATTCTTTTTCCCAATGTAGGCCTCTTAGCGCTTAGCATGTCCAATTGCAGTTTCTACAGAAAGAGTGTTTCAGAACGGCTCAATCAAAAGTAAGGTTCAACTCTGTTAGTCGAATGCACAGAACAGAAAGAAGTTTCATACAAGGCTTCTGTGTAGTTTATATTTGAACATATTCTTTTTTCCACTATTACCCACTTAGCGCTACGAATGTCCAGTTGCATTTTCTACAGACAGAGTGTTTCTAAACTGCTCAATCAAAAGCATGGTTTAACTCTGTTAGCTGAATGCTCAGATCAGAAAGAAGTTTCACAGAATGCTTCTGTGTAGTTTATATTTGAATATATTCCTTTTTCCACTACTACGCTCTTAGCGCTCCAAATGTCCAGTTGCATTTTCTACACAAAGAGTGTTCAGATCTGCTCAATCAAAAGTATGGTTTAACTCTGTTAGCTGAATGCACAGATCAGAAAGAAGTTTCACCGAATGATTCTGTGTAGTTTATATTTGAAGACATTCCTTTTTCCACTATTACCCTCTTAGCGCTCCGAATCTCCACTTGCATTTTCTACAAAAAGAGTGTTTCATAACTGCTCAATCAAAAATATGTTTTATCTCTGTTAACTGAATTTACAGATCAGAAATAAGTTTCACAGAATGCATCTGTGTAGTTTTTATTTGAAGATATTGTTTTTCCCAATGTAGGCCTCTTAGCGCTTAGCATGTCCAATTGCAGTTTCTACAGAAAGAGTGTTTCAGAACGGCTCAATCAAAAGTAAGGTTCAACTCTGTTAGTTGAATGCACAGAACAGGAAGAATTTTCACAGAATGCTACTGTGTAGTTTATATTTGAATATATTCATTTTCCACTATTACCCTCTTAGCGCTCCGAATGTCCACTTGAATTTTCTACAGAAAGAGTGTTCAGAACTGCGCAATCAAAAGTATGGTTTAACTCTGTTAGCTTAATGAACATATCAGAAAGAAGTTTCACAGAATTATTCTGTGTAGTTTATATTTGGAGACATTCCTTTTTCCACTATTACCCTCTTAGCGCTCCGAATCTCCACTTGCATTTTCTACAGAAAGAGTGTTTCAAAACGGCTCAATCAAAACTAAGGTTCAACTCTTTTAGTTGAACAAACAGAACAGAAAGTAGTTTCACACAATTCTTCTGTGTAGTTTTTATTTGTAGACATTCTTTTTCCCAATATGGGCCTCTTAGCGCTCAGAATGTCCAATTGCATTTTCTACAGAAATAGTGTTTCAGAACGGCTCAATCAATAGTAAGGTTCAAGTCTGTTAGTTGAATGCACAGAACAGAAAGAAGTTTCATACAATGCTTCTGTGTAGTTTATATTTGAACATATTCTTTTTTCCACTATTACCCACTTAGCGCTACGAATGTCCAGTTGCATTTTCTACAGACAGAGTGTTTCAAAACTGCTCAATCAAAAGTATGGTTTAAATCTGTTAGCTGAATGCTCAGATCAGAAAGAAGTTTCACAGAATGCTTCTGTGTAGTTTATATTTGAATATGTTCCTTTTTCCACTACTACGCTCTTAGCGCTCCAAATGTCCAGTTGCATTTTCTACAGAAAGAGTGTTCAGATCTGCTCAATCAAAAGTATGGTTTAACTCTGTTAGCTGAATGCACAGATCAGAAAGAAGTTTCACCGAATTATTCCGTGTAGTTTATATTTGAAGACATTCCTTTTTCCACTATGACCCTCTTAGCGCTCCGAATCTCCACTTGCATTTTCTACAAAAAGAGTGTTTCATAACTGCTCAATCAAAAATATGTTTTATCTCTGTTAACTGAATTTACAGATCAGAAATAAGTTTCACAGAATGCATCTGTGTAGTTTTTATTTGAAGATATTCTTTTTCCCAATGTAGGCCTCTTAGCGCTTAGCATGTCCAATTGCAGTTTCTACAGAAAGAGTGTTTCAGAACGGCTCAATCAAAAGTAAGGTTCAACTCTGTTAGTTGAATGCACAGAACAGAAAGAATTTTCACAGAATGCTACTGTGTAGTTTATATTTGAATATATTCCTTTTTCCACTATTACCCTCTTAGCGCTCCGAATGTCCACTTGCATTTTCTACAGAAAGAGTGTTCAGAACTGCGCAATCAAAAGTATGGTTTAACTCTGTTAGCTTAATGAACATATCAGAAAGAAGTTTCACAGAATTATTCTGTGTAGTTTATATTTGGAGACATTCCTTTTTCCACTATTACCCTCTTAGCGCTCCGAATCTCCACTTGCATTTTCTACAGAAAGAGTGTTTCAGAACGGCTCAATCAAAGCTAAGGTTCAACTCTTTTAGGTGAACAAACAGAACAGAAAGAAGTTTCACACAATTCTTCTGTGTAGTTTTTATTTGTAGACATTCTTTTTCCCAATATTGGCCTCTTAGCGCTCAGAATGTCCAATTGCAGTTTCTACAGAAATATTGTTTCAGAACGGCTCAATCAAAAGTAAGGTTCAAGTCTGTTAGTTGAATGCACAGAACAGAAAGAAGTTTCATACAATGCTTCTGTGTAGTTTATATTTGAACATATTCTTTTTTCCACTATTACTCACTTAGCGCTACGAATGTCCAGTTGCATTTTCTACAGACAGAGTGTTTCAAAACTGCTCAATCAAAAGTATGGTTTAACTCTGTTAGCTGAATGCTCAGATCAGAAAGAAGTTTCACAGAATGCTTCTGTGTAATTTATATTTGAATATATTCCTTTTTCCACTACTAATCTCTTAGCGCTCCAAATGTCCAGTTGCATTTTCTACAGAAAGAGTGTTCAGATCTGCTCAATCAAAAGTATGGTTTAACTCTGTTAGCTGAATGCACAGATCAGAAAGAAGTTTCACAGAATGATTCTGTGTAGTTTATATTTGGAGACATTCCTTTTTCCACTATTACCCTGTTAGCGCTCCGAATCTCCACTTGCATTTTCTACAGAAAGAGTGTTTCAGAACGGCTCAATCAAAACTAAGGTTCAACTCTTTTAGGTGAACAAACAGAACAGAAAGAAGTTTCACACAATTCTTCTGTGTAGTTTTTATTTGTAGACATTCTTTTTCCCAATATAGGCCTCTTAGCGCTCAGAATGTCCAATTGCAGTTTCTACAGAAAGAGTGTTTCAGAACGGCTCAATCAAAAGTAAGGTTCAACTCTGTTAGTTGAATGCACAGAACAGAAAGAAGTTTCATACAATGCTTCTGTGTAGTTTATATTTGAACATATTCTTTTTTCCACTCTTTCCCACTTAGCGCTACGAATGTCCAGTTGCATTTTCTACAGACAGAGTGTTTCAAAACTGCTCAATCAAAAGTATGGTTTAACTCTGTTAGCTGAATGCTCAGATCAGAAAGAAGTTTCACAGAATGCTTCTGTGTAGTTTATATTTGAATATATTCCTTTTTCCACTACTACGCTCTTAGCGCTCCAAATGTCCAGTTGCATTTTCTACAGAAAGAGTGTTGAGATCCTCTCAATCAAAAGTATGGTTTAACTCTGTTAGCTGAATGCACAGATCACAAAGAAGTTTCACAGAATGATTCTGTGTAGTTTATATTTGGAGACATTCCTTTTTCCACTATTACCCTCTTAGCGCTCCGAATCTCCACTTGCATTTTCTACAGAAAGAGTGTTTCAGAACGGCTCAATCAAAACTAAGGTTCAACTCTTTTAGTTGAACAAACAGAACAGAAAGAAGTTTCACAGAATTCTTCTGTGTAGTTTTTATTTGTAGATATTCTTTTTCCCAATGTAGGCCTCTTAGCGCTTAGCATGTCCAATTGCAGTTTCTACAGAAAGAGTGTTTCAGAACGGCTCAATCAAAAGTAAGGTTCAACTCTGTTAGTCGAATGCACAGAACAGAAAGAAGTTTCATACAAGGCTTCTGTGTAGTTTATATTTGAACATATTCTTTTTTCCACTATTACCCACTTAGCGCTACGAATGTCCAGTTGCATTTTCTACAGACAGAGTGTTTCTAAACTGCTCAATCAAAAGCATGGTTTAACTCTGTTAGCTGAATGCTCAGATCAGAAAGAAGTTTCACAGAATGCTTCTGTGTAGTTTATATTTGAATATATTCCTTTTTCCACTACTACGCTCTTAGCGCTCCAAATGTCCAGTTGCATTTTCTACACAAAGAGTGTTCAGATCTGCTCAATCAAAAGTATGGTTTAACTCTGTTAGCTGAATGCACAGATCAGAAAGAAGTTTCACCGAATGATTCTGTGTAGTTTATATTTGAAGACATTCCTTTTTCCACTATTACCCTCTTAGCGCTCCGAATCTCCACTTGCATTTTCTACAAAAAGAGTGTTTCATAACTGCTCAATCAAAAATATGTTTTATCTCTGTTAACTGAATTTACAGATCAGAAATAAGTTTCACAGAATGCATCTGTGTAGTTTTTATTTGAAGATATTGTTTTTCCCAATGTAGGCCTCTTAGCGCTTAGCATGTCCAATTGCAGTTTCTACAGAAAGAGTGTTTCAGAACGGCTCAATCAAAAGTAAGGTTCAACTCTGTTAGTTGAATGCACAGAACAGGAAGAATTTTCACAGAATGCTACTGTGTAGTTTATATTTGAATATATTCATTTTCCACTATTACCCTCTTAGCGCTCCGAATGTCCACTTGAATTTTCTACAGAAAGAGTGTTCAGAACTGCGCAATCAAAAGTATGGTTTAACTCTGTTAGCTTAATGAACATATCAGAAAGAAGTTTCACAGAATTATTCTGTGTAGTTTATATTTGGAGACATTACTTTTTCCACTATTACCCTCTTAGCGCTCCGAATCTCCACTTGCATTTTCTACAGAAAGAGTGTTTCAGAACGGCTCAATCAAAACTAAGGTTCAACTCTTTTAGTTGAACAAACAGAACAGAAAGTAGTTTCACACAATTCTTCTGTGTAGTTTTTATTTGTAGACATTCTTTTTCCCAATATGGGCCTCTTAGCGCTCAGAATGTCCAATTGCAGTTTCTACAGAAATAGTGTTTCAGAACGGCTCAATCAATAGTAAGGTTCAAGTCTGTTAGTTGAATGCACAGAACAGAAAGAAGTTTCATACAATGCTTCTGTGTAGTTTATATTTGAACATATTCTTTTTTCCACTATTACCCACTTAGCGCTACGAATGTCCAGTTGCATTTTCTACAGACAGAGTGTTTCAAAACTGCTCAATCAAAAGTATGGTTTAAATCTGTTAGCTGAATGCTCAGATCAGAAAGAAGTTTCACAGAATGCTTCTGTGTAGTTTATATTTGAATATGTTCCTTTTTCCACTACTACGCTCTTAGCGCTCCAAATGTCCAGTTGCATTTTCTACAGAAAGAGTGTTCAGATCTGCTCAATCAAAAGTATGGTTTAACTCTGTTAGCTGAATGCACAGATCAGAAAGAAGTTTCACCGAATTATTCCGTGTAGTTTATATTTGAAGACATTCCTTTTTCCACTATGACCCTCTTAGCGCTCCGAATCTCCACTTGCATTTTCTACAAAAAGAGTGTTTCATAACTGCTCAATCAAAAATATGTTTTATCTCTGTTAACTGAATTTACAGATCAGAAATAAGTTTCACAGAATGCATCTGTGTAGTTTTTATTTGAAGATATTCTTTTTCCCAATGTAGGCCTCTTAGCGCTTAGCATGTCCAATTGCAGTTTCTACAGAAAGAGTGTTTCAGAACGGCTCAATCAAAAGTAAGGTTCAACTCTGTTAGTTGAATGCACAGAACAGAAAGAATTTTCACAGAATGCTACTGTGTAGTTTATATTTGAATATATTCCTTTTTCCACTATTACCCTCTTAGCGCTCCGAATGTCCACTTGCATTTTCTACAGAAAGAGTGTTCAGAACTGCGCAATCAAAAGTATGGTTTAACTCTGTTAGCTTAATGAACATATCAGAAAGAAGTTTCACAGAATTATTCTGTGTAGTTTATATTTGGAGACATTCCTTTTTCCACTAATACCCTCTTAGCGCTCCGAATCTCCACTTGCATTTTCTACAGAAAGAGTGTTTCAGAACGGCTCAATCAAAACTAAGGTTCAACTCTTTTAGTTGAACAAACAGAACAGAAAGTAGTTTCACACAATTCTTCTGTGTAGTTTTTATTTGTAGACATTCTTTTTCCCAATATGGGCCTCTTAGCGCTCAGAATGTCCAATTGCAGTTTCTACAGAAATAGTGTTTCAGAACGGCTCAATCAATAGTAAGGTTCAAGTCTGTTAGTTGAATGCACAGAACAGAAAGAAGTTTCATACAATGCTTCTGTGTAGTTTATATTTGAACATATTCTTTTTTCCACTATTACCCACTTAGCGCTACGAATGTCCAGTTGCATTTTCTACAGACAGAGTGTTTCAAAACTGCTCAATCAAAAGTATGGTTTAAATCTGTTAGCTGAATGCTCAGATCAGAAAGAAGTTTCACAGAATGCTTCTGTGTAGTTTATATTTGAATATGTTCCTTTTTCCACTACTACGCTCTTAGCGCTCCAAATGTCCAGTTGCATTTTCTACAGAAAGAGTGTTCAGATCTGCTCAATCAAAAGTATGGTTTAACTCTGTTAGCTGAATGCACAGATCAGAAAGAAGTTTCACCGAATTATTCCGTGTAGTTTATATTTGAAGACATTCCTTTTTCCACTATGACCCTCTTAGCGCTCCGAATCTCCACTTGCATTTTCTACAAAAAGAGTGTTTCATAACTGCTCAATCAAAAATATGTTTTATCTCTGTTAACTGAATTTACAGATCAGAAATAAGTTTCACAGAATGCATCTGTGTAGTTTTTATTTGAAGATATTCTTTTTCCCAATGTAGGCCTCTTAGCGCTTAGCATGTCCAATTGCAGTTTCTACAGAAAGAGTGTTTCAGAACGGCTCAATCAAAAGTAAGGTTCAACTCTGTTAGTTGAATGCACAGAACAGAAAGAATTTTCACAGAATGCTACTGTGTAGTTTATATTTGAATATATTCCTTTTTCCACTATTACCCTCTTAGCGCTCCGAATGTCCACTTGCATTTTCTACAGAAAGAGTGTTCAGAACTGCGCAATCAAAAGTATGGTTTAACTCTGTTAGCTTAATGAACATATCAGAAAGAAGTTTCACAGAATTATTCTGTGTAGTTTATATTTGGAGACATTCCTTTTTCCACTATTACCCTCTTAGCGCTCCGAATCTCCACTTGCATTTTCTACAGAAAGAGTGTTTCAGAACGGCTCAATCAAAACTAAGGTTCAACTCTTTTAGTTGAACAAACAGAACAGAAAGTAGTTTCACACGATTCTTCTGTGTAGTTTTTATTTGTAGACATTCTTTTTCCCAATATGGTCCTCTTAGCGCTCAGAATGTCCAATTGCAGTTTCTACAGAAATAGTGTTTCAGAACGGCTCAATCAATAGTAAGGTTCAAGTCTGTTAGTTGAATGCACAGAACAGAAAGAAGTTTCATACAATGCTTCTGTGTAGTTTATATTTGAACATATTCTTTTTTCCACTATTACCCACTTAGCGCTACGAATGTCCAGTTGCATTTTCTACAGACAGAGTGTTTCAAAACTGCTCAATCAAAAGTATGGTTTAAATCTGTTAGCTGAATGCTCAGATCAGAAAGAAGTTTCACAGAATGCTTCTGTGTAGTTTATATTTGAATATGTTCCTTTTTCCACTACTACGCTCTTAGCGCTCCAAATGTCCAGTTGCATTTTCTACAGAAAGAGTGTTGAGATCTGCTCAATCAAAAGTATGGTTTAACTCTGTTAGCTGAATGCACAGATCAGAAAGAAGTTTCACCGAATTATTCCGTGTAGTTTATATTTGAAGACATTCCTTTTTCCACTATGACCCTCTTAGCGCTCCGAATCTCCACTTGCATTTTCTACAAAAAGAGTGTTTCATAACTGCTCAATCAAAAATATGTTTTATCTCTGTTAACTGAATTTACAGATCAGAAATAAGTTTCACAGAATGCATCTGTGTAGTTTTTATTTGAAGATATTCTTTTTCCCAATGTAGGCCTCTTAGCGCTTAGCATGTCCAATTGCAGTTTCTACAGAAAGAGTGTTTCAGAACGGCTCAATCAAAAGTAAGGTTCAACTCTGTTAGTTGAATGCACAGAACAGAAAGAATTTTCACAGAATGCTACTGTGTAGTTTATATTTGAATATATTCCTTTTTCCACTATTACCCTCTTAGCGCTCCGAATGTCCACTTGCATTTTCTACAGAAAGAGTGTTCAGAACTGCGCAATCAAAAGTATGGTTTAACTCTGTTAGCTTAATGAACATATCAGAAAGAAGTTTCACAGAATTATTCTGTGTAGTTTATATTTGGAGACATTCCTTTTTCCACTAATACCCTCTTAGCGCTCCGAATCTCCACTTGCATTTTCTACAGAAAGAGTGTTTCAGAACGGCTCAATCAAAACTAAGGTTCAACTCTTTTAGTTGAACAAACAGAACAGAAAGTAGTTTCACACAATTCTTCTGTGTAGTTTTTATTTGTAGACATTCTTTTTCCCAATATGGGCCTCTTAGCGCTCAGAATGTCCAATTGCAGTTTCTACAGAAATAGTGTTTCAGAACGGCTCAATCAATAGTAAGGTTCAAGTCTGTTAGTTGAATGCACAGAACAGAAAGAAGTTTCATACAATGCTTCTGTGTAGTTTATATTTGAACATATTCTTTTTTCCACTATTACCCACTTAGCGCTACGAATGTCCAGTTGCATTTTCTACAGACAGAGTGTTTCAAAACTGCTCAATCAAAAGTATGGTTTAAATCTGTTAGCTGAATGCTCAGATCAGAAAGAAGTTTCACAGAATGCTTCTGTGTAGTTTATATTTGAATATGTTCCTTTTTCCACTACTACGCTCTTAGCGCTCCAAATGTCCAGTTGCATTTTCTACAGAAAGAGTGTTCAGATCTGCTCAATCAAAAGTATGGTTTAACTCTGTTAGCTGAATGCACAGATCAGAAAGAAGTTTCACCGAATTATTCCGTGTAGTTTATATTTGAAGACATTCCTTTTTCCACTATGACCCTCTTAGCGCTCCGAATCTCCACTTGCATTTTCTACAAAAAGAGTGTTTCATAACTGCTCAATCAAAAATATGTTTTATCTCTGTTAACTGAATTTACAGATCAGAAATAAGTTTCACAGAATGCATCTGTGTAGTTTTTATTTGAAGATATTCTTTTTCCCAATGTAGGCCTCTTAGCGCTTAGCATGTCCAATTGCAGTTTCTACAGAAAGAGTGTTTCAGAACGGCTCAATCAAAAGTAAGGTTCAACTCTGTTAGTTGAATGCACAGAACAGAAAGAATTTTCACAGAATGCTACTGTGTAGTTTATATTTGAATATATTCCTTTTTCCACTATTACCCTCTTAGCGCTCCGAATGTCCACTTGCATTTTCTACAGAAAGAGTGTTCAGAACTGCGCAATCAAAAGTATGGTTTAACTCTGTTAGCTTAATGAACATATCAGAAAGAAGTTTCACAGAATTATTCTGTGTAGTTTATATTTGGAGACATTCCTTTTTCCACTATTACCCTCTTAGCGCTCCGAATCTCCACTTGCATTTTCTACAGAAAGAGTGTTTCAGAACGGCTCAATCAAAACTAAGGTTCAACTCTTTTAGTTGAACAAACAGAACAGAAAGTAGTTTCACACGATTCTTCTGTGTAGTTTTTATTTGTAGACATTCTTTTTCCCAATATGGTCCTCTTAGCGCTCAGAATGTCCAATTGCAGTTTCTACAGAAATAGTGTTTCAGAACGGCTCAATCAATAGTAAGGTTCAAGTCTGTTAGTTGAATGCACAGAACAGAAAGAAGTTTCATACAATGCTTCTGTGTAGTTTATATTTGAACATATTCTTTTTTCCACTATTACCCACTTAGCGCTACGAATGTCCAGTTGCATTTTCTACAGACAGAGTGTTTCAAAACTGCTCAATCAAAAGTATGGTTTAAATCTGTTAGCTGAATGCTCAGATCAGAAAGAAGTTTCACAGAATGCTTCTGTGTAGTTTATATTTGAATATGTTCCTTTTTCCACTACTACGCTCTTAGCGCTCCAAATGTCCAGTTGCATTTTCTACAGAAAGAGTGTTGAGATCTGCTCAATCAAAAGTATGGTTTAACTCTGTTAGCTGAATGCACAGATCAGAAAGAAGTTTCACCGAATTATTCCGTGTAGTTTATATTTGAAGACATTCCTTTTTCCACTATGACCCTCTTAGCGCTCCGAATCTCCACTTGCATTTTCTACAAAAAGAGTGTTTCATAACTGCTCAATCAAAAATATGTTTTATCTCTGTTAACTGAATTTACAGATCAGAAATAAGTTTCACAGAATGCATCTGTGTAGTTTTTATTTGAAGATATTCTTTTTCCCAATGTAGGCCTCTTAGCGATTAGCATGTCCAATTGCAGTTTCTACAGAAAGAGTGTTTCAGAACGGCTCAATCAAAAGTAAGGTTCAACTCTGTTAGTTGAATGCACAGAACAGAAAGAATTTTCACAGAATGCTACTGTGTAGTTTATATTTGAATATATTCATTTATCCACTATTACCCTCTTAGCGCTCCGAATGTCCACTTGCATTTTCTACAGAAAGAGTGTTCAGAACTGCGCAATCAAAAGTATGGTTTAACTCTGTTAGCTTAATGAACATATCAGAAATAAGTTTCACACAATGCTTCTGTGTAGTTTTTATTTGAAGATATTATTTTTCCCAATATAGGCCTCTTAGCGCTCAGAATGTCCAATTGCAGTTTCTACAGAAAGAGTGTTTCAGAAAGGCTCAATCAAAAGTAAGGTTCAACTCTGTTAGTTGAATGCACAGAACAGAAAGAAGTTTCATACAATGCTTCTGTGTAGTTTATATTTGAACATATTCTTTTTTCCACTATTACCCACTTAGCGCTACGAATGTCCAGTTGCATTTTCTACAGACAGAGTGTTTCAAATCTGCTCAATCAAAAGTATGGTTTAAATCTGTTAGCTGAATGCTCAGATCAGAAAGAAGTTTCACAGAATGCTTCTGTGTAGTTTATATTTGAATATATTCCTTTTTCCACTACTACTCTCTTAGCGCTCCAAATGTCCAGTTGCATTTTCTACAGAAAGAGTGTTCAGATCTGCTCAATCAAAAGTATGGTTTAACTCTGTTAGCTGAATGCACAGATCAGAAAGAAGTTTCACAGAATGATTCTGTGTAGTTTATATTTGGAGACATTCCTTTTTCCACTATTACCCTGTTAGCGCTCCGAATCTCCACTTGCATTTTCTACAGAAAGACTGTTTCAGAACGGCTCAATCAAAACTAAGGTTCAAATCTTTTAGGTGAACAAACAGAACAGAAAGAAGTTTCACACAATTCTTCTGTGTAGTTTTTATTTGTAGACATTCTTTTTCCCAATATAGGCCTCTTAGCGCTCAGAATGTCCAATTGCAGTTTCTACAGAAAGAGTGTTTCAGAACGGCTCAATCAAAAGTAAGGTTCAACTCTGTTAGTTGAATGCACAGAACAGAATGAAGTTTCATACAATGCTTCTGTGTAGTTTATATTTGAACATATTCTTTTTTCCACTATTTCCCACTTAGCGCTACGAATGTCCAGTTGCATTTTCTACAGACAGAGTGTTTCAAAACTGCTCAATCAAAAGTATGGTTTAACTCTGTTAGCTGAATGCTCAGATCAGAAAGAAGTTTCACAGAATGCTTCTGTGTAGTTTATATTTGAATATATTCCTTTTTCCACTACTACGCTCTTAGCGCTCCAAATGTCCAGTTGCATTTTCTACAGAAAGAGTGTTGAGATCTGCTCAATCAAAAGTATGGTTTAACTCTGTTAGCTGAATGCACAGATCACAAAGAAGTTTCACAGAATGATTCTGTGTAGTTTATATTTGGAGACATTCCTTTTTCCACTATTACCCTCTTAGCGCTCCGAATCTCCACTTGCATTTTCTACAGAAAGAGTGTTTCAGAACGGCTCAATCAAAACTAAGGTTCAACTCTTTTAGTTGAACAAACAGAACAGAAAGAAGTTTCACACAATTCTTCTGTGTAGTTTTTATTTGTAGACATTCTTTTTCCCAATATAGGCCTCTTAGCGCTCAGAATGTCCAATTGCAGTTTCTACAGAAAGAGTGTTTCAGAACGGCTCAATCAAAAGTAAGGTTCAACTCTGTTAGTCGAATGCACAGAAGAGAAAGAAGTTTCATACAAGGCTTCTGTGTAGTTTATATTTGAACATATTCTTTTTTCCACTATTACCCACTTAGCGCTACGAATGTCCAGTTGCATTTTCTACAGACAGAGTGTTTCAAAACTGCTCAATCAAAAGCATGGTTTAACTCTGTTAGCTGAATGCTCAGATCAGAAAGAAGTTTCACAGAATGCTTCTGTGTAGTTTATATTTGAATATATTCCTTTTTCCACTACTACGCTCTTAGCGCTCCAAATGTCCAGTTGCATTATCTACAGAAAGAGTGTTCAGATCTGCTCAATCAAAAGTATGGTTTAACTCTGTTAGCTGAATGCACAGATCAGAAAGAAGTTTCACCGAATGATTCTGTGTAGTTTGTATTTGAAGACATTCCTTTTTCCACTATTACCATCTTAGCGCTCCGAATCTCCACTTGCATTTTCTACAAAAAGAGTGTTTCATAACTGCTCAATCAAAAATATGTTTTATCTCTGTTAACTGAATTTACAGATCAGAAATAAGTTTCACAGAATGCATCTGTGTAGTTTTTATTTGAAGATATTCTTTTTCCCAATGTAGGCCTCTTAGCGCTTAGCATGTCCAATTGCATTTTCTACAGAAAGAGTGTTTCAGAACGGCTCAATCAAAAGTAAGGTTCAACTCTGTTAGTTGAATGCACAGAACAGGAAGAATTTTCACAGAATGCTACTGTGTAGTTTATATTTGAATATATACCTTTTTCCACTATTACCCTCTTAGCGCTCCGAATGTCCACTTGAATTTTCTACAGAAAGAGTGTTCAGAACTGCGCAATCAAAAGTATGGCTTAACTCTGTTAGCTTAATGAACATATCAGAAATAAGTTTCACACAATGCTTCTGTGTAGTTTTTATTTGAAGATATTATTTTTCCCAATAGAGGCCTCTTAGCGCTCAGAATGTCCAATTGCAGTTTCTACAGAAAGAGTGTTTCAGAAAGGCTCAATCAAAAGTAAGGTTCAACTCTGTTAGTTGAATGCACAGAGCAGAAAGAAGTTTCATCCAATGCTTCTGTGTAGTTTATATTTGAACATATACTTTTTTCCACTATTACCCACTTAGCGCTCCGAATGTCCAGTTGCATTTTCTACAGACAGAGTGTTTCAAAACTGCTCAATCAAAGTATGGTTTAACTCTGTTAGCTGAATGCTCAGATCAGAAAGAAGTTTCACAGAATGCTACTGTGTATTTTATATTTGTGTATATTCCTTTTTCCACTACTACTCTCTTAGCGCTCCAAATGTCCAGTTGCATTTTCTACAGAAAGGGAGTTCAGATCTCCTCAATCAAAAGTATGGTTTAACTCTGTTAGCTGAATGCACAGATCTGAAAGAAGTTTCACAGAATGATTCTGTGTAGTTTATATTTGGAGACATTCCTTTTTCCACTATTACCCTCTTAGCGCTCCGAATCTCCACTTGCATTTTCTACAGAAAGAGTGTTTCAGAACGGCTCAATCAAAACTAAGGTTCAACTCTTTTAGTTGAACAAACAGAACAGAAAGAAGTTTCACACAATTCTTCTGTTTAGTTTTTATTTGTAGACATTCTTTTTCCCAATATAGGCCTCTTAGCGCTCAGAATGTCCAATTGCAGTTTCTACAGAAAGAGTGTTTCAGAACGGCTAAATCAAAAGTAAGGTTCAACTCTGTTAGTCGAATGCACAGAACAGAAAGAAGTTTCATACAAGGCTTCTGTGTAGTTTATATTTGAACATATTCTTTTTTCCACTATTACCCACTTAGCGCTACGAATGTCCAGTTGCATTTTCTACAGACAGAGTGTTTCAAAACTGCTCAATCAAAAGCATGGTTTAACTCTGTTAGCTGAATGCTCAGATCAGAAAGAAGTTTCACAGAATGCTTCTGCGTACTTTATATTTGAATATATTCCTTTTTCCACTACTACGCCCTTAGCGCTCCAAATGTCCAGTTGCATTATCTACAGAAAGAGTGTTCAGATCTGCTCAATCAAAAGTATGGTTTAACACTGTTAGCTGAATGCACAGATCAGAAAGAAGTTTCACCGAATCATTCTGTGTAGTTTATATTTGAAGACATTCCTTTTTCCACTATTACCCTCTTAGCGCTCCGAATCTCCACTTGCATTTTCTACAAAAGGAGTGTTTCAGAACGGCTCAATCAAAACTAAGGTTCAACTCTTTTAGTTGAACAAACAGAACAGAAAGAAGTTTCACACAATTCTTCTGTGTAGTTTTTATTTGTAGACATTCTTTTTCCCAATATAGGCCCCTTAGCGCTCAGAATGTCCAATTGCAGTTTCTACATAAAGAGTGTTTCAGAACGGCTCAATCAAAATTAAGGTTCAACTCTGTTAGTCGAATGCACAGAACAGAAAGAAGTTTCATAAAAGGCTTCTGTGTAGTTTATATTTGAACATATTATTTTTTCCACTATTACCCACTTAGCGCTACGAATGTCCAGTTGCATTTTCTACAGACAGAGTGTTTCAAAACTGCTCAATCAAAAGCATGGTTTAACTCTGTTAGCTGAATGCTCAGATCAGAAAGAAGTTTCACAGAATGCTTCTGTGTAGTTTATATTTGAATATATTCCTTTTTCCACTACTACGCTCTTAGCGCTCCAAATGTCCAGTTGCATTATCTACAGAAAGAGTGTTCAGATCTGCTCAATCAAAAGTATGGTTTAACTCTGTTAGCTGAATGCACAGATCAGAAATAAGTTTCACCGAATGATTCTGTGTAGTTTATATTTGAAGACATTCCTTTTTCCACTATTACCCTCTTAGCGCTCCGAATCTCCACTTGCATTTTCTACAAAAAGAGTGTTTCATAACTGCTCAATCAAAAATATGTTTTATCTCTGTTAACTGAATTTACAGATCAGAAATAAGTTTCACAGAATGCATCTGTGTAGTTTTTATTTGAAGATATTCTTTTTCCCAATGTAGGCCTCTTAGCGCTTAGCATGTCCAATTGCAGTTGCTACAGAAAGAGTGTTTCAGAACGGCTCAATCAAAAGTAAGGTTCAACTCTGTTAGTTGAATGCACAGAACAGGAAGAATTTTCACAGAATGCTACTTTGTAGTTTATATTTGTATATATTCCTTTTTCCACTATTACCCTCTTAGCGCTCCGAATGTCCACTTGAATTTTCTACAGAAAGAGTGTTCAGAACTGCGCAATCAAAAGTATGGTTTAACCATGTTAGCTTAATGAACATATCAGAAATAAGTTTCACACAATGCTTCTGTGTAGTTTTTATTTGAAGATATTATTTTTCCCAATAGAGGCCTCTTAGCGCACAGAATGTCCAATTGCAGTTTCTACAGAAAGAGTGTTTCAGAAAGGCTCAATCAAAAGTAAGGTTCAACTCTGTTAGTTGAATGCACAGAACAGAAAGAAGTTTCATACAATGCTTCTGTGTAGTTTATATTTGAACATATACTTTTTTCCACTATTACCCACTTAGCGCTACGAATGTCCAGTTGCATTTTCTACAGACAGAGTGTTTCAAAACTGCTCAATCAAAAGTATGGTTTAACTCTGTTAGCTGAATGCTCAGATCAGAAAGAAGTTTCACAGAATGCTTCTGTGAAGTTTATATTTGTATATATTCCTTTTTCCACTACTACTCTCTTAGCGCTCCAAATGTCCAGTTGCATTTTCTACAGAAAGAGGGTTCAGATCTCCTCAATCAAAAGTATGGTTTAAATCTGTTAGCTGAATGCACAGATCAGAAAGAAGTTTCACAGAATGATTCTGTGTAGTTTATATTTGGAGACATTCCTTTTTCCACTATTACCCTCTTAGCGCTCCGAATCTCCACTTGCATTTTCTACAGAAAGAGTGTTTCAGAACGGCTCAATCAAAACTAAGGTTCAACTCTTTTAGTTGAACAAACAGAACAGAAAGAAGTTTCACACAATTCTTCTGTGTAGTTTTTATTTGTAGACATTCTTTTTCCCAATATAGGCCTCTTAGCGCTCAGAATGTCCAATTGCAGTTTCTACAGAAAGAGTGTTTCAGAACGGCTCAATCAAAAGTAAGGTTCAACTCTGTTAGTTGAATGCACAGAACAGAAAGAAGTTTCATACAATGCTTCTGTGTAGTTTATATTTGAACATATTCTTTTTTCCACTATTACCCACTTAGCGCTACGAGTGTCCAGTGCATTTTCTACAGACAGAGTGTTTCAAAACTGCTCAATCAAAAGTAAGTTTCAACTCTGTTAGTTGAATGCACAGAACAGAAAGAATTTTCACAGAATGCTACTGTGTAGTTTATATTTGAATATATTCCTTTTTCCACTATTACCCTCTTAGCGCTCTGAATGTCCACTTGCATTTTCTACAGAAAGAGTGTTCAGAACTGCGCAATCAAAAGTATGGTTTAACTCTGTTAGCTTAATGAACATATCAGAAATAAGTTTCACAAAATGCTTCTGTGTAGTTTTTATTTGAAGATATTATTTTTCCCAATAGAGGCCTCCTAGCGCTCAAAATGTCCAATTGCAGTTTCTACAGAAAGAGTGTTTCAGAACGGCTCAATCAAAAGTAAGGTTCAACTCTGTTAGTTGAATGCACAGAACAGAAAGTAGTTTCATACGATGCTTCTGTGTAGTTTATATTTGAACATATTCTTTTTTCCACTATTACCCACTTAGCGCTACGAATGTCCAGTTGCATTTTCTACAGACAGAGTGTTTCAAAACTGCTCAATCAAAAGTATGGTTTAACTCTGTTAGCTGAATGCTCAGATCAGAAAAATTTCACAGTATGCTTCTGTGTAGTTTATATTTGAATATATTCCTTTTTCCACTACTACTCTCTTAGCGCTCCAAATGTCCAGTTGCATTTTCTAAAGAAAGAGTGTTCAGATCTGCTCAATCAAAAGTATGGTTTAACTCTGTTAGCTGAATGCACAGATCAGAAAGAAGTTTCACAGAAAGATTCTGTGTAGTTTATATTTGGAGACATTCCTTTTTCCACTATTACCCTCTTAGCGCTCCGAATCTCCACTTGCATTTTCTACAGAAAGAGTGTTTCAGAACGGCTCAATCAAAACTAAGGTTCAACCCTTTTAGTTGAACAAACAGAACAGAAAGAAGTTTCACACAATTTTTCTGTGTAGTTTTTATTTGTAGACATTCTTTTTCCCAATATAGGCCTCCTAGCGCTCAAAATGTCCAATTGCAGTTTCTACAGAAAGAGTGTTTCAGAACGGCTCAATCAAAAGTAAGGTTCTACTCTGTTAGTTGAATGCACAGAACAGAAAGAAGTTTCATACAATGCTTCTGTGTAGTTTATATTTGAACATATTCTTTTTTCCACTATTACCCACTTAGCGCTACGAATGTCCAGTTGCATTTTCTACAGACAGAGTGTTTCAAAACTGCTCAATCAAAAGTATGGTTTAACTCTGTTAGCTGAATGCTCAGATCAGAAAGAAGTTTCACAGTATGCTTCTGTGTAGTTTATATTTGAATATATTCCTTTTTCCACTAGTACTCTCTTAGCGCTCCAAATGTCCAGTTTCATTTTCTACAGAAAGAGTGTTCAGATCTGCTCAATCAAAAGTATGGTTTAACTCTGTTAGCTGAATGCACAGATCAGAAAGAAGTTTCACAGAATGATTCTGTGTAGTTTATATTTGGAGACATTCCTTTTTCCACTATTACCCTCTTAGCGCTCCGAATCTCCACTTGCATTTTCTACAGAAAGAGTGTTTCAGAACGGCTCAATCAAAACTAAGGTTCAACTCTTTTAGTTGAACAAAATGAACAGAAAGAAGTTTCACACAATTCTTCTGTGTAGTTTTTATTTGTAGACATTTTTTTCCCAATATAGGCCTCCTAGCGCTCAAAATGTCCAATTGCAGTTTCTACAGAAAGAGTGTTTCAGAACGGCTCAATCAAAAGTAAGGTTCAACTCTGTTAGTTGAATGCACAGAACAGAAAGAAGTTTCATACAATGCTTCTGTGTAGTTTATATTTGAACATATTCTTTTTCCACTATTACCCACTTAGCGCTACGAATGTCCAGTTGAATTGTCTACAGACAGAGTGTTTCAAAACTGCTCAATCAAAAGTATAGTTTAACTCTGTTAGCTGAATGCTCAGATCAGAAAGAAGTTTCACAGAATGCTTCTGTGTAGTTTATATTTGAATATATTCCTTTTTCCACTAGTACTCTCTTAGCGCTCCAAATGTCCAGTTGCATTTTCTACAGAAAGAGTGTTCAGATCTGCTCAATCAAAAGTATGGTTTAACTCTGTTAGCTGAATGCACAGATCAGAAAGAAGTTTCACAGAATGATTCTGTGTAGTTTATATTTGGAGACATTCCTTTTTCCACAATTACCCTCTTAGCGCTCCGAATCTCCACTTGCATTTTCTACAGAAAGAGTGTTTCAGAACGGCTCAATCAAAACTAAGGTTCAACTCTTTTAGTTGAACAAACAGAACAGAAAGAAGTTTCACACAATTCTTCTGTGTAGTTTTTATTTGTAGACCTTCTTTTTCCCAATATAGGCCTCCTAGCGCTCAGAATGTCCAATTGCAGTTTCTAGAGAAAGAGTGTTTCAGAACGGCTCAATCAAAAGTAACGTTCAACTCTGTTAGTTGAATGCACAGAACAGAAAGAAGTTTCATACAATGCTTCTGTGTAGTTTATATTTGAACATATTCTTTTTTCCACTATACCCACTTAGCGCTACGAATGTCAAGTTGCATTTTCTACAGACAGAGTGTTTCAAAACTGCTCAATCAAAAGTATGGTTTAACTCTGTTAGCTGAATGCTCAGATCAGAAAGAAGTTTCACAGAATGCTTCTGTGTTGTTTATATTTGAATATATTCCTTTTTCCACTACTACGCTCTTAGCGCTCCAAATGTCCAGTTGCATTTTCTACAGAAAGAGTGTTCAGATCTGCTCAATCAAAAGTATGGTTTAACTCTGTTAGCTGAATGCACAGATCAGAAAGAAGTTTCACCGAATGATTCTGTGTAGTTTATATTTGAAGACATTCCTTTTTCCACTATTACCCTCTTAGCGCTCCGAATCTCCACTTGCATTTTCTACAAAAAGAGGGTTTCATAACTGCTCAATCAAAAATATGTTTTATCTCTGTTAACTGAATTTACAGATCAGAAATAAGTTTCACAGAATGCATCTGTGTAGTTTTTATTTGAAGATATTCTTTTTCCCAATGTAGGCCTCTTAGCCCTTAGCATGTCCAATTGCAGTTTCTACAGAAAGAGTGTTTCAGAACGGCTCAATCAAAAGTAAGGTTCAACTCTGTTAGTTGAATGCACAGAACCGAAAGAATTTTCACAGAATGCTACTGTGTAGTTTATATTTGAATATATTCCTTTTTCCACTATTACCCTCTTAGCGCTCCGAATGTCCACTTGCATTTTCTACAGAAAGAGTGTTCAGAACTGCTCAATCAAAAGTATGGTTTAACTCTGTTAGCTGAATGCACAGATCAGAAAGTAGTTTCACAGAATGATTCTGTGTAGTTTATATTTGGAGACATTCCTTTTTCCACTATTACCCTCTTAGCGCTCCGAATCTCCACTTGCATTTTCTACAGAAAGAGTGTTTCAGAACGGCTCAATCAAAACTATGGTTCAAATATTTTAGTTGAACAAACAGAACAGAAAGAAGTTTCACACAATTCTTCTGTGTAGTTTTTATTTGTAGACATTCTTTTTCCCAATATAGGCCTCCTAGCGCTCAGAATGTCCAATTGCAGTTTCTACAGAAAGAGTGTTTCAGAACGGCTCAATCAAAAGTAAGGTTCAACTCTGTTAGTTGAATGCACAGAACAGAAAGAAGTTTCATACAATGCTTCTGTGTAGTTTATATTTGAACATATTCTTTTTTCCACTATTACCCACTTAGCGCTACGAATGTCCAGTTGCATTTTCTACAGACAGAGTGTTTCAAAACTGCTCAATCAAAAGTATGGTTTAACTCTGTTAGCTGAATGCTCAGATCAGAAAGAAGTTTCACAGAATGCTTCTGTGTAGTTTATATTTGAATATATTCCTTTTTCCACTACTACGCTCTTAGCGCTCCAAATGTCCAGTTGCATTTTCTACAGAAAGAGTGTTCAGATCTGCTCAATCAAAAGTATGGTTTATCTCTGTTAGCTGAATGCACAGATCAGAAAGAAGTTTCACCGAATGATTCTGTGTAGTTTATATTTGAAGACATTCCTTTTTCCACTATTACCCTCTTAGCGCTCCGAATCTCCACTTGCATTTTCTACAGAAAGAGTGTTTCATAACTGCTCAATCAAAAATATGTTTTATCTCTGTTAACTGAATTTACAGATCAGAAATAAGTTTCACAGAATGCATCTGTGTAGTTTTTATTTGAAGATATTCTTTTTCCCAATGTAGGCCTCTTAGACCTTAGCATGTCCAATTGCAGTTTCTACAGAAAGAGTGTTTCAGAACGGCTCAATCAAAAGTAAGGTTCAACTCTGTTAGTTGAATGCACAGAACCGAAAGAATTTTCACAGAATGCTACTGTGTAGTTTATATTTGAATATATTCCTTTTTCCACTATTACCCTCTTAGCGCTCCGAATGTCCACTTGCATTTTCTACAGAAAGAGTGTTCAGAACTGCTCAATCAAAAGTATGGTTTAACTCTGTTAGCTGAATGCACAGATCAGAAAGTAGTTTCACCGAATGATTCTGTGTAGTTTATATTTGAAGACATTCCTTTTTCCACTATTACCCTCTTAGCGCTCCGAATCTCCACTTGCATTTTCTACAAAAAGAGGGTTTCATAACTGCTCAATCAAAAATATGTTTTATCTCTGTTAACTGAATTTACAGATCAGAAATAAGTTTCACAGAATGCATCTGTGTAGTTTTTATTTGAAGATATTCTTTTTCCCAATGTAGGCCTCTTAGCCCTTAGCATGTCCAATTGCAGTTTCTACAGAAAGAGTGTTTCAGAACGGCTCAATCAAAAGTAAGATTCAACTCTGTTAGTTGAATGCACAGAACCGAAAGAATTTTCACAGAATGCTACTGTGTAGTTTATATTTGAATATATTCCTTTTTCCACTATTACCCTCTTAGCGCTCCGAATGTCCACTTGCATTTTCTACAGAAAGAGTGTTCAGAACTGCTCAATCAAAAGTATGGTTTAACTCTGTTAGCTGAATGCACAGATCAGAAAGTAGTTTCACAGAATGATTCTGTGTAGTTTATATTTGGAGACATTCCTTTTTCCACTATTACCCTCTTAGCGCTCCGAATCTCCACTTGCATTTTCTACAGAAAGAGTGTTTCAGAACGGCTCAATCAAAACTATGGTTCAAATATTTTAGTTGAACAAACAGAACAGAAAGAAGTTTCACACAATTCTTCTGTGTAGTTTTTATTTGTAGACATTCTTTTTCCCAATATAGGCCTCCTAGCGCTCAGAATGTCCAATTGCAGTTTCTACAGAAAGAGTGTTTCAGAACGGCTCAATCAAAAGTAAGGTTCAACACTGTTAGTTGAATGCACAGAACAGAAAGAAGTTTCATACAATGCTTCTGTGTAGTTTATATTTGAACATATTCTTTTTTCCACTATTACCCACTTAGCGCTACGAATGTCCAGTTGCATTTTCTACAGACAGAGTGTTTCAAAACTGCTCAATCAAAAGTATGGTTTAACTCTGTTAGCTGAATGCTCAGATCAGAAAGAAGTTTCACAGAATGCTTCTGTTTAGTTTATATTTGAATATATTCCTTTTTCCAGTACTACGCTCTTAGCGCTCCAAATGTCCAGTTGCATTTTCTACAGAAAGAGTGTTCAGATCTGCTCAATCAAAAGTATGGTTTATCTCTGTTAGCTGAATGCACAGATCAGAAAGAAGTTTCACCGAATGATTCTGTGTAGTTTATATTTGAAGACATTCCTTTTTCCACTATTACCCTCTTAGCGCTCCGAATCTCCACTTGCATTTTCTACAGAAAGAGTGTTTCATAACTGCTCAATCAAAAATATGTTTTATCTCTGTTAACTGAATTTACAGATCAGAAATAAGTTTCACAGAATGCATCTGTGTAGTTTTTATTTGAAGATATTCTTTTTCCCAATGTAGGCCTCTTAGCCCTTAGCATGTCCAATTGCAGTTTCTACAGAAAGAGTGTTTCAGAACGGCTCAATCAAAAGTAAGGTTCAACTCTGTTAGTTGAATGCACAGAACCGAAAGAATTTTCACAGAATGCTACTGTGTAGTTTATATTTGAATATATTCCTTTTTCCACTATTACCCTCTTAGCGCTCCGAATGTCCACTTGCATTTTCTACAGAAAGAGTGTTCAGAACTGCTCAATCAAAAGTATGGTTTAACTCTGTTAGCTGAATGCACAGATCAGAAAGTAGTTTCACCGAATGATTCTGTGTAGTTTATATTTGGAGACATTCCTTTTTCCACTATTATCCTCTTAGCGCTCCGAATATCCACTTGCATTTTCTACAGAAAGTGTGTTTCAGAACGGCTCAATCAAAACTATGGTTCAAATATTTTAGTTGAACAAACAGAACAGAAAGAAGTTTCACACAATTCTTCTGCGTAGTTTTTATTTGTAGACATTCTTTTTCCCAATATAGGCCTCTTAGCGTTCAGAATGTCCAATTGCAGTTTCTACAGTAAGAGTGTTTCAGAACGGCTCAATCAAAAGTAAGGTTCAACTCTGTTAGTTGAATGCACAGAACAGAAAGAAGTTTCATACAATGCTTCTGTGTAGTTTATATTTGAACATGTTCTTTTTTCCACTATTACCCACTTAGCGCTACGAATATCCAGTTGCATTTTCTACAGACAGAGTGTTTCAAAACTGCTCAATCAAAAGTATGGTTTAACTCTGTTAGCTGAATGCTCAGATCAGAAAGAAGTTTCACAGAATGCTTCTGTGAAGTTTATATTTGAATATATTCCTTTTTCCACTACTACGCTCTTAGCGCTCCAAATGTCCAGTTGCATTTTCTACAGAAAGAGTGTTCAGATCTGCTCAATCAAAAGTATGGTTTAACTCTGTTAGCTGAATGCACAGATCAGAAAGAAGTTTCACCGAATGATTCTGTGTAGTTTATATTTGGAGACATTCCTTTTTCCACTATTACCCTCTTAGCGCTCCGAATCTCCACTTGCATTTTCTACAAAAAGAGTGTTTCATAACTGCTCAATCAAAAATATGTTTTATCTCTGTTAACTGAATTTACATATCAGAAATAAGTTTCACAGAATGCATCTGTGTAGTTTTTATTTGAAGATATTCTTTTTCCCAATGTAGGCCTCTTAGCGCTTAGCATGTCCAATTGCAGTTTCTACAGAAAGAGTGTTTCAGAACGGCTCAATCAAAAGTAAGGTTCATCTCTGTTAGTTGAATGCACAGAACAGAAAGAATTTTTACAGAATGCTACTGTGTAGTTTATATTTGAATATATTCCTTTTTCCACTACTACCCTCTTAGCGCTCCGAATGTCCACTTGCATTTTCTACAGAAAGAGTGTTCAGAACTGTGCAATCAACAGTATGGTTTAACTCTGTTAGCTTAATGAACATATCAGAAATAAGTTTCACACAATGCTTCTGTGTAGTTTTTATTTGAAGATATTATTTTTCCCAATGTAGGCCTCTTAGCGCTCAGAATGTCCAATTGCATTTTCTACAGAAAGAGTGTTTCAGAACGGCTCAATCAAATGTAAGGTTCAACTCTCTTAGTTGAATGCACAGAACAGAAAGAAGTTTCACAGAATGCTTCTTTGTAGTTTTTATTTGTAGATATTCTTTTTCCCAATATAGGCCTCTTAGTGCTCAGAATGTCCAATTGCAATTTCTACAGAAAGAGTGTTTCAGAACGGCTCAATCAAAAGTAAGGTTCAACTCTGTTAGTTGAATGCACAGAACAGAAAGAAGTTTCATACAATGCTTCTGTGTAGTTTATATTTGAACATATTCTTTTTTCCACTATTACCCACTTAGCGCTCCAAATGTCCAGTTGCATTTTCTACAGACAGAGTGTTTCAAAACTGCTCAATCAAAAGTATGGTTTAACTCTGTTAGCTGAATGCTCAGATCAGAAAGAAGTTTCACAGAATGCTTCTGTGTAGTTTATATTTGAATATATTCCTTTTTCCACTACTACGCTCTTAGCGCTAAAATTGTCCAGTTGCATTTTCTACAGAAAGAGTGTTCAGATCTGCTCAATCAAAAGTATGGTTTAACTCTGTTAGCTGAATGCACAGACCAGAAAGAAGTTTCACCGAATCATTCTGTGTAGTTTATATTTGAAGACATTCCTTTTTCCACTATTACCCTCTTAGCGCTCCGAATCTCCACTTGCATTTTCTACAAAAAGCGTGTTTCATAACTGCACAATCAAAAATATGTTTTATCTCTGTTAACTGAATTTACAGATCAGAAATAAGTTTCACAGAATGCATCTGTGTAGTTTTTATTTGAAGATATTCTTTTTCCCAATGTAGGCCTCTTAGCGCTTAGCATGTCCAATTGCAGTTTCTACAGAAAGAGTGTTTCAGAACGGCTCAATCAAATTAAGGTTCAACTCTGTTAGTTGAATGCACAGAACAGAGAGAATTTTCACAGAATGCTACTGTGTAGTTTATATTTGAATATATTCCTTTTCCCACTATTACCCTCTTAGCGCTCCGAATGTCCACTTGCATTTTCTACAGAAAGAGTGTTCAGAACTGCGCAATCAAAAGTATGGTTTAACTCTGTTAGCTTAATGAACATATCAGAAATAAGTTTCACACAATGCTTCTGTGTAGTTTTTATTTGAAGATATTATTTTTCCCAATAGAGGCCTCTTAGCGGTCAGAATGTCCAATTTCAGTTTCTACAGAAAGAGTGTTTCAGAAAAGCTCAATCAAAAGTAAGGTTCAACTCTGTTAGTTGAATGCACAGAACAGAAAGAAGTTTCATGCAATGCTTCTGTGTAGTTTATATTTGAACATATTCTTTTTTCCACTATTACCCACTTAGCGCTACGAATGTCCAGTTGCATTTTCTACAGACAGAGTGTTTCAAAACTGCTCAATCAAAAGTATGGTTTAACTCTGTTAGCTGAATGCTCAGATCAGAAAGAAGTTTCACAGAATGCTTCTGTGTAGTTTATATTTGAATATATTACTTTATCCACTACTACTCTCTTAGCGCTCCAAATGTCCAGTTGCATTTTCTACAGAAAGCGTGTTCAGATCTGCGCAATCAAAAGTATGGTTTAACTCTGTTAGCTGAATGCACAGATCAGAAAGAAGTTTCACAGAATGATTCTGTGTAGTTTATATTTGGAGACATTCCTTTTTCCCCTATTACCCTCTTAGCGCTCCGAATCTCCACTTGCATTTTCTACAGAAAGAGTGATTCAGAACGGCTCAATCAAAACTAAGGTTCAACTCTTTTAGTTGAACAAACAGAACAGAAAGAAGTTTCACACAATTCTTCTGTGTAGTTTTTATTTGTAGACATTCTTTTTCCCAATATAGGCCTCCTAGCGCTCAGAATGTCCAATTGCAGTTTCTACAGAAAGAGTGTTTCAGAACGGCTCAATCAAAAGTAAGGTTCAACTCTGTTAGTTGAATGCACAGAACAGAAAGAAGTTTCATACAATGCTTCTGTGTAGTTTATATTTGAACATATTCTTTTTTCCACTACTACCCACTTAGCGCTACGAATGTATAGTTGCATTTTCTACAGACAGAGTGTTTCAAAACTGCTCAATCAAAAGTATGGTTTAACTCTGTTAGCTGAATGCTCAGATCAGAAAGAAGTTTCACAGAATGCTTCTGTGTAGTTTATATTTGAATATATTCCTTTTTCCACTACTACGCTCTTAGCGCTCCAAATGTCCAGTTGCATTTTCTACAGAAAGAGTGTTCAGATCTGCTCAATCAAAAGTATGGTTTAACTCTGTTAGCTGAATGCACAGATCAGAAAGAAGTTTCACCGAATGATTCTGTGTAGTTTATATTTGGAGACATTCCTTTTTCCACTATTACCCTCTTAGCGCTCCGAATCTCCACTTGCATTTTCTACAAAAAGAGTGTTTCATAACTGCTCAATCAAAAATATGTTGTATCTCTGTTAACTGAATTTACAGATCAGAAATATGTTTCACAGAATGCATCTGTGTAGTTTTTATTTGAAGATATTCTTTTTCCCAATGTAGGCCTCTTAGCGCTTAGCATGTCCAATTGCAGTTTCCACAGAAAGAGTGTTTCAGAACGGCTCAATCAAAACTAAGGTTCAACTCTTTTAGTTGAACAAACAGAACAGAAAGAAGTTTCACACAATTCTGCTGTGTAGTTTTTATTTGTAGACATTCTTTTTCCCAATATAGGCCTCCTAGCGCTCAAAATGTCCAATTGCAGTTTCTACAGAAAGAGTGTTTCAGAACGGCTCAATCAAAAGTAAGGTTCAACTCTGTTAGTTGAATGCACAGAACAGAAAGTAGTTTCATACAATGCTTCTGTGTAGTTTATATTTGAACATATTCTTTTTTCCACTATTACCCACTTAGCGCTACGAATGTCCAGTTGCATTTTCTACAGACAGAGTGTTTCAAAACTGCTCAATCAAAAGTATGGTTTAACTCTGTTAGCTGAATGCTCAGATCAGAAAAAGTTTCACATTATGCTTCTGTGTAGTTTATATTTGAATATATTCCTTTTTCCACTACTACTCTCTTAGCGCTCTAAATGTCCAGTTGCATTTTCTAAAGAAAGAGTGTTCAGATCTGCTCAATCAAAAGTATGGTTTAACTCTGTTAGCTGAATGCACAGATCAGAAAGAAGTTTCACAGAATGATTCTGTGTAGTTTATATTTGAAGACATTCCTTTTTCCACTATTACCCTCTTAGCGCTCCGAATCTCCACTTGCATTTTCTACAGAAAGAGTGTTTCAGAACGGCTCAATCAAAACTAAGGTTCAACTCTTTTAGTTGAACAAACAGAACAGAAAGAAGTTTCACACAATTCTTCTGTGTAGTTTTTATTTGTAGACATTCTTTTTCCCAATATAGGCCTCCTAGCGCTCAAAATGTCCAATTGCAGTTTCTACAGAAAGAGTGTTTCAGAACGGCTCAATCAAAAGTAAGGTTCAACTCTGTTAGTTGAATGCACAGAACAGAAAGAAGTTTCATACAATGCTTCTGTGTAGTTTATATTTGAACATATTCTTTTTCCACTATTACCCACTTAGCGCTACGAATGTCCAGTTGAATTTTCTACAGACAGAGTGTTTCAAAACTGCTCAATCAAAAGTATAGTTTATCTCTGTTAGCTGAATGCTCAGATCAGAAAGAAGTTTCACAGAATGCTTCTGTGTAGTTTATATTTGAATATATTCCTTTTTCCACTAGTACTCTCTTAGCGCTCCAAATGTCCAGTTGCATTTTCTACAGAAAGAGTGTTCAGATCTGCTCAATCAAAAGTATGGTTTAACTCTGTTAGCTGAATGCACAGATCAGAAAGAAGTTTCACAGAATGATTCTGTGTAGTTTATATTTGGAGACATTCCTTTTACCACAATTACCCTCTTAGCGCTCCGAATCTCCACTTGCATTTTCTACAGAAAGGGTGTTTCAGAACGGCTCAATCAAAACTAAGGTTCAACTCTTTTAGCTGAACAAACAGAACAGAAAGAAGTTTCACAAAATTCTTCTGTGTAGTTTTTATTTGTAGACCTTCTTTTTCCCAATATAGGCCTCCTAGCGCTCAGAATGTCCAATTGCAGTTTCTACAGAAAGAGTGTTTCAGAACGGCTCAATCAAAAGTAACGTTCAACTCTGTTAGTTGAATGCACAGAACAGAAAGAAGTTTCATACAATGCTTCTGTGTAGTTTATATTTGAACATATTCTTTTTTCCACTATACCCACTTAGCGCTATGAATGTCCAGTTGCATTTTCTACAGACAGAGTGTTTCAAAACTGCTCAATCAAAAGTATGGTTTAACTCTGTTAGCTGAATGCTCAGATCAGAAAGAAGTTTCACAGAATGCTTCTGTGTTGTTTATATTTGAATATATTCCTTTTTCCACTACTACGCTCTTAGCGCTCCAAATGTCCAGTTGCATTTTCTACAGAAAGAGTGTTCAGATCTGCTCAATCAAAAGTATGGTTTAACTCTGTTAGCTGAATGCACAGATCAGAAAGATGTTTCACCGAATGATTCTGTGTAGTTTATATTTGAAGACATTCCTTTTTCCACTATTACCCTCTTAGCGCTCCGAATCTCCACTTTCATTTTCTACAAAAAGAGGGTTTCATAACTGCTCAATCAAAAATATGTTTTATCTCTGTTAACTGAATTTACAGATCAGAAATAAGTTTCACAGAATGCATCTGTGTAGTTTTTATTTGAAGATATTCTTTTTCCCAATGTAGGCCTCTTAGCCCTTAGCATGACCAATTGCAGTTTCTACAGAAAGAGTGTTTCAGAACGGCTCAATCAAAAGTAAGGTTCAACTCTGTTAGTTGAATGCACAGAACCGAAAGAATTTTCACAGAATGCTACTGTGTAGTTTATATTTGAATATATTCCTTTTTCCACTATTACACTCTTAGCGCTCCGAATGTCCACTTTCATTTTCTACAGAAAGAGTGTTCAGAACTGCTCAATCAAAAGTATGGTTTAACTCTGTTAGCTGAATGCACAGATCAGAAAGTAGTTTCACAGAATGATTCTGTGTAGTTTATATTTGGAGACATTCCTTTTTCCACTATTACCCTCTTAGCGCTCCGAATCTCCACTTGCATTTCCTACAGAAAGAGTGTTTCAGAACGGCTCAATCAAAACTAAGGTTCAACTCTTTTAGTTGAACAAACAGAACAGAAAGAAGTTTCACACAATTCTTCTGTGTAGTTTTTATTTGTAGACATTCTTTTTCCCAATATAGGCCTCCTAGCGCTCAAAATGTCCAATTGCAGTTTCTACAGAAAGAGTGTTTCAGAACGGCTCAATCAAAAGTAAGGTTCAACTCTGTTAGTTGAATGCACAGAACAGAAAGAAGTTTCATACAATGCTTCTGTGTAGTTTATATTTGAACATATTCTTTTTCCACTATTACCCACTTAGCGCTACGAATGTCCAGTTGAATTTTCTACAGACAGAGTGTTTCAAAACTGCTCAATCAAAAGTATAGTTTATCTCTGTTAGCTGAATGCTCAGATCAGAAAGAAGTTTCACAGAATGCTTCTGTGTAATTTATATTTGAATATATTCCTTTTTCCACTAGTACTCTCTTAGCGCTCCAAATGTCCAGTTGCATTTTCTACAGAAAGAGTGTTCAGATCTGCTCAATCAAAAGTATGGTTTAACTCTGTTAGCTGAATGCACAGATCAGAAAGAAGTTTCACAGAATGATTCTGTGTAGTTTATATTTGGAGACATTCCTTTTTCCACAATTACCCTCTTAGCGCTCCGAATCTCCACTTGCATTTTCTACAGAAAGGGTGTTTCAGAACGGCTCAATCAAAACTAAGGTTCAACTCTTTTAGCTGAACAAACAGAACAGAAAGAAGTTTCACAAAATTCTTCTGTGTAGTTTTTATTTGTAGACCTTCTTTTTCCCAATATAGGCCTCCTAGCGCTCAGAATGTCCAATTGCAGTTTCTACAGAAAGAGTGTTTCAGAACGGCTCAATCAAAAGTAACGTTCAACTCTGTTAGTTGAATGCACAGAACAGAAAGAAGTTTCATACAATGCTTCTGTGTAGTTTATATTTGAACATATTCTTTTTTCCACTATACCCACTTAGCGCTATGAATGTCCAGTTGCATTTTCTACAGACAGAGTGTTTCAAAACTGCTCAATCAAAAGTATGGTTTAACTCTGTTAGCTGAATGCTCAGATCAGAAAGAAGTTTCACAGAATGCTTCTGTGTAGTTTATATTTGAATATATTCCTTTTTCCACTACTACGCTCTTAGCGCTCCAAATGTCCAGTTGCATTTTCTACAGAAAGAGTGTTCAGATCTGCTCAATCAAAAGTATGGTTTAACTCTGTTAGCTGAATGCACAGATCAGAAAGATGTTTCACCGAATGATTCTGTGTAGTTTATATTTGAAGACATTCCTTTTTCCACTATTACCCTCTTAGCGCTCCGAATCTCCACTTGCATTTTCTACAAA
This sequence comes from Symphalangus syndactylus, assembly GCF_028878055.3. Lineage (NCBI taxonomy): Eukaryota > Metazoa > Chordata > Mammalia > Primates > Hylobatidae > Symphalangus > Symphalangus syndactylus. The sequence goes on from NC_072427.2 coordinate 3,646,771, forward strand.
AAGAGGGTTTCATAACTGCTCAATCAAAAATATGTTTTATCTCTGTTAACTGAATTTACAGATCAGAAATAAGTTTCACAGAATGCATCTGTGTAGTTTTTATTTGAAGATATTCTTTTTCCCAATGTAGGCCTCTTAGCCCTTAGCATGACCAATTGCAGTTTCTACACAAAGAGTGTTTCAGAACGGCTCAAACAAAAGTGAGGATCAACTCTGTTAGTTGAATGCACAGAACCGAAAGAATTTTCACAGAATGCTACTGTGTAGTTTATATTTGAATATATTCCTTTTTCCACTATTACCCTCTTAGCGCTCCGAATGTCCACTTTCATTTTCTACAGAAAGAGTGTTCAGAACTGCTCAATCAAAAGTATGGTTTAACTCTGTTAGCTGAATGCACAGATCAGAAAGTAGTTTCACAGAATGATTCTGTGTAGTTTATATTTGGAGACATTCCTTTTTCCACTATTACCCTCTTAGCGCTCCGAATCTCCACTTGCATTTTCTACAGAAAGAGTGTTTCAGAACGGCTCAATCAAAACTATGGTTCAAATATTTTAGTTGAACAAACAGAACAGAAAGAAGTTTCACACAATTCTTCTGTGTAGTTTTTATTTGTAGACATTCTTTTTCCCAATATAGGCCTCTTAGCGTTCAGAATGTCCAATTGCAGTTTCTTCAGAAAGAGTGTTTCAGAACGGCTCAATCAAAAGTAAGGTTCAACTCTGTTAGTTGAATGCACAGAACAGAAAGTAGTTTCATACAATGCTTCTGTGCAGTTTATATTTGAACATATTCTTTTTTCCACTATTACCCACTTAGCGCTACGAATATCCAGTTGCATTTTCTACAGACAGAGTGTTTCAAAACTGCTCAATCAAAAGTATGGTTTAACTCTGTTAGCTGAATGCTCAGATCAGAAAGAAGTTTCACAGAATGCTTCTGTGTAGTTTATATTTGAATATATTCCTTTTTCCACTACTACGCTCTTAGCGCTCCAAATGTCCAGTTGCATTTTCTACAGAAAGAGTGTTCAGATCTGCTCAATCAAAAGTATGGTTTAACTCTGTTAGCTGAATGCACAGATCAGAAAGAAGTTTCACCGAATGATTCTGTGTAGTTTATATTTGGAGACATTCCTTTTTCCACTATTACCCTCTTAGCGCTCCGAATCTCCACTTGCATTTTCTACAAAAAGAGTGTTTCATAACTGCTCAATCAAAAATATGTTTTATCTCTTTTAACTGAATTTACAGATCAGAAATAAGTTTCACAGAATGCATCTGTGTAGTTTTTATTTGAAGATATTCTTTTTCCCAATGTAGGCCTCTTAGCGCTTAGCATGTCCAATTGCAGTTTCTACAGAAAGAGTGTTTCAGAACGGCTCAATCAAAAGTAAGTTTCATCTCTGTTAGTTGAATGCACAGAACAGAAAGAATTTTTACAGAATGCTACTGTGTAGTTTATATTTGAATATATTTTTTTTTCCACTACTACCCTCTTAGCGCTCTGAATGTCCACTTGCATTTTCTACAGAAAGAGTGTTCAGAACTGTGCAATCAAGAGTATGGTTTAACTCTGTTAGCTTAATGAACATATCAGAAATAAGTTTCACACAATGCTTCTGTGTAGTTTTTATTTGAAGATATTATTTTTCCCAATGTAGGCCTCTTAGCGCTCAGAATGTCCAATTGCATTTTCTACAGAAAGAGTGTTTCAGAACGGCTCAATCAAATGTAAGGTTCAACTCTATTAGTTGAATGCACAGAACAGAAAGAAGTTTCACAGAATGCTTCTTTGTAGTTTTTATTTGTAGATATTCTTTTTCCCAGTATAGGCCTCTTAGTGCTCAGAATGTCCAATTGCACTTTCTACAGAAAGAGTGATTCAGAACGGCTCAATCAAAACTAAGGTTCAACTCTTTTAGTTGAACAAACAGAACAGAAAGAAGTCTCACACAATTCTTCTGTGTAGTTTTTATTTGTAGACATTCTTTTTCCCAATATAGGCCTCTTCGCTCTCAGAATGTCCAATTGCAGTTTCTACAGAAAGAGTGTTTCAGAGCGGCTCAATCAAAAGTAAGGTTCAACTCTGTTAGTTGAATGCACAGAACAGAAAGAAGTTTCATACAATGCTTCTGTGTAGTTTATATTTGAACATATTCTTTTTTCCACTATTACCCACTTAGCGCTACGAATGTCCAGTTGCATTTTCTACAGACAGAGTGTTTCAAAACTGCTCAATCAAAAGTATGGTTTAACTCTGTCAGCTGAATGCTCAGATCAGAAAGAAGTTTCACAGAATGCTTCTGTGTAGTTTATATTTGAATATATTACTTTATCCACTACTACTCTCTTAGCGCTCCAAATGTCCAGTTGCATTTTCTACAGAAAGCGTGTTCAGATCTGCTCAATCAAAAGTATGTTTTAACTCTGTTAGCTGAATGCACAGATCAGAAAGAAGTTTCAAAGAATGATTCTGTGTAGTTTATATTTGGAGACATTCCTTTTTCCCCTATTACCCTCTTAGCGCTCCGAATCTCCACTTGCATTTTCTACAGAAAGAGTGATTCAGAACGGCTCAATCAAAACTAAGGTTCAACTCTTTTAGTTGAACAAACAGAACAGAAAGAAGTTTCACACAATTCTTCTGTGTAGTTTTTATTTGTAGACATTCTTTTTCCCAAAATAGGCCTCTTCGCTCTCAGAATGTCCAATTGCAGTTTCTACAGAAAGAGTGTTTCAGAACGGCTCAATCAAAAGTAAGGTTCAACTCTGTTAGTTGAATGCACAGAACAGAAAGAAGTTTCATACAATGCTTCTGTGTAGTTTATATTTGAACATATTCTTTTTTCCACTATTACCCACTTAGCGCTACGAATGTCCAGTTGCATTTTCTACAGACAGAGTGTTTCAAAACTGCTCAATCAAAAGTATGGTTTAACTCTGTTAGCTGAATGCTCAGATCAGAAAGAAGTTTCACAGAATGCTTCTGTGTAGTTTATATTTGAATATATTCCTTTTTCCACTACTACGCTCTTAGCGCTCCAAATGTCCAGTAGCATTTTCTACAGAAAGAGTGTTCAGATCTGCTCAATCAAAAGTATGGTTTAACTCTGTTAGCTGAATGCACAGATCAGAAAGAAGTTTCACCGAATGATTCTGTGTAGTTTACATTTGAAGACATTCTTTTTTCCACTATTACCCTCTTAGCGCTCCGAATCTCCACTTGCATTTTCTACAAAAAGAGTGTTTCATAACTGCTCAATCAAAAATATGTTTTATCTCTGTTAGCTGAATTTACAGATCAGAAATAAGTTTCACAGAATGCATCTGTGTAGTTGTTATTTGAAGATATTCTTTTTCCCAATGTAGGCCTCTTAGCGCTTAGCATGTCCAATTGCAGTTTCTACAGAAAGAGTGTTTCAGAATGGCTCAATGAAAAGTAAGGTTCAACTCTGTTAGTTGAATGCACAGAACAGAAAGAATTTTCACAGAATGCTACTGTGTAGTTTATATTTGAATATATTCCTTTTTCCACTATTACCCTCTTAGCGCTCCGAATGTCCACTTGCATTTTCTACAGAAAGAGTGTTCAGAACTGCGCAATCAAAATTATGGTTTAACTCTGTTAGCTTAATGAACATATCAGAAATAAGTTTCACACAATGCTTCTGTGTAGTTTTTATTTGAAGATATTATTTTTCCCAATGTAGGCCTCTTAGCGCTCAGAATGTCCAATTGCATTTTCTACAGAAAGAGTGTTTCAGAACGGCTCAATCAAATGTAAGGTTCAACTCTCTTTGTTGAATGCACAGAACAGAAGGAAGTTTCACAGAATGCTTCTGTGTAGTTTTTATTTGTAGATATTCTTTTTCCCAATATAGGCCTCTTAGTGCTCAGAATGTCCAATTGCACTTTCTACAGAAAGAGTGTTTCAGAATGTCTCAATCAAAAGTAAGGTTCAACTCTGTTAGTTGAATGCACAGAACAGAAAGAAGTTTCATACAATGCTTCTGTGTAGTTTATATTTGAACATATTCTTTTTTCCACTATTACCCACTTTGCGCTACGAATGTCCAGTTGCATTTTCTACAGACAGAGTGTTTCAAAACTGCTCAATCAAAGGTATGGTTTAACTCTGTTAGCTGAATGCTCAGATCAGAAAGAAGTTTCACAGAATGCTTCTGTGTAGTTTATATTTGAATATATTCCTTTTTCCACTACTACCCTCTTAGCGCTCCAAATGTCCAGTGTCATTTTCTACAGAAAGAGTGTTCAGATCTGCTCAATCAAAAGTATGGTTTAACTCTGTTAGCTGAATGCTCAGATCAGAAAAAGTTTCACAGTATGCTTCTGTGTAGTTTATATTTGAATATATTCCTTTTTCCACTACTACTCTCTTAGCGCTCCAAATGTCCAGTTGCATTTTCTAAAGAAAGAGTGTTCAGATCTGCTCAATCAAAAGTATGGTTTAACTCTGTTAGCTGAATGCACAGATCAGAAAGAAGTTTCACAGAATGATTCTGTGTAGTTTATATTTGGAGACATTCCTTTTTCCACTATTACCCTCTTAGCGCTACGAATCTCCACTTGCATTTTCTACAGAAAGAGTGTTTCAGATCGGCTCAATCAAAACTAAGGTTCAACTCTTTTAGTTGAACAAACAGAACAGAAAGAAGTTTCACACAATTCTTCTGTGTAGTTTTTATTTGTAGACATTCTTTTTCCCAATATAGGCCTCCTAGCACTCAAAATGTCCAATTGCAGTTTCTACAGAAAGAGTGTTTCAGAACGGCTCAATCAAAAGTAAGGTTCAACTCTGTTAGTTGAATGCACAGAACAGAAAGAAGTTTCATACAATTCTTCTGTGTAGTTTATATTTGAACATATTCTTTTTCCACTATTACCCACTTAGCGCTACGAATGTCCAGTTGAATTTTCTACAGACAGAGTGTTTCAAAACTGCTCAATCAAAAGTATAGTTTAACTCTGTTAGCTGAATGCTCAGATCAGAAAGAAGTTTCACAGAATGCTTCTGTGTAGTTTATATTTGAATATATTCCTTTTTCCACTAGTACTCTCTTAGCGCTCCAAATGTCCAGTTGCATTTTCTACAGAAAGGGTGTTCAGATCTGCTCAATCAAATGTATGGTTTAACTCTGTTAGCTGAATGCACAGATCAGAAAGAAGTTTCACATAATGATTCTGTGTAGTTTATATTTGGAGACATTTCTTTTTCCACAATTACCCTCTTAGCGCTCCGAATCTCCACTTGCATTTTCTACAGAAAGAGTGTTTCAGAACGGCTCAATCAAAACTAAGGTTCAACTCTTTTAGTTGAACAAACAGAACAGAAAGAAGTTTCACACAATTCTTCTGTGTAGTTTTTATTTGTAGACCTTCTTTTTCCCAATATAGGCCTCCTAGCGCTCAGAATGTCCAATTGCAGTTTCTACAGAAAGAGTGTTTCAGAACGGCTCAATCAAAAGTAACGTTCAACTCTGTTAGTTGAATGCACAGAACAGAAAGAAGTTTCATACAATGCTTCTGTGTAGTTTATATTTGAACATATTCTTTTTTCCACTATACCCACTTAGCGCTACGAATGTCCAGTTGCATTTTCTACAGACAGAGTGTTTCAAAACTGCTCGATCAAAAGTATGGTTTAACTCTGTTAGCTGAATGCACAGATCAGAAAGAAGTTTCACCGAATGATTCTGTGTAGTTTATATTTGAAGACATTCCTTTTTCCACTATTACCCTTTTAGCGCTCCGAATCTCCACTTGCATTTTCTACAAAAAGAGGGTTTCATAACTGCTCAATCAAAAATATGTTTTATCTCTGTTAACTGAATTTACGGATCAGAAATAAGTTTCACAGAATGCATCTGTGTAGTTTTTATTTGAAGATATTCTTTTTCCCAATGAAGGCCTCTTAGCCCTTAGCATGTCCAATTGCAGTTTCTACAGAAAGAGTGTTTCAGAACGGCTCAATCAAAAGTAAGGTTCAACTCTGTTAGTTGAATGCACAGAACCGAAAGAATTTTCACAGAATGCTACTGTGTAGTTTATATTTGAATATATTCCTTTTTCCACTATTACCCTCTTAGCGCTCCGAATGTCCAGTGTCATTTTCTACAGAAAGAGTGTCCAGATCTGCTCAATCAAAAGTATGGTTTAACTCTGTTAGCTGAATGCTCAGATCAGAAACAAGTTTCACACAATGCTTCTGTGTAGTTTTTATTTGAAGATATTATTTTTCCCAATGTAGGCCTCTTAGCGCTCAGAATGTCCAATTGCATTTTCTACAGAAAGAATGTTTCAGAACGGCTCAATCAAATGTAAGGTTCAACTCTCTTTGTTGAATGCACAGAACAGAAAGAAGTTTCACAGAATGCTTCTGTGTAGTTTTTATTTGTAGATATTCTTTTTCCCAATATAGGCCTCTTAGTGGTCAGAATGTCCAATTGCACTTTCTACAGAAAAAGTGTTTCAGAACGTCTCAATCAAAAGTAAGGTTCAACTCTGTTAGTTGAATGCACAGAACAGAAAGAAGTTTCATACAATGCTTCTGTGTAGTTTATATTTGAACATATTCTTTTTTCCACTATTACCCACTTAGCGCTACGAATGTCCAGTTGCATTTTCTGCAGACAGAGTGTTTCAAAACTGCTCAATCAAATGTATGGTTTAACTCTGTTAGCTGAATGCTCAGATCAGAAAGAAGTTTCACAGAATGCTTCTGTGTAGTTTATATTTGAATATATTCCTTTTTCCACTACTACCCTCTTAGCGCTCCAAATGTCCAGTGTCATTTTCTACAGAAAGAGTGTTCAGATCTGCTCAATCAAAAGTATGGTTTAACTCTGTTAGCTGAATGCACAGATCAGAAAGAAGTTTCACAGAATGAATCTGTGAAGTTTATATTTGAAGACATTCCTTTTTCCACTATTACCCTCTTAGCGCTCCGAATCTCCACTTGCATTTTCTACAGAAAGAGTGTTTCAGAACGGCTCAATCAAAACTAAGTTTCAACTCTTTTAGTTGAATGAACAGAACAGAAAGTAGTTTCACAGTATGCTTCTGTGTAGTTTTTATTTGTAGATATTCTTTTTCCCAATATAGGCCTCTTAGCGCTCAGAATGTCCTATTGCAGTTTCTACAGAAAGAGTGTTTCAGAACGGCTCAATCAAAAGTAAGGTTCAACCCTGGTAGTTGAATGCACAGAACAGAAAGAAGTTTCACAGAATGCTTCTGTGTAGTTTATATTTGAATATATTCCTTTTTCCACTATTACCCTCTTAGCGCTCCGAATGTCCACTTGCATTTTCTACAGAAAGAGTGTTCTGAACTGCGCAATCAAAAGTATGGTTTAACACTGTTAGCTGAATGCACATATCAGAAATAAGTTTCAAACAATGCTTCTGTGTAGTTTTTATTTGAAGATATTTTTTTTCCCAATATAGGCCCCTTAGCGCTCAGAATGTCCAATTGCAGTTTCTACAGAAAGAGTGTTTCAGAACGGCTCAATCAAATATAAGGTTCAACTCTCTTAGTTGAATGCACAGAACAGAAAGAACCTTCACAGAATGCTTCTGTGTAGTATTTAGTTGAAGATACTCCTTTTTGGACTATTACCCACTTAGCGCTCCGAATATCCACTGGCAGTTTCTACACAAAGAGTGTTTCAGAACTGCTCCTTCAAAAGTAAGGCTCAACTCTGTTAGTTGAATGCGGAGAATAGAAAGGTGTTTCAGAGAATGCTTCTGTGTAGTTTTTAATTGGAGATATTTCTTTTTCCTCTATTACAATCTTAGCGCTCGGAATGTCCACTTGCATTTTCTACAAAAAGATTGTTTCATAACTGCTCAATCAAAAATATGGTTTAGCTCTGTTAACTGAATTTACAGATCAGAAATAAGTTTCACAGAATGCATCTGTGTAGTTTTTATTTGAAGATATACTTTTTCCCAATGTAGGCCTCTTAGCGCTTAGCATGTCCAATTGCAGTTTCTACAAAAAGAGTGTTTCAGAACGGCTCAATCAAAAGTAAGGTTCAACTCTGTTAGTTGAATGCACAGAACAGAAAGAAGTTTCACAGAATGCTACTGTGTAGTTTTAATTTGTAGATATTCTTTTTCCCAATATAGGCCTCTTAGCGCTCAGAATGTCCAATTGCAGTTTCTACAGAAAGAGTGTTTCAGAACGGCTCAATCAAAAGTAAGGTTCAACCCTGGTAGTTGAATGCACAGAACAGAAAGAAGTTTCACAGAATGCTTCTGTGTAGTATTTAGTTGAAGATACTCCTTTTTGGACTATTACCCACTTAGCGCTCCGAATATCCACTGGCAGTTTCTACACAAAGAGTGTTTCAGAACTGCTCCTTCAAAAGTAAGGCTCAACTCTGTTAGTTGAATGCGGAGAACAAAAAGAGGTTTCAGAGAATGCTTCTGTGTAGTTTTTAATTGGAGATCTTCCTTTTTCCTCTATTACAATCTTAGCACTCCGAATGTCCACTTGCATTTTCTACAAAAAGTGTGTTTCATAACTGCTCAATCAAAAATATGGTTTAGCTCTGTTAACTGAATTTACAGATCCGAAATAAGTTTCACAGAATGCATCTGTGTAGTTTTTATTTGAAGATATTCTTTTTCCCAAGGTAGGCCTCTTAGAGCTTAGAATGTCCAATTGCAGTTTCTTCAGAAAGAGTGTTTCAGAACGGCTCAATCAAAAGTAAGGTTCAACACTTTTAGTTGAATGCACAGAACAGAAAGAAGTTCAGAGAATGCTACTGTGTAGTTTATATTTGAATATATTCCTTTTTCCACTATTACCCTCTTAGCGCTCCGAATGTCCACTTGCATTTTCTACAGAAAGAGTGTTCGGAACTGCGCAATCAAAAATATGGTTTAAATCTGTTAGCTGAATGCACATATCAGAAATAAGTTTCTCACAATGCTTCTGTGTAGTTTTTATTTGAAGATATTATTTTTCCCAATATAGGCCTCTTAGAGCTCAGAATGTCCAATTGCAGTTTCTACAGAAAGAGTGTTTCAGAACGGCTCAATCAAAAGTAAGGTTCAACTCTGTTAGTTGAATGCACAGAACAGAAAGAAGTTTCATACAATGCTTCTGTGTACTTTATATTTGAACATATTCTTTTTTCCACTATTACCCACTTAGCGCTACGAGTGTCCAGTTGCATTTTATACAGACAGAGTGTTTCAAAACTGCTCAATCAAAAGTATGGTTTAACTCTGTTAGCTGAATGCTCAGATCAGAAAGTAGTTTCACAGAATGCTTCTGTGTAGTTTATATTTGAATATATTCCTTTTTCCAGTACTACCCTCTTAGCGCTCTAAATGTCCAGTTGCATTTTCTACAGAAAGAGTGTTCAGATCTGCTCAATCTAAAGTATGGTTTAACTCTGATAGCTGAATGCACAGATCACAAAGAAGTTTCATAGAATGATTCTGTGTAGTTTATATTTGATGACATTCCTTTTTCCACTATTACCCTCTTAGCGCTCCGAATCTCCACTTGCATTTTCTACAGAAAGAGTGTTTCAGAACGGCTCAATCAAAACCAAAGTTCAACTCTTTTAGTTGAATGAACTGAAGAGAAAGAAGTTTCACAGAATGCTTCTGTGTAGTTTTTATTTGTAGATATTCTTTTTCCCAATATAGGCCTCTTAGCGCTCAGAATGTCCAATTGCAGTTTCTACACAAAGAGTGTTTCAGAACGGCTCAATCAAAAGTAAGGTTCAACCCTGGTAGTTGAATGCACAGAACAGAAAGAAGTTTCACAGAATGCTTCTGTGTAGTTTATATTTGAATATATTCCTTTTTCCACTATTACCCTCTTAGCGCTCCGAATGTCAACTTGCATTTTCTACAGAAAGAGTGTACGGAACTGCGCAATCAAAAGTATGGTTTAACTCTGTTAGCTGAATGCACATATCAGAAATAAGTTTCAAATAATGCTTCTGTGCAGTTTTTATATGAAGATATTATTTTTCCCAATATAGGCCTCTTAGCGCTCAGAATGTCCAATTGCAATTTCTACAGAAAGAGTGTTTCAGAACGGCTCAATCAAATGTAAGGTTCAACTCTCTTAGTTGAATGCACAGAAGAGAAAGAAGTTTCACAGAATGATTCTGTGTAGTATTTAGTTGAAGATACTCCTCTTTGGACTATTACCCAATTAGCGCTCCGAATATCCACTGGCAGTTTCTACACAAAGAGTGTTTCACAACTGCTCCTTCAAAAGTAAGGCTGAACTCTGTGAGTTGAATGCGGAGAACAGAAAGTTGTTTCAGAGAATGCTTCTGTGTAGTTTTTAATTGGAGATATTCTTTTTCCTCTATTACAATCTTAGCGCTCCGAATGTCCACTTGCATTTTCTACAAAAAGAGAGTTTCATAACTGCTCAATCAAAAATATGGTTTAGCTCTGTTAACTGAATTTACAGATCAGAAATAAGTTTCACAGAATGCATCTGTGTAGTTTTTATTTGAAGATATTCTTTTTCCCAATGTAGGCCTCTTAGCGCTTAGCATGTCCAATTGCAGTTTCTACAGAAAGAGTGTTTCAGAACGGCTCAATCAAAAGTAAGGTTCAACCCTGTTAGATGAATGCACAGATCAGAAAGAAGTTTCACAGAATGCTACCGTGTAGTTTATATTTGAATATATTCCTTTTTCCACTATTGCCCTCTTAGCGCTCCGAATGTCCACTTGACTTTTCTACGGAAAGAGTGTTCGGAACTGCGCAATCAAAAGTATGGTTTAACTCTGTAAGCTGAATGCACATATCAGAAATAAGTTTCACAAAATTCTTCTGTGTAGTTTTTATTTGAAGATATTATTTTTCCCAATATAGGCCTCTTAGCGCTCAGAATGTCCAATTGCAGTTTCTACAGAAAGATGGTTTCAGAACGGCTCAATCATAAGTAAGATTCAACTCTGTTAGTTGAATGCACAGAACAGAAAGAAGTTTCATACAATGCTTCTGTGTAGTTTATATTTGAACATATTCTTTTTTCCACTATTACCCACTTAGCGCTACGAATGTCCAGTTGCATTTTCTACAGACAGAGTGTTTCAAAACTGCTCAATCAAAAGTATGGTTTAACTCTGTTAGCTGAATGCTCAGATCAGAAAGAAGTTTCACAGAATGCTTCTGTGTAGTTTATATTTGAATATATTCCTTTTTCTACTACTATGCTCTTAGCGCTCCAAATGTCCAGTTGCATTTTCTACAGAAAGAGTGTTCAGATCTGCTCAATCAAAAGTATGGTTTAACTCTGTCAGCTGAATGCACAGATCAGAAAGAAGTTTCAGAGGATGATTCTGTGTAGTTTATATTTGAAGACATTCGTTTTTCCACTATTACCTTCTTAGCGCTCCGAATCTCCACTTGCATTTACTACAGAAAGTGTGTTTCAGAACGGCTCAATCAAAACTAAGGTTCAACTCTTTTAGTTGAATGAACAGAACAGAAAGAAGTTTCACAGAATGCTTCTGTGTAATTTTCATTTGTAGATATTCTTTTTCCCAATATAGTCCTCTTAGAGCTCAGAATGTCCAATTGCAGTTTCTACAGAAAGAGTGTTTCAGAAGGGCTCAATCTAAAGTAAGGTTCAACCCTGGTAGTTGAATGCACAGAACAGAAAGAAGTTTCACAGAATGCTTCTGTGTAGTGTATATTTGAATATATTCCTTTTTCCACTATTACCCTCTTAGCGCTCCGAATGTCCAGTTGCATTTTCTACAGAAAGAGTGTTCGGAACTGCCCAATCAAAAGTATGGTTTAACTCTGTTAGCTGAATGCACATATCAGAAATAAGTTTCACACAATGCTTCTGTGTAGTTTTTATTTGAAGATATTATTTTTCCCAATATAGGCCTCTTAGCGCTCAGAATGTCCAATTGCAGTTTCTACAGTAAGAGTGTTTCAGAAAGGCTCAATCAAAAGTAAGGTTCAACTCTGTTAGTTGAATGCACAGAACAGAAAGAATTTTCATACAATGCTTCTGTGTAGTTTATATTTGAACATATTCTTTTTTCCACTATTACCCACTTAGCGCTACGAATGTCCAGTTGCATTTTCTACAGACAGAGTGTTTCAAAACTGCTCAATGAAAAGTATGGTTTAACTCTGTTAGCTGAATGCTCAGATCAGAAAGAAGTTTCACAGAATGCTTCTGTGTAGTTTATATTTGAATATATTCCTTTTTCCACTACTACCCTCTTAGCGCTCCAAATGTCCAGTTGCATTATCTACAGAAAGTGTGTTCAGATCTGCTCAATCAAAAGTATGGTTTAACTCTGTTAGCTGAATGCACAGATCAGAAAGAAGTTTCACAGAATGATTCTGTGTAGTTTATATTTGAAGACATTCCTTTCTCCACTATTAACCTCTTAGCGCTCCGAATGTCCACTTGCATTTTCTACAGAAAGAGTGTTCTGAACTGCGCAATCAAAAGTATGGTTTAACCCTGTTAGCTGAATGCACATATCAGAAATATGTTTCAAACAATGATTCTGTGTAGTTTTTATTTGAAGATATTTTTTTTCCCAATATATGCCTCTTAACGCTCAGAATTTCCAATTGCAGTTTCTAGAGATAGAGTGTTTCAGAACGGCTCAATCAAATGTAAGGTACAACTCTCTTAGTTGAATGCACAGAACAGAAAGAAGTTTCACAGAATGCTTCTGTGTAGTATTTAGTTGAAGATACTCCTTTTTGGACTATTATCCACTTAGCAATCCGAATATCCACTGGCAGTTTCTACACAAAGAGTGTTTCAGAACTGCACCTTCAAAAGTAAGGCTCAACTCTTTTAGTTGAATGCAGAGAACAGAAAGGGGTTTCAGAGAATGCTTCTGTGTAGTTTTTAATTGGAGATATTCCTTTTTCCTCTATTACAATCTTAGCGCTCCGAATGTCCACTTGCATTTTCTACAAAAAGCGTGTTTCATAACGGCTCAATCAAAAATATGGTTTAGCTCTGTTAACTGAATTTACAGATCAGAAATAAGTTTCACAGAATGCATCTGTGTAGTTTTTATTTGAAGATATTCTTTTTCCCAATGTAGGCCTCTTAGCGCTTAGAATGTCCAATTGCAGTTTCTACAGAAAGAGTGTTTCAGAACGGCTCAATCAAAGGTAAGGTTCAACTCTGTTAGTTGAATGCACAGAACAGAAAGTATTTTCACAGAATGCTACTGTGTAGTTTATTTTTGAATATATTCCTTTTTCCACTATTACCTTCTTAGCGCTCCGAATGTCCACTTGCATTTTCTACAGAAAGAGTGTTCGGATCTGCGCAATCAAAAGTATGGTTTAACTCTGTTAGCTGAATGCACATATCAGAAATAAGTTTCACACAATGCTTCTGTGTAGTTTTTATTTGAAGATATTATTTTTCCCAATGTAGGCCTCTTAGCGCTCAGAATGTCCAATTGCAGTTTCTACAGAAAGAGCGTTTCACAACGGCTCAATCAAAAGTAAGGTTCAACTCTGTTTGTTGAATGCACAGAACAGAAAGATGTTTCATACAATGCTTCTGTGTAGTTTATATTTGAACATATTCTTTTTTCCACTATTACCCACTTAGCGCTACGAATGTCCAGTTGCATTTTCTACAGACAGAGTGTTTCAAAACTGCTCAATGAAAAGTATGGTTTAACTCTGTTAGCTGAATGCTCAGATCAGAAAGAAGTTTCACAGAGTGCTTCTGTGTAGTTTGTATTTGAATATATTCCTTTTTCCACAACTACCCTCTGAGCGCTCCAAATGTCCAGTTGCATTTTCTACAGAAAGAGTGTTCAGATCTGCTCAATCAAAAGTATTGTTTAACTCTGTTAGCTGAATGCACAGATCAGAAAGAAGTTTCACAGAATGATTCTGTGTAGTTTATATTTGGAGACATTCCTTTTTCCACTATTACCCTCTTAGCGCTCCGAATCTCCACTTGCATTTTCTACAGAAAGAGTGTTTCAGAACGGCTCAATCAAAACTAAGGTTCTACTCTTTTAGTTGAATGAACAAAACAGAAACAAGTTTCACAGAATGCTTCTGTGTAGTTTTTATTTGTAGATATTCTTTTTCCCAATATAGGCCTCTTAGCGCTCAGAATGTCCAATGGCAGTTTCTACAGAAAGAGTGTTTCAGAACGGCTCAATCAAAAGTAAGGTTCAACCCTGGTAGTTGAATGCACAGAACAGAAAGAAATTTTACAGAATGCTTCTGTGTAGTATTTAGTTGAAGATACTCCTTTTTGGAATATTGCCCACTTAGTGCTCTGAATATCCACTGGCAGTTTCTACACAAAGAGGGTTTCAGAACTGCTCCTTCAAAAGTAAGGCTCAACTCTGTTAGTTGAATGCGGAGAACAGAAAGGTGTTTCAGAGAATGCTTCTCTGTAGTTTTTAATTGGAGGTATTCCTTTTTCCTCTATTACAATCTTAGCGCTCCGAATGTCCACTTGCATTTTCTACAAAAAGAGAGTTTCATAACTGCTCAATAAAAAAAATATGGTTTAGCTCTGTTAACTGAACTTACAGATCAGAAATAAGTTTCACAGAATGCATCTGTGTAGCTTTTATTTGAAGATATTCTTTTTCCCAATGAGGGCCTCTTAGCGCTTAGAATATCCAATTGCAGTTTCCACAGAAAGAGTGTTTCAGAACGGCTAAATCAAAAGTAAGGTTCAACTCTGTTAGTTGAATGCACAGATCAGAAAGATGTTTCACAGAATGCTACTGTGTATTTTATATTTGAATATATTCCTTTTTCCACTATTACCCTCTTAGCGCTCCGAATGTCCACTTGCATTTTCTACGGAAAGAGTGTTCGGAACTGCGCAATGAAAAGTACGGTTTAACTCTGTTAGCTGAATGCTCAGATCAGAAAGAAGTTTCACAGAATGCTTCTGTGTAGTTTATATTTGAATATATTCCTTTTTCCACTACTACTCTCTTAGCGCTCCAAATGTCCAGTGGCATTTTCTTCAGAAAGAGTGTTCAGATCTGCTCAATCAAAAGTATGGTTTAACTCTGTTAGCTGAATGCACAGAACAGGAAGAAGTTTCAGAGAATGATTCTGTGTAGTTTATATTTGAAGACATTCGTTTTTCCACTATTATCCTCTTAGCGCTCCGAATCTCCAATTGCATTTTCTACAGAAAGAGTGTTTCAGAACTGCTCAATCAAAACTAAGATTCAAATCTTTTAGTTGAATGAACAGAAAAGAAAGAAGTTTCACAGAATGCTTCTGTGTAGTTTTTATTTGTAGATATTCTTTTTCCCAATATAGTCCTCTTAGCGCTCAGAATGTCCAATTACATTTTCTACAGAAAGAGTGTTTCAGAACGGCTCAATCAAAAGTAAGGTTCAACCCTGGTAGTTGAATGCACAGAACAGAAAGAAGTTTCACAGAATGCTTCTGTGTAGTTTATATTTGAATATATTCCTTTTTCCACTATTACCCAATTAGCGCTCCGAATGTCCACTTGAATTTTCTACAGAAAGAGTGTTCTGAACTGCGCAATCAAAAGTATGGTTTAACTCTGTTAGCTGAATGCACATATCAGAAATAAGTTTCAAACAATGCTTCTGTGTAGTTTTTATTTGAAGATATTATTTTTCCCAATATAGGCCTCTAAGCGCTCAGAATGTCCAATTGCAGTTTCTACAGAAAGAGTGTTTCAAAACGGCTCAATCAAATGTAAGGTTTAACTCTCTTAGTTGAATGCACAGAACAGAAAGAATTTTCACAGAATGCTTCTGTGTAGTATTTAGTTGAAGACACTCCTTTTTGGACTATTACCCACTTAGCGCTCCGAATATCCACTGGCAGTTTCTACACAAAGAGTGTTTCAGAACTGCTCCTTCAAAAGTAGGCTCAACTCTGTTAGTTGAATGCGGAGAACAGAAAGGTGTTTCAGAGAATGCTTCTGTGTAGTTTTTAATTGGAGATATTCCTTTTTCCTCTATTACAATCTTAGCGCTCCGAATGTCCACTTGCATTTTCTACAAAAAGAGTGTTTCATTACTGCTCAATCAAAAATATGGTTTAGCTCTGTTAACTGAATTTACAGATCAGAAATAATTTCCACAGAATGCATCTGTGTAGTTTTTATTTGAAGATATTCTTTTTCCCAATGTAGGCCTCTTAGCGCTTAGCATGTCCTTTTGCAGTTTCAACAGAAAGAGTGTTTCAGAACGGCTCAATCAAAAGTAAGGTTCAATTCTGTTAATTGAATGCACAGAAGAGAAAGAAGTTTCACAGAATGCTACTGTGTAGTTTATATTTGAATATATTCCTTTTTCCACTATTACCCTCTTAGCGCTCCGAATGTCCACTTGGCTTTTCTACAGAAAGAGTGTTCGGAACTGCGCAATTAAAAGTATGGTTTAACTCTGTTAGCTGAATGCACATATCAGAAATAAGTTTCACACAATGCTTCTGTGTAGTTTTTATTTGAAGATATTATTTTTCCCAATATAGGCCTCTTAGCGCTCAGAATTTCCAATTGCAGTTTCTACAGAAAGACTGTTTCAGAACGGCTCAATGAAAGTAAGTTTCAACTCTGTTAGTTGAATGCACAGAACAGAAAGAAGTTTCATACAATGCTTCTGTGTATTTAATATTTGAACATATACTTTTTTCCACTATTACCCACTTAGCGCTACGAATGTCCAGTTGCATTTTCTACAGACAGAGTGTTTCAAAACTGCTCAATCAAAAGTATGGTTTAACTCTGTTAGCTGAATGCTCAGATCAGAAAGAAGTTTCACAGAATGCTTCTGTGTAGTATTTAGTTGAAGATACTCCTTTTTGGACTATTACCCACTTAGCGCTCCGAATATCCACTGGTAGTTTCTACACAATGAGTGTTTCAGAACTCCTCCTTCAAAAGTAAGGCTCAACTCTGTTAGTTGATTGCGGAGAACAGAAAGGGGATTCAGAGAATGCTTCTGTGTAGTTTTTAATAGGAGATATTCCTTTTTCCTCTATTACAATCTTAGCGCTCCGAATGTCCACTTGCATTTTCTACAAAAAGAGTGTTTCATAACTGCTCAATCAAAAATATGGTTTAGCCCTGTTAACTGAATTTACAGATCAGAAATAAGTTTCACAGAATGCATCTGTGTAGTTTTTATTTGAAGATATTCTTTTTCCCAATGTAGGCCTCTTAGCGCTTAGAATGTCCAATTGCAGTTTCTACAGAAAGAGTGTTTCAGAACGGCTCAATCAAAAGGAAGGTTCAACTCTGTTAGTTGAATGCACAGATCAGAAAGAAGTTTCACAGAATGCTACTGTGTAGTTTATATTTGAATATATTCCTTTTTCCACTATTACCCTCTTAGCGCTCTGAATGTCCACTTGCATTTTCTACAGAATGAGTGTTCGGAACTGCGCAATAAAAGTACGGTTTAACTCTGTTAGCTGAATGCACATATCAGAAATAAGTTTCACACAATGCTTCTGTGTAGTTTTTATTTGAAGATATTATTTTTCCCAACATAGGCCTCTTAGCGCTCAGAATGTCCAATTGCAGTTTCTACAGAAAGAGTGTTTCAGAAAGGCTCAATCAAAAGTAAGGTTCAACTCTGTTAGTTGAATGCACAGAACAGAAAGAAGTTTCATACAATGCTTCTGTGTAGTTTATATTTGAACATATTCTTTTTTCCACTATTACCCACTTAGCGCTATGAATGTCCAGTTGGATTTTCTACAGACAGAGTGTTTCAAAACTGCTCAATCAAAAGTATGGTTTAACTCTGTTAGCTGAATGCTCAGATCAGAAAGAAGTTTCACAGAATGCTTCTGTGTAGTTTATATGTGAATATATTCCTTTTTCCACGACTACCCTGTTAGCGCTCCAAATGTCCAGTTGCATTTTCTACAGAAAGAATGTTCAGATCTGCTCAATGAAAAGTATGGTTTAACTCTGTTATCTGAATGCACAGATCAGAAAGAAGTCTCACAGAATGATTCTGTGTAGTTTATATTTGAAGAGATTCATTTTTCCAGTATTACCCTCTTAGCGCTCCGAATCTCTACTTGCATTTTCTACAGAAAGAGTGTTTCAGAACGGCTCAATCAAAACTAAGGTTCAACTCTTTCAGTTGAATGAACAGAACAGAAAAAAGTTTCACAGAATGATTCTGTGTAGTTTTAATTTGTAGATATTCTTTTTCCCAATATAGGCCTCTTAGCGCTCAGAATGTCCAATTGCAGTTTCTACCGAAAGAGTGTTTCAGAACAGTTCAATCAAAAGTAAGGTTCAACCCTGGTAGTTGAATGCACAGAACAGAAAGGAGTTTCACAGAATGCTTCTGTGTAGTTTATATTTGAATATATTCCTTTTTCCACTATTACCCTCTTAGCGCTCCGAATGTCCACTTGCATTTTCTACAGAAAGGGTGTTCTGACCTGCGCAATCAAAAGTATGGTTTAACTCTGTTAGCTGAATGCACATATCAGAAATAAGTTTCAAACAATTCTTCTGTGTAGTTTTTGTTTGAAGATATTATTTTTCCCAATATAGGCCTCTTAGCGCTCAGAATGTCCAATTGCAGTTTCTACAGAAAGAGTGTTTCAGAACGGCTCAATCAAATGTAAGGTTCAACTCTCTTAGTTGAATGCACAGAACAGAAAGAAGTTTCACAGAATGCTTCTGTGTAGCATTTAGTTGAAGATACTCCTTTTTGGACTATTACCCACTTAGCGCTCCGAATATCCACTGGTAGTTTCTACACAAAGAGTGTTTCAGAACTGCTCCTTCAAAAGTAAGGCTCAACTCTGTTAGCTGAATGCGGAGAACAGAAAGGGGATTCAGAGAATGCTTCTGTGTAGTTTTTAATTGGAGATATTCCTTTTTCCTCTATTACAAACTTAGCGCTCCGAAAGTCCACTTGAATTTTCTACAAAAAGAGTGTTTCATAACTGCTCAATCAAAAATATGGTTTAGCTCTGTTAACTGAATTTACAGATCAGAAATAAGTTTCACAGAATGCATCTGTGTAGTTTTTATTTGAAGATATTCTTTTTCCCAAAGTAGGCCTCTTAGCGCTTAGAATGTCCAATTGCAGTTTCTACAGAAAGAGTGTTTCAGAACGGCTCAATCAAAAGTAAGGTTCAAATCTGTTAGTTGAATGCACAGAACAGAAAGAAGTTTCACAGAATGCTACTGTGTAGTTTATATTTGAATATATTACTTTTTCCACTACTACCCTCTTAGCGCTCCGAATGTCCACTTGCATTTTCTACAGAAAGAGTGTTCGGAATTGCGCAATCAAAAGTATGTTTTAAGTCTGTTAGCTGAATGCACATATCAGAAATAAGTTTCACACAATGCTTCTGTGTAGTTTTTATTTG
The DNA here is from genome assembly GCF_028878055.3 of Symphalangus syndactylus. Classification (NCBI taxonomy): domain Eukaryota; kingdom Metazoa; phylum Chordata; class Mammalia; order Primates; family Hylobatidae; genus Symphalangus; species Symphalangus syndactylus. The sequence continues at coordinate 3,666,164 of NC_072427.2, forward strand.
AAGATATTATTTTTCCCAACATAGGCCTCTTAGCGCTCGGAATATCCAATTGCAGTTTCTACAGAAAGAGTGTTTCAGAACGGCTCAATCAAAAGTAAGGTTCAACTCTGTTAGTTGAATGCACAGAACAGAAAGAAGTTTCATACAATGCTTCTGTGTAGTTTATATTTGAACATATTCTTTTTTCCACTATTACCCACTTAGCGCTACGAATGTCCAGTTGCATTTTCTACAGACAGAGTGTTTCAAAACTGCTCAATCAAAAGTATGGTTTAACTCTGTTAGCTGAATGCTCAGATCAGAAAGAAGTTTCACAGAATGCTTCTGTTTAGTTTATATTTGAATATATTCCTTTTTCCACTACTACGCTCTTAGCGCTCCAAATGTCCAGTTGCATTTTCTACAGAAAGAATGTTCAGATCTGCTCAATGAAAAGTATGGTTTAACTCTGTTATCTGAATGCACAGATCAGAAAGAAGTCTCACAGAATGATTCTGTGTAGTTTATATTTGAAGAGATTCATTTTTCCAGTATTACCCTCTTAGCGCTCCGAATCTCTACTTGCATTTTCTACAGAAAGAGTGTTTCAGAACGGCTCAATCAAAACTAAGGTTCAACTCTTTTAGTTGAATGAACAGAACAGAAAAAAGTTTCACAGAATGATTCTGTGTAGTTTTAATTTGTAGATATTCTTTTTCCCAATATAGGCCTCTTAGCGCTCAGAATGTCCAATTGCAGTTTCTACCGAAAGAGTGTTTCAGAACAGTTCAATCAAAAGTAAGGTTCAACCCTGGTAGTTGAATGCACAGAACAGAAAGGAGTTTCACAGAATGCTTCTGTGTAGTTTATATTTGAATATATTCCTTTTTCCACTATTACCCTCTTAGCGCTCCGAATGTCCACTTGCATTTTCTACAGAAAGGGTGTTCTGACCTGCGCAATCAAAAGTATGGTTTAACTCTGTTAGCTGAATGCACATATCAGAAATAAGTTTCAAACAATTCTTCTGTGTAGTTTTTATTTGAAGATATTATTTTTCCCAATATAGGCCTCTTAGCGCTCAGAATGTCCAATTGCAGTTTCTACAGAAAGAGTGTTTCAGAACGGCTCAATCAAATGTAAGGTTCAACTCTCTTAGTTGAATGCACAGAACAGAAAGAAGTTTCACAGAATGCTTCTGTGTAGTATTTAGTTGAAGATACTCCTTTTTGGACTATTACCCACTTAGCGCTCCGAATATCCACTGGTAGTTTCTACACAAAGAGTGTTTCAGAACTGCTCCTTCAAAAGTAAGGCTCAACTCTGTTAGCTGAATGCGGAGAACAGAAAGGGGATTCAGAGAATGCTTCTGTGTAGTTTTTAATTGGAGATATTCCTTTTTCCTCTATTACAAACTTAGCGCTCCGAAAGTCCACTTGAATTTTCTACAAAAAGAGTGTTTCATAACTGCTCAATCAAAAATATGGTTTAGCTCTGTTAACTGAATTTACAGATCAGAAATAAGTTTCACAGAATGCATCTGTGTAGTTTTTATTTGAAGATATTCTTTTTCCCAATGTAGGCCTCTTAGCGCTTAGAATGTCCAATTGCAGTTTCTACAGAAAGAGTGTTTCAGAACGGCTCAATCAAAAGTAAGGTTCAAATCTGTTAGTTGAATGCACAGAACAGAAAGAAGTTTCACAGAATGCTACTGTGTAGTTTATATTTGAATATACTACTTTTTCCACTACTACCCTCTTAGCGCTCCGAATGTCCACTTGCATTTTCTACAGAAAGGGTGTTTCAGAACGGCTCAATCAAAACTAAGGTTCAACTCTTTTAGTTGAATGAACAGAACAGAAAGAAGTTCCACAGAATGCTTCAGTGTAGTTTTAATTTGTCGATATTTTTTTCCCAATATAGGCCTCTTAGCGCTCAAAATGTCCAATTGCAGTTTCTACAGAAAGAGTGTTTCAGAACGGCTCAATCAAAAGTAAGGTTCAACTCTGTTAGTTGAATGCACAGAACAGAAAGAAGTTTCAGAGAATACTACTGTGTAGTTTATATTTGAATATATTCCTTTTTCCACTATTACCCTCTTAGCGCTCCGAATGTCCACTTGCATTTTCTACAGAAAGAGTGTTCGGAACTGCGCAATCAAAAGTATGGTTTAACTCTGTTAGCTGAATGCACATATCAGAAATAAGTTTCACACAATGCTTCCGTGTAGTTTTTATTTGAAGATATTTTTTTTCCCAATATAGGCCTCTTAGCGCTCAGAATGTCCAATTGCAGTTTCTACAGAAAGAGTGTTTCAGAACTGCTCAATCAAAAGTAAGGTTCAACTCTCTAAGTTGAATGCACAGAACAGAAAGAAGTTTCATACAATGCTTCTGTGTAGTTTATATTTGAACATATTCTTTTTTCCACTATTACCCACTTAGCGCTACGAATGTCCAGTTGCATTTTCTACAGACAGAGTGTTTCAAAACTGCTCAATCAAATGTATGGTTTAACTCTGTTAGCTGAATGCTCGGATCATAAAGAAGTTTCACAGAATGCTTCTGTGTAGTTTATATTTGAATATATTCCTTTTTCCACGACTACCCTCTTAGCGCTCAAAATGTCCAGCTGCATTTTCTACAGAAAGAGTGTTCAGATCTGCTCAATCAAAAGTATGGTTTAACTCTGTTAGCTGAATGCACAGATCAGAAAGAAGTTTCACAGAATGATTCTGTGTAGTTTATATTTGAAGACATTCCTTTTTCCACTATTACCCTCATAGCGCTCCGAATCTCCACTTGCATTTTCTACAGAAAGAGTGTTTCAGAGCGGCTCCATCAAAACTAAGGTTCAACTCTTTTAGTTGAATGAACAGAACAGAAAGAAGTTTCACAGAATGCTTCTGTGTAGTTTTTATTTGTAGATATTCTTTTTCCCAATATAGGCCTCTTAGCGCTCAGAATGTCCAATTGCAGTTTCTACAGAAAGAGTGTTTCAGAACGGTTCAATCAAAAGTAAGGTTCAACTCTGTTAGTTGAATGCACAGAACAGAAAGAAGTTTCATACAATGCTTCTGTGTAGTTTATATTTGAACATATTCTTTTTTCCACTATTACCCACTTAGCGCTACGAATGTCCAGTTGCATTTTCTACAGAAAGAGTGTTTCAGAGCGGCTCCATCAAAACTAAGGTTCAACTCTTTTAGTTGAATGAACAGAACAGAAAGAAGTTTCACAGAATGCTTCTGTGTAGTTTTTATTTTAGATATTCTTTTTCCCAATATAGGCCTCTTAGCGCTCCGAATTTCCAATTGAAGGTTCTACAGAAAGAGTGTTTCAGAACGGCTCAATCAAAAGTAAGGTTCAACCCTGGTAGTTGAATGCACAGAACAGAAAGAAGTTTCACATAATGCTTCTGTGTACTTTATATTTGAATATATTACTTTTTCCACTATTACCCTCTTAGCGCTCCGAATGTCCACTTGCGTTTTCTACAGAAAGAGTGTTCTGAACGGCGCAATCAAAAGTATGGTTTAACTCTTTTAGCTGAATGCACATATCAGAAATAAGTTTCAAGCAATGCTTCTGAGTAGTTTTTATTTGAAGATATTATTTTTCCCAAAATAGGCCTCTTAGCGCTCAGAATGTCCAATTGCAGTTTCTACAGAAAGAGTGTTTCAGAACGGCTCAATTAAATGTAAGGTTCAACTCTCTTAGTTGAATGCACAGAACACAAAGAAGTTTCACAGAATGCTTTTGTGTAGTATTTAGTTGAAGATACTCCTTTTTGGACTATTACCCACTTAGCGCTCCGAATATCCACTGGCAGTTTCTACACAAAGAGTGTTTCAGAACTGCTCCTTCAAAAGTAAGTCTCAACTCTGTTAGTTGAATGCGGAGAACAGAAAGGGGTTTCAGAGAATGCTTCTGTGTAGTTTTTAATTGGAGATATTCCTTTTTCCTCTATTACAATCTTAGCGCTCCGAATGTCCACTTGGATATTCTACAAAAAGTGTGTTTCATAACTGCTCAATCAAAAATATGGTTTAGCTCTGTTAACCGAATTTACACATCAGAAATAAGTTTCACAGAATGCATCTGTGTAGTTTTTATTTGAAGATATTATTTTTCCCAATGTAGGCCTCTTAGAGCTTAGAATGTCCAATTGCAGTTTCTACAGAAAGAGTGTTTCAGAACGGCTCAATCAAAAGTAAGTTTCAACTCTGTTAGTTGAATGCACAGAACAGAAAGAAGTTTCAGAGAAAGCTACTGTGTAGTTTATATTTGAATATATTCCTTTTTCCACTATTCCCCTCTTAGCGCTCCGAATGTCCACTTGCATTTTCTACAGAAAGAGTGTTCGGAACTGCGCAATCAAAAGTATGGTTTAACTCTGTTAGCTGAATGCACATATCAGAAATAAGTTTCACACAGTGCTTCTGTGTAGTTTTTATTTGAAGATATTATTTTTCTTCATGTAGGCCTCTTAGCGCTCAGAATGTCCAATGGCAGTTTCTACAGAAAGAGTGTTTCAGAACGGCTCAATCAAAAGTAAGGTTCAACTCTGTTAGTTGAATGCACAGAACAGAAAGGAGTTTCATACAATGCTTCTGTGTAGTTTATATTTGAACATATTCTTTTTTCCACTGTTACCCACTTAGCGCTACGAATGTCCAGTTGCATTTTCTACAGAAAGAGTGTTTCAGAGCGGCTCCATCAAAACTAAGGTTCAACTCTTTTAGTTGAATGAACAGAACAGAAAGAAGTTTCACAAATGCTTCTGTGTAGTTTTTATTTTAGATATTCTTTTTCCCAATATAGGCCTCTTAGCGCTCAGAATTTCCAATTGAAGGTTCTACAGAAAGAGTGTTTCAGAACGGCTCAATCAAAAGTAAGGTTCAACCCTGGTAGTTGAATGCACAGAACAGAAAGAAGTTTCACAGAATGCTTCTGTGTAGTTTATATTTGAATATATTACTTTTTCCACTATTACCCTCTTAGCGCTCCGAATGTCCACTTGCATTTTCTACAGAAAGAGTGTTCTGAACTGCGCAATCAAAAGTATGGTTTAACTCTTTTAGCTGAATGCACATATCAGAAATAAGTTTCAAGCAATGCTTCTGAGTAGTTTTTATTTGAAGATATTATTTTTCCCAAAATAGGCCTCTTAGCGCTCAGAATGTCCAATTGCAGTTTCTACAGAAAGAGTGTTTCAGAACGGCTCAATCAAATGTAAGGTTCAACTCTCTTAGTTGAATGCACAGAACAGAAAGAAGTTTCACAGAATGCTTTTGTTTAGTATTTAGTTGAAGATACTCCTTTTTGGACTATTACACACTTAGCGCTCCGAATATCCACTGGCAGTTTCTACACAAAGAGTGTTTCAGAACTGCTCCTTCAAAAGTAAGTCTCAACTCTGTTAGTTGAATGCGGAGAACAGAAAGTGGTTTCAGAGAATGCTTCTGTGTAGTTTTTAATTGGAGATATTCCTTTTTCCTCTATTACAATCTTAGCGCTCCGAATGTCCACTTGCATATTCAACAAAAAGAGTGTTTCATAACTGCTCAATCAAAAATATGGTTTAGCTCTGTTAACTGAATTTACACATCAGAAATAAGTTTCACAGAATGCATCTGTGTAGTTTTTATTTGAAGATATTATTTTTCCCAATGTAGGCCTCTTAGAGCTTAGAATGTCCAATTGCAGTTTCTACAGAAAGAGTGTTTCAGAACGGCTCAATCAAATGTAAGGTTCAACTCTGTTAGTTGAATGCACAGAAGAGAAAGAAGTTTCAGAGAATGCTACTGTGTAGTTTATATTTGAATATATTCCTTTTTCCACTATTACCCTCTTAGCGCTCCGAATGTCCACTTGCATTTTCTACAGAAAGAGTGTTCGGAACTGCGCAATCAAAAGTATGGTTTAACTCTGTTAGCTGAATGCACATATCAGAAATAAGTTTCACACAATGCTTCTGTGTAGTTTTTATTTGAAGATATTATTTTTCTCCATGTAGGCCTCTTAGCGCACAGAATGTCCAATTGCAGTTTCTACAGAAAGAGTGTTTCAGAACGGCTCAATCAAAACTAAGGTTCAACTCTTTTAGTTGAATGAACAGAACAGAAAGTAGTTCCACAGAATGCTTCAGTGTAGTTTTAATTTGTCGATATTCTTTTTCCCAATATAGGCCTCTTAGCGCTCAAAATGTCCAATTGCAGTTTCTACAGAAAGAGTGTTTCAGAACGGCTCAATCAAAAGTAAGGTTCAACTCTGTTAGTTGAATGCACAAAACAGAAAGAAGTTTCAGAGAATGCTACTGTGTAGTTTATATTTGAATATAATCCTTTTTCCACTATTACCCTCTTAGCACTCCGAATGTCCACTTGCATTTTCTACAGAAAGAGTGTTCGGAACTGCGCAATCAAAAGTATGGTTTAACTCTGTTAGCTGAATGCACATATCAGAAATAAGTTTCACACAATGCTTCTGTGTAGTTTTTATTTGAAGATATTATTTTTCCCAATATAGGCCTCTTAGCGCTCAGAATGTCCAATTGCAGTTTCTACAGAAAGAGTGTTTCAGAACGGCTCAATCAAAAGTAAGGTTCAACTCTCTAAGTTGAATGCACAGAACAGAAAGAAGTTTCATACAATGCTTCTGTGTAGTTTATATTTGAACATATTCTTTTTTCCACTATTACCCACTTAGCGCTACGAATGTCCAGTTGCAGTTTCTACAGACAGAGTGTTTCAAAACTGCTCAATCAAATGTATGGTTTAACTCTGTTAGCTGAATGCTCGGATCAGAAAGAAGTTTCACAGAATTCTTCTGTGTAGTTTATATTTGAATATATTCCTTTTTCCACGACTACCCTCTTAGCGCTCAAAATGTCCAGCTGCATTTTCTACAGAAAGAATGTTCAGATCTGCTCAATCAAAAGTATGGTTTAACTCTGTTAGCTGAATGCACAGATCAGAAAGAAGTTTCACAGAATGATTCTGTGTAGTTTATATTTGAAGACATTCCTTTTTCCACTATTACCCTCCTAGCGCTCCGAATCTCCACTTGCATTTTCTACAGAAAGAGTGTTTCAGAGCGGCTCCATCAAAACTAAGGTTCAACTCTTTTAGTTGAATGAACAGAACAGAAAGAAGTTTCACAGAATGCTTCTGTGTAGTTTTTATTTGTAGATATTCTTTTTCCCAATATAGGCCTCTTAGCGCTCAGAATTTCCAATTGAAGGTTCTACAGAAAGAGTGTTTCAGAACGGCTCAATCAAAAGTAAGGTTCAACCCTGGTAGTTGAATGCACAGAACAGAAAGAAGTTTCACAGAATGCTTCTGTGTAGTTTATATTTGAATATATTACTTTTTCCACTATTACCCTCTTTGCGCTCCGAATGTCCTCTTGCATTTTCTACAGAAAGAGTGTTCTGAACTGCGCAATCAAAAGAATGGTTTAACTCTGTTTGCTGAATGCACATATCAGAAATAAGTTTCAAGCAATGCTTCTGAGTAGTTTTTATTTGAAGATATTATTTTTCCCAAAATAGGCCTCTTAGCGCTCAGAATGTCCAATTGCAGTTTCTACAGAAAGAGTGTTTCAGAACGGCTCAATCAAATGTAAGGTTCAACTCTCTTAGTTGAATGCACAGAACAGAAAGAAGTTTCACAGAATGCTTTTGTGTAGTATTTAGTTGAAGATATTCCTTTTTGGACTATTACACACTTAGCGCTCCGAATATCCACTGGCAGTTTCTACACAAAGAGTGTTTCAGAACTGCTCCTTCAAAAGTAAGTCTCAACTCTGTTAGTTGAATGCGGAGAACAGAAAGTGGTTTCAGAGAACGCTTCTGTGTAGTTTTTAATTGGAGATATTCCTTTTTCCTCTATTACAATCTTAGCGCTCCGAATGTCCACTTGCATATTCAACAAAAAGAGTGTTTCATAACTGCTCAATCAAAAATATGGTTTAGTTCTGTTAACTGAATTTACACATCAGAAATAAGTTTCACAGAATGCATCTGTGTAGTTTTTATTTGAAGATATTATTTTTCCCATTGTAGGCCTCTTAGAGCTTAGAATGTCCAATTGCAGTTTCTACAGAAAGAGTGTTTCAGAACGGCTCAATCAAAAGTAAGTTTCAAAACTGTTAGTTGAATGCACAGAACAGAAAGAAGTTTCAGAGAATGCTACTGTGTAGTTTATATTTGAATATATTCCTTTTTCCACTATTACCCTCTTATCGCTCTGAATGTCCACTTGCATTTTCTACAGAAAGAGTGTTCGGAACTGCGCAATCAAAAGTATGGTTTAACTCTGTTAGCTGAATGCACATATCAGAAATATGTTTCACACAATGCTTCTGTGTAGTTTTTATTTGAAGTTATTATTTTTCCCAATATAGGCCTCTTAGCGCTCAGAATGTCCAATTGCAGTTTCTACAGAAGGAGTGTTTCAGAACGGCTCAATCAAAAGTAAGGTTCAGCTCTGTTATTTGAATGCACAGAACAGAAAGAAGTTTCATACAATGCTTCTGTGTAGTTTATATTTGAACATATTCTTGTTTCCACTATTACCCACTTAGCGCTACGAATGTCCAGTTGTATTTTCTACAGACAGAGTGTTTCAAAACTGCTCAATCAAAAGTATGGTTTAACTCTGTTAGCTTAATGCTCAGATCAGAAAGAAGTTTCACAGAATGCTTCTGTGTTGTTTATATTTGAATATATTCCTTTTTCCATGACTACACTCTTAGCGCTCCAAATGTCCAGTTGCATTTTCTACAGAAAGAGTGTTCAGATCTGCTCAATCAAAAGTATGGTTTAACTCTGTTAGCTGAATGCACAGATCAGAAATATGTTTCACAGTATGATTCTGTGTAGTTTATATTTGAAGACATTCCTTTTTCCACTATTACCCTCTTAGCGCTCCGAATCTCCACTTGCATTTTCTACAGAAAGAGTGTTTCAGAGCGGCTCAATCAAAACTAATGTTCAACTCTTTTAGTTGAAGGAACAGAACAGAAAGAGGTTTCACAGAATGCTTCTGTGTGGTTTATATTTGAATATATTCCTTTTTCCACTATTACCCTCTTAGCGCTCCGAATGTCCACTTGCATTTTCTACAGAAAGAGTGTTCTGAACTGTGCAATCAAAAGTATGGTTTATCTCTGTTAGCTGAATGCACATATCAGAAATAAGTTTCAAACAATGCTTCTGTGTAGTTTTTATTTGAAGATATTATTTTTCCCAATATAGACCTCTTAGCGCTCAGAATGTCCAACTGCAGTTTCTACAGAAAGAGTGTTTCAGAACGGCTCAATCAAATGTAAGTTTCAACTCTCTTAGTTGAATGCACAGAACAGAAAGAAGTTTCACAGAATGCTTCAGTGTAGTTTTAATTTGTCGATATTCTTTTTCCCAATATAGGCCTCTTAGCGCTCAAAACGTCCAATTGCAGTTTCTACAGAAAGAGTGTTTCAGAACGGCTCAATCAAAAGTAAGGTTCAACCCAGGTAGTTGAATGCACAGAACAGAAAAAATTTTCACAAAATGCTTCTGTGTAGTTTATATTTGAATATATTTCTTTTTCCACTATTACCCTCTTAGCGCTCCGAATGTCCACTTGCATTTTCTACAGAAAGTGTGTTCTGAACTGCGCAATCATAAGTATGGTTTAACTCTGTTAGCTGAATGCATATATCAGAAATAAGTTTCAAACAATGCTTCTGTGTAGTTTTTATTTGAAGGTATTATTTTTCCCAATTTAGGCCTCTTAGCGCTCAGAATGTCCAATTGCAGTTTCTACAGAAAGAGTGTTTCAGAACGGCTCAATCAAATGTAAGGTTCAACTCTGTTAGTTGAATGCACTGAACAGACAGAAGTTTCACAGAATGCTTCTGTGTAGTATTTAGTTGAAGATACTCCTTTTTGGACTATTACCCACTTAGCACTCCGAATATCCACTGGCAGTTTCTACACAAAGAGTGTTTCAGAACTGCTCCTTCAAAAGTAAGGCTCAACACTGTTAGTTGAATGCGGAGAACAGAAAGGGGTTTCAGAGAATGCTTCTGTGTAGTTTTTAATTGGAGATATTCCTTTTTCCTCTATTACAATCTTAGCGCTCCGAATGTCCACTTGCATTTTCTACAAAAAGAGTGTTTCATAACTGCACAATCAAAAATATGGTTTAGCTCTGTTAACTGAATTTACAGATCAGAAATAAGTTTCACATAATGCATCTGTTTAGTTTTTATTTGAAGATATTTTTTTCCCAATGTAGGCCTCTTAGCGCTTAGAATGTCCAATTGCAGTTTCTACAGAAAGAGTGTTTCAGAACGGCTCAATCAAAAGTCAGGTTCAACTCTGTTAGTTGAATGCACAGAACAGAAAGAAGTTTCACAGAATGCTACTGTGTAGTTTATATTTGAATATATTCCTTTTTCCAATATTACCCTCTTAGCGCTCCGAATGTCCACTTGCATTTTCTACAGAAAGAGTGTTCGGAACTGCGCAATCAAAAGTATGGTTTAACTCTGTTAGCTGAATGAACATATCAGAAATATGTTTCACACAATGCTTCTGTGTAGTTTTTATTTGAAGATATTATTTTTCCCAATATAGGCCTCTTAGCGCTCAGAATGTCCAATTGCAGTTTCTACAGAAAGAGTGTTTCAGAAAGGCTCAATCAAAAGTAAGGTTCAACTCTGTTATTTGAATGCACAGAACAGAAAGAAGTTTCATACAATGCTTCTGTGTAGTTTATATTTGAACATATTCTTGTTTCCACTATTACCCTCTTAGCGCTCCAAATGTCCAGTTGCATTTTCTACAGAAAGAGTGTTCAGATCTGCTCAATCAAAAGTATGGTTTAACTCTGTTAGCTGAATGCACAGATCAGAAATATGTTTCACATTATGATTCTGTGTAGTTTATATTTGAAGACATTCCTTTTTCCACTATTACCCTCTTAGCGCTCCGAATCTCCACTTGCATTTTCTACAGAAAGAGTGTTTCAGAACGGCTCAATCAAAAGTAAGGTTCAACTCGGTTATTTGAATGCACAGAACAGAAAGAAGTTTCATACAATGCTTCTGTGTAGTTTATATTTGAACATATTCTTGTTTCCACTATTACCCACTTAGCGCTACGAATGTCCAGTTGTATTTTCTACAGACAGAGTGTTTCAAAACTGCTCAATCAAAAGTATGGTTTAACTCTGTTAGCTGAATGCTCAGATCAGAAAGAAGTTTCACAGAATGCTTCTGTGTTGTTTATATTTGAATATATTCCTTTTTCCATGACTACCCTCTTAGCGCTCCAAATGTCCAGTTGCATTTTCTACAGAAAGAGTGTTCAGATCTGCTCAATCAAAAGTATGGTTTAACTCTGTTAGCTGAATGCACAGATAAGAAAGAAGTCTCACAGAATGATTCTGTGTAGTTTATATTTGAAGACATTCCTTTTTCCACTATTACCCTCTTAGCGCTCCGAATCTCCACTTGCATTTTCTACAGAAAGAGTGTTTCAGAACGGCTCAATCAAAACTAAGGTTCAACTCTTTTAGTTGAATGAACAGAACAGAAAGAAGTTACACAGAATGCTTCAGTGTAGTTTTAATTTGTCGATATTCTTTTTCCCAATATAGGCCTCTTAGCGCTCAAAATGTCCAATTGCAGTTTCTACAGAAAGAGTGTTTCAGAACGGCTCAATCAAAAGTAAGGTTCAACTCTGTTAGTTGAATGCACAGAACAGAAAGAAGTTTCAGAGAATGCTACTGTGTAGTTTATATATGAATATATTCCTTTTTCCACAATTTCCCTCTTAGCGCTCCGAATGTCCACTTGCATTTTCTACAGAAAGAGTGTTCGGAACTGCGCAATCAAAAGTATGGTTTAACTCTGTTAGCTGAATGCACATATCAGAAATAAGTTTCACACAATGCTTCTGTGTAGTTTTTATTTGAAGATATTATTTTTCCCAATATAGGCCTCTTAGCGCTCAGAATGTCCAATTGCAGTTTCTACAGAAAGAGTGTTTCAGAACGGCTCAATCAAAAGTAAGGTTCAACTCTCTAAGTTGAATGCACAGAACAGAAAGAAGTTTCATACAATGCTTCTGTGTAGTTTATATTTGAACATATTATTTTTTCCACTATTACCCACTTAGCGCTACGAATGTCCAGTTGCAGTTTCTACAGACAGAGTGTTTCAAAACTGCTCAATCAAATGTATGGTTTAACTCTGTTAGCTGAATGCTCGGATCAGAAAGAAGTTTCACAGAATTCTTCTGTGTAGTTTATATTTGAATATATTCCTTTTTCCACGACTACCCTCTTAGCGCTCAAAATGTCCAGCTGCATTTTCTACAGAAAGAATGTTCAGATCTGCTCAATCAAAAGTATGGTTTAACTCTGTTAGCTGAATGCACAGGTCAGAAAGAAGTTTCACAGAATGATTCTGTGTAGTTTATATTTGAAGACATTCCTTTTTCCACTATTACCCTCATAGCGCTCCGAATCTCCACTTGCATTTTCTACAGAAAGAGTGTTTCAGAGCGGCTCCATCAAAACTAAGGTTCAACTCTTTTAGTTGAATGAACAGAACAGAAAGAAGTTTCACAGAATGCTTCTGTGTAGTTTTTATTTGTAGATATTCTTTTTCCCAATATAGGCCTCTTAGCGCTCAGAATTTCCAATTGAAGGTTCTACAGAAAGAGTGTTTCAGAACGGCTCAATCAAAAGTAAGGTTCAACCCTGGTAGTTGAATGCACAGAACAGAAAGAAGTTTCACAGAATGCTTCTGTGTAGTTTATATTTGAATATATTACTTTTTCCACTATTACCCTCTTTGCGCTCCGAATGTCCTCTTGCATTTTCTACAGAAAGAGTGTTCTGAACTGCGCAATCAAAAGAATGGTTTAACTCTGTTTGCTGAATGCACATATCAGAAATAAGTTTCAAGCAATGCTTCTGAGTAGTTTTTATTTGAAGATATTATTTTTCCCAAAATAGGCCTCTTAGCGCTCAGAATGTCCAATTGCAGTTTCTACAGAAAGAGTGTTTCAGAACGGCTCAATCAAATGTAAGGTTCAACTATCTTAGTTGAATGCACAGAACAGAAAGTAGTTTCACAGAATGCTTCTGTGTAGTATTTAGTTGAAGATACTCCTTTTTGGACTATTACCCACTTAGTGCTCCGAATATCCACTGGCAGTTTCTACACAAAGAGTGTTTCAGAACTGCTCCTTCAAAAGTAAGTCTCAACTCTGTTTGTTGAATGCGTAGAACAGAAAGGGGTTTCAGAGAATGCTTCTGTGTAATTTTTAATTGGAGATATTCCTTTTTCCTCTATTACAATCTTAGCGCTCCGAATGTCCACTTGGATATTCTACAAAAAGAGTGTTTCATAACAGCTCAATCAAAAATATGGTTTAGCTCTGTTAACCGAATTTACACATCAGAAATAAGTTTCACAGAATGCATCTGTGTAGTTTTTATTTGAAGATATTATTTTTCCCAATGTAGGCCTCTTAGAGCTTAGAATGTCCAATTGCAGTTTCTACAGAAAGAGTGTTTCAGAACGGCTCAATCAAAAGTAAGTTTCAACTCTGTTAGTTGAATGCACAGAACAGAAAGAAGTTTCATACAATGCTTCTGTGTAGTTTATATTTGAACATATTCTTTTTTCCACTATTACCCACTTAGCGCTACGAATGTCCAGTTGCATTTTCTACAGAAAGAGTGTTTCAGAGCGGCTCCATCAAAACTAAGGTTCAACTCTTTTAGTTGAATGAACAGAACAGAAAGAAGTTTCCCAGAATGCTTCTGTGTAGTTTTTATTTTAGATATTCTTTTTCCCAATATAGGCCTCTTAGCGCTCAGAATTTCCAATTGAAGGTTCTACAGAAAGAGTGTTTCAGAACGGCTCAATCAAAAGTAAGGTTCAACCCTGGTAGTTGAATGCACAGAACAGAGAGAAGTTTCACAGAATGCTTCTGTGTAGTTTATATTTGAATATATTACTTTTTCCACTATTACCCTCTTAGCGCTCCGAATGTCCACTTGCGTTTTCTAAAGAAAGAGTGTTCTGAACTGCGCAATCAAAAGTATGGTTTAACTCTTTTAGCTGAATGCACATATCAGAAATAAGTTTCAAGCAATGCTTCTGAGTAGTTTTTATTTGAAGATATTATTTTTCCCAACATAGGCCTCTTAGTGCTCAGAATGTCCAATTGCAGTTTCTACAGAAAGAGTGTTTCAGAACGGCTCAATCAAATGTAAGGTTCAACTCTCTTAGTTGAATGCACAGAACAGAAAGAAGTTTCACAGAATGCTTTTGTGTAGTATTTAGTTGAAGATACTCCTTTTTGGACTATTACCCACTTAGCGCTCCGAATATCCACTGGCAGTTTCTACACAAAGAGTGTTTCAGAACTGCTCCTTCAAAAGTAAGTCTCAACTCTGTTAGTTGAATGCGGAGAACAGAAAGGGGTTTCAGAGAATGCTTCTGTGTAGTTTTTAATTGGAGATATTCCTTTTTCCTCTATTACAATCTTAGCGCTCCGAATGTCCACTTGGATATTCTACAAAAAGAGTGTTTCATAACTGCTCAATCAAAAATATGGTTTAGCTCTGTTAACCGAATTTACACATCAGAAATAAGTTTCACAGAATGCATCTGTGTAGTTTTTATTTGAAGATATTATTTTTCCCAATGTAGGCCTCTTAGAGCTTAGAATGTCCAATTGCAGTTTCTACAGAAAGAGTGTTTCAGAACGGCTCAATCAAAAGTAAGGTTCAACTCTGTTAGTTGAATTCACAGAACAGAAAGAAGTTTCAGAGAAAGCTACTGTGTAGTTTATATTTGAATATATTCCTTTTTCCACTATTCCCCTCTTAGCGCTCCGAATGTCCACTTGCATTTTCTACAGAAAGAGTGTTCGGAACTGCGCAATCAAAAGTATGGTTTAACTCTGTTAGCTGAATGCACATATCAGAAATAAGTTTCACACAGTGCTTCTGTGTAGTTTTTATTTGAAGATATTATTTTTCTCCATGTAGGCCTCTTAGCGCTCAGAATGTCCAATTGCAGTTTCTACAGAAAGATTGTTTCAGAACGGCTCAATCAAAAGTAAGGTTCAACTCTGTTAGTTGAATGCACAGAACAGAAAGAAGTTTCATACAATGCTTCTGTGTAGTTTATATTTGAACATATTATTTTTTCCACTGTTACCCACTTAGCGCTACGAATGTCCAGTTGCATTTTCTACAGAAAGAGTGTTTCAGAGCGGCTCCATCAAAACTAAGGTTCAACTCTTTTAGTTGAATGAACAGAACAGAAAGAAGTTTCACAGAATGCTTCTGTGTAGTTTTTATTTTAGATATTCTTTTTCCCAATGTAGGCCTCTTAGCGCTCAGAATTTCCAATTGAAGGTTCTACAGAAAGAGTGTTTCAGAACGGCTCAATCAAAAGTGAGGTTCAACCCTGGTAGTTGAATGCACAGAACAGAAAGAAGTTTCACAGAATGCTTCTGTGTAGTTTATATTTGAATATATTACTTTTTCCACTATTACCCTCTTAGCGCTCCGAATGTCCACTTGCATTTTCTACAGAAAGAGTGTTCTGAACTGCGCAATCAAAAGTATGGTTTAACTCTTTTAGCTGAATGCACACATCAGAAATAAGTTTCAAGCAATGCTTCTGAGTAGTTTTTATTTGAAGATATTATTTTTCCCAAAATAGGCCTCTTAGCGCTCAGAATGTCCAATTGCAGTTTCTACAGAAAGAGTGTTTCAGAACGGCTCAATCAAATGTAAGGTTCAACTCTCTTAGTTGAATGCACAGAACAGAAAGAAGTTTCACAGAATGCTTTTGTTTAGTATTTAGTTGAAGATACTCTTTTTGGACTATTACACACTTAGCGCTCCGAATATCCACTGGCAGTTTCTACACAAAGAGTGTTTCAGAACTGCTCCTTCAAAAGTAAGTCTCAACTCTGTTAGTTGAATGCGGAGAACAGAAAGGGGTTTCAGAGAATGCTTCTGTGTAGTTTTTAATTGGAGATATTCCTTTTTCCTCTATTACAATCTTAGCGCTCCGAATGTCCACTTGCATATTCAACAAAAAGAGTGTTTCATAACTGCTCAATCAAAAATATGGTTTAGCTCTGTTAACTGAATTTACACATCAGAAATAAGTTTCACAGAATGCATCTGTGTAGTTTTTATTTGAAGATATTATTTTTCCCAATGTAGGCCTCTTAGAGCTTAGAATGTCCAATTGCAGTTTCTACAGAAAGAGTGTTTCAGAACGGCTCAATCAAAAGTAAGGTTCAACACTGTTAGTTGAATGCACAGAAGAGAAAGAAGTTTCAGAGAATGCTACTGTGTAGTTTATATTTGAATATATTCCTTTTTCCACTATTCCCCTCTTAGCGCTCCGAATGTCCACTTGCATTTTCTACAGAAAGAGTGTTCGGAACTGCGCAATCAAAAGTATGGTTTAACTCTGTTAGCTGAATGCACATATCAGAAATAAGTTTCACACAATGCTTCTGTGTAGTTTTTATTTGAAGATATTATTTTTCTCCATGTAGGCCTCTTAGCGCTCAGAATGTCCAATTGCAGTTTCTACAGAAAGAGTGTTTCAGAACGGCTCAATCAAAAGTAAGGTTCAACTCTGTTAGTTGAATGCACAGAACAGAAAGAAGTTTCATACAATGCTTCTGTGTAGTTTATATTTGAACATATTCTTTTTTCCACTATTACCCACTTAGCGCTACGAATGTCCAGTTGCATTTTCTACAGACAGAGTGTTTCAAAACTGCTCAATCAAAAGTATGGTTTAACTCTGTTAGCTGAATGCTCAGATCAGAAAGAAGTTTCAGAGAATGCTTCTGTGTAGTTTATATTTGTATATATTCCTTTTTCCACGACTACCCTCTAAGCGCTCCAAATGTCCAGTTGCATTTTCTACAGAAAGAGTGTTCAGATCTGCTCAATCAAAAGTATGGTTTAACTCTGTTAGCTGAATGCACAGATAAGAAAGAAGTCTCACAGAATGATTCTGTGTAGTTTATATTTGAAGACATTCCTTTTTCCACTATTACCCTCTTAGCGCTCCGAATCTCCACTTGCATTTTCTACAGAAAGAGTGTTTCCGAACGGCTCAATCAAAACTAAGGTTCAACTCTTTTAGTTGAATGAACAGAACAGAAAGAAGTTCCACAGAATGCTTCAGTGTAGTTTTAATTTTTCGATATTCTTTTTCCCAATATAGGCCTCTTAGCGCTCAAAATGTCCAATTGCAATTTCTACAGAAAGAGTGTTTCAGAACGGCTCAATCAAAAGTAAGGTTCAACTCTCTTAGTTGAATGCACAGAACAGAAAGAAGTTTCAGAGAATGCTACTGTGTAGTTTATATTTGAATATATTCCTTTTTCCACTATTACCCTCTTAGCGCTCCGAATGTCCACTTGCATTTTCTACAGAAAGAGTGTTCGGAACTGCGCAATCAAAAGTATGGTTTAACTCTGTTAGCTGAATGCACATATCAGAAATAAGTTTCACACAATGCTTCTGTGTAGTTTTTATTTGAAGATATTATTTTTCCCAATATAGGCCTCTTAGCGCTCAGAATGTCCAATTGCAGTTTCTACAGAAAGAGTGTTTCAGAACGGCTCAATCAAAAGTAAGGTTCAACTCTCTAAGTTGAATGCACAGAACAGAAAGAAGTTTCATACAATGCTTCTGTGTAGTTTATATTTGAACATATTCTTTTTTCCACTATTACCCACTTAGCGCTACGAATGTCCAGTTGCAGTTTCTACAGACAGAGTGTTTCAAAACTGCTCAATCAAATGTATGGTTTAACTCTGTTAGCTGAATGCTCGGATCAGAAAGAAGTTTCACAGAATTCTTCTGTGTAGTTTATATTTGAATATATTCCTTTTTCCACGACTACCCTCTTAGCGCTCAAAATGTCCAGCTGCATTTTCTACAGAAAGAATGTTCAGATCTGCTCAATCAAAAGTATGGTTTAACTCTGTTAGCTGAATGCACAGATCAGAAAGAAGTTTCACAGAATGATTCTGTGTAGTTTATATTTGAAGACATTCCTTTTTCCACTATTACCCTCATAGCGCTCCGAATCTCCACTTGCATTTTCTACAGAAAGAGTGTTTCAGAGCGGCTCCATCAAAACTAAGGTTCAACTCTTTTAGTTGAATGAACAGAACAGAAAGAAGTTTCACAGAATGCTTCTGTGTAGTTTTTATTTGTAGATATTCTTTTTCCCAATATAGGCCTCTTAGCGCTCAGAATTTCCAATTGAAGGTTCTACAGAAAGAGTGTTTCAGAACGGCTCAATCAAAAGTAAGGTTCAACCCTGGTAGTTGAATGCACAGAACAGAAAGAAGTTTCACAGAATGCTTCTGTGTAGTTTATATTTGAATATATTACTTTTTCCACTATTACCCTCTTTGCGCTCCGAATGTCCTCTTGCATTTTCTACAGAAAGAGTGTTCTGAACTGCGCAATCAAAAGAATGGTTTAACTCTGTTTGCTGAATGCACATATCAGAAATAAGTTTCAAGCAATGCTTCTGAGTAGTTTTTATTTGAAGATATTATTTTTCCCAAAATAGGCCTCTTAGCGCTCAGAATGTCCAATTGCAGTTTCTACAGAAAGAGTGTTTCAGAACGGCTCAATCAAATGTAAGGTTCAACTCTCTTAGTTGAATGCACAGAACAGAAAGAAGTTTCACAGAATGCTTTTGTGTAGTATTTAGTTGAAGATATTCCTTTTTGGACTATTACACACTTAGCGCTCCGAATATCCACTGGCAGTTTCTACACAAAGAGTGTTTCAGAACTGCTCCTTCAAAAGTAAGTCTCAACTCTGTTAGTTGAATGCGGAGAACAGAAAGTGGTTTCAGAGAATGCTTCTGTGTAGTTTTTAATTGGAGATATTCCTTTTTCCTCTATTACAATCTTAGCGCTCCGAATGTCCACTTGCATATTCAACAAAAAGAGTGTTTCATAACTGCTCAATAAAAAAATAGGGTTTAGCTCTGTTAACTGAATTTACACATCAGAAATAAGTTTCACAGAATGCATCTGTGTAGTGTTTATTTGAAGATATTATTTTTCCCAATGTAGGCCTCTTAGAGCTTAGAATGTCCAATTGCAGTTTCTACAGAAAGAGTGTTTCAGAACGGCTCAATCAAAAGTAAGTTTCAAATCTGTTAGTTGAATGCACAGAACAGAAAGAAGTTTCAGAGAATGCTACTGTGTAGTTTATATTTGAATATATTCCTTTTTCCACTATTACCCTCTTATCGCTCTGAATGTCCACTTGCATTTTCTACAGAAAGAGTGTTCGGAACTGCACAATCAAAAGTATGGTTTAACTCTGTTAGCTGAATGCACATATCAGAAATATGTTTCACACGATGCTTCTGTGTAGTTTTTATTTGAAGTTATTATTTTTCTCAATATAGGCCTCTTAGCGCTCAGAATGTCCAATTGCAGTTTCTACAGAAGGAGTGTTTCAGAACGGCTCAATCAAAAGTAAGGTTCAGCTCTGTTATTTGAATGCACAGAACAGAAAGAAGTTTCATACAATGCTTCTGTGTAGTTTATATTTGAACATATTCTTGTTTCCACTATTACCCACTTAGCGCTACGAATGTCCAGTTGTATTTTCTACAGACAGAGTGTTTCAAAACTGCTCAATCAAAAGTATGGTTTAACTCTGTTAGCTGAATGCTCAGATCAGAAAGAAGTTTCACAGAATGCTTCTGTGTTGTTTATATTTGAATATATTCCTTTTTCCATGACTACCTTCTTAGCGCTCCAAATGTCCAGTTGCATTTTCTACAGAAAGAGTGTTCAGATCTGCTCAATCAAAAGTATCGTTTCACTCTGTTAGCTGAATGCACAGATCAGAAATATGTTTCACAGTATGATTCTGTGTAGTTTATATTTGAAGACATTCCTTTTTCCACTATTACCCTCTTAGCGCTCCGAATCTCCACTTGCATTTTCTACAGAAAGAGTGTTTCAGAGCGGCTCAATCAAAACTAATGTTCAACTCTTTTAGTTGAAGGAACAGAACAGAAAGAGGTTTCACAGAATGCTTCTGTGTAGTTTATATTTGAATATATTCCTTTTTCCACTATTACCCTCTTAGCGCTCCGAATGTCCACTTGCATTTTCTACAGAAAGAGTGTTCTGAACTGCGCAATCAAAAGTATGGTTTATCTCTGTTAGCTGAATGCACATATCAGAAATAAGTTTCAAACAATGCTTCTGTGTAGTTTTTATTTGAAGATATTATTTTTCCCAATATAGACCTCTTAGCGCTCAGAATGTCCAATTGCAGTTTCTACAGAAAGAGTGTTTCAGAATGGCTCAATCAAATGTAAGTTTCAACTCTCTTAGTTGAATGCACAGAACAGAAAGAAGTTTCACAGAATGCTTCAGTGTAGTTTTAATTTGTCGATATTCTTTTTCCCAATATAGGCCTCTTAGCGCTCAAAATGTCCAATTGCAGTTTCTACAGAAAGAGTGTTTCAGAACGGCTCAATCAAAAGTAAGGTTCAACCCAGGTAGTTGAATGCACAGAACAGAAAAAATTTTCACAAAATGCTTCTGTGTAGTTTATATTTGAATATATTTCTTTTTCCACTATTACCCTCTTAGCGCTCCGAATGTCCACTTGCATTTTCTACAGAAAGTGTGTTCTGAACTGCGCAATCATAAGTATGGTTTAACTCTGTTAGCTGAATGCACATATCAGAAATAAGTTTCAAACAATGCTTCTGTGTAGTTTTTATTTGAAGGTATTATTTTTCCCAATTTAGGCCTCTTAGCGCTCAGAATGTCCAATTGCAGTTTCTACAGAAAGAGTGTTTCAGAACGGCTCAATCAAATGTAAGGTTCAACTCTGTTAGTTGAATGCACAGAACAGACAGAAGTTTCACAGAATGCTTCTGTGTAGTATTTAGTTGAAGATACTCCTTTTTGGACTATTACCCACTTAGCGCTCCGAATATCCACTGGCAGTTTCTACACAAAGAGTGTTTCAGAACTGCTCCTTCAAAAGTAAGGCTCAACTCTGTTAGTTGAATGCGGAGAACAGAAAGGGGTTTCAGAGAATGCTTCTGTGTAGTTTTTAATTGGAGATATTCCTTTTTCCTCTATTACAATCTTAGCGCTCCGAATGTCCACTTGCATTTTCTACAAAAAGAGTGTTTCATAACTGCACAATCAAAAATATGGTTTAGCTCTGTTAACTGAATTTACAGATCAGAAATAAGTTTCACATAATGCATCTGTTTAGTTTTTATTTGAAGATATTCTTTTTCCCAATGTAGGCCTCTTAGCGCTTAGAATGTCCAATTGCAGTTTCTACAGAAAGAGTGTTTCAGAACGGCTCAATCAAAAGTAAGGTTCAACTCTGTTAGTTGAATGCACAGAACAGAAAGTAGTTTCACAGAATGCTACTGTGTAGTTTATATTTGAATATATTCCTTTTTCCAATATTACCCTCTTAGCGCTCCGAATGTCCACTTGCATTTTCTACAGAAAGAGTGTTCGGAACTGCGCAATCAAAAGTATGGTTTAACTCTGTTAGCTGAATGCACATATCAGAAATATGTGTCACACAATGCTTCTGTGTAGTTTTTATTTGAAGATATTATTTTTCCCAATATAGGCCTCTTAGCGCTCAGAATGTCCAATTGCAGTTTCTACAGAAAGAGTGTTTCAGAACGGCTCAATCAAAAGTAAGGTTCAACTCTGTTATTTGAATGCACAGAACAGAAAGAAGTTTCATACAATGCTTCTGTGTAGTTTATATTTGAACATATTCTTTTTTCCACTATTACCCACTTAGCGCTACGAATGTCCAGTTGCATTTTCTACAGACAGAGTGTTTCAAAACTGCTCAATCAAAAGTATGGTTTAACTCTGTTAGCTGAATGCTCAGATCAGAAAGAAGTTTCACAGAATGCTTCTGTGTAGTTTATATTTGAATATATTCCTTTTTCCACGACTACCCTCTTAGCACTCCAAATGTCCAGTTGCATTTTCTACAGAAAGAGTGTTCAGATCTGCTCAATCGAAAGTATGGTTTAACTCTGTTAGCTGAATGCACAGATCAGAAAGAAGTTTCACAGAATGATTCTGTGTAGTTTATATTTGAAGACATTCCTTTTTCCACTCTTATCCTCTTAGCGCTCTTAATCCCACTTGCATTTTCTACAGAAAGAGTGTTTCAGAACGGCTCAATCAAAACTAAGGTTCAACTCTATTAGTTGAAAGAACAGAACAGAAAGAAGTTTCACAGAATGCTTCTGTGTAGTTTTTATTTGTAGATATTCTTTTCCCAATATAGGCCCCTCAGCGCTCAGAATGTCCAATTGCAGTTTCTACAGAAAGAGTGTTTCAGAGCGGCTCAAACAAAAGTAAGGTTCAACTCTGGTAGTTGAATGCACAGAACAGAAAGAATTTTCACAAAGTGCTTCTGTGTAGTTTATATTTGAATATATTCCTTTTTCCACTATTACCCTCTTAGCGCTCCGAATGTTCACTTGCATTTTCTACAGAAAGAGTGTGCTGAACTGCGCAATCAAAAGTATGGTTTAACTCTGTTAGCTGAATGCACATATCAGAAATAAGTTTCAAACAATGCTTCTGTGTAGTTTTTATTTGAAGATATTATTTTTCCCAATATAGGCCTCTTAGGGCTCAGAATGTCCAATTGCAGTTTCTACAGAAAGAGTGTTTCAGAACGGCTCAATCAAATGTAAGGTTCAACTCTGTTAGTTGAATGCACAGAACAGACAGAAGTTTCACAGAATGCTTCTGTGTAGTATTTAGTTGAAGATACACCTTTTTGGACTATTACCCACTTAGCGCTCCGAATATCCACTGGCAGTTTCTACACAAAGAGTGTTTCAGAACTGCTCCTTCAAAAGTAAGGCTCAACTCTGTTAGTTGAATGCGGAGAACAGAAAGGGGTTTCAGAGAATGCTTCTGTGTAGTTTTTAATTGGAGATATTCCTTTTTCCTCTATTACAATCTTAGCGCTCCGAATGTCCACTTGCATTTTCTACAAAAAGAGTGTTTCATAACTGCACAATCAAAAATATCGTTTAGCTCTGTTAACTGAATTTACAGATCAGAAATAAGTTTCACAGAATGCATCTGTGTAGTTTTTATTTGAAGATATTCTTTTTCCCAATGTAGGCCTCTTAGCGCTTAGAATGTCCAGTTGCACTTTCTACAGAAAGAGTGTTTCAGAACGGCTCAATCAAAAGTAAGGTTCAACTCTGTTAGTTGAATGCCCAGAAAAGAAAGAAGTTTCATACAATGCTTCTGTGTAGTTTATATTTGAACATATTCGTTTTTCCACTATTACCCTCTTAGCGCTACGAATGTCCAGTTGCATTTTCTACAGACAGAGTGTTTCAAAACTGCTCAATCAAAAGTATGGTTTAACTCTGTTAGCTGAATGCTCAGATCAGAAAGAAGTTTCACAGAATGCTTCTGTGTAGTTTATATTTGAATATATTCCTTTTTCCACAAATACCCTCTTAGCACTCCAAATGTCCATTTGCATATTCTACAGAAAGAGTGCTCAGATCTGCTCAATCAAAAGTATGGTTTAACACTGTTAGCTGAATGCACAGATCAGAAAGAAGTTTCACAGAATGATTGTGTGGAGTTTATATTTGAAGACATTCCTTTTTCCACTATTACCCTCTTAACGCTCCGAATCTCCACTTGCATTTTCTACAGAAAGAGTGTTTCAGAACGGCTCAATCTAAAGTAAGGTTCAACCCTGGTAGTTGAATGCAAAGAACAGAAAGAAGTTTCACAGAATGCTTCTGTGTAGTTTATATTTGAATATATTACTTTTTCCACTATTACCCTCTTAGCGCTCCGAATGTCCACTTGCACTTTCTACAGAAAGAGTGTTCTGAGCTGCGCAATCAAAAGTATGGTTTAACTCTGTTAGCTGAATGCATATATCAGACAAAAGTTTCAAACAATGCTTCTGTGTAGTTTTTATTTGAAGATATTATTTTTCCCAATATAGGCCTCTTAGCGCTCAGAATGTCCAATTGCAGTTTCTACAGAAAGAGTGTTTCAGAACGGCTCAATCAAATGTAAGGTTCAACTTTCTTAGTTGAATACACAGAACAGAAAGAAGTTTCACAGAATGCTTCTGTGTAGTATTTAGTTGAAGATACTCCTTTTTGGACTATTACCCACTTAGCCCTCAGAATATCCACTGGCAGTTTCTACACAAAGAGTGTTTCAGAACTGCTCCTTCAAAAGTAAGGCTCAACTCTGTTAGTTGAATGCAGTGAACAGAAAGGGGTTTCAGAGAATGCTTCTGTGTAGTTTTTAATTGGAGATATTCCTTTTTCCTCTATTACAATCTTAGCGCTCCGAATGTCCACTTGCATTTTCTACAAAAAGAGTGTTTCATAACTGCTCAATCAAAAATATGGTTTAGCTCTGTTAACTGAATTTACAGATCAGAAATAAGTTTCACAGAATGCATCTGTGTAGTTTTTATTTGAAGATATTCTTTTTCCCAATGTAGGCCTCTTAGCGCTTAGAATGTCCAATTGCATTTTCTACAGAAAGCGTGTTTCAGAACGGCTCAATCAAAAGTAAGGTTCAACTCTGTTAGCTGAATGCACAGAACAGAAAGAAGTTTCACAGAATGCTACTGTGTAGTTTATATTTGAATATATTCCTTTTTCCACTATTACCCTCTTAGCGCTCCGAATGTCCACTTGCATTTTCTACAGAAAGAGTGTTCGGAACTGCGCAATCAAAAGTATGGTTTAACTCTGTTAGCTGAATGCACATATCAGAAATAAGTTTCACACAATGCTTCTGTGTAGTTTTTAATTGAAGATATTATTTTTCCCAATATAGGCCTCTTAGCACTCAGAATGTCCAATTGCAGTTTCTACAGAAAGAGTGTTTCAGAACGGCTCAATCAAAAGTAAGGTTCAATTCTGTTAGTTGAATGCACAGAACAGAATGTAGTTTCACAGATTGCTTCTGTGTAGTTTGTATTTGAAGATATTCCTTTTTCCACTGTTACCCTTTTTAGAGCTCAGAATGTCCACTTGCATTTTCTACAGAAAGTGTGTTCAGAACTGCTCTATCAAAAGTATGTTTTAACTCTTTAGGTGAATGCACAGATCAGAAATAAGTTTCACAGAATTTTTCTGTGTAGTTTATATTTGAAGATATTCCATTTTCCACTATTACCCACTTAGCGCTCTGAATGTCCAGTTGCATTGTCTACAGAAAGAGTGTTCTGAACGGCTCAATCAAAAGTATGGTTTTACTCTGTTATTGGAATGCACATATCAGAAATAAGTTTCACAGAATCCTTCCGTGTAGTATTTTGTTGAAGATATTCCTTTTTCGACTATTATCCTCTTAGCTCTCCGAATGTCCAATTTCAGTTTCTAAACAAAGAGTGTTTCAGAACTGCTCCTTCAAAAGTAGGGCTCAACTCTGTTAGTTGAATGCAGAGAGCAGAAAGTAGTTTCACAGAATGCCCCTGTGTAGTTTATATTTGAATATATTCCCTTTTTCAGTATTACCCTCTTAGCGCTCCGAATGTCCACTTGCATTTTCTAGAGAAAGAGTGTTCAGAACTGCTCAATCCAAAGTATGGTTTAACTCTGTTAGCTGAATGCACAGATCAGAAAGAATTTTCACAGAATGCTTCTGTGTACTTTTTATTTGAAGATATTCCTTTCTCCCATATAGGAGTCTTAGCGCTCAGAATGTCCAATTGCAGTTTCTACAGAAAGAGTGTTTCAGAAAGGCTCAATCAAAAGTAAGGTTCAACTCTGTTAGTTGAATGCACAGAACAGAAAGTAGTTTCACAGAATGCTTCTGTGTATTTTATATTTGAATATATTACTTTTTCCACTACTACCCTCTTAGCGCTCCAAATGTCCAGTTGCATTTTCTACAGAAAGAGTGTTCAGAACTGCTCAATCAAATGTATGATTTAACTCTCTTAGCTGAATGCACAGATTAGAAAGAAGTTGCACAGAATGCTTCTGTGTAGTTTTTATTTGAAGATATACTTTTTCCCAATATAGGCCTCTTAGTGCTCAGATTGTCCAATTGCAGTTTCTACAGAAAGAGTGTTTCAGAATGGCTCTTTCAAAAGTAAGGTTCAACTCTGCTATTTCAATGCACAGAACAGAAAGTAGTTTCACAGAATGCTTCTCTGTAGTTCATATTTGACGGTATTACTTTTTCCACTATTACCCTCTTAGAGCTCGGAATGTCCACTTGCATTTTCTACAGAAAGAGTGTTCAGAACTGCTCCATCAAAAGTATGGTTTAACTCTGTTAGTTGAATGCACAGATCAGAAAGAAGTTTCACAGAATTCTTCTGTGTAGTTTTTATTTGAAGATATTCCTTTTTCCAATATAGGTCTCTTAGCGCTCAGAATGTCCAATTGCAGTATCTACAGAAAGAGAGTTTCAGAACTGCTCAATCAAAAGTAAGGTTCAATACTGTTAGTTGAATGCACGGAACAGAAAGAAGTTTCAGAGAATGCTTCTGTGTAGTTTATATTTGAAGATATTCCTTTCTCCACTATTACCCTCTTAGCGCTCCGAATCACCACTTGCATTTTCTACAGAAAGAGTGTTTCAGAACGGTTCAATCAAAAGTAAGGTTGAACTCTTTTAGTTGAATGCACAGAACAGAAAGAAGTTTCACAGAATGCTTCTGTGTAGTATTTAGTTATAGATATTCCTTTTTCGACTATTACCCTCTTAGCATTCCGAATGTCCACTGGCAGTTTCTACACAAAGATTGTTTGAGAACAGCTCCTTCAAAGTAAGGCTCAAATCAGTTAGTTGAATGCAGAGAACAGAAAGGAGTTTCAGAGAATGCTTCTGTGTAGTTTTAATTTGGGGATATTCCTTTTTCCACTAATACAATTTTAGCGCTCCGAATGTCCACTTGCGTTTTCTACAGAAAGAGTGTCTCATAACTTCTCAATCAAAAGTATGGTTTAACTCTGTTAGCTGAATGCACAGATCAGAAATAAGTTTCACAGAATGCTTCTGAGTAGTTTTTATTTGGAGATATTCTTTTTCCCAATATAGGCCACTTAGCGCTCAGAATGTCCAATTGCCGTTTCTACAGAATGAGTGTTTCAGAAGGCTCAATCAAAAGTAAGGTTCAACTCTGTTAGTTGAATGCACAGAACAGAAAGAAGTTTCACAGAATGCTTCTGTGTAGTTTATATTTGAATGTATTCCTTTTTCCACTATTACCATCTTAGCGCTCCGAATGTCCACTTGCATTTTCTACAGAAAGAGAGTTTCAGAAAGGCTCAATCAAAAGTAAGGTTCAACTCTGTTACTTGAATGCACAGAACAGCAAGAAGTTTCACAGAATGCTTCTGTGTAGTTTATATTTGAATATATTCCTTTTTCCAGTATTACCCTCTTAGTGCTCCGAATGTCCATTGCATTTTCTACAGAAAGAGTGTTCTGAACGGCTCAATCAAAAGTATGGTTTTACTCTGTTATTGGAATGCACCTATCAGAAATAAGTTTCACAGAATCCTTCCGTGTAGTATTTTGTTGAAGATATTCCTTTTTCGACTATTATCCTCTTAGCTCTCCGAATGTCCAATTTCAGTTTCTAAACAAAGAGTGTTTCAGAACTGCTCCTTCAAAAGTAGGGCTCAACCCTGTTAGTTGAATGCAGAGAACAGAAAGGAGTTTCACAGAATGCCTCTGTGTAGTTTATATTTGAATATATTCCCTTTTTCAGTATTACCCTCTTAGCGCTCCGAATGTCCACTTGCATTTTCTACAGAAAGAGTGTTCAGAACTGCTCAATCCAAAGTATGGTTTAACTCTGTTAGCTGAATGCACAGATCAGAAAGAATTTTCACAGAATGCTTCTGTGTACTTTTTATTTGAAGATATTCCTTTCTCCAATATAGGAGTCTTAGTGCTCAGAATGTCCAATTGCAGTTTCTACAGAAAGAGTGTTTCAGAAAGGCTCAATCAAAAGTAAGGTTCAACTCTGTTAGTTGAATGCACAGAACAGAAAGTAGTTTCACAGAATGCTTCTGTGTAGTTTATATTTGAATATATTACTTTTTCCACTACTACCCTCTTAGCGCTCCAAAAGTCCAGTTGCATTTTCTACAGAAAGAGTGTTCAGAACTGCTCAATCAAATGTATGATTTAACTCTCTTAGCTGAATGCACAGATTAGAAAGAAGTTGCACAGAATGCTTCTGTGTAGTTTTTATTTGAAGATATACTTTTTCCCAATATAGGCCTCTTAGTGCTCAGATTGTCCAATTGCAGTTTCTACAGAAAGAGTGTTTCAGAATGGCTCTTTCAAAAGTAAGGTTCAACTCTGCTATTTCAATGCACAGAACAGAAAGTAGTTTCACAGAATGCTTCTCTGTAGTTCATATTTGACGGTATTACTTTTTCCACTATTACCCTCTTAGAGCTCGGAATGTCCACTTGCATTTTCAACAGAAAGTGTGTTCAGAACTGCTCCATCAAAAGTATGGTTTAACTCTGTTAGTTGAATGCACAGATCAGAAAGAAGTTTCACAGAATTCTTCTGTGTAGTTTTTATTTGAAGATATTCCTTTTTCCAATATAGGTCTCTTAGCGCTCAGAATGTCCAATTGCAGTTTCTACAGAAAGAGTGTTTCAGAACGGCTCAATCAAAAGTAAGGTTCAACCCTGGTAGTTGAATGCACAGAACAGAAAGAAGTTTCACAGAATGCTTCTGTGTAGTATTTAGTTGAAGATACTCCATTTTGGACTATTACCCACTTCGCGCTCCAAATATCCACTGGCAGTTTCTACACAAAGAGTGTTTCAGAACTGCTCCTTCAAATGTAAGGCTCAACTCTGTTAGTTGAATGCGGAGAACAGAAAATGGTTTCAGAGAATGCTTCTGTGTAGTTTTTAATTGGAGATATTCCTTTTTCCTCTATTACAATCTTAGCGCTCCGAATGTCCACTTGCATTTTCTACAAAAAGAGTGTTTCATAACTGCTCAATCAAAAATATGGTTTAGCTCTGTTAACTGAATTTACAGATCAGAAATAAGTTTCACAGAATGCATCTGTGTAGTTTTTATTTGAAGATATTGTTTTTCCCAATGTAGGCCTCTTAGCGCTTAGAATGTCCAATTGCAGTTTCTACAGAAAGAGTGTTTCTGAACGGCTCAATCAAAAGTAAGGTTCAACTCTTTTAGTTGAATGCACAGAACAGAAAGTAGTTTCACAGAATGCTACTGTGTAGTTTATATGTGAATATATTCCTTTTTCCAATATTACCCTCTTAGCGCTCCGAATGTCCACTTGCATTTTCTACAGAAAGAGTGTTCGGAACTGCGCAAACAAAAGTATGGTTTAACTCTGTTTGCTGAATGCACATATCAGAAATAAGTTTCACACAATGCTTCTGTGTAGTTTTTATTTGATGATATTATTTTTCCCAATATAGGCCTCTTAGCGCTCAGAATGTCCAATTGCAGTTTCTACAGAAAGAGTGTTTCAGAACGACTCAATCAAAAGTAAGGTTCAACTCTGTTAGTTGAATGCACAGAACACAAAGAAGTTTCATACAATGCTTCTGTGTAGTTTATATTTGAACATATTCTTTTTTCCACTATTACCCACTTAGGGCTACGAATGTCCAGTTGCATTTCCTACAGACAGAGTGTTTCAAAACTGCTCAATCAAAAGTATGGTTTAACTCTGTTAGCTGAATGCTCAGATCAGAAAGAAGTTTCACAGAATGCTTCTGTGTAGTTTATATTTGAATATATTCCTTTTTCCACTACTTCCCTCTTAGCGCTCCAAATGTCCAGTTGCATTTTCTACAGAAAGAGTGTTCAGATCTGCTCAATCAAAAGTATGGTTTAACACTGTTAGCTGAATGCACAGATCAGAAAGAAGTTTCACAGAATGATTCTGTGTAGTTTATATTTGAAGACATTCCTTTTTCCACTATTACCCTCTTAGCGCTCTGAATCTCCACTTGCATTTTCTACAGAAAGAATGTTTCAGAACGGCTCAATCAAAACTAATGTTCAACTCTTTTAGTTGAATGAACAGAACATAAAGAAGTTTCACAGAATGCTTCTGTGTAGTTTTTATTTGTAGATATTCTTTTTCCCAATATAGGCCTCTTAGCGCTCAGAATGTCCAATTGCAGTTTCTACAGAAAGAGTGTTTCAGAACGGCTCAATCAAAAGTAAGGTTCAACCCTGGTAGTTGAATGCACAGAACAGAAAGAAGTTTCACAGAATGCTTCTGTGTAGTTTATATTTGAATATATTCCTTTTTCCACTATTACCCTCTTAGCGCTCCGAATGTCCACTTGCACTTTCTACAGAAAGAGTGTTCTGAACTGCGCAATCAAAAGTATGGTTTAACTCTGTTAGCTGAATGCATATATCAGACATAAGTTTCAAACAATGCTTCTGTGTAGTTTTTATTTGAAGATATTATTTTCCCAATATAGGCCTCTTAGCGCTCAGAATGTCCAATTGCAGTTTCTACAGCAAGAGTGTTTCAGGACGGCTCAATCAAATGTAAGGTTCAACTTTCTTAGTTGAATGCACAGAACAGAAAGAAGTTTCACAGAATGCTTCTGTGTAGTATTTAGTTGAAGATACTCCTTTTTGGACTATTACCCACTTAGCGCTCCGAATATCCACTGGCAGTTTCTACACAAAGAGTGCTTCAGAACTGCTCCTTCAAAAGTAAGGCTCAACTCTGTTAGTTGAATGCGGAGAACAGAAAGGGGTTTCAGAGAATGCTTCTGTGTAGTTTTTAATTGGAGATATTCCTTTTTCCTCTATTACAATCGTAGCGCTCCGAATGTCCACTTGCATTTTCTACAAAAAGAGTGTTTCATAACTGCTCAATCAAAAATATGGTTTAGCTCTGTTAACTGAATTTACAGATCAGAAATAAGTTTCACAGAATGCATCTGTGTAGTTTTTATTTGAAGATATTCTTTTTCCCAATATAGGCCTCTTAGCGCTTAGTATGTCCAATTGCAGTTTCTACAGAAAGAGTGTTTCAGAACGGCTCAATCAAAAGTAAGGTTCAACTCTGTTAGCTGAATGCACAGAACAGAAAGAAGTTTCACAGAATGCTACTGTGTAGTTTATATTTGAATATATTCCTTTTTCCACTATTACCCTCTTAGTGCTCCGAATGTCCACATGCATTTTCTACAGAAATAGTGTTCGGAACTGCGCAATCAAAAGTATGGTTTAACTCTGTTAGCTGAATGCACATATCAGAAATAAGTTTCACAAAATGCTTCTGTGTAGTTTTTATTTGAAGATATTATTTTTCCCAATATAGGCCTCTTAGCACTCAGAATGTCCAATTGCAGTTTCTACAGAAAGAGGGTTTCAGAACGGCTCAATCAAAAGTAAGGTTCAACTCTGTTAGTTGAATGCACAGAACAGAAAGAAGTTTCATACAATGCTTCTGTGTAGTTTATATTTGAACATATTCTTTTTTCCACTATTACCCACTTAGCGCTACGAATGTCCAGTTGCATTTTCTACAGACAGAGTGTTTCAAAACTGCTCAATCAAAAGTATGGTTTAACTCTGTTAGCTGAATGCTCAGATCAGAAAGAAGTTTCACAGAATGCTTCTGTGTCGTTTATATTTGAATATATTCCTTTTTCCACTACTACCCTCTTAGCGCTCCAAATGTCCAGTTGCATTTTCTACAGAAAGAGTGTTCAGATCTGCTCAATCAAAAGTATGGTTTAAGTCTGTTAGCTGAATGCACAGATCAGAAAGAAGTTTCACAGAATGATTCAGTGTAGTTTATATTTGAAGACATTCCTTTTTCCACTATTACCCTCTTAGCGCTCCAAATCTCCACTTGCATTTTCTACAGAAAGAGTGTTTCAGAACGTCTCAATCAAAACTAAGGTTCAAATCTCTTAGTTGAATGCACAGAACAGAATGTAGTTTCACAGATTGCTTCTGTGTAGTTTGTATTTGAAGATATTCCTTTTTCCACTGTTACCCTCTTAGAGCTCAGAATGTCCACTTGCATTTTCTACAGAAAGTGTGTTCAGAACTGCTCTATCAAAAGTATGTTTTAACTCTTTAGGTGAATGCACAGATCAGAAATAAGTTTCACAGAATTTTTCTGTGTAGTTTATATTTGAAGATATTCCATTTTCCACTATTACCCACTTAGCGCTCTGAATGTCCAGTTGCATTTTCTACAAAAAGAGTGTTTCAGAACTGCTCAATCAAAAGTATGGTTTAACTCTGTTAGCTGAATGCTCAGATCAGAAAGAAGTTTCACAGAATGCTTCTGTGTAGTTTATATTTGAATATATTCCTTTTTCCACTACTACTCTCTTAGCGCTCCAAATGTCCAGTTGCATTTTCTACAGAAAGAGTGTTCAGATCTGCTCAATCAAAAGTATGGTTTAACTCTGTTAGCTGAATGCACAGATCAGAAAGAAGTTTCACAGAATGATTCTGTGTAGTTTATATTTGAAGACATTCCTTTTTCCACTCTTATCCTCTTAGCGCTCTTAATCCCACTTGCATTTTCTACAGAAAGAGTGTTTCAGAACGGCTCAATCAAAACTAATGTTCAACTCTATTAGTTGAATGAACAGAACAGAAAGAAGTTTCACAGAATGCTTCTGTGTAGTTTTTATTTGTAGATATTCTTTTCCCAATATAGGCCCCTCAGCGCTCAGAATGTCCAATTGCAGTTTCTACAGAAAGAGTGTTTCAGAGCGGCTCAAACAAAAGTAAGGTTCAACCCTGGTAGTTCAATGCACAGAACAGAAAGAATTTTCACAAAGTGCTTCTGTGTAGTTTATATTTGAATATATTCCTTTTTCCACTATTACCCTCTTAGCGCTCCGAATGTTCACTTGCATTTTCTACAGAAAGAGTGTGCTGAACTGCGCAATCAAAAGTATGGTTTAACTCTGTTAGCTGAATGCACATATCAGAAATAAGTTTCAAACAATGCTTCTGTGTAGTTTTTATTTGAAGATATTATTTTTCCCAATATAGGCCTCTTAGGGCTCAGAATGTCCAATTGCAGTTTCTACAGAAAGAGTGTTTCAGAACGGCTCAATCAAATGTAAGGTTCAACTCTGTTAGTTGAATGCACAGAACAGACAGAAGTTTCACAGAATGCTTCTGTGTAGTATTTAGTTGAAGATACTCCTTTTTGGACTATTACCCACTTAGCGCTCCGAATATCCACTGGCAGTTTCTACACAAAGAGTGTTTCAGAACTGCTCCTTCAAAAGTAAGGCTCAACTCTGTTAGTTGAATGCGGAGAACAGAAAGGGGTTTCAGAGAATGCTTCTGTGTAGTTTTTAATTGGAGATATTCCTTTTTCCTCTATTACAATCTTAGCGCTCCGAAGGTCCACTTGCATTTTCTACAAAAAGAGTGTTTCATAACTGCTCAATCAAAAATATCGTTTAGCTCTGTTAACTGAATTTACAGATCAGAAAGAATTTTCACAGAATGCATCTGTGTAGTTTTTATTTGAAGATATTCTTTTTCCCAATGTAGGCCTCTTAGCGCTTAGAATGTCCAGTTGCACTTTCTACAGAAAGAGTGTTTCAGAACGGCTCAATCAAAAGTAAGGTTCAACTCTGTTAGTTGAATGCCCAGAAAAGAAAGAAGTTTCATACAATGCTTCTGTGTAGTTTATATTTGAACATATTCTTTTTTCCACTATTACCCTCTTAGCGCTACGAATGTCCAGTTGCATTTTCTACAGACAGAGTGTTTCAAAACTGCTCAATCAAAAGTATGGTTTAACTCTGTTAGCTGAATGCTCAGATCAGAAAGAAGTTTCACAGAATGCTTCTGTGTAGTTTATATTTGAATATATTCCTTTTTCCACAAATACCCTCTTAGCACTCCAAATGTCCATTTGCATATTCTACAGAAAGAGTGCTCAGATCTGCTCAATCAAAAGTATGGTTTAACACTGTTAGCTGAATGCACAGATCAGAAAGAAGTTTCACAGAATGATTCTGTGTAGTTTATATTTGAAGACATTCCTTTTTCCACTATTACCCTCTTAACGCTCCGAATCTCCACTTGCATTTTCTACAGAAAGAGTGTTTCAGAACGGCTCAATCTAAAGTAAGGTTCAACCCTGGTAGTTGAATGCAAAGAACAGAAAGAAGTTTCACAGAATGCTTCTGTGTAGTTTATATTTGAATATATTACTTTTTCCACTATTACCCTCTTAGCGCTCCGAATGTCCACTTGCACTTTCTACAGAAAGAGTGTTCTGAACTGCGCAATCAAAAGTATGGTTTAACTCTGTTAGCTGAATGCATATATCAGACAAAAGTTTCAAACAATGCTTCTGTGTAGTTTTTATTTGAAGATATTATTTTTCCCAATATAGGCCTCTTAGCGCTCAGAATGTCCAATTGCAGTTTCTACAGAAAGAGTGTTTCAGAACGGCTCAATCAAATGTAAGGTTCAACTTTCTTAGTTGAATACACAGAACAGAAAGAAGTTTCACAGAATGCTTCTGTGTAGTATTTAGTTGAAGATACTCCTTTTTGGACTATTACCCACTTAGCCCTCAGAATATCCACTGGCAGTTTCTACACAAAGAGTGTTTCAGAACTGCTCCTTCAAAAGTAAGGCTCAACTCTGTTAGTTGAATGCAGTGAACAGAAAGGGGTTTCAGAGAATGCTTCTGTGTAGTTTTTAACTGGAGATATTCCTTTTTCCTCTATTACAATCTTAGCGCTCCGAATGTCCACTTGCATTTTCTACAAAAAGAGTGTTTCATAACTGCTCAATCAAAAATATGGTTTAGCTCTGTTAACTGAATTTACAGATCAGAAATAAGTTTCACAGAATGCATCTGTGTAGTTTTTATTTGAAGATATTCTTTTTCCCAATGTAGGCCTCTTAGCGCTTAGAATGTCCAATTGCATTTTCTACAGAAAGCGTGTTTCAGAACGGCTCAATCAAAAGTAAGGTTCAACTCTGTTAGCTGAATGCACAGAACAGAAAGAAGTTTCACAGAATGCTACTGTGTAGTTTATATTTGAATATATTCCTTTTTCCACTATTACCCTCTTAGCGCTCCGAATGTCCACTTGCATTTTCTACAGAAAGAGTGTTCGGAACTGCGCAATCAAAAGTATGGTTTAACTCTGTTAGCTGAATGCACATATCAGAAATAAGTTTCACACAATGCTTCTGTGTAGTTTTTATTTGAAGATATTATTTTTCCCAATATAGGCCTCTTAGCACTCAGAATGTCCAATTGCAGTTTCTACAGAAAGAGTGTTTCAGAACGGCTCAATCAAAAGTAAGGTTCAATTCTGTTAGTTGAATGCACAGAACAGAATGTAGTTTCACAGATTGCTTCTGTGTAGTTTGTATTTGAAGATATTCCTTTTTCCACTGTTACCCTTTTTAGAGCTCAGAATGTCCACTTGCATTTTCTACAGAAAGTGTGTTCAGAACTGCTCTATCAAAAGTATGTTTTAACTCTTTAGGTGAATGCACAGATCAGAAATAAGTTTCACAGAATTTTTCTGTGTAGTTTATATTTGAAGATATTCCATTTTCCACTATTACCCACTTAGCGCTCTGAATGTCCAGTTGCATTTTCTACAGAAAGAGTGTTCTGAACGGCTCAATCAAAAGTATGGTTTTACTCTGTTATTGGAATGCACCTATCAGAAATAAGTTTCACAGAATCCTTCCGTGTAGTATTTTGTTGAAGATATTCCTTTTTCGACTATTATCCTCTTAGCTCTCCGAATGTCCAATTTCAGTTTCTAAACAAAGAGTGTTTCAGAACTGCTCCTTCAAAAGTAGGGCTCAACTCTGTTAGTTGAATGCAGAGAACAGAAAGTAGTTTCACAGAATGCCCCTGTGTAGTTTATATTTGAATATATTCCCTTTTTCAGTATTACCCTCTTAGCGCTCCGAATGTCCACTTGCATTTTCTAGAGAAAGAGTGTTCAGAACTGCTCAATCCAAAGTATGGTTTAACTCTGTTAGCTGAATGCACAGATCAGAAAGAATTTTCACAGAATGCTTCTGTGTACTTTTTATTTGAAGATATTCCTTTCTCCCATATAGGAGTCTTAGCGCTCAGAATGTCCAATTGCAGTTTCTACAGAAAGAGTGTTTCAGAAAGGCTCAATCAAAAGTAAGGTTCAACTCTGTTAGTTGAATGCACAGAACAGAAAGTAGTTTCACAGAATGCTTCTGTGTATTTTATATTTGAATATATTACTTTTTCCACTACTACCCTCTTAGCGCTCCAAATGTCCAGTTGCATTTTCTACAGAAAGAGTGTTCAGAACTGCTCAATCAAATGTATGATTTAACTCTCTTAGCTGAATGCACAGATTAGAAAGAAGTTGCACAGAATGCTTCTGTGTAGTTTTTATTTGAAGATATACTTTTTCCCAATATAGGCCTCTTAGTGCTCAGATTGTCCAATTGCAGTTTCTACAGAAAGAGTGTTTCAGAATGGCTCTTTCAAAAGTAAGGTTCAACTCTGCTATTTCAATGCACAGAACAGAAAGTAGTTTCACAGAATGCTTCTCTGTAGTTCATATTTGACGGTATTACTTTTTCCACTATTACCCTCTTAGAGCTCGGAATGTCCACTTGCATTTTCTACAGAAAGAGTGTTCAGAACTGCTCCATCAAAAGTATGGTTTAACTCTGTTAGTTGAATGCACAGATCAGAAAGAAGTTTCACAGAATTCTTCTGTGTAGTTTTTATTTGAAGATATTCCTTTTTCCAATATAGGTCTCTTAGCGCTCAGAATGTCCAATTGCAG
This sequence comes from Symphalangus syndactylus, assembly GCF_028878055.3. Lineage (NCBI taxonomy): Eukaryota > Metazoa > Chordata > Mammalia > Primates > Hylobatidae > Symphalangus > Symphalangus syndactylus. The sequence continues at coordinate 3,703,075 of NC_072427.2, forward strand.
TGTCTACAGAAAGAGAGTTTCAGAACTGCTCAATCAAAAGTAAGGTTCAATACTGTTAGTTGAATGCACGGAACAGAAAGAAGTTTCAGAGAATGCTTCTGTGTAGTTTATATTTGAAGATATTCCTTTCTCCACTATTACCCTCTTAGCGCTCCGAATCACCACTTGCATTTTCTACAGAAAGAGTGTTTCAGAACGGTTCAATCAAAAGTAAGGTTGAACTCTTTTAGTTGAATGCACAGAACAGAAAGAAGTTTCACAGAATGCTTCTGTGTAGTATTTAGTTATAGATATTCCTTTTTCGACTATTACCCTCTTAGCATTCCGAATGTCCACTGGCAGTTTCTACACAAAGATTGTTTGAGAACAGCTCCTTCAAAGTAAGGCTCAAATCAGTTAGTTGAATGCAGAGAACAGAAAGGAGTTTCAGAGAATGCTTCTGTGTAGTTTTAATTTGGGGATATTCCTTTTTCCACTAATACAATTTTAGCGCTCCGAATGTCCACTTGCGTTTTCTACAGAAAGAGTGTCTCATAACTTCTCAATCAAAAGTATGGTTTAACTCTGTTAGCTGAATGCACAGATCAGAAATAAGTTTCACAGAATGCTTCTGAGTAGTTTTTATTTGGAGATATTCTTTTTCCCAATATAGGCCACTTAGCGCTCAGAATGTCCAATTGCCGTTTCTACAGAATGAGTGTTTCAGAAGGCTCAATCAAAAGTAAGGTTCAACTCTGTTAGTTGAATGCACAGAACAGAAAGAAGTTTCACAGAATGCTTCTGTGTAGTTTATATTTGAATGTATTCCTTTTTCCACTATTACCATCTTAGCGCTCCGAATGTCCACTTGCATTTTCTACAGAAAGAGAGTTTCAGAAAGGCTCAATCAAAAGTAAGGTTCAACTCTGTTACTTGAATGCACAGAACAGCAAGAAGTTTCACAGAATGCTTCTGTGTAGTTTATATTTGAATATATTCCTTTTTCCAGTATTACCCTCTTAGTGCTCCGAATGTCCATTGCATTTTCTACAGAAAGAGTGTTCTGAACGGCTCAATCAAAAGTATGGTTTTACTCTGTTATTTGAATGCACATATCAGAAATAAGTTTCACAGAATCCTTCCGTGTAGTATTTTGTTGAAGATATTCCTTTTTCGACTATTATCCTCTTAGCTCTCCGAATGTCCAATTTCAGTTTCTAAACAAAGAGTGTTTCAGAACTGCTCCTTCAAAAGTAGGGCTCAACCCTGTTAGTTGAATGCAGAGAACAGAAAGGAGTTTCACAGAATGCCTCTGTGTAGTTTATATTTGAATATATTCCCTTTTTCAGTATTACCCTCTTAGCGCTCCGAATGTCCACTTGCATTTTCTACAGAAAGAGTGTTCAGAACTGCTCAATCCAAAGTATGGTTTAACTCTGTTAGCTGAATGCACAGATCAGAAAGAATTTTCACAGAATGCTTCTGTGTACTTTTTATTTGAAGATATTCCTTTCTCCAATATAGGAGTCTTAGTGCTCAGAATGTCCAATTGCAGTTTCTACAGAAAGAGTGTTTCAGAAAGGCTCAATCAAAAGTAAGGTTCAACTCTGTTAGTTGAATGCACAGAACAGAAAGTAGTTTCACAGAATGCTTCTGTGTAGTTTATATTTGAATATATTACTTTTTCCACTACTACCCTCTTAGCGCTCCAAAAGTCCAGTTGCATTTTCTACAGAAAGAGTGTTCAGAACTGCTCAATCAAATGTATGATTTAACTCTCTTAGCTGAATGCACAGATTAGAAAGAAGTTGCACAGAATGCTTCTGTGTAGTTTTTATTTGAAGATATACTTTTTCCCAATATAGGCCTCTTAGTGCTCAGATTGTCCAATTGCAGTTTCTACAGAAAGAGTGTTTCAGAATGGCTCTTTCAAAAGTAAGGTTCAACTCTGCTATTTCAATGCACAGAACAGAAAGTAGTTTCACAGAATGCTTCTCTGTAGTTCATATTTGACGGTATTACTTTTTCCACTATTACCCTCTTAGAGCTCGGAATGTCCACTTGCATTTTCAACAGAAAGTGTGTTCAGAACTGCTCCATCAAAAGTATGGTTTAACTCTGTTAGTTGAATGCACAGATCAGAAAGAAGTTTCACAGAATTCTTCTGTGTAGTTTTTATTTGAAGATATTCCTTTTTCCAATATAGGTCTCTTAGCGCTCAGAATGTCCAATTGCAGTTTCTACAGAAAGAGTGTTTCAGAACGGCTCAATCAAAAGTAAGGTTCAACCCTGGTAGTTGAATGCACAGAACAGAAAGAAGTTTCACAGAATGCTTCTGTGTAGTATTTAGTTGAAGATACTCCATTTTGGACTATTACCCATTTCGCGCTCCAAATATCCACTGGCAGTTTCTACACAAAGAGTGTTTCAGAACTGCTCCTTCAAATGTAAGGCTCAACTCTGTTAGTTGAATGCGGAGAACAGAAAATGGTTTCAGAGAATGCTTCTGTGTAGTTTTTAATTGGAGATATTCCTTTTTCCTCTATTACAATCTTAGCGCTCCGAATGTCCACTTGCATTTTCTACAAAAAGAGTGTTTCATAACTGCTCAATCAAAAATATGGTTTAGCTCTGTTAACTGAATTTACAGATCAGAAATAAGTTTCACAGAATGCATCTGTGTAGTTTTTATTTGAAGATATTCTTTTTCCCAATGTAGGCCTCTTAGCGCTTAGAATGTCCAATTGCAGTTTCTACAGAAAGAGTGTTTCAGAACGGCTCAATCAAAAGTAAGGTTCAACTCTTTTAGTTGAATGCACAGAACAGAAAGAAGTTTCACAGAATGCTACTGTGTAGTTTATATGTGAATATATTCCTTTTTCCAATATTACCCTCTTAGCGCTCCGAATGTCCACTTGCATTTTCTACAGAAAGAGTGTTCGGAACTGCGCAAACAAAAGTATGGTTTAACTCTGTTTGCTGAATGCACATATCAGAAATAAGTTTCACACAATGCTTCTGTGTAGTTTTTATTTGATGATATTATTTTTCCCAATATAGGCCTCTTAGCGCTCAGAATGTCCAATTGCAGTTTCTACAGAAAGAGTGTTTCAGAACGACTCAATCAAAAGTAAGGTTCAACTCTGTTAGTTGAATGCACAGAACAGAAAGAAGTTTCATACAATGCTTCTGTGTAGTTTATATTTGAACATATTCTTTTTTCCACTATTACCCACTTAGGGCTACGAATGTCCAGTTGCATTTCCTACAGACAGAGTGTTTCAAAACTGCTCAATCAAAAGTATGGTTTAACTCTGTTAGCTGAATGCTCAGATCAGAAAGAAGTTTCACAGAATGCTTCTGTGTAGTTTATATTTGAATATATTCCTTTTTCCACTACTACCCTCTTAGCGCTCCAAATGTCCAGTTGCATTTTCTACAGAAAGAGTGTTCAGATCTGCTCAATCAAAAGTATGGTTTAACACTGTTAGCTGAATGCACAGATCAGAAAGAAGTTTCACAGAATGATTCTGTGTAGTTTATATTTGAAGACATTCCTTTTTCCACTATTACCCTCTTAGCGCTCCGAATCTCCACTTGCATTTTCTACAGAAAGAATGTTTCAGAACGGCTCAATCAAAACTAATGTTCAACTCTTTTAGTTGAATGAACAGAACATAAAGAAGTTTCACAGAATGCTTCTGTGTAGTTTTTATTTGTAGATATTCTTTTTCCCAATATAGGCCTCTTAGCGCTCAGAATGTCCAATTGCAGTTTCTACAGAAAGAGTGTTTCAGAACGGCTCAATCAAAAGTAAGGTTCAACCCTGGTAGTTGAATGCACAGAACAGAAAGAAGTTTCACAGAATGCTTCTGTGTAGTTTATATTTGAATATATTCCTTTTTCCACTATTACCCTCTTAGCGCTCCGAATGTCCACTTGCACTTTCTACAGAAAGAGTGTTCTGAACTGCGCAATCAAAAGTATGGTTTAACTCTGTTAGCTGAATGCATATATCAGACATAAGTTTCAAACAATGCTTCTGTGTAGTTTTTATTTGAAGATATTATTTTCCCAATATAGGCCTCTTAGGGCTCAGAATGTCCAATTGCAGTTTCTACAGCAAGAGTGTTTCAGGACGGCTCAATCAAATGTAAGGTTCAACTTTCTTAGTTGAATGCACAGAACAGAAAGAAGTTTCACAGAATGCTTCTGTGTAGTATTTAGTTGAAGATACTCCTTTTTGGACTATTACCCACTTAGCGCTCCGAATATCCACTGGCAGTTTCTACACAATGAGTGCTTCAGAACTGCTCCTTCAAAAGTAAGGCTCAACTCTGTTAGTTGAATGCGGAGAACAGAAAGGGGTTTCAGAGAATGCTTCTGTGTAGTTTTTAATTGGAGATATTCCTTTTTCCTCTATTACAATCGTAGCGCTCCGAATGTCCACTTGCATTTTCTACAAAAAGAGTGTTTCATAACTGCTCAATCAAAAATATGGTTTAGCTCTGTTAACTGAATTTACAGATCAGAAATAAGTTTCACAGAATGCATCTGTGTAGTTTTTATTTGAAGATATTCTTTTTCCCAATATAGGCCTCTTAGCGCTTAGTATGTCCAATTGCAGTTTCTACAGAAAGAGTGTTTCAGAACGGCTCAATCAAAAGTAAGGTTCAACTCTGTTAGCTGAATGCACAGAACAGAAAGAAGTTTCACAGAATGCTACTGTGTAGTTTATATTTGAATATATTCCTTTTTCCACTATTACCCTCTTAGTGCTCCGAATGTCCACTTGCATTTTCTACAGAAATAGTGTTCGGAACTGCGCAATCAAAAGTATGGTTTAACTCTGTTAGCTGAATGCACATATCAGAAATAAGTTTCACAAAATGCTTCTGTGTAGTTTTTATTTGAAGATATTATTTTTCCCAATATAGGCCTCTTAGCACTCAGAATGTCCAATTGCAGTTTCTACAGAAAGAGGGTTTCAGAACGGCTCAATCAAAAGTAAGGTTCAACTCTGTTAGTTGAATGCACAGAACAGAAAGAAGTTTCATACAATGCTTCTGTGTAGTTTATATTTGAACATATTCTTTTTTCCACTATTACCCACTTAGCGCTACGAATGTCCAGTTGCATTTTCTACAGACAGAGTGTTTCAAAACTGCTCAATCAAAAGTATGGTTTAACTCTGTTAGCTGAATGCTCAGATCAGAAAGAAGTTTCACAGAATGCTTCTGTGTCGTTTATATTTGAATATATTCCTTTTTCCACTACTACCCTCTTAGCGCTCCAAATGTCCAGTTGCATTTTCTACAGAAAGAGTGTTCAGATCTGCTCAATCAAAAGTATGGTTTAAGTCTGTTAGCTGAATGCACAGATCAGAAAGAAGTTTCACAGAATGATTCAGTGTAGTTTATATTTGAAGACATTCCTTTTTCCACTATTACCCTCTTAGCGCTCCAAATCTCCACTTGCATTTTCTACAGAAAGAGTGTTTCAGAACGTCTCAATCAAAACTAAGGTTCAAATCTCTTAGTTGAATGCACAGAACAGAATGTAGTTTCACAGATTGCTTCTGTGTAGTTTGTATTTGAAGATATTCCTTTTTCCACTGTTACCCTCTTAGAGCTCAGAATGTCCACTTGCATTTTCTACAGAAAGTGTGTTCAGAACTGCTCTATCAAAAGTATGTTTTAACTCTTTAGGTGAATGCACAGATCAGAAATAAGTTTCACAGAATTTTTCTGTGTAGTTTATATTTGAAGATATTCCATTTTCCACTATTACCCACTTAGCGCTCTGAATGTCCAGTTGCATTTTCTACAAAAAGAGTGTTTCAGAACTGCTCAATCAAAAGTATGGTTTAACTCTGTTAGCTGAATGCTCAGATCAGAAAGAAGTTTCACAGAATGCTTCTGTGTAGTTTATATTTGAATATATTCCTTTTTCCACTACTACTCTCTTAGCGCTCCAAATGTCCAGTTGCATTTTCTACAGAAAGAGTGTTCAGATCTGCTCAATCAAAAGTATGGTTTAACTCTGTTAGCTGAATGCACAGATCAGAAAGAAGTTTCACAGAATGATTCTGTGTAGTTTATATTTGAAGACATTCCTTTTTCCACTCTTATCCTCTTAGCGCTCTTAATCCCACTTGCATTTTCTACAGAAAGAGTGTTTCAGAACGGCTCAATCAAAACTAAGGTTCAACTCTATTAGTTGAATGAACAGAACAGAAAGAAGTTTCACAGAATGCTTCTGTGTAGTTTTTATTTGTAGATATTCTTTTCCCAATATAGGCCCCTCAGCGCTCAGAATGTCCAATTGCAGTTTCTACAGAAAGAGTGTTTCAGAGCGGCTCAAACAAAAGTAAGGTTCAACCCTGGTAGTTCAATGCACAGAACAGAAAGAATTTTCACAAAGTGCTTCTGTGTAGTTTATATTTGAATATATTCCTTTTTCCACTATTACCCTCTTAGCGCTCCGAATGTTCACTTGCATTTTCTACAGAAAGAGTGTGCTGAACTGCGCAATCAAAAGTATGGTTTAACTCTGTTAGCTGAATGCACATATCAGAAATAAGTTTCAAACAATGCTTCTGTGTAGTTTTTATTTGAAGATATTATTTTTCCCAATATAGGCCTCTTAGGGCTCAGAATGTCCAATTGCAGTTTCTACAGAAAGAGTGTTTCAGAACGGCTCAATCAAATGTAAGGTTCAACTCTGTTAGTTGAATGCACAGAACAGACAGAAGTTTCACAGAATGCTTCTGTGTAGTATTTAGTTGAAGATACTCCTTTTTGGACTATTACCCACTTAGCGCTCCGAATATCCACTGGCAGTTTCTACACAAAGAGTGTTTCAGAACTGCTCCTTCAAAAGTAAGGCTCAACTCTGTTAGTTGAATGCGGAGAACAGAAAGGGGTTTCAGAGAATGCTTCTGTGTAGTTTTTAATTGGAGATATTCCTTTTTCCTCTATTACAATCGTAGCGCTCCGAATGTCCACTTGCATTTTCTACAAAAAGAGTGTTTCATAACTGCTCAATCAAAAATATGGTTTAGCTCTGTTAACTGAATTTACAGATCAGAAATAAGTTTCACAGAATGCATCTGTGTAGTTTTTATTTGAAGATATTCTTTTTCCCTATATAGGCCTCTTAGCGCTTAGTATGTCCAATTGCAGTTTCTACAGAAAGAGTGTTTCAGAACGGCTCAATCAAAAGTAAGGTTCAACTCTGTTAGCTGAATGCACAGAACAGAAAGAAGTTTCACAGAATGCTACTGTGTAGTTTATATTTGAATATATTCCTTTTTCCACTATTACCCTCTTAGTGCTCCGAATGTCCACTTGCATTTTCTACAGAAATAGTGTTCGGAACTGCGCAATCAAAAGTATGGTTTAACTCTGTTAGCTGAATGCACATATCAGAAATAAGTTTCACACAATGCTTCTGTGTAGTTTTTATTTGAAGATATTATTTTTCCCAATATAGGCCTCTTAGCACTCAGAATGTCCAATTGCAGTTTCTACAGAAAGAGGGTTTCAGAACGGCTCAATCAAAAGTAAGGTTCAACTCTGTTAGTTGAATGCACAGAACAGAAAGAAGTTTCATACAATGCTTCTGTGTAGTTTATATTTGAACATATTCTTTTTTCCACTATTACCCACTTAGCGCTACGAATGTCCAGTTGCATTTTCTACAGACAGAGTGTTTCAAAACTGCTCAATCAAAAGTATGGTTTAACTCTGTTAGCTGAATGCTCAGATCAGAAAGAAGTTTCACAGAATGCTTCTGTGTCGTTTATATTTGAATATATTCCTTTTTCCACTACTACCCTCTTAGCGCTCCAAATGTCCAGTTGCATTTTCTACAGAAAGAGTGTTCAGATCTGCTCAATCAAAAGTATGGTTTAAGTCTGTTAGCTGAATGCACAGATCAGAAAGAAGTTTCACAGAATGATTCAGTGTAGTTTATATTTGAAGACATTCCTTTTTCCACTATTACCCTCTTAGCGCTCCAAATCTCCACTTGCATTTTCTACAGAAAGAGTGTTTCAGAACGTCTCAATCAAAACTAAGGTTCAAATCTCTTAGTTGAATGCACAGAACAGAATGTAGTTTCACAGATTGCTTCTGTGTAGTTTGTATTTGAAGATATTCCTTTTTCCACTGTTACCCTCTTAGAGCTCAGAATGTCCACTTGCATTTTCTACAGAAAGTGTGTTCAGAACTGCTCTATCAAAAGTATGTTTTAACTCTTTAGGTGAATGCACAGATCAGAAATAAGTTTCACAGAATTTTTCTGTGTAGTTTATATTTGAAGATATTCCATTTTCCACTATTACCCACTTAGCGCTCTGAATGTCCAGTTGCATTTTCTACAAAAAGAGTGTTTCAGAACTGCTCAATCAAAAGTATGGTTTAACTCTGTTAGCTGAATGCACAGATCAGAAAGAAGTTTCACAGAATGCTGCTGTGTAGTGTTTATATGAAGTTATTCTTTTTACCAATATAGGCCTCTTAGCGCACAGAATGTCCAATTGCAGTTTCTACAGAGAGAGTGTTTCAGAAAGGCTCAATCAAAAGTAAGGTTCAACTCTTTTAGTTGAATGAACAGAACAGAAAGAAGTTTCAGAGAATGATTCTGTGTAGTTTATATTTGAAGATATTCCTTTTTCCACTATTACCTTCTAAGCTCTCGGAATGTCCACTTGCATTTTCTACAGAAAGAGTGTTTCCGAACTGCTCAATCAAAAGTATGGTTTAACTCTGTTAGCTGAATGCACAGATCAGTACGATGTTTCACAGAATGTTTCTGTGTAGTTTTTATTTGAAGATAGTCCTTTCCCAAATATAGGCCTCCTAGCGCTCTGAATATCCAATTTCAGTTTCTACAGAAAAAGTGTTTCAGAACGCCTCAATGAAAAGTAGGGTTCAACTCTTTTAGTTGAATTCACAGAACGGAAAGAAGTTTCACAGAATGCTTCTGTGTAGTATTTATTTGAAGGTATTCCTTTTTCCACCAGTAACCTCTTAGCGCTCCAAATGTCCAGTTGCATTTTCTACAGAAGGAGTGTTCAGAACTGCTCAATCATAAGTGTGGTTTAACCCTGTTAGGTGAATGCACAGATCAGAAAGAAATTTCACAGAATTCTTCAGTGTAGTTTATATTTGAAGATATTGCATTTTCCACTATTACCCACTTAGCGCTCTGAATCTCCAGTTGCATTTTCTACAGAAAGAGTGTTTCAGAACTGCTCAGTCAAAAGAATGGTTTAACTCTGTTAGCTGAATGCACAGAACAGAAAGAAGTTTCACAGAATGCTGCGGTGTAATGTTCATATGAAGATATTCTTTTTACCAATATAGGCCTCTTAGCGCTCAGAATATCCAATTGCAATTTCTACAGAAAGAGAGTTTCAGAAAGGCTCAATCAAAAGTAAGGTTCAACCCTGTTAGTTGAATGCACAGAACAGAAAGTAGTTTCACAGAATGCTTCTGTGTAGTTTATATTTGAATATATTACTTTTTCCACTACTACCCTCTTAGCGCTCCAAATGTCCAGTTGCATTTTCTACAGAAAGAGTGTTCAGAACTGCTCAATCAAATGTATGATTTAACTCTCTTAGCTGAATGCACAGATTAGAAAGAAGTTGCACAGAATGCTTCTGTGTAGTTTTTATTTGAAGATATACTTTTTCCCAATATAGGCCTCTTACTGCTCAGATTGTCCAATTGCAGTTTCTACAGAAAGAGTGTTTCAGAATGGCTCTTTCAATAGTAAGGTTCAACTCTGCTATTTCAATGCACAGAACAGAAAGTAGTTTCACAGAATGCTTCTCCGTAGTTCATATTTGACGATATTACTTTTTCCACTATTACCCTCTTAGAGCTCGGAATGTCCACTTGCATTTTCTACAGAAAGAGTGTTCAGAACTGCTCCATCAAAAGTATGGTTTAACTCTGTTAGTTGAATGCACAGATCAGAAAGAAGTTTCACAGAATTCTTCTGTGTAGTTTTTATTTGAAGATATTCCTTTTTCCAATATAGGTCTCTTAGCGCTCAGAATGTCCAATTGCAGTATCTACAGAAAGAGAGTTTCAGAACTGCTCAATCAAAAGTAAGGTTCAATACTGTTAGTTGAATGCACGGAACAGAAAGAAGTTTCAGAGAATGCTTCTGTGTAGTTTATATTTGAAGATATTCCTTTTTCCACTATTACCCTCTTAGCGCTCCGAATCACCACTTGCATTTTCTACAGAAAGAGTGTTTCAGAACGGCTCAATCAAAAGTAAGGTTGAACTCGTTTAGTTGAATGCACAGAACAGAAAGAAGTTTCACAGAATGCTTCTGTGTAGTATTTAGTTATAGATATTCCTTTTTCGACTATTACCCTCTTAGCGTTCCGAATGTCCACTGGCAGTTTCTACACAAAGAGTGTTTCAGAACAGCTCCTTCAAAGTAAGGCTCAAATCTGTTAGTTGAATGCAGAGAACAGAAAGGAGTTTCAGAGAATGCTTCTGTGTAGTTTTAATTTGGGGATATTCCTTTTTCCACTAATACAATTTTAGCGCTCCGAATGTACACTTGCGTTTTCTACAGAAAGAGTGTCTCATAACTTCTCAATCAAAAGTATGGTTTAACTCTGTTAGCTGAATGCACAGATCAGAAATAAGTTTCACAGAATGCTTCTGAGTAGTTTTTATTTGGAGATATTCTTTTTCCCAATATAGGCCGCTTAGCGCTCAGAATGTCCAATTGCCGTTTCTACAAAATGAGTGTTTCAGAAGGCTCAATCAAAAGTAAGGTTCAACTCTGTTAGTTGAATGCACAGAACAGAAAGAAGTTTCACAGAATGCTTCTGTGTAGTTTATATTTGAATGTATTCCTTTTTCCACTATTACCATCTTAGCGCTCCGAATGTCCACTTGCATTTTCTACAGAAAGAGAGTTTCAGAAAGGCTCAATCAAAAGTAAGGTTCAACTCTGTTACTTGAATGCACAGAACAGCAAGAAGTTTCACAGAATGCTTCTGTGTAGTTTATATTTGAATATATTCCTTTTTCCAGTATTACCATCTTAGTGCTCCGAATGTCCACTTGCATTTTCTACAGAAAGTGTGTTCTGAACGGCTCAATCAAAAGTATGGTTTTACTCTGTTATTTGAATGCACATATCAGAAATAAGTTTCACAGAATCCTTCCGTGTAGTATTTTGTTGAAGATATTCCTTTTTCGACTATTATCCTCTTAGCTCTCCGAATGTCCAATTTCAGTTTCTAAACAAAGAGTGTTTCAGAACTGCTCCTTCAAAAGTAGGGCTCAACTCTGTTAGTTGAATGCAGAGAACAGAAAGGAGTTTCACAGAATGCCTCTGTGTAGTTTATATTTGAATATATTCCCTTTTTCAGTATTACCCTCTTAGCGCTCCGAATGTCCACTTGCATTTTCTACAGAAAGAGTGTTCAGAACTGCTCAATCCAAAGTATGGTTTAACTCTGTTAGCTGAATGCACAGATCAGAAAGAATTTTCACAGAATGCTTCTGTGTACTTTTTATTTGAAAATATTCCTTTCTCCAATATAGGAGTCTTAGCGCTCAGAATGTCCAATTGCAGTATCTACAGAAAGAGTGTTTCTGAATTGCTTAATCAAATGTAAGGTTCAACTCTGTTAGTTGAATGAACGGAACAGAAAGAAGTTTCATAGAATGCTTCTGTGTAGTTTATATTTGAAGATGTTCCTTTTTCCACTATTACCTTCTAAGCGCTCCGAATGTCCACTTGCATTTTCTACAGAATGAGTGTTTCCGAACTGCTCAATCAAAAGTATGGTTTAATTCTGTTAGCTGAATGCACAGATCAGTACGAAGTTTCACGGAATGCTTCTGTGTAGTTTTTATTTGAAGATAGTCCTTTTTCCAATATAGGCCTCTTAGCGCTCCGAATATCCAATTGCAGTTTCTACAGAAAGAGTGTTTCAGAATGGCTCAATCAAAAGTAGGGTTCAACTCATTTAGTTGAATGCACAGAACAGAGAGTAGTTTCACAGAATGCTTCTGTGTAGTATTTATTTGAAGATATTCCTTTTTCCACTATTACCCTCTTAGCGCTCCGAATGTCCACTTGCAGTTTCTACAGAAAGAGTGTTTCAGGACTGCTCCTTCAAAAATAAGGCTCAACCCTGTTAGTTGAAAGCAGAGAACAGAAACAAGTTTCAGAGAATGCCTCTTTGTAGTTTTTATTTGAAGATATTCCTTTTTCCACAATTACCATCTTAGCGCACCGAATGACCACTTGCATTTTCTACAGAAAGAGTGTTTCAGAACTGCTAAATCAAAAGTATCGTTTAACTCTGTTAGCTGAATGCACAGATAAGAAAGAAGTTTCACAGAATGCATCTGTGTAGTTTTTATTTGAAGATATTCTTTATCCCAATATAGGCATCATAGCGCTCAGTATGTTAAATTGCAGTTTCTACAGAAAGAGTGTTTCAGAACGGCTGAATCAAAAGTAAGGTTCAACTCTGTTAGTTGAATGCACAGAACAAAAAGAAGTTTCACAGAATGCTTCTGAGTAGTTTATATTTGAATATATTCCTTTTTGCACTATTACCCTCTTAGCGCTCCGAATGACCACTTGCATTTTCTACATAAAGAGTGTTCAGAACGGCTCAATCAAAAATATGGTTTCACTCTGTTAGTTATATGCACATATCAGAAATAAGTTTCAGAGAAGGCTTCTGTGTAGTATTTAGTTGAAGATATACCTTTTTCGAATATTACCCTCTTAGCACTCCGAATGTCCACTGGCAGTTTCTACACAAAGTGTTTTTCAGAACTGCTCCTTCAAAAGTAATGCTCAACACTGTAAGTTGAATGCAGAGAACAGAAAGAAGCTTCACAGAATGCTTCTGTGTAGTTTATATTTGAATATATTCCTTTTTTCAGTATTACCCTCTTAGCGCTCCGAATGTCCACCTGCATTTTCTACAAAAAGAGTGTTCAGAACTGCTCAATCAAAAGTTGGTGTATCTCTGTTAGCTGAATGCACATATCAGTACGAAGTTTCACAGAATGCTTCTGTGTAGCTTTTATTTGAAGATAGTCCTTTTTCAAATATAGGCCTCTTAGCGCTCCAAATATCCAATTGCAGTTTCTACAGAAAGAGTGTTTCAGAACGGCAAAATGAAAAGTAGGGTTCAACACTTTTAGTTGAATTCACAGAACAGAAAGTAGTTTCACAGATTGCTTCTGTGTAATATTTATTTGAAGGTATTCCTTTTTCCACTATTACCCTAGTAGCGCTCGGAATGTCCACTTGCAGTTTCTACAGAAAGTGTGTTTCAGGGCTGCTCCTTCAAAAATAAGGCTCAACTCTGTTAGTTGAATGCAGAGAACAGAAAGAAGTTTCAGAGAATGCCTCTGTGTAGTTTTTATTTGAAGATATTCCTTTTTCCACGATTACCAACTTAGCACACCGAATGTCCACTTGCATTTTCTACAGAAAGAGTGTTTCAGAACTGCTTAATCAAATGTATCGTTTAATTCTGTTAGCTGAATGCACAGAACAGAAAGAAGTTTCAGAGAATGCATCTCTGTAGTTTTTATTTGAAGATATTATTTTTCTCAATATAGGCCTCTTAGCGTTCAGAAATCCAATTACAGTTTCTACAGAAAGAGTGTTTCAGAACTGCTCAATCAAAATTAAGGTTCAACTCTGTTAGTTGAATGCACAGAACAGAATGTAGTTTCACAGATTGCTTCTGTGTAGTTTATATTTGAAGATATTCCTTTTTCCACTGTTACCCTCTTAGATCTCCGAATGTCCACTTGCATTTTCTACAGAAAGTGTGTTCAGAACTGCTCTATCAAAAGTATGGTTTAACTCTGTTAGGTGAATGCACAGATCAGAAATAAGTTTCACAGAATTCTTCTGTGTAGTTTATATTTGAAGATATTCCATTTTCCACTATGACCCACTTAGCGCTCTGAATGTCCAGTTGCATTTTCTACAGAAAGAGTGTTTCAGAACTGCTCAATCAAAAGTATGGTTTAACTCTGTTAGCTGAATGCACAGGTCAGAAAGAAGTTTCACAGAATGCTGCTGTGTAGTGTTTATATGAAGATATTCTTTTTACCAATATAGGCCTCTTAGCGCTCAGAATGTCCAATTGCAGTTTCTACAGAAAGAGTGTTTCAGAAAGGCTCAATCAAAGGTAAGGTTCAAATATGTTAGTTGAATGCACAGAACAGAAAGAAGTTTCACAGAATGCTTCTGTGTAGTTTATATTGGAATATATTCCTTTTTGCACTACTACCCTCTTAGCGCTCCAAATGTCCAGTTGCATTTTCTACAGAAAGAGTGTTCAGAACTGATCAATCAAATGTATGATTTAACTCTGTTAGCTGAATGCACAGATCAGAAAAAGTTTCACAGAATGCTTCTGTGTAGTTTTTATTTGAAGATATTCTTTTTCCCAATATAGGCCTCTTATCGCTCAGATTGTCCAATTGAATTTTCTACAGAAAGAGTGTTTCAGAATGGCTCAATCAAAAGTAAGGTTCAACTCTGTTATTTGAATGCACAGAACAGAAAGTAGTTTCACAGAATGCCTGTCTGTAGTTCTTATTTGACGATATTACTTTTTCCACTATTACCCTCTTAGAGCTCCGAATGTCCACTTGCATTTTCTACAGAAAGAGTGTTCAGAACTGCTCAATCAAAAGTATGGTTTAACTCTGTTAGTTGAATGCACAGATCAGAAAGAAGTTTCACAGAATTCTTCTGTGTAGTTTTTATTTGAACATATTCCTTTTTCCAATATAGGACTCTTAGCGCTCAGAATTTCCAATTGCAGTATCTACAGAAAGAGAGTTTCAGAACTGGTCAATCAAAAGTAAGGTTCAATATTGTTAGTTGAATGCAAGGAACAGAAAGAAGTTTTACAGAATGCTTCTGTGTAGTTTATATTTGAAGATACTCCTTTTTCCACTATTACCCTCTTAGCGCTCCGAATCACCACTTGCATTTTCTACAGAAAGAGTGTTTCAGAGCGGCTCAATCAAAAGTAAGATTCAACTCTTTTAGTTGAATGCACAGAACAGAAAGAAGTTTCACAGAATGCTTCTGTTTAGTATTTAGTTGAAGATATTCCTTTTTCGACTATTACCCTCTTAGCGTTCCGCATATCCACTGGCAGTTTCTACACAAAGAGTGTTTCAGAAAAGCACCTTCAAAAGTATGGCTCAACTCTGTTAGTTTAATGCAGAGAACAGAAAGGAGTTTCAGAGAATGCTTCTGTGTAGTTTTTATTTGGGGATATTCCTTTTTCCACTATTACAATCTTAGCGCTCCTAATGTCCACTTGCATTTCCTACAGAAACAGTGTTTAATAACTGCTCAATCAAAAGTGTGGTTTAACTCTGTTAGCTGAATGCACAGATCAGAAATAAGTTTCACAGAATTCTTCTGAGTAGTTTTTATTTGGAGATATTCTTTTTCCCAATATAGGCCACTTAGCGCTCAGAATGTCCAATTGCAGTTTCTACAGAATGAGTGTTTCAGGACGGCTCAATCAAAAGTAAGGTTCAACTCTGTTAGTTGAATGCACAGAACAGAAAGTAGTTTCACAGAATGCCTGTCTGTAGTTCTTATTTGACGATATTACTTTTTCCACTATTACCCTCTTAGAGCTCCGAATGTCCACTTGCATTTTCTACAGAAAGAGTGTTCAGAACTGCTCAATCAAAAGTATGGTTTAACTCTGTTAGTTGAATGCACAGATCAGAAAGAAGTTTCACAGAATTCTTCTGTGTAGTTTTTATTTGAACATATTCCTTTTTCCAATATAGGACTCTTAGCGCTCAGAATTTCCAATTGCAGTATCTACAGAAAGAGAGTTTGAGAACTGGTCAATCAAAAGTAAGGTTCAATATTGTTAGTTGAATGCAAGGAACAGAAAGAAGTTTTACAGAATGCTTCTGTGTAGTTTATATTTGAAGATACTCCTTTTTCCACTATTACCCTCTTAGCGCTCCGAATCACCACTTGCATTTTCTACAGAAAGAGTGTTTCAGAACGGCTCAATCAAAAGTAAGGTTCAACTCTTTTAGTTGAATGCACAGAACAGAAAGAAGTTTCACAGAATGCTTCTGTTTAGTATTTAGTTGAAGATATTCCTTTTTCGACTATTACCCTCTTAGCGTTCCGCATATCCACTGGCAGTTTCTACACAAAGAGTGTTTCAGAACAGCACCTTCAAAAGTAAGGCTCAACTCTGTTAGTTTAATGCAGAGAACAGAAGGGAGTTTCAGAGAATGCTTCTGTGTAGTTTTTATTTGGGGATATTCCTTTTTCCACTGTTACAATCTTATCGCTCCTAATGTCCACTTGCATTTCCTACAGAAACAGTGTTTAATAACTGCTCAATCAAAAGTGTGGTTTAACTCTGTTAGCTGAATGCACAGATCAGAAATAAGTTTCACAGAATTCTTCTGAGTAGTTTTTATTTGGAGATATTCTTTTTCCCAATATAGGCCACTTAGCGCTCAGAATGTCCAATTGCAGTTTCTACAGAATGAGTGTTTCAGGACGGCTCAATCAAAAGTAAGGTTCACCTCTGTTAGTTGAATGCACAGAACAGAAAGAAGTTTCACAGAATTCTTCTGTGTAGTTTATATTTGAATATATTCCTTTTTCCAGTATTACCTTCTTAGTGCTCCGAATGTCCACTTGCATTTTCTTCAGAAAGAGTGTTCATAACGGCTCAATCAAAAGTATGGTTTTACTCTGTTAGTTGAATTCACACATCAGAAATAAGTTTCACAGAATGCTTCTGTGTAGTATTTAGCTGAAGATATTCCTTTTTCGACTATTATCCTCTTAGCTCTCCGAATGTCCAATTTCAGTTTCTACACAAAGAGTGTTTCAGAACTGCTCCTTCAAAAGTAAGGCTCAACTCTGTTAGTTGAATGCAGAGAACAGAAAGAAGTTGCAGAGAACAGAAAGAAATTTCACAGAATGCTTCTGTGTACTTTATATTTGAATATATTCCTTTTTCCACTACTACCCTCTTAGCGCTCCAAATGTCCAGTTGCATTTTCTACAGAAAGAGTGTTCAGAACTGCTCAATCAAATGTACGGTTTAACTCTGTTAGCTGAATGCACAGATCAGAAAGAAGTTTCACAGAATGATTCTGTGTAGTTTATATTTGAAGATATTCCTTTCTGTTCTCTGCATTAAAATCAATCAAAAAATTATATTGAAATTGAAATACTGAATTTTATACTAAAGACAAGGCATCCAACTGAAAATGAAATTTTCCAGGTGAAAATTTCCAAATCATAAATATGCAGGGACAAAAAACTTTATTTATAAAGAAAAAGATAATTCTAATTAATTGATGATTCAAAGGTTTACAACTTTAAAAGTAAATATTATCTTTGAAGTAAAGTCCATTTAAATTATTTATGCCGCCAAAATTTTAGTAATTGTATATGTATATCATGTAAACTTTTTCGAGAATGATGGAATTGGAAATGTTAGGGTATTATGCGGAAAAAATCACCTAAAGAAAAAAATTATCTCCTCATGAAGGATTACTTTAGCCACTTTGACAGGTGTAGGTAAAAGAACACTTAATGCACATCAATATGATTAGGAGATGCGCGCTTAGATATACGTTATCATTGAAAAGAGAGTTGTATTATCAGGTTTGCAGGGGCCCTTCTTATCCTTCATATTTATGTAACTTTGTCATCTATAGAAAGATTATAGGAATTTTAAAAATAGCTGATAGTTAAGAAACATCACCATAACACTGTGCTGAATGCATAATAAAACATTTCCCTTCTCTCTAAAAGCCTTTTAAAATTATGTACCATAATCAGTATGGCCAGCAGAGGGTCATTTCCATGTTCAAGTTCCTCTGTTTCTCGAGGGTGAGAATCCTTCTATAGTCTTCTGAGGGTGACACTGTAGTGTTTTCTTAGCCTGATTATTTTTATCTATTTTTTCCGATGCTTTCCTTTGTATATTTACATTTTACATATTGAAAGTTATTTTTTCAAATATTTTATATGCAAGTTTACAAAGTACAACGACTGTACATTAAAATAACTTATTTATGCCATATGGAAGATTAAATATAATTTTACAATATCTAATATTGATTGTTTAGTTTCTAATCATTGATACTTGACATGATTTTTCCCAGCATACCTCAAAATATTCTTCAAAATCCTGCGAATTAATTCCTGTAACACTTCTGAGGTGTATTAATAAGCTAGAGATGTAAAGAAGATTTGCAGAGAAAATTAGGTTCCCAAATTAGAAATTTTGTCCCACTATCGACTAGAAACCTCTTGAAATGATCAAAAACAATAATAATGCATGTCATAGAGGAAAACCAATAAGGCTGCTGCAGCATGACTACCTCTGTGACCTCAGACAAGTTACGTGTGGGTCCCTACTTCTGTGACCTCAGACAAGTTACGTGTGGGTCCGCACTTATTTTCTTCATCTCTAATAAATATTCGACAAATCTCATTTTCAAAAGTCTTTTAAGGCCTATCCACCTTTCTTTTTCTGATGGAGTTTTGCTCTCATTGCCCAGGCTGCAGTGCAATGTCATGGTCTCGGCTCACACAACCTCCGACTCCCGGGTTCATGTGATTCTCCTGCCTCCACCTCCTGAGTAGCTGGGATTACAGGTGCGCAACACAACGCCCAGCTAATTTTTTGTATTTTTAGTAGAGATGGGGTTTCACCATGTTGGTCAGGCTGGTCTTGAACTCCCGACCTCAGGTGATCTGCACGCCTCGGCCTCTCAAAGTGCTGGGATTACAGTCATGAGCAACCGCGGCCTGTGAGGGCTTTCTACTTTTAAGATGTCAGGACGTATAGCCTGGGAGGTAAATGGTAGTATATATATACATATATATATGTATATATATATACACACACACACACTGTATATATATACATATATACGGTATATTATACTATATATACATATATACTGAATATTATACTCTATATATACATATCTACTGTATATTATATATATATATATATACACATACACACATACACACATACACACATGAGACAGAGAGAAGAGATAGACAATTTCATGTGAAAATATAAACTGTTAACATAATATTTTGCTTCTCTGAGGAATATTTAGCATTGTTCTCAATCTTCTCTGCAGAATTTAAGCATTTTTCTCAGAACTCACCAGATAGAATGAGGGAGGGGCCATATGATACGAGCCAGAGATGAAGGGAGAACAATAGAGAGGGTGCTTTGGGAAAAATAGTACAGTAAGGCTAGGGAATACTTCTCTCCAACAAAAAGACCAAGGTCACAGCTGTATCTCTTCAGAAGCCAAACTTTCTTTTAAAATGTCAATTTCCATCTATTTCTTGCTTCACAGACATTCCATTCATTGCTGGATTTCAAATAAAGCCTTTCCATGTGCAACCTTTCTATAGAAAAAGAGAAATATGGGGGACAGTACAGTCTAAGAAGTGATTAAGAATATCTAGTGGACTTTCCCAGACTGTAAATCTTTACATATATCTGAGCCTAATGAGGTGATTTATTGTGCTATAATGCACAGTGAACTATACAGATGCTTCTTTTTGATCATGCTGCAGAATGGAACTAAATACTAAATACGAAATAGCACTCCCATGATTCTTATACATGTCATTCATATGGCATATTTATGCTTTTTTATATAGCAATTCTTATTCTTAGCTCTTAGGCAACTACGGAATCTATTTGTCATTTTAATAGTCATGCTCCATTTGAGTTATGCAAGGTAGAAATTCTAAGTAGAAAATCTTGTTTTTATTGAAAGTTTTTAGTAAACATTTTGGAAAAAGTCTGTTTTTTGATGCTACTTCTGCACGCTTTCTCAACATGATATTACTTGGTATTGTCCTTATTAACCATAGTACACCATATTCTGCAAATGTTAGAGAGGGTTAAAAATCAGTCATGTATAAGTAAAGCTAATGAAATAGAAAGGAAACCATATTTAGGAAATGGAAGGCAGAAGCAAATGTATTAACCGTGAGTTAGAAACGGTTTAGTCTTTGGAATGAAGCAGCAAGAGTTTAAAAATCTGGTTTGTGATTCACTAGCTTTGTGACCTTGGAGAATTACCTCAGATTTCTGAGTATCAGTTTAGTAGGTGATATCAATTGCAACTTCGCAGAAATATCACAAGTATTAAATAAAGGACTTAGTATCTGGGAGAGCATAGAAAATTACTAATAGTTACATTTTTGTTAATATTACCGTTATTATTATCATACGTATAGTATTTTCTTTCACTGACAATGCATTTAGGACATAAGGAGAACTATAGAACAGTGCTTCTCCAACTTAAATGCAGAGCATGAATCACCTGGAGTTTTGTCAAAATGCGAATTCTGACTCAGTAGCCCTGCAAACTAAGGAAATCTTGGTAATGCTGGTGCTGCTAGTTCACCAACAGACCACACGTTTTGCAACAGCTATATAGAATGTCCTGTTTCTTTTTTTAATCACAAAACATGGCAAGCTCTAAAATAAAGCAGAATAACAGATTTAAATGTTAATACTCATGTCCTCAATTTATAATTTCTCCCTCCCTAACAATGGTATAATTCTGATTAAAAATTAGCAAAGAAAAAAATGGAAATTAATCTTCCTATGTTTATTCTTTTCACAAATTCTGTGTGATTACTACTGGGTTACTTGCTGTAGGAAATAGAAAAATTGCTTTGACATAGATCCTCAAGAATCTGTCCCACTACAAGCTTATTTTTGTAGGAAGCTAAAAGATTTATATAAATAACCGTAATTAAAGAGACAAATGAAGAAGTGCAATGAAAGACGTAGGGAAAGTGCTAGAGGAGTTCGGGGTGGAGGAAAATTATCCTCAAATAATATCTATGCGTAACATTATGCTATCTTCCCTAACCAGCGCTTGACCAGATTGTCACAGTGAACTTTGGTCCTTTCTTATATCTTAGTTTTGGTTCCCACATCCTTCTGTTTGGGGAAGTTCTTGTTTTCCTCATGTAATGACAACAACACTTAAACAATGTATACCAGATAAAAGGAACTATATTGCTTGCTTTATTTACATAGTTAATTTAATTTGTACAATGAACTATGAAGTAATCAGCATTATTTCCTTCATTTTACATATGAGAAAATGGAGAATCAGCGACATTGAATCATCTCAAGTTTCTAAAATATCCACTCTCACCAGGCTGTTTACCCTGTTTTTGTCTGTATGCTGCTATAACAAAATGCCACAGATTGAGTAATTCATAAAAAACAGAAATGTATTTCTCACAGTTCTGGGGCTGAGAAGTCCGAAATCAAGGCAGCGGAGATTTGGCAGTTGGTCCCGAGGTGGCACCTTCTTGCTTCGTCTTCACGTGACAAAAGTGGGCAAAAACGGACAATGTGACGACATGGCAGAAGAGACTGAGGAGCCCGGCATTCCTCTAAAGCATCTTTTACGAGGACGTTTATCTCATTCATGAGGGTGGATCCTTCTTCACTTAATCACTTAACCAAAAGCCCCATCTCTTGATGTCATTGTCCTGGGATTTTAGTTTCAACATACAAACTTTGGATGGGCACATAGGTTCAAATCATAGCACCCTCCAAATTATAATGCCTCTCTCATGCCTGTTCTCCTTGAAGTACCCTCTGGTTTTGCTCTCTTCATTCTTGCCATCACAGTTAACCCTTCAGTTCCATTTCTTTAAGTAATCTCTAAATTTTTAAGATGGTTCCATCTTTTTTTTTTTGTATATGGCAGTCTCTCAAACATATTTGTCATATGAACTAAGCAGGTAAATATGTAAATGCCAGCTAAATTTTAGTGAATGATACAATGGCCTAAAGTTGTATCTACCCTTCAGCCAAATATATTTACTTTTAGTAGCAATCTCCTGTCATATACAAAGTCACGACTCTAGGGGTAAACATTTTAGCCTGTGGGTAAGATGTAAAGCAGTGGTATGTTATAGTGACAACTCACTGTCATAGCACTGGGACATGCTCCTCTATCTGCTACAAATTGAATCAACAAAATATATATGATTTTGTCAGATTTAAATGTATGCTCCTGTTAGTAAAATAAAAGTATGGGAAAACTTTACGGAGTAGATTTAATAGAAATGTTTTCCTGAGTTATCTGCCTTCTTTATTTTTATGTTATGCTTTAAGTCTATGGTCAATGTATAGAGCTATGATTGATGTGCTTTTCCAATTCTGTTCAGATCAGACAGGTTAATTTTCTTCTTTTAAATCTTCTTGAATTTTGTCTAACACTTTTTGTTCCAATTTCTTACTAGATTATACTCCCTTCCCTAACTGCTTCATGATTACTTATACACAAACAATATTATGATATTGACACATTGAATTCATTTTAGGTGATGATTTTGGTCATAAACATGAGCAGGTTGTGAAGTGTTTCAGCCATCCCAGGGCATGGCTGTCAGTCCCTTGTCTAATGTTTCAAAAAAATCTTGAATTTGTGATGATGCTGTGATGGTCCCTCAGATATTCTTACACACATCTTTGCCCCTTGTTCCCTCTAACTTTCCTCTTCTGATAAAAAAGCAAACACTGCCAAGCTCAAATGGAATTACATTTGGATGCAAGTGTCACTATGCAATGGTTGCCAATAAAAGTACACAAGGAATTTTATTATGGTGAATTAAAGGCAAACAGACTTCAGAGAAATGAGCACGAACATGAAAATGGCGCATGGTACGCGGATCTCACTGGAAAGTCATTCTGTACACAATGTTTTCACTAGAAAAATCCATTAGCTTTAGCTAGAAATTGAAATTACTTTGTAGGAAATCAGAATAAAATATGTGAAAACATTATATTCTGTGCAAGATTAATACCACGCCTGGTGTTGAAAGGTTTGTGGTCTTGCTTCGACGATGCTAAAAGGTCAGAAACCACAAAGATGCATATGTGTTGTCGTTTGCACAGTTACTAATTTTTCTCATTATTTCCATAATGCGATGTGCTGTTTCAACAGAGAAACCCTCTGGAGAGTGGCTTGCACTGTTTTCAGGCAGCTCTTTTGCTTTCATGTTTTGGCCTTGGCCAGGGAATTCAGACAGACTTTTCAGTTATTTTCGACAAGAATGTATTCATTTATTGTTTTAAATAATAATAAATAGATTTTAAAATTACTGTACATTACTGCACTTTAAACGCCATGAGGTCAAGGACTCTAAAGTCTGGACATCATTGTATACCCTACATCTTGCACAAGGTTTAGAAAAAATGGCATGGACACCTATTTTTTGAATCAATAAATGAATACATAAAAGAATTCCAAACTCTAGTCCAAGGTTTTAGATTAATAATGTATTAAAATGCGTAAAATTTATAGACAAAACTCTTCTTATTTAGAAGTTTATTCTTTAATTGGAGAGATAAAATATATGCACATAAAAGCTTAAGGAAAAATAATAAGGGTTTTGAAGTACTTACTATGTGAAAAATTTAGCATAAATCTTACATCCATTTATTTAACACATTTTATACGTTGCATTATTTATATATAGTGCTGATTGGTAGAATTCATATGTGAACGGAACTATAAAAATTTTGAGGATAAGCACTAGAAACACAGAATAAATAGAGTGTTAACATGCAAAACACAGAAATACTTCAATTGACTAGGTGAAAGAAAAGATTTCTGGTTCCATGTACACTGATTATTGAGGGATGAGTATGACATTATTATGCCAGAATCAATAAATATTTTAAATAGGGAGAAAACTATAATTATATATCTTTGTGTTCAACAGGAGTAGCAGTACTGATAAAGTAGAAGTTTGTTATACCTTTTTTATAGTCTTTTAAAGTTGTTTATAAATAAAATCTACTCTTAGTTAATTAATGGTTGATGTTCATTGAAGTGTTTTCAAATTTTTGACCTCTGAATTGCCTTGTACATATGGAGAAATAAAGCTTGCCTAGCATAATTTCTTGAGTGGAGAATGAATGATCTGGATAGATTTGTTGACAATATGTCTGTACTTATTTTATTAATTCTTTAATCTTCATGAAGAAAAATATAAAAGTCATATTCTAGTGTTTTATACCATGGAAAAAATGTCTTATCCTTTTCCTAAGGAAAAATACATCATGACACAAAAGTAAAGTTAATTAAATTACTTACTTTATTAATTAACTGTCTATTATTTCTATGGGTTGAAGTAAATTTGATACTCAATGCTATTTAATCTAATTCTAAAAGCTTGAATGAGTAATGATTTTTTCATGTAAGGTTAGTTGAAATAAATTATCACTGATTTTCAGATTTAATATTAATTAGCTATTGCATATTCTTAATGGGATATAAGTGTTTAAAAAGCCCTTTTTGGTTGCGAAAAGACCACGCCCATTGTAGACTTCTTAGAATACATCACATCTGGCCTCCTTTTTAGAGTGGGGAATTCAACTCATAAGTGGCTGGACATTGATTCTGAACATTTTGAACATTATTTGCCTGTCTTCACTCATACTGGTTGCTGTTCTTTTATAAGTAATCACCATGTTTAGCATGCACTTGAACTATTGTTACTTAGGGTGCTTGACTATTTACAAGTCTCACTAGGATTCTAGGTATTCATTAGTCTCGTGGTGTGTATTTGCTGATGGTCCTATTATCTTTGTTGGTTCAGTTACACAGTACCATCCAAGATGCTGCAACACATTATACACAGGGTATGGGTTGTGGGAGCTACAGATATCAGTTATTATTTAGGCTCAGAAACTTAGAATCTCTGCAAGGTTGGACATGATCCTTAGTCTTGTTTTAAGACCGTCTTGTTTTAAAAGTTAAACCCAAATTCTTAAAATATAGAATAGGGGTGCTAGTAGTGCTCACAGAATTGTAGTAAAGATCAGCTGGGAAAGAAGAGCCTATTAAACAGAGCCTGGTATTTAATAAGTATCAGCTGCCTTCAATTAGGAATCTGTGTTGTCATGATTAGAAGATTGCTGGTTTATTTTACAGATCTGTAAGTATAGCCAAAATATGTCAAAATAACCACCAGAAAGAATCATATACCGTCCCTTGAACATTTCATCCCTAGAATCTAGCCAGATTAGCATCTCTATACTGGCAATACTGTTAACACAGATTGTGCTCAAACCCCTCATTGACTTTTCAGCACCTGTAAATTACTGGAGATTTAGGAAGAAGTCTGGGGTTATGGCTTAGTTAAGCTGAGTGGCCAGAAAGTGTGAGATGCTGGATGCCTCCTCCAGTTCATTTCTCCAGCGGCCGCACCAGGCGTATCCATAGCTCCGCTCCCGGGAGCTCGTCTCCGGCGTGGGGCGTGTGCGCACCCCTGGCCGGGCGGAGCCTGGAGCCTGCTCATTAGCAGCGCGGGCAGCTCGTGCGCCCGCAGGAGGGAGGCGGAAGCACAGCCCTGAGCCGCCAGCAGGAGGAGGGAGCGCGGCGGCTGCAGGCAGGGGAGGGAGAGGAAAGAACGGAGGGACGGTTCCCGGACAGAGCGGGAGGAATCGGGGAGCGGCCAGTCCAGGGGGAGCTGCTCCGCTGCGCTGCGCTCGTTATTCACAGGACGCGGCGGCGCTTCCCGGGGCCGCTTCCCGGTCCCCTGGGTGGAGGCTGCCATCTAAACCTGACTCCAGGTGAGTTCCCCAAAGAGGCGAAGCGAGGGGTCTCGAACCAGAGACTTGGAACTGGCGAGGCTGCTCGGCTCCCCAAGCGCCGCTGCCTTGACATTTCCCGATTCACGGGAGGTTTTGGGGGCGGCTGCACAGGCTGGAGGGGCGGATGGGCGGTTGCGATCCTCAGCCGGCGTGGGGGCGTTCGGGAGGAATTAGCTTCAGTGAACGGGGTTTTAGGAGATGTCCGCAAGGCACGCGCTATGTACGCGTTTCTAGACGAGCTTTTGAGACAGAAATTTGGCTTCCCGGATGCCCGTTTTGGCCTTCTGTCCTTCCTTTTGCTTGCCTCATGCCCAATTTTCCAAGCCGAGGAAAGGACTGGAAGGGCGTGGAAGTAGGAGGTCTGGGCACAGCATTCGGCAGGGCAGCCCTGGTCTCCAAGTTTGGGGGTGGGGGGTGGGACTCTTTTCCTTTCAGCCTAATTTACCAGGGGAAAACCCGCAGAGCACCTTGAGGTGCCTTTGCTCCGCACCCTCCATAAGCTTATTAGAGGGAACTTGAGGCTCGCTAGACAACCTGTGACAGGTGACGGCAATTGAGCTTAAAAGCCATGTTGGTTCACTTCGTCTCCTCTTTATCCTTTGTTGCAAAATTGATACCTTTTTGGATTTCTTTAACAGCACAAAGTTTAAGTGGCCGGCTGACAGGAAATATTTCTTTTGAAAATGCTATGAGAAAAGTGATGAGTTAACGTTGAGAGAAAGGCAACTTTATTTTCTCGGAAGAACTTTGGGGAAAGAGATTGATAGGGAAATTCTGGGCATGAAATTATGGACATTTCCCACAGAACTTCCTTCATTTATTTATTTTTTTACATTTCCTTCATTTTTTTTTTTAATCGTGTGTGTGTGTATCAGAGAGACAAAATTCGTTGGAGGTATTAGGACTTTATTTGGTTTAGAAGTTTCTTTCTTACTAATAGCACTAATTTGTGATCTTCATGATTATAAGAATTTACTAAGTGTTTTGCTTTTAGGTGTTTTGGGTCTGTTTTTTAAAAAAATTCAATACTTACTTTGTGGGCCTTGCTGAATACCTCTCAATAAAATCGGTGGGCATACAGTTAGTGACATGACCCCTGTGGATTTAATAGCAGGTAAGTATACAAATGATAAGTTTAGGAAATAAATGTCAGAATCAACATTTAGGTGTGAAATTGAAATATCTTTCAAATATTTACCAAACTCTCTTATAGGATCCAATGTCATTTTATGGTCAAGAGAGCTTAAAGGTTTCTCAGATTGAGATATATGTATCTACTTTGTTAATCCAAATGTAATGTTTTATTTTGTTCTTTAATGACTGTTTGAATTCAACAAATAAAACTTGCATATTTAATGTAAGGTTCTTTCACATATATTACTTCTCCAATTTTTAATATAAATTTAAGGAGAAAAGCAATATTCCATTTTGTAGATGAAGAGACTGTGTCACAGAAGTATTACTTTACCTAGATTTCTGTAATTATTATGTTATAAACTTAGAAATTACATATTATTCTGGAACATATAAAATATATGAATGTTATAAACCATAAGAATTCAGACCTATGCTATTTAACTTCAAGTTTAGTTCTTTACCCAAACAATTGCATGACTACATTGAGACTACTGAAGTAATTATATATGAACACGCTATACGAAAAAATACTTAAAACATTTCTTATTTTTGTCGTTTCTCTTTGATATAAAATATACTATAATTTAATGGAGTTATATTCCATATTTAGATGCTCCTAAATTCCAAATAACACCTAAACTCCTAAAAACTGACCTGTGTCCTTCTTAATAGAAGTGGCTTGACCGGGAGACCCAATTTTTACTAAGAATATTCTTGGGATAATTTATGTCTTATAATCAAGATAAAGACAGGCCACATTTAGTTGTATTTTTAAACCACTTAGTGTGAAGTTGCAACGCAGACATAACTTGCTTTCAGGCTACACTGCCAGCTTTGCAGTGAATAGTCTTTAAGATTCCGTGGAAACATTGGCAGATATAGCTAATGTCTATCTGATGTAGGATTTATGAGAAAAGGAGAGGTAGAAACTGAATGCTCTTATATTTCATATGTGACCACATTCATAAAACTTTATTGATAAGTACTTTGTTGTCTGACACGGGCTGATACAAATAGGCTTCTTCAAGAGTTGAGGAAGAAAACGAAATCCCTATAATACAGCCTTTTTCCTCCTTTTCTTTCTTAAGCGGTAATAGTTGATCCTAGCTTTTGTGTGTCTATGCATGCTCAATACAGTTAGGGGTATAAGGAGAAGTTAAGCAAGAATATTGAATGCTAGCTAGGAAAGTTTTTGGAGTCTCAAATACTTTGGAACGATTTTTCACATTATATACATAAAATTCCTAGTTACATTTGGGAACTAAGTATATTATACACAACTTTGCATCTGATTACAGGATTCCCTGTACATTTATAGCTCAGGTATTCTGGAAAGAGTCAAGATAATTAGTTTTATGGCTCTTGCCCGTGTGACCTGTTTCTTTCTGGTCCTGATATTAAAAGGATGACTTAAATTTTCTGGAATGTCAAAATTTTCTCTTCCCTTGGATCCTACAAAATACTTCAAGCAGTGTATGTGTGATACTCGCTGTCATTCCAACATTTCCAATCCTCCTGAGAATGCTAAACAATGCCCTAGATTTCTTCCTTTGTAATTCTTTCAGATAGAGGGTTAGCTGAGTTAGGAAGAAAGGAGAGAGGGAGAGAAGAAGAGAGATGACATTTTATCCCTCAGGAAAGAACAAGACCAATTGTATTCCTAATTTAGAAATATTATTCTACAAACATTCCTGAACAAGAGGGCTTTGCATATACATTAAAGCAGAATACCTAGTCAACTTCTAGTTATGCCATGTAGTGAAATGGAAGTAAGATGAGCAGGCCGAGATCATTTTTGTTGGAGAACT
This sequence comes from Symphalangus syndactylus, assembly GCF_028878055.3. Taxonomy (NCBI): domain Eukaryota; kingdom Metazoa; phylum Chordata; class Mammalia; order Primates; family Hylobatidae; genus Symphalangus; species Symphalangus syndactylus. The sequence goes on from NC_072427.2 coordinate 3,731,731, forward strand.
GAGACCACATGAAATAGGTAACAGAGTTACCCCAACTGGGGGGCAAGAGGACTTGAAAGTTTCCTCCATAAATTTGCAGTTAGTACAGGGCTGCTCCAGTGATCAGAGTCATGAATGCCCTAGAGTGTCTGTATAACCCTGTACACAGGCTGAGACAGCTCTAACGGCCCAGAAAAGCCTCTGGACAGAATCACTGCACCCTTGGACATTGTCCGACCGCATGTATGAGAATAGTGAGTGCTGAGGAGTTGTGGGTAGCTCGGTACAACTCTTGCTAAAGGAGTGTCATCAACATTCATTGCTGAAAGTGAATTTTTTCATTCACATATGTGATGCCTATTAGGTCATGATTTCTTGGATACCAATTTGTACAAGATATGAATTAATTTTTGAACATCCTTTCTTAAAAGTACCATGTTCATATAGTTGCTCATTTTAATATGAGTAGTTCAGATGGGACATAATAGAGTAAGGAAATGATTGAACATCCTAAGATCTAGTGTATATACCTTTGTTCATGATGAGATTCATCCCCTGTCCCCCTTTGTAGTGACACTGATGGCATAAGGAGTATTAGATGAAATTTAATGCAGAAAACAATGGGATATATGAATGGTAGATATGGTTGACAACCACCATTTTCACTGAAGTTGTTTCAAAGCAAAGAAATTTGGGATAAATTCATTTTATTTGCTCCTGAAGGGTAATTAGGAATAAGTAGGAATTGTGAAGAGGCTGTAGTGTTGACATTAAGAGAAGTTTTTGATTCTTAAAATAGGATATATTACACAAGAGTGAACAAACAGAAGATACTGAACAAATATTCTGTCATAAGTAAGTGATGGATTATTCGGACTTGTTGAACTATGTTTTTAAATGTATTATTTAAATATTTAAATATTATTAAAACCTTAAATAATATTTAAATATTATAAAAGTTGTAGAAAATTATGTTTTCAATACAAATATACACTTATAAGCTATATTGTAGATATGGGAGTAAACAATGCAATTTTTTTTAACTGAGTGAAAAATTTAGTTTTTTAAAATTCCAAATGGAGCTAACAGCTTAGTGTGATACATATTTTGAATTTCAAAATTTGTAACCAAATAGGACAAATGTGTTGAACTGTACTTTTCTTGAAGAACCGTGATAAGAATGAGCGGTGAAAAAATTACAGCATACTTACCAGGGATCAAATACTTGCTTAGGGTTAATAAGAAAAATCTCAGCAAACGCTAGAAATGAGGTACACGATCTATCAGAGACCCATGATTAAAGTGGTATCTTGTTAGGTATATGAGCTTGAAAAGAAACGGCATAGCTTCACTTTACCCCAGTTGCTTCTTTTGTAAAACGGGGAGACTAAGAGTGTGGTAACTCAAAATCCTTTGTTAATGATTTTCTTCTTAGAACAGTGCCAGGTCCAATTAGGATTAGATTGCTATTTTTATTATTGATATTTGCCCTAGTTCTGCCTTTTATTGACTGTGTGACATTGGTGAAGATCCCTTTCTGAAGCTTTGTTTCTTACCTACAAGCTGGGAATAGAATACCTGCTATGAAGAGTGGTTGTTAGTACATTAGAAAGGCTGGATATTTGTTTATATAAGGGGCTCAGCGCATGGTAGAAATTTGATAGCATTTTTTGCTTGCCCTCCCATGTATTACTGTGAAGACATCCCACATATTATGTCCAAGTTTTTATTTTCCCCTCAAATGCAATGTCAAGCACAAAACATTCCCATCTCCCAATTCTCTTCTGATGTTCTACAACCATTAAAGTATAGAAAACTAGAATGAGTGTTTTTATAACTTTTGCTGTACTTAAGCATGTGGAGAGAAGAGCGCTAGATCACAGGACACACTTTGATAGGAAAAGGGAAATATTTACACTGCAAACAACTTTCTCCTCATGCTTAACAGTTTTATGCTGTCATTCTGTCAGCACCAAGTGAGATTTTTCTATTTAAATAGTTTTCTATTTGTGGTATGATAATTCATGTATGGACTTCATGTAACTAACATAAATATAATGGATGGTTGAGAAGTGGTTTATTTTTACCAAGAGGAAAAAATGTGTACACGATTTTTTAAAATATTGCTTTGAAAATATTTAAAATTAATTTTGATTCAGTTGGTGGAAGATAGCGTCACAAACTCACTGCTAGTGGTATTCTTGAGAAGTAATGTTTGAATTTTCTAGGTATTGTCCCCAGACTGCCTTAAAAGAATTTAATTTTAGATGTAAATTTTCTGCTTAACATGGAAGATTTTCCCTGAAAATATTAGCTTCATCAGATACATAGTTGCTTAGGGGTAGCTGCATGGAATTATGGGAAGAGTGAAATAGAAAAAAATTTTCATGTCTAAGTTATACATACTGGTGTAATCATATTGATTGGATGATAATGATAATTACAGCAATAATGTGATTGAAAGGGTAAGCAAGTAACATATACTACAGTTACTAATATGATCCTGTGATTGAGTTTACCACTTCGTTTCTCTTTCCTGGAAACCCTTAAGTTTGTCACTATTGCACTTTATTTCCTTTGCTTATTGTAGTGGTGTATTAGTTGTATTACTGCTGCTATAACAAATTACGACACATTTACATAACTTAACACATATTTATTGTCTTGCAGTTTCAAAGGTCAGAAGTCCAAAATCACTTTAATTAGGCTAAGTCAATGTGTCTGCAGTGTGGGTTCCTTCTGGAGGTGCTGAGGGGAGAATCCATTCTCTTGCATTTTCTGCTTCTGGTGGCACCTGTCTTCATTGTCTTTTCCCCATTCCTCCATTTTCAAGGTGCGTTGCTTTTATTTCTGTTTCTGTCTCCACGCTGTCTCCTCCTTTAACTTTGAGTCCTTCTCTCCACTTCATCTAAGGACTCCTGTGATTACTTTGGACTCACGTGGATGATCTGGGATAATCACCTTGTCTCCAGATCCTTAAATGAATCGTATCTACAAGTCCTTTGGCTGTGTAAGGCAGCACATTCCCAGGGCCGGGAGATTAGGTGAAGAACATCTTTTGGGACTATTATGCAGCCTATCACAAGTGGTAATATCACTTTTATGCCTTGAGACCCTGAAATTAATGTACTTGCTTACGCATGGAAAAACAATGTATCTGTGGGGGTAACAGTTTATTTTTGAACCATTAGAAGGTATTGATGGGGAAGTTTTCATCTGACAACAGATACTGATAAATTAAATACCCTTAGATTTGTCAAAACTAGCTTTAGTAAAATATAAGTAAAAGTATTTGCACTGCTAGGGTCAAAAATATTAATTAAACCCATTATTTATCAAGGCCAAGTCCTGGATTAGTTAGGTTTAAATTAACCTAGAACATTATCTTCCATAGTGCTTAATTGTGAAGCTTAGTTCTTGTTGACAAAAGCTCATCCATATAAGAAAGCATCGAAAGGTTGGTGTTTTTTTAACCTTTGCAGAATATAACTTTTCAAAGGGATGTTAGACAGTAGTTCCATCACAATTGATGCAGTTCACAGACATTCTTTGTGAATATTTTATCTCATGAGTTATATCTATGACACTAATCATAGACTTCTAGAAGAAATTTAGCAATGGTCATGTCAGCCTTTCAAATCTTTCTGTAACCTAGAAGAGGATCATTGCATAAGATAGATTCATTTTCCCCTTTATTCCATTGTTGCCAGAGAGAACTTGAAATGCCCTGTTCAAATTAATTTAATGCAAATGAATTCTTGCTGCCTCACAAGTAGTTTGTCCTTCATTTTTCTTAAAATTATATTGAAAATGGATGTGACCTGCTTTACTGGTTGTTGTGCAGGAAGCGTTGTCCTTCCTGAAAGCTCCCTCCGTTGTCAAAATGAAGCCATTAAGAGTAAAGTAAATTATATTATCTGATCATAGTATCACAATTGACCTTAAAACAATAAATTTTATAATCAGTGCAAATTGCTGAATAGTGTTTGCAGTTGTAGAAATTTCAAAGGAAACCCTGGTTGAGATACAAAGCTGCTATAATCATTTTTAAAATCTTTGTTTTTCTTTTACTTTGGAACAGTAGTGCAGTAAGTACTTTTGCCTTATTGTTCTCTCTGCCTTCCAGAAACCCTCATTCAAATATTCTAAGTTTTTAAGTCTTTTTCATTTCTTTTAATATTGTAACATTTAACAATGTCAAAGAAAGTATAATTTTTCTGGAAATCAAGCTAAAAATAAAGAGAAGCCGATGTAAATGAACATCAAATTAACAAGATTGATTAGGAAAAGTAATTTTTGAAAAGGGCCCAAAATCCCTTTGCACATAAATGCAAAAGAATTTAGTGAAAGAAGGTGAAACTGGAGTAAAGAACTCTACGGATGCGTAAGTAACTCTTAATAAGAATGAGTAACGTACATGCGTATCTTTAGCTCCCAGTTTCAGAGATACAGTAGTTGTACAACAAATGGTCCTTTCCTGCTCTTAAGGAAGCCTCTCCTCCTCCAGCCATGCCATTCCTCAGAGCAAGCTCTTCCACTGAGTTTTCAGCAACCATAAGTAAGAAGGATGGTACGATAGGCTGCGTGTACATATGGCCCTCATTAGCAGGCCAACTGTTCCTTTTGCCCACCCACATCACTGGGGACATATGGCGTTACTTTGACTGTTGAAACAAGTGTGTGTGGACATATCTTGGTATGAGTAAAAGACTGTTGATTGTCTTTCTCTTGTCGCTCGTGCAACCGTCTCCTTGTGGAGATCGTATTATCCATAACACTAGATTTGAGGATGATAAATGACGTTGTTATTATTAACTGAATTTGCCTCTCTAGTTTGATCACAAAACCAGCGAACGTTTGCTTATGGAACATGTAAAGCTTATAGAAGACGGAAAGCTTACAGAAAGAAATGATGGCTTTTCTAAGCATAAGAGTCAGGTCTTTTTCAATCAAAAACTAACTCATTCAAAAATTCAAGAGTTCTGTAAAACCAGAACAGCAGAGGTTTCAGAAATGCTATTGAGATCATTTATTATAAAATAGCCATTAATGAAATGTAATAGTGAGTCTGTTGTTGTGACTATGTGGAGAAATGAATGAGAAAATATAAGATAGGCTGGAATGAAGAGAGTCATCGGATCCCAACATAATTCATTTTGTATAGTTCACAGTATTGTAGCTTTAAAAAAATTATGAATTTTTTCAGTACTGTGAATTCTGAATTTGCAATATGAGGCTTTTCAATCCTTGCAACAAGTGTGTATTTTTCAGTGGTTCTAGAATTATCGGGGCTTTCGAGCTGCTTCTGATAAGAAGGCAAGGCTAGAGGACTCGTGTTGAGGTGGCATTTGCACAGGACTTTAGATAACATACATCGATGATGTAGAGAGAAGAGCGGGTGATGTTGCTGTGGATTATAGTGGAAAGGCACCTTTTGCTCCCTCTGCTGACCTATTTGTGTATTCAGCTGTGTAGCATATTTCTTGTATAATTACATAGTAATTTCACACACTACATTAAGAAAATCTGAACAATTTTTACTAAACTCATGTTTTCTAAATATTAAGTAAATAAAACCAATATTTGGCTAGGTAACATTTATAAAAACAGGATTTCTAGATAGATGATGATAAATTTTCATCTATATCTATAGAGCTGATAAATTTTCAAAACCCTTTGAATATCACTTGTACTACAAAGTCTCGTTTCAGTTTCAGTGCCATGGCACATTGATTAATCACCACTAAAGCGGTACATGAAATATTTGGCAATATAGGTATTTGGTAATGGTGATTGATGCACAGAATACGGCACCGTTATTATGCACTGGCCTTGAGAACTTTAGTTTTCATCTTCGATCACCTGATAGAGAACAAACTAACAGCTTTTTTCTTTCACCTTGCTGGAGAATAAACTAACAACTTCAAATTATCTGATCCATCCAAAAACTTATTTCCGTGAAACTCACTGATTTATTTATTATTTCGTGGGGATCACTATTATTTGCTGTAGTAAAATATCAAATGATCGATGTTTTATACCAACATGGCAGCTCACATGGTAGGCAACAGAATGAAAACAAACAGGTTTACTACCAAGAATTATACTATATTGCTTTTATTGACAGAAAAAGCATACAGATAATTTTATTCAGAGATTTTATGTGAATTATTTTGATAAGTGTACACATATATTTATAACTGACCTTTCTTTGTCAAGTGTGTGCCCACACACGTATTCATACTAAATCAATCTTAGAGATCTTATCCAAAGATTGAATTTCTTAAAGTGACTGTTCCAAATATGTATAATTTATGGCAAAAAAGTCACAAAATGGCAATACAAGGAGGCATAAAAGTGAAGATAAAGGGGGAGATGATGGTTAAAAACACCTGTAAATGAATAATTGATTTTGATTTAAATTCTTTTTAGTTCTTAGCTGATGAAATGAATATAAATGAAATTATTATGCAAAACACCTCTACTTGTTGTATATGCATGTACATATATGTGTTACAAATACAAAACTGATAGGATATTATTTAACATATATTCACACTCATAATGTGCATATATGTACATAATGAAAATGAGTGCTTGTTTTATATGTATGTATACACACACATACACATATTGCATACTTTCATTTTTTAAAATTTTACTTTAAGTTCTGGGATACATGTGCTGAACATGCAGGTTTGTTACATAGGTATACTTGTGCCATGGTAATTTGCTGCACCCATCAACCCGTCATCTAGGTTTTAAGCTCCACATGCATTAGCTATTTGTCCTAATGCTCTCCCTCCCCTTTCCCCACACCCACCTACAGACCCCAGTGTGTGATGTTCCTCTCCCTGTGTCAACATGTTCTCATTGTTCAGCACCCACTTATGAGTGAGAACATGCAGTGTTTGGTTTTCTGTTCCTGTGTTAGTTTGCTGAGGATGATGGTTTCCAGCTTCATCCATATCCCCGCAAAGGACGTGAACTCATCTTTTTTATGGCTGTGTAGTATTCCATGGTGAATATGTGCCACATTTTCTTCATCCAGTCTATCATTGATGGGCATTATGTTGGTTCCAAGTCTTTGCTATTGTAAATAGTCCCATGATAAACATATATGTACATGTGTCTTTAGAGTAGAATGATGTATAATCCTTTGGTATATACCCAGTAATGGGATTGCTGGGTCAAATGGTATTTCTGGTTTTATATCCTTGAGGAATCACCACATTGTATTCCACAATGGTTGAACTATTTTACAAGCCCACCAACAGTATAAAAGTGTTCCTATTTCTCTGCATCTTCTCCAGCATCTGTTTCCAGAATTTTTAATGATCACCATTCTAACTGGTGTGAGATGGTATGTCATTGTGGTTTTGATTTGCATTTCTCTAATGAACAGTGATAATGAGCTTTTTTCATATGTTTATTGGCCACATACATATCTTCTTTTGAGGAGTGTCTGTTCATATCCTTTGCCCACTTTTTGATGGGGTTGTTTGTTTTTTTTTTCTTGTAAATTTGTTTAAGTTCCTTCTAGATTCTGGATATTAGACCTTTGTCAGATGGATAGATTGCAAAAATTTTCTCATATTTTGTAGGTTGCCTGTTCACTCTTGTGATAGTTTATTTTACTGAGCAGAAGCTCTTTAGTTTGATTAGATTCCATCTGTCAATTTTGGCTGTTGTTTCAAGTGCTGTTGGTGATTTAGTCATGAAGTCTTTGCCCACACCTATGTCCTGAATCATATTGCCTAGGTTTTCTTCTAGGGTTTTTATAGTTTTAGGTTTTACATTTATGTTTTTAATCCACCTTGAGTTAATTCTTTTATAAGGTATAATGAAGGGGTCTAGTTTCTCTTTTCTGCATATGGCTACCCAGTTTTCCCAGCGCCATTTATTACATAGGGAATCCTTTCCCCATTGCTTGCTTTTGTCAGGTTTGTTGAAGATCAGATTGTTGTAGATGTGTGGTGTTATTTCTGAGGCCTCTATTCTGTTTCATTGGTCTATATATCTGTTTTGGTATTAGCACCATGCTGTTTTGGTTACTTTAGCTTTGTAATATAGTTTGAAGTCAGGCAGCGTCATGCCTCCAGCTTTGTTCTTTTTGCTTAGGTTAGCCTTGGCTCCACAGGCTCTTTTTTGCTTCCATATGAAATTTAACATAGTTTTTTTCTAGTTCTGTGAAGAAAGTCAATGGTAGCTTGATGGGAATAGCATTGAATCTATAAATTACTTTGGGCAATATGGCCATTTTCATGATATTGAGTCTTCCTATCCATAAGGATGGAGTGTTTCTCTATATGTTTGTGTCCTGTCATTTCCTTGAGCTCTGGTTTGTAGTTTTCTTTGAAGAGGTCCTTCACATCCCTTGTAGGTTGTATTCCTAGGTATTTTGTTTTCTTTTTAGCAATTGTGAATGGGAGTTTACTAATGATTTGGCTCTCTGCTTGTCTGTTATTGGTATATAAGAATGATTGTGATTTTTGCACATTAATTTTATATCCTGAGACTTTGCCAAAGTTGCTTATCAGGTTAAGGAATTTTTGGGCTGAGGTGGTGGCGTTTTGTAAATATACAATCATGTCATCTGCAGACAGAGACAATTTGATTTCCTCTCTTCCTATTTGCATGCTTTTATTTCTTTCTCTTACTCGATTGCCCTGGCCAGAACTTCCAATACTATCTTGATAAGAGTGGGGAGAGAGGGCATCCTACTCTTGGGCCAGTTTTCAAAGGTAATGCTTCCAGCTTTTGGCCATTTAGCATGATATTAGCTATGCATTTGTCATAAATAGCTCTTATTTTTGTGAGATATGTTCCATCAATACCTAGTTTATTGAGAGTTTTTAGTATGAGGGGTGTTGAATTTTATTGAAGGCCTTTTCTGCATCTATTGAGATAATCATGTGGTTTTTGTCATTGGTTCTGTTTATGTGATGGATTATGTTTATTGATTTGCATATGTTGAACCAGCCTTGCATGCCAGGCATGAAGCCAACTTGATCGTGGTGGATAAGTTTTTGATGTGCTGCTGGATTCTCTTGCCGGTATTTTATTCAGGATTTTCGCATCGATGTTCATCAGTGATATTGGCCTGAAATTTTCTTTTTCTATTGGGTCTCTGCCAGGTTTTGGAATCAGAGTGATGCTGGCCTCATAAAATGATTTAGGGAGGAGTCTTTCTTTTTCTATTGTTCAGAATAGTTTCAGAAGGAATGGTACCAGCTCCTCTTTGTACCTCTGGTAGAACTCGGCTGTGAAGACATCTGGTCCTGGGCTTTTTTTGGTTGGTAGGCTAGTAATTACTGAGTCAATTTCAGAACTTGTTATTGGTCTATTCAGGGATTTGACTTCTTCCTGCTTTAGTCTTGGGAGGGTGTATGTGTCCAGGACTTTATCCATTTCTTCTAGATTTTCTAGTTTATTTGTGTAGAGGTGTTTACAGTATTCTCTAATAATAGTTTGTATTTCTGTGGGATCAGTGGTGATATCCCCTTTATCGTTTTTTAATGTGTCTATTTGATCTTTCTCTCTTTTCTTCCTTGTTAGTCTGGCTACCGGTCTATCTATTTTGTTAATCTTTTCAAAAAACCCACTCCTAGATTCATTGATTTTTTTTTTAAGGTTTTTTTGTGTTTCTCTCCCATTCGGTTCTGCTGTGATCTTAGTTATTTCTTGTTTTATACTAGGTTTTTAATGTGTTTTCCATTGCTTCTTTTGATTGTGATGTTAGGGTGTCTATTTTAGATCTTTCCCACTTTCTAATGTGGACATTTAATGCTGTAAATTTCCCTCTAAACACTGTTTTAACTGTATCCCAGAAATTCTGATATGTTGTGTCTTTGTTCTCATTGGTTTCAAAGAACTTATTTATTTCTGCCTTAATTTTGCTATTTACCCAGTAGTCATTCATAAGCAGGTTGTTCAGTTTCCATGTAGTTGTGCAGTTTTGAGTGAGCTTCTTAATTCTGAGTTCTAATTTGATTACACTGTGGTGTGAGAGATTGTTTGTTATGATTTTCATTCTTTTGCATTTGCTGAGGAGTGTTTTACTTCCAATTATGTGGTTGATTTCAGAATAAGTGCTATGTGGTGCTGAGAAGAATGTATATTCTGTTGATTTGGGGTGGAGGGTTCTGTAGGTATCTATTAGGTCCACTTGGACCAGAGCTGAGTTCAAGTCTGAATATCCTTGTTAATTTCCTTTCTTGTTGATCTGTCTAATATTGATAGTGGGTTGTTAAAGTTTCCCACTATTATTGTGTGGGAGTCTAAGTCTCCTTGTAGGTCTCTAGGAACTCGTTTTATGAATCCTGGTGCTCCTGTATTTGGCATATATATATATTTAGGATACTCAGCTCTTCTTGTTGCATTGATCCCTTTACTACTATGTAATGCCCTTCTTTGTCCTTTTTTATCCTTGTTGGTTTAAAGTCTGTTTTATTAGGGACTAGGATTGCAACTCCTGCTTTTTTTTCTTTCTTTCCATTTGCTTGGTAAATATTCCTCCATCCCTTTATTTTGAGCCTATGTGTGTCCTTGCAAGTGAGATGTGTCTCCTGAATACAGCACACCTGTGGGTATTGACTCTTTATCCAATTTGCCAGTGTATGTCTTTTAATTGGGGCATTTAGCTCATTTATATTTACCGTTAATATTGTTATGTGTGAATTTGGTCCTGTCATCATGATGTTAGCTGGTTATTCTGCACATTAGTTGAAGCAGTTTCTTCCTAGTTTCATTGGTTTATATATTTTGGTGTGTTTTTGCAGTGGCTGGTACTGGTTTTTCCTTTCCATGTTTAGTGCTTCCTTTAGGAGCTCTTGGAAGGCAGGTCTGATGGTGACTAAATCTGTCAGCATCTGCTTGTCTGTAAAGGATTTTATTTCTCATTCACTTATGAAGCTTAGTTTGGCTGGTTATGAAATTCCATATGTACATCATGGAAACGAGTGCATGTGATACACACACACACACACGCACACACATTGCATACTTTCATTTTTGTGTCCATTACTTTTCTGATTTTATCAGCAGCCAACTAAAGAAAATAGAAAAAAAAATTGGTAATTCGATCTTTCATGTTCTGCATCTTCCAGCTTCACAACTTATAGTTTTCTATTTTTATTGTTATTGTGATCAGAATGAAAATGTATACAATAGAATCAGAATCAGGTCAGAATCAACAAAAATACTATAATGTTTGTACATGCTTTCGATGCAGTTTGTCTCTGCAAAGGGTGTGTGTGTTTCTATGCACATGTGCATGTACACAAGTGTGTAAATAAGTGTTTTATTCATGATGGAGAAAGGCTGGTCAAAATGATTCTGAATGAGATAGCACCACTACAGCAGATAATTAGGTCTCTAGCAATAAAACAAGTCATTAAACATGTTTCTAAGCATCTACTCAGTATCTGGCACAATGTTAAGTAGTGTAAATATAATCATTAGCAAAATTCAGCTTCTACCCTCAATGGTATATGTGTAGAACAAATTGGTAAAGCTGGAGTACATTTCAGGACCAAAAACAGTTTCTGTGTAGTTCCCACTTCATCAAGACCATGTTGTATACCTCTCATACACTTAAGCCATAGGGAAGCAATTATTCCATCCATCCTTTTACAGGGTAGTGGTGGGGAAGAAGAGCTGACTGTCATGCTTGAATTCACATAATTTCATAATTAAATAATTTCATGTTACATAATCTCGATAAACCTAAAATCCAATATATGATAAAGATAGTGTTTCAAATCAGTGGATAAGTGATAAACAGTTCATAAAATGGTGTTCAGATAATTGGCTATATGTATTTTATAGTTGCACAAAGGTATAATATGTCATTAATAAATATTAATTCCATAGTGGATGTCAAATACACTTTTTCAAAATATAAAGAAAAAATACCATAGACAAATATCACTTGCAACATTACGGTTAAAATTAAATATCCAAACATAGCCCTAACCAATAACAGAAAATTTAAAAAAAAAATTATGGATTGGAATTTGTTAAAATATAAAACTTTTCTTTTTCAGAGGATACAATGAATATGTGTAAAAAGCAAATATCAAATCAGCAACAAGTGCTTGCAATTCACTTGACATATTTAAAATATGAGTAGTTCCAACAAATCATAAATAAATGATTAGTAGTCCAATAAAAAAAAGACAAAGTACATTGACAGGAAACTGTATGAAACTCATGAACACTAAATGTCTTAGATTCTCTATTGTTAAACAAAATGCAAAAACAATAGAGAACATTATGAATATGGAGTTAATATTTAACAAAATTATTTTATCCATGTTATAAGTAAATATTTACATCCAAAAACCCTTGTTTTCTCTGAAAGTTGTCACTTATGAGTCTATTTTGAAAATGTTTAAAGAATAGTAATTAATTAACTTTAATAAATAGGTACTCCTATTGAGGGAAAACAGACATTTCCATAATTTTTCTTCTGTTTCTAATCTAGTAGATGGTAGGAAAATAATGACAATTGCATGTTCATACCTGGAGAATATGCATTCCATTTCTTTTAAACTTTTGCATTCTCAAAACTATATTGATACCTCAAAGCATACCCTTTGCTGTTGAAAACAGCCTTTCAAGTATAAAGACACACACATCACTTTCCTTAAATCTTATATAAGGCAAGGGCCTAGATTCCTATCAGAAAATGTATTTCAAGAATGCTTTTTTAGTAGTTCCTGTGGCCTTATCTTATAGAGGAAGGTTTTTTTTTAAACATACACACAGTATTTGATGCACATTTTTATTGGAAAGAGCTTTTATTTCCTTAAATGTTTTGTTGTCTAAGTGTGAAAAGTATCCTGCAGTGGAATTCAGTGGCACAGATGCTTATTGTGATAGATGAGATGAACTTGCTTCCCTAAGCATGCATGGGCATGAAATGCATCTGGCTTCTGTACATAAAAGTCAGTTATGTTCCCAAATGTGTCTCTGCATTTACACAGACGTTTAGGGGCAGACACCCTACTGTTCCCTCAAAAGGCGGCTCTGCTTAATTATGAAGTTCAAGTTAGACCAGAAGTTGGAAAATACTAAATTCCACATTGCAGACAGAGCCTGAGCAGGTGATGTCACCACTGCATTCTAAGGTGGCAAGTCCTCAGAGAAGTAACTTATCACCTTACCATGGAGAAAAATAACCGTGTCCAGAACACAAGAGGATGCTTAAGGTAGCGTACAATCAAGTGTGCAAACCTGTGCAATACATACCAGATGAAATCCAGTTCAGAGGCTCAGGAAAACAAACAAATGAGGATATGCTTTAAAAAATAGGACTTAATATAAACAGTCGTGAGAGTAAAACTATTGCTAAGCACATAGGAAACATAAACCAGGCTTTCAGGAAGGAGTTTGGCACATGTGTGCACTGGTAGGAGGTGTAATGTGCAGAAATCCGGCCTTTTGTGGCATAGCAACTAAAGTTCCTTTTCTATTGTCCAGACAACCTTAAATATTCCTTTATGCAGTACTATTTTAAAAAGGCCATCTACTGTGCACAATGTGTTAGCATCAAGGACATGAAATTTATCTGGAATATACCAAAACTTTAATCAATAGACTAGGACCAAAGCTTTTAAAAACAGGTTTTCGTAGATAAATCATTATAAGTTATTATTTCCTCGCCATAGGTAAGGCATGATAGATAACTTTACTTTTTCTCAGTCACTTAGTGTGTAGGTAGAATAATGACCCTTAGCAGGATGACCTTTTGAATGTGTTGTTAGGCAGCATGGAAGCATTATGGTTAGAGGTGGAATTAAGATTGCTAATCACCTCACCTTAAACTGGAGCGATTATCCTGAATTATCTAGGTGGGCCCACTGTAGTCACAAAGAACCTTCAGACAGGAAGGCGGAGAGACCAGAGTGAGCAGAAGAGCTTGGGGAAACTGGAGCCGAGGCTGAAGTGATGTGCTGTGTCCAAGATGTGCAGAGGCCAAGAGCTCAGGGATACATGTGACCCCTCAAACCTGGTGAATTCTCTCCTGGAATCTCTAGACAAAATATACACTTGATGATACCTTGATTTTAGCACACTAAGACCCATTTTGGACTTCTGACCCCCAGAAGTATAAAGAAAAAAAATGTGTTGTTTTAAGCCTCTGAGTTTATGTTAATTTACTGTAACAGCAGTAAGAAACTAACACAGTAAGACGGCTTTTATTTTTATGTGATGTATAGAATTAAATTGGATATGCTAGGAAATATTGGAAATTTATTGATTTATTTTTTTGTCTGAGCTGGAGTCTGGCTCTGTCGCCCAGGCTGGAGTGCAGTGGCGCGATCTCGGCTCACTGCATGCTCTGCCTCCCGGGTTCCCGCCATTCTCCTGCCTCAGCCTCCCGAGTAGCTGGGACTACAGGCGCCGCCACCACGCCGGCTAATTTTCTGTATTTTTAGTAGAGACGGGGTTTCACCGTGGTCTCGATCTCCTGACCTTGTGATCCGCCCGCCTCGGCCTCCCAAAGTGCTGGGATTACAAGTGTGAGCCACCGCGCCCGGCCAGGAATTTATTTTCTTAATATAGTTCTTCATATTGGAATAATGAGAACCATCGAGTAATGAAGTGTTCTATTTTGTGAAGGATGATTATATAAACAGTACGAAGGTTAAAAACCGGGCGGGACCGGCTGGGCACAATGGCTCGTTCATGTAATCCCAGCACTTTGGGAGGCCGGGGCAGGTGGATCTCTTGAGCCCAGGAGTCTCAGATCAACCTGGGCAACATGTGAAACCCCATCTCCACAAAAATACAAAAACCAGGCAGACGTGGTGGCGGCGCCTGTGGTCCCAGCCACTCAGGAGGCTGCGGTGGAAGGATCGGAGCCCGGCAGGTGCAGGCTGCGGTGGACCGTGATTATGCCACTGCGCTCCAGTCTGGGTGACAGAGTAAGACCCTGTCTCCATTAAATAAATAGATAAATAAATATATATATAAGTAAAAGAGGAGGGTGTCTTTTGAAGGCTATTAAAGTCGTCTAAGTGTCCTCTGATTATATGAGGCTGGAATGGTGCATGGAATGTTGTGTTGAATAACCTGATACAGTCTCTGAAACTATAGAAGCATTAGTAATTTTAGCCTGAGAGTGCTATAATCTGGGATAATTTGGTCCAATACTTCCAGAGAGGGTTGAAGTTTTGAGATAGCTGGAGTTATTTCAGTTGAAGACCTGAATATGAGGCAACTGCATACTCAATTACAATTCAATTTCTACTCTTTATATAAGGTAGAAATGGGTAACATGTGGGACACTGTGTTAAAAGTAATGCAGCCATAGTGTAGTGGTAAAAGCAGATGAAAAGTACTATAATAGTCGTATAGATGAGGTACTGGAAAGAAGCAGATTTGAAAAATTGGAGATAAATGTCAGTTTTCCGGAGCCATGGGATGAAAACCAAACCGGATTACAACAGATTCAATTCACTCAAGATGTCTAACTTGGTAATAGGTCAGAAAACTCAATTTGTCGTATTTTCTTAAAAGTACACAAAAATGTTCCTTTTGATAAAACACGTGTAGTGCACCTTCGGATTTGATTTTTCTTTATGTTCTGTAAACTGCTCACAGTAAAACAGAAAAAAAGTCTGACAAATATGATGGTCCTTAAATCTTGTAGGAGTATGATGCTTCTCCAAAGAATAGAGGTTTTCCTAGGAAGGCCCTAAGCAAGGAATCAAGTTTCCTTTTGCAAGAAATAAAATTCTCAAAAGTTCCCTGCACCTTGGAAAGGCTCTGGTTGAAATTAATAGCACAACGTTATTTATTTAAATTTTAACTTTTAAGTTCAGGGGTACAAGTGTAGGTTTGTTACAGAGGTAAGCTTATGCCATGGGATTGGTTGTACAGTTTATTTCATCACCCAGATATTAAGCCTAATATCCATTAGTTGTTTTTCCTGATCCTCATAGCAAATATGACCCCCATAAAGTTTTATGGTTACTTTTTTCTTATCTTCTGATTAATGCCATTAGATTCACCAATTGAAATTATTTTTCAGTAGTTTAATTCCCTCTAGAAGGTTTAAAAAATGTTTCCGAATTTCCTAAGTCTTCTTTCTTTGTTAGTCTTCTAAAAAGCTATATTCAATAGAATTCATGTGCTTAGGTACAGTTTCACTAAAAGCGTATCTTCAACATTTGATCTGTTTAAAAGTTCTTAAGGTGTTAAGGAACATTAGGTATCAGAGTTTATGGCATTTGATTAATCTGAATAAATCTTGGCATCAAATTGAATTCAGCAAAAGTAACAGTGATAAATCAGAGAGCAATATTTGAAATGTCTCCAGGAAACATTTTAAAACAATTTTTAAGTTCACTAATTTGAGTCATTACACTTGGCCCTAATATGGTAGATTTTAAGTGAAGCTCAGTCGAACCTGGCAGATATCATATACAAACTTTTAATAGTCCTAACAATTCCTGTACCTCATTTGGATAAAGATTATTTCCAGAGCATCAGTGCTTTGACCAGAAAGGCATTTATTATTCTGTAACACTTTTCTTGAGAAATTAGCATGATTCATCATTTGAGTACGCTCTCTCAGATAAGATTCTAATATTTGGGTGTGAATAAAACTTCAGGGCATTGAAAACAGCTGGAAGATAGACAATAGGGTGATCATCCTCTCTTGTCATTCTCTATCAAGGTCCTCTTTAATTATTGGCCTAAACAGCTATAACTTTATGGTGAAAACAAACCGCTCGGATATAGCGTTAAAGGTTGAAATAATGAATTATACATAAATCGATTTAGTTCAGTTATATTCTGTTGAATTGGGAGAACATCGAATTTTTAAATTTCTCTGCATTTCTTGAAGTTAGGAATAAAAGCTGGGGTGGGGTCTCCTGAAATAATGAGGTCTAGAATAATTTCTGTTAAATTTACTTTTTAGTAGGATAAGTCTACTAAAATCAATATGAATGGAACCTTCAATGTACCACTGAAGATAATTAATCTTTGAGAGGTTAAGTAACCATTACAAGGTAATTTACCTAATTAGCAACTAAACCAACCAAATTTTAGATTTCTTAACTTTAAGACTATTGCTCACATAGTCACGTAAAGTATATCTTCCACATAGTCACAGGCAATCACAAGCTAACACGAGCAGTTAGCACAAAATAGATGTTCCACATAGAATGCAGAACAAAAAAAGACACTTTAAAAATCCTTTTCCCTTTTCCAAATTCATATTTAAAAAGTTTCTTGTGGAATTTCCCAAATGCCAGCATGGCCACATATAATACAGATTGATACTCAGACCTCTAATGAGAAACAGTTAGAATTATGCTAAACAAGGAACATTCTATATTGATTTCACAAATTCTCCTCTTTCCACTTATAGTTTCTCATAAAATGTAACATGTTTGTCTTGTGTGGAGTCTGTATAGAAAAAGTGTGATAACTGAAGATATAGACACACAGGTGTATGTATGTCTGTGTGTTCCTGTGTATTATAGCCTTTCTTTAATGGTTTTCTCTTTATATATATATATACTTTAAGTTCTAGGACACATGTGCACAACGTGCAGGTTTGTTACATATGTATACATGTGCCATGTTGGTGTGCTGCACCCAGTAACTCATCATTTACATTAGGTATATCTCCAAATGCTGTCCCTCCCCCTCACCCCACCCCATGACAGGCCCCGGAGTGTGATGTTCCCCTTCCTGGGTCCATGTGTTCTCATTGTTCAATTCACACCTATGAGTGAGAACATGCAGCGTTTGGTTTTTTTTGTCCTTGTGATAGTTTGCTGAGAATTATGGTTTCCAGCTTCATCCATGTGTCTACAAAGGACATGAACTCATCCTTTTTTATGGCTGCATAGTATTCCATGGTGTATATGTGCCACATTTTCTTTTTTTTTTCTTTTTTTTATTATACTTTAGGTTTTAGGGTACATATGCACAATGTGCAGGTTTGTTACATATGTATCCAGCCACATTTTCTTAATCCAGTCTATCATCGTTGGACGTTTGGGTTGGTTCCAAGTCTTTGCTATTGTGAATAGTGCCACAATAAACATACGTGTGCATGTGTCTTTATAGCAGCATGACTTATAATCCTTTGGGTATATATACATATATATATAAAAAAACTATATATATATATTTTGGGGACGGAGTTTCGCTCTGTCACCCAGCTGGAGTGCAGTGGCGCGATCTCGGCTCACTGCAAGCTCCGCCTCCCGGGTTCACACCATTCTCCTGCCTCAGCCTCCAGAGTAGGTGGGACTACAGGTGCCCGCCCCCATGCCCGGCTAATTTTTTGCATTTTTACTACAGACGGGGTTTCACCGTGTTAGCCAGGATGGTCTCGATCTCCTGACCTCATGATCCACCCTCCTCGGCCTCCCAAAGTGCTGGGATTACAGGCATGAACCACCGCGCCTGGTCTCTATTTAAGTTAGCTCTGTCCAGGGCAAACCAGCATTTCAAAGATACAAACTGTTTTTGCAAAAAACAGGTATACACCTATCCATAGTGCAGACATTATGTCTACTTATTTCTCTCTAAATAGATCTTTCATTTTAACAAGTACTTCACCTTCACAAAATTTAGTTGAGTCAGTGAACTCTTATCCAGATGCTATATCTTGGCCAGATTATCAAGAATTAAGCCTCACAGATAGGCTGTTTCCATTTCCTTTAACAAAGTTTATCAGTCCTGAGTTACTTCTTGATTTCTTGCCAGTGGCATATAATGATGACTCAGCCAAGTCAGTTCCCAGAGTTGGACTCTTTTTTTTCTTATACACAGGAAACTTCTTTTCCAAGAATACTTGTTCCAGTTGCTCACAATCTTCATAGTTGATGATTATAGAATGATCTATGTACTTTCAATGTACCTTCAAAAATGAGATCTGCAGCTGGATAAGACGTGTGTGTGTGTGTGTGTGTGTGTGTGTCTTAGTAGACTTAAACCTTTCATTGAATAAGAAGCCTAGTTGATAGTGTAAGGTGAGACTTAGAAGAACAGGGAATTATTTGGTTTAAGGAATTGTGAAGAAATGTGCTATGCCATTAAAATTTTTCTCTACTTTTGTGTTAAATCTTAATTTTGTGCAGAATTTACTAAGCTGCAGGAAACTGTGAAAATTGACTCTTGCTAAGTTCCATATTGGTTTGTAATTATCTTAAAACAAAAGTTGGTTGATACTAAAGTGCAGTTTTTCCTCTAGCTTTCATAAATTGAGACAGGTCTTTTTCTCACCCTCCACATACCTATGGCTGGAAGCCGAGGTGGTTGTTCTTGGTTCCCGTTACAACTTCTAGACTGTTAATTTCTCCGCTCCTTGCAAATTAGACTGTTCCTTTGAAACTCAAACCCCTTGGAAATATCAGCCATGCCCCTTTGGTATTACCATCATCAACAGACCTCCCTCCTGGGCACTCTGGTCTTATTTTTTTTTTTTTTGAGATGGAGTCTTGCTCTGTCACCCATGCTGGAGTGTAATGGTGTGATCTCGGCTCACTGCAAACTCCTCCTCCCGGTTTCAAGTGATTCTCCTGCCTCAGGTTCCTGAGTAACTGGGATTACAGGTGCATACCACCACACCCAGCTAATTTTTGTATTTTTGGTAGAGACGGGGTTTCGCCATGTTGGCCAGGCTGGTCTCGAACTCCTGACCTCAGGTGATATGCCTGCCTCAGCCCCCCAAAGTGCTGGGATTACAGGCATGATCCACTGCACCTGGCCTCTTGCCATTTATTTAAGGCTTTAGATCTTTTGCTCAATATCATCTTCAGGCAAGTTCAGCCATCATTTTAGTGGCTCAGCTTTCACGTGAAAGGACCAGTACAAACCTCGGTTCCCCGTTTTTTGACATCTTTATTTCCATTACTTTTTTTCTTTCCTCCACTTTATTGTCATCAAATCTGAAACATTTTCTATAAGGGTATGTACCACCAGGATCTAGATGCAAATATTCTGCCTCCTGGACATCACTCCTTGCCAGCTCGTTGGCCCAGATGTCCTCATTCCTACAACCCTTCATTTTCACTGAGACTCTCCTTAGGACACAGATGCTGCTGCTCCCTCACGATCCATCCGTACTCTCTTGCTTTCAGTTTCCACGTTTTCCTCCTCAAATGCCATAGTTCATTTTTAGCATTCCCTTGCAACTACCCTGAGCTTCATTTTCCCACAATTTATTTGTTTCTCTTTCTCTTCCCAAATTTTAAATGTTGATGTTTCTAAGGGTTCTGTCCTAATTGCTCTTCTTTTCTCTCCACACACATACTCTCTCTAAGCTCTAAACACTACTAAACAGCTCATAATTTCCAGTCTTAGAGTTTGGTCCAGACCTTTATTCTGGGAGTTGATGATTTACGTGACAATAGCACTCGAATAATTCAGAGGTAACATGTCCTGGTTTCCCACATGATAGTAAGTGGCACTGCCAGCCATGCTAGATGCTTATAAGTCATTTTTGGCCCTTCCTCAATATTCTGACAATATCCAATTCAACATTCATTTAAAGAATATTTTGGTTCCAAATACATCTGTAATTTCCTCCACCTATTTTGATTTCCAATGTCCCCAGCCTAGCCAGAGCCACATATTTTCTTACCTACGCTTATTTTCTTAGGTCATCCTTAGTCAACTTACTTTAATTCTTATCTCCGACACCCTGTTAGCTACAGAGAAACCAAAGTGATCTCTTAACATGTCTTTCAGTTTCCAACTCTCCCACTTTTCTGGTGTACTTGGACTAAGATTTATGTTCCTCATCATTACTAATGAAGACCTGTACTGTTTCACATATCCTTCTCTTTCAGCCACGTCTCACATTACTCTTTCTCCCTTCTGTACTTCATCCAGATTCCTACTTTTCAGTTTTTCATTTCATCCAATTCACAGGTTTCTTCTACATGCCAAGATCTTGCTCATATATTAGGGTCCTTGAACACTGGGGGTTTTTCCTATAAGACGAATCTTTCTGTATTGTATGAAAAGCTAACTCTTTTTATTCTCAGGTCTTAGCTTAAATATTCTCACTTGAAAGAAGTGGTTAGAGTCTGTATAATCCAAATTAATATTTCTTTTTTTCTTTTTCTTTTGAGACAGGGTCTTGCTGTGTCACCCAGGCTGGAGTGCAGTGCCACAATCTTGGCTCACGGAAACCTCTGCCTCCTGGGTTCAAGCAGTTTTCCTTTCTCAGCCTCCTGAGTAGCTGGGACTACAAGCGCACACCACTACACCCGGCTAACTTTTTTATCTTTAGTAGAGATGGGGTTTTGCCATGTTGATCAGACTGGTCTCAAACTCCTGGACTCAAGTGATCCATCCGCCTTGGCCTCCCAAAATGCTGGCATTACAGGCATAAGCCACCACGCCCGGCCCAAATTAATATATCTATATATAAAAATTATATGTATGAATCTTATATAATGTGAATTAAGATTATATCTAATGTTCGCCCCAACACCCTTGTTGGATATTCAGTCCCTTGCTTCACTTTGCATGTGAACACATTTTGTAATAATCTCTTCACTTTGCTCAGTTGGATTTCTGTGCCTGTCTTCGTCTTCAGAATTGAAACCCTAGGAGTACAGGACTGTGGCTTTCTTATTCACCACTGCAGCTCCGTAACTAAGAGAGCATCTGATACATATGTGTGAAGGGAATTGGTTAAATATAGACCACTAGGTCCAGTGGAGTCCACAGCCTATTCACTTCATGTAGTTTCCAAGAAACAAATGCTTCTCAACATATATTAATGAATGAGATATGGGCCAGGGTATCTGGTCTGGCTGGAGATGGCTTAACTTTGAGTTCACTTGAGAGGGTATCAGTGTGAGCAGGAATGCTTTCACTCACTTCAAGAATTGCATGGTGTTGGCTGGGCGCGGTGGCTCTCGCTTGTAATCCCAGCACTTTGGGAGGCCGAGGCGGGCGGATCACGAGGGCAGAAGATCGAGACCACGGTGAAACCCCGTCTCCACTAAAAATACAAAAAAAATTAGCCAGTCGTGGTGTCGGGCGCCTGTAGTCCCAGCTACTTCGAGAGGCTGAGGCAGGAGAACGGCGTGAACACAGGAGGCGGAGCTTGCAGTGAGCCGAGATTGCACCACTGCACTCCAGCCTGGGTGACAGAGCGAGACTCCGTCTCAAAAAAAAAAAAAAGAAGAAGAATTGCATGGTGTTTAGGGGGAAGAATCACCCCGCTTCTCTGGGGAGACATGAGGGCTCTGTGGCTCCTGTGGGCTCTCAAACTGTTGGAAGATGATTGCTAAACCTGAGTTTTCAGGTCTCCTAGTTATATTCATTTAAACTTATAGATGATTTGTCACTATTTTAAGTTGTTTTTCACTGAAAAGTCAGTCTGAATATAGAGCCTTATTTCATTCAGATCAGAAAAACTGGGTTTTGGTAAAATCTGTTTATCTATAATTTTTAAGTAAGTACAATTTTATAAACCAGTTATTCCTAACTTGAGAGGCCTGGAGGATTTATTACAATGTGTATTTCAGGGCCACATCTGCAGAAGTTTTGATACAACATTTCCTTACTAATACCCCTGACAGCACATTTTAGCAGGCATCCTGTGTTATTCAGAAGCAGAACGTTTATGCACTACACTTTGGGAGAGAGAAGTGCATGTTATGTTACCATTTAAAGATGCCTGGTTCTTGTGGGGCAAATTGGCAAATGATTTATCTGAACTAATGGCAGAGTGGAATTTTAATACTTTAGGGTTTTCAGGAATCTTAGAGCTGTTTTCATTTGTCTCACACATACAGCCTGAACCTTGAAGACATTAATGAATTTGTCACAGAAATTAAATTGGGCCAAAATTTACATTTGCAACCCATGTCTGTGCTCTTCATTCTAAAGCACAATGGCCTAGAGTCATATTTTAACCTCTAAGTTTCATCTTATTAAAAAATAAAACAAAATAAATGTAAATACATGCATGTATTATACTATATATACAATTTATATACATTACAATATTAATTTGAATTACACATGACATCACTAGTAAAGGCCAGTTACAGTTTAGACTGAGATAAGCCCTGTGAGAATTTACTAAGGTCAAAAAGACTCCTTTTAATAGTGACTCAGTGGTACCTACTCTAAGGACAAAGGCTCCAGTATGTATCCTAATCTAAGTTATTACTGAATGTGAGTCCTGTGATAGCTTCTAATGAAAATTTTCCATTGAAAAAAATCAATGTTAATAACTGGAACTCGAGAGCTGTAATGGGTTCTGCTGTGTTTTTCGGGCTTAGACTGTGTGCTATAATATGCTAAGAAGAGGAGTTGATGACCTGTGAGCTCTGGTCACTTCCTGATCTCATTTGACTCTTTGGTCTTTAGTTTTAAAAGGGTGATCAGAGAGGTTGCTTTATAATGGAGAAGTTGAACAAAAGGACCATCAACCTGCAGGCTCACTGGCACAGCGCAAGTTTCACCGGATAAGCATTTCAGTAAAGAGGACTATTGCTAACAGCAATACTTGCAAGGAAGCTTTGTTACAGAGAGGATTTTTTTTTTTAAAGAAGCTGCTAGGAAAACTGACACTAGAAGCTAACTAGAGTCACTCTTTATAGATATCAATGAAATTGTAAGTCTGAAGACATTACTTACCTAGATACAGTAATGGACTTTATTTAAGAACCAACTTTATACATACCTAATATACCTAGGCTTGTTGATCAAGTTGGCTGGCTGGGGAAGAATAAAACCATCTAGAAGATCCACATGATGAGAGAAAGCATTCGGGGAGGGCAGACAGAGACATGATGCTGGCCACAGATAGAACCCAGAGACGCTCTGTGATTGAAGTAGTTCTAATACCTGGAAGCTTTGATTTGCTCTTATAACGTGTCTAAAGCCATTTAATTCAAGACTACCCTTCCTAGTTGGTACCTGTAGATGTAATGCATCTCCTAAGGTATTAGTCTAGGCTCCACCGGACAGAACAACTACCTGGAGGTAGGTGGTGGAGCCTCTGGACTCCGCGACACATTTCACAATGCTGTTTACTCCAAAACACTGGCCTTATTGAACTAATCTAGCTATTGGGTAAGACGAGAAGTAATACACGAACATTCTTAAAGTCTGTTCTCTTTTGCCTTGTGACCTTAAACATTTCAAAGACCAACATGAACACTATTGAATAGAATTGTGTTTCCATCGTCATAACTAATCTGAAAGCCTAAGTTATACCTCTTTCACTGCACATCCAATCTATTTTATGGGCAGAAGAGCACAATGGGCTCAGCTATGCAGGCTTTAGGAGTTATTTTAACCTTTAAAGAACAATAGACACAAGTAAAAGTACATACATAAAGTAGGCATTTTATATTTAATTTTTATTTTCATATGCATGAAAAGTGTGTTCCAAAAAAAGATTAGAGAAATCCATGGCATGTCTTTCTGGTTAATGTTACTTTATTTTTTGGTTCATCTACGCTACTACTTACAAGTTACTTGTTTTTTTTTTCATGGAAAATTTTTTTTAAATGAATTGATTTTGCTTTTCATCAGCACAGTTGTTGACTAATACCAAAGTTAGTTAGAAGGTTATGATTTTTACATTTATAGAATGTCAGGGGCAGCATTTAGACAATACATCATAGTAACTTGGCATTTATGAAATATTAGTTTTCCATAAACATGAACTCAGAGAGGAAGGTTACATTTTTTTAAATTATAATAACATTTTGAAAACCATCTGTCCTTTAAAATGTTACTAAAATATATATTGGAACTGGTGTTTTAGATGCCAGTCCTTCCTGAAGAGTGTTTTGAGATTTTTTTCAAATACTGCCTCAGTTCTATATAAAATAGAAAATATTCTGCCTTGTAAAATGACTACTGGATGTAGGTAAGAAGAAGTTAAGGAAATATTACATAAAAGTAGATTTGCAAAGGTAATTTGCTGAAGGATTATTTACACTTTGATGAGTGGATCTGGATATTTTGATACTAAGTGAAAGTGGTTCCACTGGAATTAGAAGGGAATAGAGATCTGAAAGCAGGAGTGAAAAGAATGTGTGTAAGCCGGGCACGGTGGCTCATGCCTGACCTCAGGTGAGCCGCCCACCTCAGCCTCCCAAAGTGCTGGGATGACACGCTTGTTAAGTGGTACTCTAATTAATCAGTAACTTAAACCTCAAAAGAGATTCATTATGTACACAAAATTAATCTTGTGTAATCAAGTGTATAAGTAAAATTAATTGAAGAAATCAAAAAACGCAAGGTGGCTGACACCTGTAATCTCAGTGCTTTCGGAAGTCTAGGTGGGAGGATCCCTTGACTTAAGGAGGCTGAGACCAGTCAAGCAACACGGTGGGACCCCATCTCTGTAAAACAATTAGCCGGGGATGGTGGTGCGTGCCTGTAGTCCGAGCTACTTGAGAGGCTGAGGCAAAAGTATCGCTTGAGCCTAGGACTTGGAGTCTGCAGTGAGCTATGATCACACCACTGACTCCAGCCAGAGCAACAGAGGGAGACAATGAGAACACGTGGACACAGGAAGGGGAACATCACACTCTGGGGACTGTTGTGGGGTGGGGGGAGGGGGCAGGGACAGCATTAGGAGATACACCTAATGCTAAATGACGAGTTAATGGGTGCATCACACCAACATGGCACATGGATACATATGTAAGAATCCTGCACGTTGTGCACATGTACCCCAAAACTCAAAGTATAGTAATAAATAAATAATAAACCACAAAACACTTGTAATTCCAAATCCAGATATATAAACCACAGGAATACTTAGATAAACACACGTTATACACACATATAGTATATGTATGATAAAATATACTTGTATGTTCAACTTGGGAAAGGTTGATGATTTTAGAAACTAATAATTCTATTGCCTTGTGCTCTAATGATTTTCAATTTGAAGATTTATTTGGGATCAAATATATGAGGCTCCATATACAAGACATCTTTCTTTCCCCTCTTCTCAGCACCATTTTTTGGCTGATTATTGGACTACAACTGGGAGATCTAGAACTAAATTCCTGCTTAGTGTTTACTTGTTCAGAGCATAGGCTTTGAAATCGTCCTGTTTTGCCTCAGTCTCCACAGTGGTACCTACTAACCTCATGACTAGGGGATCGTGTAGCATTTCTCTAAGCCTTGTTTTCTTAGCTGTGAAGTGGTAAATTTTGGAAGTGCTTTGTTCATAGGATTTCTGTGGAAACTGAATTGGGTAAAGAATGTAAGGCATTTAGCACAGTAAAATAACCTGGATTACAGTAACTTTTCAAGGAGTGTTTATTAGTACTTAAACTGCCATTGTCATCAAAATTCTGTTTTTACATATGAACTTAGAAATGCCATTGTAACCTTCTCAACTCATTTGGTCATTTAAAATAGAGAGGTTGAGTTAGGTGTTTCTTAAATTTCTCTTTAGCTCTGATACTATGTGTCTGACGTTAAGTAATGCAAAGTTGGTAATTAAATCTTCCCCTTTCGTGATGTAGGAGAAAGGCATAAAAAATTTCTGGGTGACTGGATTCCCTTGCAAGTTTATTAGAATTGTAATTACGTAGCATTTTGAATAAAGCGTTCATTCTGGAAATCATTAAGTTTATTTTTCTTAACTCCGTATTTTGTCAACTGTGGAAAAATTGGGATTTAGGAGTAACCTCTGATTTAAAATTCCACCTAGTAACCATCTAAATTGTAGTCTTGTAATTTCCTAACTTTGGTCTTGAAGGTGTTTATCATTCTTATGCGTTATCATACTGTATTATATATTTATGCAACATAAAATGTATAGTTTTAACTGTTGCACATGTTTACATATGAAAGGTGTAGTTTTGAACTTATCATTATTAAATTTGCTAATTTTGCTTCACTATTCATTTTGGACACTTATCCATATTAGTACATGCAACTCAAGTTTATTCTTTTGAGCTACTGTATATCATTCAAATGTATGAATAAATAACCTTGCTTTGGTGGACATTTAAGTATTTTCATGTATCAGTATGAAAAACAGTTTCAAAATGAACATTCAAATATACATTGCATATATGTGTATAATATTTGTATATATGAAGGTTCCTGTGGGTCATATATCTGAAATCAAAATTACAAGTGTTTTGTACCTTCTATAATTAATTTTACTCTCAATTTTAAGTAAACAAGATTAGTTTTTGCACATGATGCATCTCTTTATTCAGTTAAAATTACTGACATAATTAGAATACCACTTAAAACTTGAGAATATTTTCAAGGGTATTTATGCAAAACTTACATAAATGTGTTGAAAAGTCCTTTTGTATATATGTAGAGATTACATGGTATGTTAAATTCATCAATTTGCCTAAATATCAAGTTATACTTAAGTAGTGTCCATACACCATGCTTTTGCTTGACTGAACTCCAATATGTATATCCGGAGTACTTTTTAACATTCATAGGTTAAGTGGCCTGTTTTGGAAAATGATATTAAAAATGTAATTCAGATGAATGCTTAAAGATTAAAAATGAATGAGCTTTCGTATTAATCATCAATATGACAACCCTAAAGGGAAGCATGATTTTCAAATATACCTCCTTGTAGGCAGGATAATTCAGAAATGCACAGTGCATATTAGATATGGGATTTGAGTCATAGTGTATTTCTCTAAGAATGTAATTTATTGTACTTTCACATCCACCCCACTGAATATGCAGAGTTTAAGATGCAATGGCCAGAAGACATGAGCGTGTCACTAGAAGGATGTGGACGTGGGCTCCGGGGCTGTTGATGATGACGGTGGTCTTTTGGGGTCATCTGGGGAATGGACAAGGCCAAGGTAAGTGCAAGGATTTTCTAATTCTTTGCGAGTTGGATGCGAATTTCACTTTGTGATGAAATTATGTTGAGTCTTTGGTTTGATGTTTAAGCAATTTGTTACAATCTTCCGTCAGGTTTTTGTTACAGGGTATTGTAGTATCTCTGCACCAGTTAAATTGAAATAGAATTAGGTGTGAGTAAATGCATCAAAATTGAAGCCATCTTTCTGAAATTGGCTTTTCTCTGTTGTAATTGATGATATGTATATATATGTGAGGTTTTATGAAGCCATATATATGCGTGTGTCTCTGTTGTAGTTGGTGGTATGTATATATATGTGAGGTGTTACGAGGCCATAAATATGCGTGTGTGTGGGTTTTGGGTGGGTGGGTGTGCCTGTGAGTTTGTGTGTGTGGTATTTTACAAGAACACGTAGCATATAAAGTTGTCGTGATTTTGAAGAAAAGTTTTTGGACGTTTGTCTGTTTAGGGTTTTTATGTTTTTGGATGTTTGTCTCTTTAGGGTTTTTATGTTTTACATTTTAAAATTTCAAGAACCTATTCTTAAAGGATGCGATGTTCTTTAGAAATTAAATGAAAAATGTGACGTTTCTCATTCTTCTGCCAAGTGTATTTAGGGGAAATTAATGAGAGAGTGGAGCTGCAAGGTTGTGGCATCCTGAAATGTCTGTTGGAGCGTAGAAAAAGGCCATAGATTTTGTAATAAGGCTTTCAATACTGATTTCATCAATAGCTGTATGGAGTGGTTTGTGCCAAATCTAGTATCTGTGAATGTATTTTGTGATAAGTATTGTATTATTTTTGGAGGTGTGTTGCCTGCTCAGATACAAATTGCAATTCTGTATTTTATGTGATAAAACATCCTGACATCGCTGAAATTTTCTTTTCCTTTCCGGGCAAGTATATTCGGCATTGATTTCCTGCATTTTCAAGGTTTGAAATGAAATCTGTGAGCAGGAAGTTTACAGAGTTATTTCAAGGGATAGGTATATTTCTCCAGATAAAATTGAAAGTGTGCAGTGTTATTATATAATTGTGATGAAGTTGAGCTTTGCTAGTTTGAAGTATCTAATAAAGTTTAACACTTTTTAAAAGATCCTTCAAAAAAAGCAGTTTTCTTGCCATATGTAATATTGTTCAATGAAGTTTTGAAATGAAATAGATATTTTTCAAAACCACAAATGCATCTGTGCCTTTATATGAACAGTTGTATATACATGTAAGCAGATAATACATTTTGTTAATTAAGATCAGCTTTGATTTTAATTTTTCTTTCCTGTCATTCAGAATTTGTATTTGCATCTAATAGAATTCTCATTTTTCTTTTTTGTCATAAAACTAATGTAAAATATATTCAATACACATAGTAGTTTTTTTCACCAAAGGTCTAAAACAAGAATATGTAGACAGTAGCTACGTTGGATTTCTTTGGCTATAAGAGTTGTCTATTTCTCTGGTGATGTGTAGAATTACTAAAATGCAGCATGACAACTGTTTCTCTGTAATAGTGATCCAACATGACATGTAGTATTACACAGGGTTGCTAATACCTTCCTCTGACCATCATTTCCAGTAATTGTGGCTTGTTTTAGATGAGGAATAGGTTATTAGATATTTAAAATATTTGAGAAAAATAGGTATCTTCTCTCTTATTTACCCAAACCCTTTTATTTACTCAATATTGATGGCTCAAGTATTCTATCTTTCACTAGGGACCATCATTTATTAAAAAATGGCCTGAAATCAATTCCAAGTCTAGCTGTAGTGAAGCTTCTAGTGGGAAATGCAAATTAAGTAATTTGTTTTCTTTCTAAAAGGATAAATTAAAATAGACAATGATTCAAAGAACAAAACAACTTAATAGAAAACATAATGGAATGCTTTGATACTATGATTCAGGGAATTTTGCTTCCTTAGTGGTAGCTAGATTGAGTGAAGGAGATTGCTTAGGTATAATGAGCAAATCTTATAATTGCAAGTATAACCCAAGCTGCATATCATCATTTAGCTCAATAAGCCTCATTAAATATTAAATATTACCTTTTAACTTTTATGCAATTAAGCAGAATTTAAAAATAAAAGTTTTAAAAATTAAAGTTTTTATTACTAAGTATCTTTTAAAATACAAATCTCACAGCTCCTTATTGTCAAGAAAAGAACACATGAAAATTTATAAATAAGGTTTTCTCTCTATTAAATTTACAGTTTGCATTAAATATTGGTTATTGGGACCCACCATGTCCATGATTATGATTAAGTATCAATGAAAGATGACTCTTGCAGCAAATATGCATGCAAATGTTTTAAGATTATTTTCACATTATTTCACATAATTTCTTAAGCATAATAGGATAAGTAAATTATACTTTCTACACAAGCTCTTCATATTTATGAATAGACCATGTTCTAAATTTTTCAATCATTGGGGAATCCCAATGTCATATTTATGAATGGACCATGTTCTAAATGTTTCAGTCATTGGGGAATCCCAATGTCATATTTATGAATGGACCATGTTCTAAAAGTTTCAGTCATTGGGGAATCCCAGTGTCGTATTTATGAATGGACCATGTTCTAAATGTTTCAGTCATTGGGGAATCCCAGTGTCGTATTTATGAGTGGACCATGTTCTAAATGTTTCAGTCATTGGGGAATCCCAGTGTCGTATTTATGAATGGACCATGTTCAAAATGTTTCAGTCACTGGGGAATCCCAGTGTCGTATTTATGAATCGACCATGTTCTAAATGTTTCAGTCATTGAGGAATCTTCCTAGAGAAACCGTGTGAGAAATTGTAGCTAAGCTCAAAAACGGAAGACAAAAATCGATTTAACGAGGAATGTAGATTAATGTCATAGTATTATCGCGACTGTGTGCAACCACTACTTATAAACAATGATATAAGAAATGCAATCTGAAATCTGAATTCTAAATAGGAATGTAGTGCCATTATCCCTCTGGGACCCTTAGGGTCAAAATAAGATAAAAGTGATGAATGGTGGGTTGGAAGTCAGTCAGTGATCCTTGTCAAATTTTTGTATCTGTCAAGAAAAGCATCTGCTTGAGGACATCCATTTTCCTACTTCTGAGTTACAGAATAATAGGTACTTATCCTGAATGTGACATTCCCTGACGTGGACTCTGTCTTTGCTGCTTAGGTGGTGTGTGCATGAGAAAGTGCTTAACATCTGAAAACGGAGACAATCCTTAGAGAAAGATATATATGAATTTTAAAAGGAAATATACCTACGATGGAAATAAAACAAATAGCATAAATATCTAGCTGTATTTGGTCTTTTTGGTAACTATTACAATATATACATTTTCAAACAACTAAGTTCAGCACTGACTTTGGGAGAATCTAGATAAAACTGAACTGACATATAATAAGCATTGGTGTAATTAATAGCACAGCGGGCAGAACCATGGTGGTATTTCCTGAGGAAGAGGGACTATAGAGAGGCAAAAGAAAACCCAGCTCATTCTGGGGAGTGCCAGGAGCAGTTATTATATTCTGAACTGAGAACTTATTTCTAACTCACCAACCCATAGTTCTGGCTGAAGTGCAGTGGTGCAGTCATAGCTCATTCTCAGCCCCAAACTCCTGGGTTCATATGGTCCTCTCATCTCAGCCTCCTGGTAGCTATGACCACAGGTGTGCACTACTTTGTCCAGCCAGTTTATTTTATATTTTATTTTCATTTCATTTGTAAAGACTGGGTCTTGCTATGTTGCCCAGGCAGGTCACAAACTCCTATCCTCAAGCAGTCCTCTAACCTAGGCCTCCCAAAGTACTGACATTACAGGCATGAGCCATTGCATCTGGCTCAAAAATATTTCTGTCCTAATGGCTTTAACAAAGAAGTGCCGTTTTGGGGATATATACAATGGTGTGCTGCTTGGGAGTGACAAAAAAATAATTATAAGAAGAATGGAACGAATATGTCAGTATGTTTTCAAAAGCAAGTTAGCCCAAGTTTTTAAACAAGCATAATTTTAGGGTTTTTGTAACTAACTTAGGGTTTAAATGTAGCAAAAATTTTAAACATTATCATGAATACACAGAAAATTTTAATCAATTTGGTTTCCATGATGAATTTACATGCTTAAATTCCTAATTTCAATTTGCTGCTAGATATGAGAAAGTTTGAGATTTTGAAGAAGCAAGTGGTTCTTACAAATGTAGCAAACTTAAATTTTGAGGACAATTTAATTTAACTTCCATTTTTATGACCAGATTTTGGGTCAGCTGTTAAGCATTCAAAAAATAAAATCTGATAATATCTGGCAATTCCAATTTTCAGTTTTATTGATCTTCACCATGAAATAATATATAAGCTAAGGGGCAAAATTTTGGAAAAGCAGATCACTTTGTTGTCCTATTTAGCAAGTTCTCAAATTATGCCATCTTGGAATCATTACAAGTAATTATAGGAAGACAGTATCTTGTGTTTTGTATTTCATTGTTACACATCCAATTGTTCTCTAGAGATATCAGAGAAAACCCACTCAAGAAGGGAAGGTTAGATAAACAGCCCTCTCTCTCTCTCTCTCTGTCTTTGCCTCCATTTGGTTCCTTATGTTCATTTCTCAGTGCATTTCAGTTACTTTTATTGTTCCCTTCATTTTCTCTTTCATTCCAGAAGTTTAAGTGATTGCATAATTCTTTTGACAGCTGAAAGTAGTATCCGACTTTGAATGAAAGGTTTACAGCTACAGCTTTTCAATTAGAAAATCTCAGATCATGTGATCTATGAGTTTTAATATCTTAGGATCTCGACCAGTAAGGAATAATCACTTTGAAAAACCTTGATGCTACCTAGAGTTTGTGTTTTGTGAGGTTGCTTGGTAAATTATTTTCCTTTGATAATTGAATATTGCTTCAAGAGAGGTGAGCTCAGACGTTTGGCAATGAATATTGAATGTGTATTCCAAGAGACATGACCTTAAAATATCATCAAGCTAAGTAGTAGTGAAATTGAACTCTGCTGTATAATAGAAGTCAGTGTTTCTTACATCTTTGTGATATATAAATATTTTTACATTGTGGTAGATAATAATTTGTATGGGAACATTTAATTGAATTTAATTTATCCTATGGCAGAATTATGTTGCATAGGTCATTTTAGTTTTTGATTTAAGCATCTTAAAATTACAAATGCAAATATTCAACACGTAAAACCCACATGAATACACACTCCCAAACATTTGAAATCCTAACAGTCATTTCCAACAGCTTTTTCCTACAAAAGAAGTCAGCTCTTCTTAGAGAAGACATGCATTCCCATAGCTTGAGAGGTGCACACTATAAGGTAAACAGAGAAAGGATTACAGCAGTTTAAGTATACCAGCGGATTTACTTTATAGACAATAGACTTTTGAATTACTTGTCTTCAAAATTTGGTTTCTTGAGAAAATTATCTGTGTAGATTAATCATGCATTTCAGATACTTTCCAGACATCTGAATGTTGTTTTCTTAAAAGTAGCCAGCACGCCTTTTTATGCAGTCTGCATGGGAGATAGTAAGAGATGTGTATGCTGTATATCTACTAGTAGAGATTTGTTTATGAGTGCTTCCTTAAAAAATTATTTTTTCTGAAGAAAGGGATTTCTTTTTTATAATTTAGATTAGATGATTTTAAATGTTTTTAGGTTTTAACCTCTCTGATCATCAGGGTCATTGCCATGGAAAAAATGCAAGTTATAGCATATTTCATTTTTATAAGGAAAGAAGTTGATAATTTAGACTTTTTTCTTTTACTAAATTGAATTACATCACTCAATATTTGGATGGCATTAATTCACAATAGCAACAAAAAAATCTTACTATTCAACAAAATAAAGTATGATTTCCTTCACATTTAACTTAATTTGTTCTTTAAAACATCTCCTAACGAAGGTTTTCTCATCCTCTGAAGCTGAATTTATTTAGGAAAAAATATTTTAAACACCATCCCAAGTGATATAACTATTTTTATTGAGCTTTGATGTTCTATTTGAACATATTTGAAGACTGTACAAGCACTCAATTTAGAATTAAGATTTTATTTGGAGATTTTGGTTGTATTTGAAATCTGTTGTGGAATTAAACATGAAGAATACGTCAATTTACTAGATGTCATTGTCTATGACACATTTTAGTCTTATCTTTCTGCCTATATGTAAAGAGGAATAGAAATAATTGGTATAAACAGGAAAAAAGAAGTAAAGTGGTAGGATCAGATGTGAGAAATATATAAGCTAAGATACTCTTTTTTTGTTTGTTTGTTTTTTGTTTTTGTGAGACAGAGTCTTGCTCTGTTGCCCAGGCTGGAGTGCAGTGACACAATCTTGGCTCACTGCGGCCTCCACCTCCCAGGCTCAATGGTTCTCCTGCCTCAGCCTCCTGTGTAGCTGGGATTACAGGTACGCATCACCACACCCGGCTAATTTTTGGATTTTTAGTAGAGACTAGGTTTGACCATGTTGGCTAGGCTAGTCTCAAACTCCTGACTTCAGTTGATCCGCCCACTTCAGCCTCCCAAAATTCTGGGATTTCAAGTGTGAGCCACCAGGGCCAGCCTAAGCTAAGATATTCTAGAAGCTATTAATAGTAAAATATCATGTAAATTGTTTAAAATTAATCTGTATATGAAATTTTTTCTAGGACTTTCCTGCCAGAAAAGTAGGAATAGAATGGCAAAAGGAACGAGGTTCCTTCTACAAGTAGGCACACATCCTATTTCACTTTATCCTGTGATCAGTCTCATAACCATCTCCTGGTGTGAAGTGCTAAAACTGTGCTTTAAGAATAACTTAAGTCCTTTATGTACAAACTAAAGTATGAGAGCCTGAACCTTGGAAACCAAGAGATTCCAAAAAGCCTTATGTGTGAGACTGGGTGCCACAGATCTTGGCAGAAATTACTGCTTATTCTTAATTCTTATTGTTCCTTTCTAGCACTTCAATTTATAATGCCAATATCTACCTCAGCCTAAAGACAAGCTCTAGAATCACTTGTGTTACTTATTACATTTCTTTTAAAAAACTCATGAATTACACATGAATTTCAAAGTTGCCAACTGAGATTCCAAGGACTTAAAAAAGAAAAAACGTGGCACCTTTCCATTATAAAGGCTGTACGCAGTCTTCATAGTGTTTGTCTTTAAGGGACAACATGCCTCATCCATCAGCAACTTTTCTTCCTTAAATCATCATATCTTGCCTAAAAAGGTTTTCTGAAAACTAAGATTTGCAGATTGTTATATCACATCTTAATCTACGTATCAACTTTAGCATTATCAAAGCATGAACTGTTCTGGGTTTTCATAGTTAATTATGTTTGTGGTAATAACTGGGATGCAATTGTTTTTCTTCTGATGATTTTGTACTTGCTTTTCTTATGGTAACTTCTGATGCTTGTTTGTAAGATCTTCCTCTCTTTTCTCCATCTGGTTATCTTCTTACCTTCTGTCCTTTAACTCAGATGTCACCCACACTGTGTGTCTTTCTGGATTGCTTCTTATTTAACTGTTGCTTCTCATAGTTTACATACCTCCTCCTGTACCACACTATCAACATTTCTCAAGCTGCACTATATGCTGGGTTGTGTCTTTATTTATTTATAAGTTCCTTGATAATTCGGACTATATATTAGTATATTCAAAAAATACTTATGAAGTGTTTACTTTGGGTCAGGAATTATTGAGTGAAGGAAATTGACCAAAACTCTGCCATCATGAAGCTCGCATTCTAACTTAGGGAGACAGATAACAGACAATGAGCCACATAAATATGCAAAGTATCGTAAGTTAGATGGTGAAAAGTAATCCTGGATGGGGATCAGATAATTTTGATAGGATAATTTTTAACTGGGTAGTCAAGAAAGGCCGCACAGAGAAGATGGCAATTGGAAGAACAAGGTGGTGAGAACTGCTGAGTCTGGAGCAAACACACAATTTGGAGCAGTAGAAGATTCCAGAAGTAACAGTATAGAGGCGAAGAAGTGGGAATTGTGTGGAGTCTTTTACTTGCTGTTGTAATGACCTTGGCTATGCTTTGAAGTGAGGTGGAAAGTTGGCAGGGACCTTAGTTTTCTTTTTAATAATTCACTATGAATTTTGAACGGTCACTATTATAGACTCAATAATTTTGCTTTATTACTCTTGCAATTGACTACAAAAGAGCGTATTGAAGAAATGTTAAATTCTAATTTAAACTGATTGAAATAGGTTTTTATCTTTTTATGTTTCTCATCACTGAATATCTCATTTTTAATTAGTTTGAAAGCATTCTAAGATAGTGAGCCAATGCAATTTAGCATAATGCATAACTTATTATTCATCAGATTTAGGTATTTAACCGAGGATGCTAATTAGGAAAGTAACTTGTTCTGTTGGATGATTTTGATAAAGCTACTTTCAAATGATTATCACATCCATTGATGTCATATTAAGTTGTGTTTCTGGAAACCAAATTTAGGCAGTGGTAATGAGTTAATATCTCTAAGTGGATACCTTTTATCTCTACAGTCAAGGATACTTGAAAGTGGAAAAACATACTGGCTTCAAGTCTTGGGAACTAGGACTTACCGGAAATGTGTGTGTTTTTTTTGTTTCCTGGTGGAATTGTCTTCTCGGAAAGATGGTGTTTCCTTTTCAATAGGAAAAAATTGATCCTATGCTGCTTTACTTTAATGCTTTGCTTTTGTCAAAATAGTGTTTTCTTAGGAAAATTAACCTATCATAATATAATGAAAAGAGAAATGCTGAAGACACAAAATGATGTCCATGTTAATATTGAGTAGGAAGCATCAAGGGACATGAGAAGAGGGAAGCGAAGAGAGGGAGAAGAGAAATTTATAGTGTAACAACAATTAGTAAAAAGGATTAGCATATACATGTAGTCAATAAGTCAATAAATGGCTGTTTATAGAAAGCCTACCAGGCACTAGGGGATATAGCAGTGAAGAAGGCAAAGACACAATTGGCTATACTGTAGTGAGGAGGGAAAGAGGAGGAAGACATACAAATACCTCAACAAAGCAATGGTGTGAAGGGCTATAAAGTACACTACTACGAAGAAGATTACATGTGATAACATGGCTGAGTAAAACTGTCAAGGAGGAAGGCACTGATCTGGCTGTAGGTATTTCAGAGCATTTTTCTCTCTGAGGAGGTAATATTTCATTTGAGAGTTGAGTGAAGACAAAGAGGAAGGTACTTTGAAGATCTGGGGTGCTCTGAGCAGAAAGAAGGGCAGATATAAAGATTCTGTAATTTAAAAAGAGAGCTTGATAGTTTCTTACAAAGAAAAGAAGGCCGGTTTGGCTGGAATGTCCATGAAGGAAGAGCATGGAGAGAGATTACATGAGTGTTCTCAGGGACCAAATCTAGATCTTATATCAAAATGTGAATATAAATTAACTACATTGAAAAGTGTATGATGGATGTGTGATACGATGAGGTTAGCTCTTAGGAGGGTGTACTATTGTGGAAGGGTACACTAGTGAAGGAAGGGGGTTCATTTAGCTGACTATTGCACCTGTCCAGTTGAAGGATGATGGTAGTTGGGATTATGAGTGTAGCAATAAAGTTGGAGAAAATCAGTTGAGATTGGAAGTTGATTTGAAGATGATTGAATTTACTGAGCAAGAATTATATCAAGGTATTTGGATTTAGGGACATGGGGGATTATGGTCACTTTTAGTGATATGGCAAAGTCTTGATGACATGAGGCAGTTTGCAAGTGACAGAGGTGTGGGTAGGTGCGTATGTGTGATTGATTTTACATTTTTTAATCTTAAATTAAGACGCTAGTTAGAATCCAAGTGGAGACATCAAGTAGGCACTGACAAGTTGACTTGGCTAGAGATGTGAGTTAGATCATCGTAGCCTATAGAGCATGCCTAAAGTCATGAATCTAGGTGAGGGGTTGGAAAACTATTATAGCCCATGAGCCAGATCTGGTCTGCCACCTATTTTTGTATGGCTCATGAGTTATAAGTACGTGTGGCATTTATAAGTCTAAAATGTAAAATACAGGGAAATTTTTCAGCAGGGAAAGTTCCATAAATTTGCCTCTTGGCAACACAAAGCCTGCAATATTTACTATCTGGCTCTTTGTCAAAAATGTTACTGACTCCTGATCTGGATGAAACCCTGTGAGGAGAGAGTGTTGACAGAAGAGAGAGAAGCATCACAGTGGAAATTAAAATTATGTCAACTGAAGTGTGTAGGGTAGAGAATTTAAGCCTGAGTATAACAGTAAGAGATTAAAATAACAGTAAATTCATTATCAGCGTGATCAATGAAACCTTTGGGGGCAAAGAGGAACTATCTTCGTCACACCTTTCACTCACTCATAGAAAGATCTTAGGCAGGAAATATAACTTGTTTGAAGATCTGAGATAAGGCTAATGTAGTTTGGACAAAGAAAGCCAATGGGAGGATGACATTACATCTGGCCAAAGATTTAGGGAAGAGCCAAATACTTCAGGCTTTTTAAAGTGATCTTTAGATAAAGAGGAGGTCATCAAGGCATTCCGAATTTGGAGGATCAAATCACATCTGATGGAAAAAATCTGGCTGTATGTGCATCTAGGATGTAAGGAAGCCAACATGGATGTGAAGTTAAAATTGTCCATTGCAAATAATAAAATGAAGGCCCCAGGTAGCCTTGGCAAGGGCAGATTTGGTATAAAATCCTTATTGGAATGGGCTTAAGCAGTAACGGGAATACGGATCTAGCTGTTGTGTTTAGTGGAATTTTATCAGTCTTTTTGTTGTGTATGATATATAGATGGTCAAAATAAGGAACTTCTACATTTTCGGTTTTTGTTTTATTTTAATTGAGATTTGAATTAAAAATAAGAAACTTTTATTTTGAAACTTGGAGACTGTGTTTAAAAAGTATAGAGTAGGGCTAGAAAAAAACCTAAAACTCTCCTGATGAGGAGAGTGCTAATCTTGACTCTAATAATAATAAAATACTTTTCTGATAATTTTTTGTGTGTTTCATTATTTATATATGTATGGGAAGTTGTACCCTAGCCACATGCCAATTCACCTGGTGAACTTGCTCTTCAACGTGGCACAAATATTTCCTTCTATCTTTAGCCTTCCGGGGTTTCTCACATGGACTATTGGCTCTTCCTACATGAACCTGCTGGTAGTACCCTGTAGGAGACATGCTACTCCATGACAACAGGCACCACGCTGTAGGGGAATTACCATACCTGTCAATCACTATCTCTAGAATGTGGCCTTTCATGAGCCCTGAGATTTCATACTGTTTCTCTGAGCTGTAACAATATTTATATTGAAAAAATAAACATGTTCTTCTATCTTTAATATTTTATATCTTATAATTTGAATATCCCATTTTCATTATACTACTTAGCTGCTAAGTTATGTTATAAAAACAAGTTTTAATTATCTGCAAACACCTTCAAATCTAATCCTTACCGGTGAAGACTGATGTCTGGTTAACATCTGTTAGGACATTTATTTCCATACAGTATTTATAGCGCCTTTTTGTTATTGATTGGTATGATAAATGTGTAACTCTTACACAAAGACAAAATTTTTAGATTTTTGTATTTAAAATACTGGTTATCAAAAGAAAAACCCAGATGTTATTTGTTTATGTTTCTGCTTGAGGTACTGAATCTATTTCAAGTCATATTTCTCAGTATTGATATACTTAATTTTGCTGAAATAATAACACACTAACTTTAGCTACTTTTTTTCTCAGTGTATCTCCTTGTCGCTCACCATTTCCGCCTCATTTCACTTCTCATCTTTATTTCTTTTTCTTTGGTCTTCTTTTACTTTAGGGATTCTTTCAATTTAGAAGTGTTCTTGTTTTCTGTTAATTACTATTCTTCTTGGATGTACACAGTTATCCTTTTCCATTTCATTTGTGAATTCATCTCAGAGGCATTTTGTATGTGCCTTTTACTCATAGCTTCTCAGAAGTCCCTTTCGAGGTTACCGATTTAACATGTCATGTACTATAAGGTTTGCATGGCATGGTGGCAGCTGACTTTGGTCTTTACAAGGATTGAAATGTTCACTCAACATGGATTGGTAGAATTTATTTTTTCCTTAAACATTTCATCGCCTTGTAAACAAACAAAAGCAAACCCAAGACTCAAAACTGACATTACTATTGGTGCCCCTGGAAATAGCTACCTTCTCACTAAAGTAGATTTTGTCATCCAACTTTATGTGTTGTTGAACACACATGGTGCTGTATGAGCACTCACTCACTAGTCTAGAAAACATTGCTGTGACCAGTTACCAGAAAAATAAATTCAGATTGCTCTTCACCTTCCACAGATGACCCTTCTGAAAGCCATTTGAATTCATTATAAATTATAGTTATATTAGTGTGACTTTAATTCACTTGTAATCTGAACTTTATGTGCAATGCATTTTTTCCCGTGTTTAATCATTTTTGAATGCTAAATCATTTGCAAACAAATGGCTTGTCCTTGAGAAAGAATTTAAGGCTGAAAGTACATTAAGTGCCATCTGGGTATCTGTGTCAATGGTTTTGTCACTACAAATGTGTGTGTGTGTGCATATCACCTACTTTATCACATTTATTTGATAAAATTGATATGCAATCTCTAAATCATTGTGTCTCCAACTTGTGTTATGCCACAAATACAAATTTTTGTCCTAAAGTTGATGGTACCCTTTGTAAAACTAGAAGTTCTCATTTGTGCAAAGGAAGGAAAAATAAGAAACAAATTCAATAAAAAAATTAAAGGTCAGATTTCTTTTATAGCTGCTGAATTCCTTTCTTTCCTTTCCATCATCCTCACATTCCCAAATCTCAACAAAGTTAAGAAATTAAAACACACATCATGAGATCATATGTTCACCTTGTTCAGGAACTGAAGGATTACATATACAAGACTATACCTTAATAAGTAGAGGGAGAAATATGAAGATATGAATAGAATATGAAAATTTATTATAATGCAGTTGTATTCTAAAGTGTTTCCTAGGCAGGCTAAGAGTATGTTGCCAGGAAATTTTAAGAGACCCACTCCATTATATAGAAGAGGATGTGTGTAGATCTCTTAATTCTGAAATGTTTAGAACTGAGTACAACAGGTCTTTGAATAACGACGTTTCATTCAATGTCATTTCATTATGATGTTGATGAGAAAAAACAAATTGATTCCAATTGGGGTTCACTGTCTGTGTAGAGCTTATGTATTCTCCCCATGTCTGCATTGATATTCTCTGGATGCTCCAGTTTCCTCTCACTTCCCAAGGCTGTGCATGTGAGGTTGATTGACGTGTCTGTGTGGTCCCAGTCTGAGTAACTGTGGGTATGTGTGAGTGCACCTGCAATGCGACGGCACCCTGTCCAGGGCTGGTTCCCACATTGCGTCCTGAGCTGACAGGATAGGCTGCGGTCAACTGCAACCCTAAACTGAAATAAGTAGGTAAATAATGATTTTACTAGCTTTTATTAATCTTAAACGTATGAATAGCTGAAATTTATTTCAGCATTTAATATTAGAAGTGTTTTGATCTTTATTTACAAGTTTGTTGACGTTTTAGTTACCAAAAGCCATAGAAGCTGAACTCTTTTGATGTCAACCTATGGTAAAATGGGTTTCGCTGACTGTATTTTTGTACCAATTAACCATCCCCAATTTATCCCTCCGTATGCGTGTATCAAAACATCACGTGACCATAAATATATATACCTATGACCAGTTTTCAAGCACCTGTCAATGATGTTAAGTGAAGACTTATTGTAGTCCTTTTTTGGCATAACGAAAATGTGTGTGTTTTGTTCAAGATTGGAAAAGTTCTTTGTGTAAAGAACTAGACAGTAAATATTATAGGCTTTGCTGGCCATATGTAGTCTCTGTCTCTCCTTCATCTACTCATTCTTCTTCTCCCCTTCCTTCTCCTTCTTTAAACACTTCCAAAATGCCAAAACAATTTTTAGCTCTCAGCCATATGAAGCAAGCCATTGATTAAATTTGGCTTGTAGGCCCATAAGGTGTGAATTCCTTTACATCATCAGAATGCCGCATATATATGAAATGTTATCTATGAGAAATTAATGGGGCTCCCAGCAGAGAGAAATTAGCCTAAGTTAAGTTTGGGCTTTGGAATTCAGGGGAATGCCATGCACAAAAATGCTCTGCTTTTAAAACTAGTTACTAACAGTCCATTTCTGATATCAGAAATACATGAAAACTACCAATTGAACGGACATTATTCACTACTTTAGTGCTGCTACTCCTGTGTGGTGGAAAAAGAATCCAGAAAGTTTTCCTTTCCATTTGAACATTCATGCAATAAAAATTTCCAAATCTTTTTTTGAACAAATTTTTTATCTTATAGCTCTCTTGTGTACTTTATAAGTACGTTTTGCTGCTTATTCTCAGTAACTGTATTGAAACAATCTGTTTTCCTTTATCAATCAAAATAAAATAAGAAATTTAGCTTAATACTAATATTAAGCTGAAGTGCAAGATATATGAAAAAGAGAGAAAAGAAGCAGGATAAACTGACCTTTTGATAACTGCAGAGGACAGCAGATCAAAGACTGGACTTTAACGTCTGACATTTTCAGAATCTATCACAGTAAGTCCACTGGGTCCAGAAATAGGTTTTAATCCTAGATTGAAATGACAATGCTGTCATGACATTGAGTTTGATGGAAAAAGTGAAGTTAAAGTTTTTCTCAATATTTTTTTAAAATCAATGATTGATTTAACTATAAAATGGACTGATTCTGAAGAACTCATTCTGACGTTGGAGGTGAAAATGCTTTTACTCTAATCATTAAAATCAATTTCTCTAGATATCTGACTTTATTCTGCTTTATAACATAAAGAATGAAACTATATTTATTAATGAAGTGTAATCTAGCAAAGTGGCATAAGCATAATTATGAGTCACTTACTAAAGTTGTGTGTTTTTTTCCATTGCATGAAAACCCTGCCTTGTTTTAATTTTTATTGACTCTTTAAAAGCAATTTTAGGTTTGTAGAAAGAAGTGAATAAGCATTCACACGTCATCCTCAGCCTCTACCCCAATTTCCCCGATTTTTAACATCTTGCAATAGTGTGGTACATTTGTTATAGTTGATGAGTCAATATTGGTACATTACTATTGACTAAAGTATGTAGTTTGTATTAGAGTTTACTCCTTGTCTTATGAATTCTGTAGGTTTTGTCAAATGTGTAATGACAAATAATCCTCATTACAGTGTCATACAGAATAATGGATTCACTCTCCTAAAATTCTTCCTTGCTCCATCCGTTCATCGTTTCCTCTACTAATTTATGTAGAAGATAAATTAGTAGATTGAGTTGATGGTTATAGCAGTTTAAAGCACAGATAGAAAACTAGATTGACCTGCCTACCCAGACTGTGCTTCTCACTCTCACTGTGCCCTTTCTTAACCTTTGGAAATGCTTTTATTCATATATAAAATAGGCTATAACTTCATATAGTTGTATTACAAAAAGTTAATGCACAGAAAAAGACTTGTGCTAGGTATATGGTTTCTTCTCAGTTAAATGGAAGCCATTGCGTGTGTTTGTCAATAGAATTCGTCATACTTTATCTCACATATCTTTACGTCATTGTTGGCACATGACATGTTTAGACTGCACAAATCTCCTCCAAATCCCTAATAGTCACTGATCTCTTTACTGTCTCCATAGTTTTGCTTTCTCCAGAAGGTCATGTAGTTGAATCATACGGT
The DNA here is from genome assembly GCF_028878055.3 of Symphalangus syndactylus. Taxonomy (NCBI): domain Eukaryota; kingdom Metazoa; phylum Chordata; class Mammalia; order Primates; family Hylobatidae; genus Symphalangus; species Symphalangus syndactylus. The sequence goes on from NC_072427.2 coordinate 3,775,273, forward strand.
ATGTAGACTTTTCAGACTGGCTTCTTTCACTTGGCAATATGCATTTAAAGGTTCCTGTGTGTCTTCTGTAGCTTGACAGAATACTATTCCATTGCCTGGATATACCACAGTTTATTTTTCCATTCACTTCCTGAAGGACATTTCGATTTTAGTGATCATGAATAAGGCTCCTGTAACATTCATGGGAAGAAGGCTTTTGTGTGCATGTAAGTTTTCAAATCCTTTAAGTAAATACCGGGAATGTAATTGCTGGGTTGTGTGGTAGGAGTATGTTTAGTTTTATAAGAAACTGCCAAACTGACTGCCAAAGTAGCTGTACTATTCTGCATTCTCACAAGCAATGAATAAAAGTTCCTGTTTCTCCTCACATTTGCCAGCTTTTGGTATCATCAGACTTTTGGATATTGGTCATTTTAATAGTCATGTAATAATATCTCACGGTTGCTGTGACTTGCAGTTCCCTAATGATACATGACTAGTAACTTCAAAATCCCCATTTGACAGCTGTATTTAGACCTTTGGACTATTTTTTAAATGAGTTGTTTTCTTTCTTATTTTCGAGTTCTCTGTATACTTTAAATACCAGTAATTTATCTGATATGTTTTGAAAATGTTTTGAATATGTTTTGAAAAAATTTTCTCCCAACCTGTGGCTTTTGTTTTCATTCTAAGCACAGTTTTAATAACAAAAGTCTTTAATTTTAATGATGCTCAATTTCTCAATTTTTTCTTTGTCTAACCCAATAAATCAGAAAGCTTTTTATCATTTCACATGACTTAATATTCAGGCAAGGTCTATATAGGCCCCTTTCAAACAGTCATAAAGTTTAGAAGCTCTGACCTCACAAACAATAACAACGACAACATAGAAACAAAAATGACAGCTTTTGATGTTGTCTCAGTAATTTCTCAATTCAAGAACAGATTACTGAGCTTCATAAGCAATACGTATAGATATCAATTTCACAATAAAATACCTTATGATATTTATCAAATCACCTTAGTTTTGGTCACTTATTACTATTAGACTAAAATGTAATTTGTCAGACATGAGAAATCCTTTGGAGTATTTTTTAGAGAACCAAGTATTTGTTTTAGCCTTTTCAGTTCTTCTCTTGCTGTTTCTCCAGTATAGTCATTCCAATTGTCTCTATAGATGTATTAATACCAGGTACATAGTAAACACAATTATCTCCCACGTGTACCCCAACCCCCTTCCCTGTTCATGCAGTGAACATAAAGGAAGCAGGTCAAAAGGAAGCAGGTCATGTACCCTGTGATGTGCTGGGTTGTAAGGAAAGGTACACAATTAATGTACCATGTCTGAGTTTTCTTCTTCTCTGTATTTGTTCCATTTAATGCATGTATGTTTTTTATTCCTTAGGCCTCTCCAGTCCTAACACACTCAGGGATACTTGATACAGCTATAAGGCTGTGTCTTTATCAGGTACCTTTGGGTTACCCCCGGCCAGGGGTGGGAAATAGAGGAAGTGAATGTCTGTATCCTCATTAAGTATCACACAGAGCAGAAACATAAAGAAGCCTGTGCCATGAATGGGTCTCTTCTTTCTCCAAAAACCACCTACCCCTTCAACTCCCACTGCTTAAAGGAAAATCTTGTATTAGTCTCCCCATTTTCTCCTCAAACTTGCTTTAGCAAAGCAGTTCCTAAACCTCTGTTAATGTATGTCCCCACCCCTAACTCAACACACAGTCTCATGTCACATCACAGAAAAGAAGTTCAAAACAAAACAAAACAAAGCCACAGTCTTATAAGAAAAATAGGTAAGTTTTACAAAAGTTGTGTACTGTATCTCTGCTTTGAATTTTGTCATTGGCCAAGGATAGTAAAACTCTTGGAAAATTATAAAACAGGAACTTACGTAATATGTTTTACCCAAGATTTTTCAAACATTTTTGGAAGGATACTTATTAACATCTTGCAGAGGTAATGTTACATGAAAAACTTAGCATAAGACCAATCAGGTATTCTATGCAATAATGCAGATATATGAAAAAATAATATAATGAAATAAATGACTTTTCAAAAGGTATTGATCCTAGATCCACATTCATTTTTTGGTTCAGGTGAGGCAATTAGAATGTGAAAAAAGGAAGCATAGAACAACTGTCTAATGAGAGGGACGAATGCTCCTGGGTGGAAAGTTATTAGAAGATAAATTAGTAGATTGACCCTTTTGTGTAGTTTATATTTGGAGACATTCCTTTTTCCACTATTACCCTCTTAGCGCTCCGAATCTCCACTTGCATTTTCTACAGAAAGTGTGTTTCAGAACGGCTCAATCAAAACAAAGGTTCAAGTCTTTTAGTTGAACAAACAGAACAGAAAGAAGTTTCACACAATTCTTCTGTGTAGTTTTTATTTGTAGACATTCTTTTTCCCAATATAGGCCTCTTAGCGCTCAGAATGTCCAATTGCAGTTTCTACAGAAAGAGTGTTTCAGAACGGCTCAATCAAAAGTAAGGTTCAACTCTGTTAGTTGAATGCACAGAACAGAAAGAAGTTTCATACAATGCTTCTGTGTAGTTTATATTTGAACATATTCTTTTTTCCACTATTACCCACTTAGCGCTACGAATGTCCAGTTGCATTTTCTACAGACAGAGTGTTTCAAAACTGCTCAATCAAAAGTATGGTTTAACTCTGTTAGCTGAATGCTCAGATCAGAAAGAAGTTTCACAGAATGCTTCTGTGTAGCTTATATTTGAATATATTCCTTTTTCCACTACTACGCTCTTAGCGCTCCAAATGTCCAGTTGCATTTTCTACAGAAAGAGTGTTCAGATCTGCTCAATCAAAAGTATGGTTTAACTCTGTTAGCTGAATGCACAGATCAGAAAGAAGTTTCACCGAATGATTCTGTGTAGTTTATATTTGAAGACATTCCTTTTTCCACTATTACCCTCTTAGCGCTCCGAATCTCCACTTGCATTTTCTACAAAAAGAGTGTTTCATAACTGCTCAATCAAAAATAAGTTTTATCTCTGTTAACTGAATTTACAGATCAGAAATAAGTTTCACAGAATGCATCTGTGTAGTTTTTATTTGAAGATATTCTTTTTCCCAATGTAGGCCTCTTAGCGCTTAGCATGTCCAATTGCAGTTTCTACAGAAAGAGTGTTTCAGAACGGCTCAATCAAAAGTAAGGTTCAACTCTGTTAGTTGAATGCACAGAACAGAAAGAATTTTCACAGAATGCTACTGTGTAGTTTATATTTGAATATATTCCTTTTTCCACTATTACCCTCTTAGCGCTCCGAATGTCCACTTGCATTTTCTACAGAAAGAGTGTTCAGAACTGCGCAATCAAAAGTATGGTTTAACTCTGTTAGCTTAATGAACATATCAGAAATAAGTTTCACACAATGCTTCTGTGTAGTTTTTATTTGAAGATATTATTTTTCCCAATATAGGCCTCTTAGCGCTCAGAATGTCCAATTGCAGTTTCTACAGAAAGAGTGATTCAGAAAGGCTCAATCAAAAGTAAGGTTCAACTCTGTTAGTTGAATGCACAGAACAAAAAGAAGTTTCATACAATGCTTCTGTGTAGTTTATATTTGAACATATTCTTTTTTCCACTATTACCCAATTAGCGCTACGAATGTCCAGTTGCATTTTCTACAGACAGAGTGTTTCAAAACTGCTGAATCAAATGTATGGTTTAACTCTGTTAGCTGAATGCTCAGATCAGAAAGAAGTTTCACAGAATGCTTCTGTGTAGTTTATATTTGAATATATTCCTTTTTCCACTACTACTCTCTTAGCGCTCCAAATGTCCAGTTGCATTTTCTACAGAAAGAGAGTTCAGATCTGCTCAATCAAAAGTATGGTTTAACACTGTTAGCTGAATGCACAGATCAGAAAGAAGTTTCACAGAATGATTCTGTGTAGTTTATATTTGGAGACATTCCTTTTTCCACTATTACCTTCTTAGCGCTCCGAATCTCCACTTACATTTTCTACAGAAAGAGTGTTTCAGAACGGCTCAATCAAAACTAAGGTTCAACTCTTTTAGTTGAACAAACAGAACAGAAAGAAGTTTCACACAATTCTTCTGTGTAGTTTTTATTTGTAGACATTCTTTTTCCCAATATGGGCCTCTTAGCGCTCAGAATGTCCAATTGCAGTTTCTACAGAAAGAGTGTTTCAGAACGGCTCAATCAAAAGTAAGGTTCAACTCTGTTAGTTGAATGCACAGAACACAAAGAAGTTTCATACAATGCTTCTGTGTAGTTTATATTTGAACATATTCTTTTTTCCACTATTACCCACTTAGCGCTAAGAATGTCCAGTTGCATTTTCTACAGACAGAGTGTTTCAAAACTGCTCAATCAAAAGTATGGTTTAACTCTGTTAGCTGAATGCTCAGATCAGAAAGAAGTTTCACAGAATGCTTCTGTGTAGTTTATATTTGAATATATTCCTTTTTCCACTACTACGCTCTTAGCGCTCCAAATGTCCAGTTGCATTTTCTACAGAAAGAGTGTTCAGATCTGCTCAATCAAAAGTATGGTTTAACTCTGTTAGCTGAATGCACAGATCAGAGAGAAGTTTCACCGAATGATTCTGTGTAGTTTATATTTGAAGACATTCCTTTTTCCACTATTACCCTCTTAGCGCTCCGAATCTCCACTTGCATTTTCTACAAAAAGAGTGTTTCATAACTGCTCAATCAAAAATATGTTTTATCTCTGTTAACTGAATTTACAGATCAGAAATAAGTTTCACAGAATGCATCTGTGTAGTTTTTATTTGAAGATATTCTTTTTCCCAATGTAGGCCTCTTAGCGCTTAGCATGTCCAATTGCAGTTTCTACAGAAAGAGTGTTTCAGAACGGCTCAATCAAAAGTAAGGTTCAACTCTGTTAGTTGAATGCACAGAACAGAAAGAATTTTCACAGAATGCTACTGTGTAGTTTATATTTGAATATATTCCTTTTTCCACTATTACCCTCTTAGCGCTCCGAATGTCCACTTGCATTTTCTACAGAAAGAGTGTTCAGAACTGCGCAATCAAAAGTATGGTTTAACTCTGTTAGCTTAATGAACATATCAGAAATAAGTTTCACACAATGCTTCTGTGTAGTTTTTATTTGAAGATATTCTTTTTCCCAATATAGGCCTCTTAGCGCTCAGAATGTCCAATTGCAGTTTCTACAGAAAGAGTGTTTCAGAAAGGCTCAATCAAAAGTAAGGTTCAACTCTGTTAGTTGAATGCACAGAACAGAAAGAAGTTTCATACAATGCTTCTGTGTAGTTTATATTTGAACATATTCTTTTTTCCACTATTACCCACTTAGCGCTACGAATGTCCAGTTGCATTTTCTACAGACAGAGTGTTTCAAAACTGCTCAATCAAAAGTATGGTTTAACTCTGTTAGCTGAATGCTCAGATCAGAAAGAAGTTTCACAGAATGCTTCTGTGTAGTTTATATTTGAATATATTCCTTTTTCCACTACTACTCTCTTAGCCCTCCAAATGTCCAGTTGCATTTTCTACAGAAAGAGTGTTCAGATCTGCTCAATCAAAAGTATGGTTTAACTCTGTTAGCTGAATGCACAGATCAGAAAGAAGTTTCACAGAATGATTCTGTGTAGTTTATATTTGGAGACATTCCTTTTTCCACTATTACCCTCTTAGCGCTCCGAATCTCCACTTGCATTTTCTACAGAAAGAGTGTTTCAGAACGGCTCAATCAAAACTAAGGTTCAAATCTTTTAGTTGAACAAACAGAACAGAAAGAAGTTTCACACAATTCTTCTGTGTAGTTTTTATGTGTAGACATTCATTTTCCCAATATAGGCCTCTTAGCGCTCAGAATGTCCAATTGCAGTTTCTACAGAAAGAGTGTTTCAGAACGGCTCAATCAAAAGTAAGGTTCAACTCTGTTAGTTGAATGCACAGAACAGAAAGAAGTTTCATACAATGCTTCTGTGTAGTTTATATTTGAACATATTCTTTTTTCCACTATTACCCACTTAGCGCTACGAATGTCCAGTTGCATTTTCTACAGACAGAGTGTTTCAAAACTGCTCAATCAAAAGTATGGTTTAACTCTGTTAGCTGAATGCTCAGATCAGAAAGAAGTTTCACAGAATGCTTCTGTGTAGTTTATATTTGAATATATTCCTTTTTCCACTACTACGCTCTTAGCGCTCCAAATGTCCAGTTGCATTTTCTACAGAAAGAGTGTTCAGATCTGCTCAATCAAAAGTATGGTTTAACTCTGTTAGCTGAATGCACAGATCAGAAAGAAGTTTCACCGAATGATTCTGTGTAGTTTATATTTGAAGACATTCCTTTTTCCACTATTACCCTCTTAGCGCTCCGAATCTCCACTTGCATTTTCTACAAAAAGAGTGTTTCATAACTGCTCAATCAAAAATATGTTTTATCTCTGTTAACTGAATTTACAAATCAGAAATAAGTTTCACAGAATGCATATGTGTAGTTTTTATTTGAAGATATTCTTTTTCCCAATGTAGGCCTCTTAGCGCTTAGCATGTCCAATTGCATTTTCAACAGAAAGAGTGTTTCAGAACGGCTCAATCAAAAGTAAGGTTCAACTCTGTTAGTTGAATGCACAGAACAGAAAGAATTTTCACAGAATGCTACTGTGTAGTTTATATTTGAATATATTCCTTTTTCCACTATTACCCTCTTAGCGCTCCGAATGTCCACTTGCATTTTCTACAGAAAGAGTGTTCAGAACTGCGCAAGCAAAAGTATGGTTTAACTCTGTTAGCTTAATGAACATATCAGAAATAAGTTTCACACAATGCTTCTGTGTAGTTTTTATTTGAAGATATTATTTTTCCCAATATAGGCCTCTTAGCGCTCAGAATGTCCAATTGCAGTTTCTACAGAAAGAGTGTTTCAGAAAGGCTCAATCAAAGTAAGGTTCAACTCTGTTAGCTGAATGCACAGAACAGAAAGAAGTTTCATACAATGCTTCTGTGTAGTTTATATTTGAACATATTCTTTTTTCCACTATTACCCACTTAGCGCTACGAATGTCCAGTTGCATTTTCTACAGACAGAGTGTTTCAAAACTGCTCAATCAAAAGTATGGTTTAACTCTGTTAGCTGAATGCTCAGATCAGAAAGAAGTTTCACAGAATGCTTCTGTGTAGTTTATATTTGAATATATTCCTTTTTCCACTACTACGCTCTTAGCGCTCCAAATGTCCAGTTGCATTTTCTACAGAAAGAGTGTTCAGATCTGCTCAATCAAAAGTATGGTTTAACTCTGTTAGCTGAATGCACAGATCAGAAAGAAGTTTCACAGAATGATTCTGTGTAGTTTATATTTGGAGACATTCCTTTTTCCACTATTACCCTCTTAGCGCTCCGAATCTCCACTTGCATTTTCTACAGAAAGAGTGTTTCAGAACGGCTCAATCAAAACTAAGGTTCAACTCTTTTAGTTGAACAAACAGAACAGAAAGAAGTTTCACACAATTCTTCTGTGTAGTTTTTATTTGTAGACATTCTTTTTCCCAACATAGGCCTCTTAGCGCTCAGAATGTCCAATTGCAGTTTCTACAGAAAGAGTGTTTCAGAACGGCTCAATCAAAAGTAAGGTTCAACTCTGTTAGTTGAATGCACAGAACAGAAAGAAGTTTCATACAATGCTTCTGTGTAGTTTATATTTGAACATATTCTTTTTTCCACTATTACCCACTTAGCGCTACGAATGTCCAGTTGCATTTTCTACAGACAGAGTGTTTCAAAACTGCTCAATCAAAAGTATGGTTTAACTCTGTTAGCTGAATGCTCAGATCAGAAAGAAGTTTCACAGAATGCTTCTGTGTAGTTTATATTTGAATATATTCCTTTTTCCACTACTACGCTCTTAGCGCTCCAAATGTCCAGTTGCATTTTCTACAGAAAGAGTGTTCAGATCTGCTCAATCAAAAGTATGGTTTAACTCTGTTAGCTGAATGCACAGATCAGAAAGAAGTTTCACCGAATGATTCTGTGTAGTTTATATTTGAAGACATTCCTTTTTCCACTATTACCCTCTTAGCGCTCCGAATCTCCACTTGCATTTTCTACAAAAAGAGTGTTTCATAACTGCTCAATCAAAAATATGTTTTATCTCTGTTAACTGAATTTACAGATCAGAAATAAGTTTCACAGAATGCATCTGTGTAGTTTTTATTTGAAGATATTCTTTTTCCCAATGTAGGCCTCTTAGCGCTTAGCATGTCCAATTGCAGTTTCTACAGAAAGAGTGTTTCAGAACGGCTCAATCAAAAGAAAGGTTCAACTCTGTTAGTTGAATGCACAGAACAGAAAGAATTTTCACAGAATACTACTGTGTAGTTTATATTTGAATATATTCCTTTTTCCACTATTACCCTCTTAGCGCTCCGAATGTCCACTTGCATTTTCTACAGAAAGAGTGTTCAGAACTGCGCAATCAAAAGTATGGTTTAACTCTGTTAGCTTAATGAACATATCAGAAATAAGTTTCACACAATGCTTCTGTGTAGTTTTTATTTTAAGATATTATTTTTCCCAATATAGGCCTCTTAGCGCTCAGAATGTCCAATTGCAGTTTCTACAGAAAGTGTGTTTCAGAAAGGCTCAATCAAAAGTAAGTTACAACTCTGTTAGTTGAATGCACAGAACAGAAAGAAGTTTCATACAATGCTTCTGTGTAGCTTATATTTGAACATATTCTTTTTTCCACTATTACCCACTTAGCGCTATGAATGTCCAGTTGCATTTTCTACAGACAGAGTGTTTCAAAACTGCTCAATCAAATGTATGGTTTAACTCTGTTAGCTGAATGCTCAGATCAGAAAGAAGTTTCACAGAATGCTTCTGTGTAGTTTATATTTGAATATATTCCTTTTTCCACTACTACTCTCTTAGCGCTCCAAATGTCCAGTTGCATTTTCTACAGAAAGAGTGTTCAGATCTGCTCAAGCAAAAGTATGGTTTAACTCTGTTAGCTGAATGCACAGATCAGAAAGAAGTTTCACAGAATGATTCTGTGTAGTTTATATTTGGAGACATTCCTTTTTCCACTATTACCCTCTTAGCGCTCCGAATCTCCACTTGCATTTTCTACAGAAAGTGTGTTTCAGAACGGCTCAATCAAAACTAAGGTTCAACTCTTTAAGTTGAACAAACAGAACAGAAAGAAGTTTCACACAATTCTTCTGTGTAGTTTTTATTTGTAGACATTCTTTTTCCCAATATAGGCCTCTTAGCGCTCAGAATGTCCAATTGCAGTTTCTACAGAAAGAGTGTTTCAGAACGGCTCAATCAAAAGTAAGGTTCAACTCTGTTAGTTGAATGCACAGAACAGAAAGAAGTTTCATACAATGCTTCTGTGTAGTTTATATTGGAACATATTCTTTTTTCCACTATTACCCACTTAGCGCTACGAATGTCCAGTTGCATTTTCTACAGACAGAGTGTTTCAAAACTGCTCAATCAAAAGTATGGTTTAACTCTGATAGCTGAATGCTCAGATCAGAAAGAAGTTTCACAGAATGCTTCTGGGTAGTTTATATTTGAATATATTCCTTTTTCCACTACTACGCTCTTAGCGGTCCAAATGTCCAGTTGCATTTTCTACAGAAAGAGTGTTCAGATCTGCTCAATCAAAAGTATGGTTTAACTCTGTTAGCTGAATGCACAGATCAGAAAGAAGTTTCACCGAATGATTCTGTGTAGTTTATATTTCAAGACACTCCTTTTTCCAATATTACCCTCTTAGCGCTCCGAATCTCCACTTGCATTTTCTACAAAAAGAGTGTTTCATAACTGCTCAATCAAAAATATGTTTTATCTCTGTTAACTGAATTTACAGATCAGAAATAAGTTACACAGAATGCATCTGTGTAGTTTTTATTTGAAGATATTCTTTTTCCCAATGTAGGCCTCTTAGCGCTTAGCATGTCCAATTGCAGTTTCTACAGAAAGAGTGTTTCAGAACGGCTCAATCAAAAGTAAGGTTCAACTCTGTTAGTTGAATGCACAGAACAGAAAGAATTTTCACAGAATGCTACTGTGTAGTTTATATTTGAATATATTCCTTTTTCCACTATTACCCTCTTAGCGCTCCGAATGTCCACTTGCATTTTCTACAGAAAGAGTGTTCAGAACTGCGCAATCAAAAGTATGGTTTAACTCTGTTAGCTTAATGAACATATGAGAAATAAGTTTCACACAATGCTTCTGTGTAGTTTTTATTTGAAGATATTATTTTTCCCAATATAGGCCTCTTAGTGCTCAGAATGTCCAATTGCAGTTTCTACAGAAAGAGTGTTTCAGAAAGGATCAATCAAAAGTAAGGTTCAACTCTGTTAGTTGAATTCACAGAACAGAAAGAAGTTTCATACACTGCTTCTGTGTAGTTTATATTTGAACATATTCTTTCTTCCACAATTACCCACTTAGCGCTACGAATGTCCAGTTGCATTTTCTACAGACAGAGTGTTTCAAAACTGCTCAATCAAAAGTATGGTTTAACTCTGTTAGCTGAATGCTCAGATCAGAAAGAAGTTTCACAGAATGCTTCTGTGTAGTTTATATTTGAATCTATTCCTTTTTCCACTACTACTCTCTTAGCGCTCCAAATGTCCAGTTGCATTTTCTACAGAAAGAGAGTTCAGATCTGCTCAATAAAAAGTATGGTTTAACTCTGTTAGCTGAATGCACAGATCAGAAAGAAGTTTCACAGAATGATTCTGTGTAGTTTATATTTGGAGACATTCCTTTTTCCACTATTACCCTCTTAGCGCTCCGAATCTCCACTTGCATTTTCTACAGAAAGAGTGTTTCAGAACGGCTCAATCAAAACTAAGGTTCAACTCTTTTAGTTAAACAAGCAGAACAGAAAGAAGTTTCACACAATTCTTCTGTGTAGTTTTTATTTGTAGACATTCTTTTTCCCAATATAGGCCTCTTAGCGCTCAGAATGTCCAATTGCAGTTTCTACAGAAAGAGTGTTTCAGAAAGGCTCAATCAAAAGTAAGGTTCAACTCTGTTAGTTGAATGCACAGAACAGAAAGAAGTTTCATACAATGCTTCTGTGTAGTTTATATTTGAACATATTCTTTTTTCCACTATTACCCACTTAGCGCTACGAATGTCCAGTTGCATTTTCTACAGACAGAGTGTTTCAAAACTGCTCAATCAAAAGTATGGTTTAACTCTGTTAGCTGAATGCTCAGATCAGAAAAAAGTTTCACAGAATGCTTCTGTGTAGTTTATATTTGAATATAATCCTTTTTCCACTACTACGCTCTTAGCGCTCCAAATGTCCAGTTGCATTTTCTACAGAAAGAGTGTTCAGATCTGCTCAATCAAAAGTATGGTTTAACTCTGTTAGCTGAATGCACAGATCAGAAAGAAGTTTCACCGAATGATTCTGTGTAGTTTATATTTGAAGACATTCCTTTTTCCACTATTACCCTCTTAGCGCTCCGAATCTCCACTTGCATTTTCTACAAAAAGAGTGTTTCATAACTGCTCAATCAAAAATATGTTTTATCTCTGTTAACTGAATTTACAGATCAGAAATAAGTTTCACAGAATGCATCTGTGTAGTTTTTATTTGAAGATATTATTTTCCCAACGTAGGCCTCTTAGCGCTTAGCATGTCCAATTGCAGTTTCTACAGAAAGAGTGTTTCAGAACGGCTCAATCAAAAGTAAGGTTCAACTCTGTTAGTTGAATGCACAGAACAGAAAGAATTTTCACAGAATGCTACTGTGTAGTTTATATTTGAATATATTCCTTTTTCCACTATTACCCTCTTAGCGCTCCGAATGTCCACTTGCATTTTCTACAGAAAGAGTGTTCAGAACTGCGCAATCAAAAGTATGGTTTAACTCAGCTTAATGAACATATCAGAAATAAGTTTCACACAATGCTTCTGTGTAGTTTTTATTTGAAGATATTATTTTTCCCAATAGAGGCCTCTTAGCGCTCAGAATGTCCAATTGCAGTTTCTACAGAAAGAGTGTTTCAGAAAGGCTCAATCAAAAGTAAGGTTCAACTCTGTTAGTTGAATGCACAGAACAGAAAGAAGTTTCATACAATGCTTCTGTGTAGTTTATATTTGAACATATTCTTTTTTCCACTATTACCCACTTAGCGCTACGAATGTCCAGTTGCATTTTCTACAGACAGAGTGTTTCAAAACTGCTCAATCAAAAGTATGGTTTAACTCTGTTAGCTGAATGCTCAGATCAGAAAGAAGTTTCACAGAATGCTTCTGTGTAGTTTATATTTGAATATATTCCTTTTTCCACTGCTACGCTCTTAGCGCTCCAAATGTCCAGTTGCATTTTCTACAGAAAGAGTGTTCAGATCTCCTCAATCAAAAGTATGGTTTAACTCTGTTAGCTGAATGCACAGATGAGAAAGAAGTTTCACCGAATGATTCTGTGTAGTTTATATTTGAAGACATTCCTTTTTCCACTATTACCCTCTTAGCGCTCCGAATCTCCACTTGCATTTTCTACAAAAAGAGTGTTTCATAACTGCTCAATCAAAAATATGTTTTATCTCTGTTAACTGAATTTACAGATCAGAAATAAGTTTCACAGAATGCATCTGTGTAGTTTTTATTTGAAGATATTCTTTTTCCCAATGTAGGACTCTTAGCGCTTAGCATGTCCAATTGTAGTTTCTACAGAAAGAGTGTTTCAGAACGGCTCAATCAAAAGTAAGGCTCAACTCTGTTAGTTGAATGCACAGAACAGAAAGAATTTTCACAGAATGCTACTGTGTAGTTTATATTTGAATATATTCCTTTTTCCACTATTACCCTCTTAGCGCTCCGAATGTCCACTTGCATTTTCTACAGAAAGAGTGTTCAGAACTGCGCCATCAAAAGTATGGTTTAACTCTGTTAGCTTAATGAACATATCAGAAATAAGTTTCACACAATGCTTCTGTGTAGTTTTTATTTGAAGATAATATTTTTCCCAATATAGGCCTCTTAGCGCTCAGAATGTCCAATTGCAGTTTCTACAGAAAGAGTGTTTCAGAAAGGCTCAATCAAAAGTAAGGTTCAACTCTGTTAGTTGAATGCACAGAACAGAAAGAAGTTTCATAAAATGCTTCTGTGTAGTTTATATTTGAACATATTCTTTTTTCCACTATTACCCACTTAGCGCTACGAATGTCCAGTTGCATTTTCTACAGACAGAGTGTTTCAAAACTGCTCAGTCAAAAGTATGGTTTAAATCTGTTAGCTGAATGCTCAGATCAGAAAGAAGTTTCACAGAATGCTTCTGTGTAGTTTATATTTGAATATATTCCTTTTTCCACTACTTCTCTCTTAGCTCTCCAAATGTCCAGTTGCATTTTCTACAGAAAGAGAGTTCATATCTGCTCAATCAAAAGTATGGTTTAACTCTGTTAGCTGAATGCACAGATCAGAAAGAATTTTCACAGAATGATTCTGTGTAGTTTATATTTGGAGACATTCCTTTTTCCACTATTACCCTCTTAGCGCTCCGAATCTCCACTTGCATTTTCTACAGAAAGAGTGTTTCAGAACGGCTCAATCAAAACTAAGGTTCAACTCTTTTAGTTGAACAAACAGAACAGAAAGAAGTTTCACACAATTCTTCTCTGTAGTTTTTATTTGTAGACATTCTTTTTCCCAATATAGGCCTCTTAGCGCTCAGAATGTCCAATTGCAGTTTCAACAGAAAGAGTGTTTCAGAACGGCTCAATCAAAAGTAAGGTTCAACTCTGTTAGTTGAATGCACAGAACAGAAAGAAGTTTCATACAATGCTTCTGTGTATTTTATATTTGAACATATTCTTTTTTCCACTATTACCCACTTAGCGCTACGAATGTCCAGTTGCATTTTCTACAGACAGAGTGTTTCAAAACTGCTCAATCAAAAGTATGGTTTAACTCTGTTAGCTGAATGCTCAGATCAGAAAGAAGTTTCACAGAATGCTTCTGTGTAGTTTATATTTGAATATATTCCTTTTTCCACTACTACTCTCTTAGCGCTCCAAATGTCCAGTTGCATTTTCTACAGAAAGAGTGTTCAGATCTGCTCACTCAAAAGTATGGTTTAACTCTGTTAGCTGAATGCACAGATCAGAAAGAAGTTTCACAGAATGATTCTGTGTAGTTTATATTTGGAGACATTCCTTTTTCCACTATTACACTCTTAGCGCTCCGAATCTCCACTTGCATTTTCTACAGAAAGAGTGTTTCAGAACGGCTCAATCAAAACTAAGTTTCAACTCTTTAGTTGAACAAACAGAACAGAAAGAAGTTTCACACAATTCTTCTGTGTAGTTTTTATTTGTAGACATTCTTTTTCCCAATATAGGCCTCTTAGCGCTCAGAATGTCCAATTGCAGTTTCTACAGAAAGAGTGTTTCAGAACGGCTCAATCAAAAGTAAGGTTCAACTCTGTTAGTTGAATGCACAGAACAGAAAGAAGTTTCATACAATGCTTCTGTGTAGTTTATATTTGAACATATTCTTTTTTCCACTATTACCCACTTAGCGCTACGAATGTCCAGTTGCATTTTCTACAGACAGAGTGTTTCAAAACTGCTCGATCAAAAGTATGGTTTAACTCAGTTAGCTGAATGCTCCGATCAGAAAGGAGTTTCACAGAATGCTTCTGTGTAGTTTATATATGAATATATTCCTTTTTCCACTACTACGCTCTTAGCGCTCCAAATGTCCAGTTGCATTTTCTACAGAAAGAGTGTTCAGATCTGCTCAATCAAAAGTATGGTTTAACTCTGTTAGCTGAATGCACAGATCAGAAAGAAGTTTCACCGAATGATTCTGTGTAGTTTATATTTGAAGACATTCCTTTTTCCACTATTACCCTCTTAGCGCTCCGAATCTCCACTTGCATTTTCTACAAAAAGAGTGTTTCATAACTGCTCAATCAAAAATATGTTTTATCTCTGTTAACTGAATTTACAGATCAGAAATAAGTTTCACAGAATGCATCTGTGTAGTTTTTATTTGAAGATATTCTTTTTCCCAATGTAGGCCTCTTAGCGCTTAGCATGTCCAATTGCAGTTTCTACAGAAAGAGTGTTTCAGAACGGCTCAATCAAAAGTAAGATTCAACTCTGTTAGTTGAATGCACAGAACAGAAAGAATTTTCACAGAATGCTACTGTGTAGTTTATACTTGAATATATTCCTTTTTCCACTATTACCCTCTTAGCGCTCCGAATGTCCACTTGCATTTTCTACAGAAAGAGTGTTCAGAACTGCGCAATCAAAACTATGGTTTAACTCTGTTAGCTTAATGAACATATCAGAAATAAGTTTCACACAATGCTTCTGTGTAGTTTTTATTTGAAGATATTATTTTTCCCAATAGAGGCCTCTTAGCGCTCAGAATGTCCAATTGCAGTTTCTACAGAAAGAGTGTTTCAGAAAGGCTCAATCAAAAGTAAGGTTCAACTCTGTTAGTTGAATGCACAGAACAGAAAGTAGTTTCATACAATGCTTCTGTGTAGTTTATATTTGA
This sequence comes from Symphalangus syndactylus, assembly GCF_028878055.3. Classification (NCBI taxonomy): domain Eukaryota; kingdom Metazoa; phylum Chordata; class Mammalia; order Primates; family Hylobatidae; genus Symphalangus; species Symphalangus syndactylus. The sequence goes on from NC_072427.2 coordinate 3,790,798, forward strand.
ACATATTCTTTTTTCCACTATTACCCACTTAGCGCTACGAATGTCCAGTTGCATTTTCTACAGACAGAGTGTTTCAAAACTGCTCAATCAAAAGTATGGTTTAACTCTGTTAGCTGAATGCTCAGATCAGAAAGAAGTTTCACAGAATGCTTCTGTGTAGTTTATATTTGAATATATTCCTTTTTCCACTACTACGCTCTTAGCGTTCCAAATTTCCAGTTGCATTTTCTACAGAAAGAGTGTTCAGATCTGCTCAATCAAAAGTATGGTTTAACTCTGTTAGCTGAATGCACAGATCAGAAAGAAGTTTCACAGAATGATTCTGTGTAGTTTATATTTGGAGACATTCCTTTTTCCACTATTACCCTCTTAGCGCTCCGAATCTCCACTTGCATTTTCTACAGAAAGTGTGTTTCAGAACGGCTCAATCAAAACTAAGGTTCAAATCTTTTAGTTGAACAAACAGAACAGAAAGAAGTTTCACACAATTCTTCTGTGTAGTTTTTATTTGAAGATATTATTTTTCCCAATATAGGCCTCTTAGCGCTCAGAATGTCCAATTGCAGTTTCTACAGAAAGAGTGTTTCAGAAAGGCTCAATCAAAAGTAAGGTTCAACTCTGTTAGTTGAATTCACAGAACAGAAAGAAGTTTCATACACTGCTTCTGTGTAGTTTATATTTGAACATATTCTTTCTTCCACAATTACCCACTTAGCGCTACGAATGTCCAGTTGCATTTTCTACAGACAGAGTGTTTCAAAACTGCTCAATCAAAAGTATGGTTTAACTCTGTTAGCTGAATGCTCAGATCAGAAAGAAGTTTCACAGAATGCTTCTGTGTAGTTTATATTTGAATATATTCCTTTTTCCACTACTACTCTCTTATCGCTCCAAATGTCCAGTTGCATTTTCTACAGAAAGAGAGTTCAGATCTGCTCAATAAAAAGTATGGTTATCTCTGTTAGCTGAATGCACAGATCAGAAAGAAGTTTCACAGAATGATTCTGTGTAGTTTACATTTGGAGACATTCCTTTTTCCACTATTACCCTCTTAGCGCTCCGAATCTCCACTTGCATTTTCTACAGAAAGAGTGTTTCAGAACGGCTCAATCAAAACTAAGGTTCAACTCTTTTAGTTGAACAAGCAGAACAGAAAGAAGTTTCACACAATTCTTCTGTGTAGTTTTTATTTGTAGACATTCTTTTTCCCAATATAGGCCTCTTAGCGCTCAGAATGTCCAATTGCAGTTTCTACAGAAAGAGTGTTTCAGAACGGCTCAATCAAAAGTAAGGTTCAACTCTGTTAGTTGAATGCACAGAACAGAAAGAAGTTTCATACAATGCTTCTGTGTAGTTTATATTTGAAAATATTCTTTTTTCCACTATTACCCACTTAGCGCTACGAATGTCCAGTTGCATTTTCTACAGACAGAGTGTTTCAAAACTGCTGAATCAAAAGTATGGTTTAACTCTGTTAGCTGAATGCTCAGATCAGAAAAAAGTTTCACAGAATGCTTCTGTGTAGTTTATATTTGAATATAATCCTTTTTCCACTACTACGCTCTTAGCGCTCCAAATGTCCAGTTGCATTTTCTACAGAAAGAGTGTTCAGATCTGCTCAATCAAAAGTATGGTTTAACTCTGTTAGCTGAATGCACAGATCAGAAAGAAGTTTCACCGAATGATTCTGTGTAGTTTATATTTGAAGACATTCCTTTTTCCACTATTACCCTCTTAGCGCTCCGAATCTCCACTTGCATTTTCTAAAAAAAGAGTGTTTCATAACTGCTCAATCAAAAATATATTTTATCTCTGTTAACTGAATTTACAGATCAGAAATAAGTTTCACAGAATGCATCTGTGTAGTTTTTATTTGAAGATATTCTTTTTCCCAATGTAGGCCTCTTAGCGCTTAGCATGTCCAATTGCAGTTTCTACAGAAAGAGTGTTTCAGAACGGCTCAATCAAAAGTAAGGTTCAACTCTGTTAGTTGAATGCACAGAACAGAAAGAATTTTCACAGAATGCTACTGTGTAGTTTATATTTGAATATATTCCTTTTTCCACTATTACCCTCTTAGCGCTCCGAATGTCCACTTGCATTTTCTACAGAAAGAGTGTTCAGAACTGCGCAATCAAAAGTATGGTTTAACTCTGTTAGCTTAATGAACATATCAGAAATAAGTTTCACACAATGCTTCTGTGTAGTTTTTATTTGAAGATATTATTTTTCCCAATATAGGCCTCTTAGCGCTCAGAATGTCCAATTGCAGTTTCTACAGAAAGAGTGTTTCAGAAAGGCTCAATCAAAAGTAAGGTTCAACTCTGTTAGTTGAATGCACAGAACAGAAAGAAGTTTCATACAATGCTTCTGTGTAGTTTATATTTGAACATATTCTTTTTTCCACTATTACCCACTTAGCGCTACGAATGTCCAGTTGCATTTTCTACAGACAGAGTGTTTCAAAACTGCTCAATCAAAAGTATGGTTTAACTCTGTTAGCTGAATGCTCAGATCAGAAAGAAGTTTCACAGAATGCTTCTGTGTAGTTTATATTTGAATATATTCCTTTTTCCACTACTACGCTCTTAGCGCTCCAAATGTCCAGTTGCATTTTCTACAGAAAGAGTGTTCAGATCTGCTCAATCAAAAGTAGGGTTTAACTCTGTTAGCTGAATGCACAGATCAGAAAGAAGTTTCACCGAATGATTCTGTGTAGTTTATATATGAAGACATTCCGTTTTCCACTATTACCCTCTTAGCGCTCCGAATCTCCACTTGCATTTTCTACAAAAAGAGTGTTTCATAACTGCTCAATCAAAAATATGTTTTATCTCTGTTAACTGAATTTACAGATCAGAAATAAGTTTCACAGAATGCATCTGTGTAGTTTTTATTTGAAGATATTCTTTTTCCCAATGTATGCCTCTTAGCGCTTAGCATGTCCAATTGCAGTTTCTACAGAAAGAGTGTTTCAGAACGGCTCAATCAAAAGTAAGGTTCAACTCTGTTAGTTGAATGCACAGAACAGAAAGAATTTTCACAGAATGCTACTGTGTAGTTTATATTTGAATATATTCCTTTTTCCACTATTACCCTCTTAGCGCTCCGAATGTCCACTTGCATTTTCTACAGAAAGAGTGTTCAGAACTGCGCAATCAAAAGTATGGTTTAACTCTGTTAGCTTAATGAACATATCAGAAATAAGTTTCACACAATGCTTCTGTGTAGTTTTTATTTGAAGATATTATTTTTCCCAATATAGGCCTCTTAGCGCTCAGAATGTCCAATTGCAGTTTCTACAGAAAGAGTGTTTCAGAAAGGCTCAATCAAAAGTAAGGTTCAACTCTGTTAGTTGAATGCACAGAACAGAAAGAAGTTTCATACAATGCTTCTGTGTAGTTTATATTTGAACATATTCTTTTTTCCACTATTACCCACTTAGCGCTACGAATGTCCAGTTGCATTTTCTACAGACAGAGTGTTTCAAAACTGCTCGATCAAAAGTATGGTTTAACTCTGTTAGCTGAATGCTCAGATCAGAAAGGAGTTTCACAGAATGCTTCTGTGTAGTTTATATATGAATATATTCCTTTTTCCACTACTACGCTCTTAGCGCTCCAAATGTCCAGTTGCATTTTCTACAGAAAGAGTGTTCAGATCTGCTCAATCAAAAGTATGGTTTAACTCTGTTAGCTGAATGCACAGATCAGAAAGAAGTTTCACCGAATGATTCTGTGTAGATTATATTTGAAGACATTCCTTTTTCCACTATTACCCTCTTAGCGCTCCGAATCTCCACTTGCATTTTCTACAAAAAGAGTGTTTCATAACTGCTCAATCAAAAATATGTTTTATCTCTGTTAACTGAATTTACAGATCAGAAATAAGTTTCACAGAATGCATCTGTGTAGTTTTTATTTGAAGATATTCTTTTTCCCAATGTAGGCCTCTTAGCGCTTAGCATGTCCAATTGCAGTTTCTACAGAAAGAGTGTTTCAGAACGGCTCAATCAAAAGTAAGATTCAACTCTGTTAGTTGAATGCACAGAACAGAAAGAATTTTCACAGAATGCTACTGTGTAGTTTATACTTGAATATATTCCTTTTTCCACTATTACCCTCTTAGCGCTCCGAATGTCCACTTGCATTTTCTACAGAAAGAGTGTTCAGAACTGCGCAATCAAAACTATGGTTTAACTCTGTTAGCTTAATGAACATATCAGAAATAAGTTTCACACAATGCTTCTGTGTAGTTTTTATTTGAAGATATTATTTTTCCCAATAGAGTCCTCTTAGCGCTCAGAATGTCCAATTGCAGTTTCTACAGAAAGAGTGTTTCAGAAAGGCTCAATCAAAAGTAAGGTTCAACTCTGTTAGTTGAATGCACAGAACAGAAAGTAGTTTCATACAATGCTTCTGTGTAGTTTATATTTGAACATATTCTTTTTTCCACTATTACCCACTTAGCGCTACGAATGTCCAGTTGCATTTTCTACAGACAGAGTGTTTCAAAACTGCTCAATCAAAAGTATGGTTTAACTCTGTTAGCTGAATGCTCAGATCAGAAAGAAGTTTCACAGAATGCTTCTGTGTAGTTTATATTTGAATATATTCCTTTTTCCACTACTACGCTCTTAGCGTTCCAAATGTCCAGTTGCATTTTCTACAGAAAGAGTGTTCAGATCTGCTCAATCAAAAGTATGGTTTAACTCTGTTAGCTGAATGCACAGATCAGAAAGAAGTTTCACAGAATGATTCTGTGTAGTTTATATTTGGAGACATTCCTTTTTCCACTATTACCCTCTTAGCGCTCCGAATCTCCACTTGCATTTTCTACAGAAAGTGTGTTTCAGAACGGCTCAATCAAAACTAAGGTTCAACTCTTTTAGTTGAACAAACAGAACAGAAAGAAGTTTCACACAATTCTTCTGTGTAGTTTTTATTTGAAGATATTATTTTTCCCAATATAGGCCTCTTAGCGCTCAGAATGTCCAATTGCAGTTTCTACAGAAAGAGTGTTTCAGAAAGGCTCAATCAAAAGTAAGGTTCAACTCTGTTAGTTGAATTCACAGAACAGAAAGAAGTTTCATACACTGCTTCTGTGTAGTTTATATTTGAACATATTCTTTCTTCCACAATTACCCACTTAGCGCTACGAATGTCCAGTTGCATTTTCTACAGACAGAGTGTTTCAAAACTGCTCAATCAAAAGTATGGTTTAACTCTGTTAGCTGAATGCTCAGATCAGAAAGAAGTTTCACAGAATGCTTCTGTGTAGTTTATATTTGAATATATTCCTTTTTCCACTACTACTCTCTTATCGCTCCAAATGTCCAGTTGCATTTTCTACAGAAAGAGAGTTCAGATCTGCTCAATAAAAAGTATGGTTATCTCTGTTAGCTGAATGCACAGATCAGAAAGAAGTTTCACAGAATGATTCTGTGTAGTTTATATTTGGAGACATTCCTTTTTCCACTATTACCCTCTTAGCGCTCCGAACCTCCACTTGCATTTTCTACAGAAAGAGTGTTTCAGAACGGCTCAATCAAAACTAAGGTTCAACTCTTTTAGTTGAACAAGCAGAACAGAAAGAAGTTTCACACAATACTTCTGTGTAGTTTTTATTTGTAGACATTCTTTTTCCCAATATAGGCCTCTTAGCGCTCAGAATGTCCAATTGCAGTTTCTACAGAAAGAGTGTTTCAGAACGGCTCAATCAAAAGTAAGGTTCAACTCTGTTAGTTGAATGCACAGAACAGAAAGAAGTTTCATACAATGCTTCTGTGTAGTTTATATTTGAAAATATTCTTTTTTCCACTATTACCCACTTAGCGCTACGAATGTCCAGTTGCATTTTCTACAGACAGAGTGTTTCAAAACTGCTGAATCAAAAGTATGGTTTAACTCTGTTAGCTGAATGCTCAGATCAGAAAAAAGTTTCACAGAATGCTTCTGTGTAGTTTATATTTGAATATAATCCTTTTTCCACTACTACGCTCTTAGCGCTCCAAATGTCCAGTTGCATTTTCTACAGAAAGAGTGTTCAGATCTGCTCAATCAAAAGTATGGTTTAACTCTGTTAGCTGAATGCACAGATCAGAAAGATGTTTCACCGAATGATTCTGTGTAGTTTATATTTGAAGACATTCCTTTTTCCACTATTACCCTCTTAGCGCTCCGAATCTCCACTTGCATTTTCTACAAAAAGAGTGTTTCATAACTGCTCAATCAAAAATATATTTTATCTCTGTTAACTGAATTTACAGATCAGAAATAAGTTTCACAGAATGCATCTGTGTAGTTTTTATTTGAAGATATTCTTTTTCCCAATGTAGGCCTCTTAGCGCTTAGCATGTCCAATTGCAGTTTCTACAGAAAGAGTGTTTCAGAACGGCTCAATCAAAAGTAAGGTTCAACTCTGTTAGTTGAATGCACAGAACAGAAAGAATTTTCACAGAATGCTACTGTGTAGTTTATATTTGAATATATTCCTTTTTCCACTATTACCCTCTTAGCGCTCCGAATGTCCACTTGCATTTTCTACAGAAAGAGTGTTCAGAACTGCGCAATCAAAAGTATGGTTTAACTCTGTTAGCTTAATGAACATATCAGAAATAAGTTTCACACAATGCTTCTGTGTAGTTTTTATTTGAAGATATTATTTTTCCCAATATAGGCCTCTTAGCGCTCAGAATGTCCAATTGCAGTTTCTACAGAAAGAGTGTTTCAGAAAGGCTCAATCAAAAGTAAGGTTCAACTCTGTTAGTTGAATGCACAGAACAGAAAGAAGTTTCATACAATGCTTCTGTGTAGTTTATATTTGAACATATTCTTTTTTCCACTATTACCCACTTAGCGCTACGAATGTCCAGTTGCATTTTCTACAGACAGAGTGTTTCAAAACTGCTCAATCAAAAGTATGGTTTAACTCTGTTAGCTGAATGCTCAGATCAGAAAGAAGTTTCACAGAATGCTTCTGTGTAGTTTATATTTGAATATATTCCTTTTTCCACTACTACGCTCTTAGCGCTCCAAATGTCCAGTTGCATTTTCTACAGAAAGAGTGTTCAGATCTGCTCAATCAAAAGTAGGGTTTAACTCTGTTAGCTGAATGCACAGATCAGAAAGAAGTTTCACCGAATGATTCTGTGTAGTTTATATATGAAGACATTCCTTTTTCCACTATTACCCTCTTAGCGCTCCGAATCTCCACTTGCATTTTCTACAAAAAGAGTGTTTCATAACTGCTCAATCAAAAATATGTTTTATCTCTGTTAACTGAATTTACAGATCAGAAATAAGTTTCACAGAATGCATCTGTGTAGTTTTTATTTGAAGATATTCTTTTTCCCAATGTATGCCTCTTAGCGCTTAGCATGTCCAATTGCAGTTTCTACAGAAAGAGTGTTTCAGAACGGCTCAATCAAAAGTAAGGTTCAACTCTGTTAGTTGAATGCACAGAACAGAAAGAATTTTCACAGAATGCTACTGTGTAGTTTATATTTGAATATATTCCTTTTTCCACTATTACCCTCTTAGCGCTCCGAATGTCCACTTGCATTTTCTACAGAAAGAGTGTTCAGAACTGCGCAATCAAAAGTATGGTTTAACTCTGTTAGCTTAATGAACATATCAGAAATAAGTTTCACACAATGCTTCTGTGTAGTTTTTATTTGAAGATATTATTTTTCCCAATAGAGGCCTCTTAGCGCTCAGAATGTCCAATTGCAGTTTCTACAGAAAGAGTGTTTCAGAAAGGCTCAATCAAAAGTAAGGTTCAACTCTGTTAGTTGAATGCACAGAACAGAAAGAAGTTTCATACAATGCTTCTGTGTAGTTTATATTTGAACATATTCTTTTTTCCACTATTACCCACTTAGCGCTACGAATGTCCAGTTGCATTTTCTACAGACAGAGTGTTTCAAAACTGCTCGATCAAAAGTATGGTTTAACTCTGTTAGCTGAATGCTCAGATCAGAAAGGAGTTTCACAGAATGCTTCTGTGTAGTTTATATATGAATATATTCCTTTTTCCACTACTACGCTCTTAGCGCTCCAAATGTCCAGTTGCATTTTCTACAGAAAGAGTGTTCAGATCTGCTCAATCAAAAGTATGGTTTAACTCTGTTAGCTGAATGCACAGATCAGAAAGAAGTTTCACCGAATGATTCTGTGTAGTTTATATTTGAAGACATTCCTTTTTCCACTATTACCCTCTTAGCGCTCCGAATCTCCACTTGCATTTTCTACAAAAAGAGTGTTTCATAACTGCTCAATCAAAAATATGTTTTATCTCTGTTAACTGAATTTACAGATCAAAAATAAGTTTCACAGAATGCATCTGTGTAGTTTTTATTTGAAGATATTCTTTTTCCCAATGTAGGCCTCTTAGCGCTTAGCATGTCCAATTGCAGTTTCTACAGAAAGAGTGTTTCAGAACGGCTCAATCAAAAGTAAGATTCAACTCTGTTAGTTGAATGCACAGAACAGAAAGAATTTTCACAGAATGCTACTGTGTAGTTTATACTTGAATATATTCCTTTTTCCACTATTACCCTCTTAGCGCTCCGAATGTCCACTTGCATTTTCTACAGAAAGAGTGTTCAGAACTGCGCAATCAAAACTATGGTTTAACTCTGTTAGCTTAATGAACATATCAGAAATAAGTTTCACACAATGCTTCTGTGTAGTTTTTATTTGAAGATATTATTTTTCCCAATAGAGGCCTCTTAGCGCTCAGAATGTCCAATTGCAGTTTCTACAGAAAGAGTGTTTCAGAAAGGCTCAATCAAAAGTAAGGTTCAACTCTGTTAGTTGAATGCACAGAACAGAAAGTAGTTTCATACAATGCTTCTGTGTAGTTTATATTTGAACATATTCTTTTTTCCACTATTACCCACTTAGCGCTACGAATGTCCAGTTGCATTTTCTACAGACAGAGTGTTTCAAAACTGCTCAATCAAAAGTATGGTTTAACTCTGTTAGCTGAATGCTCAGATCAGAAAGAAGTTTCACAGAATGCTTCTGTGTAGTTTATATTTGAATATATTCCTTTTTCCACTACTACGCTCTTAGCGTTCCAAATGTCCAGTTGCATTTTCTACAGAAAGAGTGTTCAGATCTGCTCAATCAAAAGTATGGTTTAACTCTGTTAGCTGAATGCACAGATCAGAAAGAAGTTTCACAGAATGATTCTGTGTAGTTTATATTTGGAGACATTCCTTTTTCCACTATTACCCTCTTAGCGCTCCGAATCTCCACTTGCATTTTCTACAGAAAGTGTGTTTCAGAACGGCTCAATCAAAACTAAGGTTCAACTCTTTTAGTTGAACAAACAGAACAGAAAGAAGTTTCACACAATTCTTCTGTGTAGTTTTTATTTGAAGATATTATTTTTCCCAATATAGGCCTCTTAGCGCTCAGAATGTCCAATTGCAGTTTCTACAGAAAGAGTGTTTCAGAAAGGCTCAATCAAAAGTAAGGTTCAACTCTGTTAGTTGAATTCACAGAACAGAAAGAAGTTTCATACACTGCTTCTGTGTAGTTTATATTTGAACATATTCTTTCTTCCACAATTACCCACTTAGCGCTACGAATGTCCAGTTGCATTTTCTACAGACAGAGTGTTTCAAAACTGCTCAATCAAAAGTATGGTTTAACTCTGTTAGCTGAATGCTCAGATCAGAAAGAAGTTTCACAGAATGCTTCTGTGTAGTTTATATTTGAATATATTCCTTTTTCCACTACTACTCTCTTATCGCTCCAAATGTCCAGTTGCATTTTCTACAGAAAGAGAGTTCAGATCTGCTCAATAAAAAGTATGGTTATCTCTGTTAGCTGAATGCACAGATCAGAAAGAAGTTTCACAGAATGATTCTGTGTAGTTTATATTTGGAGACATTCCTTTTTCCACTATTACCCTCTTAGCGCTCCGAATCTCCACTTGCATTTTCTACAGAAAGAGTGTTTCAGAACGGCTCAATCAAAACTAAGGTTCAACTCTTTTAGTTGAACAAGCAGAACAGAAAGAAGTTTCACACAATTCTTCTGTGTAGTTTTTATTTGTAGACATTCTTTTTCCCAATATAGGCCTCTTAGCGCTCAGAATGTCCAATTGCAGTTTCTACAGAAAGAGTGTTTCAGAACGGCTCAATCAAAAGTAAGGTTCAACTCTGTTAGTTGAATGCACAGAACAGAAAGAAGTTTCATACAATGCTTCTGTGTAGTTTATATTTGAACATATTCTTTTTTCCACTATTACCCACTTAGCGCTACGAATGTCCAGTTGCATTTTCTACAGACAGAGTGTTTCAAAACTGCTGAATCAAAAGTATGGTTTAACTCTGTTAGCTGAATGCTCAGATCAGAAAAAAGTTTCACAGAATGCTTCTGTGTAGTTTATATTTGAATATAATCCTTTTTCCACTACTACGCTCTTAGCGCTCCAAATGTCCAGTTGCATTTTCTACAGAAAGAGTGTTCAGATCTGCTCAATCAAAAGTATGGTTTAACTCTGTTAGCTGAATGCACAGATCAGAAAGAAGTTTCACCGAATGATTCTGTGTAGTTTATATTTGAAGACATTCCTTTTTCCACTATTACCCTCTTAGCGCTCCGAATCTCCACTTGCATTTTCTACAAAAAGAGTGTTTCATAACTGCTCAATCAAAAATATATTTTATCTCTGTTAACTGAATTTACAGATCAGAAATAAGTTTCACAGAATGCATCTGTGTAGTTTTTATTTGAAGATATTCTTTTTCCCAATGTAGGCCTCTTAGCGCTTAGCATGTCCAATTGCAGTTTCTACAGAAAGAGTGTTTCAGAACGGCTCAATCAAAAGTAAGGTTCAACTCTGTTAGTTGAATGCACAGAACAGAAAGAATTTTCACAGAATGCTACTGTGTAGTTTATATTTGAATATATTCCTTTTTCCACTATTACCCTCTTAGCGCTCCGAATGTCCACTTGCATTTTCTACAGAAAGAGTGTTCAGAACTGCGCAATCAAAAGTATGGTTTAACTCTGTTAGCTTAATGAACATATCAGAAATAAGTTTCACACAATGCTTCTGTGTAGTTTTTATTTGAAGATATTATTTTTCCCAATATAGGCCTCTTAGCGCTCAGAATGTCCAATTGCAGTTTCTACAGAAAGAGTGTTTCAGAAAGGCTCAATCAAAAGTAAGGTTCAACTCTGTTAGTTGAATGCACAGAACAGAAAAAGTTTCATACAATGCTTCTGTGTAGTTTATATATGAACATATTCTTTTTTCCACTATTACCCACTTAGCGCTACGAATGTCCAGTTGCATTTTCTACAGACAGAGTGTTTCAAAACTGCTCAGTCAAAAGTATGGTTTAACTCTGTTAGCTGAATGCTCAGATCAGAAAGAAGTTTCACAGAATGCTTCTGTGTAGTTTATATTTGAATATATTGCTTTTTCCACTACTACGCTCTTAGCACTCCAAATGTCCAGTTGCATTTTCTACAGAAAGAGTGTTCAGATCTGCTCAATCAAAAGTATGGTTTAACTCTGTTAGCTGAATGCACAGATCAGAAAGAAGTTTCACAGAATGATTCTGTGTAGTTTATATTTGGAGACATTCCTTTTTCCACTATTACCCTCTTAGCGCTCCGAATCTCCACTTGCATTTTCTACAGAAATTGTGTTTCAGAACGGCTCAATCAAAACTAAGGTTCAACTCTTTTAGTTGAACAAACAGAACAGAAAGAAGTTTCACACAATTCTTCTGTGTAGTTTTTATTTGAAGATATTATTTTTCCCAATATAGGCCTCTTAGCGCTCAGAATGTCCAATTGCAGTTTCTACAGAAAGAGTGTTTCAGAAAGGCTCAATCAAAAGTAAGGTTCAACTCTGTTAGTTGAATTCACAGAACAGAAAGAAGTTTCATACACTGCTTCTGTGTAGTTTATATTTGAACATATTCTTTCTTCCACAATTACCCACTTAGCGCTACGAATGTCCAGTTGCATTTTCTACAGACAGAGTGTTTCAAAACTGCTCAATCAAAAGTATGGTTTAACTCTGTTAGCTGAATGCTCAGATCAGAAAGAAGTTTCACAGAATGTTTCTGTGTAGTTTATATTTGAATATATTCCTTTTTCCACTACTACTCTCTTAGCGCTCCAAATGTCCAGTTGCATTTTCTACAGAAAGAGAGTTCAGATCTGCTCAATAAAAAGTATGGTTTAACTCTGTTAGCTGAATGCACAGATCAGAAAGAAGTTTCACAGAATGATTCTGTGTAGTTTATATTTGGAGACATTCCTTTTTCCACTATTACCCTCTTAGCGCTCCGAATCTCCACTTGCATTTTCTACAGAAAGAGTGTTTCAGAACGGCTCAATCAAAACTACAGTTCAACTCTTTTAGTTGAACAAGCAGAACAGAAAGAAGTTTCACACAATTCTTCTGTGTAGTTTTTATTTGTAGACATTCTTTTTCCCAATATAGGCCTCTTAGCGCTCAGAATGTCCAATTGCAGTTTCTACAGAGAGAGTGTTTCAGAACGGCTCAATCAAAAGTAAGGTTCAACTCTGTTAGTTGAATGCACAGAACAGAAAGTAGTTTCATACAATGCTTCTGTGTAGTTTATATTTTAACATATTCTTTTTTCCACTATTACCCACTTAGCGCTACGAATGTCCATTTGCATTTTCTACAGACAGAGTGTTTCAAAACTGCTGAATCAAAAGTATGGTTTAACTCTGTTAGCTGAATGCTCAGATCAGAAAAAAGTTTCACAGAATGCTTCTCTGTAGTTTATATTTGAATATAATCCTTTTTCCACTACTACGCTCTTAGCGCTCCAAATGTCCAGTTGCATTTTCTACAGAAAGAGTGTTCAGATCTGCTCAATCAAAAGTATGGTTTAACTCTGTTAGCTGAATGCACAGATCAGAAAGAAGTTTCACCGAATGATTCTGTGTAGTTTATATTTGAAGACATTCCTTTTTCCACTATTACCCTCTTAGCGCTCCGAATCTCCACTTGCATTTTCTACAAAAAGAGTGTTTCATAACTGCTCAATCAAAAATATATTTTATCTCTGTTAACTGAATTTACAGATCAGAAATAAGTTTCACAGAATGCATCTGTGTAGTTTTTATTTGAAGATATTCTTTTTCCCAATGTAGGCCTCTTAGCGCTTAGCATGTCCAATTGCAGTTTCTACAGAAAGAGTGTTTCAGAACGGCTCAATCAAAAGTAAGGTTCAACTCTGTTAGTTGAATGCACAGAACAGAAAGAATTTTCACAGAATGCTACTGTGTAGTTTATATTTGAATATATTCCTTTTTCCACTATTACCCTCTTAGTGCTCCGAATGTCCACTTGCATTTTCTACAGAAAGAGTGTTCAGAACTGCGCAATCAAAAGTATGGTTTAACTCTGTTAGCTTAATGAACATATCAGAAATAAGTTTCACACAATGCTTCTGTGTAGTTTTTATTTGAAGATATTATTTTTCCCAATAGAGGCCTCTTAGCGCTCAGAATGTCCAATTGCAGTTTCTACAGAAAGAGTGTTTCAGAAAGGCTCAATCAAAAGTAAGGTTCAACTCTGTTAGTTGAATGCACAGAACAGAAAGTAGTTTCATACAATGCTTCCGTGTAGTTTATATTTGAACATATTCTTTTTTCCACTATTACCCACTTAGCGCTACGAATGTCCAGTTGCATTTTCTACAGACAGAGTGTTTCAAAACTGCTCAATCAAAAGTATGGTTTAACTCTGTTAGCTGAATGCTCAGATCAGAAAGAAGTTTCACAGAATGCTTCTGTGTAGTTTATATTTGAATATATTCCTTTTTCCACTACTACGCTCTTAGCGTTCCAAATGTCCAGTTGCATTTTCTACAGAAAGAGTGTTCAGATCTGCTCAATCAAAAGTATGGTTTAACTCTGTTAGCTGAATGCACAGATCAGAAAGAAGTTTCACAGAATGATTCTGTGTAGTTTATATTTGGAGACATTCCTTTTTCCACTATTACCCTCTTAGCGCTCCGAATCTCCACTTGCATTTTCTACAGAAAGTGTGTTTCAGAACGGCTCAATCAAAACTAAGGTTCAACTCTTTTAGTTGAACAAACAGAACAGAAAGAAGTTTCACACAATTCTTCTGTGTAGTTTTTATTTGAAGATATTATTTTTCCCAATATAGGCCTCTTAGCGCTAAGAATGTCCAATTGCAGTTTCTACAGAAAGAGTGTTTCAGAAAGGCTCAATCAAAAGTAAGGTTCAACTCTGTTAGTTGAATTCACAGAACAGAAAGAAGTTTCATACACTGCTTCTGTGTAGTTTATATTTGAACATATTCTTTCTTCCACAATTACCCACTTAGCGCTACGAATGTCCAGTTGCATTTTCTACAGACAGAGTGTTTCAAAACTGCTCAATCAAAAGTATGGTTTAACTCTGTTAGCTGAATGCTCAGATCAGAAAGAAGTTTCACAGAATGCTTCTGTGTAGTTTATATTTGAATATATTCCTTTTTCCACTACTACTCTCTTATCGCTCCAAATGTCCAGTTGCATTTTCTACAGAAAGAGAGTTCAGATCTGCTCAATAAAAAGTATGGTTATCTCTGTTAGCTGAATGCACAGATCAGAAAGAAGTTTCACAGAATGATTCTGTGTAGTTTATATTTGGAGACATTCCTTTTTCCACTATTACCCTCTTAGCGCTCCGAATCTCCACTTGCATTTTCTACAGAAAGAGTGTTTCAGAACGGCTCAATCAAAACTAAGGTTCAACTCTTTTAGTTGAACAAGCAGAACAGAAAGAAGTTTCACACAATTCTTCTGTGTAGTTTTTATTTGTAGACATTCTTTTTCCCAATATAGGCCTCTTAGCGCTCAGAATGTCCAATTGCAGTTTCTACAGAAAGAGTGTTTCAGAACGGCTCAATCGAAAGTAAGGTTCAACTCTGTTAGTTGAATGCACAGAACAGAAAGAAGTTTCATACAATGCTTCTGTGTAGTTTATATTTGAACATATTCTTTTTTCCACTATTACCCACTTAGCGCTACGAATGTCCAGTTGCATTTTCTACAGACAGAGTGTTTCAAAACTGCTGAATCAAAAGTATGGTTTAACTCTGTTAGCTGAATGCTCAGATCAGAAAAAAGTTTCACAGAATGCTTCTGTGTAGTTTATATTTGAATATAATCCTTTTTCCACTACTACGCTCTTAGCGCTCCAAATGTCCAGTTGCATTTTCTACAGAAAGAGTGTTCAGATCTGCTCAATCAAAAGTATGGTTTAACTCTGTTAGCTGAATGCACAGATCAGAAAGAAGTTTCACCGAATGATTCTGTGTAGTTTATATTTGAAGACATTCCTTTTTCCACTATTACCCTCTTAGCGCTCCGAATCTCCACTTGCATTTTCTACAAAAAGAGTGTTTCATAACTGCTCAATCAAAAATATATTTTATCTCTGTTAACTGAATTTACAGATCAGAAATAAGTTTCACAGAATGCATCTGTGTAGTTTTTATTTGAAGATATTCTTTTTCCCAATGTAGGCCTCTTAGCGCTTAGCATGTCCAATTGCAGTTTCTACAGAAAGAGTGTTTCAGAACGGCTCAATCAAAAGTAAGGTTCAACTCTGTTAGTTGAATGCACAGAACAGAAAGAATTTTCACAGAATGCTACTGTGTAGTTTATATTTGAATATATTCCTTTTTCCACTATTACCCTCTTAGCGCTCCGAATGTCCACTTGCATTTTCTACAGAAAGAGTGTTCAGAACTGCGCAATCAAAAGTATGGTTTAACTCTGTTAGCTTAATGAACATATCAGAAATAAGTTTCACACAATGCTTCTGTGTAGTTTTTATTTGAAGATATTATTTTTCCCAATATAGGCCTCTTAGCGCTCAGAATGTCCAATTGCAGTTTCTACAGAAAGAGTGTTTCAGAAAGGCTCAATCAAAAGTAAGGTTCAACTCTGTTAGTTGAATGCACAGAACAGAAAAAGTTTCATACAATGCTTCTGTGTAGTTTATATATGAACATATTCTTTTTTCCACTATTACCCACTTAGCGCTACGAATGTCCAGTTGCATTTTCTACAGACAGAGTGTTTCAAAACTGCTCAGTCAAAAGTATGGTTTAACTCTGTTAGCTGAATGCTCAGATCAGAAAGAAGTTTCACAGAATGCTTCTGTGTAGTTTATATTTGAATATATTGCTTTTTCCACTACTACGCTCTTAGCACTCCAAATGTCCAGTTGCATTTTCTACAGAAAGAGTGTTCAGATCTGCTCAATCAAAAGTATGGTTTAACTCTGTTAGCTGAATGCACAGATCAGAAAGAAGTTTCACAGAATGATTCTGTGTAGTTTATATTTGGAGACATTCCTTTTTCCACTATTACCCTCTTAGCGCTCCGAATCTCCACTTGCATTTTCTACAGAAATTGTGTTTCAGAACGGCTCAATCAAAACTAAGGTTCAACTCTTTTAGTTGAACAAACAGAACAGAAAGAAGTTTCACACAATTCTTCTGTGTAGTTTTTATTTGAAGATATTATTTTTCCCAATATAGGCCTCTTAGCGCTCAGAATGTCCAATTGCAGTTTCTACAGAAAGAGTGTTTCAGAAAGGCTCAATCAAAAGTAAGGTTCAACTCTGTTAGTTGAATTCACAGAACAGAAAGAAGTTTCATACACTGCTTCTGTGTAGTTTATATTTGAACATATTCTTTCTTCCACAATTACCCACTTAGCGCTACGAATGTCCAGTTGCATTTTCTACAGACAGAGTGTTTCAAAACTGCTCAATCAAAAGTATGGTTTAACTCTGTTAGCTGAATGCTCAGATCAGAAAGAAGTTTCACAGAATGTTTCTGTGTAGTTTATATTTGAATATATTCCTTTTTCCACTACTACTCTCTTAGCGCTACAAATGTCCAGTTGCATTTTCTACAGAAAGAGAGTTCAGATCTGCTCAATAAAAAGTATGGTTTAACTCTGTTAGCTGAATGCACAGATCAGAAAGAAGTTTCACAGAATGATTCTGTGTAGTTTATATTTGGAGACATTCCTTTTTCCACTATTACCCTCTTAGCGCTCCGAATCTCCACTTGCATTTTCTACAGAAAGAGTGTTTCAGAACGGCTCAATCAAAACTACAGTTCAACTCTTTTAGTTGAACAAGCAGAACAGAAAGAAGTTTCACACAATTCTTCTGTGTAGTTTTTATTTGTAGACATTCTTTTTCCCAATATAGGCCTCTTAGCGCTCAGAATGTCCAATTGCAGTTTCTACAGAGAGAGTGTTTCAGAACGGCTCAATCAAAAGTAAGGTTCAACTCTGTTAGTTGAATGCACAGAACAGAAAGTAGTTTCATACAATGCTTCTGTGTAGTTTATATTTGAACATATTCTTTTTTCCACTATTACCCACTTAGCGCTACGAATGTCCATTTGCATTTTCTACAGACAGAGTGTTTCAAAACTGCTGAATCAAAAGTATGGTTTAACTCTGTTAGCTGAATGCTCAGATCAGAAAAAAGTTTCACAGAATGCTTCTCTGTAGTTTATATTTGAATATAATCCTTTTTCCACTACTACGCTCTTAGCGCTCCAAATGTCCAGTTGCATTTTCTACAGAAAGAGTGTTCAGATCTGCTCAATCAAAAGTATGGTTTAACTCTGTTAGCTGAATGCACAGATCAGAAAGAAGTTTCACCGAATGATTCTGTGTAGTTTATATTTGAAGACATTCCTTTTTCCACTATTACCCTCTTAGCGCTCCGAATCTCCACTTGCATTTTCTACAAAAAGAGTGTTTCATAACTGCTCAATCAAAAATATATTTTATCTCTGTTAACTGAATTTACAGATCAGAAATAAGTTTCACAGAATGCATCTGTGTAGTTTTTATTTGAAGATATTCTTTTTCCCAATGTAGGCCTCTTAGCGCTTAGCATGTCCAATTGCAGTTTCTACAGAAAGAGTGTTTCAGAACGGCTCAATCAAAAGTAAGGTTCAACTCTGTTAGTTGAATGCACAGAACAGAAAGAATTTTCACAGAATGCTACTGTGTAGTTTATATTTGAATATATTCCTTTTTCCACTATTACCCTCTTAGTGCTCCGAATGTCCACTTGCATTTTCTACAGAAAGAGTGTTCAGAACTGCGCAATCAAAAGTATGGTTTAACTCTGTTAGCTTAATGAACATATCAGAAATAAGTTTCACACAATGCTTCTGTGTAGTTTTTATTTGAAGATATTATTTTTCCCAATATAGGCCTCTTAGCGCTCAGAATGTCCAATTGCAGTTTCTACAGAAAGAGTGTTTCAGAAAGGCTCAATCAAAAGTAAGGTTCAACTCTGTTAGTTGAATGCACAGAACAGAAAGAAGTTTCATACAATGCTTCTGTGTAGTTTATATTTGAACATATTCTTTTTTCCACTATTACCCACTTAGCGCTACGAATGTCCAGTTGCATTTTCTACAGACAGAGTGTTTCAAAACTGCTCAATCAAAAGTATGGTTTAACTCTGTTAGCTGAATGCTCAGATCAGAAAGAAGTTTCACAGAATGCTTCTGTGTAGTTTATATTTGAATATATTCCTTTTTCCACTACTACGCTCTTAGCGCTCCAAATGTCCAGTTGCATTTTCTACAGAAAGAGTGTTCAGATCTGCTCAATCAAAAGTATGGTTTAACTCTGTTAGCTGAATGCACAGATCAGAAAGAAGTTTCACCGAATGATTCTGTGTAGTTTATATATGAAGACATTCCTTTTTCCACTATTACCCTCTTAGCGCTCCGAATCTCCACTTGCATTTTCTACAAAAAGAGTGTTTCATAACTGCTCAATCAAAAATATGTTTTATCTCTGTTAACTGAATTTACAGATCAGAAATAAGTTTCACAGAATGCATCTGTGTAGTTTTTATTTGAAGATATTCTTTTTCCCAATGTAGGCCTCTTAGCGCTTAGCATGTCCAATTGCAGTTTCTACAGAAAGAGTGTTACAGAACGGCTCAATCAAAAGTAAGGTTCAACTCTGTTAGTTGAATGCACAGAACAGAAAGAATTTTCACAGAATGCTACTGTGTAGTTTATATTTGAATATATTCCTTTTTCCACTATTACCCTCTTAGCGCTCCGAATGTCCACTTGCATTTTCTACAGAAAGAGTGTTCAGAACTGCGCAATCAAAAGTATGGTTTAACTCTGTTAGCTTAATGAACATATCAGAAATAAGTTTCACACAATGCTTCTGTGTAGTTTTTATTTGAAGATATTATTTTTCCCAATAGAGGCCTCTTAGCGCTCAGAATGTCCAATTGCAGTTTCTACAGAAAGAGTGTTTCAGAAAGGCTCAATCAAAAGTAAGGTTCAACTCTGTTAGTTGAATGCACAGAACAGAAAGAAGTTTCATACAATGCTTCTGTGTAGTTTATATTTGAACATATTCTTTTTTCCACTATTACCCACTTAGCGCTACGAATGTCCAGTTGCATTTTCTACAGACAGAGTGTTTCAAAACTGCTCAATCAAAAGTATGGTTTAACTCTGTTAGCTGAATGCTCAGATCAGAAAGAAGTTTCACAGAATGCTTCTGTGTAGTTTATATTTGAATATATTCCTTTTTCCACTACTACTCTCTTAGCGCTCCAAATGTCCAGTTGCATTTTCTAAAGAAAGAGTGTTCAGATCTGCTCAATCAAAAGAATGGTTTAACTCTGTTAGCTGAATGCACAGATCAGAAAGAAGTTTCACAGAATGATTCTGTGTAGTTTATATTTGGAGACATTCCTTTTTCCACTATTACCCTCTTAGCGCTCCGAATCTCCACTTGCATTTTCTACAGAAAGAGTGTTTCAGAACGGCTCAATCAAAACTAAGGTTCAAATCTTTTAGTTGAACAAACAGAACAGAAAGAAGTTTCACACAATTCTTCTGTGTAGTTTTTATTTGTAGACATTCTTTTTCCCAATATAGGCCTCTTAGCGCTCAGAATGTCCAACTGCAGTTTCTACAGAAAGAGTGTTTCAGAACGGCTCAATCAAAAGTAAGGTTCAATTCTGTTAGTTGAATGCACAGAGCAGAAAGAAGTTTCATACAATGCTTCTGTGTAGTTTATATTTGAACATATTCTTTTTTCCAATATTACCCATTTAGCCCTACGAATGTCCAGTTGCATTTTCTACAGACAGAGTGTTTCAAAACTGCTCAATCAAAAGTATGGTTTAACTCTGTTAGCTGAATGCTCAGATCAGAAAGAAGTTTCACAGAATGCTTCTGTGTAGTTTATATAGGAATATATTCCTTTTTCCACTACTACTCTCTTAGCGCTCCAAATGTCCAGTTGCATTTTCTACAGAAAGAGAGTTCAGATCTGCTCAATCAAAAGTATGGTTTAACTCTGTTAGCTGAATGCACAGATCAGAAAGAAGTTTCACAGAATGATTCTGTGTAGTTTATATTTTTAGAAATTCCTTTTTCCACTATTACCCTCTTAGCGCTCCGAATCTCCACTTGCATTTTCTACAGAAAGAGTGTTTCAGAACGGCTCAATCAAAACTAAGGTTCAACTCTTTTAGTTGAACAAGCAGAACAGAAAGAAGTTTCACACAATTCTTCTGTGTAGTTTTTATTTGTAGACATTCTTTTTCCCAATATAGGCCTCTTAGCGCTCAGAATGTCCAATTGCAGTTTCTACAGAAAGAGTGTTTCAGAACGGCTCAATCAAAAGTAAGGTTCAACTCTGTTAGTTGAATGCACAGAACAGAAAGAAGTTTCATACATTGCTTCTGTGTAGTTTATATTTGAACATATTCTTTTTTCCACTATTACCCACTTAGCGCTACGAATGTCCAGTTGCATTTTCTACAGACAGAGTGTTTCAAAACTGCTGAATCAAAAGTATGGTTTAACTCTGTTAGCTGAATGCTCAGATCAGAAAAACGTTTCACAGAATGCTTCTGTGTAGTTTATATTTGAATATAATCCTTTTTCCACTACTACGCTCTTAGCGCTCCAAATGTCCAGTTGCATTTTCTACAGAAAGAGTGTTCAGATCTGCTCAATCAAAAGTATGGTTTAACTCTGTTAGCTGAATGCACAGATCAGAAAGAAGTTTCACCGAATGATTCTGTGTAGTTTATATTTGAAGACATTCCTTTTTCCACTATTACCCTCTTAGCGCTCCGAATCTCCACTTGCATTTTCTACAAAAAGAGTGTTTCATAACTGCTCAATCAAAAATATGTTTTATCTCTGTTAACTGAATTTACAGATCAGAAATAAGTTTCACAGAATGCATCTGTGTAGTTTTTATTTGAAGATATTCTTTTTCCCAATGTAGGCCTCTTAGCGCTTAGCATGTCCAATTGCAGTTTCTACAGAAAGAGTGTTTCAGAACGGCTCAATCAAAAGTAAGGTTCAACTCTGTTAGTTGAATGCACAGAACAGAAAGAATTTTCACAGAATGCTACTGTGTAGTTTATATTTGAATATATTCCTTTTTCCACTATTACCCTCTTAGCGCTCCGAATGTCCACTTGCATTTTCTACAGAAAGAGTGTTCAGAACTGCGCAATCAAAAGTATGGTTTAACTCTGTTAGCTTAATGAACATATCAGAAATAAGTTTGACACAATGCTTCTGTGTAGTTTTTATTTGAAGATATTATTTTTCCCAATAGAGGCCTCTTAGCGCTCAGAATGTCCAATTGCAGTTTCTACAGAAAGAGTGTTTCAGAAAGGCTCAATCAAAAGTAAGGTTCAACTCTGTTAGTTGAATGCAAAGAACAGAAAGTAGTTTCATACAATGCTTCTGTGTAGTTTATATTTGAACATATTCTTTTTTCCACTATTACCCACTTAGCGCTACGAATGTCCAGTTGCATTTTCTACATACAGAGTGTTTCAAAACTGCTCAATCAAAAGTATGGTTTAACTCTGTTAGCTGAATGCTCAGATCAGAAAGAAGTTTCACAGAATGCTTCTGTGTAGTTTATATTTGAATATATTCCTTTTTCCACTACTACGCTCTTAGCGCTCCAAATGTCCAGTTGCATTTTCTACAGAAAGAGTGTTCAGATCTGCTCAATCAAAAGTATGGTTTAACTCTGTTAGCTGAATGCACAGATCAGAAAGAAGTTTCACAGAATGATTCTGTGTAGTTTATATTTGGAGACATTCCTTTTTCCACTATTACCCTCTTAGCGCTCTGAATCTCCACTTGCATTTTCTACAGAAAGTGTGTTTCAGAACGGCTCAATCAAAACTAAGGTTCAACTCTTTTAGTTGAACAAACAGAACAGAAAGAAGTTTCACACAATTCTTCTGTGTAGTTTTTATTTGAAGATATTATTTTTCCCAATATAGGCCTCTTAGCGCTCAGAATGTCCAATTGCAGTTTCTACAGAAAGAGTGTTTCAGAAAGGCTCAATCAAAAGTAAGGTTCAACTCTGTTAGTTGAATTCACAGAACAGAAAGAAGTTTCATACACTGCTTCTGTGTAGTTTATATTTGAACATATTCTTTCTTCCACAATTACCCACTTAGCGCTACGAATGTCCAGTTGCATTTTCTACAGACAGAGTGTTTCAAAACTGCTCAATCAAAAGTATGGTTTAACTCTGTTAGCTGAATGCTCAGATCAGAAAGAAGTTTCACAGAATGCTTCTGTGTAGTTTATATTTGAATATATTCCTTTTTCCACTACTACTCTCTTAGCGCTCCAAATGTCCAGTTGCATTTTCTACAGAAAGAGAGTTCAGATCTGCTCAATAAAAAGTATGGTTTAACTCTGTTAGCTGAATGCACAGATCAGAAAGAAGTTTCACAGAATGATTCTGTGTAGTTTATATTTGGAGACATTCCTTTTTCCACTATTACCCTCTTAGCGCTCCGAATCTCCACTTGCATTTTCTACAGAAAGTGTGTTTCAGAACGGCTCAATCAAAACTAAGGTTCAACTCTTTTAGTTGAACAAACAGAACAGAAAGAAGTTTCACACAATTCTTCTGTGTAGTTTTTATTTGAAGATATTATTTTTCCCAATATAGGCCTCTTAGCGCTCAGAATGTCCAATTGCAGTTTCTACAGAAAGAGTGTTTCAGAAAGGCTCAATCAAAAGTAAGGTTCAACTCTGTTAGTTGAATTCACAGAACAGAAAGAAGTTTCATACACTGCTTCTGTGTAGTTTATATTTGAACATATTCTTTCTTCCACAATTACCCACTTAGCGCTACGAATGTCCAGTTGCATTTTCTACAGACAGAGTGTTTCAAAACTGCTCAATCAAAAGTATGGTTTAACTCTGTTAGCTGAATGCTCAGATCAGAAAGAAGTTTCACAGAATGCTTCTGTGTAGTTTATATTTGAATATATTCCTTTTTCCACTACTTCTCTCTTAGCGCTCCAAATGTCCAGTTGCATTTTCTACAGAAAGAGAGTTCATATCTGCTCAATAAAAGGTATGTTTTAACTCTGTTAGCTGAATGCACAGATCAGAAAGAATTTTCACAGAATGATTCTGTGTAGTTTATATTTGGAGACATTCCTTTTTCCACTATTACCCTCTTAGCGCTCCGAATCTCCACTTGCATTTTCTACAGAAAGAGTGTTTCAGAACGGCTCAATCAAAACTAAGGTTCAACTCTTTTAGTTGAACAAACAGAACAGAAAGAAGTTGCACACAATTCTTCTGTGTAGTTTTTATTTGTAGACATTCTTTTTCCCAATATAGGCCTCTTAGCGCTCAGAATGTCCAATTGCAGTTTCAACAGAAAGAGGGTTTCAGAACGGCTCAATCAAAAGTAAGGTTCAACTCTGTTAGTTGAATGCACAGAACAGAAAGAAGTTTCATACAATGCTGCTGTGTATTTTATATTTGAACATATTCTTTTTTCCACTATTACCCACTTAGCGCTACGAATGTCCAGTTGCATTTTCTACAGACAGAGTGTTTCAAAACTGCTCAATCAAAAGTATGGTTTAACTCTGTTAGCTGAATGCTCAGATCAGAAAGAAGTTTCACAGAATGCTTCTGTGTAGTTTATATTTGAATATATTCCTTTTTCCACTACTACGCTCTTAGCGCTCCAAATGTCCAGTTGCATTTTCTACAGAAAGAGTGTTCAGATCTGCTCAATCAAATGTATGGTTTAACTCTGTTAGCTGAATGCACAGATCAGAAAGAAATTTCACCGAATGATTCTGTGTAGTTTATATTTGAAGACATTACTTTTTCCACTATTACCCTCTTAGCGCTCCGAATCTCCACTTGCATTTTCTACAAAAAGAGTGTTTCACAACTGCTCAATCAAAAATATGTTTTATCTCTGTTAACTGAATTTACAGATCAGAAATGAGTTTCACAGAATGCATCAGTGTAGTTTTTATTTGAAGATATTCTTTTTCCCAATGTAGGCTTCTTAGCGCTTAGCATGTCCAATTGCAGTTTCTACAGAAAGAGTGTTTCAGAACGGCTCAATCAAAAGTAAGGTTCAACTCTGTTAGTTGAATGCACAGAACAGAAAGAATTTTCACAGAATGCTACTGTGTAGTTTATATTTGAATATATTCCTTTTTCCACTATTACCCTCTTAGCGCTCCGAATGTCCACTTGCATTTTCTACAGAAAGAGTGTTCAGAACTGCGCAATCAAAAGTATGGTCTAACTCTGTTAGCTTAATGAACATATCAGAAATAAGTTTCACAAAATGCTTCTGTGTAGTTTTTATTTGAAGATATTATTTTTCCCAATAGAGGCCTCTTAGCGCTCAGAATGTCCAATTGCAGTTTCTACAGAAAGAGTGTTTCAGAAAGGCTCAATCAAAAGTAAGGTTCAACTCTGTTAGTTGAATTCACAGAACAGAAAGGAGTTTCATACACTGCTTCTGTGTAGTTTATATTTGAACATATTCTTTCTTCCACAATTACCCACTTAGCGCTACGAATGTCCAGTTGCATTTTCTACAGACAGAGTGTTTCAAAACTGCTCAATCAAAAGTATGGTTTAACTCTGTTAGCTGAATGCTCAGATCAGAAAGAAGTTTCACAGAATGCTTCCGTGTAGTTTATATTTGAATATATTCCTTTTTCCACTACTACTCTCTTAGCGCTCCAAATGTCCAGTTGCATTTTCTAAAGAAAGAGTGTTCAGATCTGCTCAATCAAAAGAATGGTTTAACTCTGTTAGCTGAATGCACAGATCAGAAAGAAGTTTCACAGAATGATTCTGTGTAGTTTATAATTGGAGACATTCCTTTTTCCACTATTACCCTCTTAGCGCTCCGAATCTCCACTTGCATTTTCTACAGAAAGAGTGTTTCAGAACGGCTCAATCAAAACTAAGGTTCAAATCTTTTAGTTGAACAAACAGAACAGAAAGAAGTTTCACACAATTCTTCTGTGTAGTTTTTATTTGTAGACATTCTTTTTCCCAATATAGGCCTCTTAGCGCTCAGAATGTCCAATTGCAGTTTCTACAGAAAGAGTGTTTCAGAACGGCTCAATCAAAAGTAAGGTTCAATTCTGTTAGTTAAATGCACAGAACAGAAAGAAGTTTCATACAATGCTTCTGTGTAGTTTATATTTGAACATATTCTTTTTTCCAATATTACCCACTTAGCCCTACGAATGTCCAGTTGCATTTTCTACAGACAGAGTGTTTCAAAACTGCTCAATCAAAAGTATGGTTTAACTCTGTTAGCTGAATGCTCAGATCAGAAAGAAGTTTCACAGAATGCTTCTGTGTAGTTTATATTTGAATATATTCCTTTTTCCACTACTACTCTCTTAGCGCTCCAAATGTCCAGTTGCATTTTCTACAGAAAGAGAGTTCCGATCTGCTCAATCAAAAGTATGGTTTAACTCTGTTAGCTGAATGCACAGATCAGAAAGAAGTTTCACAGAATGATTCTGTGTAGTTTATATTTTGAGACATTCCTTTTTCCACTATTACCCTCTTAGCGCTCCGAATCTCCACTTGCATTTTCTACAGAAAGAGTGTTTCAGAACGGCTCAATCAAAACTAAGGTTCAACTCTTTTAGTTGAACAAACAGAACAGAAAGAAGTTTCACACAATTCTTCTGTGTAGTTTTTATTTGTAGACATTCTTTTTCCCAATATAGGCCTCTTAGCGCTCAGAATGTCCAATTGCAGTTTCAACAGAAAGAGTGTTTCAGAACGGCTCAATCAAAAGTAAGGTTCAACTCTGTTAGTTGAATGCACAGAACAGAAAGAAGTTTCATACAATGCTGCTGTGTATTTTATATTTGAACATATTCTTTTTTCCACTATTACCCACTTAGCGCTACGAATGTCCAGTTGCATTTTCTACAGACAGAGTGTTTCAAAACTGCTCAATCAAAAGTATGGTTTAACTCTGTTAGCTGAATGCTCAGATCAGAAAGAAGTTTCACAGAATGCTTCTGTGTAGTTTATATTTGAATATATTCCTTTTTCCACTACTACGCTCTTAGCGCTCCAAATGTCCAGTTGCATTTTCTACAGAAAGAGTGTTCAGATCTGCTCAATCAAAAGTATGATTTAACTCTGTTAGCTGAATGCACAGATCAGAAAGAAATTTCACCGAATGATTCTGTGTAGTTTATATTTGAAGACATTCCTTTTTCCACAATTACCCTCTTAGCGCTCCGAATCTCCACTTGCATTTTCTACAAAAACAGTGTTTCACAACTGCTCAATCAAAAATATGTTTTATCTCTGTTAACTGAATTTACAGATCAGAAATATGTTTCACAGAATGCATCTGTGTAGTTTTTATTTGAAGATATTCTTTTTCCCAATGTAGGCCTCTTAGCGCTTAGCATGTCCAATTGCAGTTTCTACAGAAAGAGTGTTTCAGAACGGCTCAATCAAAAGTAAGGTTCAACTCTGTTAGTTGAATGCACAGAACAGAAAGAATTTTCACAGAATGCTACTGTGTAGTTTATATTTGAATATATTCCTTTTTCCACTATTACCCTCTTAGCGCTCCGAATGTCCACTTGCATTTTCTACAGAAAGAGTGTTCAGAACTGCGCAATCAAAAGTATGGTCTAACTCTGTTAGCTTAATGAACATATCAGAAATAAGTTTCACAAAATGCTTCTGTGTAGTTTTTATTTGAAGATATTATTTTTCCCAATAGAGGCCTCTTAGCGCTCAGAATGTCCAATTGCAGTTTCTACAGAAAGAGTGTTTCAGAAAGGCTCAATCAAAAGTAAGGTTCAACTCTGTTAGTTGAATGCACAGAACAGAAAGAAGTTTCATACAATGCTTCTGTGTAGTTTATATTTGAACATATTCTTTTTTCCACTATTACCCACTTAGCGCTACGAATGTCCAGTTGCATTTTCTACAGACAGAGTGTTTCAAAACTGCTCAATCAAAAGTATGGTTTAACTCTGTTAGCTGAATGCTCAGATCAGAAAGAAGTTTCACAGAATGCTTCTGTGTAGTTTATATTTGAATATATTCCTTTTTCCACTACTACTCTCTTAGCGCTCCAAATGTCCAGTTGCATTTTCTAAAGAAAGAGTGTTCAGATCTGCTCAATCAAAAGAATGGTTTAACTCTGTTAGCTGAATGCACAGATCAGAAAGAAGTTTCACAGAATGATTCTGTGTAGTTTATATTTGGAGACATTCCTTTTTCCACTATTACCCTCTTAGCGCTCCGAATCTCCACTTGCATTTTCTACAGAAAGAGTGTTTCAGAACGGCTCAATCAAAACTAAGGTTCAAATCTTTTAGTTGAACAAACAGAACAGAAAGAAGTTTCACACAATTCTTCTGTGTAGTTTTTATTTGTAGACATTCTTTTTCCCAATATAGGCCTCTTAGCGCTCAGAATGTCCAACTGCAGTTTCTACAGAAAGAGTGTTTCAGAACGGCTCAATCAAAAGTAAGGTTCAATTCTGTTAGTTGAATGCACAGAGCAGAAAGAAGTTTCATACAATGCTTCTGTGTAGTTTATATTTGAACATATTCTTTTTTCCAATATTACCCACTTAGCCCTACGAATGTCCAGTTGCATTTTCTACACACAGAGTGTTTCAAAACTGCTCAATCAAAAGTATGGTTTAACTCTGTTAGCTGAATGCTCAGATCAGAAAGAAGTTTCACAGAATGCTTCTGTGTAGTTTATATTTGAATATATTCCTTTTTCCACTACTACTCTCTTAGCGCTCCAAATGTCCAGTTGCATTTTCTACAGAAAGAGAGTTCAGATCTGCTCAATCAAAAGTATGGTTTAACTCTGTTAGCTGAATGCACAGATCAGAAAGAAGTTTCACAGAATGATTCTGTGTAGTTTATATTTTTAGAAATTCCTTTTTCCACTATTACCCTCTTAGCGCTCCGAATCTCCACTTGCATTTTCTACAGAAAGAGTGTTTCAGAACGGCTCAATCAAAACTAAGGTTCAACTCTTTTAGTTGAACAAACAGAACAGAAAGAAGTTTCACACAATTCTTCTGTGTAGTTTTTATTTGTAGACATTCTTTTTCCCAATATAGGCCTCTTAGCGCTCAGAATGTCCAATTGCAGTTTCTACAGAAAGAGTGTTTCAGAACGGCTCAATCAAAAGTAAGGTTCAACTCTGTTAGTTGAATGCACAGAACAGAAAGAAGTTTCATACAATGCTTCTGTGTAGTTTATATTTGAACATATTCTTTTTTCCACTATTACCCACTTATCGCTACGAATGTCCAGTTGCATTTTCTACAGACAGAGTGTTTCAAAACTGCTCAATCAAAAGTATGGTTTAACTCTGTTAGCTGAATGCTCAGATCAGAAAGAAGTTTCACAGAATGCTTCTGTGTAGTTTATATTTGAATATATTCCTTTTTCCACTACTACGCTCTTAGCGCTCCAAATGTCCAGTTGCATTTTCTACAGAAAGAGTGTTCAGATCTGCTCAATCAAAAGTATGGTTTAACTCTGTTAGCTGAATGCACTGATCAGAAAGAAGTTTCACCGAATGATTCCGTGTAGTTTATATTTGAAGACATTCCTTTTTCCACTATTACCCTCTTAGCGCTCCGAATCTCCACTTGCATTTTCTACAAAAAGAGTGTTTCATAACTGCTCAATCAAAAATATGTTTTATCTCTGTTAACTGAATTTACAGATCAGAAATAAGTTTCACAGAATGCATCTGTGTAGTTTTTATTTGAAGATATTCTTTTTCCCAATGTAGGCCTCTTAGCGCTTAGCATGTCCAATTGCAGTTTCTACAGAAAGAGTGTTTCAGAACGGCTCAATCAAAAGTAAGGTTCAACACTGTTAGTTGAATGCACAGAACAGAAAGAATTTTCACAGAATGCTACTGTGTAGTTTATATTTGAATATATTCCTTTTTCCACTATTACCCTCTTAGCGCTCCGAATGTCCACTTGCATTTTCTACAGAAAGAGTGTTCAGAACTGCGCAATCAAAAGTACGGTTTAACTCTGTTAGCTTAATGAACATATCAGAAATAAGTTTCACACAATGCTTCTGTGTAGTTTTTATTTGAAGATATTTTTTTTCCCAATAGAGGCCTCTTAGCGCTCAGAATGTCCAATTGCAGTTTCTACAGAAAGAGTGTTTCAGAAAGGCTCAATCAAAAGTAAGGTTCAACTCTGTTAGTTGAATGCACAGAACAGAAAGAAGTTTCATACAATGCTTCTGTGTAGTTTATATTTGAACATATTCTTTTTTCCACTATTACCCACTTAGCACTACGAATGTCCAGTTGCATTTTCTACAGACAGAGTGTTTCAAAACTGCTCAATCAAAAGTATGGTTTAACTCTGTTAGCTGAATGCTCAGATCAGAAAGAAGTTTCACAGAATGCTTCTGTGTAGTTTATATTTGAATATATTCCTTTTTCCACTACTACGCTCTTAGCGCTCCAAATGTCCAGTTGCATTTTCTACAGAAAGAGTGTTCAGATCTGCTCAATCAAAAGTATGGTTTAACTCTCTTAGCTGAATGCACAGATCAGAGAGAAGTTTCACCGAATGATTCTGTGTAGTTTATATTTGAAGACATTCCTTTATCCACTATTACCCTCTTAGCGCTCCGAATCTCCACTTGCATTTTCTACAAAAAGAGTGTTTCACAACTGCTCAATCAAAAATATGTTTTATCTCTGTTAACTGAATTTTCAGATCAGAAATATGTTTCACAGAATGCATCTGTGTAGTTTTTATTTGAAGATATTCTTTTTCCCAATGTAGGCCTCTTAGCGCTTAGCATGTCCAATTGCAGTTTCTACAGAAAGAGTGTTTCAGAACGGCTCAATCAAAAGTAAGGTTCAACTCTGTTAGTTGAATGCACAGAACAGAAAGAATTTTCACAGAATGCTACTGTGTAGTTTATATTTGAATATATTCCTTTTTCCACTATTACCCTCTTAGCGCTCCGAATGTCCACTTGCATTTTCTACAGAAAGAGTGTTCAGAACTGCGCAATCAAAAGTATGGTCTAACTCTGTTAGCTTAATGAACATATCAGAAATAAGTTTCACACAATGCTTCTGTGTAGTTTTTATTTGAAGATATTATTTTTCCCAATAGAGGCCTCTTAGCGCTCAGAATGTCCAATTGCAGTTTCTACAGAAAGAGTGTTTCAGAAAGGCTCAATCAAAAGTAAGGTTCAACTCTGTTAGTTGAATGCACAGAACAGAAAGAAGTTTCATACAATGCTTCTGTGTAGTTTATATTTGAACATATTCTTTTTTCCACTATTACCCACTTAGCGCTACGAATGTCCAGTTGCATTTTCTACAGACAGAGTGTTTCAAAACTGCTCAATCAAAAGTATGGTTTAACTCTGTTAGCTGAATGCTCAGATCAGAAAGAAGTTTCACAGAATGCTTCTGTGTAGTTTATATTTGAATATATTCCTTTTTCCACTACTAATTTCTTAGCGCTCCAAATGTCCATTTGCATTTTCTACAGAAAGAGTGTTCAGATCTGCTCAATCAAATGTATGGTTTAACTCTGTTAGCTGAATGCACAGATCAGAAAGAAATTTCACCGAATGATTCTGTGTAGTTTATATTTGAAGACATTCCTTTTTCCACTATTACCCTCTTAGCGCTCCGAATCTCCACTTGCATTTTCTACAAAAAGAGTGTTTCACAACTGCTCAATCAAAAATATGTTTTATCTCTGTTAACTGAATTTACAGATCAGAAATGAGTTTCACAGAATGCATCTGTGTAGTTTTTATTTGAAGATATTCTTTTTCCCAATGTAGGCTTCTTAGCGCTTAGCATGTCCAATTGCAGTTTCTACAGAAAGAGTGTTTCAGAACGGCTCAATCAAAAGTAAGGTTCAACTCTGTTAGTTGAATGCACAGAACAGAAAGAATTTTCACAGAATGCTATTGTGTAGTTTATATTTGAATATATTTCTTTTTCCACTATTACCCTCTTAGCGCTCCGAATGTCCACTTGCATTTTCTACAGAAAGAGTGTTCAGAACTGCGCAATCAAAAGTATGGTCTAACTCTGTTAGCTTAATGAACATATCAGAAATAAGTTTCACAAAATGCTTCTGTGTAGTTTTTATTTGAAGATATTATTTTTCCCAATAGAGGCCTCTTAGCGCTCAGAATGTCCAATTGCAGTTTCTACAGAAAGAGTGTTTCAGAAAGGCTCAATCAAAAGTAAGGTTCAACTCTGTTAGTTGAATTCACAGAACAGAAAGAAGTTTCATACACTGCTTCTGTGTAGTTTATATTTGAACATATTCTTTCTTCCACAATTACCCACTTAGCGCTACGAATGTCCAGTTGCATTTTCTACAGACAGAGTGTTTCAAATCTGCTCAATCAAAAGTATGGTTTAACTCTGTTAGCTGAATGCTCAGATCAGAAAGAAGTTTCACAGAATGCTTCCGTGTAGTTTATATTTGAATATATTCCTTTTTCCACTACTACTCTCTTAGCGCTCCAAATGTCCAGTTGCATTTTCTAAAGAAAGAGTGTTCAGATCTGCTCAATCAAAAGAATGGTTTAACTCTGTTAGCTGAATGCACAGATCAGAAAGAAGTTTCACAGAATGATTCTGTGTAGTTTATAATTGGAGACATTCCTTTTTCCACTATTACCCTCTTAGCGCTCCGAATCTCCACTTGCATTTTCTACAGAAAGAGTGTTTCAGAACGGCTCAATCAAAACTAAGGTTCAAATCTTTTAGTTGAACAAACAGAACAGAAAGAAGTTTCACACAATTCTTCTGTGTAGTTTTTATTTGTAGACATTCTTTTTCCCAATATAGGCCTCTTAGCGCTCAGAATGTCCAATTGCAGTTTCTACAGAAAGAGTGTTTCAGAACGGCTCAATCAAAAGTAAGGTTCAATTCTGTTAGTTAAATGCACAGAACAGAAAGAAGTTTCATACAATGCTTCTGTGTAGTTTATATTTGAACATATTCTTTTTTCCAATATTACCCACTTAGCCCTACGAATGTCCAGTTGCATTTTCTACAGACAGAGTGTTTCAAAACTGCTCAATCAAAAGTATGGTTTAACTCTGTTAGCTGAATGCTCAGATCAGAAAGAAGTTTCACAGAATGCTTCTGTGTAGTTTATATTTGAATATATTCCTTTTTCCACTACTACTCTCTTAGCGCTCCAAATGTCCAGTTGCATTTTCTACAGAAAGAGAGTTCAGATCTGCTCAATCAAAAGTATGGTTTAACTCTGTTAGCTGAATGCACAGATCAGAAAGAAGTTTCACAGAATGATTCTGTGTAGTTTATATTTGGAGACATTCCTTTTTCCACTATTACCCTCTTAGCGCTCCGAATCTCCACTTGCATTTTCTACAGAAAGAGTGTTTCAGAACGGCTCAATCAAAACTAAGGTTCAACTCTTTTAGTTGAACAAACAGAACAGAAAGAAGTTTCACACAATTCTTCTGTGTAGTTTTTATTTGTAGACATTCTTTTTCCCAATATAGGCCTCTTAGCGCTCAGAATGTCCAATTGCAGTTTCAACAGAAAGAGTGTTTCAGAACGGCTCAATCAAAAGTAAGGTTCAACTCTGTTAGTTGAATGCACAGAACAGAAACAAGTTTCATACAATGCTGCTGTGTATTTTATATTTGAACATATTCTTTTTTCCACTATTACCCACTTAGCGCTACGAATGTCCAGTTGCATTTTCTACAGACAGAGTGTTTCAAAACTGCTCAATCAAAAGTATGGTTTAACTCTGTTAGCTGAATGCTCAGATCAGAAAGAAGTTTCACAGAATGCTTCTGTGTAGTTTATATTTGAATATATTCCTTTTTCCACTACTACGCTCTTAGCGCTCCAAATGTCCAGTTGCATTTTCTACAGAAAGAGTGTTCAGATCTGCTCAATCAAAAGTATGGTTTAACTCTGTTAGCTGAATGCACAGATCAGAAAGAAATTTCACCGAATGATTCTGTGTAGTTTATATTTGAAGACATTCCTTTTTCCACTATTACCCTCTTAGCGCTCCGAATCTCCACTTGCATTTTCTACAAAAAGAGTGTTTCACAACTGCTCAATCAAAAATATGTTTTATCTCTGTTAACTGAATTTACAGATCAGAAATATGTTTCACAGAATGCATCTGTGTAGTTTTTATTTGAAGATATTCTTTTTCCCAATGTAGGCCTCTTAGCGCTTAGCATGTCCAATTGCAGTTTCTACAGAAAGAGTGTTTCAGAACGGCTCAATCAAAAGTAAGGTTCAACTCTGTTAGTTGAATGCACAGAACAGAAAGAATTTTCACAGAATGCTACTGTGTAGTTTATATTTGAATATATTCCTTTTTCCACTATTACCCTCTTAGCGCTCCGAATGTCCACTTGCATTTTCTACAGAAAGAGTGTTCAGAACTGCGCAATCAAAAGTATGGTCTAACTCTGTTAGCTTAATGAACATATCAGAAATAAGTTTCACAAAATGCTTCTGTGTAGTTTTTATTTGAAGATATTATTTTTCCCAATAGAGGCCTCTTAGCGCTCAGAATGTCCAATTGCAGTTTCTACAGAAAGAGTGTTTCAGAAAGGCTCAATCAAAAGTAAGGTTCAACTCTGTTAGTTGAATGCACAGAAAAGAAAGAAGTTTCATACAATGCTTCTGTGTAGTTTATATTTGAACATATTCTTTTTTCCACTATTACCCACTTAGCGCTACGAATGTCCAGTTGCATTTTCTACAGACAGAGTGTTTCAAAACTGCTCAATCAAAAGTATGGTTTAACTCTGTTAGCTGAATGCTCAGATCAGAAAGAAGTTTCACAGAATGCTTCTGTGTAGTTTATATTTGAATATATTCCTTTTTCCACTACTACTCTCTTAGCGCTACAAATGTCCAGTTGCATTTTCTAAAGAAAGAGTGTTCAGATCTGCTCAATCAAAAGAATGGTTTAACTCTGTTAGCTGAATGCACAGATCAGAAAGAAGTTTCACAGAATGATTCTGTGTAGTTTATATTTGGAGACATTCCTTTTTCCACTATTACCCTCTTAGCGCTCCGAATCTCCACTTGCATTTTCTACAGAAAGAGTGTTTCAGAACGGCTCAATCAAAACTAAGGTTCAAATCTTTTAGTTGAACAAACAGAACAGAAAGAAGTTTCACACAATTCTTCTGTGTAGTTTTTATTTGTAGACATTCTTTTTCCCAATATAGGCCTCTTAGCGCTCAGAATGTCCAACTGCAGTTTCTACAGAAAGAGTGTTTCAGAACGGCTCAATCAAAAGTAAGGTTCAATTCTGTTAGTTGAATGCACAGAGCAGAAAGAAGTTTCATACAATGCTTCTGTGTAGTTTATATTTGAACATATTCTTTTTTCCAATATTACCCACTTAGCCCTACGAATGTCCAGTTGCATTTTCTACAGACAGAGTGTTTCAAAACTGCTCAATCAAAAGTATGGTTTAACTCTGTTAGCTGAATGCTCAGATCAGAAAGAAGTTTCACAGAATGCTTCTGTGTAGTTTATATTTGAATATATTCCTTTTTCCACTACTACTCTCTTAGCGCTCCAAATGTCCAGTTGCATTTTCTACAGAAAGAGAGTTCAGATCTGCTCAATCAAAAGTATGGTTTAACTCTGTTAGCTGAATGCACAGATCAGAAAGAAGTTTCACAGAATGATTCTGTGTAGTTTATATTTTTAGAAATTCCTTTTTCCACTATTACCCTCTTAGCGCTCCGAATCTCCACTTGCATTTTCTACAGAAAGAGTGTTTCAGAACGGCTCAATCAAAATTAAGGTTCAACTCTTTTAGTTGAACAAACAGAACAGAAAGAAGTTTCACACAATTCTTCTGTGTAGTTTTTATTTGTAGACATTCTTTTTCCCAATATAGGCCTCTTAGCGCTCAGAATGTCCAATTGCAGTTTCTACAGAAAGAGTGTTTCAGAACGGCTCAATCAAAAGTAAGGTTCAACTCTGTTAGTTGAATGCACAGAACAGAAAGAAGTTTCATACAATGCTGCTGTGTATTTTATATTTGAACATATTCTTTTTTCCACTATTACCCACTTATCGCTACGAATGTCCAGTTGCATTTTCTACAGACAGAGTGTTTCAAAACTGCTCAATCAAAAGTATGGTTTAACTCTGTTAGCTGAATGCTCAGATCAGAAAGAAGTTTCACAGAATGCTTCTGTGTAGTTTATATTTGAATATATTCCTTTTTCCACTACTACGCTCTTAGCGCTCCAAATGTCCAGTTGCATTTTCTACAGAAAGAGTGTTCAGATCTGCTCAATCAAAAGTATGGTTTAACTCTGTTAGCTGAATGCACAGATCAGAAAGAAATTTCACCGAATGATTCTGTGTAGTTTATATTTGAAGACATTCCTTTTTCCACTATTACCCTCTTAGCGCTCCGAATCTCCACTTGCATTTTCTACAAAAAGAGTGTTTCACAACTGCTCAATCAAAAATATGTTTTATCTCTGTTAACTGAATTTACAGATCAGAAATATGTTTCACAGAATGCATCTGTGTAGTTTTTATTTGAAGATATTCTTTTTCCCAATGTAGGCCTCTTAGCGCTTAGCATGTCCAATTGCAGTTTCTACAGAAAGAGTGTTTCAGAACGGCTCAATCAAAAGTAAGGTTCAACTCTGTTAGTTGAATGCACAGAACAGAAAGAATTTTCACAGAATGCTACTGTGTAGTTTATATTTGAATATATTCCTTTTTCCACTATTACCCTCTTAGCGCTCCGAATGTCCACTTGCATTTTCTACAGAAAGAGTGTTCAGAACTGCGCAATCAAAAGTATGGTCTAACTCTGTTAGCTTAATGAACATATCAGAAATAAGTTTCACAAAATGCTTCTGTGTAGTTTTTATTTGAAGATATTATTTTTCCCAATAGAGGCCTCTTAGCGCTCAGAATGTCCAATTGCAGTTTCTACAGAAAGAGTGTTTCAGAAAGGCTCAATCAAAAGTAAGGTTCAACTCTGTTAGTTGAATGCACAGAACAGAAAGAAGTTTCATACAATGCTTCTGTGTAGTTTATATTTGAACATATTCTTTTTTCCACTATTACCCACTTAGCGCTACGAATGTCCAGTTGCATTTTCTACAGACAGAGTGTTTCAAAACTGCTCAATCAAAAGTATGGTTTAACTCTGTTAGCTGAATGCTCAGATCAGAAAGAAGTTTCACAGAATGCTTCTGTGTAGTTTATATTTGAATATATTCCTTTTTCCACTACTACTCTCTTAGCGCTCCAAATGTCCAGTTGCATTTTCTAAAGAAAGAGTGTTCATATCTGCTCAATCAAAAGAATGGTTTAACTCTGCTAGCTGAATGCACAGATCAGAAAGAAGTTTCACAGAATGATTCTGTGTAGTTTATATTTGGAGACATTCCTTTTTCCACTATTACCCTCTTAGCGCTCCGAATCTCCACTTGCATTTTCTACAGAAAGAGTGTTTCAGAACGGCTCAATCAAAACTAAGGTTCAAATCTTTTAGTTGAACAAACAGAACAGAAAGAAGTTTCACACAATTCTTCTGTGTAGTTTTTATTTGTAGACATTCTTTTTCCCAATATAGGCCTCTTAGCGCTCAGAATGTCCAACTGCAGTTTCTACAGAAAGAGTGTTTCAGAACGGCTCAATCAAAAGTAAGGTTCAATTCTGTTAGTTGAATGCACAGAGCAGAAAGAAGTTTCATACAATGCTTCTGTGTAGTTTATATTTGAACATATTCTTTTTTCCAATATTACCCACTTAGCCCTACGAATGTCCAGTTGCATTTTCTACAGACAGAGTGTTTCAAAACTGCTCAATCAAAAGTATGGTTTAACTCTGTTAGCTGAATGCTCAGATCAGAAAGAAGTTTCACAGAATGCTTCTGTGTAGTTTATATTTGAATATATTCCTTTTTCCACTACTACTCTCTTAGCGCTCCAAATGTCCAGTTGCATTTTCTACAGAAAGAGAGTTCAGATCTGCTCAATCAAAAGTATGGTTTAACTCTGTTAGCTGAATGCACAGATCAGAAAGAAGTTTCACAGAATGATTCTGTGTAGTTTATATTTTTAGAAATTCCTTTTTCCACTATTACCCTCTTAGCGCTCCGAATCTCCACTTGCATTTTCTACAGAAAGAGTGTTTCAGAACGGCTCAATCAAAATTAAGGTTCAGCTCTTTTAGTTGAACAAACAGAACAGAAAGAAGTTTCACACAATTCTTCTGTGTAGTTTTTATTTGTAGACATTCTTTTTCCCAATATAGGCCTCTTAGCGCTCAGAATGTCCAATTGCAGTTTCTACAGAAAGAGTGTTTCAGAACGGCTCAATCAAAAGTAAGGTTCAACTCTGTTAGTTGAATGCACAGAACAGAAAGAAGTTTCATACAATGCTGCTGTGTATTTTATATTTGAACATATTCTTTTTTCCACTATTACCCACTTAGCGCTACGAATGTCCAGTTGCATTTTCTACAGACAGAGTGTTTCAAAACTGCTCAATCAAAAGTATGGTTTAACTCTGTTAGCTGAATGCTCAGATCAGAAAGAAGTTTCACAGAATGCTTCTGTGTAGTTTATATTTGAATATATTCCTTTTTCCACTACTACGCTCTTAGCGCTCCAAATGTCCAGTTGCATTTTCTACAGAAAGAGTGTTCAGATCTGCTCAATCAAAAGTATGGTTTAACTCTGTTAGCTGAATGCACAGATCAGAAAGAAATTTCACCGAATGATTCTGTGTAGTTTATATTTGAAGACATTCCTTTTTCCACTATTACCCTCTTAGCGCTCCGAATCTCCACTTGCATTTTCTACAAAAAGAGTGTTTCACAACTGCTCAATCAAAAATATGTTTTATCTCTGTTAACTGAATTTACAGATCAGAAATATGTTTCACAGAATGCATCTGTGTAGTTTTTATTTGAAGATATTCTTTTTCCCAATGTAGGCCTCTTAGCGCTTAGCATGTCCAATTGCAGTATCTACAGAAAGAGTGTTTCAGAACGGCTCAATCAAAAGTAAGGTTCAACTCTGTTAGTTGAATGCACAGAACAGAAAGAATTTTCACAGAATGCTACTGTGTAGTTTATATTTGAATATATTCCTTTTTCCACTATTACCCTCTTAGCGCTCCGAATGTCCACTTGCATTTTCTACAGAAAGAGTGTTCAGAACTGCGCAATCAAAAGTATGGTCTAACTCTGTTAGCTTAATGAACATATCAGAAATAAGTTTCACACAATGCTTCTGTGTAGTTTTTATTTGAAGATATTATTTTTCCCAATAGAGGCCTCTTAGCGCTCAGAATGTCCAATTGCAGTTTCTACAGAAAGAGTGTTTCAGAAAGGCTCAATCAAAAGTAAGGTTCAACTCTGTTAGTTGAATGCACAGAACAGAAAGAAGTTTCATACAATGCTTCTGTGTAGTTTATATTTGAACATATTCTTTTTTCCACTATTACCCACTTAGCGCTCCGAATGTCCAGTTGCATTTTCTACAGACAGAGTGTTTCAAAACTGCTCAATCAAAAGTATGGTTTAACTCTGTTAGCTGAATGCTCAGATCAGAAAGAAGTTTCACAGAATGCTTCTGTGTAGTTTATATTTGAATATATTCCTTTTTCCACTACTACTCTCTTAGCGCTCCAAATGTCCAGTTGCATTTTCTAAAGAAAGAGTGTTCAGATCTGCTCAATCAAAAGAATGGTTTAACTCTGTTAGCTGAATGCACAGATCAGAAAGAAGTTTCACAGAATGATTCTGTGTAGTTTATATTTGGAGACATTCCTTTTTCCACTATTACCCTCTTAGCGCTCCGAATCTCCACTTGCATTTTCTACAGAAAGAGTGTTTCAGAACGGCTCAATCAAAACTAAGGTTCAAATCTTTTAGTTGAACAAACAGAACAGAAAGAAGTTTCACACAATTCTTCTGTGTAGTTTTTATTTGTAGACATTCTTTTTCCCAATATAGGCCTCTTAGCGCTCAGAATGTCCAACTGCAGTTTCTACAGAAAGAGTGTTTCAGAACTGCTCAATCAAAAGTAAGGTTCAATTCTGTTAGTTGAATGCACAGAGCAGAAAGAAGTTTCATACAATGCTTCTGTGTAGTTTATATTTGAACATATTCTTTTTTCCAATATTACCCACTTAGCCCTACGAATGTCCAGTTGCATTTTCTACAGACAGAGTGTTTCAAAACTGCTCAATCAAAAGTATGGTTTAACTCTGTTAGCTGAATGCTCAGATCAGAAAGAAGTTTCACAGAATGCTTCTGTGTAGTTTATATTTGAATATATTCCTTTTTCCACTACTACTCTCTTAGCGCTCCAAATGTCCAGTTGCATTTTCTACAGAAAGAGAGTTCAGATCTGCTCAATCAAAAGTATGGTTTAACTCTGTTAGCTGAATGCACAGATCAGAAAGAAGTTTCACAGAATGATTCTGTGTAGTTTATATTTTTAGAAATTCCTTTTTCCACTATTACCCTCTTA
Source organism: Symphalangus syndactylus (assembly GCF_028878055.3). Classification (NCBI taxonomy): domain Eukaryota; kingdom Metazoa; phylum Chordata; class Mammalia; order Primates; family Hylobatidae; genus Symphalangus; species Symphalangus syndactylus. Next base: position 3,830,768 of record NC_072427.2, read on the forward strand.
GCGCTCCGAATCTCCACTTGCATTTTCTACAGAAAGAGTGTTTCAGAACGGCTCAATCAAAACTAAGGTTCAACTCTTTTAGTTGAACAAACAGAACAGAAAGAAGTTTCACACAATTCTTCTGTGTAGTTTTTATTTGTAGACATTCTTTTTCCCAATATAGGCCTCTTAGCGCTCAGAATGTCCAATTGCAGTTTCTACAGAAAGAGTGTTTCAGAACGGCTCAATCAAAAGTAAGGTTCAACTCTGTTAGTTGAATGCACAGAACAGAAAGAAGTTTCATACAATGCTTCTGTGTAGTTTATATTTGAAGACATTCCTTTTTCCACTATTACCCTCTTAGCGCTCCGAATCTCCACTTGCATTTTCTACAAAAAGAGTGTTTCATAACTGCTCAATCAAAAATATGTTTTATCTCTGTTAACTGAATTTACAGATCAGATATAAGTTTCACAGAATGCATCTGTGTAGTTTTTATTTGAAGATATTCTTTTTCCCAATGTAGGCCTCTTAGCGCTTAGTATGTCCAATTGCAGTTTCTACAGAAAGAGTGTTTCAGAACGGCTCAATCAAAAGTAAGGTTCAACTCTGTTAGTTGAATGCACAGAACAGAAAGAATTTTCACAGAATGCTACTGTGTAGTTTATATTTGAATATATTCCTTTTTCCACTATTACCCTCTTAGCGCTCCGAATGTCCACTTGCATTTTCTACAGAAAGAGTGTTCAGAACTGCGCAATCAAAAGTATGGTTTAACTCTGTTAGCTTAATGAACATATCAGAAATAAGTTTCACACAATGCTTCTGTGTAGTTTTTATTTGAAGATATTATTTTTCCCAATAGAGGCCTCTTAGCGCTCAGAATGTCCAATTGCAGTTTCTACAGAAAGAGTGTTTCAGAAAGGCTCAATCAAAAGTAAGGTTCAACTCTGTTAGTTGAATGCACAGAACAGAAAGTAGTTTCATACAATGCTTCTGTGTAGTTTATATTTGAACATATTCTTTTTTCCACTATTACCCACTTAGCGCTACGAATGTCCAGTTGCATTTTCTACAGACAGAGTGTTTCAAAACTGCTCAATCAAAAGTATGGTTTAACTCTGTTAGCTGAATGCTCAGATCAGAAAGAAGTTTCACAGAATGCTTCTGTGTAGTTTATATTTGAATATATTCCTTTTTCCACTACTACGCTCTTAGCGCTCCAAATGTCCAGTTGCATTTTCTACAGAAAGAGTGTTCAGATCTGCTCAATCAAAAGTATGGTTTAACTCTGTTAGCTGAATGCACAGATCAGAAAGAAGTTTCACAGAATGATTCTGTGTAGTTTATATTTGGAGACATTCCTTTTTCCACTATTACCCTCTTAGCGCTCCGAATCTCCACTTGCATTTTCTACAGAAAGAGTGTTTCAGAACGGCTCAATCAAAATTAAGGTTCAGCTCTTTTAGTTGAACAAACAGAACAGAAAGAAGTTTCACACAATTCTTCTGTGTAGTTTTTATTTGTAGACATTCTTTTTCCCAATATAGGCCTCTTAGCGCTCAGAATGTCCAATTGCAGTTTCTACAGAAAGAGTGTTTCAGAACGGCTCAATCAAAAGTAAGGTTCAACTCTGTTAGTTGAATGCACAGAACAGAAAGAAGTTTCATACAATGCTGCTGTGTATTTTATATTTGAACATATTCTTTTTTCCACTATTACCCACTTAGCGCTACGAATGTCCAGTTGCATTTTCTACAGACAGAGTGTTTCAAAACTGCTCAATCAAAAGTATGGTTTAACTCTGTTAGCTGAATGCTCAGATCAGAAAGAAGTTTCACAGAATGCTTCTGTGTAGTTTATATTTGAATATATTCCTTTTTCCACTACTACGCTCTTAGCGCTCCAAATGTCCAGTTGCATTTTCTACAGAAAGAGTGTTCAGATCTGCTCAATCAAAAGTATGGTTTAACTCTGTTAGCTGAATGCACAGATCAGAAAGAAATTTCACCGAATGATTCTGTGTAGTTTATATTTGAAGACATTCCTTTTTCCACTATTACCCTCTTAGCGCTCCGAATCTCCACTTGCATTTTCTACAAAAAGAGTGTTTCACAACTGCTCAATCAAAAATATGTTTTATCTCTGTTAACTGAATTTACAGATCAGAAATATGTTTCACAGAATGCATCTGTGTAGTTTTTATTTGAAGATATTCTTTTTCCCAATGTAGGCCTCTTAGCGCTTAGCATGTCCAATTGCAGTATCTACAGAAAGAGTGTTTCAGAACGGCTCAATCAAAAGTAAGGTTCAACTCTGTTAGTTGAATGCACAGAACAGAAAGAATTTTCACAGAATGCTACTGTGTAGTTTATATTTGAATATATTCCTTTTTCCACTATTACCCTCTTAGCGCTCCGAATGTCCACTTGCATTTTCTACAGAAAGAGTGTTCAGAACTGCGCAATCAAAAGTATGGTCTAACTCTGTTAGCTTAATGAACATATCAGAAATAAGTTTCACACAATGCTTCTGTGTAGTTTTTATTTGAAGATATTATTTTTCCCAATAGAGGCCTCTTAGCGCTCAGAATGTCCAATTGCAGTTTCTACAGAAAGAGTGTTTCAGAAAGGCTCAATCAAAAGTAAGGTTCAACTCTGTTAGTTGAATGCACAGAACAGAAAGAAGTTTCATACAATGCTTCTGTGTAGTTTATATTTGAACATATTCTTTTTTCCACTATTACCCACTTAGCGCTCCGAATGTCCAGTTGCATTTTCTACAGACAGAGTGTTTCAAAACTGCTCAATCAAAAGTATGGTTTAACTCTGTTAGCTGAATGCTCAGATCAGAAAGAAGTTTCACAGAATGCTTCTGTGTAGTTTATATTTGAATATATTCCTTTTTCCACTACTACTCTCTTAGCGCTCCAAATGTCCAGTTGCATTTTCTAAAGAAAGAGTGTTCAGATCTGCTCAATCAAAAGAATGGTTTAACTCTGTTAGCTGAATGCACAGATCAGAAAGAAGTTTCACAGAATGATTCTGTGTAGTTTATATTTGGAGACATTCCTTTTTCCACTATTACCCTCTTAGCGCTCCGAATCTCCACTTGCATTTTCTACAGAAAGAGTGTTTCAGAACGGCTCAATCAAAACTAAGGTTCAAATCTTTTAGTTGAACAAACAGAACAGAAAGAAGTTTCACACAATTCTTCTGTGTAGTTTTTATTTGTAGACATTCTTTTTCCCAATATAGGCCTCTTAGCGCTCAGAATGTCCAACTGCAGTTTCTACAGAAAGAGTGTTTCAGAACTGCTCAATCAAAAGTAAGGTTCAATTCTGTTAGTTGAATGCACAGAGCAGAAAGAAGTTTCATACAATGCTTCTGTGTAGTTTATATTTGAACATATTCTTTTTTCCAATATTACCCACTTAGCCCTACGAATGTCCAGTTGCATTTTCTACAGACAGAGTGTTTCAAAACTGCTCAATCAAAAGTATGGTTTAACTCTGTTAGCTGAATGCTCAGATCAGAAAGAAGTTTCACAGAATGCTTCTGTGTAGTTTATATTTGAATATATTCCTTTTTCCACTACTACTCTCTTAGCGCTCCAAATGTCCAGTTGCATTTTCTACAGAAAGAGAGTTCAGATCTGCTCAATCAAAAGTATGGTTTAACTCTGTTAGCTGAATGCACAGATCAGAAAGAAGTTTCACAGAATGATTCTGTGTAGTTTATATTTTTAGAAATTCCTTTTTCCACTATTACCCTCTTAGCGCTCCGAATCTCCACTTGCATTTTCTACAGAAAGAGTGTTTCAGAACGGCTCAATCAAAACTAAGGTTCAACTCTTTTAGTTGAACAAACAGAACAGAAAGAAGTTTCACACAATTCTTCTGTGTAGTTTTTATTTGTAGACATTCTTTTTCCCAATATAGGCCTCTTAGCGCTCAGAATGTCCAATTGCAGTTTCTACAGAAAGAGTGTTTCAGAACGGCTCAATCAAAAGTAAGGTTCAACTCTGTTAGTTGAATGCACAGAACAGAAAGAAGTTTCATACAATGCTTCTGTGTAGTTTATATTTGAAGACATTCCTTTTTCCACTATTACCCTCTTAGCGCTCCGAATCTCCACTTGCATTTTCTACAAAAAGAGTGTTTCATAACTGCTCAATCAAAAATATGTTTTATCTCTGTTAACTGAATTTACAGATCAGATATAAGTTTCACAGAATGCATCTGTGTAGTTTTTATTTGAAGATATTCTTTTTCCCAATGTAGGCCTCTTAGCGCTTAGTATGTCCAATTGCAGTTTCTACAGAAAGAGTGTTTCAGAACGGCTCAATCAAAAGTAAGGTTCAACTCTGTTAGTTGAATGCACAGAACAGAAAGAATTTTCACAGAATGCTACTGTGTAGTTTATATTTGAATATATTCCTTTTTCCACTATTACCCTCTTAGCGCTCCGAATGTCCACTTGCATTTTCTACAGAAAGAGTGTTCAGAACTGCGCAATCAAAAGTATGGTTTAACTCTGTTAGCTTAATGAACATATCAGAAATAAGTTTCACACAATGCTTCTGTGTAGTTTTTATTTGAAGATATTATTTTTCCCAATAGAGGCCTCTTAGCGCTCAGAATGTCCAATTGCAGTTTCTACAGAAAGAGTGTTTCAGAAAGGCTCAATCAAAAGTAAGGTTCAACTCTGTTAGTTGAATGCACAGAACAGAAAGTAGTTTCATACAATGCTTCTGTGTAGTTTATATTTGAACATATTCTTTTTTCCACTATTACCCACTTAGCGCTACGAATGTCCAGTTGCATTTTCTACAGACAGAGTGTTTCAAAACTGCTCAATCAAAAGTATGGTTTAACTCTGTTAGCTGAATGCTCAGATCAGAAAGAAGTTTCACAGAATGCTTCTGTGTAGTTTATATTTGAATATATTCCTTTTTCCACTACTACGCTCTTAGCGCTCCAAATGTCCAGTTGCATTTTCTACAGAAAGAGTGTTCAGATCTGCTCAATCAAAAGTATGGTTTAACTCTGTTAGCTGAATGCACAGATCAGAAAGAAGTTTCACAGAATGATTCTGTGTAGTTTATATTTGGAGACATTCCTTTTTCCACTATTACCCTCTTAGCGCTCCGAATCTCCACTTGCATTTTCTACAGAAAGAGTGTTTCAGAACGGCTCAATCAAAACTAAGGTTCAACTCTTTTAGTTGAACAAGCAGAACAGAAAGAAGTTTCACACAATTCTTCTGTGTAGTTTTTATTTGTAGACATTCTTTTTCCCAATATAGGCCTCTTAGCGCTCAGAATGTCCAATTGCAGTTTCTACAGAAAGAGTGTTTCAGAACGGCTCAATCAAATGTAAGGTTCAACTCTGTTAGTTGAATGCACAGAACAGAAAGAAGTTTCATACATTGCTTCTGTGTAGTTTATATTTGAACATATTATTTTTTCCACTATTACCCACTTAGCGCTACGAATGTCCAGTTGCATTTTCTACAGACAGAGTGTTTCAAAACTGCTGAATCAAAAGTATGGTTTAACTCTGTTAGCTGAATGCTCAGATCAGAAAAACGTTTCACAGAATGCTTCTGTGTAGTTTATATTTGAATATAATCCATTTTCCACTACTACGCTCTTAGCGCTCCAAATGTCCAGTTGCATTTTCTACAGAAAGAGTGTTCAGATCTGCTCAATCAAAAGTATGGTTTAACTCTGTTTGCTGAGTGCACAGATCAGAAAGAAGTTTCACCGAATGATTCTGTGTAGTTTATATTTGAAGACATTCCTTTTTCCACTATTACCCTCTTAGCGCTCCGAATCTCCACTTGCATTTTCTACAAAAAGAGTGTTTCATAACTGCTCAATCAAAAATATATTTTATCTCTGTTAACTGAATTTACAGATCAGAAATAAGTTTCACAGAATGCATCTGTGTAGTTTTTATTTGAAGATATTCTTTTTCCCAATGTAGGCCTCTTAGCACTTAGCATGTCCAATTGCAGTTTCTACAGAAAGAGTGTTTCAGAACGGCTCAATCAAAAGTAAGGTTCAACTCTGTTAGTTGAATGCACAGAACAGAAAGAATTTTCACAGAATGCTACTGTGTAGTTTATATTTGAATATATTCCTTTTTCCACTATTACCCTCTTAGCGCTCCGAATGTCCACTTGCATTTTCTACAGAAAGAGTGTTCAGAACTGCGCAATCAAAAGTATGGTTTAACTCTGTTAGCTTAATGAACATATCAGAAATAAGTTTCACACAATGCTTCTGTGTAGTTTTTATTTGAAGATATTATTTTTCCCAATAGAGGCCTCTTAGCGCTCAGAATGTCCAATTGCAGTTTCTACAGAAAGAGTGTTTCAGAAAGGCTCAATCAAAAGTAAGGTTCAACTCTGTTAGTTGAATGCACAGAACAGAAAGTAGTTTCATACAATGCTTCTGTGTAGTTTATATTTGAACATATTCTTTTTTCCACTATTACCCACTTAGCGCTACGAATGTCCAGTTGCATTTTCTACAGACAGAGTGTTTCAAAACTGCTCAATCAAAAGTATGGTTTAACTCTGTTAGCTGAATGCTCAGATCAGAAAGAAGTTTCACAGAATGCTTCTGTGTAGTTTATATTTGAATATATTCCTTTTTCCACTACTACGCTCTTAGCGCTCCAAATGTCCAGTTGCATTTTCTACAGAAAGAGTGTTCAGATCTGCTCAATCAAAAGTATGGTTTAACTCTGTTAGCTGAATGCACAGATCAGAAAGAAGTTTCACAGAATGATTCTGTGTAGTTTATATTTGGAGACATTCCTTTTTCCACTATTACCCTCTTAGCGCTCCGAATCTCCACTTGCATTTTCTACAGAAAGAGTGTTTCAGAACGGCTCAATCAAAACTAAGGTTCAACTCTTTTAGTTGAACAAGCAGAACAGAAAGAAGTTTCACACAATTCTTCTGTGTAGTTTTTATTTGTAGACATTCTTTTTCCCAATATAGGCCTCTTAGCGCTCAGAATGTCCAATTGCAGTTTCTACAGAAAGAGTGTTTCAGAACGGCTCAATCAAATGTAAGGTTCAACTCTGTTAGTTGAATGCACAGAACAGAAAGAAGTTTCATACATTGCTTCTGTGTAGTTTATATTTGAACATATTCTTTTTTCCACTATTACCCACTTAGCGCTACGAATGTCCAGTTGCATTTTCTACAGACAGAGTGTTTCAAAACTGCTGAATCAAAAGTATGGTTTAACTCTGTTAGCTGAATGCTCAGATCAGAAAAACGTTTCACAGAATGCTTCTGTGTAGTTTATATTTGAATATAATCCTTTTTCCACTACTACGCTCTTAGCGCTCCAAATGTCCAGTTGCATTTTCTACAGAAAGAGTGTTCAGATCTGCTCAATCAAAAGTATGGTTTAACTCTGTTTGCTGAGTGCACAGATCAGAAAGAAGTTTCACCGAATGATTCTGTGTAGTTTATATTTGAAGACATTCCTTTTTCCACTATTACCCTCTTAGCGCTCCGAATCTCCACTTGCATTTTCTACAAAAAGAGTGTTTCATAACTGCTCAATCAAAAATATATTTTATCTCTGTTAACTGAATTTACAGATCAGAAATAAGTTTCACAGAATGCATCTGTGTAGTTTTTATTTGAAGATATTCTTTTTCCCAATGTAGGCCTCTTAGCACTTAGCATGTCCAATTGCAGTTTCTACAGAAAGAGTGTTTCAGAACGGCTCAATCAAAAGTAAGGTTCAACTCTGTTAGTTGAATGCACAGAACAGAAAGAATTTTCACAGAATGCTACTGTGTAGTTTATATTTGAATATATTCCTTTTTCCACTATTACCCTCTTAGCGCTCCGAATGTCCACTTGCATTTTCTACAGAAAGAGTGTTCAGAACTGCGCAATCAAAAGTATGGTTTAACTCTGTTAGCTTAATGAACATATCAGAAATAAGTTTCACACAATGCTTCTGTGTAGTTTTTATTTGAAGATATTATTTTTCCCAATATAGGCCTCTTAGCGCTCAGAATGTCCAATTGCAGTTTCTACAGAAAGAGTGTTTCAGAAAGGCTCAATCAAAAGTAAGGTTCAACTCTGTTAGTTGAATGCACAGAACAGAAAGAAGTTTCATACAATGCTTCTGTGTAGTTTATATTTGAACATATTCTTTTTTCCACTATTACCCACTTAGCGCTACGAATGTCCAGTTGCATTTTCTACAGACAGAGTGTTTCAAAACTGCTCAATCAAAAGTATGGTTTAACTCTGTTAGCTGAATGCTCAGATCAGAAAGAAGTTTCACAGAATGCTTCTGTGTAGTTTATATTTGAATATATTCCTTTTTCCACTACTACGCTCTTAGCGCTCCAAATGTCCAGTTGCATTTTCTACAGAAAGAGTGTTCAGATCTGCTCAATCAAAAGTATGGTTTAACTCTGTTAGCTGAATGCACAGATCAGAAAGAAGTTTCACCGAATGATTCCGTGTAGTTTATATTTGAAGACATTCCTTTTTCCACTATTACCCTCTTAGCGCTCCGAATCTCCACTTGCATTTTCTACAAAAAGAGTGTTTCATAACTGCTCAATCAAAAATATGTTTTATCTCTGTTAACTGAATTTACAGATCAGAAATAAGTTTCACAGAATGCATCTGTGTAGTTTTTATTTGAAGATATTCTTTTTCCCAATGTATGCCTCTTAGCGCTTAGCATGTCCAAATGCAGTTTCTACAGAAAGAGTGTTTCAGAACGGCTCAATCAAAAGTAAGGTTCAACTCTGTTAGTTGAATGCACAGAACAGAAAGAATTTTCACAGAATGCTACTGTGTAGTTTATATTTGAATATATTCCTTTTTCCACTATTACCCTCTTAGCGCTCCGAATGTCCACTTGCATTTTCTACAGAAAGAGTGTTCAGAACTGCGCAATCAAAAGTATGGTTTAACTCTGTTAGCTTAATGAACATATCAGAAATAAGTTTCACACAATGCTTCTGTGTAGTTTTTATTTGAAGATATTATTTTTCCCAATATAGGCCTCTTACCGCTCAGAATGTCCAATTGCAGTTTCTACAGAAAGAGTGTTTCAGAAAGGCTCAATCAAAAGTAAGGTTCAACTCTGTTAGTTGAATGCACAGAACAGAAAGAAGTTTCATACAATGCTTCTGTGTAGTTTATATTTGAACATATTCTTTTTTCCACTATTACCCTCTTAGCGCTACGAATGTCCAGTTGCATTTTCTACAGACAGAGTGTTTCAAAACTGCTCAATCAAAAGTATGGTTTAACTCTGTTAGCTGAATGCTCAGATCAGAAAGAAGTTTCACAGAATGCTTCTGTGTAGTTTATATTTGAATATATTCCTTTTTCCACTACTACGCTCTTAGCGCTCCAAATGTCCAGTTGCATTTTCTACAGAAAGAGTGTTCAGATCTGCTCAATCAAAAGTATGGTTTAACTCTGTTAGCTGAATGCTCAGATCAGAAAGAAGTTTCACAGAATGCTTCTGTGTAGTTTATATTTGTATATATTCCTTTTTCCACTACTACGCTCTTAGCGCTCCAAATGTCCAGTTGCATTTTCTACAGAAAGAGTGTTCAGATCTGCTCAATCAAAAGTATGGTTTAACTCTGTTAGCTGAATGCACAGATCAGAAAGAAGTTTCACAGAATGATTCTGTGTAGTTTATATTTGGAGACATTCCTTTTTCCACTATTACCCTCTTAGCGCTCCGAATCTCCACTTGCATTTTCTACAGAAAGTGTGTTTCAGAACGGCTCAATCAAAACTAAGGTTCAACTCTTTTAGTTGAACAAACAGAACAGAAAGAAGTTTCACACAATTCTTCTGTGTAGTTTTTATTTGAAGATATTATTTTTCCCAATATAGGCCTCTTAGCGCTCAGAATGTCCAATTGCAGTTTCTACAGAAAGAGTGTTTCAGAAAGGCTCAATCAAAAGTAAGGTTCAACTCTGTTAGTTGAATTCACAGAACAGAAAGAAGTTTCATACACTGCTTCTGTGTAGTTTATATTTGAACATATTCTTTCTTCCACAATTACCCACTTAGCGCTACGAATGTCCAGTTGCATTTTCTACAGACAGAGTGTTTCAAAACTGCTCAATCAAAAGTATGGTTTAACTCTGTTAGCTGAATGCTCAGATCAGAAAGAAGTTTCACAGAATGCTTCTGTGTAGTTTATATTTGAATATATTCCTTTTTCCACTACTTCTCTCTTAGCGCTCCAAATGTCCAGTTGCATTTTCTACAGAAAGAGAGTTCATATCTGCTCAATAAAAGGTATGTTTTAACTCTGTTAGCTGAATGCACAGATCAGAAAGAATTTTCACAGAATGATTCTGTGTAGTTTATATTTGGAGACATTCCTTTTTCCACTATTACCCTCTTAGCGCTCCGAATCTCCACTTGCATTTTCTACAAAAAGAGTGTTTCATAACTGCTCAATCAAAAATATGTTTTATCTCTGTTAACTGAATTTACAGATCAGAAATAAGTTTCACAGAATGCATCTGTGTAGTTTTTATTTGAAGATATTCTTTTTCCCAATGTATGCCTCTTAGCGCTTAGCATGTCCAAATGCAGTTTCTACAGAAAGAGTGTTTCAGAACGGCTCAATCAAAAGTAAGGTTCAACTCTGTTAGTTGAATGCACAGAACAGAAAGAATTTTCACAGAATGCTACTGTGTAGTTTATATTTGAATATATTCCTTTTTCCACTATTACCCTCTTAGCGCTCCGAATGTCCACTTGCATTTTCTACAGAAAGAGTGTTCAGAACTGCGCAATCAAAAGTATGGTTTAACTCTGTTAGCTTAATGAACATATCAGAAATAAGTTTCACACAATGCTTCTGTGTAGTTTTTATTTGAAGATATTATTTTTCCCAATATAGGCCTCTTACCGCTCAGAATGTCCAATTGCAGTTTCTACAGAAAGAGTGTTTCAGAAAGGCTCAATCAAAAGTAAGGTTCAACTCTGTTAGTTGAATGCACAGAACAGAAAGAAGTTTCATACAATGCTTCTGTGTAGTTTATATTTGAACATATTCTTTTTTCCACTATTACCCTCTTAGCGCTACGAATGTCCAGTTGCATTTTCTACAGACAGAGTGTTTCAAAACTGCTCAATCAAAAGTATGGTTTAACTCTGTTAGCTGAATGCTCAGATCAGAAAGAAGTTTCACAGAATGCTTCTGTGTAGTTTATATTTGAATATATTCCTTTTTCCACTACTACGCTCTTAGCGCTCCAAATGTCCAGTTGCATTTTCTACAGAAAGAGTGTTCAGATCTGCTCAATCAAAAGTATGGTTTAACTCTGTTAGCTGAATGCTCAGATCAGAAAGAAGTTTCACAGAATGCTTCTGTGTAGTTTATATTTGTATATATTCCTTTTTCCACTACTACGCTCTTAGCGCTCCAAATGTCCAGTTGCATTTTCTACAGAAAGAGTGTTCAGATCTGCTCAATCAAAAGTATGGTTTAACTCTGTTAGCTGAATGCACAGATCAGAAAGAAGTTTCACAGAATGATTCTGTGTAGTTTATATTTGGAGACATTCCTTTTTCCACTATTACCCTCTTAGCGCTCCGAATCTCCACTTGCATTTTCTACAGAAAGTGTGTTTCAGAACGGCTCAATCAAAACTAAGGTTCAACTCTTTTAGTTGAACAAACAGAACAGAAAGAAGTTTCACACAATTCTTCTGTGTAGTTTTTATTTGAAGATATTATTTTTCCCAATATAGGCCTCTTAGCGCTCAGAATGTCCAATTGCAGTTTCTACAGAAAGAGTGTTTCAGAAAGGCTCAATCAAAAGTAAGGTTCAACTCTGTTAGTTGAATTCACAGAACAGAAAGAAGTTTCATACACTGCTTCTGTGTAGTTTATATTTGAACATATTCTTTCTTCCACAATTACCCACTTAGCGCTACGAATGTCCAGTTGCATTTTCTACAGACAGAGTGTTTCAAAACTGCTCAATCAAAAGTATGGTTTAACTCTGTTAGCTGAATGCTCAGATCAGAAAGAAGTTTCACAGAATGCTTCTGTGTAGTTTATATTTGAATATATTCCTTTTTCCACTACTTCTCTCTTAGCGCTCCAAATGTCCAGTTGCATTTTCTACAGAAAGAGAGTTCATATCTGCTCAATAAAAGGTATGTTTTAACTCTGTTAGCTGAATGCACAGATCAGAAAGAATTTTCACAGAATGATTCTGTGTAGTTTATATTTGGAGACATTCCTTTTTCCACTATTACCCTCTTAGCGCTCCGAATCTCCACTTGCATTTTCTACAGAAAGAGTGTTTCAGAACCGCTCAATCAAAACTAAGGTTCAACTCTTTTAGTTGAACAAACAGAACAGAAAGAAATTGCACACAATTCTTCTGTGTAGTTTTTATTTGTAGACATTCTTTTTCCCAATATAGGCCTCTTAGCGCTCAGAATGTCCAATTGCAGTTTCAACAGAAAGAGGGTTTCAGAACGGCTCAATCAAAAGTAAGGTTCAACTCTGTTAGTTGAATGCACAGAACAGAAAGAAGTTTCATACAATGCTGCTGTGTATTTTATATTTGAACATATTCTTTTTTCCACTATTACCCACTTAGCGCTACGAATGTCCAGTTGCATTTTCTACAGACAGAGTGTTTCAAAACTGCTCAATCAAAAGTATGGTTTAACTCTGTTAGCTGAATGCTCAGATCAGAAAGAAGTTTCACAGAATGCTTCTGTGTAGTTTATATTTGAATATATTCCTTTTTCCACTACTACGCTCTTAGCGCTCCAAATGTCCAGTTGCATTTTCTACAGAAAGAGTGTTCAGATCTGCTCAATCAAATGTATGGTTTAACTCTGTTAGCTGAATGCACAGATCAGAAAGAAATTTCACCGAATGATTCTGTGTAGTTTATATTTGAAGACATTCCTTTTTCCACTATTACCCTCTTAGCGCTCCGAATCTCCACTTGCATTTTCTACAAAAAGAGTGTTTCACAACTGCTCAATCAAAAATATGTTTTATCTCTGTTAACTGAATTTACAGATTAGAAATAAGTTTCACAGAATGCATCTGTGTAGTTTTTATTTGAAGATATTCTTTTTCCCAATGTAGGCTTCTTAGCGCTTAGCATGTCCAATTGCAGTTTCTACAGAAAGAGTGTTTCAGAACGGCTCAATCAAAAGTAAGCTTCAACTCTGTTAGTTGAATGCACAGAACAGAAAGAATTTTCACAGAATGCTACTGTGTAGTTTATATTTGAATATATTCCTTTTTCCACTATTACCCTCTTAGCGCTCCGAATGTCCACTTGCATTTTCTACAGAAAGAGTGTTCAGAACTGCGCAATCAAAAGTATGGTTTAACTGTTAGCTTAATGAACATATCAGAAATAAGTTTCACACAATGCTTCTGTGTAGTTTTTATTTGAAGATATTATTTTTCCCAATATAGGCCTCTTAGCGCTCAGAATGTCCAATTGCAGTTTCTACAGAAAGAGTGTTTCAGAAAGGCTCAATCAAATGTAAGGTTCAACTCTGTTAGTTGAATGCACAGAACAGAAAGAAGTTTCATACAATGCTTCTGTGTAGTTTATATTTGAACATATTCTTTTTTCCACTATTACTCACTTAGCGCTACGAATGTCCAGTTGCATTTTCTACAGACAGAGTGTTTCAAAACTGCTCAATCAAAAGTATGGTTTAACTCTGTTAGCTGAATGCTCAGATCAGAAAGAAGTTTCACAGAATGCTTCTGTGTAGTTTATATTTGAATATATTCCTTTTTCCACTACTACTCTCTTAGCGCTCCAAATGTCCAGTTGCATTTTCTACAGAAAGAGCGTTCAGATCTGCTCAATCAAAAGAATGGTTTAACTCTGTTAGCTGAATGCACAGATCAGAAAGAAGTTTCACCGAATGATTCTGTGTAGTTTATATTTGAAGACATTCCTTTTTCCACTATTACCCTCTTAGCGCTCCGAATCTCCACTTGCATTTTCTACAGAAAGACTGTTACAGAACGGCTCAATCAAAACTAAGGTTCAACTCATTTAGTTGAACAAACAGATCAGAAAGAAGTTTCACACAATTCTTCTGTGTAGTTTTTATTTGTAGACATTCTTTTTCCCAATATAGGCCTCTAAGCGCTCAGAATATCCAATTGCAGTTTCTACAGAAAGTGTGTTTCAGAACGGCTCAATCAAAAGTAAGGTTCAACTCTGTTAGTTGAATGCACAGAACAGAAAGTAGTTTCATACAATGCTTCTGTGTAGTTTATATTTGAACATATTATTTTTTCCACTATTACCCACTTAGCGCTACGAATGTCCAGTTGCATTTTCTACAGACAGAGTGTTTCAAAACTGCTCAATCAAAAGTATGGTTTAACTCTGTTAGCTGTATGCTCAGATCAGAAAGAAGTTTCACAGAATGCTTCTGTGTAGTTTATATTTGAATATATTCCTTTTTCCACTACTACGCTCTTAGCGCTCCAAATGTCCAGTTGCATTTTCAACACAAAGAGTGTTCAGATCTGCTCAATCAAAAGTATGGTTTAACTCTGTTAGCTGAATGCACAGATCAGAAAGAAGTTTCACCGAAAGATTCTGTGGAGTTTATATTTGAAGACATTCCTTTTTCCACTATTACCCTCTTAGCGCTCCGAATCTCCCCTTGCATTTTCTACAAAAAGAGTGTTTCATAACTGCTCAATCAAAAATATGTTTTATCTCTGTTAACTGAATTTACAGATCAGAAATAAGTTTCACAGAATGCATCTGTGTAGTTTTTATTTGAAGATATTCTTTTTCCCAATGTAGGCCTCTTAGCGCTTATCATGTCCAATTGCAGTTTCTACAGAAAGAGTGTTTCAGAACGGCTCAATCAAAAGTAAGGTTCAATTCTGTTAGTTGAATGCACAGAACAGAAAGAATTTTCACAGAATGCTACTGTGTATTTTATATTTGAATATATTCCTTTTTTCACTATTACCCTCTTAGCGCTCCGAATGTCCACTTGCATTTTCTACAGAAAGAGTGTTCAGAACTGCGCAATCAAAAGTATGGTTTAACTCTGTTAGCTGAATGCTCAGATCAGAAAGAAGTTTCACGGAATGCTTCTGTGTAGTTTATATTTGAATATATTCCTTTTTCCACTACTACTCTCTTAGCGCTCCAAATGTCCAGTTGCATTTTCTACAGAAAGAGTGTTCAGATCTGCTCAATCAAAAGTATGGTTTAACTCTGTTAGCTGAATGCACAGATCAGAAAGAAGTTTCACAGAATGATTCTGTGTAGTTTATATTTGGAGACATTCCTTTTTCCACTATTACCCTCTTAGCGCTCCGAATGTCCACTTGCATTTTCTACAGAAAGAGTGTTCAGAACTGCGCAATCAAAAGTATGGTTTAACTCTGTTAGCTTAATGAACATATCAGAAATAAGTTTCACACAATGCTTCTGTGTAGTTTTTATTTGAAGATATTATTTTTCCCAATAGAGGCCTCTTAGCGCTCAGAATGTCCAATTGCAGTTTCTACAGAAAGAGTGTTTCAGAACGGCTCAATCAAAATTAAGGTTCAACTCTGTTAGTTGAATGCACAGAACAGAAAGAAGTTTCATACAATGCTTCTGTGTAGTTTATATTTGAACATATTCTTTTTTCCACTATTACCCACTTAGCGCTACGAATGTCCAGTTGCATTTTCTACAGACAGAGTGTTTCAAAACTGCTCAATCAAACGTATGGTTTAACTCTGTTAGCTGTATGCTCAGATCAGAAAGAAGTTTCACAGAATACTTCTGTGTAGTTTATATTTGAATATATTCCTTTTTCCACTACTACGCTCTTAGCGCTCCAAATGTCCAGTTGCATTTTCAACAGAAAGAGTGTTCAGATCTGCTCAATCAAAAGTATGGTTTAACTCTGTTAGCTGAATGCACAGATCAGAAAGAAGTTTCACCGAATGATTCTGTGTAGTTTATATTTGAAGACATTCCTTTTTCCACTATTACCCTCTTAGCGCTCCGAATCTCCACTTGCATTTTCTACAAAAAGAGTGTTTCTTAACTGCTCATTTAAAAATATGTTTTATCTCTGTTAACTGAATTTACAGATCAGAAATAAGTTTCACAGAATGCATCTGTGTAGTTTTTATTTGAAGATATTCTTTTTCCCAATGTAGGCCTCTTAGCGCTTAGCATGTCCAATTGCAGTTTCTACAGAAAGAGTGTTTCAGAACGGCTCAATCAAAAGTAAGGTTCAACTCTGTTAGTTGAATGCACAGAACAGAAAGAATTTTCACAGAATGCTACTGTGTAGTTTATATTTGAATATATTCCTTTTTCCACTATTACCCTCTTAGCGCTCCGAATGTCCACTTGCATTTTCTACAGAAAGAGTGTTCAGAACTGCGCAATCAAAAGTATGGTTTAACTCTGTTAGCTTAATGAACATATCAGAAATAAGTTTCACACAATGCTTCTGTGTAGTTTTTATTTGAAGATATTATTTTTCCCAATAGAGGCCTCTTAGCGCTCAGAATGTCCAATTGCAGTTTCTACAGAAAGAGTGTTTCAGAAAGGCTCAATCAAAAGTAAGGTTCAACTCTGTTAGTTGAATGCACAGAACAGAAAGCAGTTTCACACAATGCTTCTGTGTAGTTTATATTTGAACATATTCTTTTTTCCACTATTACCAACTTAGCGCTACGAATGTCCAATTGCATTTTCTACAGACAGAGTGTTTCAAAACTGCTCAATCAAAAGTATGGTTTAACTCTGTTAGCTGAATGCTCAGATCAGAAAGAAGTTTCACAGAATGCTTCTGTGTAGTTTATATTTGAATATATTCCTTTTTCCACTACTACGCTCTTAGCGCTCAAAATGTCCAGTTGCATTTTCTACAGAAAGAGTGTTCAGATCTGCTCAATCAAAAGTATGGTTTAAATCTGTTAGCTGAATGCACAGATCAGAAAGAAGTTTCACCGAATGATTCTGTGTAGTTTATATTTGAAGACATTCCTTTTTCCACTATTACCCTCTTAGCGCTCCGAATCTCCACTTGCATTTTCTACAAAAAGAGTGTTTCATAACTGCTCAATCAAAAATATGTTTTATCTCTATTAACTGAATTTACAGATCAGAAATAAGTTTCACAGAATGCATCTGTGTAGTTTTTATTTGAAGATATTCTTTTTCCCAATGTAGGCCTCTTAGCGCTTAGCATGTCCAATTGCAGTTTCTACAGAAAGAGTGTTTCAGAACGGCTCAATCAAAAGTAAGGTTCAACTCTGTTAGTTGAATGCACAGAACAGAAAGAATTTTCACAGAATGCTACTGTGTAGTTTATATTTGAATATATTCCTTTTTCCACTATTACCCTCTTAGCGCTCCGAATGTCCACTTGCATTTTCTACAGAAAGAGTGTTCAGAACTGCGCAATCAAAAGTATGGTCTAACTCTGTTAGCTTAATGAACATATCAGAAATAAGTTTCACACAATGCTTCTGTGTAGTTTTTATTTGAAGATATTATTTTTCCCAATACAGGCCTCTTAGCGCTCAGAATGTCCAATTGCAGTTTCTACAGAAAGAGTGTTTCAGAAAGGCTCAATCAAAAGTAAGGTTCAACTCTGTTAGTTGAATGCACAGAACAGAAAGAAGTTTCATACAATGCTTCTCTGTAGTTTATATTTGAACATATTCTTTTTTCCACTATTACCCACTTAGCGCTACGAATGTCCAGTTGCATTTTCTACAGACAGAGTGTTTCAAAACTGCTCAATCAAAAGTATGGTTTAACTCTGTTAGCTGAATGCTCAGATCAGAAAGAAGTTTCACAGAATGCTTCTGTGTAGTTTATATTTGAATATATTCCTTTTTCCACTACTACTCTCTTAGTGCTCCAAATGTCCAGTTGCATTTTCTACAGAAAGAGTGTTCAGATCTGCTCAATCAAACGTATGGTTTAACTCTGTTAGCTGAATGCACAGATCAGAAAGAAGTTTCACCGAATGATTCTGTGTAGTTTATATTTGGAGACATTCCTTTTTCCACTATTACCCTCTTAGCGCTCCGAATCTCCACTTGCATTTTCTACAGAAAGAGTATTTCAGAACGGCTCAATCAAAACTAAGGTTCAACTCTTTTAGTTGAACAAACAGAACAGAAAGAAGTTTCACAAAATACTTCTGTGTAGTTTTTATTTGTAGACATTCTTTTTCCCAATATAGGCCTCTTAGCGCTCAGAATGTCCAATTGCAGTTTCTACAGAAAGAGTGTTTCAGAACGGCTCAATCAAAAGTAAGGTTCAACTCTGTTAGTTGAATGCACAGAACAGAGAGAAATTTCATACAATGCTTCTGTGTAGTTTATATTTGAATATATTCTTTTTTCCACTATTACCCACTTAGCGCTACGAATGTCCAGTTGCATTTTCTACAGACAGAGTGTTTCAAAACTGCTCAATCAAAAGTATGGTTTAACTCTGTTAGCTGAATGCTCAGATCAGAAAGAAGTTTCACAGAATGCTTCTGTGTAGTTTATATTTGAATATATTCCTTTTTCCACTACTACGCTCTTAGCGCTCCAAATGTCCAGTTGCATTTTCTACAGAAAGAGTGTTCAGATCTGCTCAATCAAAAGTATGGTTTAACTCTGTTAGCTGAATGCACAGATCAGAAAGAAGTTTCACAGAATGATTCTGTGTAGTTTATATTTGGAGACATTCCTTTTTCCACTATTACCCTCTTAGCGCTCCGAATCTCCACTTGCATTTTCTACAAAAAGAGTGTTTCATAACTGCTCAATCAAAAATATGTTTTATCTCTGTTAACTGAATTTACAGATCAGAAATAAGTTTCACAGAATGCATCTGTGTAGTTTTTATTTGAAGATATTCTTTTTCCCAATGTAGGCCTCTTAGCGCTTATCATGTCCAATTGCAGTTTCTACAGAAAGAGTGTTTCAGAACGGCTCAATCAAAAGTAAGGTTCAATTCTGTTAGTTGAATGCACAGAACAGAAAGAATTTTCACAGAATGCTACTGTGTATTTTATATTTGAATATATTCCTTTTTTCACTATTACCCTCTTAGCGCTCCGAATGTCCACTTGCATTTTCTACAGAAAGAGTGTTCAGAACTGCGCAATCAAAAGTATGGTTTAACTCTGTTAGCTGAATGCTCAGATCAGAAAGAAGTTTCACGGAATGCTTCTGTGTAGTTTATATTTGAATATATTCCTTTTTCCACTACTACTCTCTTAGCGCTCCAAATGTCCAGTTGCATTTTCTACAGAAAGAGTGTTCAGATCTGCTCAATCAAAAGTATGGTTTAACTCTGTTAGCTGAATGCACAGATCAGAAAGAAGTTTCACAGAATGATTCTGTGTAGTTTATATTTGGAGACATTCCTTTTTCCACTATTACCCTCTTAGCGCTCCGAATCTCCACTTGCATTTTCTACAGAAAGAGTGTTTCAGAACGGCTCAATCAAAACTAAGGTTCAACTCTTTTAGTTGAACAAACAGAACAGAAAGAAGTTTCACACAATTCTTCCGTGTAGTTTTTATTTGTAGACATTCTTTTTCCCAATATAGGCCTCTTAGCGCTCAGAATGTCCAATTGCAGTTTCTACAGAAAGAGTGTTTCAGAACGGCTCAATCAAAAGTAAGGTTCAACTCTGTTAGTTGAATGCACAGAACAGAAAGAAGTTTCATACAATGCTTCTGTGTAGTTTATATTTGAACATATTCTTTTTTCCACTATTACCCACTTAGCGCTACGAATGTCCAGTTGCATTTTCTACAGACAGAGTGTTTCAAAACTGCTCAATCAAAAGTATGGTTTAACTCTGTTAGCTGAATGCTCAGATCAGAAAGAAGTTTCACAGAATGCTTCTGTGTAGTTTATATTTGAATATATTCCTTTTTCCACTACTACGCTCTTAGCGCTCCAAATGTCCAGTTGCATTTTCTACAGAAAGAGTGTTCAGATCTGCTCAATCAAAAGTATGGTTTAACTCTGTTAGCTGAATGCACAGATCAGAAAGAAGTTTCACCGAATGATTCTGTGTAGTTTATATTTGAAGACATTCCTTTTCCCACTATTACCCTCTTAGCGCTCCGAATCTCCACTTGCATTTTCTACAAAAAGAGTGTTTCATAACTGCTCAATCAAAAATATGTTTTATCTCTGTTAACTGAATTTACAGATCAGAAATAAGTTTCACAGAATGCATCTGTGTAGTTTTTATTTGAAGATATTCTTTTTCCCAATGTAGGCCTCTTAGCGCTTAGCATGTCCAATTGCAGTTTCTACAGAAAGAGTGTTTCAGAACGGCTCAATCAAAAGTAAGCTTCAACTCTGTTAGTTGAATGCACAGAACAGAAAGAATTTTCACAGAATGCTACTGTGTAGTTTATATTTGAATATATTCCTTTTTCCACAATTACCCTCTTAGCGCTCCGAATGTCCACTTGCATTTTCTACAGAAAGAGTGTTCAGAACTGCGCAATCAAAAGTATGGTTTAACTGTTAGCTTAATGAACATATCAGAAATAAGTTTCACACAATGCTTCTGTGTAGTTTTTATTTGAAGATATTATTTTTCCCAATATAGGCCTCTTAGCGCTCAGAATGTCCAATTGCAGTTTCTACAGAAAGAGTGTTTCAAAAAGGCTCAATCAAAAGTAAGGTTCAACTCTGTTAGTTGAATGCACAGAACAGAAAGAAGTTTCATACAATGCTTCTGTGTAGTTTATATTTGAACATATTCTTTTTTCCACTATTACTCACTTAGCGCTACGAATGTCCAGTTGCATTTTCTACAGACAGAGTGTTTCAAAACTGCTCAATCAAAAGTATGGTTTAACTCTGTTAGCTGAATGCTCAGATCAGAAAGAAGTTTCACAGAATGCTTCTGTGTAGTTTATATTTGAATATATTCCTTTTTCCACTACTACTCTCTTAGCGCTCCAAATGTCCAGTTGCATTTTCTACAGAAAGAGCGTTCAGATCTGCTCAATCAAAAGTATGGTTTAACTCTGTTAGCTGAATGCACAGATCAGAAAGAAGTTTCACCGAATGATTCTGTGTAGTTTATATTTGAAGACATTCCTTTTTCCACTATTACCCTCTTAGCGCTCCGAATCTCCACTTGCATTTTCTACAGAAAGACTGTTACAGAACGGCTCAATCAAAACTAAGGTTCAACTCATTTAGTTGAACAAACAGATCAGAAAGAAGTTTCACACAATTCTTCTGTGTAGTTTTTATTTGTAGACATTCTTTTTCCCAATATAGGCCTCTAAGCGCTCAGAATATCCAATTGCAGTTTCTACAGAAAGTGTGTTTCAGAACGGCTCAATCAAAAGTAAGGTTCAACTCTGTTAGTTGAATGCACAGAACAGAAAGAAGTTTCATACAATGCTTCTGTGTAGTTTATATTTGAACATATTATTTTTTCCACTATTACCCACTTAGCGCTACGAATGTCCAGTTGCATTTTCTACAGACAGAGTGTTTCAAAACTGCTCAATCAAAAGTATGGTTTAACTCTGTTAGCTGTATGCTCAGATCAGAAAGAAGTTTCACAGAATGCTTCTGTGTAGTTTATATTTGAATATATTCCTTTTTCCACTACTACGCTCTTAGCGCTCCAAATGTCCAGTTGCATTTTCAACACAAAGAGTGTTCAGATCTGCTCAATCAAAAGTATGGTTTAACTCTGTTAGCTGAATGCACAGATCAGAAAGAAGTTTCACCGAAAGATTCTGTGGAGTTTATATTTGAAGACATTCCTTTTTCCACTATTACCCTCTTAGCGCTCCGAATCTCCCCTTGCATTTTCTACAAAAAGAGTGTTTCATAACTGCTCAATCAAAAATATGTTTTATCTCTGTTAACTGAATTTACAGATCAGAAATAAGTTTCACAGAATGCATCTGTGTAGTTTTTATTTGAAGATATTCTTTTTCCCAATGTAGGCCTCTTAGCGCTTATCATGTCCAATTGCAGTTTCTACAGAAAGAGTGTTTCAGAACGGCTCAATCAAAAGTAAGGTTCAATTCTGTTAGTTGAATGCACAGAACAGAAAGAATTTTCACAGAATGCTACTGTGTATTTTATATTTGAATATATTCCTTTTTTCACTATTACCCTCTTAGCGCTCCGAATGTCCACTTGCATTTTCTACAGAAAGAGTGTTCAGAACTGCGCAATCAAAAGTATGGTTTAACTCTGTTAGCTGAATGCTCAGATCAGAAAGAAGTTTCACGGAATGCTTCTGTGTAGTTTATATTTGAATATATTCCTTTTTCCACTACTACTCTCTTAGCGCTCCAAATGTCCAGTTGCATTTTCTACAGAAAGAGTGTTCAGATCTGCTCAATCAAAAGTATGGTTTAACTCTGTTAGCTGAATGCACAGATCAGAAAGAAGTTTCACAGAATGATTCTGTGTAGTTTATATTTGGAGACATTCCTTTTTCCACTATTACCCTCTTAGCGCTCCGAATCTCCACTTGCATTTTCTACAGAAAGAGTGTTTCAGAACGGCTCAATCAAAACTAAGGTTCAACTCTTTTAGTTGAACAAACAGAACAGAAAGAAGTTTCACACAATTCTTCTGTGTAGTTTTTATTTGTAGACATTCTTTTTCCCAATATAGGCCTCTTAGCGCTCAGAATGTCCAATTGCAGTTTCTACAGAAAGAGTGTTTCAGAACGGCTCAATCAAAAGTAAGGTTCAACTCTGTTAGTTGAATGCACAGAACAGAAAGTAGTTTCATACAATGCTTCTGTGTAGTTTATATTTGAACATATTCTTTTTTCCACTATTACCCACTTAGCGCTACGAATGTCCAGTTGCATTTTCTACAGACAGAGTGTTTCAAAACTGCTCAATCAAACGTATGGTTTAACTCTGTTAGCTGTATGCTCAGATCAGAAAGAAGTTTCACAGAATGCTTCTGTGTAGTTTATATTTGAATATATTCCTTTTTCCACTACTACGCTCTTAGCGCTCCAAATGTCCAGTTGCATTTTCAACAGAAAGAGTGTTCAGATCTGCTCAATCAAAAGTATGGTTTAACTCTGTTAGCTGAATGCACAGATCAGAAAGAAGGTTCACCGAATGATTCTGTGTAGTTTATATTTGAAGACATTCCTTTTTCCACTATTACCCTCTTAGCGCTCCGAATCTCCACTTGCATTTTCTACAAAAAGAGTGTTTCTTAACTGCTCAATTAAAAATATGTTTTATCTCTGTTAACTGAATTTACAGATCAGAAAGAAGTTTCACAGAATGCATCTGTGTAGTTTTTATTTGAAGATATTCTTTTTCCCAATGTAGGCCTCTTAGCGCTTAGCATGTCCAATTGCAGTTTCTACAGAAAGAGTGTTTCAGAACGGCTCAATCAAAAGTAAGGTTCAACTCTGTTAGTTGAATGCACAGAACAGAAAGAATTTTCACACAATGCTACTGTGTAGTTTATATTTGAATATATTCCTTTTTCCACTATTACCCTCTTAGCGCTCCGAATGTCCACTTGCATTTTCTACAGAAAGAGTGTTCAGAACTGCGCAATCAAAAGTATGGTTTAACTCTGTTAGCTTAATGAACATATCAGAAATAAGTTTCACACAATGCTTCTGTGTAGTTTTTATTTGAAGATATTATTTTTCCCAATAGAGGCCTCTTAGCGCTCAGAATGTCCAATTGCAGTTTCTACAGAAAGAGTGTTTCAGAACGGCTCAATCAAAATTAAGGTTCAACTCTGTTAGTTGAATGCACAGAACAGAAAGAAGTTTCATACAATGCTTCTGTGTAGTTTATATTTGAACATATTCTTTTTTCCACTATTACCCACTTAGCGCTACGAATGTCCAGTTGCATTTTCTACAGACAGAGTGTTTCAAAACTGCTCAATCAAACGTATGGTTTAACTCTGTTAGCTGTATGCTCAGATCAGAAAGAAGTTTCACAGAATGCTTCTGTGTAGTTTATATTTGAATATATTCCTTTTTCCACTACTACGCTCTTAGCGCTCCAAATGTCCAGTTGCATTTTCAACAGAAAGAGTGTTCAGATCTGCTCAATCAAAAGTATGGTTTAACTCTGTTAGCTGAATGCACAGATCAGAAAGAAGTTTCACCGAATGATTCTGTGTAGTTTATATTTGAAGACATTCCTTTTTCCACTATTACCCTCTTAGCGCTCCGAATCTCCACTTGCATTTTCTACAAAAAGAGTGTTTCTTAACTGCTCATTTAAAAATATGTTTTATCTCTGTTAACTGAATTTACAGATCAGAAAGAAGTTTCACAGAATGCATCTGTGTAGTTTTTATTTGAAGATATTCTTTTTCCCAATGTAGGCCTCTTAGCGCTTAGCATGTCCAATTGCAGTTTCTACAGAAAGAGTGTTTCAGAACGGCTCAATCAAAAGTAAGGTTCAACTCTGTTAGTTGAATGCACAGAACAGAAAGAATTTTCACAGAATGCTACTGTGTAGTTTATATTTGAATATATTCCTTTTTCCACTATTACCCTCTTAGCGCTCCGAATGTCCACTTGCATTTTCTACAGAAAGAGTGTTCAGAACTGCGCAATCAAAAGTATGGTTTAACTCTGTTAGCTTAATGAACATATCAGAAATAAGATTCACACAATGCTTCTGTGTAGTTTTTATTTGAAGATATTATTTTTCCCAATAGAGGCCTCTTAGCGCTCAGAATGTCCAATTGCAGTTTCTACAGAAAGAGTGTTTCAGAAAGGCTCAATCAAAAGTAAGGTTCAACTCTGTTAGTTGAATGCACAGAACAGAAAGCAGTTTCACACAATGCTTCTGTGTAGTTTATATTTGAACATATTCTTTTTTCCACTATTACCAACTTAGCGCTACGAATGTCCAATTGCATTTTCTACAGACAGAGTGTTTCAAAACTGCTCAATCAAAAGTATGGTTTAACTCTGTTAGCTGAATGCTCAGATCAGAAAGAAGTTTCACAGAATGCTTCTGTGTAGTTTATATTTGAATATATTCCTTTTTCCACTACTACTCTCTTAGCGTTCCAAATGTCCAGTTGCATTTTCTACAGAAAGAGTGTTCAGATCTGCTCAATCAAAAGTATGTTTTAACTCTGTTAGCTGAATGCACAGTTCAGTAAGAAGTTTCACAGAATGATTCTGTATAGTTTATATTTGGAGACATTCCTTTTTCCACTATTACCCTCTTAGCGCTCCGAATGTCCACTTGCATTTTCTACAGAAAGAGTGTTCAGAACTGCGCAATCAAAAGTATGGTTTAACTCTGTTAGCTTAATGAACATATCAGAAATAAGTTTCACAAAATGCTTCTGTGTAGTTTTTATTTGAAGATATTATTTTTCCCAATAGAGGCCTCTTAGCGCTCAGAATGTCCAGTTGCAGTTTCTACAGAAAGAGTGTTTCAGAAAGGCTCAATCAAAAGTAAGGTTCAACTCTGTTAGTTGAATGCACAGAACAGAAAGAAGTTTCATACAATGCTTCTGTGTAGTTTATATTTGAACATATTCTTTTTTCCACTATTACCCACTTAGCGCTACGAATGTCCAGTTGCATTTTCTACAGACAGAGTGTTTCAAAACTGCTCAATCAAAAGTATGGTTTAACTCTGTTAGCTGAATGCTCAGATCAGAAAGAAGTTTCACAGAAAGCTTCTGTGTAGTTTATAATTGAATATATTGCTTTTTCCACTACTACTCTGTTAGCGCTCCAAATGTCCAGTTGCATTTTCTACAGAAAGAGTGTTCAGATCTGCTCAATCAAAAGTATGGTTTAACTCTGTTAGCTGAATGCACAGATCAGAAAGAAGTTTCACAGAATGATTCTGTGTAGTTTATATTTGGAGATATTCCTTTTTCCACTATTTCCCTCTTAGCGCTCCGAATCTCCACTTGCATTTTCTACAGAAAGAGTGTTTCACAACGGCTCAATCAAAACTAAGGTTCAAATCTTTTAGTTGAACAAACAGAACAGAAAGAAATTTCACACAATTCTTCTGTGTAGTTTTTATTTGTAGACATTCTTTTTCCCAATATAGGCCTCTTAGCGCTCAGAATGTCCAATTGCAGTTTCTACAGAAAGAGTGTTTCAGAACGGCTCAATCAAAAGTAAGGTTCAACTCTGTTAGTTGAATGCACGGAACAGAAAGAAGTTTCATACAATGCTTCTGTGTAGTTTATATTTGAACATATTCTTTTTTCCACTATTACCCACTTAGCGCTACGAATGTCCAGTTGCATTTTCTACAGACAGAGTGTTTCAAAACTGCTCAATCAAAAGTATGGTTTAACTCTGTTAGCTGTATGCTCAGATCAGAAAGAAGTTTCACAGAATGCTTCTGTGTAGTTTATATTTGAATATATTCCTTTTTCCACTGCTACGCTCTTAGCGCTCCAAATGTCCAGTTGCATTTTCAACAGAAAGAGTGTTCAGATCTGCTCAATCAAAAGTATGTTTTAACTCTGTTAGCTGAATGCACAGATCAGAAAGAAGTTTCACCGAATGATTCTGTGTAGTTTATATTTGAAGACATTCCTTTTTCCACTATTACCCTCTTAGCGCTCCGAATCTCCACTTGCATTTTCTACAAAAAGAGTGTTTCATAACTGCTCAATCAAAAATATGTTTTATCTCTGTTAACTGAATTTACAGATCAGAAATAAGTTTCACAGAATGCATCTGTGTAGTTTTTATTTGAAGATATTTTTTCCCAATGTAGGCCTCTTAGCGCTTAGGATGTCCAATTGCAGTTTCTACAGAAAGAGTGTTTCAGAACGGCTCAATCAAAAGTAAGGTTCAACTCTGTTAGTTGAATGCACAGAACAGAAAGAATTTTCACAGAATGCTACTGTGTAGTTTATATTTGAATATATTCCTTTTTCCACTATTACCCTCTTAGCGCTCCGAATGTCCACTTGCATTTTCTACAGAAAGAGTGTTCAGAACTGCGCAATCAAAAGTATGGTTTAACTCTGTTAGCTTAATGAACATATCAGAAATAAGTTTCACACAATGCTTCTGTGTAGTTTTTATTTGAAGATATTATTTTTCCCAATAGAGGCCTCTTAGCGCTCAGAATGATCAATTGCAGTTTCTTCAGAAAGAGTGTTTCAGAAAGGCTCAATCAAAAGTAAGGTTCAACTCTGTTAGTTGAATGCACAGAACAGAAAGTAGTTTCATACAATGCTCCTGTGTAGTTTATATTTGAAGATATTCTTTTTTCCACTATTACCCACTTAGCGCTACGAATGTCCAGTTGCATTTTCTACAGACAGAGTGTTTCAAAACTGCTCAATCAAAAGTATGGTTTAACTCTGTTAGCTGAATGCTCAGATCAGAAAGAAGTTTCACAGAATGCTTCTGTGTAGTTTATATTTGAATATATTCCTTTTTCCACTACTACTCTCTTAGCGCTACAAATGTCCAGTTGCATTTTCTACAGAAAGAGTGTTCAGATCTGCTCAATCAAAAGTATGGTTTAACTCGGTTAGCTGAATGCACAGATCAGAAAGAAGTTTCACAGAATGATTCTGTGTAGTTTATATTTGGAGACATTCCTTTTTCCACTATTACCCTCTTAGCGCTCCGAATCTCTACTTGCATTTTCTACAGAAAGTGTGTTTCAGAACGGCTCAATCAAAACTAAGGTTCAACTCTTTTAGTTGAACAAACAGAACAGAAAGAAGTTTCACACAATTCTTCTGTGTAGTTTTTATTTGTAGACATTCTTTTTCCCAATATAGGCCTCTTAGCGCTCAGAATGTCCAATTGCAGTTTCTACAGAAAGAGTGTTTCAGAACGGCTCAATCAAAAGTAAGGTTCAACTCTGTTAGTTGAATGCACAGAACAGAAAGAAGTTTCATACAATGCTTCTGTGTAGTTTATATTTGAACATATTCTTTTTTCCACTATTACCCACTTATCGCTACGAATGTCCAGTTGCATTTTCTACAGACAGAGTGTTTCAAAACTGCTCAATCAAAAGTATGGTTTAACTCTGTTAGCTGAATGCTCAGATCAGAAAGAAGTTTCACAGAATGCTTCTGTGTAGTTTATATTTGAATATATTCCTTTTTCCACTATTACCCTCTTAGCGCTCCGAATCTCCACTTGCATTTTCTACAAAAAGAGTGTTTCATAACTGCTCAATCAAAAATATGTTTTATCTCTGTTAACTGAATTTACAGATCAGAAATAAGTTTCACAGAATGCATCTGTGTAGTTTTTATTTGAAGATATTCTTTTTCCCAATGTAGGCCTCTTAGCGCTTAGCATGTCCAATTGCAGTTTCTACAGAAAGAGTGTTTCAGAACGGCTCAATCAAAAGTAAGGTTCAACTCTGTTAGTTGAATGCACAGAACAGAAAGAATTTTCACAGAATGCTACTGTGTAGTTTATATTTGAATATATTCCTTTTTCCACTATTAAACTCTTAGCGCTCCGAATGTCCACTTGCATTTTCTACAGAAAGAGTGTTCAGAACTGCGCAATCAAAAGTATGGTTTAACTCTGTTAGCTTAATGAACATATCAGAAATAAGTTTCACACAATGCTTCTGTGTAGTTTTTATTTGAAGATATTATTTTTCCCAATAGAGGCCTCTTAGCGCTCAGAATGTCCAATTGCAGTTTCTACAGAAAGAGTGTTTCAGAAAGGCTCAATCAAAAGTAAGGTTCAACTCTGTTAGTTGAATGCACAGAACAGAAAGTAGTTTCATACAATGCTTCTGTGTAGTTTATATTTGAACATATTCTTTTTTCCACTATTACCCACTTAGCGCTACGAATGTCCAGTTGCATTTTCTACAGACAGAGTGTTTCAAAACTGCTCAATCAAAAGTATGGTTTAACTCTGTTAGCTGAATGCTCAGATCAGAAAGAAGTTTCACAGAATGCTTCTGTGTAGTTTATATTTGAATATATTCCTTTTTCCACTACTACGCTCTTAGCGCTCCAAATGTCCAGTTGCATTTTCTACAGAAAGAGTGTTCAGATCTGCTCAATCAAAAGTATGGTTTAACTCTGTTAGCTGAATGCACAGATCAGAAAGAAGTTTCACAGAATGATTCTGTGTAGTTTATATTTGGAGACATTCCTTTTTCCACTATTACCCTCTTAGCGCTCCGAATCTCCACTTGCATTTTCTACAGAAAGAGTGTTTCAGAACGGCTCAATCAAAACTAAGGTTCAACTCTTTTAGTTGAACAAGCAGAACAGAAAGAAGTTTCACACAATTCTTCTGTGTAGTTTTTATTTGTAGACATTCTTTTTCCCAATATAGGCCTCTTAGCGCTCAGAATGTCCAATTGCAGTTTCTACAGAAAGAGTGTTTCAGAACGGCTCAATCAAAAGTAAGGTTCAACTCTGTTAGTTGAATGCACAGAACAGAAAGAAGTTTCATACATTGCTTCTGTGTAGTTTATATTTGAACATATTCTTTTTTCCACTATTACCCACTTAGCGCTACGAATGTCCAGTTGCATTTTCGACAGACAGAGTGTTTCAAAACTGCTGAATCAAAAGTATGGTTTAACTCTGTTAGCTGAATGCTCAGATCAGAAAAACGTTTCACAGAATGCTTCTGTGTAGTTTATATTTGAATATAATCCTTTTTCCACTACTACGCTCTTAGCGCTCCAAATGTCCAGTTGCATTTTCTACAGAAAGAGTGTTCAGATCTGCTCAATCAAAAGTATGGTTTAACTCTGTTAGCTGAATGCACAGATCAGAAAGAAGTTTCACCGAATGATTCTGTGTAGTTTATATTTGAAGACATTCCTTTTTCCACTATTACCCTCTTAGCGCTCCGAATCTCCACTTGCATTTTCTACAAAAAGAGTGTTTCATAACTGCTCAATCAAAAATATATTTTATCTCTGTTAACTGAATTTACAGATCAGAAATAAGTTTCACAGAATGCATCTGTGTAGTTTTTATTTGAAGATATTCTTTTCCCCAATGTAGGCCTCTTAGCACTTAGCATGTCCAATTGCAGTTTCTACAGAAAGAGTGTTTCAGAACGGCTCAATCAAAAGTAAGGTTCAACTCTGTTAGTTGAATGCACAGAACAGAAAGAATTTTCACAGAATGCTACTGTGTAGTTTATATTTGAATATATTCCTTTTTCCACTATTACCCTCTTAGCGCTCCGAATGTCCACTTGCATTTTCTACAGAAAGAGTGTTCAGAACTGCGCAATCAAAAGTATGGTTTAACTCTGTTAGCTTAATGAACATATCAGAAATAAGTTTCACACAATGCTTCTGTGTAGTTTTTATTTGAAGATATTATTTTTCCCAATATAGGCCTCTTAGCGCTCAGAATGTCCAATTGCAGTTTCTACAGAAAGAGTGTTTCAGAAAGGCTCAATCAAAAGTAAGGTTCAACTCTGTTAGTTGAATGCACAGAACAGAAAGTAGTTTCATACAATGCTTCTGTGTAGTTTATATTTGAACATATTCTTTTTTCCACTATTACCCACTTAGCGCTACGAATGTCCAGTTGCATTTTCTACATACAGAGTGTTTCAAAACTGCTCAATCAAATGTATGGTTTAACTCTGTTAGCTGAATGCTCAGATCAGAAAGAAGTTTCACAGAATGCTTCTGTGTAGTTTATATTTGAATATATTCCTTTTTCCACTACTACGCTCTTAGCGCTCCAAATGTCCAGTTGCATTTTCTACAGAAAGAGTGTTCAGATCTGCTCAATCAAAAGTATGGTTTAACTCTGTTAGCTGAATGCACAGATCAGAAAGAAGTTTCACAGAATGATTCTGTGTAGTTTATATTTGGAGACATTCCTTTTTCCACTATTACCCTCTTAGCGCTCCGAATCTCCACTTGCATTTTCTACAGAAAGTGTGTTTCAGAACGGCTCAATCAAAACTAAGGTTCAACTCTTTTAGTTGAACAAACAGAACAGAAAGAAGTTTCACACAATTCTTCTGTGTAGTTTTTATTTGAAGATATTATTTTTCCCAATATAGGCCTCTTAGCGCTCAGAATGTCCAATTACAGTTTCTACAGAAAGAGTGTTTCAGAAAGGCTCAATCAAAAGTAAGGTTCAAATCTGTTAGTTGAATTCAAAGAACAGAAAGAAGTTTCATACACTGCTTCTGTGTAGTTTATATTTGAACATATTCTTTCTTCCACAATTACCCACTTAGCGCTACGAATGTCCAGTTGCATTTTCTACAGACAGAGTGTTTCAAAACTGCTCAATCAAAAGTATGGTTTAACTCTGTTAGCTGAATGCTCAGATCAGAAAGAAGTTTCACAGAATGCTTCTGTGTAGTTTATATTTGAATATATTCCTTTTTCCACTACTACTCTCTTAGCGCTCCAAATGTCCAGTTGCATTTTCTACAGAAAGAGAGTTCAGATCTGCTCAATAAAAAGTATGGTTTAACTCTGTTAGCTGAATGCACAGATCAGAAAGAAGTTTCACAGAATGATTCTGTGTAGTTTATATTTGGAGACATTCCTTTTTCCACTATTACCCTCTTAGCGCTCCGAATCTCCACTTGCATTTTCTACAGAAAGAGTGTTTCAGAACGGCTCAATCAAAACTAAGGTTCAACTCTTTTAGTTGAACAAGCAGAACAGAAAGAAGTTTCACACAATTCTTCTGTGTAGTTTTTATTTGTAGACATTCTTTTTCCCAATATAGGCCTCTTAGCGCTCAGAATGTCCAATTGCAGTTTCTACAGAAAGAGTGTTTCAGAACGGCTCAATCAAAAGTAAGGTTCAACTCTGTTAGTTGAATGCACAGAACAGAAAGAAGTTTCATACAATGCTTCTGTGTAGTTTATATTTGAACATATTCTTTTTTCCACTATTACCCACTTAGCGCTTCGAATGTCCAGTTGCATTTTCTACAGACAGAGTGTTTCAAAACTGCTGAATCAAAAGTATGGTTTAACTCTGTTAGCTGAATGCTCAGATCAGAAAAAAGTTTCACAGAATGCTTCTGTGTAGTTTATATTTGAATATAATCCTTTTTCCACTACTACGCTCTTAGCGCTCCAAATGTCCAGTTGCATTTTCTACAGAAAGAGTGTTCAGATCTGCTCAATCAAAAGTATGGTTTAACTCTGTTAGCTGAATGCACAGATCAGAAAGAAGTTTCACCGAATGATTCTGTGTAGTTTATATTTGAAGACATTCCTTTTTCCACTATTACCCTCTTAGCGCTCCGAATCTCCACTTGCATTTTCTACAAAAAGAGTGTTTCATAACTGCTCAATCAAAAATATATTTTATCTCTGTTAACTGAATTTACAGATCAGAAATAAGTTTCACAGAATGCATCTGTGTAGTTTTTATTTGAAGATATTGTTTTTCCCAATGTAGGCCTCTTAGCGCTTAGCATGTCCAATTGCAGTTTCTACAGAAAGAGTGTTTCAGAACGGCTCAATCAAAAGTAAGGTTCAACTCTGTTAGTTGAATGCACAGAACAGAAAGAATTTTCACAGAATGCTACTGTGTAGTTTATATTTGAATATATTCCTTTTTCCACTATTACCCTCTTAGCGCTCCGAATGTCCACTTGCATTTTCTACAGAAAGAGTGTTCAGAACTGCGCATTCAAAAGTATGGTTTAACTCTGTTAGCTTAATGAACATATCAGAAATAAGTTTCACACAATGCTTCTGTGTAGTTTTTATTTGAAGATATTATTTTTCCCAATATAGGCCTCTTAGCGCTCAGAATGTCCAATTGCAGTTTCTACAGAAAGAGTGTTTCAGAAAGGCTCAATCAAAAGTAAGGTTCAACTCTGTTAGTTGAATGCACAGAACAGAAAGAAGTTTCATACAATGCTTCTGTGTAGTTTATATTTGAACATATTCTTTTTTCCACTATTACCCACTTAGCGCTACGAATGTCCAGTTGCATTTTCTACAGACAGAGTGTTTCAAAACTGCTCAATCAAAAGTATGGTTTAACTCTGTTAGCTGAATGCTCAGATCAGAAAGAAGTTTCACAGAATGCTTCTGTGTAGTTTATATTTGAATATATTCCTTTTTCCACTACTACGCTCTTAGCGCTCCAAATGTCCAGTTGCATTTTCTAAAGAAAGAGTGTTCAGATCTGCTCAATCAAAAGTATGGTTTAACTCTGTTAGCTGAATGCACAGATCAGAAAGAAGTTTCACCGAATGATTCTGTGTAGTTTATATTTGAAGACATTCCTTTTTCCACTATTACCCTCTTAGCGCTCCGAATCTCAACTTGCATTTTCTACAAAAAGAGTGTTTCATAACTGCTCAATCAAAAATATGTTTTATCTCTGTTAACTGAATTTACAGATCAGAAATAAGTTTCACAGAATGCATCTGTGTAGTTTTTATTTGAAGATATACTTTTTCCCAATGTATGCCTCTTAGCGCTTAGCATGTCCAATTGCAGTTTCTACAGAAAGAGTGTTTCAGAACGGCTCAATCAAAAGTAAGGTTCAACTCTGTTAGTTGAATGCACAGAACAGAAAGAATTTTCACAGAATGCTACTGTGTAGTTTATATTTGAATATATTCCTTTTTCCACTATTACCCTCTTAGCGCTCCGAATGTAAACTTGCATTTTGTACAGAAAGAGTGTTCAGAACTGCGCAATCAAAAGTATGGTTTAACTCTTTTAGCTTAATGAACATATCAGAAATAAGTTTCACACAATGCTTCTGTGTAGTTTTTATTTGAAGATATTATTTTTCCCAATATAGGCCTCTTAGCGCTCAGAATGTCCAATTGCAGTTTCTACAGAAAGAGTGTTTCAGAAAGGCTCAATCAAAAGTAAGGTTCAACTCTGTTAGTTGAATGCACAGAACAGAAAGAAGTTTCATACAATGCTTCTGTGTAGTTTATATTTGAACATATTCTTTTTTCCACTATTACCCACTTAGCGCTACGAATGTCCAGTTGCATTTTCTACAGACAGAGTGTTTCAAAACTGCTCAATCAAAAGTATGGTTTAACTCTGTTAGCTGAATGCTCAGATCAGAAAGAAGTTTCACAGAAAGCTTCTGTGTAGTTTATATTTGAATATATTCCTTTTTCCACTACTACGCTCTTAGCGCTCCAAATGTCCAGTTGCATTTTCTACAGAAAGAGTGTTCAGATCTGCTCAATCAAAAGTATGGTTTAACTCTGTTAGCTGAATGCACAGATCAGAAAGAAGTTTCACCGAATGATTCTGTGTAGTTTATATTTGAAGACATTCCTTTTTCCACTATTACCCTCTTAGCGCTCCGAATCTCCACTTGCATTTTCTACAAAAAGAGTGTTTCATAACTGCTCAATCAAAAATATGTTTTATCTCTGTTAACTGAATTTACAGATCAGAAATAAGTTTCACAGAATGCATCTGTGTAGTTTTTATTTGAAGATATACTTTTTCCCAATGTATGCCTCTTAGCGCTTAGCATGTCCAATTGCAGTTTCTACAGAAAGAGTGTTTCAGAACGGCTCAATCAAAAGTAAGGTTCAACTCTGTTAGTTGAATGCACAGAACATAAAGAATTTTCACAGAATGCTACTGTGTAGTTTATATTTGAATATATTCCTTTTTCCACTATTACCCTCTTAGCGCTCCGAATGTCCACTTGCATTTTCTACAGAAAGAGTGTTCAGAACTGCGCAATCAAAAGTATGGTTTAACTCTTTTAGCTTAATGAACATATCAGAAATAAGTTTCACACAATGCTTCTGTGTAGTTTTTATTTGAAGATATTATTTTTCCCAATATAGGCCTCTTAGCGCTCAGAATGTCCAATTGCAGTTTCTACAGAAAGAGTGTTTCAGAAAGGCTCAATCAAAGGTAAGGTTCAACTCTGTTAGTTGAATGCACAGAACAGAAAGAAGTTTCATACAATGCTTCTGTGTAGTTTATATTTGAACATATTCTTTTTTCCACTATTACCCACTTAGCGCTACGAATGTCCAGTTGCATTTTCTACAGACAGAGTGTTTCAAAACTGCTCAGTCAAAAGTATGGTTTAACTCTGTTAGCTGAATGCTCAGATCAGAAAGAAGTTTCACAGAATGCTTCTGTGTAGTTTATATTTGAATATATTCCTTTTTCCACTACTACGCTCTTAGCGCTCCAAATGTCCAGTTGCATTTTCTACAGAAAGAGTGTTCAGATCTGCTCAATCAAAAGTATGGTTTAACTCTGTTAGCTGAATGCACAGATCAGAAAGAAGTTTCACAGAATGATTCTGTGTAGTTTATATTTGGAGACATTCCTTTTTCCACTATTACCCTCTTAGCGCTCCGAATCTCCACTTGCATTTTCTACAGAAAGTGTGTTTCAGTACGGCTCAATCAAAACTAAGGTTCAACTCTTTTAGTTGAACAAACAGAACAGAAAGAAGTTTCACACAATTCTTCTGTGTAGTTTTTATTTGAAGATATTATTTTTCCCAATATAGGCCTCTTAGCGCTCAGAATGTCCAATTGCAGTTTCTACAGAAAGAGTGTTTCAGAAAGGCTCAATCAAAAGTAAGGTTCAACTCTGTTAGTTGAATTCACAGAACAGAAAGAAGTTTCATACACTGCTTCTGTGTAGTTTATATTTGAACATATTCTTTCTTCCACAATTACCCACTTAGCGCTACGAATGTCCAGTTGCATTTTCTACAGACAGAGTGTTTCAAAACTGCTCAATCAAAAGTATGGTTTAACTCTGTTAGCTGAATGCTCAGATCAGAAAGAAGTTTCACAGAATGCTTCTGTGTAGTTTATATTTGAATATATTCATTTTTCCACTACTTCTCTCTTAGCGCTCCAAATGTCCAGTTGCATTTTCTACAGAAAGAGAGTTCATATCTGCTCAATAAAAAGTATGTTTTAACTCTGTTAGCTGAATGCACAGATCAGAAAGAATTTTCACAGAATGATTCTGTGTAGTTTATATTTGGAGACATTCCTTTTTCCACTATTACCCTCTTAGCGCTCCGAATCTCCACTTGCATTTTCTACAGAAAGAGTGTTTCAGAACGGCTCAATCAAAACTAAGGTTCAACTCTTTTAGTTGAACAAACAGAACAGAAAGAAGTTTCACACAATTCTTCTGTGTAGTTTTTATTTGTAGACATTCTTTTTCCCAATATAGGCCTCTTAGCGCTCAGAATGTCCAATTGCAGTTTCTACAGAAAGAGTGTTTCAGAACGGCTCAATCAAAAGTAAGGTTCAACTCTGTTAGTTGAATGCACAGAACAGAAAGAAGTTTCATACAATGCTTCTGTGTAGTTTATATTTGAACATATTCTTTTTTCCACTATTACCCACTTATCGCTACGAATGTCCAGTTGCATTTTCTACAGACAGAGTGTTTCAAAACTGCTCAATCAAAAGTATGGTTTAACTCTGTTAGCTGAATGCTCAGATCAGAAAGAAGTTTCACAGAATGCTTCTGTGTAGTTTATATTTGAATATATTCCTTTTTCCACTATTACCCTCTTAGCGCTCCGAATCTCCACTTGCATTTTCTACAAAAAGAGTGTTTCATAACTGCTCAATCAAAAATATGTTTTATCTCTGTTAACTGAATTTACAGATCAGAAATAAGTTTCACAGAATGCATCTGTGTAGTTTTTATTTGAAGATATTCTTTTTCCCAATGTAGGCCTCTTAGCGCTTAGCATGTCCAATTGCAGTTTCTACAGAAAGAGTGTTTCAGAACGGCTCAATCAAAAGTAAGGTTCAACTCTGTTAGTTGAATGCACAGAACAGAAAGAATTTTCACAGAATGCTACTGTGTAGTTTATATTTGAATATATTCCTTTTTCCACTATTACCCTCTTAGCGCTCCGAATGTCCACTTGCATTTTCTACAGAAAGAGTGTTCAGAACTGCGCAATCAAAAGTACGGTTTAACTCTGTTAGCTTAATGAACATATCAGAAATAAGTTTCACACAATGCTTCTGTGTAGTTTTTATTTGAAGATATTTTTTTTCCCAATAGAGGCCTCTTAGCGCTCAGAATGTCCAATTGCAGTTTCTACAGAAAGAGTGTTTCAGAAAGGCTCAATCAAAAGTAAGGTTCAACTCTGTTAGTTGAATGCACAGAACAGAAAGAAGTTTCATACAATGCTTCTGTGTAGTTTATATTTGAACATATTCTTTTTTCCACTATTACCCACTTAGCACTACGAATGTGTAGTTGCATTTTCTACAGACAGAGTGTTTCAAAACTGCTCAATCAAAAGTATGGTTTAACTCTGTTAGCTGAATGCTCAGATCAGAAAGAAGTTTCACAGAATGCTTCTGTGTAGTTTATATTTGAATATATTCCTTTTTCCACTACTACGCTCTTAGCGCTCCAAATGTCCAGTTGCATTTTCTACAGAAAGAGTGTTCAGATCTGCTCAATCAAAAGTATGGTTTAACTCTGTTAGCTGAATGCACAGATCAGAGAGAAGTTTCACCGAATGATTCGGTGTAGTTTATATTTGAAGACATTCCTTTTTCCACTATTACCCTCTTAGCGCTCCGAATCTCCACTTGCATTTTCTACAAAAAGAGTGTTTCATAACTGCTCAATCAAAAATATGTTTTATCTCTGTTAACTGAATTTACAGATCAGATATAAGTTTCACAGAATGCATCTGTGTAGTTTTTATTTGAAGATATTCTTTTTCCCAATGTAGGCCTCTTAGCGCTTAGTATGTCCAATTGCAGTTTCTACAGAAAGAGTGTTTCAGAACGGCTCAATCAAAAGTAAGGTTCAACTCTGTTAGTTGAATGCACAGAACAGAAAGAATTTTCACAGAATGCTACTGTGTAGTTTATATTTGTATATATTCCTTTTTCCACTATTAAACTCTTAGCGCTCCGAATGTCCACTTGCATTTTCTACAGAAAGAGTGTTCAGAACTGCGCAATCAAAAGTATGGTTTAACTCTGTTAGCTTAATGAACATATCAGAAATAAGTTTCACACAATGCTTCTGTGTAGTTTTTATTTGAAGATATTATTTTTCCCAATAGAGGCCTCTTAGCGCTCAGAATGTCCAATTGCAGTTTCTACAGAAAGAGTGTTTCAGAAAGGCTCAATCAAAAGTAAGGTTCAACTCTGTTAGTTGAATGCACAGAACAGAAAGTAGTTTCATACAATGCTTCTGTGTAGTTTATATTTGAACATATTCTTTTTTCCACTATTACCCACTTAGCGCTACGAATGTCCAGTTGCATTTTCTACAGACAGAGTGTTTCAAAACTGCTCAATCAAAAGTATGGTTTAACTCTGTTAGCTGAATGCTCAGATCAGAAAGAAGTTTCACAGAATGCTTCTGTGTAGTTTATATTTGAATATATTCCTTTTTCCACTACTACGCTCTTAGCGCTCCAAATGTCCAGTTGCATTTTCTACAGAAAGAGTGTTCAGATCTGCTCAATCAAAAGTATGGTTTAACTCTGTTAGCTGAATGCACAGATCAGAAAGATGTTTCACAGAATGATTCTGTGTAGTTTATATTTGGAGACATTCCTTTTTCCACTATTACCCTCTTAGCGCTCCGAATCTCCACTTGCATTTTCTACAGAAAGAGTGTTTCAGAACGGCTCAATCAAAACTAAGGTTCAACTCTTTTAGTTGAACAAGCAGAACAGAAAGAAGTTTCACACAATTCTTCTGTGTAGTTTTTATTTGTAGACATTCTTTTTCCCAATATAGGCCTCTTAGCGCTCAGAATGTCCAATTGCAGTTTCTACAGAAAGAGTGTTTCAGAACGGCTCAATCAAAAGTAAGGTTCAACTCTGTTAGTTGAATGCACAGAACAGAAAGAAGTTTCATACATTGCTTCTGTGTAGTTTATATTTGAACATATTCTTTTTTCCACTATTACCCACTTATCGCTACGAATGTCCAGTTGCATTTTCTACAGACAGAGTGTTTCAAAACTGCTCAATCAAAAGTATGGTTTAACTCTGTTAGCTGAATGCTCAGATCAGAAAGAAGTTTCACAGAATGCTTCTGTGTAGTTTATATTTGAATATATTCCTTTTTCCACTATTACCCTCTTAGCGCTCCAAATGTCCAGTTGCATTTTCTACAAAAAGAGTGTTTCATAACTGCTCAATCAAAAATATGTTTTATCTCTGTTAACTGAATTTACAGATCAGAAATAAGTTTCACAGAATGCATCTGTGTAGTTTTTATTTGAAGATATTCTTTTTCCCAATGTAGGCCTCTTAGCGCTTAGCATGTCCAATTGCAGTTTCTACAGAAAGAGTGTTTCAGAACGGCTCAATCAAAAGTAAGGTTCAACTCTGTTAGTTGAATGCACAGAACAGAAAGAATTTTCACAGAATGCTACTGTGTAGTTTATATTTGAATATATTCCTTTTTCCACTATTACCCTCTTAGCGCTCCGAATGTCCACTTGCATTTTCTACAGAAAGAGTGTTCAGAACTGCGCAATCAAAAGTACGGTTTAACTCTGTTAGCTTAATGAACATATCAGAAATAAGTTTCACACAATGCTTCTGTGTAGTTTTTATTTGAAGATATTTTTTTTCCCAATAGAGGCCTCTTAGCGCTCAGAATGTCCAATTGCAGTTTCTACAGAAAGAGTGTTTCAGAAAGGCTCAATCAAAAGTAAGGTTCAACTCTGTTAGTTGAATGCACAGAACAGAAAGAAGTTTCATACAATGCTTCTGTGTAGTTTATATTTGAACATATTCTTTTTTCCACTATTACCCACTTAGCACTACGAATGTGTAGTTGCATTTTCTACAGACAGAGTGTTTCAAAACTGCTCAATCAAAAGTATGGTTTAACTCTGTTAGCTGAATGCTCAGATCAGAAAGAAGTTTCACAGAATGCTTCTGTGTAGTTTATATTTGAATATATTCCTTTTTCCACTACTGCGCTCTTAGCGCTCCAAATGTCCAGTTGCATTTTCTACAGAAAGAGTGTTCAGATCTGCTCAATCAAAAGTATGGTTTAACTCTGTTAGCTGAATGCACAGATCAGAGAGAAGTTTCACCGAATGATTCGGTGTAGTTTATATTTGAAGACATTCCTTTTTCCACTATTACCCTCTTAGCGCTCCGAATCTCCACTTGCATTTTCTACAAAAAGAGTGTTTCATAACTGCTCAATCAAAAATATGTTTTATCTCTGTTAACTGAATTTACAGATCAGATATAAGTTTCACAGAATGCATCTGTGTAGTTTTTATTTGAAGATATTCTTTTTCCCAATGTAGGCCTCTTAGCGCTTAGTATGTCCAATTGCAGTTTCTACAGAAAGAGTGTTTCAGAACGGCTCAATCAAAAGTAAGGTTCAACTCTGTTAGTTGAATGCACAGAACAGAAAGAATTTTCACAGAATGCTACTGTGTAGTTTATATTTGTATATATTCCTTTTTCCACTATTAAACTCTTAGCGCTCCGAATGTCCACTTGCATTTTCTACAGAAAGAGTGTTCAGAACTGCGCAATCAAAAGTATGGTTTAACTCTGTTAGCTTAATGAACATATCAGAAATAAGTTTCACACAATGCTTCTGTGTAGTTTTTATTTGAAGATATTATTTTTCCCAATAGAGGCCTCTTAGCGCTCAGAATGTCCAATTGCAGTTTCTACAGAAAGAGTGT
This sequence comes from Symphalangus syndactylus, assembly GCF_028878055.3. NCBI lineage: Eukaryota > Metazoa > Chordata > Mammalia > Primates > Hylobatidae > Symphalangus > Symphalangus syndactylus. The sequence continues at coordinate 3,871,427 of NC_072427.2, forward strand.
TTCAGAAAGGCTCAATCAAAAGTAAGGTTCAACTCTGTTAGTTGAATGCACAGAACAGAAAGTAGTTTCATACAATGCTTCTGTGTAGTTTATATTTGAACATATTCTTTTTTCCACTATTACCCACTTAGCGCTACGAATGTCCAGTTGCATTTTCTACAGACAGAGTGTTTCAAAACTGCTCAATCAAAAGTATGGTTTAACTCTGTTAGCTGAATGCTCAGATCAGAAAGAAGTTTCACAGAATGCTTCTGTGTAGTTTATATTTGAATATATTCCTTTTTCCACTACTACGCTCTTAGCGCTCCAAATGTCCAGTTGCATTTTCTACAGAAAGAGTGTTCAGATCTGCTCAATCAAAAGTATGGTTTAACTCTGTTAGCTGAATGCACAGATCAGAAAGATGTTTCACAGAATGATTCTGTGTAGTTTATATTTGGAGACATTCCTTTTTCCACTATTACCCTCTTAGCGCTCCGAATCTCCACTTGCATTTTCTACAGAAAGAGTGTTTCAGAACGGCTCAATCAAAACTAAGGTTCAACTCTTTTAGTTGAACAAGCAGAACAGAAAGAAGTTTCACACAATTCTTCTGTGTAGTTTTTATTTGTAGACATTCTTTTTCCCAATATAGGCCTCTTAGCGCTCAGAATGTCCAATTGCAGTTTCTACAGAAAGAGTGTTTCAGAACGGCTCAATCAAAAGTAAGGTTCAACTCTGTTAGTTGAATGCACAGAACAGAAAGAAGTTTCATACATTGCTTCTGTGTAGTTTATATTTGAACATATTCTTTTTTCCACTATTACCCACTTAGCGCTACGAATGTCCAGTTGCATTTTCGACAGACAGAGTGTTTCAAAACTGCTGAATCAAAAGTATGGTTTAACTCTGTTAGCTGAATGCTCAGATCAGAAAAACGTTTCACAGAATGCTTCTGTGTAGTTTATATTTGAATATAATCCTTTTTCCACTACTACGCTCTTAGCGCTCCAAATGTCCAGTTGCATTTTCTACAGAAAGAGTGTTCAGATCTGCTCAATCAAAAGTATGGTTTAACTCTGTTAGCTGAATGCACAGATCAGAAAGAAGTTTCACCGAATGATTCTGTGTAGTTTATATTTGAAGACATTCCTTTTTCCACTATTACCCTCTTAGCGCTCCGAATCTCCACTTGCATTTTCTACAAAAAGAGTGTTTCATAACTGCTCAATCAAAAATATATTTTATCTCTGTTAACTGAATTTACAGATCAGAAATAAGTTTCACAGAATGCATCTGTGTAGTTTTTATTTGAAGATATTCTTTTCCCCAATGTAGGCCTCTTAGCACTTAGCATGTCCAATTGCAGTTTCTACAGAAAGAGTGTTTCAGAACGGCTCAATCAAAAGTAAGGTTCAACTCTGTTAGTTGAATGCACAGAACAGAAAGAATTTTCACAGAATGCTACTGTGTAGTTTATATTTGAATATATTCCTTTTTCCACTATTACCCTCTTAGCGCTCCGAATGTCCACTTGCATTTTCTACAGAAAGAGTGTTCAGAACTGCGCAATCAAAAGTATGGTTTAACTCTGTTAGCTTAATGAACATATCAGAAATAAGTTTCACACAATGCTTCTGTGTAGTTTTTATTTGAAGATATTATTTTTCCCAATATAGGCCTCTTAGCGCTCAGAATGTCCAATTGCAGTTTCTACAGAAAGAGTGTTTCAGAAAGGCTCAATCAAAAGTAAGGTTCAACTCTGTTAGTTGAATGCACAGAACAGAAAGTAGTTTCATACAATGCTTCTGTGTAGTTTATATTTGAACATATTCTTTTTTCCACTATTACCCACTTAGCGCTACGAATGTCCAGTTGCATTTTCTACATACAGAGTGTTTCAAAACTGCTCAATCAAATGTATGGTTTAACTCTGTTAGCTGAATGCTCAGATCAGAAAGAAGTTTCACAGAATGCTTCTGTGTAGTTTATATTTGAATATATTCCTTTTTCCACTACTACGCTCTTAGCGCTCCAAATGTCCAGTTGCATTTTCTACAGAAAGAGTGTTCAGATCTGCTCAATCAAAAGTATGGTTTAACTCTGTTAGCTGAATGCACAGATCAGAAAGAAGTTTCACAGAATGATTCTGTGTAGTTTATATTTGGAGACATTCCTTTTTCCACTATTACCCTCTTAGCGCTCCGAATCTCCACTTGCATTTTCTACAGAAAGTGTGTTTCAGAACGGCTCAATCAAAACTAAGGTTCAACTCTTTTAGTTGAACAAACAGAACAGAAAGAAGTTTCACACAATTCTTCTGTGTAGTTTTTATTTGAAGATATTATTTTTCCCAATATAGGCCTCTTAGCGCTCAGAATGTCCAATTACAGTTTCTACAGAAAGAGTGTTTCAGAAAGGCTCAATCAAAAGTAAGGTTCAAATCTGTTAGTTGAATTCAAAGAACAGAAAGAAGTTTCATACACTGCTTCTGTGTAGTTTATATTTGAACATATTCTTTCTTCCACAATTACCCACTTAGCGCTACGAATGTCCAGTTGCATTTTCTACAGACAGAGTGTTTCAAAACTGCTCAATCAAAAGTATGGTTTAACTCTGTTAGCTGAATGCTCAGATCAGAAAGAAGTTTCACAGAATGCTTCTGTGTAGTTTATATTTGAATATATTCCTTTTTCCACTACTACTCTCTTAGCGCTCCAAATGTCCAGTTGCATTTTCTACAGAAAGAGAGTTCAGATCTGCTCAATAAAAAGTATGGTTTAACTCTGTTAGCTGAATGCACAGATCAGAAAGAAGTTTCACAGAATGATTCTGTGTAGTTTATATTTGGAGACATTCCTTTTTCCACTATTACCCTCTTAGCGCTCCGAATCTCCACTTGCATTTTCTACAGAAAGAGTGTTTCAGAACGGCTCAATCAAAACTAAGGTTCAACTCTTTTAGTTGAACAAGCAGAACAGAAAGAAGTTTCACACAATTCTTCTGTGTAGTTTTTATTTGTAGACATTCTTTTTCCCAATATAGGCCTCTTAGCGCTCAGAATGTCCAATTGCAGTTTCTACAGAAAGAGTGTTTCAGAACGGCTCAATCAAAAGTAAGGTTCAACTCTGTTAGTTGAATGCACAGAACAGAAAGAAGTTTCATACAATGCTTCTGTGTAGTTTATATTTGAACATATTCTTTTTTCCACTATTACCCACTTAGCGCTACGAATGTCCAGTTGCATTTTCTACAGACAGAGTGTTTCAAAACTGCTGAATCAAAAGTATGGTTTAACTCTGTTAGCTGAATGCTCAGATCAGAAAAAAGTTTCACAGAATGCTTCTGTGTAGTTTATATTTGAATATAATCCTTTTTCCACTACTACGCTCTTAGCGCTCCAAATGTCCAGTTGCATTTTCTACAGAAAGAGTGTTCAGATCTGCTCAATCAAAAGTATGGTTTAACTCTGTTAGCTGAATGCACAGATCAGAAAGAAGTTTCACCGAATGATTCTGTGTAGTTTATATTTGAAGACATTCCTTTTTCCACTATTACCCTCTTAGCGCTCCGAATCTCCACTTGCATTTTCTACAAAAAGAGTGTTTCATAACTGCTCAATCAAAAATATATTTTATCTCTGTTAACTGAATTTACAGATCAGAAATAAGTTTCACAGAATGCATCTGTGTAGTTTTTATTTGAAGATATTGTTTTTCCCAATGTAGGCCTCTTAGCGCTTAGCATGTCCAATTGCAGTTTCTACAGAAAGAGTGTTTCAGAACGGCTCAATCAAAAGTAAGGTTCAACTCTGTTAGTTGAATGCACAGAACAGAAAGAATTTTCACAGAATGCTACTGTGTAGTTTATATTTGAATATATTCCTTTTTCCACTATTACCCTCTTAGCGCTCCGAATGTCCACTTGCATTTTCTACAGAAAGAGTGTTCAGAACTGCGCATTCAAAAGTATGGTTTAACTCTGTTAGCTTAATGAACATATCAGAAATAAGTTTCACACAATGCTTCTGTGTAGTTTTTATTTGAAGATATTATTTTTCCCAATATAGGCCTCTTAGCGCTCAGAATGTCCAATTGCAGTTTCTACAGAAAGAGTGTTTCAGAAAGGCTCAATCAAAAGTAAGGTTCAACTCTGTTAGTTGAATGCACAGAACAGAAAGAAGTTTCATACAATGCTTCTGTGTAGTTTATATTTGAACATATTCTTTTTTCCACTATTACCCACTTAGCGCTACGAATGTCCAGTTGCATTTTCTACAGACAGAGTGTTTCAAAACTGCTCAATCAAAAGTATGGTTTAACTCTGTTAGCTGAATGCTCAGATCAGAAAGAAGTTTCACAGAATGCTTCTGTGTAGTTTATATTTGAATATATTCCTTTTTCCACTACTACGCTCTTAGCGCTCCAAATGTCCAGTTGCATTTTCTAAAGAAAGAGTGTTCAGATCTGCTCAATCAAAAGTATGGTTTAACTCTGTTAGCTGAATGCACAGATCAGAAAGAAGTTTCACCGAATGATTCTGTGTAGTTTATATTTGAAGACATTCCTTTTTCCACTATTACCCTCTTAGCGCTCCGAATCTCAACTTGCATTTTCTACAAAAAGAGTGTTTCATAACTGCTCAATCAAAAATATGTTTTATCTCTGTTAACTGAATTTACAGATCAGAAATAAGTTTCACAGAATGCATCTGTGTAGTTTTTATTTGAAGATATACTTTTTCCCAATGTATGCCTCTTAGCGCTTAGCATGTCCAATTGCAGTTTCTACAGAAAGAGTGTTTCAGAACGGCTCAATCAAAAGTAAGGTTCAACTCTGTTAGTTGAATGCACAGAACAGAAAGAATTTTCACAGAATGCTACTGTGTAGTTTATATTTGAATATATTCCTTTTTCCACTATTACCCTCTTAGCGCTCCGAATGTAAACTTGCATTTTGTACAGAAAGAGTGTTCAGAACTGCGCAATCAAAAGTATGGTTTAACTCTTTTAGCTTAATGAACATATCAGAAATAAGTTTCACACAATGCTTCTGTGTAGTTTTTATTTGAAGATATTATTTTTCCCAATATAGGCCTCTTAGCGCTCAGAATGTCCAATTGCAGTTTCTACAGAAAGAGTGTTTCAGAAAGGCTCAATCAAAAGTAAGGTTCAACTCTGTTAGTTGAATGCACAGAACAGAAAGAAGTTTCATACAATGCTTCTGTGTAGTTTATATTTGAACATATTCTTTTTTCCACTATTACCCACTTAGCGCTACGAATGTCCAGTTGCATTTTCTACAGACAGAGTGTTTCAAAACTGCTCAATCAAAAGTATGGTTTAACTCTGTTAGCTGAATGCTCAGATCAGAAAGAAGTTTCACAGAAAGCTTCTGTGTAGTTTATATTTGAATATATTCCTTTTTCCACTACTACGCTCTTAGCGCTCCAAATGTCCAGTTGCATTTTCTACAGAAAGAGTGTTCAGATCTGCTCAATCAAAAGTATGGTTTAACTCTGTTAGCTGAATGCACAGATCAGAAAGAAGTTTCACCGAATGATTCTGTGTAGTTTATATTTGAAGACATTCCTTTTTCCACTATTACCCTCTTAGCGCTCCGAATCTCCACTTGCATTTTCTACAAAAAGAGTGTTTCATAACTGCTCAATCAAAAATATGTTTTATCTCTGTTAACTGAATTTACAGATCAGAAATAAGTTTCACAGAATGCATCTGTGTAGTTTTTATTTGAAGATATACTTTTTCCCAATGTATGCCTCTTAGCGCTTAGCATGTCCAATTGCAGTTTCTACAGAAAGAGTGTTTCAGAACGGCTCAATCAAAAGTAAGGTTCAACTCTGTTAGTTGAATGCACAGAACATAAAGAATTTTCACAGAATGCTACTGTGTAGTTTATATTTGAATATATTCCTTTTTCCACTATTACCCTCTTAGCGCTCCGAATGTCCACTTGCATTTTCTACAGAAAGAGTGTTCAGAACTGCGCAATCAAAAGTATGGTTTAACTCTTTTAGCTTAATGAACATATCAGAAATAAGTTTCACACAATGCTTCTGTGTAGTTTTTATTTGAAGATATTATTTTTCCCAATATAGGCCTCTTAGCGCTCAGAATGTCCAATTGCAGTTTCTACAGAAAGAGTGTTTCAGAAAGGCTCAATCAAAGGTAAGGTTCAACTCTGTTAGTTGAATGCACAGAACAGAAAGAAGTTTCATACAATGCTTCTGTGTAGTTTATATTTGAACATATTCTTTTTTCCACTATTACCCACTTAGCGCTACGAATGTCCAGTTGCATTTTCTACAGACAGAGTGTTTCAAAACTGCTCAGTCAAAAGTATGGTTTAACTCTGTTAGCTGAATGCTCAGATCAGAAAGAAGTTTCACAGAATGCTTCTGTGTAGTTTATATTTGAATATATTCCTTTTTCCACTACTACGCTCTTAGCGCTCCAAATGTCCAGTTGCATTTTCTACAGAAAGAGTGTTCAGATCTGCTCAATCAAAAGTATGGTTTAACTCTGTTAGCTGAATGCACAGATCAGAAAGAAGTTTCACAGAATGATTCTGTGTAGTTTATATTTGGAGACATTCCTTTTTCCACTATTACCCTCTTAGCGCTCCGAATCTCCACTTGCATTTTCTACAGAAAGTGTGTTTCAGTACGGCTCAATCAAAACTAAGGTTCAACTCTTTTAGTTGAACAAACAGAACAGAAAGAAGTTTCACACAATTCTTCTGTGTAGTTTTTATTTGAAGATATTATTTTTCCCAATATAGGCCTCTTAGCGCTCAGAATGTCCAATTGCAGTTTCTACAGAAAGAGTGTTTCAGAAAGGCTCAATCAAAAGTAAGGTTCAACTCTGTTAGTTGAATTCACAGAACAGAAAGAAGTTTCATACACTGCTTCTGTGTAGTTTATATTTGAACATATTCTTTCTTCCACAATTACCCACTTAGCGCTACGAATGTCCAGTTGCATTTTCTACAGACAGAGTGTTTCAAAACTGCTCAATCAAAAGTATGGTTTAACTCTGTTAGCTGAATGCTCAGATCAGAAAGAAGTTTCACAGAATGCTTCTGTGTAGTTTATATTTGAATATATTCATTTTTCCACTACTTCTCTCTTAGCGCTCCAAATGTCCAGTTGCATTTTCTACAGAAAGAGAGTTCATATCTGCTCAATAAAAAGTATGTTTTAACTCTGTTAGCTGAATGCACAGATCAGAAAGAATTTTCACAGAATGATTCTGTGTAGTTTATATTTGGAGACATTCCTTTTTCCACTATTACCCTCTTAGCGCTCCGAATCTCCACTTGCATTTTCTACAGAAAGAGTGTTTCAGAACGGCTCAATCAAAACTAAGGTTCAACTCTTTTAGTTGAACAAACAGAACAGAAAGAAGTTTCACACAATTCTTCTGTGTAGTTTTTATTTGTAGACATTCTTTTTCCCAATATAGGCCTCTTAGCGCTCAGAATGTCCAATTGCAGTTTCTACAGAAAGAGTGTTTCAGAACGGCTCAATCAAAAGTAAGGTTCAACTCTGTTAGTTGAATGCACAGAACAGAAAGAAGTTTCATACAATGCTTCTGTGTAGTTTATATTTGAACATATTCTTTTTTCCACTATTACCCACTTATCGCTACGAATGTCCAGTTGCATTTTCTACAGACAGAGTGTTTCAAAACTGCTCAATCAAAAGTATGGTTTAACTCTGTTAGCTGAATGCTCAGATCAGAAAGAAGTTTCACAGAATGCTTCTGTGTAGTTTATATTTGAATATATTCCTTTTTCCACTATTACCCTCTTAGCGCTCCGAATCTCCACTTGCATTTTCTACAAAAAGAGTGTTTCATAACTGCTCAATCAAAAATATGTTTTATCTCTGTTAACTGAATTTACAGATCAGAAATAAGTTTCACAGAATGCATCTGTGTAGTTTTTATTTGAAGATATTCTTTTTCCCAATGTAGGCCTCTTAGCGCTTAGCATGTCCAATTGCAGTTTCTACAGAAAGAGTGTTTCAGAACGGCTCAATCAAAAGTAAGGTTCAACTCTGTTAGTTGAATGCACAGAACAGAAAGAATTTTCACAGAATGCTACTGTGTAGTTTATATTTGAATATATTCCTTTTTCCACTATTACCCTCTTAGCGCTCCGAATGTCCACTTGCATTTTCTACAGAAAGAGTGTTCAGAACTGCGCAATCAAAAGTACGGTTTAACTCTGTTAGCTTAATGAACATATCAGAAATAAGTTTCACACAATGCTTCTGTGTAGTTTTTATTTGAAGATATTTTTTTTCCCAATAGAGGCCTCTTAGCGCTCAGAATGTCCAATTGCAGTTTCTACAGAAAGAGTGTTTCAGAAAGGCTCAATCAAAAGTAAGGTTCAACTCTGTTAGTTGAATGCACAGAACAGAAAGAAGTTTCATACAATGCTTCTGTGTAGTTTATATTTGAACATATTCTTTTTTCCACTATTACCCACTTAGCACTACGAATGTGTAGTTGCATTTTCTACAGACAGAGTGTTTCAAAACTGCTCAATCAAAAGTATGGTTTAACTCTGTTAGCTGAATGCTCAGATCAGAAAGAAGTTTCACAGAATGCTTCTGTGTAGTTTATATTTGAATATATTCCTTTTTCCACTACTACGCTCTTAGCGCTCCAAATGTCCAGTTGCATTTTCTACAGAAAGAGTGTTCAGATCTGCTCAATCAAAAGTATGGTTTAACTCTGTTAGCTGAATGCACAGATCAGAGAGAAGTTTCACCGAATGATTCGGTGTAGTTTATATTTGAAGACATTCCTTTTTCCACTATTACCCTCTTAGCGCTCCGAATCTCCACTTGCATTTTCTACAAAAAGAGTGTTTCATAACTGCTCAATCAAAAATATGTTTTATCTCTGTTAACTGAATTTACAGATCAGATATAAGTTTCACAGAATGCATCTGTGTAGTTTTTATTTGAAGATATTCTTTTTCCCAATGTAGGCCTCTTAGCGCTTAGTATGTCCAATTGCAGTTTCTACAGAAAGAGTGTTTCAGAACGGCTCAATCAAAAGTAAGGTTCAACTCTGTTAGTTGAATGCACAGAACAGAAAGAATTTTCACAGAATGCTACTGTGTAGTTTATATTTGTATATATTCCTTTTTCCACTATTAAACTCTTAGCGCTCCGAATGTCCACTTGCATTTTCTACAGAAAGAGTGTTCAGAACTGCGCAATCAAAAGTATGGTTTAACTCTGTTAGCTTAATGAACATATCAGAAATAAGTTTCACACAATGCTTCTGTGTAGTTTTTATTTGAAGATATTTTTTTTCCCAATAGAGGCCTCTTAGCGCTCAGAATGTCCAATTGCAGTTTCTACAGAAAGAGTGTTTCAGAAAGGCTCAATCAAAAGTAAGGTTCAACTCTGTTAGTTGAATGCACAGAACAGAAAGTAGTTTCATACAATGCTTCTGTGTAGTTTATATTTGAACATATTCTTTTTTCCACTATTACCCACTTAGCGCTACGAATGTCCAGTTGCATTTTCTACAGACAGAGTGTTTCAAAACTGCTCAATCAAAAGTATGGTTTAACTCTGTTAGCTGAATGCTCAGATCAGAAAGAAGTTTCACAGAATGCTTCTGTGTAGTTTATATTTGAATATATTCCTTTTTCCACTACTACGCTCTTAGCGCTCCAAATGTCCAGTTGCATTTTCTACAGAAAGAGTGTTCAGATCTGCTCAATCAAAAGTATGGTTTAACTCTGTTAGCTGAATGCACAGATCAGAAAGAAGTTTCACAGAATGATTCTGTGTAGTTTATATTTGGAGACATTCCTTTTTCCACTATTACCCTCTTAGCGCTCCGAATCTCCACTTGCATTTTCTACAGAAAGAGTGTTTCAGAACGGCTCAATCAAAACTAAGGTTCAACTCTTTTAGTTGAACAAGCAGAACAGAAAGAAGTTTCACACAATTCTTCTGTGTAGTTTTTATTTGTAGACATTCTTTTTCCCAATATAGGCCTCTTAGCGCTCAGAATGTCCAATTGCAGTTTCTACAGAAAGAGTGTTTCAGAACGGCTCAATCAAAAGTAAGGTTCAACTCTGTTAGTTGAATGCACAGAACAGAAAGAAGTTTCATACATTGCTTCTGTGTAGTTTATATTTGAACATATTCTTTTTTCCACTATTACCCACTTAGCGCTACGAATGTCCAGTTGCATTTTCGACAGACAGAGTGTTTCAAAACTGCTGAATCAAAAGTATGGTTTAACTCTGTTAGCTGAATGCTCAGATCAGAAAAACGTTTCACAGAATGCTTCTGTGTAGTTTATATTTGAATATAATCCTTTTTCCACTACTACGCTCTTAGCGCTCCAAATGTCCAGTTGCATTTTCTACAGAAAGAGTGTTCAGATCTGCTCAATCAAAAGTATGGTTTAACTCTGTTAGCTGAATGCACAGATCAGAAAGAAGTTTCACCGAATGATTCTGTGTAGTTTATATTTGAAGACATTCCTTTTTCCACTATTACCCTCTTAGCGCTCCGAATCTCCACTTGCATTTTCTACAAAAAGAGTGTTTCATAACTGCTCAATCAAAAATATATTTTATCTCTGTTAACTGAATTTACAGATCAGAAATAAGTTTCACAGAATGCATCTGTGTAGTTTTTATTTGAAGATATTCTTTTTCCCAATGTAGGCCTCTTAGCGCTTAGCATGTCCAATTGCAGTTTCTACAGAAAGAGTGTTTCAGAACGGCTCAATCAAAAGTAAGGTTCAACTCTGTTAGTTGAATGCACAGAACAGAAAGAAGTTTCATACAATGCTTCTGTGTAGTTTATATTTGAACATATTCTTTTTTCCACTATTACCCACTTATCGCTACGAATGTCCAGTTGCATTTTCTACAGACAGAGTGTTTCAAAACTGCTCAATCAAAAGTATGGTTTAACTCTGTTAGCTGAATGCTCAGATCAGAAAGAAGTTTCACAGAATGCTTCTGTGTAGTTTATATTTGAATATATTCCTTTTTCCACTATTACCCTCTTAGCGCTCCGAATCTCCACTTGCATTTTCTACAAAAAGAGTGTTTCATAACTGCTCAATCAAAAATATGTTTTATCTCTGTTAACTGAATTTACAGATCAGAAATAAGTTTCACAGAATGCATCTGTGTAGTTTTTATTTGAAGATATTCTTTTTCCCAATGTAGGCCTCTTAGCGCTTAGCATGTCCAATTGCAGTTTCTACAGAAAGAGTGTTTCAGAACGGCTCAATCAAAAGTAAGGTTCAACTCTGTTAGTTGAATGCACAGAACAGAAAGAATTTTCACAGAATGCTACTGTGTAGTTTATATTTGAATATATTCCTTTTTCCACTATTACCCTCTTAGCGCTCCGAATGTCCACTTGCATTTTCTACAGAAAGAGTGTTCAGAACTGCGCAATCAAAAGTACGGTTTAACTCTGTTAGCTTAATGAACATATCAGAAATAAGTTTCACACAATGCTTCTGTGTAGTTTTTATTTGAAGATATTTTTTTTCCCAATAGAGGCCTCTTAGCGCTCAGAATGTCCAATTGCAGTTTCTACAGAAAGAGTGTTTCAGAAAGGCTCAATCAAAAGTAAGGTTCAACTCTGTTAGTTGAATGCACAGAACAGAAAGAAGTTTCATACAATGCTTCTGTGTAGTTTATATTTGAACATATTCTTTTTTCCACTATTACCCACTTAGCACTACGAATGTGTAGTTGCATTTTCTACAGACAGAGTGTTTCAAAACTGCTCAATCAAAAGTATGGTTTAACTCTGTTAGCTGAATGCTCAGATCAGAAAGAAGTTTCACAGAATGCTTCTGTGTAGTTTATATTTGAATATATTCCTTTTTCCACTACTACGCTCTTAGCGCTCCAAATGTCCAGTTGCATTTTCTACAGAAAGAGTGTTCAGATCTGCTCAATCAAAAGTATGGTTTAACTCTGTTAGCTGAATGCACAGATCAGAGAGAAGTTTCACCGAATGATTCGGTGTAGTTTATATTTGAAGACATTCCTTTTTCCACTATTACCCTCTTAGCGCTCCGAATCTCCACTTGCATTTTCTACAAAAAGAGTGTTTCATAACTGCTCAATCAAAAATATGTTTTATCTCTGTTAACTGAATTTACAGATCAGATATAAGTTTCACAGAATGCATCTGTGTAGTTTTTATTTGAAGATATTCTTTTTCCCAATGTAGGCCTCTTAGCGCTTAGTATGTCCAATTGCAGTTTCTACAGAAAGAGTGTTTCAGAACGGCTCAATCAAAAGTAAGGTTCAACTCTGTTAGTTGAATGCACAGAACAGAAAGAATTTTCACAGAATGCTACTGTGTAGTTTATATTTGTATATATTCCTTTTTCCACTATTAAACTCTTAGCGCTCCGAATGTCCACTTGCATTTTCTACAGAAAGAGTGTTCAGAACTGCGCAATCAAAAGTATGGTTTAACTCTGTTAGCTTAATGAACATATCAGAAATAAGTTTCACACAATGCTTCTGTGTAGTTTTTATTTGAAGATATTTTTTTTCCCAATAGAGGCCTCTTAGCGCTCAGAATGTCCAATTGCAGTTTCTACAGAAAGAGTGTTTCAGAAAGGCTCAATCAAAAGTAAGGTTCAACTCTGTTAGTTGAATGCACAGAACAGAAAGTAGTTTCATACAATGCTTCTGTGTAGTTTATATTTGAACATATTCTTTTTTCCACTATTACCCACTTAGCGCTACGAATGTCCAGTTGCATTTTCTACAGACAGAGTGTTTCAAAACTGCTCAATCAAAAGTATGGTTTAACTCTGTTAGCTGAATGCTCAGATCAGAAAGAAGTTTCACAGAATGCTTCTGTGTAGTTTATATTTGAATATATTCCTTTTTCCACTACTACGCTCTTAGCGCTCCAAATGTCCAGTTGCATTTTCTACAGAAAGAGTGTTCAGATCTGCTCAATCAAAAGTATGGTTTAACTCTGTTAGCTGAATGCACAGATCAGAAAGAAGTTTCACAGAATGATTCTGTGTAGTTTATATTTGGAGACATTCCTTTTTCCACTATTACCCTCTTAGCGCTCCGAATCTCCACTTGCATTTTCTACAGAAAGAGTGTTTCAGAACGGCTCAATCAAAACTAAGGTTCAACTCTTTTAGTTGAACAAGCAGAACAGAAAGAAGTTTCACACAATTCTTCTGTGTAGTTTTTATTTGTAGACATTCTTTTTCCCAATATAGGCCTCTTAGCGCTCAGAATGTCCAATTGCAGTTTCTACAGAAAGAGTGTTTCAGAACGGCTCAATCAAAAGTAAGGTTCAACTCTGTTAGTTGAATGCACAGAACAGAAAGAAGTTTCATACATTGCTTCTGTGTAGTTTATATTTGAACATATTCTTTTTTCCACTATTACCCACTTAGCGCTACGAATGTCCAGTTGCATTTTCGACAGACAGAGTGTTTCAAAACTGCTGAATCAAAAGTATGGTTTAACTCTGTTAGCTGAATGCTCAGATCAGAAAAACGTTTCACAGAATGCTTCTGTGTAGTTTATATTTGAATATAATCCTTTTTCCACTACTACGCTCTTAGCGCTCCAAATGTCCAGTTGCATTTTCTACAGAAAGAGTGTTCAGATCTGCTCAATCAAAAGTATGGTTTAACTCTGTTAGCTGAATGCACAGATCAGAAAGAAGTTTCACCGAATGATTCTGTGTAGTTTATATTTGAAGACATTCCTTTTTCCACTATTACCCTCTTAGCGCTCCGAATCTCCACTTGCATTTTCTACAAAAAGAGTGTTTCATAACTGCTCAATCAAAAATATATTTTATCTCTGTTAACTGAATTTACAGATCAGAAATAAGTTTCACAGAATGCATCTGTGTAGTTTTTATTTGAAGATATTCTTTTCCCCAATGTAGGCCTCTTAGCACTTAGCATGTCCAATTGCAGTTTCTACAGAAAGAGTGTTTCAGAACGGCTCAATCAAAAGTAAGGTTCAACTCTGTTAGTTGAATGCACAGAACAGAAAGAATTTTCACAGAATGCTACTGTGTAGTTTATATTTGAATATATTCCTTTTTCCACTATTACCCTCTTAGCGCTCCGAATGTCCACTTGCATTTTCTACAGAAAGAGTGTTCAGAACTGCGCAATCAAAAGTATGGTTTAACTCTGTTAGCTTAATGAACATATCAGAAATAAGTTTCACACAATGCTTCTGTGTAGTTTTTATTTGAAGATATTATTTTTCCCAATATAGGCCTCTTAGCGCTCAGAATGTCCAATTGCAGTTTCTACAGAAAGAGTGTTTCAGAAAGGCTCAATCAAAAGTAAGGTTCAACTCTGTTAGTTGAATGCACAGAACAGAAAGTAGTTTCATACAATGCTTCTGTGTAGTTTATATTTGAACATATTCTTTTTTCCACTATTACCCACTTAGCGCTACGAATGTCCAGTTGCATTTTCTACATACAGAGTGTTTCAAAACTGCTCAATCAAATGTATGGTTTAACTCTGTTAGCTGAATGCTCAGATCAGAAAGAAGTTTCACAGAATGCTTCTGTGTAGTTTATATTTGAATATATTCCTTTTTCCACTACTACGCTCTTAGCGCTCCAAATGTCCAGTTGCATTTTCTACAGAAAGAGTGTTCAGATCTGCTCAATCAAAAGTATGGTTTAACTCTGTTAGCTGAATGCACAGATCAGAAAGAAGTTTCACAGAATGATTCTGTGTAGTTTATATTTGGAGACATTCCTTTTTCCACTATTACCCTCTTAGCGCTCCGAATCTCCACTTGCATTTTCTACAGAAAGTGTGTTTCAGAACGGCTCAATCAAAACTAAGGTTCAACTCTTTTAGTTGAACAAACAGAACAGAAAGAAGTTTCACACAATTCTTCTGTGTAGTTTTTATTTGAAGATATTATTTTTCCCAATATAGGCCTCTTAGCGCTCAGAATGTCCAATTACAGTTTCTACAGAAAGAGTGTTTCAGAAAGGCTCAATCAAAAGTAAGGTTCAAATCTGTTAGTTGAATTCAAAGAACAGAAAGAAGTTTCATACACTGCTTCTGTGTAGTTTATATTTGAACATATTCTTTCTTCCACAATTACCCACTTAGCGCTACGAATGTCCAGTTGCATTTTCTACAGACAGAGTGTTTCAAAACTGCTCAATCAAAAGTATGGTTTAACTCTGTTAGCTGAATGCTCAGATCAGAAAGAAGTTTCACAGAATGCTTCTGTGTAGTTTATATTTGAATATATTCCTTTTTCCACTACTACTCTCTTAGCGCTCCAAATGTCCAGTTGCATTTTCTACAGAAAGAGAGTTCAGATCTGCTCAATAAAAAGTATGGTTTAACTCTGTTAGCTGAATGCACAGATCAGAAAGAAGTTTCACAGAATGATTCTGTGTAGTTTATATTTGGAGACATTCCTTTTTCCACTATTACCCTCTTAGCGCTCCGAATCTCCACTTGCATTTTCTACAGAAAGAGTGTTTCAGAACGGCTCAATCAAAACTAAGGTTCAACTCTTTTAGTTGAACAAGCAGAACAGAAAGAAGTTTCACACAATTCTTCTGTGTAGTTTTTATTTGTAGACATTCTTTTTCCCAATATAGGCCTCTTAGCGCTCAGAATGTCCAATTGCAGTTTCTACAGAAAGAGTGTTTCAGAACGGCTCAATCAAAAGTAAGGTTCAACTCTGTTAGTTGAATGCACAGAACAGAAAGAAGTTTCATACAATGCTTCTGTGTAGTTTATATTTGAACATATTCTTTTTTCCACTATTACCCACTTAGCGCTACGAATGTCCAGTTGCATTTTCTACAGACAGAGTGTTTCAAAACTGCTGAATCAAAAGTATGGTTTAACTCTGTTAGCTGAATGCTCAGATCAGAAAAAAGTTTCACAGAATGCTTCTGTGTAGTTTATATTTGAATATAATCCTTTTTCCACTACTACGCTCTTAGCGCTCCAAATGTCCAGTTGCATTTTCTACAGAAAGAGTGTTCAGATCTGCTCAATCAAAAGTATGGTTTAACTCTGTTAGCTGAATGCACAGATCAGAAAGAAGTTTCACCGAATGATTCTGTGTAGTTTATATTTGAAGACATTCCTTTTTCCACTATTACCCTCTTAGCGCTCCGAATCTCCACTTGCATTTTCTACAAAAAGAGTGTTTCATAACTGCTCAATCAAAAATATATTTTATCTCTGTTAACTGAATTTACAGATCAGAAATAAGTTTCACAGAATGCATCTGTGTAGTTTTTATTTGAAGATATTGTTTTTCCCAATGTAGGCCTCTTAGCGCTTAGCATGTCCAATTGCAGTTTCTACAGAAAGAGTGTTTCAGAACGGCTCAATCAAAAGTAAGGTTCAACTCTGTTAGTTGAATGCACAGAACAGAAAGAATTTTCACAGAATGCTACTGTGTAGTTTATATTTGAATATATTCCTTTTTCCACTATTACCCTCTTAGCGCTCCGAATGTCCACTTGCATTTTCTACAGAAAGAGTGTTCAGAACTGCGCATTCAAAAGTATGGTTTAACTCTGTTAGCTTAATGAACATATCAGAAATAAGTTTCACACAATGCTTCTGTGTAGTTTTTATTTGAAGATATTATTTTTCCCAATATAGGCCTCTTAGCGCTCAGAATGTCCAATTGCAGTTTCTACAGAAAGAGTGTTTCAGAAAGGCTCAATCAAAAGTAAGGTTCAACTCCGTTAGTTGAATGCACAGAACAGAAAGAAGTTTCATACAATGCTTCTGTGTAGTTTATATTTGAACATATTCTTTTTTCCACTATTACCCACTTAGCGCTACGAATGTCCAGTTGCATTTTCTACAGACAGAGTGTTTCAAAACTGCTCAATCAAAAGTATGGTTTAACTCTGTTAGCTGAATGCTCAGATCAGAAAGAAGTTTCACAGAATGCTTCTGTGTAGTTTATATTTGAATATATTCCTTTTTCCACTACTACGCTCTTAGCGCTCCAAATGTCCAGTTGCATTTTCTAAAGAAAGAGTGTTCAGATCTGCTCAATCAAAAGTATGGTTTAACTCTGTTAGCTGAATGCACAGATCAGAAAGAAGTTTCACCGAATGATTCTGTGTAGTTTATATTTGAAGACATTCCTTTTTCCACTATTAACCTCTTAGCGCTCCGAATCTCAACTTGCATTTTCTACAAAAAGAGTGTTTCATAACTGCTCAATCAAAAATATGTTTTATCTCTGTTAACTGAATTTACAGATCAGAAATAAGTTTCACAGAATGCATCTGTGTAGTTTTTATTTGAAGATATACTTTTTCCCAATGTATGCCTCTTAGCGCTTAGCATGTCCAATTGCAGTTTCTACAGAAAGAGTGTTTCAGAACGGCTCAATCAAAAGTAAGGTTCAACTCTGTTAGTTGAATGCACAGAACAGAAAGAATTTTCACAGAATGCTACTGTGTAGTTTATATTTGAATATATTCCTTTTTCCACTATTACCCTCTTAGCGCTCCGAATGTAAACTTGCATTTTGTACAGAAAGAGTGTTCAGAACTGCGCAATCAAAAGTATGGTTTAACTCTTTTAGCTTAATGAACATATCAGAAATAAGTTTCACACAATGCTTCTGTGTAGTTTTTATTTGAAGATATTATTTTTCCCAATATAGGCCTCTTAGCGCTCAGAATGTCCAATTGCAGTTTCTACAGAAAGAGTGTTTCAGAAAGGCTCAATCAAAAGTAAGGTTCAACTCTGTTAGTTGAATGCACAGAACAGAAAGAAGTTTCATACAATGCTTCTGTGTAGTTTATATTTGAACATATTCTTTTTTCCACTATTACCCACTTAGCGCTACGAATGTCCAGTTGCATTTTCTACAGACAGAGTGTTTCAAAACTGCTCAATCAAAAGTATGGTTTAACTCTGTTAGCTGAATGCTCAGATCAGAAAGAAGTTTCACAGAATGCTTCTGTGTAGTTTATATTTGAATATATTCCTTTTTCCACTACTACGCTCTTAGCGCTCCAAATGTCCAGTTGCATTTTCTACAGAAAGAGTGTTCAGATCTGCTCAATCAAAAGTATGGTTTAACTCTGTTAGCTGAATGCACAGATCAGAAAGAAGTTTCACCGAATGATTCTGTGTAGTTTATATTTGAAGACATTCCTTTTTCCACTATTACCCTCTTAGCGCTCCGAATCTCCACTTGCATTTTCTTCAAAAAGAGTGTTTCATAACTGCTCAATCAAAAATATGTTTTATCTCTGTTAACTGAATTTACAGATCAGAAATAAGTTTCACAGAATGCATCTGTGTAGTTTTTATTTGAAGATATACTTTTTCCCAATGTATGCCTCTTAGCGCTTAGCATGTCCAATTGCAGTTTCTACAGAAAGAGTGTTTCAGAACGGCTCAATCAAAAGTAAGGTTCAACTCTGTTAGTTGAATGCACAGAACATAAAGAATTATCACAGAATGCTACTGTGTAGTTTATATTTGAATATATTCCTTTTTCCACTATTACCCTCTTAGCGCTCCGAATGTCCACTTGCATTTTCTACAGAAAGAGTGTTCAGAACTGCGCAATCAAAAGTATGGTTTAACTCTTTTAGCTTAATGAACATATCAGAAATAAGTTTCACACAATGCTTCTGTGTAGTTTTTATTTGAAGATATTATTTTTCCCAATATAGGCCTCTTAGCGCTCAGAATGTCCAATTGCAGTTTCTACAGAAAGAGTGTTTCAGAAAGGCTCAATCAAAGGTAAGGTTCAACTCTGTTAGTTGAATGCACAGAACAGAAAGAAGTTTCATACAATGCTTCTGTGTAGTTTATATTTGAACATATTCTTTTTTCCACTATTACCCACTTAGCGCTACGAATGTCCAGTTGCATTTTCTACAGACAGAGTGTTTCAAAACTGCTCAGTCAAAAGTATGGTTTAACTCTGTTAGCTGAATGCTCAGATCAGAAAGAAGTTTCACAGAATGCTTCTGTGTAGTTTATATTTGAATATATTCCTTTTTCCACTACTACGCTCTTAGCGCTCCAAATGTCCAGTTGCATTTTCTACAGAAAGAGTGTTCAGATCTGCTCAATCAAAAGTATGGTTTAACTCTGTTAGCTGAATGCACAGATCAGAAAGAAGTTTCACAGAATGATTCTGTGTAGTTTATATTTGGAGACATTCCTTTTTCCACTATTACCCTCTTAGCGCTCCGAATCTCCACTTGCATTTTCTACAGAAAGTGTGTTTCAGTACGGCTCAATCAAAACTAAGGTTCAACTCTTTTAGTTGAACAAACAGAACAGAAAGAAGTTTCACACAATTCTTCTGTGTAGTTTTTATTTGAAGATATTATTTTTCCCAATATAGGCCTCTTAGCGCTCAGAATGTCCAATTGCAGTTTCTACAGAAAGAGTGTTTCAGAAAGGCTCAATCAAAAGTAAGGTTCAACTCTGTTAGTTGAATTCACAGAACAGAAAGAAGTTTCATACACTGCTTCTGTGTAGTTTATATTTGAACATATTCTTTCTTCCACAATTACCCACTTAGCGCTACGAATGTCCGGTTGCATTTTCTACAGACAGAGTGTTTCAAAACTGCTCAATCAAAAGTATGGTTTAACTCTGTTAGCTGAATGCTCAGATCAGAAAGAAGTTTCACAGAATGCTTCTGTGTAGTTTATATTTGAATATATTCCTTTTTCCACTACTTCTCTCTTAGCGCTCCAAATGTCCAGTTGCATTTTCTACAGAAAGAGAGTTCATATCTGCTCAATAAAAAGTATGTTTTAACTCTGTTAGCTGAATGCACAGATCAGAAAGAATTTTCACAGAATGATTCTGTGTAGTTTATATTTGGAGACATTCCTTTTTCCACTATTACCCTCTTAGCGCTCCGAATCTCCACTTGCATTTTCTACAGAAAGAGTGTTTCAGAACGGCTCAATCAAAACTAAGGTTCAACTCTTTTAGTTGAACAAACAGAACAGAAAGAAGTTTCACACAATTCTTCTGTGTAGTTTTTATTTGTAGACATTCTTTTTCCCAATATAGGCCTCTTAGCGCTCAGAATGTCCAATTGCAGTTTCAACAGAAAGAGTGTTTCAGAACGGCTCAATCAAAAGTAAGGTTCAACTCTGTTAGTTGAATGCACAGAACAGAAAGAAGTTTCATACAATGCTGCTGTGTATTTTATATTTGAACATATTCTTTTTTCCACTATTACCCACTTAGCGCTACGAATGTCCAGTTGCATTTTCTACAGACAGAGTGTTTCAAAACTGCTCAATCAAAAGTATGGTTTAACTCTGTTAGCTGAATGCTCAGATCAGAAAGAAGTTTCACAGAATGCTTCTGTGTAGTTTATATTTGAATATATTCCTTTTTCCACTACTACGCTCTTAGCGCTCCAAATGTCCAGTTGCATTTTCTACAGAAAGAGTGTTCAGATCTGCTCAATCAAATGTATGGTTTAACTCTGTTAGCTGAATGCACAGATCAGAAAGAAGTTTCACCGAATGATTCCGTGTAGTTTATATTTGAAGACATTCCTTTTTCCACTATTACCCTCTTAGCGCTCCGAATCTCCCCTTGCATTTTCTACAAAAAGAGTGTTTCATAACTGCTCAATCAAAAATATGTTTTATCTCTGTTAACTGAATTTACAGATCAGAAATAAGTTTCACAGAATGCATCTGTGTAGTTTTTATTTGAAGATATTCTTTTTCCCAATGTAGGCCTCTTAGCGCTTAGCATGTCCAATTGCAGTTTCTACAGAAAGAGTGTTTCAGAACGGCTCAATCAAAACTAATGTTCAACTCTGTTAGTTGAATGCACAGAACAGAAAGAATTTTCACAGAATGCTACTGTGTAGTTTATATTTGAATATATTCCTTTTTCCACTATTACCCTCTTAGCGCTCTGAATGTCCACTTGCATTTTCTACAGAAAGAGTGTTCAGAACTGCGCAATCAAAAGTATGGTTTAACTCTGTTAGCTTAATGAACATATCAGAAATAAGTTTCACACAATGCTTCTGTAGTTTTTATTTGAAGATATTATTTTTCCCAATAGAGGCCTCTTAGCGCTCAGAATGTCCAATTGCAGTTTCTACAGAAAGAGTGTTTCAGAAAGGCTCAATCAAAAGGTTCAACTCTGTTAGTTGAATGCACAGAACAGAAAGAAGTTTCATACAATGCTTCTGTGTAGTTTATATTTGAACATATTCTTTTTTCCACTATTACCCACTTAGCGCTACGAATGTCCAGTTGCATTTTCTACAGACAGAGTGTTTCAAAACTGCTCAGTCAAAAGTATGGTTTAACTCTGTTAGCTGAATGCTCAGATCAGAAAGAAGTTTCACAGAATGCTTCTGTGTAGTTTATATTTGAATATATTGCTTTTTCCACTACTACGCTCTTAGCACTCCAAATGTCCAGTTGCATTTTCTACAGAAAGAGTGTTCAGATCTGCTCAATCAAAAGTATGGTTTAACTCTGTTAGCTGAATGCACAGATCAGAAAGAAGTTTCACAGAATGATTCTGTGTAGTTTATATTTGGAGACATTCCTTTTTCCACTATTACCCTCTTAGCGCTCCGAATCTCCACTTGCATTTTCTACAGAAAGTGTGTTTCAGAACGGCTCAATCAAAACTAAGGTTCAACTCTTTTAGTTGAACAAACAGAACAGAAAGAAGTTTCACACAATTCTTCTGTGTAGTTTTTATTTGAAGATATTATTTTTCCCAATATAGGCCTCTTAGCGCTCAGAATGTCCAATTGCAGTTTCTACAGAAAGAGTGTTTCAGAAAGGCTCAATCAAAAGTAAGGTTCAACACTGTTAGTTGAATTCACAGAACAGAAAGAATTTTCATACACTGCTTCTGTGTAGTTTATATTTGAACATATTCTTTCTTCCACAATTACCCACTTAGCGCTACGAATGTCCAGTTGCATTTTCTACAGACAGAGTGTTTCAAAACTGCTCAATCAAAAGTATGGTTTAACTCTGTTAGCTGAATGCTCAGATCAGAAAGAAGTTTCACAGAATGTTTCTGTGTAGTTTATATTTGAATATATTCCTTTTTCCACTACTACTCTCTTAGCGCTACAAATGTCCAGTTGCATTTTCTACAGAAAGAGAGTTCAGATCTGCTCAATAAAAAGTATGGTTTAACTCTGTTAGCTGAATGCACAGATCAGAAAGAAGTTTCACAGAATGATTCTGTGTAGTTTATATTTGGAGACATTCCTTTTTCCACTATTACCCTCTTAGCGCTCCGAATCTCCACTTGCATTTTCTACAGAAAGAGTGTTTCAGAACGGCTCAATCAAAACTACAGTTCAACTCTTTTAGTTGAACAAGCAGAACAGAAAGAAGTTTCACACAATTCTTCTGTGTAGTTTTTATTTGTAGACATTCTTTTTCCCAATATAGGCCTCTTAGCGCTCAGAATGTCCAATTGCAGTTTCTACAGAGAGAGTGTTTCAGAACGGCTTAATCAAAAATAAGGTTCAACTCTGTTAGTTGAATGCACAGAACAGAAAGAAGTTTCATACAATGCTTCTGTGTAGTTTATATTTGAACATATTCTTTTTTCCACTATTACCCACTTAGCGCTACGAATGTCCAGTTGCATTTTCTACAGACAGAGTGTTTCAAAACTGCTGAATCAAAAGTATGGTTTAACTCTGTTAGCTGAATGCTCAGATAAGAAAAAAGTTTCACAGAATGCTTCTCTGTAGTTTATATTTGAATATAATCCTTTTTCCACTACTACGCTCTTAGCGCTCCAAATGTCCAGTTGCATTTTCTACAGAAAGAGTGTTCAGATCTGCTCAATCAAAAGTATGGTTTAACTCTGTTAGCTGAATGCACAGATCAGAAAGAAGTTTCACCGAATGATTCTGTGTAGTTTATATTTGAAGACATTCCTTTTTCCACTATTACCCTCTTAGCGCTCCGAATCTCCACTTGCATTTTCTACAAAAAGAGTGTTTCATAACTGCTCAATCAAAAATATGTTTTATCTCTGTTAACTGAATTTACAGATCAGAAATAAGTTTCACAGAATGCATCTGTGTAGTTTTTATTTGAAGATATTCTTTTTCCCAATGTAGGCCTCTTAGCGCTTAGCATGTCCAATTGCAGTTTCTACAGACAGAGTGTTTCAGAACGGCTCAATCAAAAGTAAGGTTCAACTCTGTTAGTTGAATGCACAGAACAGAAAGAATTTTCACAGAATGCTACTGTGTAGTTTATATTTGAAAATATTCCTTTTTCCACTATTACCCTCTTAGCGCTCCGAATGTCCACTTGCATTTTCTACAGAAAGAGTGTTCAGAACTGCGCAATCAAAAGTATGGTTTAACTCTGTTTGCTTAATGAACATATCAGAAATAAGTTTCACACAATGCTTCTGTGTAGTTTTTATTTGAAGATATTATTTTTCCCAATATAGGCCTCTTAGCGCTCAGAATGTCCAATTGCAGTTTCTACAGAAAGAGTGTTTCAGAAAGGCTCAATCAAAAGTAAGGTTCAACTCTGTTAGTTGAATGCACAGAACAGAAAGAAGTTTCATACAATGCTTCTGTGTAGTTTATATTTGAACATATTCTTTTTTCCACTATTACCCACTTAGCGCTACGAATGTCCAGTTGCATTTTCTACAGACAGAGTGTTTCAAAACTGCTCAGTCAAAAGTATGGTTTAACTCTGTTAGCTGAATGCTCAGATCAGAAAGAACTTTCACAGAATGCTTTTGTGTAGTTTATCTTTGAATATATTCCTTTTTCCACTACTTCTCTCTTAGCGCTCCAAATGTCCAGTTGCATTTTCTACGGAAAGAGAGTTCATATCTGCTCAATCAAAAGTATGGTTTAAATCTGTTAGCTGAATGCACAGATCTGAAAGAATTTTCACAGAATGATTCTGTGTAGTTTATATTTGGAGACATTCCTTTTTCCACTATTACCCTCTTAGCGCTCCGAATCTCCACTTGCATTTTCTACAGAAAGAGTGTTTCAGAACGGCTCAATCAAAACTAAGGTTCAACTCTTTTAGTTGAACAAACAGAACAGAAAGAAGTTTCACACAATTCTTCTGTGTAGTTTTTATTTGTAGACATTCTTTTTCCCAATATATGCCTCTTAGCGCTCAGAATGTCCAATTGCAGTTTCAACAGAAAGAGTGTTTCAGAACGGCTCAATCAATAGTAAGGTTCAACTCTGTTAGTTGAATGCACAGAACAGAAAGAAGTTTCATACAGTGCTGCTGTGTATTTTATATTTGAACATATTCTTTTTTCCACTATTACCCACTTAGCGCTACGAATGTCCAGTTGCATTTTCTACAGACAGAGTGTTTCAAAACTGCTCAATCAAAAGTATGGTTTAACTCTGTTAGCTGAATGCTCAGATCAGAAAGAAGTTTCACAGAATGCTTCTCTGTAGTTTATATTTGAATATATTCCTTTTTCCACTACTACGCTCTTAGCGCTCCAAATGTCCAGTTGCATTTTCTACAGAAAGAGTGTTCAGATCTGCTCAATCAAAAGTATGGTTTAACTCTGTTAGCTGAATGCACAGATCAGAAAGAAATTTCACCGAATGATTCTGTGTAGTTTATATTTGAAGACATTCCTTTTTCCACTATTACCCTCTTAGCGCTCCGAATCTCCACTTGCATTTTCTACAAAAAGAGTGTTTCACAACTGCTCAATCAAAAATATGTTTTATCTCTGTTAACTGAATTTACAGATCAGAAATATGTTTCACAGAATGCATCTGTGTAGTTTTTATTTGAAGATATTCTTTTTCCCAATGTAGGCCTCTTAGCGCTTAGCATGTCCAATTGCAGTTTCTACAGAAAGAGTGTTTCAGAACGGCTCAATCAAAAGTAAGGTTCAACTCTGTTAGTTGAATGCACAGAACAGAAAGGATTTTAACAGAATGCTACTGTGTAGTTTATATTTGAATATATTCCTTTTTCCACTATTACCCTCTTAGCGCTCCGAATGTCCACTTGCATTTTCTACAGAAAGAGTGTTCAGAACTGCGCAATCAAAAGTATGGTCTAACTCTGTTAGCTTAATGAACATATCAGAAATAAGTTTCACAAAATGCTTCTGTGTAGTTTTTATTTGAAGATATTATTTTTCCCAATAGAGGCCTCTTAGCGCTCAGAATGTCCAATTGCAGTTTCTACAGAAAGAGTGTTTCAGAAAGGCTCAATCAAAAGTAAGGTTCAACTCTGTTAGTTGAATGCACAGAACAGAAAGAAGTTTCATACAATGCTTCTGTGTAGTTTATATTTGAACATATTCTTTTTTCCACTATTACCCACTTAGCGCTACGAATGTCCAGTTGCATTTTCTACAGACAGAGTGTTTCAAAACTGCTCAATCAAAAGTATGGTTTAACTCTGTTAGCTGAATGCTCAGATCAGAAAGAAGTTTCACAGAATGCTTCTGTGTAGTTTATATTTGAATATATTCCTTTTTCCACTACTACTCTCTTAGCGCTCCAAATGTCCAGTTGCATTTTCTAAAGAAAGAGTGTTCAGATCTGCTCAATCAAAAGAAAGGTTTAACTCTGTTAGCTGAATGCACAGATCAGAAAGAAGTTTCACAGAATGATTCTGTGTAGTTTATATTTGGAGACATTACTTTTTCCACTATTACCCTCTTAGCGCTCCGAATCTCCAATTGCATTTTCTACAGAAAGAGTGTATCAGAACGGCTCAATCAAAACTAAGGTTCAAATCTTTTAGTTGAACAAACAGAACAGAAAGAAGTTTCACACAATTCTTCTGTGTAGTTTTTATTTGTAGACATTCTTTTTCCCAATATAGGCCTCTTAGCGCTCAGAATGTCCAACTGCAGTTTCTACAGAAAGAGTGTTTCAGAACGGCTCAATCAAAAGTAAGGTTCAATTCTGTTAGTTGAATGCACAGAACAGAAAGGAGTTTCATACAATGCTTCTGTGTAGTTTATATTTGAACATATTCTTTTTTCCAATATTACCCACTTAGCGCTACGAATGTCCAGTTGCATTTTCTACAGACAGAGTGTTTCAAAACTGCTCAATCAAAAGTATGGTTTAACTCTGTTAGCTGAATGCTCAGATCAGAAAGAAGTTTCACAGAATGCTTCTGTGTAGTTTATATTTGAATATATTCCTTTTTCCACTACTACTCTCTTAGCGCTCCAAATGTCCAGTTGCATTTTCTACAGAAAGAGAGTTCAGATCTGCTCAATCAAAAGTATGGTTTAACTCTGTTAGCTGAATGCACAGATCAGAAAGAAGTTTCACAGAATGATTCTGTGTAGTTTATATTTTTAGAAATTCCTTTTTCCACTATTACCCTCTTAGCGCTCCGAATGTCCACTTGCATTTTCTACAGAAAGAGTGTTCAGAACTGCGCAATCAAAAGTATGGTTTAACTCTGTTAGCTTAATGAACATATCAGAAATAAGTTTCACACAATGCTTCTGTGTAGTTTTTATTTGAAGATATTATTTTTCCCAATATAGGCCTCTTAGCGCTCAGAATGTCCAATTGCAGTTTCTACAGAAAGAGTGTTTCAGAAAGGCTCAATCAAAAGTAAGGTTCAACTCTGTTAGTTGAATGCACAGAACAGAAAGAAGTTTCATACAATGCTTCTGTGTAGTTTATATTTGAACATATTCTTTTTTCCACTATTACCCACTTAGCGCTACGAATGTCCAGTTGCATTTTCTACAGACAGAGTGTTTCAAAACTGCTCAATCAAAAGTATGGTTTAACTCTGTTAGCTGAATGCTCAGATCAGAAAGAAGTTTCACAGAATGCTTCTGTGTAGTTTATATTTGAATATATTCCTTTTTCCACTACTACGCTCTTAGCGCTCCAAATGTCCAGTTGCATTTTCTACAGAAAGAGTGTTCAGATCTGCTCAATCAAAAGTATGGTTTAACTCTGTTAGCTGAATGCACAGATCAGAGAGAAGTTTCACCGAATGATTCTGTGTAGTTTATATTTGAAGACATTCCTTTTTCCACTACTACCCACTTAGCCCTCCGAATCTCCACTTGCATTTTCTACAAAAAGAGTGTTTCATAACTGCTCAATCAAAAATATGTTTTATCTCTGTTAACTGAATTTACAGATCAGAAATAAGTTTCACAGAATGCATCTGTGTAGTTTTTATTTGAAGATATTCTTTTTCCCAATGTAGGCCTCTTAGCGCTTAGCATGTCCAATTGCAGTTTCTACAGAAAGAGTGTTTCAGAACGGCTCAATCAAAAGTAAGGTTCAACTCTGTTAGTTGAATGCACAGAACAGAAAGAATTTTCACAGAATGCTACTGTGTAGTTTATATTTGAATATATTCCTTTTTCCACTATTACCCTCTTAGCGCTCCGAATGTCCACTTGCATTTTCTACAGAAAGAGTGTTCAGAACTGCGCAATCAAAAGTACGGTTTAACTCTGTTAGCTTAATGAACATATCAGAAATAAGTTTCACACAATGCTTCTGTGTAGTTTTTATTTGAAGATATTTTTTTTCCCAATAGAGGCCTCTTAGCGCTCAGAATGTCCAATTGCAGTTTCTACAGAAAGAGTGTTTCAGAAAGGCTCAATCAAAAGTAAGGTTCAACTCTGTTAGTTGAATGCACAGAACAGAAAGAAGTTTCATACAATGCTTCTGTGTAGTTTATATTTGAACATATTCTTTTTTCCACTATTACCCACTTAGCACTACGAATGTCCAGTTGCATTTCCTACAGACAGAGTGTTTCAAAACTGCTCAATCAAAAGTATGGTTTAACTCTGTTAGCTGAATGCTCAGATCAGAAAGAAGTTTCACAGAATGCTTCTGTGTAGTTTATATTTGAATATATTCCTTTTTCCACTACTACGCTCTTAGCGCTCCAAATGTCCAGTTGCATTTTCTACAGAAAGAGTGTTCAGATCTGCTCAATCAAAAGTATGGTTTAACTCTGTTAGCTGAATGCACAGATCAGAGAGAAGTTTCACCGAATGATTCGGTGTAGTTTATATTTGAAGACATTCCTTTTTCCACTATTACCCTCTTAGCGCTCCGAATCTCCACTTGCATTTTCTACAAAAAGAGTGTTTCATAACTGCTCAATCAAAAATATGTTTTATCTCTGTTAACTGAATTTACAGATCAGATATAAGTTTCACAGAATGCATCTGTGTAGTTTTTATTTGAAGATATTCTTTTTCCCAATGTAGGCCTCTTAGCGCTTAGTATGTCCAATTGCAGTTTCTACAGAAAGAGTGTTTCAGAACGGCTCAATCAAAAGTAAGGTTCAACTCTGTTAGTTGAATGCACAGAACAGAAAGAATTTTCACAGAATGCTACTGTGTAGTTTATATTTGAATATATTCCTTTTTCCACTATTACCCTCTTAGCGCTCCGAATGTCCACTTGCATTTTCTACAGAAAGAGTGTTCAGAACTGCGCAATCAAAAGTATGGTTTAACTCTGTTAGCTTAATGAACATATCAGAAATAAGTTTCACACAATGCTTCTGTGTAGTTTTTATTTGAAGATATTATTTTTCCCAATAGAGGCCTCTTAGCGCTCAGAATGTCCAATTGCAGTTTCTACAGAAAGAGTGTTTCAGAAAGGCTCAATCAAAAGTAAGGTTCAACTCTGTTAGTTGAATGCACAGAACAGAAAGTAGTTTCATACAATGCTTCTGTGTAGTTTATATTTGAACATATTCTTTTTTCCACTATTACCCACTTAGCGCTACGAATGTCCAGTTGCATTTTCTACAGACAGAGTGTTTCAAAACTGCTCAATCAAAAGTATGGTTTAACTCTGTTAGCTGAATGCTCAGATCAGAAAGAAGTTTCACAGAATGCTTCTGTGTAGTTTATATTTGAATATATTCCTTTTTCCACTACTACGCTCTTAGCGCTCCAAATGTCCAGTTGCATTTTCTACAGAAAGAGTGTTCAGATCTGCTCAATCAAAAGTATGGTTTAACTCTGTTAGCTGAATGCACAGATCAGAAAGAAGTTTCACAGAATGATTCTGTGTAGTTTATATTTGGAGACATTCCTTTTTCCACTATTACCCTCTTAGCGCTCCGAATCTCCACTTGCATTTTCTACAGAAAGAGTGTTTCAGAACGGCTCAATCAAAACTAAGGTTCAACTCTTTTAGTTGAACAAGCAGAACAGAAAGAAGTTTCACACAATTCTTCTGTGTAGTTTTTATTTGTAGACATTCTTTTTCCCAATATAGGCCTCTTAGCGCTCAGAATGTCCAATTGCAGTTTCTACAGAAAGAGTGTTTCAGAACGGCTCAATCAAAAGTAAGGTTCAACTCTGTTAGTTGAATGCACAGAACAGAAAGAAGTTTCATACATTGCTTCTGTGTAGTTTATATTTGAACATATTCTTTTTTCCACTATTACCCACTTAGCGCTACGAATGTCCAGTTGCATTTTCTACAGACAGAGTGTTTCAAAACTGCTGAATCAAAAGTATGGTTTAACTCTGTTAGCTGAATGCTCAGATCAGAAAAACGTTTCACAGAATGCTTCTGTGTAGTTTATATTTGAATATAATCCTTTTTCCACTACTACGCTCTTAGCGCTCCAAATGTCCAGTTGCATTTTCTACAGAAAGAGTGTTCAGATCTGCTCAATCAAAAGTATGGTTTAACTCTGTTAGCTGAATGCACAGATCAGAAAGAAGTTTCACCGAATGATTCTGTGTAGTTTATATTTGAAGACATTCCTTTTTCCACTATTACCCTCTTAGCGCTCCGAATCTCCACTTGCATTTTCTACAAAAAGAGTGTTTCATAACTGCTCAATCAAAAATATATTTTATCTCTGTTAACTGAATTTACAGATCCGAAATAAGTTTCACAGAATGCATCTGTGTAGTTTTTATTTGAAGATATTCTTTTTCCCAATGTAGGCCTCTTAGCACTTAGCATGTCCAATTGCAGTTTCTACAGAAAGAGTGTTTCAGAACGGCTCAATCAAAAGTAAGGTTCAACTCTGTTAGTTGAATGCACAGAACAGAAAGAATTTTCACAGAATGCTACTGTGTAGTTTATATTTGAATATATTCCTTTTTCCACTATTACCCTCTTAGCGCTCCGAATGTCCACTTGCATTTTCTACAGAAAGAGTGTTCAGAACTGCGCAATCAAAAGTATGGTTTAACTCTGTTAGCTTAATGAACATATCAGAAATAAGTTTCACACAATGCTTCTGTGTAGTTTTTATTTGAAGATATTATTTTTCCCAATATAGGCCTCTTAGCGCTCAGAATGTCCAATTGCAGTTTCTACAGAAAGAGTGTTTCAGAAAGGCTCAATCAAAAGTAAGGTTCAACTCTGTTAGTTGAATGCACAGAACAGAAAGAAGTTTCATACAATGCTTCTGTGTAGTTTATATTTGAACATATTCTTTTTTCCACTATTACCCACTTAGCGCTACGAATGTCCAGTTGCATTTTCTACAGACAGAGTGTTTCAAAACTGCTCAATCAAAAGTATGGTTTAACTCTGTTAGCTGAATGCTCAGATCAGAAAGAAGTTTCACAGAATGCTTCTGTGTAGTTTATATTTGAATATATTCCTTTTTCCACTACTACGCTCTTAGCGCTCCAAATGTCCAGTTGCATTTTCTACAGAAAGAGTGTTCAGATCTGCTCAATCAAAAGTATGGTTTAACTCTGTTAGCTGAATGCACAGATCAGAGAGAAGTTTCACCGAATGATTCTGTGTAGTTTATATTTGAAGACATTCCTTTTTCCACTATTACCCACTTAGCGCTCCGAATCTCCACTTGCATTTTCTACAAAAAGAGTGTTTCATAACTGCTCAATCAAAAATATGTTTTATCTCTGTTAACTGAATTTACAGATCAGAAATAAGTTTCACAGAATGCATCTGTGTAGTTTTTATTTGAAGATATTCTTTTTCCCAATGTAGGCCTCTTAGCGCTTAGCATGTCCAATTGCAGTTTCTACAGAAAGAGTGTTTCAGAACGGCTCAATCAAAAGTAAGGTTCAACTCTGTTAGTTGAATGCACAGAACAGAAAGAATTTTCACAGAATGCTACTGTGTAGTTTATATTTGAATATATTCCTTTTTCCACTATTACCCTCTTAGCGCTCCGAATGTCCACTTGCATTTTCTACAGAAAGAGTGTTCAGAACTGCGCAATCAAAAGTATGGTTTAACTCTGTTAGCTTAATGAACATATCAGAAATAAGTTTCACACAATGCTTCTGTGTAGTTTTTATTTGAAGATATTATTTTTCCCAATAGAGGCCTCTTAGCGCTCAGAATGTCCAATTGCAGTTTCTACAGAAAGAGTGTTTCAGAAAGGCTCAATCAAAAGTAAGGTTCAACTCTGTTAGTTGAATGCACAGAACAGAAAGTAGTTTCATACAATGCTTCTGTGTAGTTTATATTTGAACATATTCTTTTTTCCACTATTACCCACTTAGCGCTACGAATGTCCAGTTGCATTTTCTACATACAGAGTGTTTCAAAACTGCTCAATCAAAAGTATGGTTTAACTCTGTTAGCTGAATGCTCAGATCAGAAAGAAGTTTCACAGAATGCTTCTGTGTAGTTTATATTTGAATATATTCCTTTTTCCACTACTACGCTCTTAGCGCTCCAAATGTCCAGTTGCATTTTCTACAGAAAGAGTGTTCAGATCTGCTCAATCAAAAGTATGGTTTAATTCTGTTAGCTGAATGCACAGATCAGAAAGAAGTTTCACAGAATCATTCTGTGTAGTTTATATTTGGAGACATTCCTTTTTCCACTATTACCCTCTTAGCGCTCCAAATCTCCACTTGCATTTTCTACAGAAAGTGTGTTTCAGAACGGCTCAATCAAAACTAAGGTTCAACTCTTTTAGTTGAACAAACAGAACAGAAAGAAGTTTCACACAATTCTTCTGTGTAGTTTTTATTTGAAGATATTATTTTTCCCAATATAGGCCTCTTAGCGCTCAGAATGTCCAATTGCAGTTTCTACAGAAAGAGTGTTTCAGAAAGGCTCAATCAAAAGTAAGGTTCAACTCTGTTAGTTGAATTCACAGAACAGAAAGGAGTTTCATACACTGCTTCTGTGTAGTTTATATTTGAACATATTCTTTCTTCCACAATTACCCACTTAGCGCTACGAATGTCCACTTGCATTTTCTACAGACAGAGTGTTTCAAAACTGCTCAATCAAAAGTATGGTTTAACTCTGTTAGCTGAATGCTCAGATCAGAAAGAAGTTTCACAGAATGCTTCTGTGTAGTTTATATTTGAATATATTCCTTTTTCCACTACTACTCTCTTAGCGCTCCAAATGTCCAGTTGCATTTTCTACAGAAAGAGAGTTCAGATCTGCTCAATAAAAAGTATGGTTTAACTCTGTTAGCTGAATGCACAGATCAGAAAGAAGTTTCACAGAATGATTCTGTGTAGTTTATATTTGGAGACATTCCTTTTTCCACTATTACCCTCTTAGCGCTCCGAATCTCCACTTGCATTTTCTACAGAAAGAGTGTTTCAGAACGGCTCAATCAAAACTAAGGTTCAACTCTTTTAGTTGAACAAGCAGAACAGAAAGAAGTTTCACACAATTCTTCTGTGTAGTTTTTATTTGTAGACATTCTTTTTCCCAATATAGGCCTCTTAGCGCTCAGAATGTCCAATTGCAGTTTCTACAGAAAGAGTGTTTCAGAACGGCTCAATCAAAAGTAAGGTTCAACTCTGTTAGTTGAATGCACAGAACAGAAAGAAGTTTCATACAATGCTTCTGTGTAGTTTATATTTGAACATATTCTTTTTTCCACTATTACCCACTTAGCGCTACGAATGTCCAGTTGCATTTTCTACAGACAGAGTGTTTCAAAACTGCTGAATCAAAAGTATGGTTTAACTCTGTTAGCTGAATGCTCAGATCAGAAAAAAGTTTCACAGAATGCTTCTGTGTAGTTTATATTTGAATATAATCCTTTTTCCACTACTACGCTCTTAGCACTCCAAATGTCCAGTTGCATTTTCTACAGAAAGAGTGTTCAGATCTGCTCAATCAAAAGTATGGTTTAACTCTGTTAGCTGAATGCACAGATCAGAAAGAAGTTTCACCGAATGATTCTGTGTAGTTTATATTTGAAGACATTCCTTTTTCCACTATTACCCTCTTAGCGCTCCGAATCTCCACTTGCATTTTCTACAAAAAGAGTGTTTCATAACTGCTCAATCAAAAATATATTTTATCTCTGTTAACTGAATTTACAGATCAGAAATAAGTTTCACAGAATGCATCTGTGTAGTTTTTATTTGAAGATATTCTTTTTCCCAATGTAGGCCTCTTAGCGCTTAGCATGTCCAATTGCAGTTTCTACAGAAAGAGTGTTTCAGAACGGCTCAATCAAAAGTAAGGTTCAACTCTGTTAGTTGAATGCACAGAACAGAAAGAATTTTCACAGAATGCTACTGTGTAGTTTATATTTGAATATATTCCTTTTTCCACTATTACCCTCTTAGCGCTCCGAATGTCCACTTGCATTTTCTACAGAAAGAGTGTTCAGAACTGCGCATTCAAAAGTATGGTTTAACTCTGTTAGCTTAAGGAACATATCAGAAATAAGTTTCACACAATGCTTCTGTGTAGTTTTTATTTGAAGATATTATTTTTCCCAATATAGGCCTCTTAGCGCTCAGAATGTCCAATTGCAGTTTCTACAGAAAGAGTGTTTCAGAAAGGCTCAATCAAAAGTAAGGTTCAACTCTGTTAGTTGAATGCACAGAACAGAAAGAAGTTTCATACAATGCTTCTGTGTAGTTTATATTTGAACATATTCTTTTTTCCACTATTACCCACTTAGCGCTACGAATGTCCAGTTGCATTTTCTACAGACAGAGTGTTTCAAAACTGCTCAATCAAAAGTATGGTTTAACTCTGTTAGCTGAATGCTCAGATCAGAAAGAAGTTTCACAGAATGCTTCTGTGTAGTTTATATTTGAATATATTCCTTTTTCCACTACTACGCTCTTAGCGCTCCAAATGTCCAGTTGCATTTTCTAAAGAAAGAGTGTTCAGATCTGCTCAATCAAAAGTATGGTTTAACTCTGTTAGCTGAATGCACAGATCAGAAAGAAGTTTCACCGAATGATTCTGTGTAGTTTATATTTGAAGACATTCCTTTTTCCACTATTACCCTCTTAGCGCTCCGAATCTCCACTTGCATTTTCTACAAAAAGAGTGTTTCATAACTGCTCAATCAAAAATATGTTTTATCTCTGTTAACTGAATTTACAGATCAGAAATAAGTTTCACAGAATGCATCTGTGTAGTTTTTATTTGAAGATATACTTTTTCCCAATGTATGCCTCTTAGCGCTTAGCATGTCCAATTGCAGTTTCTACAGAAAGAGTGTTTCAGAACGGCTCAATCAAAAGTAAGGTTCAACTCTGTTAGTTGAATGCACAGAACAGAAAGAATTTTCACAGAATGCTACTGTGTAGTTTATATTTGAATATATTCCTTTTTCCACTATTACCCTCTTAGCGCTCAGAATGTCCACTTGCATTTTCTACAGAAAGAGTGTTCAGAACTGCGCAATCAAAAGTATGGTTTAACTCTTTTAGCTTAATGAACATATCAGAAATAAGTTTCACACAATGCTTCTGTGTAGTTTTTATTTGAAGATATTATTTTTCCCAATATAGGCCTCTTAGCGCTCAGAATGTCCAATTGCAGTTTCTACAGAAAGAGTGTTTCAGAAAGGCTCAATCAAAAGTAAGGTTCAACTCTGTTAGTTGAATGCACAGAACAGAAAGAAGTTTCATACAATGCTTCTGTGTAGTTTATATTTGAACATATTCTTTTTTCCACTATTACCCACTTAGCGCTACGAATGTCCAGTTGCATTTTCTACAGACAGAGTGTTTCAAAACTGCTCAATCAAAAGTATGGTTTAACTCTGTTAGCTGAATGCTCAGATCAGAAAGAAGTTTCACAGAATGCTTCTGTGTAGTTTATATTTGAATATATTCCTTTTTCCACTATTACGCTCTTAGCGCTCCAAATGTCCAGTTGCATTTTCTACAGAAAGAGTGTTCAGATCTGCTCAATCAAAAGTATGGTTTAATTCTGTTAGCTGAATGCACAGATCAGAAAGAAGTTTCACCGAATGATTCTGTGTAGTTTATATTTGAAGACATTCCTTTTTCCACTATTACCCTCTTAGCGCTCCGAATCTCCACTTGCATTTTCTACAAAAAGAGTGTTTCATAACTGCTCAATCAAAAATATGTTTTATCTCTGTTAACTGAATTTACAGATCAGAAATAAGTTTCACAGAATGCATCTGTGTAGTTTTTATTTGAAGATATACTTTTTCCCAATGTATGCCTCTTAGCGCTTAGCATGTCCAATTGCAGTTTCTACAGAAAGAGTGTTTCAGAACGGCTCAATCAAAAGTAAGGTTCAACTCTGTTAGTTGAATGCACAGAACAGAAAGAATTTTCACAGAATGCTACTGTGTAGTTTATATTTGAATATATTCCTTTTTCCACTATTACCCTCTTAGCGCTCCGAATGTCCACTTGCATTTTCTACAGAAAGAGTGTTCAGAACTGCGCAATCAAAAGTATGGTTTAACTCTTTTAGCTTAATGAACATATCAGAAATAAGTTTCACACAATGCTTCTGTGTAGTTTTTATTTGAAGATATTATTTTTCCCAATATAGGCCTCTTAGCGCTCAGAATGTCCAATTGCAGTTTCTACAGAAAGAGTGTTTCAGAAAGGCTCAATCAAAAGTAAGGTTCAACTCTGTTAGTTGAATGCACAGAACAGAAAGAAGTTTCATACAATGCTTCTGTGTAGTTTATATTTGAACATATTCTTTTTTCCACTATTACCCACTTAGCGCTACGAATGTCCAGTTGCATTTTCTACAGACAGAGTGTTTCAAAACTGCTCAGTCAAAAGTATGGTTTAACTCTGTTAGCTGAATGCTCAGATCAGAAAGAAGTTTCACAGAATGCTTCTGTGTAGTTTATATTTGAATATATTCCTTTTTCCACTACTACGCTCTTAGCGCTCCAAATGTCCAGTTGCATTTTCTACAGAAAGAGTGTTCAGATCTGCTCAATCAAAAGTATGGTTTAACTCTGTTAGCTGAATGCACAGATCAGAAAGAAGTTTCACAGAATGATTCTGTGTAGTTTATATTTGGAGACATTCCTTTTTCCACTATTACCCTCTTAGCGCTCCGAATCTCCACTTGCATTTTCTACAGAAAGTGTGTTTCAGAACGGCTCAATCAAAACTAAGGTTCAACTCTTTTAGTTGAACAAACAGAACAGAAAGAAGTTTCACACAATTCTTCTGTGTAGTTTTTATTTGAAGATATTATTTTTCCCAATATAGGCCTCTTAGCGCTCAGAATGTCCAATTGCAGTTTCTACAGAAAGAGTGTTTCAGAAAGGCTCAATCAAAAGTAAGGTTCAACTCTGTTAGTTGAATTCACAGAACAGAAAGAAGTTTCATACACTGCTTCTGTGTAGTTTATATTTGAACATATTCTTTCTTCCACAATTACCCACTTAGCGCTACGAATGTCCAGTTGCATTTTCTACAGACAGAGTGTTTCAAAACTGCTCAATCAAAAGTATGGTTTAACTCTGTTAGCTGAATGCTCAGATCAGAAAGAAGTTTCACAGAATGCTTCTGTGTAGTTTATATTTGAATATATTCCTTTTTCCACTACTTCTCTCTTAGTGCTCCAAATGTCCAGTTGCATTTTCTACAGAAAGAGAGTTCATATCTGCTCAATAAAAAGTATGTTTTAACTCTGTTAGCTGAATGCACAGATCAGAAAGAATTTTCACAGAATGATTCTGTGTAGTTTATATTTGGAGACATTCCTTTTTCCACTATTACCCTCTTAGCGCTCCGAATCTCCACTTGCATTTTCTACAGAAAGAGTGTTTCAGAACGGCTCAATCAAAACTAAGGTTCAACTCTTTTAGTTGAACAAACAGAACAGAAAGAAGTTTCACACAATTCTTCTGTGTAGTTTTTATTTGTAGACATTCTTTTTCCCAATATAGGCCCCTTAGCGCTCAGAATGTCCAATTGCAGTTTCAACAGAAAGAGTGTTTCAGAACGGCTCAATCAAAAGTAAGGTTCAACTCTGTTAGTTGAATGCACAGAACAGAAAGAAGTTTCATACAATGCTGCTGTGTATTTTATATTTGAACATATTCTTTTTTCCACTATTACCCACTTAGCGCTACGAATGTCCAGTTGCATTTTCTACAGACAGAGTGTTTCAAAACTGCTCAATCAAAAGTATGGTTTAACTCTGTTAGCTGAATGCTCAGATCAGAAAGAAGTTTCACAGAATGCTTCTGTGTAGTTTATATTTGAATATATTCCTTTTTCCACTACTACGCTCTTAGCGCTCCAAATGTCCAGTTGCATTTTCTACAGAAAGAGTGTTCAGATCTGCTCAATCAAAAGTATGGTTTAACTCTGTTAGCTGAATGCACAGATCAGAAAGAAATTTCACCGAATGATTCTGTGTAGTTTATATTTGAAGACATTCCTTTTTCCACTATTACCCTCTTAGCGCTCCGAATCTCCACTTGCATTTTCTACAAAAAGAGTGTTTCACAACTGCTCAATCAAAAATATGTTTTATCTCTGTTAACTGAATTTACAGATCAGAAATAAGTTTCACAGAATGCATCTGTGTAGTTTTTATTTGAAGATATTCTTTTTCCCAATGTTGGCCTCTTAGCGCTTAGCATGTCCAATTGCAGTTTCTACAGAAAGAGTGTTTCAGAACGGCTCAATCAAAAGTAAGGTTCAACTCTGTTAGTTGAATGCACAGAACAGAAAGAATTTTCACAGAATGCTACTGTGTAGTTTATATTTGAATATATTCCTTTTTCCACTATTACCCTCTTAGCGCTCCGAATGTCCACTTGCATTTTCTACAGAAAGAGTGTTCAGAACTGCGCAATCAAAAGTATGGTCTAACTCTGTTAGCTTAATGAACATATCAGAAATAAGTTTCACAAAATGCTTCTGTGTAGTTTTTATTTGAAGATATTATTTTTCCCAATAGAGGCCTCTTAGCGCTCAGAATGTCCAATTGCAGTTTCTACAGAAAGAGTGTTTCAGAAAGGCTCAATCAAAAGTAAGGTTCAACTCTGTTAGTTGAATTCACAGAACAGAAAGAAGTTTCATACACTGCTTCTGTGTAGTTTATATTTGAACATATTCTTTCTTCCACAATTACCCACTTAGCGCTACGAATGTCCAGTTGCATTTTCTACAGACAGAGTGTTTCAAAACTGCTCAATCAAAAGTATGGTTTAACTCTGTTAGCTGAATGCTCAGATCAGAAAGAAGTTTCACAGAATGCTTCTGTGTAGTTTATATTTGAATATATTCCTTTTTCCACTACTTCTCTCTTAGCGCTCCAAATGTCCAGTTGCATTTTCTTCAGAAAGAGAGTTCATATCTGCTCAATAAAAAGTATGTTTTAACTCTGTTAGCTGAATGCACAGATCAGAAAGAATTTTCACAGAATGATTCTGTGTAGTTTATATTTGGAGACATTCCTTTTTCCACTATTACCCTCTTAGCGCTCCGAATCTCCACTTGCATTTTCTACAGAAAGAGTGTTTCAGAACGGCTCAATCAAAACTAAGGTTCAACTCTTTTAGTTGAACAAACAGAACAGAAAGAAGTTTCACACAATTCTTCTGTGTAGTTTTTATTTGTAGACATTCTTTTTCCCAATATAGGCCTCTTAGCGCTCAGAATGTCCAATTGCAGTTTCAACAGAAAGAGTGTTTCAGAACGGCTCAATCAAAAGTAAGGTTCAACTCTGTTAGTTGAATGCACAGAACAGAAAGAAGTTTCATACAATGCTTCTGTGTAGTTTATATTTGAACATATTCTTTTTTCCACTATTACCCACTTAGCGCTACGAATGTCCAGTTGCATTTTCTACAGACAGAGTGTTTCAAAACTGCTCAATCAAAAGTATGGTTTAACTCTGTTAGCTGAAAGCTCAGATCAGAAAGAAGTTTCAAAGAATGCTTCTGTGTAGTTTATATTTGAATATATTCCTTTTTCCACTACTACGCTCTTTACGCTCCAAATGTCCAGTTGCATTTTCTACAGAAAGAGTGTTCAGATCTGCTCAATCAAAAGTATGATTTAACTCTGTTAGCTGAATGCACAGATCAGAAAGAAGTTTCACCGAATGATTCTGTGTAGTTTATATTTGAAGACATTCCTTTTTCCACTATTACCCTCTTAGCGCTCCGAATCTCCACTTGCATTTTCTACAAAAAGAGTGTTTCTTAACTGCTCAATCAAAAATATGTTTTATCTCTGTTAACTGAATTTACAGATCAGAAATAAGTTTCACAGAATGCATCTGTGTAGTTTTTATTTGAAGATATTCTTTTTCCCAATGTAGGCCTCTTAGCGCTTAGCATGTCCAATTGCAGTTTCTACAGAAAGAGTGTTTCAGAACGGCTCAATCAAAAGTAAGGTTCAACTCTGTTAGTTGAATGCACAGAACAGAAAGAATTTTCACAGAATGCTACTGTGTAGTTTATATTTGAATATATTCCTTTTTCCACTATTACCCTCTTAGCGCTCCGAATGTCCACTTGCATTTTCTACAGAAAGAGTGTTCAGAACTGCGCAATCAAAAGTATGGTTTAACTCTGTTAGCTTAATGAACATATCAGAAATAAGTTTCACACAATGCTTCTGTGTAGTTTTTATTTGAAGATATTATTTTTCCCAATAGAGGCCTCTTAGCGCTCAGAATGTCCAATTGCAGTTTCTACAGAAAGAGTGTTTCAGAAAGGCTCAATCAAAAGTAAGGTTCAACTCTGTTAGTTGAATGCACAGAACAGAAAGATGTTTCATACAATGCTTCTGTGTAGTTTATATTTGAACATATTCTTTTTTCCACTATTACCCACTTAGCGCTACGAATGTCCAGTTGCATTTTCTACAGACAGAGTGTTTCAAAACTGCTCAATCAAAAGTATGGTTTAACTCTGTTAGCTGAATGCTCAGATAAGAAAGAAGTTTCACAGAATGCTTCTGTGTAGTTTATATTTGAATATATTCCTTTCTCCACTACTACTCTCTTAGCGCTCCAAATGTCCAGTTGCATTTTCTACAGAAAGAGAGTTCAGATCTGCTCAATCAAAAGTATGGTTTAACTCTGTTAGCTGAATGCACGGATCAGAAAGAAGTTTCACAGAATGATTCTGTGTAGTTTATATTTGGAGACATTCCTTTTTCCACTATTACCCTCTTAGCGCTCCGAATCTCCACTTGCATTTTCTACAGAAAGAATGTTTCAGAACGGCTCAATCAAAACTAAGGTTCAACTCTTTTAGTTGAACAAACAGAACAGAAAGAAGTTTCACACAATTCTTCTGTGTAGTTTTTATTTGTAGACATTCTTTTTCCCAATATAGGCCTCTTAGCGCTCAGAATGTCCAATTGCAGTTTCTACAGAAAGAGTGTTTCAGAACGGCTCAATCAAAAGTAAGGTTCAACTCTGTTAGTTGAATGCACAGAACAGAAAGAAGTTTCATACAATGCTTCTGTGTAGTTTATATTTGAACATATTCTTTTTTCCACTATTACCCACTTAGCGCTACGAATGTCCAGTTGCATTTTCTACAGACAGAGTGTTTCAAAACTGCTCAATCAAAAGTATAGTTTAACTCTGTTAGCTGAATGCTCAGATCAGAAAGAAGTTTCACAGAATGCTTCTGTGTAGTTTATATTTGAATATATTCCTTTTTCCACTACTACGCTCTTAGCGCTCCAAATGTCCAGTTGCATTTTCTACAGAAAGATTGTTCAGATCTGCTCAATCAAAAGTATGGTTTAACTCTGTTAGCTGAATGCACAGATCAGAAAGAAGTTTCACCGAATGAATCTGTGTAGTTTATATTTGAAGACATTCCTTTTTCCACTATTACCCTCTTAGCGCTCCGAATCTCCACTTGCATTTTCTACAAAAAGAGTGTTTCATAACTGCTCAATCAAAAATATGTTTTATCTCTGTTAACTGAATTTACAGATCAGAAATAAGTTTCACAGAATGCATCTGTGTAGCTTTTATTTGAAGATATTCTTTTTCCCAATGTAGGCCTCTTAGCGCTTAGCATGTCCAATTGCAGTTTCTACAGAAAGAGTGTTTCAGAACGGCTCAATCAAAAGTAAGGTTCAACTCTGTTAGT
This sequence comes from Symphalangus syndactylus, assembly GCF_028878055.3. Lineage (NCBI taxonomy): Eukaryota > Metazoa > Chordata > Mammalia > Primates > Hylobatidae > Symphalangus > Symphalangus syndactylus. The sequence continues at coordinate 3,912,773 of NC_072427.2, forward strand.
TGAATGCACAGAACAGAAAGAATTTTCACAGAATGCTACTGTGTAGTTTATATTTGAATATATTCCTTTTTCCACTATTACCCTCTTAGCGCTTCGAATGTCCACTTGCATTTTCTACAGAAGGAGTGTTCAGAACTGCGCAATCAAAAGAATGGTTTAACTCTGTTAGCTTAATGAACATATCAGAAATAAGTTTCACACAATGCTTCTGTGTTGTTTTTATTTGAAGTTATTATTTTTCCCAATAGAGGCCTCTTAGCGCTCAGAATGTCCAATTGCAGTTTCTACAGAAAGAGTGTTTCAGAAAGGCTCAATCAAAAGTAAGGTTCAACTCTGTTAGTTGAATGCACAGAACAGAAAGAAGTTTCATACAATGCTTCTGTGTAGTTTATATTTGAACATATTCTTTTTTCCACTATTACCCACTTAGCGCTACGAATGTCCAGTTGCATTTTCTACAGACAGAGTGTTTCAAAACTGCTGAATCAAAAGTATGGTTTAACTCTGTTAGCTGAATGCTCAGATCAGCAAGAAGTTTCACAGAATGCTTCTGTGTAGTTTATATTTGAATATATTCCTTTTTCCACTACTAATTTCTTAGCGCTCCAAATGTACAGTTGCATTTTCTACAGAAAGAGTGTTCAGATCTGCTCAATCAAAAGTATGGTTTAACTCTGTTAGCTGAATGCACAGATCAGAAAGAAGTTTCACCGAATGATTCTGTGTAGTTTATATTTGGAGACATTCCTTTTTCCACTATTACCCTCTTAGCGTTCCGAATCTCCACTTGCATTTTCTACAGAAAGAGTGTTCAGAACTGCGCAATCAAAAGTATGGTTTAATTCTGTTAGCTTAATGAACATATCAGAAATAAGTTTCACACAATGCTTCTGTGTAGTTTTTATTTGAAGATATTATTTTTCCCAATAGAGGTCTCTTAGCGCTCAGAATGTCCAATTGCAGTTTCTACAGAAAGAGTGTTTCAGAAAGGCTCAATCAAAAGTAAGGTTCAACTCTGTTAGTTGAATGCACAGAACAGAAAGAAGTTACATACAATGCTTCTGTGTAGTTTATATTTGAACATATTCTTATTTCCACTATTACCCACTTAGCGCTACGGATGTCCAGTTGCATTTTCTACAGACAGAGTGTTTCAAAACTGCTCAATCAAAAGTATGGTTTAACTCTGTTAGCTGAATGCTCAGATCAGAAAGAAGTTTCACAGAATGCTTCTGTGTAGTTTATATTTGAATATATTCCTTTTTCCACTACTTCTCTCTTAGCGCTCCAAATGTCCAGTTGCATTTTCTACAGAAAGAGTGTTCAGATCTGCTCAATCAAAAGTATGGTTTAACTCTGTTAGCTGAATGCACAGATCAGAAAGAAGTTTCACAGAATGATTCTGTGTAGTTTATATTTGGAGACATTCCTTTTTCCACTATTACCCTCTTAGCGCTCCGAATCTCCACTTGCATTTTCTACAGAAACAGTGTTTCAGAACGGCTCAATCAAAACTAAGGTTCAACTCTTTTAGATGAACAAACAGAACAGAAAGAAGTTTCACACAATTCTTCTGTGTAGTTTTTATTTGTAGACATTCTTTTTCCCAATATAGGCCTCTTAGCGCTCAGAATGTCCAATTGCAGTTTCTACAGAAAGAGTGTTTCAGAACGGCTCAATCAAAAGTAAGGTTCAACTCTGTTAGTTGAATGCACAGAACAGAAAGAAGTTTCATAGAATGCTTCTGTGTAGTTCATATTTGAACATATTCTTTTTTCCACTATTACCCACTTACCGCTACGAATGTCCAGTTGCATTTTCTACAGACAGAGGGTTTCAAAACTGCTCAATCAAAAGTATGGTTTAACTCTGTTAGCTGAATGCTCAGATCAGAAAGAAGTTTCACAGAATGCTTCTGTGTAGTTTATATTTGAATATTTTCCTTTTTCCACTACTACGCTCTTAGCGCTCCAAATGTCCAGTTGCATTTTCTACATAAAGAGTGTTCAGATCTGCTCAATCAAAAGTATGGTTTAACTCTGTTAGCTGAATGCACAGATCAGAAAGAAGTTTCACCGAATGATTCTGTGTAGTTTATATTTGAAGACATTCCTTTTTCCACTATTACCCTCTTAGCGCTCCGAATCTCCACTTGCATTTTCTACAAAAAGAGTGTTTCATAACTGCTCAATCAAAAATATGTTTTATCTCTGTTAACTGAATTTACAGATCAGAAATAAGTTTCACAGAATGCATCTGTGTAGTTTTTATTTGAAGATATTCTTTTTCCCAATGTAGGCCTCTTAGCGCTTAGCATGTCCAATTACAGTTTCTACAGAAAGAGTGTTTCAGAACGGCTCAATCAAAAGTAAGGTTCAACTCTGTTAGTTGAATGCACAGAACAGAAAGAATTTTCACAGAATGCTACTGTGTAGTTTATATTTGAATATATTCCTTTTTCCACTATTACCCTCTTAGCACTCCGAATGTCCACTTGCATTTTCTACAGAAAGAGTGTTCAGAACTGCGCAATCCAAAGTATGGTTTAACTCTGTTAGCTTAATGAACATATCAGAAATAAGTTTCACACAATGCTTCTGTGTAGTTTTTATTTGAAGATATTATTTTTCCCAATAGAGGCCTCTTAGCGCTCAGAATGTCCAATTGCAGTTTCTACAGAAAGAGTGTTTCAGAAAGGCTCAATCAAAAGTAAGGTTCAACTCTGTTAGTTGAATGCACAGAACAGAAAGAAGTTTCATACAATGCTTCTGTGTAGTTTATATTTGAACATATTCTTTTTTCCACTATTACCCACTTAGCGCTACGAATGTCCAGTTGCATTTTCTACAGACAGAGTGTTTCAAAACTGCTCAATCAAAAGTATGGTTTAACTCTGTTAGCTGAATGCTCAGATCAGAAAGAAGTTTCACAGAATGCTTCTGTGTAGTTTATATTTGAATATATTCCTTTTTCCACTACTACTCTCTTAGCGCTCCAAATGTCCAGTTGCATTTTCTACAGACAGAGTGTTTCAAAACTGCTCAATCAAAAGCACGGTTTAACTCTGTTAGCTGAATGCTCAGATCAGAAAGAAGTTTCACAGAATGCTTCTGTGTAGTTTATATTTGAATATATTCCTTTTTCCACTACTACGCTCTTAGCGCTCCAAATGTCCAGTTGCATTTTCTACAGAAAGAGTGTTCAGATCTGCTCAATCAAAAGTATGGTTTAACTCTGTTAGCTGAATGCACAGATCAGAAAGATGTTTCACCGAATGATTCTGTGTAGTTTATATTTGAAGACATTCCTATTTCCACTATTACCCTCTTAGCGCTCCGAATCTCCACTTGCATTTTCTACAAAAAGAGTGTTTCATAACTGCTCAATCAAAAATATGTTTTATCTCTGTTAACTGAATTTACAGATCAGAAATAAGTTTCACAGAATGCATCTGTGCAGTTTTTATTTGAAGATATTCTTTTTCCCAATGTAGGCCTCTTAGCGCTTAGCATGTCCAATTGCAGTTTCTACAGAAAGAGTGTTTCAGAACGGCTCAATCAAAAGTAAGGTTCAACTCTGTCAGTTGAATGCACAGAACAGAAAGAATTTTCACAGAATGCTACTGTGTAGTTTATATTTGAATATATTCCTTTTTCCACTACTACCCTCTTAGCGCTCCGAATGTCCACTTGCATTTTCTACAGAAAGAGTGTTCAGAACTGCGCAATCAAAAGTATGGTTTAACTCTGTTAGCTTAATGAACATATCAGAAATAAGTTTCACACAATGCTTCTGTGCAGTTTTTATTTGAAGATATTATTTTTCCCAATAGAGGCCTCTTAGCGCTCAGAATGTCCAATTGCAGTTTCTACAGAAAGAGTGTTTCAGAAAGTCTCAATCAAAAGTAAGGTTCAACTCTGTTAGTTGAAAGCACAGAACAGAAAGAAGTTTCATACAATGCTTCTGTGTAGTTTATATTTGAACATATTCTTTTTTCCACTATTACCCACTTAGCGCTACGAATGTCCAGTTGCATTTTCTACAGACAGAGTGTTTCAAAACTGCTCAATCAAAACTATGGTTTAACTCTGTTAGCTGAATGCTCAGATCAGCAAGAAGTTTCACAGAATGCTTCTGGTTAGTTTATATTTGAATATATTCCTTTTTCCACTACTAATTTCTTAGCGCTCCAAATGTACAGTTACATTTTCTACAGAAAGAGTGTTCAGATCTGCTCAATCAAAAGTATGGTTTAACTCTGTTAGCTGAATGCACAGATCAGAAAGATGTTTCACAGAATGATTCTGTGTAGTTTATATTTGGAGACATTCCTTTTTCCACTATTACCCTCTTAGCGTTCCGAATCTCCACTTGCATTTTCTACAGAAAGAGTGTTCAGAACTGCGCAATCAAAAGTATGGTTTAACTCTGTTAGCTTAATGAACATATCAGAAATAAGTTTCACACAATGCTTCTGTGTAGTTTTTATTTGAAGATATTATTTTTCCCAATAGAGGTCTCTTAGCGCTCAGAATGTCCAATTGCAGTTTCTACAGAAAGAGTGTTTCAGAAAGGCTCAATCAAAAGTAAGGTTCAACTCTGTTAGTTGAATGCACAGAACAGAAAAAAGTTTCATACAATGCTTCTGTGTAGTTTATATTTGAACATATTCTTATTTCCACTATTACCCACTTAGCGCTACGAATGTCCAGTTGCATTTTCTACAGACAGAGTGTTTCAAAACTGCTCAATCAAAATTATGGTTTAACTCTGTTAGCTGAATGCTCAGATCAGAAAGAAGTTTCACAGAATGCTTCTGTGTAGTTTATATTTGAATATATTCCTTTTTCCACTACTTCTCTCTTAGCGCTCCAAATGTCCAGTTGCATTTTCTACAGAAAGAGTGTTCAGATCTGCTCAATCAAAAGTATGGTTTAACTCTGTTAGCTGAATGCACAGATCAGAAAGAAGTTTCACAGAATGATTCTGTGTAGTTTATATTTGGAGACATTCCTTTTTCCACTATTACCCTCTTAGCGCTCCGAATCTCCACTTGCATTTTCTACAGAAAGAGTGTTTCAGAACGGCTCAATCAAAACTAAGGTTCAACTCTTTTAGATGAACAAACAGAACAGAAAGAAGTTTCACACAATTCTTCTGTGTAGTTTTTATTTGTAGACATTCTTTTTCCCAATATAGGCCTCTTAGCGCTCAGAATGTCCAATTGCAGTTTCTACAGAAAGAGTGTTTCAGAACGGCTCAATCAAAAGTAAGGTTCAACTCTGTTAGTTGAATGCACAGAACAGAAAGAAGTTTCATAGAATGCTTCTGTGTAGTTCATATTTGAACACATTCTTTTTTCCACTATTACCCACTTAGCGCTACGAATGTCCAGTTGCATTTTCTACAGACAGAGTGTTTCAAAACTGCTCAATCAAAAGTATGGTTTAACTCTGTTAGCTGAATGCTCAGATCAGAAAGAAGTTTCACAGAATGCTTCTGTGTAGTTTATATTTGAATATTTTCCTTTTTCCACTACTACGCTCTTAGCGCTCCAAATGTCCAGTTGCATTTTCTACAGAAAGAGTGTTCAGATCTGCTCAATCAAAAGTATGGTTTAACTCTGTTAGCTGAATGCACAGATCAGAAAGAAGTTTCACCGAATGATTCTGTGTAGTTTATATTTGAAGACATACCTTTTTCCACTATTACCCTCTTAGCGCTCCGAATCTCCACTTGCATTTTCTACAAAAAGAGTTTTTCATAACTGCTCAATCAAAAATATGTTTTATCTCTGTTAACTGAATTTACAGATCAGAAATAAGTTTCACAGAATGCATCTGTGTAGTTTTTATTTGAAGATATTCTTTTTCCCAATGTAGGCCTCTTAGCGCTTAGCATGTCCAATTACAGTTTCTACAGAAAGAGTGTTTCAGAACGGCTCAATCAAAAGTAAGGTTCAACTCTGTTAGTTGAATGCACAGAACAGAAAGAATTTTCACAGAATGCTACTGTGTAGTTTATATTTGAATATATTCCTTTTTCCACTATTACCCTCTTAGCGCTCCGAATGTCCACTTGCATTTTCTACAGAAAGAGTGTTCAGAACTGCGCAATCCAAAGTATGGTTTAACTCTGTTAGCTTAATGAACATATCAGAAATAAGTTTCACACAATGCTTCTGTGTAGTTTTTATTTGAAGATATTATTTTTCCCAATAGAGGCCTCTTAGCGCTCAGAATGTCCAATTGCAGTTTCTACAGAAAGAGTGTTTCAGAAAGGCTCAATCAAAAGTAAGGTTCAACTCTGTTAGTTGAATGCACAGAACAGAAAGAAGTTTCATACAATGCTTCTGTGTAGTTTATATTTGAACATATTCTTTTTTCCACTATTACCCACTTAGCGCTACGAATGTCCAGTTGCATTTTCTACAGACAGAGTGTTTCAAAACTGCTCAATCAAAAGTATGGTTTAACTCTGTTAGCTGAATGCTCAGATCAGAAAGAAGTTTCACAGAATGCTTCTGTGTAGTTTATATTTGAATATATTCCTTTTTCCACTACTACTCTCTTAGCGCTCCAAATGTCCAGTTGCATTTTCTACAGACAGAGTGTTTCAAAACTGCTCAATCAAAAGCACGGTTTACCTCTGTTAGCTGAATGCTCAGATCAGAAAGAAGTTTCACAGAATGCTTCTGTGTAGTTTATATTTGAATATATTCCTTTTTCCACTACTTCTCTCTTAGCGCTCCAAATGTCCAGTTGCATTTTCTACAGAAAGAGAGTTCAGATCTGCTCAATCAAAAGTATGGTTTAACTCTGTTAGCTGAATGCACGGATCAGAAAGAAGTTTCACAGAATGATTCTGTGTAGTTTATATTTGGAGACATTCCTTTTTCCACTATTACCCTCTTAGCGCTCCGAATCTCCACTTGCATTTTCTACAGAAAGAATGTTTCAGAACGGCTCAATCAAAACTAAGGTTCAACTCTTTTAGTTGAACAAACAGAACAGAAAGAAGTTTCACACAATTCTTCTGTGTAGTTTTTATTTGTAGACATTCTTTTTCCCAATATAGGCCTCTTAGCGCTCAGAATGTCCAATTGCAGTTTCTACAGAAAGAGTGTTTCAGAACGGCTCAATCAAAAGTAAGGTTCAACTCTGTTAGTTGAATGCACAGAACAGAAAGAAGTTTCATACAATGCTTCTGTGTAGTTTATATTTGAACATATTCTTTTTTCCACTATTACCCACTTAGCGCTACGAATGTCCAGTTGCATTTTCTACAGACAGAGTGTTTCAAAACTGCTCAATCAAAAGTATGGTTTAACTCTGTTAGCTGAATGCTCAGATCAGAAAGAAGTTTCACAGAATGCTTCTGTGTAGTTTATATTTGAATATATTCGTTTTTCCACTACTACGCTCTTAGCGCTCCAAATGTCCAGTTGCATTTTCTACAGAAAGATTGTTCAGATCTGCTCAATCAAAAGTATGGTTTAACTCTGTTAGCTGAATGCACAGATCAGAAAGAAGTTTCACCGAATGAATCTGTGTAGTTTATATTTGAAGACATTCCTTTTTCCACTATTACCCTCTTAGCGCTCCGAATCTCCACTTGCATTTTCTACAAAAAGAGTGTTTCATAACTGCTCAATCAAAAATATGTTTTATCTCTGTTAACTGAATTTACAGATCAGAAATAAGTTTCACAGAATGCATCTGTGTAGCTTTTATTTGAAGATATTCTTTTTCCCAATGTAGGCCTCTTAGCGCTTAGCATGTCCAATTGCAGTTTCTACAGAAAGAGTGTTTCAGAACGGCTCAATCAAAAGTAAGGTTCAACTCTGTTAGTTGAATGCACAGAACAGAAAGAATTTTCACAGAATGCTACTGTGTAGTTTATATTTGAATATATTCCTTTTTCCACTATTACCCTCTTAGCGCTTCGAATGTCCACTTGCATTTTCTACAGAAGGAGTGTTCAGAACTGCGCAATCAAAAGAATGGTTTAACTCTGTTAGCTTAATGAACATATCAGAAATAAGTTTCACACAATGCTTCTGTGTTGTTTTTATTTGAAGTTATTATTTTTCCCAATAGAGGCCTCTTAGCGCTCAGAATGTCCAATTGCAGTTTCTACAGAAAGAGTGTTTCAGAAAGGCTCAATCAAAAGTAAGGTTCAACTCTGTTAGTTGAATGCACAGAACAGAAAGAAGTTTCATACAATGCTTCTGTGTAGTTTATATTTGAACATATTCTTTTTTCCACTATTACCCACTTAGCGCTACGAATGTCCAGTTGCATTTTCTACAGACAGAGTGTTTCAAAACTGCTGAATCAAAAGTATGGTTTAACTCTGTTAGCTGAATGCTCAGATCAGCAAGAAGTTTCACAGAATGCTTCTGTGTAGTTTATATTTGAATATATTCCTTTTTCCACTACTAATTTCTTAGCGCTCCAAATGTACAGTTGCATTTTCTACAGAAAGAGTGTTCAGATCTGCTCAATCAAAAGTATGGTTTAACTCTGTTAGCTGAATGCACAGATCAGAAAGAAGTTTCACCGAATGATTCTGTGTAGTTTATATTTGGAGACATTCCTTTTTCCACTATTACCCTCTTAGCGTTCCGAATCTCCACTTGCATTTTCTACAGAAAGAGTGTTCAGAACTGCGCAATCAAAAGTATGGTTTAATTCTGTTAGCTTAATGAACATATCAGAAATAAGTTTCACACAATGCTTCTGTGTAGTTTTTATTTGAAGATATTATTTTTCCCAATAGAGGTCTCTTAGCGCTCAGAATGTCCAATTGCAGTTTCTACAGAAAGAGTGTTTCAGAAAGGCTCAATCAAAAGTAAGGTTCAACTCTGTTAGTTGAATGCACAGAACAGAAAGAAGTTACATACAATGCTTCTGTGTAGTTTATATTTGAACATATTCTTATTTCCACTATTACCCACTTAGCGCTACGGATGTCCAGTTGCATTTTCTACAGACAGAGTGTTTCAAAACTGCTCAATCAAAAGTATGGTTTAACTCTGTTAGCTGAATGCTCAGATCAGAAAGAAGTTTCACAGAATGCTTCTGTGTAGTTTATATTTGAATATATTCCTTTTTCCACTACTTCTCTCTTAGCGCTCCAAATGTCCAGTTGCATTTTCTACAGAAAGAGTGTTCAGATCTGCTCAATCAAAAGTATGGTTTAACTCTGTTAGCTGAATGCACAGATCAGAAAGAAGTTTCACAGAATGATTCTGTGTAGTTTATATTTGGAGACATTCCTTTTTCCACTATTACCCTCTTAGCGCTCCGAATCTCCACTTGCATTTTCTACAGAAAGAGTGTTTCAGAACGGCTCAATCAAAACTAAGGTTCAACTCTTTTAGATGAACAAACAGAACAGAAAGAAGTTTCACACAATTCTTCTGTGTAGTTTTTATTTGTAGACATTCTTTTTCCCAATATAGGCCTCTTAGCGCTCAGAATGTCCAATTGCAGTTTCTACAGAAAGAGTGTTTCAGAACGGCTCAATCAAAAGTAAGGTTCAACTCTGTTAGTTGAATGCACAGAACAGAAAGAAGTTTCATAGAATGCTTCTGTGTAGTTCATATTTGAACATATTCTTTTTTCCACTATTACCCACTTACCGCTACGAATGTCCAGTTGCATTTTCTACAGACAGAGGGTTTCAAAACTGCTCAATCAAAAGTATGGTTTAACTCTGTTAGCTGAATGCTCAGATCAGAAAGAAGTTTCACAGAATGCTTCTGTGTAGTTTATATTTGAATATTTTCCTTTTTCCACTACTACGCTCTTAGCGCTCCAAATGTCCAGTTGCATTTTCTACAGAAAGAGTGTTCAGATCTGCTCAATCAAAAGTATGGTTTAACTCTGTTAGCTGAATGCACAGATCAGAAAGAAGTTTCACCGAATGATTCTGTGTAGTTTATATTTGAAGACATTCCTTTTTCCACTATTACCCTCTTAGCGCTCCGAATCTCCACTTGCATTTTCTACAAAAAGAGTGTTTCATAACTGCTCAATCAAAAATATGTTTTATCTCTGTTAACTGAATTTACAGATCAGAAATAAGTTTCACAGAATGCATCTGTGTAGTTTTTATTTGAAGATATTCTTTTTCCCAATGTAGGCCTCTTAGCGCTTAGCATGTCCAATTACAGTTTCTACAGAAAGAGTGTTTCAGAACGGCTCAATCAAAAGTAAGGTTCAACTCTGTTAGTTGAATGCACAGAACAGAAAGAATTTTCACAGAATGCTACTGTGTAGTTTATATTTGAATATATTCCTTTTTCCACTATTACCCTCTTAGCACTCCGAATGTCCACTTGCATTTTCTACAGAAAGAGTGTTCAGAACTGCGCAATCCAAAGTATGGTTTAACTCTGTTAGCTTAATGAACATATCAGAAATAAGTTTCACACAATGCTTCTGTGTAGTTTTTATTTGAAGATATTATTTTTCCCAATAGAGGCCTCTTAGCGCTCAGAATGTCCAATTGCAGTTTCTACAGAAAGAGTGTTTCAGAAAGGCTCAATCAAAAGTGAGGTTCAACTCTGTTAGTTGAATGCACAGAACAGAAAGAAGTTTCATACAATGCTTCTGTGTAGTTTATATTTGAACATATTCTTTTTTCCACTATTACCCACTTAGCGCTACGAATGTCCAGTTGCATTTTCTACAGACAGAGTGTTTCAAAACTGCTTAATCAAAAGTATGGTTTAACTCTGTTAACTGAATGCTCAGATCAGAAAGAAGTTTCACAGAATGCTTCTGTGTAGTTTATATTTGAATATATTCCTTTTTCCACTACTACTCTCTTAGCGCTCCAAATGTCCAGTTGCATTTTCTACAGACAGAGTGTTTCAAAACTGCTCAATCAAAAGCACGGTTTAACTCTGTTAGCTGAATGCTCAGATCAGAAAGAAGTTTCACAGAATGCTTCTGTGTAGTTTATATTTGAATATATTCCTTTTTCCACTACTACGCTCTTAGCGCTCCAAATGTCCAGTTGCATTTTCTACAGAAAGAGTGTTCAGATCTGCTCAATCAAAAGTATGGTTTAACTCTGTTAGCTGAATGCACAGATCAGAAAGATGTTTCACCGAATGATTCTGTGTAGTTTATATTTGAAGACATTCCTATTTCCACTATTACCCTCTTAGCGCTCCGAATCTCCACTTGCATTTTCTACAAAAAGAGTGTTTCATAACTGCTCAATCAAAAATATGTTTTATCTCTGTTAACTGAATTTACAGATCAGAAATAAGTTTCACAGAATGCATCTGTGCAGTTTTTATTTGAAGATATTCTTTTTCCCAATGTAGGCCTCTTAGCGCTTAGCATGTCCAATTGCAGTTTCTACAGAAAGAGTGTTTCAGAACGGCTCAATCAAAAGTAAGGTTCAACTCTGTCAGTTGAATGCACAGAACAGAAAGAATTTTCACAGAATGCTACTGTGTAGTTTATATTTGAATATATTCCTTTTTCCACTACTACCCTCTTAGCGCTCCGAATGTCCACTTGCATTTTCTACAGAAAGAGTGTTCGGAACTGCGCAATCAAAAGTATGGTTTAACTCTGTTAGCTTAATGAACATATCAGAAATAAGTTTCACACAATGCTTCTGTGCAGTTTTTATTTGAAGATATTATTTTTCCCAATAGAGGCCTCTTAGCGCTCAGAATGTCCAATTGCAGTTTCTACAGAAAGAGTGTTTCAGAAAGTCTCAATCAAAAGTAAGGTTCAACTCTGTTAGTTGAAAGCACAGAACAGAAAGAAGTTTCATACAATGCTTCTGTGTAGTTTATATTTGAACATATTCTTTTTTCCACTATTACCCACTTAGCGCTACGAATGTCCAGTTGCATTTTCTACAGACAGAGTGTTTCAAAACTGCTCAATCAAAACTATGGTTTAACTCTGTTAGCTGAATGCTCAGATCAGCAAGAAGTTTCACAGAATGCTTCTGGTTAGTTTATATTTGAATATATTCCTTTTTCCACTACTAATTTCTTAGCGCTCCAAATGTACAGTTACATTTTCTACAGAAAGAGTGTTCAGATCTGCTCAATCAAAAGTATGGTTTAACTCTGTTAGCTGAATGCACAGATCAGAAAGATGTTTCACAGAATGATTCTGTGTAGTTTATATTTGGAGACATTCCTTTTTCCACTATTACCCTCTTAGCGTTCCGAATCTCCACTTGCATTTTCTACAGAAAGAGTGTTCAGAACTGCGCAATCAAAAGTATGGTTTAACTCTGTTAGCTTAATGAACATATCAGAAATAAGTTTCACACAATGCTTCTGTGTAGTTTTTATTTGAAGATATTATTTTTCCCAATAGAGGTCTCTTAGCGCTCAGAATGTCCAATTGCAGTTTCTACAGAAAGAGTGTTTCAGAAAGGCTCAATCAAAAGTAAGGTTCAACTCTGTTAGTTGAATGCACAGAACAGAAAGAAGTTTCATACAATGCTTCTGTGTAGTTTATATTTGAACATATTCTTATTTCCACTATTACCCACTTAGCGCTACGAATGTCCAGTTGCATTTTCTACAGACAGAGTGTTTCAAAACTGCTCAATCAAAATTATGGTTTAACTCTGTTAGCTGAATGCTCAGATCAGAAAGAAGTTTCACAGAATGCTTCTGTGTAGTTTATATTTGAATATATTCCTTTTTCCACTACTTCTCTCTTAGCGCTCCAAATGTCCAGTTGCATTTTCTACAGAAAGAGTGTTCAGATCTGCTCAATCAAAAGTATGGTTTAACTCTGTTAGCTGAATGCACAGATCAGAAAGAAGTTTCACAGAATGATTCTGTGTAGTTTATATTTGGAGACATTCCTTTTTCCACTATTACCCTCTTAGCGCTCCGAATCTCCACTTGCATTTTCTACAGAAAGAGTGTTTCAGAACGGCTCAATCAAAACTAAGGTTCAACTCTTTTAGATGAACAAACAGAACAGAAAGAAGTTTCACACAATTCTTCTGTGTAGTTTTTATTTGTAGACATTCTTTTTCCCAATATAGGCCTCTTAGCGCTCAGAATGTCCAATTGCAGTTTCTACAGAAAGAGTGTTTCAGAACGGCTCAATCAAAAGTAAGGTTCAACTCTGTTAGTTGAATGCACAGAACAGAAAGAAGTTTCATAGAATGCTTCTGTGTAGTTCATATTTGAACATATTCTTTTTTCCACTATTACCCACTTAGCGCTACGAATGTCCAGTTGCATTTTCTACAGACAGAGTGTTTCAAAACTGCTCAATCAAAAGTATGGTTTAACTCTGTTAGCTGAATGCTCAGATCAGAAAGAAGTTTCACAGAATGCTTCTGTGTAGTTTATATTTGAATATTTTCCTTTTTCCACTACTACGCTCTTAGCGCTCCAAATGTCCAGTTGCATTTTCTACAGAAAGAGTGTTCAGATCTGCTCAATCAAAAGTATGGTTTAACTCTGTTAGCTGAATGCACAGATCAGAAAGAAGTTTCACCGAATGATTCTGTGTAGTTTATATTTGAAGACATACCTTTTTCCACTATTACCCTCTTAGCGCTCCGAATCTCCACTTGCATTTTCTACAAAAAGAGTTTTTCATAACTGCTCAATCAAAAATATGTTTTATCTCTGTTAACTGAATTTACAGATCAGAAATAAGTTTCACAGAATGCATCTGTGTAGTTTTTATTTGAAGATATTCTTTTTCCCAATGTAGGCCTCTTAGCGCTTAGCATGTCCAATTACAGTTTCTACAGAAAGAGTGTTTCAGAACGGCTCAATCAAAAGTAAGGTTCAACTCTGTTAGTTGAATGCACAGAACAGAAAGAATTTTCACAGAATGCTACTGTGTAGTTTATATTTGAATATATTCCTTTTTCCACTATTACCCTCTTAGCGCTCCGAATGTCCACTTGCATTTTCTACAGAAAGAGTGTTCAGAACTGCGCAATCCAAAGTATGGTTTAACTCTGTTAGCTTAATGAACATATCAGAAATAAGTTTCACACAATGCTTCTGTGTAGTTTTTATTTGAAGATATTATTTTTCCCAATAGAGGCCTCTTAGCGCTCAGAATGTCCAATTGCAGTTTCTACAGAAAGAGTGTTTCAGAAAGGCTCAATCAAAAGTAAGGTTCAACTCTGTTAGTTGAATGCACAGAACAGAAAGAAGTTTCATACAATGCTTCTGTGTAGTTTATATTTGAACATATTCTTTTTTCCACTATTACCCACTTAGCGCTACGAATGTCCAGTTGCATTTTCTACAGACAGAGTGTTTCAAAACTGCTCAATCAAAAGTATGGTTTAACTCTGTTAGCTGAATGCTCAGATCAGAAAGAAGTTTCACAGAATGCTTCTGTGTAGTTTATATTTGAATATATTCCTTTTTCCACTACTACTCTCTTAGCGCTCCAAATGTCCAGTTGCATTTTCTACAGACAGAGTGTTTCAAAACTGCTCAATCAAAAGCACGGTTTAACTCTGTTAGCTGAATGCTCAGATCAGAAAGAAGTTTCACAGAATGCTTCTGTGTAGTTTATATTTGAATATATTCCTTTTTCCACTACTACGCTCTTAGCGCTCCAAATGTCCAGTTGCATTTTCTACAGAAAGAGTGTTCAGATCTGCTCAATCAAAAGTATGGTTTAACTCTGTTAGCTGAATGCACAGATCAGAAAGATGTTTCACCGAATGATTCTGTGTAGTTTATATTTGAAGACATTCCTTTTTCCACTATTACCCTCTTAGCGCTCCGAATCTCCACTTGCATTTTCTACAAAAAGAGTGTTTCATAACTGCTCAATCAAAAATATGTTTTATCTCTGTTAACTGAATTTACAGATCAGAAATAAGTTTCACAGAATGCATCTGTGTAGTTTTTATTTGAAGATATTCTTTTTCCCAATGTAGGCCTCTTAGCGCTTAGCATGTCCAATTACAGTTTCTACAGAAAGAGTGTTTCAGAACGGCTCAATCAAAAGTAAGGTTCAACTCTGTTAGTTGAATGCACAGAACAGAAAGAATTTTCACAGAATGCTACTGTGTAGTTTATATTTGAATATATTCCTTTTTCCACTATTACCCTCTTAGCGCTCCGAATGTCCACTTGCATTTTCTACAGAAAGAGTGTTCAGAACTGCGCAATCCAAAGTATGGTTTAACTCTGTTAGCTTAATGAACATATCAGAAATAAGTTTCACACAATGCTTCTGTGTAGTTTTTATTTGAAGATATTATTTTTCCCAATAGAGGCCTCTTAGCGCTCAGAATGTCCAATTGCAGTTTCTACAGAAAGAGTGTTTCAGAAAGGCTCAATCAAAAGTAAGGTTCATCTCTGTTAGTTGAATGCACAGAACAGAAAGAAGTTTCATACAATGCTTCTGTGTAGTTTATATTTGAACATATTCTTTTTTCCACTATTACCCACTTAGCGCTACGAATGTCCAGTTGCATTTTCTACAGACAGAGTGTTTCAAAACTGCTCAATCAAAAGTATGGTTTAACTCTGTTAGCTGAATGCTCAGATCAGAAAGAATTTTCACAGAATGCTTCTGTGTAGTTTATATTTGAATATATTCCTTTTTCCACTACTACTCTCTTAGCGCTCCAAATGTCCAGTTGCATTTTCTACAGACAGAGTGTTTCAAAACTGCTCAATCAAAAGCACGGTTTAACTCTGTTAGCTGAATGCTCAGATCAGAAAGAAGTTTCACAGAATGCTTCTGTGTAGTTTATATTTGAATATATTCCTTTTTCCACTACTACGCTCTTAGCGCTCCAAATGTCCAGTTGCATTTTCTACAGAAAGAGTGTTCAGATCTGCTCAATCAAAAGTATGGTTTAACTCTGTTAGCTGAATGCACAGATCAGAAAGATGTTTCACCGAATGATTCTGTGTAGTTTATATTTGAAGACATTCCTTTTTCCACTATTACCCTCTTAGCGCTCCGAATCTCCACTTGCATTTTCTACAAAAAGAGTGTTTCATAACTGCTCAATCAAAAATATGTTTTATCTCTGTTAACTGAATTTACAGATCAGAAATAAGTTTCACAGAATGCATCTGTGTAGTTTTTATTTGAAGATATTCTTTTTCCCAATGTAGGCCTCTTAGCGCTTAGCATGTCCAATTGCAGTTTCTACAGAAAGAGAGTTTCAGAACGGCTCAATCAAAAGTAAGGTTCAACTCTGTCAGTTGAATGCACAGAACAGAAAGAATTTTCACAGAATGCTACTTTGTAGTTTATATTTGAATATATTCCTTTTTCCACTACTACCCTCTTAGCGCTCCGAATGTCCACTTGCATTTTCTACAGAAAGAGTGTTCAGAACTGCGCAATCAAAAGTATGGTTTAACTCTGTTAGCTTAATGAACATATCAGAAATAAGTTTCACACAATGCTTCTGTGCAGTTTTTATTTGAAGATATTATTTTTCCCAATAGAGGCCTCTTAGCGCTCAGAATGTCCAATTGCAGTTTCTACAGAAAGAGTGTTTCAGAAAGTCTCAATCAAAAGTAAGGTTCAACTCTGTTAGTTGAATGCACAGAACAGAAAGAAGTTTCATACAATGCTTCTGTGTAGTTTATATTTGAACATATTCTTTTTTCCACTATTACCCACTTAGCGCTACGAATGTCCAGTTGCATTTTCTACAGACAGAGTGTTTCAAAACTGCTCAATCAAAACTATGGTTTAACTCTGTTAGCTGAATGCTCAGATCAGCAAGAAGTTTCACAGAATGCTTCTGTGTAGTTTATATTTGAATATATTCCTTTTTCCACTACTAATTTCTTAGCGCTCCAAATGTACAGTTACATTTTCTACAGAAAGAGTGTTCAGATCTGCTCAATCAAAAGTATGGTTTAACTCTGTTAGCTGAATGCACAGATCAGAAAGAAGTTTCACAGAATGATTCTGTGTAGTTTATATTTGGAGACATTCCTTTTTCCACTATTACCCTCTTAGCGTTCCGAATCTCCACTTGCATTTTCTACAGAAAGAGTGTTCAGAACTGCGCAATCAAAAGTATGGTTTAACTCTGTTAGCTTAATGAACATATCAGAAATAAGCTTCACACAATGCTTCTGTGTAGTTTTTATTTGAAGATATTATTTTTCCCAATAGAGGTCTCTTAGCGCTCAGAATGTCCAATTGCAGTTTCTACAGAAAGAGTGTTTCAGAAAGGCTCAATCAAAAGTAAGGTTCAACTCTGTTAGTTGAATGCACAGAACAGAAAGAAGTTTCATACAATGCTTCTGTGTAGTTTATATTTGAACATATTCTTATTTCCACTATTACCCACTTAGCGCTACGAATGTCCAGTTGCATTTTCTACAGACAGAGTGTTTCAAAACTGCTCAATCAAAAGTATGGTTTAACTCTGTTAGCTGAATGCTCAGATCAGAAAGAAGTTTCACAGAATGCTTCTGTGTAGTTTATATTTGAATATATTCCTTTTTCCACTACTTCTCTCTTAGCGCTCCAAATGTCCAGTTGCATTTTCTACAGAAAGAGTGTTCAGATCTGCTCAATCAAAAGTATGGTTTAACTCTGTTAGCTGAATGCACAGATCAGAAAGAAGTTTCACAGAATGATTCTGTGTAGTTTATATTTGGAGACATTCCTTTTTCCACTATTACCCTCTTAGCGCTCCGAATCTCCACTTGCATTTTCTACAGAAAGAGTGTTTCAGAACGGCTCAATCAAAACTAAGGTTCAACTCTTTTAGATGAACAAACAGAACAGAAAGAAGTTTCACACAATTCTTCTGTGTAGTTTTTGTTTGTAGACATTCTTTTTCCCAATATAGGCCTCTTAGCGCTCAGAATGTCCAATTGCAGTTTCTACAGAAAGAGTGTTTCAGAACGGCTCAATCAAAAGTAAGGTTCAACTCTGTTAGTTGAATGCACAGAACAGAAAGAAGTTTCATAGAATGCTTCTGTGTAGTTCATATTTGAACATATTCTTTTTTCCACTATTACCCACTTAGCGCTACGAATGTCCAGTTGCATTTTCTACAGACAGAGTGTTTCAAAACTGCTCAATCAAAAGTATGGTTTAACTCTGTTAGCTGAATGCTCAGATCAGAAAGAAGTTTCACAGAATGCTTCTGTGTAGTTTATATTTGAATATTTTCCTTTTTCCACTACTACGCTCTTAGCGCTCCAAATGTCCAGTTGCATTTTCTACAGA
The DNA here is from genome assembly GCF_028878055.3 of Symphalangus syndactylus. Lineage (NCBI taxonomy): Eukaryota > Metazoa > Chordata > Mammalia > Primates > Hylobatidae > Symphalangus > Symphalangus syndactylus. The sequence goes on from NC_072427.2 coordinate 3,930,985, forward strand.
AAGAGTGTTCAGATCTGCTCAATCAAAAGTATGGTTTAACTCTGTTAGCTGAATGCACAGATCAGAAAGAAGTTTCACCGAATGATTCTGTGTAGTTTATATTTGAAGACATACCTTTTTCCACTATTACCCTCTTAGCGCTCCGAATCTCCACTTGCATTTTCTACAAAAAGAGTGTTTCATAACTGCTCAATCAAAAATATGTTTTATCTCTGTTAACTGAATTTACAGATCAGAAATAAGTTTCACAGAATGCATCTGTGTAGTTTTTATTTGAAGATATTCTTTTTCCCAATGTAGGCCTCTTAGCGCTTAGCATGTCCAATTACAGTTTCTACAGAAAGAGTGTTTCAGAACGGCTCAATCAAAAGTAAGGTTCAACTCTGTTAGTTGAATGCACAGAACAGAAAGAATTTTCACAGAATGCTACTGTGTAGTTTATATTTGAATATATTCCTTTTTCCACTATTACCCTCTTAGCACTCCGAATGTCCACTTGCATTTTCTACAGAAAGAGTGTTCAGAACTGCGCAATCCAAAGTATGGTTTAACTCTGTTAGCTTAATGAACATATCAGAAATAAGTTTCACACAATGCTTCTGTGTAGTTTTTATTTGAAGATATTATTTTTCCCAATAGAGGCCTCTTAGCGCTCAGAATGTCCAATTGCAGTTTCTACAGAAAGAGTGTTTCAGAAAGGCTCAATCAAAAGTAAGGTTCAACTCTGTTAGTTGAATGCACAGAACAGAAAGAAGTTTCATACAATGCTTCTGTGTAGTTTATATTTGAACATATTCTTTTTTCCACTATTACCCACTTAGCGCTACGAATGTCCAGTTGCATTTTCTACAGACAGAGTGTTTCAAAACTGCTCAATCAAAAGTATGGTTTAACTCTGTTAGCTGAATGCTCAGATCAGAAAGAAGTTTCACAGAATGCTTCTGTGTAGTTTATATTTGAATATATTCCTTTTTCCACTACTACTCTCTTAGCGCTCCAAATGTCCAGTTGCATTTTCTACAGACAGAGTGTTTCAAAACTGCTCAATCAAAAGCACGGTTTAACTCTGTTAGCTGAATGCTCAGATCAGAAAGAAGTTTCACAGAATGCTTCTGTGTAGTTTATATTTGAATATATTCCTTTTTCCACTACTACGCTCTTAGCGCTCCAAATGTCCAGTTGCATTTTCTACAGAAAGAGTGTTCAGATCTGCTCAATCAAAAGTATGGTTTAACTCTGTTAGCTGAATGCACAGATCAGAAAGATGTTTCACCGAATGATTCTGTGTAGTTTATATTTGAAGACATTCCTTTTTCCACTATTACCCTCTTAGCGCTCCGAATCTCCACTTGCATTTTCTACAAAAAGAGTGTTTCATAACTGCTCAATCAAAAATATGTTTTATCTCTGTTAACTGAATTTACAGATCAGAAATAAGTTTCACAGAATGCATCTGTGTAGTTTTTATTTGAAGATATTCTTTTTCCCAATGTAGGCCTCTTAGCGCTTAGCATGTCCAATTGCAGTTTCTACAGAAAGAGTGTTTCAGAACGGCTCAATCAAAAGTAAGGTTCAACTCTGTCAGTTGAATGCAGAGAACAGAAAGAATTTTCACAGAATGCTACTGTGTAGTTTATATTTGAATATATTCCTTTTTCCACTACTACCCTCTTAGCGCTCCGAATGTCCACTTGCATTTTCTACAGAAAGAGTGTTCAGAACTGCGCAATCAAAAGTATGGTTTAACTCTGTTAGCTTAATGAACATATCAGAAATAAGTTTCACACAATGCTTCTGTGCAGTTTTTATTTGAAGATATTATTTTTCCCAATAGAGGCCTCTTAGCGCTCAGAATGTCCAATTGCAGTTTCTACAGAAAGAGTGTTTCAGAAAGTCTCAATCAAAAGTAAGGTTCAACTCTGTTAGTTGAATGCACAGAACAGAAAGAAGTTTCATACAATGCTTCTGTGTAGTTTATATTTGAACATATTCTTTTTTCCACTATTACCCACTTAGCGCTACGAATGTCCAGTTGCATTTTCTACAGACAGAGTGTTTCAAAACTGCTCAATCAAAAGTATGGTTTAACTCTGTTAGCTGAATGCTCAGATCAGCAAGAAGTTTCACAGAATGCTTCTGTGTAGTTTATATTTGAATATATTCCTTTTTCCACTACTAATTTCTTAGCGCTCCAAATGTACAGTTGCATTTTCTACAGAAAGAGTGTTCAGATCTGCTCAATCAAAAGTATGGTTTAACTCTGTTAGCTGAATGCACAGATCAGAAAGAAGTTTCACAGAATGATTCTGTGTAGTTTATATTTGGAGACATTCCTTTTTCCACTATTACCCTCTTAGCGTTCCGAATCTCCACTTGCATTTTCTACAGAAAGAGTGTTCAGAACTGCGCAATCAAAAGTATGGTTTAATTCTGTTAGCTTAATGAACATATCAGAAATAAGTTTCACACAATGATTCTGTGTAGTTTTTATTTGAAGATATTATTTTTCCCAATAGAGGTCTCTTAGCGCTCAGAATGTCCAATTGCAGTTTCTACAGAAAGAGTGTTTCAGAAAGGCTCAATCAAAAGTAAGGTTCAACTCTGTTAGTTGAATGCACAGAACAGAAAGAAGTTACATACAATGCTTCTGTGTAGTTTATATTTGAACATATTCTTATTTCCACTATTACCCACTTAGCGCTACGGATGTCCAGTTGCATTTTCTACAGACAGAGTGTTTCAAAACTGCTCAATCAAAAGTATGGTTTAACTCTGTTAGCTGAATGCTCAGATCAGAAAGAAGTTTCACAGAATGCTTCTGTGTAGTTTATATTTGAATATATTCCTTTTTCCACTACTTCTCTCTTAGCGCTCCAAATGTCCAGTTGCATTTTCTACAGAAAGAGTGTTCAGATCTGCTCAATCAAAAGTATGGTTTAACTCTGTTAGCTGAATGCACAGATCAGAAAGAAGTTTCACAGAATGATTCTGTGTAGTTTATATTTGGAGACATTCCTTTTTCCACTATTACCCTCTTAGCGCTCCGAATCTCCACTTGCATTTTCTACAGAAAGAGTGTTTCAGAACGGCTCAATCAAAACTAAGGTTCAACTCTTTTAGATGAACAAACAGAACAGAAAGAAGTTTCACACAATTCTTCTGTGTAGTTTTTATTTGTAGACATTCTTTTTCCCAATATAGGCCTCTTAGCGCTCAGAATATCCAATTGCAGTTTCTACAGAAAGAGTGTTTCAGAACGGCTCAATCAAAAGTAAGGTTCAACTCTGTTAGTTGAATGCACAGAACAGAAAGAAGTTTCATAGAATGCTTCTGTGTAGTTCATATTTGAACATATTCTTTTTTCCACTATTACCCACTTAGCGCTACGAATGTCCAGTTGCATTTTCTACAGACAGAGTGTTTCAAAACTGCTCAATCAAAAGTATGGTTTAACTCTGTTAGCTGAATGCTCAGATCAGAAAGAAGTTTCACAGAATGCTTCTGTGTAGTTTATATTTGAATATTTTCCTTTTTCCACTACTACGCTCTTAGCGCTCCAAATGTCCAGTTGCATTTTCTACAGAAAGAGTGTTCAGATCTGCTCAATCAAAAGTATGGTTTAACTCTGTTAGCTGAATGCACAGATCAGAAAGAAGTTTCACCGAATGATTCTGTGTAGTTTATATTTGAAGACATACCTTTTTCCACTATTACCCTCTTAGCGCTCCGAATCTCCACTTGCATTTTCTACAAAAAGAGTGTTTCATAACTGCTCAATCAAAAATATGTTTTATCTCTGTTAACTGAATTTACAGATCAGAAATAAGTTTCACAGAATGCATCTGTGTAGTTTTTATTTGAAGATATTCTTTTTCCCAATGTAGGCCTCTTAGCGCTTAGCATGTCCAATTACAGTTTCTACAGAAAGAGTGTTTCAGAACGGCTCAATCAAAAGTAAGGTTCAACTCTGTCAGTTGAATGCACAGAACAGAAAGAATTTTCACTGAATGCTACTGTGTAGTTTATATTTGAATATATTCCTTTTTCCACTATTACCCTCTTAGCACTCCGAATGTCCACTTGCATTTTCTACAGAAAGAGTGTTCAGAACTGCGCAATCCAAAGTATGGTTTAACTCTGTTAGCTTAATGAACATATCAGAAAAAAGTTTCACACAATGCTTCTGTGTAGTTTTTATTTGAAGATATTATTTTTCCCAATAGAGGCCTCTTAGCGCTCAGAATGTCCAATTGCAGTTTCTACAGAAAGAGTGTTTCAGAAAGGCTCAATCAAAAGTAAGGTTCAACTCTGTTAGTTGAATGCACAGAACAGAAAGAAGTTTCATACAATGCTTCTGTGTAGTTTATATTTGAACATATTCTTTTTTCCACTATTACCCACTTAGCGCTACGAATGTCCAGTTGCATTTTCTACAGACAGAGTGTTTCAAAACTGCTCAATCAAAAGTATGGTTTAACTCTGTTAGCTGAATGCTCAGATCAGAAAGAAGTTTCACAGAATGCTTCTGTGTAGTTTATATTTGAATATATTCCTTTTTCCACTACTACGCTCTTAGCGCTCCAAATGTCCAGTTGCATTTTCTACAGGAAGAGTGTTCAGATCTGCTCAATCAAAAGTATGGTTTAACTCTGTTAGCTGAATGCACAGATCAGAAAGATGTTTCACCGAATGATTCTGTGTAGTTTATATTTGAAGACATTCCTTTTTCCACTATTACCCTCTTAGCGCTCCGAATCTCCACTTGCATTTTCTACAAAAAGAGTGTTTCATAACTGCTCAATCAAAAATATGTTTTATCTCTGTTAACTGAATTTACAGATCAGAAATAAGTTTCACAGAATGCATCTGTGTAGTTTTTATTTGAAGATATTCTTTTTCCCAATGTAGGCCTCTTAGCGCTTAGCATGTCCAATTACAGTTTCTACAGAAAGAGTGTTTCAGAACGGCTCAATCAAAAGTAAGGTTCAACTCTGTTAGTTGAATGCACAGAACATAAAGAATTTTCACAGAATGCTACTGTGTAGTTTATATTTGAATATATTCCTTTTTCCACTATTACCCTCTTAGCGCTCCGAATGTCCACTTGCATTTTCTACAGAAAGAGTGTTCAGAACTGCGCAATCCAAAGTATGGTTTAACTCTGTTAGCTTAATGAACATATCAGAAATAAGTTTCACACAATGCTTCTGTGTAGTTTTTATTTGAAGATATTATTTTTCCCAATAGAGGCCTCTTAGCGCTCAGAATGTCCAATTGCAGTTTCTACAGAAAGAGTGTTTCAGAAAGGCTCAATCAAAAGTAAGGTTCAACTCTGTTAGTTGAATGCACAGAACAGAAAGAAGTTTCATACAATGCTTCTGTGTAGTTTATATTTGAACATATTCTTTTTTCCAATATTACCCACTTAGCGCTACGAATGTCCAGTTGCATTTTCTACAGACAGAGTGTTTCAAAACTGCTCAATCAAAAGTATGGTTTAACTCTGTTAGCTGAATGCTCAGATCAGAAAGAAGTTTCACAGAATGCTTCTGTGTAGTTTATATTTGAATATATTCCTTTTTCCACTACTACTCTCTTAGCGCTCCAAATGTCCAGTTGCATTTTCTACAGACAGAGTGTTTCAAAACTGCTCAATCAAAAGCACGGTTTAACTCTGTTAGCTGAATGCTCAGATCAGAAAGAAGTTTCACAGAATGCTTCTGTGTAGTTTATATTTGAATATATTCCTTTTTCCACTACTACTCTCTTAGCGCTCCAAATGTCCAGTTGCATTTTCTACAGACAGAGTGTTTCAAAACTGCTCAATCAAAAGCACGGTTTAACTCTGTTAGCTGAATGCTCAGATCAGAAAGAAGTTTCACAGAATGCTTCTGTGTAGTTTATATTTGAATATATTCCTTTTTCCACTACTACGCTCTTAGCGCTCCAAATGTCCAGTTGCATTTTCTACAGAAAGAGTGTTCAGATCTGCTCAATCAAAAGTATGGTTTAACTCTGTTAGCTGAATGCACAGATCAGAAAGATGTTTCACCGAATGATTCTGTGTAGTTTATATTTGAAGACATTCCTTTTTCCACTATTACCCTCTTAGCGCTCCGAATCTCCACTTGCATTTTCTACAAAAAGAGTGTTTCATAACTGCTCAATCAAAAATATGTTTTATCTCTGTTAACTGAATTTACAGATCAGAAATAAGTTTCACAGAATGCATCTGTGTAGTTTTTATTTGAAGATATTCTTTTTCCCAATGTAGGCCTCTTAGCGCTTAGCATGTCCAATTGCAGTTTCTACAGAAAGAGTGTTTCAGAACGGCTCAATCAAAAGTAAGGTTCAACTCTGTCAGTTGAATGCAGAGAACAGAAAGAATTTTCACAGAATGCTACTGTGTAGTTTATATTTGAATATATTCCTTTTTCCACTACTACCCTCTTAGCGCTCCGAATGTCCACTTGCATTTTCTACAGAAAGAGTGTTCAGAACTGCGCAATCAAAAGTATGTTTTAACTCTGTTAGCTTAATGAACATATCAGAAATAAGTTTCACACAATGCTTCTGTGCAGTTTTTATTTGAAGATATTATTTTTCCCAATAGAGGCCTCTTAGCGCTCAGAATGTCCAATTGCAGTTTCTACAGAAAGAGTGTTTCAGAAAGTCTCAATCAAAAGTAAGGTTCAACTCTGTTAGTTGAATGCACAGAACAGAAAGAAGTTTCATACAATGCTTCTGTGTAGTTTATATTTGAACATATTCTTTTTTCCACTATTACCCACTTAGCGCTACGAATGTCCAGTTGCATTTTCTACAGACAGAGTGTTTCAAAACTGCTCAATCAAAAGTATGGTTTAACTCTGTTAGCTGAATGCTCAGATCAGCAAGAAGTTTCACAGAATGCTTCTGTGTAGTTTATATTTGAATATATTCCTTTTTCCACTACTAATTTCTTAGCGCTCCAAATGTACAGTTGCATTTTCTACAGAAAGAGTGTTCAGATCTGCTCAATCAAAAGTATGGTTTAACTCTGTTAGCTGAATGCACAGATCAGAAAGAAGTTTCACAGAATGATTCTGTGTAGTTTATATTTGGAGACATTCCTTTTTCCACTATTACCCTCTTAGCATTCCGAATCTCCACTTGCATTTTCTACAGAAAGAGTGTTCAGAACTGCGCAATCAAAAGTATGGTTTAATTCTGTTAGCTTAATGAACATATCAGAAATAAGTTTCACACAATGCTTCTGTGTAGTTTTTATTTGAAGATATTATTTTTCCCAATAGAGGTCTCTTAGCGCTCAGAATGTCCAATTGCAGTTTCTACAGAAAGAGTGTTTCAGAAAGGCTCAATCAAAAGTAAGGTTCAACTCTGTTAGTTGAATGCACAGAACAGAAAGAAGTTACATACAATGCTTCTGTGTAGTTTATATTTGAACATATTCTTATTTCCACTATTACCCACTTAGCGCTACGGATGTCCAGTTGCATTTTCTACAGACAGAGTGTTTCAAAACTGCTCAATCAAAAGTATGGTTTAACTCTGTTAGCTGAATGCTCAGATCAGAAAGAAGTTTCACAGAATGCTTCTGTGTAGTTTATATTTGAATATATTCCTTTTTCCACTACTTCTCTCTTAGCGCTCCAAATGTCCAGTTGCATTTTCTACAGAAAGAGTGTTCAGATCTGCTCAATCAAAAGTATGGTTTAACTCTGTTAGCTGAATGCACAGATCAGAAAGAAGTTTCACAGAATGATTCTGTGTAGTTTATATTTGGAGACATTCCTTTTTCCACTATTACCCTCTTAGCGCTCCGAATCTCCACTTGCATTTTCTACAGAAAGAGTGTTTCAGAACGGCTCAATCAAAACTAAGGTTCAACTCTTTTAGATGAACAAACAGAACAGAAAGAAGTTTCACACAATTCTTCTGTGTAGTTTTTATTTGTAGACATTCTTTTTCCCAATATAGGCCTCTTAGCGCTCAGAATATCCAATTGCAGTTTCTACAGAAAGAGTGTTTCAGAACGGCTCAATCAAAAGTAAGGTTCAACTCTGTTAGTTGAATGCACAGAACAGAAAGAAGTTTCATAGAATGCTTCTGTGTAGTTCATATTTGAACATATTCTTTTTTCCACTATTACCCACTTAGCGCTACGAATGTCCAGTTGCATTTTCTACAGACAGAGTGTTTCAAAACTGCTCAATCAAAAGTATGGTTTAACTCTGTTAGCTGAATGCTCAGATCAGAAAGAAGTTTCACAGAATGCTTCTGTGTAGTTTATATTTGAATATTTTCCTTTTTCCACTACTACGCTCTTAGCGCTCCAAATGTCCAGTTGCATTTTCTACAGAAAGAGTGTTCAGATCTGCTCAATCAAAAGTATGGTTTAACTCTGTTAGCTGAATGCACAGATCAGAAAGAAGTTTCACCGAATGATTCTGTGTAGTTTATATTTGAAGACATACCTTTTTCCACTATTACCCTCTTAGCGCTCCGAATCTCCACTTGCATTTTCTACAAAAAGAGTGTTTCATAACTGCTCAATCAAAAATATGTTTTATCTCTGTTAACTGAATTTACAGATCAGAAATAAGTTTCACAGAATGCATCTGTGTAGTTTTTATTTGAAGATATTCTTTTTCCCAATGTAGGCCTCTTAGCGCTTAGCATGTCCAATTACAGTTTCTACAGAAAGAGTGTTTCAGAACGGCTCAATCAAAAGTAAGGTTCAACTCTGTCAGTTGAATGCACAGAACAGAAAGAATTTTCACTGAATGCTACTGTGTAGTTTATATTTGAATATATTACTTTTTCCACTATTACCCTCTTAGCACTCCGAATGTCCACTTGCATTTTCTACAGAAAGAGTGTTCAGAACTGCGCAATCCAAAGTATGGTTTAACTCTGTTAGCTTAATGAACATATCAGAAAAAAGTTTCACACAATGCTTCTGTGTAGTTTTTATTTGAAGATATTATTTTTCCCAATAGAGGCCTCTTAGCGCTCAGAATGTCCAATTGCAGTTTCTACAGAAAGAGTGTTTCAGAAAGGCTCAATCAAAAGTAAGGTTCAACTCTGTTAGTTGAATGCACAGAACAGAAAGAAGTTTCATACAATGCTTCTGTGTAGTTTATATTTGAACATATTCTTTTTTCCACTATTACCCACTTAGCGCTACGAATGTCCAGTTGCATTTTCTACAGACAGAGTGTTTCAAAACTGCTCAATCAAAAGTATGGTTTAACTCTGTTAGCTGAATGCTCAGATCAGAAAGAAGTTTCACAGAATGCTTCTGTGTAGTTTATATTTGAATATATTCCTTTTTCCACTACTACGCTCTTAGCGCTCCAAATGTCCAGTTGCATTTTCTACAGGAAGAGTGTTCAGATCTGCTCAATCAAAAGTATGGTTTAACTCTGTTAGCTGAATGCACAGATCAGAAAGATGTTTCACCGAATGATTCTGTGTAGTTTATATTTGAAGACATTCCTTTTTCCACTATTACCCTCTTAGCGCTCCGAATCTCCACTTGCATTTTCTACAAAAAGAGTGTTTCATAACTGCTCAATCAAAAATATGTTTTATCTCTGTTAACTGAATTTACAGATCAGAAATAAGTTTCACAGAATGCATCTGTGTAGTTTTTATTTGAAGATATTCTTTTTCCCAATGTAGGCCTCTTAGCGCTTAGCATGTCCAATTGCAGTTTCTACAGAAAGAGTGTTTCAGAACGGCTCAATCAAAAGTAAGGTTCAACTCTGTCAGTTGAATGCAGAGAACAGAAAGAATTTTCACAGAATGCTACTGTGTAGTTTATATTTGAATATATTCCTTTTTCCACTACTACCCTCTTAGCGCTCCGAATGTCCACTTGCATTTTCTACAGAAAGAGTGTTCAGAACTGCGCAATCAAAAGTATGGTTTAACTCTGTTAGCTTAATGAACATATCAGAAATAAGTTTCACACAATGCTTCTGTGCAGTTTTTATTTGAAGATATTATTTTTCCCAATAGAGGCCTCTTAGCGCTCAGAATGTCCAATTGCAGTTTCTACAGAAAGAGTGTTTCAGAAAGTCTCAATCAAAAGTAAGGTTCAACTCTGTTAGTTGAATGCACAGAACAGAAAGGAGTTTCATACAATGCTTCTGTGTAGTTTATATTTGAACATATTCTTTTTTCCACTATTACCCACTTAGCGCTACGAATGTCCAGTTGCATTTTCTACAGACAGAGTGTTTCAAAACTGCTCAATCAAAAGTATGGTTTAACTCTGTTAGCTGAATGCTCAGATCAGCAAGAAGTTTCACAGAATGCTTCTGTGTAGTTTATATTTGAATATATTCCTTTTTCCACTACTAATTTCTTAGCGCTCCAAATGTACAGTTGCATTTTCTACAGAAAGAGTGTTCAGATCTGCTCAATCAAAAGTATGGTTTAACTCTGTTAGCTGAATGCACAGATCAGAAAGAAGTTTCACAGAATGATTCTGTGTAGTTTATATTTGGAGACATTCCTTTTTCCACTATTACCCTCTTAGCGTTCCGAATGTCCACTTGCATTTACTACAGAAAGAGTGTTCAGAACTGCGCAATCCAAAGTATGGTTTAACTCTGTTAGCTTAATGAACATATCAGAAATAAGTTTCACACAATGCTTCTGTGTAGTTTTTATTTGAAGATATTATTTTTCCCAATAGAGGCCTCTTAGCGCTCAGAATGTCCAATTGCAGTTTCTACAGAAAGAGTGTTTCAGAAAGGCTCAATCAAAAGTAAGGTTCAACTCTGTTAGTTGAATGCACAGAACAGAAAGAAGTTTCATACAATGCTTCTGTGTAGTTTATATTTGAACATATTCTTTTTTCCACTATTACCCACTTAGCGCTACGAATGTCCAGTTGCATTTTCTACAGACAGAGTGTTTCAAAACTGCTCAATCAAAAGTATGGTTTAACTCTGTTAGCTGAATGCTCAGATCAGAAAGAAGTTTCACAGAATGCTTCTGTGTAGTTTATATTTGAATATATTCCTTTTTCCACTACTACTCTCTTAGCGCTCCAAATGTCCAGTTGCATTTTCTACAGACAGAGTGTTTCAAAACTGCTCAATCAAAAGCACGGTTTAACTCTGTTAGCTGAATGCTCAGATCAGAAAGAAGTTTCACAGAATGCTTCTGTGTAGTTTATATTTGAATATATTCCTTTTTCCACTACTACGCTCTTAGCGCTCCAAATGTCCAGTTGCATTTTCTACAGAAAGAGTGTTCAGATCTGCTCAATCAAAAGTATGGTTTAACTCTGTTAGCTGAATGCACAGATCAGAAAGATGTTTCACCGAATGATTCTGTGTAGTTTATATTTGAAGACATTCCTTTTTCCACTATTACCCTCTTAGCGCTCCGAATCTCCACTTGCATTTTCTACAAAAAGAGTGTTTCATAACTGCTCAATCAAAAATATGTTTTATCTCTGTTAACTGAATTTACAGATCAGAAATAAGTTTCACAGAATGCATCTGTGTAGTTTTTATTTGAAGATATTCTTTTTCCCAATGTAGGCCTCTTAGCGCTTAGCATGTCCAATTGCAGTTTCTACAGAAAGAGTGTTTCAGAACGGCTCAATCAAAAGTAAGGTTCAACTCTGTCAGTTGAATGCACAGAACAGAAAGAATTTTCACAGAATGCTACTTTGTAGTTTATATTTGAATATATTCCTTTTTCCACTACTACCCTCTTAGCGCTCCGAATGTCCACTTGCATTTTCTACAGAAAGAGTGTTCAGAACTGCGCAATCAAAAGTATGGTTTAACTCTGTTAGCTTAATGAACATATCAGAAATAAGTTTCACACAATGCTTCTGTGCAGTTTTTATTTGAAGATATTATTTTTCCCAATAGAGGCCTCTTAGCGCTCAGAATGTCCAATTGCAGTTTCTACAGAAAGAGTGTTTCAGAAAGTCTCAATCAAAAGTAAGGTTCAACTCTGTTAGTTGAATGCACAGAACAGAAAGAAGTTTCATACAATGCTTCTGTGTAGTTTATATTTGAACATATTCTTTTTTCCACTATTACCCACTTAGCGCTACGAATGTCCAGTTGCATTTTCTACAGACAGAGTGTTTCAAAACTGCTCAATCAAAACTATGGTTTAACTCTGTTAGCTGAATGCTCAGATCAGCAAGAAGTTTCACAGAATGCTTCTGTGTAGTTTATATTTGAATATATTCCTTTTTCCACTACTAATTTCTTAGCGCTCCAAATGTACAGTTACATTTTCTACAGAAAGAGTGTTCAGATCTGCTCAATCAAAAGTATGGTTTAACTCTGTTAGCTGAATGCACAGATCAGAAAGAAGTTTCACAGAATGATTCTGTGTAGTTTATATTTGGAGACATTCCTTTTTCCACTATTACCCTCTTAGCGTTCCGAATCTCCACTTGCATTTTCTACAGAAAGAGTGTTCAGAACTGCGCAATCAAAAGTATGGTTTAACTCTGTTAGCTTAATGAACATATCAGAAATAAGCTTCACACAATGCTTCTGTGTAGTTTTTATTTGAAGATATTATTTTTCCCAATAGAGGTCTCTTAGCGCTCAGAATGTCCAATTGCAGTTTCTACAGAAAGAGTGTTTCAGAAAGGCTCAATCAAAAGTAAGGTTCAACTCTGTTAGTTGAATGCACAGAACAGAAAGAAGTTTCATACAATGCTTCTGTGTAGTTTATATTTGAACATATTCTTATTTCCACTATTACCCACTTAGCGCTACGAATGTCCAGTTGCATTTTCTACAGACAGAGTGTTTCAAAACTGCTCAATCAAAAGTATGGTTTAACTCTGTTAGCTGAATGCTCAGATCAGAAAGAAGTTTCACAGAATGCTTCTGTGTAGTTTATATTTGAATATATTCCTTTTTCCACTACTTCTCTCTTAGCGCTCCAAATGTCCAGTTGCATTTTCTACAGAAAGAGTGTTCAGATCTGCTCAATCAAAAGTATGGTTTAACTCTGTTAGCTGAATGCACAGATCAGAAAGAAGTTTCACAGAATGATTCTGTGTAGTTTATATTTGGAGACATTCCTTTTTCCACTATTACCCTCTTAGCGCTCCGAATCTCCACTTGCATTTTCTACAGAAAGAGTGTTTCAGAACGGCTCAATCAAAACTAAGGTTCAACTCTTTTAGATGAACAAACAGAACAGAAAGAAGTTTCACACAATTCTTCTGTGTAGTTTTTGTTTGTAGACATTCTTTTTCCCAATATAGGCCTCTTAGCGCTCAGAATGTCCAATTGCAGTTTCTACAGAAAGAGTGTTTCAGAACGGCTCAATCAAAAGTAAGGTTCAACTCTGTTAGTTGAATGCACAGAACAGAAAGAAGTTTCATAGAATGCTTCTGTGTAGTTCATATTTGAACATATTCTTTTTTCCACTATTACCCACTTAGCGCTACGAATGTCCAGTTGCATTTTCTACAGACAGAGTGTTTCAAAACTGCTCAATCAAAAGTATGGTTTAACTCTGTTAGCTGAATGCTCAGATCAGAAAGAAGTTTCACAGAATGCTTCTGTGTAGTTTATATTTGAATATTTTCCTTTTTCCACTACTACGCTCTTAGCGCTCCAAATGTCCAGTTGCATTTTCTACAGAAAGAGTGTTCAGATCTGCTCAATCAAAAGTATGGTTTAACTCTGTTAGCTGAATGCACAGATCAGAAAGAAGTTTCACCGAATGATTCTGTGTAGTTTATATTTGAAGACATACCTTTTTCCACTATTACCCTCTTAGCGCTCCGAATCTCCACTTGCATTTTCTACAAAAAGAGTGTTTCATAACTGCTCAATCAAAAATATGTTTTATCTCTGTTAACTGAATTTACAGATCAGAAATAAGTTTCACAGAATGCATCTGTGTAGTTTTTATTTGAAGATATTCTTTTTCCCAATGTAGGCCTCTTAGCGCTTAGCATGTCCAATTACAGTTTCTACAGAAAGAGTGTTTCAGAACGGCTCAATCAGAAGTAAGGTTCAACTCTGTTAGTTGAATGCACAGAACAGAAAGAATTTTCACAGAATGCTACTGTGTAGTTTATATTTGAATATATTCCTTTTTCCACTATTACCCTCTTAGCACTCCGAATGTCCACTTGCATTTTCTACAGAAAGAGTGTTCAGAACTGCGCAATCCAAAGTATGGTTTAACTCTGTTAGCTTAATGAACATATCAGAAATAAGTTTCACACAATGCTTCTGTGTAGTTTTTATTTGAAGATATTATTTTTCCCAATAGAGGCCTCTTAGCGCTCAGAATGTCCAATTGCAGTTTCTACAGAAAGAGTGTTTCAGAAAGGCTCAATCAAAAGTAAGGTTCAACTCTGTTAGTTGAATGCACAGAACAGAAAGAAGTTTCATACAATGCTTCTGTGTAGTTTATATTTGAACATATTCTTTTTTCCACTATTACCCACTTAGTGCTACGAATGTCCAGTTGCATTTTCTACAGACAGAGTGTTTCAAAACTGCTCAATCAAAAGTATGGTTTAACTCTGTTAGCTGAATGCTCAGATCAGAAAGAAGTTTCACAGAATGCTTCTGTGTAGTTTATATTTGAATATATTCCTTTTTCCACTACTACTCTCTTAGCGCTCCAAATGTCCAGTTGCATTTTCTACAGACAGAGTGTTTCAAAACTGCTCAATCAAAAGCACGGTTTAACTCTGTTAGCTGAATGCTCAGATCAGAAAGAAGTTTCACAGAATGCTTCTGTGTAGTTTATATTTGAATATATTCCTTTTTCCACTACTACGCTCTTAGCGCTCCAAATGTCCAGTTGCATTTTCTACAGAAAGAGTGTTCAGATCTGCTCAATCAAAAGTATGGTTTAACTCTGTTAGCTGAATGCACAGATCAGAAAGATGTTTCACCGAATGATTCTGTGTAGTTTATATTTGAAGACATTCCTTTTTCCACTATTACCCTCTTAGCGCTCCGAATCTCCACTTGCATTTTCTACAAAAAGAGTGTTTCATAACTGCTCAATCAAAAATATGTTTTATCTCTGTTAACTGAATTTACAGATCAGAAATAAGTTTCACAGAATGCATCTGTGTAGTTTTTATTTGAAGATATTCTTTTTCCCAATGTAGGCCTCTTAGCGCTTAGCATGTCCAATTGCAGTTTCTACAGAAAGAGTGTTTCAGAACGGCTCAATCAAAAGTAAGGTTCAACTCTGTCAGTTGAATGCAGAGAACAGAAAGAATTTTCACAGAATGCTACTGTGTAGTTTATATTTGAATATATTCCTTTTTCCACTACTACCCTCTTAGCGCTCCGAATGTCCACTTGCATTTTCTACAGAAAGAGTGTTCAGAACTGCGCAATCAAAAGTATGGTTTAACTCTGTTAGCTTAATGAACATATCAGAAATAAGTTTCACACAATGCTTCTGTGCAGTTTTTATTTGAAGATATTATTTTTCCCAATAGAGGCCTCTTAGCGCTCAGAATGTCCAATTGCAGTTTCTACAGAAAGAGTGTTTCAGAAAGTCTCAATCAAAAGTAAGGTTCAACTCTGTTAGTTGAATGCACAGAACAGAAAGAAGTTTCATACAATGCTTCTGTGTAGTTTATATTTGAACATATTCTTTTTTCCACTATTACCCACTTAGCGCTACGAATGTCCAGTTGCATTTTCTACAGACAGAGTGTTTCAAAACTGCTCAATCAAAAGTATGGTTTAACTCTGTTAGCTGAATGCTCAGATCAGCAAGAAGTTTCACAGAATGCTTCTGTGTAGTTTATATTTGAATATATTCCTT
The DNA here is from genome assembly GCF_028878055.3 of Symphalangus syndactylus. Taxonomy (NCBI): domain Eukaryota; kingdom Metazoa; phylum Chordata; class Mammalia; order Primates; family Hylobatidae; genus Symphalangus; species Symphalangus syndactylus. Next base: position 3,946,804 of record NC_072427.2, read on the forward strand.
TTTCCACTACTAATTTCTTAGCGCTCCAAATGTACAGTTGCATTTTCTACAGAAAGAGTGTTCAGATCTGCTCAATCAAATGTATGGTTTAACTCTGTTAGCTGAATGCACAGATCAGAAAGAAGTTTCACAGAATGATTCTGTGTAGTTTATATTTGGAGACATTCCTTTTTCCACTATTACCCTCTTAGCATTCCGAATCTCCACTTGCATTTTCTACAGAAAGAGTGTTCAGAACTGCGCAATCAAAAGTATGGTTTAATTCTGTTAGCTTAATGAACATATCAGAAATAAGTTTCACACAATGCTTCTGTGTAGTTTTTATTTGAAGATATTATTTTTCCCAATAGAGGTCTCTTAGCGCTCAGAATGTCCAATTGCAGTTTCTACAGAAAGAGTGTTTCAGAAAGGCTCAATCAAAAGTAAGGTTCAACTCTGTTAGTTGAATGCACAGAACAGAAAGAAGTTACATACAATGCTTCTGTGTAGTTTATATTTGAACATATTCTTATTTCCACTATTACCCACTTAGCGCTACGGATGTCCAGTTGCATTTTCTACAGACAGAGTGTTTCAAAACTGCTCAATCAAAACTATGGTTTAACTCTGTTAGCTGAATGCTCAGATCAGAAAGAAGTTTCACAGAATGCTTCTGTGTAGTTTATATTTGAATATATTCCTTTTTCCACTACTTCTCTCTTAGCGCTCCAAATGTCCAGTTGCATTTTCTACAGAAAGAGTGTCCAGATCTGCTCAATCAAAAGTATGGTTTAACTCTGTTAGCTGAATGCACAGATCAGAAAGAAGTTTCACAGAATGATTCTGTGTAGTTTATATTTGGAGACATTCCTTTTTCCACTATTACCCTCTTAGCGCTCCGAATCTCCACTTGCATTTTCTACAGAAAGAGTGTTTCAGAACGGCTCAATCAAAACTAAGGTTCAACTCTTTTAGATGAACAAACAGAACAGAAAGAAGTTTCACACAATTCTTCTGTGTAGTTTTTATTTGTAGACATTCTTTTTCCCAATATAGGCCTCTTAGCGCTCAGAATATCCAATTGCAGTTTCTACAGAAAGAGTGTTTCAGAACGGCTCAATCAAAAGTAAGGTTCAACTCTGTTAGTTGAATGCACAGAACAGAAAGAAGCTTCATAGAATGCTTCTGTGTAGTTCATATTTGAACATATTCTTTTTTCCACTATTACCCACTTAGCGCTACGAATGTCCAGTTGCATTTTCTACAGACAGAGTGTTTCAAAACTGCTCAATCAAAAGTATGGTTTAACTCTGTTAGCTGAATGCTCAGATCAGAAAGAAGTTTCACAGAATGCTTCTGTGTAGTTTATATTTGAATATTTTCCTTTTTCCACTACTACGCTCTTAGCGCTCCAAATGTCCAGTTGCATTTTCTACAGAAAGAGTGTTCAGATCTGCTCAATCAAAAGTATGGTTTAACTCTGTTAGCTGAATGCACAGATCAGAAAGAAGTTTCACCGAATGATTCTGTGTAGTTTATATTTGAAGACATACCTTTTTCCACTATTACCCTCTTAGCGCTCCGAATCTCCACTTGCATTTTCTACAAAAAGAGTGTTTCATAACTGCTCAATCAAAAATATGTTTTATCTCTGTTAACTGAATTTACAGATCAGAAATAAGTTTCACAGAATGCATCTGTGTAGTTTTTATTTGAAGATATTCTTTTTCCCAATGTAGGCCTCTTAGCGCTTAGCATGTCCAATTACAGTTTCTACAGAAAGAGTGTTTCAGAATGGCTCAATCAAAAGTAAGGTTCAACTCTGTCAGTTGAATGCACAGAACAGAAAGAATTTTCACTGAATGCTACTGTGTAGTTTATATTTGAATATATTCCTTTTTCCACTATTACCCTCTTAGCACTCCGAATGTCCACTTGCATTTTCTACAGAAAGAGTGTTCAGAACTGCGCAATCCAAAGTATGGTTTAACTCTGTTAGCTTAATGAACATATCAGAAAAAAGTTTCACACAATGCTTCTGTGTAGTTTTTATTTGAAGATATTATTTTTCCCAATAGAGGCCTCTTAGCGCTCAGAATGTCCAATTGCAGTTTCTACAGAAAGAGTGTTTCAGAAAGGCTCAATCAAAAGTAAGGTTCAACTCTGTTAGTTGAATGCACAGAACAGAAAGAAGTTTCATACAATGCTTCTGTGTAGTTTATATTTGAACATATTCTTTTTTCCACTATTACCCACTTAGCGCTACGAATGTCCAGTTGCATTTTCTACAGACAGAGTGTTTCAAAACTGCTCAATCAAAAGTATGGTTTAACTCTGTTAGCTGAATGCTCAGATCAGAAAGAAGTTTCACAGAATGCTTCTGTGTAGTTTATATTTGAATATATTCCTTTTTCCACTACTACGCTCTTAGCGCTCCAAATGTCCAGTTGCATTTTCTACAGGAAGAGTGTTCAGATCTGCTCAATCAAAAGTATGGTTTAACTCTGTTAGCTGAATGCACAGATCAGAAAGATGTTTCACCGAATGATTCTGTGTAGTTTATATTTGAAGACATTCCTTTTTCCACTATTACCCTCTTAGCGCTCCGAATCTCCACTTGCATTTTCTACAAAAAGAGTGTTTCATAACTGCTCAATCAAAAATATGTTTTATCTCTGTTAACTGAATTTACAGATCAGAAATAAGTTTCACAGAATGCATCTGTGTAGTTTTTATTTGAAGATATTCTTTTTCCCAATGTAGGCCTCTTAGCGCTTAGCATGTCCAATTGCAGTTTCTACAGAAAGAGTGTTTCAGAACGGCTCAATCAAAAGTAAGGTTCAACTCTGTCAGTTGAATGCAGAGAACAGAAAGAATTTTCACAGAATGCTACTGTGTAGTTTATATTTGAATATATTCCTTTTTCCACTACTACCCTCTTAGCGCTCCGAATGTCCACTTGCATTTTCTACAGAAAGAGTGTTCAGAACTGCGCAATCAAAAGTATGGTTTAACTCTGTTAGCTTAATGAACATATCAGAAATAAGTTTCACACAATGCTTCTGTGCAGTTTTTATTTGAAGATATTATTTTTCCCAATAGAGGCCTCTTAGCGCTCAGAATGTCCAATTGCAGTTTCTACAGAAAGAGTGTTTCAGAAAGTCTCAATCAAAAGTAAGGTTCAACTCTGTTAGTTGAATGCACAGAACAGAAAGAAGTTTCATACAATGCTTCTGTGTAGTTTATATTTGAACATATTCTTTTTTCCACTATTACCCACTTAGCGCTACGAATGTCCAGTTGCATTTTCTACAGACAGAGTGTTTCAAAACTGCTCAATCAAAAGTATGGTTTAACTCTGTTAGCTGAATGCTCAGATCAGCAAGAAGTTTCACAGAATGCTTCTGTGTAGTTTATATTTGAATATATTCCTTTTTCCACTACTAATTTCTTAGCGCTCCAAATGTACAGTTGCATTTTCTACAGAAAGAGTGTTCAGATCTGCTCAATCAAAAGTATGGTTTAACTCTGTTAGCTGAATGCACAGATCAGAAAGAAGTTTCACAGAATGATTCTGTGTAGTTTATATTTGGAGACATTCCTTTTTCCACTATTACCCTCTTAGCGTTCCGAATCTCCACTTGCATTTTCTACAGAAAGAGTGTTCAGAACTGCGCAATCAAAAGTATGGTTTAATTCTGTTAGCTTAATGAACATATCAGAAATAAGTTTCACACAATGCTTCTGTGTAGTTTTTATTTGAAGATATTATTTTTCCCAATAGAGGTCTCTTAGCGCTCAGAATGTCCAATTGCAGTTTCTACAGAAAGAGTGTTTCAGAAAGGCTCAATCAAAAGTAAGGTTCAACTCTGTTAGTTGAATGCACAGAACAGAAAGAAGTTACATACAATGCTTCTGTGTAGTTTATATTTGAACATATTCTTATTTCCACTATTAGCCACTTAGCGCTACGGATGTCCAGTTGCATTTTCTACAGACAGAGTGTTTCAAAACTGCTCAATCAAAAGTATGGTTTAACTCTGTTAGCTGAATGCTCAGATCAGAAAGAAGTTTCACAGAATGCTTCTGTGTAGTTTATATTTGAATATATTCCTTTTTCCACTACTTCTCTCTTAGCGCTCCAAATGTCCAGTTGCATTTTCTACAGAAAGAGTGTTCAGATCTGCTCAATCAAAAGTATGGTTTAACTCTGTTAGCTGAATGCACAGATCAGAAAGAAGTTTCACAGAATGATTCTGTGTAGTTTATATTTGGAGACATTCCTTTTTCCACTATTACCCTCTTAGCGCTCCGAATCTCCACTTGCATTTTCTACAGAAAGAGTGTTTCAGAACGGCTCAATCAAAACTAAGGTTCAACTCTTTTAGATGAACAAACAGAACAGAAAGAAGTTTCACACAATTCTTCTGTGTAGTTTTTATTTGTAGACATTCTTTTTCCCAATATAGGCCTCTTAGCGCTCAGAATATCCAATTGCAGTTTCTACAGAAAGAGTGTTTCAGAACGGCTCAATCAAAAGTAAGGTTCAACTCTGTTAGTTGAATGCACAGAACAGAAAGAAGTTTCATAGAATGCTTCTGTGTAGTTCATATTTGAACATATTCTTTTTTCCACTATTACCCACTTAGCGCTACGAATGTCCAGTTGCATTTTCTACAGACAGAGTGTTTCAAAACTGCTCAATCAAAAGTATGGTTTAACTCTGTTAGCTGAATGCTCAGATCAGAAAGAAGTTTCACAGAATGCTTCTGTGTAGTTTATATTTGAATATTTTCCTTTTTCCACTACTACGCTCTTAGCGCTCCAAATGTCCAGTTGCATTTTCTACAGAAAGAGTGTTCAGATCTGCTCAATCAAAAGTATGGTTTAACTCTGTTAGCTGAATGCACAGATCAGAAAGAAGTTTCACCGAATGATTCTGTGTAGTTTATATTTGAAGACATACCATTTTCCACTATTACCCTCTTAGCGCTCCGAATCTCCACTTGCATTTTCTACAAAAAGAGTGTTTCATAACTGCTCAATCAAAAATATGTTTTATCTCTGTTAACTGAATTTACAGATCAGAAATAAGTTTCACAGAATGCATCTGTGTAGTTTTTATTTGAAGATATTCTTTTTCCCAATGTAGGCCTCTTAGCGCTTAGCATGTCCAATTACAGTTTCTACAGAAAGAGTGTTTCAGAATGGCTCAATCAAAAGTAAGGTTCAACTCTGTCAGTTGAATGCACAGAACAGAAAGAATTTTCACTGAATGCTACTGTGTAGTTTATATTTGAATATATTCCTTTTTCCACTATTAACCTCTTAGCACTCCGAATGTCCACTTGCATTTTCTACAGAAAGAGTGTTCAGAACTGCGCAATCCAAAGTATGGTTTAACTCTGTTAGCTTAATGAACATATCAGAAAAAAGTTTCACACAATGCTTCTGTGTAGTTTTTATTTGAAGATATTATTTTTCCCAATAGAGGCCTCTTAGCGCTCAGAATGTCCAATTGCAGTTTCTACAGAAAGAGTGTTTCAGAAAGGCTCAATCAAAAGTAAGGTTCAACTCTGTTAGTTGAATGCACAGAACAGAAAGAAGTTTCATACAATGCTTCTGTGTAGTTTATATTTGAACATATTCTTTTTTCCACTATTACCCACTTAGCGCTACGAATGTCCAGTTGCATTTTCTACAGACAGAGTGTTTCAAAACTGCTCAATCAAAAGTATGGTTTAACTCTGTTAGCTGAATGCTCAGATCAGAAAGAAGTTTCACAGAATGCTTCTGTGTAGTTTATATTTGAATATTTTCCTTTTTCCACTACTACGCTCTTAGCGCCCCAAATGTCCAGTTGCATTTTCTACAGAAAGAGTGTTCAGATCTGCTCAATCAAAAGTATGGTTTAACTCTGTTAGCTGAATGCACAGATCAGAAAGAAGTTTCACCGAATGATTCTGTGTAGTTTATATTTGAAGACATACCATTTTCCACTATTACCCTCTTAGCGCTCCGAATCTCCACTTGCATTTTCTACAAAAAGAGTGTTTCATAACTGCTCAATCAAAAATATGTTTTATCTCTGTTAACTGAATTTACAGATCAGAAATAAGTTTCACAGAATGCATCGGTGTAGTTTTTATTTGAAGATATTCTTTTTCCCAATGTAGGCCTCTTAGCGCTTAGCATGTCCAATTACAGTTTCTACAGAAAGAGTGTTTCAGAACGGCTCAATCAAAAGTAAGGTTCAACTCTGTTAGTTGAATGCACAGAACACAAAGAATTTTCACTGAATGCTACTGTGTAGTTTATATTTGAATATATTCCTTTTTCCACTATTACCCTCTTAGCACTCCGAATGTCCACTTGCATTTTCTACAGAGTGTTCAGAACTGCGCAATCCAAAGTATGGTTTAACTCTGTTAGCTTAATGAACATATGAGAAATAAGTTTCACACAATGCTTCTGTGTAGTTTTTATTTGAAGATATTATTTTTCCCAATAGAGGCCTCTTAGCGCTCAGAATGTCCAATTGCAGTTTCTACAGAAAGAGTGTTTCAGAAAGGCTCAATCAAAAGTAAGGTTCAAATCTGTTAGTTGAATGCACAGAACAGAAAGAAGTTTCATACAATGCTTCTGTGTAGTTTATATTTGAACATATTCTTTTTTCCACTATTACCCACTTAGCGCTACGAATGTCCAGTTGCATTTTCTACAGACAGAGTGTTTCAAAACTGCTCAATCAAAAGTATGGTTTAACTCTGTTAGCTGAATGCTCAGATCAGAAAGAAGTTTCACAGAATGCTTCTGTGTAGTTTATATTTGAATATATTCCTTTTTCCAGTATTACCCTCTTAGCGCTCCGAATGTCCACTTGCATTTTCTACAGAAAGAGTGTTCAGAACTGCGCAATCAAAAGTATGGTTTAACTCTGTTAGCTTAATGAACATATCAGAAATAAGTTTCACACAATGCTTCTGTGTAGTTTTTATTTGAAGATATTATTTTTCCCAATAGAGGCCTGTTAGCGCTCAGAATGTCCAATTGCAGTTTCTACAGAAAGAGTGTTTCAGAAAGGCTCAATCAAAAGTAAGGTTCAACTCTGTTAGTTGAATGCACAGAACAGAAAGAAGTTTCATACAATGCTTCTGTGTAGTTTATATTTGAAAATATTCTTTTTTCCACTATTACCCACTTAGCGCTACGAATGTCCAGTTGCATTTTCTACAGACAGAGTGTTTCAAAACTGCACAATCAAAAGTATGGTTTAACTCTGTTAGCTGAATGCTCAGATCAGAATGAAGTTTCACAGAATGCTTCTGTGTAGTTTATATTTGAATATATTCCTTTTTCCACTACTACTCTCTTAGCGCTCCAAATGCCCAGTTGCATTTTCTACAGAAAGAGTGTTCAGATCTGCTCAATCAAAAGTATGGTTTAACTCTGTTAGCTGAATGCACAGATCAGAAAGAAGTTTCACAGAATGATTCTGTGTAGTTTATATTTGGAGACATTCCTTTTTCCACTATTACCCTCTTAGCGTTCCGAATCTGCACTTGCATTTTCTACAGAAAGAGTGTTCATAACTGCGCAATCAAAAGTATGGTTTAACTCTGTTAGCTTAATGAACATATCAGAAATAAGTTTCACACAATGCTTCTGTGTAGTTTTTATTTGAAGATATTATTTTTCCCAATAGAGGTCTCTTAGCGCTCAGAATGTCCAATTGCAGTTTCTACAGAAAGAGTGTTTCAGAAAGGCTCAATCAAAAGTAAGGTTCAACTCTGTTAGTTGAATGCACAGAACAGAAAGAAGTTTCATACAATGCTTCTGTGTAGTTTATATTTGAACATATTCTTATTTCCACTATTACCCACTTAGCGCTACGAATGTCCAGTTGCATTTTCTACAGACAGAGTGTTTCAAAACTGCTCAATCAAAAGTATGGTTTAACTCTGTTAGCTGAATGCTCAGATCAGAAAGAAGTTTCACAGAATGCTTCTGTGTAGTTTATATTTGAATATATTCCTTTTTCCACTACTTCTCTCTTAGCGCTCCAAATGTCCAGTTGCATTTTCTACAGAAAGAGTGTTCAGATCTGCTCAATCAAAAGTATGGTTTAACTCTGTTAGCTGAATGCACAGATCAGAAAGAAGTTTCACAGAATGATTCTGTGTAGTTTATATTTGGAGACATTCCTTTTTCCACTATTACCCTCTTAGCGCTCCGAATCTCCACTTGCATTTTCTACAGAAAGAGTGTTTCAGAACGGCTCAATCAAAACTAAGGTTCAACTCTTTTAGATGAACAAACTGAACAGAAAGAAGTTTCACACAATTCTTCTGTGTAGTTTTTATTTGTAGACATTCTTTTTCCCAATATAGGCCTCTTAGCGCTCAGAATGTCCAATTGCAGTTTCTACAGAAAGAGTGTTTCAGAACGGCTCAATCAAAAGTAAGGTTCAACTCTGTTAGTTGAATGCACAGAACCGAAAGAAGTTTCATAGAATGCTTCTGTGTAGTTCATATTTGAACATATTCTTTTTTCCACTATTACCCACTTAGCGCTACGAATGTCCAGTTGCATTTTCTACAGACAGAGTGTTTCAAAACTGCTCAATCAAAAGTATGGTTTAACTCTGTTAGCTGAATGCTCAGATCAGAAAGAAGTTTCACAGAATGCTTCTGTGTAGTTTATATTTGAATATTTTCCTTTTTCCACTACTACGCTCTTAGCGCTCCAAATGTCCAGTTGCATTTTCTACAGAAAGAGTGTTCAGATCTGCTCAATCAAAAGTATGGTTTAACTCTGTTAGCTGAATGCACAGATCAGAAAGAAGTTTCACCGAATGATTCTGTGTAGTTTATATTTGAAGACATACCTTTTTCCAATATTACCCTCTTAGCGCTCCGAATCTCCACTTGCATTTTCTACAAAAAGAGTGTTTCATAACTGCTCAATCAAAAATATGTTTTATCTCTGTTAACTGAATTTACAGATCAGAAATAAGTTTCACAGAATGCATCTGTGTAGTTTTTATTTGAAGATATTCTTTTTCCCAGTGTAGGCCTCTTAGCGCTTAGCATGTCCAATTACAGTTTCTACAGAAAGAGTGTTTCAGAACGGCTCAATCAAAAGTAAGGTTCAACTCTGTTAGTTGAATGCACAGAACAGAAAGAATTTTCACAGAATGCTACTGTGTAGTTTATATTTGAATATATTCCTTTTTCCACTATTACCCTCTTAGCACTCCGAATGTCCACTTGCATTTTCTACAGAAAGAGTGTTCAGAACTGCGCAATCCAAAGTATGGTTTAACTCTGTTAGCTTAATGAACATATCAGAAATAAGTTTCACACAATGCTTCTGTGTAGTTTTTATTTGAAGATATTATTTTTCCCAATAGAGGCCTCTTAGCGCTCAGAATGTCCAATTGCAGTTTCTACAGAAAGAGTGTTTCAGAAAGGCTCAATCAAAAGTAAGGTTCAACTCTGTTAGTTGAATGCACAGAACAGAAAGAAGTTTCATACAATGCTTCTGTGTAGTTTATATTTGAACATATTCTTTTTTCCACTATTACCCACTTAGCGCTACGAATGTCCAGTTGCATTTTCTACAGACAGAGTGTTTCAAAACTGCTCAATCAAAAGTATGGTTTAACTCTGTTAGCTGAATGCTCAGATCAGAAAGAAGTTTCACAGAATGCTTCTGTGTAGTTTATATTTGAATATATTCCTTTTTCCACTACTACTCTCTTAGCGCTCCAAATGTCCAGTTGCATTTTCTACAGACAGAGTGTTTCAAAACTGCTCAATCAAAAGCACGGTTTAACTCTGTTAGCTGAATGCTCAGATCAGAAAGAAGTTTCACAGAATGCTTCTGTGTAGTTTATATTTGAATATATTCCTTTTTCCACTACTACGCTCTTAGCGCTCCAAATGTCCAGTTGCATTTTCTACAGAAAGAGTGTTCAGATCTGCTCAATCAAAAGTATGGTTTAACTCTGTTAGCTGAATGCACAGATCAGAAAGATGTTTCACCGAATGATTCTGTGTAGTTTATATTTGAAGACATTCCTTTTTCCACTATTACCCTCTTAGCGCTCCGAATCTCCACTTGCATTTTCTACAAAAAGAGTGTTTCATAACTGCTCAATCAAAAATATGTTTTATCTCTGTTAACTGAATTTACAGATCAGAAATAAGTTTCACAGAATGCATCTGTGTAGTTTTTATTTGAAGATATTCTTTTTCCCAATGTAGGCCTCTTAGCGCTTAGCATGTCCAATTGCAGTTTCTACAGAAAGAGTGTTTCAGAACGGCTCAATCAAAAGTAAGGTTCAACTCTGTCAGTTGAATGCACAGAACAGAAAGAATTTTCACAGAATGCTACTGTGTAGTTTATATTTGAATATATTCCTTTTTCCACTACTACCCTCTTAGCGCTCCGAATGTCCACTTGCATTTTCTACAGAAAGAGTGTTCAGAACTGCGCAATCAAAAGTATGGTTTAACTCTGTTAGCTTAATGAACATATCAGAAATAAGTTTCACACAATGCTTCTGTGCAGTTTTTATTTGAAGATATTATTTTTCCCAATAGAGTCCTCTTAGCGCTCAGAATGTCCAATTGCAGTTTCTACAGAAAGAGTGTTTCAGAAAGTCTCAATCAAAAGTAAGGTTCAACTCTGTTAGTTGAATGCACAGAACAGAAAGAAGTTTCATACAATGCTTCTGTGTAGTTTATATTTGAACATATTCTTTTTTCCACTATTACCCACTTAGCGCTACGAATGTCCAGTTGCATTTTCTACAGACAGAGTGTTTCAAAACTGCTCAATCAAAACTATGGTTTAACTCTGTTAGCTGAATGCTCAGATCAGCAAGAAGTTTCACAGAATGCTTCTGTGTAGTTTATATTTGAATATATTGCTTTTTCCACTACTAATTTCTTAGCGCTCCAAATGTACAGTTGCATTTTCTACAGAAAGAGTGTTCAGATCTGCTCAATCAAAAGTATGGTTTAACTCTGTTAGCTGAATGCACAGATCAGAAAGAAGTTTCACAGAATGATTCTGTGTAGTTTATATTTGGAGACATTCCTTTTTCCACTATTACCCTCTTAGCGTTCCGAATCTCCACTTGCATTTTCTACAGAAAGAGTGTTCAGAACTGCGCAATCAAAAGTATGGTTTAACTCTGTTAGCTTAATGAACATATCAGAAATAAGTTTCACACAATGCTTCTGTGTAGTTTTTATTTGAAGATATTATTTTTCCCAATAGAGGTCTCTTAGCGCTCAGAATGTCCAATTGCAGTTTCTACAGAAAGAGTGTTTCAGAAATGCTCAATCAAATTAAGGTTCAACTCTGTTAGTTGAATGCACAGAACAGAAAGAAGTTTCATACAATGCTTCTGTGTAGTTTATATTTGAACATATTCTTATTTCCACTATTACCCACTTAGCGCTACGAATGTCCAGTTGCATTTTCTACAGACAGAATGTTTCAAAACTGCTCAATCAAAAGTATGGTTTAACTCTGTTAGCTGAATGCTCAGATCAGAAAGAAGTTTCACAGAATGCTTCTGTGTAGTTTATATTTGAATATATTCCTTTTTCCACTACTTCTCTCTTAGCGCCCCAAATGTCCAGTTGCATTTTCTACAGAAAGAGTGTTCAGATCTGCTCAATCAAAAGTATGGTTTAACTCTGTTAGCTGAATGCACAGATCAGAAAGAAGTTTCACAGAATGATTCTGTGTAGTTTATATTTGGAGACATTCCTTTTTCCACTATTACCCTCTTAGCGCTCCGAATCTCCACTTGCATTTTCTACAGAAAGAGTGTTTCAGAACGGCTCAATCAAAACTAAGGTTCAACTCTTTTAGTTGAACAAACAGAACAGAAAGAAGTTTCACAAAATTCTTCAGTGTAGTTTTTATTTGTAGACATTCTTTTTCCCAATATAGGCCTCTTAGCGCTCAGAATGTCCAATTGCAGTTTCTACAGAAAGAGTGTTTCAGAACGGCTCAATCAAAAGTAAGGTTCAACTCTGTTAGTTAAATGCACAGAACAGAAAGAAGTTTCATAGAATGCTTCTGTGTAGTTCATATTTGAACATATTCTTTTTTCCACTATTACCCACTTAGCGCTACGAATGTCCAGTTGCATTTTCTACAGACAGAGTGTTTCAAAACTGCTCAATCAAAAGTATGGTTTAACTCTGTTAGCTGAATGCTCAGATCAGAAAGAAGTTTCACAGAATGCTTCTGTGTAGTTTATATTTGAATATTTTCCTTTTTCCACTACTACGCTCTTAGCGCTCCAAATGTCCAGTTGCATTTTCTACAGAAAGAGTGTTCAGATCTGCTCAATCAAAAGTATGGTTTAACTCTGTTAGCTGAATGCACAGATCAGAAAGAAGTTTCAACCAATGATTCTGTGTAGTTTATATTTGAAGACATACCTTTTTCCACTATTACCCTCTTAGCGCTCCGAATCTCCACTTGCATTTTCTACAAAAAGAGTGTTTCATAACTGCTCAATCAAAAATATGTTTTATCTCTGTTAACTGAATTTACAGATCAGAAATAAGTTTCACAGAATGCATCGGTGTAGTTTTTATTTGAAGATATTCTTTTTCCCAATGTAGGCCTCTTAGCGCTTAGCATGTCCAATTACAGTTTCTACAGAAAGAGTGTTTCAGAACGGCTCAATCAAAGTAAGGTTCAACTCTGTTAGTTGAATGCACAGAACACAAAGAATTTTCACAGAATGCTACTGTGTAGTTTATATTTGAATATATTCCTTTTTCCACTATTACCCTCTTAGCACTCCGAATGTCCACTTGCATTTTCTACAGAGTGTTCAGAACTGCGCAATCCAAAGTATGGTTTAACTCTGTTAGCTTAATGAACATATGAGAAATAAGTTTCACACAATGCTTCTGTGTAGTTTTTATTTGAAGATATTATTTTTCCCAATAGAGGCCTCTTAGCGCTCAGAATGTCCAATTGCAGTTTCTACAGAAAGAGTGTTTCAGAAAGGCTCAATCAAAAGTAAGGTTCAACTCTGTTAGTTGAATGCACAGAACAGAAAGAAGTTTCATACAATGATTCTGTGTAGTTTATATTTGAACATATTCTTTTTTCCACTATTACCCACTTAGCGCTACGAATGTCCAGTTGCATTTTCTACAGACAGAGTGTTTCAAAACTGCTCAATCAAAAGTATGGTTTAACTCTGTTAGCTGAATGCTCAGATCAGAAAGAAGTTTCACAGAATGCTTCTGTGTAGTTTATATTTGAATATATTCCTTTTTCCACTACTACTCTCTTAGCGCTCAAAATGTCCAGTTGCATTTTCTACAGAAAGAGTGTTCAGATCTGCTCAATCAAAAGTATGGTTTAACTCTGTTAGCTGAATGCACAGATCAGAAAGAAGTTTCACAGAATGATTCTGTGTAGTTTATATTTGGAGACATTCCTTTTTCCACTATTACCCTCTTAGCGCTCCGAATCTCCACTTGCATTTTCTACAGAAGGAGTGTTTCAGAACGGCTCAATCAAAAGTAAGGTTCAACTCTGTTAGTTGAATGCACAGAACAGAAAGAATTTTCACAGAATGCTACTGTGTAGTTTATATTTGAATATATTCCTTTTTCCACTATTACCCTCTTAGCGCTCCGAATGTCCACTTGCATTTTCTACAGAAAGAGTGTTCAGAACTGCGCAATCAAAAGTATGGTTTAACTCTGTTAGCTTAATGAACATATCAGAAATAAGTTTCACACAATGCTTCTGTGTAGTTTTTATTTGAAGATATTATTTTTCCCAATAGAGGCCTCTTAGCGCTCAGAATGTCCAATTGCAGTTTCTACAGAAAGAGTGTTTCAGAAAGGCTCAATCAAAAGTAAGGTTCAACTCTGTTAGTTGAATGCACAGAACAGAAAGAAGTTTCATACAATGCTTCTGTGTAGTTTATATTTGAACATATTCTTTTTTCCACTATTACCCACTTAGCGCTACGAATGTCCAGTTGCATTTTCTACAGACAGAGTGTTTCAAAACTGCTCAATCAAAAGTATGGTTTAACTCTGTTAGCTGAATGCTCAGATCAGAAAGAAGTTTCACAGAATGCTTCTGTGTAGTTTATATTTGAATATATTCCTTTTTCCACTACTACTCTCTTACCGCTCCAAATGTCCAGTTGCATTTTCTACAGACAGAGTGTTTCAAAACTGCTCAATCAAAAGCACGGTTTAACTCTGTTAGCTGAATGCTCAGATCAGAAAGAAGTTTCACAGAATGCTTCTGTGTAGTTTATATTTGAATATATTCCTTTTTCCACTACTACGCTCTTAGCGCTCCAAATGTCCAGTTGCATTTTCTACAGAAAGAGTGTTCAGATCTGCTCAATCAAAAGTATGGTTTAACTCTGTTAGCTGAATGCACAGATCAGAAAGATGTTTCACCGAATGATTCTGTGTAGTTTATATTTGAAGACATTCCTTTTTCCACTATTACCCTCTTAGCGCTCCGAATCTCCACTTGCATTTTCTACAAAAAGAGTGTTTCATAACTGCTCAATCAAAAATATGTTTTATCTCTGTTAACTGAATTTACAGATCAGAAATAAGTTTCACAGAATGCATCTGTGTAGTTTTTATTTGAAGATATTCTTTTTCCCAATGTAGGCCTCTTAGCGCTTAGCATGTCCAATTGCAGTTTCTACAGAAAGAGTGTTTCAGAACGGCTCAATCAAAAGTAAGGTTCAACTCTGTCAGTTGAATGCACAGAACAGAAAGAATTTTCACAGAATGCTACTGTGTAGTTTATATTTGAATATATTCCTTTTTCCACTACTACCCTCTTAGCGCTCCGAATGTCCACTTGCATTTTCTACAGAAAGAGTGTTCAGAACTGCGCAATCAAAAGTATGGTTTAACTCTGTTAGCTTAATGAACATATCAGAAATAAGTTTCACACAATGCTTCTGTGTAGTTTTTATTTGAAGATATTATTTTTCCCAATAGAGGTCTCTTAGCGCTCAGAATGTCCAATTGCAGTTTCTACAGAAAGAGTGTTTCAGAAAGGCTCAATCAAATTAAGGTTCAACTCTGTTAGTTGAATGCACAGAACAGAAAGAAGTTTCATACAATGCTTCTGTGTAGTTTATATTTGAACATATTCTTATTTCCACTATTACCCACTTAGCGCTACGAATGTCCAGTTGCATTTTCTACAGACAGAGTGTTTCAAAACTGCTCAATCAAAAGTATGGTTTAACTCTGTTAGCTGAATGCTCAGATCAGAAAGAAGTTTCACAGAATGCTTCTGTGTAGTTTATATTTGAATATATTCCTTTTTCCACTACTTCTCTCTTAGCGCCCCAAATGTCCAGTTGCATTTTCTACAGAAAGAGTGTTCAGATCTGCTCAATCAAAAGTATGGTTTAACTCTGTTAGCTGAATGCACAGATCAGAAAGAAGTTTCACAGAATGATTCTGTGTAGTTTATATTTGGAGACATTCCTTTTTCCACTATTACCCTCTTAGCGCTCCGAATCTCCACTTGCATTTTCTACAGAAAGAGTGTTTCAGAACGGCTCAATCAAAACTAAGGTTCAACTCTTTTAGTTGAACAAACAGAACAGAAAGAAGTTTCACAAAATTCTTCAGTGTAGTTTTTATTTGTAGACATTCTTTTTCCCAATATAGGCCTCTTAGCGCTCAGAATGTCCAATTGCAGTTTCTACAGAAAGAGTGTTTCAGAACGGCTCAATCAAAAGTAAGGTTCAACTCTGTTAGTTAAATGCACAGAACAGAAAGAAGTTTCATAGAATGCTTCTGTGTAGTTCATATTTGAACATATTCTTTTTTCCACTATTACCCACTTAGCGCTACGAATGTCCAGTTGCATTTTCTACAGACAGAGTGTTTCAAAACTGCTCAATCAAAAGTATGGTTTAACTCTGTTAGCTGAATGCTCAGATCAGAAAGAAGTTTCACAGAATGCTTCTGTGTAGTTTATATTTGAATATTTTCCTTTTTCCACTACTACGCTCTTAGCGCTCCAAATGTCCAGTTGCATTTTCTACAGAAAGAGTGTTCAGATCTGCTCAATCAAAAGTATGGTTTAACTCTGTTAGCTGAATGCACAGATCAGAAAGAAGTTTCAACCAATGATTCTGTGTAGTTTATATTTGAAGACATACCTTTTTCCACTATTACCCTCTTAGCGCTCCGAATCTCCACTTGCATTTTCTACAAAAAGAGTGTTTCATAACTGCTCAATCAAAAATATGTTTTATCTCTGTTAACTGAATTTACAGATCAGAAATAAGTTTCACAGAATGCATCGGTGTAGTTTTTATTTGAAGATATTCTTTTTCCCAATGTAGGCCTCTTAGCGCTTAGCATGTCCAATTACAGTTTCTACAGAAGGAGTGTTTCAGAACGGCTCAATCAAAAGTAAGGTTCAACTCTGTTGGTTGAATGCACAGAACACAAAGTATTTTCACAGAATGCTACTGTGTAGTTTATATTTGAATATATTCCTTTTTCCACTATTACCCTCTTAGCACTCCGAATGTCCACTTGCATTTTCTACAGAGTGTTCAGAACTGCGCAATCCAAAGTATGGTTTAACTCTGTTAGCTTAATGAACATATGAGAAATAAGTTTCACACAATGCTTCTGTGTAGTTTTTATTTGAAGATATTATTTTTCCCAATAGAGGCCTCTTAGCGCTCAGAATGTCCAATTGCAGTTTCTACAGAAAGAGTGTTTCAGAAAGGCTCAATCAAAAGTAAGGTTCAACTCTGTTAGTTGAATGCACAGAACAGAAAGAAGTTTCATACAATGATTCTGTGTAGTTTATATTTGAACATATTCTTTTTTCCACTATTACCCACTTAGCGCTACGAATGTCCAGTTGCATTTTCTACAGACAGAGTGTTTCAAAACTGCTCAATCAAAAGTATGGTTTAACTCTGTTAGCTGAATGCTCAGATCAGAAATAAGTTTCACAGAATGCTTCTGTGTAGTTTATATTTGAATATATTCCTTTTTCCACTAGTACTCTCTTAGCGCTCCAAATGTCCAGTATCATTTTCTACAGAAAGAGTGTTCAGATCTGCTCAATCAAAAGTATGGTTTAACTCTGTTAGCTGAATGCACAGATCAGAAAGAAGTTTCACAGAATGATTCTGTGTAGTTTATATTTGGAGACATTCCTTTTTCCACTATTACCCTCTTAGCGCTCCGAATCTCCACTTGCATTTTCTACAGAAGGAGTGTTTGAGAACGGCTCAATCAAAAGTAAGGTTCAACTCTGTTAGTTGAATGCACAGAACAGAAAGAATTTTCACAGAATGCTACTGTGTAGTTTATATTTGAATATATTCCTTTTTCCACTATTACCCTCTTAGCGCTCCGAATGTCCACTTGCATTTTCTACAGAAAGAGTGTTCAGAACTGCGCAATCAAAAGTATGGTTTAACTCTGTTAGCTTAATGAACATATCAGAAATAAGTTTCACACAATGCTTCTGTGTAGTTTTTATTTGAAGATATTATTTTTCCCAATAGAGGCCTCTTAGCGCTCAGAATGTCCAATTGCAGTTTCTACAGAAAGAGTGTTTCAGAAAGCCTCAATCAAAAGTAAGGTTCAACTCTGTTAGTTGAATGCACAGAACAGAAAGAAGTTTCATACAATGCTTCTGTGTAGTTTATATTTGAAAATATTCTTTTTTCCACTATTACCCACTTAGCGCTACGAATGTCCAGTTGCATTTTCTACAGACAGAGTGTTTCAAAACTGCACAATCAAATGTATGGTTTAACTCTGTTAGCTGAATGCTCAGATCAGAATGAAGTTTCACAGAATGCTTCTGTGTAGTTTATATTTGAATATATTCCTTTTTCCACTACTACTCTCTTAGCGCTCCAAATGTCCAGTTGCATTTTCTACAGAAAGAGTGTTCAGATCTGCTCAATCAAAAGTATGGTTTAACTCTGTTAGCTGAATGCACAGATCAGAAAGAAATTTCACAGAATGATTCTGTGTAGTTTATATTTGGAGACATTCCTTTTTCCACTATTACCCTCTTAGCGCTCCGAATCTCCGCTTGCATTTTCTACAGAAAGAGTGTTTCAGAACGGCTCAATCAAAACTAAGGTTCAACTCTTTTAGTTGAACAAACAGAACAGAAAGAAGTTTCACACAATTCTTCTGTGTAGCTTTTATTTGTAGACATTCTTTTTCCCAATATAGGCCTCTTAGCGCTCAGAATGTCCAATTGCAGTTTCTACAGAAAGAGTGTTTCAGAACGGCTCAATCAAAAGTAAGGTTCAACTCTGTTAGTAGAATGCACAGAACAGAAAGAAGTTTCATACAATGCTTCTGTGTAGTTCATATTTGAACATATTCTTTTTTCCACTATTACCCACTTAGCGCTACGAATGTCCAGTTGCATTTTCTATAGACAGAGTGTTTCAAAACTGCTCAATCAAAAGCACGGTTTAACTCTGTTAGCTGAATGCTCAGATCAGAAAGAAGTTTCACAGAATGCTTCTGTGTAGTTTATATTTGAATATATTCCTTTTTCCACTACTACGCTCTTAGCGCTCCAAATGTCCAGTTGCATTTTCTACAGAAAGAGTGTTCAGATCTGCTCAATCAAAAGTATGGTTTAACTCTGTTAGCTGAATGCACAGATCAGAAAGATGTTTCACCGAATGATTCTCTGTAGTTTATATTTGAAGACATTCCTTTTTCCACTATTACCCACTTAGCGCTCCGAATCTCCACTTACATTTTCTACAAAAAGAGTGTTTCATAACTGCTCAATCAAAAATATGTTTTATCTCTGTTAACTGAATTTACAGATCAGAAATAAGTTTCACAGAATGCATCTGTGTAGTTTTTATTTGAAGATATTCTTTTTCCCAATATAGGCCTCTTAGCGCTTAGCATGTCCAATTGCAGTTTCTACAGAAAGAGTGTTTCAGAACGGCTCAATCAAAAGTAAGGTTCAACTCTGTCAGTTGAATGCACAGAACAGAAAGAATTTTCACAGAATGCTACTGTGTAGTTTATATTTGAATATATTCCTTTTTCCACTACTACCCTCTTAGCGCTCCGAATGTCCACTTGCATTTTCTACAGAAAGTGTGTTCAGAACTGCGCAATCAAAAGTATGGTTTAACTCTGTTAGCTTAATGAACATATCAGAAATAAGTTTCACACAATGCTTCTGTGCAGTTTTTATTTGAAGATATTATTTTTCCCAATAGAGGCCTCTTAGCGCTCAGAATGTCCAATTGCAGTTTCTACAGAAAGAGTGTTTCAGAAAGTCTCAATCAAAAGTAAGGTTCAACTCTGTTAGTTGAATGCACAGAACAGAAAGAAGTTTCATACAATGCTTCTGTGTAGTTTATATTTGAACATATTCTTTTTTCCACTATTACCCACTTAGCGCTACGAATGTCCAGTTGCATTTTCTACAGACAGAGTGTTTCAAAACTGCTCAATCAAAAGTATGGTTTAACTCTGTTAGCTGAATTCTCAGATCAGCAAGAAGTTTCACAGAATGCTTCTGTGTAGTTTATATTTGAATATATTCCTTTTTCCACTACTAATCTCTTAGCGCTCCAAATGTACAGTTGCATTTTCTACAGAAAGAGTGTTCAGATCTGCTCAATCAAAAGTATGGTTTAACTCTGTTAGCTGAATGCACAGATCAGAAAGAAGTTTCACAGAATGATTCTGTGTAGTTTATATTTGGAGACATTCCTTTTTCCACTATTACCCTCTTAGCGTTCCGAATCTCCACTTGCATTTTCTACAGAAAGAGTGTTCAGAACTGCGCAATCAAAAGTATGGTTTAACTCTGTTAGCTTAATGAACATATCAGAAATAAGTTTCACACAATGCTTCTGTGTAGTTTTTATTTGAAGATATTCTTTTTCCCAATATAGGCCTCTTAGCGCTCAGAATGTCCAATTGCAGTTTCTACAGAAAGAGTGTTTCAGAAAGGCTCAATCAAAACTAAGGTTCAACTCTGTTAGTTGAATGCACAGAACAGAAAGAAATTTCATACAATGCTTCTGTGTAGTTTATATTTGAACATATTCTTTTTTCCACTATTACCCACTTGGCACTACGAATGTCCAGTTGCATTTTCTACAGACAGAGTGTTTCAAAACTGCTCAATCAAAAGTATGGTTTAACTCTGTTAGCTGAATGCTCAGATCAGAAAGAAGTTTCACAGAATGCTTCTGTGTAGTTTATATTTGAATATATTCCTTTTTCCACTACTACTCTCTTAGCGCTCAAAATGTCCAGTTGCATTTTCTACAGAAAGAGTGTTCAGATCTGCTAAATCAAAAGTGTGGTTTAACTCTCTTAGCTGAATGCACAGATCAGAAAGAAGTTTCACAGAATGATTCTGTGTAGTTTATATTTGGAGACATTCCTTTTTCCACTATTACCCTCTTAGCTCTCCGAATCTCCACTTGCATTTTCTACAGAAAGAGTGTTTCAGAACGGCTCAATCAAAACTAAAGTTCAACTCTTTTAGTTGAACAAACAGAACAGAAAGAAGTTTCATAGAATTCTTCTGTGTAGTTTTTATTTGTAGACATTCTTTTTCCCAATATAGGCCTCTTAGCGCTCAGAATGTCCAATTGAAGTTTCTACAGAAAGAGTGTTTCAGAACGGCTCAATCAAAAGTAAAGTTCAACTCTGTTAGTTGAATGCACAGAACAGAAAGAAGTTTCATACAATGCTTCTGTGTAGTTTATATTTGAACATATTCTTTTTTCCACTATTACCCACTTAGCGCTACGAATGTCCAGTTGCATTTTCTACAGACAGAGTGTTTCAAAACTGCTCAATCAAAACTATGGTTTAACTCTGTTAGCTGAATGCTCAGATCAGAAAGAAGTTTCACAGAATGCTTCTGTGTAGTTTATATTTGAATATATTCCTTTTTCCACTACTTCGCTCTTAGCGCTCCAAATGTCCAGTTGCATTTTCTACAGAAAGAGTGTTCAGATCTGCTCAATCAAAAGTATGGTTTAACTCTGTTAGCTGAATGCACAGATCAGAAAGAAGTTTCACAGAATGATTCTGTGTAGTTTATATTTGGAGACATTCCTTTTTCCACTATTACCCTCTTAGCGCTCCGAATCTCCACTTGCATTTTCTACAAAAAGAGTGTTTCATAACTGCTCAATCAAAAATATGTTTTATCTCTGTTAACTGAATTTACAGATCAGAAATAAGTTTCACAGAATGCATCGGTGTAGTTTTTATTTGAAGATATTCTTTTTCCCAATGTAGGCCTCTTAGCGCTTAGCATGTCCAATTACAGTTTCTACAGAAAGAGTGTTTCAGAACGGCTCAATCAAAAGTAAGGTTCAACTCTGTTAGTTGAATGCACAGAACACAAAGTATTTTCACAGAATGCTACTGTGTAGTTTATATTTGAATATATTCCTTTTTCCACTATTACCCTCTTAGCACTCCGAATGTCCACTTGCATTTTCTACAGAGTGTTCAGAACTGCGCAATCCAAAGTATGGTTTAACTCTGTTAGCTTAATGAACATATGAGAAATAAGTTTCACACAATGCTTCTGTGTAGTTTTTATTTGAAGATATTATTTTTCCCAATAGAGGCCTCTTAGCGCTCAGAATGTCCAATTGCAGTTTCTACAGAAAGAGTGTTTCATAAAGGCTCAATCAAAAGTAAGGTTCAACTCTGTTAGTTGAATGCACAGAACAGAAAGAAGTTTCATACAATGCTTCTGTGTAGTTTATATTTGAACATATTCTTTTTTCCACTATTACCCACTTAGCGCTACGAATGTCCAGTTGCATTTTCTACAGACAGAGTGTTTCAAAACTGCTCAATCAAAAGTATGGTTTAACTCTGTTAGCTGAATGCTCAGATCAGAAATAAGTTTCACAGAATGCTTCTGTGTAGTTTATATTTGAATATATTCCTTTTTCCACTACTACTCTCTTAGCGCTCAAAATGTCCAGTTGCATTTTCTACAGAAAGAGTGTTCAGATCTGCTCAATCAAAAGTATGGTTTAACTCTGTTAGCTGAATGCACAGATCAGAAAGAAGTTTCACAGAATGATTCTGTGTAGTTTATATTTGGAGACATTCCTTTTTCCACTATTACCCTCTTAGCGCTCCGAATCTCCACTTGCATTTTCTACAGAAGGAGTGTTTGAGAACGGCTCAATCAAAAGTAAGGTTCAACTCTGTTAGTTGAATGCACAGAACAGAAAGAATTTTCACAGAATGCTACTGTGTAGTTTATATTTGAATATATTCCTTTTTCCACTATTACCCTCTTAGCGCTCCGAATGTCCACTTGCATTTTCTACAGAAAGAGTGTTCAGAACTGCGCAATCAAAAGTATGGTTTAACTCTGTTAGCTTAATGAACATATCAGAAATAAGTTTCACACAATGCTTCTGTGTAGTTTTTATTTGAAGATATTATTTTTCCCAATAGAGGCCTCTTAGCGCTCAGAATGTCCAATTGCAGTTTCTACAGAAAGAGTGTTTCAGAAAGGCTCAATCAAAAGTAAGGTTCAACTCTGTTAGTTGAATGCACAGAACAGAAAGAAGTTTCATACAATGCTTCTGTGTAGTTTATATTTGAAAATATTCTTTTTTCCACTATTACCCACTTAGCGCTACGAATGTCCAGTTGCATTTTCTACAGACAGAGTGTTTCAAAACTGCACAATCAAATGTATGGTTTAACTCTGTTAGCTGAATGCTCAGATCAGAATGAAGTTTCACAGAATGCTTCTGTGTAGTTTATATTTGAATATATTCCATTTTCCACTACTACTCTCTTAGCGCTCCAAATGTCCAGTTGCATTTTCTACAGAAAGAGTGTTCAGATCTGCTCAATCAAAAGTATGGTTTAACTCTGTTAGCTGAATGCACAGATCAGAAAGAAATTTCACAGAATGATTCTGTGTAGTTTATATTTGGAGACATTCCTTTTTCCACTATTACCCTCTTAGCGCTCCGAATCTCCGCTTGCATTTTCTACAGAAAGAGTGTTTCAGAACGGCTCAATCAAAACTAAGGTTCAACTCTTTTAGTTGAACAAACAGAACAGAAAGAAGTTTCACACAATTCTTCTGTGTAGCTTTTATTTGTAGACATTCTTTTTCCCAATATAGGCCTCTTAGCGCTCAGAATGTCCAATTGCAGTTTCTACAGAAAGAGTGTTTCAGAACGGCTCAATCAAAAGTAAGGTTCAACTCTGTTAGTAGAATGCACAGAACAGAAAGAAGTTTCATACAATGCTTCTGTGTAGTTCATATTTGAACATATTCTTTTTTCCACTATTACCCACTTAGCGCTACGAATGTCCAGTTGCATTTTCTACAGACAGAGTGTTTCAAAACTGCTCAATCAAAAGCACGGTTTAACTCTGTTAGCTGAATGCTCAGATCAGAAAGAAGTTTCACAGAATGCTTCTGTGTAGTTTATATTTGAATATATTCCTTTTTCCACTACTACGCTCTTAGCGCTCCAAATGTCCAGTTGCATTTTCTACAGAAAGAGTGTTCAGATCTGCTCAATCAAAAGTATGGTTTAACTCTGTTAGCTGAATGCACAGATCAGAAAGATGTTTCACCGAATGATTCTCTGTAGTTTATATTTGAAGACATTCCTTTTTCCACTATTACCCTCTTAGCGCTCCGAATCTCCACTTACATTTTCTACAAAAAGAGTGTTTCATAACTGCTCAATCAAAAATATGTTTTATCTCTGTTAACTGAATTTACAGATCAGAAATAAGTTTCACAGAATGCATCTGTGTAGTTTTTATTTGAAGATATTCTTTTTCCCAATATAGGCCTCTTAGCGCTTAGCATGTCCAATTGCAGTTTCTACAGAAAGAGTGTTTCAGAACGGCTCAATCAAAAGTAAGGTTCAACTCTGTCAGTTGAATGCACAGAACAGAAAGAATTTTCACAGAATGCTACTGTGTAGTTTATATTTGAATATATTCCTTTTTCCACTACTACCCTCTTAGCGCTCCGAATGTCCACTTGCATTTTCTACAGAAAGTGTGTTCAGAACTGCGCAATCAAAAGTATGGTTTAACTCTGTTAGCTTAATGAACATATCAGAAATAAGTTTCACACAATGCTTCTGTGCAGTTTTTATTTGAAGATATTATTTTTCCCAATAGAGGCCTCTTAGCGCTCAGAATGTCCAATTGCAGTTTCTACAGAAAGAGTGTTTCAGAAAGTCTCAATCAAAAGTAAGGTTCAACTCTGTTAGTTGAATGCACAGAACAGAAAGAAGTTTCATACAATGCTTCTGTGTAGTTTATATTTGAACATATTCTTTTTTCCACTATTACCCACTTAGCGCTACGAATGTCCAGTTGCATTTTCTACAGACAGAGTGTTTCAAAACTGCTCAATCAAAAGTATGGTTTAACTCTGTTAGCTGAATTCTCAGATCAGCAAGAAGTTTCACAGAATGCTTCTGTGTAGTTTATATTTGAATATATTCCTTTTTCCACTACTAATCTCTTAGCGCTCCAAATGTACAGTTGCATTTTCTACAGAAAGAGTGTTCAGATCTGCTCAATCAAAAGTATGGTTTAACTCTGTTAGCTGAATGCACAGATCAGAAAGAAGTTTCACAGAATGATTCTGTGTAGTTTATATTTGGAGACATTCCTTTTTCCACTATTACCCTCTTAGCGTTCCGAATCTCCACTTGCATTTTCTACAGAAAGAGTGTTCCGAACTGCGCAATCAAAAGTATGGTTTAACTCTGTTAGCTTAATGAACATATCAGAAATAAGTTTCACACAATGCTTCTGTGTAGTTTTTATTTGAAGATATTCTTTTTCCCAATATAGGCCTCTTAGCGCTCAGAATGTCCAATTGCAGTTTCTACAGAAAGAGTGTTTCAGAAAGGCTCAATCAAAACTAAGGTTCAACTCTGTTAGTTGAATGCACAGAACAGAAAGAAATTTCATACAATGCTTCTGTGTAGTTTATATTTGAACATATTCTTTTTTCCACTATTACCCACTTGGCACTACGAATGTCCAGTTGCATTTTCTACAGACAGAGTGTTTCAAAACTGCTCAATCAAAAGTATGGTTTAACTCTGTTAGCTGAATGCTCAGATCAGAAAGAAGTTTCACAGAATGCTTCTGTGTAGTTTATATTTGAATATATTCCTTTTTCCACTACTACTCTCTTAGCGCTCAAAATGTCCAGTTGCATTTTCTACAGAAAGAGTGTTCAGATCTGCTCAATCAAAAGTGTGGTTTAACTCTGTTAGCTGAATGCACAGATCAGAAAGAAGTTTCACAGAATGATTCTGTGTAGTTTATATTTGGAGACATTCCTTTTTCCACTATTACCCTCTTAGCTCTCCGAATCTCCACTTGCATTTTCTACAGAAAGAGTGTTTCAGAACGGCTCAATCAAAACTAAAGTTCAACTCTTTTAGTTGAACAAACAGAACAGAAAGAAGTTTCATAGAATTCTTCTGTGTAGTTTTTATTTGTAGACATTCTTTTTCCCAATATAGGCCTCTTAGCGCTCAGAATGTCCAATTGAAGTTTCTACAGAAAGAGTGTTTCAGAACGGCTCAATCAAAAGTAAAGTTCAACTCTGTTAGTTGAATGCACAGAACAGAAAGAAGTTTCATACAATGCTTCTGTGTAGTTTATATTTGAACATATTCTTTTTTCCACTATTACCCACTTAGCGCTACGAATGTCCAGTTGCATTTTCTACAGACAGAGTGTTTCAAAACTGCTCAATCAAAACTATGGTTTAACTCTGTTAGCTGAATGCTCAGATCAGAAAGAAGTTTCACAGAATGCTTCTGTGTAGTTTATATTTGAATATATTCCTTTTTCCACTACTTCGCTCTTAGCGCTCCAAATGTCCAGTTGCATTTTCTACAGAAAGAGTGTTCAGATCTGCTCAATCAAAAGTATGGTTTAACTCTGTTAGCTGAATGCACAGATCAGAAACAATTTTCACAGAATGATTCTGTGTAGTTTATATTTGGAGACATTCCTTTTTCCACTATTACCCTCTTAGCGCTCCGAATCTCCACTTGCATTTTCTACAGAAAGAGTGTTTCAGAACGGCTCAATCAAACCTAAGGTTCAACTCTTTTAGTTGAACAAACAGAACAGAAACAAGTTTCACACAATTCTTCTGTGTAGTTTTTATTTGTAGACATTCTTTTTCCCAATATAGGCCTCTTAGCGCTCAGAATGTCCAATTGCAGTTTCAACAGAAAGAGTGTTTCAGAACGGCTCAATCAAAAGTAAGGTTCAACTCTGTTAGTTGAATGCACAGAACAGAAAGAAGTTTCATACAATGCTTCTGTGTAGTTTATATTTGAACATATTCTTTTTTCCACTATTACCCACTTAGCGCTACGAATGTCCAGTTGCATTTTCTACAGACAGAGTGTTTCAAAACTGCTCAATCAAAAGTATGGTTTAACTCTGTTAGCTGAATGCTCAGATCAGAAAGAAGTTTCACAGAATGCTTCTGTGTAGTTTATATTTGAATATATTCCTTTTTCCACTACTACGCTCTTAGCGCTCCAAATGTCCAGTTGCATTTTCTACAGAAAGAGTGTTCAGATCTGCTCAATCAAAAGTATGGTTTAACTCTGTTAGCTGAATGCACAGATCAGAAAGAATTTTCACAGAATGATTCTGTGTAGTTTATATTTGGAGACATTCCTTTTTCCACTATTACCCTCTTAGCGCTAAGAATCTCCACTTGCATTTTCTACAGAAAGAGTGTTTCAGAACGGCTCAATCAAAACTAAGGTTCAACTCTTTTAGTTGAACAAACAGAACAGAAAGAAGTTTCACACAATTCTTCTGTGCAGTTTTTATTTGTAGACATTCTTTTTCCCAATATAGGCCTCTTAGCGCTCAGAATGTCCAATTGCAGTTTCTACAGAAAGAGTGTTTCAGAACGGCTCAATCAAAAGTAAGGTTCAACTCTGTTAGTTGAATGCACAGAACAGAAAGAAGTTTCATACAATGCTTCTGTGTATTTTATATTTGAACATATTCTTTTTTCCACTATTACCCACTTAGCGCTACGAATGTCCAGTTGCATTTTCTACAGACAGAGTGTTTCAAAACTGCTCAATCAAAAGTATGGTTTAACTCTGTTAGCTGAATGCTCAGATCAGAAAGAAGTTTCACAGAATGCTTCTGTGTAGTTTATATTTGAATATATTCCTTTTTCCACTACTACGCTCTTAGCGCTCCAAATGTCCAGTTGCATCTTCTACAGAAAGAGTGTTCAGATCTGCTCAATCAAAAGTATGGTTTAACTCTGTTAGCTGAATGCACAGATCAGAAAGAAGTTTCACCGAATTATTCTGTGTAGTTTATATTTGAAGACATTCCTTTTTCCACTATTACCATCTTAGCGCTCCGAATCTCCACTTGCATTTTCTACAAAAAGAGTGTTTCATAACTGCTCAATCAAAAATATGTTTTATCTCTGTTAACTGAATTTACAGATCAGAAATAAGTTTCACCGAATGCATCTGTGTAGTTTTTATTTGAAGATATTCTTTTTCCCAATGTAGGCCTCTTAGCGCTTAGCATGTCCAATTGCAGTTTCTACAGAAAGAGTGTTTCAGAACGGCTCAATCAAAAGTAAGGTTCAACTCTGTTAGTTGAATGCACAGAACAGAAAGAATTTTCACAGAATGTTACTGTGTAGTTTATATTTGAATATATTCCTTTTTTCACTATTACCCTCTTAGCGCTCCGAATGTCCACTTGCATTTTCTACAGAAAGAGTGTTCAGAACTGCGCAATCAAAAGTATGGTTTAACTCTGTTAGCTTAATGAACATATCAGAAATAAGTTTCACACAATGCTTCTGTGTAGTTTTTATTTGAAGATATTATTTTTCCCAATAGAGGCCTCTTAGCGCTCAGAATGTCCAATTGCAGTTTCTACAGAAAGAGTGTTTCAGAAAGGCTCAATCAAAAGTAAGGTTCAACTCTGTTAGTTGAATGCACAGAACAGAAAGAAGTTTCATACAATGCTTCTGTGTAGTTTATATTTGAACATATTCTTTTTTCCACTATTACCCACTTAGCGCTACGAATGTCCAGTTGCATTTTCTACAGACAGAGTGTTTCAAAACTGCTCAATCAAAAGTATGGTTTAACTCTGTTAGCTGAATGCTCAGATCAGAAAGAAGTTTCACAGAATGCTTCTGTGTAGTTTATATTTGAATATATTCCTTTCTCCACTACTACTCTCTTAGCGCTCCAAATGTCCAGTTGCATTTTCTACAGAAAGAGTGTTCAGATCTGCTCAATCAAAAGTATGGTTTAACTCTGTTAGCTGAATGCACGGATCAGAAAGAAGTTTCACAGAATGATTCTGTGTAGTTTATATTTGGAGACATTCCTTTTTCCACTATTACCCTCTTAGCGCTCCGAATCTCCACTTGCATTTTCTACAGAAAGAGTGTTTCAGAACGGCTCAATCAAAACTAAGGTTCAACTCTTTTAGTTGAACAAACAGAACAGAAAGAAGTTTCACACAATTCTTCTGTGTAGTTTTTATTTGTAGACATTCTTTTTCCCAATATAGGCCTCTTAGCGCTCAGAATGTCCAATTGCAGTTTCTACAGAAAGAGTGTTTCAGAACGGCTCAATCAAAAGTAAGGTTCAACTCTGTTAGTTGAATGCACAGAACAGAAAGAAGTTTCATACAATGCTTCTGTGTAGTTTATATTTGAACATATTCTTTTTTCCACTATTACCCACTTAGCGCTACGAATGTCCAGTTGCATTTTCTACAGACAGAGTGTTTCAAAACTGCTCAATCAAAAGTATGGTTTAACTCTGTTAGCTGAATACTCAGATCAGAAAGAAGTTTCACAGAATGCTTCTGTGTAGTTTATATTTGAATATATTCCTTTTTCCACTACTACGCTCTTAGCGCTCCAAATGTCCAGTTGCATTTTCTACAGAAAGAGTGTTCAGATCTGCTCAATCAAAAGTATGGTTTAACTCTGTTAGCTGAATGCACGGATCAGAAAGAAGTTTCACAGAATGATTCTGTGTAGTTTATATTTGGAGACATTCCTTTTTCCACTATTACCCTCTTAGCGCTCCGAATCTCCACTTGCATTTTCAACAGAAAGAGTGTTTCAGAACGGCTCAATCAAAACTAAGGTTCAACTCTTTTAGTTGAACAAACAGAACAGAAAGAAGTTTCACACAATTCTTCTGTGTAGTTTTTATTTGTAGACATTCTTTTTCCCAATATAGGCCTCTTAGCGCTCAGAATGTCCAATTGCAGTTTCTACAGAAAGAGTGTTTCAGAACGGCTCAATCAAAAGTAAGGTTCAACTCTGTTAGTTGAATGCACAGAACAGAAAGAAGTTTCATACAATGCTTCTGTGTAGTTTATATTTGAACATATTCTTTTTTCCACTATTACCCACTTAGCGCTACGAATGTCCAGTTGCATTTTCTACAGACAGAGTGTTTCAAAACTGCTCAATCAAAAGTATGGTTTAACTCTGTTAGCTGAATGCTCAGATCAGAAAGAAGTTTCACAGAATGCTTCTGTGTAGTTTATATTTGAATATATTCCTTTTTCCACTACTACGCTCTTAGCGCTCCAAATGTCCAGTTGCATTTTCTACAGAAAGAGTGTTCAGATCTGCTCAATCAAAAGTATGGTTTAACTCTGTTAGCTGAAATCACAGATAAGAAAGAAGTTTCACAGAATGATTCTGTGTAGTTTATATTTGAAGACATTCCTTTTTCCACTATTACCCTCTTAGCGCTCCGAATCTCCACTTGCATTTTCTACAAAAAGAGTGTTTCATAACTGCTCAATCAAAAATATGTTTTATCTCTGTTAACTGAATTTACAGATCAGAAATAAGTTTCACAGAATGCATCTGTGTAGTTTTTATTTGAAGATATTCTTTTTCCCAATGTAGGCCTCTTAGCGCTTAGCATGTCCAATTGCAGTTTCTACAGAAAGAGTGTTTCAGAACGGCTCAATAAAAAGTAAGGTTCAACTCTGTTAGTTGAATGCACAGAACAGAAAGAATTTTCACAGAATGCTACTGTGTAGTTTATATTTGAATATATTCCTTTTTCCACTATTACCCTCTTAGCGCTCCGAATGTCCACTTGCATTTTCTACAGAAAGAGTGTTCAGAACTGCGCAATCAAAAGTATGGTTTAATTCTGTTAGCTTAATGAACATATAAGAAATAAGTTTCACACAATGCTTCTGTGTAGTTTTTATTTGAAGATATTATTTTTCCCAATAGAGGCCTCTTAGCGCTCAGAATGTCCAATTGCAGTTTCTACAGAAAGAGTGTTTCAGAAAGGCTCAATCAAAAGTAAGGTTCAACTCTGTTAGTTGAATGCACAGAACAGAAAGAAGTTTCATACAATGTTTCTGTGTAGTTTATATTTGAACATATTCTTTTTTCCACTATTACCCACTTAGCGCTACGAATGTCCAGTTGCATTTTCTACAGACAGAGTGTTTCAAAACTGCTCAATCAAAAGTATGGTTTAACTCTGTTAGCTGAATGCTCAGATCAGAAAGAAGTTTCACAGAATGCTTCTGTGTAGTTTATATTTGAATATATTCCTTTCTCCACTACTACTCTCTTAGCGCTCCAAATGTCCAGTTGCATTTTCTACAGAAAGAGTGTTCAGATCTGCTCAATCAAAAGTATGGTTTAACTCTGTTAGCTGAATGCACGGATCAGAAAGAAGTTTCACAGAATGATTCTGTGTAGTTTATATTTGGAGACATTCCTTTTTCCACTATTACCCTCTTAGCGCTCCGAATCTCCACTTGCATTTTCTACAGAAAGAGTGTTTCAGAACGGCTCAATCAAAACTAAGGTTCAACTCTTTTAGTTGAACAAACAGAACAGAAAGAAGTTTCACACAATTCTTCTGTGTAGTTTTTATTTGTAGACATTCTTTTTCCCAATATAGGCCTCTTAGCGCTCAGAATGTCCAATTGCAGTTTCTACAGAAAGAGTGTTTCCGAACGGCTCAATCAAAAGTAAGGTTCAACTCTGTTAGTTGAATGCACAGAACAGAAAGAAGTTTCATACAATGCTTCTGTGTAGTTTATATTTGAACATATTCTTTTTTCCACTATTACCCACTTAGCGCTACGAATGTCCAGTTGCATTTTCTACAGACAGAGTGTTTCAAAACTGCTCAATCAAAAGTATGGTTTAACTCTGTTAGCTGAATGCTCAGATCAGAAAGAAGTTTCACAGAATGCTTCTGTGTAGTTTATATTTGAATATATTCCTTTTTCCACTACTACGCTCTTAGCGCTCCAAATGTCCAGTTGCATTTTCTACAGAAAGAGTGTTCAGATCTGCTCAATCAAAACTATGGTTTAACTCTGTTAGCTGAATGCACAGATCAGAAAGAAGTTTCACCGAATGATTCTGTGTAGTTTATATTTGAAGACATTCCTTTTTCCACTATTACCAACTTAGCGCTCCGAATCTCCACTTGCATTTTCTACAAAAAGAGTGTTTCATAACTGCTCAATCAAAAATATGTTTTATCTCTGTTAACTGAATTTACAGATCAGAAATAAGTTTCACCGAATGCATCTGTGTAGTTTTTATTTGAAGATATTCTTTTTCCCAATGTAGGCCTCCTAGCGCTTAGCATGTCCAATTGCAGTTTCTACAGAAAGAGTGTTTCAGAACGGCTCAATCAAAAGTAAGGTTCAACTCTGTTAGTTGAATGCACAGAACAGAAAGAATTTTCACAGAATGTTACTGTGTAGTTTATATTTGAATATATTCCTTTTTTCACTATTACCCTCTTAGCGCTCCGAATGTCCACTTGCATTTTCTACAGAAAGAGTGTTCAGAACTGCGCAATCAAAAGTATGGTTTAGCTCTGTTAGCTTAATGAACATATCAGAAATAAGTTTCACACAATGCTTCTGTGTAGTTTTTATTTGAAGATATTATTTTTCCCAATAGAGGCCTCTTAGCGCTCAGAATGTCCAATTGCAGTTTCTACAGAAAGAGTGTTTCAGAAAGGCTCAATCAAAAGTAAGGTTCAACTCTGTTAGTTGAATGCACAGAACAGAAAGAAGTTTCATACAATGCTTCTGTGTAGTTTATATTTGAACATATTCTTTTTTCCACTATTACCCACTTAGCGCTACGAATGTCCAGTTGCATTTTCTACAGACAGAGTGTTTCAAAACTGCTCAATCAAAAGTATGGTTTAACTCTGTTAGCTGAATGCTCAGATCAGAAAGAAGTTTCACAGAATGCTTCTGTGTAGTTTATATTTGAATATATTCCTTTCTCCACTACTACTCTCTTAGCGCTCCAAATGTCCAGTTGCATTTTCTACAGAAAGAGTGTTCAGATCTGCTCAATCAAAAGTATGGTTTAACTCTGTTAGCTGAATGCACGGATCAGAAAGAAGTTTCACAGAATGATTCTGTGTAGTTTATATTTGGAGACATTCCTTTTTCCACTATTACCCTCTTAGCGCTCCGAATCTCCACTTGCATTTTCTACAGAAAGAGTGTTTCACAACGGCTCAATCAAAACTAAGGTTCAACTCTTTTAGTTGAACAAACAGAACAGAAAGAAGTTTCACACAATTCTTCTGTGTAGTTTTCATTTGTAGACATTCTTTTTCCCAATATAGGCCTCTTAGCGCTCAGAATGTCCAATTGCAGTTTCTACAGAAAGAGTGTTTCAGAACGGCTCAATCAAAAGTAAGGTTCAACTCTGTTAGTTGAATGCACAGAACAGAAAGAAGTTTCATACAATGCTTCTGTGTAGTTTATATTTGAACATATTCTTTTTTCCACTATTACCCACTTAGCGCTACGAATGTCCAGTTGCATTTTCTACAGACAGAGTGTTTCAAAACTGCTCAATCAAAAGTATGGTTTAACTCTGTTAGCTGAATGCTCAGATCAGAAAGAAGTTTCACAGAATGCTTCTGTGTAGTTTATATTTGAATATATTCCTTTTTCCACTACTACGCTCTTAGCGCTCCAAATGTCCAGTTTCATTTTCTACAGAAAGAGTGTTCAGATCTGCTCAATCAAAAGTATGGTTTAACTCTGTTAGCTGAATGCACGGATCAGAAAGAAGTTTCACAGAATGATTCTGTGTAGTTTATATTTGGAGACATTCCTTTTTCCACTATTACCCTCTTAGCGCTCCGAATCTCCACTTGCATTTTCTACAGAAAGAGTGTTTCAGAACGGCTCAATCAAAACTAAGGTTCAACTCTTTTAGTTGAACAAACAGAACAGAAAGAAGTTTCACACAATTCTTCTGTGTAGTTTTTATTTGTAGACATTCTTTTTCCCAATATAGGCCTCTTAGCGCTCAGAATGTCCAATTGCAGTTTCTACAGAAAGAGTGTTTCAGAACGGCTCAATCAAAAGTAAGGTTCAACTCTGTTAGTTGAATGCACAGAACAGAAAGAAGTTTCATACAATGCTTCTGTGTAGTTTATATTTGAACATATTCTTTTTTCCACTATTACCCACTTAGCGCTACGAATGTCCAGTTGCATTTTCTACAGACAGAGTGTTTCAAAACTGCTCAATCAAAAGTATGGTTTAACTCTGTTAGCTGAATACTCAGATCAGAAAGAAGTTTCACAGAATGCTTCTGTGTAGTTTATATTTGAATATATTCCTTTTTCCACTACTACGCTCTTAGCGCTCCAAATGTCCAGTTGCATTTTCTACAGAAAGAGTGTTCAGATCTGCTCAATCAAAAGTATGGTTTAACTCTGTTAGCTGAATGCACGGATCAGAAAGAAGTTTCACAGAATGATTCTGTGTAGTTTATATTTGGAGACATTCCTTTTTCCACTATTACCCTCTTAGCGCTCCGAATCTCCACTTGCATTTTCAACAGAAAGAGTGTTTCAGAACGGCTCAATCAAAACTAAGGTTCAACTCTTTTAGTTGAACAAACAGAACAGAAAGAAGTTTCACACAATTCTTCTGTGTAGTTTTTATTTGTAGACATTCTTTTTCCCAATATAGGCCTCTTAGCGCTCAGAATGTCCAATTGCAGTTTCTACAGAAAGAGTGTTTCAGAACGGCTCAATCAAAAGTAAGGTTCAACTCTGTTAGTTGAATGCACAGAACAGAAAGAAGTTTCATACAATGCTTCTGTGTAGTTTATATTTGAACATATTCTTTTTTCCACTATTACCCACTTAGCGCTACGAATGTCCAGTTGCATTTTCTACAGACAGAGTGTTTCAAAACTGCTCAATCAAAAGTATGGTTTAACTCTGTTAGCTGAATGCTCAGATCAGAAAGAAGTTTCACAGAATGCTTCTGTGTAGTTTATATTTGAATATATTCCTTTTTCCACTACTACGCTCTTAGCGCTCCAAATGTCCAGTTGCATTTTCTACAGAAAGAGTGTTCAGATCTGCTCAATCAAAAGTATGGTTTAACTCTGTTAGCTGAAATCACAGATAAGAAAGAAGTTTCACAGAATGATTCTGTGTAGTTTATATTTGAAGACATTCCTTTTTCCACTATTACCCTCTTAGCGCTCCGAATCTCCACTTGCATTTTCTACAAAAAGAGTGTTTCATAACTGCTCAATCAAAAATATGTTTTATCTCTGTTAACTGAATTTACAGATCAGAAATAAGTTTCACAGAATGCATCTGTGTAGTTTTTATTTGAAGATATTCTTTTTCCCAATGTAGGCCTCTTAGCGCTTAGCATGTCCAATTGCAGTTTCTACAGAAAGAGTGTTTCAGAACGGCTCAATAAAAAGTAAGGTTCAACTCTGTTAGTTGAATGCACAGAACAGAAAGAATTTTCACAGAATGCTACTGTGTAGTTTATATTTGAATATATTCCTTTTTCCACTATTACCCTCTTAGCGCTCCGAATGTCCACTTGCATTTTCTACAGAAAGAGTGTTCAGAACTGCGCAATCAAAAGTATGGTTTAATTCTGTTAGCTTAATGAACATATAAGAAATAAGTTTCACACAATGCTTCTGTGTAGTTTTTATTTGAAGATATTATTTTTCCCAATAGAGGCCTCTTAGCGCTCAGAATGTCCAATTGCAGTTTCTACAGAAAGAGTGTTTCAGAAAGGCTCAATCAAAAGTAAGGTTCAACTCTGTTAGTTGAATGCACAGAACAGAAAGAAGTTTCATACAATGTTTCTGTGTAGTTTATATTTGAACATATTCTTTTTTCCACTATTACCCACTTAGCGCTACGAATGTCCAGTTGCATTTTCTACAGACAGAGTGTTTCAAAACTGCTCAATCAAAAGTATGGTTTAACTCTGTTAGCTGAATGCTCAGATCAGAAAGAAGTTTCACAGAATGCTTCTGTGTAGTTTATATTTGAATATATTCCTTTCTCCACTACTACTCTCTTAGCGCTCCAAATGTCCAGTTGCATTTTCTACAGAAAGAGTGTTCAGATCTGCTCAATCAAAAGTATGGTTTAACTCTGTTAGCTGAATGCACGGATCAGAAAGAAGTTTCACAGAATGATTCTGTGTAGTTTATATTTGGAGACATTCCTTTTTCCACTATTACCCTCTTAGCGCTCCGAATCTCCACTTGCATTTTCTACAGAAAGAGTGTTTCAGAACGGCTCAATCAAAACTAAGGTTCAACTCTTTTAGTTGAACAAACAGAACAGAAAGAAGTTTCACACAATTCTTCTGTGTAGTTTTTATTTGTAGACATTCTTTTTCCCAATATAGGCCTCTTAGCGCTCAGAATGTCCAATTGCAGTTTCTACAGAAAGAGTGTTTCCGAACGGCTCAATCAAAAGTAAGGTTCAACTCTGTTAGTTGAATGCACAGAACAGAAAGAAGTTTCATACAATGCTTCTGTGTAGTTTATATTTGAACATATTCTTTTTTCCACTATTACCCACTTAGCGCTACGAATGTCCAGTTGCATTTTCTACAGACAGAGTGTTTCAAAACTGCTCAATCAAAAGTATGGTTTAACTCTGTTAGCTGAATGCTCAGATCAGAAAGAAGTTTCACAGAATGCTTCTGTGTAGTTTATATTTGAATATATTCCTTTTTCCACTACTACGCTCTTAGCGCTCCAAATGTCCAGTTGCATTTTCTACAGAAAGAGTGTTCAGATCTGCTCAATCAAAACTATGGTTTAACTCTGTTAGCTGAATGCACAGATCAGAAAGAAGTTTCACCGAATGATTCTGTGTAGTTTATATTTGAAGACATTCCTTTTTCCACTATTACCAACTTAGCGCTCCGAATCTCCACTTGCATTTTCTACAAAAAGAGTGTTTCATAACTGCTCAATCAAAAATATGTTTTATCTCTGTTAACTGAATTTACAGATCAGAAATAAGTTTCACCGAATGCATCTGTGTAGTTTTTATTTGAAGATATTCTTTTTCCCAATGTAGGCCTCCTAGCGCTTAGCATGTCCAATTGCAGTTTCTACAGAAAGAGTGTTTCAGAACGGCTCAATCAAAAGTAAGGTTCAACTCTGTTAGTTGAATGCACAGAACAGAAAGAATTTTCACAGAATGTTACTGTGTAGTTTATATTTGAATATATTCCTTTTTTCACTATTACCCTCTTAGCGCTCCGAATGTCCACTTGCATTTTCTACAGAAAGAGTGTTCAGAACTGCGCAATCAAAAGTATGGTTTAGCTCTGTTAGCTTAATGAACATATCAGAAATAAGTTTCACACAATGCTTCTGTGTAGTTTTTATTTGAAGATATTATTTTTCCCAATAGAGGCCTCTTAGCGCTCAGAATGTCCAATTGCAGTTTCTACAGAAAGAGTGTTTCAGAAAGGCTCAATCAAAAGTAAGGTTCAACTCTGTTAGTTGAATGCACAGAACAGAAAGAAGTTTCATACAATGCTTCTGTGTAGTTTATATTTGAACATATTCTTTTTTCCACTATTACCCACTTAGCGCTACGAATGTCCAGTTGCATTTTCTACAGACAGAGTGTTTCAAAACTGCTCAATCAAAAGTATGGTTTAACTCTGTTAGCTGAATGCTCAGATCAGAAAGAAGTTTCACAGAATGCTTCTGTGTAGTTTATATTTGAATATATTCCTTTCTCCACTACTACTCTCTTAGCGCTCCAAATGTCCAGTTGCATTTTCTACAGAAAGAGTGTTCAGATCTGCTCAATCAAAAGTATGGTTTAACTCTGTTAGCTGAATGCACGGATCAGAAAGAAGTTTCACAGAATGATTCTGTGTAGTTTATATTTGGAGACATT
This sequence comes from Symphalangus syndactylus, assembly GCF_028878055.3. Taxonomy (NCBI): domain Eukaryota; kingdom Metazoa; phylum Chordata; class Mammalia; order Primates; family Hylobatidae; genus Symphalangus; species Symphalangus syndactylus. The sequence goes on from NC_072427.2 coordinate 3,984,158, forward strand.
CCTTTTTCCACTATTACCCTCTTAGCGCTCCGAATCTCCACTTGCATTTTCTACAGAAAGAGTGTTTCACAACGGCTCAATCAAAACTAAGGTTCAACTCTTTTAGTTGAACAAACAGAACAGAAAGAAGTTTCACACAATTCTTCTGTGTAGTTTTCATTTGTAGACATTCTTTTTCCCAATATAGGCCTCTTAGCGCTCAGAATGTCCAATTGCAGTTTCTACAGAAAGAGTGTTTCAGAACGGCTCAATCAAAAGTAAGGTTCAACTCTGTTAGTTGAATGCACAGAACAGAAAGAAGTTTCATACAATGCTTCTGTGTAGTTTATATTTGAACATATTCTTTTTTCCACTATTACCCACTTAGCGCTACGAATGTCCAGTTGCATTTTCTACAGACAGAGTGTTTCAAAACTGCTCAATCAAAAGTATGGTTTAACTCTGTTAGCTGAATGCTCAGATCAGAAAGAAGTTTCACAGAATGCTTCTGTGTAGTTTATATTTGAATATATTCCTTTTTCCACTACTACGCTCTTAGCGCTCCAAATGTCCAGTTTCATTTTCTACAGAAAGAGTGTTCAGATCTGCTCAATCAAAAGTATGGTTTAACTCTGTTAGCTGAATGCACGGATCAGAAAGAAGTTTCACAGAATGATTCTGTGTAGTTTATATTTGGAGACATTCCTTTTTCCACTATTACCTTCTTAGCGCTCCGAATCTCCACTTGCATTTTCAACAGAAAGATTGTTTCAGAACGGCTCAATCAAAACTAAGGTTCAACTCTTTTAGTTGAACAAACAGAACAGAAAGAAGTTTCACACAATTCTTCTGTGTAGTTTTTATTTGTAGACATTCTTTTTCCCGATATAGGCCTCTTAGCGCTCAGAATGTCCAATTGCAGTTTCTACAGAAAGAGTGTTTCAGAACGGCTCAATCAAAAGTAAGGTTCAACTCTGTTAGTTGAATGCACAGAACAGAAAGAAGTTTCATACAATGCTTCTGTGTAGTTTATATTTGAACATATTCTTTTTTCCACTATTACCCACTTAGCGCTACGAATGTCCAGTTGCATTTTCTACAGACAGAGTGTTTCAAAACTGCTCAATCAAAAGTATGGTTTAACTCTGTTAGCTGAATGCTCAGATCAGAAAGAAGTTTCACAGAATGCTTCTGTGTAGTTTATATTTGAATATATTCCTTTTTCCACTACTACGCTCTTAGCGCTCCAAATGTCCAGTTGCATTTTCTACAGAAAGAGTGTTCAGATCTGCTCAATCAAAAGTATGGTTTAACTCTGTTAGCTGAATGCACAGATAAGAAAGAAGTTTCACAGAATGATTCTGTGTAGTTTATATTTGAAGACATTCCTTTTTCCACTATTACCCTCTTAGCGCTCCGAATCTCCACTTGCATTTTCTACAAAAAGAGTGTTTCATAACTGCTCAATCAAAAATATGTTTTATCTCTGTTAACTGAATTTACAGATCAGAAATAAGTTTCACAGAATGCATCTGTGTAGTTTTTATTTGAAGATATTCTTTTTCCCAATGTAGGCCTCTTAGCGCTTAGCATGTCCAATTGCAGTTTCTACAGAAAGAGTGTTTCAGAACGGCTCAATCAAAAGTAAGGTTCAACTCTGTTAGTTGAATGCACAGAACAGAAAGAATTTTCACAGAATGCTACTGTGTAGTTTATATTTGAATATATTCCATTTTCCACTATTACCCTCTTAGCGCTCCGAATGTACACTTGCATTTTCTACAGAAAGAGTGTTCAGAACTGCGCAATCAAAAGTATGGTTTAATTCTGTTAGCTTAATGAACATATAAGAAATAAGTTTCACACGATGCTTCTGTGTAGTTTTTATTTGAAGATATTATTTTTCCCAATAGAGGCCTCTTAGCGCTCAGAATGTCCAATTGCAGTTTCTACAGAAAGAGTGTTTCAGAAAGGCTCAATCAAAAGTAAGGTTCAACTCTGTTAGTTGAATGCACAGAACAGAAAGAAGTTTCATACAATGTTTCTGTGTAGTTTATATTTGAACATATTCTTTTTTCCACTATTACCCACTTAGCGCTACGAATGTCCAGTTGCATTTTCTACAGACAGAGTGTTTCAAAACTGCTCAATCAAAAGTATGGTTTAAATCTGTTAGCTGAATGCTCAGATCAGAAAGAAGTTTCACAGAATGCTTCTGTGTAGTTTATATTTGAATATATTCCTTTCTCCACTACTACTCTCTTAGCGCTCCAAATGTCCAGTTGCATTTTCTACAGAAAGAGTGTTCAGATCTGCTCAATCAAAAGTATGGTTTAACTCTGTTAGCTGAATGCACGGATCAGAAAGAAGTTTCACAGAATGATTCTGTGTAGTTTATATTTGGAGACATTCCTTTTTCCACTATTACCCTCTTAGCGCTCCGAATCTCCACTTGCATTTTCTACAGAAAGAGTGTTTCACAACGGCTCAATCAAAACTAAGGTTCAACTCTTTTAGTTGAACAAACAGAACAGAAAGAAGTTTCACACAATTCTTCTGTGTAGTTTTCATTTGTAGACATTCTTTTTCCCAATATAGGCCTCTTAGCGCTCAGAATGTCCAATTGCAGTTTCTACAGAAAGAGTGTTTCAGAACGGCTCAATCAAAAGTAAGGTTCAACTCTGTTAGTTGAATGCACAGAACAGAAAGAAGTTTCATACAATGCTTCTGTGTAGTTTATATTTGAACATATTCTTTTTTCCACTATTACCCACTTAGCGCTACGAATGTCCAGTTGCATTTTCTACAGACAGAGTGTTTCAAAACTGCTCAATCAAAAGTATGGTTTAACTCTGTTAGCTGAATGCTCAGATCAGAAAGAAGTTTCACAGAATGCTTCTGTGTAGTTTATATTTGAATATATTCCTTTTTCCACTACTACGCTCTTAGCGCTCCAAATGTCCAGTTTCATTTTCTACAGAAAGAGTGTTCAGATCTGCTCAATCAAAAGTATGGTTTAACTCTGTTAGCTGAATGCACGGATCAGAAAGAAGTTTCACAGAATGATTCTGTGTAGTTTATATTTGGAGACATTCCTTTTTCCACTATTACCTTCTTAGCGCTCCGAATCTCCACTTGCATTTTCAACAGAAAGATTGTTTCAGAACGGCTCAATCAAAACTAAGGTTCAACTCTTTTAGTTGAACAAACAGAACAGAAAGAAGTTTCACACAATTCTTCTGTGTAGTTTTTATTTGTAGACATTCTTTTTCCCGATATAGGCCTCTTAGCGCTCAGAATGTCCAATTGCAGTTTCTACAGAAAGAGTGTTTCAGAACGGCTCAATCAAAAGTAAGGTTCAACTCTGTTAGTTGAATGCACAGAACAGAAAGAAGTTTCATACAATGCTTCTGTGTAGTTTATATTTGAACATATTCTTTTTTCCACTATTACCCACTTAGCGCTACGAATGTCCAGTTGCATTTTCTACAGACAGAGTGTTTCAAAACTGCTCAATCAAAAGTATGGTTTAACTCTGTTAGCTGAATGCTCAGATCAGAAAGAAGTTTCACAGAATGCTTCTGTGTAGTTTATATTTGAATATATTCCTTTTTCCACTACTACGCTCTTAGCGCTCCAAATGTCCAGTTGCATTTTCTACAGAAAGAGTGTTCAGATCTGCTCAATCAAAAGTATGGTTTAACTCTGTTAGCTGAATGCACAGATAAGAAAGAAGTTTCACAGAATGATTCTGTGTAGTTTATATTTGAAGACATTCCTTTTTCCACTATTACCCTCTTAGCGCTCCGAATCTCCACTTGCATTTTCTACAAAAAGAGTGTTTCATAACTGCTCAATCAAAAATATGTTTTATCTCTGTTAACTGAATTTACAGATCAGAAATAAGTTTCACAGAATGCATCTGTGTAGTTTTTATTTGAAGATATTCTTTTTCCCAATGTAGGCCTCTTAGCGCTTAGCATGTCCAATTGCAGTTTCTACAGAAAGAGTGTTTCAGAACGGCTCAATCAAAAGTAAGGTTCAACTCTGTTAGTTGAATGCACAGAACAGAAAGAATTTTCACAGAATGCTACTGTGTAGTTTATATTTGAATATATTCCATTTTCCACTATTACCCTCTTAGCGCTCCGAATGTACACTTGCATTTTCTACAGAAAGAGTGTTCAGAACTGCGCAATCAAAAGTATGGTTTAATTCTGTTAGCTTAATGAACATATAAGAAATAAGTTTCACACGATGCTTCTGTGTAGTTTTTATTTGAAGATATTATTTTTCCCAATAGAGGCCTCTTAGCGCTCAGAATGTCCAATTGCAGTTTCTACAGAAAGAGTGTTTCAGAAAGGCTCAATCAAAAGTAAGGTTCAACTCTGTTAGTTGAATGCACAGAACAGAAAGAAGTTTCATACAATGTTTCTGTGTAGTTTATATTTGAACATATTCTTTTTTCCACTATTACCCACTTAGCGCTACGAATGTCCAGTTGCATTTTCTACAGACAGAGTGTTTCAAAACTGCTCAATCAAAAGTATGGTTTAAATCTGTTAGCTGAATGCTCAGATCAGAAAGAAGTTTCACAGAATGCTTCTGTGTAGTTTATATTTGAATATATTCCTTTCTCCACTACTACTCTCTTAGCGCTCCAAATGTCCAGTTGCATTTTCTACAGAAAGAGTGTTCAGATCTGCTCAATCAAAAGTATGGTTTAACTCTGTTAGCTGAATGCACGGATCAGAAAGAAGTTTCACAGAATGATTCTGTGTAGTTTATATTTGGAGACATTCCTTTTTCCACTATTACCCTCTTAGCGCTCCGAATCTCCACTTGCATTTTCTACAGAAAGAGTGTTTCAGAACGGCTCAATCAAAACTAAGGTTCAACTCTTTTAGTTGAACAAACAGAACAGAAAGAAGTTTCACACAATTCTTCTGTGTAGTTTTTATTTGTAGACATTCTTTTTCCCAATATAGGCCTCTTAGCGCTCAGAATGTCCAATTGCAGTTTCTACAGAAAGAGTGTTTCCGAACGGCTCAATCAAAAGTAAGGTTCAACTCTGTTAGTTGAATGCACAGAACAGAAAGAAGTTTCATACAATGCTTCTGTGTAGTTTATATTTGAACATATTCTTTTTTCCACTATTACCCACTTAGCGCTACGAATGTCCAGTTGCATTTTCTACAGACAGAGTGTTTCAAAACTGCTCAATCAAAAGTATGGTTTAACTCTGTTAGCTGAATGCTCAGATCAGAAAGAAGTTTCACAGAATGCTTCTGTGTAGTTTATATTTGAATATATTCCTTTTTCCACTACTACGCTCTTAGCGCTCCAAATGTCCAGTTGCATTTTCTACAGAAAGAGTGTTCAGATCTGCTCAATCAAAAGTATGGTTTAACTCTGTTAGCTGAATGCACAGATCTGAAAGAAGTTTCACCGAATGATTCTGTGTAGTTTATATTTGAAGACATTCCTTTTTCCACTATTACCCTCTTAGCGCTCCGAATCTCCACTTGCATTTTCTACAAAAAGAGTGTTTCATAACTGCTCAATCAAAAATATGTTTTATCTCTGTTAACTGAATTTACAGATCAGAAATAAGTTTCACAGAATGCATCTGTGTAGTTTTTATTTGAAGATATTCTTCTTCCCAAAGTAGGCCTCTTAGCGCTTAGCATGTCCAATTGCAGTTTCTACAGAAAGAGTGTTTCAGAACGGCTCAATCAAAAGTAAGGTTCAACTCTGTTAGTTGAATGCACAGAACAGAAAGAATTTTCACAGAATGCTACTGTGTAGTTTACATTTGAATATATTCCTTTTTCCACTATTACCCTCTTAGCGCTCCGAATGTCCACTTGCATTTTCTACAGAAAGAGTGTTCAGAACTGCGCAATCAAAAGTATGGTTTAACTCTGTTAGCTTAATGAACATATCAGAAATAAGTTTCACTCAATGCTTCTGTGTAGTTTTTATTTGAAGATATTATTTTTCCCAATATAGGCCTCTTAGCGCTCAGAATGTCCAATTGCAGTTTCTACAGAAAGAGTGTTTCAGAACGGCTCAATCAAAAGTAAGGTTCAACTCTGTTAGTTGAATGCACAGAACAGAAAGAAGTTTCATACAATGCTTCTGTGTAGTTTATATTTGAACATATTCTTTTTTCCACTATTACCCACTTAGCGCTACGAATGTCCAGTTGCATTTTCTACAGACAGAGTGTTTCAAAACTGCTCAATCAAAAGTATGGTTTAACTCTGTTAGCTGAATGCTCAGATCAGAAAGAAGTTTCACAGAATGCTTCTGTGTAGTTTATATTTGAATATATTCCTTTTTCCACTACTACGCTCTTAGCGCTCCAAATGTCCAGTTGCATTTTCTACAGAAAGAGTGTTCAGATCTGCTCAATCAAAAGTATGGTTTAACTCTGTTAGCTGAATGCACAGATCAGAAAGAATTTTCACAGAATGATTCTGTGTAGTTTATATTTGGAGACATTCCTTTTTCCACTATTACCCTCTTAGCGCTAAGAATCTCCACTTGCATTTTCTACAGAAAGAGTGTTTCAGAACGGCTCAATCAAAACTAAGGTTCAACTCTTTTAGTTGAACAAACAGAACAGAAAGAAGTTTCACACAATTCTTCTGTGCAGTTTTTATTTGTAGACATTCTTTTTCCCAATATAGGCCTCTTAGCGCTCAGAATGTCCAATTGCAGTTTCTACAGAAAGAGTGTTTCAGAACGGCTCAATCAAAAGTAAGGTTCAACTCTGTTAGTTGAATGCACAGAACAGAAAGAAGTTTCATACAATGCTTCTGTGTATTTTATATTTGAACATATTCTTTTTTCCACTATTACCCACTTAGCGCTACGAATGTCCAGTTGCATTTTCTACAGACAGAGTGTTTCAAAACTGCTCAATCAAAAGTATGGTTTAACTCTGTTAGCTGAATGCTCAGATCAGAAAGAAGTTTCACAGAATGCTTCTGTGTAGTTTATATTTGAATATATTCCTTTTTCCACTACTACGCTCTTAGCGCTCCAAATGTCCAGTTGCATCTTCTACAGAAAGAGTGTTCAGATCTGCTCAATCAAAAGTATGGTTTAACTCTGTTAGCTGAATGCACAGATCAGAAAGAAGTTTCACCGAATTATTCTGTGTAGTTTATATTTGAAGACATTCCTTTTTCCACTATTACCATCTTAGCGCTCCGAATCTCCACTTGCATTTTCTACAAAAAGAGTGTTTCATAACTGCTCAATCAAAAATATGTTTTATCTCTGTTAACTGAATTTACAGATCAGAAATAAGTTTCACCGAATGCATCTGTGTAGTTTTTATTTGAAGATATTCTTTTTCCCAATGTAGGCCTCTTAGCGCTTAGCATGTCCAATTGCAGTTTCTACAGAAAGAGTGTTTCAGAACGGCTCAATCAAAAGTAAGGTTCAACTCTGTTAGTTGAATGCACAGAACAGAAAGAATTTTCACAGAATGTTACTGTGTAGTTTATATTTGAATATATTCCTTTTTTCACTATTACCCTCTTAGCGCTCCGAATGTCCACTTGCATTTTCTACAGAAAGAGTGTTCAGAACTGCGCAATCAAAAGTATGGTTTAACTCTGTTAGCTTAATGAACATATCAGAAATAAGTTTCACACAATGCTTCTGTGTAGTTTTTATTTGAAGATATTTTTTTTCCCAATAGAGGCCTCTTAGCGCTCAGAATGTCCAATTGCAGTTTCTACAGAAAGAGTGTTTCAGAAAGGCTCAATCAAAAGTAAGGTTCAACTCTGTTAGTTGAATGCACAGAACAGAAAGAAGTTTCATACAATGCTTCTGTGTAGTTTATATTTGAACATATTCTTTTTTCCACTATTACCCACTTAGCGCTACGAATGTCCAGTTGCATTTTCTACAGACAGAGTGTTTCAAAACTGCTCAATCAAAAGTATGGTTTAACTCTGTTAGCTGAATGCTCAGATCAGAAAGAAGTTTCACAGAATGCTTCTGTGTAGTTTATATTTGAATATATTCCTTTCTCCACTACTACTCTCTTAGCGCTCCAAATGTCCAGTTGCATTTTCTACAGAAAGAGTGTTCAGATCTGCTCAATCAAAAGTATGGTTTAACTCTGTTAGCTGAATGCACGGATCAGAAAGAAGTTTCACAGAATGATTCTGTGTAGTTTATATTTGGAGACATTCCTTTTTCCACTATTACCCTCTTAGCGCTCCGAATCTCCACTTGCATTTTCTACAGAAAGAGTGTTTCAGAACGGCTCAATCAAAACTAAGGTTCAACTCTTTTAGTTGAACAAACAGAACAGAAAGAAGTTTCACACAATTCTTCTGTGTAGTTTTTATTTGTAGACATTCTTTTTCCCAATATAGGCCTCTTAGCGCTCAGAATGTCCAATTGCAGTTTCTACAGAAAGAGTGTTTCCGAACGGCTCAATCAAAAGTAAGGTTCAACTCTGTTAGTTGAATGCACAGAACAGAAAGAAGTTTCATACAATGCTTCTGTGTAGTTTATATTTGAACATATTCTTTTTTCCACTATTACCCACTTAGCGCTACGAATGTCCAGTTGCATTTTCTACAGACAGAGTGTTTCAAAACTGCTCAATCAAAAGTATGGTTTAACTCTGTTAGCTGAATACTCAGATCAGAAAGAAGTTTCACAGAATGCTTCTGTGTAGTTTATATTTGAATATATTCCTTTTTCCACTACTACGCTCTTAGCGCTCCAAATGTCCAGTTGCATTTTCTACAGAAAGAGTGTTCAGATCTGCTCAATCAAAAGTATGGTTTAACTCTGTTAGCTGAATGCACGGATCAGAAAGAAGTTTCACAGAATGATTCTGTGTAGTTTATATTTGGAGACATTCCTTTTTCCACTATTACCCTCTTAGCGCTCCGAATCTCCACTTGCATTTTCAACAGAAAGAGTGTTTCAGAACGGCTCAATCAAAACTAAGGTTCAACTCTTTTAGTTGAACAAACAGAACAGAAAGAAGTTTCACACAATTCTTCTGTGTAGTTTTTATTTGTAGACATTCTTTTTCCCAATATAGGCCTCTTAGCGCTCAGAATGTCCAATTGCAGTTTCTACAGAAAGAGTGTTTCAGAACGGCTCAATCAAAAGTAAGGTTCAACTCTGTTAGTTGAATGCACAGAACAGAAAGAAGTTTCATACAATGCTTCTGTGTAGTTTATATTTGAACATATTCTTTTTTCCACTATTACCCACTTAGCGCTACGAATGTCCAGTTGCATTTTCTACAGACAGAGTGTTTCAAAACTGCTCAATCAAAAGTATGGTTTAACTCTGTTAGCTGAATGCTCAGATCAGAAAGAAGTTTCACAGAATGCTTCTGTGTAGTTTATATTTGAATATATTCCTTTTTCCACTACTACGCTCTTAGCGCTCCAAATGTCCAGTTGCATTTTCTACAGAAAGAGTGTTCAGATCTGCTCAATCAAAAGTATGGTTTAACTCTGTTAGCTGAAATCACAGATAAGAAAGAAGTTTCACAGAATGATTCTGTGTAGTTTATATTTGAAGACATTCCTTTTTCCACTATTACCCTCTTAGCGCTCCGAATCTCCACTTGCATTTTCTACAAAAAGAGTGTTTCATAACTGCTCAATCAAAAATATGTTTTATCTCTGTTAACTGAATTTACAGATCAGAAATAAGTTTCACAGAATGCATCTGTGTAGTTTTTATTTGAAGATATTCTTTTTCCCAATGTAGGCCTCTTAGCGCTTAGCATGTCCAATTGCAGTTTCTACAGAAAGAGTGTTTCAGAACGGCTCAATAAAAAGTAAGGTTCAACTCTGTTAGTTGAATGCACAGAACAGAAAGAATTTTCACAGAATGCTACTGTGTAGTTTATATTTGAATATATTCCTTTTTCCACTATTACCCTCTTAGCGCTCCGAATGTCCACTTGCATTTTCTACAGAAAGAGTGTTCAGAACTGCGCAATCAAAAGTATGGTTTAATTCTGTTAGCTTAATGAACATATAAGAAATAAGTTTCACACAATGCTTCTGTGTAGTTTTTATTTGAAGATATTATTTTTCCCAATAGAGGCCTCTTAGCGCTCAGAATGTCCAATTGCAGTTTCTACAGAAAGAGTGTTTCAGAAAGGCTCAATCAAAAGTAAGGTTCAACTCTGTTAGTTGAATGCACAGAACAGAAAGAAGTTTCATACAATGTTTCTGTGTAGTTTATATTTGAACATATTCTTTTTTCCACTATTACCCACTTAGCGCTACGAATGTCCAGTTGCATTTTCTACAGACAGAGTGTTTCAAAACTGCTCAATCAAAAGTATGGTTTAACTCTGTTAGCTGAATGCTCAGATCAGAAAGAAGTTTCACAGAATGCTTCTGTGTAGTTTATATTTGAATATATTCCTTTCTCCACTACTACTCTCTTAGCGCTCCAAATGTCCAGTTGCATTTTCTACAGAAAGAGTGTTCAGATCTGCTCAATCAAAAGTATGGTTTAACTCTGTTAGCTGAATGCACGGATCAGAAAGAAGTTTCACAGAATGATTCTGTGTAGTTTATATTTGGAGACATTCCTTTTTCCACTATTACCCTCTTAGCGCTCCGAATCTCCACTTGCATTTTCTACAGAAAGAGTGTTTCAGAACGGCTCAATCAAAACTAAGGTTCAACTCTTTTAGTTGAACAAACAGAACAGAAAGAAGTTTCACACAATTCTTCTGTGTAGTTTTTATTTGTAGACATTCTTTTTCCCAATATAGGCCTCTTAGCGCTCAGAATGTCCAATTGCAGTTTCTACAGAAAGAGTGTTTCCGAACGGCTCAATCAAAAGTAAGGTTCAACTCTGTTAGTTGAATGCACAGAACAGAAAGAAGTTTCATACAATGCTTCTGTGTAGTTTATATTTGAACATATTCTTTTTTCCACTATTACCCACTTAGCGCTACGAATGTCCAGTTGCATTTTCTACAGACAGAGTGTTTCAAAACTGCTCAATCAAAAGTATGGTTTAACTCTGTTAGCTGAATGCTCAGATCAGAAAGAAGTTTCACAGAATGCTTCTGTGTAGTTTATATTTGAATATATTCCTTTTTCCACTACTACGCTCTTAGCGCTCCAAATGTCCAGTTGCATTTTCTACAGAAAGAGTGTTCAGATCTGCTCAATCAAAACTATGGTTTAACTCTGTTAGCTGAATGCACAGATCAGAAAGAAGTTTCACCGAATGATTCTGTGTAGTTTATATTTGAAGACATTCCTTTTTCCACTATTACCAACTTAGCGCTCCGAATCTCCACTTGCATTTTCTACAAAAAGAGTGTTTCATAACTGCTCAATCAAAAATATGTTTTATCTCTGTTAACTGAATTTACAGATCAGAAATAAGTTTCACCGAATGCATCTGTGTAGTTTTTATTTGAAGATATTCTTTTTCCCAATGTAGGCCTCTTAGCGCTTAGCATGTCCAATTGCAGTTTCTACAGAAAGAGTGTTTCAGAACGGCTCAATCAAAAGTAAGGTTCAACTCTGTTAGTTGAATGCACAGAACAGAAAGAATTTTCACAGAATGTTACTGTGTAGTTTATATTTGAATATATTCCTTTTTTCACTATTACCCTCTTAGCGCTCCGAATGTCCACTTGCATTTTCTACAGAAAGAGTGTTCAGAACTGCGCAATCAAAAGTATGGTTTATCTCTGTTAGCTTAATGAACATATCAGAAATAAGTTTCACACAATGCTTCTGTGTAGTTTTTATTTGAAGATATTATTTTTCCCAATAGAGGCCTCTTAGCGCTCAGAATGTCCAATTGCAGTTTCTACAGAAAGAGTGTTTCAGAAAGGCTCAATCAAAAGTAAGGTTCAACTCTGTTAGTTGAATGCACAGAACAGAAAGAAGTTTCATACAATGCTTCTGTGTAGTTTATATTTGAACATATTCTTTTTTCCACTATTACCCACTTAGCGCTACGAATGTCCAGTTGCATTTTCTACAGACAGAGTGTTTCAAAACTGCTCAATCAAAAGTATGGTTTAACTCTGTTAGCTGAATGCTCAGATCAGAAAGAAGTTTCACAGAATGCTTCTGTGTAGTTTATATTTGAATATATTCCTTTCTCCACTACTACTCTCTTAGCGCTCCAAATGTCCAGTTGCATTTTCTACAGAAAGAGTGTTCAGATCTGCTCAATCAAAAGTATGGTTTAACTCTGTTAGCTGAATGCACGGATCAGAAAGAAGTTTCACAGAATGATTCTGTGTAGTTTATATTTGGAGACATTCCTTTTTCCACTATTACCCTCTTAGCGCTCCGAATCTCCACTTGCATTTTCTACAGAAAGAGTGTTTCACAACGGCTCAATCAAAACTAAGGTTCAACTCTTTTAGTTGAACAAACAGAACAGAAAGAAGTTTCACACAATTCTTCTGTGTAGTTTTCATTTGTAGACATTCTTTTTCCCAATATAGGCCTCTTAGCGCTCAGAATGTCCAATTGCAGTTTCTACAGAAAGAGTGTTTCAGAACGGCTCAATCAAAAGTAAGGTTCAACTCTGTTAGTTGAATGCACAGAACAGAAAGAAGTTTCATACAATGCTTCTGTGTAGTTTATATTTGAACATATTCTTTTTTCCACTATTACCCACTTAGCGCTACGAATGTCCAGTTGCATTTTCTACAGACAGAGTGTTTCAAAACTGCTCAATCAAAAGTATGGTTTAACTCTGTTAGCTGAATGCTCAGATCAGAAAGAAGTTTCACAGAATGCTTCTGTGTAGTTTATATTTGAATATATTCCTTTTTCCACTACTACGCTCTTAGCGCTCCAAATGTCCAGTTTCATTTTCTACAGAAAGAGTGTTCAGATCTGCTCAATCAAAAGTATGGTTTAACTCTGTTAGCTGAATGCACGGATCAGAAAGAAGTTTCACAGAATGATTCTGTGTAGTTTATATTTGGAGACATTCCTTTTTCCACTATTACCTTCTTAGCGCTCCGAATCTCCACTTGCATTTTCAACAGAAAGATTGTTTCAGAACGGCTCAATCAAAACTAAGGTTCAACTCTTTTAGTTGAACAAACAGAACAGAAAGAAGTTTCACACAATTCTTCTGTGTAGTTTTTATTTGTAGACATTCTTTTTCCCGATATAGGCCTCTTAGCGCTCAGAATGTCCAATTGCAGTTTCTACAGAAAGAGTGTTTCAGAACGGCTCAATCAAAAGTAAGGTTCAACTCTGTTAGTTGAATGCACAGAACAGAAAGAAGTTTCATACAATGCTTCTGTGTAGTTTATATTTGAACATATTCTTTTTTCCACTATTACCCACTTAGCGCTACGAATGTCCAGTTGCATTTTCTACAGACAGAGTGTTTCAAAACTGCTCAATCAAAAGTATGGTTTAACTCTGTTAGCTGAATGCTCAGATCAGAAAGAAGTTTCACAGAATGCTTCTGTGTAGTTTATATTTGAATATATTCCTTTTTCCACTACTACGCTCTTAGCGCTCCAAATGTCCAGTTGCATTTTCTACAGAAAGAGTGTTCAGATCTGCTCAATCAAAAGTATGGTTTAACTCTGTTAGCTGAATGCACAGATAAGAAAGAAGTTTCACAGAATGATTCTGTGTAGTTTATATTTGAAGACATTCCTTTTTCCACTATTACCCTCTTAGCGCTCCGAATCTCCACTTGCATTTTCTACAAAAAGAGTGTTTCATAACTGCTCAATCAAAAATATGTTTTATCTCTGTTAACTGAATTTACAGATCAGAAATAAGTTTCACAGAATGCATCTGTGTAGTTTTTATTTGAAGATATTCTTTTTCCCAATGTAGGCCTCTTAGCGCTTAGCATGTCCAATTGCAGTTTCTACAGAAAGAGTGTTTCAGAACGGCTCAATCAAAAGTAAGGTTCAACTCTGTTAGTTGAATGCACAGAACAGAAAGAATTTTCACAGAATGCTACTGTGTAGTTTATATTTGAATATATTCCTTTTTCCACTATTACCCTCTTAGCGCTCCGAATGTACACTTGCATTTTCTACAGAAAGAGTGTTCAGAACTGCGCAATCAAAAGTATGGTTTAATTCTGTTAGCTTAATGAACATATAAGAAATAAGTTTCACACGATGCTTCTGTGTAGTTTTTATTTGAAGATATTATTTTTCCCAATAGAGGCCTCTTAGCGCTCAGAATGTCCAATTGCAGTTTCTACAGAAAGAGTGTTTCAGAAAGGCTCAATCAAAAGTAAGGTTCAACTCTGTTAGTTGAATGCACAGAACAGAAAGAAGTTTCATACAATGTTTCTGTGTAGTTTATATTTGAACATATTCTTTTTTCCACTATTACCCACTTAGCGCTACGAATGTCCAGTTGCATTTTCTACAGACAGAGTGTTTCAAAACTGCTCAATCAAAAGTATGGTTTAAATCTGTTAGCTGAATGCTCAGATCAGAAAGAAGTTTCACAGAATGCTTCTGTGTAGTTTATATTTGAATATATTCCTTTCTCCACTACTACTCTCTTAGCGCTCCAAATGTCCAGTTGCATTTTCTACAGAAAGAGTGTTCAGATCTGCTCAATCAAAAGTATGGTTTAACTCTGTTAGCTGAATGCACGGATCAGAAAGAAGTTTCACAGAATGATTCTGTGTAGTTTATATTTGGAGACATTCCTTTTTCCACTATTACCCTCTTAGCGCTCCGAATCTCCACTTGCATTTTCTACAGAAAGAGTGTTTCAGAACGGCTCAATCAAAACTAAGGTTCAACTCTTTTAGTTGAACAAACAGAACAGAAAGAAGTTTCACACAATTCTTCTGTGTAGTTTTTATTTGTAGACATTCTTTTTCCCAATATAGGCCTCTTAGCGCTCAGAATGTCCAATTGCAGTTTCTACAGAAAGAGTGTTTCCGAACGGCTCAATCAAAAGTAAGGTTCAACTCTGTTAGTTGAATGCACAGAACAGAAAGAAGTTTCATACAATGCTTCTGTGTAGTTTATATTTGAACATATTCTTTTTTCCACTATTACCCACTTAGCGCTACGAATGTCCAGTTGCATTTTCTACAGACAGAGTGTTTCAAAACTGCTCAATCAAAAGTATGGTTTAACTCTGTTAGCTGAATGCTCAGATCAGAAAGAAGTTTCACAGAATGCTTCTGTGTAGTTTATATTTGAATATATTCCTTTTTCCACTACTACGCTCTTAGCGCTCCAAATGTCCAGTTGCATTTTCTACAGAAAGAGTGTTCAGATCTGCTCAATCAAAAGTATGGTTTAACTCTGTTAGCTGAATGCACAGATCTGAAAGAAGTTTCACCGAATGATTCTGTGTAGTTTATATTTGAAGACATTCCTTTTTCCACTATTACCCTCTTAGCGCTCCGAATCTCCACTTGCATTTTCTACAAAAAGAGTGTTTCATAACTGCTCAATCAAAAATATGTTTTATCTCTGTTAACTGAATTTACAGATCAGAAATAAGTTTCACAGAATGCATCTGTGTAGTTTTTATTTGAAGATATTCTTCTTCCCAATGTAGGCCTCTTAGCGCTTAGCATGTCCAATTGCAGTTTCTACAGAAAGAGTGTTTCAGAACGGCTCAATCAAAAGTAAGGTTCAACTCTGTTAGTTGAATGCACAGAACAGAAAGAATTTTCACAGAATGCTACTGTGTAGTTTACATTTGAATATATTCCTTTTTCCACTATTACCCTCTTAGCGCTCCGAATGTCCACTTGCATTTTCTACAGAAAGAGTGTTCAGAACTGCGCAATCAAAAGTATGGTTTAACTCTGTTAGCTTAATGAACATATCAGAAATAAGTTTCACTCAATGCTTCTGTGTAGTTTTTATTTGAAGATATTATTTTTCCCAATAGAGGCCTCTTAGCGCTCAGAATGTCCAATTGCAGTTTCTACAGAAAGAGTGTTTCAGAAAGGCTCAATCAAAAGTAAGGTTCAACTCTGTTAGTTGAATGCACAGAACAGAAAGTAGTTTCATACAATGCTTCTGTGTAGTTTATATTTGAACATATTCTTTTTTCCACTATTACCCACTTAGCGCTACGAATGTCCAGTTGCATTTTCTACAGACAGAGTGTTTCAAAACTGCTCACTCAAAAGTATGGTTTAACTCTGTTAGCTGAATGCTCAGATCAGAAAGAAGTTTCACAGAATGCTTCTGTGTAGTTTATATTTGAATATATTCCGTTCTCCACTACTACTCTCTTAGCGCTCCAAATGTCCAGTTGCATTTTCTACAGAAAGAGTGTTCAGATCTGCTCAATCAAAAGTATGGTTTAACTCTGTTAGCTGAATGCACGGATCAGAAAAAAGTTTCACAGAATGATTCTGTGTAGTTTATATTTGGAGACATTCCTTTTTCCACTACTACCCTCTTAGCGCTCCGAATCTCCACTTGCATTTTCTACAGAAAGAGTGTTTCAGAACGGCTCAATCAAAACTAAGGTTCAACTCTTTTAGTTGAACAAACAGAACAGAAAGAAGTTTCACACAATTCTTCTGTGTAGTTTTTATTTGTAGACATTCTTTTTCCCAATATAGGCCTCTTAGCGCTCAGAATGTCCAATTGCAGTTTCTACAGAAAGAGTGTTTCAGAACGGCTCAATCAAAAGTAAGGTTCAACTCTGTTAGTTGAATGCACAGAACAGAAAGAAGTTTCATACAATGCTTCTGTGTAGTTTATATTTGAACATATTCTTTTTTCCACTATTACCCACTTAGCGCTACGAATGTCCAGTTGCATTTTCTACAGACAGAGTGTTTCAAAACTGCTCAATCAAAAGTATGGTTTAACTCTGTTAGCTGAATGCTCAGATCAGAAAGAAGTTTCACAGAATGCTTCTGTGTAGTTTATATTTGAATATATTCCTTTTTCCACTACTACGCTCTTAGCGCTCCAAATGTCCAGTTGCATTTTCTACAGAAAGAGTGTTCAGATCTGCTCAATCAAAAGTATGGTTTAACTCTGTTAGCTGAATGCACAGATCAGAAAGAAGTTTCACCGAATTATTCTGTGTAGTTTATATTTGAAGACATTCCTTTTTCCACTATTACCATCTTAGCGCTCCGAATCTCCACTTGCATTTTCTACAAAAAGTGTGTTTCATAACTGCTCAATCAAAAATATGTTTTATCTCTGTTAACTGAATTTACAGATCAGAAATAAGTTTCACCGAATGCATCTGTGTAATTTTTATTTGAAGATATTCTTTTTCCCAATGTAGGCCTCTTAGCGCTTAGCATGTCCAATTGCAGTTTCTACAGAAAGAGTGTTTCAGAACGGCTCAATCAAAAGTAAGGTTCAACTCTGTTAGTTGAATGCACAGAACAGAAAGAATTTTCACAGAATGTTACTGTGTAGTTTATATTTGAATATATTCCTTTTTTCACTATTACCCTCTTAGCGCTCCGAATGTCCACTTGCATTTTCTACAGAAAGAGTGTTCAGAACTGCGCAATCAAAAGTATGGTTTAACTCTGTTAGCTTAATGAACATATCAGAAATAAGTTTCACACAATGCTTCTGTGTAGTTTTTATTTGAAGATATTATTTTTCCCAATAGAGGCCTCTTAGCGCTCAGAATGCCCAATTGCAGTTTCTACAGAAAGAGTGTTTCAGAAAGGCTCAATCAAAAGTAAGGTTCAACTCTGTTAGTTGAATGCACAGAACAGAAAGAAGTTTCATACAATGCTTCTGTGTAGTTTATATTTGAACATATTCTTTTTTCCACTATTACCCACTTAGCGCTACGAATGTCCAGTTGCATTTTCTACAGACAGAGTGTTTCAAAACTGCTCAATCAAAAGTATGGTTTAACTCTGTTAGCTGAATGCTCAGATCAGAAAGAAGTTTCACAGAATGCTTCTGTGTAGTTTATATTTGAATATATTCCTTTCTCCACTACTACTCTCTTAGCGCTCCAAATGTCCAGTTGCATTTTCTACAGAAAGAGTGTTCAGATCTGCTCAATCAAAAGTATGGTTTAACTCTGTTAGCTGAATGCACGGATCAGAAAGAAGTTTCACAGAATGATTCTGTGTAGTTTATATTTGGAGACATTCCTTTTTCCACTATTACCCTCTTAGCGCTCCGAATCTCCACTTGCATTTTCTACAGAAAGAGTGTTTCAGAACGGCTCAATCAAAACTAAGGTTCAACTCTTTTAGTTGAACAAACAGAACAGAAAGAAGTTTCACACAATTCTTCTGTGTAGTTTTTATTTGTAGACATTCTTTTTCCCAATATAGGCCTCTTAGCGCTCAGAATGTCCAATTGCAGTTTCTACAGAAAGAGTGTTTCCGAACGGCTCAATCAAAAGTAAGGTTCAACTCTGTTAGTTGAATGCACAGAACAGAAAGAAGTTTCATACAATGCTTCTGTGTAGTTTATATTTGAACATATTCTTTTTTCCACTATTACCCACTTAGCGCTACGAATGTCCAGTTGCATTTTCTACAGACAGAGTGTTTCAAAACTGCTCAATCAAAAGTATGGTTTAACTCTGTTAGCTGAATGCTCAGATCAGAAAGAAGTTTCACAGAATGCTTCTGTGTAGTTTATATTTGAATATATTCCTTTTTCCACTACTACGCTCTTAGCGCTCCAAATGTCCAGTTGCATTTTCTACAGAAAGAGTGTTCAGATCTGCTCAATCAAAAGTATGGTTTAACTCTGTTAGCTGAATGCACAGATCTGAAAGAAGTTTCACCGAATGATTCTGTGTAGTTTATATTTGAAGACATTCCTTTTTCCACTATTACCCTCTTAGCGCTCCGAATCTCCACTTGCATTTTCTACAAAAAGAGTGTTTCATAACTGCTCAATCAAAAATATGTTTTATCTCTGTTAACTGAATTTACAGATCAGAAATAAGTTTCACAGAATGCATCTGTGTAGTTTTTATTTGAAGATATTCTTCTTCCCAATGTAGGCCTCTTAGCGCTTAGCATGTCCAATTGCAGTTTCTACAGAAAGAGTGTTTCAGAACGGCTCAATCAAAAGTAAGGTTCAACTCTGTTAGTTGAATGCACAGAACAGAAAGAATTTTCACAGAATGCTACTGTGTAGTTTACATTTGAATATATTCCTTTTTCCACTATTACCCTCTTAGCGCT
The DNA here is from genome assembly GCF_028878055.3 of Symphalangus syndactylus. Taxonomy (NCBI): domain Eukaryota; kingdom Metazoa; phylum Chordata; class Mammalia; order Primates; family Hylobatidae; genus Symphalangus; species Symphalangus syndactylus. The sequence continues at coordinate 4,003,307 of NC_072427.2, forward strand.
CCGAATGTCCACTTGCATTTTCTACAGAAAGAGTGTTCAGAACTGCGCAATCAAAAGTATGGTTTAACTCTGTTAGCTTAATGAACATATCAGAAATAAGTTTCACTCAATGCTTCTGTGTAGTTTTTATTTGAAGATATTATTTTTCCCAATAGAGGCCTCTTAGCGCTCAGAATGTCCAATTGCAGTTTCTACAGAAAGAGTGTTTCAGAAAGGCTCAATCAAAAGTAAGGTTCAACTCTGTTAGTTGAATGCACAGAACAGAAAGTAGTTTCATACAATGCTTCTGTGTAGTTTATATTTGAACATATTCTTTTTTCCACTATTACCCACTTAGCGCTACGAATGTCCAGTTGCATTTTCTACAGACAGAGTGTTTCAAAACTGCTCAATCAAAAGTATGGTTTAACTCTGTTAGCTGAATGCTCAGATCAGAAAGAAGTTTCACAGAATGCTTCTGTGTAGTTTATATTTGAATATATTCCGTTCTCCACTACTACTCTCTTAGCGCTCCAAATGTCCAGTTGCATTTTCTACAGAAAGAGTGTTCAGATCTGCTCAATCAAAAGTATGGTTTAACTCTGTTAGCTGAATGCACGGATCAGAAAAAAGTTTCACAGAATGATTCTGTGTAGTTTATATTTGGAGACATTCCTTTTTCCACTACTACCCTCTTAGCGCTCCGAATCTCCACTTGCATTTTCTACAGAAAGAGTGTTTCAGAACGGCTCAATCAAAACTAAGGTTCAACTCTTTTAGTTGAACAAACAGAACAGAAAGAAGTTTCACACAATTCTTCTGTGTAGTTTTTATTTGTAGACATTCTTTTTCCCAATATAGGCCTCTTAGCGCTCAGAATGTCCAATTGCAGTTTCTACAGAAAGAGTGTTTCCGAACGGCTCAATCAAAAGTAAGGTTCAACTCTGTTAGTTGAATGCACAGAACAGAAAGAAGTTTCATACAATGCTTCTGTGTAGTTTATATTTGAACATATTCTTTTTTCCACTATTACCCACTTAGCGCTACGAATGTCCAGTTGCATTTTCTACAGACAGAGTGTTTCAAAACTGCTCAATCAAAAGTATGGTTTAACTCTGTTAGCTGAATGCTCAGATCAGAAAGAAGTTTCACAGAATGCTTCTGTGTAGTTTATATTTGAATATATTCCTTTTTCCACTACTACGCTCTTAGCGCTCCAAATGTCCAGTTGCATTTTCTACAGAAAGAGTGTTCAGATCTGCTCAATCAAAAGTATGGTTTAACTCTGTTAGCTGAATGCACAGATCTGAAAGAAGTTTCACCGAATGATTCTGTGTAGTTTATATTTGAAGACATTCCTTTTTCCACTATTACCCTCTTAGCGCTCCGAATCTCCACTTGCATTTTCTACAAAAAGAGTGTTTCATAACTGCTCAATCAAAAATATGTTTTATCTCTGTTAACTGAATTTACAGATCAGAAATAAGTTTCACAGAATGCATCTGTGTAGTTTTTATTTGAAGATATTCTTCTTCCCAATGTAGGCCTCTTAGCGCTTAGCATGTCCAATTGCAGTTTCTACAGAAAGAGTGTTTCAGAACGGCTCAATCAAAAGTAAGGTTCAACTCTGTTAGTTGAATGCACAGAACAGAAAGAATTTTCACAGAATGCTACTGTGTAGTTTACATTTGAATATATTCCTTTTTCCACTATTACCCTCTTAGCGCTCCGAATGTCCACTTGCATTTTCTACAGAAAGAGTGTTCAGAACTGCGCAATCAAAAGTATGGTTTAACTCTGTTAGCTTAATGAACATATCAGAAATAAGTTTCACTCAATGCTTCTGTGTAGTTTTTATTTGAAGATATTATTTTTCCCAATAGAGGCCTCTTAGCGCTCAGAATGTCCAATTGCAGTTTCTACAGAAAGAGTGTTTCAGAAAGGCTCAATCAAAAGTAAGGTTCAACTCTGTTAGTTGAATGCACAGAACAGAAAGTAGTTTCATACAATGCTTCTGTGTAGTTTATATTTGAACATATTCTTTTTTCCACTATTACCCACTTAGCGCTACGAATGTCCAGTTGCATTTTCTACAGACAGAGTGTTTCAAAACTGCTCAATCAAAAGTATGGTTTAACTCTGTTAGCTGAATGCTCAGATCAGAAAGAAGTTTCACAGAATGCTTCTGTGTAGTTTATATTTGAATATATTCCGTTCTCCACTACTACTCTCTTAGCGCTCCAAATGTCCAGTTGCATTTTCTACAGAAAGAGTGTTCAGATCTGCTCAATCAAAAGTATGGTTTAACTCTGTTAGCTGAATGCACGGATCAGAAAAAAGTTTCACAGAATGATTCTGTGTAGTTTATATTTGGAGACATTCCTTTTTCCACTACTACCCTCTTAGCGCTCCGAATCTCCACTTGCATTTTCTACAGAAAGAGTGTTTCAGAACGGCTCAATCAAAACTAAGGTTCAACTCTTTTAGTTGAACAAACAGAACAGAAAGAAGTTTCACACAATTCTTCTGTGTAGTTTTTATTTGTAGACATTCTTTTTCCCAATATAGGCCTCTTAGCGCTCAGAATGTCCAATTGCAGTTTCTACAGAAAGAGTGTTTCCGAACGGCTCAATCAAAAGTAAGGTTCAACTCTGTTAGTTGAATGCACAGAACAGAAAGAAGTTTCATACAATGCTTCTGTGTAGTTTATATTTGAACATATTCTTTTTTCCACTATTACCCACTTAGCGCTACGAATGTCCAGTTGCATTTTCTACAGACAGAGTGTTTCAAAACTGCTCAATCAAAAGTATGGTTTAACTCTGTTAGCTGAATGCTCAGATCAGAAAGAAGTTTCACAGAATGCTTCTGTGTAGTTTATATTTGAATATATTCCTTTTTCCACTACTACGCTCTTAGCGCTCCAAATGTCCAGTTGCATTTTCTACAGAAAGAGTGTTCAGATCTGCTCAATCAAAAGTATGGTTTAACTCTGTTAGCTGAATGCACAGATCTGAAAGAAGTTTCACCGAATGATTCTGTGTAGTTTATATTTGAAGACATTCCTTTTTCCACTATTACCCTCTTAGCGCTCCGAATCTCCACTTGCATTTTCTACAAAAAGAGTGTTTCATAACTGCTCAATCAAAAATATGTTTTATCTCTGTTAACTGAATTTACAGATCAGAAATAAGTTTCACAGAATGCATCTGTGTAGTTTTTATTTGAAGATATTCTTCTTCCCAATGTAGGCCTCTTAGCGCTTAGCATGTCCAATTGCAGTTTCTACAGAAAGAGTGTTTCAGAACGGCTCAATCAAAAGTAAGGTTCAACTCTGTTAGTTGAATGCACAGAACAGAAAGAATTTTCACAGAATGCTACTGTGTAGTTTACATTTGAATATATTCCTTTTTCCACTATTACCCTCTTAGCGCTCCGAATGTCCACTTGCATTTTCTACAGAAAGAGTGTTCAGAACTGCGCAATCAAAAGTATGGTTTAACTCTGTTAGCTTAATGAACATATCAGAAATAAGTTTCACTCAATGCTTCTGTGTAGTTTTTATTTGAAGATATTATTTTTCCCAATAGAGGCCTCTTAGCGCTCAGAATGTCCAATTGCAGTTTCTACAGAAAGAGTGTTTCAGAAAGGCTCAATCAAAAGTAAGGTTCAACTCTGTTAGTTGAATGCACAGAACAGAAAGTAGTTTCATACAATGCTTCTGTGTAGTTTATATTTGAACATATTCTTTTTTCCACTATTACCCACTTAGCGCTACGAATGTCCAGTTGCATTTTCTACAGACAGAGTGTTTCAAAACTGCTCAATCAAAAGTATGGTTTAACTCTGTTAGCTGAATGCTCAGATCAGAAAGAAGTTTCACAGAATGCTTCTGTGTAGTTTATATTTGAATATATTCCGTTCTCCACTACTACTCTCTTAGCGCTCCAAATGTCCAGTTGCATTTTCTACAGAAAGAGTGTTCAGATCTGCTCAATCAAAAGTATGGTTTAACTCTGTTAGCTGAATGCACGGATCAGAAAAAAGTTTCACAGAATGATTCTGTGTAGTTTATATTTGGAGACATTCCTTTTTCCACTACTACCCTCTTAGCGCTCCGAATCTCCACTTGCATTTTCTACAGAAAGAGTGTTTCAGAACGGCTCAATCAAAACTAAGGTTCAACTCTTTTAGTTGAACAAACAGAACAGAAAGAAGTTTCACACAATTCTTCTGTGTAGTTTTTATTTGTAGACATTCTTTTTCCCAATATAGGCCTCTTAGCGCTCAGAATGTCCAATTGCAGTTTCTACAGAAAGAGTGTTTCAGAACGGCTCAATCAAAAGTAAGGTTCAACTCTGTTAGTTGAATGCACAGAACAGAAAGAAGTTTCATACAATGCTTCTGTGTAGTTTATATTTGAACATATTCTTTTTTCCACTATTACCCACTTAGCGCTACGAATGTCCAGTTGCATTTTCTACAGACAGAGTGTTTCAAAACTGCTCAATCAAAAGTATGGTTTAACTCTGTTAGCTGAATGCTCAGATCAGAAAGAAGTTTCACAGAATGCTTCTGTGTAGTTTATATTTGAATATATTCCTTTTTCCACTACTACGCTCTTAGCGCTCCAAATGTCCAGTTGCATTTTCTACAGAAAGAGTGTTCAGATCTGCTCAATCAAAAGTATGGTTTAACTCTGTTAGCTGAATGCACAGATCAGAAAGAAGTTTCACCGAATTATTCTGTGTAGTTTATATTTGAAGACATTCCTTTTTCCACTATTACCATCTTAGCGCTCCGAATCTCCACTTGCATTTTCTACAAAAAGAGTGTTTCATAACTGCTCAATCAAAAATATGTTTTATCTCTGTTAACTGAATTTACAGATCAGAAATAAGTTTCACCGAATGCATCTGTGTAATTTTTATTTGAAGATATTCTTTTTCCCAATGTAGGCCTCTTAGCGCTTAGCATGTCCAATTGCAGTTTCTACAGAAAGAGTGTTTCAGAACGGCTCAATCAAAAGTAAGGTTCAACTCTGTTAGTTGAATGCACAGAACAGAAAGAATTTTCACAGAATGTTACTGTGTAGTTTATATTTGAATATATTCCTTTTTTCACTATTACCCTCTTAGCGCTCCGAATGTCCACTTGCATTTTCTACAGAAAGAGTGTTCAGAACTGCGCAATCAAAAGTATGGTTTAACTCTGTTAGCTTAATGAACATATCAGAAATAAGTTTCACACAATGCTTCTGTGTAGTTTTTATTTGAAGATATTATTTTTCCCAATAGAGGCCTCTTAGCGCTCAGAATGTCCAATTGCAGTTTCTACAGAAAGAGTGTTTCAGAAAGGCTCAATCAAAAGTAAGGTTCAACTCTGTTAGTTGAATGCACAGAACAGAAAGAAGTTTCATACAATGCTTCTGTGTAGTTTATATTTGAACATATTCTTTTTTCCACTATTACCCACTTAGCGCTACGAATGTCCAGTTGCATTTTCTACAGACAGAGTGTTTCAAAACTGCTCAATCAAAAGTATGGTTTAACTCTGTTAGCTGAATGCTCAGATCAGAAAGAAGTTTCACAGAATGCTTCTGTGTAGTTTATATTTGAATATATTCCTTTCTCCACTACTACTCTCTTAGCGCTCCAAATGTCCAGTTGCATTTTCTACAGAAAGAGTGTTCAGATCTGCTCAATCAAAAGTATGGTTTAACTCTGTTAGCTGAATGCACGGATCAGAAAGAAGTTTCACAGAATGATTCTGTGTAGTTTATATTTGGAGACATTCCTTTTTCCACTACTACCCTCTTAGCGCTCCGAATCTCCACTTGCATTTTCTACAGAAAGAGTGTTTCAGAACGGCTCAATCAAAACTAAGGTTCAACTCTTTTAGTTGAACAAACAGAACAGAAAGAAGTTTCACACAATTCTTCTGTGTAGTTTTTATTTGTAGACATTCTTTTTCCCAATATAGGCCTCTTAGCGCTCAGAATGTCCAATTGCAGTTTCTACAGAAAGAGTGTTTCAGAACGGCTCAATCTAAAGTAAGGTTCAACTCTGTTAGTTGAATGCACAGAACAGAAAGAAGTTTCATACAATGCTTCTGTGTAGTTTATATTTGAACATATTCTTTTTTCCACTATTACCCACTTAGCGCTACGAATGTCCAGTTGCATTTTCTACAGACAGAGTGTTTCAAAACTGCTCAATCAAAAGTATGGTTTAATTCTGTTAGCTGAATGCTCAGATCAGAAAGAAGTTTCACAGAATGCTTCTGTGTAGTTTATATTTGAATATATTCCTTTTTCCACTACTACGCTCTTAGCGCTCCAAATGTCCAGTTGCATTTTCTACAGAAAGAGTGTTCAGATCTGCTCAATCAAAAGTATGGTTTAACTCTGTTAGCTGAATGCACAGATCAGAAAGAAGTTTCACCGAATTATTCTGTGTAGTTTATATTTGAAGACATTCCTTTTTCCACTATTACCATCTTAGCGCTCCGAATCTCCACTTGCATTTTCTACAAAAAGAGTGTTTCATAACTGCTCAATCAAAAATATGTTTTATCTCTGTTAACTGAATTTACAGATCAGAAATAAGTTTCACCAAATGCATCTGTGTAGTTTTTATTTGAAGATATTCTTCTTCCCAATGTAGGCCTCTTAGCGCTTAGCATGTCCAATTGCAGTTTCTACAGAAAGAGTGTTTCAGAACGGCTCAATCAAAAGTAAGGTTCAACTCTGTTAGTTGAATGCACAGAACAGAAAGTATTTTCGCAGAATGTTACTGTGTAGTTTATATTTGAATATATTCCTTTTTTCACTATTACCCTCTTAGCGCTCCGAATGTCCACTTGCATTTTCTACAGAAAGAGTGTTCAGAACTGCGCAATCAAAAGTATGGTTTAACTCTGTTAGCTTAATGAACATATCAGAAATAAGTTTCACTCAATGCTTCTGTGTAGTTTTTATTTGAAGATATTATTTTTCCCAATAGAGGCCTCTTAGCGCTCAGAATGTCCAATTGCAGTTTCTACAGAAAGAGTGTTTCAGAAAGGCTCAATCAAAAGTAAGGTTCAACTCTGTTAGTTGAATGCACAGAACAGAAAGAAGTTTCATACAATGCTTCTGTGTAGTTTATATTTGAACATATTCTTTTTTCCACTATTACCCACTTAGCGCTACGAATGTCCAGTTGCATTTTCTACAGACAGAGTGTTTCAAAACTGCTCAATCAAAAGTATGGTTTAACTCTGTTAGCTGAATGCTCAGATCAGAAAGAAGTTTCACAGAATGCTTCTGTGTAGTTTATATTTGAATATATTCCTTTCTCCACTACTATTCTCTTAGCGCTCCAAATGTCCAGTTGCATTTTCTACAGAAAGAGTGTTCAGATCTGCTCAATCAAAAGTATGGTTTAACTCTGTTAGCTGAATGCACGGATCAGAATGAAGTTTCACAGAATGATTCTGTGTAGTTTATATTTGAGACATTCCTTTTTCCACTATTACCCTCTTAGCGCTCCGAATCTCCACTTGCATTTTCTACAGAAAGATTGTTTCAGAACGGCTCAATCAAAACTAAGGTTCAACTCTTTTAGTTGAACAAACAGAACAGAAAGAAGTTTCACACAATTCTTCTGTGTAGTTTTTATTTGTAGACATTCTTTTTCCCAATATAGGCCTCTTAGCGCTCAGAATGTCCAATTGCAGTTTCTACAGAAAGAGTGTTTCAGAACGGCTCAATCAAAAGTAAGGTTCAACTCTGTTATTTGAATGCACAGAACAGAAAGAACTTTCATACAATGCTTCTGTGTAGTTTATATTTGAACATATTCTTTTTTCCACTATTACCCACTTAGCGCTACGAATGTCCAGTTGCATTTTCTACAGACAGAGTGTTTCAAAACTGCTCAATCAAAAGTATGGTTTAACTCTGTTAGCTGAATGCTCAGATCAGAAAGAAGTTTCACAGAATGCTTCTGTGTAGTTTATATTTGAATATATTCCTTTTTCCACTACTACGCTCTTAGCGCTCCAAATGTCCAGTTGCATTTTCTACAGAAAGAGTGTTCAGATCTGCTCAATCAAAAGTATGGTTTAACTCTGTTAGCTGAATGCACAGATCAGAAAGAAGTTTCACCGAATGATTCTGTGTAGTTTATATTTGAAGACATTCCTTTTTCCACTATTACCCTCTTAGCGCTCCGAATCTCCACTTGCATTTTCTACAAAAACAGTGTTTCATAACTGCTCAATCAAAAATATGTTTTATCTCTGTTAACTGAATTTACAGATCAGAAATAAGTTTCACAGAATGCATCTGTGTAGTTTTTATTTGAAGATATTCTTCTTCCCAATGTAGGCCTCTTAGCGCTTAGCATGTCCAATTGCAGTTTCTACAGAAAGAGTGTTTCAGAACGGCTCAATCAAAAGTAAGGTTCAACTCTGTTAGTTGAATGCACAGAACAGAAAGAATTTTCACAGAATGCTACTGTGTAGTTTATATTTGAATATATTCCTTTTTCCACTATTACCCTCTTAGCGCTCCGAATGTCCACTTGCATTTTCTACAGAAAGAGTGTTCAGAACTGCGCAATCAAAAGTATGGTTTAACTCTGTTAGCTTAATGAACATATCAGAAATAAGTTTCACACAATGCTTCTGTGTAGTTTTTATTTGAAGATATTATTTTTCCCAATAGAGGCCTCTTAGCGCTCAGAATGTCCAATTGCAGTTTCTACAGAAAGAGTGTTTCAGAAAGGCTCAATCAAAAGTAAGGTTCAACTCTGTTAGCTGAATGCACAGAACAGAAAGTAGTTTCATACAATGCTTCTGTGTAGTTTATATTTGAACATATTCTTTTTTCCACTATTACCCACTTAGCGCTACGAATGTCCAGTTGCATTTTCTACAGACAGAGTGTTTCAAAACTGCTCACTCAAAAGTATTGTTTAACTCTGTTAGCTGAATGCTCAGATCAGAAAGAAGTTTCACAGAATGCTTCTGTGTAGTTTATATTTGAATATATTCCTTTCTCCACTACTACTCTCTTAGCGCTCCAAATGTCCAGTTGCATTTTCTACAGAAAGAGTGTTCAGATCTGCTCAATCAAAAGTATGGTTTAACTCTGTTAGCTGAATGCACGGATCAGAAAGAAGTTTCACAGAATGATTCTGTGTAGTATATATTTGGAGACATTCCTTTTTCCACTACTACCCTCTTAGCGCTCCGAATCTCCACTTGCATTTTCTACAGAAAGAGTGTTTCAGAACGGCTCAATCAAAACTAAGGTTCAACTCTTTTAGTTGAACAAACAGAACAGAAAGAAGTTTCACACAATTCTTCTGTGTAGTTTTTATTTGTAGACATTCTTTTTCCCAATATAGGCCTCTTAGCGCTCAGAATGTCCAATTGCAGTTTCTACAGTAAGAGTGTTTCAGAACGGCTCAATCAAAAGTAAGGTTCAACTCTGTTAGTTGAATGCACAGAACAGAAAGCAGTTTCATACAATGCTTCTGTGTAGTTTATATTTGAACATATTCTTTTTTCCACTATTACCCACTTAGCGCTACGAATGTCCATTTGCATTTTCTACAGACAGAGTGTTTCAAAACTGCTCAATCAAAAGTATGGTTTAACTCTGTTAGCTGAATGCTCAGATCAGAAAGAAGTTTCACAGAATGCTTCTGTGTAGTTTATATTTGAATATATTCCTTTTTCCACTACTACGCTCTTAGCGCTCCAAATGTCCAGTTGCATTTTCTACAGAAAGAGTGTTCAGATCTGCTCAATCAAAAGTATGGTTTAACCCTGTTAGCTGAATGCACAGATCAGAAAGAAGTTTCACCGAATGATTCTGTGTAGTTTATATTTGAAGACATTCCTTTTTCCACTATTACCCTCTTAGCGCTCCGAATCTCCACTTGCATTTTCTACAAAAAGAGTGTTTCATAACTGCTCAATCAAAAATATGTTTTATCTCTGTTAACTGAATTTACAGATCAGAAATAAGTTTCACAGAATGCATCTGTGTAGTTTTTATTTGAAGATATTCTTTTTCCCAATGTAGGCCTCTTAGCGCTTAGCATTTCCAATTGCAGTTTCTACAGAAAGAGTGTTTCAGAACGGCTCAATCAAAAGTAAGGTTCAACTTTGTTAGTTGAATGCACAGAACAGAAAGAATTTTCACAGAATGCTACTGTGTAGTTTATATTTGAATATATTCCTTTTTCCACTATTACCCTCTTAGCGCTCTGAATGTCCACTTGCATTTTCTACAGAAAGAGTGTTCAGAACTGCGCAATCAAAAGTATGGTTTAACTCTGTTAGCTTAATGAACATATCAGAAATAAGTTTCACACAATGCTTCTGTGTAGTTTTTATTTGAAGATATTATTTTTCCCAATAGAGGCCTCTTAGCGCTCAGAATGTCCAATTGCAGTTTCTACAGAAAGAGTGTTTCAGAAAGGCTCAATCAAAAGTAAGGTTCAACTCTGTTAGTTGAATGCACAGAACAGAAAGAAGTTTCATACAATGCTTCTGTGTAGTTTATATTTGAACATATTCTTTTTTCCACTATTACCCACTTAGCGCTACGAATGTCCAGTTGCATTTTCTACAGACAGAGTGTTTCAAAACTGCTCAATCAAAAGTATGGTTTAACTCTGTTAGCTGAATGCTCAGATCAGAAAGAAGTTTCACAGAATGCTTCTGTGTAGTTTATATTTGAATATATTCCTTTCTCCACTACTACTTTCTTAGCGCTCCAAATGTCCAGTTGCATTTTCTACAGAAAGAGTGTTCAGATCTGCTCAATCAAAAGTATGGTTTATCTCTGTTAGCTGAATGCACAGATCAGAAAGAAGTTTCACAGAATGATTCTGTGTAGTTTATATTTGGAGACATTCCTTTTTCCACTATTACCCCCTTAGCGCTCCGAATCTCCACTTGCATTTTCTACAGAAGGAGTGTTTCAGAACGGCTCAATCAAAACTAAGGTTCAACTCTTTTAGTTGAACAAACAGAACAGAAAGAAGTTTCACACAATTCTTCTGTGTAGTTTTTATTTGTAGACATTCTTTTTCCCAATATAGGCCTCTTAGCGCTCAGAATGTCCAATTGCAGTTTCTACAGAAAGAGTGTTTCCGAACGGCTCAATCAAAAGTAAGGTTCAACTCTGTTAGTTGAATGCACAGAACAGAAAGAAGTTTCATACAATGCTTCTGTGTAGTTTATATTTGAACATATTCTTTTTTCCACTATTACCCACTTAGCGCTACGAATGTCCAGTTGCATTTTCTACAGACAGAGTGTTTCAAAACTGCTCAATCAAAAGTATGGTTTAACTCTGTTAGCTGAATGCTCAGATCAGAAAGAAGTTTCACAGAATGCTTCTGTGTAGTTTATATTTGAATATATTCCTTTTTCCACTACTACGCTCTTAGCGCTCCAAATGTCCAGTTGCATTTTCTACAGAAAGAGTGTTCAGATCTGCTCAATCAAAAGTATGGTTTAACTCTGTTAGCTGAATGCACAGATCAGAAAGAAGTTTCACCGAATGATTCTGTGTAGTTTATATTTGAAGACATTCCTTTTTCCACTATTACCCTCTTAGCGCTCCGAATCTCCACTTGCATTTTCTACAAAAAGAGTGTTTCATAACTGCTCAATCAAAAATATGTTTTATCTCTGTTAACTGAATTTACAGATCAGAAATAAGTTTCACAGAATGCATCTGTGTAGTTTTTATTTGAAGATATTCTTCTTCCCAATGTAGGCCTCTTAGCGCTTAGCATGTCCAATTGCAGTTTCTACAGAAAGAGTGTTTCAGAACGGCTCAATCAAAAGTAAGGTTCAACTCTGTTAGTTGAATGCACAGAACAGAAAGAATTTTCACAGAATGCTACTGTGTAGTTTATATTTGAATATATTCCTTTTTCCACTATTACCCTCTTAGCGCTCCGAATGTCCACTTGCATTTTCTACAGAAAGAGTGTTCCGAACTGCGCAATCAAAAGTATGGTTTAACTCTGTTAGCTTAATCAGCATATCAGAAATAAGTTTCACACAATGCTTCTGTGTAGTTTTTATTTGAAGATATTTTTTTTCCCAATAGAGGCCTCTTAGCGCTCAGAATATCCAATTGCAGTTTCTACAGAAAGAGTGTTTCAGAAAGGCTCAATCAAAAGTAAGGTTCAACTCTGTTAGTTGAATGCACAGAACAGAAAGTAGTTTCATACAATGCTTCTGTGTAGTTTATATTTGAACATATTCTTTTTTCCACTATTACCCACTTAGCGCTACGAATGTCCAGTTGCATTTTCTACAGACAGAGTGTTTCAAAACTGCTCAATCAAAAGTATGGTTTAACTCTGTTAGCTGAATGCTCAGATCAGAAAGAAGTTTCACAGAATGTTTCTGTGTAGTTTATAATTGAATATATTCCTTTCTCCACTACTACTCTCTTAGCGCTCCAAATGTCCAGTTGCATTTTCTACAGAAAGAGTGTTCAGATCTGCTCAATCAAAAGTATGGTTTAACTCTGTTAGCTGAATGCACGGATCAGAAAGAAGTTTCACAGAATGATTCTGTGTAGTTTATATTTGGAGACATTACTTTTTCCACTACTACCCTCTTAGCGCTCCGAATCTCCACTTGCATTTTCTACAGAAAGAGTGTTTCAGAACGGCTCAATCAAAACTAAGGTTCAACTCTTTTAGTTGAACAAACAGAACAGAAAGAAGTTTCACACAATTCTTCTGTGTAGTTTTTATTTGTAGACATTCTTTTTCCCAATATAGGCCTCTTAGCGCTCAGAATGTCCAATTGCAGTTTCTACAGAAAGAGTGTTTCAGAACGGCTCAATCAAAAGTAAGGTTCAACTCTGTTAGTTGAATGCACAGAACAGAAAGAAGTTTCATACAATGCTTCTGTGTAGTTTATATTTGAACATATTCTTTTTTCCACTATTACCCACTTAGCGCTACGAATGTCCAGTTGCATTTTCTACAGACAGAGTGTTTCAAAACTGCTCAATCAAAAGTATGGTTTAACTCTGTTAGCTGAATGCTCAGATCAGAAAGAAGTTTCACAGAATGCTTCTGTGTAGTTTATATTTGAATATATTCCTTTTTCCACTACTACGCTCTTAGCGCTCCAAATGTCCAGTTGCATTTTCTACAGAAAGAGTGTTCAGATCTGCTCAATCAAAAGTATGGTTTAACTCTGTTAGCTGAATGCACAGATCAGAAAGAAGTTTCACCGAATGATTCTGTGTAGTTTATATTTGAAGACATTCCTTTTTCCACTATTACCCTCTTAGCGCTCCGAATCTCCACTTGCATTTTCTACAAAAAGAGTGTTTCATAACTGCTCAATCAAAAATATGTTTTATCTCTGTTAACTGAATTTACAGATCAGAAATAGGTTTCACAGAATGCATCTGTGTAGTGTTTATTTGAAGATATTATTTTTCCCAATGTAGGCCTCTTAGCGCTTAGCATGTCCAATTGCAGTTTCTACAGAAAGAGTGTTTCACAACGGCTCAATCAAAAGTAAGGTTCAACTCTGTTAGTTGAATGCACAGAACAGAAAGAATTTTCACAGAATGCTACTGTGTAGTTTATATTTGAATATATTCCTTTCTCCACTATTACCCTCTTAGCGCTCCGAATGTCCACTTGCATTTTCTACAGAAAGAGTGTTCAGAACTGCACAATCAAAAGTATGGTTTAACTCTGTTAGCTTAATGAACATATCAGAAATAAGTTTCACACAATGCTTCTGTGTAGTTTTTATTTGAAGATATTATTTTTCCCAATAGAGGCCTCTTAGCGCTCAGAATGTCCAATTGCAGTTTCTACAGAAAGAGTGTTTCAGAAAGGCTCAATCAAAAGTAAGGTTCAACTCTGTTAGTTGAATGCACAGAACAGAAAGAATTTTCATACAATGCTTCTGTGTAGTTTATATTTGAACATATTCTTTTTTCCACTATTACCCACTTAGCGCTACGAATGTCCAGTTGCATTTTCTACAGACAGAGTGTTTCAAAACTGCTCAATCAAAAGTATGGTTTAACTCTGTTAGCTGAATGCTCAGATCAGAAAGAAGTTTCACAGAATGCTTCTGTGTAGTTTATATTTGAATATATTCCTTATTCCACTACTACTCTCTTAGCGCTCCAAATGTCCAGTTGCATTTTCTACAGAAAGAGTGTTCAGATCTGCTCAATCAAAAGTATGGTTTAACTCTGTTAGCTGAATGCACAGATCAGAAAGAAGTTTCACAGAATGATTCTGTGTAGTTTATATTTGGAGACATTCCTTTTTCCACTATTACCCTCTTAGCGCTCCGAATCTCCACTTGCATTTTCTACAGAAAGAGTGTTTCAGAACGGCTCAATCAAAACTAAGGTTCAACTCTTTTAGTTGAACAAACAGAACAGAAAGAAGTTTCACACAATTCTTCTGTGTAGTTTTTATTTGTAGACATTCTTTTTCCCAATATAGGCCTCTTAGCGCTCAGAATGTCCAATTGCAGTTTCTACAGAAAGAGTGTTTCAGAACGGCTCAATCAAAAGTAAGGTTCAACTCTGTTAGTTGAATGCACAGAACAGAAAGAAGTTTCATACAATGCTTCTGTGTAGTTTATATTTGAACATATTCTTTTTTCCACTATTACCCACTTAGCGCTACGAATGTCCAGTTGCATTTTCTACAGACAGAGTGTTTCAAAACTGCTCAATCAAAAGTATGGTTTAACTCTGTTAGCTGAATGCTCCGATCAGAAAGAAGTTTCACAGAATGCTTCTGTGTAGTTTATAATTGAATATATTCCTTTTTCCACTACTACGCTCTTAGCGCTCCAAATGTCCAGTTGCATTTTCTACACAAAGAGTGTTCAGATCTGCTCAATCAAAAGTATGGTTTAACTCTGTTAGCTGAATGCACAGATCAGAAAGAAGTTTCACCGAATGATTCTGTGTAGTTTATATTTGAAGACATTCCTTTTTCCACTATTACCCTCTTAGCGCTCCGAATCTCCACTTGCATTTTCTACAAAAAGTGTGTTTCATAACTGCTCAATCAAAAATATGTTTTATCTCTGTTAACTGAATTTACAGATCAGAAATAAGTTTCACAGAATGCATCTGTGTAGTTTTTATTTGAAGATATTCTTTTTCCCAATGTAGGCCTCTTAGCGCTTAGCATGTCCAATTGCACTTTCTACAGAAAGAGTGTTTCAGAACGGCTCAATTAAAAGTAAGGTTCAACTCTGTTAGTTGAATGCACAGAACAGAAAGAATTTTCACAGAATGCTACTGTGTAGTTTATATTTGAATATATTCCTTTTTCCACTATTACCCTCTTAGCGCTCCGAATGTCCACTTGCATTTTCTACAGAAAGAGAGTTCAGAACTGCACAATCAAAAGTATGGTTTAACTCTGTTAGCTTAATGAACATATCAGAAATAAGTTTCACACAATGCTTCTGTGTAGTTTTTATTTGAAGATATTATTTTTCCCTATAGAGGCCTCTTAGCGCTCAGAATGTCCAATTGCAGTTTCTACAGAAAGAGTGTTTCAGAAAGGCTCAATCAAAAGTAAGGTTCAACTCTGTTAGTTGAATGCACAGAACAGAAAGAATTTTCATACAATGCTTCTGTGTAGTTTATATTTGAACATATTCTTTTTTCCACTATTACCCACTTAGCGCTACGAATGTCCCGTTGCATTTTCTACAGACAGAGTGTTTCAAAACTGCTCAATCAAAAGTATGGTTTAAATCTGTTAGCTGAATGCTCAGATCAGAAAGAAGTTTCACAGAATGCTTCTGTGTAGTTTATATTTGAATATATTCCTTTTTCCACTACTACTCTCTTAGCGCTCCAAATGTCCAGTTGCATTTTCTACAGAAAGAGTGTTCAGATCTGCTCAATCAAAAGTATGGTTTAACTCTGTTAGCTGAATGCACAGATCAGAAAGAAGTTTCACAGAATGATTCTGTGTAGTTTATATTTGGAGACATTCCTTTTTCCACTATTACCCCCTTAGCGCTCCGAATCTCCACTTGCATTTTCTACAGAAAGAGTGTTTCAGAACGGCTCAATCAAAACTAAGGTTCAACTCTTTTAGTTGAACAAACAGAACAGAAAGAAGTTTCACACAATTCTTCTGTGTAGTTTTTATTTGTAGACATTCTTTTTCCCAATATAGGCCTCTTAGCGCTCAGAATGTCCAATTGCAGTTTCTACAGAAAGAGTGTTTCAGAACGGCTCAATCAAAAGTAAGGTTCAACTCTGTTAGTTGAATGCACAGAACAGAAAGAAGTTTCATACAATGCTTCTGTGTAGTTTATATTTGAACATATTCTTTTTTCCACTATTACCCACTTAGCGCTACGAATGTCCAGTTGCATTTTCTACAGACAGAGTGTTTCAAAACTGCTCAATCAAAAGTATGGTTTAACTCTGTTAGCTGAATGCTCCGATCAGAAAGAAGTTTCACAGAATGCTTCTGTGTAGTTTATAATTGAATATATTCCTTTTTCCACTACTACGCTCTTAGCGCTCCAAATGTCCAGTTGCATTTTCTACACAAAGAGTGTTCAGATCTGCTCAATCAAAAGTATGGTTTAACTCTGTTAGCTGAATGCACAGATCAGAAAGAAGTTTCACCGAATGATTCTGTGTAGTTTATATTTGAAGACATTCCTTTTTCCACTATTACCCTCTTAGCGCTCCGAATCTCCACTTGCATTTTCTACAAAAAGAGTGTTTCATAACTGCTCAATCAAAAATATGTTTTATCTCTGTTAACTGAATTTACAGATCAGAAATAAGTTTCACAGAATGCATCTGTGTAGTTTTTATTTGAAGATATTCTTTTTCCCAATGTAGGCCTCTTAGCGCTTAGCATGTCCAATTGCAGTTTCTACAGAAAGAGTGTTTCAGAACGGCTCAATTAAAAGTAAGGTTCAACTCTGTTAGTTGAATGCACAGAACAGAAAGAATTTTCACAGAATGCTACTGTGTAGTTTATATTTGAATATATTCCTTTTTCCACTATTACCCTCTTAGCGCTCCGAATGTCCACTTGCATTTTCTACAGAAAGAGAGTTCAGAACTGCACAATCAAAAGTATGGTTTAACTCTGTTAGCTTAATGAACATATCAGAAATAAGTTTCACACAATGCTTCTGTGTAGTTTTTATTTGAAGATATTATTTTTCCCAATAGAGGCCTCTTAGCGCTCAGAATGTCCAATTGCAGTTTCTACAGAAAGAGTGTTTCAGAAAGGCTCAATCAAAAGTAAGGTTCAACTCTGTTCTTTGAATGCACAGAACAGAAAGAATTTTCATACAATGCTTCTGTGTAGTTTATATTTGAACATATTCTTTATTCCACTATTACCCACTTAGCGCTACGAATGTCCAGTTGCATTTTCTACAGACAGAGTGTTTCAAAACTGCTCAATCAAAAGTATGGTTTAACTCTGTTAGCTGAATGCTCAGATCAGAAAGAAGTTTCACAGAATGCTTCTGTGTAGTTTATATTTGAATATATTCCTTTTTCCACTACTACTCTCTTAGCGCTCCAAATGTCCAGTTGCATTTTCTACAGAAAGAGTGTTCAGATCTGCTCAATCAAAAGTATGGTTGAACTCTGTTAGCTGAATGCACAGATCAGAAAGAAGTTTCACAGAATGATTCTGTGTAGTTTATATTTGGAGACATTCCTTTTTCCACTATTACCCTCTTAGCGCTCCGAATCTCCACTTGCATTTTCTACAGAAAGAGTGTTTCAGAACGGCTAAATCAAAACTAAGGTTCAACTCTTTTAGTTGAACAAACAGAACAGAAAGAAGTTTCACACAATTCTTCTGTGTAGTTTTTATTTGTAGACATTCTTTTTCCCAATATAGGCCTCTTAGCACTCAGAATGTCCAATTGCAGTTTCTACAGAAAGAGTGTTTCAGAACGGCTCAATCAAAAGTAAGGTTCAACTCTGTTAGTTGAATGCACAGAACAGAAAGAAGTTTCATACAATGCTTCTGTGTAGTTTATATTTGAACATATTCTTTTTTCCACTATTACCCACTTAGCGCTACGAATGTCCAGTTGCATTTTCTACAGACAGAGTGTTTCAAAACTGCTCAATCAAAAGTATGGTTTAACTCTGTTAGCTGAATGCTCCGATCAGAAAGAAGTTTCACAGAATGCTTCTGTGTAGTTTATATTTCAATATATTCCTTTTTCCACTACTACGCTCTTAGCGCTCCAAATGTCCAGTTGCATTTTCTACACAAAGAGTGTTCAGATCTGCTCAATCAAAAGTATGGTTTAACTCTGTTAGCTGAATGCACAGATCAGAAAGAAGTTTCACCGAATGATTCTGTGTAGTTTATATTTGAAGACATTCCTTTTTCCACTATTACCCTCTTAGCGCTCCGAATCTCCACTTGCATTTACTACAAAAAGAGTGTTTCATAACTGCTCAATCAAAAATATGTTTTATCTCTGTTAACTGAATTTACAGATCAGAAATAAGTTTCACAGAATGCATCTGTGTAGTTTTTATTTGAAGATATTCTTTTTCCCAATGTAGGCCTCTTAGCGCTTAGCATGTCCAATTGCAGTTTCTACAGAAAGAGTGTTTCAGAACGGCTCAATTAAAAGTAAGGTTCAACTCTGTTAGTTGAATGCACAGAACAGAAAGAATTTTCACAGAATGCTACTGTGTAGTTTATATTTGAATATATTCCTTTTTCCACTATTACCCTCTTAGCGCTCCGAATGTCCACTTGCATTTTCTACAGAAAGAGAGTTCAGAACTGCACAATCAAAAGTATGGTTTAACTCTGTTAGCTTAATGAACATATCAGAAATAAGTTTCACACAATGCTTCTGTGTAGTTTTTATTTGAAGATATTATTTTTCCCAATAGAGGCCTCTTAGCGCTCAGAATGTCCAATTGCAGTTTCTACAGAAAGAGTGTTTCAGAAAGGCTCAATCAAAAGTAAGGTTCAACTCTGTTAGTTGAATGCACAGAACAGAAAGAATTTTCATACAATGCTTCTGTGTAGTTTATATTTGAACATATTCTTTTTTCCACTATTACCCACTTAGCGCTACGAATGTCCAGTTGCATTTTCTACAGACAGAGTGTTTCAAAACTGCTCAATCAAAAGTATGGTTTAACTCTGCTGGCTGAATGCTCAGATCAGAAAGAAGTTTCACAGAATGCTTCTGTGTAGTTTATATTTGAATATATTCCTTTTTCCACTACTACTCTCTTAGCGCTCCAAATGTCCAGTTGCATTTTCTACAGAAAGATTGTTCAGATCTGCTGAATCAAAAGTATGGTTTAACTCTGTTAGCTGAATGCACAGATCAGAAAGAAGTTTCACAGAATGATTCTGTGTAGTTTATATTTGGAGACATTCCTTTTTCCACTATTACCCTCTTAGCGCTCCGAATCTCCACTTGCATTTTCTACAGAAAGAGTGTTTCAGAACGGCTCAATCAAAACTAAGGTTCAACTCTTTTAGTTGAACAAACAGAACAGAAAGAAGTTTCACACAATTCTTCTGTGTAGTTTTTATATGTAGACATTCTTTTTCCCAATATAGGCCTCTTAGCGCTCAGAATGTCCAATTGCAGTTTCTACAGAAAGAGTGTTTCAGAACGGCTCAATCAAAAGTAAGGTTCAACTCTGTTAGTTGAATGCACACAACAGAAAGAAGTTTCATACAATGCTTCTGTGTAGTTTATATTTGAACATATTCTTTTTTCCACTATTACCCACTTAGCGCTACGAATGTCCAGTTGCATTTTCTACAGACAGAGTGTTTCAAAACTGCTCAATCAAAAGTATGGTTTAACTCTGTTAGCTGAATGCTCAGATCAGCAAGAAGTTTCACAAAATGCTTCTGTGTAGTTTATATTTGAATATATTCCTTTTTCCACTACTACGCTCTTAGCGCTCTAAATGTCCAGTTGCATTTTCTACAGAAAGAGTGTTCAGATCTGCTCAATCAAAAGTATGGTTTAACTCTGTTAGCTGAATGCACAGATCAGAAAGAAGTTTCACAGAATGATTCTGTGTAGTTTATATTTGGAGACATTCCTTTTTCCACTATTACCCTCTTAGCGCTCCGAATCTCCACGTGCATTTTCTACAGAAAGAGTGTTTCAGAACGGCTCAATCAAAACTAAAGTTCAACTCTTTTAGATGAACAAAGAGAACAGAAAGAAGTTTCACACAATTATTCTGTGTAGTTTTTATTTGTAGACATTCTTTTTCCCAATATAGGCCTCTTAGCGCTCAGAATGTCCAATTGCAGTTTCTACAGAAAGAGTGTTTCAGAACGGCTCAATCAAAAGTAAGGTTCAACTCTGTTAGTTGAATGCACAGAACAGAAAGAAGTTTCATACAATGCTTCTGTGTAGTTTATATTTGAACATATTCTTTTTTCCACTATTACACACTTAGCGCTACGAATGTCCAGTTGCATTTTCTACAGACAGAGTGTTTCAAAACTGCTCAATCAAAAGTATGGTTTAACTCTGTTAGCTGAATGCTCAGATCAGAAAGAAGTTTCACAGAATGCTTCTGTGTAGTTTATATTTGAATATATTCCTTTTTCCACTACTACGCTCTTAGCGCTCCAAATGTCCAGTTGCATTTCCTACAGAAAGAGTGTTCAGATCTGCTCAATCAAAAGTATGGTTTAACTCTGTTAGCTGAATGCACAGATCAGAAAGAAGTTTCACCGAATGATTCTGTGTAGTTTATATTTGAAGACATTCCTTTTTCCACTATTAACCACTTAGCGCTCCGAATCTCCACTTGCATTTTCTACAAAAAGAGTGTTTCATAACTGCTCAATCAAAAATATGTTTTATCTCTGTTAACTGAATTTACAGATCAGAAATAAGTTTCACAGAATGCATCTGTGTAGTTTTTATTTGAAGATATTCTTTTTCCCAATGTAGGCCTCTTAGCGCTTAGCATGTCCAATTGCAGTTTCTACAGAAAGAGTGTTTCAGAACGGCTCAATCAAAAGTAAGGTTCAACTCTGTTAGTTGAATGCACAGAACAGAAAGAATTTTCACAGAATGCTACTGTGTAGTTTATATTTGAATATATTCCTTTTTCCACTATTACCCTCTTAGCGCTCCGAATGTCCACTTGCATTTTCCACAGAAAGAGTGTTCAGAACTGCGCAATCAAAAGTATGGTTTAACTCTGTTAGCTTAATGAACATATCAGAAATAAGTTTCACACAATGCTTCTGTGTAGTTTTTATTTGAAGATATTATTTTTCCCAATAGAGGCCTCTTAGCGCTCAGAATGTCCAATTGCAGTTTCTACAGAAAGAGTGTTTCAGAAAGGCTCAATCAAAAGTAAGGTTCAACTCTGTTAGTTGAATGCACAGAACAGAAAGAAGTTTCATACAATGCTTCTGTGTAGTTTATATTTGAACATATTCTTTTTTCCACTATTACCCACTTAGCGCTAAGAATGTCCAGTTGCATTTTCTACAGACAGAGTGTTTCAAAACTGCTCAATCAAAAGTATGGTTTAACTCTGTTAGCTGAATGCTCAGACCAGAAAGAAGTTTCACAGAATGCTTCTGTGTAGTTTATATTTCAATATATTCCTTTTTCCACTACTACGCTCTTAGCGCTCCAAATGTCCAGTTGCATTTTCAACAGAAGGAGTGTTCAGATCTGCTCAATCAAAAGTATGGTTCAACTCTGTTAGCTGAATGCACAGTTCAGAAAGAAGTTTCACCGAATGATTCTGTGTAGTTTATATTTGAAGACATTCCTTTCTCCACTATTACCCTTTTAGCGCTCCGAATCTCCACTTGCATTTTCTACAAAAAGAGTGTTTCATAACTGCTCAATCAAAAATATGTTTTATCTCTGTTAACTGAATTTACAGATCAGAAATAAGTTTCACAGAATGCATCTGTGTAGTTTTTATTTGAAGATATTCTTTTTCCCAATGTAGGCCTCTTAGCGCTTAGCATGTCCAATTGCAGTTTCTACAGAAAGAGTGTTTCAGAACGGCTCAATCAAAAGTAAGGTTCAACTCTGTTAGTTGAATGCACAGAACAGAAAGAATTTTCACAGAATGCTACTGTGTAGTTTATATTTGAATATATTCCTTTTTCCACTATTACCCTCTTAGCGCTCCGAATGTCCACTTGCATTTTCTACAGAAAGAGTGTTCAGAACTGCGCAATCAAAAGTATGGTTTAACTCTGTTAGCTTAATGAACATATCAGAAATAAGTTTCACACAATGCTTCTGTGTAGTTTTTATTTGAAGATATTATTTTTCCCAATAGAGGCCTCTTAGCGCTCAGAATGTCCAATTGCAGTTTCTACAGAAAGAGTGTTTCAGAAAGGCTCAATCAAAAGTAAGGTTCAACTCTGTTAGTTGAATGCACAGAACAGAAAGAAGTTTCATACAATGCTTCTGTGTAGTTTATATTTGAACATATTCTTTTTTCCACTATTACCCACTTAGCGCTACGAATGTCCAGTTGCATTTTCTACAGACAGAGTGTTTCAAAACTGCTCAATCAAAAGTATGGTTTAACTCTGTTAGCTGAATGCTCAGATCAGAAAGAAGTTTCACAGAATGCTTCTGTGTAGTTTATATTTGAATATATTCCTTTTTCCACTACTACTCTCTTAGCGCTCCAAATGTCCAGTTGCATTTTCTACAGAAAGAGTGTTCAGATCTGCTCAATCAAAAGTATGGTTAACTCTGTTAGCTGAATGCACAGATCAGAAAGAAGTTTCACAGAATGATTCTGTGTAGTTTATATTTGGAGACATTCCTTTTTCCACTATTACCCTCTTAGCGCTCCGAATCTCCACTTGCATTTTCTACAGAAAGAGTGTTTCAGAACGGCTCAATCAAAACTAAGGTTCAACTCTTTTAGTTGAACAAACAGAACAGAAAGAAGTTTCACACAATTCTTCTGTGTAGTTTTTATTTGTAGACATTCTTTTTCCCAATATAGGCCTCTTAGCGCTCAGAATGTCCAATTGCAGTTTCTACAGAAAGAGTGTTTCAGAACGGCTCAATCAAAAGTAAGGTTCAACTCTGTTAGTTGAATGCACACAACAGAAAGACGTTTCATACAATGCTTCTGTGTAGTTTATATTTGAACATATTCTTTTTTCCACTATTACCCACTTAGCGCTACGAATGTCCAGTTGCATTTTCTACAGACAGAGTGTTTAAAAACTGCTCAATCAAAAGCATGGTTTAACTCTGATAGCTGAATGCTCAGATCAGAAAGAAGTTTCACAGAATGCTTCTGTGTAGTTTATATTTGAATATATTCCTTTTTCCAGTACTACGCTCTTAGCGCTCCAAATGTCCATTTGCATTTTCAACAGAAAGAGTGTTCAGATCTGCTCAATCAAAAGTATGGTTTAACTCTGTTAGCTGAATGCACAGATCAGAAAGAAGTTTTACCGAATGATTCTGTGTAGTTTATATTTGAAGACATTCCTTTTTCCACTATTACCCTCTTAGCGCTCCGAATCTCCCCTTGCATTTTCTACAAAAAGAGTGTTTCATAACTGCTCAATCAAAAATATGTTTTATCTCTGTTAACTGAATTTACAGATCAGAAATAAGTTTCACAGAATGCATCTGTGTAGTTTTTATTTGAAGATATTCTTTTTCCCAATGTAGGCCTCTTAGCGCTTAGCATGTCCAATTGCAGTCCCTACAGAAAGAGTGTTTCAGAACGGCTCAATCAAAAGTAAGGTTCAACTCTGTTAGTTGAATGCACAGAACAGAAAGAATTTTCACAGAATGCTACTGTGTAGTTTATATTTGAATATATTCCTTTTTCCACTCTTACCCTCTTAGCGCTCGGAATGTCCCCTTGCATTTTCAACAGAAAGAGTGTTCAGAACTGCGCAATCAAAAGTATGGTTTAACTCTGTTAGCTTAATGAACATATCAGAAATAAGTTTCACACAATGCTTCTGTGTAGTTTTTATTTGAAGATATTATTTTTCCCAATAGAGGCCTCTTAGCGCTCAGAATGTCCAATTGCAGTTTCTACAGAAAGAGTGTTTCAGAAAGGCTCAATCAAAAGTAAGGTTCAACTCTGTTAGTTGAATGCACAGAACAGAAAGAAGTTTCATACAATGCTTCTGTGTAGTTTATATTTGAACATATTCTTATTTCCACTATTACCCACTTAGCGCTACGAATGTCCAGTTGCATTTTCTACAGACAGAGTGTTTCAAAACTGCTCAATCAAAAGTATGGTTTAACTCTGTTAGCTGAATGCTCAGATCAGAAAGAAGTTTCACAGAATGCTTCTGTGTAGTTTATATTTGAATATATTGCTTTTTCCACTACTACTCTGTTAGCGCTCCAAATGTCCAGTTGCATTTTCTACAGAAAGAGTGTTCAGATCTGCTCAATCAAAAGTATGGTTTAACTCTGTTAGCTGAATGCACAGATCAGAAAGAAGTTTCACAGAATGATTCTGTGTAGTTTATATTTGGAGACATTCCTTTTTCCACTATTACCCTCTTAGCGCTCCGAATCTCCACTTGCACTTTCTACAGAAAGAGTGTTTCAGAACGGCTCAATCAAAACTAAGGTTCAATTCTTTTAGTTGAACAAACAGAACAGAAAGAAGTTTCATACAATTCTTCTGTGTAGTTTTTATTTGTAGACATTCTTTTTCCCAATATAGGCCTCTTAGCGCTCAGAATGTCCAATTGCAGTTTCTACAGAAAGAGTGTTTCAGAACGGCTCAATCAAAAGTAAGGTTCAACTCTGTTAGTTGAATGCACAGAACAGAAAGAAGTTTAATACAATGCTTCTGTGTAGTTTATATTTGAACGTATTCTTTTTTCCACTATTACCCACTTAGCGCTACGAATGTCCAGTTGCATTTTCTACAGACAGAGTGTTTCAAAACTGCTCAATCAAAAGTATGGTTTAACTCTGTTAGCTGTATGCTCAGATCAGAAAGAAGTTTCACACAATGCTTCTTTGTAGTTTATATTTGAATATATTCCTTTTTCCACTGCTACGCTCTTAGCGCTCCAAATGTCCATTTGCATTTTCAACAGAAAGAGTGTTCAGATCTGCTCAATCAAAAGTATGGTTTAACTCTGTTAGCTGAATGCACAGATCAGAAAGAAGTTTTACCGAATGATTCTGTGTAGTTTATATTTGAAGACATTCCTTTTTCCACTATTACCCTCTTAGCGCTCCGAATCTCCCCTTGCATTTTCTACAAAAAGAGTGTTTCATAACTGCTCAATCAAAAATATGTTTTATCTCTGTTAACTGAATTTACAGATCAGAAATAAGTTTCACAGAATGCATCTGTGTAGTTTTTATTTGAAGATATTCTTTTTCCCAATGTAGGCCTCTTAGCGCTTAGCATGTCCAATTGCAGTTCCTACAGAAAGAGTCTTTCAGAACGGCTCAATCAAAAGTAAGGTTCAACTCTGTTAGTTGAATGCACAGAACAGAAAGAATTTTCACAGAATGCTACTGTGTAGTTTATATTTGAATATATTCCTTTTTCCACTATTACCCTCTTAGCGCTCGGAATGTCCACTTGCATTTTCAACAGAAAGAGTGTTCAGAACTGCGCAATCAAAAGTATGGTTTAACTCTGTTAGCTTAATGAACATATCAGAAATAAGTTTCACACAATGCTTCTGTGTAGTTTTTATTTGAAGATATTATTTTTCCCAATAGAGGCCTCTTAGCGCTCAGAATGTCCAATTGCAGTTTCTACAGAAAGAGTGTTTCAGAAAGGCTCAATCAAAAGTAAGGTTCAACTCTGTTAGTTGAATGCACAGAACAGAAAGAAGTTTCATACAATGCTTCTGTGTAGTTTATATTTGAACATATTCTTTTTTCCACTATTACCCACTTAGCGCTACGAATGTCCAGTTGCATTTTCTACAGACAGAGTGTTTCAAAACTGCTCAATCAAAAGTATGGTTTAACTCTGTTAGCTGAATGCTCAGATCAGAAAGAAGTTTCACAGAATGCTTCTGTGTAGTTTATATTTGAATATATTGCTTTTTCCACTACTACTCTGTTAGCGCTCCAAATGTCCAGTTGCATTTTCTACAGAAAGAGTGTTCAGATCTGCTCAATCAAAAGTATGGTTTAACTCTGTTAGCTGAATGCACAGATCAGAAAGAAGTTTCACAGAATGATTCTGTGTAGTTTATATTTGGAGACATTCCTTTTTCCACTATTACCCTCTTAGCCCTCCGAATCTCCACTTGCATTTTCTACAGAAAGAGTGTTTCAGAACGGCTCAATCAAAACTAAGGTTCAATTCTTTTAGTTGAACAAACAGAACAGAAAGAAGTTTCATACAATTCTTCTGTGTAGTTTTTATTTGTAGACATTCTTTTTCCCAATATAGGCCTCTTAGCGCTCAGAATGTCCAATTGCAGTTTCTACAGAAAGAGTGTTTCAGAACGGCTCAATCAAAAGTAAGGTTCAACTCTGTTAGTTGAATGCACAGAACAGAAAGAAGTTTCATACAATGCTTCTGTGTAGTTTATATTTGAACATATTTTTTTTCCACTGTTACCCACTTAGCGCTACGAATGTCCCGTTGCATTTTCTACAGACAGATTGTTTCAAAACTGCTCAATCAAAAGTATGGTTTAACTCTGTTAGCTGTATGCTCAGATCAGAAAGAAGTTTCACAGAATGCTTCTTTGTAGTTTATATTTGAATATATTCCTTTTTCCACTGCTACGCTCTTAGCGCTCCAAATGTCCAGTTGCATTTTCAACAGAAAGAGTGTTCAGATCTGCTCAATCAAAAGTATGGTTTAACTCTGTTAGCTGAATGCACAGATCAGAAAGTAGTTTCACCGAATGATTCTGTGTAGTTTATATTTGAAGACATTCCTTTTTCCACTATTACCCTCTTAGCGCTCCGAATCTCCACTTGCGTTTTCTACAAAAAGAGTGTTTCATAACTGCTCAATCAAAAATATGTTTTATCTCTGTTAACTGAATTTACAGATCAGAAATAAGTTTCACAGAATGCATCTGTGTAGTTTTTATTTGAAGATATTTTTTCCCAATGTAGGCCTCTTAGCGCTTAGCATGTCCAATTGCAGTTTCTACAGAAAGAGTGTTTCAGAACGGCTCAATCAAAAGTAAGGTTCAACTCTGTTAGTTGAATGCACAGAACAGAAAGAATTTTCACAGAATGCTACTGTGTAGTTTATATTTGAATATATTCCTTTTTCCACTATTACCCTCTTAGCGCTCCGAATGTCCACTTGCATTTTCTACAGAAAGAGTGTTCAGAACTGCGCAATCAAAAGTATGGTTTAACTCTGTTAGCTTAATGAACATATCAGAAATGAGTTTCAAACAATGCTTCTGTGTAGTTTTTATTTGAAGATATTATTTTTCCCAATAGAGGCCTCTTAGCGCTCAGAATGTCCAATTGCAGTTTCTACAGAAAGAGTGTTTAAGAAAGGCTCAATCAAAGTAAGGTTCAACTCTGTTAGTTGAATGCACAGAACAGAAAGAAGTTTCATACAATGCTCCTGTGTAGTTTATATTTGAACATATTCTTTTTTCCACTATTACCCACTTAGCGCTACGAATGTCCAGTTGCATTTTCTACAGACAGAGTGTTTCAAAACTGCTCAATCAAAAGTATGGTTTAACTCTGTTAGCTGAATGCTCAGATCAGAAAGAAGTTTCACAGAATGCTTCTGTGTAGTTTATATTTGAATATATTCCTTTTTCCACTACTACTCTCTTAGCGCTCCAAATGTCCAGTTGCATTTTCTACAGAAAGAGTGTTCAGATCTGCTCAATCAAAAGTATGGTTTAACACTGTTAGCTGAATGCACAGATCAGAAAGAAGTTTCACAGAATGATTCTGTGTAGTTTATATTTGGAGACATTCCTTTTTCCACTATTACCCTCTTAGCGCTCCAAATCTCCACTTGCATTTTCTACAGAAAGAGTGTTTCAGAACGGCTCAATCAAAACTAAGGTTCAACACTTTTAGTTGAACAAACAGAACAGAAAGAAGTTTCACACAATTTTTCTGTGTAGTTTTTATTTGTAGACATTCTTTTTCCCAATATAGGCAACTTAGCGCTCAGAATGTCCAATTGCAGTTTCTACAGAAAGAGTGTTTCAGAACGGCTCAATCAAAAGTAAGGTTCAACTCTGTTAGTTGAATGCACAGAAGAGAAAGAAGTTTCATACAATGCTTCTGTGTAGTTTATATTTGAACGTATTCTTTTTTCCACTATTACCCACTTAGCGCTACGAATGTCCAGTTGCATTTTCTACAGACAGAGTGTTTCAAAACTGCTCAATCAAAATTATGGTTTAACTCTGTTAGCTGAATGCTCAGAACAGAAAGAAGTTTCACAGAATGCTTCTGTGTAGTTTATATTTGAATATATTCCTTTTTCCACTACTACGCTCTTAGCGCTCCAAATGTCCAGTTGCATTTTCAACAGAAGGAGTGTTCAGATCTGCTCAATCAAAAGTATGGTTTAACTCTGTTAGCTGAATGCACAGTTCAGAAAGAAGTTTCACCGAATGATTCTGTGTAGTTTATATTTGAAGACATTCCTTTCTCCACTATTACCTTCTTAGCGCTCCGAATCTCCACTTGCATTTTCTACAAAAAGAGTGTTTCATAACTGCTCAATCAAAAATATGTTTTATCTCTGTTAACTGAATTTACAAATCAGAAATAAGTTTCACAGAATGCATCTGTGTAGTTTTTATTTGAAGATATTCTTTTTCCCAATGTAGGCCTCTTAGCGCTTAGCATGTCCAATTGCAGTTTCTACAGAAAGAGTGTTTCAGAACGGCTCAATCAAAAGTAAGGTTCAACTCTGTTAGTTGAATGCACAGAACAGAAAGAATTTTCACAGAATGCTACTGTGTAGTTTATATTTGAATATATTCCTTTTTCCACTATTACCCTCTTAGCGCTCCGAATGTCCACTTGCATTTTCTACAGAAAGAGTGTTCAGAACTGCGCAATCAAAAGTATGGTTTAACTCTGTTAGCTTAATGAACATATCAGAAATAAGTTTCACACAATGCTTCTGTGTAATTTTTATTTGAAGATATTATTTTTCCCAATAGAGGCCTCTTAGCGCTCAGAATGTCCAATTGCAGTTTCTACAGAAAGAGTGTTTCAGAAAGGCTCAATCAAAAGTAAGGTTCAACTCTGTTAGTTGAATGCACAGAACAGAAAGAAGTTTCATACAATGCTTCTGTGTAGTTTATATTTGAACATATTCTTTTTTCCACTATTACCCACTTAGCGCTACGAATGTCCAGTTGCATTTTCTACAGACATAGTGTTTCAAAACTGCTCAATCAAAAGTATGGTTTAACTCTGTTAGCTGAATGCTCAGATCAGAAAGAAGTTTCACAGAATGCTTCTGTGTAGTTTATATTTGAATATATTGCTTTTTCCACTACTACTCTGTTAGCGCTCCAAATGTCCAGTTGCATTTTCTACAGAAAGAGTGTTCAGATCTGCTCAATCAAAAGTATGGTTTAACTCTGTTAGCTGAATGCACAGATCAGAAAGAAGTTTCACAGAATGATTCTGTGTAGTTTATATTTGGAGACATTCCTTTTTCCACTATTACCCTCTTAGCGCTCCGAATCTCCACTTGCATTTTCTACAGAAAGAGTGTTTCAGAACGGCTCAATCAAAACTAAGGTTCAATTCTTTTAGTTGAACAAACAGAACAGAAAGAAGTTTCATACAATTCTTCTGTGTAGTTTTTATTTGTAGACATTCTTTTTCCCAATATAGGCCTCTTAGCGCTCAGAATGTCCAATTGCAGTTTCTACAGAAAGAGTGTTTCAGAACGGCTCAATCAAAAGTAAGGTTCAACTCTGTTAGTTGAATGCACAGAACAGAAAGAAGTTTCATACAATGCTTCTGTGTAGTTTATATTTGAACGTATTCTTTTTTCCACTATTACCCACTTAGCGCTACGAATGTCCAGTTGCATTTTCTACAGACAGAGTGTTTCAAAACTGCTCAATCAAAAGTATGGTTTAACTCTGTTAGCTGTATGCTCAGATCAGAAAGAAGTTTCACACAATGCTTCTTTGTAGTTTATATTTGAATATATTCCTTTTTCCACTGCTACGCTCTTAGCGCTCCAAATGTCCAGTTGCATTTTCAACAGAAAGAGTGTTCAGATCTGCTCAATCAAAAGTATGGTTTAACTCTGTTAGCTGAATGCACAGATCAGAAAGAAGTTTCACCGAATGATTCTGTGTAGTTTATATTTGAAGACATTCCTTTTTCCACTATTACCCTCTTAGCGCTCCGAATCTCCACTTGCATTTTCTACAAAAAGAGTGTTTCATAACTGCTCAATCAAAAATATGTTTTATCTCTGTTAACTGAATTTACAGATCAGAAATAAGTTTCACAGAATGCATCTGTGTAGTTTTTATTTGAAGATATTTTTTCCCAATGTAGGCCTCTTAGCGCTTAGCATGTCCAATTGCAGTTTCTACAGAAAGAGTGTTTCAGAACGGCTCAATCAAAAGTAAGGTTCAACTCTGTTAGTTGAATGCACAGAACAGAAAGAATTTTCACAGAATGCTACTGTGTAGTTTATATTTGAATATATTCCTTTTTCCACTATTACCCTCTTAGCGCTCCGAATGTCCACTTGCATTTTCTACAGAAAGAGTGTTCAGAACTGCGCAATCAAAAGTATGGTTTAACTCTGTTAGCTTAATGAACATATCAGAAATGAGTTTCAAACAATGCTTCTGTGTAGTTTTTATTTGAAGATATTATTTTTCCCAATAGAGGCCTCTTAGCGCTCAGAATGTCCAATTGCAGTTTCTACAGAAAGAGTGTTTAAGAAAGGCTCAATCAAAGTAAGGTTCAACTCTGTTAGTTGAATGCACAGAACAGAAAGAAGTTTCATACAATGCTCCTGTGTAGTTTATATTTGAACATATTCTTTTTTCCACTATTACCCACTTAGCGCTACGAATGTCCAGTTGCATTTTCTACAGACAGAGTGTTTCAAAACTGCTCAATCAAAAGTATGGTTTAACTCTGTTAGCTGAATGCTCAGATCAGAAAGAAGTTTCACAGAATGCTTCTGTGTAGTTTATATTTGAATATATTCCTTTTTCCACTACTACTCTCTTAGCGCTCCAAATGTCCAGTTGCATTTTCTACAGAAAGAGTGTTCAGATCTGATCAATCAAAAGTATGGTTTAACAATGTTAGCTGAATGCACAGATCAGAAAGAAGTTTCACAGAATGATTCTGTGTAGTTTATATTTGGAGACATTCCTTTTTGCACTATTACCCTCTTAGCGCTCCGAATCTCCACTTGCATTTTCTACAGAAAGAGTGTTTCAGAACGGCTCAATCAAAACTAAGGTTCAACACTTTTAGTTGAACAAACAGAACAGAAAGAAGTTTCACACAATTCTTCTGTGTAGTTTTTATTTGTAGACATTCTTTTTCCCAATATAGGCCTCTTAGCGCTCAGAATGTCCAATTGCAGTTTCTACAGAAAGAGTGTTTCAGAACGGCTAAATCAAAAGTAAGGTTCAACTCTGTTAGTTGAATGCACAGAACAGAAAGAAGTTTCATACAATGCTTCTGTGTAGTTTATATTTGAACGTATTCTTTTTTCCACTATTACCCACTTAGCGCTACGAATGTCCAGTTGCATTTTCTACAGACAGAGTGTTTCAAAACTGCTCAATCAAAATTATGGTTTAACTCTGTTAGCTGAATGCTCCGATCAGAAAGAAGTTTCACAGAATGCTTCTGTGTAGTTTATATTTGAATATATTCCTTTTTCCAATATTACCCTCTTAGCGCTCCGAATGTCCACTTGCATTTTCTACAGAAAGAGTGTTCAGAACTACGCAATCAAAAGTATGGTTTAACTCTGTTAGCTTAATGAACATATCAGAAATAAGTTTCACACAATGCTTCTGTGTAGTTTTTATTTGAAGATATTATTTTTCCCAATAGAGGCCTCTTAGCGCTCAGAATGTCCAATTGCAGTTTCTACAGAAAGACTGTTTCAGAAAGGCTCAATCAAAAGTAAGGTTCAACTCTGTTAGTTGAATGCACAGAACAGAAAGAAGTTTCATACAATGCTTCTGTGTAGTTTATATTTGAACATATTCTTTTTTCCACTATTACCCACTTAGCGCTACGAATGTCCAGTTGCATTTTCTACAGACAGAGTGTTTCAAAACTGCTCAATCAAAAGTATGGTTTAACTCTGTTAGCTGAATGCTCAGATCAGAAAGAAGTTTCACAGAATGCTTCTGTGTAGTTTATATTTCAATATATTCCTTTTTCCACTAATACTCTCTTAGCGCTCCAAATGTCCAGTTGCATTTTCTACAGAAAGAGTGTTCAGATCTGCTCAATCAAAAGTATGGTTTAACTCTGTTAGCTGAATGCACAGATCAGAAAGAGGTTTCACAGAATGATTCTGTGTAGTTTATATTTGGAGACATTCCTTTTTCCACTATTACCCTCTTAGCGCTCCGAATCTCCACTTGCATTTTCTACAGAAAGAGTGTTTCAGAACGGCTCAATCAAAACTAAGGTTCAACTCTTTTAGTTGAACAAACAGAACAGAAAGAAGTTTCACACAATTCTTCTGTGTAGTTTTTATTTGTAGACATTCTTTTTCCCAATATAGGCCTCTTAGCGCTCAGAATGTCCAATTGCAGTTTCTACAGAAAGAGTGTTTCAGAACGGCTCAATCAAAAGTAAGGTTCAACTCTGTTAGTTGAATGCACAGAACAGAAAGAAGTTTCATACAATGCTTCTGTGTAGTTTATATTTGAACATATTCTTTTTTCCACTATTACCCACTTAGCGCTACGAATGTCCAGTTGCATTTTCTACAGACAGTGTGTTTCGAAACTGCTCAATCAAAAGTATGGTTTAACTCTGTTAGCTGTATGCTCAGATGAGAAAGAAGTTTCACAGAATGCTTCTGTGTAGTTTATATTTGAATATATTCCTTTTTCCACTACTACGCTCTTAGCGCTCCAAATGTCCAGTTGCATTTTCAACATAAAGAGTGTTCAGATCTGCTCAATCAAAAGTATGGTTTAACTCTGTTAGCTGAATGCACAGATCAGAAAGAAGTTTCACCGAATGATTCTGTGTAGTTTATATTTGAAGACATTCCTTTTTCCACTATTACCCTCTTAGTGCTCCGAATCTTCCCTTGCATTTTCTACAAAAAGAGTGTTTCATAACTGCTCAATCAAAAATATGTTTTATCTCTGTTAACTGAATTTACAGATCAGAAATAAGTTTCACAGAATGCATCTGTGTAGTTTTTATTTGAAGATATTCTTTTTCCCAATATAGGCCTCTTAGCGCTTAGCATGTCCAATTGCAGTTTCTACAGAAAGAGTGTTTCAGAACGGCTGAATCAAAAGTAAGGTTCAACTCTGTTAGTTGAATGCACAGAACAGAAAGAATTTTCACAGAATGCTACTGTGTAGTTTATATTTGAATATATTCCTTTTTCCACTATTACCCTCTTAGCGCTCGGAATGTCCACTTGCATTTTCTACAGAAAGAGTGTTCAGAACTGCGCAATCAAAAGTATGGTTTAACTCTGTTAGCTTAATGAACATATCAGAAATAAGTTTCACACAATGCTTCTGTGTAGTTTTTATTTGAAGATATTATTTTTCCCAATAGAGGCCTCTTAGCGCTCAGAATGTCCAATTGCAGTTTCTACAGAAAGAGTGTTTCAGAAAGGCTCAATCAAAAGTAAGGTTCAACTCTGTTAGTTGAATGCACAGAACAGAAAGAAGTTTCATACAATGCTTCTGTGTAGTTTATATTTGAACATATTCTTTTTTCCACTATTACCCACTTAGCGCTACGAATGTCCAGTTGCATTTTCTACAGACAGAGTGTTTCAAAACTGCTCAATCAAAAGTATGGTTTAACTCTGTTAGCTGAATGCTCAGATCAGAAAGAAGTTTCACAGAATGCTTCTGTGTAGTTTATATTTGAATATATTCCTTTTTCCACTACTACTCTCTTAGCGCTCCAAATGTCCAGTTGCATTTTCTACAGAAAGAGTGTTCAGATCTGCTCAATCAAAAGTATGGTTTAACTCTGTTAGCTGAATGCACAGATCAGAAAGAAGTTTCACAGAATGATTCTGTGTAGTTTATATTTGGAGACATTCCTTTTTCCACTATTACCCTCTTAGCGCTCCGAATCTCCACTTGCATTTTCTACAGAAAGAGTGTTTCAGAACGGCTCAATCAAAACTAAGGTTCAACTCTTTTAGTTGAACAAACAGAACAGAAAGAAGTTTCACACAATTCTTCTGTGTAGTTTTTATTTGTAGACATTCTTTTTCCCAATATAGGCCTCTTAGCGCTCAGAATGTCCAATTGCAGTTTCTACAGAAAGAGTGTTTCAGAACGGCTCAATCAAAAGTAAGGTTCAACTCTGTTAGTTGAATGCACAGAACAGAAAGAAGTTTCATACAATGCTTCTGTGCAGTTTATATTTGAACATATTCTTTTTTCCACTATTACCCACTTAGCGCTACGAAAGTCCAGTTGCATTTTCTACAGACAGAGTGTTTCAAAACTGCTCAATCAAAAGTATGGTTTAACTCTGTTAGCTGTATGCTCAGATCAGAAACAAGTTTCACAGAATGCTTCTGTGTAGTTTTTATTTGAAGATATTCCTTCTTCCACTACTACGCTCTTAGCGCTCCAAATGTCCAGTTGCATTTTCTACAGAAAGAGTGTTCAGATCTGCTCAATCAAAAGTATGGTTTAACTCTGTTAGCTGAATGCACAGATCAGAAAGAAGTTTCACCGAATGATTCCGTGTAGTTTATATTTGAAGACATTCCTTTTTCCACTATTACCCTCGTAGCGCTCCGAATCTCCACTTGCATTTTGTACAAAAAGTGTGTTTCATAACTGCTCAATCAAAAATATGTTTTATCTCTGTTAACTGAATTTACAGATCAGAAATTAGTTTCACAGAATGCATCTGTGTAGTTTTTATTTGAAGATATTCTTTTTACCAATGTAGGCCTCTTAGCGCTTAGCATGTCCAATTGCAGTTTCTACAGAAAGAGTGTTTCAGAACAGCTCAATCAAAAGTAAGGTTCAACTCTGTTAGTTGAATGCACAGAACAGAAAGAATTTTCACAGAATGCTTCTGTGTAGTTTATATTTGAATATACTCCTTTTTCCACTATTACCCTCTTAGCGCTCCGAATGTCCACTTGCATTTTCTACAGAAAGAGTGTTCAGAACTGCGCAATCAAAAGTATGGTTTAACTCTGTTAGCTTAATGAACATATCAGAAATAAGTTTCACACAATGCTTCTGTGTAGTTTTTATTTGAAGATATTATTTTTCCCAACAGAGGCCTCTTAGCGCTCAGAATGTCCAATTGCAGTTTCTACAGAAAGAGTGTTTCAGAAAGGCTCAATCAAAAGTAAGGTTCAACTCTGTTAGTTGAATGCACAGAAC
This sequence comes from Symphalangus syndactylus, assembly GCF_028878055.3. Classification (NCBI taxonomy): domain Eukaryota; kingdom Metazoa; phylum Chordata; class Mammalia; order Primates; family Hylobatidae; genus Symphalangus; species Symphalangus syndactylus. The sequence continues at coordinate 4,038,895 of NC_072427.2, forward strand.
AGAAAGAAGTTTCATACAATGCTTCTGTGTAGTTTATATTTGAACATATTCTTTATTCCACTATTACCCACTTAGCGCTACGAATGTCCAGTTGCATTTTCTACAGACAGAGTGTTTCAAAACTGCTCAATCAAAAGTATGGTTTAACTCTGTTAGCTGAATGCTCAGATCAGAAAGAAGTTTCACAGAATGCTTCTGTGTAGTTTATATTTGAATATATTCCTTTTTCCACTACTACTCTCTTAGCGCTCCAAATGTCCAGTTGCATTTTCTAGAGAAAGAGTGTTCAGATCTGCTCAATCAAAATATGGTTTAACTCTGTTAGCTGAATGCACAGATCAGAAAGAAGTTTCACAGAATGATTCTGTGTAGTTTATATTTGGAGACATTCCTTTTTCCACTATTACCCTCTTAGCGCTCCGAATCTCCACTTGCATTTTCTACAGAAAGAGTGTTTCAGAACGGGTCAATCAAAAGTAAGGTTCAACTCTTTTAGTTGAACAAACAGAACAGAAAGAAGTTTCACACAATTCTTCTGTGTAGTTTTTATTTGTAGACATTCTTTTTCCCAATATAGGCCTCTTAGCGCTCAGAATGTCCAATTGCAGTTTCTACAGAAAGAGTGTTTCAGAACGGCTCAATCAAAAGTAAGGTTCAACGCTGTTAGTTGAATGCACAGAACAGAAAGAAGTTTCATACAATGCTTCTGTGCAGTTCATATTTGAACATATTCTTTTTTCCACTATTACCCACTTAGCGCTACGAATGTCCAGTTGCATTTTCTACAAAAAGAGTGTTCAGATCTGCTCAATCAAAAGTATGGTTTAACTCTCTTAACTGAATGCACAGATCAGAAAGAAGTTTCACAGAATGATTCTGTGTAGTTTATATTTGGAGACATTCCTTTTTCCACTATTACCCTCTTAGCGCTCCGAATCTCCACTTGCATTTTCTACAGAAAGAGTGTTTCAGAACGGCTCAATCAAAACTAAGGTTCAACTCTTTTAGTTGAACAAACAGAACAGAAAGAAGTTTCACACAATGCTTCTGTGTAGTTTTTATTTGAAGATATTATTTTTCCCATTACAGGCCTCTTAGCGCTCAGAATGTCCAATTGCAGTTTCTACAGAAAGAGTGTTTCAGAAAGGCTCAATCAAAAGTAAGGTTCAACTCTGTTAGTTGAATGCACAGAACAGAAAGAAGTTTCATACAATGCTTCTGTGTAGTTTATATTTGAACATACTCTTTTTTCCACTATTACCCACTTAGCGCTACGAGTGTCCAGTTGCATTTTCTACAGACAGAGTGTTTCAAAACTGCTCAATCAAAAGTATGGTTTAACTCTGTTGGCTGAATGCTCAGATCAGAAAGAAGTTTCACAGAATGCTTCTGTGTAGTTTATATTTGAATATATTCCTTTTTCCACTACTACTCTCTTAGCGCTCCAAATGTCCAGTTGCATTTTCTACAGAAAGATTGTTCTGATATGCTCAATCAAAAGTATGGTTTAACTCTGTTAGCTGAATGCACAGATCAGAAAGAAGTTTCACCGAATGATTCCGTGTAGTTTATATTTGAAGACATTCCTTTTTCCACTATTACCCTCGTAGCGCTCCGAATCTCCACTTGCATTTTGTACAAAAAGTGTGTTTCATAACTGCTCAATCAAAAATATGTTTTATCTCTGTTAACTGAATTTACAGATCAGAAATTAGTTTCACAGAATGCATCTGTGTAGTTTTTATTTGAAGATATTCTTTTTACCAATGTAGGCCTCTTAGCGCTTAGCATGTCCAATTGCAGTTTCTACAGAAAGAGTGTTTCAGAACAGCTCAATCAAAAGTAAGGTTCAACTCTGTTAGTTGAATGCACAGAACAGAAAGAATTTTCACAGAATGCTTCTGTGTAGTTTATATTTGAATATACTCCTTTTTCCACTATTACCCTCTTAGCGCTCCGAATGTCCACTTGCATTTTCTACAGAAAGAGTGTTCAGAACTGCGCAATCAAAAGTATGGTTTAACTCTGTTAGCTTAATGAACATATCAGAAATAAGTTTCACACAATGCTTCTGTGTAGTTTTTATTTGAAGATATTATTTTTCCCAACAGAGGCCTCTTAGCGCTCAGAATGTCCAATTGCAGTTTCTACAGAAAGAGTGTTTCAGAAAGGCTCAATCAAAAGTAAGGTTCAACTCTGTTAGTTGAATGCACAGAACAGAAAGAAGTTTCATACAATGCTTCTGTGTAGTTTATATTTGAACATATTCTTTATTCCACTATTACCCACTTAGCGCTACGAATGTCCAGTTGCATTTTCTACAGACAGAGTGTTTCAAAACTGCTCAATCAAAAGTATGGTTTAACTCTGTTAGCTGAATGCTCAGATCAGAAAGAAGTTTCACAGAATGCTTCTGTGTAGTTTATATTTGAATATATTCCTTTTTCCACTACTACTCTCTTAGCGCTCCAAATGTCCAGTTGCATTTTCTAGAGAAAGAGTGTTCAGATCTGCTCAATCAAAATATGGTTTAACTCTGTTAGCTGAATGCACAGATCAGAAAGAAGTTTCACAGAATGATTCTGTGTAGTTTATATTTGGAGACATTCCTTTTTCCACTATTACCCTCTTAGCGCTCCGAATCTCCACTTGCATTTTCTACAGAAAGAGTGTTTCAGAACGGGTCAATCAAAAGTAAGGTTCAACTCTTTTAGTTGAACAAACAGAACAGAAAGAAGTTTCACACAATTCTTCTGTGTAGTTTTTATTTGTAGACATTCTTTTTCCCAATATAGGCCTCTTAGCGCTCAGAATGTCCAATTGCAGTTTCTACAGAAAGAGTGTTTCAGAACGGCTCAATCAAAAGTAAGGTTCAACGCTGTTAGTTGAATGCACAGAACAGAAAGAAGTTTCATACAATGCTTCTGTGCAGTTCATATTTGAACATATTCTTTTTTCCACTATTACCCACTTAGCGCTACGAATGTCCAGTTGCATTTTCTACAAAAAGAGTGTTCAGATCTGCTCAATCAAAAGTATGGTTTAACTCTCTTAACTGAATGCACAGATCAGAAAGAAGTTTCACAGAATGATTCTGTGTAGTTTATATTTGGAGACATTCCTTTTTCCACTATTACCCTCTTAGCGCTCCGAATCTCCACTTGCATTTTCTACAGAAAGAGTGTTTCAGAACGGCTCAATCAAAACTAAGGTTCAACTCTTTTAGTTGAACAAACAGAACAGAAAGAAGTTTCACACAATGCTTCTGTGTAGTTTTTATTTGAAGATATTATTTTTCCCATTACAGGCCTCTTAGCGCTCAGAATGTCCAATTGCAGTTTCTACAGAAAGAGTGTTTCAGAAAGGCTCAATCAAAAGTAAGGTTCAACTCTGTTAGTTGAATGCACAGAACAGAAAGAAGTTTCATACAATGCTTCTGTGTAGTTTATATTTGAACATACTCTTTTTTCCACTATTACCCACTTAGCGCTACGAGTGTCCAGTTGCATTTTCTACAGACAGAGTGTTTCAAAACTGCTCAATCAAAAGTATGGTTTAACTCTGTTGGCTGAATGCTCAGATCAGAAAGAAGTTTCACAGAATGCTTCTGTGTAGTTTATATTTGAATATATTCCTTTTTCCACTACTACTCTCTTAGCGCTCCAAATGTCCAGTTGCATTTTCTACAGAAAGATTGTTCTGATATGCTCAATCAAAAGTATGGTTTAACTCTGTTAGCTGAATGCACAGATCAGAAAGAAGTTTCACAGAATGATTCTGTGTAGTTTATATTTGGAGACATTCCTTTTTCCACTATTACCCTCTTAGCGCTCCGAATCTCCACTTGCATTTTCTACAGAAAGAGTGTTTAAGAACGGCTCAATCAAAACTAAGTTTCAAATCTTTTAGTTGAACAAACAGAACAGAAAGAAGTTTCACACAATTCTTCTGTGTAGTTTTTATTTGTAGACATTCTTTTTCCCAATATAGGCCTCTTAGCGCTCAGAATGTCCAATTGCAGTTTCTACAGAAAGAGTGTTTCAGAACGGCTCAATCAAAAGTAAGGTTCAACTCTGTTAGTTGAATGCACAGAACAGAAAGAAGTTTCATACAATGCTTCTGTGTAGTTTATATTTGAACATATTCTTTTTTCCACTATTACCCACTTAGCGCTACGAATGTCCAGTTGCATTTTCTACAGACAGAGTGTTTCAAAACTGCTCAATCAAAAGTATGGTTTAACTCTGTTAGCTGAATGCTCAGATCAGAAAGAAGTTTCACAGAATGCTTCTGTGTAGTTTATATTTGAATATATTCCTTTTTCCACTACTACGCTCTTAGCGCTCCAAATGTCCAGTTGCATTTTCAACAGAAAGAATGTTCAGATCTGCTCAATCAAAAGTATGGTTTAACTCTGTTAGCTGAATGCACAGATCAGAAAGAAGTTTCACCGAATGATTCTGTGTAGTTTATATTTGAAGACATTCCTTTTTCCACTATTACCCTCTTAGCGCTCCGAATCTCCACTTGCATTTTCTACAAAAAGAGTGTTTCATAACTGCTCAATCAAAAATATGTTTTATCTCTGTTAACTGAATTTACAGATCAGAAATAAGTTTCACAGAATGCATCTGTGTAGTTTTTATTTGAAGATATTCTTTTTCCCAATGTAGGCCTCTTAGCGCTTAGCATGTCCAATTGCAGTTTCTACAGAAAGAGTGTTTCAGAACGGCTCAATCAAAAGTAAGGTTCAACTCTGTTAGTTGAATGCACAGAACAGAAAGAATTTTCACAGAATGCTACTGTGTAGTTTATATTTGAATATATTCCTTTTTCCACTATTACCCTCTTAGCGCTCCGAATGTCCACTTGCATTTTCTACAGAAAGAGTGTTCAGAACTGCGCAATCAAAAGTATGGTTTAACTCTGTTAGCTTAATGAACATATCAGAAATAAGTTTCACACAATGCTTCTGTGTAGTTTTTATTTGAAGATATTATTTTTCCCAATAGAGGCCTCTTAGCGCTCAGAATGTCCAATTGCAGTTTCTACAGAAAGAGTGTTTCAGAAAGGCTCAATCAAAAGTAAGGTTCAACTCTGTTAGTTGAATGCACAGAACAGAAAGAAGTTTCATACAATGCTTCTGTGTAGTTTATATTTGAACATATTCTTTTTTCCACTATTACCCACTTAGCGCTACGAATGTCCAGTTGCATTTTCTACAGACAGAGTGTTTCAAAACTGCTCAATCAAAAGTATGGTTTAACTCTGTTAGCTGAATGCTCAGATCAGAAAGAAGATTCACAGAATGCTTCTGTGTAGTTTATATTTGAATATATTCCTTTTTCCACTACTACTCTCTTAGCGCTCCAAATGTCCAGTTGCATTTTCTACAGAAAGAGTGTTCAGATCTGCTCAATCAAAAGTATGGTTTAACTCTGTTAGCTGAATGCACAGATTAGAAAGAAGTTTCACCGAATGATTCTGTGTAGTTTATATGTGAAGACATTCCTTTTTCCACTGTTACCATCTTAGCGCTCCGAATCTCCACTTGCATTTTCTACAAAAAGAGTGTTTCATAACTGCTCAATCAAAAATATGTTTTATCTCTGTTAACTGAATTTACAGATCAGTAATAAGTTTCACAGAATGCATCTGTGTAGTTTTTATTTGAAGATATTCTTTTTCCCAATGTAGGCCTCTTAGCGCTTAGCATGTCCAATTGCAGTTTCTACAGAAAGAGTGTTTCAGAACGGCTCAATCAAAAGTAAGGTTCAACTCTGTTAGTTGAATGCACAGAACAGAAAGAATTTTCACAGAATGCTACTGTGTAGTTTATATTTGAATATATTCCTTTTTCCACTATTACCCTCTTAGCGCTCCGAATGTCCACTTGCATTTTCTACAGAAAGAGTGTTCAGAACTGCGCAATCAAAAGTATGGTTTAACTCTGTTAGCTTAATGAACATATCAGAAATAAGTTTCACACAATGCTTCTGTGTAGTTTTTATTTGAAGATATTAATTTTCCCAATAGAGGCCTCTTAGCGCTCAGAATGTCCAATTGCAGTTTCTACAGAAAGAGTGTTTCAGAAAGGCTCAATCAAAAGTAAGGTTCAACTCTGTTAGTTGAATGCACAGAACAGAAAGAAGTTTCATACAATGCTTCTGTGTAGTTTATATTTGAACATATTCTTTTTTCCACTATTACCCACTTAGCGCTACGAATGTCCAGTTGCATTTTCTACAGACAGAGTGTTTCAAAACTGCTCAATCAAAAGTATGGTTTAACTCTGTTAGCTGAAGGCTCACATCAGAAAAAAGTTTCACAGAATGCTTCTGTGTAGTTTATATTTGAATATATTCCTTTTTCCACTACTACTCTCTTAGCGCTCCAAATGTCCAGTTGCATTTTCTACAGAAAGAGTGTTCAGATCTGCTCAATCAAAAGTATGGTTAAACTCTGTTAGCTGAATGTACAGATCAGAAAGAAGTTTCACAGAATGATTCTGTGTAGTTTATATTTGGAGACATTCCTTTTTCCACTATTACCCTCTTAGCGCTCCGAATCTCCACTTGCATATTCTACAGAAAGAGTGTTTCAGAACGGCTCAATCAAAACTAAGGTTCAAATCTTTTAGTTGAACAAAAAGAACAGAAAGAAGTTTCACACAATTCTTCTGTGTAGTTTTTATTTGTAGACATTCTTTTTCCCAATATAGGCCTCTTAGCTCTCAGAATGTCCAATTGCAGTTTTTACAGAAAGAGTGTTTCAGAACGGCTCAATCAAAAGTAAGGTTCAACTCTGTTAGTTGAATGCACAGAACAGAAAGAAGTTTCATACAATGCTTCTGTGTAGTTTATATTTGAACATATTCTTTTTTCCACTATTACCCACTTAGCGCTACGAATGTCCAGTTGCATTTTCTACAGACAGAGTGTTTCAAAACTGCTCAATCAAAAGTATGGTTTAACTCTGTTAGCTGAATGCTCAGATCAGAAAGAAGTTTCACAGAATGCTTCTGTGTAGTTTATATTTGAATATATTCCTTTTTCCACTACTACGCTCTTAGCGCTCCAAATCTCCAGTTGCATTTTCAATAGAAAGAATGTTCAGATCTGCTCAATCAAAAGTATGGTTTAACTCTGTTAGCTGAATGCACAGATCAGAAAGAAGTTTCACCGAATGATTCTGTGTAGTTTATATTTGAAGACATTCCTTTTTCCACTATTACCCACTTAGCGCTCCGAATCTCCACTTGCATTTTCTACAAAAAGAGTGTTTCATAACTGCTCAATCAAAAATATGTTTTATCTCTGTTAACTGAATTTACAGATCAGAAATAAGTTTCACAGAATGCATCTGTGTAGTTTTTATTTGAAGATATTCTTTTTCCCAATGTAGGCCTCTTAGCGCTTAGCATGTCCAATTGCTGTTTCTACAGAAAGAGTGTTTCAGAACGGCTCAATCAAAAGTAAGGTTCAACTCTGTTAGTTGAATGCACAGAACAGAAAGAATTTTCACAGAATGCTACTGTGTAGTTTATATTTGAATATATTCCTTTTTCCACTATTACCCTCTTAGCGCTCCGAATGTCCACTTGCATTTTCTACAGAAAGAGTGTTCAGAACTGCGCAATCAAAAGTATGGTTTATCTCTGTTAGCTTAATGAACATATCAGAAATAAGTTTCACACAATGCTTCTGTGTAGTTTTTATTTGAAGATATTATTTTTCCCAATAGAGACCTCTTAGCGCTCAGAATGTCCAATTGCAGTTTCTACAGAAAGAGTGTTTCAGAAAGGCTCAATCAAAAGTAAGGTTCAACTCTGTTAGTTGAATGCACAGAACAGAAAGAAGTTTCATACACTGCTTCTGTGTAGTTTATATTTGAACATATTCTTTTTTCCACTATTACCCACTTAGCGCTACGAATGTCCAGTTGCATTTTCTACAGACAGAGTGTTTCAAAACTGCTCAATCAAAAGTATGGTTTAACTCTGTTAGCTGAATGCTCAGATCAGAAAGAAGTTTCACAGAATGCTTCTGTGTAGTTTATATTTGAATATATTCCTTTTTCCACTACTACTCTCTTAGCGCTCCAAATGTCCAGTTGCATTTTCTAGAGAAAGAGTGTTCAGATCTGCTCAATCAAAAAATGGTTTAACTCTGTTAGCTGAATGCACAGATCAGAAAGAAGTTTCACAGAATGATTCTGTGTAGTTTATATTTGGAGACATTCCTTTTTCCACTATTACCCTCTTAGCGCTCCGAATCTCCACTTGCATTTTCTACAGAAAGAGTGTTTCAGAACGGGTCAATCAAAAGTAAGGTTCAACTCTTTTAGTTGAACAAACAGAACAGAAAGAAGTTTCACACAATTCTTCTGTGTAGTTTTTATTTGTAGACATTCTTTTTCCCAATATAGGCCTCTTAGCGCTCAGAATGTCCAATTGCAGTTTCTACAGAAAGAGTGTTTCAGAACGGCTCAATCAAAAGTAAGGTTCAACGCTGTTAGTTGAATGCACAGAACAGAAAGAAGTTTCATACAATGCTTCTGTGCAGTTCATATTTGAACATATTCTTTTTTCCACTATTACCCACTTAGCGCTACGAATGTCCAGTTGCATTTTCTACAAAAAGAGTGTTCAGATCTGCTCAATCAAAAGTATGGTTTAACTCTCTTAACTGAATGCACAGATCAGAAAGAAGTTTCACAGAATGATTCTGTGTAGTTTATATTTGGAGACATTCCTTTTTCCACTATTACCCTCTTAGCGCTCCGAATCTCCACTTGCATTTTCTACAGAAAGAGTGTTTCAGAACGGCTCAATCAAAACTAAGGTTCAACTCTTTTAGTTGAACAAACAGAACAGAAAGAAGTTTCACACAATGCTTCTGTGTAGTTTTTATTTGAAGATATTATTTTTCCCATTACAGGCCTCTTAGCGCTCAGAATGTCCAATTGCAGTTTCTACAGAAAGAGTGTTTCAGAAAGGCTCAATCAAAAGTAAGGTTCAACTCTGTTAGTTGAATGCACAGAACAGAAAGAAGTTTCATACAATGCTTCTGTGTAGTTTATATTTGAACATACTCTTTTTTCCACTATTACCCACTTAGCGCTACGAGTGTCCAGTTGCATTTTCTACAGACAGAGTGTTTCAAAACTGCTCAATCAAAAGTATGGTTTAACTCTGTTGGCTGAATGCTCAGATCAGAAAGAAGTTTCACAGAATGCTTCTGTGTAGTTTATATTTGAATATATTCCTTTTTCCACTACTACTCTCTTAGCGCTCCAAATGTCCAGTTGCATTTTCTACAGAAAGATTGTTCTGATATGCTCAATCAAAAGTATGGTTTAACTCTGTTAGCTGAATGCACAGATCAGAAAGAAGTTTCACAGAAAGATTCTGTGTAGTTTATATTTGGAGACATTCCTTTTTCCACTATTACCCTCTTAGCGCTCCGAATCTCCACTTGCATTTTCTACAGAAAGAGTGTTTAAGAACGGCTCAATCAAAACTAAGTTTCAAATCTTTTAGTTGAACAAACAGAACAGAAAGAAGTTTCACACAATTCTTCTGTGTAGTTTTTATTTGTAGACATTCTTTTTCCCAATATAGGCCTCTTAGCGCTCAGAATGTCCAATTGCAGTTTCTACAGAAAGAGTGTTTCAGAACGGCTCAATCAAAAGTAAGGTTCAACTCTGTTAGTTGAATGCACAGAACAGAAAGAAGTTTCATACAATGCTTCTGTGTAGTTTATATTTGAACATATTCTTTTTTCCACTATTACCCACTTAGCGCTACGAATGTCCAGTTGCATTTTCTACAGACAGAGTGTTTCAAAACTGCTCAATCAAAAGTATGGTTTAACTCTGTTAGCTGAATGCTCAGATCAGAAAGAAGTTTCACAGAATGCTTCTGTGTAGTTTATATTTGAATATATTCCTTTTTCCACTACTACTCTCTTAGCGCTCCAAATGTCCAGTTGCATTTTCTACAGAAAGAGTGTTCAGATCTGCTCAATCAAAAGTATGGTTTAACTCTGTTAGCTGAATGCACAGATCAGAAAGAAGTTTCACCGAATGATTCTGTGTAGTTTATATGTGAAGACATTCCTTTTTCCACTGTTACCATCTTAGCGCTCCGAATCTCCACTTGCATTTTCTACAAAAAGAGTGTTTCATAACTGCTCAATCAAAAATATGTTTTATCTCTGTTAACTGAATTTACAGATCAGTAATAAGTTTCACAGAATGCATCTGTGTAGTTTTTATTTGAAGATATTCTTTTTCCCAATGTAGGCCTCTTAGCGCTTAGCATGTCCAATTGCAGTTTCTACAGAAAGAGTGTTTCAGAACGGCTCAATCAAAAGTAAGGTTCAACTCTGTTAGTTGAATGCACAGAACAGAAAGAATTTTCACAGAATGCTACTGTGTAATTTATATTTGAATATATTCCTTTTTCCACTATTACCCTCTTAGCGCTCCGAATGTCCACTTGCATTTTCTACAGAAAGAGTGTTCAGAACTGCGCAATCAAAAGTATGGTTTAACTCTGTTAGCTTAATGAACATATCAGAAATAAGTTTCACAAAATGCTTCTGTGTAGTTTTTATTTGAAGATATTAATTTTCCCAATAGAGGCCTCTTAGCGCTCAGAATGTCCAATTGCAGTTTCTACAGAAAGAGTGTTTCAGAAAGGCTCAATCAAAAGTAAGGTTCAACTCTGTTAGTTGAATGCACAGAACAGAAAGAAGTTTCATACAATGCTTCTGTGTAGTTTATATTTGAACATATTCTTTTTTCCACTATTACCCACTTAGCGCTACGAATGTCCAGTTGCATTTTCTACAGACAGAGTGTTTCAAAACTGCTCAATCAAAAGTATGGTTTAATTCTGTTAGCTGAAGGCTCACATCAGAAAAAAGTTTCACAGAATGCTTCTGTGTAGTTTATATTTGAATATATTCCTTTTTCCACTACTACTCTCTTAGCGCTCCAAATGTCCAGTTGCATTTTCTACAGAAAGAGTGTTCAGATCTGCTCAATCAAAAGTATGGTTAAACTCTGTTAGCTGAATGTACAGATCAGAAAGAAGTTTCACAGAATGATTCTGTGTAGTTTATATTTGGAGACATTCCTTTTTCCACTATTACCCTCTTAGCGCTCCGAATCTCCACTTGCATATTCTACAGAAAGAGTGTTTCAGAACGGCTCAATCAAAACTAAGGTTCAATCTTTTAGTTGAACAAAAAGAACAGAAAGAAGTTTCACACAATTCTTCTGTGTAGTTTTTATTTGTAGACATTCTTTTTCCCAATATAGGCCTCTTAGCTCTCAGAATGTCCAATTGCAGTTTTTACAGAAAGAGTGTTTCAGAACGGCTCAATCAAAAGTAAGGTTCAACTCTCTTAGTTGAATGCACAGAACAGAAAGAAGTTTCATACAATGCTTCTGTGTAGTTTATATTTGAACATATTCTTTTTTCCACTATTACCCACTTAGCGCTCCGAATGTCCACTTGCATTTTCTACAGACAGAGTGTTTCAAAACTGCTCAATCAAAAGTATAGTTTAACTCTGTTAGCTGAATGCTCAGATCAGAAAGAAGTTTCACAGAATGCTTCTGTGTAGTTTATATTTGAATATATTCCTTTTTCCACTACTACGCTCTTAGCGCTCCAAATGTCCAGTTGCATTTTCAATAGAAAGAATGTTCAGATCTGCTCAATCAAAAGTATGGTTTAACTCTGTTAGCTGAATGCACAGATCAGAAAGAAGTTTCACCGAATGATTCTGTGTAGTTTATATTTGAAGACATTCCTTTTTCCACTATTACCCACTTAGCGCTCCGAATCTCCACTTGCATTTTCTACAAAAAGAGTGTTTCATAACTGCTCAATCAAAAATATGTTTTATCTCTGTTAACTGAATTTACAGATCAGAAATAAGTTTCACAGAATGCATCTGTGTAGTTTTTATTTGAAGATATTCTTTTTCCCAATGTAGGCCTCTTAGCGCTTAGCATGTCCAATTGCTGTTTCTACAGAAAGAGTGTTTCAGAACGGCTCAATCAAAAGTAAGGTTCAACTCTGTTAGTTGAATGCACAGAACAGAAAGAATTTTCACAGAATGCTACTGTGTAGTTTATATTTGAATATATTCCTTTTTCCACTATTACCCTCTTAGCGCTCCGAATGTCCACTTGCATTTTCTACAGAAAGAGTGTTCAGAACTGCGCAATCAAAAGTATGGTTTATCTCTGTTAGCTTAATGAACATATCAGAAATAAGTTTCACACAATGCTTCTGTGTAGTTTTTATTTGAAGATATTATTTTTCCCAATAGAGACCTCTTAGCGCTCAGAATGTCCAATTGCAGTTTCTACAGAAAGAGTGTTTCAGAAAGGCTCAATCAAAAGTAAGGTTCAACTCTGTTAGTTGAATGCACAGAACAGAAAGAAGTTTCATACACTGCTTCTGTGTAGTTTATATTTGAACATATTCTTTTTTCCACTATTACCCACTTAGCGCTACGAATGTCCAGTTGCATTTTCTACAGACAGAGTGTTTCAAAACTGCTCAATCAAAAGTATGGTTTAACTCTGTTAGCTGAATGCTCAGATCAGAAAGAAGTTTCACAGAATGCTTCTGTGTAGTTTATATTTGAATATATTCCTTTTTCCACTACTACTCTCCTAGCGCTCCAAATGTCCAGTTGCATTTTCTACAGAAAGAGTGTTCAGATCTGCTCAATCAAAAGTATGGTTTAACTCTGTTAGCTGAATGCACAGATCAGAAAGAAGTTTCACAGAATGATTCTGTGTAGTTTATATTTGCAGACATTCCTTTTTCCACTATTACCCTCTTAGCGCTCCGAATCTCCACTTGCATTTTCTACAGAAAGACTGTTACAGAACGGCTCAATCAAAACTAAGGTTCAACTCTTTTAGTTGAACAAACAGAACAGAAAGAAGTTTCACACAATTCTTCTGTGTAGTTTTTATTTGTAGACATTCTTTTTCCCAATATAGGCCTCTTAGCGCTCAGAATGTCCAATTGCAGTTTCTACAGAAAGTGTGTTTCAGAAAGGCTCAATCAAAAGTAAGGTTCAACTCTGTTAGTTGAATGCACAGAACAGAAAGAAGTTTCATACAATGCTTCTGTGTAGTTTATATTTGAACATATTCTTTTTTCCACAATTAACCACTTAGCGCTACGAATGTCCCGTTGCATTTTCTACAGACAGAGTGTTTCAAAACTGCTCAATCAAAAGTATGGTTTAACTCTGTTAGCTGAATGCTCAGATCAGAAATAAGTTTCACAGAATGCTTCTGTGTAGTTTATATTTGAATATATTCCTTTTTCCACTACTACGCTCTTAGCGCTCCAAATGTCCTGTTGCATTTTCAACAGAAAGAGTGTTCAGATCTGCTCAATCAAAAGTATGGTTTAACTCTGTTAGCTGAATGCACAGATCAGAAAGAAGTTTCACCGAATGATTCTGTGTAGTTTATATTTGAAGACATTCCTTTGTCCACTATTACCCTCTTAGCGCTCCGAATCTCCACTTGCATTTTCTACAAAAAGAGTGTTTCATAACTGCTCAATCAAAAATATGTTTTATCTCTGTTAACTGAATTTATAGATCAGAAATAAGTTTCACACAATGCTTCTGTGTAGTTTTTATTTGAAGATATTATTTTTCCCAATATAGGCCTCTTCGCGCTCAGAATGTCCAATTGCAGTTTCTACAGAAAGAGTGTTTCAGAAAGGCTCAATCAAAAGTAAGGTTCAACTCTGTTAGTTGAATGCACAGAACAGAAAGAAGTTTCATACAATGCTTCTGTGTAGTTTATATTTGAATATATTCTTTTTTCCACTATTACCCACTTAGCGCTACGAATGTCCATTTGCATTTTCTACAGACAGTGTGTTTCAAAACTGCTCAATCAAAAGTATGGTTTAACTCTGTTAGCTGAATGCTCAGATCAGAAAGAAGTTTCACAGAATGCTTCTGTATAGTTTATATTTGAATATATTCCTTTTTCCACTACTACGCTCTTAGCGCTCCAAATGTCCAGTTGCATTTTCAACAGAAAGAATGTTCAGATCTGCTCAATCAAAAGTATGGTTTAACTCTGTTAGCTGAATGCACAGATCAGAAAGAAGTTTCACCGAATGATTCTTTGTAGTTTATATTTGAAGACAATCCTTTTTCCACTATTACCCTCTTAGCGCTCCGAATCTCCACTTGCATTTTCTACAAAAAGAGTGTTTCATAACTGCTCAATCAAAAATATGTTTTATCTCTGTTAACTGAATTTACAGATCAGAAATAAGTTTCACAGAATGCATCTGTGTAGTTTTTATTTGAAGATATTCTTTTTCCCAATGTAGGCCTCTTAGCGCTTAGCATGTCCAATTGCAGTTTCTACAGAAAGAGTGTTTCAGAACGGCTCAATCAAAAGTAAGGTTCAACTCTGTTAGTTGAATGCACAGAACAGAAAGTATTTTCACAGAATGCTACTGTGTAGTTTATATTTGAATATATTCCTTTTTCCACTATTACCCTCTTAGCGCTCCGAATGTCCACTTGCATTTTCTACAGAAAGAGTGTTCAGAACTGCGCAATCAAAAGTATGGTTTATCTCTGTTAGCTTAATGAACATATCAGAAATAAGTTTCACACAATGCTTCTGTGTAGTTTTTATTTGAAGATATTATTTTTCCCAATAGAGGCCTCTTAGCGCTCAGAATGTACAATTGCAGTTTCTACAGAAAGAGTGTTTCAGAAAGGCTCAATCAAAAGTAAGGTTCAACTCTGTTAGTTGAATGCACAGAACAGAAAGAAGTTTCATACACTGCTTCTGTGTAGTTTATATTTGAACATATTCTTTTTTCCACTATTACCCACTTAGCGCTACGAATGTCCAGTTGCATTTTCTACAGACAGAGTGTTTCAAAACTGCTCAATCAAAAGTATGGTTTAACTCTGTTAGCTGAATGCTCAGATCAGAAAGAAGTTTCACAGAATGCTTCTGTGTAGTTTATATTTGAATATATTCCTTTTTCCACTACTACTCTCCTAGCGCTCCAAATGTCCAGTTGCATTTTCTAGAGAAAGAGTGTTCAGATCTGCTGAATCAAAAGTATGGTTTAACTCTGTTAGCTGAATGCACAGATCAGAAAGAAGTTTCACAGAATGATTCTGTGTAGTTTATATTTGGAGACATTCCTTTTTCCACTATTACCCTCTTAGCGCTCCGAAACTCCACTTGCATTTTCTACAGAAAGAGTGTTTCAGAACGGCTCAATCAAAAGTAAGGTTCAACTCTTTTAGTTGAACAAACAGAACAGAAAGATGTTTCACACAATTCTTCTGTGTAGTTTTTATTTGTAGACATTCTTTTTCCCAATATAGGCCTCTTAGCGCTCAGAATGTCCAATTGCAGTTTCTACAGAAAGAGTGTTTCAGAAAGGCTCAATCAAAAGTAAGGTTCAACTCTGTTAGTTGAATGCACAGAACAGAAAGAAGTTTCATACAATGCTTCTGTGTAGTTTATATTTGAAAATATTCTTTATTCCACTATTACCCACTTAGCGCTACGAATGTCCAGTTGCATTTTCTACAGACAGAGTGTTTCAAAACTGCTCAATCAAAAGTATGGTTTAACTCTGTTAGCTGAATGCTCAGATCAGAAAGAAGTTTCACAGAATGCTTCTGTGTATTTTATATTTGAATATATTCCTTTTTCCACTACTACTCTCTTAGCGCTCCAAATGACCAGTTGCATTTTCTACAGAAAGAGTGTTCAGATCTGCTCAATCAAAAGTATGGTTTAACTCTGTTAACTGAATGCACAGATCAGAAAGAAGTTTCACAGAATGATTCTGTGTAGTTTATATTTGGAGACATTCCTTTTTCCACTATTACCCTCTTAGCGCTCCGAATCTCCACTTGCATTTTCTACAGAAAGAGTGTTTCAGAACGGCTCAATCAAAACTAAGGTTCAACTCTTTTAGTTGAACAAACAGAACAGAAAGAAGTTTCACACAATGCTTCTGTGTAGTTTTTATTTGAAGATATTATTTTTCCCATTACAGGCCTCTTAGCGCTCAGAATGTCCAATTGCAGTTTCTACAGAAAGAGTGTTTCAGAAAGGCTCAATCAAAAGTAAGGTTCAACTCTGTTAGTTGAATGCACAGAACAGAAAGAAGTTTCATACAATGCTTCTGTGTAGTTTATATTTGAACATACTCTTTTTTCCACTATTACCCACTTAGCGCTACGAGTGTCCAGTTGCATTTTCTACAGACAGAGTGTTTCAAACTGCTCAATCAAAAGTATGGTTTAACTCTGTTGGCTGAATGCTCAGATCAGAAAGAAGTTTCACAGAATGCTTCTGTGTAGTTTATATTTGAATATATTCCTTTTTCCACTACTACTCTCTTAGCGCTCCAAATGTCCAGTTGCATTTTCTACAGAAAGATTGTTCTGATATGCTCAATCAAAAGTATGGTTTAACTCTGTTAGCTGAATGCACAGATCAGAAAGAAGTTTCACAGAATGATTCTGTGTAGTTTATATTTGGAGACATTCCTTTTTCCACTATTACCCTCTTAGCGCTCCGAATCTCCACTTGCATTTTCTACAGAAAGAGTGTTTAAGAACGGCTCAATCAAAACTAAGTTTCAAATCTTTTAGTTGAACAAACAGAACAGAAAGAAGTTTCACACAATTCTTCTGTGTAGTTTTTATTTGTAGACATTCTTTTTCCCAATATAGGCCTCTTAGCGCTCAGAATGTCCAATTGCAGTTTCTACAGAAAGAGTGTTTCAGAACGGCTCAATCAAAAGTAAGGTTCAACTCTGTTAGTTGAATGCACAGAACAGAAAGAATTTTCACAGAATGCTACTGTGTAGTTTATGTTTGAATATATTCCTTTTTCCACTATTAGCCTCTTAGCGCTCCGAATGTCCACTTGCATTTTCTACAGAAAGAGTGTTTAGAACTGCGCAATCAAAAGTATGGTTTAACTCTGTTAGCTTAATGAACATATCAGAAATAAGTTTCACAAAATGCTTCTGTGTAGTTTTTATTTGAAGATATTATTTTTCCCAATAGAGGGCTCTTAGCGCTCAGAATGTCCAATTGCAGTTTCTAAAGAAAGAGTGTTTCAGAAAGGCTCAATCAAAAGTAAGGTTCAACTCTGTTAGTTGAATGCACAGAACAGAAAGAAGTTTCATACGATGCTTCTGTGTAGTTTATATTTGAACATACCCTTTTTTCCACTATTACCCACTTAGCGCTACGAATGTCCAGTTGTATTTTCTACAGACAGAGTGTTTCAAAACTGCTCAATCAAAAGTATGGTTTAACTCTGTTAGCTGAATGCTCAGATCAGAAAGAAGTTTCACAGAATGCTTCTGTGTAGTTTATATTTGAATATATTCCTTTTTCCACTACTACTCTCTTAGCGCTCCAAATGTCCAGTTGCATTTTCTACAGAAAGAGTGTTCAGATCTGCTCAATCAAAAGTATGGTTTAACTCTGTTAGCTGAATGCACAGATCAGAAAGAAGTTTCACAGAATATTCTGTGTAGTTCATATTTGGAGACATTCCTTTTTCCAATATTACCCCCTTAGCGCTCCGAATCTCCACTTGCATTTTCTACAGAAAGAGTGTTTCAGAACGGCTCAATCAAAACTAAGGTTCAACTCTTTTAGTTGAACAAACAGAACAGAAAGAAGTTTCACACAATTCTTCTGTGTAGTTTTTATTTGTAGACATTCTTTTTCCCAATATAGGCCTCTTAGCTCTCAGAATGTCCAATTGCAGTTTTGACAGAAAGAGTGTTTCAGAACGGCTCAATCAAAAGTAAGGTTCAACTCTGTTAGTTGAATGCACAGAACAGAAAGAACTTTCATACAATGCTTCTGTGTAGTTTATATTTGAACATATTCTTTTTTCCACTATTACCCACTTAGCGCTACGAATGTCCAGTTGCATTTTCTACAGACAGAGTGTTTCAAAACTGCTCAATCAAAAGTATGGTTTAACTCTGTTAGCTGAATGCTCAGATCAGAAAGAAGTTTCACAGAATGCTTCTGTGTAGTTTATATTTGAATATATTCCTTTTTCCACTACTACGCTCTTAGCGCTCCAAATGTCCAGTTGCATTTTCAACAGAAAGAATGTTCAGATCTGCTCAATCAAAAGTATGGTTTAACTCTGTTAGCTGAATGCACAGATCAGAAAGAAGTTTCACCGAATGATTCTGTGTAGTTTATATTTGAAGACATTCCTTTTTCCACTATTACCCTCTTAGCGCTCCGAATCTCCACTTGCATTTTCTACAAAAAGAGTGTTTCATAACTGCTCAATCAAAAATATGTTTTATCTCTGTTAACTGAATTTACAGATCAGAAATAAGTTTCACAGAATGCATCTGTGTAGTTTTTATTTGAAGATATTCTTTTTCCCAATGTAGGCCTCTTAGCGCTTAGCATGTCCAATTGCAGTTTCTACAGAAAGAGTGTTTCAGAACGGCTCAATCAAAAGTAAGGTTCAACTCTGTTAGTTGAATGCACAGAACAGAAAGAATTTTCAGAGAATGCTACTGTGTAGTTTATATTTGAATATATTCCTTTTTCCACTATTACCCTCTTAGCGCTCCGAATGTCCACTTGCATTTTCTACAGAAAGAGTGTTCAGAACTGCGCAATCAAAAGTATGGTTTAACTCTGTTAGCTTAATGAACATATCAGAAATAAGTTTCACACAATGCTTCTGTGTAGTTTTTATTTGAAGATATTATTTTTCCCAATAGAGGCCTCTTAGCGCTCAGAATGTCCAATTGCAGTTTCTACAGAAAGAGTGTTTCAGAAAGGCTCAATCAAAAGTAAGGTTCAACTCTGTTAGTTGAATGCACAGAACAGAAAGAAGTTTCATACAATGCTTCTGTGTAGTTTATATTTGAACATATTCTTTTTTCCACTATTACCCACTTAGCGCTACGAATGTCCAGTTGCATTTTCTACAGACAGAGTGTTTCAAAACTGCTCAATCAAAAGTATGGTTTAACTCTGTTAGCTGAATGCTCAGATCAGAAAGAAGTTTCACAGAATGCTTCTGTGTAGTTTATATTTGAATATATTCCTTTTTCCACTACTACGCTCTTAGCGCTCCAAATGTCCAGTTGCATTTTCAACAGAAAGAATGTTCAGATCTGCTCAATCAAAAGTATGGTTTAACTCTGTTAGCTGAATGCACAGATCAGAAAGAAGTTTCACCGAATGATTCTGTGTAGTTTATATTTGAAGACATTCCTTTTTCCACTATTACCCTCTTAGCGCTCCGAATCTCCACTTGCATTTTCTACAAAAAGAGTGTTTCATAACTGCTCAATCAAAAATATGTTTTATCTCTGTTAACTGAATTTACAGATCAGAAATAAGTTTCACAGAATGCATCTGTGTAGTTTTTATTTGAAGATATTCTTTTTCCCAATGTAGGCCTCTTAGCGCTTAGCATGTCCAATTGCAGTTTCTACAGAAAGAGTGTTTCAGAACGGCTCAATCAAAAGTAAGGTTCAACTCTGTTAGTTGAATGCACAGAACAGAAAGAATTTTCACAGAATGCTACTGTGTAGTTTATATTTGAATATATTCCTTTTTCCACTATTACCCTCTTAGCGCTCCGAATGTCCACTTGCATTTTCTACAGAAAGAGTGTTCAGAACTGCGCAATCAAAAGTACGGTTTAACTCTGTTAGCTTAATGAACATATCAGAAATAAGTTTCACACAATGCTTCTGTGTAGTTTTTATTTGAAGATATTATTTTTCCCAATAGAGGCCTCTTAGCGCTCAGAATGTACAATTGCAGTTTCTACAGAAAGAGTGTTTCAGAAAGGCTCAATCAAAAGTAAGGTTCAACTCTGTTAGTTGAATGCACAGAACAGAAAGTAGTTTCATACACTGCTTCTGTGTAGTTTATATTTGAACATATTCTTTTTTCCACTATTACCCACTTAGCGCTACGAATGTCCAGTTGCATTTTCTACAGACAGAGTGTTTCAAAACTGCTCAATCAAAAGTATGGTTTAACTCTGTTAGCTGAATGCTCAGATCAGAAAGAAGTTTCACAGAATGCTTCTGTGTAGTTTATATTTGAATATATTCCTTTTTCCACTACTACTCTCCTAGCGCTCCAAATGTCCAGTTGCATTTTCTAGAGAAAGAGTGTTCAGATCTGCTCAATCAAAAGTATGGTTTAACTCTGTTAGCTGAATGCACAGATCAGAAAGAAGTTTCACAGAATGATTCTGTGTAGTTTAATTTGGAGACATTCCTTTTTTCCACTATTACCCTCTTAGCGCTCCGAATCTCCACTTGCATTTTCTACAGAAAGAGTGTTTCAGAACGGCTCAATCAAAACTAAGGTTCAACTCTTTTAGTTGAACAAACAGAACAGAAAGAAGTTTCACACAATTCTTCTGTGTAGTTTTTATTTGTAGACATTCTTTTTCCCAATATAGGCCTCTTAGCGCTCAGAATGTCCAATTGCAGTTTCTACAGAAAGAGTGTTTCAGAACGGCTCAATCAAAAGTAAGGTTCAACTCTGTTAGTTGAATGCACAGAACAGAAAGAAGTTTCATACAATGCTTCTGTGTAGTTTATATTTGAACATATTCTTTTTTCCACTATTACCCACTTAGCGCTACGAATGTCCAGTTGCATTTTCTACAGACAGAGTGTTTCAAAACTGCTCAATCAAAAGTATGGTTTAACTCTGTTAGCTGAATGCTCAGATCAGAAAGAAGTTTCACAGAATGCTTCTGTGTAGTTTATATTTGAATATATTCCTTTTTCCACTACTACGCTCTTAGCGCTCCAAATGTCCAGTTGCATTTTCAACAGAAAGAGTGTTCAGATCTGCTCAATCAAAAGTATGGTTTAACTCTGTTAGCTGAATGCACAGATCAGAAAGAAGTTTCACCGAATGATTCTGTGTAGTTTATATGTGAAGACATTCCTTTTTCCACTGTTACCATCTTAGCGCTCCGAATCTCCACTTGCATTTTCTACAAAAAGAGTGTTTCATAACTGCTCAATCAAAAATATGTTTTATCTCTGTTAACTGAATTTACAGATCAGTAATAAGTTTCACAGAATGCATCTGTGTAGTTTTTATTTGAAGATATTCTTTTTCCCAATGTAGGCCTCTTAGCGCTTAGCATGTCCAATTGCAGTTTCTACAGAAAGAGTGTTTCAGAACGGCTCAATCAAAAGTAAGGTTCAACTCTGTTAGTTGAATGCACAGAACAGAAAGAATTTTCACAGAATGCTACTGTGTAGTTTATATTTGAATATATTCCTTTTTCCACTATTACCCTCTTAGCGCTCCGAATGTCCACTTGCATTTTCTACAGAAAGAGTGTTCAGAACTGCGCAATCAAAAGTATGGTTTAACTCTGTTAGCTTAATGAACATATCAGAAATAAGTTTCACACAATGCTTCTGTGTAGTTTTTATTTGAAGATATTAATTTTCCCAATAGAGGCCTCTTAGCGCTCAGAATGTCCAATTGCAGTTTCTACAGAAAGAGTGTTTCAGAAAGGCTCAATCAAAAGTAAGGTTCAACTCTGTTAGTTGAATGCACAGAACAGAAAGAAGTTTCATACAATGCTTCTGTGTAGTTTATATTTGAACATATTCTTTTTTCCACTATTACCCACTTAGCGCTACGAATGTCCAGTTGCATTTTCTACAGACAGAGTGTTTCAAAACTGCTCAATCAAAAGTATGATTTAACTCTGTTAGCTGAAGGCTCACATCAGAAAAAAGTTTCACAGAATGCTTCTGTGTAGTTTATATTTGAATATATTCCTTTTTCCACTACTACTCTCTTAGCGCTCCAAATGTCCAGTTGCATTTTCTACAGAAAGAGTGTTCAGATCTGCTCAATCAAAAGTATGGTTAAACTATGTTAGCTGAATGTACAGATCAGAAAGAAGTTTCACAGAATTATTCTGTGTAGTTTATATTTGGAGACATTCCTTTTTCCACTATTACCCTCTTAGCGCTCCGAATCTCCACTTGCATATTCTACAGAAAGAGTGTTTCAGAACGGCTCAATCAAAACTAAGGTTCAATCTTTTAGTTGAACAAAAAGAACAGAAAGAAGTTTCACACAATTCTTCTGTGTAGTTTTTATTTGTAGACATTCTTTTTCCCAATATAGGCCTCTTAGCTCTCAGAATGTCCAATTGCAGTTTTTACAGAAAGAGTGTTTCAGAACGGCTCAATCAAAAGTAAGGTTCAACTCTGTTAGTTGAATGCACAGAACAGAAAGAAGTTTCATACAATGCTTCTGTGTAGTTTATATTTGAACATATTCTTTTTTCCACTATTACCCACTTAGCGCTACGAATGTCCAGTTGCATTTTCTACAGACAGAGTGTTTCAAAACTGCTCAATCAAAAGTATGGTTTAACTCTGTTAGCTGAATGCTCAGATCAGAAAGAAGTTTCACAGAAGGCTTCTGTGTAGTTTATATTTGAATATATTCCTTTTTCCACTACTACGCTCTTAGCGCTCCAAATGTCCAGTTGCATTTTCTACAGAAAGAGTGTTCAGATCTGCTGAATCAAAAGTATGGTTTAACTCTGTTAGCTGAATGCACAGATCAGAAAGAAGTTTCACCGAATGATTCTGTGTAGTTTATATTTGAAGACATTCCTTTTTCAACTATTACCCACTTAGCGCTCCGAATCTCCACTTGCATTTTCTACAAAAAGAGTGTTTCATAACTGCTCAATCAAAAATATGTTTTATCTCTGTTAACTGAATTTACAGATCAGAAATAAGTTTCACAGAATGCATCTGTGTAGTTTTTATTTGAAGATATTCTTTTTCCCAATGTAGGCCTCTTAGCGCTTAGCATGTCCAATTGCAGTTTCTACAGAAAGAGTGTTTCAGAACGGCTCAATCAAAAGTAAGGTTCAACTCTGTTAGTTGAATGCACAGAACAGAAAGGATTTTCACAGAATGCTACTGTGTAGTTTATATTTGAATATATTCCTTTTTCCACTATTACCCTCTTAGCGCTCCGAATGTCCACTTGCATTTTCTACAGAAAGAGTGTTCAGAACTGAGCAATCAAAAGTATGGTTTAACTCTGTTAGCTTAATGAACATATCAGAAATAAGTTTCACACAATGCTTCTGTGTAGTTTTTATTTGAAGATATTATATTTCCCATTAGAGGCCTCTTAGCGCTCAGAATGTCCAATTGCAGTTTCTACAGTACGAGTGTTTCAGAAAGGCTCAATCAAAAGTAAGGTTCAACTCTGTTAGTTGAATGCACAGAACAGAAAGAAATTTCATACAATGCTTCTGTGTAGTTTATATTTGAACATACTCTTTTTTCCACTATTACCCACTTAGCGCTACGAATGTCCAGTTGCATTTTCTACAGACAGAGTGTTTCAAAACTGCTCAATCAAAAGTATGGTTTAACTCTGTTAGCTGAATGCTCAGATCAGAAAGAAGTTTCACAGAATGCTTCTGTGTAGTTTATATTTGAATATATTCCTTTTTCCACTACTACGCTCTTAGCGCTCCAAATGTCCAGTTGCATTTTCTACAGAAAGAGTGTTCAGATCTGCTCAATCAAAAGTATTGTTTAACTCTGTTAGCTGAATGCACAGATCAGAAAGAAGTTTCACCGAATGATTCTGTGTAGTTTATATTTGAAGACATTCATTTTTCCACTGTTACCCTCTTAGCGCTCCGAATCTCCACTTGCATTTTCTACAAAAAGAGTGTTTCATAACTGCTCAATCAAAAATATGTTTTATCTCCGTTAACTGAATTTACAGATCAGTAATAAGTTTCACAGAATGCATCTGTGTAGTTTTTATTTGAAGATATTCTTTTCCCAATATAGGCCTCTTAGCGCTTAGCATGTCCAATTGCAGTTTGTACGGAAAGAGTGTTTCAGAACGGCTCAATCAAAAGTAAGGTTCAACTCTGTTAGTTGAATGCACAGAACAGAAAGAATTTTCACAGAATGCTACTGTGTAGTTTATATTTGAATATATTCCTTTTTCCACTATTACCCTCTTAGCGCTCCGAATGTCCACTTGCATTTTCTACAGAAAGAGTGTTCAGAACTGCGCAATCAAAAGTATGGTTTAACTCTGTTAGCTTAATGAACATATCAGAAATAAGTTTCACACAATGCTTCTGTGTAGTTTTTATTTGAAGATATTATTTTTCCCAATAGAGGCCTCTTAGCGCTCAGAATGTCCAATTGCAGTTTCTACAGAAAGAGTGTTTCAGAACGGCTCAATCAAAAGTAAGGTTCAACTCTGTTAGTTGAATGCACAGAACAGAAAGAAGTTTCATACAATGCTTCTGTGTAGTTTATATTTGAACATATTCTTTTTTCCACTATTACCCACTTAGCGCTACGAATGTCCAGTTGCATTTTCTACAGACAGAGTGTTTCAAAACTGCTCAATCAAAATTATGGTTTAACTTTGGTAGCTGATTGCTCAGATCAGAAAGATGTTTCACAGAATGCTTCTGTGTAGTTTATATTTGAATATATTCCTTTTTCCACTACTACGCTCTTAGCGCTCCAAATGTCCAGTTGCATTTTCTACAGAAAGAGTGTTCAGATCTGCTCAATCAAAAGTATGGTTTAACTCTGTTAGCTGAATGCACAGATCTGAAAGAAGTTTCACCGAATGATTCTGTGTAGTTTATATTTGAAGACATTTCTTTTTCCACTATTACCCACTTAGCGCTCTGAATCTCCACTTGCATTTTCTACAAAAAGAGTGTTTCATAACTGCTCAATCAAAAATATGTTTTATCTCTGTTAACTGAATTTACAGATCAGAAATAAGTTTCACAGAATGCATCTGTGTAGTTTTTATTTGAAGATATTCTTTTTCCCAATGTAGGCCTCTTAGCGCTTAGCCTGTCCAATTGCAGTTTCTACAGAAAGAGTGTTTCAGAACGGCTCAATCAAAAGTAAGGTTCAACTCTGTTAGTTGAATGCACAGAACAGAAAGAATTTTCACAGAATGCTACTGTGTAGTTTATATTTGAATATATTCCTTTTTCCACTACTACTCTCTTAGCGCTCCGAAGGTCCACTTGCATTTTCTACAGAAAGAGTGTTCAGAACTGCGCAATCAAAAGTATGGTTTAACTCTGTTAGCTTAATGAACATATCAGAAATAAGTTTCACACAATGCTTCTGTGTAGTTTTTATTTGAAGATATTATTTTTCCCAATAGAGGCCTCTTAGCGCTCAGAATGTCCAATTGCAGTTTCTACAGAAAGAGTGTTTCAGAAAGGCTCAATCAAAAGTAAGGTTCAACTCTGTTAGTTGAATGCACGGAACAGAAAGAAGTTTCATACAATGCTTCTGTGTAGCTTATATTTGAACATATTCTTTTTTCCACTATTACCCACTTAGCGCTACGAATGTCCAGTTGCATTTTCTACAGACAGAGTGTTTCAAAACTGCTCAATCAAAAGTATGTTTTAACTCTGTTAGCTGAATGCTCAGATCAGAAAGAAGTTTCACAGAATGCTTCTGTGTAGTTTATATTTGAATATATTCCTTTTTCCACTACTACTCTCTTAGCGCTCCAAATATCCAGTTGCATTTTCTACAGAAAGAGTGTTCAGATCTGCTGAATCAAAAGTATGGTTTAACACTGTTAGCTGAATGCACAGATCAGAAAGAAGTTTCACAGAATGATTCTGTGTAGTTTATATTTGGAGACATTCCTTTTTCCACTATTACCCTCTTAGCGCTCCGAATCTCCACTTGCATTTTCTACAGAAAGAGTGTTTCAGAACGGCTCAATCAAAACTAAGGTTCAAATCTTTTAGTTGAACAAACAGAACAGAAAGAAGTTTCACAAAATTCTTCTGTGTAGTTTTTATTTGTAGACATTCTTTTTCCCAATATAGGCCTCTTAGCGCTCAGAATGTCCAATTGCAGTTTCTACAGAAAGAGTGTTTCAGAACGGCTCAATCAAAAGTAAGGTTCAACTCTGTTAGTTGAATGCACAGAACAGAAAGAATTTTCACAGAATGCTACTGTGTAGTTTATATTTGAATATATTCCTTTTTCCACTATTACCCTCTTAGCGCTCTGAATGTCCACTTGAATTTTCTACAGAAAGAGTGTTCAGAACTGCGCAATCAAAAGTATGGTTTAACTCTGTTAGCTTAATGAACATATGAGAAATAAGTTTCACACAATGCTTCTGTGTAGTTTTTATTTGAAGATATTATTTTTCCCAATAGAGGCCTCTTAGCGCTCAGAATGTCCAATTGCAGTTTCTACAGAAAGAGTGTTTCAGAAAGGCTCAATCAAAAGTAAGGTTCAACTCTGTTAGTTGAATGCACAGAACAGAAAGAAGTTTCATACAATGCTTCTGTGTAGTTTATATTTGAACATATTCTTTTTTCCACTATTACCCACTTAGCGCTACGAATGTCCAGTTGCATTTTCTACAGACAGAGTGTTTCAAAACTGCTCAATCAAAAGTATGGTTTAACTCTGTTAGCTGAATGCTCAGATCAGAAAGAAGTTTCACAGAATGCTTCTGTGTAGTTTATATTTGAATATATTCCTTTTTCCACTACTACTCTCTTAGCGCTCCAAATGTCCAGTTGCATTTTCTACAGAAAGAGTGTTCAGATCTGCTCAATCAAAAGTATGGTTTAACTCTGTTAGCTGAATGCACAGATCAGAAAGAAGTTTCACAGAATGATTCTGTGTAGTTTATATTTGGAGACATTCCTTTTTCCACTATTACCCTCTTAGCGCTCCGAATCTCCACTTGCATTTTCTACAGAAAGAGTGTTTCAGAACGGCTCAATCAAAACTAAGGTTCAAATCTTTTAGTTAAACAAACAGAACAGAAAGAAGTTTCATACAATGCTTCTGTGTAGTTTATATTTGAACATATTGTTTTTTCCACTATTACACACTTAGCGCTACGAATGTCCAGTTGCATTTTCTACAGACAGAGTGTTTCAAAACTGCTCAATCAAAAGTATTGTTTTACTCTGTTAGCTGAATGCTCAGATCAGAAAGAAGTTTCACAGAATGCTTCTGTGTAGTTTATATTTGAATATATTCCTTTTTCCACTACTACACTCTTAGCGCTCCAAATGTCCAGTTGCATTTTCTACAGAAAGAGTGTTCAGATCTGCTCAATCAAAAGTATGGTTTAACTCTGTTAGCTGAATGCACAGATCAGAAAGAAGTTTCACCGAATGATTCTGTGTAGTTTATATTTGAAGACATTCCTTTTTCCACTATTACCCTCTTAGCGCTCCGAATCTCCACTTGCATTTTCTACAAAAAGAGTGTTTCATAGCTGCTCAATCAAAAATATGTTTTATCTCTGTTAACTGAATTTACAAATCAGAAATAAGTTTCACAGAATGCATCTGTGTAGTTTTTATTTGAAGATATTCTTTTTCCCAATGTAGGCCTCTTAGCGCTTAGCATGTCCAATTGCAGTTTCTACAGAAAGAGTGTTTCAGAACGGCTCAATCAAAAGTAAGGTTCAACTCTGTTAGTTGAATGCACAGAACAGAAAGAATTTTCACAGAATGCTACTGTGTAGTTTATATTTGAATATATTCCTTTTTCCACTATTACCCTCTTAGCGCTCCGAATGTCCACTTGCATTTTCTACAGAAAGAGTGTTCAGAACTGCGCAATCAAAAGTATGGTTTAACTCTGTTAGCTTAATGAACATATCAGAAATAAGTTTCACACAATGCTTCTGTGTAGTTTTTATTTGAAGATATTATTTTTCCCAATAGAGGCCTCTTAGCGCTCAGAATGTCCAATTGCAGTTTCTACAGAAAGAGTGTTTCCGAAAGGCTCAATCAAAAGTGAGGTTCAACTCTGTTAGTTGAATGCACAGAACAGAAAGAAGTTTCATACAATGCTTCTGTGTAGTTTATATTTGAACATATTCTTTTTTCCACTATTACCCACTTAGCGCTACGAATGTCCAGTTGCATTTTCTACAGACAGAGTGTTTCAAAACTGCTCAATCAAAAGTATCGTTTAACTCTGTTAGCTGAATGCTCAGATCAGAAAGAAGTTTCACAGAATGCTTCTGTGTAGTTTATATTTGAATATATTCCTTTTTCCACTACTACTCTCTTAGCGCTCCAAATGTCTAGTTGCATTTTCTACAGAAAGAGTGTTCAGATCTGCTGAATCAAAAGTATGGTTTAACTCTGTTAGCTGAATGCACAGATCAGAAAGAAGTTTCACAGAATGATTCTGTGTAGTTTATATTTGGAGACATTCCTTTTTCCACTATTACCCTCTTAGCGCACCGAATCTCCACTTGCATTTTCTACAGAAAGAGTGTTTCAGAACGGCTCAATCAAAACTAAGGTTCAACTCTTTTAGTTGAACAAACAGAACAGAAAGGAGTTTCACACAATTCTTCTCTGTAGTTTTTATTTGTAGACATTCTTTTTCCCAATATAGGCCTCTTAGCGCTTAGAATGTCCAATTGCAGTTTCTACAGAAAGAGTGTTTCAGAACGGCTCAATCAAAAGTAAGGTTCAACTCTGTTAGTTGAATGCACAGAACAGAAAGAAGTTTCATACAATGCTTCTGTGTAGTTTATATTTGAACATATTCTTTTTTCCACTATTACCCACTTAGCGCTACGAATGTCCAGTTGCATTTTCTACAGACAGAGTGTTTCAAAACTGCTCAATCAAAAGTATGGTTTAACTCTGTTAGCTGAATGCTCAGATCAGAAAGAAGTTTCACAGAATGCTTCTGTGTAGTTTATATTTGAATATATTCCTTTTTCCACTGCTACGCTCTTAGCGCTCCAAATGTCCAGTTGCATTTTCTACAGAAAGAGTGTTCAGATCTGCTCAATCAAAACTATGGTTTAACTCTGTTAGCTGAATGCACAGATCAGAAAGAAGTTTCACCGAATGATTCTGTGTAGTTTATATTTGAAGACATTCCTTTTTCCACTATTACCCTCTTAGCGCTCCGAATCTCCACTTGCATTTTCTACAAAAAGAGTGTTTCATAACTGCTCAATCAAAAATATGTTTTATCTCTGTTAACTGAATTTACGGATCAGAAATAAGTTTCACCGAATGCATCTGTGTTGTTTTTATTTGAAGATATTCTTTTTCCCAATGTAGGCCTCTTAGCGCTTAGCATGTCCAATTGCAATTTCTACAGAAAGAGTGTTTCAGAACGGCTCAATCAAAAGTAGGGTTCAACTCTGTTAGTTGAATGCACAGAACAGAAAGAATTTTCACAGAATGCTACTGTGTAGTTTATATTTGAATATATTAATTTTTTCCACTATTACCCTCTTAGCGCTCCGAAGGTCCACTTGCATTTTCTACAGAAAGAGTGTTCAGAACTGCGCAATCAAAAGTATGGTTTAACTCTGTTAGCTTAATGAACATATCAGAAATAAGTTTCACACAATGCTTCTGTGTAGTTTTTATTTGAAGATATTATTTTTCCCAATAGAGGCCTCTTAGCGCTCAGAATGTACAATTGCAGTTTCTACAGAAAGAGTGTTTCAGAAAGGCTCAATCAAAAGTAAGGTTCAACTCTGTTAGTTGAATGCACGGAACAGAAAGAAGTTTCATACAATGCTTCTGTGTAGCTTATATTTGAACATATTCTTTTTTCCACTATTACCCACTTAGCGCTACGAATGTCCAGTTGCATTTTCTACAGACAGAGTGTTTCAAAACTGCTCAATCAAAAGTATGGTTTAACTCTGTTAGCTGAATGCTCAGATCAGAAAGAAGTTTCACAGAATGCTTCTGTGTAGTTTATATTTGAATATATTCCTTTTTCCACTACTACTCTCTTAGCGCTCCAAATATCCAGTTGCATTTTCTACAGAAAGAGTGTTCAGATCTGCTGAATCAAAAGTATGGTTTAACTCTGTTAGCTGAATGCACAGATCAGAAAGAAGTTTCACAGAATGATTCTGTGTAGTTTATATTTGGAGACATTCCTTTTTCCACTATTACCCTCTTAGCGCTCCGAATCTCCACTTGCATTTTCTACAGAAAGAGTGTTTCAGAACGGCTCAATCAAAACTAAGGTTCAAATCTTTTAGTTAAACAAACAGAACAGAAAGAAGTTTCACACAATTCTTCTGTGTAGTTTTTATTTGTAGACATTCTTTTTCCCAATATAGGCCTCTTAGCGCTCAGAATGTCTAATTGCAGTTTCTACAGAAAGAGTGTTTCAGAACGGCTCAATCAAAAGTAAGGTTCAACTCTGTTAGTTGAATGCACAGAACAGAAAGAAGTTTCATACAATGCTTCTGTGTAGTTTATATTTGAACATATTCTTTATTCCACTATTACCCACTTCGCGCTACGAATGTCCAGTTGCATTTTCTACAGACAGAGTGTTTCAAAACTGCTCAATCAAAAGTATGGTTTAACTCTGTTAGCTGAATGCTCAGATCAGAAAGAAGTTTCACAGAATGCTTCTGTGTAGTTTATATTTGAATATATTCCTTTTTCCACTACTACTCTCTTAGCGCTCCAAATGTCCAGTTGCATTTTCTACAGAAAGAGTGTTCAGATCTGCTGAATCAAATGTATGGTTTAACTCTGTTAGCTGAATGCACAGATCAGAAAGAAGTTTCACAGAATGATTCTGTGTAGTTTATATTTGGAGACATTCCTTTTTCCACTATTACCCTCTTAGCGCTCCGAATCTCCACTTGCATTTTCTACAGAAAGAGTGTTTCAGAACGGCTCAATCAAAACTAAGGTTCAAATCTTTTAGTTGAACAAACAGAACAGAAAGAAGTTTCACACAATTTTTCTGTGTAGTTTTTATTTGTAGACATTCTTTTTCCCAATATAGGCCTCTTAGCGCTCAGAATGTCCAATTGCAGTTTCTACAGAAAGAGTGTTTCAGAACGGCTCAATCAAAAGTAAGGTTCAACTCTGTTAGTTGAATGCACAGAACAGAAAGAAGTTTCATACAATGCTTCTGTGTAGTTTATATTTGAACATATTCTTTTTTCCACTATTACCCACTTAGCGCTACGAATGTCCAGTTGCATTTTCTACAGACAGAGTGTTTCAAAACTGCTCAATCAAAAGTATGGTTTAACTCTGTTAGCTGAATGCTCAGATCAGAAAGAAGTTTCACAGAATGCTTCTGTGTAGTTTATATTTGAATATATTCCTTTTTCCACTACTACACTCTTAGCGCTCCAAATGTCCAGTTGCATTTTCTACAGAAAGAGTGTTCAGATCTGCTCAATCAAAAGTATGGTTTAACTCTGTTAGCTGAATGCACAGATCAGAAAGAAGTTTCACCGAATGATTCTGTGTAGTTTATATTTGAAGACATTCCATTTTCCACTATTACCAACTTAGCGCTCCGAATCTCCACTTGCATTTTCTACAAAAAGAGTGTTTCATAACTGCTCAATCAAAAATATGTTTTATCTCTGTTAACTGAATTTACAAATCAGAAATAAGTTTCACAGAATGCATCTGTGTAATTTTTATTTGAAGATATTCTTTTTCCCAATGTAGGCCTCTTAGCGCTTAGCATGTCCAATTGCAGTTTCTACAGAAAGAGTGTTTCAGAACGGCTCAATCAAAAGTAAGGTTCAACTCTGTTAGTTGAATGCACAGAACAGAAAGAATTTTCACAGAATGCTACTGTGTATTTTATATTTGAATATATTCCTTTTTCCACTATTACCCTCTTAGCGCTCCGAATGTCCACTTGCATTTTCTACAGAAAGAGTGTTCAGAACTGCGCAATCAAAAGTATGGTTTAACTCTGTTAGCTTAATGAACATATCAGAAATAAGTTTCACACAATGCTTCTGTGTAGTTTTTATTTGAAGATATTATTTTTCCCAATAGAGGCCTCTTAGCGCTCAGAATGTCCAATTGCAGTTTCTACAGAAAGAGTGTTTCAGAAAGGCTCGATCAAAAGTGAGGTTCAACTCTGTTAGTTTAATGCACAGAACAGAAAGAAGTTTCATACAATGCTTCTGTGTAGTTTATATTTGAACATATTCTTTTTTCCACTATTACCCACTTAGCGCTACGAATGTCCACTTGCATTTTCTACAGACAGAGTGTTTCAAAACTGCTCAATCAAAAGTATGGTTTAACTCTGTTAGCTGAATGCTCAGATCAGAATGAAGTTTCACAGAATGCTTCTGTGTAGTTTATATTTGAATATATTCCTTTTTCCACTACTAATCTCTTTTCGCTCCAAATGTCCAGTTGCATTTTCTAGAGAAAGAGTGTTCAGATCTGCTCAATCAAAAGTATGGTTTAACTCTGTTAGTTGAATGCACAGATCAGAAAGAAGTTTCACAGAATGATTCTGTGTAGTTTATATTTGGAGACATTCCTTTTTCCACTATTACCCTCTTAGCGCTCCGAATCTCCACTTGCATTTTCTACAGAAAGAGTGTTTCAGAACGGCTCAATCAAAACTAAGGTTCAACTCCTTTAGTTGAACAAACAGAACAGAAAGAAGTTTCACACAATTCTTCTGTGTAGTTTTTATTTGTAGACATTCTTTTTCCCAATATAGGCCTCTTAGCGCTCAGAATGTCCAATTGCCGTTTCTACAGAAAGAGTGTTTCAGAACGGCTCAATCAAAAGTAAGGTTCAACTCTGTTAGTTGAATGCACAGAACAGAAAGAAGTTTCATACAATGTTTCTGTGTAGTTTATATTTGAACATATTCTTTTTTCCACTATTACCCACTTAGCGCTACGAATGTCCAGTTGCATTTTCTACAGACAGAGTGTTTCAAACTGCTCAATCAAAAGTATGGTTTAACTCTGTTAGCTGATTGCTCAGATCAGAAAGATGTTTCACAGAATGCTTCTGTGTAGTTTATATTTGAATATATTCCTTTTTCCACTACTACGCTCTTAGCGCTCCAAATGTCCAGTTGCATTTTCTACAGAAAGAGTGTTCAGATCTGCTCAATCAAAAGTATGGTTTAACTCTGTTAGCTGAATGCACAGATCTGAAAGAAGTTTCACCGAATGATTCTGTGTAGTTTATATTTGAAGACATTTCTTTTTCCACTATTACCCACTTAGCGCTCTGAATCTCCACTTGCATTTTCTACAAAAAGAGTGTTTCATAACTGCTCAATCAAAAATATGTTTTATCTCTGTTAACTGAATTTACAGATCAGAAATAAGTTTCACAGAATGCATCTGTGTAGTTTTTATTTGAAGATATTCTTTTTCCCAATGTAGGCCTCTTAGCGCTTAGCCTGTCCAATTGCATTTTCTACAGAAAGAGTGTTTCAGAACGGCTCAATCAAAAGTAGGGTTCAACTCTGTTATTTGAACGCACAGAACAGAAAGAATTTTCACAGAATGCTACTGTGTAGTTTATATTTGAATATATTCCTTTATCCACTATTACCCTCTTAGCGCTCCGAATGTCCACTTGCATTTTCTACAGAAAGACTGTTCAGAACTGCGCAATCAAAAGTATGGTTTAACTCTGTTAGCTTAACGAACATATCAGAAATAAGTTTCACACAATGCTTCTGTGTAGTTTTTATTTGAAGATATTATTTTTCCCAATAGAGGCCTCTTAGCGCTCAGAATGTCCAATTGCAGTTTCTACAGAAAGAGTGTTTCAGAAAGGCTCAATCAAAAGTAAGGTTCAACTCTGTTAGTTGAATGCACAGAACAGAAAGAAGTTTCATACAATGCTTCTGTGTAGCTTATATTTGAACATATTCTTTTTTCCACTATTACCCACTTAGCGCTACGAATGTCCAGTTGCATTTTCTACAGACAGAGTGTTTCAAAACTGCTCAATCAAAAGTATGGTTTAACTCTGTTAGCTGAATGCTCAGATCAGAACGAAGTTTCACAGAATGCTTCTGTGTAGTTTATATTTGAATATATTCCTTTTTCCGCTACTACTCTCTTAGCGCTCCAAATGTCCAGTTGCATTTCCTACAGAAAGAGTGTTCAGATCTGCTCAATCAAAAGTATGGTTTAACTCTGTTAGCTGAATGCACAGATCAGAAAGAAGTTTCACAGAATGATTCTGTGTAGTTTATATTTGGAGACATTCCTTTTTCCACTATTACCCTATTAGCGCTCCGAATCTCCACTTGCATTTTCTACAGAAAGCGTGTTTCAGAACGGCTCAATCAAAACTAAGGTTCAACTCTCTTAGTTGAACAAACCGAACAGAAAGGAGTTTCACACAATTCTTCTGTGTAGTTTTTATTTGTAGACATTCTATTTCCCAATATAGGCATCTTAGCGCTCAGAATGTCCAATTGCAGTTTCTACAGAAAGAGTGTTTCAGAACGGCTCAATCAAAAGTAAGGTTCAACTCTGTTAGTTGAATGCACAGAACAGAAAGAAGTTTCATACAATGCTTCTGTGTAGTTTATATTTGAACATATTCTTTTTTCCACTATTACCCACTTAGCGCTACGAATGTCCAGTTGCATTTTCTACAGACAGAGTGTTTCAAAACTACTCAATCAAAAGTATGGTTTAACTCTGTTAGCTGAATGCTCAGATCAGAAAGAAGTTTCACAGAATGCTTCTGTGTAGTTTATATTTGAATATATTCCTTTTTCCACTGTTACTCTCTTAGCGCTCCAAATGTCCAGTTGCATTTTCTACAGAAAGAGTGTTCAGATCTCCTCAATCAAAAGTATGGTTTAACTCTGTTAGCTGAATGCACAGATCAGAAAGAAGTTTCACAGAATGATTCTGTGTAGTTTATATTTGGAGACATTCCTTTTTCCACTATTACCCTCTTAGCGCTCCGAATCTCCACTTGCATTTTCTACAGAAAGAGTGTTTCAGAACGGCTCAATCAAAACTAAGGTTCAACTCTTTTAGTTGAACAAACAGAACAGAAAGAAGTTTCACACAATTCTTCTGTGTAGTTTTTATTTGTAGACATTCTTTTTCCCAATATAGGCCTCTTAGCGCTCAGAATGTCCAATTGCAGTTTCTACAGAAAGAGTGTTTCAGAACGGCTCAATCAAAAGTAAGGTTCAACTCTGTTAGTTGAATGCACAGAACAGAAAGAAGTTTCATACAATGCTTCTGTGTAGTTTATATTTGAACATATTCTTTTTTCCACTATTACCCACTTAGCGCTACGAATGTCCAGTTGCATTTTCTACAGACAGAGTGTTTCAAAACTGCTCAATCAAAAGTATGGTTTAACTCTGTTAGCTGAATGCTCAGATCAGAAAGAAGTTTCACAGAATGCTTCTGTGTAGTTCATATTTGAATATATTCCTTTTTCCACTACTACGCTCTTAGCGCTCCAAATGTCCAGTTGCATTTTCTACAGAAAGAGTGTTCAGATCTACTCAATCAAAACTATGTTTTAACTCTGTTAGCTGAATGCACAGATCAGAAAGAAGTTTCACCGAATGATTCTGTGTAGTTTATATTTGAAGACATTCCTTTTTCCACTATTACCCTCTTAGCGCTCCGAATCTCCACTTGCATTTTCTACAAAAAGAGTGTTTCATTACTGCTCAATCAAAAATATGTTTTATCTCTGTTAACTGAATTTACAGATCAGAAATAAGTTTCACAGAATGCATCTGTGTAGTTTTTATTTGAAGATATTTTTTTCCCAATGTAGGCCTCTTAGCGCTTAGCATGTCCAATTGCAATTTCTAAAGAAAGAGTGTTTCAGAACGGCTCAATCAAAAGTAGGGTTCAACTCTGTTATTTGAATGCACAGAACAGAAAGAATTTTCACAGAATGCTACTGTGTAGTTTATATTTGAATATATTCCTTTTTCCACTATTACCCGCTTAGCGCTCCGAATGTCCACTTGCATTTTCTACAGAAAGAGTGTTCAGAACTGCGCAATCAAAAGTATGGTTTAACTCTGTTAGCTTAATGAACATATCAGAAATAAGTTTCACACAATGCTTCTGTGTAGTTTTTATTTGAAGATATTATTTTTCCCAATAGAGGCCTCTTAGCGCTCAGAATGTCCAATTGCAGTTTCTACAGAAAGGGTGTTTCCGAAAGGCTCAATCAAAAGTGAGGTTCAACTCTGTTAGTTGAATGCACAGAACAGAAAGAAGTTTCATACAATGCTTCTGTGTAGTTTATATTTGAACATATTCTATTTTCCACTATTACCCACTTAGCGCTACGAATGTCCAGTTGCATTTTCTACAGAGTGTTTCAAAACTGCTCAATCAAAAGTATCGTTTAACTCTGTTAGCTGAATGCTCAGATCAGAAAGAAGTTTCACAGAATGCTTCTGTGTAGTTTATATTTGAATATATTCCTTTTTCCACTACTACTCTCTTAGCGCTCCAAATGTCCAGTTGCATTTTCTACAGAAAGAGTGTTCAGATCTGCTGAATCAAAAGTATGGTTTAACTCTGTTAGCTGAATGCACAGATCAGAAAGAAGTTTCACAGAATGATTCTGTGTAGTTTATATTTGGAGACATTCCTTTTTCCACTATTACCCTCTTAGCGCACCGAATCTCCACTTGCATTTTCTACAGAAAGAGTGTTTCAGAACTGCTCAATCAAAACTAAGGTTCAACTCTTTTAGTTGAACAAACAGAACAGAAAGGAGTTTCACACAATTCTTCTGTGTAGTTTTTATTTGTAGACATTCATTTTCCCAATATAGGCCTCTTAGCGCTCAGAATGTCCAATTGCAGTTTCTACAGAAAGAGTGTTTCAGAACGGCTCAATCAAAAGTAAGGTTCAACTCTGTTAGTTGAATGCACAGAACAGAAAGAAGTTTCATACAATGCTTCTGTGTAGTTTATATTTGAACATATACTTTTTTCCACTATTACCCACTTAGCGCTACGAATGTCCAGTTGCATTTTCTACAGACAGAGTGTTTCAAAACTGCTCAATCAAAAGTATGGTTTAACTCTGTTAGCTGAATGCTCAGATCAGAAAGAAGTTTCACAGAATGCTTCTGTGTAGTTTATATTTGAATATATTCCTTTTTCCACTACTACGCTCTTAGCGCTCCAAATGTCCAGTTGCATTTTCTACAGAAACAGTGTTCAGATCTGCTCAATCAAAAGTATGGTTTAACTCTGTTAGCTGAATGCACAGATCAGAAAGAAGTTTCACCGAATGATTCTGTGTAGTTTATATTTGAAGACATTCCTTTTTCCATTATTACCCACTTAGCGCTCCGAATCTCCACTTGCATTTTCTACAAAAAGAGTGTTTCATAACTGCTCAATCAAAAATATGTTTTATCTCTGTTAACTGAATTTACAGATCAGAAATAAGTTTCACAGAATGCATCTGTGTAGTTTTTATTTGAAGATATTCTTTTTCCCAATGTAGGCCTCTTAGCGCTTAGCATGTCCAATTGCAGTTTCTACAGAAAGAGTGTTTCAGAACGGCTCAATCAAAAGTAAGGTTCCACTCTGTTAGTTGAATGCACAGAATAGAAAGAATTTTCACAGAATGCTACTGTGTAGTTTATATTTGAATATATTCCTTTTTCCACTATTACCCTCTTAGCGCTCCGAATGTCCACTTGCATTTTCTACAGAAAGAGTGTTCAGAACTGCGCAATCAAAAGTATGGTTTAACTCTGTTAGCTTAATGAACATATCAGAAATAAGTTTCACACAATGCTTCTGTGTAGTTTTTATTTGAAGATATTATTTTTCCCAATAGAGGCCTCTTAGCCCTCAGAATGTCCAATTGCAGTTTCTACAGAAAGAGTGTTTCAGAAAGGCTCAATCAAAAGTAAGGTTCAACTCTGTTAGTTGAATGCACAGAACAGAAAGAAGTTTCATACAATGCTTCTGTGTAGTTTATATTTGAACTTATTCTTTTTTCCACTATTACCCACTTAGCGCTACGAATGTCCAGCTGCATTTTCTACAGACAGAGTGTTTCAAAACTGCTCAATCAAAAGTATGGTTTAACTCTGTTAGGTGAATGCTCAGATCAGAAAGAAGTTTCACAGAATGCTTCTGTGTAGTTTATATTTGAATATATTCCTTTTTCCACTACTACTCTCTTAGCGCTCCAAATGTCCAGTTGCATTTTCTACAGAAAGAGTGTTCAGATCTGCTGAATCAAAAGTATGGTTTAACTCTGTTAGCTGAATGCACAGATCAGAAAGAAGTTTCACAGAATGATTCTGTGTAGTTTATATTTGGAGACATTCCTTTTTCCACTATTACCCTCTTAGCGCACCGAATCTCCACTTGAATTTTCTACAGAAAGAGTGTTTCAGAACGGCTCAATCAAAACTAAGGTTCAACTCTTTTAGTTGAACAAACAGAACAGAAAGGAGTTTCACACAATTCTTCTGTGTAGTTTTTATTTGTAGACATTCATTTTCCCAATATAGGCCTCTTAGCGCTCAGAATGTCCAATTGCAGTTTCTACAGAAAGAGTGTTTCAGAACGGCTCAATCAAAAGTAAGGTTCAACTCTGTTAGTTGAATGCACAGAAGAGAAAGAAGTTTCATACAATGCTTCTGTGTAGTTTATATTTGAACATATACTTTTTTCCACTATTACCCACTTAGCGCTACGAATGTCCAGTTGCATTTTCTACAGACAGAGTGTTTCAAAACTGCTCAATCAAAAGTATGGTTTAACTCTGTTAGCTGAATGCTCAGATCAGAAAGAAGTTTCACAGAATGCTTCGGTGTAGTTTATATTTGAATATATTCCTTTTTCCACTGCTACGCTCTTAGCGCTCCAAATGTCCAGTTGCATTTTCTACAGAAAGTGTGTTCAGATCTGCTCAATCAAAACTATGGTTTAACTCTGTTAGCTGAATGCACAGATCAGAAAGAAGTTTCACCGAATGATTCTGTGTAGTTTATATTTGAAGACATTCCTTTTTCCACTATTACCCTCTTAGCGCTCCGAATCTCCACTTGCATTTTCTACAAAAAGAGTGTTTCATAACTGCTCAATCAAAAATATGTTTTATCTCTGTTAACTGAATTTACAGATCAGAAATAAGTTTCACAGAATGCATCTGTGTTGTTTTTATTTGAAGATATTCTTTTTCCCAATGTAGGCCTCTTAGCGCTTAGCATGTCCAATTGCAATTTCTACAGAAAGAGTGTTTCAGAACGGCTCAATCAAAAGTAGGGTTCAACTCTGTTAGTTGAATGCACAGAACAGAAAGAATTTTCACAGAATGCTACTGTGTAGTTTATATTTGAATATATTAATTTTTTCCACTATTACCCTCTTAGCGCTCCGAATGTCCACTTGCATTTTCTACAGAAAGAGTGTTCACAACTGCGCAATCAAAAGTATGGTTTAACTCTGTTAGCTTAATGAACATATCAGAAATAAGTTTCACACAATGCTTCTGTGTAGTTTTTATTTGAAGATATTATTTTTCCGAATAGAGGCCTCTTAGCGCTCAGAATGTCCAATTGCAGTTTCTACAGAAAGAGTGTTTCCGAAAGGCTCAATCAAACGTGAGGTTCAACTATGTTAGTTGAATGCACAGAACAGAAAGAAGTTTCATACAATGCTTCTGTGTAGTTTATATTTGAACATATTCTTTTTTCCACTATTACAAACTTAGCGCTACGAATGTCCAGTTGCATTTTCTACAGACAGAGTGTTTCAAAACTGCTCAATCAAAAGTATGGTTTAACTCTGTTAGCTGAATGCTCAGATCAGAAAGAAGTTTCACAGAATGCTTCTGTGTAGTTTATATTTGAATATATTCCTTTTTCCACTGCTACGCTCTTAGCGCTCCAAATGTCCAGTTGCATTTTCTACAGAAAGAGTGTTCAGATCTGCTCAATCAAAATTATGGTTTAACTCTGTTAGCTGAATGCACAGATCAGAAAGAAGTTTCACCGAATGATTCTGTGTAGTTTATATTTGAAGACATTACTTTTTCCACTATTACCCACTTAGCGCTCCGAATCTCCACTTGCATTTTCTACAAAAAGAGTGTTTCATAACTGCTCAATCAAAAATATGTTTTATCTCTGTTAACTGAATTTACAGATCAGAAATAAGTTTCACAGAATGCATCTGTGTTGTTTTTATTTGAAGATATTATTTTCCCAATGTAGGCCTCTTAGCGCTTAGCATGTCCAATTGCAATTTCTACAGAAAGAGTGTTTCAGAACGGCTCAATCAAAAGTAGGGTTCAACTCTGTTAGTTGAATGCACAGAACAGAAAGAATTTTCACAGAATGCTACTGTGTATTTTATATTTGAATATATTCCTTTTTCCACTATTACCCTCTTAGCTCTCCGAATGTCCACTTGCATTTTCTACAGAAAGAGTGTTCAGAACTGCGCAATCAAAAGTATGGTTTAACTCTGTTAGCTTAATGAACATATCAGAAATAAGTTTCACACAATGCTTCTGTGTAGTTTTTATTTGAAGATATTATTTTTCCCAATAGAGGCCTCTTAGCCCTCAGAATGTCCAATTGAAGTTTCTACAGAAAGAGTGTTTCAGAAAGGCTCAATCAAAAGTAAGGTTCAACTCTGTTAGTTGAATGCACAGAACAGAAAGAAGTTTCATACAATGCTTCTGTGTAGTTTATATTTGAACATATTCTTTATTCCACTATTACCCACTTAGCGCTACGAATGTCCAGCTGCATTTTCTACAGACAGAGTGTTTCAAAACTGCTCAATCAAAAGTATGGTTTAACTCTGTTAGGTGAATGCTCAGATCAGAAAGAAGTTTCACAGAATGCTTCTGTGTAGTTTATATTTGAATATATTCCTTTTTCCACTACTACTCTCTTAGCGCTCCAAATGTCCAGTTGCATTTTCTACAGAAAGAGTGTTCAGATCTGCTCAATCAAAAGTATGGTTTAACTCTGTTAGCTGAATGCACAGATCAGAAAGAAGTTTCACAGAATGATTCTGTGTAGTTTATATTTGGAGACATTCCTTTTTCCACTATTACCCTCTTAGCGCTCCGAATCTCCACTTGCATTTTCTACAAAAAGAGTGTTTCAGAACGGCTCAATCAAAACTAAGGTTCAACTCTTTTAGTTGAACAAACAGAACAGAAAGAAGTTTCACACAATTCTTCTGTGTAGTTTTTATTTGTAGACATTCTTTTTCCCAATATAGGCTTCTTAGCGCTCAGAATGTCCAATTGCAGTTTCTACAGAAAGAGTGTTTCAGAACGGCTCAATCAAAAGTAAGGTTCAACTCTGTTAGTTGAATGCACAGAACAGAAAGAAGTTTCATACAATGCTTCTGTGTAGTTTATATTTGAACATATTCTTTTTTCCACTATTACCCACTTAGCGCTACGAATGTCCAGTTGCATTTTCTACAGACAGAGTGTTTCAAAACTGCTCAATCAAAAGTATGGTTTAACTCTGTTAGCTGAATGCTCAGATCAGAAAGAAGTTTCACAGAATGCTTCTGTGTAGTTTATATTTGAATATATTCCTTTTTCCACTACTACGCTCTTAGCGCTCCAAATGTCCAGTTGCATTTTCTACAG
The DNA here is from genome assembly GCF_028878055.3 of Symphalangus syndactylus. Classification (NCBI taxonomy): domain Eukaryota; kingdom Metazoa; phylum Chordata; class Mammalia; order Primates; family Hylobatidae; genus Symphalangus; species Symphalangus syndactylus. Next base: position 4,080,468 of record NC_072427.2, read on the forward strand.
AAAGAGTGTTCAGATCTACTCAATCAAAACTATGTTTTAACTCTGTTAGCTGAATGCACAGATCAGAAAGAAGTTTCACCGAATGATTCTGTGTAGTTTATATTTGAAGACATTCCTTTTTCCACTATTACCCTCTTAGCGCTCCGAATCTCCACTTGCATTTTCTACAAAAAGAGTGTTTCATTACTGCTCAATCAAAAATATGTTTTATCTCTGTTAACTGAATTTACAGATCAGAAATAAGTTTCACAGAATGCATCTGTGTAGTTTTTATTTGAAGATATTTTTTTCCCATTGTAGGCCTCTTAGCGCTTAGCATGTCCAATTGCAATTTCTAAAGAAAGAGTGTTTCAGAACGGCTCAATCAAAAGTAGGGTTCAACTCTGTTATTTGAATGCACAGAACAGAAAGAATTTTCACAGAATGCTACTGTGTAGTTTATATTTGAATATATTCCTTTTTCCACTATTACCCTCTTAGCGCTCCGAATGTCCACTTGCATTTTCTACAGAAAGAGTGTTCAGAACTGCGCAATCAAAAGTATGGTTTAACTCTGTTAGCTTAATGAACATATCAGAAATAAGTTTCACACAATGCTTCTGTGTAGTTTTTATTTGAAGATATTATTTTTCCCAATAGAGGCCTCTTAGCGCTCAGAATGTCCAATTGCAGTTTCTACAGAAAGAGTGTTTCCGAAAGGCTCAATCAAAAGTGAGGTTCAACTCTGTTAGTTGAATGCACAGAACAGTAAGAAGTTTCATACAATGCTTCTGTGTAGTTTATATTTGAACATATTCTTTTTTCCACTATTACCCACTTAGCGCTACGAATGTCCAGTTGCATTTTCTACAGAGTGTTTCAAAACTGCTCAATCAAAAGTATCGTTTAACTCTGTTAGCTGAATGCTCAGATCAGAAAGAAGTTTCACAGAATGCTTCTGTGTAGTTTATATTTGAATATATTCCTTTGTCCACTACTACTCTCTTAGCGCGCCAAATGTCCAGTTGCATTTTCTACAGAAAGAGTGTTCAGATCTGCTGAATCAAAAGTATGGTTTAACTCTGTTAGCTGAATGCACAGATCAGAAAGAAGTTTCACAGAATGATTCTGTGTAGTTTATATTTGGAGACATTCCTTTTTCCACTATTACCCTCTTAGCGCACCGAATCTCCACTTGCATTTTCTACAGAAAGAGTGTTTCAGAACGGCTCAATCAAAACTAAGGTTCAACTCTTATAGTTGAACAAACAGAACAGAAAGGAGTTTCACACAATTCTTCTGTGTAGTTTTTATTTGTAGACATTCATTTTCCCAATATAGGCCTCTTAGCGCTCAGAATGTCCAATTGCAGTTTCTACAGAAAGAGTGTTTCAGAACGGCTCAATCAAAAGTAAGGTTCAACTCTGTTAGTTGAATGCACAGAACAGAAAGAAGTTTCATACAATGCTTCTGTGTAGTTTATATTTGAACATATACTTTTTTCCACTATTACCCACTTAGCGCTACGAATGTCCAGTTGCATTTTCTACAGACAGAGTGTTTCAAAACTGCTCAATCAAAAGTATGGTTTAACTCTGTTAGCTGAATGCTCAGATCAGAAAGAAGTTTCACAGAATGCTTCTGTGTAGTTTATATTTGAATATATTCCTTTTTCCACTGCTACGCTCTTAGCGCTCCAAATGTCCAGTTGCATTTTGTACAGAAAGAGTGTTCAGATCTGCTCAATCAAAACTATGGTTTAACTCTGTTAGCTGAATGCACAGATCAGAAAGAAGTTTCACCGAATGATTCTGTGTAGTTTATATTTGAAGACATTCCTTTTTCCACTATTACCCTCTTAGCGCTCCGAATCTCCACTTGCATTTTCTACAAAAAGAGTGTTTCATAACTGCTCAATCAAAAATATGTTTTATCTCTGTTAACTGAATTTACAGATCAGAAATAAGTTTCACAGAATGCATCTGTGTTGTTTTTATTTGAAGATATTCTTTTTCCCAATGTAGGCCTCTTAGCGCTTAGCATGTCCAATTGCAATTTCTACAGAAAGAGTGTTTCAGAACGGCTCAATCAAAAGTAGGGTTCAACTCTGTTAGTTGAATGCACAGAACAGAAAGAATTTTCACAGAATGCTACTGTGTAGTTTATATTTTAATATATTAATTTTTTCCACTATTACCCTCTTAGCGCTCCGAATGTCCACTTGCATTTTCTACAGAAAGCGTGTTCACAACTGCGCAATCAAAAGTATGGTTTAACTCTGTTAGCTTAATGAACATATCAGAAATAAGTTTCACACAATGCTTCTGTGTAGTTTTTATTTGAAGATATTATTTTTCCCAATAGAGGCCTCTTAGCGCTCAGAATGTCCAATTGCAGTTTCTACAGAAAGAGTGTTTCCGAAAGGCTCCATCAAAAGTGAGGTTCAACTATGTTAGTTGAATGCACAGAACAGAAAGAAGTTTCATACAATGCTTCTGTGTAGTTTATATTTGAACATATTCTTTTTTCCACTATTACAAACTTAGCGCTACGAATGTCCAGTTGCATTTTCTACAGACAGAGTGTTTCAAAACTGCTCAATCAAAAGTATGGTTTAACTCTGTTAGCTGAATGCTCAGATCAGAAAGAAGTTTCACAGAATGCTTCTGTGTAGTTTATATTTGAATATATTCCTTTTTCCACTGCTACGCTCTTAGCGCTCCAAATGTCCAGTTGCATTTTCTACAGAAAGAGTGTTCAGATCTGCTCAATCAAAACTATGGTTTAACTCTGTTAGCTGAATGCACAGATCAGAAAGAAGTTTCACCGAATGATTCTGTGTAGTTTATATTTGAAGACATTCCTTTTTCCACTATTACCCTCTTAGCGCTCCGAATCTCCACTTGCATTTTCTACAAAAAGAGTGTTTCATAACTGCTCAATCAAAAATATGTTTTATCTCTGTTAACTGAATTTACAGATCAGAAATAAGTTTCACAGAATGCATCTGTGTTGTTTTTATTTGAAGATATTATTTTCCCAATGTAGGCCTCTTAGCGCTTAGCATGTCCAATTGCAATTTCTACAGAAAGAGTGTTTCAGAACGGCTCAATCAAAAGTAGGGTTCAACTCTGTTAGTTGAATGCACAGAACAGAAAGAATTTTCACAGAATGCTACTGTGTATTTTATATTTGAATATATTCCTTTTTCCACTATTACCCTCTTAGCGCTCCGAATGTCCACTGGCATTTTCTACAGAAAGAGTGTTCAGAACTGCGCAATCAAAAGTATGGTTTAACTCTGTTAGCTTAATGAACATATCAGAAATAAGTTTCACACAATGCTTCTGTGTAGTTTTTATTTGAAGATATTATTTTTCCCAATAGAGGCCTCTTAGCCCTCAGAATGTCCAATTGCAGTTTCTACAGAAAGAGTGTTTCAGAAAGGCTCAATCAAAAGTAAGGTTCAACTCTGTTAATTGAATGCACAGAACAGAAAGAAGTTTCATACAATGCTTCTGTGTAGTTTATATTTGAACATATTCTTTTTTCCACTATTACCCACTTAGCGCTACGAATGTCCAGCTGCATTTTCTACAGACAGAGTGTTTCAAAACTGCTCAATCAAAAGTATGGTTTAACTCTGTTAGGTGAATGCTCAGATCAGAAAGAAGTTTCACAGAATGCTTCTGTGTAGTTTATATTTGAATATATTCCTTTTTCCACTACTACACTCTTAGCGCTCCAAATGTCCAGTTGCATTTTCTACAGAAAGAGTGTTCAGATCTGCTCAATCAAAAGTATGGTTTAACTCTGTTAGCTGAATGCACAGATCAGAAAGAAGTTTCACAGAATGATTCTGTGTAGTTTATATTTGGAGACATTCCTTTTTCCACTATTACCCTCTTAGCGCTCCGAATCTCCACTTGCATTTTCTACAGAAAGAGTGTTTCAGAACGGCTCAATCAAAACTGAGGTTCAACTCTTTTAGTTGAACAAACAGAACAGAAAGAAGTTTCACACAATTCTTCTGTGTAGTTTTTATTTGTAGACATTCTTTTTCCCAATATAGGCCTCTTAGCGCTCAGAATGTCCAATTGCAGTTTCTACAGAAAGAGTGTTTCAGAACGGCTCAATCAAAAGTAAGGTTCAACTCTGTTAGTTGAATGCACAGAACAGAAAGAAGTTTCATACAATGCTTCTGTGTAGTTTATATTTGAACATATTCTTTTTTCCACTATTACCCACTTAGCGCTACGAATGTCCAGTTGCATTTTCTACAGACAGAGTGTTTCAAAACTGCTCAATCAAAAGTATGGTTTAACTCTGTTAGCTGAATGCTCAGATCAGAAAGTAGTTTCACAGAATGCTTCTGTGTAGTTTATATTTGAATATATTCCTTTTTCCACTACTACGCTCTTAGCGCTCCAAATGTCCAGTTGCATTTTCTACAGAAAGAGTGTTCAGATCTACTCAATCAAAACTATGTTTTAACTCTGTTAGCTGAATGCACAGATCAGAAAGAAGTTTCACCGAATGATTCTGTGTAGTTTATATTTGAAGACATTCCTTTTTCCACTATTACCCTCTTAGCGCTCCGAATCTCCACTTGCATTTTCTACAAAAAGAGTGTTTCATTACTGCTCAATCAAAAATATGTTTTATCTCTGTTAACTGAATTTACAGATCAGAAATAAGTTTCACAGAATGCATCTGTGTAGTTTTTATTTGAAGATATTTTTTTCCCAATGTAGGCCTCTTAGCGCTTAGCATGTCCAATTGCAATTTCTAAAGAAAGAGTGTTTCAGAACGGCTCAATCAAAAGTAGGGTTCAACTCTGTTATTTGAATGCACAGAACAGAAAGAATTTTCACAGAATGCTACTGTGTAGTTTATATTTGAATATATTCCTTTTTCCACTATTAACCTCTTAGCGCTCCGAAGGTCCACTTGCATTTTCTACAGAAAGAGTGTTCAGAACTGCGCAATCAAAAGTATGGTTTAACTCTGTTAGCTTAATGAACATATCAGAAATATGTTTCACACAATGCTTCTGTGTAGTTTTTATTTGAAGATATTATTTTTCCCAATAGAGGCCTCTTAGCGCTCAGAATGTCCAATTGCAGTTTCTACAGAAAGAGTGTTTCCGAAAGGCTCAATCAAAAGTGAGGTTCAACTCTGTTAGTTGAATGCACAGAACAGAAAGAAGTTTCATACAATGCTTCTGTGTAGTTTATATTTGAACATATTCTTTTTTCCACTATTACCCACTTAGCGCTACGAATGTCCAGTTGCATTTTCTACAGAGTGTTTCAAAACTGCTCAATCAAAAGTATCGTTTAACTCTGTTAGCTGAATGCTCAGATCAGAAAGAAGTTTCACAGAATGCTTCTGTGTAGTTTATATTTGAATATATTCCTTTTTCCACTACTACTCTCTTAGCGCTCCAAATGTCCAGTTGCATTTTCTACAGAAAGAGTGTTCAGATCTGCTGAATCAAAAGTATGGTTTAACTCTGTTAGCTGAATGCACAGATCAGAAAGAAGTTTCACAGAATGATTCTGTGTAGTTTATATTTGGAGACATTCCTTTTTCCACTATTACCCTCTTAGCGCACCGAATCTCCACTTGCATTTTCTACAGAAAGAGTGTTTCAGAACGGCTCAATCAAAACTAAGGTTCAACTCTTTTAGTTGAACAAACAGAACAGAAAGGAGTTTCACACAATTCTTCTGTGTAGTTTTTATTTGTAGACATTCATTTTCCCAATATAGGCCTCTTAGCGCTCAGAATGTCCAATTGCAGTTTCTACAGAAAGAGTGTTTCAGAACGGCTCAATCAAAAGTAAGGTTCAACTCTGTTAGTTGAATGCACAGAACAGAAAGAAGTTTCATACAATGCTTCTGTGTAGTTTATATTTGAACATATACTTTTTTCCACTATTACCCACTTAGCGCTACGAATGTCCAGTTGCATTTTCTACAGACAGAGTGTTTCAAAACTGCTCAATCAAAAGTATGGTTTAACTCTGTTAGCTGAATGCTCAGATCAGAAAGAAGTTTCACAGAATGCTTCTGTGTAGTTTATATTTGAATATATTCCTTTTTCCACTGCTACGCTCTTAGCGCTCCAAATGTCCAGTTGCATTTTCTACAGAAAGAGTGTTCAGATCTGCTCAATCAAAACTATGGTTTAACTCTGTTAGCTGAATGCACAGATCAGAAAGAAGTTTCACCGAATGATTCTGTGTAGTTTATATTTGAAGACATTCCTTTTTCCACTATTACCCTCTTAGCGCTCCGAATCTCCACTTGCATTTTCTACAAAAAGAGTGTTTCATAACTGCTCAATCAAAAATATGTTTTATCTCTGTTAACTGAATTTACAGATCAGAAATAAGTTTCACAGAATGCATCTGTGTTGTTTTTATTTGAAGATATTCTTTTTCCCAATGTAGGCCTCTTAGCGCTTAGCATGTCCAATTGCAATTTCTACAGAAAGAGTGTTTCAGAACGGCTCAATCAAAAGTAGGGTTCAACTCTGTTAGTTGAATGCACAGAACAGAAAGAATTTTCACAGAATGCTACTGTGTAGTTTATATTTGAATATATTAATTTTTTCCACTATTACCCTCTTAGCGCTCCGAATGTCCACTTGCATTTTCTACAGAAAGAGTGTTCACAACTGCGCAATCAAAAGTATGGTTTAACTCTGTTAGCTTAATGAACATATCAGAAATAAGTTTCACACAATGCTTCTGTGTAGTTTTTATTTGAAGATATTATTTTTCCCAATAGAGGCCTCTTAGCGCTCAGAATGTCCAATTGCAGTTTCTACAGAAAGAGTGTTTCCGAAAGGCTCAATCAAAAGTAAGGTTCAACTCTGTTAGTTGAATGCACAGAACAGAAAGAAGTTTCATACAATGCTTCTGTGTAGTTTATATTTGAACATATTCTTTTTTCCACTATTACCCACTTAGTGCTACGAATGTCCAGTTGCATTTTCTACAGACAGAGTGTTTCAAAACTGCTCAATCAAAAGTATGGTTTAACTCTGTTAGCTGAATGCTCAGATCAGAAAGAAGTTTCACAGAATGCTTCTGTGTAGTTTATATTTGAATATATTCCTTTTTCCACTACTACTCTCTTAGCGCTCCAAATGTCCAGTTGCATTTTCTACAGAAAGAGTGTTCAGATCTGCTGAATCAAAAGTATGCTTTAACTCTGTTAGCTGAATGCACAGATCAGAAAGAAGTTTCACAGAATGATTCTGTGTAGTTTATATGTGGAGACATTCCTTTTTCCACTATTACCCTCTTAGCGCTCCGAATCTCCACTTGCATTTTGTACAAAAAGAGTGTTTCATAACTGCTCAATCAAAAATATGTTTTATCTCTGTTAACTGAATTTACAAATCAGAAATAAGTTTCACAGAATGCATCTGTGTAGTTTTTATTTGAAGATATTCTTTTTCCCAATGTAGGCCTCTTAGCGCTTAGCATGTCCAATTGCAGTTTCTACAGAAAGAGTGTTTCAGAACGGCTCAATCAAAAGTAAGGTTCAACTCTGTTAGTTGAATGCACAGAACAGAAAGAATTTTCACAGAATGCTACTGTGTAGTTTATATTTGAATATATTCCTTTTTCCACTATTACCCTCTTAGCGCTCCGAATGTCCACTTGCATTTTCTACAGAAAGAGTGTTCAGAACTGCGCGATCAAAAGTATGGTTTAACTCTGTTAGCTTAATGAACATATCAGAAATAAGTTTCACACAATGCTTCTGTGTAGTTTTTATTTGAAGATATTATTTTTCCCAATAGAGGCCTCTTAGCGCTCAGAATGTCCAATTGCAGTTTCTACAGAAAGAGTGTTTCAGAAAGGCTCAATCAAAAGTGAGGTTCAACTCTGTTAGTTGAATGCACAGAACAGAAAGAAGTTTCATACAATGCTTCTGTGTAGTTTATATTTGAACATATTCTTTTTTCCACTATTACCCACTTAGCGCTACGAATGTCCAGTTGCATTTTCTACAGACAGAGTGTTTCAAAACTGCTCAATCAAAAGTATGGTTTAACTCTGTTAGCTGAATGCTCAGATCAGAAAGAAGTTTCACAGAATGCTTCTGTGTAGTTTATATTTGAATATATTCCTTTTTCCACTACTACTCTCTTAGCGCTCCAAATGTCCAGTTGCATTTTCTACAGAAAGAGTGTTCAGATCTGCTCAATCAAAAGTATGGTTTAACTCTGTTAGTTGAATGCACAGATCAGAAAGAAGTTTCACAGAATGATTCTGTGTAGTTTATATTTGGAGACATTCCTTTTTCCACTATTACCCTCTTAGCGCTCCGAATCTCCACTTGCATTTTCTACAGAAAGAGTGTTTCAGTACGGCTCAATCAAAACTAAGGTTCAACTCTTTTAGTTGAACAAACAGAACAGAAAGAAGTTTCACACAATTCTTCTGTGTAGATTTTATTTGTAGACATTCTTTTTCCCAATATAGGCCTCTTAGCGCTCAGAATGTCCAATTGCAGTTTCTACAGAAAGAGTGTTTCAGAACGGCTCAATCAAAAGTAAGGTTCAACTCTGTTAGTTGAATGCACAGAACAGAAAGAAGTTTCATACAATGCTTCTGTGTAGTTTATATTTGAACATATTCTTTTTTCCACTATTACCAACTTAGCGCTACGAATGTCCAGTTGCATTTTCTACAGACAGAGTGTTTCAAAACTGCTCAATCAAAAGTATGGTTTAACTCTGTTAGCTGATTGCTCAGATCAGAAAGATGTTTCACAGAATGCTTCTGTGTAGTTTATATTTGAATATATTCCTTTTTCCACTACTACGCTCTTAGCGCTCCAAATGTCCAGTTGCATTTTCTACAGAAAGAGTGTTCAGATCTGCTCAATCAAAAGTATGGTTTAACTCTGTTAGCTGAATGCACAGATCTGAAAGAAGTTTCACCGAATGATTCTGTGTAGTTTATATTTGAAGACATTCCTTTTTCCACTATTACCCACTTAGCGCTCTGAATCTCCACTTGCATTTTCTACAAAAAGAGTGTTTCATAACTGCTCAATCAAAAATATGTTTTATCTCTGTTAACTGAATTTACAGATCAGAAACAATTTTCACAGAATGCATCTGTGTAGTTTTTATTTGAAGATATTCTTTTTCCCAATGTAGGCCTCTTAGCGCTTAGCCTGTCCAATTGCAGTTTCTACAGAAAGAGTGTTTCAGAACGGCTCAATCAAAAGTAAGGTTCAACTCTGTTAGTTGAATGCACAGAACAGAAAAAATTTTCACAGAATGCTACTGTGTAGTTTATATTTGAATATATTCCTTTTTCCACTATTACCCTCTTAGCGCTCCGAATGTCCACTTGCATTTTCTACAGAAAGAGTGTTCAGAACTGGGCAATCAAAAGTATGGTTTAACTCTGTTAGCTTAATGAACATATCAGAAATAAGTTTCACACAATGCTTCTGTGTAGTTTTTAGTTGAAGATATTATTTTTCCCAATAGAGGCCTCTTAGCGCTCAGAATGTCCAATTGCAGTTTCTACAGAAAGAGTGTTTCAGAAAGGCTTAATCAAAAGTAAGGTTCAACTCTGTTAGTTGAATGCACAGAACAGAAAGGAGTTTCATACAATTCTTCTGTGTAGTTTATATTTGAACATATTCTTTTTTCCACTATTACCCACTTAGTGCTACGAATGTCCAGTTGCATTTTCTACAGACAGAGTGTTTCAAAACTGCTCAATCAAAAGTATGGTTTAACTCTGTTAGCTGAATGCTCAGATCAGAAAGAAGTTTCACAGAATGCTTCTGTGTAGTTTATATTTGAATATATTCCTTTTTCCACTACTACTCTCTTAGCGCTCCAATGTCCAGTTGCATTTTCTACAGAAAGAGTGTTCAGATCTGCTGAATCAAAAGTATGCTTTAACTCTGTTAGCTGAATGCACAGATCAGAAAGAAGTTTCACAGAATGATTCTGTGTAGTTTATATGTGGAGACATTCCTTTTTCCACTATTACCCTCTTAGCGCTCCGAATCTCCACTTGCATTTTCTATAGAAAGAGTGTTTCAGAACGGCTCAATCAAAACTAAGGTTCAACTCTTTTAGTTGAACAAACAGAACAGAAAGAAGTTTCACACAATTCTTCTGTGTAGTTTTTATTTGTAGACATTCTTTTTCCCAATATAGGCCTCTTAGCGCTCAGAATGTCTAATTGCAGTTTCTACAGAAAGAGTGTTTCAGAACGGCTCAATCAAAAGTAAGGTTCAACTCTGTTAGTTGAATGCACAGAACAGAAAGAAGTTTCATACAATGCTTCTGTGTAGTTTATATTTGAACATATTCTTTTTTCCACTATTACCCACTTAGCGCTACGAATGTCCAGTTGCATTTTCTACAGACAGAGTGTTTCAAAACTGCTCAATCAAAAGTGTGGTTTAACTCTGTTAGCTGAATGCTCAGATCAGAAAGAAGTTTCACAGAATGCTTCTGTGTAGTTTATATTTGAATATATTCCTTTTTCCACTACTACGCTCTTAGCGCTCCTAATGTCCAGTTGCATTTTCTACAGAAAGAGTGTTCAGATCTGCTCAATCAAAAGTGTGGTTTAACTCTGTTAGCTGAATGCACAGTTCCAAAAAAAGTTTCACCGAATGATTCTGTGTAGATTATATTTGAAGACATTCCTTTTTCCACTATTACCCTCAGCGCTCCGAATCTCCACTTGCATTTTCTACAAAAAGAGTGTTTCATAACTGCTCAATCAAAAATATGTTTTATCTCTGTTAACTGAATTTACAGATCAGAAATATGTTTCACAGAATGCATCTGTGTAGTTTTTATTTGAAGATATTCTTTTTCCCAATGTAGGCCTCTTAGCGCTTAGCATGTCCAATTGCAGTTTCTACAGAAAGAGTGTTTCAGAACGGCTCAATCAAAAGTAAGGTTCAACTCTGTTAGTTGAATGCACAGAACCGAAAGAATTTTCACAGAATGCTACTGTGTAGTTTATATTTGAATATATTCCTTTTTCCACTATTACCCTCTTAGCGCTCCGAATGTCCACTTGCATTTTCTACAGAAAGAGTTTTCAGAACTGCGCAATCAAAAGTATGGTTTAACTCTGTTAGCTTAATGAACATATCAGAAATAAGTTTCACACAATGCTTCCGTGTAGTTTTTATTTGAAGGTATTATTTTTCCCAATAGAGGCCTCTTAGCGCTCAGAATGTCCAATTGCAGTTTCTACAGAAAGAGTGTTTCAGAAAGGCTCAATCAAAAGTAAGGTTCAACTCTGTTAGTTGAATGCACAGAACAGAAAGAAGTTTCATACAATGCTTCTGTGTAGTTTATATTTGAACATATTCTTTTTTCCACTATTACCCACTTAGCGCTACGAATGTCCAGTTGCGTTTTCTACAGACAGAGTGTTTCAAAACTGCTCAATCAAAAGTATGGTTTAACTCTGTTAGCTGAATGCTCAGATCAGAAAGAAGTTTCACAGAATGCTTCTGTGTAGTTTATATTTGAATATATTCCTTTTTCCACTACTACTCTCTTAGCGCTATAAATGTCCGGTTGCATTTTCTACAGAAAGAGTGTTCAGATCTGCTCAATCAAAAGTATGGTTTAACTTTGTTAGCTGAATGCACAGATCAGAAAGAAGTTTCACAGAATGATTCTGTGTAGTTTATATTTGTAGACATTCCTTTTTCCACTATTACCCTCTTAGCGCACCGAATCTCCACTTGCATTTTCTACAGAAAGAGTGTTTCAGAACGGCTCAATCAAAACTAAGGTTCAACTCTTTTAGTTGAACAAACAGAACAGAAAGAAGTTTCACACAATTCTTCTGTGTAGTTTTTATTTGTAGACATTCTTTTTCCCAATATAGGCCTCTTAGCGCTCAGAATGTCCAATTGCAGTTTCTACAGAAAGAGTGTTTCAGAACGGCTCAATCAAAAGTAAGGTTCAACTCTGTTAGTTGAATGCACAGAACAGAAAGAAGTTTCATACCATGCTTCTGTGTAGTTCATATTTGAACATATTCTTTTTTCCACTATTACCCACTTAGCGCTACGAATGTCCAGTTGCATTTTCTACAGACAGAGTGTTTCAAAACTGCTCAATCAAAAGTATGTTTTAACTCTGTTAGCTGAATGCTCAGATCAGAAAGAAGTTTCACAGAATGCTTCTGTGTAGTTTATATTTGAATATATTCCTTTTTCCACTACTACGCTCTTAGCGCTCCAAATGTACAGTTGCATTTTCTACAGAAAGAGTGTTCAGATCTGCTCAATCAAAAGTATGGTTTAACTCTGTTAGCTGAATGCACAGATCAGAAAGAAGTTTCCCCGAATGATTCTGTGTAGTTTATATTTGAAGACATTCCTTTTTCCACTATTACCCTCTTAGCGCTCCGAATCTCCACTTGCATTTTCTACAAAAAGAGTGTTTCATAACTGCTCAATGAAAAATATATTTTATCTCTGTTAACTGAATTTACAGATCAGAAATAAGTTTCACAGAATGCATCTGTGTAGTTTTTATTTGAAGATATTCTCTTTCCCAATGTAGGCCTCTTAGCGCTTAGCATGTCCAATTGCAGTTTCTACAGAAAGAGTGTTTCAGAACGGCTCAATCAAAAGTAAGGTTCAACTCTGTTAGTTGAATGCACAGAACAGAAAGAATTTTCACAGAATGCTACTGTGTAGTTTATATTTGAATATATTCCTTTTTCCACTGTTACCCTCTTAGCGCTCCGAATGTCCACTTGCATTTTCTACAGAAAGAGTGTTCAGAACTGCGCAATCAAAAGTATGGTTTAACTCTGTTAGCTTAATGAACATATCAGAAATAAGTTTCACACAATGCTTCTGTGTAGTTTTTATTTGAAGATATTATTTTTCCCAATAGAGGCCTCTTAGCGCTCAGAATGTCCAATTGCAGTTTCTACAGAAAGAGTGTTTCAGAAAGGCTCAATCAAAAGTAAGGTTCAACTCTGTTAGTTGAATGCACAGAACAGAAAGAAGTTTCATACAATGCTTCTGTGTAGTTTATATTTGAACATATTCTTTTTTCCACTATTACCCACTTAGCGCTACGAATGTCCAGTTGCATTTTCTACAGACAGAGTGTTTCAAAACTGCTCAATCAAAAGTATGGTTTAACTCTGTTAGCTGAATGCTCAGATCAGAAAGAAGTTTCACAGAATGCTTCTGTGTAGTTTATATTTGGAGACATTCCTTTTTCCACTATTACCCTCTTAGCGCTCCGAATCTCCACTTGCATTTTCTACAGAAAGAGTGTTTCAGAACGGCTCAATCAAAACTAAGGTTCAACTCTTTTAGTTGAACAAACAGAACAGAAAGAAGTTTCACACAATTCTTCTGTGTAGTTTTTATTTGTAGACATTCTTTTTCCCAATATAGGCCTCTTAGCGCTCAGAATGTCTAATTGCATTTTCTACAGAAAGAGTGTTTCAGAACGGCTCAATCAAAAGTAAGGTTCAATTCTGTTAGTTGAATGCACAGAACAGAAAGAAGTTTCATACAATGCTTCTGTGTAGTTCATATTTGAACATATTCTTTTTTCCACTATTACCCACTTAGCGCTACGAATGTCCAGTTGCATTTTCTACAGACAGAGTGTTTCAAAACTGCTCAATCAAAAGTATGGTTTAACTCTGTTAGCTGAATGCTCAGATCAGAAAGAAGTTTCACAGAATGCTTCTGTGTAGTTTATATTTGAATATATTCCTTTTTCCACTACTACGCTATTAGCGCTCTAAATGTCCAGTTGCATTTTCTACAGAAAGAGTGTTCAGATCTGCTCAATCAAAAGTATGGTTTAACGCTGTTAGCTGAATGCACAGATCAGAAAGAAGTTTCACCGAATGATTCTGTGTAGTTTATACTTGAAGACATTCCTTTTTCCACTATTACCCTCTTAGCGCTCCGAATCTCCACTTGCATTTTCTACAAAAAGAGTGTTTCATAACTGCTCAATGAAAAATATGTTTTATCTCTGTTAACTGAATTTACAGATCAGAAATAAGTTTCACAGAATGCATCTGTGTAGTTTTTATTTGAAGATATTCTTTTTCCCAATGTAGGCCTCTTAGCGGTTAGCATTTCCAATTGCAGTTTCTACAGAAAGAGTGTTTCAGAACGGCTCAATCAAAAGTAAGGTTCAACTCTGTTAGTTGAATGCACAGAACAGAAAGAATTTTCACAGAATGCTACTGTGTAGTTTATATTTGAAAATATTCCTTTTTCCACTATTACCCTCTTAGCGCTCCGAATGTCCACTTGCATTTTCTACAGAAAGAGTGTTCAGAACTGCGCAATCAAAAGTATGGTTTAACTCTGTTAGCTTAATGAACATATCAGAAATAAGTTTCACACAATGGTTCTGTGTAGTTTTTATTTGAAGATATTATTTTTCCCAATAGAGGTCTCTTAGCGCTCAGAATGTCCATTTGCAGTTTCTACAGAAAGAGTGTTTCAGAAAGGCTCAATCAAAAGTAAGGTTCAACTCTGTTAGTTGAATGCACAGAACAGAAAGAAGTTTAATACAATGCTTCTGTGTAGTTTATATTTGAACATATTCTTTTTTCCACTATTACCCACTTGGCGCTACGAATGTCCAGTTGCATTTTCTACAGACAGAGTGTTTCAAAACTGCTCAATCAAAAGTATGGTTTAACTCTGTTAGCTGAATGCTCAGATCAGAAAGAAGTTTCACAGAATGCTTCTGTGTAGTTTATATTTGAATATATTCCTTTTTCCACTACTACTCTCTTAGCGGTCCAAATGTCCAGTTGCATTTTCTACAGAAAGAGTGTTCAGATCTGCTCAATCAAAAGTATTGTTTAACTCTGTTAGCTGAATGCACAGATCAGAAAGAAGTTTCACAGAATGATTCTGTGTAGTTTATATTTGGAGACATTCCTTTTTCCACTATTACCCTCTTAGCGCTCCGAATCTCCACTTGCATTTTCTACAGAAAGAGTGTTTCAGAACGGCTCAATCAAAACTAAGGTTCAACTCTTTTAGTTGAACAAACAGAACAGAAAGTAGTTTCACACAATTGTTCCGTGTAGTTTTTATTTGTAGACATTCTTTTTCCCAATATAGGCCTCTTAGCACTCAGAATGTCCAATTGCAGTTTCTACAGAAAGAGTGTTTCAGAACGGCTCAATCAAAAGTAAGGTTCAACTCTGTTAGTTGAATGCACAGAACAGAAAGAAGTTTCATACAATGCTTCTGTGTAGTTCATATTTGAACATATTCTTTTTTCCACTATTACCCACTTAGCGCTACGAATGTCCAGTTGCATTTTCTACAGACAGAGTGTTTCAAAACTGCTCAATCAAAGGTATGGTTTAACTCTGTTAGCTGAATGCTCAGATCAGAAAGAAGTTTCACAGAATGCTTCTGTGTAGTTTATATTTGAATATATTCCTTTTTCAACTACTACGCTCTTAGCGCTCCAAATGTCCACTTGCATTTTCTACAGAAAGAGTGTTCTGATCTGCTCAATCAAAAGTATGGTT
Source organism: Symphalangus syndactylus (assembly GCF_028878055.3). Lineage (NCBI taxonomy): Eukaryota > Metazoa > Chordata > Mammalia > Primates > Hylobatidae > Symphalangus > Symphalangus syndactylus. The sequence continues at coordinate 4,096,027 of NC_072427.2, forward strand.
TAACTCTGTTAGCTGAATGCACAGATCAGAAAGAAGTTTCACCGAATGATTCTGTGTAGTTTATATTTGTAGACATTCCTTTTTCCACTATTACCCACTTAGCGCTCCGAATCTCCACTTGCATTTTCTACAAAAAGAGTGTTTCATAACTGCTCAATCAAAAATATGTTTTATCTCTGTTAACTGAATTTACAGATCAGAAATAAGTTTCACAGAATGCATCTGTGTAGTTTTTATTTGAAGATATTCTTTTTCCCAATGTAGGCCTCTTAGCGCTTAGCATGTCCAATTGCAGTTTCTACAGAAAGAGTGTTTCAGAACGGCTCAATCAAAAGTAAGGTTCAACTCTGTTAGTTGAATGCACAGAACAGAAAGAATTTTCACAGAATGCTACTGTGTAGTTTATATTTGAATATATTCCTTTTTCCACTATTACCCTCTTAGCGCTCCGAATGTCCACTTGCATTTTCTACAGAAAGAGTGTTCAGAACTGCGCAATCAAAAGTATGGTTTAACTCTGTTAGCTTAATGAACATATCAGAAATAAGTTTCACACAATGCTTCTGTGTAGTTTTTATTTGAAGATATTATATTTCCCAATATAGGCCTCTTAGCGCTCAGAATGTCCAATTGCAGTTTCTACAGAAAGAGTGTTTCAGAAAGGCTCAATCAAAAGTAAGGTTCAACTCTGTTAGTTGAATGCACAGAACAGAAAGAAGTTTCATACAATGCTTCTGTGTAGTTTATATTTGAACATATTCTTTTTTCCACTATTACCCACTTAGCGCTACGAATGTCCAGTTGCATTTTCAACAGACAGAGTGTTTCAAAACTGCTCAATCAAAAGTATGGTTTAACTCTGTTAGCTGAATGCTCAGATCAGAAGGAAGTTTCACAGAATGCTTCTGTGTAGTTTATATTTGAATATATTCCTTTTTCCACTACTACTCTCTTAGCGCTCCAAATGTCCAGTTGCATTTTCTACAGAAAGAGTGTTCAGATCTGCTCAATCAAAAGTATGGTTTAACTCTGTTAGCTGAATGCACAGATCAGAAAGAAGTTTCACAGAATGATTCTGTGTAGTTTATATTTGGAGACATTCCTTTTTCCACTATTACCCTCTTAGCGCTCCGAATCTCCACTTGCATTTTCTACAGAAAGAGTGTTTCAGAACGGCTCAATCAAAACTAAGGTTCAACTCTTTTAGTTGAACAAACAGAACAGAAAGAAGTTTCACACAATTCTTCTGTGTAGTTTTTATTTGTAGACCTTCTTTTTCCCAATATAGGCCTCTTAGCGCTCAGAATGTCCAATTGCAGTTTCTACAGAAAGAGTGTTTCAGAACGGCTCAATCAAAAGTAAGGTTCAACTCTGTTAGTTGAATGCACAGAACAGAAAGAAGTTTCATACAATGCTTCTGTGTAGTTTATATTTGAACATATTCTTTTTTCCACTATTACCCACTTAGCGCTACGAATGTCCAGTTGCATTTTCTACAGACAGAGGGTTTCAAAACTGTTCATTCAAAAGTATGGTTTTACTCTGTTAGCTGAATTCTCAGATCAGAAAGAAGTTTCACAGAATGCTTCTGTGTAGTTTATATTTGAATATAATCCTTTTTCCACTACTACGCTCTTAGCACTCCAAATGTCCAGTTGCATTTTCTACAGAAAGAGTGTTCAGATCTGCTCAATCAAAAGTATGGTTTAATTCTGTTAGCTGAATGCACAGATCAGAAAGAAGTTTCCCCGAATGATTCTGTGTAGTTTATATTTGAAGACATTCCTTTTTCCACTATTACCCTCTTAGCGCTCCGAATCTCCACTTGCATTTTCTACAAAAAGAGTGTTTCATAACTGCTCAATGAAAAATATATTTTATCTCTGTTAACTGAATTTACAGATCAGAAATATGTTTCACAGAATGCATCTGTGTAGTTTTTATTTGAAGATATTCTCTTTCCCAATGTAGGCCTCTTAGCGCTTAGCATGTCCAATTGCAGTTTCTACAGAAAGAGTGTTTCAGAACGGCTCAATCAAAAGTAAGGTTCAACTCTGTTAGTTGAATGCACAGAACAGAAAGAATTTTCACAGAATGCTACTGTGTAGTTTATATTTGAATATATTCCTTTTTCCACTGTTACCCTATTAGCGCTCCGAATGTCCACTTGCATTTTCTACAGAAAGAGTGTTCAGAACTGCGCAATCAAAAATATGGTTTAACTCTGTTAGCTTAATGAACATATCAGAAATAAGTTTCACACAATGCTTCTGTGTAGTTTTTATTTGAAGATATTATTTTTCCCAATAGAGGCCTCTTAGCGCTCAGAATGTCCAATTGCAGTTTCTACAGAAAGAGTGTTTCAGAAAGGCTCAATCAAAAGTAAGGTTCAACTCTGTTAATTGAATGCACAGAACAGAAAGAAGTTTCATACAATGCTTCTGTGTAGTTTATATTTGAACATATTCTTTTTTCCACTATTACCCACTTAGCGCTACGAATGTCCAGTTGCATTTTCTACAGACAGAGTGTTTCAAAACTGCTCAATCAAAAGTATGGTTTAACTCTGTTAGCTGAATGCTCAGATCAGAAAGAAGTTTCACAGAATGCTTCTGTGTAGTTTATATTTGGAGACATTCCTTTTTCCACTATTACCCTCTTAGCGCTCCGAATCTCCACTTGCATTTTCTACAGAAAGAGTGTTTCAGAACGGCTCAATCAAAACTAAGGTTCAACTCTTTTAGTTGAACAAACAGAACAGAAAGAAGTTTCACACAATTTTTCTGTGTAGTTTTTATTTGTAGACATTCTTTTTCCCAATATAGGCCTCTTAGCGCTCAGAATGTCTAATTGCATTTTCTACAGAAAGAGTGTTTCAGAACGGCTCAATCAAAAGTAAGGTTCAATTCTGTTAGTTGAATGCACAGAACAGAAAGAAGTTTCATACAATGCTTCTGTGTAGTTCATATTTGAACATATTCTTTTTTCCACTATTACCCACTTAGCGCTACGAATGTCCAGTTGCATTTTCTACAGACAGAGTGTTTCAAAACTGCTCAATCAAAAGTATGGTTTAACTCTGTTAGCTGAATGCTCAGATCAGAAAGAAGTTTCACAGAATGCTTCTGTGTAGTTTATATTTGAATATATTCCTTTTTCCACTACTACGCTCTTAGCGCTCCAAATGTCCAGTTGCATTTTCTACAGAAAGAGTGTTCAGATCTGCTCAATCAAAAGTATGGTTTAACGCTGTTAGCTGAATGCACAGATCAGAAAGAAGTTTCACCGAATGATTCTGTGTAGTTTATACTTGAAGACATTCCTTTTTCCACTATTACCCTCTTAGCGCTCCGAATCTCCACTTGCATTTTCTACAAAAAGAGTGTTTCATAACTGCTCAATGAAAAATATGTTTTATCTCTGTTAACTGAATTTACAGATCAGAAATAAGTTTCACAGAATGCATCTGTGTAGTTTTTATTTGAAGATATTCTTTTTCCCAATGTAGGCCTCTTAGCGGTTAGCATTTCCAATTGCAGTTTCTACAGAAAGAGTGTTTCAGAACGGCTCAATCAAAAGTAAGGTTCAACTCTGTTAGTTGAATGCACAGAACAGAAAGAATTTTCACAGAATGCTACTGTGTAGTTTATATTTGAATATATTCCTTTTTCCACTATTACCCTCTTAGCGCTCCGAATGTCCACTTGCATTTTCTACAGAAAGAGTGTTCAGAACTGCGCAATCAAAAGTATGGTTTAACTCTGTTAGCTTAATGAACATATCAGAAATAAGTTTCACACAATGGTTCTGTGTAGTTTTTATTTGAAGATATTATTTTTCCCAATAGAGGTCTCTTAGCGCACAGAATGTCCAATTGCAGTTTCTACAGAAAGAGTGTTTCAGAAAGGCTCAATCAAAAGTAAGGTTCAACTCTGTTAGTTGAATGCACAGAACAGAAAGAAGTTTAATACAATGCTTCTGTGTAGTTTATATTTGAACATATTCTTTTTTCCACTATTACCCACTTGGCGCTACGAATGTCCAGTTGCATTTTCTACAGACAGAGTGTTTCAAAACTGCTCAATCAAAAGTATGGTTTAACTCTGTTAGCTGAATGCTCAGATCAGAAAGAAGTTTCACAGAATGCTTCTGTGTAGTTTATATTTGAATATATTCCTTTTTCCACTACTACTCTCTTAGCGCTCCAAATGTCCAGTTGCATTTTCTACAGAAAGAGTGTTCAGATCTGCTCAATCAAAAGTATTGTTTAACTCTGTTAGCTGAATGCACAGATCAGAAAGAAGTTTCACAGAATGATTCTGTGTAGTTTATATTTGGAGACATTCCTTTTTCCACTATTACCCTCTTAGCGCTCCGAATCTCCACTTGCATTTTCTACAGAAAGAGTGTTTCAGAACGGCTCAATCAAAACTAAGGTTCAACTCTTTTAGTTGAACAAACAGAACAGAAAGAAGTTTCACACAATTGTTCCGTGTAGTTTTTATTTGTAGACATTCTTTTTCCCAATATAGGCCTCTTAGCACTCAGAATGTCCAATTGCAGTTTCTACAGAAAGAGTGTTTCAGAACGGCTCAATCAAAAGTAAGGTTCAACTCTGTTAGTTGAATGCACAGAACAGAAAGAAGTTTCATACAATGCTTCTGTGTAGTTCATATTTGAACATATTCTTTTTTCCACTATTACCCACTTAGCGCTACGAATGTCCAGTTGCATTTTCTACAGACAGAGTGTTTCAAAACTGCTCAATCAAAGGTATGGTTTAACTCTGTTAGCTGAATGCTCAGATCAGAAAGAAGTTTCACAGAATGCTTCTGTGTAGTTTATATTTGAATATATTCCTTTTTCAACTACTACGCTCTTAGCGCTCCAAATGTCCACTTGCATTTTCTACAGAAAGAGTGTTCAGATCTGCTCAATCAAAAGTATGGTTTAACTCTGTTAGCTGAATGCACAGATCAGAAAGAAGTTTCACCGAATGATTCTGTGTAGTTTATATTTGAAGACATTCCTTTTTCCACTATTACCCACTTAGCGCTCCGAATCTCCACTTGCATTTTCTACAAAAAGAGTGTTTCATAACTGCTCAATCAAAGATATGTTTTATCTCTGTTAACTGAATTTACAGATCAGAAATAAGTTTCACAGAATGCATCTGTGTAGTTTTTATTTGAAGATATTCTTTTTCCCAATGTAGGCCTCTTAGCGCTTAGCATGTCCAATTGCAGTTTCTACAGAAAGAGTGTTTCAGAACGGCTCAATCAAAAGTAAGGTTCAACTCTGTTAGTTGAATGCACAGAACAGAAAGAATTTTCACAGAATGCTACTGTGTAGTTTATATTTGAATATATTCCTTTTTCCACTATTACCCTCTTAGCGCTCCGAATGTCCACTTGCATTTTCTACAGAAAGAGTGTTCAGAACTGCGCAATCAAAAGTATGGTTTAACTCTGTTAGCTTAATGAACATATCAGAAATAAGTTTCACACAATGCTTCTGTGTAGTTTTTATTTGAAGATATTATTTTTCCCAATATAGGCCTCTTAGCGCTCAGAATGTCCAATTGCAGTTTCTACAGAAAGAGTGTTTCAGAAAGGCTCAATAAAAAGTAAGGTTCAACTCTGTTAGTTGAATGCACAGAACAGAAAGAAGTTTCATACAATGCTTCTGTGTAGTTTATATTTGAACATATTCTTTTTTCCACTATTACCCACTTAGCGCTACGAATGTCCAGTTGCATTTTCAACAGACAGAGTGTTTCAAAACTGCTCAATCAAAAGTATGGTTTAACTCTGTTAGCTGAATGCTCAGATCAGAAGGAAGTTTCACAGAATGCTTCTGTGTAGTTTATATTTGAATATATTCCTTTTTCCACTACTACTCTCTTAGCGCTCCAAATGTCCAGTTGCATTTTCTACAGAAAGAGTGTTCAGATCTGCTCAATCAAAAGTATGGTTTAACTCTGTTAGCTGAATGCACAGATCAGAAAGAAGTTTCACAGAATGATTCTGTGTAGTTTATATTTGGAGACATTCCTTTTTCCACTATTACCCTCTTAGCGTCCGAATCTCCACTTGCATTTTCTACAGAAAGAGTGTTTCAGAACGGCTCAATCAAAACTAAGGTTCAACTCTTTTAGTTGAACAAACAGAACAGAAAGAAGTTTCACACAATTCTTCTGTGTAGTTTTTATTTGTAGACATTCTTTTTCCCAATATAGGCCTCTTAGCGCTCAGAATGTCCATTTGCAGTTTCTACAGAAAGAGTGTTTCAGAACGGCTCAATCAAAAGTAAGGTTCAACTCTGTTAGTTGAATGCACAGAACAGAAAGAAGTTTCATACAATGCTTCTGTGTAGTTTATATTTGAACATATTCTTTTTTCCACTATTACCCACTTAGCGCTACGAATGTCCAGTTGCATTTTCTACAGACAGAGGGTTTCAAAACTGTTCATTCAAAAGTATGGTTTTACTCTGTTAGCTGAATTCTCAGATCAGAAAGAAGTTTCACAGAATGCTTCTGTGTAGTTTATATTTGAATATAATCCTTTTTCCACTACTACGCTCTTAGCACTCCAAATGTCCAGTTGCATTTTCTACAGAAAGAGTGTTCAGATCTGCTCAATCAAAAGTATGGTTTAACTCTGTTAGCTGAATGCACAGATCAGAAAGAAGTTTCACTGAGTGATTCTGTGTAGTTTACATTTGAAGACATTCCTTTTTCCACTATTACCCCCTTAGCGCTCCGAATCTCCACTTGCATTTTCTACAAAAAGAGTGTTTCATAACTGCTCAATCAAAAATATGTTTTATCTCTGTTAACTGAATTTACAGTTCAGAAATAAGTTTCACAGAATGCATCTGTGTAGTTTTTATTTGAAGATATTCTTTTTCCCAATATATGCCTCTTAGCGCTTAGCATGTCCAATTGCAGTTTCTACAGAAAGAGTGTTTCAGAACGGCTCAATCAAAAGTAAGGTTCAACTCTGTTAGTTGAATGCACAGAACAGAAAGAATTTTCACAGAATGCTACTGTGTAGTTTATATTTGAATATATTCCTTTTTCCACTATTACCCTCTTAGCGCTCCGAATGTCCACTTGCATTTTCTACAGAAAGAGTGTTCAGAACTGCGCAATCAAAAGTATGGTTTAACTCTGTTAGCTTAATGAACATATCAGAAATAAGTTTCACACAATGCTTCTGTGTAGTTTTTATTTGAAGATATTATTTTTCCCAATATAGGCCTCTTAGCGCTCAGAATGTCCAATTGCAGTTTCTACAGAAAGAGTGTTTCAGAAAGGCTCAATCAAAAGTAAGGTTCAACTCTGTTAGTTGAATGCACAGAACAGAAAGAAGTTTCATACAATGCTTCTGTGTAGTTTATATTTGAACATATTCTTTTTCCACTATTACCCACTTAGCGCTACGAATGTCCAGTTGCATTTTCTACAGACAGAGTGTTTCAAAACTGCTCAATCAAAAGTATGGTTTAACTCTGTTAGCTGAATGCTCAGATCAGAAAGAAGTTTCACAGAATGCTTCTGTGTAGTTTATATTTGAATATATTCCTTTTTCCACTACTACGCTCTTCGCGCTCCAAATGTCCAGTTGCATTTTCTACAGAAAGAGTGTTCAGATCTGCTCAATCAAAAGTATGGTTTAACTCTGTTAGCTGAATGCACAGATCAGAAAGAAGTTTCACCGAAAGATTCTGTGGAGTTTATATTTGAAGACATTCCTTTTTCCACTATTACCCTCTTAGCGCTCCGAATCTCCACTTGCATTTTCTACAAAAAGAGTGTTTCATAACTGCTCAATCAAAAATATGTTTTATCTCTGTTAACTGAATTCACAGATCAGAAATAAGTTTCACAGAATGCATCTGTGTAGTTTTTATTTGAAGATATTCTTTTTCCCAATGTAGGCCTCTTAGCGCTTAGCATGTCCAATTGCAGTTTCTTCAGAAAGAGTGTTTCAGAACGGCTCCATCAAAAGTAAAGTTCAACTCTGTTAGTTGAATGCACAGAACAGAAAGAATTTTCACAAAATGCTACTGTGTAGTTTATATTTTAATATATTCCTTTTTCCACTATTAGCCTCTTAGCGCTCCGAATGTAAACTTGCATTTTCTACAGAAAGAGTGTTCAGAACTGCGCAATCCAAAGTATGGTTTAACTCTGTTAGCTTAATGAACATATCAGAAATAAGTTTCACACAATGGTTCTGTGTAGTTTTTATTTGAAGATATTATTTTTCCCAATAGAGGCCTCTTAGCGCTCAGAATGTCCAATTGCAGTTTCTACAGAAAGAGTGTTTCAGAAAGGCTCAATCAAAAGTAAGGTTCAACTCTGTTAGTTGAATGCACAGAACAGAAAGAAGTTTCGTACAATGCTTCTGTGTAGTTTATATTTGAATATATTCTTTTTTCCACTATTACCCACTAAGCGCTACGAATGTCCAGTTGCATTTTCTACAGACAGAGTGTTTCAAAACTGCTCAATCAAAAGTATGGTTTAACTCTGTTAGCTGAATGCTCAGATCAGAAAGAAGTTTCACAGAATGCTTCTGTGTAGTTTATATTTGTATATATTCCTTTTTCCACTACTACTCTCTTAGCGCTCCAAATGTCCAGTTGCATTTTCTACAGAAAGAGTGTTCAGATGTGCTCAAACAAAAGTATGGTTTAACTCTGTTAGCTGAATGCACAGATCAGAAAGAAGTTTCACAGAATGATTCTGTGTAGTTTATATTTGGAGACATTCCTTTTTCCACTATTACCCTCTTAGCGCTCCGAATCTCCACTTGCATTTTCTACAGAAAGAGTGTTTCAGAACGGATCAATCAAAACAAAGGTTCAAATCTCTTAGTTGAACAAACAGAACAGAAAGAAGTTTCACACAATTCTTCTGTGTAGTTTTTATTTGTAGACATTCTTTTTCCCAATATAGGCCTCTTAGCCCTCAGAATGTTCAATTGCAGTTTCTACAGAAAGAGTGTTTCAGAACGGCTCAATCAAAAGTAAGGTTCAACACTGTTAGTTGAATGCACAGAACAGAAAGAAGTTTCATACAATGCTTCTGTGTAGTTCATATTTGAACATATTCTTTTTTCCACTATTACCCACTTAGCGCTACGAATGTCCAGTTGCATTTTCTACAGACAGAGTGTTTCAAAACTGCTCAATCAAAAGTATGGTTTAACTCTGTTAGCTGAATGCTCAGATCAGAAAGAAGTTTCACAGAATGCTTCTGTGTAGTTTATATTTGAATATATTCCTTTTTCCACTACTTCGCTCTTAGCGCTCCAAATGTCCAGTTTCATTTTCTACAGAAAGAGTGTTCAGATCTGCTCAATCAAAAGTATGGTTTAACTCTGTTAGCTGAATGCACAGATCAGAAAGAAGTTTCACCGAATGATTCTGTGTAGTTTATATTTGAAGTCATACCTTTTTCCACTATTACCCTCTTAGCGCTCCAAATCTCCACTTGCATTTTCTACAAAAGGAGTGTTTCATAACCGCTCAATCAAAAATATGTTTTATCTCTGTTAACTGAATTTACAGATCAGAAATAAGTTTCACAGAATGCATCTGTGTAGTTTTTATTTGAAGACATACTTTCTCCCAATGTAGGCCTCTTAGCGCTTAGCATGTCCAATTGCAGTTTCTACAGAAAGAGTGTTTCAGAACGGCTCAATCAAAAGTAAGGTTCAACTCTGTTAGTTGAATGCACAGAACAGAAAGAATTTTCACAGAATGCTACTGTGTAGTTTATATTTGAATATATTCCTTTTTCCACTATTACCCTCTTAGCGCTCCGAATGTCCACTTGCATTTTCTACAGAAAGAGTGTTCAGAACTGCGCAATCCAAAGTATGGTTTAACTCTGTTAGCTTAATGAACATATCAGAAATAAGTTTCACACAATGCTTCTGTGTAGTTTTTATTTGAAGATATTATTTTTCCCAATAGAGGCCTCTTAGCGCTCAGAATGTCCAATTGCAGTTTCTACAGAAAGAGTGTTTCAGAAAGGCTCAATCAAAGTAAGGTTCAACTCTGTTAGTTGAATGCACAGAACAGAAAGAAGTTTCATACAATGCTTCTGTGTAGTTTATATTTGAAAATATTCTTTTTTCCACTATTACCCACTTAGCGCTACGAATGTCCAGTTGCATTTTCTACAGACAGAGTGTTTCAAAACTGCTCAATCAAAAGTATGGTTTAACTCTGTTAGCTGAATGCTCAGATCAGAAAGAAGTTTCACAGAATGCTTCTGTGTAGTTTATATTTGAATATATTCCTTTTTCCACTACTACTCTCTTAGCGCTCCAAATGTCCAGTTGCATTTTCTACAGAAAGAGTGTTCAGATCTGCTCAATCAAAAGTATGGTTTAACTCTGTTAGCTGAATGCACAGATCAGAAAGAAGTTTCACAGAATGATTCTGTGTAGTTTATATTTGGAGACATTCCTTTTTCCACTATTACCCTCTTAGCGCTCCGAATCTCCACTTGCATTTTCTACAGAAAGAGTGTTTCAGAACGGCTCAATCAAAACTAAGGTTCAACTCTTTTAGTTGAACAAACAGAACAGAAAGAAGTTTCACACAATTCTTCTGTGTAGCTTTTATTTGTAGACATTCTTTTCCCCAATATAGGCCTCTTAGCGCTCAGAATGTAAAATTGCAGTTTCTACAGAAAGAGTGTTTCAGAACGGCTCAATCAAAAGTAAGGTTCAACTCTGTTAATAGAATGCACAGAACAGAAAGAAGTTTCATACAATGCTTCTGTGTAGTTCATATTTGAACATATTCTTTTTTCCACTATTACCCACTTAGCGCTACGAATGTCCAGTTGCATTTTCTACAGACAGAGTGTTTGAAAACAGCTCAATCAAAAGCACGGTTTAACTCTGTTAGCTGAATGCTCAGATCAGAAAGAAGTTTCACAGAATGCTTCTGTGTAGTTTATATTTGAATATATTCCTTTTTCCACTACTACGCTCTTAGCGCTCCAAATGTCCAGTTGCATTTTCTACAGAAAGAGTGTTCAGATCTGCTCAATCAAAAGTATGGTTTAACTCTGTTAGCTGAATGCACAGATCAGAAAGATGTTTCACCGAATGATTCTGTGTAGTTTATATTTGAAGACATTCCTTTTTCCACTATTACCCACTTAGCGCTCCGAATCTCCACTTGCATTTTCTACAAAAAGAGTGTTTCATAACTGCTCAATCAAAAATATGTTTTATCTCTGTTAACTGAATTTACAGATCAGAAATATGTTTCACAGAATGCATCTGTGTAGTTTTTATCTGAAGATATTCTTTTTCCCAATGTAGGCCTCTTAGCGCTTAGCATGTCCAATTGCAGTTTCTACAGAAAGAGTGTTTCAGAACGGCTCAATCAAAAGTAAGGTTCAACTCTGTTAGTTGAATGCACAGAACAGAAAGAATTTTCACAGAATGCTACTGTGTAGTTTATATTTGAATATATTCCTTTTTCCACTATTACCCTCTTAGCGCTCCGAATGTCCACTTGCATTTTCTACAGAAAGAGTGTTCAGAACTGTGCAATCAAAAGTATGGTTTAACTCTGTTAGCTTAATGAACATATCAGAAATAAGTTTCACACAATGCTTCTGTGTAGTTTTTATTTGAAGATATTATTTTTCCCAATAGATGTCTCTTAGCGCTCAGAATGTCCAATTGCAGTTTCTACAGAAAGAGTGTTTCAGAAAGGCTCAATCAAAAGTAAGGTTCAACTCTGTTAGTTGAATGCACAGAACAGAAAGAAGTTTCATACAATGCTTCTGTGTAGTTTATATTTGAACATATTCTTATTTCCACTATTACCCACTTAGCGCTACGAATGTCCAGTTGCATTTTCTACAGACAGAGTGTTTCAAAACTGCTCAAACAAAAGTATGGTTTAACTCTGTTAGCTGAATTCTCAGATCAGAAAGAAGTTTCACAGAATGCTTCTGTGTAGTTTATATTTGAATATATTCCTTTTTCCACTACTTCTCTCTTAGCGCTCCAAATGTCCAGTTACATTTTCTACAGAAAGAGTGTTCAGATCTGCTCAATCAAAAGTATGGTTTAACTCTGTTAGCTGAATGCACAGATCAGAAAGAAATTTCACAGAATGATTCTGTGTAGTTTATATTTGGAGACATTCCTTTTTCCACTATTACCCTCTTAGCGCTCCGAATCTCCACTTGCATTTTCTACAGAAAGAGTGTTTCAGAACGGCTCAATCAAAACTAAGGTTCAACTCTTTTAGTTGAACAAACAGAACAGAAAGAAGTTTCACACAATTCTTCTGTGTAGTTTTTATTTGTAGACATTCTTTTTCCCAATATAGGCCTCTTAGCGCTCAGAATGTCCAATTGCAGTTTCTACAGAAAGAGTGTTTCAGAACGGCTCAATCAAAAGTAAGGTTCAACTCTGTTAGTTGAATGCACAGAACAGAAAGAAGTTTCATACAATGCTTCTGTGTAGTTTATATTTGAACATATTCTTTTTTCCACTATTACCCACTTAGCGCTACGAATGTCCAGTTGCATTTTCTACAGACAGAGTGTTTCAAAACTGCTCAATCAAAAGTATGGTTTAACTCTGTTAGCTGAATGCTCAGATCAGAAAGAAGTTTCACAGAATGCTTCTGTGTAGTTTATATTTGAATATATTCCTTTTTCCACTACTACGCTCTTAGCGCTCCAAATGTCCAGTTGCATTTTCTACAGAAATAGTGTTCAGATCTGCTCAATCAAAAGTATGGTTTAACTCTGTTAGCTGAATGCACAGATCAGAAAGAAGTTTGACCGAATGATTCTGTGTAGTTTATATTTGAAGACATTCCTTTTTCCACTATTACCCTCTTAGCGCTCCGAATCTCCACTTGCATTTTCTACAAAAAGAGTGTTTCATAACTGCTCAATCAAAAATATGTTTTATCTCGGTTAACTGAATTTACAGATCAGAAATAAGTTTCACAGAATGCATCTGTGTAGTGTTTATTTGAAGATATTCTTTTTCCCAATGTAGGCCTCTTAGCGCTTAGCATGTCCAATTGCAGTTTCTACAGAAAGAGTGTTTCAGAACGGCTCAATCAGAAGTAAGGTTCAACTCTGTTAGTTGAATGCACAGAACAGAAAGAATTTTCACAGAATGCTACTGTGTAGTTTATATTTGAATATATTCCTTTTTCCACTATTACCCTCTTAGCGCTCCGAATGTCCACTTGCATTTTCTACAGAAAGAGTGTTCAGAACTGCGCAATCAAAAGTATGGTTTAACTCTGTTAGCTTAATGAACATATCAGAAATAAGTTTCACACAATGCTTCTGTGTAGTTTTTATTTGAAGATATTATTTTTCCCAATAGAGGCCTCTTAGCGCTCAGAATGTCCAATTGCAGTTTCTACAGAAAGAGTGTTTCAGAAAGGCTCAATCAAAACTAAGGTTCAACTCTGTTAGTTGAATGCACAGAACAGAAAGGAATTTCATACAATGCTTCTGTGTAGTTTATATTTGAACATATTCTTTTTTCCACTATTACCCACTTGGCGCTACGAATGTCCAGTTGCATTTTCTACAGACAGAGTGTTTCAAAACTGCTCAATCAAAAGTATGGTTTAACTCTGTTAGCTGAATGCTCAGATCAGAAAGAAGTTTCACAGAATGTTTCTGTGTAGTTTATATTTGAATATATTCCTTTTTCTACTACTACTCTCTTAGCGCTCCAAATGTCCAGTTGCATTTTCTACAGAAAGAGTGTTCAGATCTGCTCAATCAAAAGTATGGTTTAACTCTGTTAGCTGAATGCACAGATCAGAAAGAAGTTTCACAGAATGATTCTGTGTAGTTTATATTTGGAGACATTCCTTTTTCCACTATTACCCTCTTAGCGCTCCGAATCTCCACTTGCATTTTCTACAGAAAGAGTGTTTCAGAACGGCTCAATCAAAACTAAAGTTCAACTCTTTTAGTTGAACAAACAGAACAGAAAGAAGTTTCACACAATTCTTCTGTGTAGTTTTTAATTGTAGACATTCTTTTTCCCAATATAGGCCTCTTAGCGCTCAGAATGTCCAATTGCAGTTTCTACAGAAAGAGTGTTTCAGAACGGCTCAATCAAAAGTAAGGTTCAACTCTGTTAGTTGAATGCACAGAACAGAAAGAAGCTTCATACAATGCTTCTGTGTAGTTTATATTTGAACATATTCTTTTTTCCACTATTACCCACTTAGCGCTACGAATGTCCAGTTGCATTTTCTACACACAGAGTGTTTCAAAACTGCTCTATCAAAAGTATGGTTTAACTCTGTTAGCTGAATGCTCAGATCAGAAAGAAGTTTCACAGAATGCTTCTGTGTAGTTTATATTTGAATATATTCCTTTTTCCACTACTACGCTCTTAGCGCTCCAAATGTCCAGTTGCATTTTCTACACAAAGAGTGTTCAGATCTGCTCAATCAAAAGTATGGTTTAACTCTGTTAGCTGAATGCACAGATCAGAAAGAAGTTTCACCGAATGATTCTGTGTAGTTTATATTTGAAGACATTCCTTTTTCCACTATTACCCTCTTAGCGCTCCGAATCTCCACTTGCATTATCTACAAAAAGAGTGTTTCATATCTGCTCAATCAAAAATATGTTTTATCTCTGTTAACTGAATTTACAGATCAGAAATAAGTTTCACAGAATGCATCTGTGTAGTTTTTATTTGAAGATATTCTTTTTCCCAATGTAGGCCTCTTAGCGCATAGCATGTCCAACTGCAGTTTCTACAGAAAGAGTGTTTCAGAACGGCTCAATTAAAAGTAAGGTTCAACTCTGTTAGTTGAATGCACAGAACAGAAAGAATTTTCACAGAATGCTACTGTGTAGTTTCTATTTGAATATATTCCTTTTTCCACTATTACCCTCTTAGCGCTCCGAATGTCCACTTGCATTTTCTACAGAAAGAGTGTTCAGAACTGCACAATCAAAAGTATGGTTTAACTCTGTTAGCTTAATGAACATATCAGAAATAAGTTTCACACAATGCTTCTGTGTAGTTTTTATTTGAAGATATTGTTTTTCCCAATATAGGCCTCTTAGCGCTCAGAATGTCCAATTGCAGTTTCTACAGAAAGAGTGTTTCAGAAAGGCTCAATCAAAACTAAGGTTCAACTCTGTTAGTTGAATGCACAGAACAGAAAGAAATTTCATACAACGCTTCTGTGTAGTTTATATTTGAACATATTCTTTTTTCCACTATTACCCACTTGGCGCTACGAATGTCCAGTTGCATTTTCTACAGACAGAGTGTTTCAAAACTGCTCAATCAAAAGTATGGTTTACCTCTGTTAGCTGAATGCTGAGATCAGAAAAAAGTTTCACAGAATGCTTCTGTGTAGTTTATATTTGAATATATTCCTTTTTCCACTACTACTCTCTTAGCGCTCCAAATGTCCAGTTGCATTTTCTACAGAAAGAGTGTTCAGATCTGCTCAATCAAAAGTATGGTTTAACTCTGTTAGCTGAATGCACAGATCAGAAAGAAGTTTCACAGAATGATTCTGTGTAATTTATATTTGGAGACATTCCTTTTTCCACTATTACCCTCTTAGCGCTCCGAATCTCCACTTGCATTTTCTACAGAAAGAGTGTTTCAGAACGGCACAATCAAAACTAAAGTTCAACTCCTTTAGTTGAACAAACAGAACAGAAAGAAGTTTCACACAATTCTTCTGTGTAGTTTTTATTTGTAGACATTCTGTTTCCCAATATAGGCCTCTTAGCGCTCAGAATGTCCAATTGCAGTTTCTACAGAAAGAGTGTTTCAGAACGGCTCAATCAAAAGTAAGGTTCAACTCTGTTAGTTGAATGCACAGAACAGAAAGTAGTTTCATACAATGCTTCTGTGTAGTTTATATTTGAACATATTCTCTTTTCCACTATTACCCACTTAGCGCTACGAATGTCCAGTTGCATTTTCTACAGACAGAGTGTTTCAAAACTGCTCAATCAAAAGTATGGTTTAACTCTGTTAGCTGAATGCTCAGATCAGAAAGAAGTTTCACAGAATGCTTCTGTGTAGTTTATATTTGAATATATTCCTTTTTCCACTACTACGCTCTTAGCGCTCCAAATGTCCAGTTTCATTTTCTACAGAAAGAGTGTTCAGATCTGCTCAATCAAAAGTATGGTTTAACTCTGTTAGCTGAATGCACAGATCAGAAAGAAGTTTCACCGAATGATTCTGTGTAGTTTATATTTGAAGTCATACCTTTTTCCACTATTACCCTCTTAGCGCTCCAAATCTCCACTTGCATTTTCTACAAAAGGAGTGTTTCATAACCGCTCAATCAAAAATATGTTTTATCTCTGTTAACTGAATTTACAGATCAGAAATAAGTTTCACAGAATGCATATGTGTAGTTTTTATTTGAAGATATACTTTCTCCCAATGTAGGCCTCTTAGCGCTTAGCATGTCCAATTGCAGTTTCTACAGAAAGAGTGTTTCAGAACGGCTCAATCAAAAGTAAGGTTCAACTCTGTTAGTTGAATGCACAGAACAGAAAGAATTTTCACAGAATGCTACTGTGTAGTTTATATTTGAATATATTCCTTTTTCCACTATTACCCTCTTAGCGCTCCGAATGTCCACTTGC
This sequence comes from Symphalangus syndactylus, assembly GCF_028878055.3. Taxonomy (NCBI): domain Eukaryota; kingdom Metazoa; phylum Chordata; class Mammalia; order Primates; family Hylobatidae; genus Symphalangus; species Symphalangus syndactylus. Next base: position 4,112,705 of record NC_072427.2, read on the forward strand.
ATTTTCTACAGAAAGAGTGTTCAGAACTGCGCAATCCAAAGTATGGTTTAACTCTGTTAGCTTAATGAACATATCAGAAATAAGTTTCACACAATGCTTCTGTGTAGTTTTTATTTGAAGATATTATTTTTCCCAATAGAGGCCTCTTAGCGCTCAGAATGTCCAATTGCAGTTTCTACAGAAAGAGTGTTTCAGAAAGGCTCAATCAAAGTAAGGTTCAACTCTGTTAGTTGAATGCACAGAACAGAAAGAAGTTTCATACAATGCTTCTGTGTAGTTTATATTTGAAAATATTCTTTTTTCCACTATTACCCACTTAGCGCTACGAATGTCCAGTTGCATTTTCTACAGACAGAGTGTTTCAAAACTACTCAATCAAAAGTATGGTTTAACTCTGTTAGCTGAATGCTCAGATCAGAAAGAAGTTTCACAGAATGCTTCTGTGTAGTTTATATTTGAATATATTCCTTTTTCCACTACTACTCTCTTAGCGCTCCAAATGTCCAGTTGCATTTTCTACAGAAAGAGTGTTCAGATCTGCTCAATCAAAAGTATGGTTTAACTCTGTTAGCTGAATGCACAGATCAGAAAGAAGTTTCACAGAATGATTCTGTGTAGTTTATATTTGGAGACATTCCTTTTTCCACTATTACCCTCTTAGCGCTCCGAATCTCCACTTGCATTTTCTACAGAAAGAGTGTTTCAGAACGGCTCAATCAAAACTAAGGTTCAACTCTTTTAGTTGAACAAACAGAACAGAAAGAAGTTTCACACAATTCTTCTGTGTAGCTTTTATTTGTAGACATTCTTTTCCCCAATATAGGCCTCTTAGCGCTCAGAATGTCCAATTGCAGTTTCTACAGAAAGAGTGTTTCAGAACGGCTCAATCAAAAGTAAGGTTCAACTCTGTTAATAGAATGCACAGAACAGAAAGAAGTTTCATACAATGCTTCTGTGTAGTTCATATTTGAACATATTCTTTTTTCCACTATTACCCACTTAGCGCTACGAATGTCCAGTTGCATTTTCTACAGACAGAGTGTTTGAAAACAGCTCAATCAAAAGCACGGTTTAACTCTGTTAGCTGAATGCTCAGATCAGAAAGAAGTTTCACAGAATGCTTCTGTGTAGTTTATATTTGAATATATTCCTTTTTCCACTACTACGCTCTTAGCGCTCCAAATGTCCAGTTGCATTTTCTACAGAAAGAGTGTTCAGATCTGCTCAATCAAAAGTATGGTTTAACTCTGTTAGCTGAATGCACAGATCAGAAAGATGTTTCACCGAATGATTCTGTGTAGTTTATATTTGAAGACATTCCTTTTTCCACTATTACCCACTTAGCGCTCCGAATCTCCACTTGCATTTTCTACAAAAAGAGTGTTTCATAACTGCTCAATCAAAAATATGTTTTATCTCTGTTAACTGAATTTACAGATCAGAAATATGTTTCACAGAATGCATCTGTGTAGTTTTTATCTGAAGATATTCTTTTTCCCAATGTAGGCCTCTTAGCGCTTAGCATGTCCAATTGCAGTTTCTACAGAAAGAGTGTTTCAGAACGGCTCAATCAAAAGTAAGGTTCAACTCTGTTAGTTGAATGCACAGAACAGAAAGAATTTTCACAGAATGCTACTGTGTAGTTTATATTTGAATATATTCCTTTTTCCACTATTACCCTCTTAGCGCTCCGAATGTCCACTTGCATTTTCTACAGAAAGAGTGTTCAGAACTGTGCAATCAAAAGTATGGTTTAACTCTGTTAGCTTAATGAACATATCAGAAATAAGTTTCACACAATGCTTCTGTGTAGTTTTTATTTGAAGATATTATTTTTCCCAATAGAGGTCTCTTAGCGCTCAGAATGTCCAATTGCAGTTTCTACAGAAAGAGTGTTTCAGAAAGGCTCAATCAAAAGTAAGGTTCAACTCTGTTAGTTGAATGCACAGAACAGAAAGAAGTTTCATACAATGCTTCTGTGTAGTTTATATTTGAACATATTCTTATTTCCACTATTACCCACTTAGCGCTACGAATGTCCAGTTGCATTTTCTACAGACAGAGTGTTTCAAAACTGCTCAAACAAAAGTATGGTTTAACTCTGTTAGCTGAATTCTCAGATCAGAAAGAAGTTTCACAGAATGCTTCTGTGTAGTTTATATTTGAATATATTCCTTTTTCCACTACTTCTCTCTTAGCGCTCCAAATGTCCAGTTACATTTTCTACAGAAAGAGTGTTCAGATCTGCTCAATCAAAAGTATGGTTTAACTCTGTTAGCTGAATGCACAGATCAGAAAGAAGTTTCACAGAATGATTCTGTGTAGTTTATATTTGGAGACATTCCTTTTTCCACTATTACCCTCTTAGCGCTCCGAATCTCCACTTGCATTTTCTACAGAAAGAGTGTTTCAGTACGGCTCAATCAAAACTAAGGTTCAACTCTTTTAGTTGAACAAACAGAACAGAAAGAAGTTTCACACAATTCTTCTGTGTAGTTTTTATTTGTAGACATTCTTTTTCCCAATATAGGCCTCTTAGCGCTCAGAATGTCCAATTGCAGTTTCTACAGAAAGAGTGTTTCAGAACGGCTCAATCAAAAGTAAGGTTCAACTCTGTTAGTTGAATGCACAGAACAGAAAGAAGTTTCATAGAATGCTTCTGTGTAGTTCATATTTGAACATATTCTTTTTTCCACTATTACCCACTTAGCGCTACGAATGTCCAGTTGCATTTTCTACAGACAGAGTGTTTCAAAACTGCTCAATCAAAAGTATGGTTTAACTCTGTTAGCTGAATGCTCAGATCAGAAAGAAGTTTCACAGAATGCTTCTGTGTAGTTTATATTTGAATATATTCCTTTTTCCACTACTACGCTCTTAGCGCTCCAAATGTCCAGTTGCATTTTCTACAGAAAGAGTGTTCAGATCTGCTCAATCAAAAGTATGGTTTAACTCTGTTAGCTGAATGCACAGATCAGAAAGAAGATTCACCGAATGATTCTGTGTAGTTTATATTTGAAGACATTCCTTTTTCCACTATTAACCTCTTAGCGCTCCGAATCTCCACTTGCATTTTCTACAAAAAGAGTGTTTCATAACTGCTCAATCAAAAATATGTTTTATCTCTGTTAACTGAATTTACAGATCAGAAATAAGTTTCACAGAATGCATCTGTGTAGTTTTTATTTGAAGATATTCTTTTTCCCAATGTAGGCCTCTTAGCGCTTAGCATGTCCAATTACAGTTTCTACAGAAAGAGTGTTTCAGAACGGCTCAATCAAAAGTAAGGTTCAACTCTGTTAGTTGAATGCACAGAACACAAAGAATTTTCACAGAATGCTACTGTGTAGTTTATATTTGAATATATTCCTTTTTCCACTATTACCCTCTTAGCACTCCGAATGTCCACTTGCATTTTCTACAGAAAGAGTGTTCAGAACTGCGCAATCAAAAGTATGGTTTAACTCTGTTAGCTTAAGGAACATATCAGAAATAAGTTTCACACAATGCTTCTGTGTAGTTTTTATTTGAAGATATTATTTTTCCCAATAGAGGCCTCTTAGCGCTCAGAATGTCCAATTGCAGTTTCTACAGAAAGCGTGTTTCAGAAAGGCTCAATCAAAAGTAAGGTTCAACTCTGTTAGTTGAATGCACAGAACAGAAAGAAGTTTCATACAATGCTTCTGTGTAGTTTATATTTGAACATATTCTTTTTTCCACTATTACCCACTTAGCGCTACGAATGTCCAGTTGCATTTTCTACAGACAGAGTGTTTCAAAACTGCTCAATCAAAAGTATGGTTTAACTCTGTTAGCTGAATGCTCAGATCAGAAAGAAGTTTCACAGAATGCTTCTGTGTAGTTTATATTTGAATATATTCCTTTTTCCACTACTACTCTCTTAGCGCTCCAAATGTCCAGTTGCATTTTCTACAGAAAGAGTGTTCAGATCTGCTCAATCAAAAGTATGGTTTAACTCTGTTACCTGAATGCACAGATCAGAAAGAAGTTTCACAGAATGATTCTGTGTAGTTTATATTTGGAGACATTCCTTTTTCCACTATTACCCTCTTAGCGCTCCGAATCTCCACTTGCATTTTCTACAGAAAGAGTGTTTCAGAACGGCTCAATCAAAACTAAGGTTCAACTCTTTTAGTTGAACAAACAGAACAGAAAGAAGTTTCACACAATTGTTCTGTGTAGTTTTTATTTGTAGACATTCTTTTTCCCAATATAGGCCTCTTAGCGCTCCGAATGTCCAATTGCAGTTTCTACAGAAAGAGTGTTTCAGAACGGCTCAATCAAAAGTAAGGCTCAACTCTGTTAGTTGAATGCACAGAACAGAAAGAAGTTTCATAGAATGCTTCTGTGTAGTTCATATTTGAATATATTCTTTTTTCCACTATTACCCACTTAGAGCTACGAATGTCCAGTTGCATTTTCTACAGAAAGAGTGTTCAGATCTGCTCAATCAAAAGTATGGTTTAACTCTGTTTGCTGAATGCACAGATCAGAAAGAAGTTTCACCGAATGATTCTGTGTAGTTTATATTTGAAGACATTCCTTTTTCCACTATTACCCTCTTAGCGCTCCGAATCTACACTTGCATTTTCTACAAAAAGAGTGTTTCATAACTGCTCAATCGAAAATATGTTTTATCTCTGTTAACTGAATTTACAGATCAGAAATAAGTTTCACAGAATGCATCTGTGTAGTTTTTATTTGAAGATATTCTTTTTCCCAATGTAGGCCTCTTAGCGCTTAGCATGTCCAATTGCAGTTTCTACAGAAAGAGTGTTTCAGAACGGCTCAATCAAAAGTAAGGTTCAACTCTGTTAGTTGAATGCACAGAACAGAAAGAATTTTCACAGAATGCTACTGTGTAGTTTATATTTGAATATATTCCTTTTTCCACTATTACCCTCTTAGCGCTCCGAATGTCCACTTGCATTTTCTACAGAAAGAGTGTTCAGAACTGCGCAATCCAAAGTATGGTTTAACTCTGTTAGCTTAATGAACATATCAGAAATAAGTTTCACACAATGCTTCTGTGTAGTTTTTATTTGAAGATATTATTTTTCCCAATAGAGGCCTCTTAGCGCTCAGAATGTCCAATTGCATTTTCTACAGAAAGAGTGTTTCAGAAAGGCTCAATCAAAAGTAAGGTTCAACTCTGTTAGTTGAATGCACAGAACAGAAAGAAGTTTCATACAATGTTTCTGTGTAGTTTATATTTGAAAATATTCTTTTTTCCACTATTACCCACTTAGCGCTACGAATGTCCAGTTGCATTTTCTACAGACAGAGTGTTTCAAAACTGCTCAATCAAAAGTATGGTTTAACTCTGTTAGCTGAATGCTCAGATCAGAAAGAAGTTTCACAGAATGCTTCTGTGTAGTTTATATTTGAATATATTCCTTTTTCCACTAGTACTCTCTTAGCGCTCCAAATGTCCAGTTGCATTTTCTACAGAAAGAGTGTTCAGATCTGCTCAATCAAAAGTATCGTTTAACTCTGTTAGCTGAATGCACAGATCAGAAAGAAGTTTCACAGAATGATTCTGTGTAGTTTATATTTGGAGACATTCCTTTTTCCACTATTACCCTCTTAGCGCTCCGAATCTCCACTTGCATTTTCTACAGAAAGAGTGTTTCAGAACGGCTCAATCAAAACTAAGGTTCAACTCTTTTAGTTGAACAAACAGAACAGAAAGAAGTTTCACACAATTCTTCTGTGTAGTTTTTATTTGTAGACATTCTTTTTCCCAATATAGGCCTCTTAGCGCTCAGAATGTCCAATTGCAGTTTCTACAGAAAGAGTGTTTCAGAACGGCTCAATCAAAAGTAAGGTTCAACTCTGTTAGTTGAATGCACAGAACAGAAAGAAGTTTCATACAATGCTTCTGTGTAGTTTATATTTGAACATATTCTTTTTTCCACTATTACCCACTTAGCGCTACGAATGTCCAGTTGCATTTTCTACAGACAGAGTGTTTCAAAACTGCTCAATCAAAAGTATGGTTTAACTCTGTTAGCTGAATGCTCAGATCAGAAAGAAGTTTCACAGAATGCTTCTGTGTAGTTTATATTTGAATATATTCCTTTTTCCACTACTACGCTCTTAGCGCTCCAAATGTCCAGTTGCATTTTCTACAGAAATAGTGTTCAGATCTGCTCAATCAAAAGTATGGTTTAACTCTGTTAGCTGAATGCACAGATCAGAAAGAAGTTTGACCGAATGATTCTGTGTAGTTTATATTTGAAGACATTCCTTTTTCCACTATTACCCTCTTAGCGCTCCGAATCTCCACTTGCATTTTCTACAAAAAGAGTGTTTCATAACTGCTCAATCAAAAATATGTTTTATCTCGGTTAACTGAATTTACAGATCAGAAATAAGTTTCACAGAATGCATCTGTGTAGTGTTTATTTGAAGATATTCTTTTTCCCAATGTAGGCCTCTTAGCGCTTAGCATGTCCAATTGCAGTTTCTACAGAAAGAGTGTTTCAGAACGGCTCAATCAGAAGTAAGGTTCAACTCTGTTAGTTGAATGCACAGAACAGAAAGAATTTTCACAGAATGCTACTGTGTAGTTTATATTTGAATATATTCCTTTTTCCACTATTACCCTCTTAGCGCTCCGAATGTCCACTTGCATTTTCTACAGAAAGAGTGTTCAGAACTGCGCAATCAAAAGTATGGTTTAACTCTGTTAGCTTAATGAACATATCAGAAATAAGTTTCACACAATGCTTCTGTGTAGTTTTTATTTGAAGATATTATTTTTCCCAATAGAGGCCTCTTAGCGCTCAGAATGTCCAATTGCAGTTTCTACAGAAAGAGTGTTTCAGAAAGGCTCAATCAAAACTAAGGTTCAACTCTGTTAGTTGAATGCACAGAACAGAAAGGAATTTCATACAATGCTTCTGTGTAGTTTATATTTGAACATATTTTTTTTCCAATATTACCCACTTGGCGCTACGAATGTCCAGTTGCATTTTCTACAGACAGAGTGTTTCAAAACTGCTCAATCAAAAGTATGGTTTAACTCTGTTAGCTGAATGCTCAGATCAGAAAGAAGTTTCACAGAATGTTTCTGTGTAGTTTATATTTGAATATATTCCTTTTTCTACTACTACTCTCTTAGCGCTCCAAATGTCCAGTTGCATTTTCTACAGAAAGAGTGTTCAGATCTGCTCAATCAAAAGTATGGTTTAACTCTGTTAGCTGAATGCACAGATCAGAAAGAAGTTTCACAGAATGATTCTGTGTAGTTTATATTTGGAGACATTCCTTTTTCCACTATTACCCTCTTAGCGCTCCGAATCTCCACTTGCATTTTCTACAGAAAGAGTGTTTCAGAACGGCTCAATCAAAACTAAAGTTCAACTCTTTTAGTTGAACAAACAGAACAGAAAGAAGTTTCACACAATTCTTCTGTGTAGTTTTTAATTGTAGACATTCTTTTTCCCAATATAGGCCTCTTAGCGCTCAGAATGTCCAATTGCAGTTTCTACAGAAAGAGTGTTTCAGAACGGCTCAATCAAAAGTAAGGTTCAACTCTGTTAGTTGAATGCACAGAACAGAAAGAAGCTTCATACAATGCTTCTGTGTAGTTTATATTTGAACATATTCTTTTTTCCACTATTACCCACTTAGCGCTACGAATGTCCAGTTGCATTTTCTACACACAGAGTGTTTCAAAACTGCTCTATCAAAAGTATGGTTTAACTCTGTTAGCTGAATGCTCAGATCAGAAAGAAGTTTCACAGAATGCTTCTGTGTAGTTTATATTTGAATATATTCCTTTTTCCACTACTACGCTCTTAGCGCTCCAAATGTCCAGTTGCATTTTCTACACAAAGAGTGTTCAGATCTGCTCAATCAAAAGTATGGTTTAACTCTGTTAGCTGAATGCACAGATCAGAAAGAAGTTTCACCGAATGATTCTGTGTAGTTTATATTTGAAGACATTCCTTTTTCCACTATTACCCTCTTAGCGCTCCGAATCTCCACTTGCATTATCTACAAAAAGAGTGTTTCATATCTGCTCAATCAAAAATATGTTTTATCTCTGTTAACTGAATTTACAGATCAGAAATAAGTTTCACAGAATGCATCTGTGTAGTTTTTATTTGAAGATATTCTTTTTCCCAATGTAGGCCTCTTAGCGCATAGCATGTCCAACTGCAGTTTCTACAGAAAGAGTGTTTCAGAACGGCTCAATTAAAAGTAAGGTTCAACTCTGTTAGTTGAATGCACAGAACAGAAAGAATTTTCACAGAATGCTACTGTGTAGTTTCTATTTGAATATATTCCTTTTTCCACTATTACCCTCTTAGCGCTCCGAATGTCCACTTGCATTTTCTACAGAAAGAGTGTTCAGAACTGCACAATCAAAAGTATGGTTTAACTCTGTTAGCTTAATGAACATATCAGAAATAAGTTTCACACAATGCTTCTGTGTAGTTTTTATTTGAAGATATTGTTTTTCCCAATATAGGCCTCTTAGCGCTCAGAATGTCCAATTGCAGTTTCTACAGAAAGAGTGTTTCAGAAAGGCTCAATCAAAACTAAGGTTCAACTCTGTTAGTTGAATGCACAGAACAGAAAGAAATTTCATACAACGCTTCTGTGTAGTTTATATTTGAACATATTCTTTTTTCCACTATTACCCACTTGGCGCTACGAATGTCCAGTTGCATTTTCTACAGACAGAGTGTTTCAAAACTGCTCAATCAAAAGTATGGTTTACCTCTGTTAGCTGAATGCTGAGATCAGAAAAAAGTTTCACAGAATGCTTCTGTGTAGTTTATATTTGAATATATTCCTTTTTCCACTACTACTCTCTTAGCGCTCCAAATGTCCAGTTGCATTTTCTACAGAAAGAGTGTTCAGATCTGCTCAATCAAAAGTATGGTTTAACTCTGTTAGCTGAATGCACAGATCAGAAAGAAGTTTCACAGAATGATTCTGTGTAATTTATATTTGGAGACATTCCTTTTTCCACTATTACCCTCTTAGCGCTCCGAATCTCCACTTGCATTTTCTACAGAAAGAGTGTTTCAGAACGGCACAATCAAAACTAAAGTTCAACTCCTTTAGTTGAACAAACAGAACAGAAAGAAGTTTCACACAATTCTTCTGTGTAGTTTTTATTTGTAGACATTCTGTTTCCCAATATAGGCCTCTTAGCGCTCAGAATGTCCAATTGCAGTTTCTACAGAAAGAGTGTTTCAGAACGGCTCAATCAAAAGTAAGGTTCAACTCTGTTAGTTGAATGCACAGAACAGAAAGTAGTTTCATACAATGCTTCTGTGTAGTTTATATTTGAACATATTCTCTTTTCCACTATTACCCACTTAGCGCTACGAATGTCCAGTTGCATTTTCTACAGACAGAGTGTTTCAAAACTGCTCAATCAAAAGTATGGTTTAACTCTGTTAGCTGAATGCTCAGATCAGAAAGAAGTTTCACAGAATGCTTCTGTGTAGTTTATATTTGAATATATTCCTTTTTCCACTACTACGCTCTTAGCGCTCCAAATGTCCAGTTGCATTTTCTACACAAAGAGTGTTCAGATCTGCTCAATCAAAAGTATGGTTTAACTCCGTTAGCTGAATGCACAGATCAGAAAGAAGTTTCACCGAATGATTCTGTGTAGTTTATATTTGAAGACATTCCTTTTTCCACTATTACCCTCTTAGCGCTCCGAATCTCCACTTGCATTTTCTACAAAAAGAGTGTTTCATAACTGCTCAATCAAAAATATGTTTTATCTCTGTTAACTGAATTTACAGATCAGAAATAAGTTTCACAGAATGCATCTGTGTAGTTTTTATTTGAAGATATTCTTTTTCCCAATGTAGGCCTCTTAGCGCTTAGCATGTCCAATTGCAGTTTCTACAGAAAGAGTGTTTCAGAACGGCTCAATTAAAAGTAAGGTTCAACTCTGTTAGTTGAATGCACAGAACAGAAAGAATTTTCACAGAATGCTACTGTGTAGTTTATATTTGAATATATTCCTTTTTCCACTATTACCCTCTTAGCGCTCCGAATGTCCACTTGCATTCTCTACAGAAAGAGTGTTCAGAACTGCGCAATCAAAAGTATGGTTTAACTCTGTTAGCTTAATGAACATATCAGAAATAAGTTTCACACAATGCTTCTGTGTAGTTTTTATTTGAAGATATTATTTTTCCCAATAGAGGCCTCTTAGCGCTCAGAATGTCCAATTGCAGTTTCTACAGAAAGAGTGTTTCAGAAAGGCTCAATCAAAAGTAAGGTTCAACTCTGTTAGTTGAATGCACAGAACAGAAAGAAGTTTCATACAATGCTTCTGTGTAGTTTATATTTGAACACATTCTTTTTTCCACTATTACTAACTTGGCGCTACGAATGTCCAGTTGCATTTTCTACAGACAGAGTGTTTCAAAACTGCTCAATCAAAAGTATGGTTTAACTCTGTTAGCTGAATGCTCAGATCAGAAAGAAGTTTCACAGAATGCTTCTGTGTAGTTTATATTTGAATATATTCCTTTTTCCACTACTACTCTCTTAGCGCTCCAAATTTCCAGTTGCATTCTCTACAGAAAGAGTGTTCAGATCTGCTCAATCAAAAGTATGGTTTAACTCTGTTAGCTGAATGCACAGATCAGAAAGAAGTTTCACAGAATGATTCTGTGTAGTTTATATTTGGAGACATTCCTTTTTCCACTATTACCCTCTTAGCGCTCCGAATCTCCACTTGCATTTTCTACAGAAAGAGTGTTTCAGAACGGCTCAATCAAAACTAAGGTTCAACTCTTTTAGTTGAACAAACAGAACAGAAAGAAGTTTCACACAATTCTTCTGTGTAGTTTTTATTTGTAGACATTCTTTTTCCCAATATAGGCCTCTTAGCGCTCAGAATGTCCAATTGCAGTTTCTACAGAAAGAGTGTTTCAGAACGGCTCAATCAAAAGTAAGGTTCAACTCTGTTAGTTGAATGCACAGAACAGAAAGAAGTTTCATACAATGCTTCTGTGTAGTTTATATTTGAACATATTCTTTTTTCCACTATTACCCACTTAGCGCTACGAATGTCCAGTTGCATTTTCTACAGACAGAGTGTTTCAAAACTGCTCAATCAAAGTATGGTTTAACTCTGTTAGCTGAATGCTCAGATCAGAAAGAAGTTTCACAGAATGCTTTTGTGTAGTTTATATTTGAATATATTCCTTTTTCCACTACTACGCTCTTAGCGCTCCAAATGTCCAGTTGCATTTTCTACAGAAATAGTGTTCAGATCTGCTCAATCAAAAGTATGGTTTAACTCTGTTAGCTGAATGCACAGATCAGAAAGAAGTTTCACCGAATGATTCTGTGTAGTTTATATTTGAAGACATTCCTTTTTCCACTATTACCCTCTTAGCGCTCCGAATCTCCACTTGCATTTTCTACAAAAAGAGTGTTTCATAACTGCTCAATCAAAAATATGTTTTATCTCGGTTAACTGAATTTACAGATCAGAAATAAGTTTCACAGAATGCATCTGTGTAGTGTTTATTTGAAGATATTCTTTTTCCCAATGTAGGCCTCTTAGCGCTTAGCATGTCCAATTGCAGTTTCTACAGAAAGAGTGTTTCAGAACGGCTCAATCAGAAGTAAGGTTCAACTCTGTTAGTTGAATGCACAGAAGAGAAAGAATTTTCACAGAATGCTACTGTGTAGTTTATATTTGAATATATTCCTTTTTCCACTATTACCCTCTTAGCGCTCCGAATGTCCACTTGCATTTTCTACAGAAAGAGTGTTCAGAACTGCGCAATCAAAAGTATGGTTTAACTCTGTTAGCTTAATGAACATATCAGAAATAAGTTTCACACAATGCTTCTGTGTAGTTTTTATTTGAAGATATTATTTTTCCCAATAGAGGCCTCTTAGCGCTCAGAATGTCCAATTGCAGTTTCTACAGAAAGAGTGTTTCAGAAAGGCTCAATCAAAACTAAGGTTCAACTCTGTTAGTTGAATGCACAGAACAGAAAGGAATTTCATACAATGCTTCTGTGTAGTTTATATTTGAACATATTCTTTTTTCCACTATTACCCACTTGGCGCTACGAATGTCCAGTTGCATTCTCTACAGACAGAGTGTTTCAAAACTGCTCAATCAAAAGTATGGTTTAACTCTGTTAGCTGAATGCTCAGATCAGAAAGAAGTTTCACAGAATGCTTCTGTGTAGTTTATATTTGAATATATTCCTTTTTCCACTACTACGCTCTTAGCGCTCCAAATGTCCAGTTGCATTTTCTACACAAAGAGTGTTCAGATCTGCTCAATCAAAAGTATGGTTTAACTCTGTTAGCTGAATGCACAGATCAGAAAGAAGTTTCACCGAATGATTCTGTGTAGTTTATATATGAAGACATTCCTTTTTCCACTATTACCCTCTTAGCGCTCCGAATCTCCACTTGCATTATCTACAAAAAGAGTGTTTCATATCTGCTCAATCAAAAATATGTTTTATCTCTGTTAACTGAATTTACAGATCAGAAATATGTTTCACAGAATGCATCTGTGTAGTTTTTATTTGAAGATATTCTTTTTCCCAATGTAGGCCTCTTAGCGCTTAGCATGTCCAACTGCAGTTTCTACAGAAAGAGTGTTTCAGAACGGCTCAATTAAAAGTAAGGTTCAACTCTGTTAGTTGAATGCAAAGAACAGAAAGAATTTTCACAGAATGCTACTGTGTAGTTTATATTTGAATATATTCCTTTTTCCACTATTACCCTCTTAGCGCTCCGAATGTCCACTTGCATTTTCTACAGAAAGAGTGTTCAGAAATGCACAATCAAAAGTATGGTTTAACTCTGTTAGCTTAATGAACATATCAGAAATAAGTTTCACACAATGCTTCTGTTTAGTTTTTATTTGAAGATATTATTTTTCCCAATATAGGCCTCTTAGCGCTCAGAATGTCCAATTGCAGTTTCTACAGAAAGAGTGTTTCAGAAAGGCTCAATCAAAACTAAGGTTCAACTCTGTTAGTTGAATGCACAGAACAGAAAGAAATTTCATACAACGCTTCTGTGTAGTTTATATTTGAACATATTCTTTTTTCCACTATTACCCACTTGGCGCTACGAATGTCCAGTTGCATTTTCTACAGACAGAGTGTTTCAAAACTGCTCAATCAAAAGTATGGTTTAACTCTGTTAGCTGAATGCTGAGATCAGAAAAAAGTTTCACAGAATGCTTCTGTGTAGTTTATATTTGAATATATTCCTTTTTCCTCTACTACTCTCTTAGCGCTCCAAATGTCCAGTTGCATTTTCTACAGAAAGAGTGTTCAGATCTGCTCAATCAAAAGTATGGTTTAACTCTGTTAGCTGAATGCACAGATCAGAAAGAAGTTTCACAGAATGATTCTGTGTAGTTTATATTTGGAGACATTCCTTTTTCCACTATTACCCTCTTAGCGCTCCGAATCTCCACTTGCATTTTCTACAGAAAGAGTGTTTCAGAACGGCACAATCAAAACTAAAGTTCAACTCCTTTAGTTGAACAAACAGAACAGAAAGAAGTTTCACACAATTCTTCTGTGTAGTTTTTATTTGTAGACATTCTTTTTCCCAATATAGGCCTCTTAGCGCTCAGAATGTCCAATTGCAGTTTCTACAGAAAGAGTGTTTCAGAACGGCTCAATCAAAAGTAAGGTTCAACTCTGTTAGTTGAATGCACAGAACAGAAAGTAGTTTCATACAATGCTTCTGTGTAGTTTATATTTGTACATATTCTCTTTTCCACTATTACCCACTTAGCGCTACGAATGTCCAGTTGCATTTTCTACAGACAGAGGGTTTCAAAACTGCTCAATCAAAAGTATGGTTTAACTCTGTTAGCTGAATGCTCAGATCAGAAAGAAGTTTCACAGAATGCTTCTGTGTAGTTTATATTTGAATATATTCCTTTTTCCACTACTACGCTCTTAGCGCTCCAAATGTGCAGTTGCATTTTCTACACAAAGAGTGTTCAGATCTGCTCAATCAAAAGTATGGTTTAACTCTGTTAGCTGAATGCACAGATCAGAAAGAAGTTTCACCGAATGATTCTGTGTAGTTTATATTTGAAGACATTCCTTTTTCCACTATTACCCTCTTAGCGCTCCGAATCTCCACTTGCATTTTCTACAAAAAGAGTGTTTCATAACTGCTCAATCAAAAATATGTTTTATCTCTGTTAACTGAATTTACAGATCAGAAATAAGTTTCACAGAATGCATCTGTGTAGTTTTTATTTGAAGATATTCTTTTTCCCAATGTAGGCCTCTTAGCGCTTAGCATGTCCAATTGCAGTTTCTACAGAAAGAGTGTTTCAGAACGGCTCAATTAAAAGTAAGGTTCAACTCTGTTAGTTGAATGCACAGAACAGAAAGAATTTTCACAGAATGCTACTGTGTAGTTTATATTTGAATATATTCCTTTTTCCACTATTACCCTCTTAGCGCTCCGAATGTCCACTTGCATTCTCTACAGAAAGAGTGTTCAGAACTGCGCAATCAAAAGTATGGTTTAACTCTGTTAGCTTAATGAACATATCAGAAATAAGTTTCACACAATGCTTCTGTGTAGTTTTTATTTGAAGATATTATTTTTCCCAATAGAGGCCTCTTAGCGCTCAGAATGTCCAATTGCAGTTTCTACAGAAAGAGTGTTTCAGAAAGGCTCAATCAAAACTAAGGTTCAACTCTGTTAGTTGAATGCACAGAACAGAAAGAAGTTTCATACAATGATTCTGTGTAGTTTATATTTGAACATATTCTTTTTTCCACTATTACCAACTTGGCGCTACGAATGTCCAGTTGCATTTTCTACAGACAGAGTGTTTCAAAACTGCTCAATCAAAAGTATGGTTTAACTCTGTTAGCTGAATGCTCAGATCAGAAAGAAGTTTCACAGAATGCTTCTGTGTAGTTTATATTTGAATATATTCCTTTTTCCACTACTACTCTCTTAGCGCTCCAAATGTCCAGTTGCATTTTCTACAGAAAGAGTGTTCAGATCTGCTCAATCAAAAGTATGGTTTAACTCTGTTAGCTGAATGCACAGATCAGAAAGAAGTTTCACAGAATGATTCTGTGTAGTTTATATTTGGAGACATTCCTTTTTCCACTATTACCCTCTTAGCGCTCCGAATCTCCACTTGCATTTTCTACAGAAAGAGTGTTTCAGAACGGCTCAATCAAAACTAACTTTCAAATCTTTTAGTTGAACAAACAGAACAGAAAGAAGTTTCACACAATTCTTCTGTGTAGTTTTTATTTGTAGACATTCCTTTTCCCAATATAGGCCTCTTAGCGCTCAGAATGTCCAATTGCAGTTTCTACATAAAGAGTGTTTCAGAACGGCTCAATCAAAAGTAAGGTTCAACTCTGTTAGTTGAATGCACAGAACAGAAAGAAGTTTCATACAATGCTTCTGTGTAGTTTATATTTGAACATATACTTTTTTCCACTATTACCCACTTAGCGCTACGAATGTCCAGTTGCATTTTCTACAGACAGAGTGTTTCAAAACTGCTCAATCAAAAGTATGGTTTAACTCTGTTAGCTGAATGCTCAGATCAGAAAGAAGTTTCACAGAATGCTTCTGTGTAGTTTATATTTGAATATATTCCTTTTTCCACTACTACGCTCTTAGCGCTCCAAATGTCCAGTTGCATTTTCTACAGAAAGAGTGTTCAGATCTGCTCAATCAAAAGTATGGTTTAACTCTGTTAGCTGAATGCACAGATCAGAAAGAAGTTTCACCGAATGATTCTGTGTAGTTTATATTTGAAGACTTTCCTTTTTCCACTATTACCCACTTAGCACTCCGAATCTCCACTTGCATTTTCTACAAAAAGAGTGTTTCATATCTGCTCAATCAAAAATATGTTTTATCTCGGTTAACTGAATTTACAGATCAGAAATAAGTTTCACAGAATGCATCTGTGTAGTGTTTATTTGCAGATATTCTTTTTCCCAATGTAGGCCTCTTAGCGCTTAGCATGTCCAATTGCAGTTTCTACAGAAAGAGTGTTTCAGAACGGCTCAATCAGAAGTAAGGTTCAACTCTGTTAGTTGAATGCACAGAACAGAAAGAATTTTCACAGAATGCTACTGTGTAGTTTATATTTGAATATATTCCTTTTTCCACTATTACCCTCTTAGCGCTCCGAATGTCCACTTGCATTTTCTACAGAAAGAGTGTTCAGAACTGCGCAATCAAAAGTATGGTTTAACTCTGTTAGCTTAATGAACATATCAGAAATAAGTTTCACACAATGCTTCTCTGTAGTTTTTATTTGAAGATATTATTTTTCCCAATAGAGGCCTCTCAGCGCTCAGAATGTCCAATTGCAGTTTCTACAGAAAGAGTGTTTCAGAAAGGCTCAATCAAAACTAAGGTTCAACTCTGTTAGTTGAATGCACAGAACAGAAAGGAATTTCATACAATGCTTCTGTGTAGTTTATATTTGAACATATTCTTTTTTCCACTATTACCCACTTGGCGCTACGAATGTCCAGTTGCATTTTCTACAGACAGAGTGTTTCAAAACTGCTCAATCAAAAGAATGGTTTAACTCTGTTAGCTGAATGCTCAGATCAGAAAGAAGTTTCACAGAATGCTTCTGTGTAGTTTATATTTGAATATATTCCTTTTTCCACTACTACTCTCTTAGCGCTCCAAATGTCCAGTTGCATTTTCTACAGAAAGAGTGTTCAGATCTGCTCAATCAAAAGTATGGTTTAACTCTGTTAGCTGAATGCACAGATCAGAAAGAAGTTTCACAGAATGATTCTGTGTAGTTTATATTTGGAGACATTCCTTTTTCCACTATTACCTTCTTAGCGCTCCGAATCTCCACTTGCATTTTCTACAGAAAGAGTGTTTCAGAACGGCTCAATCAAAACTAAGGTTCAACTCTTTTAGTTGAACAAACAGAACAGAAAGAAGTTTCACACAATTCTTCTGTGTAGTTTTTATTTGTAGACATTCCTTTTCCCAATATAGGCCTCTTAGCGCTCAGAATGTCCAATTGCAGTTTCTACAGAAAGAGTGTTTCAGAACGGCTCAATCAAAAGTAAGGTTCAACTCTGTTAGTTGAATGCACAGAACAGAAAGAAGTTTCATACAATGCTTCTGTGTAGTTTATATTTGAACATATTCTTTTTTCCACTATTACCCACTTAGCGCTACGAATGTCCAGTTGCATTTTCTACAGACAGAGTGTTTCAAAACTGCTCAATCAAATGTATGGTTTAACTCTGTTAGCTGAATGCTCAGATCAGAAAGAAGTTTCACAGAATGCTTCTGTGTAGTTTATATTTGATTATATTCCTTTTTCCACTACTAGGCTCTTAGCGCTCCAAATGTCCAGTTGCATTTTCTACAGAAAGAGTGTTCAGATCTGCTAAATCAAAAGTATGGTTTAACTCTGTTAGCTGAATGCACAGATCAGAAAGAAGTTTCACCGAATGATTCTGTGTAGTTTATATTTGAAGACTTTCCTTTTTCCACTATTACCCACTTAGCGCTCCGAATCTCCACTTGCATTTTCTACAAAAAGAGTGTTTCATATCTGCTCAATCAAAAATATGTTTTATCTCGGTTAACTGAATTTACAGATCAGAAATAAGTTTCACAGAATGCATCTGTGTAGTGTTTATTTGAAGATATTCTTTTTCCCAATGTAGGCCTCTTAGCGCTTAGCATGTCCAATTGCAGTTTCTACAGAAAGAGTGTTTCAGAACGGCTCAATCAGAAGTAAGGTTCAACTCTGTTAGTTGAATGCACAGAACAGAAAGAATTTTCACAGAATGCTACTGTGTAGTTTATATTTGAATATATTCCTTTCTCCACTATTACCCTCTTGGCGCTCCGAATGTCCACTTGCATTTTCTACAGAAAGAGTGTTCAGAACTGCGCAATCAAAAGTATGGTTTAACTCTGTTAGCTTAATGAACATATCAGAAATAAGTTTCACACAATGCTTCTGTGTAGTTTTTATTTGAAGATATTATTTTTCCCAATAGAGGCCTCTTAGCGCTCAGAATGTCCAATTGCAGTTTCTACAGAAAGAGTGTCTCAGAAAGGCTCAATCAAAACTAAGGTTCAACTCTGTTAGTTGAATGCACAGAACAGAAAGGAATTTCATACAATGCTTCTGTGTAGTTTATATTTGAACATATTCTTTTTTCCACTATTACCCACTTGGCGCTACGAATGTCCAGTTGCATTTTCTACAGACAGAGTGTTTCAAAACTGCTCAATCAAAAGTATGGTTTAACTCTGTTAGCTGAATGCTCAGATCAGAAAGAAGTTTCACAGAATGCTTCTGTGTAGTTTATATTTGAATATATTCCTTTTTCCACTACTACTCTCTTAGCGCTCCAAATGTCCAGTTGCATTTTCTACAGAAAGAGTGTTCAGATCTGCTCAATCAAAAGTATGGTTTAACTCTGTTAGCTGAATGCACAGATCAGAAAGAAGTTTCACAGAATGATTCTGTGTAGTTTATATTTGGAGACATTCCTTTTTCCACTATTACCCTCTTAGCGCTCCGAATCTCCACTTGCATTTTCTACAGAAAGAGTGTTTCAGAACGGCACAATCAAAACTAAAGTTCAACTCCTTTAGTTGAACAAACAGAACAGAAAGAAGTTTCACACAATTCTTCTGTGTAGTTTTTATTTGTAGACATTCTTTTTCCCAATATAGGCCTCTTAGCGCTCAGAATGTCCAATTGCAGTTTCTACAGAAAGAGTGTTTCAGAACGGCTCAATCAAAAGTAAGGTTCAACTCTGTTAGTTGAATGCACAGAACAGAAAGTAGTTTCATACAATGCTTCTGTGTAGTTTATATTTGAACATATTCTCTCTTCCTCTATTACCCACTTAGCGCTACGAATGTCCAGTTGCATTTTCTACAGACAGAGTGTTTCAAAACTGCTCAATCAAAAGTATGGTTTAACTCTGTTAGCTGAATGCTCAGATCAGAAAGAAGTTTCACAGAATGCTTCTGTGTAGTTTATATTTGAATATATTCCTTTTTCCACTACTACGCTCTTAGCGCTCCAAATGTCCAGTTGCATTTTCTACACAAAGAGTGTTCAGATCTGCTCAATCAAAAGTATGGTTTAACTCTGTTAGCTGAATGCACAGTTCAGAAAGAAGTTTCACCGAATGATTCTGTGTAGTTTATATTTGAAGACATTCCTTTTTCCACTATTACCCTCTTAGCGCTCCGAATCTCCACTTGCATTTTCTACAAAAAGAGTGTTTCATAACTGCTCAATCAAAAATATGTTTTATCTCTGTTAACTGAATTTACAGATCAGAAATAAGTTTCACAGAATGCCTCTGTGTAGTTTTTATTTGAAGATATTCTTTTTCCCAATGTAGGCCTCTTAGCGCTTAGCATGTCCAATTGCAGTTTCTACAGAAAGAGTGTTTCAGAACGGCTCAATTAAAAGTAAGGTTCAACACTGTTAGTTGAATGCACAGAACAGAAAGAATTTTCACAGAATGCTACTGTGTAGTTTATATTTGAATATATTCCTTTTTCCACTATTACCCTCTTAGCGCTCCGAATGTCCACTTGCATTCTCTACAGAAAGAGTGTTCAGAACTGCGCAATCAAAAGTATGGTTTAACTCTGTTAGCTTAATGAACATATCAGAAATAAGTTTCACACAATGCTTCTGTGTAGTTTTTATTTGAAGATATTATTTTTCCCAATAGAGGCCTCTTAGCGCTCAGAATGTCCAATTGCAGTTTCTACAGAAAGAGTGTTTCAGAAAGGCTCAATCAAAAGTAAAGTTCAACTCTGTTAGTTGAATGCACAGAACAGAAAGAAATTTCATACAATGCTTCTGTGTAGTTTATATTTGAACATATTCTTTTTTCCACTATTACCCACTTGGCGCTACGAATGTCCAGTTGCATTTTCTACAGACAGAGTGTTTCAAAACTGCTCAATCAAAAGTATGGTTTAACTCTGTTAGCTGAATGCTCAGATCAGAAAGAAGTTTCACAGAATGCTTCTGTGTAGTTTATATTTGAATATATTCCTTTTTCCACTACTACTCTCTTAGCGCTCCAAATGTCCAGTTGCATTTTCTACAG
This sequence comes from Symphalangus syndactylus, assembly GCF_028878055.3. Taxonomy (NCBI): domain Eukaryota; kingdom Metazoa; phylum Chordata; class Mammalia; order Primates; family Hylobatidae; genus Symphalangus; species Symphalangus syndactylus. The sequence continues at coordinate 4,132,855 of NC_072427.2, forward strand.
AAAGAGTGTTCAGATCTGCTCAATCAAAAGTATGGTTTAACTCTGTTAGCTGAATGCACAGATCAGAAAGAAGTTTCACAGAATGATTCTGTGTAGTTTATATTTGGAGACATTCCTTTTTCCACTATTACCCTCTTAGCGCTCTGAATATCCACTTGCATTTTCTAGAGAAAGTGTGTTTCAGAACGGCTCAATCAAAACTAAAGTTCAACTCTTTTAGTTGAACAAACAGAACAGAAAGAAGTTTCACACAATTCTTCTGTGTAGTTTTTATTTGTAGACATTCTTTTTCCCAATATAGGCCTCTTAGCGCTCAGAATGTCCAATTGCAGTTTCTACAGAAAGAGTGTTTCAGAACGGCTCAATCAAAAGTAAGGTTCAACTCTGTTAGTTGAATGCACAGAACAGAAAGAAGTTTCATACAATGCTTCTGTGTAGTTTATATTTGAACATATTCTTTTTTCCACTATTACCCACTTAGCGCTACGAATGTCCAGTTGCATTTTCTACAGACAGAGTGTTTCAAAACTGCTCAATCAAAAGTATGGTTTAACTCTGTTAGCTGAATGCTCAGATCAGAAAGAAGTTTCACAGAATGCTTCTGTGTAGTTTATATTTGATTATATTCCTTTTTCCACTACTACGCTCTTAGCGCTCCAAATGTCCAGTTGCATTTTCTACAGAAAGAGTGTTCAGATCTGCTCAATCAAAAGTATGGTTTAACTCTGTTAGCTGAATGCACAGATCAGAAAGAAGTTTCACCGAATGATTCTGTGTAGTTTATATTTGAAGACTTTCCTTTTTCCACTATTACCCACTTAGCGCTCCGAATCTCCACTTGCATTTTCTACAAAAAGAGTGTTTCATATCTGCTCAATCAAAAATATGTTTTATCTCTGTTAACTGAATTTAGAGATCAGAAATAAGTTTCACAGAATGCATCTGTGTAGTTTTTATTTGAAGATATTCTTTTTCCCAATGTAGGCCTCTTAGCGCTTAGCATGTCCAATTGCAGTTTCTACAGAAAGAGTGTTTCAGAATGGCTCAATTAAAAGTAAGGTTCAACTCTGTTAGTTGAATGCACAGAACAGAAAGAATTTTCACAGAATGCTACTGCGTAGTTTATATTTGAATATATTCCTTTTTCCACTATTACCCTCTTAGCGCTCCGAATGTCCACTTGCATTTTCTACAGAAAGAGTGTTCAGAACTGCGCAATCAAAAGTATGGTTTAACTCTGTTAGCTTAATGAACATATCAGAAATAAGTTTCACACAATGCTTCTGTGTAGTTTTTATTTGAAGATATTATTTTTCCCAATATAGGCCTCTTAGCGCTCAGAATGTCCAATTGCAGTTTCTACAGAAAGAGTGTTTCAGAAAGGCTCAATCAAAAGTAAGGTTCAACTCTGTTAGTTGAATGCACAGAACAGAAAGAAATTTCATACAATGCTTCTGTGTAGTTTATATTTGAACATATTCTTTTTTCCACTATTACCCACTTGGCGCTACGAATGTCCAGTTGCATTTTCTACAGACAGAGTGTTTCAAAACTGCTCAATCAAAAGTATGGTTTAACTCTGTTAGCTGAATGCTCAGATCAGAAAGAAGTTTCACAGAATGCTTCTGTGTAGTTTATATTTGAATATATTTCTTTTTCCACTACTACTCTCTTAGCGCTCCAAATGTCCAGTTGCATTTTCTACAGAAAGAGTGTTCAGATCTGCTCAATCAAAAGTATGGTTTAACTCTGTTAGCTGAATGCACAGATCAGAAAGAAGTTTCACAGAATGATTCTGTGTAGTTTATATTTGGAGACATTCCTTTTTCCACTATTACCCTCTTAGCGCTCCGAATCTCCACTTGCATTTTCTACAGAAAGAGTGTTTCAGAACGGCTCAATCAAAACTAAGGTTCAACTCTTTTAGTTGAACAAACAGAACAGAAAGAAGTTTCACACAATTCTTCTGTGTAGTTTTTATTTGTAGACATTCTTTTTCCCAATATAGGCCTCTTAGCGCTCAGAATGTCCAATTGCAGTTTCTACAGAAAGAGTGTTTCAGAACGGCTCAATCAAAAGTAAGGTTCAACTCTGTTAGTTGAATGCACAGAACAGAAAGAAGTTTCATACAATGCTTCTGTGTAGTTTATATTTGAACATACTCTTTTTTCCACTATTACCCACTTAGCGCTACGAATGTCCAGTTGCATTTTCTACAGACAGAGTGTTTCAAAACTGCTCAATCAAAAGTATGGTTTAACTCTGTTAGCTGAATGCTCAGATCAGAAAGAAGTTTCACAGAATGCTTCTGTGTAGTTTATATTTGATTATATTCCTTTTTCCACTACTACGCTCTTAGCGCTCCAAATGTCCAGTTGCATTTTCTACAGAAAGAGTGTTCAGATCTGCTCAATCAAAAGTATGGTTTAACTCTGTTAGCTGAATGCACAGATCAGAAAGAAGTTTCACCGAATGATTCTGTGTAGTTTATATTTGAAGACTTTCCTTTTTCCACTATTACCCACTTAGCGCTCCGAATCTCCACTTGCATTTTCTACAAAAAGAGTGTTTCATATCTGCTCAATCAAAAATATGTTTTATCTCTGTTAACTGAATTTAGAGATCAGAAATAAGTTTCAGAGAATGCATCTGTGTAGTTTTTATTTGAAGATATTCTTTTTCCCAATGTAGGCCTCTTAGCGCTTAGCATGTCCAATTGCAGTTTCTACAGAAAGAGTGTTTCAGAATGGCTCAATTAAAAGTAAGGTTCAACTCTGTTAGTTGAATGCACAGAACAGAAAGAATTTTCACAGAATGCTACTGTGTAGTTTATATTTGAATATATTCCTTTCTCCACTATTACCCTCTTAGCGCTCCGAATGTCCACTTGCATTTTCTACAGAAAGAGTGTTCAGAACTGCGCAATCAAAAATATGGTTTAACTCTGTTAGCTTAATGAACATATCAGAAATATGTTTCACACAATGCTTCTGTGTAGTTTTTATTTGAAGATATTATTTTTCCCAATATAGGCCTCTTAGCGCTCAGAATGTCCAATTGCAGTTTCTACAGAAAGAGTGTTTCAGAAAGGCTCAATCAAAAGTAAGGTTCAACTCTGTTAGTTGAATGCACAGAACAGAAAGAAATTTCATACAATGCTTCTGTGTAGTTTATATTTGAACATATTCTTTTTTCCACTATTACCCACTTGGCGCTACGAATGTCCAGTTGCATTTTCTACAGACAGAGTGTTTCAAAACTGCTCAATCAAAAGTATGGTTTAACTCTGTTAGCTGAATGCTCAGATCAGAAAGAAGTTTCACAGAATGCTTCTGTGTAGTTTATATTTGAATATATTCCTTTTTCCACTACTACTCTCTTAGCGCTCCAAATGTCCAGTTGCATTTTCTACAGAAAGAGTGTTCAGATCTGCTCAATCAAAAGTATGGTTTAACTCTGTTAGCTGAATGCACAGATCAGAAAGAAGTTTCACAGAATGATTCTGTGTAGTTTATATTTGGAGACATTCCTTTTTCCACTGTTACCCTCTTAGCGCTCTGAATCTCCACTTGCATTTTCTAGAGAAAGTGTGTTTCAGAACGGCTCAATCAAAACTAAAGTTCAACTCTTTTAGTTGAACAAACAGAACAGAAAGAAGTTTCACACAATTCTTCTGTGTAGTTTTTATTTGTAGACATTCTTTTTCCCAATATAGGCCTCTTAGCGCTCAGAATGTCCAATTGCAGTTTCTACAGAAAGAGTGTTTCAGAACGGCTCAATCAAAAGTAAGGTTCAACTCTGTTAGTTGAATGCACAGAACAGAAAGAAGTTTCATACAATGCTTCTGTGTAGTTTATATTTGAACATATTCTTTTTTCCACTATTACCCACTTAGCGCTACGAATGTCCAGTTGCATTTTCTACAGACAGAGTGTTTCAAAACTGCTCAATCAAAAGTATGGTTTAACTCTGTTAGCTGAATGCTCAGATCAGAAAGAAGTTTCACAGAATGCTTCTGTGTAGTTTATATGTGATTATATTCCTTTTTCCACTACTACGCTCTTAGCGCTCCAAATGTCCAGTTGCATTTTCTACAGAAAGAGTGTTCAGATCTGCTCAATCAAAAGTATGGTTTAACTCTGTTAGCTGAATGCACAGATCAGAAAGAAGTTTCACCGAATGATTCTGTGTAGTTTATATTTGAAGACTTTCCTTTTTCCACTATTACCCACTTAGCACTCCGAATCTCCACTTGCATTTTCTACAAAAAGAGTGTTTCATATCTGCTCAATCAAAAATATGTTTTATCTCGGTTAACTGAATTTACAGATCAGAAATAAGTTTCACAGAATGCATCTGTGTAGTGTTTATTTGCAGATATTCTTTTTCCCAATGTAGGCCTCTTAGCGCTTAGCATGTCCAATTGCAGTTTCTACAGAAAGAGTGTTTCAGAACGGCTCAATCAGAAGTAAGGTTCAACTCTGTTAGTTGAATGCACAGAACAGAAAGAATTTTCACAGAATGCTACTGTGTAGTTTATATTTGAATATATTCCTTTTTCCACTATTACCCTCTTAGCGCTCCGAATGTCCACTTGCATTTTCTACAGAAAGAGTGTTCAGAACTGCGCAATCAAAAGTATGGTTTAACTCTGTTAGCTTAATGAACATATCAGAAATAAGTTTCACACAATGCTTCTCTGTAGTTTTTATTTGAAGATATTATTTTTCCCAATAGAGGCCTCTCAGCGCTCAGAATGTCCAATTGCAGTTTCTACAGAAAGAGTGTTTCAGAAAGGCTCAATCAAAACTAAGGTTCAACTCTGTTAGTTGAATGCACAGAACAGAAAGGAATTTCATACAATGCTTCTGTGTAGTTTATATTTGAACATATTCTTTTTTCCACTATTACCCACTTGGCGCTACGAATGTCCAGTTGCATTTTCTACAGACAGAGTGTTTCAAAACTGCTCAATCAAAAGAATGGTTTAACTCTGTTAGCTGAATGCTCAGATCAGAAAGAAGTTTCACAGAATGCTTCTGTGTAGTTTATATTTGAATATATTCCTTTTTCCACTACTACTCTCTTAGCGCTCCAAATGTCCAGTTGCATTTTCTACAGAAAGAGTGTTCAGATCTGCTCAATCAAAAGTATGGTTTAACTCTGTTAGCTGAATGCACAGATCAGAAAGAAGTTTCACAGAATGATTCTGTGTAGTTTATATTTGGAGACATTCCTTTTTCCACTATTACCCTCTTAGCGCTCCGAATCTCCACTTGCATTTTCTACAGAAAGAGTGTTTCAGAACGGCTCAATCAAAACTAAGGTTCAACTCTTTTAGTTGAACAAACAGAACAGAAAGAAGTTTCACACAATTCTTCTGTGTAGTTTTTATTTGTAGACATTCCTTTTCCCAATATAGGCCTCTTAGCGCTCCGAATGTCCAATTGCAGTTTCTACAGAAAGAGTGTTTCAGAACGGCTCAATCAAAAGTAAGGTTCAACTCTGTTAGTTGAATGCACAGAACAGAAAGAAGTTTCATACAATGCTTCTGTGTAGTTTATATTTGAACATATTCTTTTTTCCACTATTACCCACTTAGCGCTACGAATGTCCAGTTGCATTTTCTACAGACAGAGTGTTTCAAAACTGCTCAATCAAAAGTATGGTTTAACTCTGTTAGCTGAATGCTCAGATCAGAAAGAAGTTTCACAGAATGCTTCTGTGTAGTTTATATTTGATTATATTCCTTTTTCCACTACTACGCTCTTAGCGCTCCAAATGTCCAGTTGCATTTTCTACAGAAAGAGTGTTCAGATCTGCTAAATCAAAAGTATGGTTTAACTCTGTTAGCTGAATGCACAGATCAGAAAGAAGTTTCACCGAATGATTCTGTGTAGTTTATATTTGAAGACTTTCCTTTTTCCACTATTACCCACTTAGCGCTCCGAATCTCCACTTGCATTTTCTACAAAAAGAGTGTTTCATATCTGCTCAATCAAAAATATGTTTTATCTCGGTTAACTGAATTTACAGATCAGAAATAAGTTTCACAGAATGCATCTGTGTAGTGTTTATTTGAAGATATTCTTTTTCCCAATGTAGGCCTCTTAGCGCTTAGCATGTCCAATTGCAGTTTCTACAGAAAGAGTGTTTCAGAACGGCTCAATCAGAAGTAAGGTTCAACTCTGTTAGTTGAATGCACAGAACAGAAAGAATTTTCACAGAATGCTACTGTGTAGTTTATATTTGAATATATTCCTTTCTCCACTATTACCCTCTTGGCGCTCCGAATGTCCACTTGCATTTTCTACAGAAAGAGTGTTCAGAACTGCGCAATCAAAAGTATGGTTTAACTCTGTTAGCTTAATGAACATATCAGAAATAAGTTTCACACAATGCTTCTGTGTAGTTTTTATTTGAAGATATTATTTTTCCCAATAGAGGCCTCTTAGCGCTCAGAATGTCCAATTGCAGTTTCTACAGAAAGAGTGTCTCAGAAAGGCTCAATCAAAACTAAGGTTCAACTCTGTTAGTTGAATGCACAGAACAGAAAGGAATTTCATACAATGCTTCTGTGTAGTTTATATTTGAACATATTCTTTTTTCCACTATTACCCACTTGGCGCTACGAATGTCCAGTTGCATTTTCTACAGACAGAGTGTTTCAAAACTGCTCAATCAAAAGTATGGTTTAACTCTGTTAGCTGAATGCTCAGATCAGAAAGAAGTTTCACAGAATGCTTCTGTGTAGTTTATATTTGAATATATTCCTTTTTCCACTACTACTCTCTTAGCGCTCCAAATGTCCAGTTGCATTTTCTACAGAAAGAGTGTTCAGATCTGCTCAATCAAAAGTATGGTTTAACTCTGTTAGCTGAATGCACAGATCAGAAAGAAGTTTCACCGAATGATTCTGTGTAGTTTATATTTGAAGACTTTCCTTTTTCCACTATTACCCACTTAGCGCTCCGAATCTCCACTTGCATTTTCTACAAAAAGAGTGTTTCATATCTGCTCAATCAAAAATATGTTTTATCTCTGTTAACTGAATTTAGAGATCAGAAATAAGTTTCACAGAATGCATCTGTGTAGTTTTTATTTGAAGATATTCTTTTTCCCAATGTAGGCCTCTTAGCGCTTAGCATGTCCAATTGCAGTTTCTACAGAAAGAGTGTTTCAGAATGGCTCAATTAAAAGTAAGGTTCAACTCTGTTAGTTGAATGCACAGAACAGAAAGAATTTTCACAGAATGCTACTGCGTAGTTTATATTTGAATATATTCCTTTTTCCACTATTACCCTCTTAGCGCTCCGAATGTCCACTTGCATTTTCTACAGAAAGAGTGTTCAGAACTGCGCAATCAAAAGTATGGTTTAACTCTGTTAGCTTAATGAACATATCAGAAATAAGTTTCACACAATGCTTCTGTGTAGTTTTTATTTGAAGATATTATTTTTCCCAATATAGGCCTCTTAGCGCTCAGAATGTCCAATTGCAGTTTCTACAGAAAGAGTGTTTCAGAAAGGCTCAATCAAAAGTAAGGTTCAACTCTGTTAGTTGAATGCACAGAACAGAAAGAAATTTCATACAATGCTTCTGTGTAGTTTATATTTGAACATATTCTTTTTTCCACTATTACCCACTTGGCGCTACGAATGTCCAGTTGCATTTTCTACAGACAGAGTGTTTCAAAACTGCTCAATCAAAAGTATGGTTTAACTCTGTTAGCTGAATGCTCAGATCAGAAAGAAGTTTCACAGAATGCTTCTGTGTAGTTTATATTTGAATATATTTCTTTTTCCACTACTACTCTCTTAGCGCTCCAAATGTCCAGTTGCATTTTCTACAGAAAGAGTGTTCAGATCTGCTCAATCAAAAGTATGGTTTAACTCTGTTAGCTGAATGCACAGATCAGAAAGAAGTTTCACAGAATGATTCTGTGTAGTTTATATTTGGAGACATTCCTTTTTCCACTATTACCCTCTTAGCGCTCCGAGTCTCCACTTGCATTTTCTACAGAAAGAGTGTTTCAGAACGGCTCAATCAAAACTAAGGTTCAACTCTTTTAGTTGAACAAACAGAACAGAAAGAAGTTTCACACAATTCTTCTGTGTAGTTTTTATTTGTAGACATTCTTTTTCCCAATATAGGCCTCTTAGCGCTCAGAATGTCCAATTGCAGTTTCTACAGAAAGAGTGTTTCAGAACGGCTCAATCAAAAGTAAGGTTCAACTCTGTTAGTTGAATGCACAGAACAGAAAGAAGTTTCATACAATGCTTCTGTGTAGTTTATATTTGAACATACTCTTTTTTCCACTATTACCCACTTAGCGCTACGAATGTCCAGTTGCATTTTCTACAGACAGAGTGTTTCAAAACTGCTCAATCAAAAGTATGGTTTAACTCTGTTAGCTGAATGCTCAGATCAGAAAGAAGTTTCACAGAATGCTTCTGTGTAGTTTATATTTGATTATATTCCTTTTTCCACTACTACGCTCTTAGCGCTCCAAATGTCCAGTTGCATTTTCTACAGAAAGAGTGTTCAGATCTGCTCAATCAAAAGTATGGTTTAACTCTGTTAGCTGAATGCACAGATCAGAAAGAAGTTTCACCGAATGATTCTGTGTAGTTTATATTTGAAGACTTTCCTTTTTCCACTATTACCCACTTAGCGCTCCGAATCTCCACTTGCATTTTCTACAAAAAGAGTGTTTCATATCTGCTCAATCAAAAATATGTTTTATCTCTGTTAACTGAATTTAGAGATCAGAAATAAGTTTCAGAGAATGCATCTGTGTAGTTTTTATTTGAAGATATTCTTTTTCCCAATGTAGGCCTCTTAGCGCTTAGCATGTCCAATTGCAGTTTCTACAGAAAGAGTGTTTCAGAATGGCTCAATTAAAAGTAAGGTTCAACTCTGTTAGTTGAATGCACAGAACAGAAAGAATTTTCACAGAATGCTACTGTGTAGTTTATATTTGAATATATTCCTTTTTCCACTATTACCCTCTTAGCGCTCCGAATGTCCACTTGCATTTTCTACAGAAAGAGTGTTCAGAACTGCGCAATCAAAAGTATGGTTTAACTCTGTTAGCTTAATGAACATATCAGAAATAAGTTTCACACAATGCTTCTGTGTAGTTTTTATTTGAAGATATTATTTTTCCCAATATACGCCTCTTAGCGCTCAGAATGTCCAATTGCAGTTTCTACAGAAAGAGTGTTTCAGAAAGGCTCAATCAAAAGTAAGGTTCAACTCTGTTAGTTGAATGCACAGAACAGAAAGAAATTTCATACAATGCTTCTGTGTAGTTTATATTTGAACATATTCTTTTTTCCACTATTACCCACTTGGCGCTACGAATGTCCAGTTGCATTTTCTACAGACAGAGTGTTTCAAAACTGCTCAATCAAAAGTATGGTTTAACTCTGTTAGCTGAATGCTCAGATCAGAAAGAAGTTTCACAGAATGCTTCTGTGTAGTTTATATTTGAATATATTTCTTTTTCCACTACTACTCTCTTAGCGCTCCAAATGTCCAGTTGCATTTTCTACAGAAAGAGTGTTCAGATCTGCTCAATCAAAAGTAGGGTTTAACTCTGTTAGCTGAATGCACAGATCTGAAAGAGGTTTCACAGAATGATTCTGTGTAGTTTATATTTGGAGACATTCCTTTTTCCACTATTACCCTCTTAGCGCTCCGAATCTCCACTTGCATTTTCTACAGAAAGAGTGTTTCAGAACGGCTCAATCAAAACTAAGGTTCAACTCTTTTAGTTGAACAAACAGAACAGAAAGAAGTTTCACACAATTCTTCTGTGTAGTTTTTATTTGTAGACATTCTTTTTCCCAATATAGGCCTCTTAGCGCTCAGAATGTCCAATTGCAGTTTCTACAGAAAGAGTGTTTCAGAACGGCTCAATCAAAAGTAAGGTTCAACTCTGTTAGTTGAATGCACAGAACAGAAAGAAGTTTCATACAATGCTTCTGTGTAGTTTATATTTGAACATATTCTTTTTTCCACTATTACCCACTTAGCGCTACGAATGTCCAGTTGCATTTTCTACAGACAGAGTGTTTCAAAACTGCTCAATCAAAAGTATGGTTTAACTCTGTTAGCTGAATGCTCAGATCAGAAAGAAGTTTCACAGAATGCTTCTGTGTAGTTTATATTTGAATATATTCCTTTTTCCACTACTACGCTCTTAGCGCTCCAAATGTCCAGTTGCATTTTCTACAGAAAGAGTGTTCAGATCTGCTCAATCAAAAGTATGGTTTAACTCTGTTAGCTGAATGCACAGATCAGAAAGAAGTTTCACCGAATGATTCTGTGTAGTTTATATTTGAAGACATTCCTTTTTCCACTATTACCCACTTAGCGCTCCGAATCTCCACTTGCATTTTCTACAAAAAGAGTGTTTCATATCTGCTCAATCAAAAATATGTTTTATCTCTGTTAACTGAATTTAGAGATCAGAAATAAGTTTCACAGAATGCATCTGTGTAGTTTTTATTTGAAGATATTCTTTTTCCCAATGTAGGCCTCTTAGCGCTTAGCATGTCCAATTGCAGTTTCTACAGAAAGAGTGTTTCAGAATGGCTCAATTAAAAGTAAGGTTCAACTCTGTTAGTTGAATGCACAGAACAGAAAGAATTTTCACAGAATGCTACTGTGTAGTTTATATTTGAATATATTCCTTTTTCCACTATTACCCTCTTAGCGCTCCGAATGTCCACTTGCATTTTCTACAGAAAGAGTGTTCAGAACTGCGCAATCAAAAGTATGGTTTAACTCTGTTAGCTTAATGAACATATCAGAAATAAGTTTCACACAATGCTTCTGTGTAGTTTTTATTTGAAGATATTATTTTTCCCAATATAGGCCTCTTAGCGCTCAGAATGTCCAATTGCAGTTTCTACAGAAAGAGTGTTTCAGAAAGGCTCAATCAAAAGTAAGGTTCAACTCTGTTAGTTGAATGCACAGAACAGAAAGAAATTTCATACAATGCTTCTGTGTAGTTTATATTTGAACATATTCTTTTTTCCACTATTACCCACTTGGCGCTACGAATGTCCAGTTGCATTTTCTACAGACAGAGTGTTTCAAAACTGCTCAATCAAAAGTATGGTTTAACTCTGTTAGCTGAATGCTCAGATCAGAAAGAAGTTTCACAGAATGCTTCTGTGTAGTTTATATTTGAATATATTTCTTTTTCCACTACTACTCTCTTAGCGCTCCAAATGTCCAGTTGCATTTTCTACAGAAAGAGTGTTCAGATCTGCTCAATCAAAAGTAGGGTTTAACTCTGTTAGCTGAATGCACAGATCTGAAAGAGGTTTCACAGAATGATTCTGTGTAGTTTATATTTGGAGACATTCCTTTTTCCACTATTACCCTCTTAGCGCTCCGAATCTCCACTTGCATTTTCTACAGAAAGAGTGTTTCAGAACGGCTCAATCAAAACTAAGGTTCAACTCTTTTAGTTGAACAAACAGAACAGAAAGAAGTTTCACACAATTCTTCTGTGTAGTTTTTATTTGTAGACATTCTTTTTCCCAATATAGGCCTCTTAGCGCTCAGAATGTCCAATTGCAGTTTCTACAGAAAGAGTGTTTCAGAACGGCTCAATCAAAAGTAAGGTTCAACTCTGTTAGTTGAATGCACAGAACAGAAAGAAGTTTCATACAATGCTTCTGTGTAGTTTATATTTGAACATATTCTTTTTTCCACTATTACCCAATTAGCGCTACGAATGTCCAGTTGCATTATCTACAGACAGAGTGTTTCAAAACTGCTCAATCAAAAGTATGGTTTAACTCTGTTAGCTGAATGCTCAGATCAGAAAGAAGTTTCACAGAATGCTTCTGTGTAGTTTATATTTGATTATATTCCTTTTTCCACTACTACGCTCTTAGCGCTCCAAATTTCCAGTTGCATTTTCTACAGAAAGAGTGTTCAGATCTGCTCAATCAAAAGTATGGTTTAACTCTGTTAGCTGAATGCACAGATCAGAAAGAAGTTTCACCGAATGATTCTGTGTAGTTTATATTTGAAGACATTCCTTTTTCCACTATTACCCACTTAGCGCTCCGAATCTCCACTTGCATTTTCTACAAAAAGAGTGTTTCATATCTGCTCAATCAAAAATATGTTTTATCTCTGTTAACTGAATTTAGAGATCAGAAATAAGTTTCACAGAATGCATCTGTGTAGTTTTTATTTGAAGATATTCTTTTTCCCAATGTAGGCCTCTTAGCGCTTAGCATGTCCAATTGCAGTTTCTACAGAAAGAGTGTTTCAGAACGGCTCAATCAGAAGTAAGGTTAAACTCTGTTAGTTGAATGCACAGAACAGAAAGAATTTTCACAGAATGCTACTGTGTAGTTTATATTTGAATATATTCCTTTCTCCACTATTACCCTCTTTGCGCTCCGAATGTCCACTTGCATTTTCTACAGAAAGAGTGTTCAGAACTGCGCAATCAAAAATATGGTTTAACTCTGTTAGCTTAATGAACATATCAGAAATATGTTTCACACAATGCTTCTGTGTAGTTTTTATTTGAAGATATTATTTTTCCCAATATAGGCCTCTTAGCGCTCAGAATGTCCAATTGCAGTTTCTACAGAAAGAGTGTTTCAGAAAGGCTCAATCAAAAGTAAGGTTCAACTCTGTTAGTTGAATGCACAGAACAGAAAGAAATTTCATACAATGCTTCTGTGTAGTTTATATTTGAACATATTCTTTTTTCCACTATTACCCACTTGGCGCTACGAATGTCCAGTTGCATTTTCTACAGACAGAGTGTTTCAAAACTGCTCAATCAAAAGTATGGTTTAACTCTGTTAGCTGAATGCTCAGATCAGAAAGAAGTTTCACAGAATGCTTCTGTGTAGTTTATATTTGAATATATTCCTTTTTCCACTACTACTCTCTTAGCGCTCCAAATGTCCAGTTGCATTTTCTACAGAAAGAGTGTTCAGATCTGCTCAATCAAAAGTATGGTTTAACTCTGTTAGCTGAATGCACAGATCAGAAAGAAGTTTCACAGAATGATTCTGTGTAGTTTATATTTGGAGACATTCCTTTTTCCACTATTACCCTCTTAGCGCTCCGAATCTCCACTTGCATTTTCTAGAGAAAGTGTGTTTCAGAACGGCTCAATCAAAACTAAAGTTCAACTCTTTTAGTTGAACAAACAGAACAGAAAGAAGTTTCACACAATTCTTCTGAGTAGTTTTTATTTGTAGACATTCTTTTTCCCAATATAGGCCTCTTAGCGCTCAGAATGTCCAATTGCAGTTTCTACAGAAAGAGTGTTTCAGAACGGCTCAATCAAAAGTAAGGTTCAACTCTGTTAGTTGAATGCACAGAACAGAAAGAACTTTCATACAATGCTTCTGTGTAGTTTATATTTGAACATATTCTTTTTTCCACTATTACCCACTTAGCGCTACGAATGTCCAGTTGCATTATCTACAGACAGAGTGTTTCAAAACTGCTCAATCAAAAGTATGGTTTAACTCTGTTAGCTGAATGCTCAGATCAGAAAGAAGTTTCACAGAATGCTTCTGTGTAGTTTATATTTGATTATATTCCTTTTTCCACTACTACGCTCTTAGCGCTCCAAATTTCCAGTTGCATTTTCTACAGAAAGAGTGTTCAGATCTGCTCAATCAAAAGTATGGTTTAACTCTGTTAGCTGAATGCACAGATCAGAAAGAAGTTTCACCGAATGATTCTGTGTAGTTTATATTTGAAGACATTCCTTTTTCCACTATTACCCACTTAGCGCTCCGAATCTCCACTTGCATTTTCTACAAAAAGAGTGTTTCATATCTGCTCAATCAAAAATATGTTTTATCTCTGTTAACTGAATTTAGAGATCAGAAATAAGTTTCACAGAATGCATCTGTGTAGTTTTTATTTGAAGATATTCTTTTTCCCAATGTAGGCCTCTTAGCGCTTAGCATGTCCAATTGCAGTTTCTACAGAAAGAGTGTTTCAGAATGGCTCAATTAAAAGTAAGGTTCAACTCTGTTAGTTGAATGCACAGAACAGAAAGAATTTTCACAGAATGCTACTGTGTAGTTTATATTTGAATATATTCCTTTTTCCACTATTACCCTCTTAGCGCTCCGAATGTCCACTTGCATTTTCTACAGAAAGAGTGTTCAGAACTGCGCAATCAAAAGTATGGTTTAACTCTGTTAGCTTAATGAACATATCAGAAATAAGTTTCACACAATGCTTCTGTGTAGTTTTTATTTGAAGATATTATTTTTCCCAATATAGGCCTCTTAGCGCTCAGAATGTCCAATTGCAGTTTCTACAGAAAGAGTGTTTCAGAAAGGCTCAATCAAAAGTAAGGTTCAACTCTGTTAGTTGAATGCACAGAACAGAAAGAAATTTCATACAATGCTTCTGTGTAGTTTATATTTGAACATATTCTTTTTTCCACTATTACCCACTTGGCGCTACGAATGTCCAGTTGCATTTTCTACAGACAGAGTGTTTCAAAACTGCTCAATCAAAAGTATGGTTTAACTCTGTTAGCTGAATGCTCAGATCAGAAAGAAGTTTCACAGAATGCTTCTGTGTAGTTTATATTTGATATATATTTCTTTATCCACTACTACTCTCTTAGCGCTCCAAATGTCCAGTTGCATTTTCTACAGAAAGAGTGTTCAGATCTGCTCAATCAAAAGTATGGTTTAACTCTGTTAGCTGAATGCACAGATCAGAAAGAAGTTTCACAGAATGATTCTGTGTAGTTTATATTTGGAGACATTCCTTTTTCCACTATTACCCTCTTAGCGCTCCGAATCTCCACTTGCATTTTCTACAGAAAGAGTGTTTCAGAACGGCTCAATCAAAACTAAGGTTCAACTCTTTTAGTTGAACAAACAGAACAGAAAGAAGTTTCACACAATTCTTCTGTGTAGTTTTTATTTGTAGACATTCTTTTTCCCAATATAGGCCTCTTAGCGCTCAGAATGTCCAATTGCAGTTTCTACAGAAAGAGTGTTTCAGAACGGCTCAATCAAAAGTAAGGTTCAACTCTGTTAGTTGAATGCACAGAACAGAAAGAAGTTTCATACAATGCTTCTGTGTAGTTTATATTTGAACATATTCTTTTTTCCACTATTACCCACTTAGCGCTACGAATGTCCAGTTGCATTTTCTACAGACAGAGTGTTTCAAAACTGCTCAATCAAAAGTATGGTTTAACTCTGTTAGCTGAATGCTCAGATCAGAAAGAAGTTTCACAGAATGCTTCTGTGTAGTTTATATTTGAATATATTCCTTTTTCCACTACTACGCTCTTAGCGCTCCAAATGTCCAGTTGCATTTTCTACACAAAGAGTGTTCAGATCTGCTCAATCAAAAGTATGGTTTAACTCTGTTAGCTGAATGCACAGATCAGAAAGAAGTTTCACCGAATGATTCTGTGTAGTTTATATTTGAAGACATTCCTTTTTCCACTATTACCCTCTTAGCGCTCCGAATCTCCACTTGCATTTTCTACAAAAAGAGTGTTTCATAACTGCTCAATCAAAAATATGTTTTATCTCTGTTAACTGAATTTACAGATCAGAAATAAGTTTCACAGAATGCATCTGTGTAGATTTTATTTGAAGATATTCTTTTTCCCAATGTAGGCCTCTTAGCGCTTAGCATGTCCAATTGCAGTTTCTACAGAAAGAGTGTTTCAGAACGGCTCAATTAAAAGTAAGGTTCAACTCTGTTAGTTGAATGCACAGAACAGAAAGAATTTTCACAGAATGCTACTGTGTAGTTTATATTTGAATATATTCCTTTTTCCACTATTACCCTCTTAGCGCTCCGAATGTCCACTTGCATTTTCTACAGAAAGAGTGTTCAGAACTGCGCAATCAAAAGTATGGTTTAACTCTGTTAGCTTAATGAACATATCAGAAATAAGTTTCACACAATGCTTCTGTGTAGTTTTTATTTGAAGATATTATTTTTCCCAATATAGGCCTCTTAACGCTCAGAATGTCCAATTGCAGTTTCTACAGAAAGAGTGTTTCAGAAAGGCTCAATCAAAAGTAAGGTTCAACTCTGTTAGTTGAATGCACAGAACAGAAAGAAATTTCATACAATGCTTCTGTGTAGTTTATATTTGAACATATTC
The DNA here is from genome assembly GCF_028878055.3 of Symphalangus syndactylus. Taxonomy (NCBI): domain Eukaryota; kingdom Metazoa; phylum Chordata; class Mammalia; order Primates; family Hylobatidae; genus Symphalangus; species Symphalangus syndactylus. The sequence continues at coordinate 4,149,017 of NC_072427.2, forward strand.
CTTTTTCCACTATTACCCACTTGGCGCTACGAATGTCCAGTTGCATTTTCTACAGACAGAGTGTTTCAAAACTGCTCAATCAAAAGTATGGTTTAACTCTGTTAGCTGAATGCTCAGATCAGAAAGAAGTTTCACAGAATGCTTCTGTGTAGTTTATATTTGAATATATTCCTTTTTCCACTACTACTCTCTTAGCGCTCCAAATGTCCAGTTGCATTTTCTACAGAAAGAGTGTTCAGATCTGCTCAATCAAAAGTATGGTTTAACTCTGTTAGCTGAATGCACAGATCAGAAAGAAGTTTCACAGAATGATTCTGTGTAGTTTATATTTGGAGACATTCCTTTTTCCACTATTACCCTCTTAGCGCTCCGAATCTCCACTTGCATTTTCTACAGAAAGAGTGTTTCAGAACGGCTCAATCAAAACTAAGGTTCAACTCTTTTAGTTGAACAAACAGAACAGAAAGAAGTTTCACACAATTCTTCTGTGTAGTTTTTATTTGTAGACATTCTTTTTCCCAATATAGGCCTCTTAGCGCTCAGAATGTCCAATTGCAGTTTCTACAGAAAGAGTGTTTCAGAACGGCTCAATCAAAATTAAGGTTCAACTCTGTTAGTTGAATGCACAGAACAGAAAGAAGTTTCATACAATGCTTCTGTGTAGTTTATATTTGAACATATTCTTTTTTCCACTATTACCCACTTAGCGCTACGAATGTCCAGTTGCATTTTCTACAGACAGAGTGTTTCAAAACTGCTCAATCAAAAGTATGGTTTAACTCTGTTAGCTGAATGCTCAGATCAGAAAGAAGTTTCACAGAATGCTTCTGTGTAGTTTATATTTGAATATATTCCTTTTTCCACTACTACACTCTTAGCGCTCCAAATGTCCAGTTGCATTTTCTACAGAAAGAGTGTTCAGATCTGCTCAATCAAAAGTATGGTTTAACTCTGTTAGCTGAATGCACAGATCAGAAAGAAGTTTCACCGAATGATTCTGTGTAGTTTATATTTGAAGACATTCCTTTTTCCACTATTACCCTCTTAGCGCTCCGAATCTCCACTTGCATTTTCTACAAAAAGAGTGTTTCATAACTGCTCAATCAAAAATATGTTTTATCTCTGTTAACTGAATTTACAGATCAGAATTAAGTTTCACAGAATGCATCTGTGTAGTGTTTATTTGAAGATATTATTTTTCCCAATGTAGGCCTCTTAGCGCTTAGCATGTCCAATTGCAGTTTCTACAGAAAGAGTGTTTCAGAACGGCTCAATCAAAAGTAAGGTTCAACTCTGTTAGTTGAATGCACAGAACAGAAAGAATTTTCACAGAATGCTACTGTGTAGTTTATATTTGAATATATTCCTTTCTCCACTATTACCCTCTTAGCGCTCCGAATGTACACTTGCATTTTCTACAGAAAGAGTGTTCAGAACTGCGCAATCAAAAATATGGTTTAACACTGTTAGCTTAATGAACATATCAGAAATATGTTTCACACAATGCTTCTGTGTAGTTTTTATTTGAAGATATTATTTTTCCCAATATAGGCCTCTTAGCGCTCAGAATGTCCAATTGCAGTTTCTACAGAAGGAGTGTTTCAGAAAGGCTCAATCAAAAGTAAGGTTCAACTCTGTTAGTTGAATGCACAGAACAGAAAGAAATTTCATACAATGCTTCTGTGTAGTTTATATTTGAACATATTCTTTTTCCACTATTACCCACTTGGCGCTACGAATGTCCAGTTGCATTTTCTACAGACAGAGTGTTTCAAAACTGCTCAATCAAAAGTATGGTTTAACTCTGTTAGCTGAATGCTCAGATCAGAAAGAAGTTTCACACAATGCTTCTGTGTAGTTTATATTTGAATATATTCCTTTTTCCACTACTTCTCTCTTAGCGCTCCAAATGTCCAGTTGCATTTTCTACAGAAAGAGTGTTCAGATCCGCTCAATCAAAAGTATGATTTAACTCTGTTAGCTGAATGCACAGATCAGAAAGAAGTTTCACAGAATGATTCTGTGTAGTTTATATTTGGAGACATTCCTTTTTCCACTATTACCCTCTTAGCGCACCGAATCTCCACTTGCATTTTCTACAGAAAGAGTGTTTCAGAACGGCTCAATCAAAACTAAAGTTCAACTCTTTTAGTTGAACAAACAGAACAGAAAGAAGTTTCACACAATTCTTCTGTGTAGTTTTTATTTGTAGACATTCTTTTTCCCAATATAGGCCTCTTAGCGCTTAGAATGTCCAATTGCAGTTTCTACAGAAAGAGTGTTTCAGAACGGCTCAATCAAAAGTAAGGTTCAACTCTGTTAGTTGAATGCACAGAACAGAAAGAAGTTTCATACAATGCTTCTGTGTAGTTTATATTTGAACATATTCTTTTTTCCACTATTACCCACTTAGCGCTACGAATGTCCAGTTGCATTTTCTACAGACAGAGTGTTTCAAAACTGCTCAATCAAAAGTATGGTTTAACTCTGTTAGCTGAATGCTCAGATCAGAAAGAAGTTTCACAGAATGCTTCTGTGTAGTTTATAATTGAATATATTCCTTTTTCCACTACTACGCTCTTAGCGCTCCAAATGTCCAGTTGCATTTTCTACAGAAAGAGTGTTCAGATCTGCTCAATCAAAAGTATGGTTTAACTCTGTTAGCTGAATGCACAGATCAGAAAGAAGTTTCACCGAATGATTCTGTGTAGTTTATATTTGAAGACATTCCTTTTTCCACTATTACCCTCTTAGCGCTCCGAATCTCCACTTGCATTTTCTACAAAAAGAGTGTTTCATAACTGCTCAATCAAAAATATGTTTTATCTCTGTTAACTGAATTTACAGATCAGAAATAAGTTTCACAGAATGCATCTGTGTAGTTTTTATTTGAAGATATTCTTTTTCCCAATGTAGGCCTCTTAGCGCTTAGCATGTCCAATTGCAGTTTCTACAGAAAGAGTGTTTCAGAACGGCTCAATCAAAAGTAAGGTTCAACTCTGTTAGTTGAATGCACAGAACAGAAAGAATTTTCACAGAATGCTACTGTGTAGTTTATATTTGAATATATTCCTTTCTCCACTATTACCCTCTTAGCGCTCCGAATGTCCACTTGCATTTTCTACAGAAAGAGTGTTCAGAACTGCGCAATCAAAAATATGGTTTAACTCTGTTAGCTTAATGAACATATCAGAAATAAGTTTCACACAATGCTTCGGTGTAGTTTTTATTTGAAGATATTATTTTTCCCAATATAGGCCTCTTAGCGCTCAGAATGTCCAATTGCAGTTTCTACAGAAAGAGTGTTTCAGAAAGGCTCAATCAAAAGTAAGGTTCAACTCTGTTAGTTGAATGCACAGAACAGAAAGGAATTTCATACAATGCTTCTGTGTAGTTTATATTTGAACATATTCTTTTTTCCACTATTACCCACTTGGCGCTACGAATGTCCAGTTGCATTTTCTACAGACAGAGTGTTTCAAAACTGCTCAATCAAATGTATGGTTTAACTCTGTTAGCTGAATGCTCAGATCAGAAAGAAGTTTCACAGAATGCTTCTGTGTAGTTTATATTTGAATATATTCCTTTTTCCACTACTACGCTCTTAGCGCTCTAAATGTCCAGTTGCATTTTCTACAGAAAGAGTGTTCAGATCTGCTCAATCAAAAGTATGGTTTAACTCTGTTTGCTGAATGCACAGATCAGAAAGAAGTTTCACAGAATGATTCTGTGTAGTTTATATTTGGAGACATTCCTTTTTCCACTATTACCCTCTTAGCGCTCCCAATCTCCGCTTGCATTTTCTACAGAAAGAGTGTTTCAGAACGGCTCAATCAAAACTAAAGGTCAACTCTTTTAGTTGAACAAACAGAACAGAAAGAAGTTTCACACAATTCTTCTGTGTAGTTTTTATTTGTAGACATTCTTTTTCCCAATATAGGCCTCTTAGCGCTCAGAATGTCCAATTGCAGTTTCTGCAGAAAGAGTGTTTCAGAACGGCTCAATCAAAAGTAAGGTTAAACTCTGTTAGTTGAATGCACAGAACAGAAAGAAGTTTCATACAATGCTTCTGTGTAGTTTATATTTGAACATATTCTTTTTTCCACTATTACCCACTTAGCGCTACGAATGTCCAGTTGCATTTTCTACAGACAGAGTGTTTCAAAACTGCTCAATCAAAAGTATGGTTTAACTCTGTTAGCTGAATGCTCAGATCAGAAAGAAGTTTCACAGAATGCTTCTGTGTAGTTTATATTTGAATATATTCCTTTTTCCACTACTACGCTCTTAGCGCTCCAAATGTCCAGTTGCATTTTCTACACAAAGAGTGTTCAGATCTGCTCAATCAAAAGTATGGTTTAACTCTGTTAGCTGAATGCACAGATCAGAAAGAAGTTTCACCGAATGATTCTGTGTAGTTTATATATGAAGACATTCCTTTTTCCACTATTACCCTCTTAGCGCTCCGAATCTCCACTTGCATTTTCTACAAAAAGAGTGTTTCATAACTGCTCAATCAAAAATATGTTTTATCTCTGTTAACTGAATTTCCAGATCAGAAATAAGTTTCACAGAATGCATCTGTGTAGTTTTTATTTGAAGATATTCTTTTTCCCAATGTAGGCCTCTTAGCGCTTAGCATGTCCAATTGCAGTTTCTACAGAAAGAGTGTTTCAGAACGGCTCAATTAAAAGTAAGGTTCAACTCTGTTAGTTGAATGCACAGAACAGAAAGAATTTTCACAGAATGCTACTGTGTAGTTTATATTTGAATATATTCCTTTTTCCACTATTACCCTCTTAGCGCTCCGAATGTCCACTTGCATTTTCTACAGAAAGAGAGTTCAGAACTGCACAATCAAAAGTATGGTTTAACTCTGTTAGCTTAATGAACATATCAGAAATAAGTTTCACACAATGCTTCTGTGTAGTTTTTATTTGAAGATATTATTTTTCCCAATAGAGGCCTCTTAGCGCTCAGAATGTCCAATTGCAGTTTCTACAGAAAGAGTGTTTCAGAAAGGCTCAATCAAAAGTAAGGTTCAACTCTGTTAGTTGAATGCACAGAACAGAAAGAATTTTCATACAATGCTTCTGTGTAGTTTATATTTGAACATATTCTTTTTTCCACTATTACCCACTTAGCGCTACGAATGTCCAGTTGCATTTTCTACAGACAGAGTGTTTCAAAACTGCTCAATCAAAAGTATGGTTTAACTCTGCTGGCTGAATGCTCAGATCAGAAAGAAGTTTCACAGAATGCTTCTGTGTAGTTTATATTTGAATATATTCCTTTTTCCACTACTACTCTCTTAGCGCTCCAAATGTCCAGTTGCATTTTCTACAGAAAGATTGTTCAGATCTGCTCAATCAAAAGTATGGTTTAACTCTGTTAGCTGAATGCACAGATCAGAAAGAAGATTCACAGAATGATTCTGTGTAGTTTATATTTGGAGACATTCCTTTTTCCACTATTACCCTCTTAGCGCTCCGAATCTCCACTTGCATTTTCTACAGAAAGAGTGTTTCAGAACGGCTCAATCAAAACTAAGGTTCAACTCTTTTAGTTGAACAAACAGAACAGAAAGAAGTTTCACACAATCCTTCTGTGTAGTTTTTATATGTAGACATTCTTTTTCCCAATATAGGCCTCTTAGCGCTCAGAATGTCCAATTGCAGTTTCTACAGAAAGAGTGTTTCAGAACGGCTCAATCAAAAGTAAGGTTCAACTCCGTTAGTTGAATGCACAGAACAGGAAGAAGTTTCATACAATGCTTCTGTGTAGTTTATATTTGAACATATTCTTTTTTCCACTATTACCCACTTAGCGCTACGAATGTCCAGTTGCATTTTCTACAGACAGAGTGTTTCAAAACTGCTCAATCAAAAGTATGGTTTAACTCTGTTAGCTGAATGCTCAGATCAGAAAGAAGTTTCACAGAATGCTTCTGTGTAGTTTATATTTGAATATATTCCTTTTTCCACTACTACGCTCTTAGCGCTCCAAATGTCCAGTTGCATTTTCTACACAAAGAGTGTTCAGATCTGCTCAATCAACAGTATGGTTTAACTCTGTTAGCTGAATGCACAGATCAGAAAGAAGTTTCACCGAATGATTCTGTGTAGTTTATATTTGAAGACATTCCTTTTTCCACTATTACCCCCTTAGCGCTCCGAATCTCCACTTGCATTTTCTACAAAAAGAGTGTTTCATAACTGCTCAATCAAAAATATGTTTTATCTCTGTTAACTGAATTTACAGATCAGAAATAAGTTTCACAGAATGCATCTGTGTAGTTTTTATTTGAGGATATTCTTTTTCCCAATGTAGGCCTCTTAGCGCTTAGCATGTCCAATTGCACTTTCTACAGAAAGAGTGTTTCACAACGGCTCAATTAAAAGTAAGGTTCAACTCTGTTAGTTGAATGCACAGAATAGAAAGCATTTTCACAGAATGCTACTGTGTAGTTTATATTTGAATATATTCCTTTTTCCACTATTACCCTCTTAGCGCTCCGAATGTCCACTTGCATTTTCTACAGAAAGAGTGTTCAGAACTGCGCAATCAAAAGTATGGTTTAACTCTGTTAGCTGAATGCACAGATCAGAAAGAAGTTTCACAGAGTGATTCTGTGTAGTTTATATTTGGAGACATTCCTTTTTCCACTATTACCCTCTTAGCGCTCCGAATCTCCACTTGCATTTTCTACAGAAAGAGTGTTTCAGAACGGCTCAATCAAAACTAAGGTTCAACTCTTTTAGTTGAACAAACAGAACAGAAAGAAGTTTCACACAATTCTTCTGTGTAGTTTTTATTTGTAGACATTCTTTTTCCCAATATAGGCCTCTTAGCGCTCAGAATGTCCAATTGCAGTTTCTACAGAAAGAGTGTTTCAGAACGGCTCAATCAAAAGTAAGGTTCAACTCTGTTAGTTGAATGCACAGAACAGAAAGAAGTTTCATACAATGCTTCTGTGTAGTTTATATTTGAACATATTATTTTTTCCACTATTACCCACTTAGCACTACGAATGTCCAGTTGCATTTTCTACAGACAGAGTGTTTCAAAACTGCTCAATCAAAAGTATGGTTTAACTCTGTTAGCTGAATGCTCAGATCAGAAAGAAGTTTCACAGAATGCTTCTGTGTAGTTTATATTTGAATATATTCCTTTTTCCACTACTACGCTCTTAGCGCTCCAAATGAACAGTTGCATTTTCTACACAAAGAGTGTTCAGATCTGCTCAATCAAAAGTATGGTTTAACTCTGTTAGCTGAATGCACAGATCAGAAAGAAGTTTCACCGAATGATTCTGTGTAGTTTATATTTGAAGACATTCCTTTTTCCACTATTACCCTCTTAGCGCTCCGAATCTCCACTTGCATTTTCTACAAAAAGAGAGTTTCATAACTGCTCAATCAAAAATATGTTTTATCTCTGTTAACTGAATTTCCAGATCAGAAATAAGTTTCACAGAATGCATCTGTGTAGTTTTTATTTGAAGATATTCTTTTTCCCAATGTAGGCCTCTTAGCGCTTAGCATGTCCAATTGCAGTTTCTACAGAAAGAGTGTTTCAGAACGGCTCAATTAAAAGTAAGGTTCAACTCTGTTAGTTGAATGCACAGAACAGAAAGAATTTTCACAGAATGCTACTGTGTAGTTTATATTTGAATATATTCCTTTTTCCACTATTACCCTCTTAGCGCTCCGAATGTCCACTTGCATTTTCTACAGAAAGAGAGTTCAGAACTGCACAATCAAAAGTATGGTTTAACTCTGTTAGCTTAATGAACATATCAGAAATAAGTTTCACACAATGCTTCTGTGTAGTTTTTATTTGAAGTTATTATTTTTCCCAATAGAGGCCTCTTAGCGCTCAGAATGTCCAATTGCAGTTTCTACAGAAAGAGTGTTTCAGAAAGGCTCAATCAAAAGTAAGGTTCAACTCTGTTAGTTGAATGCACAGAACAGAAAGAATTTTCATACAATGCTTCTGTGTAGTTTATATTTGAACATATTCTTTTTTCCACTATTACCCACTTAGCGCTACGAATGTCCAGTTGCATTTTCTACAGACAGAGTGTTTCAAAACTGCTCAATCAAAAGTATGGTTTAACTCTGCTGGCTGAATGCTCAGATCAGAAAGAAGTTTCACAGAATGCTTCTGTGTAGTTTATATTTGAATATATTCCTTTTTCCACTACTACTCTCTTAGCGCTCCAAATGTCCAGTTGCATTTTCTACAGAAAGATTGTTCAGATCTGCTCAATCAAAAGTATGGTTTAACTCTGTTAGCTGAATGCACAGATCAGAAAGAAGATTCACAGAATGATTCTGTGTAGTTTATATTTGGAGACATTCCTTTTTCCACTATTACCCTCTTAGCGCTCCGAATCTCCACTTGCATTTTCTACGGAAAAAGTGTTTCAGAACGGCTCAATCAAAACTAAGGTTCAAATCTTTTAGTTGAACAAACAGAACAGAAAGAAGTTTCACACAATCCTTCTGTGTAGTTTTTATATGTAGACATTCTTTTTCCCAATATAGGCCTCTTAGCGCTCAGAATGTCCAATTGCAGTTTCTACAGAAAGAGTGTTTCAGAACGGCTCAATCAAAAGTAAGGTTCAACTCCGTTAGTTGAATGCACGGAACAGAAAGAAGTTTCATACAATGCTTCTGTGTAGTTTATATTTGAACATATTCTTTTTTCCACTATTACCCACTTAGCGCTACGAATGTCCAGTTGCATTTTCTACAGACAGAGTGTTTCAAAACTGCTCAATCAAAAGTATGGTTTAACTCTGTTAGCTGAATGCTCAGATCAGAAAGAAGTTTCACAGAATGCTTCTGTGTAGTTTATATTTGAATATATTCCTTTTTCCACTACTACGCTCTTAGCGCTCCAAATGTCCAGTTGCATTTTCTACACAAAGAGTGTTCAGATCTGCTCAATCAACAGTATGGTTTAACTCTGTTAGCTGAATGCACAGATCAGAAAGAAGTTTCACCGAATGATTCTGTGTAGTTTATATTTGAAGACATTCCTTTTTCCACTATTACCCCCTTAGCGCTCCGAATCTCCACTTGCATTTTCTACAAAAAGAGTGTTTCATAACTGCTCAATCAAAAATATGTTTTATCTCTGTTAACTGAATTTACAGATCAGAAATAAGTTTCACAGAATGCATCTGTGTAGTTTTTATTTGAGGATATTCTTTTTCCCAATGTAGGCCTCTTAGCGCTTAGCATGTCCAATTGCAGTTTCTACAGAAAGAGTGTTTCAGAACGGCTCAATTAAAAGTAAGGTTCAACTCTGTTAGTTGAATGCACAGAATAGAAAGCATTTTCACAGAATGCTACTGTGTAGTTTATATTTGAATATATTCCTTTTTCCACTATTACCCTCTTAGCGCTCGGAATGTCCACTTGCATTTTCTACAGAAAGAGTGTTCAGAACTGCGCAATCAAAAGTATGGTTTAACTCTGTTAGCTGAATGCACAGATCAGAAAGAAGTTTCACAGAGTGATTCTGTGTAGTTTATATTTGGAGACATTCCTTTTTCCACTATTACCCTCTTAGCGCTCCGAATCTCCACTTGCATTTTCTACAGAAAGAGTGTTTCAGAACGGCTCAATCAAAACTAAGGTTCAACTCTTTTAGTTGAACAAACAGAACAGAAAGAAGTTTCACACAATTCTTCTGTGTAGTTTTTATTTGTAGACATTCTTTTTCCCAATATAGGCCTCTTAGCGCTCAGAATGTCCAATTGCAGTTTCTACAGAAAGAGTGTTTCAGAACGGCTCAATCAAAAGTAAGGTTCAACTCTGTTAGTTGAATGCACAGAACAGAAAGAAGTTTCATACAATGCTTCTGTGTAGTTTATATTTGAACATATTATTTTTTCCACTATTACCCACTTAGCACTACGAATGACCAGTTGCATTTTCTACAGACAGAGTGTTTCAAAACTGCTCAATCAAAAGTATGGTTTAACTCTGTTAGCTGAATGCTCAGATCAGAAAGAAGTTTCACAGAATGCTTCTGTGTAGTTCATATTTGAATATATTCCTTTTTCCACTACTACGCTCTTAGCGCTCCAAATGAACAGTTGCATTTTCTACACAAAGAGTGTTCAGATCTGCTCAATCAAAAGTATGGTTTAACTCTGTTAGCTGAATGCACAGATCAGAAAGAAGTTTCACCGAATGATTCTGTGTAGTTTATATTTGAAGACATTCCTTTTTCCACTATTACCCTCTTAGCGCTCCGAATCTCCACTTGCATTTTCTACAAAAAGAGTGTTTCATAACTGCTCAATCAAAAATATGTTTTATCTCTGTTAACTGAATTTCCAGATCAGAAATAAGTTTCACAGAATGCATCTGTGTAGTTTTTATTTGAAGATATTCTTTTTCCCAATGTAGGCCTCTTAGCGCTTAGCATGTCCAATTGCAGTTTCTACAGAAAGAGTGTTTCAGAACGGCTCAATCAAAAGTAAGGTTCAACTCTGTTAGTTGAATGCACAGAACAGAAAGAATTTTCACAGAATGCTACTGTGTAGTTTATATTTGAATATATTCCTTTCTCCACTATTACCCTCTTAGCGCTCCGAATGTCCACTTGCATTTTCTACAGAAAGAGTGTTCAGAACTGCGCAATCAAAAATATGGTTTAACTCTGTTAGCTTAATGAACATATCAGAAATAAGTTTCACACAATGCTTCTGTGTAGTTTTTATTTGAAGATATTATTTTTCCCAATATAGGCCTCTTAGCGCTCAGAATGTCCAATTGCAGTTTCTACAGAAAGAGTGTTTCAGAAATGCTCAATCAAAAGTAAGGTTCAACTCTGTTAGTTGAATGCACAGAACAGAAAGGAATTTCATACAATGCTTCTGTGTAGTTTATATTTGAACATATTCTTTTTTCCACTATTACCCACTTGCCGCTACGAATGTCCAGTTGCATTTTCTACAGACAGAGTGTTTCAAAACTGCTCAATCAAATGTATGGTTTAACTCTGTTAGCTGAATGCTCAGATCAGAAAGAAGTTTCACAGAATGCTTCTGTGTAGTTTATATTTGAATATATTCCTTTTTCCACTACTACGCTCTTAGCGATCTAAATGTCCAGTTGCATTTTCTACAGAAAGAGTGTTCAGATCTGCTCAATCAAAAGTATGGTTTAACTCTGTTTGCTGAATGCACAGATCAGAAAGAAGTTTCACAGAATGATTCTGTGTAGTTTATATTTGGAGACATTCCTTTTTCCACTATTACCCTCTTAGCGCTCCCAATCTCCGCTTGCATTTTCTACAGAAAGAGTGTTTCAGAACGGCTCAATCAAAACTAAAGGTCAACTCTTTTAGTTGAACAAACAGAACAGAAAGAAGTTTCACACAATTCTTCTGTGTAGTTTTTATTTGTAGACATTCCTTTTCCCAATATAGGCCTCTTAGCGCTCAGAATGTCCAATTGCAGTTTCTACAGAAAGAGTGTTTCAGAACGGCTCAATCAAAAGTAAGGTTAAACTCTGTTAGTTGAATGCACAGAACAGAAAGAAGTTTCATACAATGCTTCTGTGTAGTTTATATTTGAACATATTCTTTTTTCCACTATTACCCACTTAGCGCTACGAATGTCCAGTTGCATTTTCTACAGACAGAGTGTTTCAAAACTGCTCAATCAAAAGTATGGTTTAACTCTGTTAGCTGAATGCTCAGATCAGAAAGAAGTTTCACAGAATGCTTCTGTGTAGTTTATATTTGAATATATTCCTTTTTCCACTACTACGCTCTTAGCGCTCCAAATGTACAGTTGCATTTTCTACACAAAGAGTGTTCAGATCTGCTCAATCAAAAGTATGGTTTAACTCTGTTAGCTGAATGCACAGATCAGAAAGAAGTTTCACCGAATGATTCTGTGTAGTTTATATTTGAAGACATTCCTTTTTCCACTATTACCCTCTTAGCGCTCCGAATCTCCACTTGCATTTTCTACAAAAAGAGTGTTTCATAACTGCTCAATCAAAAATATGTTTTATCTCTGTTAACTGAATTTCCAGATCAGAAATAAGTTTCACAGAATGCATCTGTGTAGTTTTTATTTGAAGATATTCTTTTTCCCAATGTAGGCCTCTTAGCGCTTAGCATGTCCAATTGCAGTTTCTACAGAAAGAGTGTTTCAGAACGGCTCAATTAAAAGTAAGGTTCAACTCTGTTAGTTGAATGCACAGAACAGAAAGAATTTTCACAGAATGCTACTGTGTAGTTTATATTTGAATATATTCCTTTTTCCACTATTACCCTCTTAGCGCTCCGAATGTCTACTTGCATTTTCTACAGAAAGAGAGTTCAGAACTGCACAATCAAAAGTATGGTTTAACTCTGTTAGCTTAATGAACATATCAGAAATAAGTTTCACACAATGCTTCTGTGTAGTTTTTATTTGAAGATATTATTTTTCCCAATAGAGGCCTCTTAGCGCTCAGAATGTCCAATTGCAGTTTCTACAGAAAGAGTGTTTCAGAAAGGCTCAATCAAAAGTAAGGTTCAACTCTGTTAGTTGAATGCACAGAACAGAAAGAATTTTCATACAATGCTTCTGTGTAGTTTATATTTGAACATATTCTTTTTTCCACTATTACCCACTTAGCGCTACGAATGTCCAGTTGCATTTTCTACAGACAGAGTGTTTCAAAACTGCTCAATCAAAAGTATGGTTTAACTCTGCTGGCTGAATGCTCAGATCAGAAAGAAGTTTCACAGAATGCTTCTGTGTAGTTTATATTTGAATATATTCCTTTTTCCACTACTACTCTCTTAGCGCTCCAAATGTCCAGTTGCATTTTCTACAGAAAGATTGTTCAGATCTGCTCAATCAAAAGTATGGTTTAACTCTGTTAGCTGAATGCACAGATCAGAAAGAAGATTCACAGAATGATTCTGTGTAGTTTATATTTGGAGACATTCCTTTTTCCACTATTACCCTCTTAGCGCTCCGAATCTCCACTTGCATTTTCTACGGAAAGAGTGTTTCAGAACGGCTCAATCAAAACTAAGGTTCAACTCTTTTAGTTGAACAAACAGAACAGAAAGAAGTTTCACACAATCCTTCTGTGTAGTTTTTATATGTAGACATTCTTTTTCCCAATATAGGCCTCTTAGCGCTCAGAATGTCCAATTGCAGTTTCTACAGAAAGAGTGTTTCAGAACGGCTCAATCAAAAGTAAGGTTCAACTCCGTTAGTTGAATGCACGGAACAGAAAGAAGTTTCATGCAATGCTTCTGTGTAGTTTATATTTGAACATATTCTTTTTTCCACTATTACCCACTTAGCGCTACGAATGTCCAGTTGCATTTTCTACAGACAGAGTGTTTCAAAACTGCTCAATCAAAAGTATGGTTTAACTCTGTTAGCTGAATGCTCAGATCAGAAAGAAGTTTCACAGAATGCTTCTGTGTAGTTTATATTTGAATATATTCCTTTTTCCACTACTACGCTCTTAGCGCTCCAAATGTCCAGTTGCATTTTCTACACAAAGAGTGTTCAGATCTGCTCAATCAACAGTATGGTTTAACTCTGTTAGCTGAATGCACAGATCAGAAAGAAGTTTCACCGAATGATTCTGTGTAGTTTATATTTGAAGACATTCCTTTTTCCACTATTACCCCCTTAGCGCTCCGAATCTCCACTTGCATTTTCTACAAAAAGAGTGTTTCATAACTGCTCAATCAAAAATATGTTTTATCTCTGTTAACTGAATTTACAGATCAGAAATAAGTTTCACAGAATGCATCTGTGTAGTTTTTATTTGAGGATATTCTTTTTCCCAATGTAGGCCTCTTAGCGCTTAGCATGTCCAATTGCAGTTTCTACAGAAGGAGTGTTTCACAACGGCTCAATTAAAAGTAAGGTTCAACTCTGTTAGTTGAATGCACAGTATAGAAAGCATTTTCACAGAATGCTACTGTGTAGTTTATATTTGAATATATTCCTTTTTCCACTATTACCCTCTTAGCGCTCCGAATGTCCACTTGCATTTTCTACAGAAAGAGTGTTCAGAACTGCGCAATCAAAAGTATGGTTTAACTCTGTTAGCTGAATGCACAGATCAGAAAGAAGTTTCACAGAGTGATTCTGTGTAGTTTATATTTGGAGACATTCCTTTTTCCACTATTACCCTCTTAGCGCTCCGAATCTCCACTTGCATTTTCTACAGAAAGAGTGTTTCAGAACGGCTCAATCAAAACTAAGGTTCAACTCTTTTAGTTGAACAAACAGAACAGAAAGAAGTTTCACACAATTCTTCTGTGTAGTTTTTATTTGTAGACATTCTTTTTCCCAATATAGGCCTCTTAGCGCTCAGAATGTCCAATTGCAGTTTCTACAGAAAGAGTGTTTCAGAACGGCTCAATCAAAAGTAAGGTTCAACTCTGTTAGTTGAATGCACAGAACAGAAAGAAGTTTCATACAATGCTTCTGTGTAGTTTATATTTGAACATATTCTTTTTTCCACTATTACCCACTTAGCGCTACGAATGTCCAGTTGCATTTTCTACAGACAGAGTGTTTCAAAACTGCTCAATCAAAAGTATGGTTTAACTCTGTTAGCTGAATGCTCAGATCAGAAAGAAGTTTCACAGAATGCTTCTGTGTAGTTTATATTTGAATATATTCCTTTTTCCACTACTACGCTCTTAGCGCTCCAAATGTCCAGTTGCATTTTCTACACAAAGAGTGTTCAGATCTGCTCAATCAAAAGTATGGTTTAACTCTGTTAGCTGAATGCACAGATCAGAAAGAAGTTTCACCGAATGATTCTGTGTAGTTTATATTTGAAGACATTCCTTTTTCCACTATTACCCTCTTAGCGCTCCGAATCTCCACTTGCATTTTCTACAAAAAGAGTGTTTCATAACTGCTCAATCAAAAATATGTTTTATCTCTGTTAACTGAATTTCCAGATCAGAAATAAGTTTCACAGAATGCATCTGTGTAGTTTTTATTTGAAGATATTCTTTTTCCCAATGTAGGCCTCTTAGCGCTTAGCATGTCCAATTGCAGTTTCTACAGAAAGAGTGTTTCAGAACGGCTCAATTAAAAGTAAGGTTCAACTCTGTTAGTTGAATGCACAGAACAGAAAGAATTTTCACAGAATGCTACTGTGTAGTTTATATTTGAATATATTCCTTTTTCCACTATTACCCTCTTAGCGCTCCGAATGTCCACTTGCATTTTCTACAGAAAGAGAGTTCAGAACTGCACAATCAAAAGTATGGTTTAACTCTGTTAGCTTAATGAACATATCAGAAATAAGTTTCACACAATGCTTCTGTGTAGTTTTTATTTGAAGATATTATTTTTCCCAATAGAGGCCTCTTAGCGCTCAGAATGTCCAATTGCAGTTTCTACAGAAAGAGTGTTTCAGAAAGGCTCAATCAAAAGTAAGGTTCAACTCTGTTAGTTGAATGCACAGAACAGAAAGAATTTTCATACAATGCTTCTGTGTAGTTTATATTTGAACATATTCTTTTTTCCACTATTACCCACTTAGCGCTACGAATGTCCAGTTGCATTTTCTACAGACAGAGTGTTTCAAAACTGCTCAATCAAAAGTATGGTTTAACTCTGCTGGCTGAATGCTCAGATCAGAAAGAAGTTTCACAGAATGCTTCTGTGTAGTTTATATTTGAATATATTCCTTTTTCCACTACTACTCTCTTAGCGCTCCAAATGTCCAGTTGCATTTTCTACAGAAAGATTGTTCAGATCTGCTCAATCAAAAGTATGGTTTAACTCTGTTAGCTGAATGCACAGATCAGAAAGAAGATTCACAGAATGATTCTGTGTAGTTTATATTTGGAGACATTCCTTTTTCCACTATTACCCTCTTAGCGCTCCGAATCTCCACTTGCATTTTCTACGGAAAGAGTGTTTCAGAACGGCTCAATCAAAACTAAGGTTCAACTCTTTTAGTTGAACAAACAGAACAGAAAGAAGTTTCACACAATCCTTCTGTGTAGTTTTTATATGTAGACATTCTTTTTCCCAATATAGGCCTCTTAGCGCTCAGAATGTCCAATTGCAGTTTCTACAGAAAGAGTGTTTCAGAACGGCTCAATCAAAAGTAAGGTTCAACTCCGTTAGTTGAATGCACGGAACAGAAAGAAGTTTCATACAATGCTTCTGTGTAGTTTATATTTGAACATATTCTTTTTTCCACTATTACCCACTTAGCGCTACGAATGTCCAGTTGCATTTTCTACAGACAGAGTGTTTCAAAACTGCTCAATCAAAAGTATGGTTTAACTCTGTTAGCTGAATGCTCAGATCAGAAAGAAGTTTCACAGAATGCTTCTGTGTAGTTTATATTTGAATATATTCCTTTTTCCACTACTACGCTCTTAGCGCTCCAAATGTCCAGTTGCATTTTCTACACAAAGGGTGTTCAGATCTCCTCAATCAACAGTATGGTTTAACTCTGTTAGCTGAATGCACAGATCAGAAAGAAGTTTCACCGAATGATTCTGTGTAGTTTATATTTGAAGACATTCCTTTTTCCACTATTACCCCCTTAGCGCTCCGAATCTCCACTTGCATTTTCTACAAAAAGAGTGTTTCATAACTGCTCAATCAAAAATATGTTTTATCTCTGTTAACTGAATTTACAGATCAGAAATAAGTTTCACAGAATGCATCTGTGTAGTTTTTATTTGAGGATATTTTTTTCCCAATGTAGGCCTCTTAGCGCTTAGCATGTCCAATTGCAGTTTCTACAGAAAGAGTGTTTCACAACGGCTCAATTAAAAGTAAGGTTCAACTCTGTTAGTTGAATGCACAGAATAGAAAGCATTTTCACAGAATGCTACTGTGTAGTTTATATTTGAATATATTCCTTTTTCCACTATTACCCTCTTAGCGCTCGGAATGTCCACTTGCATTTTCTACAGAAAGAGTGTTCAGAACTGCGCAATCAAAAGTATGGTTTAACTCTGTTAGCTGAATGCACAGATCAGAAAGAAGTTTCACAGAGTGATTCTGTGTAGTTTATATTTGGAGACATTCCTTTTTCCACTATTACCCTCTTAGCGCTCCGAATCTCCACTTGCATTTTCTACAGAAAGAGTGTTTCAGAACGGCTCAATCAAAACTAAGGTTCAACTCTTTTAGTTGAACAAACAGAACAGAAAGAAGTTTCACACAATTCTTCTGTGTAGTTTTTATTTGTAGACATTCTTTTTCCCAATATAGGCCTCTTAGCGCTCAGAATGTCCAATTGCAGTTTCTACAGAAAGAGTGTTTCAGAACGGCTCAATCAAAAGTAAGGTTCAACTCTGTTAGTTGAATGCACAGAAAAGAAAGAAGTTTCATACAATGCTTCTGTGTAGTTTATATTTGAACATATTATTTTTTCCACTATTACCCACTTAGCACTACGAATGTCCAGTTGCATTTTCTACAGACAGAGTGTTTCAAAACTGCTCAATCAAAAGTATGGTTTAACTCTGTTAGCTGAATGCTCAGATCAGAAAGAAGTTTCACAGAATGCTTCTGTGTAGTTTATATTTGAATATATTCCTTTTTCCACTACTACGCTCTTAGCGCTCCAAATGAACAGTTGCATTTTCTACACAAAGAGTGTTCAGATCTGATCAATCAAAAGTATGGTTTAACTCTGTTAGCTGAATGCACAGATCAGAAAGAAGTTTCACCGAATGATTCTGTGTAGTTTATATTTGAAGACATTCCTTTTTCCACTATTACCGTCTTAGCGCTCCGAATCTCCACTTGCATTTTCTACAAAAAGAGTGTTTCATAACTGCTCAATCAAAAATATGTTTTATCTCTGTTAACTGAATTTCCAGATCAGAAATAAGTTTCACAGAATGCATCTGTGTAGTTTTTATTTGAAGATATTCTTTTTCCCAATGTAGGCCTCTTAGCGCTTAGCATGTCCAATTGCAGTTTCTACAGAAAGAGTGTTTCAGAACGGCTCAATTAAAAGTAAGGTTCAACTCTGTTAGTTGAATGCACAGAACAGAAAGAATTTTCACAGAATGCTACTGTGTAGTTTATATTTGAATATATTCCTTTTTCCACTATTACCCTCTTAGCGCTCCGAATGTCCACTTGCATTTTCTACAGAAAGAGAGTTCAGAACTGCACAATCAAAAGTATGGTTTAACTCTGTTAGCTTAATGAACATATCAGAAATAAGTTTCACACAATGCTTCTGTGTAGTTTTTATTTGAAGATATTATTTTTCCCAATAGAGGCCTCTTAGCGCTCAGAATGTCCAATTGCAGTTTCTACAGAAAGAGTGTTTCAGAAAGGCTCAATCAAAAGTAAGGTTCAACTCTGTTAGTTGAATGCACAGAACAGAAAGAATTTTCATACAATGCTTCTGTGTAGTTTATATTTGAACATATTCTTTTTTCCACTATTACCCACTTGGCGCTACGAATGTCCAGTTGCATTTTCTACAGACAGAGTGTTTCAAAACTGCTCAATCAAAAGTATGGTTTAACTCTGCTGGCTGAATGCTCAGATCAGAAAGAAGTTTCACAGAATGCTTCTGTGTAGTTTATATTTGAATATATTCCTTTTTCCACTACTACTCTCTTAGCGCTCCAAATGTCCAGTTGCATTTTCTACAGAAAGATTGTTCAGATCTGCTCAATCAAAAGTATGGTTTAACTCTGTTAGCTGAATGCACAGATCAGAAAGAAGATTCACAGAATGATTCTGTGTAGTTTATATTTGGAGACATTCCTTTTTCCACTATTACCCTCTTAGCGCTCCGAATCTCCACTTGCATTTTCTACAGAAAGAGTGTTTCAGAACGGCTCAATCAAAACTAAGGTTCAACTCTTTTAGTTGAACAAACAGAACAGAAAGAAGTTTCACACAATCCTTCTGTGTAGTTTTTATATGTAGACATTCTTTTTCCCAATATAGGCCTCTTAGCGCTCAGAATGTCCAATTGCAGTTTCTACAGAAAGAGTGTTTCAGAACGGCTCAATCAAAAGTAAGGTTCAACTCTGTTAGTTGAATGCACAGAACAGAAAGAAGTTTCATACAATGCTTCTGTGTAGTTTATATTTGAACATATTCTTTTTTCCACTATTACCCACTTAGCGCTACGAATGTCCAGTTGCATTTTCTACAGACAGAGTGTTTCAAAACTGCTCAATCAAAAGTATGGTTTAACTCTGTTAGCTGAATGCTCAGATCAGAAAGAAGTTTCACAGAATGCTTCTGTGTAGTTTATATTTGAATATATTCCTTTTTCCACTACTACGCTCTTAGCGCTCCAAATGTCCAGTTGCATTTTCTACACAAAGAGTGTTCAGATCTGCTCAATCAAAAGTATGGTTTAACTCTGTTAGCTGAATGCACAGATCAGAAAGAAGTTTCACCGAATGATTCTGTGTAGTTTATATTTGAAGACATTCCTTTTTCCACTATTACCCCCTTAGCGCTCCGAATCTCCACTTGCATTTTCTACAAAAAGAGTGTTTCATAACTGCTCAATCAAAAATATGTTTTATCTCTGTTAACTGAATTTACAGATCAGAAATAAGTTTCACAGAATGCATCTGTGTAGTTTTTATTTGAGGATATTCTTTTTCCCAATGTAGGCCTCTTAGCGCTTAGCATGTCCAATTGCAGTTTCTACAGAAAGAGTGTTTCACAACGGCTCAATTAAAAGTAAGGTTCAACTCTGTTAGTTGAATGCACAGAATAGAAAGCATTTTCACAGAATGCTACTGTGTAGTTTATATTTGAATATATTCCTTTTTCCACTATTACCCTCTTAGCGCTCCGAATGTCCACTTGCATTTTCTACAGAAAGAGTGTTCAGAACTGCGCAATCAAAAGTATGGTTTAACTCTGTTAGCTGAATGCACAGATCAGAAAGAAGTTTCACAGAGTGATTCTGTGTAGTTTATATTTGGAGACATTCCTTTTTCCACTATTACCCTCTTAGCGCTCCGAATCTCCACTTGCATTTTCTACAGAAAGAGTGTTTCAGAACGGCTCAATCAAAACTAAGGTTCAACTCTTTTAGTTGAACAAACAGAACAGAAAGAAGTTTCACACAATTCTTCTGTGTAGTTTTTATTTGTAGACATTCTTTTTCCCAATATAGGCCTCTTAGCGCTCAGAATGTCCAATTGCAGTTTCTACAGAAAGAGTGTTTCAGAACGGCTCAATCAAAAGTAAGGTTCAACTCTGTTAGTTGAATGCACAGAACAGAAAGAAGTTTCATACAATGCTTCTGTGTAGTTTATATTTGAACATATTCTTTTTTCCACTATTACCCACTTAGCACTACGAATGTCCAGTTGCATTTTCTACAGACAGAGTGTTTCAAAACTGCTCAATCAAAAGTATGGTTTAACTCTGTTAGCTGAATGCTCAGATCAGAAAGAAGTTTCACAGAATGCTTCTGTGTAGTTTATATTTGAATATATTCCTTTTTCCACTACTACGCTCTTAGCGCTCCAAATGAACAGTTGCATTTTCTACACAAAGAGTGTTCAGATCTGCTCAATCAAAAGTATGGTTTAACTCTGTTAGCTGAATGCACAGATCAGAAAGAAGTTTCACCGAATGATTCTGTGTAGTTTATATTTGAAGACATTCCTTTTTCCACTATTACCGTCTTAGCGCTCCGAATCTCCACTTGCATTTTCTACAAAAAGAGTGTTTCATAACTGCTCAATCAAAAATATGTTTTATCTCTGTTAACTGAATTTCCAGATCAGAAATAAGTTTCACAGAATGCATCTGTGTAGTTTTTATTTGAAGATATTCTTTTTCCCAATGTAGGCCTCTTAGCGCTTAGCATGTCCAATTGCAGTTTCTACAGAAAGAGTGTTTCAGAACGGCTCAATTAAAAGTAAGGTTCAACTCTGTTAGTTGAATGCACAGAACAGAAAGAATTTTCACAGAATGCTACTGTGTAGTTTATATTTGAATATATTCCTTTTTCCACTATTACCCTCTTAGCGCTCCGAATGTCCACTTGCATTTTCTACAGAAAGAGAGTTCAGAACTGCACAATCAAAAGTATGGTTTAACTCTGTTAGCTTAATGAACATATCAGAAATAAGTTTCACACAATGCTTCTGTGTAGTTTTTATTTGAAGATATTATTTTTCCCAATAGAGGCCTCTTAGCGCTCAGAATGTCCAATTGCAGTTTCTACAGAAAGAGTGTTTCAGAAAGGCTCAATCAAAAGTAAGGTTCAACTCTGTTAGTTGAATGCACAGAACAGAAAGAATTTTCATACAATGCTTCTGTGTAGTTTATATTTGAACATATTCTTTTTTCCACTATTACCCACTTGGCGCTACGAATGTCCAGTTGCATTTTCTACAGACAGAGTGTTTCAAAACTGCTCAATCAAAAGTATGGTTTAACTCTGCTGGCTGAATGCTCAGATCAGAAAGAAGTTTCACAGAATGCTTCTGTGTAGTTTATATTTGAATATATTCCTTTTTCCACTACTACTCTCTTAGCGCTCCAAATGTCCAGTTGCATTTTCTACAGAAAGATTGTTCAGATCTGCTCAATCAAAAGTATGGTTTAACTCTGTTAGCTGAATGCACAGATCAGAAAGAAGATTCACAGAATGATTCTGTGTAGTTTATATTTGGAGACATTCCTTTTTCCACTATTACCCTCTTAGCGCTCCGAATCTCCACTTGCATTTTCTACAGAAAGAGTGTTTCAGAACGGCTCAATCAAAACTAAGGTTCAACTCTTTTAGTTGAACAAACAGAACAGAAAGAAGTTTCACACAATCCTTCTGTGTAGTTTTTATATGTAGACATTCTTTTTCCCAATATAGGCCTCTTAGCGCTCAGAATGTCCAATTGCAGTTTCTACAGAAAGAGTGTTTCAGAACGGCTCAATCAAAAGTAAGGTTCAACTCTGTTAGTTGAATGCACAGAACAGAAAGAAGTTTCATACAATGCTTCTGTGTAGTTTATATTTGAACATATTCTTTTTTCCACTATTACCCACTTAGCGCTACGAATGTCCAGTTGCATTTTCTACAGACAGAGTGTTTCAAAACTGCTCAATCAAAAGTATGGTTTAACTCTGTTAGCTGAATGCTCAGATCAGAAAGAAGTTTCACAGAATGCTTCTGTGTAGTTTATATTTGAATATATTCCTTTTTCCACTACTACGCTCTTAGCGCTCCAAATGTCCAGTTGCATTTTCTACACAAAGAGTGTTCAGATCTGCTCAATCAAAAGTATGGTTTAACTCTGTTAGCTGAATGCACAGATCAGAAAGAAGTTTCACCGAATGATTCTGTGTAGTTTATAATTGAAGACATTCCTTTTTCCACTATTACCCCCTTAGCGCTCCGAATCTCCACTTGCATTTTCTACAAAAAGAGTGTTTCATAACTGCTCAATCAAAAATATGTTTTATCTCTGTTAACTGAATTTACAGATCAGAAATAAGTTTCACAGAATGCATCTGTGTAGTTTTTATTTGAGGATATTCTTTTTCCCAATGTAGGCCTCTTAGCGCTTAGCATGTCCAATTGCAGTTTCTACAGAAAGAGTGTTTCACAACGGCTCAATTAAAAGTAAGGTTCAACTCTGTTAGTTGAATGCACAGAATAGAAAGCATTTTCACAGAATGCTACTGTGTAGTTTATATTTGAATATATTCCTTTTTCCACTATTACCCTCTTAGCGCTCCGAATGTCCACTTGCATTTTCTACAGAAAGAGTGTTCAGAACTGCGCAATCAAAAGTATGGTTTAACTCTGTTAGCTGAATGCACAGATCAGAAAGAAGTTTCACAGAGTGATTCTGTGTAGTTTATATTTGGAGACATTCCTTTTTCCACTATTACCCTCTTAGCGCTCCGAATCTCCACTTGCATTTTCTACAGAAAGAGTGTTTCAGAACGGCTCAATCAAAACTAAGGTTCAACTCTTTTAGTTGAACAAACAGAACAGAAAGAAGTTTCACACAATTCTTCTGTGTAGTTTTTATTTGTAGACATTCTTTTTCCCAATATAGGCCTCTTAGCGCTCAGAATGTCCAATTGCAGTTTCTACAGAAAGAGTGTTTCAGAACGGCTCAATCAAAAGTAAGGTTCAACTCTGTTAGTTGAATGCACAGAACAGAAAGAAGTTTCATACAATGCTTCTGTGTAGTTTATATTTGAACATATTCTTTTTTCCACTATTACCCACTTAGCACTACGAATGTCCAGTTGCATTTTCTACAGACAGAGTGTTTCAAAACTGCTCAATCAAAAGTATGGTTTAACTCTGTTAGCTGAATGCTCAGATCAGAAAGAAGTTTCACAGAATGCTTCTGTGTAGTTTATATTTGAATATATTCCTTTTTCCACTACTACGCTCTTAGCGCTCCAAATGAACAGTTGCATTTTCTACACAAAGAGTGTTCAGATCTGCTCAATCAAAAGTATGGTTTAACTCTGTTAGCTGAATGCACAGATCAGAAAGAAGTTTCACCGAATGATTCTGTGTAGTTTATATTTGAAGACATTCCTTTTTCCACTATTACCCTCTTAGCGCTCCGAATCTCCACTTGCATTTTCTACAAAAAGAGTGTTTCATAACTGCTCAATCAAAAATATGTTTTATATCTGTTAACTGAATTTACAGATCAGAAATAAGTTTCACAGAATGCATCTGTGTAGTTTTTATTTGAAGATATTCTTTTTCCCAATGTAGGCCTCTTAGCGCTTAGCATGTCCAATTGCAGTTTCTACAGAAAGAGTGTTTCAGAACGGCTCAATCAAAAGTAAGGTTCAACCCTGTTAGTTGAATGCACAGAACAGAAAGAATTTTCACAGAATGCTACTGTGTAGTTTATATTTGAATATATTCCTTTTTCCACTATTACCCTCTTAGCGCTCCGAATGTCCACTTGCATTTTCTACAGAAAGAGTGTTCAGAACTGCGCAATCAAAAGTATGGTTTAACTCTGTTAGCTTAATGAACATATCAGAAATAAGTTTCACACAATGCTTCTGTGTAGTTTTTATTTGAAGATATTATTTTTCCCAATATAGGCCTCTTAGCGCTCAGAATGTCCAATTGCAGTTTCTACAGAAAGAGTGTTTCAGAAAGGCTCAATCAAAAGTAAGGTTCAACTCTGTTAGTTGAATGCACAGAACAGAAAGAAGTTTCATACAATGCTTCTGTGTAGTTTATATTTGAACATATTCTTTTTTCCACTATTACCCACTTAGCGCTACGAATGTCCAGTTGCATTTTCTACAGACAGAGTGTTTCAAAACTGCTCAATCAAAAGTATGGTGTAACTCTGTTAGCTGAATGCTCAGATCAGTAAGAAGTTTCACAGAATGCTTCTGTGTAGTTTATATTTGAATATATTCCTTTTTCCACTACTACTCTCTTAGCGCTCCAAATGTCCAGTTGCATTTTCTGCAGAAAGATTGTTCAGATCTGCTCAATCAAAAGTATGGTTTAACTCTGTTAGCTGAATGCACAGATCAGAAAGAAGTTTCACAGAATGATTCTGTGTAGTTTATATTTGGAGACATTCCTTTTTCCACTATTACCCTCTTAGCGCTCCGAATCTCCACTTGCATTTTCTACAGAAAGAGTGTTTCAGAACGGCTCAATCAAAACTAAGGTTCAACTCTTTTAGTTGAACAAACAGAACAGAAAGATGTTTCACACAATTCTTCTGTGTAGTTTTTATTTGTAGACATTCTTTTTCCCAATATAGGCCTCTTAGCGCTCAGAATGTCCAATTGCAGTTTCTACAGAAAGAGTGTTTCAGAACGGCTCAATCAAAAGTAAGGTTCAACTCTGTTAGTTGAATGCACAGAACAGAAAGAAGTTTCATACAATGCTTCTGTGTAGTTTATATTTGAACATATTCTTTTTTCCACTATTACCCACTTAGCGCTACGAATGTCCAGTTGCATTTTCTACAGACAGAGTGTTTCAAAACTGCTCAATCAAAAGTATGCTTTAACTCTGTTAGCTGAATGCTCAGATCAGAAAGAAGTTTCACAGAATGCTTCTGTGTAGTTTATATTTGAATACATTCCTTT
This sequence comes from Symphalangus syndactylus, assembly GCF_028878055.3. NCBI lineage: Eukaryota > Metazoa > Chordata > Mammalia > Primates > Hylobatidae > Symphalangus > Symphalangus syndactylus. The sequence goes on from NC_072427.2 coordinate 4,174,113, forward strand.
TTCCACTACTACGCTCTTAGCGCTCCAAATGTCCAGTTGCATTTTCTACACAAAGAGTGTTCAGATCTGCTCAATCAAAAGTATGGTTTAACTCTGTTAGCTGAATGCACAGATCAGAAAGAAGTTTCACAGAATGATTCTGTGTAGTTTATATTTGGAGACATTCCTTTTTCCACTATTACCCTCTTAGCGCTCCGAATGTCCACTTGCATTTTCTACAGAAAGAGTGTTCAGAACTGCGCAATCAAAAGTATGGTTTAACTCTGTTAGCTTAATGAAAATATCAGAAATAAGTTTCACACAATGCTTCTGTGTAGTTTTTATTTGAAGATATTATTTTTCCCAATATAGGCCTCTTAGCGCACAGAATGTCCAATTGCAGTTTCTACAGAAAGAGTGTTTCAGAAAGGCTCAATCAAATCTAAGGTTCAACTCTGTTAGTTGAATGCACAGAACAGAAAGAAATTTCATACAATGCTTCTGTGTAGTTTATATTTGAACATATTCTTTTTTCCACTCTTACCCACTTGGCGCTACGAATGTCCAGTTGCATTTTCTACAGACAGAGTGTTTCAAAACTGCTCAATCAAAAGTATGGTTTAACTCTGTTAGCTGAATGCTCAGATCAGAAAGAAGTTTCACAGAATGCTTCTGTGTAGTTTATATTTGAATATATTCCTTTTTCCACTACTACGCTCTTAGCGCTCCAAATGTCCAGTTGCATTTTCTACAGAAAGAGTGTTAAGATCGGCTCAATCAAAAGTATGGTTTAACTCTGTTAGCTGAATGCACAGATCATAAAGAAGTTTCACAGAATGATTCTGTGTAATTTATATTTGAAGACATTCCTTTTTCCACTATTACCCTCTTAGCGCTCCGAATCTCCACTTGCATTTTCTACAAAAAGAGTGTTTCATAACTGCTCAATCAAAAATATGTTTTATCTCTGTTAACTGAATTTACAGATCAGAAATAAGTTTCACAGAATGCATCTGTGTAGTTTTTATTTGAAGATATTCTTTTTCCCAATGTAGGCCTCTTAGCGCTTAGCATGTCCAATTGCAGTTTCTACAGAAAGAGTGTTTCAGAACGGCTCAATCAAAAGTAAGGTTCAACTCTGTTAGTTGAATGCACAGAACAGAAAGAATTTTCACAGAATGCTACTGTGTAGTTTATATTTGAATATATTCCTTTTTCCACTATTACCCTCTTAGCGCTCCGAATGTCCACTTGCATTTTCTACAGAAAGAGTGTTCAGAACTGCGCAATCAAAAGTATGGTTTAACTCTGTTAGCTTAATGAACATATCAGAAATAAGTTTCACACAATGCTTCTGTGTAGTTTTTATTTGAAGATATTATTTTTCCCAATATAGGCCTCTTAGCGCTCAGAATGTCCAATTGCAGTTTCTACAGAAAGAGTGTTTCAGAAAGGCTCAATCAAAACTAAGGTTCAACTCTGTTAGTTGAATGCACAGAACAGAAAGAAGTTTCATACAATGCTTCTGTGTAGTTTATATTTGAACATATTCTTTTTTCCACTATTACCCACTTAGCGCTACGAATGTCCAGTTGCATTTTCTACAGACAGAGTGTTTCAAAACTGCTCAATCAAAAGTATGGTGTAACTCTGTTAGCTGAATGCTCAGATCAGTAAGAAGTTTCACAGAATGCTTCTGTGTAGTTTATATTTGAATATATTCCTTTTTCCACTACTACTCTCTTAGCGCTCCAAATGTCCAGTTGCATTTTCTGCAGAAAGATTGTTCAGATCTGCTCAATCAAAAGTATGGTTTAACTCTGTTAGCTGAATGCACAGATCAGAAAGAAGTTTCACAGAATGATTCTGTGTAGTTTATATTTGGAGACATTCCTTTTTCCACTATTACCCTCTTAGCGCTCCGAATCTCCACTTGCATTTTCTACAGAAAGAGTGTTTCAGAACGGCTCAATCAAAACTAAGGTTCAACTCTTTTAGTTGAACAAACAGAACAGAAAGATGTTTCACACAATTCTTCTGTGTAGTTTTTATTTGTAGACATTCTTTTTCCCAATATAGGCCTCTTAGCGCTCAGAATGTCCAATTGCAGTTTCTACAGAAAGAGTGTTTCAGAACGGCTCAATCAAAAGTAAGGTTCAACTCTGTTAGTTGAATGCACAGAACAGAAAGAAGTTTCATACAATGCTTCTGTGTAGTTTATATTTGAACATATTCTTTTTTCCACTATTACCCACTTAGCGCTACGAATGTCCAGTTGCATTTTCTACAGACAGAGTGTTTCAAAACTGCTCAATCAAAAGTATGCTTTAACTCTGTTAGCTGAATGCTCAGATCAGAAAGAAGTTTCACAGAATGCTTCTGTGTAGTTTATATTTGAATACATTCCTTTTTCCACTACTACGCTCTTAGCGCTCCAAATGTCCAGTTGCATTTTCTACACAAAGAGTGTTCAGATCTGCTCAATCAAAAGTATGGTTTAACTCTGTTAGCTGAATGCACAGATCAGAAAGAAGTTTCACAGAATGATTCTGTGTAGTTTATATTTGGAGACATTCCTTTTTCCACTATTACCCTCTTAGCGCTCCGAATGTCCACTTGCATTTTCTACAGAAAGAGTGTTCAGAACTGCGCAATCAAAAGTATGGTTTAACTCTGTTAGCTTAATGAAAATATCAGAAATAAGTTTCACACAATGCTTCTGTGTAGTTTTTATTTGAAGATATTATTTTTCCCAATATAGGCCTCTTAGCGCACAGAATGTCCAATTGCAGTTTCTACAGAAAGAGTGTTTCAGAAAGGCTCAATCAAATCTAAGGTTCAACTCTGTTAGTTGAATGCACAGAACAGAAAGAAATTTCATACAATGCTTCTGTGTAGTTTATATTTGAACATATTCTTTTTTCCACTCTTACCCACTTGGCGCTACGAATGTCCAGTTGCATTTTCTACAGACAGAGTGTTTCAAAACTGCTCAATCAAAAGTATGGTTTAACTCTGTTAGCTGAATGCTCAGATCAGAAAGAAGTTTCACAGAATGCTTCTGTGTAGTTTATATTTGAATATATTCCTTTTTCCACTACTACGCTCTTAGCGCTCCAAATGTCCAGTTGCATTTTCTACAGAAAGAGTGTTAAGATCGGCTCAATCAAAAGTATGGTTTAACTCTGTTAGCTGAATGCACAGATCATAAAGAAGTTTCACAGAATGATTCTGTGTAATTTATATTTGAAGACATTCCTTTTTCCACTATTACCCTCTTAGCGCTCCGAATCTCCACTTGCATTTTCTACAAAAAGAGTGTTTCATAACTGCTCAATCAAAAATATGTTTTATCTCTGTTAACTGAATTTACAGATCAGAAATAAGTTTCACAGAATGCATCTGTGTAGTTTTTATTTGAAGATATTCTTTTTCCCAATGTAGGCCTCTTAGCGCTTAGCATGTCCAATTGCAGTTTCTACAGAAAGAGTGTTTCAGAACGGCTCAATCAAAAGTAAGGTTCAACTCTGTTAGTTGAATGCACAGAACAGAAAGAATTTTCACAGAATGCTACTGTGTAGTTTATATTTGAATATATTCCTTTTTCCACTATTACCCTCTTAGCGCTCCGAATGTCCACTTGCATTTTCTACAGAAAGAGTGTTCAGAACTGCGCAATCAAAAGTATGGTTTAACTCTGTTAGCTTAATGAACATATCAGAAATAAGTTTCACACAATGCTTCTGTGTAGTTTTTATTTGAAGATATTATTTTTCCCAATATAGGCCTCTTAGCGCTCAGAATGTCCAATTGCAGTTTCTACAGAAAGAGTGTTTCAGAAAGGCTCAATCAAAACTAAGGTTCAACTCTGTTAGTTGAATGCACAGAACAGAAAGAAATTTCATACAATGCTTCTGTGTAGTTTATATTTGAACATATTCTTTTTTCCACTATTACTCACTTGGCGCTACGAATGTCCATTTGCATTTTCTACAGACAGAGTGTTTCAAAACTGCTCAATCAAAAGTATGGTTTAACTCTGTTAGCTGAATGCTCAGATCAGAAAGAAGTTTCACAGAATGCTTCTGTGTAGTTTATATTTGAATATATTCCTTTTTCCACTACTACTCTCTTAGCGCTCCAAATGTCCAGTTGCATTTTCTACAGAAAGAGTGTTCAGATCTGCTCAATCAAAAGTATGGTTTAACTCTGTTAGCTGAATGCACAGATCAGAAAGAAGTTTCACAGAATGATTCTGTGTAGTTTATATTTGGAGACATTCCTTTTTCCACTATTACCCTCTTAGCATTCCGAATCTCCACTTGCATTTTCTACAGAAAGAGTGTTTCAGAACGGCTCAATCAAAACTAAGGTTCAACTCTTTTAGTTGAACAAACAGAACAGAAAGAAGTTTCACACAATTCTTCTGTGTAGTTTTTATTTGTAGACATTCTTTTTCCCAATATAGGCCTCTTAGCGCTCAGAATGTCCAATTGCAGTTTCTACAGAAAGAGTGTTTCAGAACGGCTCAATCAAAATTAAGGTTCAACTCTGTTAGTTGAATGCACAGAACAGAAAGAAGTTTCATACAATGCTTCTGTGTAGTTTATATTTGAACATATTCTTTTTTCCACTATTACCCACTTAGCGCTACGAATGTCCAGTTGCATTTTCTACAGACAGAGTGTTTCAAAACTGCTCAATCAAAAGTATGGTTTAACTCTGTTAGCTGAATGCTCAGATCAGAAAGAAGTTTCACAGAATGCTTCTGTGTAGTTTATATTTGAATATATTCCTTTTTCCACTACTACTCTCTTAGCGCTCCAAATGTCCAGTTGCATTTTCTACAGAAAGAGTGTTCAGATCTGCTCAATCAAAAGTATGGTTTAACACTGTTAGCTGAATGCACAGATCAGAAAGAAGTTTCACAGAATGATTCTGTGTAGTTTATATTTGGAGACATTCCTTTTTCCACTATTACCCTCTTAGCGCTCCGAATCTCCACTTGCATTTTCTACAGAAAGAGTGTTTCAGAACGGCTCAATCAAAACTAAGGTTCAACTCTTTTAGTTGAACAAACAGAACAGAAAGAAGTTTCACACAATTCTTCTGTGTAGTTTTTATTTGTAGACATTCTTTTTCCCAATATAGGCCTCTTAGCGCTCAGAATGTCCAATTGCAGTTTCTACAGAAAGAGTGTTTCAGAACGGCTCAATCAAAATTAAGGTTCAACTCTGTTAGTTGAATGCACAGAACAGAAAGAAATTACATACAATGCTTCTGTGTAGTTTATATTTGAACATATTCTTTTTTCCACTATTACCCACTTAGCGCTACGAATTTCCAGTTGCATTTTCTACAGACAGAGTGTTTCAAAACTGCTCAATCAAAAGTATGGTTTAACTCTGTTAGCTGAATGCTCAGATCAGAAAGAAGTTTCACAGAATGCTTCTGTGTAGTTTATATTTGAATATATTCCTTTTTCCACTACTACTCTCTTAGCGCTCCAAATGTCCAGTTGCATTTTCTACAGAAAGAGTGTTCAGATCTGCTCAATCAAAAGTATGGTTTAACACTGTTAGCTGAATGCACAGATCAGAAAGAAGTTTCACAGAATGATTCCGTGTAGTTTATATTTGGAGACATTCCTTTTTCCACTATTACCCTCTTAGCGCTCCGAATCTCCACTTGCATTTTCTACAGAAAGAGTGTTTCAGAACGGCTCAATCAAAACTAAGGTTCAACTCTTTTAGTTGAACAAACAGAACAGAAAGAAGTTTCACACAATTGTTCTGTGTAGTTTTTAATTGTAGACATTCTTTTTCCCAATATAGGCCTCTTAGCGCTCAGAATGTCCAATTGTAGTTTCTACAAAAAGAGTGTTTCAGAACGGCTCAATCAAAAGTAAGGTTCAACTCTGTTAGTTGAATGCACAGAACAGAAAGATGTTTCATACAATGCTTCTGTGTAGTTTATATTTGAACATATTCTTTTTTCAACTATTACCGACTTAGCGCTACGAATGTCCAGTTGCATTTTATACAGACAGAGTGTTTCAAAACTGCTCAATCAAAAGTATGGTTTAACTCCGTTAGCTGATTTCTCAGATCAGAAAGAAGTTTCACAGAATGCTTCTGTGTAGTTTATATTTGAATATATTCCTTTTTCCACTACTACGCTCTTAGCGCTCCAAATGTCCAGTTGCATTTTCTACAGAAAGAGTGTTCAGATCTGCTCAATCAAAAGTATGGTTTAACTCTGTTAGCTGAATGCACAGATCAGAAAGAAGTTTCACCGAATGATTCTGTGTAGTTTATAGTTGAAGACATTCCTTTTTCCACTATTACCCTCTTAGCGCTCCGAATCTCCACTTGCATTTTCTACAAAAAGAGAGTTTCATAACTGCTCAATCAAAAATATGTTTTATCTCTGTTAACTGAATTTACAGATCAGAAATAAGTTTCACAGAATGCATCTGTGTAGTTTTTATTTGAAGATATTCTTTTTCCCAATGTAGGCCTCTTAGCGCTTAGCATGTCCAATTGCAGTTTCTACAGAAAGAGTGTTTCAGAACGGCTCAATCAAAAGCAAGGTTCAACTCTGTTAGTTGAATGCACAGAACAGAAAGAATTTTCACAGAATGCTACTGTGTAGTTTATATTTGAATATATTCCTTTTTCCACTATTACCCTCTTAGCGCTCCGAATGTCCACTTGCATTTTCTACAGAAAGAGTGTTCAGAACTGCGCAATCAAAAGTATGGTTGAACTCTGTTAGCTTAGTGAACATATCAGAAATAAGTTTCACACAATGCTTCTGTGTAGTTTTTATTTGAAGATATTATTTTTCCCAATATAGGCCTCTTAGCGCTCAGAATGTCCAATTGCAGTTTCTACAGAAAGAGTGTTTCAGAAAGGCTCAATCAAAAGTAAGGTTCAACTCTGTTAGTTGAATGCACAGAACAGAAAGAAATTTCATACAATGCTTCTGTGTAGTTTATATTTGAACATATTCTTTTTTCCACTATTACCCACTTGGCGCTACGAATGTCCAGTTGCATTTTCTACAGATAGAGTGTTTCAAAACTGCTCAATCAAATGTATGGTTTAACTCTGTTAGCTGAATGCTCAGATCAGAAAGAAGTTTCACAGAATGCTTCTGTGTAGTTTATATTTGAATATATTCCTTTTTCCACTACTACTCTCTTAGCGCTCCAAATGTCCAGTTGCATTTTCTACAGAAAGAGTGTTCAGATCTGCTCAATCAAAAGTATGATTTAACTCTGTTAGCTGAATGCACAGATCAGAAAAAGTTTCAGAGTATGATTCTGTGTAGTTTATATTTGGAGACATTCCTTTTTCCACTATTACCCTCTTAGCGCTCCGAAACTCCACTTGCATTTTCTACAGAAAGAGTGTTTCAGAACGGCTCAATCAAAACTAAAGTTCAACTCTTTTAGTTGAACAAACAGAACAGAAAGAAGTTTCACACAATTCTTCTGTGTAGTTTTTATTTTTAGACATTCTTTTTCCCAATATAGGCCTCTTAGCGCTCAGAATGTCCAATTGCAGTTTCTACAGAAAGAGTGTTTCAGAACGGCTCAATCAAAAGTAAGGTTCAACTCTGTTAGTTGAATGCACAGAACAGAAAGAAGTTTCATACAATGCTTCTGTGTAGTTTATATTTGAACATATTCTTTTTTCCACTATTACCCACTTAGCGCTACGAATGTCCAGTTGCATTTTCTACAGACAGAGTGTTTCAAAACTGCTCAATCAAAAGTATGGTTTAACTCTGTTAGCTGAATGCTCAGATCAGAAAGAAGTTTCACAGAATGCTTCTGTGTAGTTTATAATTGAATATATTACTTTTTCCACTACTACGCTCTTAGCGCTCCAAATGTCCAGTTGCATTTTCTACAGAAAGAGTGTTCAGATCTGCTCAATCAAAAGTATGCTTTAACTCTGTAAGCTGAATGCACAGATCAGAAAGAAGTTTCACCGAATGATTCTGTGTAGTTTATATTTGAATACATTCCTTTTTCCACTATTACCCTCTTAGCGCTCCGAATCTCCACTTGCATTTTCTACAAAAAGAGTGTTTCATAACTGCTCAATCAAAAATATGTTTTATCTCTGTTAACTGAATTTACAGATCAGAAATAAGTTTCACAGAATGCATCTGTGTAGTTTTTATTTGAAGATATTCTTTTTCCCAATGTAGGCCTCTTAGCGCTTAGCATGTCCAATTGCAGTTTCTACAGAAAGAGTGTTTCAGAACGGCTCAATTAAAAGTAAGGTTCAACTCTGTTAGTTGAATGCACAGAACAGAAAGAATTTTCACAGAATGCTACTGTGTAGTTTATATTTGAATATATTCCTTTTTCCACTATTACCCTCTTAGCGCTCCGAATGTCCACTTGCATTTTCTACAGAAAGAGTGTTCAGAACTGCACAATCAAAAGTATGGTTTAACTCTGTTAGCTTAATGAACATATCAGAAATAAGTTTCACACAATGCTTCTGTGTAGTTTTTATTTGAAGATATTATTTTTCCCAATAGAGGCCTCTTAGCGCTCAGAATGTCCAATTGCAATTTCTACAGAAAGAGTGTTTCAGAAAGGCTCAATCAAAAGTAAGGTTCAACTCTGTTAGTTGAATGCACAGAACAGAAAGAATTTTCATACAATGCTCTTGTGTAGTTTATATTTGAACATATTCTTTTTTCCACTATTACCCACTTAGCGCTACGAATGTCCAGTTGCATTTTCTACAGACAGAGTGTTTCAAAACTGCTCAATCAAAAGTATGGTTTAACTCTGTTAGCTGAATGCTCAGATCAGAAAGAAGTTTCACAGAATGCTTCTGTGTAGTTTATATTTGAATATATTCCTTTTTCCACGACTACGCTCTTAGCGCTCCAAATGTCCAGTTGCATTTTCTACAGAAAGAGTGTTCAGATCTGCTCAATCAAAAGTATGGTTTAACTCTGTTAGCTGAATGCACAGATCAGAAAGAAGTTTCACCGAATGATTCTGTGTAGTTTATATTTGAAGACATTCCTTTTTCCACTATTACCCTCTTAGCGCTCCGAATCTCCACTTGCATTTTCTACAAAAAGAGTGTTTCATAACTGCTCAATCAAAAATATGTTTTATCTCTGTTAACTGAATTTACAGATCAGAAATAAGTTTCACAGAATGCATCTGTGTAGTTTTTATTTGAAGATATTCTTTTTCCCAATGTAGGCCTCTTAGCGCTTAGCATGTCCAATTGCAGTTTCTACAGAAAGAGTGTTTCAGAACGGCTCAATCAAAAGTAAGGTTCAACTCTGTTAGTTGAATGCACAGAACAGAAAGAATTTTCACAGAATGCTACTGTGTAGTTTATATTTGAATATATTCCTTTTTCCACTATTACCCTCTTAGCGCTCCGAATGTCCACTTGCATTTTCTACAGAAAGAGTGTTCAGAACTGCGCAATCAAAAGTATGGTTTAACTCTGTTAGCTTAATGAACATATCAGAAATAAGTTTCACACAATGCTTCTGTGTAGTTTTTATTTGAAGATATTATTTTTCCCAATATAGGCCTCTTAGCGCTCAGAATGTCCAATTGCAGTTTCTACAGAAAGAGTGTTTCAGAAAGGCTCAATCAAAAGTAAGGTTCAACTCTGTTAGTTGAATGCACAGAACAGAAAGATGTTTCATACAATGCTTCTGTGTAGTTTATATTTGAACATATTCTTTTTTCCACTATTACCCACTTAGCGCTACGAATGTCCAGTTGCATTTTCTACAGACAGAGTGTTTCAAAACTGCTCAATCAAAAGTATGGTTTAACTCTGTTAGCTGAATGCTCAGATCAGAAAGAAGTTTCACAGAATGCTTCTGTGTAGTTTATATTTGAATATATTCCTTTTTCCACTACTAAGCTCTTAGCGCTCCAAATGTCCAGTTGCATTTTCTACAGAAAGAGTGTTCAGATCTGCTCAATCAAAAGTATGGTTTAACTCTGTTAGCTGAATGCACAGATCAGAAAGAAGTTTCACCGAATGATTCCGTGTAGTTTATATTTGAAAACATTCCTTTTTCCACTATTACCCTCTTAGCGCTCCGAATCTCCACTTGCATTTTCTACAAAAAGAGTGTTTCATAACTGCTCAATCAAAAATATGTTTTATCTCTGTTAACTGAATTTACAGATCAGAAATAAGTTTCACAGAATGCATCTGTGTAGTTTTTATTTGAAGATATTCTTTTTCCCAATGTAGGCCTCTTAGCGCTTAGCATGTCCAATTGCAGTTTCTACAGAAAGAGTGTTTCAGAACGGCTCAATCAAAAGTAAGGTTCAACTCTGTTAGTTGAATGCACAGAACAGAAAGAATTTTCACAGAATGCTACTGTGTAGTTTATATTTGAATATATTCCTTTTTCCACTATTACCCTCTTAGCGTTCAGAATGTCCACTTGCATTTTCTACAGAAAGAGTGTTCAGAACTGCGCAATCAAAAGTATGGTTTAACTCTGTTAGCTTAATGAACATATCAGAAATAAGTTTCACACAATGCTTCTGTGTAGTTTTTATTTGAAGATATTATTTTTCCCAATATAGGCCTCTTAGCGCTCAGAATGTCCAATTGCAGTTTCTATAGAAAGAGTGTTTCAGAAAGGCTGAATCAAAAGTAAGGTTCAACTCTGTTAGTTGAATGCACAGAACAGAAAGAAGTTTCATACAATGCTTCTGTGTAGTTTATATTTGAACATATTCTTTTTTCCACTATTACCCACTTAGCGCTACGAATGTCCAGTTGCATTTTCTACAGACAGAGTGTTTCGAAACTGCTCAATCAAAAGTATGGTTTAACTCTGTTAGCTGAATGCTCAGATCAGAAAGAAGTTTCACAGAATGCTTCTGTGTAGTTTATATTTGAATATATTCCTTTTTCCACTACTACTCTCTTAGCGCTCCAAATGTCCAGTTGCATTTTCTACAGAAAGAGTTTTCTGATCTGCTCAATCAAAAGTATGGTTTAACTCTGTTAGCTGAATGCACAGATCAGAAAGAAGTTTCACAGAATGATTCTGTGTAGTTTATATTTGGAGACATTCCTTTTTCCACTATTACCCTCTTAGCACTCCGAATCTCCACTTGCATTTTCTACAGAAAGAGTGTTTAAGAACGGCTCAATCAAAACTAAGGTTCAACTCTTTCAGTTGAACAAACAGAACAGAAAGAAGTTTCACACAATTCTTCTGTGTAGTTTTTATTTGTAGACATTCTTTTTCCCAATATAGGCCTCTTAGCGCTCAGAATGTCCAATTGCAGTTTCTACAGAAAGAGTGTTTCAGAACGGCTCAAGCAAAAGTAAGGTTCAACTCTGTTAGTTGAATGCACAGAACAGCAAGAAGTTTCATACAATGCATCTGTGTAGTTTATATTTGAACATATTTTTTTTCCACTATTACCCACTTAGCGCTACGAATGTCCAGTTGCATTTTCTACAGACAGAGTGTTTCAAAACTGCTCAATCAAAAGTATGGTTTAACTCTGTTAGCTGAATGCTCAGATCAAAAAGAAGTTTCACAGAATGCTTCTGTGTAGTTTATATTTGAATATCTTCCTTTTTCCACTACTACGCTCTTAGCGCTCCAAATGTCCAGTTGCATTTTCTACAGAAAGAGTGTTCAGATCTGCTCAATCAAAAGTATGGTTTAACTCTGTTAGCTGAATGCACAGATCAGAAAGAAGTTTCACCGAATGATTCTGTGTAGTTTATATTTGAAGACATTCCTTTTTCCACTATTACCCCCTTAGCGCTCCGAATCTCCACTTGCATTTTCTACAAAAAGAGTGTTTCATAACTGCTCAATCAAAAATATGTTTTATATCTGTTAACTGAATTTACAGATCAGAAATAAGTTTCACAGAATGCATCTGTGTAGTTTTTATTTGAAGATATTCTTTTTCCCAATGTAGGCCTCTTAGCGCTTAGCATGTCCAATTGCAGTTTCTACAGAAAGAGTGTTTCAGAACGGCTCAATCAAAAGTAAGGTTCAACTCTGTTAGTTGAATGCACAGAACAGAAAGAATTTTCACAGAATGCTACTGTGTAGTTTATATTTGAATATATTCCTTTTTCCACTATTACCCTCTTAGCGCTCCGAATGTCCACTTGCATTTTCTACAGAAAGAGTGTTCAGAACTGGGCAATCAAAAGTATGGTTTAACTCTGTTAGCTTAATGAACATATCAGAAATAAGTTTCACACAATGCTTCTGTGTAGTTTTTATTTGAAGATTTTATTTTTCCCAATATAGGCCTCTTAGCGCTCAGAATGTCCAATTGCAGTTTCTACAGAAAGAGTGTTTCAGAAAGGCTCAATCAAAAGTAAGGTTCAACTCTGTTAGTTGAATGCACAGAACAGAAAGAAGTTTCATACAATGCTTCTGTGTAGTTTATATTTGAACATATTCTTTTTTCCACTATTACCCACTTAGCGCTACGAATGTCCAGTTGCATTTTCTACAGACAGAGTGTTTCAAAACTGCTCAATCAAAAGTATGGTTTAACTCTGTTAGCTGAATGCTCAGATCAGAAAGAAGTTTCACAGAATGCTTCTGTGTAGTTTATGTTTGAATATATTCCTTTTTCCACTACTACTCTCTTAGCGCTCCAAATGTCCAGTTGCATTTTCTACAGAAAGAGTGTTCAGATCTTCTCAATCAAAGTATGGTTTAACTCTGTTAGCTGAATGCACAGATCAGAAAGAAGTTTCACAGAATGATTCTGTGTAGTTTATATTTGGAGACATTCCTTTTTCCACTATTACCCTCTTAGCGCTCCGAATCTCCACTTGCATTTTCTACAGAAAGAGTGTTTCAGAACGGCTCAATCAAAACTAAGGTTCAACTCTTTCAGTTGAACAAACAGAACAGAAAGAAGTTTCACACAATTCTTCTGTGTAGTTTTTATTTGTAGACATTCTTTTTCCCAATATAGGCCTCTTAGCGCTCAGAATGTCCAATTGCAGTTTCTACAGAAAGAGTGTTTCAGAACGGCTCAATCAAAAGTAAGGTTCAACTCTGTTAGTTGAATGCACAGAACAGAAAGAAGTTTCATACAATGCTTCTGTGTAGTTTATATTTGAACATATTCTTTTTTCCACTATTACCCACTTAGCGCTACGAATGTCCAGTTGCATTTTCTACAGACAGAGTGTTTCAAAAGTACTCAATCAAAAGTATGGTTTAACTCTGTTAGCTGAATGCTCAGATCAGAAAGAAGTTTCACAGAATGCTTCTGTGTAGTTTATATTTGAATATATTCTTTTTCCACTACTACGCTCTTAGCGCTCCAAATGTCCAGTTGCATTTTCTACAGAAAGAGTGTTCAGATCTGCTCAATCAAAAGTATGGTTTAACTCTGTTAGCTGAATGCACAGATCAGAAAGAAGTTTCACCGAATGATTCTGTGTAGTTTTTATTTGAAGACATTCCTTTTTCCACTATTACCCTCTTAGCGCTCCGAATCTCCACTTGCATTTTCTACAAAAAGAGTGTTTCATAACTGCTCAATCAAAAATATGTTTTATCTCTGTTAACTGAATTTACAGATCAGAAATAAGTTTCACAGAATGCATCTGTGTAGTTTTTATTTGAAGATATTCTTTTTCCCAATGTAGGCCTCTTAGCGCTTAGCATGTCCAATTGCAGTTTCTACAGAAAGAGTGTTTCAGAACGGCTCAATCAAAAGTAAGGTTCAACTCTGTTAGTTGAATGCACAGAACAGAAAGAATTTTCACAGAATGCTACTGTGTAGTTTATATTTGAATATATTCCTTTTTCCACTATTACCCTCTTAGCGCTCCGAATGTCCACTTGCATTTTCTACAGAAAGAGTGTTCCGAACTGCGCAATCAAAAGTATGGTTTAACTCTGTTAGCTTAATGAACATATCAGAAATAAGTTTCACACAATGCTTCGGTGTAGTTTTTATTTGAAGATATTATTTTTCCCAATACAGGCCTCTTAGCGCTCAGAATGTCCAATTGCAGTTTCTACAGAAAGAGTGTTTCAGAAAGGCTCAATCAAAAGTAAGGTTCAACTCTGTTAGTTGAATGCACAGAACTGAAAGAAGTTTCATTCAATGCTTCTGTGTAGTTTATATTTGAACATATTCTTTTTTCCACTATTACCCACTTAGCGCTACGAATGTCCAGTTGCATTTTCTACAGACAGAGTGTTTCAAAACTGCTCAATCAAAAGTATGGTTTAACTCTGTTAGCTGAATGCTCAGAAGAGAAAGAAGTTTCACAGAATGCTTCTGTGTAGTTTATATTTGAATATATTCCTTTTTCCACTACTATTTTCTTAGCGCTCCAAATGTCCAGTTGCATTTTCTACAGAAAGAGTGTTCTGATCTGCTCAATCAAAAGTATGGTTTAACTCTGTTAGCTGAATGCACAGATCAGAAAGAAGTTTCACAGAATGATTCTGTGTAGTTTATATTTGGAGACATTCCTTTTTCCACTATTACCCTCTTAGCACTCCGAATATCCACTTGCATTTTCTACAGAAAGAGTGTTTCAGAACGGCTCAATCAAAACTAAGGTTCAACTCTTTTAGTTGAACAAACAGAACAGAAAGAAGTTTCACACAATTCTTCTGTGTAGTTTTTATTTGTAGACATTCTTTTTCCCAATATAGGCCTCTTAGCGCTCAGAATGTCCAATTGCAGTTTCTGCAGAAAGAGTGTTTCAGAACGGCTCAATCAAAAGTAAGGTTCAACTCTGTTAGTTGAATGCACAGAACAGAAAGAAGTTTCATACAATGCTTCTGTGTAGTTTATATTTGAACATATTCTTTTTCCCACTATTACCCACTTAGCGCTACGAATGTCCAGTTGCATTTTCTACAGACAGAGTGTTTCAAAACTGCTCAATCAAAAGTATGGTTTAACTCTGTTAGCTGAATGCTCAGATCAGAAAGAAGTTTCACAGAATGCTTCTGTGTAGTTTATATTTGAATATATTCCTTTTTCCACTACTACGCTCTTAGCGCTCCAAATGTCCAGTTGCATTTTCTACAGAAAGAGTGTTCAGATCTGCTCAATCAAAAGTATGGTTTAACTCTGTTAGCTGAATGCACAGATCAGAAAGAAGTTTCACCGAATGATTCTGTGTAGTTTATATTTGAAGACATTCCTTTTTCCACTATTACCCTCTTAGCGCTCCGAATCTCCACTTGCGTTTACTACAAAAAGAGTGTTTCATAACTGCTCAATCAAAAATATGTTTTATCTCTGTTAACTGAATTTACAGATCAGAAATAAGTTTCACAGAATGCATCTGTGTAGTTTTTATTTGAAGATATTCTTTTTCCCAATGTAGGCCTCTTAGCGCTTAGCATGTCCAATTGCAGTTTCTACAGAAAGAGTGTTTCAGAACGGCTCAATCAAAAGTAAGGTTCAACTCTGTTAGTTGAATGCACAGAACAGAAAGAATTTTCACAGAATGCTACTGTGTAGTTTATATTTGAATATATTCCTTTTTCCACTATTACCCTCTTAGCGCTCCGAATGTCCACTTGCATTTTCTACAGAAAGAGTGTTCAGAACTGCGCAATCAAAAGTATGGTTTAACTCTGTTAGCTTAATGAACATATCAGAAATAAGTTTCACACAATGCTTCTGTGTAGTTTTTATTTGAAGATATTATTTTTCCCAATAGAGGCCTCTTAGCGCTCAGAATGTCCAATTGCAGTTTCTACAGAAAGAGTGTTTCAGAAAGGCTCAATCAAAAGTAAGGTTCAACTCTGTTAGTTGAATGCACAGAACAGAAAGAAGTTTCATACAATGCTTCTGTGTAGTTTATATTTGAACATATTCTTTTTTCCACTATTACCCACTTAGCGCTACGAATGTCCAGTTGCATTTTCTACAGACAGAGTGTTTCAAAACTGCTCAATCAAAAGTATGGTTTAACTCTGTTAGCTGAATGCTCAGATCAGAAAGAAGTTTCACAGAATGCTTCTGTGTAGTTTATATTTGAATATATTCCTTTTTCCACTACTACTCTCTTAGCGCTCCAAATGTCCAGTTGCATTTTCTACAGAAAGAGTGTTCAGATCTGCTCAATCAAAAGTATGGTTTAACTCTGTTAGCTGAATGCACAGATCAGAAATAAGTTTCAAACAATGGTTCTGTGTAGTTTTTATTTGAAGATATTATTATTCCCAATTTAGGCCTCTCAGCGCTCAGAATGTCCAATTGCAGTTTCTACAGAAAGAGTGTTTCAGAACGCCTCAATCAAATGTCAGGTTCAAATCTCTTAGTTGAATGCACAGAACAGAAAGTAGTTTCACTGAATGCTTCTGTGTAGTATTTAGTTGAAGATACTCCTTTTTGGACTATTACCCACTTAGCGCTCCGAATATCCACTGGCAGTTTCTACACAAAGAGTGTTTCAGAACTGCTCCTTCGAAAGTAAGGCTCAACTCTGTTAGTTGAATGCGGAGAACAGAAAGGGGTTTCAGAGAATGCTTCTGTGTAGTTTTTAATTGGAGATATTCCTTTTTCCTCTATTATAATCTTAGCGCTCCCAATGTCCACTTGCATTGACTACAGAAAGAGTGTTTCATAACTGCTCAATCAAAAATATGGTTTAGCTCTGTTAACTGAATTTACAGATCAGAAATAAGTTTCAGAGAATGTATCTGTGTAGTTTTTATTTGAAGATATTCTTTTTCCCAATGTAGGCCTCTTAGCGCTTAGAATGTCCAATTGCAGTTTCTACAGAAAGAGTGTTTCAGAATGGCTCAATCAAAAGTAAGGTTCAAATCTGTTAGTTGAATGCACAGAAAAGAAAGAAGTTTCCCAGAATTCTACTGTGTAGTTTATATTTGAATATATTCCTTTTTCCACTATTACCCTCTTAGCGCTCCGAATGTCCACTTGCATTTTCTACAGAAAGAGTGTTCGGAAATGCGCAATCAAAAGTATGGTTTAACTCTGTTTGCTGAATGCACATATCAGAAATAAGTTTCACACAATGCTTCTGTGTAGTTTTTATTTGAAGATATTATTTTTCCCAATATAGGCCTCTTAGCGCTCAGAATGTCCAATTGCAGTTTCTACGGAAAGAGTGTTTCAGAACGGCTCAATCAAAAGTAAGGTTCAACTCTGTTAGTTGAATGCACAGAACAGAAAGAAGTTTCATACAATACTTCTGTGTAGTTTATATTTGAACATATTCTTTTTTCCACCATTACCCACTTACCGCTACGAATGTCCAGTTGCATTTTCTACAGACAGAGTGTTTCAAAACTTCTCAATCAAAAGTACGGTTTAACTCTGTTAGCTGAATTCTCAGATCAGAAAGAAGTTTCACAGAATGCTTCTGTGTAGTTTACATTTGAATATATTCCTTTTTCCACTACTACCCTATTAGCGCTCCAAATGTCCAGTTGCATTTTCTACAGAAAGAGTGTTCAGATCTGCTCAATCAAAAGTATAATTTAACTCTGTTAGCTGAATGCACAGATCAGAAAGAAGTTTCACAGAATGATTCTGTGTAGTTTATATTTGAAGACATTCCTTTTTCCACTATTACCCTCTTAGCGCTCCGAATCTCCACTTGCATTTTCTACAGAAAGAGTGTTCAGATCTGCTCAATCAAAAGTATGGTTTAACTCTGTTACCTGAATGCACAGATCAGAAAGAAGTTTCACAGAATGATTCTGTGTAGTTTATATTTGAAGACATTCCTTTTTCCACTATTACCCTCTTAGCGCTCCGAATCTCCACTTGCAGTTTCTACAGAAAGAGTGTTTCAGAACGGCTCAATCAAAACTAAGGTTCAACTCTTTTAGTTGAATGAACAGAACAGAAAGTAGTTTCACGGAATGCTTCTGTGTAGTTTTTATTTGTAGATATTCTTTTTCCCAATATAGGCCACTTAGCGCTCAGAATGTCCAATTGCAGTTTCTACAGAAAGAGTGTTTCAGAACGGCTCAATCAAAATTAAGGTTCAAACCTGGTAGTTGAATGCACAGAACGGAAAGAAATTTCACAGAATGCTTCTGTGTAGTTTATATTTGAATATATTCCTTTTTCCACTACTACCCTCTTAGCGCTCGGAATGTCCACTTGCATTTTCTACAGAAAGAGTGTTCTGAACTGCGCAATCAAAAGTATGTTTTAACTCTGTTAGCTGAATGCACATATCGGAAATAAGTTTCAAACAATGCTTCTGTGTAGTTTTTATTTGAAGATATTATTATTCCCAATATAGGCCTCTTAGCGCTCAGAATGTCCAATTGCAGTTTCTACAGAAAGAGTGTTTCAGAAAGCCTCAATCAAATGTCAGGTTCAACTCTCTTAGTTGAATGCACAGAACAGAAAGAAGTTTCACAGAATGCTTCTCTGTAGTATTTAGTTGAAGATACTCCTTTTTGGACTATTACCCACTTATCGCTCCGAATATCCACTGGCAGTTTCTACACAAAGAGTGTCTCAGAACTGCTCCTTCGAAAGTAAGGCTCAACTCTGTTAGTTGAATGCGCAGAACAGAAAGTGGTTTCAGAGAATGCTTCTGTGTAGTTTTTAATTGGAGATATTCCTTTTTCCTCTATTACAATCTTAGCGCTCCGAATGTCCACTTGCATTTTCTACAAAAAGCGTGTTTCATAACTGCTCAATCAAAAATATGGTTTAGCTCTGTTAACTGAATTTACAGATCACAAATAAGTTTCACACAATGCTTCTGTGTAGTTTATATTTGAACATATTCTTTTTTCTACTATTACACACTTAGCGCTACGAATGTCCAGTTGCATTTTCTACAGACAGAGTGTTTCAAAACTACTCAATCAAAAGTATGGTTTAAGTCTGTTAGCTGATGCTCAGATCAGAAAGAAGTTTCACAGAATGCTTCTGTGTAGTTAATATTTTAATATATTCCTTTTTCCACTACTACCCTCTAAGCGCTCCAAATGTCCAGTTGCATTTTCTACAGAAAGAGTGTTCAGATCTGCTCAATCAAAAGTATGGTTTAACTCTGTTAGCTGAATGCACAGATCAGAAAGAAGTTTCACAGAATGATTCTGTGTAGTTTATATTTGAAGACATTCCTTTTTCCACTATTACCATCTTAGCGCTCTGAATCTCCACTTGCATTTTCTACAGAAGGAGTGTTTCAGAACGGATCAATCAAAACTAAGGTTCAACTCTTTTAGTTGAATGAACAGAACAGAAATAAGTTTCACAGAATGCTTCTGTGTAGTTTTTATTTGTAGATATTCTTTTTCCCAATATAGGCCTCTTAGCGCTCAGAATGTCCAATTGCAGTTTTTACAGAAAGAGTGTTTCAGAACGGCTCAATCAAAATTAAGGTTCAACCCTGGTAGTTGAATGCACAGAACAGAAAGAAGTTTCACAGAATGCTTCTGTGTAGTTTATATTTGAATATATTCCTTTTTCCACTATTACCCTCTTAGCGCTCCGAATGTCCACTTGCATTTTCTACAGAAAGAGTGTTCTGAACTGCGCAATCAAAAGTATGGTTTAACTCTGTTAGCTGAATGCACATGTCAGAAATAAGTTTCAAACAATGCTTCTGTGTAGTTTTTATTTGAAGATATTATTATTCCCAATAAAGGCCTCTTAGCGCTCAGAATGTCCAATTGCAGTTACTAAAGAAAGAGTGTTTCAGAATGGCTCAATCAAATATCAGATTCAACTCTCTTAGTTGAATGCACAGAACAGAAAGAAGTTTCACAGAATGCTTCTGTGTAGTATTTAGTTGAAGATACTCCTTTTTAGACTATTACCCACTTAGCGTTCAGAATATCCACTGGCAGTTTCTACACAAAGAGTGTTTCAGAACTGCTCCTTCGAAAGTAAGGCTCAATTCTGTTAGTTGAATGCGGAGAACAGAAAGGGGTTTCAGAGAATGCTTCTGTGTAGTTTTTAATTGGAGATATTCCTTTTTCCTCTATTACAATCTTAGCGCTCCCAATGTCCACTTGCCTTTTCTACAAAAAGAGTGTTTCATAACTGCTCAGTCAAAAATATGTTTTAGCTCTGGTAACTGAATTTACAGATCAGACATAAGTTTCAGAGAATGTATCGGTGTAGTTTTTATTTGAAGATATTTTTTTCCCAATGTAGGCCTCTTAGCGCTTAGAATGTCCAATTGCAGTTTCTACAGAAAGAGTGTTTCAGAACGGCTCAATCAAGAGTAAGGTTCAACCCTGGTAGTTGAATGCACAGAACAGAAAGAAGTTTCACAGAATGCTTCTGTGTAGTTTTTATTTGTAGATATTCTTTTTCCCAATATAGGCCTCTTAGCGCTCAGAATGTCCAATTGCAGTTTCTACAGAAAGAGTGTTTCAGAACGGCTCAATCTAAATTAAGGTTCAACCCTGGTAGTTGAATGCACAGAACAGAAAGAAGTTTCACAGAATGCTACTGTGTAGTTTATATTTGAATATATTCCTTTTTCC
Source organism: Symphalangus syndactylus (assembly GCF_028878055.3). Classification (NCBI taxonomy): domain Eukaryota; kingdom Metazoa; phylum Chordata; class Mammalia; order Primates; family Hylobatidae; genus Symphalangus; species Symphalangus syndactylus. The sequence continues at coordinate 4,194,594 of NC_072427.2, forward strand.
ACTATTACCCTCTTAGCGCTCCGAATGTCCACTTGCATTTTCTACAGAAAGAGTGTTCGGAACTACGCAATCAAAAGTATGGTTTAACTCTGTTAGCTGAATGCACATATCAGAAATAAGTTTCACACAATGCTTCTGTGTAGTTTTTATTTGAAGATATTATTTTTCCCAATATAGGCCTCTTAGCGCTCAGAATGTCCAATTGCAGTTTCTACGGAAAGAGTGTTTCAGAACGGCTCAATCAAAAGTAAGGTTCAACTCTGGTAGTTGAATGCACAGAACAGAAAGAAGTTTCATACAATGCTTCTGTGTAGTTTATATTTGAACATATTCTTTTTTCCACTATTACCCACTTAGCGCTACGAATGTCCAGTTGCATTTTCTACAGCCAGAGTGTTTCAAAACTGCTCAATCAAAAGTATGGTTTAACTCTGTTAGCTGAATGCTCAGATCAGAAACAAGTTTCACAGAATGCTTCTGTGTAGTTTATATTTGAATATATTACTTTTTGCACTACTACCCTCTTAGCGCTCCAAATGTCCAGTTGTATTTTCTACAGAAAGAGTGTTCAGATCTGCTCAATCAAAAGTATGGTTTAACTCTGTTAGCTGAATGCACAGATCAGAAAGAAGTTGCACAGAATGATTCTGTGTAGTTTATATTTGAAGACATTCCTTTTTCCACTATTACCCTCTTAGCGCTCCGAATCTCCACTTGCATTTTCTACAGAAAGAGTGTTTCAGAACGGCTCAATCAAAACTAATTTTCAACTCTTTTAGTTGAATGAACAGAACAGAAAGAAGTTTCACAGAATGCTTCTGTGTAGTTTTTATTTGTAGATATTCTTTTTCCCAATATAGGCCTCTTAGCGCTCAGAATGTCCAATTGCAGTTTCTACAGAAAGAGTGTTTCAGAACGGCTCAATCAAAAGTAAGGTTCAACCCTGGTAGTTGAATGCACAGAACAGAAAGAAATTTCACAGAATGCTTCTGTGTAGTTTATATTTGAATATATTCCTTTTTCCACTATTACCCTCTTAGCGCTCCGAATGTCCACTTGCATTTTTTACAGAAAGAGTGTTCTGAACTGCGCAATCAAAGGTATGGTTTAACTCTGTTAGCTGAATGCACATATCAGAAATAAGTTTCAAACAATGCTTCTGTGTAGTTTTTATTTGAAGATATTATTATTCCCAATATAGGCCTCTTAGCGCTCAGAATGTCCTATTGCAGTTTCTACATAAAGAGTGTTTCAGAACGGCTCAATCAAAATTAAGGTTCAACCCTGGTAGTTGAATGCACAGAACAGAAAGAAGTTTCACAGAATGCTTCTGTGTAGTTTATATTTGAATATATTCCTTGTTCCACTATTACCCTCTGAGCGCTCCGAATGTCCACTTGCATTTTCTACAGAAAGAGTTTTCGGAACTGCGCAATCAAAAGTATGGTTTAACTCTGTTAGCTGAATGCACATATCAGAAATAAGTTTCAAACAATGCTTCTGTGTAGTTTTTTTTTTGAAGATATTATTATTCCCAATATAGGCCTCTTAGCGCTCAGAATATCCAATTGCAGTTTCTACAGAAAGAGTGTTTCAGAACGCCTCAATCAAATGTCAGGTTCAACTCTCTTAGTTGAATGCACAGAACAGAAAGAAGTTTCACAGAATGCTTCTGTGTAGTATTTAGTTGAAGATACTCCTTTTTGGACTATTACCCACTTTGCGCTCCGAATATCCACTGGCAGTTTCTACACAAAGAGTGTCTCAGAACTGCTCCTTCGAAAGTAAGGCTCAACTCTGTTAGTTGAATGCGCAGAACAGAAAGGGGTTTCAGAGAATGCTTCTGTGTAGTTTTTAATTGGAGATATTCCTTTTTCCTCTATTACAATCTTAGCGCTCCGAATGTCCACTTGCATTTTCTACAAAAAGCGTGTTTCATAACTGCTCAATCAAAAATATGGTTTAGCTCTGTTAACTGAATTTACAGATCAGAAATAAGTTTCAGAGAATGTATCTGTGTAGTTTTTATTTGAAGATATTCTTTTTCCCAATGTAGGCCTCTTAGCGCTTAGAATGTCCAATTGCAGTTTCTACAGAAAGAGTATTTCAGAATGGCTCAATCAAAAGTAAGGTTCAACTCTGTTAGTTGAATGCACAGAACAGAAAGAAGTTTCACAGAATGCTTCTGTGTAGTTTATATTTGAATATATTCCTTTTTCCACTATTACCCTCTTAGCGCTCCGAATGTCCACTTGCATTTTCTACAGAAAGAGTGTTCGGAACTGCGCAATCAAAAGTATGGTTTAACTCTGTTAGCTGAATGCACATATCAGAAATAAGTTTCACACAATGCTTCTGTGTAGTTTTTATTTGAAGATATTATTTTTCCCAATATAGGCCTCTTAGCGCTCAGAATGTCCAATTGCAGTTTCTACGGAAAGAGAGTTTCAGAACGGCTCAATCAAAAGTAAGGTTCAACTCTGTTAGTTGAATGCACAGAACAGAAAGAAGTTTCATACAATGTTTCTGTGTAGTTTATATTTGAACATATTATTTTTTCCACTATTACCCACTTAGCGCTACGAATGTCCAGTTGCATTTTCTACAGACAGATTGTTTCAAAACTGCTCAATCAAAAGTATGGTTTAACTCTGTTAGCTGAATGCTCAGATCAGAAAGAAGTTTCACAGAATGCTTCTCTGTAGTTTATATTTGAATATATTCCTTTTTCCACTACTACCCTCTTAGCGCTCCAAATGTCCAGTTGCATTTTCTACAGAAAGAGTGTTCAGATCTGCTCAATCAAATGTATAGTTTAACTCTGTTAGCTGAATGCACAGATCAGAAAGAAGTTTCACAGAATGATTCTGTGTAGTTTATATTTGAAGACATTCCTTTTTCCACTATTACCCTCTTAGCGCTCCGAATCTCCACTTGCATTTTCTACAGAAAGAGTGTTTCAGAACGGATCAATCAAAACTAAGGTTCAACTCTTTTAGTTGAATGAATAGAACAGAAAGAAGTTGCACAGAATGCTTCTGTGTAGTTTTTATTTGTAGATATTCTTTTTCCCAATATAGGCCTCTTAGCGCTCAGAATGTCCAATTGCAGTTTCTACAGAAAGAGTGTTTCAGAACGGCTCAATCAAAAGTAAGGTTCAACCCTGGTAGTTCAATGCACAGAACAGAAAGAAGTTTCACAGAATGCTTCTGTGTAGTTTATATTTGAATATATTCCTTTTTCCACTATTACCCTCTTAGCGCTCAGAATGTCCACTTGCATTTTCTACAGAAAGAGTGTTCGGAACTGCGCAATCAAAAGTATGGTTTAACTCTGTTAGCTGAATGCACATATCAGAAATAAGTTTCACACAATGCTTCTGTGTAGTTTTTATTTGAAGATATTATTTTTCCCAATATAGGCCTCTTAGCGCTCAGAATGTCCAATTGCAGTTTCTATGGAAAGAGTGTTTCAGAACGGCTCAATCAAAAGTAAGGTTCAACACTGTTAGTTGAATGCACACAACAGAAGGAAGTTTCATACAATGCTTCTGTGCAGTTTATATTTGAACATATTATTTTTTCCACTATTACCCACTTAGCGCTACGAATGTCCAGTTGCATTTTCTACGGACAGAGTGTTTCAAAACTGCTCAATCAAAAGTATGCTTTAACTCTGTTAGCTGAATGCTCAGATCAGAAAAAGTTTCACAGAATGCTTCTGTGTAGTTTATATTTGAATATATTCCTTTTTCCACTACTACCCTCTTAGCGCTCCAAATGTCCAGTTGCATTTTCTACAGAAAGAGTGTTCAGATCTGCTCAATCAAAAGTATGGTTTAACTCTGTTACCTGAATGCACAGATCAGAAAGAAGTTTCACAGAATGATTCTGTGTAGTTTATATTTGAAGACATTCCTTTTTCCACTATTAAACTCTTTGCGCTCCGAATCTCCACTTGCATTTTCGACAGAAAGAGTGTTTCAGAACGGCTCAATCAAAACTAAGGTTCAACTCTTTTAGTTGAATGAACAGAACAGAAAGTAGTTTCACAGAATGCTTCTGTGTAGTTTTTATTTGTAGATATTCTTTTTCCCAATATAGGCCTCTTAGCGCTCAGAATGTCCAATTGCAGTTTCTACAGAAAGAGTGTTTCAGAACGGCTCAATCAAAATTAAGGTTCAAACCTGGTAGTTGAATGCACAGAACAGAGAGAAATTTCACAGAATGCTTCTGTGTAGTTTATATTTGAATATATTCCTTTTTCCACTATTACCCTCTTAGCGCTCCGAATGTCCACTTGCATTTTCTACAGAAAGAGTGTTCTGAACTGCGCAATCAAAAGTATGGTTTAACTCTGTTATCTGAATGCACATGTCGGAAATAAGTTTCAAACAATGCTTCTGTGTAGTTTTTATTTGAAGATATTATTGTTCCCAATATAGGCCTCTTAGCGCTCAGAATGTCCAATTGCAGTTTCTAAAGAAAGAGTGTTTCAGAACGGCTCAATCAAATGTCAGGTTCAACACTCTTAGTTGAATGCACAGAACAGAAAGAAGTTTCACAGAATGCTTCTGTGTAGTATTTAGTTGAAGATACTCCTTTTTGGACTATTACCCACTTAGCGTTCCGAATATCCACTGGCAGTTTCTACACAAAGAGTGTTTCAGAACTGCTCCTTCGAAAGTAAGGCTCAACTCTGTTAGTTGAATGCGGAGAACAGAAAGGGGTTTCAGAGAATGCTTCTGTGTAGTTTTTAATTGGAGATATTCCTTTTTCCTCTATTACAATCTTAGCGCTCCCAATGTCCACTTGCATTTTCTACAAAAAGAGTGTTTCATAACTGCTCAATCAAAAATAAGGTTTAGCTCTGTTAACTGAATTTACAGATCAGAAATAAGTTTCAGAGAATGTATCGGTGTAGTTTTTATTTGAAGATATTCTTTTTCCCAATGTAGGCCTCTTAGCGCTTAGAATGTCCAATTGCAGTTTCTACAGAAAGAGTGTTTCAGAACGGCTGAATCAAAAGTAAGGTTCAACCCTGGTAGTTGAATGCACAGAACAGAAAGAAGTTTCACAGAATGCTTCTGTGTAGCTTTTATTTGTAGATATTCTTTTTCCCATTATAGGCCTCTTAGCGCTCAGAATGTCCAATTGCAGTTTCTACAGAAAGAGTGTTTCAGAACGGCTCAATCTAAATTAAGGTTCAACCCTGGTAGTTGAATGCACAGAACAGAAAGAAGTTTCACAGAATGCTTCTGTGTAGTTTATATTTGAATATATTCCTTTTTCCACTATTACCCTCTTAGCGCTCCGAATGTCCACTTGCATTTTCTACAGAAACAGTGTTCTGAACTGCGCAATCAAAAGTATGGTTTAACTCTGTTAGCTGAATGCACATATCAGAAATAAGTTTCAAACAATGCTTCTGTGTAGTTTTTTTTTGAAGATATTATTATTCCCAATATAGGCCTCTTAGCGCTCAGAATGTCCAATTGCAGTTTCTACAGAAAGAGTGTTTCAGAACGCCTCAATCAAATGTCAGGTTCAACTCTCTTAGTTGAATGCACAGAACAGAAAGAAGTTTCACAGAATGCTTCTGTGTAGTATTTAGTTGAGGATACTCCTTTTTGGACTATTACCCACTTTGCGCTCCGAATATCCACTGGCAGTTTCTACACAAAGAGTGTCTCAGAACTGCTCCTTCGAAAGTAAGGCTCAACTCTGTTAGTTGAATGCGCAGAACAGAAAGAGGTTTCAGAGAATGCTTCTGTGTAGTTTTCAATTGGAGATATTCCTTTTTCCTCTATTACAATCTTAGCGCTCCGAATGTCCACTTGCATTTTCTACAAAAAGAGTGCTTCATAACTGCTCAATCAAAAATATGGTTTAGCTCTTTTAACTGAATTTACAGATCAGAAATAAGTTTCACAGAATGCATCTGTGTAGTTTTTATTTGAAGATATTCTTTTTCCCAATGTAGGCCTCTTAGCCCTTAGAATGTAAAATTGCAGTTTCTACAGAAAGAGTGTTTCAGAACGGCTCAATCAAACGTAAGGTTTAACTCTGTTAGTTGAATGCACAGAACAGAAAGAAGTTTCACAGAATGCTACTGTGTAGTTTATATTTGAATATATTCCTTTTTCCAGTATTACCCTCTTAGCGCTCCGAATGTCCACTTGCATTTTCTACAGAAAGAGTGTTCGGAACTGCGCAATCAAAAGTATGGTTTAACTCTGTTAGCTGAATGCACATATCAGAAATAAGTCTCACACAATGCTTCTGTGTAGTTTTTATTTGAAGATATTATTTTTCCCAATATAGGCCTCTTAGCGCTCAGAATGTCCAATTGCATTTTCTACAGAAAGAGTGTTTCAGAACGGCTCAATCAAAAGTAAGGTTCAACTCTGTTAGTTGAATGCACAGAACAGAAAGAAGTTTCATACAATGCTTCTGTGTAGTTTATATTTGAACATATTCTTTTTTCCACTATTACCCACTTAGCGCTACGAATGTCCAGTTGCATTTTCTACAGACAGAGTGTTTCAAAACTGCTCAATCAAATATATGGTTTAACTCTGATATCTGAATGCTCAGATCAGAAAGAAGTTTCACAGAATGCTTCTGTGTAGTTTATATTTGAATATATTCCTTTTCCACTACTACCCTCTTAGCGCTCCAAATATCCAGTTGCATTTTCTACAGAAAGAGTGTTCAGATCTGCTCAATCAAAAGTATGGTTTAACTCTGTTAGCTGAATGCACAGATCAGAAAGAAGTTTCACAGAATGATTCTGTGTAGTTTATATTTGAAGATATTCCTTTTTCCGCTATTACCCTCTTAGCGCTCCGAATCTCCACTTTCATTTTCTACCGAAAGAGTGTTTCAGAACGGCTCAATCAAAACTAAGGTTCAACTCTTTTAGTTGAATGAACAGAACAGAAAGAAGTTTCACAGAATGCTTCTGTGTAGTTTTTATTTGTAGATATTCTCTTTCCCAATATAGGCCTCTTAGCGCTCAGAATGTCCAATTGCAGTTTCTAAAGAAAGAGTGTTTCAGAACGGCTCAATCAAAACTAAGGTTCAACTCTTTTAGTTGAATGAACAGAACAGAAAGAAGTTTCACAGAATGCTACTGTGTAGTTTATATTTGAATATATTCCTTTTTCCACTCTTACCCTCATAGCGCTCCGAATGTCCACTTGCATTTTCCACAGAAAGAGTGTTCTGAACTGCGCAATCAAAAGTATGGTTTCACTCTGTTAGCTGAATGCACATATCAGAAATAAGTTTCAAACAATGCTTCTGTGTAGTTTTTATTTGAAGATATTATTTTTCCCAATATAGGCCTCTTAGCACTCAGAATGTCCAATTCCAGTTTATACAGAAAGAGTGTTTCAGAACGGCTCAATCAAATGTAAGGTTCAACTCCCTTAGTTGAATGCACAGAACAGAAAGAAGTTTCACAGAATGCTTCTGTGTAGTATTTAGTTGAAGATACTCCTTTTTGGACTATTACCCACTTAGCGCTCCGAATATCCACTGGCAGTTTCTACACAAAGAGTGTTTCAGAACTGCTCCTTCGAAAGTAAGGCTCAACTCTCTTAGTTGAATGCGGAGAACAGAAAGTGGTTTCAGAGAATGCTTCTGTGTAGTTTTTAATTGGAGATATTCCTTTTTCCTCTATTACAATCTTAGCGCTCCGAATGTCCACTTGCATTTTCTACAAAAAGAGTGTTTCATAACTGCTCAATCAAAAATATGGTTTAGCTCTGTTATCTGAATTTACAGATCAGAAATAAGTTTCACAGAATGCATCTGTGTAGTTTTTATTTGAAGATATTATTATTCCCAATATAGGCCTCTCAGCGCTCAGAATGTCCAATTGCAGTTTCTACAGAAAGAGTGTTTCAGAACGCCTCAATCAAATGTCAGGTTCAACTCTCTTAGTTGAATGCACAGAACAGAAAGAAGTTTCACAGAATGCTTCTGTGTAGTATTTAGTTGAAGATACTCCTTTTTGGACTATTACCCACTTAGCGCTCCGAATATCCACTGGCAGTTTCTACACAAAGTGTGTTTCAGAACTGCTCCTTCGAAAGTAAAGCTCAACTCTGTTAGTTGAATGCAGAGAACAGAAAGGGGTTTCAGAGAATGCTTCTGTGTAGTTTTTAATTGGAGATATTCCTTTTTCCTCTATTACAATCTTAGCACTCCCAATGTCCACTTTCATTTTCTACAAAAAGAGTGTTTCATAACTGCTCAATCAAAAATATGGTTTAGCTCTGTTAACTGAATTTACAGATCAGAAATAAGTTTCAGGGAATGTATCTGTGTAGTTTTTATTTAAAGATATTCTTTTTCCCAATGTAGGCCTCTTAGCGCTTAGAATGTCCAATTGCAGTTTCTACAGAAAGAGTGTTTCAGAACGGCTCAATCAAAAGTAAGGTTCAACTCTGTTAGTTGAATGCACAGAACAGAAAAAAGTTTCACAGAATGCTACTGTGTAGTTTATATTTGAATATATTCCTTGTTCCACTATTACCCTCTTAGCGCTCCGAATGTCCACTTGCATTTTCTACAGAAAGAGTTTTCGGAACTGCGCAATCAAAAGTATGGTTTAACTCTGTTAGCTGAATGCACATATCAGAAATAAGTTTCACACAATGCTTCTGTGTAGTTTTTATTTGAAGATATTATTTTTCCCAATATAGTCCTCTTAGCGCTCAGAATGTCCAATTGCAGTTTCTACGGAAAGAGTGTTTCAGAACGGCTCAATCAAATGTAAGATTCCACTCTGTTAGTTGAATGCACAGAACAGAAAGAAGTTTCATACAATGTTTCTGTGTAGTTTATATTTGAACATATTATTTTTTCCACTATTACCCACTTAGCGCTACGAATGTCCAGTTGCATTTTCTACAGACAGAGTGTTTCAAAACTGCTCAATCAAAAGTATGGTTTAACTCTGTTAGCTGAATGCTCAGATCAGAAAGAAGTTTCACAGAATGCTTCTGTGTAGTTTATATTTGAATATATTCCTTTTTCCACTACTACCCTCTTAGCGCTCCAAATGTCCAGTTGCATTTTCTACAGAAAGAGTGTTCAGATCTGCTCAATCAAAAGTATAGTTTAACTCTGTTAGCTGAATGCACAGATCAGAAAGAAGTTTCACAGAATGATTCTGTGTAGTTTATATTTGAAGACATTCCTCTTTCCACTATTACCCTCTTAGCGCTCCGAATCTCCACTTGCATTTTCTACAGAAAGAGTGTTTCAGAACGGCTCAATCAAAACTAAGGTTCAACTCTTTTAGTTGAATGAACAGAACAGAAAGAAGTTTCACAGAATGCTTCTGTGTAGTTTTTATTTGTAGATATTCTTTTTCCCAATATAGGCCTCTTAGCGCTCAGAATGTCCAATTGCAGTTTCTACAGAAAGAGTGTTTCAGAACGGCTCAATCAAATGTAAGGTTCAACTTTCTTAGTTGAATGCACAGAACAGAAAGAAGTTTCACAGAATGCTTCTGTGTAGTATTTAGTTGAAGATACTACTTTTTGTACTATTACCCACTTAGCGCTCCGAATATCCACTGGCAGTTTCTACACAAAGAGTGTTTCAGAACTGCTCCTTCAAAAGTAAGGCTCAACTCTGTTAGTTGAATGCGGAGAACGGAAATGGGTTTCAGAGAATGCTTCTGTGTAGTTTTTAATTGGAGATATTCCTTTTTCCTCTATTACAATCTTAGCGCTCCGAATGTCCACTTGCATTTTCTACAAAAAGAGTGTTTCATAACTGCTCAATCAAAAATATGTTTTAGCTCTGTTAACTGAATTTACAGATCAGAAATAAGTTTCACAGAATGCATCTGTGTAGTATTTATTTGAAGATATTCTTTTTCCCAATGTATTCCTCTTAGCACTTAGAATGTCCAATTGCAGTTTCTACAGAAAGAGTGTTTCAGAACGGCTCAATCAATGTAAGGTTCAACACTGTTAGTTGAATGCACAGAAGAGAAAGCAGTTTCACAGAATGCTACTGTGTAGTTTATATTTGAATATATCCCTTTTCCACTATTACCCTCTTAGCGCTCCGAATGTCAAATTGCATTTTCTACAGAAAGAGTGTTCTGAACTGCGCAATCAAAAGTATGGTTTAACTCTGTTAGCTGAATGCACATATCAGAAATAAGTTTCAAACAATGCTTCTGTGTAATTTTTATTTGAAGATATTATTTTTCCCAATATAGGCCTCTTAGCGCTCAGAATGTCCAATTGCAGTTTCTACAGAAAGAGTGTTTCAGAACGGCTGAATCAAATGTAAGGTTCAACTCTCTTAGTTGAATGCACAGAACAGAAAGAAGTTTCACTGAATGCTTCTGTGTAGTATTTAGTTGAAGATACTCCTTTTTGGACTATTACACACTTAGCGCTCCGAATATACACTGGCAGTTTCTACACAAAGTGTGTTTCAGAACTGCTCCTTCAAAAGTAAGGCTCAACTCTGTTAGTTGAATGCGGAGAACAGAAAGGGGTTTCAGAGAATGCTTCTGGGTAGTTTTTAATTGGAGATATCCCTTTTTCCTCTATTACAATCTTAGTGCTCCGAATGTCCACTTGCATTTTCTACAAAAAGATTTTTTCATAATGGCTCAATCAAAAATATGGTTTAGCTCTGTTAACTGAATTTACAGATCAGAAATAAGTTTCACAGAATGCATCTGTGTAGTTTTTATTTGAAGATATTCTTTTTCCCACTGTAGGCCTCTTAGCGCTTAGAATGTCCAATTGCAGTATCTACAGAAAGAGTGTTTCAGAACGGCTCAATCAAATGTAAGGTGCAACGCTGTTATTTGAATGCACAGAACAGAAAGAAGTTTCATACAATGCTTCTGTGTAGTTTATATTGGAACATATTCTTTTTTCCACTATTACCCACTTAGCGCTACGAATGTCCAGTTGCATTTTCTACAGACAGAGTGTTTCAAAACTGCTCAATCAAAAGTATGGTTTAACTCTGTTTGCTTAATGCTCAGATCAGAAAGAATTTTAACACAATGCTTCTGTGTAGTTTATATTTGAATATATTTCTTTTTCCACTACTACCCTCTTAGCTCTCCATATGTCCAGTTGCATTTTCTATAGAAAGAGTGTTCAGATCTGCTCAATCAAAAGTATGGTTTAACTCTGTTAGCTGAATGCACAGATCAGAAATAAGTATCACAGAATGCTTCTGTGTAGTTTTTATTTGTAGATATTCTTTTTCCCAATATAGGCCTCTTAGCGCTCAGAATGTCCAATTGCAGTTTCTACAGAAAGAGTGTTTCAGAACGGCTCAATCAAAACTAAGGTACAACTCATTTAGTTGAATGAACAGAACAGAAAGAAGTTTCACAGAATGCTTCTTTGTACTTTTTATTTGTAGATATTCATTTTCCCAATATAGGCCTCTTAGCGCTCAGAATGTCCAATTGCAGTTTCTACAGAAAGAGTGTTTCAGAACGGCTCAATCATAAGTAAGGTTCAACCCTGGAAATTGAATGCATAGAACAGAAAGAAGTTTCACAGAATGCTTCTGTGTAGTTTATATTTGAATATATTCATTTTTCCACTATTACCCTCTTAGCGCTCCGAATGTCCACTTGCATTTTCTACAGAAAGAGTGTTCTGAACTGCGCAATCAAAAGGATGATTTAACTCTGTTAGCTGAATGCACATATCAGAAATAAGTTTCAAACAATGCTTCTGTGTAGTTTTTATTTGAAGATATTATTTTTCCCAATATAGTCCTCTTAGCGCTCAGAATGTCCAATTGCAGTTTCTACAGAAACAGTGTTTCAGAACGGCTCAATCAAATGTAAGGTTCAACTCTCTTAGTTGAATGCACAGAACAGAAAGAAGTTTCACAGAATGCTTCTGTGTAGTATTTAGTTGAAAATACTCCTTTTTGGACTATTACCCACTTAGCGTTCCGAATATCCACTGGCAGTTTCTACACAAAGAGTGTTTCAATACTGCTCCTTCAAAAGTAAGGCTCAACTCTGTTAGTTGAATGCGGAGAACAGAAAGGGGTTTCAGAGAATGCTTCTGTGTAGTTTTCAATTGGAGATATTCCTTTTTCCTCTATTACAATCTTAGCGCTCCGAATGTCCACTTGCATTTTCTACAAAAAGAGTGCTTCATAACTGCTCAATCAAAAATATGGTTTAGCTCTTTTAACTGAATTTACAGATCAGAAATAAGTTTCACAGAATGCATCTGTGTAGTTTTTATTTGAAGATATTCTTTTTCCCAATGTAGGCCTCTTAGCCCTTAGAATGTAAAATTGCAGTTTCTACAGAAAGAGTGTTTCAGAACAGCTCAATCAAACGTAAGGTTCAACTCTGTTAGTTGAATGCACAGAACAGAAAGAAGTTTCACAGAATGCTACTGTGTAGTTTATATTTGAATATATTCCTTTTTCCAGTATTACCCTCTTAGCGCTCCGAATGTCCACTTGCATTTTCTACAGAAAGAGTGTTCGGAACTGCGCAATCAAAAGTATGGTTTAACTCTGTTAGCTGAATGCACATAACAGAAATAAGTCTCACACAATGCTTCTGTGTAGTTTTTATTTGAAGATATTATTTTTCCCAATATAGGCCTCTTAGCGCTCAGAATGTCCAATTGCATTTTCTACAGAAAGAGTGTTTCAGAACGGCTCAATCAAAAGTAAGTTTCAACTCTGTTAGTTGAATGCACAGAACAGAAAGAAGTTTCATACAATGCTTCTGTGTAGTTTATATTTGAACATATTCTTTTTTCCACTATTACCCACTTAGCGCTACGAATGTCCAGTTGCATTTTCTACAGACAGAGTGTTTCAAAACTGCTCAATCAAATATATGGTTTAACTCTGATATCTGAATGCTCAGATCAGAAAGAATTTTCACAGAATGCTTCTGTGTAGTTTATATTTGAATATATTCCTTTTCCACTACTACCCTCTTAGCGCTCCAAATATCCAGTTGCATTTTCTACAGAAAGAGTGTTCAGATCTGCTCAATCAAAAGTATGGTTTAACTCTGTTAGCTGAATGCACAGATCAGAAAGAAGTTTCACAGAATGATTCTGTGTAGTTTATATTGAAGACATTCCTTTTTCCACTATTACCCTCTTAGCGCTCCGAATCTCCACTTTCATTTTCTACAGAAAGAGTGTTTCAGAACGGCTCAATCAAAACTAAGGTTCAACTCTTTTAGTTGAATGAACAGAACAGAAAGAAGTTTCACAGAATGCTTCTGTGTAGTTTTTATTTGTAGATATTCTCTTTCCCAATATAGGCCTCTTAGCGCTCAGAATGTCCAATTGCAGTTTCTACAGAAAGAGTGTTTCAGAACGGCTCAATCAAAACTAAGGTTCAACTCTTTTAGTTGAATGAACAGAACAGAAAGAAGTTTCACAGAATGCTACTGTGTAGTTTATATTTGAATATATTCCTTTTTCCACTCTTACCCTCATAGCGCTCCGAATGTCCGCTTGCATTTTCCACAGAAAGAGTGTTCTGAACTGCGCAATCAAAAGTATGGTTTCACTCTGTTAGCTGAATGCACATATCAGAAATAAGTTTCAAACAATGCTTCTGTGTAGTTTTTATTTGAAGATATTATTTTTCCCAATATAGGCCTCTTAGCACTCAGAATGTCCAATTCCAGTTTATACGGAAAGAGTGTTTCAGAACGGCTCAATCAAATGTAAGGTTCAACTCTCTTAGTTGAATGCACAGAACAGAAAGAAGTTTCACAGAATGCTTCTGTGTAGTATTTAGTTGAAGATACTCCTTTTTGGACTATTACCCACTTAGCGCTCCGAATATCCACTGGCAGTTTCTACACAAAGTGTGTTTCAGAACTGCTCCTTCGAAAGTAAGGCTCAACTCTCTTAGTTGAATGCGGAGAACAGAAAGGGGTTTCAGAGAATGCTTCTGTGTAGTTTTTAATTGGAGATATTCCTTTTTCCTCTATTACAATCTTAGCGCTCCGAATGTCCACTTGCATTTTCTACAAAAAGAGTGTTTCATAACTGCTCAATCAAAAATATGGTTTAGCTCTGTTATCTGAATTTACAGATCAGAAATAAGTTTCACAGAAAGCATCTGTGTAGTTTTTATTTGAAGATATTATTTTTCCCAATGTAGGCCTCTTAGCGCTTAGAATGTCCAATTGCAGTTTCTACAGAAAGAGTGTTTCAAAACGGCTCAATCAAAAGTAAGGTTCAACTCTGTTAGTTGAATGCACAGAACAGAAAGAAGTTTCATACAATGCTTCTGTGTAGTTTATATTTGAACATATTCTTTTTTCCAATATTACCCACTTAGCGCTACGAATGACCAGTTGCATTTTCTACAGACACAGTGTTTCAAAACTGCTCAATCAAAAGTATGGTTTAACTCTGTTAGCTGAATGCTCAGATCAGAAAGAAGTTTCACAGAATGCTTCTGTGTAGTTTATATTTGAATATATTCCTTTTTCCACTACTACCCTCCTAGCGCTCCAAATGTCCAGTTGCATTTTCTACAGAAAGAGTGTTCAGATCTGCTGAATCAAAAGTATGGTTTAACTCTGTTAGCTTAATGCACAGATCAGAAAGAAGTTTCACAGAATCATTCCGTGCAGTTTATATTTGAAGACATTCCATTTTCCACTATTACCCTCTTAGCGCTCCGAATCTCCACTTGCATTTTCTACAGAAAGAGTGTTTCAGAACGGCTCAATCAAATCTAAGGTTCAAATCTGTTAGTTGAATGCACAGAACAGAATGTAGTTTCACAGATTGCTTCTGTGTAGTTTGTATTTGAAGATATTCCTTTTTCCACTGTTACCCTCTTAGAGCTCAGAATGTCCACTTGCATTTTCTACAGAAAGTGCGTTCGGAACTGCTCTATCAAAAGTATGATTTAACTCTGTTAGGTGAATGCACAGATCAGAAATAAGTTTCACAGAATTCTTCTGTGTAGTTTATATATGAAGATATTCCATTTTCCACTATTACCCTCTTAGCTCTCTGAATGTCCAGTTGCATTTTATACAGAAAGAGTGTTTCAGAACTGCTCAATCAAAAGTATGGTTTAGCTCTGTTAGCTGAATGCACAGATCAGAAAGATGTTTCACAGAATGCTGCTGTGTAGTGTTTATATGGAGATATTCTTTTTACCAATATAGGCCTCTTAGCGCACAGAATGTCCAATTGCAGTTTCTACAGAAAGAGTGTTTCAGAAAGGCTCAATCAAAAGTAAGGTTCAACTCTGTTAGTTGAATGAACAGAACAGAAAGAAGTTTCAGAGAATGATTCTGTGTAGTTTATATTTGAAGATATTCCTTTTTCCACTATTACCTTCTAAGCGCTCCGAATGTCCACTTGCATTTTCTACAGAAAGAATGTTTCCGAACTGCTCAATCAAAAGTATGGTTTAACTCTGTTAGCTGAATGCACAGATCAGTACGAAGTTTCACAGAATGTTTCTGTGTAGTTTTCATTTGAAGATAGTCCTTTCTCATATATAGGCCTGTTAGCGCTCCGAATATCCAATTGCAGTTTCTACAGAAAGAGTGTTTCAGAACGGCTCAATGAAAAGTAGGGTTCAACTCTTTTAGTTGAATTCACAGAACAGAAAGAAGTTTCACAGAATGCTTCTGTGTAGTATTTATTTGAAGGTATTCCTTTTTCCACTATTAACCTCTTAGCGCTCCAAATGTCCAGTTGCATTTTCTACAGAAGGAATCTTCAGAACTGCTCAAACATAAGTGTGGTTTAACCCTGTTAGGTGAATGCACAGATCAGAAAGAAGTTTCACAGAATTCTTCTGTGTAGTTTATATTTGAAGATATTCCATTTTTCACTATTACCCACTTTGCGCTCTGAATCTCCAGTTGCATTATCTACAGAAAGATTGTTTCAGAACTGCTCAATCAAAAGAATGGTTTAACTCTGTTAGCTGAATGCACAGAACAGAAAGAAGTTTCACAGAATGCTGCGGTGTAATGTTTATATGAAGATATTCTTTTTACCAATATAGGCCTCTTAGCGCTCAGAATGTCCAATTGCAGTTTCTACAGAAAGGGTGTTTCAGAAAAGCTCAATCAAAAGTAAGGTTCAACTATGTTAGTTGAATGCACAGAACAAAAAGAAGTTTCACAGAATGCTTCTGTGTAGTTTATATTTGAATATATTGCTTTTTCCAATACTACCCTCTTAGCGCTCCAAATGTCCAGTTGCATTTTCTACAGAAAGAGTGTTCAGAACTGCTCAATCAAATGTATGATTTAACTCTCTTAGCTGAATGCACAGATTAGAAAGAAGTTGCACAGAATGCTTCTGTGTAGTTTTTATTTGAAGATATTCTTTTTCCCAATATAGGCCTCTAGCGCTCAGATTGTCCAATTGCAGTTTCTACACAAAGAGTGTTTCAGAACTGCTCCTTCAAAAGTAGGGCTCAACTCTGTTATTTGAATGCACAGAACAGAAAGTAGTTTCACAGAATGCTTCTCTGTAATTCATATTTGACGATATTACTTTTTCCACTATTACCCACTTAGAGCTCCGAATGTCCACTTGCATTTTCTACAGAAAGAGTGTTCAGAACTGCTCAATCAAAAGTATGGTTTAACTCTGTTAGTTGAATGCACAGATCAGAAAGAAGTTTCACAGAGTTCTTCTGTGTAGTTTTTATTTGAAGATATTCCTTTTTCCAATATAGGTCTCTTAGCGCTCAGAATGTCCAATTGCAGTATCTGCAGAAAGAGAGTTTCAGAACTGCTCAATCAAAAGTAAGGTTCAATACTGTTAGTTGAATGCACGGAACAGAAAGAAGTTTCAGAGAATGCTTCTGTGTAGTTTTTATTTGAAGATATTCCTTTTTTCACTATTACCCTCTTAGCGCTCCGAATCACCACTTGCATTTTCTACAGAAAGAATGTTTCAGAACGGCTCAATCAAAAGTAAGGTTCAACTCTTTTAGTTGAATGCACAGAACAGAAAGAAGTTTCACAGAATGCTTCTGTGTAGTATTTAGTTATAGATATTCCTTTTTCAACTATTACCCTCTTAGCGTTCCGAATGTCCACTGGCAGTTTCTACACAATGAGTGTTTCAGAACAGCTCCTTCAAAGTAAGGCTCAAATCTGTTAGTTGAATGCAGAGAACAGAAAAGTGTTTCAGAGAATGCTTCTGTGTAGTTTTAATTTGGGGATATTCCTTTTTCCACTAATACAATCTTAGCGCTCCGAATGTCCACTTGCATTTTCTACAGAAAGAGTGTCTCATAAATTCTCAATCAAAAGTATCGTTTAACTCTGTTAGCTGAATGCACAGATCAGAAATAAGTTTCACAGAATGCTTCTGAGTAGTTTTTATTTGGAGATATTCTTTTTCCCAATATAGGCCACTTAGCGCTCAGAATGTCCAATTGCAGTTTCTACAGAATGAGTGTTTCAGAAGGCTCAATCAAAAGTAAGGTTCAACTCTGTTAGTTGAATGCACAGAACAGAAAGAAGTTTCACAGAATGCTTCTTTGTAGTTTATATTTGAATGTATTCCTTTTTCCACTATTACCATCTTAGCGCTCCGAATGTCCACTTGCATTTTCTACAGAAAGAGGGTTTCAGAACGGTTCCATCAAAAGTAAGGTTCAACTCTGTTACTTGAATGCACAGAACAGCAAGAAGTTTCACAGAATGCTTCTGTGTAGTTTATATTTGAATATATTCCTTTTTCCAGTATTACCCTCTTAGTGCTCCGAATGTCCACTTGCATTTTCTACAGAAAGAGTGTTCAGAACGGCTCAATCAAAAGTATGGTTTTACTCTGTTATTTGAATGCACATATCAGAAATAAGTTTCACAGAATCCTTCCATGTAGTATTTTGTTGAAGATATTCCTTTTTCGTCTATTATCCTCTTAGCTCTCCGAATGTCCAATTTCAGTTTCTACACAAAGAGTGTTTCAGAACTGCTCCTTCAAAAGTAGGGCTCAACTCTGTTAGTTGAATGCAGAGAACAGAAAGGAGTTACACAGAATGCCTCTGTGTAGTTTATATTTGAATATATTCCCTTTTTCAGTATTACCCTCTTAGCGCTCCGAATGTCCACTTGCATTTTCTACAGAAAGAGTGTTCAGAACTGCTCAATCAAAAGTATGGTTTAACTCTGTTAGCTGAATGCACAGATCAGAAAGAATTTTCACAGAATGCTTCTGTGTACTTTTTATTTGAAGATATTCCTTTCTCCAATATAGGAGTCTTAGCGCTCAGTATGTCCAATTGCAGTATCTACAGAAAGAGCGTTTCTGAACTGCTCAATCAAATGTAAGGTTCAACTCTGTTAGTTGAATGAACGGAACAGAAAGAAGTTTCATAGAATGCTTCTGTGTAGTTTGTATTTGAAGATGTTCCTTTTTCCACTATTACCTTCTAAGCGCTCCGAATGTCCACTTGCATTTTCTACAGAAAGAGTGTTTCCGAACTGCTCAATCAAAAGTATGGTTTAATTCTGTTAGCTGAATGCACAGATCAGTGCGAAGTTTCACGGAATGCTTCTGTGTAGTTTTTATTTGAAGATAGTCCTTTTTCCAATATAGGCCTCTTAGCGCTCCGAATATCCAATTGCAGTTTCTACAGAAAGAGTGTTTCAGAATGGCTCAATCAAAAGTAGGGTTCAACTCTTTTAGTTGAATGCACAGAACAGAAAGTAGTTTCACAGAATGCTTCTGTGTAGTATTTATTTGAATATATTCCTTTTTCCACTATTACCCTCTTAGCGCTCCGAATGTCCACTTGCAGTTTCTACAGAAAGAGTGTTTCAGGACTGCTCCTTCAAAAATAAGGCTCAACCCTGTTAGTTGAAAGCAGAGAACAGAAACAAGTTTCAGAGAATGCCTCTGTGTAGTTTTTATTTGAAGATATTCCTTTTTCCACAATTAACATCTTAGCGCACCGAATGACCACTTGCATTTTCTACAGAAAGAGTGTTTCAGAACTGCTAAATCAAAAGTATCGTTTAACTCTGTTAGCTGAATGCACAGATAAGAAAGAAGTTTCACAGAATGCATCTGTTTAGTTTTTATTTTAAGATATTCTTTATCCCAATATAGGCATCATAGCGCTCAGTATGTTAAATTGCAGTTTCTACAGAAAGAGTGTTTCAGAACGGCTCAATCAAAAGTAAGGTTCAACTCTGTTAGTTGAATGCACAGAACAAAAAGAAGTTTCACAGAATGCTTCTCAGTAGTTTATATTTGAATATATTCCTTTTTCCACTATTACCCTCTTAGCGCTCCGAATGTCCACTTGCATTTTCTACATAAAGAGTGTTCAGAACGGCTCAATCAAAAATATGGTTTTACTCTGTTAGTTAAATGCACATATCAGAAATAAGTTTCAGAGAAGGCTTCTGTGTAGTGTTTAGTTGAAGATATTCCTTTTTTGAATATTAACCTCTTAGCGCTCCGAATGTCCACTGGCAGTTTCTACACAAAGAGTTTTTCAGAACTGCTCCTTCAAAAGTAATGCTCAACACTGTAAGTTGAATGCAGAGAACAGAAAGAAGTTTCACAGAATGCTTCTGTGTAGTTTATATTTGAATATATTCCTTTTTTCAGTATTACCCTCTTAGCGCTCCGAATGTCCACCTGCATTTTCTACAAAAAGAGTGTTCAGAACTGCTCAATCAAAAGTATGGTTTATCTCTGTTAGCTGAATGCACATATCAGTACGAAGTTTCACAGAATGCTTCTGTGTAGTTTTTATTTGAAGATAGTCCTTTTTCAAATATAGGCCTCTTAGCGCTCCGAATATCCAATTGCAGTTTCTACAGAAAGAGTGTTTCAGAACGGCAAAATGAAAAGTAGGGTTCAACACTTTTAGTTGAATTCACAGAACAGAAAGTAGTTTCACAGATTGCTTCTGTGTAGTATTTATTTGAAGGTATTCCTTTTTCCACTATTACCCTAGTAGCGCTCGGAATGTCCACTTGCAGTTTCTACAGAAAGTGTGTTTCAGGGCTGCTCCTTCAAAAATAAGGCTCAACTCTGTTAGTTGAATGCAGAGAACAGAAAGAAGTTTCAGAGAATGCCTCTGTGTAATTTTTATTTGAAGATATTACTTTTTCCACAATTACCAACTTAGCGCACCGAATATCCACTTGCATTTTCTACAGAAAGAGTGTTTCAGAACTGCTAAATCAAATGTATCATTTAATTCTGTTAGCTGAATGCACAGATCAGAAAGTAGTTTCAGAGAATGCATCTCTGTAGTTTTTATTTGAAGATATTATTTTTCTCAATATAGGACTCTTAGCGTTCAGATATCCAATTACACTTTCTACAGAAAGAGTGTTTCAGAACTGCTCAATCAAAATTAAGGTTCAACTCTGTTAGTTGAATGCACAGAACAGAATGTAGTTTCACAGAATGCTTCTGTGTAGTTTATATTTGAATATATTCCATTTTCCACTATTACCCACTTAGCGCTCTGAATGTCCAGTTGCATTTTCTACAGAAAGAGTGTTTCAGAACTGCTCAATCAAAAGTATGGTTTAACTCTGTTAGCTGAATGCACAGATCAGAAAGAAGCTTCACAGAATGCTGCTGTGTAGTGTTTATATGAAGATATTCTTTTTACCAATATAGGCCT
Organism: Symphalangus syndactylus; assembly: GCF_028878055.3. Classification (NCBI taxonomy): domain Eukaryota; kingdom Metazoa; phylum Chordata; class Mammalia; order Primates; family Hylobatidae; genus Symphalangus; species Symphalangus syndactylus. The sequence continues at coordinate 4,215,257 of NC_072427.2, forward strand.
CTTAGATCTCCGAATGTCCACTTGCATTTTCTACAGAAAGTGTGTTCAGAACTGCTCTATCAAAAGTATGGTTTAACTGTGTTAGGTGAATGCACAGATCAGAAATAAGTTTCACAGAATTCTTCTGTGTAGTTTATATTTGAAGATATTCCATTTTCCACTATTACCCACTTAGCGCTCTGAATGTCCAGTTGCATTTTCTACAGAAAGAGTGTTTCAGAACTGCTCAATCAAAAGTATGGTTTAACTCTGTTAGCTGAATGCACAGATCAGAAAGAAGTTTCACAGAATGCTGCTGTGTAGTGTTTATATGAAGATATTCTTTTTACCAATATAGGCCTCTTAGCGCTCAGAATGTCCAATTGCATTTTCTACAGAAAGAGTGTTTCAGAAAGGCTCAATCAAAAGTAAGGTTCAACTATGTTAGTTGAATGCACAGAACAGAAAAAAGTTTCACAGAATGCTTCTGTGTAGTTTATATTTGAATATATTCCTTTTTGCACTACTACCCTCTTAGCGCTCCAAATGTCCAGTTGTATTTTCTACAGAAAGAGTGTTCAGAACTGATCAATCAAATGTATGATTTAACTCTGTTAGCTGAATGCACAGATCAGAAAAAGTGTCACAGAATGCTTCTGTGTAGTTTTTATTTGAAGATATTCTTTTTCCCAATATAGGCCTCTTATCGCTCAGATTGTCCAATTGAATTTTCTACAGAAAGAGTGTTTCAGAATGGCTCTATCAAAAGTAAGGTTCAACTCTGTTATTTGAATGCACAGAACAGAAAGTAGTTTCACGGAATGCTTGTCTGTAGTTCTTATTTGACGATATTACTTTTTCCACTATTACCCTCTTAGAGCTCCGAATGTCCACTTGCATTTTCTACAGAAAGAGTGTTCAGAACTGCTCAATCAAAAGTATGGTTTAACTCTGTTAGTTGAATGCACAGATCAGAAAGAAGTTTCACAGAATTCTTCTGTGTAGTTTTTATTTGAAGATATTCCTTTTTCCAATATAGGACTCTTAGCGTTCAGAATTTCCAATTGCAGTATCTACAGAAAGAGAGTTTCAGAACTGGTCAATCAAAAGTAAGGTTCAATATTGTTAGTTGAATGCAAGGAACAGAAAGAAGTTCTACAGAATGCTTCTGTGTAGTTTATATTTGAAGATATTCCTTTTTCCTCTATTACCCTCTTAGCGCTCCGAATCACCACTTGCATTTTCTACAGAAAGAGTGTTTCAGAACGGCTCAATCAAAAGTAAGGTTCAACTCTTTTAGTTGAATGCACAGAAAAGAAAGAAGTTTCACAGAATGCTTCTGTTTAGTATTTAGTTGAAGATATTCCTTTTTCGACTATTACCCTCTTAGCGTTCCGAATGTCCACTGGCAGTTTCTACACAAAGAGTGTTTCAGAACAGCTCCTTCAAAAGTAAGGCTCAACTCTGTTAGTTTAATGCAGAGAACAGAAAGGAGTTTCAGAGAATGCTTCTGTGTAGTTTTTATTTGGGGATATTCCTTTTTCCACTATTACAATCTTAGCGCTCCTAATGTCCACTTGCATTTCCTACAGAAACAGTGTTTAATAACTGCTCAATCAAAAGTATGGTTTAACTCTGTTAGCTGAATGCACAGATCAGAAATAAGTTTCACAGAATTCTTCTGAGTAGTTTTTATTTGGAGATATTCTTTTTCCCAATATAGGCCACTTAGCGCTCAGAATGTCCAATTGCAGTTTCTACAGAATGAGTGTTTCAGGACGGCTCAATCAAAAGTAAGGTTCAACTCTGTTAGTTGAATGCACAGAACAGAAAGAAGTTTCACAGAATTCTTCTGTGTAGTTTATATTTGAATATATTCGTTTTTCCTGTATTACCTTCTTAGTGCTCCGAATGTCCACTTGCATTTTCTTCAGAAAGAGTGTTCATAATGGCTCAATCAAAAGTATGGTTTTACTCTGTTAGTTGAATGCACATATCAGAAATAAGTTTCACAGAATGCTTCTGTGTAGTATTTAGCTGAAGATATTCCTTTTTCGACTTTTATCCTCTTAGCTCTCCGAATGTCCAATTTCAGTTTCTACACAAAGAGTGTTTCGGAACTGCTCCTTCAAAAGTAAGGCTCAACTCTGTTAGTTGAATGCAGAGAACAGAAAGAAGTTGCAGAGAACAGAAAGAAATTTCACAGAATGCTTCTGTTTACTTTATATTTGAATATATTCCTTTTTCCACTACTACCCTCTTAGCGCTGCAAATGTCCAGTTGCATTTTCTACAGAAAGAGTGTTCAGAACTGCTCAATCAAAAGTACGGTTTAACTCTGTTAGCTGAATGCACAGATCAGAAAGATGTTTCACAGAATGATTCTGTGTAGTTTATATTTGAAGATATTCCTTTCTGTTCTCTGCATTAAAATCAATCAAAAAATTATATTGAAATTGAAATACTGAATTTTATACTAAAGACAAGGCATACAACTGAAAATGAAATTTTCCAGGTGAAAATTTCCAAATCATAAATACGTAGGGACAAAAAATTTTATTTATAAAGAAAAAGATAATTCTAATTAATTGATGATTCAAAGGTTTACAACTTTAAAAGTAAATATTATCTTTGAAGTAAAGTCCATTTAAATTATTTATGCCGCCAAAATTTTAGTAATTGTATATGTATATCATGTAAACTTTTTCGAGAAAGATGGAATTGGAAATGTTAGAGTATTATGCGGAAAAAATCACCTAAAGGAAAAAATTATCTCCTCATGAAATATTACTTTAGCCACTTTGACAGGTGTAGGTAAAAGAACACTTAATGCACATCAATATGATTAGGAGATGCGCGCTTAGAAATACGTTATCATTGAAAAGAGAATTGTATTATCAGGTTTGCAGGGGCCCTTCTAATCCTTCATATTTATGTAACTTTGTCATCTATAGAAAGATTATAAGAATTTTAAAAATAGCTGATAGTTAAGAAACATCACCATAACACTGTGCTGAATGCATAATAAAACATTTCCCTTCTCTCTAAAAGCCTTTTAAAATTATGTACCATAATCAGTATGGCCAGCAGAGGGTCATTTCCATGTTCAAGTTCCTCTGTTTCTCGAGGGTGAGAATCCTTCTATAGTCTTCTGAGGGTGACACTGTAGTGTTTTCTTAGCCTGATTATTTTTATCTATTTTTTCCGATCCTTTCCTTTGTATATTTACATTTTACATATTGAAAGTTATTTTTTCAAATATTTTATATGCAAATTTACAAAGTACAACGACTGTACATTAAAATAACTTATTTATGCCATATGGAAGATTAAATATAATTTTACAATATCTAATATTGATTGTTTAGTTTCTAATCATTGATACTTGACATGATTTTTCCCAGCATACCTCAAAATATTCTTCAAAATCCTGCGAATTAATTCCTGTAACACTTCTGAGGTGTATTAATAAGCTAGAGATGTAAAGAAGATTTGCAGAGAAAATTAGGTTCCCAAATTAGAAATTTTGTCCCACTATCGACTAGAAACCTCTTGAAATGATCAAAAACAATAATAATGCATGTCATAGAGGAAAACCAATAAGGCTGCTGCAGCATGACTACCTCTGTGACCTCAGACAAGTTACGTGTGGGTCCCTACTTCTGTGACCTCAGACAAGTTACGTGTGGGTCCGCACTTATTTTCTTCATCTCTAATAAATATTTGACAAATCTCATTTTCAAAAGTCTTTTAAGGCCTATCCACCTTTATTTTTCAGATGGAGTTTTGCTCTCATTGCCCAGGCTGCAGTGCAATGTCATGGTCTCGGCTCACACAACCTCCGACTCCCGGGTTCATGTGATTCTCCTGCCTCCACCTCCTGAGTAGCTGGGATTACAGGTGTGCAACACAACGCCCAGCTAATTTTTTGTATTTTTAGTAGAGATGGGGTTTCACCATGTTGGTCAGGCTGGTCTTGAACTCCCGACCTCAGGTGATCTGCACGCCTCGGCCTCTCAAAGTGCTGGGATTACAGGCATGAGCAACCGCGGCCTGTGAGGGCTTTCTACTTTTAAGATGTCAGGACGTATAGCCTGGGAGGTAAATGGTAGTATATATATACATATATATATATATATATGTATATATATATACACACACACACACTGTATATATATACATATATACGGTATATTATACTATATATACATATATACTGAATATTATACTCTATATATACATATCTACTGTATATTATATGTATATATATATATACACATACACACATACACACATACACACATGAGACAGAGAGAAGAGATAGACAATTTCATGTGAAAATATAAACTGTTAACATAATATTTTGCTTCTCTGAGGAATATTTAGCATTGTTCTCAATCTTCTCTGCAGAATTTAAGCATTTTTCTCAGAACTCACCAGATAGAATGAGGGAGGGGCCATATGATACGAGCCAGAGATGAAGGGAGAACAATAGAGAGGGTGCTTTGGGAAAAATAGTACAGTAAGGCTAGGGAATACTTCTCTCCAACAAAAAGACCAAGGTCACAGCTGTATCTCTTCAGAAGCCAAACTTTCTTTTAAAATGTCAATTTCCATCTATTTCTTGCTTCACAGACATTCCATTCATTGCTGGATTTCAAATAAAGCCTTTCCATGTGCAACCTTTCTATAGAAAAAGAGAAATATGGGGGACAGTACAGTCTAAGAAGTGATTAAGAATATCTAGTGGACTTTCCCAGACTGTAAATCTTTACATATATCTGAGCCTAATGAGGTGATTTATTGTGCTATAATGCACAGTGAACTATACAGATGCTTCTTTTTGATCATGCTGCAGAATGGAACTAAATACTAAATACCAAATAGCACTCCCATGATTCTTATACATGTCATTCATATGGCATATTTATGCTTTTTTATATAGCAATTCTTATTCTTAGCTCTTAGGCAATTACGGAATCTTTTTGTCATTTTAATAATCATGCTCCATTTGAGTTATGCAAGGTAGAAATTCTAAGTAGAAAATCTTGTTTTTATTGAAAGTTTTTAGTAAACATTTTGGAAAAAGTCTGTTTTTTGATGCTACTTCTGCACGCTTTCTCAACATGATATTACTTGGTATTGTCCTTATTAACCATAGTACACCATATTCTGCAAATGTTAGAGAGGGTTAAAAATCAGTCATGTATAAGTAAAGCTAATGAAATAGAAAGGAAACCATATTTAGGAAATGGAAGGCAGAAGCAAATGTATTAACCGTGAGTTAGAAACGGTTTAGTCTTTGGAATGAAGCAGCAAGAGTTTAAAAATCTGGTTTGTGATTCACTAGCTTTGTGACCTTGGAGAATTACTTCAGATTTCTGAGTATCAGTTTAGTAGGTGATATCAATTGCAACTTCGCAGAAATATCACAAGTATTAAATAAAGGACTTAGTATCTGGGAGAGCATAGAAAATTACTAATAGTTACATTTTTGTTAATATTACCGTTATTATTATCATACGTATAGTATTTTCTTTCACTGACAATGCATTTAGGACATAAGGAGAACTATAGAACAGTGCTTCTCCAACTTAAATGCAGAGCATGAATCACCTGGAGTTTTGTCAAAATGCGAATTCTGACTCAGTAGCCCTGCAAACTAAGGAAATCTTGATAATGCTGGTGCTGCTAGTTCACCAACAGACCACACGTTTTGCAACAGCTATATAGAATGTCCTGTTTCTTTTTTTAATCACAAAACATGGCAAGCTCTAAAATAAAGCAGCATAACAGATTTAAATGTTAATACTCATGTCCTCAATTTATAATTTCTCCCTCCCTAACAATGGTATAATTCTGATTAAAAATTAGCAAAGAAAAAAATGGAAATTAATCTTCCTATGTTTATTCTTTTAACAAATTCTGTGTGATTACTACTGGGTTACTTGCTGTAGGAAATAGAAAAATTGCTTTGACATAGATCCTCAAGAATCTGTCCCACTACAAGCTTATTTTTGTAGGAAGCTAAAAGATTTATATAAATAACCGTAATTAAAGAGACAAATGAAGAAGTGCAATGAAAGACGTAGGGAAAGTGCTAGAGGAGTTCGGGGTGGAGGAAAATTATCCTCAAATAATATCTATGCGTAACATTATGCTATCTTCCCTAACCAGCGCTTGACCAGATTGTCACAGTGAACTTTGGTCCTTTCTTATATCTTAGTTTTGGTTCCCACATCCTTCTGTTTGGGGAAGTTCTTGTTTTCCTCATGTAATGACAACAACACTTAAACAATGTATACTAGATAAAAGGAACTATATTGCTTTATTTACATAGTTAATTTAATTTGTACAATGAACTATGAAGTAATCAGCATTATTTCCTTCATTTTACATATGAGAAAATGGAGAATCAGCGACATTGAATCATCTCAAGTTTCTAAAATATCCACTCTCACCAGGCTGTTTACCCTGTTTTTGTCTGTATGCTGCTATAACAAAATGCCACAGATTGAGTAATTCATAAAAAACAGAAATGTATTTCTCACAGTTCTGGGGCTGAGAAGTCCGAAATCAAGGCAGTGGAGATTTGGCAGTTGGTCCCGAGGTGGCACCTTCTTGCTTCGTCTTCACGTGACAAAAGTGGGCAAAAACGGACAATGTGACGACATGGCAGAAGAGACTGAGGAGCCCGGCATTCCTCTAAAGCATCTTTTACGAGGACGTTTATCTCATTCATGAGGGTGGATCCTTCTTCATTTAATCACTTAACCAAAAGCCCCATCTCTTGATGTCATTGTCCTGGGATTTTAGTTTCAACATACAAACTTTGGATGGGCACATAGGTTCAAATCATAGCACCCTCCAAATTATAATGCCTCTCTCATGCCTGTTCTCCTTGAAGTACCCTCTGGTTTTGCTCTCTTCATTCTTGCCATCACAGTTAACCCTTCAGTTCCATTTCTTTAAGTAATCTCTAAATTTGTAAGATGGTTCCATCTTTTTTTTTTGTATATGGCAGTCTCTCAAACATATTTGTCATATGAACTAAGCAGGTAAATATGTAAATGCCAGCTAAATTTTAGTGAATGATATAATGGCCTAAAGTTGTATCTACCCTTCAGCCAAATATATTTACTTTTAGTAGCAATCTCCTGTCATATACAAAGTCACGACTCTAGGGGTAAACATTTTAGCCTGTGGGTAAGATGTAAAGCAGTGGTATGTTATAGTGACAACTCACTGTCATAGCACTGGGACATGCTCCTCTATCTGCTACAAATTGAATCAACAAAATATATATGATTTTGTCAGATTTAAATGTATGCTCCTGTTAGTAAAATAAAAGTATGGGAAAACTTTACGGAGTAGATTTAATAGAAATGTTTTCCTGAGTTATCTGCCTTCTTTATTTTTATGTTATGCTTTAAGTCTATGGTCAATGTATAGAGCTATGATTGATGTGCTTTTCCAATTCTGTTCAGATCAGACAGGTTAATTTTCTTCTTTTAAATCTTCTTGAATTTTGTCTAACACTTTTTGTTCCAATTTCTTACTAGATTATACTCCCTTCCCTAACTGCTTCATGATTACTTATACACAAACAATATTATGACATTGACACATTGAATTCATTTTAGGTGATGATTTTGGTCATAAACATGAGCAGGTTGTGAAGTGTTTCAGCCATCCCAGGGCATGGCTGTGAGTCCCTTGTCTAATGTTTCAAAAAAATCTTGAATTTGTGATGATGCTGTGATGGTCCCTCAGATATTCTTACACACATCTTTGCCCCTTGTTCCCTCTAACTTTCCTCTTCTGATAAAAATGCAAACACTGCCAAGCTCAAATGGAATTACATTTGGATGCAAGTGTCACTATGCAATGGTTGCCAATAAAAGTACACAAGGAATTTCATTATGGTGAATTAAAGGCAAACAGACTTCAGAGAAATGAGCACGAACATGAAAATGGCGCATGGTACGCGGATCTCACTGGAAAGTCATTCGGTACACAATGTTTTCACTAGAAAAATCCATTAGCTTTAGCTAGAAATTGAAATTACTTTGTAGGAAATCAGAATAAAATATGTGAAAACATTATATTCTGTGCAAGATTAATACCACGCCTGGTGTTGAAAGGTTTGTGGTCTTGCTTCGACGATGCTAAAAGGTCAGAAACCACAAAGATGCATATGTGTTGTCGTTTGCACAGTTACTAATTTTTCTCATTATTTCCATAATGCGATGTGCTGTTTCAACAGAGAAACCCTCTGGAGAGTGGCTTGCACTGTTTTCAGGCAGCTCTTTTGCTTTCATGTTTTGGCCTTGGCCAGGGAATTCAGACAGACTTTTCAGTTATTTTCGACAAGAATGTATTCATTTATTGTTTTAAATAATAATAAATAGATTTTAAAATTACTGTACATTACTGCACTTTAAACGCCATGAGGTCAAGGACTCTAAAGTCTGGACATCATTGTATACCCTACATCTTGCACAAGGTTTAGAAAAAATGGCATGGACACCTATTTTTTGAATCAATAAATGAATACATAAAAGAATTCCAAACTCTAGTCCAAGGTTTTAGATTAATAATGTATTAAAATGCGTAAAATTTATAGACAAAACTCTTCTTATTTAGAAGTTTATTCTTTAGTTGGAGAGATAAAATATATGCACATAAAAGCTTAAGGAAAAATAATAAGGGTTTTGAAGTACTTACTATGTGAAAAATTTAGCATAAATCTTACATCCATTTATTTAACACATTTTATACGTTGCATTATTTATATATAGTGCTGATTGGTAGAATTCATATGTGAACGGAACTATAAAAATTTTGAGGATAAGCACTAGAAACACAGAATAAATAGAGTGTTAACATGCAAAACACAGAAATACTTAAATTGACTAGGTGAAAGAAAAGATTTCTGGTTCCATGTACACTGATTATTGAGGGATGAGTATGACATTATTATGCCAGAATCAATAAATATTTTAAATAGGGAGAAAACTATAATTATATATCTTTGTGTTCAACAGGAGTAGCAGTACTGATAAAGTAGAAGTTTGTTATACCTTTTTTATAGTCTTTTAAAGTTGTTTATAAATAAAATCTACTCTTAGTTAATTAATGGTTGATGTTCATTGAAGTGTTTTCAAATTTTTGACCTCTGAATTGCCTTGTACATATGGAGAAATAAAGCTTGCCTAGCATAATTTCTTGAGTGGAGAATGAATGATCTGGATAGATTTGTTGACAATATGTCTGTACTTATTTTATTAATTCTTTAATCTTCATGAAGAAAAATATAAAAGTCATATTCTAGTATTTTATACCATGGAAAAAATGTCTTATCCTTTTCCTAAGGAAAAATACATCATGACACAAAAGTAAAGTTAATTAAATTACTTACTTTATTAATTAACTGTCTATTATTTCTATGGGTTGAAGTAAATTTGATACTCAATGCTATTTAATCTAATTCTAAAAGCTTGAATGAGTAATGATTTTTTCATGTAAGGTTAGTTGAAATAAATTATCACTGATTTTCAGATTTAATATTAATTAGCTATTGCATATTCTTAATGGGAAATAAGTGTTTAAAAAGCCCTTTTTGGTTGCGAAAAGACCACGCCCATTGTAGACTTCTTAGAATACATCACATCTGGCCTCCTTTTTAGAGTGGGGAATTCAACTCATAAGTGGCTGGACATTGATTCTGAACATTTTGAACATTATTTGCCTGTCTTCACTCATACTGGCTGCTGTTCTTTTATAAGTAATCACCATGTTTAGCATGCACTTGAACTATTGTTACTTAGGGTGCTTGACTATTTACAAGTCTCACTAGGATTCTAGGTATTCATTAGTCTCGTGGTGTGTATTTGCTGATGGTCCTATTATCTTTGTTGGTTCAGTTACACAGTACCATCCAAGATGCTGCAACACATTATACACAGGCTATGGGTTGTGGGAACTACAGATTTCAGTTATTATTTAGGCTCAGAAACTTAGAATCTCTGCAAGGTTGGACATGATCCTTAGTCTTGTTTTAAGACCGTCTTGTTTTAAAAGTTAAACCCAAATTCTTAAAATACAGAATAGGGGTGCTAGTAGTGCTCACAGAATTGTAGTAAAGATCAGCTGGGAAAGAAGAGCCTATTAAACAGAGCCTGGTATTTAATAAGTATCAGCTGCCTTCAATTAGGAATCTGTGTTGTCATGATTAGAAGATTGCTGGTTTATTTTACAGATCTGTAAGTATAGCCAAAATATGTCAAAATAACCACCAGAAAGAATCATATACCGTCCCTTGAACATTTCATCCCTAGAATCTAGCCAGATTAGCATCTCTATACTGGCAATACTGTTAACACAGATTGTGCTCAAACCCCTCATTGACTTTTCAGCACCTGTAAATTACTGGAGATTTAGGAAGAAGTCTGGGGTTATGGCTTAGTTAAGCTGAGTGGCCAGAAAGTGTGAGATGCTGGATGCCTCCTCCAGTTCATTTCTCCAGCGGCCGCACCAGGCGTATCCATAGCTCCGCTCCCGGGAGCTCGTCTCCGGCGTGGGGCGTGTGCGCACCCCTGGCCGGGCGGAGCCTGGAGCCTGCTCATTAGCAGCGCGGGCAGCTCGTGCGCCCGCAGGAGGGAGGCGGAAGCACAGCCCTGCGCCGCCAGCAGGAGGAGGGAGCGCGGCGGCTGCAGGCAGGGGAGGGAGAGGAAAGAACGGAGGGACGGTTCCCGGACAGAGCGGGAGGGATCGGGGAGCGGCCAGTCCAGGGGGAGCTGCTCCGCTGCGCTGCGCTCGTTATTCACAGGACGCGGCGGCGCTTCCCGGGGCCGCTTCCCGGTCCCCTGGGTGGAGGCTGCCATCTAAACCTGACTCCAGGTGAGTTCCCCAAAGAGGCGAAGCGAGGGGTCTCGAACCAGAGACTTGGAACTGGCGAGGCTGCTCGGCTCCCCAAGCGCTGCTGCCTTGACATTTCCCGATTCACGGGAGGTTTTGGGGGCGGCTGCACAGGCTGGAGGGGCGGATGGGCGGTTGCGATCCTCAGCCGGAGTGGGGGCTTTCGGGAGGAATTAGCTTCAGTGAACGGGGTTTTAGGAGATGTCCCCAAGGCACGCGCTATGTACGCGTTTCTAGACGAGCTTTTGAGACAGAAATTTGGCTTCCCGGATGCCCGTTTTGGCCTTCTGTCCTTCCTTTTGCTTGCCTCATGCCCAATTTTCCAAGCCGAGGAAAGGACTGGAAGGGCGTGGAAGTAGGAGGTCTGGGCACAGCATTCGGCAGGGCAGCCCTGGTCTCCAAGTTTGGGGGTGGGGGGTGGGACTCTTTTCCTTTCAGCCTAATTTACCAGGGGAAAACCCGCAGAGCACCTTGAGGTGCCTTTGCTCCGCACCCTCCATAAGCTTATTAGAGGGAACTTGAGGCTCGCTAGACAACCTGTGACAGGTGACGGCAATTGAGCTTAAAAGCCATGTTGGTTCACTTCGTCTCCTCTTTATCCTTTGTTGCAAAATTGATACCTTTTTGGATTTCTTTAACAGCACAAAGTTTAAGTGGCCGGCTGACAGGAAATATTTCTTTTGAAAATGCTATGAGAAAAGTGATGAGTTAACGTTGAGAGAAAGGCAACTTTATTTTCTCGGAAGAACTTTGGGGAAAGAGATTGATAGAGAAATTCTGGGCATGAAATTATGGACATTTCCCACAGAACTTCATTTATTTATTTTTTTACATTTCCTTCTTTTTTTTTTTTAATCGTGTGTGTGTGTATCAGAGAGACAAAATTCGTTGGAGGTATTAGGACTTTATTTGGTTTAGAAGTTTCTTTCTTACTAATAGCACTAATTTGTGATCTTCATGATTATAAGAATTTACTAAGTGTTTTGCTTTTAGGTGTTTTGGGTCTGTTTTTTAAAAAAATTCAATACTTACTTTGTGGGCCTTGCTGAATACCTCTCAATAAAATCGGTGGGCATACAGTTAGTGACATGACCCCTGTGGATTTAATAGCAGGTAAGTATACAAATGATAAGTTTAGGAAATAAATGTCAGAATCAACATTTAGGTGTGAAATTGAAATATCTTTCAAATATTTACCAAACTCTCTTATAGGATCCAATGTCATTTTATGGTCAAGAGAGCTTAAAGGTTTCTCAGATTGAGATATATGTATCTACTTTGTTAATCCAAATGTAATGTTTTATTTTGTTCTTTAATGACTGTTTGAATTCAACAAATAAAACTTGCATATTTAATGTAAGGTTCTTTCACATATATTACTTCTCCAATTTTTAATATAAATTTAAGGAGAAAAGCAATATTCCATTTTGTAGATGAAGAGACTGTGTCACAGAAGTATTACTTTACCTAGATTTCTGTAATTATTATGTTATAAACTTAGAAATTACATATTATTCTGGAACATATAAAATATATGAATGTTATAAACCATAAGAATTCAGACCTATGCTATTTAACTTCAAGTTTAGTTCTTTACCCAAACAATTGCATGACTACATTGAGACTACTGAAGTAATTATATATGAACACGCTATACGAAAAAATACTTAAAACATTTCTTATTTTTGTCGTTTCTCTTTGATATAAAATATACTATAATTTAATGGAGTTATATTCCATATTTAGATGCTCCTAACTTCCAAATAACACCTAAACTCCTAAAAACTGACCTGTGTCCTTCTTAATAGAAGTGGCTTGACCGGGAGACCCAATTTTTACTAAGAATATTCTTGGGATAATTTATGTCTTATAATCAAGATAAAGACAGGCCACATTTAGTTGTATTTTTAAACCACTTAGTGTGAAGTTGCAACGCAGACATAACTTGCTTTCAGGCTACACTGCCAGCTTTGCAGTGAATAGTCCTTAAGATTCCGTGGAAACATTGGCAGATATAGCTAATGTCTATCTGATGTAGGATTTATGAGAAAAGGAGAGGTAGAAACTGAATGCTCTTATATTTCATATGTGACCACATTCATAAAACTTTATTGATAAGTACTTTGTTGTCTGACACGGGCTGATACAAATAGGCTTCTTCAAGAGTTGAGGAAGAAAACTAAATCCCTATAATACAGCCTTTTTCCTCCTTTTCTTTCTTAAGCGGTAATAGTTGATCCTAGCTTTTGTGTGTCTATGCATGCTCAATACAGTTAGGGGTATAAGGAGAAGTTAAGCAAGAATATTGAATGCTAGCTAGGAAAGTTTTTGGAGTCTCAAATACTTTGGAACGATTTTTCACATTATATACATAAAATTCCTAGTTACATTTGGGAACTAAGTATATTATACGCAACTTTGCATCTGATTACAGGATTCCCTGTACATTTATAGCTCAGGTATTCTGGAAAGAGTCAAGATAATTAGTTTTATGGCTCTTGCCCGTGTGACCTGTTTCTTTCTGGTCCTGATATTAAAAGGATGACTTAAATTTTCTGGAATGTCAAAATTTTCTCTTCCCTCGGATCCTACAAAATACTTCAAGCAGTGTATGTGTGATACTCGCTGTCATTCCAACATTTCCAATCCTCCTGAGAATGCTAAACAATGCCCTAGATTTCTTCCTTTGTAATTATTTCAGATAGAGGGTTAGCTGAGTTAGGAAGAAAGGAGAGAGGGAGAGAAGAAGAGAGATGACATTTTATCCCTCAGGAAAGAACAAGACCAATTGTATTCCTAATTTAGAAATATTATTCTACAAACATTCCTGAACAAGAGGGCTTTGCATATACATTAAAGCAGAATACCTAGTCAACTTCTAGTTGTGCCATGTAGTGAAATGGAAGTAAGATGAGCAGGCCGAGATCATTTTTGTTGGAGAACTGAGACCACATGAAATAGGTAACAGAGTTACCCCAACTGGGGGGCAAGAGGACTTGAAAGTTTCCTCCATAAATTTGCAGTTAGTACAGGGCTGCTCCAGTGATCAGAGTCATGAATGCCCTAGAGTGTCTGTATAACCCTGTACACAGGCTGAGACAGCTCTAACGGCCCAGAAAAGCCTCTGGACAGAATCACTGCACCCTTGGACATTGTCCGACCGCATGTATGAGAATAGTGAGTGCTGAGGAGTTGTGGGTAGCTCGGTACAACTCTTGCTAAAGGAGTGTCATCAACATTCATTGCTGAAAGTGAATTTTTTCATTCACATATGTGATGCCTATTAGGTCATGATTTCTTGGATACCAATTTGTACAAGATATGAATTAATTTTTGAACATCCTTTCTTAAAAGTACCATGTTCATATAGTTGCTCATTTTAATATGAGTAGTTCAGATGGGACATAATAGAGTAAGGAAATGATTGAACATCCTAAGATCTAGTGTATATACCTTTGTTCATGATGAGATTCATCCCCTGTCCCCCTTTGTAGTGACACTGATGGCATAAGGAGTATTAGATGAAATTTAATGCAGAAAACAATGGGATATATGAATGGTAGATATGGTTGACAACCACCATTTTCACTGAAGTTGTTTCAAAGCAAAGAAATTTGGGATAAATTCATTTTATTTGCTCCTGAAGGGTAATTAGGAATAAGTAGGAATTGTGAAGAGGCTGTAGTGTTGACATTAAGAGAAGTTTTTGATTCTTAAAATAGGACATATTACACAAGAGTGAACAAACAGAAGATACTGAACAAATATTCTGTCATAAGTAAGTGATGGATTATTCGGACTTGTTGAACTATGTTTTTAAATGTATTATTTAAATATTTAAATATTATTAAAACCTTAAATAATATTTAAATATTATAAAAGTTGTAGAAAATTATGTTTTCAATACAAATATACACTTATAAGCTATATTGTAGATATGGGAGTAAACAATGCAATTTTTTTTAACTGAGTGAAAAATTTAGTTTTTTAAAATTCCAAATGGAGCTAACAGCTTAGTGTGATACATATTTTGAATTTCAAAATTTGTAACCAAATAGGACAAATGTGTTGAACTGTACTTTTCTTGAAGAACCGTGATAAGAATGAGCGGTGAAAAAATTACAGCATACTTACCAGGGATCAAATACTTGCTTAGGGTTAATAAGAAAAATCTCAGCAAACGCTAGAAATGAGGTACACGATCTATCAGAGACCCATGATTAAAGTGGTATCTTGTTAGGTATATGAGCTTGAAAAGAAACGGCATAGCTTCACTTTACCCCAGTTGCTTCTTTTGTAAAACGGGGAGACTAAGAGTGTGGTAACTCAAAATCCTTTGTTAATGATTTTCTTCTTAGAACAGTGCCAGGTCCAATTAGGATTAGATTGCTATTTTTATTATTGATATTTGCCCTAGTTCTGCCTTTTATTGACTGTGTGAAATTGGTGAAGATCCCTTTCTGAAGCTTTGTTTCTTACCTACAAGCTGGGAATAGAATACCTGCTATGAAGAGTGGTTGTTAGTACATTAGAAAGGCTGGATATTTGTTTATATAAGGGGCTCAGCGCATGGTAGAAATTTGATAGCATTTTTTTCTTGCCCTCCCATGTATTACTGTGGAGACATCCCACATATTATGTCCAAGTTTTTATTTTCCCCTCAAATGCAATGTCAAGCACAAAACATTCCCATCTCCCAATTCTCTTCTGATGTTCTACAACCATTAAAGTATAGAAAACTAGAATGAGTGTTTTTATAACTTTTGCTGTACTTAAGCATGTGGAGAGAAGAGTGCTAGATCACAGGACACACTTTGATAGGAAAAGGGAAATATTTACACTGCAAACAACTTTCTCCTCATGCTTAACACTTTTATGCTGTCATTCTGTCAGCACCAAGTGAGATTTTTCTATTTAAATAGTTTTCTATTTGTGGTATGATAATTCATGTATGGACTTCATGTAACTAACATAAATATAATGGATGGTTGAGAAGTGGTTTATTTTTACCAAGAGGAAAAAATGTGTACACGATTTTTTAAAATATTGCTTTGAAAATATTTAAAATTAATTTTGATTCAGTTGCTGGAAGATAGCGTCACAAACTCACTGCTAGTGGTATTCTTGAGAAGTAATGTTTGAATTTTCTAGGTATTGTCCCCAGACTGGCTTAAAAGAATTTAATTTTAGATGTAAATTTTCTGCTTAACATGGAAGATTTTCCCTGAAAATATTAGCTTCATCAGATACATAGTTGCTTAGGGGTAGCTGCATGGAATTATGGGAAGAGTGAAATAGAAAAAAATTTTCATGTCTAAGTTATACATACTGGTGTAATCATATTGATTGGATGATAATGATAATTACAGCAATAATGTGATTGAAAGGGTAAGCAAGTAACATATACTACAGTTACTAATATAATCCTGTGATTGAGTTTACCACTTCGTTTCTCTTTCCTGGAAACCCTTAAGTTTGTCACTATTGCACTTTATTTCCTTTGCTTATTGTAGTGGTGTATTAGTTGTATTACTGCTGCTATAACAAATTATGACACATTTACATAACTTAACACATATTTATTGTCTTGCAGTTTCAAAGGTCAGAAGTCCAAAATCACTTTAATTAGGCTAAGTCAATGTGTCTGCAGTGTGGGTTCCTTCTCGAGGTGCTGAGGGGAGAATCCATTCTCTTGCATTTTCTGCTTCTGGTGGCACCTGTCTTCATTGTCTTTTCCCCATTCCTCCATTTTCAAGGTGCGTTGCTTTTATTTCTGTTTCTGTCTCCGCGCTGTCTCCTCCTTTAACTTTGAGTCCTTCTCTCCACTTCATCTAAGGACTCCTGTGATTACTTTGGACTCACGTGGATGATCTGGGATAATCACCTTGTCTCCAGATCCTTAAATGAATCGTATCTACAAGTCCTTTGGCTGTGTAAGGCAGCACATTCCCAGGGCCGGGAGATTAGGTGAAGAACATCTTTTGGGACTATTATGCAGCCTATCACAAGTGGTAATATCACTTTTATGCCTTGAGACCCTGAAATTAATGTACTTGCTTACGCATGGAAAAACAATGTATCTGTGGGGGTAACAGTTTATTTTTGAACCATTAGAAGGTATTGATGGGGAAGTTTTCATCTGACAACAGATACTGATAAATTAAATACCCTTAGATTTGTCAAAACTAGCTTTAGTAAAATATAAGTAAAAGTATTTGCACTGCTAGGGTCAAAAATATTAATTAAACCCATTATTTATCAAGGCCAAGTCCTGGATTAGTTAGGTTTAAATTAACCTAGAACATTATCTTCCATAGTGCTTAATTGTGAAGCTTAGTTCTTGTTGACAAAAGCTCATCCATATAAGAAAGCATCGAAAGGTTGGTGTTTTTTTAACCTTTGCAGAATATAACTTTTCAAAGGGATGTTAGACAGTAGTTCCATCACAATTGATGCAGTTCACAGACATTCTTTGTGAATATTTTATCTCATGAGTTATATCTATGACACTAATCATAGACTTCTAGAAGAAATTTAGCAATGGTCATGTCAGCCTTTCAAATCTTTCTGTAACCTAGAAGAGGATCATTGCATAAGATAGATTCATTTTCCCCTTTATTCCATTGTTGCCAGAGAGAACTTGAAATGCCCTGTTCAAATTAATTTAATGCAAATGAATTCTTGCTGCCTCACAAGTAGTTTGTCCTTCATTTTTCTTAAAATTAGATTGAAAATGGATGTGACCTGCTTTACTGGTTGTTGTGCAGGAAGCGTTGTCCTTCCTGAAAGCTCCCTCAGTTGTCAAAATGAAGCCATTAAGAGTAAAGTAAATTATATTATCTGATCATAGTATCACAATTGACCTTAAAACAATAAATTTTATAATCAGTGCAAATTGCTGAATAGTGTTTGCAGTTGTAGAAATTTCAAAGGAAACCCTGGTTGAGATACAAAGCTGCTATAATCATTTTTAAAATCTTTGTTTTTCTTTTACTTTGGAACAGTAGTGCAGTAAGTACTTTTGCCTTATTGTTCTCTCTGCCTTCCAGAAACCCTCATTCAAATATTCTAAGTTTTTAAGTCTTTTTCATTTCTTTTAATATTGTAACATTTAACAATGTCAAAGAAAGTATAATTTTTCTGGAAATCAAGCTAAAAATAAAGAGAAGCCGATGTAAATGAACATCAAATTAACAAGATTGATTAGGAAAAGTAATTTTTGAAAAGGGCCCAAAATCCCTTTGCACATAAATGCAAAAGAATTTAGTGAAAGAAGGTGAAACTGGAGTAAAGAACTCTACGGATGCGTAAGGAACTCTTAATAAGAATGAGTAACGTACATGCATATCTTTAGCTCCCAGTTTCAGAGATACAGTAGTTGTACAACAAATGGTCCTTTCCTGCTCTTAAGGAAGCCTCTCCTCCTCCAGCCATGCCATTCCTCAGAGCAAGCTCTTCCACTGAGTTTTCAGCAACCATAAGTAAGAAGGATGGTACGATAGGCTGCGTGTACATATGGCCCTCATTAGCAGGCCAACTGTTCCTTTTGCCCACCCACATCACTGGGGACATATGGCGTTACTTTGACTGTTGAAACAAGTGTGTGTGGACATATCTTGGTATGAGTAAAAGACTGTTGATTGTCTTTCTCTTGTCGCTCGTGCAACCGTCTCCTTGTGGAGATCGTATTATCCATAACACTAGATTTGAGGATGATAAATGACGTTGTTATTATTAACTGAATTTGCCTCTCTAGTTTGATCACAAAACCAGCGAATGTTTGCTTATGGAACATGTAAAGCTTATAGAAGACGGAAAGCTTACAGAAAGAAATGATGGCTTTTCTAAGCATAAGAGTCAGGTCTTTTTCAATCAAAAACTAACTCATTCAAAAATTCAAGAGTTCTGTAAAACCAGAACAGCAGAGGTTTCAGAAATGCTATTGAGATCATTTATTATAAAATAGCCATTAATGAAATGTAATAGTGAGTCTGTTGTTGTGACTATGTGGAGAAATGAATGAGAAAATATAAGATAGGCTGGAATGAAGAGAGTCATCGGATCCCAACATAATTCATTTTGTATAGTTCACAGTATTGTAACTTTAAAAAAATTATGAATTTTTTCAGTACTGTGAATTCTGAATTTGCAATATGAGGCTTTTCAATCCTTGCAACAAGTGTGTATTTTTCAGTGGTTCTAGAATTATCGGGGCTTTCGAGCTGCTTCTGATAAGAAGGCAAGGCTAGAGGACTCGTGTTGAGGTGGCATTTGCACAGGACTTTAGATAACATACATCGATGATGTAGAGAGAAGAGCGGGTGATGTTGCTGTGGATTATAGGGGAAAGGCACCTTTTGCTCCCTCTGCTGACCTATTTGTGTATTCAGCTGTGTAGCATATTTCTTGTATAATTACATAGTAATTTCACACACTACATTAAGAAAATCTGAACAATTTTTACTAAACTCATGTTTTCTAAATATTAAGTAAATAAAACCAATATTTGGCTAGGTAACATTTATAAAAACAGGATTTCTAGATAGATGATGATAAATTTTCATCTATATCTATAGAGCTGATAAATTTTCAAAACCCTTTGAATATCACTTGTACTACAAAGTCTCGTTTCAGTTTCAGTGCCATGGCACATTGATTAATCACCACTAAAGCGGTACATGAAATATTTGGCAATATAGGTATTTGGTAATGGTGATTGATTCACAGAATACGGCACCATTATTATGCACTGGCCTTGAGAACTTTAGTTTTCATCTTCGATCACCTGATAGAGAACAAACTAACAGCTTTTTTCTTTCACCTTGCTGGAGAATAAACTAACAACTTCAAATTATCTGATCCATCCAAAAACTTATTTCCGTGAAACTCACTGATTTATTTATTATTTCGTGGGGATCACTATTATTTGCTGTAGTAAAATATCAAATGATCGATGTTTTATACCAACATGGCAGCTCACATGGTAGGCAACAGAATGAAAACAAACAGGTTTACTACCAAGAATTATACTAGATTGCTTTTATTGACAGAAAAAGCATACAGATAATTTTATTCAGAGATTTTATGTGAATTATTTTGATAAGTGTACACATATATTTATAACTGACCTTTCTTTGTCAAGTGTGTGCCCACACACGTATTCATACTAAATCAATCTTAGAGATCTTATCCAAAGATTGAATTTCTTAAAGTGACTGTTCCAAATATGTATAATTTATGGCAAAAAAGTCACAAAATGGCAATACAAGGAGGCATAAAAATGAAGATAAAGGGGGAGATGATGGTTAAAAACACCTGTAAGTGAATAATTGATTTTGATTTAAATTCTTTTTAGTTCTTAGCTGATGAAATGAATATAAATGAAATTATTATGCAAAACACCTCTATTTGTTGTATATGCATGTACATATATGTGTTACAAATACAAAACTGATAGGATATTATTTAACATATATTCACACTCATAATGTGCATATATGTACATAATGAAAATGAGTGCTTGTTTTATATGTATGTATACACACACATACACATATTGCATACTTTCATTTTTTAAAATTTTACTTTAAGTTCTGGGATACATGTGCTGAACATGCAGGTTTGTTACATAGGTATACTTGTGCCATGGTAATTTGCTGCACCCATCAACCCGTCATCTAGGTTTTAAGCTCCACATGCATTAGCTATTTGTCCTAATGCTCTCCCTCCCCTTTCCCCACACCCACCTACAGACCCCGGTGTGTGATGTTCCTCTCCCTGTGTCAACATGTTCTCATTGTTCAGCACCCACTTATGAGTGAGAACATGCAGTGTTTGGTTTTCTGTTCCTGTGTTAGTTTGCTGAGGATGATGGTTTCCAGCTTCATCCATATCCCCGCAAGGGACGTGAACTCATCCTTTTTTATGGCTGTGTAGTATTCCATGGTGAATATGTGCCACATTTTCTTCATCCAGTCTATCATTGATGGGCATTATGTTGGTTCCAAGTCTTTGCTATTGTAAATAGTCCCATGATAAACATATATGTACATGTGTCTTTAGAGTAGAATGATGTATAATCCTTTGGTATATACCCAGTAATGGGATTGCTGGGTCAAATGGTATTTCTGGTTTTATATCCTTGAGGAATCACCACATTGTATTCCACAATGGTTGAACTATTTTACAAGCCCACCAACAGTGTAAAAGTGTTCCTATTTCTCTGCATCTTCTCCAGCATCTGCTGTTTCCAGAATTTTTAATGATCACCATTCTAACTGGTGTGAGATGGTATGTCATTGTGGTTTTGATTTGCATTTCTCTAATGAACAGTGATAATGAGCTTTTTTCATATGTTTATTGGCCACATACATATCTTCTTTTGAGGAGTGTCTGTTCATATCCTTTGCCCACTTTTTGATGGGGTTGTTTGTTTTTTTTTTCTTGTAAATTTGTTTAAGTTCCTTCTAGATTCTGGATATTAGACCTTTGTCAGATGGATAGATTGCAAAAATTTTCTCATATTTTGTAGGTTGCCTGTTCACTCTTGTGATAGTTTATTTTACTGAGCAGAAGCTCTTTAGTTTGATTAGATTCCATCTGTCAATTTTGGCTGTTGTTTCAAGTGCTGTTGGTGATTTAGTCATGAAGTCTTTGCCCACACCTATGTCCTGAATCATATTGCCTAGGTTTTCTTCTAGGGTTTTTATAGTTTTAGGTTTTACATTTATGTTTTTAATCCACCTTGAGTTAATTCTTTTATAAGGTATAATGAAGGGGTCTAGTTTCTCTTTTCTGCATATGGCTACCCAGTTTTCCCAGCGCCATTTATTACATAGGGAATCCTTTCCCCATTGCTTGCTTTTGTCAGGTTTGTTGAAGATCAGATTGTTGTAGATGTGTGGTGTTATTTCTGAGGCCTCTATTCTGTTTCATTGGTCTATATATCTGTTTTGGTATTAGCACCATGCTGTTTTGGTTACTTTAGCTTTGTAATATAGTTTGAAGTCAGGCAGCGTCATGCCTCCAGCTTTGTTCTTTTTGCTTAGGTTAGCCTTGGCTCCACAGGCTCTTTTTTGCTTCCATATGAAATTTAACATAGTTTTTTTCTAGTTCTGTGAAGAAAGTCAATGCTAGCTTGATGGGAATAGCATTGAATCTATAAATTACTTTGGGCAATATGGCCATTTTCATGATATTGAGTCTTCCTATCCATGAGGATGGAGTGTTTCTCTATATGTTTGTGTCCTGTCATTTCCTTGAGCTCTGGTTTGTAGTTTTCCTTGAAGAGGTCCTTCACATCCCTTGTAGGTTGTATTCCTAGGTATTTTGTTTTCTTTATAGCAATTGTGAATGGGAGTTTACTAATGATTTGGCTCTCTGCTTGTCTGTTATTGGTATATAAGAATGATTGTGATTTTTGCACATTAATTTTATATCCTGAGACTTTGCCAAAGTTGCTTATCAGGTTAAGGAATTTTTGGGCTGAGGTGGTGGCGTTTTGTAAATATACAATCATGTCATCTGCAGACAGAGACAATTTGATTTCCTCTCTTCCTATTTGCATGCTTTTATTTCTTTCTCTTACTCGATTGCCCTGGCCAGAACTTCCAATACTATGTTGATAAGAGTGGGGAGAGAGGGCATCCTACTCTTGGGCCAGTTTTCAAAGGTAATGCTTCCAGCTTTTGGCCATTTAGCATGATATTAGCTATGCATTTGTCATAAATAGCTCTTATTTTTGTGAGATATGTTCCATCAATACCTAGTTTATTGTGAGTTTTTAGTATGAGGGGTGTTGAACTTTATTGAAGGCCTTTTCTGCATCTATTGAGATAATCATGTGGTTTTTGTCATTGGTTCTGTTTATGTGATGGATTATGTTTATTGATTTGCATATGTTGAACCAGCCTTGCATGCCAGGCATGAAGCCAACTTGATCGTGGTGGATAAGTTTTTGATGTGCTGCTGGATTCTCTTGCCAGTATTTTATTCAGGATTTTCGCATCGATGTTCATCAGTGATATTGGCCTGAAATTTTCTTTTTCTATTGGGTCTCCGCCAGGTTTTGGAATCAGAGTGATGCTGGCCTCATAAAATGATTTAGGGAGGAGTCTTTCTTTTTCTATTGTTCAGAATAGTTTCAGAAGGAATGGTACCAGCTCCTCTTTGTACCTCTGGTAGAACTCGGCTGTGAAGACATCTGGTCCTGGGCTTTTTTTGGTTGGTAGGCTAGTATTTACTGAGTCAATTTCAGAACTTGTTATTGGTCTATTCAGGGATTTGACTTCTTCCTGCTTTAGTCTTGGGAGGGTGTATGTGTCCAGGACTTTATCCATTTCTTCTAGATTTTCTAGTTTATTTGTGTAGAGGTGTTTACAGTATTCTCTAATAATAGTTTGTATGTCTGTGGGATCAGTGGTGATATCCCCTTTATCGTTTTTTAATGTGTCTATTTGATCTTTCTCTCTTTTCTTCCTTGTTAGCCTGGCTACCGGTCTATCTATTTTGTTAATCTTTTCAAAAAACCCACTCCTAGATTCATTGATTTTTTTTTTGAAGGTTTTTTTGTGTTTCTCTCCCATTCGGTTCTGCTGTGATCTTAGTTATTTCTTGTTTTATACTAGGTTTTTAATGTGTTTTCCAATGCTTCTTTTGATTGTGATGTTAGGGTGTCTATTTTAGATCTTTCCCACTTTCTAATGTGGACATTTAATGCTGTAAATTTCCCTCTAAACACTGTTTTAACTGTATCCCAGAAATTCTGATATGTTGTGTCTTTGTTCTCATTGGTGTCAAAGAACTTATTTATTTCTGCCTTAATTTTGCTATTTACCCAGTAGTCATTCATAAGCAGGTTGTTCAGTTTCCATGTAGTTGTGCAGTTTTGAGTGAGCTTCTTAATTCTGAGTTCTAATTTGATTACACTGTGGTTTGAGAGATTGTTTGTTATGATTTTCATTCTTTTGCATTTGCTGAGGAGTGTTTTACTTCCAATTATGTGGTTGATTTTAGAATAAGTGCTATGTGGTGCTGAGAAGAATGTATATTCTGTTGATTTGGGGTGGAGAGTTCTATAGGTATCTATTAGGTCCACTTGGACCAGAGCTGAGTTCAAGTCTGAATATCCTTGTTAATTTCCTTTCTTGTTGATCTGTCTAATATTGATAGTGGGTTGTGAAAGTTTCCCACTATTATTGTGTGGGAGTCTAAGTCTCCTTGTAGGTCTCTAGGAACTCGTTTTATGAATCCTGGTGCTCCTGTATTTGGCATATATATATATTTAGGATACTTAGCTCTTCTTGTTGCATTGATCCCTTTACTACTATGTAATGCCCTTCTTTGTCCTTTTTTATCCTTGTTGGTTTAAAGTCTGTTTTATTAGAGACTAGGATTGCAACTCCTGCTTTTTTTTTCTTTCTTTCCATTTGCTTGGTAAATATTCCTCCATCCCTTTATTTTGAGCCTATGTGTGTCCTTGCAAGTGAGATGTGTCTCCTGAATACAGCACACCTGTGGGTATTGACTCTTTATCCAATTTGCCAGTGTATGTCTTTTAATTGGGGCATTTAGCTCATTTATATTTACCGTTAATATTGTTATGTGTGAATTTGGTCCTGTCATCATGATGTTAGCTGGTTATTCTGCACATTAGTTGAAGCAGTTTCTTCCTAGTTTCATTGGTTTATATATTTTGGTGTGTTTTTGCAGTGGCTGGTACTGGTTTTTCCTTTCCATGTTTAGTGCTTCCTTTAGGAGCTCTTGGAAGGCAGGTCTGATGGTGACTAAATCTGTCAGCATCTGCTTGTCTGTAAAGGATTTTATTTCTCATTCACTTATGAAGCTTAGTTTGGCTGGTTATGAAATTCCATATGTACATCATGGAAACGAGTGCATGTGATACACACACACACACACGCACACACATTGCATACTTTCATTTTTGTGTCCATTTCTTTTCTGATTTTATCAGCAGCCAACTAAAGAAAATAGAAAAAAAAATTGGTAATTCGATCTTTCATGTTCTGCATCTTCCAGCTTCACAACTTATAGTTTTCTATTTTTATTGTTATTGTGATCAGAATGAAAAAGTATACAATAGAATCAGAATCAGGTCAGAATCAACAAAAATACTATAATGTTTGTACATGCTTTCGATGCAGTTTGTCTCTGCAAAGGGTGTGTGTGTTTCTATGCACATGTGCATGTACACAAGTGTGTAAATAAGTGTTTTATTCATGATGGAGAAAGGCTGGTCAAAATGATTCTGAATGAGATAGCACCACTACAGCAGATAATTAGGTCTCTAGCAATAAAACAAGTCATTAAACATGTTTCTAAGCATCTACTCAGTATCTGGCACAATGTTAAGTAGTGTAAATATAATCATTAGCAAAATTCAGCTTCTACCCTCAATGGTATATGTGTAGAACAAATTGGTAAAGCTGGAGTACATTTCAGGACCAAAAACAGTTTCTGTGTAGTTCCCACTTCATCAAGACCATGTTGTATACCTCTCATACACTTAAGCCATAGGGAAGCAATTATTCCATCCATCCTTTTACAGGGTAGTGGTGGGGAAGAAGAGCTGACTGTCATGCTTGAATTCACATAATTTCATAATTAAATAATTTCATGTTACATAATCTCGATAAACCTAAAATCCAATATATGATAAAGATAGTGTTTCAAATCAGTGGATAAGTGATAAACAGTTCATAAAATGGTGTTCAGATAATTGGCTATATGTATTTTATAGTTGCACAAAGGTATAATATGTCATTAATAAATATTAATTCCATAGTGGATGTCAAATACACTTTTTCAAAATATAAAGAAAAAATACCATAGACAAATATCACTTGCAACATTACGGTTAAAATTAAATATCCAAACATAGCCCTAACCAATAACAGAAAATTTAAAAAAAAAATTATGGATTGGAATTTGTTAAAATATAAAACTTTTCTTTTTCAGAGGATACAATGAATATGTGTAAAAAGCAAATATCAAATCAGCAACAAGTGCTTGCAATTCACTTGACATATTTAAAATATGAGTAGTTCCAACAAATCATAAATAAATGATTAGTAGTCCAATAAAAAAAAGACAAAGTACATTGACAGGAAACTGTATGAAACTCATGAACACTAAATGTCTTAGATTCTCTATTGTTAAACAAAATGCAAAAACAATAGAGAACATTATGAATATGGAGTTAATATTTAACAAAATTATTTTATCCATGTTATAAGTAAATATTTACATCCAAAAACCCTTGTTTTCTCTGAAAGTTGTCACTTATGAGTCTATTTTGAAAATGTTTAAAGAATAGTAATTAATTAACTTTAATAAATAGGTACTCCTATTGAGGGAAAACAGACATTTCCATAATTTTTCTTCTGTTTCTAATCTAGTAGATGGTAGGAAAATAATGACAATTGCATGTTCATACCTGGAGAATATGCATTCCATTTCTTTTAAACTTTTGCATTCTCAAAACTATATTGATACCTCAAAGCATACCCTTTGCTGTTGAAAACAGCCTTTCAAGTATAAAGACACACACATCACTTTCCTTAAATCTTATATAAGGCAAGGGCCTAGATTCCTATCAGAAAATGTATTTCAAGAATGCTTTTTTAGTAGTTCCTGTGGCCTTATCTTATAGAGGAAGGTTTTTTTTTAAACATACACACAGTATTTGATGCACATTTTTATTGGAAAGAGCTTTTATTTCCTTAAATGTTTTGTTGTCTAAGTGTGAAAAGTATCCTGCAGTGGAATTTAGTGGCACAGATGCTTATTGTGATAGATGAGATGAACTTGCTTCCCTAAGCATGCATGGGCATGAAATGCATCTGGCTTCTGTACATAAAAGTCAGTTATGTTCCCAAATGTGTCTCTGGATTTACACAGACGTTTAGGGGCAGACACCCTACTGTTCCCTCAAAAGGCGGCTCTGCTTAATTATGAAGTTCAAGTTAGACCAGAAGTTGGAAAATACTAAATTCCACATTGCAGACAGAGCCTGAGCAGGTGATGTCACCACTGCATTCTAAGGTGGCAAGTCCTCAGAGAAGTCACTTATCACCTTACCATGGAGAAAAATAACCGTGTCCAGAACACAAGAGGATGCTTTAAGGTAGCGTACAATCAAGTGTGCAAACCTGTGCAATACATACCAGATGAAATCCAGTTCAGAGGCTCAGGAAAACAAACAAATGAGGATATGCTTTAAAAAATAGGACTTAATATAAACAGTCGTGAGAGTAAAACTATTGCTAAGCACATAGGAAACATAAACCAGGCTTTCAGGAAGGAGTTTGGCACATGTGTGCACTGGTAGGAGGTGTAATGTGCAGAAATCCGGCCTTTTGTGGCATAGCAACTAAAGTTCCTTTTCTATTGTCCAGACAACCTTAAATATTCCTTTATGCAGTACTATTTTAAAAAGGCCATCTACTGTGCACAATGTGTTAGCATCAAGGACATGAAATTTATCTGGAATATACCAAAACTTTAATCAATAGACTAGGACCAAAGCTTTTAAAAACAGGTTTTCGTAGATAAATCATTATAAGTTATTATTTCCTCGCCATAGGTAAGGCATGATACATAACTTTACTTTTTCTCAGTCACTTAGTGTGTAGGTAGAATAATGACCCTTAGCAGGATGACCTTTTGAATGTGTTGTTAGGCAGCATGGAAGCATTATGGTTAGAGGTGGAATTAAGATTGCTAATCACCTCACCTTAAACTGGAGCGATTATCCTGAATTATCTAGGTGGGCCCACTGTAGTCACAAAGAACCTTCAGACAGGAAGGCGGAGAGACCAGAGTGAGCAGAAGAGCTTGGGGAAACTGGAGCCGAGGCTGAAGTGATGTGCTGTGTCCAAGATGTGCAGAGGCCAAGAGCTCAGGGATACATGTGACCCCTCAAACCTGGTGAATTCTCTCCTGGAATCTCTAGACAAAATATACACTTGATGATACCTTGATTTTAGCACACTAAGACCCATTTTGGACTTCTGACCCCCAGAAGTATAAAGAAAAAAAATGTGTTGTTTTAAGCCTCTGAGTTTATGTTAATTTACTGTAACAGCAGTAAGAAACTAACACAGTAAGACGGCTTTTATTTTTATGTGATGTATAGAATTAAATTGGATATGCTAGGAAATATTGGAAATTTATTGATTTATTTTTTTGTCTGAGCTGGAGTCTGGCTCTGTCGCCCAGGCTGGAGTGCAGTGGCGCGATCTCGGCTCACTGCATGCTCTGCCTCCCGGGTTCCCGCCATTCTCCTGCCTCAGCCTCCCGAGTAGCTGGGACTACAGGCGCCGCCACCACGCCGGCTAATTTTCTGTATTTTTAGTAGAGACGGGGTTTCACCGTGGTCTCGATCTCCTGACCTCGTGATCCGCCCGCCTCGGCCTCCCAAAGTGCTGGGATTACAAGTGTGAGCCACCGCGCCCGGCCAGGAATTTATTTTCTTAATATAGTTCTTCATATTAGAATAATGAGAACCATCGAGTAATGAAGTGTTCTATTTTGTGAAGGATGATTATATAAACAGTACGAAGGTTAAAAACTGGGCGGGACCGGCTGGGCACAATGGCTCGTTCATGTAATCCCAGCACTTTGGGAGGCCGGGGCAGGTGGATCTCTTGAGCCCAGGAGTCTCAGATCAGCCTGGGCAACATGTGAAACCCCATCTCCACAAAAATACAAAAACCAGGCAGACGTGGTGGCGGCGCCTGTGGTCCCAGCCACTCAGGAGGCTGCGGTGGAAGGATCGGAGCCCGGCAGGTGCAGGCTGCGGTGGACCGTGATTATGCCACTGTGCTCCAGTCTGGGTGACAGAGTAAGACCCTGTCTCCATTAAATAAATAGATAAATAAATATATATATAAGTAAAAGAGGAGGGTGTCTTTTGAAGGCTATTAAAGTCGTCTAAGTGTCCTCTGATTATATGAGGCTGGAATGGTGCATGGAATGTTGTGTTGAATAACCTGATACAGTCTCTGAAACTATAGAAGCATTAGTAATTTTAGCCTGAGAGTGCTATAATCTGGGATAATTTGGTCCAATACTTCCAGAGAGGGTTGAAGTTTTGAGATAGCTGGAGTTATTTCAGTTGAAGACCTGAATATGAGGCAACTGCATACTCAATTACAATTCAATTTCTACTCTTTATATAAGGTAGAAATGGGTAACATGTGGGACACTGTGTTAAAAGTAATGCAGCCATAGTGTAGTGGTAGAAGCAGATGAAAAGTACTATAATAGTCGTATAGATGAGGTACTGGAAAGAAGCAGAGTTGAAAAATTGGAGATAAACGTCAGTTTTCCAGAGCCATGGGATGAAAACCAAACAGGATTACAACAGATTCAATTCACTCAAGATGTCTAACTTGGTAATAGGTCAGAAAACTCAATTTGTCGTATTTTCTTAAAAGTACACAAAAATGTTCCTTTTGATAAAACACGTGTAGTGCACCTTCGGATTTGATTTTTCTTTATGTTCTCTAAACTGCTCACAGTAAAACAGAAAAAAAGTCTGACAAATATGATGGTCCTTAAATCTTGTAGGAGTATGATGCTTCTCCAAAGAATAGAGGTTTTCCTAGGAAGGCCCTAAGCAAGGAATCAAGTTTCCTTTTGCAAGAAATAAAATTCTCAAAAGTTCCCTGCACCTTGGAAAGGCTCTGGTTGAAATTAATAGCACAACGTTATTTATTTAAATTTTAACTTTTAAGTTCAGGGGTACAAGTGTAGGTTTGTTACAGAGGTAAGCTTATGCCATGGGATTGTTTGTACAGTTTATTTCATCACCCAGATATTAAGCCTAATATCCATTAGTTGTTTTTCCTGATCCTCATAGCAAATATTACCCCCATAAAGTTTTATGGTTACTTTTTTCTTATCTTCTGATTAATGCCATTAGATTCACCAATTGAAATTATTTTTCAGTAGTTTAATTCCCTCTAGAAGGTTTAAAAAATGTTTCCGAATTTCCTAAGTCTTCTTTCTTTGTTAGTCTTCTAAAAAGCTATATTCAATAGAATTCATGTGCTTAGGTACAGTTTCACTAAAAGCGTATCTTCAACATTTGATCTGTTTAAAAGTTCTTAAGGTGTTAAGGAACATTAGGTTTCAGAGTTTATGGCATTTGATTAATCTGAATAAATCTTGGCATCAAATTGAATTCAGCAAAAGTAACAGTGATAAATCAGAGAGCAATATTTGAAATGTCTCCAGGAAATATTTTAAAACAATTTTTAAGTTCACTAATTTGAGTCATTACACTTGGCCCTAATATGGTAGATTTTAAGTGAAGCTCAGTCGAACCTGGCAGATATCATATACAAACTTTTAATAGTCCTAACAATTCCTGTACCTCATTTGGATAAAGATTATTTCCAGAGCATCAGTGCTTTGACCAGAAAGGCATTTATTATTCTGTAACACTTTTCTTGAGAAATTAGCATGATTCATCATTTGAGTACGCTCTCTCAGATAAGATTCTAATATTTGGGTGTGAATAAAACTTCAGGGCATTGAAAACAGCTGGAAGATAGACAATAGGGTGATCATCCTCTCTTGTCATTCTCTATCAAGGTCCTCTTTAATTATTGGCCTAAACAGCTATAACTTTATGGTGAAAACAAACCGCTCGGATATAGCGTTAAAGGTTGAAATAATGAATTATACATAAATCGATTTAGTTCAGTTATATTCTGTTGAATTGGGAGAACATCGAATTTTTAAATTTCTCTGCATTTCTTGAAGTTAGGAATAAAAGCTGGGGTGGGGTCTCCTGAAATAATGAGGTCTAGAATAATTTCTGTTAAATTTACTTTTTAGTAGGATAAGTCTACTAAAATCAATATGAATGGAACCTTCAATGTACCACTGAAGATAATTAATCTTTGAGAGGTTAAGTAACCATTACAAGGTAATTTACCTAATTAGCAACTAAACCAACCAAATTTTAGATTTCTTAACTTTAAGACTATTGCTCACATAGTCACGTAAAGTATATCTTCCACATAGTCACAGGCAATCACAAGCTAACACGAGCAGTTAGCACAAAATAGATGTTCCACATAGAATGCAGAACAAAAAAAGACACTTTAAAAATCCTTTTCCCTTTTCCAAATTCATATTTAAAAAGTTTCTTGTGGAATTTCCCAAATGCCAGCATGGCCACATATAATACAGATTGATACTCAGACCTCTAATGAGAAACAGTTAGAATTATGCTAAACAAGGAACATTCTATATTGATTTCACAAATTCTCCTCTTTCCACTTATAGTTTCTCATAAAATGTAACATGTTTGTCTCGTGTGGAGTCTGTATAGAAAAAGTGTGATAACTGAAGATATAGACACACAGGTGTATGTATGTCTGTGTGTTCCTGTGTATTATAGCCTTTCTTTAATGGTTTTCTCTTTATATATATATATATATATATATATATATATTTATATATATATATATATATATATATATATACTTTAAGTTCTAGGACACATGTGCACAACGTGCAGGTTTGTTACATATGTATACATGTGCCATGTTGGTGTGCTGCACCCAGTAACTCATCATTTACATTAGGTGTATCTCCAAATGCTGTCCCTCCCCCTCACCCCACCCCATGACAGGCCCCGGAGTGTGATGTTCCCCTTCCTGCGTCCATGTGTTCTCATTGTTCAATTCACACCTGTGAGTGAGAACATGCAGCGTTTGGTTTTTTTTGTCCTTGTGATAGTTTGCTGAGAATTATGGTTTCCAGCTTCATCCATGTGTCTACAAAGGACATGAACTCATCCTTTTTTATGGCTGCATAGTATTCCATGGTGTATATGTGCCACATTTTCTTTTTTTTTCTTTTTTTTATTATACTTTAGGTTTTAGGGTACATATGCACAATGTGCAGGTTTGTTACATATGTATCCAGCCACATTTTCTTAATCCAGTCTATCATCGTTGGACGTTTGGGTTGGTTCCAAGTCTTTGCTATTGTGAATAGTGCCACAATAAACATACGTGTGCATGTGTCTTTATAGCAGCATGACTTATAATCCTTTGGGTATATATACATATATATATAAAAAAACTATATATATATATTTTTGGGACGGAGTTTCGCTCTGTCACCCAGCTGGAGTGCAGTGGCGCGATCTCGGCTCACTGCAAGCTCCGTCTCCCGGGTTCACACCATTCTCCTGCCTCAGCCTCCAGAGTAGCTGGGACTACAGGTGCCCGCCACCATGCCCGGCTAACTTTTTGCATTTTTAGTACAGACGGGGTTTCACCGTGTTAGCCAGGATGGTCTCGATCTCCTGACCTCATGATCCACCCTCCTCGGCCTCCCAAAGTGCTGGGATTACAGGCATGAACCACCGCGCCTGGTCTCTATTTAAGTTAGCTCTGTCCAGGGCAAACCAGCATTTCAAAGATACAAACTGTTTTTGCAAAAAACAGGTATACACCTATCCATAGTGCAGACATTATGTCTACTTATTTCTCTCTAAATAGATCTTTCATTTTAACAAGTACTTCACCTTCACAAAATTTAGTTGAGTCAGTGAACTCTTATCCAGGTGCTATATCTTGGCCAGATTATCAAGAATTAAGCCTCACAGATAGGCTGTTTCCATTTCCTTTAACAAAGTTTATCAGTCCTGAGTTACTTCTTGATTTCTTGCCAGTGGCATATAATGATGACTCAGCCAGGTCAGTTCCCAGAGTTGGACTCTTTTTTTTCTTATACACAGGAAACTTCTTTTCCAAGAATACTTGTTCCAGTTGCTCACAATCTTCATAGTTGATGATTATAGAATGATCTATGTACTTTCAATGTACCTTCAAAAATGAGATCTGCAGCTGGATAAGACGTGTGTGTGTGTGTGTGTGTGTGTGTGTGTCTTAGTAGACTTAAACCGTTCATTGAATAAGAAGCCTAGTTGATAGTGTAAGGTGAGAATTAGAAGAACAGGGAATTATTTGGTTTAAGGAATTGTGAAGAAATGTGCTATGCCATTAAAATTTTTCTCTACTTTTGTGTTAAATCTTAATTTTGTGCAGAATTTACTAAGCTGCAGGAAACTGTCAAAATTGACTCTTGCTAAGTTCCATATTGGTTTGTAATTATCTTAAAACAAAAGTTGGTTGATACTAAAGTGCAGTTTTTCCTCTAGCTTTCATAAATTGAGACAGGTCTTTTTCTCACCCTCCACATACCTATGGCTGGAAGCCGAGGTGGTTGTTCTTGGTTCCCGTTACAACTTCTAGACTGTTAATTTCTCCGCTCCTTGCAAATTAGACTGTTCCTTTGAAACTCAAACCCCTTGGAAATATCAGCCATGCCCCTTTGGTATTACCATCATCAACAGACCTCTCTCCTGGGCACTCTGGTCTTATTTTTTTTTTTTTTTTGAGATGGAGTCTTGCTCTGTCACCCATGCTGGAGTGTAATGGTGTGATCTCGGCTCACTGCAACCTCCTCCTCCCGGTTTCAAGTGATTCTCCTGCCTCTGGTTCCTGAGTAACTGGGATTACAGGTGCATACCACCACACCCAGCTAATTTTTGTATTTTTGGTAGAGACGGGGTTTCGCCATGTTGGCCAGGCTGGTCTCGAACTCCTGACCTCAGGTGATATGCCTGCCTCAGCCCCCCAAAGTGCTGGGATTACAGGCATGATCCACTGCACCTGGCCTCTTGCCATTTATTTAAGGCTTTAGATCTTTTGCTCAATATCATCTTCAGGCAAGTTCAGCCATCATTTTAGTGGCTCAGCTTTCACGTGAAAGGACCAGTACAAACCTCGGTTCCCCGTTTTTTGACATCTTTATTTCCATTACTTTTTTTCTTTCCTCCACTTTATTGTCATCAAATCTGAAACATTTTCTATAAGGGTATGTACCACCAGGATCTAGATGCAAATATTCTGCCTCCTGGACATCACTCCTTGCCAGCTCGTTGGCCCAGATGTCCTCATTCCTACAACCCTTCATTTTCACTGAGACTCTCCTTAGGACACAGATGCTGCTGCTCCCTCACGATCCATCCGTACTCTCTTGCTTTCAGTTTCCACGTTTTCCTCCTCAAATGCCATAGTTCATTTTTAGCATTCCCTTGCAACTACCCTGAGCTTCATTTTCCCACAATTTATTTGTTTCTCTTTCTCTTCCCAAATTTTAAATGTTGATGTTTCTAAGGGTTCTGTCCTAATTGCTCTTCTTTTCTCTCCACACACATACTCTCTCTAAGCTCTAAACACTACTAAACAGCTCATAATTTCCAGTCTTAGAGTTTGGCCCAGACCTTTATTCTGGGAGTTGATGATTTACGTGACAATAGCACTCGAATAATTCAGAGGTAACATGTCCTGGTTTCCCACATGATAGTAAGTGGCACTGCCAGCCATGCTAGATGCTTATAAGTCATTTTTGGCCCTTCCTCAATATTCTGACAATATCCAATTCAACATTCATTTAAAAAATATTTTGGTTCCAAATACATCTGTAATTTCCTCCACCTATTTTGATTTCCAATGTCCCCAGCCTAGCCAGAGCCACATATTTTCTTACCTACGCTTATTTTCTTAGGTCATCCTTAGTCAACTTACTTTAATTCTTATCTCCGACACCCTGTTAGCTACAGAGAAACCAAAGTGATCTCTTAACATGTCTTTCAGTTTCCAACTCTCCCACTTTTCTGGTGTACTTGGACTAAGATTTATGTTCCTCATCATTACTAATGAAGACCTGTACTGTTTCACATATCCTTCTCTTTCAGCCACGTCTCACATTACTCTTTCTCCCTTCTGTACTTCATCCAGATTCCTACTTTTCAGTTTTTCATTTCATCCAATTCACAGGTTTCTTCTACATGCCAAGATCTTGCTCATATATTAGGGTCCTTGAACACTGGGGTTTTTCCTATAAGACGAATCTTTCTGTATTGTATGAAAAGCTAACTCTTTTTATTCTCAGGTCTTAGCTTAAATATTCTCACTTGAAAGAAGTGGTTAGAGTCTGTATAATCCAAATTAATATTTCTTTTTTTCTTTTTCTTTTGAGACAGGGTCTTGCTGTGTCACCCAGGCTGGAGTGCAGTGCCAAAATCTTGGCTCACGGAAACCTCTGCCTCCTGGGTTCAAGCAGTTTTCCTTTCTCAGCCTCCTGAGTAGCTGGGACTACAAGCGCACACCACTACACCCGGCTAACTTTTTTATTTTTAGTAGAGATGGGGTTTTGCCATGTTGATCAGACTGGTCTCAAACTCCTGGACTCAAGTGATCCATCCGCCTTGGCCTCCCAAAATGCTGGCATTACAGGCATAAGCCACCACGCCCGGCCCAAATTAATATATCTATATATAAAAATTATATGTATGAATCTTATATAATGTGAATTAAGATTATATCTAATGTTCGCCCCAACACCCTTGTTGGATATTCAGTCCCTTGCTTCACTTTGCATGTGAACACATTTTGTAATAATCTCTTCACTTTGCTCAGTTGGATTTCTGTGCCTGTCTTCGTCTTCAGAATTGAAACCCTAGGAGTACAGGACTGTGGCTTTCTTATTCACCACTGCAGCTCCGTAACTAAGAGAGCATCTGATACATATGTGTGAAGGGAATTGGTTAAATATAGACCACTAGGTCCAGTGGAGTCCACAGCCTATTCACTTCATGTAGTTTCCAAGAAACAAATGCTTCTCAACATATATTAATGAATGAGATATGGGCCAGGGTATCTGGTCTGGCTGGAGATGGCTTAACTTTGAGTTCACTTGAGAGGGTATCAGTGTGAGCAGGAATGCTTTCACTCACTTCAAGAATTGCATGGTGTTGGCCGGGCGCGGTGGCTCTCGCTTGTAATCCCAGCACTTTGGGAGGCCGAGGCGGGCGGATCACGAGGGCAGAAGATCGAGACCACGGTGAAACCCCGTCTCCACTAAAAATACAAAATAAATTAGCCAGTCGTGGTGTCGGGCGCCTGTAGTCCCAGGTACTTCGAGAGGCTGAGGCAGGAGAACGGCGTGAACACAGGAGGCGGAGCTTGCAGTGAGCCGAGATTGCGCCACTGCACTCCAGCCTGGGTGACAGAGCGAGACTCCGTCTCAAAAAAAAAAAAAAAGAAGAAGAATTGCATGGTGTTTAGGGGGAAGAATCACCCCGCTTCTCTGGGGAGACATGAGGGCTCTGTGGCTCCTGTGGGCTCTCAAACTGTTGGAAGATGATTGCTAAACCTGAGTTTTCAGGTCTCCTAGTTATATTCATTTAAACTTATACATGATTTGTCACTATTTTAAGTTGTTTTTCACTGAAAAGTCAGTCTGAATATAGAGCCTTATTTCATTCAGATCAGAAAAACTGGGTTTTGGTAAAATCTGTTTATCTATAATTTTTAAGTAAGTACAATTTTATAAACCAGTTATTCCTAACTTGAGAGGCCTGGAGGATTTATTACAATGTGTATTTCAGGGCCACATCTGCAGAAGTTTTGATACAACATTTCCTTACTAATCCCCCTGACAGCACATTTTAGCAGGCATCCTGTGTTATTCAGAAGCAGAACGTTTATGCACTACACTTTGGGAGAGAGAAGTGCATGTTATGTTACCATTTAAAGATGCCTGGTTCTTGTGGGGCAAATTGGCAAATGATTTATCTGAACTAATGGCAGAGTGGAATTTTAATACTTTAGGGTTTTCAGGAATCTTAGAGCTGTTTTCATTTGTCTCACACATACAGCCTGAACCTTGAAGACATTAATGAATTTGTCACAGAAATTAAATTGGGCCAAAATTTACATTTGCAACCCATGTCTGTGCTCTTCATTCTAAAGCACAATGGCCTAGAGTCATATTTTAACCTCTAAGTTTCATCTTATTAAAAAATAAAATAAAATAAATAATTGTAAATACATGCATGTATTATACCTATATATACAATTTATATACATTACAATATTAATTTGAATTACACATGACATCACTAGTAAAGGCCAGTTACAGTTTAGACTGAGATAAGCCCTGTGAGAATTTACTAAGGTCAAAAAGACTCCTTTTAATAGTGACTCAGTGGTACCTACTCTAAGGACAAAGGCTCCAGTATGTATCCTAATCTAAGTTATTACTGAATGTGAGTCCTGTGATAGCTTCTAATGAAAATTTTCCATTGAAAAAAATCAATGTTAATAACTGGAACTCGAGAGCTGTAATGGGTTCTGCTGTGTTTTTCGGGCTTAGACTGTGTGCTATAATATGCTAAGAAGAGGAGTTGATGACCTGTGAGCTCTGGTCACTTCCTGATCTCATTTGAATCTTTGGTCTTTAGTTTTAAAAGGGTGATCAGAGAGGTTGCTTTATAATGGAGAAGTTGAACAAAAGGACCATCAACCTGCAGGCTCACTGGCACAGCGCAAGTTTCACCGGATAAGCATTTTAGTAAACAGGACTATTGCCAACAGCAATACTTGCAAGGAAGCTTTGTTACAGAGAGGATTTTTTTTTTTAAAGAAGCTGCTAGGAAAACTGACACTAGAAGCTAACTAGAGTCACTCTTTCTAGATATCAATGAAATTGTAAGTCTGAAGACATTACTTACCTAGATACAGAAATGGACTTTATTTAAGAACCAACTTTATACATACCTAATATACCTAGGCTTGTTGATCAAGTTGGCTGGCTGGGGAAGAATAAAACCATCTAGAAGATCCACATGATGAGAGAAAGCATTCGGGGAGGGCAGACAGAGACATGATGCTGGCCACAGATAGAACCCAGAGACGCTCTGTGATTGAAGTGGTTCTAATACCTGGAAGCTTCGATTTGCTCTTATAACGTGTCTAAAGCCATTTAATTCAAGACTACCCTTCCTAGTTGGTACCTGTAGATGTAATGCATCTCCTAAGGTATTAGTCTAGGCTCCACCGGACAGAACAACTACCTGGAGGTAGGTGGTGGAGCCTCCGGACTCCGCGACACATTTCACAATGCTGTTTACTCCAAAACACTGGCCTTATTGAACTAATCTAGCTATTGGGTAAGACGAGAAGTAATACACGAACATTCTTAAAGTCTGTTCTCTTTTGCCTTGTGACCTTAAACATTTCAAAGACCAACATGAACACTATTGAATAGAATTGTGTTTCCATCGTCATAACTAATCTGAAAGCCTAAGTTATACCTCTTTCACTGCACATCCAATCTATTTTATGGGCAGAAGAGCACAATGGGCTCAGCTATGCAGGCTTTAGGAGTTATTTTAACCTTTAAAGAACAATAGACACAAGTAAAAGTACATACATAAAGTAGGCATTTTATATTTAATTTTTATTTTCATATGCATGAAAAGTGTGTTCCAAAAAAAGATTAGAGAAATCCATGGCATGTCTTTCTGGTTAATGTTACTTTATTTTTTGGTTCATCTACGCTACTACTTACAAGTTACTTGTTTTTTTTTTCATGGAAAATTTTTTTTAAATGAATTGATTTTACTTTTCATCAGCACAGTTGTTGACTAATACCAAAGTTAGTTAGAAGGTTATGATTTTTACATTTATAGAATGTCAGGGGCAGCATTTAGACAATACATCATAGTAACTTGGCATTTATGAAATATTAGTTTTCCATAAACATGAACTCAGAGAGGAAGGTTACATTTTTTTAAATTATAATAACATTTTGAAAAGCATCTGTCCTTTAAAATGTTACTAAAATATATATTGGAACTGGTGTTTTAGATGCCAGTCCTTCCTGAAGAGTGTTTTGAGATTTTTTTCAAATACTGCCTCAGTTCTATATAAAATAGAAAATATTCTGCCTTGTAAAATGACTACTGGATGTAGGTAAGAAGAAGTTAAGGAAATATTACATAAAAGTAGATTTGCAAAGGTAATTTGCTGAAGGATTATTTACACTTTGATGAGTGGATCTGGATATTTTGATACTAAGTGAAAGTGGTTCCACTGGAATTAGAAGGGAATAGAGATCTGAAAGCAGGAGTGAAAAGAATGTGTGTAAGCCGGGCACGGTGGCTCATGCCTGACCTCAGGTGAGCCGCCCACCTCAGCCTCCCAAAGTGCTGGGATGACACGCTTGTTAAGTGGTACTCTAATTAATCAGTAACTTAAACCTCAAAAGAGATTCATTATGTACACAAAATTAATCTTGTGTAATCAAGTGTATAAGTAAAATTAATTGAAGAAATCAAAAAACGCAAGGTGGCTGACACCTGTAATCTCAGTGCTTTCGGAAGTCCAGGTGGGAGGATCCCTTGACTTAAGGAGGCTGAGACCAGTCAAGCAACACGGTGGGACCCCATCTCTGTAAAACAATTAGCCGGGGATGGTGGTGCGTGCCTGTAGTCCGAGCTACTTGAGAGGCTGAGGCAAAAGTATCGCTTGAGCCTAGGACTTGGAGTCTGCAGTGAGCTATGATCACACCACTGACTCCAGCCAGAGCAACAGAGGGAGACAATGAGAACACGTGGACACAGGAAGGGGAACATCACAGTCTGGGGACTGTTGTGGGGTGGGGGGAGGGGGCAGGGACAGCATTAGGAGATACACCTAATGCTAAATGACGAGTTAATGGGTGCATCACACCAACATGGCACATGGATACATATGTAACAAACCTGCACGTTGTGCACATGTACCCCCAAACTCAAAGTATAATAATAAATAAATAATAAACCACAAAACACTTGTAATTCCAAATCCAGATATATAAACCACAGGAATACTTAGATAAACACACGTTATACACACATATAGTATATGTATGATAAAATATACTTGTATGTTCAACTTGGGAAAGGTTGATGATTTTAGAAACAAACTAATAATTCTATTGCCTTGTGCTCTAATGATTTTCAATATGAAGATGTATTTGGGATCAAATACATGAGGCTCCACATACAAGACATCTTTCTTTCCCCTCTTCTCAGCACCATTTTTTGGCTGATTATTGGACTACAACTGGGAGATCTAGAACTAAATTCCTGCTTAGTGTTTACTTGTTCAGAGCATAGGCTTTGAAATCGTCCTGTTTTGCCTCAGTCTCCACAGTGGTACCTACTAACCTCATGACTAGGGGATCGTGTAGCATTTCTCTAAGCCTTGTTTTCTTAGCTGTGAAGTGGTAAATTTTGGAAGTGCTTTGTTCATAGGATTTCTGTGGAAACTGAATTGGGTAAAGAATGTAAGGCATTTAGCACAGTAAAATAACCTGGATTACAGTAACTTTTCCAGGAGTGTTTATTAGTACTTAAACTGCCATTGTCATCAAAATTCTGTTTTTACATATGAACTTAGAAATGCCATTGTAACCTTCTCAACTCATTTGGTCATTTAAAATAGAGAGGTTGAGTTAGGTGTTTCTTAAATTTCTCTTTAGCTCTGATACTATGTGTCTGACGTTAAGTAATGCAAAGTTGGTAATTAAATCTTCCCCTTTCGTGATGTAGGAGAAAGGCATACAAAATTTCTGGGTGACTGGATTCCCTTGCAAGTTTATTAGAATTGTAATTACGTAGCATTTTGAATAAAGCGTTCATTCTGGAAATCATTAAGTTTATTTTTCTTAACTCCGTATTTTGTCAACTGTGGAAAAATTGGGATTTAGGAGTAACCTCTGATTTAAAATTCCACCTAGTAACCATCTAAATTGTAGTCTTGTAATTTCCTAACTTTGGTCTTGAAGGTGTTTATCATTCTTATGCGTTATTATACTGTATTATATATTAATGCAACATAAAATGTATAGTTTTAACTATTGCACATGTTTACATATGAAAGGTGTAGTTTTGAACTTATCATTATTAAATTTGCTAATTTTGCTTCACTATTCATTTTGGACACTTATCCATATTAGTACATGCAACTCAAGTTTATTCTTTTGAGCTACTGTATATCATTCAAATGTATGAATAAATAACCTTGCTTTGGTGGACATTTAAGTATTTTCATGTATCAGTATGAAAAGCAGTTTCAAAATGAACATTCAAATATACATTGCATATATGTGTATAATATTTGTATATATGAAGGTTCCTGTGGGTCATATATCTGAAATCAAAATTACAAGTGTTTTGTACCTTCTATAATTAATTTTACTCTCAATTTTAAGTAAACAAGATTAGTTTTTGCACATGATGCATCTCTTTATTCAGTTAAAATTACTGACATAATTAGAATACCACTTAAAACTTGAGAATATTTTCAAGGGTATTTATGCAAAACTTACATAAATGTGTTGAAAAGTCCTTTTGTATATATGTAGAGATTACATGGTATGTTAAATTCATCAATTTGCCTAAATATCAAGTTATACTTAAGTAGTGTCCATACACCATGCTTTTGCTTGACTGAACTCCAATATGTATATCCGGAGTACTTTTTAACATTCATAGGTTAAGTGGCCTGTTTTGGAAAATGATATTAAAAATGGAATTCAGATGAATGCTTAAAGATTAAAAATGAATGAGCTTTCGTATTAATCATCAATATGACAACCCTAAAGGGAAGCATGATTTTCAAATATACCTCCTTCTAGGCAGGATAATTCAGAAATGCACAGTGCATATTAGATATGGGATTTGAATCATAGTGTATTTCTCTAAGAATGTAATTTATTGTACTTTCACATCCACCCCACTGAATATGCAGAGTTTAAGATGCAATGGCCAGAAGACATGAGCGTGTCACTAGAAGGATGTGGACGTGGGCTCCGGGGCTGTTGATGATGACGGTGGTCTTTTGGGGTCATCTGGGGAATGGACAAGGCCAAGGTAAGTGCAAGGATTTTCTAATTCTTTGCGAGTTGGATGCGAATTTCACTTTGTGATGAAATTATGTTGAGTCTTTGGTTTGATGTTTAAGCAATTTGTTACAATCTTCCGTCAGGTTTTTGTTACAGGGTATTGTAGTATCTCTGCACCAGTTAAATTGAAATAGAATTAGGTGTGAGTAAATGCATCAAAATTGAAGCCATCTTTCTGAAATTGGCTTTTCTCTGTTGTAATTGATGATATGTATATATATGTGAGGTTTTATGAAGCCATATATATGCGTGTGTCTCTGTTGTAGTTGGTGATATGTATATATATGTGAGGTGTTACGAGGCCATAAATATGCGTGTGTGTGGGTTTTGGGTGGGTGGGTGTGCCTGTGAGTTTGTGTGTGTGGTATTTTACAAGAACACGTAGCATATAAAGTTGTCGTGATTTTGAAGAAAAGTTTTTGGACGTTTGTCTGTTTAGGGTTTTTATGTTTTTGGATGTTTGTCTCTTTAGGGTTTTTATGTTTTACATTTTAAAATTTCAAGAACCTATTCTTAAAGGATGCGATGTTCTTTAGAAATTAAATGAAAAATGTGACGTTTCTCATTCTTCTGCCAAGTGTATTTAGGGGAAATTAATGAGAGAGTGGAGCTGCAAGGTTGTGGCATCCTGAAATGTCTGTTGGAGCGTAGAAAAAGGCCATAGATTTTGTAATAAGGCTTTCAATACTGATTTCATCAATAGCTGTATGGAGTGGTTTGTGCCAAATCTAGTATCTGTGAATGTATTTTGTGATAAGTATTGTATTATTTTTGGAGGTGTGTTGCCTGCTCAGATACAAATTGCAATTCTGTATTTTATGTGATAAAACATCCTGACATCGCTGAAATTTTCTTTTCCTTTCGGGGCACGTATATTCGGCATTGATTTCCTGCATTTTCAAGGCTTGAAATGAAATCTGTGAGCAGGAAGTTTACAGAGTTATTTCAAGGGATAGGTATATTTCTCCAGATAAAATTGAAAGTGTGCAGTGTTATTATATAATTGTGATGAAGTTGAGCTTTGCTAGTTTGAAGTATCTAATAAAGTTTAACACTTTTTAAAAGATCCTTCAAAAAAAGCAGTTTTCTTGCCATATGTAATATTGTTCAATGAAGTTTTGAAATGAAATAGATATTTTTCAAAACCACAAATGCATCTGTGCCTTTATATGAACAGTTGTATATACATGTAAGCAGATAATACATTTTGTTAATTAAGATCAGCTTTGATTTTAATTTTTCTTTCCTGTCATTCAGAATTTGTATTTGCATCTAATAGAATTCTCATTTTTCTTTTTTGTGATAAAACTAATGTAAAATATATTCAATACACATAGTAGTTTTTTTCACCAAAGGTCTGAAACAAGAATATGTAGACAGTAGCTACGTTGGATTTCTGTGGCTATAAGAGTTGTCTATTTCTCTGGTAATGTGTAGAATTACTAAAATGCAGCATGACAACTGTTTCTCTGTAATAGCGATCCAACATGACATGTAGTATTACACAGGGTTGCTAAAACCTTCCTCTGACCATCATTTCCAGTAATTGTGGCTTGTTTTAGATGAGGAATAGGTTATTAGATATTTAAAATATTTGAGAAAAATAGGTATCTTCTCTCTTATTTACCCAAACCCTTTTATTTACTCAATATTGATGGCTCAAGTATTCTATCTTTCACTAGGGACAATCATTTATTAAAAAATGGCCTGAAATCAATTCCAAGTCTAGCTGTAGTGAAGCTTCTAGTGGGAAATGCAAATTAAGTAATTTGTTTTCTTTCTAAAAGGATAAATTAAAATAGACAATGATTCAAAGAACAAAACAACTTAATAGAAAACATAATGGAATGCTTTGATATTATGATTCAGGGAATTTTGCTTCCTTTGTGGTAGCTAGATTGAGTGAAGGAGATTGCTTAGGTATAATGAGCAAATCTTATAATTGCAAGTATAACCCAAGCTGCATATCATCATTTAGCTCAATAAGCCTCATTAAATATTAAATATTACCTTTTAACTTTTATGCAATTAAGCAGAATTTAAAATTAAAAGTTTTAAAAATTAAAGTTTTTATTACTAAGTATCTTTTAAAATACAAATCTCACAGCTCCTTATTGTCAAGAAAAGAACACATGAAAATTTATAAATAAG
Source organism: Symphalangus syndactylus (assembly GCF_028878055.3). NCBI lineage: Eukaryota > Metazoa > Chordata > Mammalia > Primates > Hylobatidae > Symphalangus > Symphalangus syndactylus. Next base: position 4,259,155 of record NC_072427.2, read on the forward strand.
GTTTTCTCTCTATTAAGTTTACAGTCTTGCATGAAATACTGGTTATTGGGACCCACCATATCCAAGATTATGATTAAGTATCAATGAATTATGACTCTTGCAGCAAATATGCATGCAAATATTATAAGATTATTTTCACATTATTTCACATAATTTCTTAAGCATAATAGGATAAGTAAATTATAGTTTCTACACAAGCTCTTCATATTTATGAATAGACCATGTTCTAAATGTTTCAGTCATTGGGGAATCCCAATGTCATATTTATGAATGGACCATGTTCTAAATGTTTCAGTCATTGAGGAATCCCAATGTCATATTTATGAATGGACCATGTTCTAAAAGTTTCTGTCATTGGGGAATCCCAATGTCATATTTATGAATGGACCATGTTCTAAATGTTTCAGTCGTTGGGGAATCCCAATGTCTTATTTATGAATGGACCATGTTCTAAATGTTTCAGTCTTTGGGGAATCCCAATGTCATATTTATGAATGGACCATGTTCTAAATGTTTCAGTCATTGGGGAATCTTCCTAGAGAAACCATGTGAGAAATTGTAGCTAAGCTCAGAAAATGGAAGGCAAAAATCGATTTAACGAGGAATGTAGATTAATGTCATAGTATTATCGCAACTGTGTGCAACCACTACTTATAAACAATGGTAGAAGAAATGCAGTCTGAAATCTGAATTCCAAATAAGAATGTAGGGCCATTATCCGTCTTGGACCCTTAGGGTCAAAATAAGAGAAAAGGGATGAATGGTGAGTTGGAAGTAAGTCAATGATCCTTGTCAATTTTTTGTATCTGTCAAGAAAAGCGTCTGCTTGAGGACATCCATTTTCCTACTTCTGAATTACAGAATAATAGGTGCTTATCCTGAATGTGACATTCCCTGACGTGGACTCTGTGTCTTTGCTGCTTAGGTGGTGTGTGCATGAGAAAGTGCTTAACATCTGGAAACGGAGACAATCCTTAGAGAAAGATATTCATGAATTTTAAAAGGAAATATACCTACGATGGAAATAAAACAAATAGCATAAATATCTAGCTGTATTTTGTCTTTTTGGTAACTATTACAATATATACATTTTCAAACAACTAAGTTCAGCACTGACTTTGGGAGAATCTAGATAAAACTGAACTGACATATAATAAGCATTGGTGTAATTAATAGCACAGCGGGCAGAACCATGGGGGTATTTCCTGAGGAAGAGGGACTATAGAGAGGCAAAAGAAAACCCAGCTCATTCTGGGGAGTGCCAGGAGCAGTTATTATATTCAGAACTGAGAACTTATTTCTGACTCACCAACCCATAGTTCTGGCTGAAGTGCAGTGGTGCAGTCATAGCTCATTCACAGCCCCAAACTCCTGGGTTCATATAGTCCTCTCATCTCAGCCTTCTGGTAGCTGTGACCACAGGTGTGCACTACTATGCCCAGCCAGTTTATTTTATATTTTATTTTCATTTCATTTGTAAAGACTGGGTCTTGCTATGTTGCCCAGGCAGGTCACAAACTCCTATCCTCAAGCAGTCCTCTAACCTAGGCCTCCCAAAGTACTGAGATTACAGGCATGAGCCATTGCACCTGGCTCAAAAATATTTCTGTCTTAATGGCTTTAACAAAGAAGTGCTATTTTGGGGATATATACAATGGTGTGCTGTTGGGAGTGACAAAAAAATAATTATAAGAAGAATGGAACGAATATGTCAGTATGTTTTCAAAAGCAAGTTAGCCCAAGTTTTTAAACAAGCATAATTTTAGAGTTTTTGTAACTAACTTAGGGTTTAAATGTAGCAAAAATTTTAAACATTATCATGAATACACAGAAAATTTTAATCAATTTGGTTTCCACGATGAATTTACATGCTTAAATTCCTCATTTCAATTTGCTGCTCGATATGAGAAAGTTTGAGATTTTGAAGAAGCAAGTGGTTCTTACAAATGTAGCAAACTTAAATTTTGAGGACAATTTAATTTAACTTCCATTTTTATGACCAGATTTTGAGTCAGCTGTTAAGCATTCAAAAAATAAAATCTGATAATATCTGGCAATTCCAATTTTCAGTTTTATTGATCTTCACCATGAAATAATATAGAAGGTAAGGGGCAAAATTTTGGAAAAGCAGATCACTTTGTTGTCCTATTTAGCAGGTTCCCAAATTATGCCATCTTGGAATCATTACAAGTAATTATAGGAAGACAATATCTTGTGTTTTGTATTTCATTGTTACACATCCAATTGTTCTCTAGAGATATCAGAGAAAACCCACTCAAGAAGGGAAGGTTAGATAAACAGCCCTCTCTCTCTCTCTCTCTGTCTTTGCCTCCATTTGGTTCCTTATATTCATTTCTCAGTGCATTTCAAAGTTACTTTTATTGTTCCCTTCATTTTCTCTTTCATTCCAGAAGTTTAAGTGATTGCATAATTCTTTTGACAGCTGAAGGTAGTATCCGACTTTGAATGAAAGGTTTACAGCTATGGCTTTTCAATTAGAAAATCTCAGATCATGTGATCTATGAGTTTTAATATCTTAGGATCGTGACCAGTAAGGAATAATCACTTTGAAAAACCTTGATGCTACCTAGAGTTTGTGTTTTGTGAGGTTGCTTGGTAAATTATTTTCATTTGATAATTGAATATTGCTTCAAGAGAGGCGAGCTCAGACATTTGGCAATGAATATTGAATGTGACATTTGGCAATGAATATTGAATGTGTATTCCAAGAGACATGACCTTAAAATATCATCAAGCTAAGTAGTAGTGAAATTGAACTCTGCTGTATAATGGAAGTCAGTGTTTATTACGTCTTTGTGATATATAAATATTTTTACATTGTGGTAGATAATAATTTGTATGGGAACATTTAATTGAATTTAATTTATCCTATGGCAGAATTATGTTACATAGGTCATTTTAGTTTTTGATTTAAGCATCTTAAAATTATAAATGAAAATATTCAACACATAAAACCCACATGAATACACACTCCCAAACATTTGAAATCCTAACAGTCATTTCCAACAGCTTTTTCCTACAAAAGAAGTCAGCTATTCTTGGAGAAGACATGCATTCCCATAGCTTGAGAGGTGCACACTATAAGGTAAACAGAGAAAGGATTACAGCAGTTTAAGAATACCAGCGGATTTACTTTAAAGACAATAGACTTTTGAATTACTTGTCTTCAAAATTTGGTTTCTTGAGAAAATTATCTGTGTAGATTAATCATGCATTTCAGATACTTTCCAGACATCTGAATGTTGTTTTCTTAAAAGTAGCCAGCAAGCCATTTTATGCAGTCTGCATGGGAGATAGTAAGAGATGTGTATGCTGTATATCTACTAGTAGAGATTTGTTTTTGAGTGCTTCCTTAAAAAAATATTTTTTCTGAAGAAAGGGATTTCTTTTTTATAATTTAGATTAGATGATTTTAAATGTTTTTAGGTTTTAACCTCTCTGATCATCAGGGTCATTGCCTTGGAAAAAATGCAAGTTATAGCATATTACATTTTTATAAGGAAGGAAGTTGATAATTTAGCCCTTTTTCTTTTACTAAATTGAATTACATCACTCAATATTTGGATGGCATTAATTCACAATAGTAATAAATAAATCTTACTATTCAACCTAATAAAATATGATTTCCTTCACATTTAACTTAATTTGTTCTTTAAAACATCTCCTAATGAAGGTTTTCTCATCTTCTGAAGCTGAATTTATTTAGGAAAAAATATTTTAAACACCATCCCAAGTGATATAACTATTTTTATTGAGCTTTGATGTTCTATTTGAACATATTTGAAGACTGTACAAGCACACAATTTAGAATTAAGATTTTATTTGGAGATTTTGGTTGTATTTGAAATCTGTTGTGGAATTAAACATGAAGAATACATCAATTTACTAGATGTCATTGTCTATGACACATTTTAGTCTTATCTTTCTGTCTGTATGTAAAGAGGAATAGAAATAATTGGTATAAACAGGAAAAAAGAAGTAAAGTGGTAGGATCAGATGTGAGAAATATATAAGCTAAGATACTCTTTGTTTGTTTGTTTGTTTTTTGTTTTTCTGAGACAGAGTCTTGCTCTGTTTCCCAGGTGGAGTGCAGTGACACAATCTTGGCTCACTGTGGCCTCCACCTCCCGGGCTCAATGGTTCTCCTGCCTCAGCCTCCCGTGTAGCTGGGATTACAGGTACGCATCACCACACCCGGCTAATTTTTGGATTTTTAGTAGAGACTAGGTTTGACCATGTTGGCTAAGCTAGTCTCAAACTCCTGACTTCAAGTGATCCACCCACTTCAGCCTCCCAAAGTGCTGGGATTTCAAGTGTGAGCCACCAGGGCCAGCCTAAGCTAAGATATTCTAGAAGCTAATAACAGTAAAATATAATGTAAATTGTTTAAAGTTAATCTATATATGAATTTTTTTCTAGGACTTTCCTGCCAGAAACGTAGGAATAGAACGGCAGAAGGAACGAGGTTCCTTCACAAGGAGGCACACATTCTATTTCACATTATCCTGTGATCAGTCTCATAACCATCTCCTGGTGTGAAGTGCTAAAACTGTGCTTTAAGAATAACTTAAGTCCTTTATGTACAAACTAAAGTATGAGAGCCTGAACCTTGGAAACCAAGAGATTCCAAAAAGCCTTATGTGTGAGACTGGGTGTCACAGATCTTGGCAGAAATTACTGCTTATTCTTAATTCTTATTGTTCCTTTCTAACACTTCAACTTATAATGCCAATATCTACCTCAGCCTAAAGACAAGCTCTAGAATCACTTGTGTTACTTATTACATTTATTTTAAAAAACTCATGAATTACACATGAATTTCAAAGTTGCCAACTGAGATTCCAAGTACTTGAAAAAAAAACCTGGCACCTTTCCATTATAAAGGCTGTACGCAGTCTTCATAGTGTTTGTCTTTAAGGGACGTGCCTCATCCATCAGCAACTTTTCTTCCTTAAATCATCATATCTTGCCTAAAAATGTTTTCTCAAAAGTTAGGAAGCACTAAGATTTGCAGATTGTTATATCACATCTTCATCTACGTATCAACTTTCGCATTATCAAAGCATGAACTGTTCTGGGTTTTCATAGTTAATCATGTTTGTGATAATAACTGGGATGCAATTGTTTTTCTTATGATGATTTTGTACTTGCTTTTCTTATGGTAACTTCTGATGCTTGTTTGTAAGATCTTCCTCTCTTCTCTCCATCTGGTTATCTTCTTACCTTCTGTCCTTTAACTCAGATGTCACCCACACTGTGTGTCTTTCTGGATTGCTTCTTATTTAACTGTTGCTTCTCATAGTTTACATACCTCCTCCTATACCACACTATCGATATTTCTCAAACTGCACTATATGCTGGGATGTGTCTTTATTTATTTATAAGCTCCTTGATAATTCGGACTATATATTTATATATTCAAAAAATACTTATGAAATGTTTACTTTGGTTCAGGAATTATTGAGTGAAGGAAATTGACCAAAACTCTGCCATCATGAAGCTCGCATTCTAACTTAGGGAGACAGATAACAGACAATGAGCCACATAAATATGCAAAGTATCGTAAGTTAGATGGTGAAAAGTAATCCTGGATGGGGATCAGATAATTTTCAAAGGGTAACTTTTAACTGGGTAGTCAAGAAGGGCCGCACAGAGAAGATGGTAATTGGAAGAACAAGGTGGTGAGAACTGCTGAGTCTGGAGCAAACACACAATTTGGAGTAGTAGAAGATTCCAGAAGTAACAGAATAGAGGTGAAGAAGTGGGAATTGTGTGGAGTCTTACTTCCTGTTGTAATGACCTTGGCTGTGCTTTGAAGTGAGGTGGAAAGTTGCTAGGGACCTTAGTTTTCTTTTCAATAATTCATTATGAATTTTGAACGGTCACTATTAAAGACTCAATAATTTTGCTTTATTACTCTTGCAATTGACTACAAAATAGTGTATTGAAGAAATGTTAAATTCTAATTTAAACTGATTGAAATAGGTTTTTATCTTTTTATATTTCTCATCACTGAATATCTCATTTTTAATTAATTTGAAAGCATTCTAGGATAGTGAGCCAATGCAATTTAGCATAATGCATAACTTATTATTCATCAGATTTATGTATTTAACTGAAGATGCTAATTAGGAAAGTAACTTGATCTGTTGGGTGATTTTGATAAAGCTACTTTCAAATTATTATCACATCTATTGATGTCATATTAAGTTGTGTTTCTGGAAGCCAAATTTAGGCAGTGGTAATGAGTTAATATCTCTAAGTGGATACCTTTTATCTGTACAGTCAAGGATACTTGAAAGTGGAAAAACATACTGGCTTCAAGTCTTGGGAACTAGGACTTACCGGAAATGTGTTTGTTTGTTTTGTTTCCTGGTGGAATTGTCTTCTCGGAAAGATGGTGTTTCCTTTTCAATAGGAAAAAATTGATCCTATGCTGCTTTACTTTAATGCTTTGCTTTTGTCAAAATAGTGTTTTCTTAGGAAAATTAACCTATCATAATATAATGAAAAGAGAAATGCTGAAGACACAAAATGATGTCCATGTTAATATTGAGTAGGAAGCATCAAGGGGCATGAGAAGAGGGAAGCAAAGAGAGGGAGAAGAGAAATATATAGTGTAACAAAAATTAGTAAAAAGGATTAGCATATACATGTAGTCAATAAGTCAATAAATGGCTGTTTATAGAAAGCCTACCAGGCAGTAGGGGATATAGCAGTGAAGAAGGTGAAGACACAATTGGCTATACTGTAGTGAGGAGGGAAAGAGGACGAAGACATACGAATACCTAAACAAAGCAATGGTGTGAAGGGCTATAAGGTACACTACTACGAAGAAGATTACATGTGATAACATGGCTGAGTAAAACTGGCAAGGAGGAAGGCACTGATCTGGCTGTAGGTATTTCAGAGCATTTTTCTCTCTGAGGAGGTAATATTTCATTTGAGAGTTGAGTGAAGACAAAGAGGAAGGTACTTTGAAGATCTGGGGTGCTCTGAGCAGAAAGAAGGGCAGATATAAAGATTCTGTAATTTAAAAAGAAAGCTTGATAGTTTCTTACAAAGAAAAGAAGGCCGGTTTGGCTGGAATGTCCATGAAGGAAGAGCATGGAGAGAGATTACATGAGTGTTCTCAGGGACCAAATCTAGATCTTATATTAAAGTGTGAATATAAATTAACTACATTGAAAAGTGTATGATGGATGTGTGATACGATGAGGTTAGCTCTTAGGAGGGTGTACTATTGTGGAAGGGTACAATAGTGAAGGAAGGGGGTTCATTTAGCTGACTATTGCACCTGTCCAGTTGAAGGATGATGGTAGTTGGGATTATGAGTGTAGCAATAAAGTTGGAGAAAATCAGCTGAGATTGGAAGTTGATTTGAAGATGATTGAATTTACTGAGCAAGAATTATATCAAGGTATTTGGATTTAGGGACATGGGGGATTATGGTCACTTTTAGTGATATGGCAAAGTCTTGATGACATGAGGCAGTTTGCAAGTGACAGAGGTGTGGGTAGGTGCGTATTTGTGATTGATTTTACATTTTTTAATCTTAAATTAAGACGCTAGTTAGAATCCAAGTGGAGACATCAAGTAGGCACTGACAAGTTGACTTGGCTAGAGATGTGAGATCATCGTAGCCTATAGATCATGCCTGAAGTCATGCATCTAGGTGAGGGGTTGGAAAACTATTATAGCCCATGAGCCAGATCTGGTCTGCCGCCTGTTTTTGTATGGCTCATGAGTTATAAGTACGTGTGGCATTTATAAGTCTAAAATGTAAAATACAGGGAAATTTTTCAGCAGGGAAAGTTCCATAAATTTGCCTCTTGGCAACACAAAGCCTGCAATATTTACTATCTGGCTCTTTGTCAAAAATGTTGCTGACTCCTGATCTGGATGAAACCCTGTGAGGAGAGAGTGTTGATAGAAGAGAGAGAAGCATCATAGTGGAAATTAAAATTATGTCAACTGAAGTGTGTAGGGTAGAGAATTTAAGCCTGAGTATAACAGTAAGAGATTAAAATAACAGTAAATTCATTATCAGCGTGATCAATGAAACCTTTGGCGGCAAAGAGGAACTATCTTCGTCACACCTTTCATTCACTCATAGAAAGATCTTAGGCAGGAAATATAACTTGTTTGAAGATCTGAGATAAGGCTAATGTAGTTTGGACAAAGAAAGCCAATGGGAGGATGACATTACGTCTGGCCAAGGATTTAGGGAAGAGCCAAATACTTCAGGCTTTTTAAAGTGATCTTTAGATAAAGAGGAGGTCATCAAGGCATTCCGAAGTTGGAAGATCAAATCACATCTGATGGGAAAAAATCTGGCTGTATGTGCATCTAGGATGTAAGGAAGCCAACATGGATGTGAAGTTAAAATTGTCCATTGCAAATAATAAAATGAAGGCCCCAGGTAGCCTTGGCAAGGGCAGATTTGGTACAAAATCCTTATTGGAATGGGCTTAAGCAGTAACGGGAATACGGATCTAGCTGTTGTGTTTAGTGGAATTTTATCAGTCTTTTTGTTGTGTATGATATATAGATGGTCAAAATAAGCAACTTCTACATTTTCGGTTTTTGTTTTATTTTAATTGAGATTTGAATTAAAAATAAGAAACTTTTATTTTCAAAATTGGAGACTGTGTTTAAAAAGTATAGAGTAGGGCTAGAAAAAAACATAAAACTTTCCTGATGAGGAGAGTGCTAATCATGACTCTAATAATAATAAAATACTTTTCTGATAATTTTTTGTGTGTTTCATTATTTATATATGTATGGGAAGTTGTACCCTAGCCACATGCCAATTCACCTGGTGAAATTGCTCTTCAACGTGGCACAAATATTTCCTTCTATCTTTAGCCTTCCGGGGTTTCTCACATGGACTATTGGCTCTTCCTACTTGAACCTGCTGGTAGTACCCTGTAGGAGACATGCTACTTCATGACAACAGGCACCACGCTGTAGGGGAATTACCACACCTGTCAATCACTATCTCTAGAATGTGGTCTTCCATGAGCCCTGAGATTTCATACTGTTTCTCTGAGCTGTAACAATATTTATATTGAAAAAATAAACATGTTCTTCTATCTTTAATATTTTATATCTTATAATTTGAATATCCCATTTTCATTATACTACTTAGCTGCTAAGTTATCTTATAAAAACAAGTTTTAATTATCTGCAAACACCTTCAAATCTAATCCTTACCGGTGAAGACTGATGTCTGGTTAACATCTGCTAGGACATTTATTTCCATAAAGTATTTATAGCGCCTTTTTGTTATTGATTGGTATGATAAATGTGTAACTCTTACACAAAGATAAAATTTTTAGATTTTTGTATTTAAAATACTGGTTATCAAAAGAAAAACCCAGATGTTATTTGTTTATGTTTCTGCTTGAGGTACTGAATCTATTTCAAGTCATATTTCTCACTATTGATATACTTCATTTTGCTGAAATAATAACACACTAACTTTAGCTACTTTTTTTCTCAGTATGTCTCCTCGTCGCTCACCATTTTCGCCTCATCTCATTTCTCATCTTTATATCTTTTTCTTTGGTCTTCTTTTACTTTAGGGATTCTTTCAATTTAGAAGTGTTCTTGTTTTCTGATAATTACTATTCTTCTTGGATGTACACAGATATCCTTTTCCGTTTCATTTGTGAATTTATCTCAGAGGTATTTTGTGTGTGCCTTTTACTCATAGCTTCTCAGAAGTCCCTTTCGAGGTTACCGATTTAACATGTCATGTACTATAAGGTTTGCATGGCATGGTGGAAGCTGACTTTTGCCTTTACATGGATTGAAATGTTCACTCAACATGGATTGGTAGAAATTTTTTTTTCCTTAAACATTACATTGCCTTGTAAACAAACAAAAGCAAACCCAAGACTCAAAACTGACATTACTGTTGGTGCCCCTGGAAATAGCTACCTTCTCACTAAAAGTAGATTTTGTCATCCAACTTTATGTGTTGTTGAACACACATGGTGCTGTATGAGCACTCACTCACTAGTCTAGAAAACATGGCTGTGACCAGTTTCCAGAAAAATCAATTCAGATTGCTCTTCACATGCCACAGATGACCCTTCTGAAAGCTATTTGAATTCATTATAAATTATAGTTATATTAGTATGACTTTAATTCATTTGTAATCTGAACTTTATGTGCAATGCATTTTTTCTCGTGTTTAATCATTTTTGAATGCTAAATCATTTGCAAACAAATGGCTTGTCCTTGAGAAAGAATTTAAGGCTGAAAGTACGTTAAGTGCCATCTGGGTATCTGTGTCAAGGTTTTTGTCACTACGTGTGTCTGTGTGTGTGTGTGTGTGCATATCACCTACTTTATCACATTTATTTGATAAAATTGATATGCAATCTCTAAATCATTGTGTCTCCAACTTGTGTTATCCCACAAATACAAATTTTTGTCCTAAAATTGGTGGTACCCTTTGTAAAGCTAGAAGCTCTCATTTGTGCAAAGGAAGGAAAAATAAAACAAACAAACTCAATAAAAGAATTAAAGGTCAGATTTCTTTTATAGCTGCTGAGTTCCTTTCTTTCCTTTCCATCATCCTCACATTCCCAAATCTCTACAAAGTTAAGAAATTAAAACACACATCATGAGATCATATGTTCACCTTGTTCAGGAACTGAAGGATTACATATACAAGACTATACCTTAATAAGTAGAGGGAGAAATAGGAAGATATAAATAGAATATGAAAATTTATTATACTGCAGTTCTATTCTAAAGTGTTTCCTAGGCAGGCTAAGAGTATGTTGCCAGGAAATTTTAAGAGACCCACTCCATTATATAGAAGAGGATGTGTGTAGATCTCTTAATTCTGAAATGTTTAGAACTGAGTACAACAGGTCTTCGAATAACGACGTTTCATTCAATGTCATTTCATTATAATGTTAATGAGAAAAAACAAATTGATTCCAATTGGGATTCACTGTCTGTGTAGAGCTTATGTATTCTCCCCATGTCTGCATGGATATTCTCTGGATGCTCCAGTTTCCTCTCACTTCCCAAGGCTGTGCATGTGAGGTTGATTGACGTGTCTATGTGGTCCCAGTCTGAGTAACTGTGGGTATGTTTGAGTGCACATGCAATGCGACGGCGTCCTGTCCAGGGCTGGTTCCCACATTGCGTCCTGAGCTGACAGGATAGGCTGCGGTCAACTGCAAACCTAAACTGAATTAAGTAGGTAAATAATGATTTTACTAGCTTTTATTGATCTTAAATGTATGAATAGCTGAAATTTATTTCAGCATTTAATATTAGAAGTGTTTTGATCTTTATTTACAAGTTTGTTGACGTTTTAGTTACCGAAAGCCATAGAAGCTGAACTCTTTTGATGTCAACCTATGGTAAAATCGGTTTCGCTTACTGTATTTTTGTACCAATTACCATCCCCAATTTATCCCCCCGTATGCGTGTATCAAAACATCACGTGACCATAAATCTATATACCTATGACCAGTTTTCAAGCACCTGTCGATGATGTTAAGTGAAGACTTATTGTAGTCCTTTTTTGGCATAACAAAGATGTGTGTGTTTTGTTCAAGATTGGAAAACTTCTTTCTGTAAAGAACTAGACAGTAAATATTATAGGCTTTGCTGGCCATATGTAGTCTCTGTCTCTCCTTCATCTACTCATTCTTCTTCTCCCCTTCCTTCTCCTTCTTTAAACACTTCAAAAATGTCAAAACAATTTTTAGCTCTCAGCCATATGAAGCAAGCCATTGATTAAATTTGGCTTGTAGGCCCATAATGTGTGAATTCCTTTACATCATCAGAATGCCGCATATATATGAAATGTTATCTATGAGAAATTAATGGTGCTCCCAGCAGAGAGAAATTAGCCTAAGTTAAGTTTGGGCTTTGGAATTCAGGGGAATGCCATGCACAAAAATGCTCTGCTTTTAAAACTAGTTACTAACAGTCCATTTCTGATATCAGAAATACATGAAAACTACCAATTGAACGGACATTATTCACTACTTTAGTGCTGCTAGTCATGTGTGGTGGATAAAGAATCCAGAAAGTTTTCCTTTCCGTTTGAACATTCATGCAATAAAAATTTCCAAATCTTTTTTTGAACCAATTTTTATCTGATAGCTCTCTTGTGTACTTTATAAGTACCTTTTGCTGCTTATTCTCAGTAACTGTGTTGAAACAATCTGTTTTCCTTTATCAATCAAAATAAAATAAGAAATTTAGCTTAATACTAATATTAAGCTGAAGTGAAAGATATATGAAAATAGAGAAAAGAAGCAGGATAAACTGACCTTTTGATAACTGCAGAGGACAGCAGATCAAAGACTGGACTTTAACGTCTTACATTTTCAGAATCTATCACAGTAAGTCCACTGGGTCCAGAAATAGGTTTTAATCCTAGATTGAAATGACTCACAATGCTGTCATGACATTGAGTTTGATGGAAAAAGTGAAGTTAATGTTTTTCTCAATAATTTTTTAAAATCAATGATTGATTTAACTATAAAATGGACTGATTCTGAACTCATTCTGACACTGGAGGTGAAAATGCTTTTACTCTAATCATTAAAATCAATTTCTCTAGATATCTGACTTTATTCTGCTTTATAACATAAAGAATGAAACTATATTTATTAATGAAGTGTAATCTAGCAAAGTGGCATAAGCATAATTATCAGTCACTTACTAAAATTGTGTGTTTTTTTCCATTGCATGAAAACCCTGCCTTGTTTTAATTTGTATCGACTTTTTAAAAGCAATTTTAGGTTTGTAGAAAGAAGTGAATAAGCATTCACACGTCATCCTCAGCCTCTACCCCAATTTCCCCGATTTTTAACATCTTGCAATAGTGTGGTACATTTGTTATAGTTGATAAGTCAATATTGGTACATTATTATTGACTAAAGTATGTAGTTTATATTAGAGTTTACTCCTTGTCTTATGAATTCTATAGGTTTTGTCAAATGTGTAATGACAAATAATCCTCACTACAGTGTCACACAGAATAAGGGATTCACTCTCCTAAAATTCTTCCTTGCTCCATCCATTCATCGCTTCCTCTACTAATTTATGTAGAAGATAAATTAGTAGATTGAGATGATGGTTATAGGAGTTTAAAGCACAGATAGAAAACTAGATTGTCCTACCTATCCAGACTGTGCTTCTCACTCTCACTGTGCCCTTTCTTAACCATTGGAAATGCTTTTATTCATATATAAAATAGGCTATAACTTCATATAGTTGTATTACAAAAAGTTAATGCACAGAAAAAGACTTGTGCTAGGTATATGGTTTCTTCTCAGTTAAATGGAAGCCATTGCATGTGTTTGTCAATAGAATTCGTCATACTTTATCTCACATATCTTTACGTCATTGTTGGCACATGACATGTTTAGACTGCACAAATCTCCAAATCCCTAATAGCCACTGATCTCTTTACTGTCTCCATAGTTTCCCTTACTCCAGAAGGTCATGTATTTGAATCATACAGTATGTAGACTTTTCAGACTGGCTTCTTTCACTTGGCAATATGCATTTAAAGGTTCCTGTGTGTCTTCTGTAGCTTGACAGAATAATATTCCATTGCCTGGATATACCACAGTTTATTTTTCCATTCACTTCCTGAAGGACATTTCGATTTTAGTGATCATGAATAAGGCTCCTGTAACATTCATGGGAAGAAGGTTTTTGTGTGCATGTAAGTTTTCAAATCCTTTAAGTAAATACCAGGGAATGTAATTGCTGGGTTGTGCGGTAGGAGTATGTTTAGTTTTATAAGAAACTGCCAAACTGACTCCCAAAGTAGCTGTACTATTCTGCATTCTCACTAGCAATGAATAAATGTTCCTGTTTCTCCTCACATTTGCCAGCTTTTGGTATTATCAGACTTTTGGATATTGGTCATTTTAATAGTCATGTAATAATATCTCACGGTTGCTGTGACTTGCAGTTCCCTAATGATACATGACTAGTAACTTCAATATTCCTATTTGACAGCTGTATTTAGACCTTTGGCCTATTTTTTAAATGAGTTGTTTTCTTTCTTATTTTCGAGTTCTTTGTATACTTTAAATACCACTAATTTATCTGTTATGTTTTGAAAATGTTTTGAATAGGTTTTGAAAAGATTTTCTCCCAACCTGTGGCTTTTCTTTTCATTCTAAGCACAGTTTGAATAACAAAGGTCTTTAATTTTAATGATGCTCAATTTCTCAATTTTTTCTTTTTCTAACCCAATAAATCAGAAAGCTTTTTATCATTTCACATGACTTAATATTCAGGCAAGGTCTATATAGGCCCCTTTCAAACAGTCATAAAGTTTAGAAGCTCTCACCTCACAAACAATAACAACAACAACATAGAAACAAAAATGACAGCTTTTGATGTTGTCTCAGTAATTTCTCAATTCAAGAACAGATTACTGAGCTTTATAAGCAATACGTATAGATATCAATTTCACAATAAAATACCTTATGATATTTATCAAATCACCTTAGTTTTGGTCACTTATTACTATTAGTCTAAAATATAATTTGTCAGACATGAGAAATCTTTTTTAGTATTTTTTAGAGAACCAAGTATTTATTTTAGCCTTTTCAGTTCTTCCCTTGCTGTTTCTCCAGTATAGTCATTCCAATTGTCTCTATAGATGTATTAATACCAGGTACATAGTAAACACAATTATCTCCCACGTGTACCCCAACCCCCTTCCCTGTTCATGCAGTGAACATAAAGGAAGCAGGTCAAAAGGAAGCAGGTCATGTACCCTGTGATGTCCTGGGTTGTAAGGAAAGGTACACAATTAATTTACCATGTCTGAGTTTTCTTCTTCTCTGTATTTGTTCCATTTAATGCATGTATGTTTTTTATTCCTCAGGCCTCTCCAGTCCTAACACACTCAGGGATACTTGATACAGCTATAAGGCTGTGTCTTTATCAGGTATCTTTGGGTTACCTCCGGCCAGGGGTGGGAAATAGAGGAAGTGAATGTCTGTATCCTCATTATGTATCACACAGAGCAGAAACATAAAGAAGCCTGTGCCATGAATGGGTCTCTTCTTTCTCCAAAAACCACCTGCCCCTTCAACTCTCACTGCTTAAAGGAAAATCTTGTATTAGTCTCCCCATTTTCTCCTCAAACTTGCTTTAGCAAAGCAGTTCTTAAACCTCTGTTAATGTATGTCCCCACCCCTAACTCAACACACAGTCTCATGTCACATCACAGAAAAGAAGTTCAAAACAAAACAAAACAAAGCCACAGTCTTACAAGAAAAATAGGTAAGTTTTACAAAAGTTGTGTACTGTATCTCTGCTTTGAATTTTGTCATTGGCCAAGGATGGTAAAACTCCTGGAAAACTATAAAACAGGAACTTACTTAATATGTTTTACTCAAGATTTTTCAAACATTTTTGGAAGGAGACGTATTAACATCTTGCAGAGGTAATGTTACATGCAAAACTTAGCATAAGACCAATCAGGTATTCTATGCAATAATGCAGATATATGAAAAAATAATATAATGAAATAAATGACTTTTCAAAAGGCATTGATCCTAGATCCACATTCTTTTTTTGGTTCATGTGAGGCAATTAGAATGTGAAAAAAAGAAGCACAGAACAACTGTCTTATGAGAGGGAGGAATGCTCCTGGGTGGAAAGTTATTAGAAGATAAATTAGTAGATTGACCTTTTTGCCGTCTATGTAGGTTTTTTTTTTTTTTTGTGCTAGTACCAATAGAAAAAAATTCATTTTATTTTTTGTGTCACTGGAAATGTATAACTTAGTGGTAGCTGTATAGCAAACTTTCAATATGTAATAATAAGAGATTAGATGTAGGTTTAATATCATTATTTAATTTATTTGCTTGAATACCAGTGAGGAATTTCCACTTAAGCTCTCGTTTTCCAGATGAGTGTTTAATTGAATTCCAGAATTCATTTTGAAATAGAACTTTGTGTAGAATATGAATTTCTTTGCAAGAAAAATCATTTGTACACTTGGGTTTGAGAACAGTTTAATGTCAATATAACTTCTTTCCAGGCTTTCATTTCCTACTTTTTGATATGGGAATAATCTCATGGCGTGATTGTGAAAGTCTTAAAAGATAATGTTTGGGGGGAGGGGAAGGGATAGCATTAGGAGATATACCTAATGTTAAATGATGAGTTAATGGGTGCAGCACACCAACATGTCACATATATACATATGTAACAAACCTCCACGTTGTGCACATGTACCCTAAAACTTAAAGTATAATAAAAAAAAAGATAATGTTTGCAAAGATACTCTGTGCACTCAAAGCGTGCTCTATGAACTTCATTGCCGTTCACATTTTGGGTTTATGAGGCTTCCATTTGCTGGCAATTGAAATGTGACTCTGAGTTAGATGCCGTGGTGTGGGAGATGATGTTTCTTGGAGTTTAAAGCACAGATAGACAACTAGATTGTCCTGCCCACCCAGACTGTGCTTCTCACTCTCACCGTGCCCTTTCTTAACCTTTGGAAACACTTTTATTTACATATAAAATAGGCTATGACTTCATATAGTTGCATTGTGAAAAGTTAATGCACAGAAAAAGACTTGTGCTAGGTATACGGTTTCTTCTCAATTAAATGGAAGCTATTGCCTGTATTTGTCAATAGAATTCATCATACTTTATCTCACATATTCAGTGCTTTACATCATTTTTGGCACGTGGTATGTTTAGACTGTGCAAGGGTTAATTACGCCAAATTTATCTATCTACAGTAAATATAGCCCAAGGTACCTTGTTTAGCTGAGCCAAAGTTTGCATTTATTAAAAATGTAAATTTTATCTTGAAATGATGCCTGATCTCACAGAACTATGGGTTCCAATCTCTAAATCACCGTGATCAGTAGTAAAACTATGTACTCTGTGTCTGTCCTACTAGCTACATTGCCAGGATCTGGAGCATGACTTTTGGGTCTTTCTGTAATGCCTTACCTCTCATCAAAATTCACAAAATTCACAAGACCTGCTCTCTGGATTGTGAGACTTTTGCATTACAAAGAAAAAGGTGCTGTCCTAATGGCATTCCAAAGCCATTTGAAATGAGTTGCTTTCGTTTCCAGGGAGTCATTTTTATGTTGGTTATCATTACTTTACCATTACCTTTTAATTTGGAAATGTTAAAATCCATTGCCATGCTCCTTGGAATATAAAGATCATATAGGGTCATTGAGATGAGTCTGAAAGTATCAGTCACTGGAGACCTTCTAGTGGGATAATGTTGTTAATATTGCTGATATTCTATTCTTCACATTTCCTCCAGTAAAATGTAAAGTGACCAAAATATAAGCGTCACGCAGGCAAAGATCCTTTTATTTGTTCAACGAACACTGCCTTCACATAGTAGTCAGTTAATATTCACTACTAGAATGCATGTTGAATGGCAGCTCTTTTATTTGCCATTAGCGTTGGCCTACTTTATAGCAGTTGGACAAAAAAATTGGACAAAGTGTGTTGATCTTTTATGAAAAAATAGATATCTTTCTTTCTTTCATTGTTGCGTTTTCTGTGGGCAAGTTGATAGACACTGTAGTCCTGAGGGCATTTTAGGGCATACAGTTGAAGTTACTAGATCCTTTAGAGTTTATTTAATTATAATATGAAGCTTTGAGTTTCTGTTTCATTATTAAATAATTTAATTTATGATAGTGTTACTTAACTAAGTGTGCAAGGCCTACAAATAAACCTAATAAATATCTTACAAACTACCTTAAAATAAATCTAACATTTTTTACTGAAATATTTTTAAACATGTTGAAGTTGGAATGCCAGGTAATTGTATACACACACACAGACACATAAACACACACTAGGTTTTCATTTGGTTTCTTTGTTCCTATTATTGAAATTCCTATGCTAATAACCATATCAATTTATGAAACACATTTTGAGAAAAAAGGCCTAAAATATAACTCATTTTTAAAATGATTTTCTCTTAATTTATAATGTAATACTTTAATAAAATATGGTAGGGCAATTTTGTATAAATATTTATGCTAAGTTTTCTACATAAGTTACTGCATATAGTCTAATTTTTAATAGAAGGGTTTTTTTTTGCTTCAGTATCCACTTTAAAGTCAATGACATTTAGTGTTTTTTACTTTACAGTTCTAAGTTACTTACGCTTGGTATTGCCTAGGTTTTCTTGTAGGATTTTAATGGTTTTAGGTCTAACATATAAGTCTTTAATCCATCTTGAATTAATTTTTGAATAAGGTGTAAGGAAGGGATCCAGTTGCAGCTTTCTACATATGGCTAGCCAGTTTTCCCAGCACCATTTATTAAATAGGGAATCCTTTCCCCATTTCTTGTTTTTGTCAGGTTTGTCAAATATCAGATAGTTGTAGCTATGCGGCATCATTTCTGAGGGCTCTGTTCTGTTCCATTGATCTATGTCTCTGTTGTGGTACCAGTACCATGCTGTTTTGGTTACTGTAGCCTTGTAGTATAGTTTAAAGTCAGGTAGTGTGATGCCTCCAGCTTTGTTCTTTTGGCTTAGGATTGACTTGGCGATGCGGGCTCTTTTTTGGTTCCATATGAACGTTAAAGTAGTTTTTTCCAATTCTGTGAAGAAAGTCATTGGTAGCTTGATGGGGATGGCATAGGCGTGGGCAAGGACTTCATGTCTAAAACACCAAAAGCAATGGCAACAAAAGCCAAAATCGACAAATGGGATCTCATTAAACTAAAGAGCTTCTGCACAGCAAAAGAAACTATCATCAGAGTGAACAGGCAACCTACACAATGGGAGAAAATTTTTGCAACCTACTCATCTGACAAAGGGCTAATATCCAGAATCTACAATGAACTCAAACAAATTTACAAGAAAAAAACAAACAACCCCATCAAAAAGTGGGCAGAGGACATGAACAGACACTTCTCAAAAGAAGACATTTATGCAGCCAAAAAACACATGAAGAAATGCTCCTCATCACTGGCCATCAGAGAAATGCAAATCAAAACAACAGTGAGATACCATCTCACACCAGTTAGAATTGCCATCATTAAAAAAATCAGGAAACAACAGGTGCTGGAGAGGATGTGGAGAAATAGGAACACTTTTACACTGTTGGTGGGACTGTAAACTAGTTCAACCATTGTGGAAGTCAGTGTGGCGATTCCTCAGGGATCTAGAACTAGAAATACCATTTGACCCAGCCATCCCATTACTGGGTATATACCCAAAGGACTATAAATCATGCTGCTATAAAGACACATGCACACGTATGTTTATTGCGGCACTATTCACAATAGCAAAGAGTTGGAACCAACCCAAATGTCCAACAACGATAGACTGGATTAAGAAAATGTGGCACATATACACCATGGAATACTATGCAGCCATAAAAAATGATGAGTTCGTGTCCTTTGTAGGGACATGGATGAAACTGGAAAACATCATTCTCAGTAAACTATCGCAAGGACAAAAAACCAAACACCGCATGTTCTCACTCATAGGTGGGAATTGAACAATGAGAACTCATGGACACAGGAAGGGGAACATCACGCTCCTGGGACTGTTGTGGGGTGGGGGGAGGGGGGAGGGACAGCATTAGGAGATACACCTAATGCTAAATGATGAGTTAATGGGTGCAGGAAATCAACATGGCACATGGATACATATGTAACAAACCTGCACATTGTGCACATGTACCCTAAAACCCTAAAGTATAATAAAAAAAAAAAAGTTATGCTTAAAAAGTCATCTGACTTTTAAGTTAATGTCCAACTTGATTGCTATCTCTCTGTATCTCATCGATGTGTTCTTGAAAGTAGTTAGATTTTGAAAGACATTACTAAGAGGGCTTTCTTCATCTTTGGAGAGTAACTTGGGGTAAATGGTTGTCTTTCTTCTTTGTCCTCCCCTCTACCCACAACTCCCCATCCCAGATCATTAGCTGAACTTGTGTGCTCAGGTTAATGTTCTGTTTCACCTTTCTTGTCAAATTGCTAGATACAACTCTCTTCAGTTATATACTGTACAAACAGAATCTCATCTTTTTAATCTCTCTCTTTTAAACAAATGTGTTCACCCTCAGATTTGTTGTTATTTAGAACAGGACTTCCTATTAGGAATATAATAATTTTCTTTCGTGTGGAATCTTCAATACAAAAAAAAACAGAAAAACACGTATCAATGGTTTGCATGTGTCATGCTGATGGTTGGGGGGCAGCTGATATTAGAAAAAGTGACACTGTATTTCTGAACACAAACCTTGTTTCATCTTAGAATTTGGTGTTGAACCAATTTTGTACCTCATTGCTATAAACATTAATGAGTTGTTAATATGTGATTAACTGCCTTGGCCAAACTCAAAACCTTATTCACACATACAATACACACAGAGAACTTATTTTTATTTGTTCAGTCACTCCTTTAGTCCTTCATTTATTTCACAAACATTCATTGACACTTACGTGGCAGCACTCTTAGAAGAATAGAATATACCCTGTTAAATCAGACATGATACTTGCTTTTGTGGAGCTTATGCTTTAATGGAGAAACAGAAAGTCAAGCAAAAACTCAAACTATATAACTTTAAATTGGATATGTGCTAATGAAGGAAAATGTGGCAGTGTAAGAAAAAATAATAGGGAGTTAAAGGATAAATAGGAGTTTGGTGGATGAAATTTATGAAGGGCTGAAGATTTAAAACAAAAGAAACTGATGCAGGAGGGTGCAGCTTTGGAGTCAAGAATGAAGTTCTGGGAGATAGCAAGGAAATGGTGGGAGAGGAGTTCAAATTAGGTCGGATTTTATATATTATCAATGGGAAAATATTGAACAACCCTAAGCAGAAACGCAATGATATATGTTCATCTTCATTACAAATTCTTATATCTTTAGTAGACCTGTTTTCAGGCAAAACTTCATGAGAGAATAGTAACAAAGAGAAAAAAAGTGGTGTTCTCAGATTATCTCTAACTCACCTGATGACTTGAAGTTAAATGACCTCAACATTTTGTGAAGCTTTTCCTTCTTATAAAGTAAGGAGTTTAGATGAGGTGAGGTGTCCAATTTCATTTAGCTTCAATTTCCTGTAATTTGACAGCTGTCAAGTCATGCTTTGATTTGTTCTGTTTGTGAGCCAGGGTAACTTTAAGGCAGTATATTAACTAGGAGAACTATTTCTTTACTTTTAAACTTCAAAATTATGATGACGTAAGTATTTTAAAGAGCATTTAGAAAGTAGACAAATGAAAAATTTTTAACATTTTGGAATGCTTCTTTTATTTCTTTTTGAAACCTAGGTTTTTGGTGGTAGTGGTGATATTTATTTTTGCCAAACTAACTATTCCATGTAATTTTGTAGCATTTTGGGTTGATGACCACCGTAAGTCTAGTATTCCCATATGTGTTAAAATTTATCTTTACAATTAATATATTTTCACTGAATAATTTAATTAAAAATTAAACTACGATTTCTAATACATGTTCAGTGAGATATTATTAGGCATTACCTGAAAGGGATTTCTGGAGAAAGAAAGAATTTCTGGTTAAAAGCAGTTGAGCAGGTTTTCCTAGAGCGATTCTCTCTGTCTCTAGGATGGAGCTACAGCATAAAATATCCTCCAAATTTACTTCACAAATTAGCCCTTAGATTTCATGAATTACTTATAATTTTTTTTGTAGACCACAGTTTCTTTGCTCTTCAGTATTACACTTGCTTATGTGAGTTTCTAAAACTAAGTTTAATTTTGGAAATTCTTAATTTTATGTTTATATTTTGAATTTTGTTTAAAATTAAGTTTAGTAAAAAGCTAGGTTTTTCTTTCTACCTACAAATTCAGTGTCCCGTCAATAGAAAAAAAAATTCTCAATAATATTTTGAAGTTACTTTAGTCTTTGTCATTAAAGAATAAAAATTTACCAGGCAGAAATGCCCCAGAAGCTACCTATGGAGGAAATATAAATATTATTATTACCTACTAATGTGAATATACAAAATAGTCAATTATGTGTATAGAAGTTAAATGTATATAAAAGTTAAATATTTATAAATGATACAGGACTCACGTATTTGTATGCTCTGACTGCTGTGCAATCACAGTCTGATAAATTGATAAACAGAGTTTGCAGTAAAGAAGGAGTTTAATGATTGCAGGACAGCTGAGTGAGGAGATGAGAGCACCCTCAAATCTGTCTTTCCAGAGAGTAGTTGGTTGGGGTGAAGGGATTGTAGAGGACCACGGGCTACTGACTGGTTTGGGCTAGGGGGATTAAATCACCAGGATGTGGAAACTTCGCCCTTTAGTGAGTCAGCTTCTCCTGGATCCCTTCGGAGGAGCTGATGTCAGTAGTTTCACTGGTATGTAGGATCTGAAAGAATACCTCAGAGAGAAAACTTAACATTTCACAATGCTCAAGTTGTTATCTATGAGTAGTTAAGTTTAACTGTAATCTTGTGACAGGATATAAATGATTGTGGGACTGTACCTAATAAACAATTATGAGGAAGCAGGACAGATAGCAAGTTAACTTAATGTTTAAGGCTGGATGTGTTGGAAGCTTATTTTTATTTCATCCCCTCCCTCCTTTCCCAAATAATTTTATAAAGTTTATAGGGGTGGTTTATATATATATGTATAAATAACTTCTAATATTTTATCAGTTAATAAAAGCTCACATTTTCTAGACATTTTTGTTGATTAAGCTAATAAGATGGCTTTTACCAATGGATCTTGAAATGTAGTATGCTAAATGAATTTCTGTTTTCAAAAAGAATTGTGCATGATCAATAATTCACTAAAACAGTAGGCAAGTAAACTATATCACTAAGACAGTAGGAAAGTAAACTATATTTTTAAATTTACTAGTGGTGCAATCTTGTGCAAGTCACCTGACACTTTATGCCTTAATTTCTAAAAGAAAAAAGAGAACTTCCTAAATTACAGAGTTGGGTTCAAATATGAATGAGAAATATAAATATGAAGGTATTGGAAATATTAGAAATAGGAATATGAAGGTATCTGCTATAGTGTTAGTGACTGACATGTACTTAACTATCATTGACAAAATTATTATTCTTTTCTTTTTTGAAATAATGGAGACATAGTAGAGAAGATTTTGTTAATTTGAGGTGTTTTAACTCTTTATTCAGTAAGTTCTTTGTAAAAATTTATAGGAAGAACTGAAGGGATATAAAGGGTTCATAATAAACACAGCAGATGATTTCTGATCCTTAAATCCAGAAACTGGGCCCTAGTCTATTTTACTTTCTTATTTCTAGCAAACTACCTAGAAAAAGTTGGAGAACGGCACTATTTTGCTTATTGATCTCAGCTTCAAAAATTTCAAAATGTAGTTTTTCATTAGTAGTAGTAATTCAAGCTAGAACATATAATATATTCAACATTACACTAAGTGATTTACTTTTATATAAGTTATTTCATTTAACCTTAAGAATACTTGGTGGATATATTTATATTTATTTTTACAGATTAATAGATTGTTATTAGCAGAGGTTGGGTAACTTGCCGAACTCTGATACATTGCTAAGGAGTGATTGACCTATAATTGAGCCAGGTTTCTTCTAAATACTATGCTCCACTGTAAATACATGAGATTACAGGTTAAAGTTTGAGAATTACTTCTAAGTAAGAAATAGCTCACTCAATTTTAATATCGATTCTGGTAAAATTCTTTATAAAGGGTTTAGCATTCTTTATAATGTTTGGGGTTGGGTCAGGGAGAATATAATGAAAAGAGAACAGAGCAGATAAGAAACATTTTGCACATCTGACTTCCAAACTGATCCTCTAAATAGATTTTTTTATGCTATCTCATCAAATTGAAACTTATTGATGGATATAGAAACAGAAAGTATTGTATTAAAAATATTGAGATAGATTGAGGAGAAAGAAGATTTTTTTCAATAGAATCAAACTATATTATTTAAGGTATATTTCTCTGAATCTTGAAAGTAGGGAAAGAAATATGTCAGCAAAAATACTAGAAGTAATTTATTATTTGATTGTCACAAAAACATTGATTGATTAATATGTAGCAATCACTAATCTAGGATGCTCTTGCTCTGACTTATATTCCTTTCCCAAATATTCCAAACCATGACCTTGTATTAATAAAAGAAGACATTAAAGTAGTATATTGATAGTTTACAAGCACTTAGAATTTATATTTTGAAATTTTGTGGTGATCTGATGAGTGACCTTGAGTCTCAAAATTAGAGAAGTTTCTAATAATTCTGGATTAAATAAAATGTGAAGGGACTTAATCTAGAAACAAAAGGAAAAGAACTCATCCATACAAGGAAACGACTTTGTGATTAACACCTGACTTTTCATCAGAAACAATGATAGTCAGAACACAATGGGATAGCACATCCAAAGTGCTGAAAGAAAGAATAAGTGTCTTGTTCTGTTTATGTTACCAAAGTTGTAATGTGCGTAGGATTTATATTTAAAGGGGAAAAACTTTAAGAGGAATTAGACATAGTCAATGGAAAGTATATGACCAATAATATGTTCTAGATCTGGCTTTGTTAGATATAATGCGTTTAACTTTGGATAATTCAGGAATCCTTTGCAAATCTTTGTTTCTTTGTCTCCAATATAACTGGGCTGGAGTCAACACTAAAAAGCTTGAACTCTCAATATTGTGTATATCTGTTATTTCAAGTTATCTTTGCCTCTGATATAACTGGGCTGGAGTCAACACTAAAAGCTTGGACTCCAAATATAGTGTATATCTGTTATTTCAAGTTAGTATATTTTATGTTTCCTTCTTGATGGAAGCTTGTCTTATTTTGTTCTCTACAGTCTGTATTTTTTCTTTTCATAGTTCTGCAGCATTTGTTTTCCAAATATAAAAATAATTTTTTGTGCTGTGTGAAAATATGCATCCTTTTATTTCAGCTGCCAGACAGATGTTTTATTTCAAGTGGGAGACTATGATTTTTCTCTATAGATGATGGGTGGGGTTTTGTTGTTGTTGTTGCCATTTGTTTGTTTGTCTAACTTTACTAGTAGGTAGATTATTTGAATGACTGATCTGATTAACCATCATTCCTTCTAAATCTGTCTCCTTTCCTTCAGGTCTCTCATCTGAACAGATTAGAAATTCTCAATACAGTTGGTATTGTGCCCAGCTAAATCCATCTGATTTTTGTTTTTAAAAATGGCAAGTTGATGTAACATTTCATCATACTATATAAAAGAGAAAAATCAGAACAAAATGTAATTGACAGTTTTCTGAGTTTCTTTTAGTCTTACGTTTTGAAATTGTTTTTGTCTATTTTTATTTAGGGTCTCACTCTGTCACCCAGGGTGGAGTGCAGTGGTGCAATTATGGCTCACTGTACTCTTGATCTTCTGGGCTCAAGCAGTCCTCCCAACTCAGCCCCCAAGTAGCTAGAACTACAGGTGTGTGCCACCACACCCAGCTTTATTTTTTATTAAAGAAAAACAATTGTAGACCTTAGCTTTCATTATGTTGCTCTGGCTGGTCTTGAACTTCCAACCTCAAGTGATCCTCCCACCTTTGCCCCCCAAAGTGCTGGGATTAAAAGTGTGAACCAC
Source organism: Symphalangus syndactylus (assembly GCF_028878055.3). NCBI lineage: Eukaryota > Metazoa > Chordata > Mammalia > Primates > Hylobatidae > Symphalangus > Symphalangus syndactylus. Next base: position 4,284,766 of record NC_072427.2, read on the forward strand.
CTCACAAAACTGTTTTTTTAAATTATCATTAGAATACTTGATAAAATAAAATAAAATAAACATCTGAAAATGATGCTGACATAGTTGGGTGCTGGCTTTAAAAAGTCCATTATGTCCGTTTTCTAAGGTGGCACTTAAACACATGCACACACGTACGGACTGGGTGGCTTAAACAACAGATATGTATTTTCTCACAGTTCTAGAGGCTGTAAATCCAAGGTCAAAGTGCTCCTCTGAGGACCATGATGGAAGGATCTGTTTTAGGCCTCTCTTCTTGGCTTGTAGGTGTCTGGCTTCATGGAGTTGTACTTCTGTGCATGCATGTAGCTGATTTTTACCCCTTTCCAAATTTTATTTTATATGGACTTCATTTTTGTTGTATTGGAACCCACCCTGAGGGCCTCATTTTAACTGAATTCTTATTTAAAACATCCAAATATGGTTACTTTCAGAAATACTAGGCTTTAGAATTTCACCATATGAATTTGGAGAGAGGGGAGCACAGTTCAGCCCATAACTAACACACGGTAAGTAACTATTGACCAAGTTACTCATGTTACTCAAGAGAGATAATTCACTTTGTTAACACAAAGCAATTTTTTTCCTCAGTAGGTGTAAGAGTGTGTCAAACAGAAGTAGCATTTTAACATATAAGATACGTAGCTGAGCTCTAAATATAGGAGACAGTATGATAATTTTTACATTTCAAATTCTCTGCCTGCATTAGAATATTTTTGCAGAATGTGTAAAACAATCTAATGAATTGATTGGAATGTGTGGGAACAAGAAATATGGTTGTGGTTTTTACATAAAGCTTTTATATAGTTCCCTTAAAAATATAATTCTCATTTACCGATTTCCCTAAGGCAATGGGTATATTTTGTTTTATTATTTTTGATCCCTTGATTTTTCTGACTATGGTTCACAAAAAAACCATAAGATAAAGTACCATCCTGTACCTTATTTTCATGCGACAGTTTTTTTCTGCTAAATTAATAGTTTGTATATTATTTTGTATATATTTGGTATAATTCTGTTAATATTTTATATATTTTGCATATTTGTATATGAGATGCAGATGCCTTAGACAACATGAAAATATCTTTGAACATCCCTATTTTACCAAGGAAGAAAGATAAGCAAAGCACATGATTTAATAGATTTTAGAATTAACTGGTAAGTTACATGAGTTTCAATTTCCCAGAACTCTAATATATATCCCTGCATTCTTACCATGAAATATACAGAAAACACCATTTTGTTGCATATTGTTACATTTATTTATATTGTACACATAATCTCAAAGTTTATATTTTGCCACCATTTATGCATGAATTTTTCATGACAAATATTCCTAAGTATTCCTATTATAGGTATATGTTTCCCAGAATAGTGGTTTCAGGAAGTCGTAATATTATCCAACTGTCAATTTACTTATTTATTTATTTTATTTATTTTTTCTGTTTATTTTTAAGGCTAAGTGCGAGTGGAAAAGAAAACAAGAAATCTGTAACTGGTTGTGATTAATTAGTTTTGAACACCACTACATTTGGACCAGCCTGCTAATTTATTTTTCATCTATACTTACCTCATCAGCACTCCCTAATTCTTGCTTATCTTAAGCAATTGAAATTTTCACTCAAGCTTTAACCTAGTTAGAAATATATTTTTCTAAATTTCAAACTCCATACTGTTAAGGTCATACCTTTCTGAAATGTAGTAATATTTTCACTACTGTTTAAATCCAAACATTTCTAACTCTGTGTTGCAGATATGGATATGAAGAGGCCTACTGCTACAAGTTTATATAGGCTGGCTATTTTGCACTTTAGTGACTGATTACTGTTTCTTTAGGATTGGACATATTTGTCTTGTTCTATAGTTAGCATTCATTGAATTGTTAAATATGCGGTCAATATTGTATATGAGCTATTCAGATATGTGTGATGTGCACGTGCACAGGGATCTTTGTCCTTTGTGATTAGTATAACTGTGCATACCCATCTTTTTGTGAGTCTCTTGGTCATTCAAACTCAGCTACTCATTCTGTACTTTATCTTCATGCAACAGTTTTTTTTCTGCTAAATTAATATTTTGTATATTTTTATTTTGTATATATTTGGCATAATTCTGTTAATATTTTATATATTTTATATATTTTCATATGAGATACAGATGCTTTAGACAACATGAAAATATCTTTGAACATCCCTATTTTACCAAGGAAGAAAGATAAGCAAAGCACGATTAATAGATTTTAGAATTAACTGGTAAGTTACACAAGTTTCAGTTTCCCAGAACTCTAATATATATCCCTGCATTCTTATCGTGAAATATACAGTAACAAGGAATGAAATTAATGTATTAAAGTATCTTAATCTATCCAATTAAATGGCATTTTGAAAAGGACTTTAATGCTCTTTTGACATTGAAATAAAGTGAGTTTATCTTGAGATTCCATAAGATAATGAAGAGCTGGTAATTACATCTTTACATTTTATTGCTCTTTAAATGGCAGAATCTTCATTATTTCTGCAAGAGGTCACAAGCATGTTCATCTTAACTTGACTATTATACCAATAAGGCTTTATTAATACATCTATAGGAGTAGCCAAATCATTCATTCCATGACTAGGCAATTAAGTAATCCTGTTAAGCTAAAGAAGTAATGACTCAAATGTGTTGGGTAAAACTGTAAGACACAATGTCAGCAAGGTGAAGTAATTTCTCTTTAGCACTTTGCCTAAATAGTGATTTTTTTTAAAGAGACATATGCAAAAAAACATGAATGTATCATGAATTAATTTGTGCATGGTTTCCCTATAAAATAGTCACAGTAGCAACCACAATTATGGTAAATTAAAAGTTGTAAAACTAAATGTTTTTAGATCAGTAGTTTTCTCTTTAATGCTGTTTTCAATTTAATGCTGGCCTATTTTTCTGGGCTTCCATACAGACTTTATAATTAGGTGGATACAGTGGTTGTATGATTAATAAAATATAGACTGTGGTGCTGCCACGTTTGCATTTGAATCCTGCCTCAGCCACCCAATATGGCATGAGTGATGTCAAGTCAGAACCTGGGTTTTCTCATACAGAAAAATAGTCATAGAAACATCAATCTCATAATGTTTTGTGTTGGTTAAATAAGAAAGTTATGTAAAACTGTCAAAGCACAATAGCTACACATAACAGGCATTCAAGTATTAGTGCCTATATTCTGATCTCTGTTGCCCTCACTTTTCTATTCCCCCAAATGATAACAGAAGCTACATTTAAAATCACTATTCCACTCTATAATTTCTGTTGTGGAAAAATAGATAAATCTGTATTTTCTTATGTAGTAACTTTTATCTGTATATCTTCTTGAGTCTCTAGAGTTATATAATTTTCATATATACAATTAATTTGACCTCCGGTCTCTACAGATAGTTTATCAACACACTGCTACACATAGACCCAGGTCTTTGATTTCCACAATGTTTGTGTGTGCATGTGTATTTATTAATATGCTTTATTTTCTGGCTGTTGAGTTGATGGGAGAAAAGTGAAGAAATCATAAGTAAAATTTTTACTCCACGCTAAGGTGCTGATTTTTCTTTTAAGGAGTATACCAATATAACTATTTAAACTTGGAACTATTAAGCTATCTTTTTTCTCTTTTTTGTAAGTATCTCAAGCTGAAATGATGGTCAGCAGGATGAGGCACATGCCAGTATATGCTGCCAATTTGAGATAGTTCATATCCCAGGACTTTTTTAGAATTGTCTATATGCCAGTCCTGAGAAAATTTCAGTTACTTGCAGAGTTTTCCTTTGTGCAGAAGTGAACTCAGTTCAGATATTTTGACTTCACTACTAAAAGTGTGTAAGTCAGTTTTCTATAACTGGAGACAACTGACTCAACTTTTAAAATAATTCTAGGTGTCTCTAGGATTACTGTATATTAACGCAAAAAGGGTTATAACCACATACTACAATAACTACAATAATTAAAATAACATAAAATTACAAACAAATTCATGGCACTCAGATTTAGTAGGTATGTATGGCCCTTACACATTTATTTATCCTAATAATTTGTTCTGATGGCAAAAAGGTACCCAAGTAGGAAGAATAATGTTAGAAGGCATGGAGTAACCTTGCATTTTTCATTATAATTTCATATATAATTTCATTTTTCATATATAATTTTGTTTTTAATGCATAGTTACCATGCATTAAAAACCAACCTTCTTTTTAGCCTCTTTAAATAAACACAGTTAACACAGTCAAGATGGCAGAGATTTTCAGGGATCACCTTATCAAGTTGCCCATTTCTAAGAGTATTTGGAAGCAGATATTACTAAAAACAGTAGTTAGGGTGCCATAATTGCCTTGAGGTAATATTGACTATAAGTATCTTCAGTGTCCAGAAGTTTTCCTGAAAAATAACTTCAAATATAAACTTCACGTGATAATTTATTTTTTAAAATTACAATAGTTTATTTTTGTTTCGTTGTTTTCGAAAATGGTTGCGATCAAGGTGACACATGCATACATGATCAGAGAGGCAGTTAATTAGGACGATAGATGCCTGAATCAAGATTTGCTGTTCTGTTTGTGTTTCATATGTTGTAAAAATAATATATTCACAGCAAAGTTTTTGATGGTTTGGCTGTCAACGCTATGGATGTTATTACTGTCCCTCAGGCTTTGCTGATGAGTCTACATGTATCAGGTTGTCTCCTTCCTCTACTTATCTTCCGTCATTGCCGCTCTAATAGGATTGAAGTAATTGTAAATCTCTCCCATTGAGTTATTTTTTCAAGTTTTGAAATTTTTAGTGTATAAATTGTTAAGTTTTGATAACCTACATTTTAGTTTATTTACTTATTTTCATGGTACATATTTAAGGCATAAATATATGCCGTGAAATTATTACTACAATCAAGCCAATTAACATATCCATCACCTTTCATAGCTTTATTTTTATGTGATTGGCAAGAGCACCTAAAAAATATACTTTTAGAAAATTTTCAGTATAGAATACAATATTATTAACTATTGGTATCATACTATACGTTAGATACAACTTACTCATCCTACATGACTGCCAGTTTGTACCCTTTGATCTGCTTTTTTTCGTTTCCTCTTAATCCTTATCCCTGATGACCACCATTCTACTGTTTCTGTATACTTGGCTTGTTTTTAGATAGCACATAGAAGTGAGATCATGAAGCATTTTTCTTTCCATGTCTGGTTTTATTTTACTTAGCATAATGCCATCCAGGTTCATCCATATCATCAAAAATGGCAATTTTAATCTTTTTTTAAGATTGAATACTATATACATAATATTTTTATTATTATTACAGAGTTTATAAGATTATAATATGATATATAACTATATATCATAATTTGTTTATCCAATTGTATTCATAGCCTGACTATTGTGAAATATACTGCAATAAACATGAGAATACAGATATATCTTTCATACACTGATTTCAGTTCCTTTGGGTGTATACCCAGCAGGGGGATTGTGGAGTCATACAGTAACTCTATTTTAAATTTTTGAGGAACCCTCATACCGTTTCCCAAAACGGATGTATCAGTTTACATTCCCACCAGCAGTGAACATGGGTTTCCTTTTTCCACACCCTCATCACACTTCTCTCTTTTTTATATAATAACCATCCTAACAGTTGTGAAATGATATATTTGTTTTGATTAACATTTTTCTGATTAATGATGTTGAGCACCTTTTCATACACTTGTTGCCCTCCGTATGCCTTTTAAATAACGTCTATTCAGATAGTTTGGGTATTTATCAGTCGGATTGTTTTTTGACATTGAGTTGTGTGAGATTTTTATTTCACATGTCAACCCCTATCTGACATATGGTTTGTAAATATTCTCTCCCATTCTGCAGGCTGTCTATTCATTTTGTTGAGTGTTTGCTGTGCAGAAGCTTTTTATGCACTGCATTTTGATGCAGTCTCACTTCTTTATTTTTGCTTTTGTTGCCTGAGCTTTTGGTGTGATAGCCAAAAAAAAATTGTCAAGGCCCATATCAAGGAGTTGTTTTCTCTGTGTTTTCTTCTGGGAATTTTATACTTGCAGGTCTTACAGGTAGGCCTTTAATCTACCTTGAGTTGGTTTTGTGTACAGTCTAAGATAAGGGTCCAGTTTTATTCTTTTATATGTAGATAACCAGACTCTCACTGTTGCTTCTTCACAGGAACCATTCTTTGCCCCAATTTTGGCCAAGTACCTTCTACACCACCTTCAAGTCTAAGTGCAACAGAAAATGCACGTTTCTCAGGAAAGACATTTATTGTTCACTCATAATTCGGTCTTTAATAGACATATCCAATAGAATATACAGTTCGCAAGATTAAAAACAAGGTTTATATTGCTTCATAAGGAGCAAGCACATTTTTGAAGCGCAGGGTAATTCTTGACAATGAAACCTGCAACTCATTATGATTTTTAAGTTGTGTGACGTGGATACCCAGCATTTTCATGATGAGGCTGTGCTTTCTTACATTTTCAGTGATGAAGAAGACATGCCAACAGAGGGTTAGTTCCAGATAAATTGAAATGCTCCGAACAGTATATATTGTTTATTTGAATCATCTGTGGGGGAAGGAAAGATAATTTTCCAAAGGACATTCCTCCTAAATTCTGTCTTAAAGTTGTTTGTAAGTAGAAGATTGAGTTTATATTACATTACAAGACCATAATGTCTTTATTAAATTCACTGTGCAATCTTTAATCAAATAAGTAAATGCATTATTTATTTCCAAGTTTGAAGCACACATTCTCTTCAGCTGAAATGCCAATTCTGGAGGAAAACATAACCAATTATATATGAAACTGAAGGCCATTTTTACTTTTTATTATTCTTGTAGCATTTAAAGACCAAAAGCCTGTCTTATATCTAGTTGCATGTTTTCAGGAAATATGCTTTTGGAAACTATTCTCATGAATATGAAATTCACCTCAATAAATAATTTATTTTTGAACTCTTATTTCTTGCTAATTAAATATCTTTGGCCAAAACATTTTTAATCCTCCTATTTGTTCTTTGAGAAATTTTGACAATAAATTCAAAACTTTTAATGGAGAATATTTAAAAGGTCTTCTTAGAATAAAAAATATTTTACTTTTATTCTTCATCAAAGTTGTGTATCCCTATATTTCTAATGTTTAGGACATAAACAATTAGGTGTGATTATGACCACTAAATAACTAAGAACAATATACATTTTTAGATTTCAGGCTTTAAAAGTAAAACATTGTTAGAATTTTATGGTTAAATCATGTTCTTTGTACCATGAAAGAAAAGAAAATCATCGTGTTATATATCAAAATAAAATAATGAGGTATCATCTCTCTCAGAGATCTCTGAACAACATCATAAAACCTGAACATGTTTCTTTTCAGTAATATTTGAGTGATGAATGCATCAAAAACTTGGAACAAAATAAGATTAAAGCAGAATAATAGCTTAAAAATTAGGTATAAATTCTAGTTCTCTTCCTTGTGGCAAAACTTTGGTCAAGTAAGTAACCTCTGATTTCTCATGTTCTTCATCTATAAAGACAGAAAAATTCAATTTATCCTACTTTGCCAAACTCTGTGAGAAAGCTGCATAACCTTGAAATTTTGTGGTAGCATAGAATTTTTTAAGCATCTAGATTATTAAAAATTCATTTAAAAATTAGCTGTTTTTTGAAGTACAAATTCTAATAAATTCTATAACTTTGAAAAAATAATTTTTCAAGTTTGGAAAACTTCAGGCTATGTGGCTAAATCAGAGGGCAATACAGCATGTATACACCAATATATATCAAATTTTTCTTGTAACATTTTAGAGATTCTTAAGTTTTACAGAAGCTTATTCACAAAAAGCGTTGCTACAAATTCAGAAATATATCCTTCAGCCTCTTCCATTAATTGGAAAACATTATATAATCAGAGTCCCACCTGTCCAAGGTACATAATAAAATATAGCATCCTGAAATAAGTATTTGTTATTTTTATTGCTTATGTTGTGAAATCGAAGCTTATTGCTAAGTAAATCAAATAAATTATTCTGTTCTGTGTTTATAAAAGTGAGATTTCAGACCCAATTTTAGATAATTTGCCATCATCATGGAAATGGAAAACGTTGCTAAGTCAGTTATTTGTTCTTTCTTTCCCTTCTCCTGGGGGTCCAGTAAATGATTATTGAAAAAGTGCTTATCAAAAAACTATTTTGAGCAACATAATTTAGAAGCAATATTATTAAGACACAAGCATTTTTAAGAGAGTTAAGAAATATGCATAGAAATGATCAATAAAATCAAAATGTGTGAAATAGCACACAATAGTATACTTGATTGTTATGGGGGTGCAAAGTTAAAGTATTCTAAGGTGAGTGTGAAGTTCTGGAAAGTACTTTTTGGCCATTGACGAGGACTTTGTTTCAATGAAGGAAGCAAGGAGGGAGTGTTGAGGCAGGGACACTGGGCATCATGTTGAACAAGTAGTAAAGACCAAAGACAGATTCTGGAAAATGGATGGCCTCTTGAGAGAAAAATTATGTTTGTGCTACCAGCTTGACTTATTACTCTTATATAAGCAACTTCTAAAAAAATGAAGCCGAATTTGATTATGTTAGGGATTGCCTGGACAGAGACTTGGGTTTTGGAGAAATTCAGGGCATAATTTTCTTGGATTCAAATCATGTAGATCATTGATTCTCAAAGAGTGGTCTTTGATCCAACAACATCGGTGTTACATTGAGACGTCAATTCTTGGGCCCCCAGATCTGTTGAATCAGAAACTCAGGAAATCTCAGCAGTCTCTTTTGCAGCACGTCCCCTGGGTGACTCCATTGCACAGTGGAGTTTGAAAACCACTGCTGTGGACAAACAACCGAAGTCCCTCTAAGGCCGTCTGGCACTAGCTGTGGCAGCCCGTTAAGTGTGGCTCCTGCAGGACCATCCCTTGTTCACTCTGTCTATTAAAGTTTAGTGGCAGATGGAAAGATAACGAATGATAGGGTACAATTTTGTATCTAAACTATAATCTGCGAAATAATCTATTTTCAATCTTCTAACTAGAAGGTACTTCACTCGAATTTAAGCTATTCTAAATAACAACATTTTTCTGAATTAAGAAGACATAGAGTCAAAGGACGAGGCAATCAATTACTGATTAGTGGTTAGTTAACAAGAAATAAATAAAACTATTATCAGAATGTCATTTACATAAGCAAAGCATAGCCAGGTAGGTAGATCATATTAGAAGGATTATAAGATGAATAACTACACATCTATTCTGTAACACTAGAAATTATAAAAATGACAAAAATTTAATTATCAAATGAACAAATATTGTAAGATTCCTTCACAGTGGTTTATCTTCATTATTGGAAGAGTGCTTTAGTACAAACTTTCTAGGCTCAGTTTGGGAGAATTTATCAAGAATTTAAAAAATATGGCCATTGACACAGTAATACGGTTAAACAATCATCTTAAGGGAATAGAAATCTAAGCCAAGAACTAAAGAACCAGGAACTGAAAAGGCAAAAGAGACTAAGTGATGGAAAGAGCAAGAGGGAGTGATGTGAGACCTTGCACCAAAGATAAAACTTAAAACTGCAACAACGAAAAGTATAGCTAGACTCTGTTACCTGAATATGAACATAAAGGAAAAGTAACAGTCAGAATTTTGTCTGGAATAATAGAAATGTTGTAAAAACAGGAGAGTAAGAAAAGGAAACTGATTGTATAGAATGTGAAGTGTGATTGTGGATTACTCTCTGATACAGAGAGTTCATCAAGCACTGACAAATAATTGTGTGTGTGTGGATAGACTTAAATTCCCACAAATCAGCACCATTTATTTTATGGCCACATGATGCCATAATATATAGACATAAAACCATGAAATCATAAAGCAAGAAATGAAATTATACATGGAATTGTCAACTTTGTCAAAATAAAAACATGCCTAGAAAAAATGAAAAGTTAATTCAGCAGAACAATGCATAAGGTTGAGTATCTCACACTGGCAGATTCATTGGTAATTACATAATAATAAATATTATTAGTATCATTATTGATTTGCAGCATAGTGTTGAACAGAGCACTCTCTAGAGCCGGACTAACTCACATGAACCTTGATCCCGTCACTTTATGGTGAACTCAAGTAATTTAGCCTCTCAGAACCTCAGTTTTTCCATCTCTAAAATAGTGATAAGGTAATGCCTATCTTTAATCAGGGCTAAATGGATAAATTATTTATAGGGGTCAGGAAGTTGCTTGGTGTTGTAATTACTCAATAAATAAAATATCCAATAAATTTTTTAAAATAAAAGTATAAAAATTATGTAAGGTTTATAATCATAAAAATACTCGAATCCAAAGATATTTACAACACAATGATGTATTCTTTTTAAAAAATACTAACATGTAGGTTAGCTAATATTTGGTGTCCTATATATGAACAACAACAACATAAGGCTACATGTGAAAGAACCAAGTGGATGTCCACTTCAATAAGAGTGAGTGGTCAGAGGAAGGTAAGTTTGTGCTTCGTGATAAATAGTGTTGCACGGAGGCAAGTTCAGGGACGTTTCTTAGAGGAAGTAATTTGGGCTTTATGGAAGACTAATTGTAAAGTAAGGTTGAGAGCAAGGGTATTCAAATGCTGAAATATGATCCATGCAAAGTATGAAAATGTAAAGGGTTGTCCAGGTGGCAATGTGCAGAGTTGTGGCCATTCGTGATGGCAGATATGGTTTTGTTTGCCATCTCTAGTTGAGTCTAGTACAGCTGATTTTGGCCAGACTATCCAGGAATTTGATGATCCAATTAATGAATCTGGTGTCGGAGTATAAAGATAGAATTAGGCTTTTAGGAAGACTAACGTGGCAATAGTGTGTGTTATGAGCGACAGGAAAGAGGAATTGCCCTACAGAAGGCCTAAAAGCCCAGAAACTAAAAAGGCAAGGAATAGTGATGGAAGGAGCAAGAGGGAGAGATGTGAGACCTCGCACCAAAAATAAAAATTAAAACAACAAAAAAAGTATAGATAGACTCTGTTACCTGAAAGCAACAGTGAAAATTTTGTCTGGAATAATAGAAATTTTGAAAAAACAGGAGAGTAAGAAAAGGAAACTAATTTTATAGAAAGAATGTTAATTTGATTTTGGATTACTGAAATCACAGCAGGCCATGGAAATGAAAGGAGCTAAGTAGCAGAGGGAATTGGTGATAGGAAGTTTTAGATGGAGTGGCTTCCGATTCATCAAATAAAAATAATAGTTGAGATTTCAGAGGTAGAAGAAAAGAGAAAATTTGAAGGCAGAAGATTAAAATTAATTACCCAGGGTTAGAAAAAAATCGTAAAAAAGAAGCCAGTAAAGATGGCGGGAAAGGGCTCATGAGTAGTTAAGGTAGGGATGAGGGAGGAGAAAAACCATGGTAATGTGGTTATATAACATGAGAATAATATGGAAAGAAGGGGTAATTATTTTAAAGAAGAAAGTGAAGGAAAACAGCAATAGGTAATGGTGAGGACCAAATACTGCGAACAGCTTACAGTTTGCTGAAACTGAAGGGACATTGGGATTGACCATTGTGAGGTGATTATGATTGCTAAATATAGTGCATTTGGTGAATACAAAATGGAGAGGGTGAAAGAAGCAATGTATGAAAATATTTCAACGCAAGAAAGAATAGATTCAGGCATTTGGTAAATGTAAAATATAGTAGGCACAAAATGCATAGCAGTGCATAGAAACAGATAAGTATTAATTTTTTGTTCAGAGGCACTCAGTTACAAAAGAAATTATGTTCGCTGTTGCAATTATTATCAGCATAATAGGAGGAAATATTATGCACCCTGTATTTTGAAAGATAGGTGCATTTGAACAGTTGAGAGTAGCTATACTTCAAAGTAGCTATCATGGGAATGTTTCGGGGGTTAAAATCATTAATTAAGTAAAATTTATCGAAAATTTGTCAAAGTATTGTTGGCATTAACAGACAATTTAATTTTATGAATTATGGCTTGTCTTGTAATTCTATGTACTGCGTCAAATGTAAATTTGGCTAAACAATGTTTCGGATTTTACTGTTAGCAGTTATTCTCTAATGTTAGGTAAACATTTATAATGTTTTCAATTATTTGAGTTTAATTTTGCAAGAGATTTATTGAAAAGTTTAGTGAGTTGTAAATTTCCATATTGCACAATAAGAGGCAGTTTTGAGAGGCTAAAATATGTAGATACATTTACTTTCACAACTTTTTAGACTTAAGTCACATTATATTTATTCGATGGCAGCAGGAAAATAGTTGTTGATGCCATGTAAAACATAGAGAGATGTGTGTTTATACAGATAGTGTTTTTGATAAATTGATGAGCTTTATTTTATTTTTGTCGGGCTATAACATATTTTTAACCTGTCCTCAAAATATAAATAATAACAAGTAAAATGAACTTGTTAACAAGTATAATAATCTTTTTCACAATGGCTGAAAAAGATTGAATTATTTTTGAGATTCATAATGTATGCTTAAAATTTGGAAGAAGATACATACTTTGGGATTAGAATTGGCTAGATATAAAATAGTTGGCAGATATCTAGACAATTATCACTGTCATATATTGGTTTATTTTGTAATTGGGTACAATACATGAATATTGGCAAATTGGGTAAATAAGGTCTTCCACAGATACAAATTTAAACATATTTGTACAAATTTAATAGTTTGTTGGCCTCTTTATAGGTACTTTTGCAAGGCCAAATTCTTTATCAAATTATTTATATAAAAATGAATAATTTTTATAAATGACTAAGATATTTGAATATTTGAAGAGCAATTTCGTCTACCCTTTATTTATATGTACTAATATATTTTGGTAGCCTCTGTTTAGATCAATTTCATCTACACTTTATTTATATGTACTAATATATTTTGGTAGCCTCTGTTTAGATCAATTTCATCTACTCTTTATTTATATATACTCTTTATTTATATATATATACTTTATATATACTCTATTTATATATACTTTATTTATATATATATATTAAATATACTTTATTTGTATATATATAAACTCTTTTTTTCCCATTATTTGGCTATCACTATTTACCAATGTTTATTTTTTGAAGTAATATGATCCTTGATATCAACAATTATGACATTCAATCAACAATGTGGTTGATAGAAGCCTTAAGAAAATTACCTGCTCTGATTACTTCTCAGTGAACAGGAGATGCTAACATGACCATATAGAAATAGTGTGTGAGAATTAAATCAAAGATTATGTGTGAATCTGTGATCTATAATTTATTAGCATAAAATCACTAAACAGCAAAATCCCATCTGGCTATAATTGGGAGAGATACTCACTAATGGAAGACAGGAAGTAGTATTAATCTGATTTCTACAGGACCAGGGGGCTTTTTATTGGTTGAGCCTAAGTTGGGCCATAGAACTCCAGTCACTGCCATGAAATTCTGAAAATCATTGAATAGCAACTCTCAGTGTACATGAAGCAGAAGTCCCATTGCCAGGTAATAGAGGTCTTTGGCTTGTGCCTATGAGCTTTCATTGGAGAGGAGAGAATAGTGTCAATATCCATACAAATGGGAACAGCAGAAGCACAAGTTATAAAACTTAATTAAAAAGAAACTCTGCCAAAAATTTACATGTGACTATGCATATACCATGACCCAGAAACTCAATAAAAATGTGTACATGTGTTTAAAAAACCGTACTGAAATGTTTGTGTTAGCAGTATTCAAAATAGCCACACACTGGAGATCACTCAAATCCCCAGAAAATGTAGAAGAGATAAATTAATTATTGCACATTCATGCAGTGTAATACTATTAAGCAATAAGATTGAACTACAACCGTGCGCTGTAGTTAAATGACTCTCCAAAATACAGTGTTGAGTGAAGAAATCTAGACACAGAAGATACATACTGTTTAATTCCACTTATACAAAGTAGAAAGGAAGGAAATTTTTTGTGACTCTTGGAGTGGAAGAGACGAATTTCAAAGACATTAGCAATATTTCTTATCTGATTTGACTATTGGCTACATGGGTATTGACGTATAATACATTCTCCAAATGTATTACATGTTAATAAAAGTTTAAAAATCAATTTTTCATTGTCACAAAGAAAGAATGGTTATTTTCAATAATTCATATTAAAAACAAAATCTAAGGAAGTTCCATTGTGACACAGAGCATTGTAAGACAAGGAGTATGTAATATACGGAAGAGGAATTAGAAACAAAAAGAAGACTCGGAGGAAATAAAAGGGAGGGAAATCCACTTATGAATGGCACAAACCATGTTTCTTTGCCACACGTCTGTGGAAAGGGTTACTCCATACCATAGAATGGAATAATTAAAGACTCATTATCTATATGGTGTGTTTTATTTTTAGCTGGTTGCCTCTAAAGTTACGTTACCTATAAAGGAAATGTCTTAGTGTTTGCTTCCCATTATGTAGCTTAGGTATTCTCAATTATCCCTCTGTTCTTTATAATGTGTTGTGTGGATCACTCTTTCATATAGTATCAAAGAATTGCAAAATAATACTTTTGTGCATAGAGTTCTACAATATGATTAAAAGCAACCATTTCAGGAAAACATGCTAATTAATAGATCAAACACTTAACGAAAGGAATTCTCGCCTGGCCTTACTCTGTCTCACAAATGTGCCTGGCAACGTAATAGACACTTGATAGGTTCTGATACGACTAGAGCACAGATCAGAAGAAAGGTCCAAACATACACCAAACACATAGCTGAAAAGTAAAGTTGAAAAAAAATTCATGGTCTGTGCTTGGTACAATGGATTATCTCAACCTACTACTACTTGTCGGAAATATCTAACTTAAAGTCAAATAGCTAATTGTAGACATAAAAAAGTTGCGTCTCCATATTTGGTTTTCAGTTGATTCAATGGAGAACAATTTTAGTTTTGAATCCATAAAGTTGAAAACTCTTCCTTTTTGAAAATGCTTAAAAAGGCTTTTCTGCCACAAGCAACTCTTTCTACATGCCATATTTTATACTAGTTAGAGCCATTATTTGAGTTTACTTAAAATATAAGGATATGAATTTAGCTAAATAAATGAGTAGGGGTATGCTAGTTGCAAGTTAACTAGGATGGATCAATGTTCATGATAAGGAAATTTGAAAAGCGTCAACTGCCATATTGATACATACACATCAGCATATACTTTGTACTCAAAGATCCAGAAAAGGTAGAGTGACAAAGATAAATTGCACTATACATTACTTTCTGCTATTGATTATTTTCACTATTTACAACTTGTGGTATTTTGGGTAACAATGAGACATTCTTGTATACCACATGAACAATTTTGAAAACAATGAGTAAATTATTATAGCTTTAACATTTTCTCATTGAACTTGTCAATTTAGAGACACTATCCTGAAACTAGCTCTATGGAAAGATGTTATAATGTAAAGGAAGTTAAATGAGCAAGAAGTAATACAACGTTAGTTCAAATATGTCCCAATTTTTCAAAATAGTGATATATTACACATCAAAACAGTTTGTAAAGCTATATCTGAAAAAATCAGCAATAGTAGTTTTCTGTAGATATTAAATTTTACCATCGTAAATATGGTGTAGAGAATTATAGTTCAGAGTAACTTGAATTGGAATCATGGTGCTTCCACTTAAAAACTGGTTGGCTTTTGTTAAACATTTCACTTCTTTGTTTTTCTGTTTTTTCATAAGTCTAGTGGATATAATAATGGGCTCTCTTTTTGCAGGGTTTTGTAGAGTAGTCAATAATTTTAAAAAAGTACTTAGAATGCCAAAATTATTCAATAAGGTTTAGTTATTATTTTACTAATATTTTATGTTAGCTAGTATTTCAAACTTCGAGATCTTTCATTTTTAATTTAATATGCAATTGATGGTGTTCAACAAAATTTTACCTATGTTTTACAAAAACAAAATATTTCTTTTTTTATTATACTTTAGGTTTTAGGGTACATGTGCACAATGTGCAGGTTTGTTACATATGTATCCATGTGCCATGTTGATTTCCTCCACCCATTAACTCGTCATTTAGCGTTAGGTATATCTCTTAATGCTGTCCCTTCCCCCTCCCCCAACCCCACAACAGTCCCCGGAGTGTGATGTTCCCCTTCCTGTGTCCATGAGTTCTCTTTGTTCAATTCCCACCTATGAGTGAGAACATGCGGTGTTTGGTTTTTTGTCCTTGTGATAGTTTACTGAGAATGATGTTTTCCAATTTCATCCATGTCCCTACAAAGGACACGAACTCATCCTTTTTTATGGTTGCATAGTATTCCACGGTGTATATGTGCCACATTTTCTTAATCCAGTCTATTGTTGTTGGACATTTGGGTTGGTTCCAAGTCTTTGCTATTGTGAATTCTGCCGCAATAAACATACGTGTGCATGTGTCTTTATAGCAGCCTGATTTATAGTCCTTTGGGTATATACCCAGTAATGGGATGGCTGGGTCAAATGGTATTTCTAGTTCTAGATCCCTGAGGAATCGCCACACTGACTTCCACAATGGTTGAACTAGTTTACAGTCCCACCAACAGTGTAAAAGTGTTCCTATTTCTCCACATCCTCTCCAGCACATGTTGTTTCCTGATTTTTTAATGATGGCCATTCTAACTGGTGTGAGATGGTATCTCACTGTGGTTTTGATTTGCATTTCTCGGATGGCGAGTGATGATGAACATTTCTTCATGTGTTTTTTGGCTGCATGAATGTCTTCTTTTGAGAAGTGTCTGTTCATGTCCTTTGCCCACTTTTTGATGGGGTTGTTTGTTTTTTTCTTGTAAATTTGTTTGAGTTCATTGTAGATTCTGGATATTAGGCCTTTGTCAGATGAGTAGGTTGCAAAAATTTTCTCCCATTCTGTAGGTTGCCTGTTCACACTGATGGTAGTTTCTTTTGCTGTGCAGAAGCTCTTTAATTGGATCCCATTTGTCAATTTTGGCTTTTGTTGCCATTGCTTTTGGTGTTTTAGACATGAAGTCTTTGCCCACGCCTATGTCCTGAATGGTATTGCCTAGGTTTTCTTGTAGGATTTTAATGGTTTTAGGTCTAACATTTAAGTCTTTAATCCATATTGAATTAATTTTTGTATAAGGTGTAAGGAAGGGATCCAGGTTCAGCTTTCTACATATGGCTAGCCAGTTTTCCCAGCACCATTTATTAAATAGGGATTCCTTTCCCCATTTCTTGTTTTTGTCAGTTTTGTCAAAGATCAGATAGTTGTAGATATGCGGCATCATTTCTGAGGGCTCCGTTCTGTTCCATTGATCTATGTCTCTGTTGTGGTACCAGTACCATGCTGTTTTGGTTACTGTAGCCGTGTAGTATACTTTGAAGTCAGGTAGCGTGATGCCTCCAGCTTTGTTCTTTTGGCTTAGGATTGACTTGGCGATGCGGGCTCTTTTTTGGTTCCATATGAACTTTAAAGTAGTTTTTTCCAATTCTGTGAAGAAAGTCATTGGTAGCTTGATGGGGATGGCATTGAATCTATAAATTTTCTTGGGCAGTATGGCCATTTTCACGATATTGATTCTTCCAATCCATGAGCATGGAATGTTCTTCCATTTCTTTTTATCCTCTTTTATTTCATTGAGCAGTGGTTTGTAGTTCTTGATGTGGTCCTTCACGTCCCTTGTAAGTTGGATTCCTAGGTATTTTATTCTCTTTGAAGCAATTGTGAATGTGAGTTCAGTCATGATTTGGCTCTCTGTCTGTCTGTGATTGGTGTACAAGAATGCTTGTGATTTTTGTACATTGATTTTGTATCCTGAGACTTTGCTGAACTTGCTAATCAGCTTAAGGAGATTTTGGGCTGAGACAATGGGGTTTTCTAGATATACAATCATGTCATCTGCAAACAGGGACAATTTGACTTCCTCTTTTCCTAACTGAATACTTTTTATTTCCTTCTCCTGCCTGATTGCCCTGGCCAGATCTTCCAACACTATGTTGAATAGGAGCGGTGAGAGAGGGCATCCCTGTCTTGTGCCAGTTTTCAGAGGGAATGCTTCCAGTTTTTGCCCATTCAGTATGATATTGGCGGTGGGTTTGTCGTAGATAGCTCTTATTATTTTGAGATACGTCCCATCAATACCTAATTTATTGAGAGTTTTTAGCATGAAGGGTTGTTGAATTTTGTCAAAGGCCTTTTCTGCATCTATTGAGATAAACATGTGCTTTTTGTCTTTGGTTCTGTTTATATGCTGGATTACATTTATTGATTTGCGTATGTTGAACCAGCCTTGCATCCCAGGGATGAAGCCCACTTGATTATGGTGGATAAGCTTTTTGATGTGCTGCTGGATTCGGTTTGCCAGTATTTTATTGAGGATATTTGCATCAATGTTCATCAAGGATATTGGTCTGAAATTCTCTTTTTTGGTTATGTCTCTGCCAGGCTTTGGTATCAGGACGATGCTCGCTTCATAAAATGTGTTAGGGAGGATTCCCTCTTTTTCTATCGATTGGAATAGTTTCAGAAGGAATGGTACCAGTTCCTCCTTGTACCTCTGGTAGAATTCAGCTGTGAATCCATCAGGACTTGGACTCTTTTTGCTTGGTAAGCTATTGATTATTGCCACAATTTCAGAACCTGTTATTGGTCTATTCAGAGATTCAACTTCTTCCTGATTTAGTCTTGGGAGGGTGTATTTGTCGAGGAATTTATCCATTTCTTCTAGATTTTCTAGTTTAGTTGCATAGAGGTGTTTGTAGTATTCTCTGATGGTAGATTGTATTTCTGTGGGATCGGTGGTGATATCCCCTTTTTCATTTTTTATTGCATCTATTTGATTCTTCTCTCTTTTCTTCTTTATTAGTCTAGCTAGCGGTCTATCAATTTTGTTGATCTTTTCAAATAACCAGCTCCTGGATTCATTAATTTTTTGAAGGGTTTTTTGTGTCTCTATTTCCTTCAGTTCTGCTCTGATTTTAGTTATTTCTAGCCTTCTGCTAGCTTTTGAATGTGTTTCCTCTTGCTTTTCTAGTTCTTTTAATTGTGATGTTAGGGTGTCAGTTTTTGATCTTTCCTGCTTTCTCTTGAGGGCATTTAGTGCTATAAATTTCCCTCTACACACTGCTTTGAACGTGTCCCAGAGATTCTGGTATGTTGTGTCTTTGTTCTCGTTGGTTTCAAAGAACATCTTTATTTCTGCCTTCATTTCATTATGTACCCAGTAGTCATTCAGGAGCAGGTTGTTCAGTTTCCATGTACTTGAGTGGTCTTGAGTGAGTTTCTTAATCCTGAGTTCTAGTTTGATTGCACTGTGGTCTGCGAGAGAGTTTGTTATAATTACTGTTCTTTTACATTTGCTGAGGAGAGCTTTACTTCCAACGATGTGGTCAATTTTGGAATAGGTGTGGTGTGGTGCTGAAAAAAATGTATATTCTGTTGATTTGGGGTGGAGAATTCTGTAGATGTCTATTAGGTCCACTTTATGTAGAGCTGAGTTCAATTCCTGGATATCCTTGTTAACTTTCTGTCTCATTGATCTGTCTAATGTTGACAGTGGGGTGTTAAAATCTCCCATTATTATTGTGTGGGAGTTTAAGTCCCTTTATAGGTCACTCAGGACTTGCTTTATGAATCTGGGTGCTCCTGTGTTGGCTGCATATATATTTAGGATAGTTAGCTCTTCTTTTTGAATTGATCCCTTTACCATTATGTAATGGCCTTCTTTGTCTCTTTTGATCTTGCTTGGTTTAAAGTCTATTTTATCAGAGACTAGGATTGCAACCCCTGCCTCTTTTTGTTTTCCATTTACTTGATAGATCTTCCTCCATCCCTTTATTTTGAGTCTATTTGTGTCTCTGCACGTGAGATGGGTTTCCTGAATACAGCACACTGATGGGTCCTGACTCCTTATCCAGTTTGCTGGTCTATGTCTTTTAACTGGAGCATTTTGCCCATTTACATTTAACGTTAATATTGTTATGTGTGAATCTGATCCTGTCATTATGATGTTAGTTGGTTACTTTGCTCGTTAGTTGCTGCAGTTTCTTCCTAGCCTTGATGGTCTTTACAATTTGGCATGTTTTTGCAGGGGCTGGTACCGGTTGTTCCTTTCCATATTTAGTACTTCCTTCAGGAGCTCTTTTAGGGCAGGCCTGGTGGTGACAAAATCACTCAGCGTTTGCTTCTCTGTAAAGTATTTTATTTCTCCTTCACTTATGAAGCTTAGTTTGGCTGGATAGGAAATTCTGGGCTGAAAATTCTTTTCTTTAAGAATGTTGAATATTGGCCCCCAGTCTGTTCTGGCTTGTAGAGTTTCTGCTGAGAGATCAGCTCTTAGTCTGATGGGCTTCCCTTTGTGGGTAACCCAACCTTTCTCACTGGTTGCCCTTAACATTTTTTCCTTCATTTCAACTTTGGTGAATCTGACAATTATGTGTCTTGGAGTTGCTCTTCTCAAGGAGTATCTTTGTGGCGTTCTCTGTATTTCCTGAATCTGAATGTTGGCCTGCCTTGCTAGATTGGGGAAGTTCTCCTGGATAATATCTTGCAGAGTGTTTTCCAACTTGGTTCCATTCTCCCCATCATTTTCAGGTACACCAATCAGACGTAGGTTTGGTCTTTTCACATAGTCCCAAATTTCTTGGAGGCTTTGTTCATTTCTTTTTATTCTTTTTTCTCTAAACTTCCCTTCTCTCTTCATTTCATTCATTTCATCTTCCATCAGTGATACCCTTTCTTCCAGTTGATCGCATCTGCTACTGAGACTTCTGCAATCTTCGCGTAGTTCCCGATACTTGGCTTTCAGCTCCATTAGCTCTTTTAAGCCCTTCTCTCCATTGGTTATTCTAGTTATCCAGTCTTCTAATTTTTTTTTCAAAGTTTTTAACTTCTTTGCTATTGTTTTGAATTTCCTCTCGTAGCTCAGAGTAGTTTGATCGTATGAAGCCTTCTTCTCTCAACTCGTCAAAGTCATCCTCCATCCAGCTTTGTTCTGTTGCTGGTGAGGAACTGTGTTCCTTTGGAGGAGGAGAGGTGCTCTGTTTTTTAGAGTTTCCAGTTTTTCTGCTCTGTTTTTTCCCCATCTTTGTGGTTTTATCTACTTTTTGTCTTTGATGATGGTGATGTACAGATGGGTTTTTGGTGTGGATGTCCTTTCTGTTTGTTAGTTTTCCTTCTACCAGACGGGACCCTCAGCTGCAGGTCTGTTGGAGTTTGCTAGAGGTCCACTCCAGACCCTGTTTGGCTGGGTGTCAGCAGTGGTGGCTGCAGAACAGTGGATTTTCGTGAGACCACAAATTCAGCTGTCTGATAGTTCCTCTGGAAGTTTTGTCTCAGAGGAGTACCTGGCCAAGTGAGGTGTCATTCTGTCCCTACTGGGGGGGTGCCTCCCAGTTAGGCTGCTCAGGGGTGAGGGACCCACTTTAGAAGGCAGTCTGTCCGTTCTCAGATCTCCAGCTGTGTGCTGGGAGAACCACTACTCACTTCAAATCTGTCAGTCAGACAGGGACATTTAAGTGTGAGGAGGTTCCTGCTGACTTTTTGTTTGTCTGTGCCCTGCCCCCAGAGGTGGAGCCTACAGAGGCAGGCCGGCCTCCTTGAGCTGTGATGGGCTCCACCCAGTTCGAGCTTCCTGGCTGTTTTGTTTACCTAAGCAAGCCTGGGCAATGGCGGGCGGCCCTCCCCCAGCGTCGCTGCCGCCTTGCAGCTTGATCTCAGACTGCTGTGCTAGCAATCAGCGAGACTCCGTGGGCATAGGACCCTCCGAGCCAGGTGCGGGACACAATCTCCTAGTGTGCCATTTTCCAGGCCCGTTGGAAATGTGCAGTATTAGGATGGGACTGACCCGATATTCCAGGTGCCATCTGTTACCCCTTTCTTTGACTAGGAAAGGGAACTCCTTGACCCCTTGCGCTTCCCCAGTGAGGCAATGCCTCGCCCTGCTTCGGCTTGCGCACAGTGCGCTTCACCGACTGTCCTGCACCCACTGTTTGGCACTCCCTAGTGAGATGAAACCGGTACCTCAAGCAGAAATGCAGAAATCACCCGTCTTCTGTGTCGCTGGGGCTGGGAGCTGGAGACCGGAGCTGTTCTTATTCGGCCATCTTGGCTCCACCCCCCAAAAACAAAATATTTTCTAAATGCTTCACAATTTTAAAATAAAGCAAAATATTTAAAAAATTGATTAAAGGAAGTGAGACAAAAAAGTAAAAAGCTGTCTGAAAATTTTAAAATTACTGTAGTTATATATATTTAATATGAAGTATTTGGTATTCAGCTTATTAACTGATATCCGTCCTTAAGAGTTAATAATTGATCTGAACTCTCAACAGTAGTAAAACTGCACTGTTGTGGTAAAGACACATGCAAGTTCCATGAAAATTTTACCAACCAAGTGAATAACTTTACAGAATACATAGACACAGTGATTTATACCAGTAATCTCTTTAAAGTGAGGTTTTGCTAGGAAACTATGCCATTTTCTTGGCAAGCTCACATCTTGTTATTGAGTATCACTGGAATGGGGCAGAGCACATGTGGGATGGAGCGGGAGTAAGTGCTTGTGCATTTTTGCTTCCTCACTGGCTCCTCTCCCTCCACCGTGATATCATACCTGGGTTAGTGTGCTAAAGAATGAGAGATTAGAACACAGGTGAATACTTTCAGCTGAGGGCAAACTATGTCAACCAATGTCTGCCTGACCCACCAGCTGAAAACCGATGCATGTGTAAGATCCACTGCTCCCAGCTCAGATAGGCAGAACCAGTTAACTAATCTATAGACATTTGAAAAATAATAAGTGATTGTTTTAAGCTATTAAATTTGGAGGTGGTATGTTATAAAAATTTATGGCAGTGATAACTAACAGGTGCTCTATCATACTAGGATGGCATGATAAAGATATACAGGACAGTAACTGGCGAGGGATAAAGGGATGAGTGAACCTTATATTTTTAAAGGAAGGGAATATACACACATATACAGAGAGAGATAATAATAGACTTGCTTATTTAATTGTATACTAATTATCTTATCCAAGACAGGCAGGGGAAGTGCTGTACAATGTCTTGAATAGGAAGCAGAGAATAGGATCAGCCCAAGTGGATAGTATTGAACCCCACAAGAATGGATATAAGTTTATCTAGTAAGTGATTACATTGGAAAAATGGTTCCGAGGACAGGTTGTTTTCAAACTCTAACCTATCGGGAGCACATGGAAATTCTCTTCTGGCACATAATTTTTAGAGTTGTTATTGGAGATTTAGGACATAACATGCATTAAAATGCCTTGTCTACTGGTGTCCAAAATAAGTTGGGTGCTTTGTGTGTTTCTTGTGTCCCTTCAATGTCTATATAAACTTCTTAAGAGCCTCAGCATTCTGAAATTCAGATAATGCCCAGTAAAACACAACCTTTATTTCTTCTAAGCCTGAAAGCTACACATTGTTTTAGTTAATTCTTAATTTCTTCCAAAGTATAAATTTTGTAGAGATGTTGATATCCTTTAGTCCAGTATTTAGGAAGTATGCCATTTAATTTTATGTAAGTTGCTTAGTTTATTTTTTCAGACTGTTTTTTCAAGAAATTCCATTTCCTAAAAAATACCCATGGGAGCCTTGGATAAGGATGAAAATGCTAAATTATATGCATAAAATACAAAATTAAAAATCAGTGACGTTTTTCAAGTTACATAAACTTGTCTTCCATTTGTAGTAGGTGTTTCGTGTTACTATTAGCTGGATGAGTAGTAATACCAGTTAAAGTCCTCACGTTCCACATTTCCAAGTGATACAGGGCAAAGTATTTTGCCATCATGGACTTCAGATTTCATAAAGAAAGTGCTTCCATTTCTCTTATTAAATGAATTCTCTGAACTCCTAAAATGTATAAACTTTATGAGTATGTGGAACATGAGCCTCCCTCTCTGCCTTCTGCTTTCAGAATGATGTCAGTGCTTGAAAACGGAAAACAGTTCAGTGTCTTTAGGGGTTCCTGATCCAACAGTTACTTATTCCATTCATCTTCTATAGAAGCATTTCTGATGATGTTTGAATTTGACTTTCAGTCTGAGCCAAATGTATATGGCTTTTTTTTCTGCTTAGTATTCATTGTCACACTTACTCTTGAAATTATAAAAAACTGTTGTGAAGCAAACAGAAGTGAGTAAGTTACCTCAAATCTTTTCATGCGTCAGCATCCATGACTGTGGAAGAGGCAGCAGTTTATTTTCACATGAAATATGTCAAGTTTCTGTAGTCAAACTATACAAAGCTGGGCTGCACCTAATTATTGGTATAAATTACATAAGGCATCTAAACAGTGATAATTTAGAAGACTCAAAGCATTGCTATTCACTTAAATCCGAAGAGGATCTGACTGGACACATGTATCTCTGACAAAAAGTCCGAGTGCCATGTAGATGTTTATGTTGGCGTTCCTTGATTCTCGGCCAGTAACTTCTCCCCACCACTTCTCTCACTATTTTCTGAAGAATACACTAAGTGCAGGAACAAACATTATTAATAAGATAGGGTATAATAAACATGTATTATAAGATACACATTGATGTTAAAATAAATTAATATTTACACTTCTATGTAGAAAATATTTTTGCAACTATTTTTACCATGTGAAGTATTCAAATAAAGTATTATTTTGTGCAACAGAAACAAGATGGTTAATACTTTTTATATGATAACATTACAACTAGCTCAAATGTTAGCCAAGCATTTCTATTTTAATAACAGAAATGAATAAACAGATTATATTTGCCATAATGTAACATCATTTTCTGTATTATGCAAGATCAATGAAGACAAGGGCCCGTGTGTTTTTTCAGCAATATTTTAGAGCGTTAGCATTCACAGTGGTGAAGAAATTGGGCAAAATAATTACACAACCTTATATTTTATTCCTTGTTCTGCCATTTAATTGCTGGAACTAATTATTTAACTATTCAGTTTCCCAAGTTTTCCATTGGTACAAAGGAATTATCTATGTCCTATATTCTATATCTACATCATAGGGTTGTTGTGAGGAATAAAGTAGGATGTTCGTATATCTTGAAAGACAGTGTTAATTATATAGTATGTATTAAATGTTAGGTTTTGATTATTATTATTCACAAAATATAACTGATGTGACTCTATGTTGAATGCCTACTATGTGTGAGAGATGTGGGTTGCAGTTTATATAAATATTTTAATTAATTATTAAATATTAATATTTGTATTGATATTACACAAGTACTGTAAACTGTAATATATATTTAAATTGTTTTTTAATTATTTTTAAATTTTTTGTGGGTCCATAGTAGGTGTGTATATTTATGGGGTACATGAGATATTTTGATACAAGCATGCAACGTGAAAGAAGTACATCATGGAGAATGGGGTATCCATTCCCTAAGCATTTATCCTTTGAGTTACAAACAATCCAGTTCCACTCTTTAGGTGAATTTGAAATATACAATTAAGTTATTATTGACTATAGTCACCCTATTGTGCTATCAAGTAGTAGGTCTCATTCATTCTATTTTTTGTACCCATTAACAATCTCCACCCTCCGCCCCCTCCCAAAAACCCACTAACCTTCCCAGCCTCTGGTAACCACCCTTCTACTTTCTATGTCCATGAATTCAACTGTTTTGATTTTTAGATCCCACAAATAATTGAGAACATGTGATGTTTGTCCTTCTGTGCCTGGCTTGTTTCCAGTAACCTAATGATCTCCATTTCCATCCATATTGTTGCAAATAACTGACTCTCATTCTTTTTTATGGCTGCATAGTACTCCATTGTGTATATGAACCACATTTTCTTCATCCATTCTTCTGTTGATGGACACTTAGCTTTCTTCCAAATCTTAGCTATTGTAAACAGTGCTGCAATAAACAAAGGAGTGCAGATATCTCTTTGATTTACTCATTTTTTTTCTCTTTGGTATATACTCACCAGTGGGATTGCTGGATCATGTGGTAGCTCAATTTTTAGTTTTTTGAGGAACTGCCAAACTGTTCTCCGTCGTGGGTGGTTGTACAAATTTACATTCCCGCCAACAGTGTACAAATGTTTCCTTTTTTCCACACCCTTCTCAGCATTTGTTACTGCCTGTCTTTTGGATAAAAGCCATTTTAACTGGGGTAAGATAATATCTATTGTAGCTTTGGTTTGCATTTCTCTGGTGATCAGTGATGTTGAACATCTTTTCATAGGCTTGTTTGCTAGTCTTAATGTGTTCTTTTAATAATATATTTAAATTTTTAAAGCCCCGATTTTTCAGTAGAAGAAAATAAGTCCCAGGATTCTGTCTTCCATTTGTGATTTCAATCACATCTTTGTTTTACCTAATAAATCACTGCTGTTGTCTTCTTCCTAGGATGAATGCAAAAGTTTGCTAACACTTTTGACACTTGACTGTGGCAGTTGTCTGCTAGTCACACTTCAACCTTGCCAGCAAATCCAATCAGCTTAAGAGCGTTTTAATGTACCTATGCAAGTCCTCAGCATTTCAGATTAGGAAAGAAAGCAGGTCTTGTGACCTTCATAAGTGGTATTGAATGGTTCCTCTGGAAATGATAAAATTAGCTGAATTTCAGCTGCAATTTGAGGGAAATGTTTCCCAATTTTAAATTGGACACTCTACCAGCACCCACGATGGGAGGAAGGTTCTATGCTGTGCGTTTCTAATGCAGTAGAAGTGCAGTTGAGTCCACCAAAATCGTTTGTCATCAGTAATCAGGACAAGGTTGCCCTAGACATTTCACATCCCAATTGTAATTTAACAAGAAAGCTTCAGTGTACAGTAGGATAGAGTGTATTTGACTCAGCTCTTTTTCCTTAGAAAAAAAGTGCAATATTTTACTTCATTCTGACCTTGAGTCAAAAGCTTTAGAAGTATGTGAAGAATCTGATTCTGAGTGGATTGAGGGTAAGCTGAAATGAAAAAGAAGGAAGAACTGCTTTTAACATAACCAGATGGTAATTTTTACTAGTTGGCAGTGTACTGAAAGCACATTTTCTGAAAGGGAAATATACATTATAGACTGGCACAATGAAATGTGTAAAACCGTTCCCAAAATAGATTAAAAATATTCTTTAGTTTTAAAGTGAAATTATGATAAACTGGTGTGGTGTATGTTTCTCTTTAAGGTAAAGATAGTAGCAGACTAACTGTACAGTCAGAAGTCCTGTTGAAATTAGAATTGATTTGATGGTATTTAACATTTGACATTATGTTCTAAAAAGCTGAATTGTGCCCCTTACATTGCCAGCTTCAGGATAAATAATAAACTGTGTATAATAATTGAATATTGACTGTTTCCTTGTTCCACTGAGATCCTGGCCAGTCTCACTAACCCACATCCTGGTTTTCCTAACTAAGTTTCTGATGTCAACTGCAGTCATCACAGGGTAGACATTTTGAAGTCTGCATTTAAACAGCTTATTTCATTCCTTTATGCACATTCATAGAGTTGGCATGAAGTTATCTGAAAACTATTAAAACTCACTTGTCAAAAGTCTGGAAAACACAGACATTTAATTACTTATTCATAATTAGTTTCGTTTGTCTTATTTTTGGCATGGCCAAGCTGGTTAGACACAATCACTCTGCCTGATCCTTTGCTCACTAATTCGGTTTATCTATGTGCTCCTTGAGAAATAATAGCAGTCTTCAAACCTTTCCAGTAGGGGGATACCTAAATATTCCCATCTGGAAGTGACTGAAACATCGTTACAACACACCACTGCAAGTGGAAGCTGGAACACGCCCACGTTTCCATAAAGGCCACTGTCAAACCTTAATATCACTGAACAGGTCAATGTGTTATTCAGAGATGTACAGTTAGAAGAATAATAGAGTACATTGTTGAGCAGCCACATTTGTATTAATTAAAAACTCACTCTTTTAAAGGAGTTATTAAACTAATCACTAAGTTGGTTTGCCTTTTACTTTAGTTTTTGAAATAACCAGTATGGTTAGAGTAAAATGCCCGTGATGGTCGTTTATTTCCTTTGTTTTTTAACTGTAAAAAACACAGAGTGATATTTATTCTTTGTTTGAGTTTTCAGAGGCAAGCTTGGAAAATGACTGTAACACAGATTCGGATCTCTGGATAAACCAGTAATTAGCATCTGATAAAAAGAACTGAGAGCATTTGAATACTCAGTACTATGAGATAAGCGTAAATATTTAAAATAAATTTGTAGCATAAATTTAAATTTTTATACTATAGTCATTAACTGGAATGAACACAAATAGCCGAATAGGATAATAACAATACAAAAACCAGTATTTTTCTGCATGCTGTGTACATGCATACATCTATAAGTACATGTATTCGCATACTGAATTCTTGACAGAAATTTATGAGGAATGGAGAAGTTAACGCTAATGGTTAATCACACAACTGGTGAGTGATAGAAGACCTGAAAATCCAACCCAGAAAACCTGGCTTAGGGGTCTATTTCTGATCATTACATAATTCTGCCTTTCTTAGATAATTAGAAGAATTTGTTTTCAATTTAATAGTAGCATATTTTGTATAATGTATTGGTTTATTTTACAAGCATGATATACACTTGGAACATAAGGGTAATACTCTTTTATTTAAATGGACATCAATTCTACCAAAGCTTTCTAATCCCTATTAGTATCTGCATGTTTCCTTGGAGATCTTTATTCTAATCATATAAAATATACACACATATGTCATTTTTATTTAGATTTATCTAAATAGAATAATGTTGCATATACTCTTCTAAAAATTGTTATTCTTCATGTAATAATGAATGCCCGTTCTTATGCATCGGATCTTGACAGTAAATTCTGTCAAACTCTCACTGCCCCACCTAACAAACTTTCCTACTCATTTTATTATCACGGCTCTCACCTGCTTCAGACTTTGCCCAATATCCGTAAGTGAAGACAGAGATGGTAACTTTGCAAAATAAAATACACTTAATGTGAAATTTATTATCTTAATTATTTTAAAGTAGACCATGCATCACTTAAAAGACAGTGATACATTGTGTCCATAGGTTATAAACCTGTAAAGCATGTTACTGTACTGAATATTACAGATAATTATAAGACAATGTTAAGTATTTGTGTATCTAAACATAGAAAAGGCAATGCATTGATGCATTGTACTATGACATGATAGCTTCAGTTTCACTAGGAAATAGGAATTTTTCAGCTGCATAACAAACTTATGGCAATAATGACCTGTAAGTGGTCTGTTGTTGACAGAAACATCATTATGTGGTGTATGGCTATATATAGGTCAGTGATACTAAGTACATTTATATTGTGCAATAATCATAACCGTCCATCTCCAGAGCTCTTTAGTCTTGTGAAACCGAAGCTTTCGACCCATTAATCAATATATATCTCTGGAAACTACCATTGGTTTTGTCTGTGATTTTCACTATCCTAAGAACCTCATACAAATGAAATCATACAGCATTTGTCTTTTGTTATTGGCTTATTTAATTTAGCGTAATGACCTCCATTTCATCCTATTGTAGAATATGTCAGAATTGTATTCATTTTTAAGGCTGAATAATATTCTTTTGTTTGTGTACACTACATTTTGCTTATCCATTAATCCACTGACAAACACTTGGATTGCTTCCATTTTAGCTATTTTGAATAATATTGCTGTGAACATGTGTGTACAAATATCTCTTCAAGACCTTGCTTTAAAATCTCTTGGGTATATACCTGGATTGGGGTTGCTGGATTATATGTACTTATATTTTTAATCTTTAAAAGAACTGACATACTGCTTTCTACAGTGGCTGTATCATTTTACATCCTCACCAACAGTGCACAAGTGTTACAGTTTCCCACATTCTTGCCAACAGTTTTTATTTTCTGTTTTTTAAATAGTAACTATCATAATGGGTATGAGGTGTTATGTTATTCTAGCTTTGATTTGCTAATTAATTATGTTGATTAATGATTAATTATGTTGAGGCTCCTTTTATGTACTTATTGAACATTTCTATTCTTTGGAGAAAAGTTCTTTGCCCATTTTTGAATCAGGCTATTTGTTTTATTTTGTTGGTGAGATTTTAAAATTCCCCATCTATTCTGGATCTCAGTCCCTTGTCAAATATCATTTGCAAATTTATTTTTCATTCTCTGGGTTGCCGTTTTATTCTGATGATAGTATTTTTTGAATACAGTTTTTTAAAAAGTTTATCAACTACAATTTTTAAATTTTTTTCTTTTGTTGCCTGTGCCTTTGATGTCACATCTCAGAAATTATTGCCAACTCCGATGTTGTGAAGCTTTTGTTCTATTATTTCTTCTCAGAGTTTTATAGTATTTTTTGTATTACATTTAGTTCTTTGATTAATTTTGAGTCAATTTTTCCACATACTGTTATACAAGGGTCCAACTTCATTATTTTATATGTGATTTTTCAGTTGTTCCGCCACCATCCCACCATTTTTTTTTTTTTTTTTAAGATTGTTTTTTCTCTCATTGAATGATCTTGGACCCATGGTCAAAAATCATTTCACCATATATATGAAGATTTATTTCTGGGATCTCGATTTTACTTCATTGGCCTGTAAGTCTATCTTTATGCCTGTGGCACCCTGTTTTGATTACTGAAGCTTTGTAATAAATTTTGAAACCAGGAAGTGTGAGTTCTCCAGCTTTGTTCTTTTTTAAGATTGTTTTGGCTATTTGGTGTCCCTTGGTTTTTCCATATACATTTTAGAATAGATTATTTCTTTCTATAAAAATTGCCGAAGTTTTGAAGGGCATAGTATTTAATGTTAAGATTGCTTTTGGTAGTGTTAACATCTTAAAAATATTAAGTCTTCCAACACATGGACATGGAATATCTTTCTGTTTATTTAAGTCTTCCATAGTTTTCGTTTTACAGGTCTTTCATATCCCTGGCTAAGTTAATAAGTATTTAATTCTTTTTGATGCTATAATCAATGGAATTATTTTGTTAACTTTCTTTTCTGATTGTTCATTGTTAGTAAGTAAAAATGAAACTAATGTTTATGTGTTGCTTTTGTATCCTACTGCTTTCCTAAATTTGTTTCTTAGTTTTAACTATGTGTGTGTGCATGTGAGTGTGTGTGTGATCTTTAGAGTTTTATACCTAAAGTATTATGCTGTGTACAAACACAGATAATTGTACTTCTTCCTTTCCAACTTGGGTGCCTTTTATGTCTTTTCCTTGCCCGATTTCACTGGTTAGGACTTTCAGTATTTTGTTGAATACAAGTGGCAATGTATGCGTCATTATCTTGTTCCTGATCTTAGAGGTAAAACTTTCAGTCTTTTAACAGTGAGTGTGATGTTGGCTATTGAATATTTATGTATGGATTTTATTATGTTAAGGTAGTTTTCTTCAGTTCCTAGTTTGTTGAGTGTTTTTGATATGAAAGATGTTGAATTTTACCAAATGCATAATTGAGACAATTATGCTTATTTTTTCCCTTCTGTTAATATGGGGTATTACACTGATCAATTTTCGTGTGTTGAACCATGCTTAGATTCCAGGAATAAATCCCACTTGGTCATTCTAATATGCTGCTGAATTTGGTTTGCTAGTATTTTGTGGAGGATTTTTGCGTTGATGTTCATAATAGATATTAGTCTGTTGTGTTTTCTTGTTTTTTGTTTTTTGCAACATCTTTGTCTGGTTTTGGTAGTATGGTGATGCTGGCCTCACATGAAGTATTCCTCCTCTTTAAGTTTTTGGAAATGTTTATGAAGGACTGGCATTATTATAGTTCTTCTTTAAATGTTTAGTATAATTCAGCAGTGAAGCTGTCAGGTCCAGGAATTTTCTTTGTTGCTAGATTTTTTATTAGAGATCCATAATCCTAACTAAGTATAGATCTATTCAGATTTTCTATTTTTCATGATTTAGTCTTGGTATGTTGCATATTTCTAGGAATTTGTCGATTTCATCTGGTACATGCAATTTTTGACATATAATTTTTCATAGTACTCTTATAATACTTTTTATTTATGCAGAGTAAGTAATAATGTTCTCATTTTCATTTGTGATTTTGGTGATTTGAGCCTTCTTTATTTTAAGTCAATCTAGCTAAAGGTTTTCACATTGATTTTTTTTGAAGAATCAACTTTTGATTTCATTGATTTTTCTCTATATTTTAAATTCTCTACATCTGCTGCCTTTGGGTTTTCTTTGTTCTTCTTTTTCTAGTTGTACAAATGGGTTCTTGATTTAAGATCTGCATTCTGTTTAAATGGAAGCTTTTTAACTATAACTTTTCTCCTTAGCACTTATTTTACTATGTCCCATAATTTTTGTTTTGTTTTTGTTTTTATTCTGTTTAAATGGAAGCTTTTATAACTATAAGTTTTCTCCTTAGCACTTATTTTACTATGTCCCATAATGTTTGTTTTGTTTTTGTTTTTATTCATCTGTATTTTTAAATTTCTTTTTATGATTTCTGTAATGATCCATTAGTTGTTTAGAGAGTGTTTTTAATTCTCAGAAATTGAAGTTTTCTAGTTCTCCGTTACTGATTTCTAACTTCATCCTCTGCTGGTTGGAGAATATATTTTCTATGATGTTTATATATTAAAATCTGATGATATATAATTATGTCAGTTCTATTTTAACTGAAATATTATAAAACATTACTATTAATATAAATTTAAAATCTTATATTGGATTTTTTATAAATCAAATGTGTAAGACTGATTTTTCTTGGATTTGTTTTATAAAGATACTTCACGTTAATATATATGTTAATTTTAAAAATGGGTTTTGGCTACTCTATTTTTCCATGAAGTATTGCATTATTAAATATTCGTTTTGTTGTTGTTGTTGTTGTTTTGTTTGTTTGTTTGTTTTTGAGATGGAGTCTTGCTCTGTTGACCAGGCTGG
Organism: Symphalangus syndactylus; assembly: GCF_028878055.3. Taxonomy (NCBI): domain Eukaryota; kingdom Metazoa; phylum Chordata; class Mammalia; order Primates; family Hylobatidae; genus Symphalangus; species Symphalangus syndactylus. The sequence continues at coordinate 4,317,700 of NC_072427.2, forward strand.
AGTGCAATGGTGCGATCTGGCTCACTGCAACCTTCACCTCCCAGGTTCAAGCAATTCTCCTGCCTCAGCCTCACGAGTAGCTGGGACTACAGGAGCACGCCACCATGCCTGGCTAATTTTTGTACATTTACTAGAGATGAGGTTTCACCACGTTGGCCAGGCTGGTCTCGAACTCTTGACCTCATGATCCACCTGCTTCAGCCTCCCAAAGTGCTGGGATTACAGGCAAAAGCCACTGCGCGTGGCCAAATATTCTTAAAGGGGCTCTATGTTTTAGGAGCATTTAAAATTGGTTAACCCAACAAAGTGTTCTTGCTTCTCAAACACAGCTCAAAAATGACTGTTTTCCAGTAATACCTGGTGGATATTAAGCTACTTTATAATTTACAACAAGAAAAAATAGAAGTTAATAACTTCTTAGGAGTTGCAGGTTTTAAAAGAACACATTGAAGAAGTATGGAGATTACCAAAAAAAGATTTGTCTCTCAGGTTTGTCTGTTCTCACTTCAGCTTTGCTAGAACCGTGTTAATATAAGAATGATCTCAATACAAAATAAAATTTGAAGCTAGCCTACAAAATTCACAGAGATATCAGAGGGGCTGTGGACAGAGAAACAGACAAACTGATGAGAAATTGTAGAAGTATGTGCTATGGATGCGTAACACACATTCTGTGATTGGTGGCGGGTTTGCATGTCAGCAATTGCAGGCCTATTTTTGGCGATGTTTCTGCCACACTGTTACTGATCACAGCTAGGAATTTCCTTTTAATTGGCATGTGTGTTTTTTTCCTTCAAATTAATAATTGATTTCTCAAGGTATAAAAAATCCCTCAATTGTATTCATTACAGAATTTCTAAACTGTAACTTTTCTTAAAAACATTGTTAAAATCCTTTTAAAAATTAAATAAGCTTATCAATTATGTTTCTAGAAACACACTTAACATTCTCAAGGCATAAAGTATATCTCAACTGTATTTATTACAGAATTACTAAACTTTAACTTTCCTAGAAACTATAATTAAAATCCTTTTAAAAAACAAGCTTATAAGGTATGTTTTTAATACTTTGGTTTATCTCTCGATCACATGACTTCCTGAAAACTCCGCTTAAGGGCTAACAGAATTATAGAGATTAGACTTCATAGGGGATATAATATGTTTTGGGTCACTTGTCTTTGGGTTTTGTCCACACATTTGTTGGGGACTGGCTCTGGAACAATAAAGGGGAAACTTAGGGATGACTAGGCTTTTGTGAAACGCATTTATAGAGTTGGCCTCTAAAAGTGGCTTATTTTTTGCTCCAGCATAGATTGAGGTGGAGTGCATTAATGCTCAATTTAATTTTGCCAAGGGTTCAATAACAAAATGGTGTTTTTTTTTCTAATAAATTACTGAAAGATAGACTAACCTTTTGTAATCCATTGCTAAAATGGAAATAAGTAATTTAATTGTGAGCTTAAAAAATAACACTCAGCTAGAATTACCACCATTGGAAGGTAAGGTAAGAGTTGTATTTATGCTTTAAACTAAAAATAGCCAGGTGCGGTGGCTCATGCTTGTAATCCCAGCACTTTGGGAGGCCAAGGCAGGTGGATCACCTGAGGTTGGGAGTTTGAGATCACCCTGACCAACGTGGAGAAACCCCGTCTCTACTAAAAATACAAAATTAGCTGGGTGTGGTGGCCTGTAATCTCAGTTGCTCGGGAGGCTGAGGCAGGAGAATCACTTGAACCCAGTAGTCGGAGGTTGTGGTGAGCCGGAGATCATGCCATTGCACTCTAGCCTGGGCAACAAGAGCAAAATTCCATCTCAAAACAAATAAAAAAAAACTAAAAATAAAATATGTATTAATCTTTTTGTTCTTTATCTAGTCCTTATCTTTTTCATGAAATATTTAATTTTTTTGTGTTAACTTTATTCACCTAAGGAATACCCAGGGAGCTGGTAAGACATTATTTATGAGTGTGTCTGTGAGGATCTTTCCATAAGAGATTAGTACTTGAATCAGTAAACTGAGTGAAGAAGATCTGCCCTAATAAATGTGAACAGGCATCTTCTAATCCAATGAGGTCCTAAATAGAACAAAAAGGTAGACTACGTGTGAATTTGCTCTAACTGGGACATTCATCCATGATGACTTTAAACATTGGCACTCCTGGTTCTTTGACCTTTAAACTGAGCGTGAGTTATATATAGTACCTGCTTTCCTGTTTCCTAGCTTTCAGACATCACATGGTGGGACTGGTGGGTCTCCCTAGCCTTGTGAGCCAAGTCCCATAATAAATCTCTTCATCTGTGTGTGTATGTATGTATGTATGTATGTATGTATGTATCTATTTATTATTGGTCAATTTCTCTAAAGAACCCTGACTAGTACAATAATTACAATAAGGAAAAGATACAAGATGACAGTTGATATGGTTTGGATGTGTCCCCACCCAAATCTCATTTTGAATTGTAACTCCTACCATTCACATGTGTCATGGGAGGAATCCAGTGAGAGGTAATTGAATTATGGGGTCAGGTCTTTCCCACACTGTTCTTCTGATTGTAAATAAGTCTCACAAGATCTGATGGTTATAAAACACAAGTTCCCTGCACAAGCTTTCTCTTTGCCTGTTGCCATCCATGTAAGAAGTGATCTTCTCCTCCTTACCTTCCACCATGATTGTGAGGCCTCCCCAGGCATGTGGAACAGTAAATCTATTAAAATTTTTTTCTTCCCAGTCTCAAGTATGTCTTCATGCACAGCATGAAAGCAAACTAATATAGTAAGTTGGTACCAGTAGAGTGGAGTGTTGCTGAAAAGATACCCCAAAATGTGGAATCAACTTTGGAATTGGGTAACAAGCAGAGGTTGGAAAGGCTCAAAATCAGGACAATGTGGGAAAGTTTGGAACTCCCTAGAGACTTGTTGAATGGCTTTGACTAAAATGCTGATAATGATACAGACAATAATATCCAGGTGGGGGAGGTCTGAGATGGAGATGAGGAACTAGACTCGTTTGGAAAAAGGTTACTCTTGTTATGCTTTAGCAAAGAGACTGGTGACATTTTGCCCCATCCTAGAGATTTGTGGAACTTTGAACTTCAGAGAAATGATTTGGAGTATCTGGTGGAAGAAATTTCTAAGCAGCAAAGCATTCAAGGAGTGACAGGTGCTGTTAAAGGAAGTCAGTTTTAAAAGAGACACAGAACATAAAAGTTTGGAAAATTTGCAGCCTGTCAATGAGATAGAAAAGAAAATCCCATTTTCTGAGGAGAAATTCCAGCCAGCTGCAAAATTTGCATAAGAAACCGGGAGCTGAATGTTAATCACCAAGACAATGGGGAAAATGTCTCTCGGGCATATGAAAGGTCTTTGTGGTAGCCCTTCCCATCACAGGCCCAGAGGTTTAGGAGAAATAAATGGTTTCATGGGTGGAGCTCAGGGTCCCCCTCTTGTGTGCAGTCTAGGGACTTAGTGCCCCATATCTCAGTCACACCAGCCATGACTAACAGAGGCCAAGCTCAGCCCATTGCTTCTGAGGGCGGAGCCCCCAAGCCTTGGCATCTCCCACATGGTGTTGAGCCTGTAGGTGCACAAAAGTCAAGAGTTGAGGTGGGGGAACCTCCATCTAGATTTCAGAGGACGTATGGAAACATCTGTATGCCCAGGCAGAAGTTTGCTGCATGGGTGGGGCCCTCAGGGAGAACCTCTGCTAGGAAAGTGCAGAATGGAAATGTGGAGTTGGAGCCCCTGCAGAGAGTCCGGGGACACCACCTAGTGGAGCTGTGAGAAGAGGGCCACCATCCTCCAGAACTCAGAATCATAGATCCACTGAAAGCTTGCACCATGCACCTGGAAAAGCCACAGGCACTCAATGGCAGCCTGTGAATGCAGCCAGGTGATGGGCTAAACCCTGAAAAGCCACAGGGGCAGAGCTGCCCAAGACCATGCTAATCCACCTCTTCCATCAGCATGACATGGATGTGAGACATGAAGTCAAAGGAGATCTTTTTGGCACTTTAAGTTTTAACTGCCCTGCTGGATTTTGGACCTGCATGGGGCCTTTAGCCCCTTTGTTATGGCCAATGTTGTATTTACACAATACCTGTACCCCATTGTATCTAGGAAGTAACTAGCTTGATTTTGATTTTACAACCTCATAGGCAAAAGTGACCTGCCTTGTCTCACAGGAAACTTTGGACTGTGGACTTTTGGGTTAATGCTGAAATGACTTAAGACTTTGGGGGCTGTTGGGAAGGCATGATGGGTTTTGAAATGTGAGGACATGAGATTTGGGAGGGTCCAGGGGTGGAATGGTATGGTTTGGCTATGTCCCCACCCAAATCTCATCTGAAGTTGGAACTTTCATAATTCCTGTGTGTCGTGGGAGGGACCCAGTGGGAAGTAATTGAATCATGGGGGTGGATCTTTCTTGTGCTGTTCTCATAATAGTGAATAAGTCTTATGAGATCTGATGGTTTTAAAAAGAAGTGTTCCCCTGCACAAGCCCTGTCTCTCTTTTTGCCTGCTGCCATGCATGTAAGATATGACTTACTCCTGCTTTCCTTCTGCCATGAATGTGAGGCCTCCCCAGCCATGTGGACTTGTAAGTCCATTAAACCTCTTTTTCTTCCCAGTCTCAGGTATGTCTTTATTAGAAGCAGGAAAATGGACTAATAAAGCAGTAAATTAATTTCTAGGACTAGTCCCTTAACTATCTAAGCCCCTTTCAGTTTTTTTAATTCTGCAATTTTAGGTGGAAACTGTACAGATATCTACTGGCATGAAGAGGAAGACTGTTTACTGAATAGAATTGAATGGATTTTTTTATGAGTATTGGTATTATTTCAGTTTTCAATTAAAAAAATAAACTGTTACATGCAAAATCTTCATGCTGTGGGCCATATTGAAAGATAGTAAATAATTGAAATAAAATGCCGAGATATTGGTGGGGACCCGTCTGCAGCCACTAGGGTCTTGATGTTACCTGAGCCCCCTTAGATATTTTAAATATGTGCCAGAAGACATGCTTCTCAGGACATGATTTTTCTATTCCTAAAAATAAGTTACAGGAAAAATAGACAAATGAAGACTAAATGTTTCGAGAGGGAACCCATATAATGGGTTAAATGAGGCATAGGATAGCAGTGTGTGAGGCATTTTGTATTAGAGCTCATTTAAAATACCATCGGTTACATGAGGTTTCAGAAAAAAAGAAAACAGCCTGTGTTCTACATAAACAACTGTACCCAATGTATTGTAAAATGGGTATGAGGAATTAAGGAAAGAATGCCTTTTCTTCTGGTGTTCATCTTCCTCCTGGTTCCTAGCCAACTACAACAATTTGTTTTATAATCTTGCTTATGGCACCTTCCATGGCAACAGGTGCTTACTCATTTTGACAAATGTCACTTTATTAACAATCGTGATGTATGCAAAGAGGACTAACAATCCCTCTAGTTATGCAAAGGACAGGCACAGCACACGCTGGGGATCATAGCCTACCAACTTTGTGACAGCTCACAGTATATTTTCACTATTGAAGCCAATGGAGTATATATTGAATATACACGTTGTTCAAGGATTGGTCCTGCTTTATGCTTGAGGCTTATTTTATTTTCAATGTGTCCTGATTTATTAAACTAGTTTTATGATGGGCACACCTAAAGAGCATCTGTCTCCTATACAAGAAATGGCCATGTTATAGTGACAAACTTGGCAATGTAGAAATAAACTTAGAAATGTAGGCAAATATGAGATGATACCTGAATATCATCTCAGCCACACCACAGTTATTGAGATATTGTTTTCTAAGGCTAAGGTCCAAACACTTTATCATATTTTTATATCTTGCTTGTAGTACATAATTTATATACATACCAATCACACACACACAAACACACACACACACACTCCATGTCATAGCAATCTAATTAGAAATAAAAGTTTCTAAATTTCAAATAATGTGGAGCAAAACTATAAAATATTGTCTTAAGTTTTACAAATTTTTTAAAAAGATGATTCACAGAATTATGGAGGATATTGATCCAATTGAATAAAACATAAAGCCCTGAATGCTTCTCCACTCTTCCATTTTTATAGAAACTAAGAAGCAATTTAAGGATTTCTTTTTTAATGTGAAGAAAAATGTTTTGTTAGATTTTCTGCTAAATGCCATTTAAATAATCAATTTGCCAACATTTAGGGAAATTGAGTATGCCACTTCTCTAAAAAGCTTGTCATTTCTCTTTAGGGTAACGTGTAACAGAGATGCATAGGAAAATTCAGGGATGTGCTTTGAAATACTATTAGTAGATAGCAAATGGGGGATAGATGGATAAAAATTTAATCTATATATTACTGGGCAATAGTTAAAAGGAATAAAGTATCTCTCTATATACATGGGTCTCAAAATTGGCCTCAAAAATGATACTGAATTAAAAAACACTAAGTGAAACATGGTGAATATCACATTTCCCTGTGTAAATATAAAAATAGAAAAAATATAACAATCATTGTTGATATATATTTAGGAAAGAAAGGATTAATAGTTTAATATTGAGAGTAGATTAGACACACACATAAGTATATAAGAATTAGCCTTTGGATTTGTTAATCTTTTTGTTTTAATCTGCTCTATCTCTATTTAGTATTTCATTCATTATTGTTGTTGATTTTTATAATTGCATTTCTTCTGCTTGGGTTTCTTATGTTTTCCCTAATATCTTAAGTTAACTGTTGAATTTATCTGTTTTCAGACTTTATTGCTTTCTTGTATGTTTTAAATATGCTTTCCTGTTTCCAAATCTACAAATTTTTCAAAAAAAATTGTTTTTTTCTGACTTTGAACTTTGTTGTGCTTAGAGAAGTGTATCTGTCTGATAATTCCTTGGAATTGGCTGATATGTGCATTATGTCTTCCCCACGTGGTTCGGCTTTCTCTGAAGCTCCGTGCGTACCTGAGAACACTGTGTATTCCTTGGTATGATGGGTTTGTTGACTTCTTTATATGTTTTGAGGCAAGTTATTTGAGGCATCAAAGTTGAAATGAGTGTATAATTATCATTGTTTTATGATGTTTTCCATTCTATGTGATGCTTTGTGCCTTCAAGACTTCACTCTATAATATTAATATAGATACACCAGCTTTCCTTTGACTAATATTTAAGCTGCCTAATTCTTTATCCTTTGTGTGTCACTTTTCCCATGTTTTTATTTTCATGTGTGATTCTTCGATAGTATAATCCTGGATCTTATCTTTTATTGAATTTAACCTTTAACTAGAAAGTTAATTTATTTACATTTATTAGGATTGCTGTTATATTTGGATTCATTACCATCCTATTTCTTGTTTTGTATGTTCCTCTTTTGCTTCATCGCTTTTACTTTTTATCACTTTTTCTGCATCCTTTACATGAAGTTTTTATTTAAATTCTATTTCCCTCTTTATTCTTTTAATAGTTACCATGAAATTTTAACAGATTTTTTTACTTAAAGTCTACATTAATCATTTTCTCTATTCCTTCTTTATATAACATAGGGACCTTCGAATTATAGAAATCAAATCATCTGCTATTTAGTCTTACTTATTGTCCCATATTTTAATTATATCCTTTCTTTATTCCCAAATTTCATATTTTTGTTATTTCACACAGACTCTGGTTTATCTACATGCTTTCCACGTTTTTCACTCAACGTTTCTTCTTGTATCTCCAGCTTTCCTTTTGTGGTTATTTTCCATCTTGCTGACATCGTCAAAAGTTTGTTGAAGTGTGAATCTATTCACTTTTAGGTTTCCTAAAGGGAGTTTTAGTTTTTCTTTTAGGTTTACTTACATCTTACTTTTGAATTATTTCAAACATGACAAAATATGTGAGAGGAGTACAAATATTAATAATTCCTATATACCTTGCACCCACATCCTTTACTTGTTTATGTTTTACTGAATGCACTTTATCATTCTCTCTCTTTCTTCATCCTCAGTGTTCATTTTATTACCATGTTGACAGGAAGAGTTGTTCTTGATATTAAGTAAGGATTTTAAATCAGCTTATTATCACTGCAAATTTCCAAAAGACAGAAAGAAGGGTAACAGTGTGAATCTCTCTATGGCTTCTAGTAGAAATGGAAATATTGCTTAGATTGGAGGAAGGTCATAGAGCACTCAGAAGAAATATAATCGTATTGCCATCATAGAAGCAATACATTTGTCTTTTGTCTCCTTACTTGTTTATATTTTTTCAACTATTTAAATCAAATAATTTGAGGTGAAAGTTCACCACCACTCTCACCTACCAATAACAAGATAGAACAATGGAAATATTATTTCCCAAACGTGTTTTCATTTTGATGATAGTCAGCTACTAATCTAGATGCTTGATATAAGAGACATTATCTAAGCTCTACCATACCTGTATCAGTAGAATTACTTCCCTATTATACGTGAAGATATACAGGCATACCTTGGAGATATTGCAGATTCAGTTCCAGACCACTGCAGTAAAGCAAACATTGCAATAAAGTGAGTCATACAAATTTGTTGGTTTTCCAATGCATAAAAAAGTCATGTTTACTTACAATATAAGCAGCTGAGTGTGCAATAGAAGTATGTCTAAAAAACAATGCACATACTTTAATTTTAAAATAGTTTATTGCTAAAATGCTAATGATTATCTGTTCTTTCATCAAGTTGTGATTTTTCACAGGTAAAGGGTTTGGTCCCAGTGTTGGTGGCAGCTGACCAATCAGGGTGGTGGTTTCCTAAGGTTAGTGTGGCTGTGGCAATTTCTTCTAACAAGGCAGCAATGAAGTTTGCCACATTGGTTGACTTTTCCTTTCGTGAAAGGTTTTTTTTTTTGTAGCATGTGATGCTGTTTGATAGCTTTTTCCCCACAGTAGGACTTCTTTCAAACACAAATTCTACCACTGCTTTATCAACTAAGTTTCTGTAATATTCTAAATTCTTTGTTGTTATTTCAAGAATGTTCACAGCATCATTACCAGGAGTAGATTCTATCTCAAGGAATGTCTTTCTTTGCTCATCTGTAAGAAACAAATCCTAATGCATTAAAATTGTATCTTGAAACTGCAGCAACTCAGTCACATTTTCAGGCTCCACTTCTAATTCTAGTTGTCTTGCTGTTTCCACCACATCCGCATTTACTTCCACTGAAGAGCTAAACCCCTCAAAGTCATCTGTGAGCATTGGACTCAACTTATTCTAAACTCCTGTTATTGTTGATATTTTGGACTCCTCCCAGTAATCACAAATGTCCTTAGTGTTATCTAGAGTGGTGAATCCTTTCCAGAAGATTTTCAATTTATTTTACCCAGATTCATCAGAGGAGTCATTATGGCAGCAATAACCTTACCATGTTTAGTTCTTATGTAATAAAACTTGAAAGTTGAAATTACTCCTTGATTCAGAGGCTACAGAATGGATGTTGTGCTAACCAGCTTAAAAACACAAATATCCTTGTTCATCTCCATCAGAACTCTTGGGTGTTCAGGTACATTGTCAATGAACAGCAATATTTTGAAAGGACTCTTTTTTTTCTGAGCAGTAGGTCTCAAGAGCAGGATAAAAATATCCAGTAGACCATACTGTTAAAAGATATGCTGTCATTCAGACTTTGCTCCATTTATAGAGTACAGGCACAGTAGATTTAGCATAATTTTTACTATTTTCAGAATCGTAAATCAGTATTGGCCTCAACTTCAATTTACCAGCTGCAATAGCCCCTACCAAGAGTGTCACCCTGTGCATTGAAGCTTTAAAGCCAGGCATTGACTTATTTTCTAGCCATGAACGTCCTAGACCCCATCTTCTTTCAATATAAGTCTGTTTCATCTACACTGAAAATCTCTTGTTTAGTGTAACAACCTTCATCTATTATCTTAGCTACATTTTCCAGGTTATATGCTAAAGCTTCTACATCAGCACATGCTAGTACTTCACCTTGCACTTTTTCTTTTATTTTGGGATGGCTTCTTTCCTTAAAAATTATCAGCCAACTTCTTCTAGCTTCTCACTTTTCTTCTTCATTTCTCTCAGCCTGAAGAGAATTGAAGATAATTTGGGCCTTGTTGTAGTTGGTTTGCTTTTCTATCCAGACTAAGAAAACGTTCTTCATATCATCAACAAGTCTGTTTTACATTCTTTATCGTTCATTTGTTCACTGTAGTAGCACTTTCAATTACCTTCCAGAACTTTCCCTTTGTGTTCCTAAGTTGGCTGTTTGTTATAAGAGACCTAGCTTTTAGCCTCTCTCAGCTTTCAACATGCCTTCTTCATTAAGTTTAATCATTTCCAGCTTTTGACTTAAAGTGAGAGATGTATGATGCTTTTCTTCTCACTTGAACACTTACAGGCCATTGTAGAGTTATTACTTGGTCTAATTTTAATATTGTTGTGTCTCAGGGAATAGTGAGGCTTGAGGAGAAGAAGAGAGATGGAAGAACAGCTAGTTGCTGAAGAAGTGAGAACACACATGATATTAATTAAGTTCACTATCTTATATGTGCAGAGTGTATGGTGTCCCACAATTACAATAGTGACATAAAAGATCATTGATCACAGATAACCATAAGTAATATAATGACAATGAAAAAATCTGAAATATTGTGAGAATTACTGGAATATGACACAGAAACTAAAAGTGAGCAAATGCTGTTGGAAAAAATGGTGTGGATAGAATTGTTCAAGGCAGGCTGGCCACTAACCTTCAATTTGTAAAAATCACAACATCTACAAGAAAAGTGCAATAAAACAAAGTACGCTTGCCATTGCTCCAGGTTACAGAGAAAAAAAGTGGAAGAGATTAGATTCAAATCAAATCTCTCTGATGCCAAAATCCATGATCTTAATCATTAAATACATTGCTTCCAATTTTATGTCTAGATAATATATATTTCATAGGTTTTATATAAAAATCTATTGTTTAACATCATCTCATTACTAATATATATATTATATTCAGAAAGTTTAATTAAACAATGGTTGCTTAAATGAACTACTGCTTTGTTAAGCAAGAAACAAATCTTAATCTGTAATATATCTTTAGAAGTAGCATTTATAACATTAAAATAATCCATGACGATTTTTCCAAAATAATGAGAAAATGACCCCTTAAATCAATTATACTTTAAAAAGAAAGATGCCTGTTTTGTCTACCTTCATGAAGGAGGTGAAATTTGGCAAGGAAAAAACTTGAGGTTGTTAAAAGAAGCAAGTTAACTCATGTTTATGTTTTATAACTTATTTTTTAAGACAACCTTGAGTTGAGTTTTCTTTGTATTTATTTTGTACTATTTTAAGATGTATAGGTCATTTGCAAGTAGTTCGTTTCTGAATTTTCGGTGCAATCCAAATACTTAGTTTAGTATTACCTGTGGTTTACCTGCTAATTTAAAAAGGTGACTATAACATGCAAATTAAGTTTATAACCACGCATTTTCAACTGCAAACTATATGGAAAGAGTATTCGATATGAAAAAGACAAAAAATGAAAATTATATAGTTTCTATTTTCTTTGCAGTTTAAAAATGATTTGGAAAATGAATTAGTAATAATGTTTAAAATGCATTTAATTTTGTTTTTTAATGTTGCGTGGCATAAAATTTTGATAACTCGGTTTGAAATGTATGTCTGAACTAGATTTCAGAGAAATTGTTTTCCTCTTTGTATTGGTGAAATACTAACTGCTGTGTCTTGATATGACCACTTGATGGAACTCTTTCATTTTGCTTTCAGCATTCTCTAAGCAGTGACAAACTTACCTTTGTGGGCAGGTATAAAAGTATATATATGTATGTGTGTGTGTATATATACATGTATGTGTGTGTGTATATATATGTATATATGTGTGTGTGTATATATATGTACATATGTGTGTATATATGTGTATATATATATATATATGTATGCTTAAAGGAATTCGTTATTTGGCATATTTAGTATTCTCTACCGTTTTTTATGTATGTCAATTTTATTTATTTCTATGGAGAACCATAGTGTTAGTAAGTCGATCTCTAGAAAAAAAAATAAAATACTACTTCTTAAATAAACTCTTGTTCTCATTTCCCTCCAAGACTTTTTGGCAGAAAATTAATTTTAAATAATTCTAAATATTTAAATACAATAATATCCGAGATGTTATTTTCTTTATAATCAAACTGAAACTCTATTTCTGGGATGCCTTCAAAATTAATAGTCAGAAGCATTCACAAGGTCTTGGGAATTAGAGGGTGTTAGGTAGCTGTGGGAACTTCCTAACAATTATCCTTATTAAGAAAGATAGCTTGAGAAGGGGAGAGATTGATTTTGAAGTAAAGCTTTCAATAAAGTCATGTAGAACAATTAGGAAAAATTAGAAGTGAAGGACGGGGTGAAAATCACCTTCTCTTCATTGAAAACATTGACGCTATAGGTCATCCAAGAGCTGTGGATTAGGTATCAATCATCTATTTATGACCTTTAATTTAAACTTTCTGAAGTTTTGCATAAAATAGGAATAATCGTAAATCTCTCATGAGGCTCAGATACAATAAAACTCACTATAGTAATACATTTGTAAACTCTAAAAACATCGTGGAACTAGTAGTTGTTGGAATGATCACATTGTTGTAAAGAAAGCCCACATTAAGCATGTCAGCATATCTCGGAGAAAAAGGCCGTCTTCGGGAACTCTACCTTACAAAATATTTTCCATGCTCTGTAGTGTCTGGCTCCTAGTCACAAGAATCTCAAGGAAGTAAGGCCTCTTTTTTGTTTGCCACTTATTCTAAGTGATCTCTGCCACTTCAGTGGCATCTAGTCCTATGCTAATGGTGGCCAAATCATTTTTCCAGTCCAGAGTCTCTACATGAACTCCACCATCCTATTAGACACTTTCTCCCCAATATTCTGGAAATTTAAATTTCTCTTTGTCTTAAATCAAACTCACTGTGTTTATTCTGCAAAACTGTTGCATACACTTGGCTGACAGAGTTTCTGGTTTTTTAATTGATGACCGTGATTAATTTCTCTTTTGGCTCCCCAGTACCCAGCCTACAGTAGTCAGTGACAGATTAACCATTGAATGAATGAAGTATTTTGAAGCTCAAGACATAGATTTGACCGAATGGTGATAATTTCAAACATTAATTTGTTTTATTGTGACTCTGTTAGAGATTGGCTTATACAATATTACTTTCCTACTGATTCTTGTTTTTATCTATTTTTGGTCTACACAAGGCATTGAAAATATAAGGCACTGAATGTGCCCTCATTTTCAGAGTTTAAAAGAAATTTCATTGCTGCACTAATGATAAAAATTTAATCAACTCTTTTTTAGGAATAAGTTATAAAATACTATTAATGCTTTTTCTCTATATACACTTTTCCTTCTTGAATTACTGGAGTGAGGAAACTCACTTAAGAGGAATGTCTTTCAATAAGAGCAGCTGTAAGGAAAAAGCATATTTTCACTGCCAAGAAAAACTATCAGATAAAATACATTCACTGTACAAAAAAATTATGAACGATTTCTGTAGACATGCAATATGGTATGTACTATTGAATGTGTTGGGGATAAAGTAATGAACAAAAGTACATGTTCTTACATTCTTTGAGCTTGTGTGAGAAACTCAATATAAACAAATGTGCTATTTATATTTTGGTTTAACTTATTTTATTTCAGGTTGCAACGGAACTATACAAAATGTGAAGTGGGGAAGGTGATGAAGTAACAGAGGCTGCTATTTTCTAATGGGTTGTCAGAGAAGATCTGTCTAAGGGGGGACTTTATATAGATATCTGAGTGAAATGATGGGCCAAGTCATTTGGGGAAGACATTTTGGATTGCCTCGAGAGGTCTCAAGAACCTTCCAGGGCTCTCCAGAACCCCTCTTCAGGGATCTCTGACAAGATACTGATTACAGAGATGTCTGAGGACTGAGCTGGGACAATCCAACATTTGTAGTACTGATGCAAAGAAAGCCCACCAAAAGAGATTTAGATCATTTCTACAGTCCTATAAAAATATTTTTATGACTCCCAATTTTCATTTAGTTAGAGTATTTTTTCTTCTTCATGTCACCTTTACCCTTTTGTTGACTGTAAAGAAATCCATACACTTACGCAATGTATTCTGTAACAGCATAAGCTGTTTTCAATGATGGGAGCATCAATTTATAGGTAAGTATAACTCAATTAAAGCACATAAGTTCAGGTACTAAAATCAATACAAAGAGCATATTCTGCTACCTCCCAGTCGCCCGCCCCCGGTTTACATATGCTTAACATTTCTGGTGGACAGAATCTTGCTGCTTGTTTGGGATTTTTGACATCACAATATTCATCGTAGAGTAGGCATGAAATCCTTTTAATTTAAATCAATAAGTTAATTTCAAGGGGCAGGGAAGTGAGCAAAAGGGGGCTTATGACCCTTTTTCCTAAAGAGCAACCAATGGTCAGCCACGATTGATTGCTGCGCAAGGCCACTCCTGAGATCCCAGTTCTAATATCATAAATAATCAAGTACATGAAAATAATAGAAAATGAAACCCATCCTTTTCTGACAACAGTGTCTTGCTTCTGGAGATAAAACTAATGATTTTCCCAGAAAATTTTTAAGCAACATTTGGAGGAAAAGCTAAAGAGAGATTTGAATATTATTCCTTTAGGACAGGATTGCCTGGTAACTTACAGGGCACCTATTTAAATGTGAACTTCAGATAAGCCTCTAAGTATTTAAGATGTTCTTATACTAAAAAGTTATTTGTTTTTTACATGAAATTGAAATATAAGTAGAAATCCTCTATTTTGATTTGCTAAATCTGACAATCCTATGTTAGGAATGCTTTAGACAGATGAGGGTAAGATACTTTTTCTGGAAACATCAAGCAACCTATTTTTGTTAGTCCATCAATCAAAGCCAAGGAGCCAATAGGATAGATTAGTATGGCTAAATGTCTTAGGCTATTGGCAAAAAAGTGTGGGTGTAGTATTTTTCAAGACAAAATAAAAGAAAGGAAGTTAGCTTTTAGATGGATGAAATGTTCTTTCTTAGCTATGATTTTATTAAGAATATACTGAGATGAGAAAATCAATCCTTTCTCAGATGAGAAGAAATCCAAACATAAGCACAATAAAACGTGTGAAAGCAATAAAATACATGCTATAGAATTCAACCATATTCAAATATATACTGATAGAGCAAATATGAGAGAGGATAATAATATATGAAGCTAAACTAGGCCCTCTTCCATGAAAAATCATAGGCTCAAATTGTCTATGGAGGGGCTAGGCCACTCAGAATGACAAAAGATGAAGACACTAATAAGAGTTATATAACATTTTTAGTAGTTATATTAAGCTTCTAAGTGAGGGTGAAAAGTAACAGAAATATTCCCAACTGTGTGATAAAAACATTAAAAAAATACTATAATTGACAGAACTCCAGGATCATAAGAGACTTGTTAGATTCTAAAGGAAGTTGCTAATGAAAAAGAAAGCTGTTAAACAGGCATTGAAAATCTCCAAAGAACTAGGGCATGCATTAAAGAAATCTTCAGGAAAATGCAATATAGTAAAATTCAGAAAAAAATGTTTAACTGTGGTGTGGTATAAAATTCCAGTGGTGTGAATTTCAGAATCAAGAATAGACCTGAGAAGGAAGAGGAGGAGGAGGAGGAGGAGGACCTTTCTACCAAAGATCATTCCCTGTCAAAACCATGAAGTCTCTTAATAAAATAAGCTACTGACTAGATTTTATATTTGCATTGGAAATGCCATGATTATTAAAAATTTTTACATAAAAAAAGGCCTGGGTTATTTGAATGTGTTCTCTAACTCTGGTTGTGTGCTTGGAATTAAAGCCCTATCACTGGCGTTCCAACTCTGCTGCGATCCTATTTTGGGGGCCAGTTCCTGGCAATGATGCTATGAGCATATTTGCCAAATTGCCTAAAGACCACTTTTCTTGTTATGCAAATATCAGTTTAGTCATCCAACTTGTGTTTACAGTTCTGGAACAAGAAGCACCTGGAAAAAAAAGAACATATTATGACAGTTAGCTAAAAGTGGGGGATGGGGATATTCTTTGGAGGAAAAGAATTCTATCAAGGACCTAATATATTTAATTCTGTTCGTTAAAAACAAATTTCCAATGGTTTCAAGCCAGAAATTAATTAAAATAAAAATGGGAGTTAACATGAAATATTAACAAAACTTTATCATTTCTATTTGTTTTTGTTAACTGTGCTTAATAAGTGTTCAGGAAAAACATGGCATTATATTAATGTCTCCTAAATATTTGAAAATCTGTAATTTAGCACTTCTTACATTTCCCCTCCCCCAACCCCCCACCCCATGACAGGCTCTGGTGTGTGATATTCCCAACCCAGTGTTCACATGTTTTCATTGTTCAATTCCCACCTGTGAGTGAGAACATGCAGTGTTTGGTTTTCTGTCCTTGCGATAGTTTGCTCAGAATGATGGTTTCCAGCTTCATCCATGTCCCTACAAAGGACATGAGCTCATCCTTTTTTACAGTTGCATAGTATTCCATGGTGTATATATGCCACATTTTCTTAATCTAATCTATCATTGATGGACACTTGGGTTGGTTGCAAGTCTTTGCTATTGTGAATAGTGCCACAATAACATATGTGTGCATGTCTTTATAGCAGCATGATTTATAATCCTTTGGGTATATACCCAGTAATGGAATTGCTGGGTCAAATGGTATTTCTAGTTTGAGATCCTTGAGGAATCACCACACTGTCTTCCACAATGGTTGAACTACTTTACAGTCCCACCAACAGTGTAAAAGCCTTCCTATTTCTCCACATCCTCTCCAGCACCTGTTGTTTCCTGACTTTTTAATGATGGCCATTCTAACTGGTGTGAGATGGTATCTCATTGTGGTTTTGATTTGCATTTCTCTGATGACCAGTGTTGATGAGCCTTTTTTCATGTGTGTGTTGGCTGAATAAACGTCTTCTTTTGAAAAGTGTCTGTTCATATCCTTTGCCCACGTTTTGATGGGGCTGTTCGATTTTTTCTTGTAAATTTGTTAAAGTCTTCGTTGATTCTGGATATTAGCCCTTTGTCAGATGGGTAGATTGCAAAAATTTCCTCCCATTCTGTAGGTTGCCTGTTCACTCTGATGGTAGTTTCTTTTGCTGTGCAGAAGCTCTTTAGTTTAATTAGATCCCATTTGTCAATCTTGGCTTTTGTTGCCACTGCTTTTGGTGTTTTAGTCATGAAGTCCTTGCCCATGCCTATGTCCTGAGTGGTATTGCCTAGGTTTTCTTCTGGGTTTTTATGGTTTTACATATAACATTTAAGTCTTTAATCCATCTTGAATTAATTTTTGTATAAGGTGTAAGGAAGGGATCCAGTTTCAGCTTTCTATATATGGCTAGCCAGTTTTCCCACCACCATTTATTAAATAGGAAATCATTTCCCCATTTCTTGTTTTAGTCAGGTTTGTCAAAGATCAGATGGTTTTAGATGTGTGGTGGTATTTCTGAGGCCTCTGTTCTGTTACATTCATCTATGTATCTGTTTTGGTACCAGTACCATGCTATTTTGGTTACTGTAGCCTTGTAGTATAGTTGGAAGTCGGGTAGCATGATTCCTCCAGCTTTGTTGTTTTTGCTTAGGATTGGCTTGGCAATACAGGCTCTTTTTTGGTTCCATATGAACTTTAAAGTAGTTTGTTTCCAATTCTGTGAAGAAAGTCATTGGTAGCTTGATGGGGATGGCATTGAATCTATAAATTACCTTGGGGAGTATGGCCATTTTCACAATAGTGATTCTTCCTATCCATGAGCATGGAATGTTCTTCCATTTGTTTGTATCCTCTTTTATTTCATTGAGCAGTGGTTTGTAGTTCTCCTTGAAGAGGTCCTTCACATCCCTTGTGAATTGGATTCTTAGGTATTTTATTCTCTTTGTAGCAATTGTGAATGGGAGTTCACTCATGATTTAGCTCTCTGTCTGTTACTGGTGTATAGGAATGCTTGTAATTTTTGCACATTGATTTTGTATCCTGAGACTTTGCTGAATTTATCAGCTTAAGGAGATTTTGGGCTGAGATGATGGGGTTTTCTAAATATAAATCATGTCGTCTGCAAACAGGGACAATTTGACTTTCTCTTTTCCTAATTGAATATTTATTTCTCTTTATTTCTTTATTTCTTTCTCTTGCCTGATTGCCCTGGCCAGAACTTCCAGCACTATGTTGAATAGGAGTGGTGAGAGAGGGCATCCCTGTCTTGTGCCAGTTTTCAAAGGGAATGCTTCCAGTTTTTGCACATTCAGTAAGATATTGGCTGTGCGTTTGTCATAAATAGCTCTTACTATTTTGAAATAAGTCCCATCAATACCAAATTTATTGAGAGTTTTTAGCACGAAGCGCTGTTGAGTTTTGTCAGTGGCCTTTTCTAAATCTATTGAGATAATCATGTGGTTTTTGTCTTTGGTTCTGTTTATCTGATGGACTATATTTATTGATTTGCGTATGTTAAACCAGCATTGCATCCCAGGGATGAAGCCAACTTGATCTTGGTGGATAAGCTTTTTGATGTGCTGCTGGATTCGGTTTGCCAGTATTTTATTGAGGATTTTCGCATCGATGTTCATCAGGGATATTGGTCTAAAATTCTCTTTTTTTGTTGTGTCTCTGACAGGCTTTGGTATCAGGATGAAGCTGGCCTCATAAAATGAGTTAGGGAGGATTCCCTCTTTTCCTATTGTTTGGAATAGTTTCAGAAGGAATGGTACCACTTCCTCTTTGTACCTCTAGTAGAATTCAGCTGTGAATCCTGGCCTTTTTTTGGTTGGTAGGCTATTAATTATTGCCTCAATTTCAGAGTCCGTTGTTGGTCTATTCAGGGATTCAGCATCTTTCTGGTTTAGTCTTGGGAGGGTGTATGTGTCCAGGAATTTATCCATTTCTTCTAGATTTTCTAATTTATTTGCATAGAGACACTTATAGTATTCTCTGATGGTAGTTTGTATTTCTGTGGGATCGGTGGTGATATCCCCTTTATCACTTTTTATTGCGTCTATTTGATTCTTCTCTATTTTCTTCTTTATTGGTCTTGCTAGCGGTCTGTCAATTTTGTTGATCTTTTAAAAGAAACCAGCTCCTGGATTCATTGGTTTTTTTGAATGGTGTTTTGTGTCTCTATTTCCTTCAGTTCTACTCTGATCTTAGTTATTTCCTGACTTCTGCTAGCTTTGGGATGTGTTTGCTCTTGCTTCTCTTCTTCTTTTAATTTTGATGTTAGGGTGTCAATTTTGGATCTTTCCTGCTTTCTCTTGTGGGCATTTAGTGCTATAAATTTCCCTCTACACACTGCTTTGAATGTGTCCCAGAGATTCTGGTATGTTGTGTCTTTGTTCTCATTGGTTTCAAAGAACATCTTTATTTCTGCCTTCATTTTGTTATTTTTCCAGTAGTCATTCAGGAGCAGGTTGTTCAGTTTCCATGTAGTTGTGCAGTTTTGAGTGAGTTTCTTAATCCTGAGTTCTAATTTGATTGCACTGTGGTCTGAGAGATAGTTTGTTGTGATTTGTGTTCTTTTACATTTGCTGAGGAGAAGCACTTCTTACATTTCTGATGTGAAAACTGTTTAAACACTATGGCATCCTAGTTTAAAAATTACATATTGAGTGGTCCAAACAGACCGTAAAGTTTTCAGAAAGCAATATTCATATCACACACATTGAAGTTAGTTTCGACTGGCTATTATAGGATACTGCTTATTTAGGCAAGATAGTGTTTTATTTTAATATTGCAATGTGTGATGTACTAAAGAACTTTTATGTTGAAGCTTTAAAAAGACAGAAATAAGAGAAACCCACACACATTCTGACTGGCTTTAAAAGTAAGAATAAGTAGTACTTCCAAAGCATCATAAAATGGATATAACAGCAAAAAAAAAAAAAAAAAAAAAAAAAATGCGTAGAAATGTTATCGTTGTTTTTTCTTTGTTTCCTCAAGGGGTAAAAAATAGCACTTTTATCATGGTTGGGACATAACTTCTAAAGAAAAACAAGTTTAGAGCTTTCTATATATTTTCTATTTCTTTCTTTAGACAATATTACCACGTGGTCTGGTCTAATGCAGCTGTGACACATACACACACACACATCACCGACCAGGATATGCTGTGCTATTGCTTTTGCTTCTTAGTGTGAATATTGAAAGGCCACAGGGTCACCTTCAGCTCTTTGGACACTGGCTTCCTGTGTGTCCCGCTGTGCATATAGGGCCTGCTACTGTGGTGTCTCCTCTGAGTCCCACACGCTGTGCCATTTTTGTACGAATTGAGCCAGATATTTTCTACATGGCATCATGGTCTGCCACTGGAATTTTACACTGAAAAGTTAGCAATAAGCATTTTGCTACTCATTATTATTTATATGTTGCTATGTAATAAAGCACCCCAAAGCTTAATGACTTCAAATCACAGCCATTTTATTGGGTATGATGCCATGAGACAGCAGTATGGGCAGGATGAAGAAGAGAGAACTCGTCCATGATTGACATGGTTTTGGCTGGGACAGCTCAGCTGGAGCTAGTGGAACCCATTGACCTCATTCGCACGTGGGGGCTGGTACTTGCTGTTGGCTGGAATGCCATGGGTCTCTTCCATGTAGATTGTGTTTCTGCCTGTGGCCTCTCACCCTCCCGTCTCTCTGTGTGGTTACCCTCCTTAACAGGAGATTCTGGAATTCTTTATGCGGAGCTGAGTTCCGAAAGGGAAAGTAGAAACTGAAGACCTGAGCTCAAAAGTCCTAGAACATAATTTCTGTGACATTTCATTGATCAAAGCAAGCCACGTGGGCAACCCAGATTGAGGAGTTAAAGAAACAGACTTCACCTCTTGACAGGAGGGTGGCAAACACCTTAGAAAACGGGCATAGGCATGACCATTGGTGGGCAGTTTTTATCACTCTAGCACACTGCTTTTATGGGAGATGTGCAGTGGCCTTTGAAATGAACAGCTGTACCCAATATCATTTTGCTTTGAATAAGGCAGGAGCATGGATTTTAATTTTTCTCCAAAGTAGTTCCTGAATGAAAAAAAATATATATATCTGTTCGTTTGTGGTTATAATGTTAAATTAGTTTTAAAAGTTTAAAATTTTGATATAATCTCCTCCTCCTCAAGTAGCTTAGCTGGTTAATTCAGAAGGACTAAATGCATCTATTTCTATTATATTTTTCTCCCCGTTTGAAAATAGACAAGTCACCTGTACTAATTTTCTATGATAAGACGTGGAGACTAGGTTATGTATCTTTGCAGATAAGCACGCTCAAAACTGAAAGAACAAAGTTGAAAGTATGTTGTTTCAGTAGGGAACAATGTGAAATAATTAATAACCCACATTAGTTCTGTATGTTGGAATGTTTTTGTGGGGTAGGAAAAGTACTTATTTTGCGGTTAAATTATACAAGTCTACTTCCTAATGCTTCTGCTACAGTAACTTCTTTTTGTCTTACCACCTCGAATCCATGTGTTTTGTGATGTGCCATTATCTTGCTTTAAGCTCTTCAGTTTCTTCCAGTGGCTGGTAGAAAACAGTGAGAATTCCTTAGTGTGACATTTATGAGCCTTGCCTGGTTCCAGCTATCACTCATCATGCCCCACCTCACGGCCTGTGCCCCAATCAATCAAACTGCCTGTAATTTTCTCAGATGACAGTCTGGGTCAGACCTGCAAGGCTGCTCGTTCAGTGCTCTCTGTTGTAGCTTCCTTTGGTCCCAGACTTCTTTTACTCTCCCACCTCCCAGAAAACTTGGTCCAAGAACACTGCTTCTCTCTTTAACCTTAGGTCAATACTGAATCTTATGTGAATCTTCTTGATAATCGCCTCCTCTTATGTAGAAGTGACCTTTTTATCCTATGTGTGCTAATTTCCGCACCTTCATAAGTTTTATTTTTGAAGCTATAGTATACTCCTGCATTTAATTACTTACTTATCTTTTTCTATGGCTGGACTACATGTAAATATATCTTTTTTTTTTTTTTTCTAAATCCTCTCTTCCTAGGACAATGTCTGGCACATGTTTGGTATTTAAGAAATGAGGCTTGCTGAATTAATGCACATATGCCAAAATCCCTTTTGATAGTGAGTCTTCCTAGTAAGTATTCTAGACATGTTCTAAGACACATGCATAAGTATTATCTCAGCATGGATTTTCCCTGTATGATTCTGGACAGATTACTCATATATGATTCTCTGTTTTTTGTTTCGTTTTTAATTGAGACTGGAAGCATGATGAGAAGGTGAATGTGATCAGTCTGAGGATGTGCTCGGCTAGATTTCTCCAGGGTAAATTTTCTCCTCTATGCCATAAAATAACCAGCAGACTGTTTAAGAGCCTCCAGGAACTCCAGTTTTTCTTTCAGAAATCTGTTAAGACATAATGTTTGATGTGCTCGCTTTCAAAGTCATACATTAGTTGAGTGCAATTATATAAAGGAATGTTGAATCCACAAGCCATATTGCACCCAGTATGTTTTGCAGAAATGTACCTTGATATGCCACATAATTCCCATACACATTTGCAGGCCTGCACTCATTATCGATTGAAAACAATCTGATCAAAAATTGACAGTCTTGATTGCGATTTTCATTTGATCTTACAAGTTATTTCCAAGGGCCACGGTGTTGGCACATTTTTAACTCCTGTGTCTCCTTCACCCTCTACAACAGACTTAGCCCCACCTTTTCATGGAAAAGCACAAGACACTCAAATCATTGTGTTGTCCTAACGGCTTTCAAAGAATTATTTCCTTCGAAGTTATTTTCCTCTTTTTTTAACTTACGTTTCTAAAGCTAGAGTCAGGATAGTTGATTCTGGTGCTGAAAAAAAATCAGTTAATAACCATTTTTATAAACTTCTACACATTTCTTTGGTGTAGGGTTGGTGTCGTGGAATATTGTGCATTTGGATGTTAGAAAGAAACTGGTTCACTTTTATTTATTTATTTATTTTTGAGGCAGGATTTCACTCTGTCGCCCAGGCTGGAGTGCAGTGGTGCGATCCCGGCTCACTGCAACCACCGCCTCCCGGGTTCAAGTGATTCTCCTGCCTCAGCCTCCCAAGTAGCTGGGATTACAGGCACGTGCCACCACGCCCAGTTAATTTTTGTATTTTTACTAGAGACGGGGTTTCACCATGTTTGCCAGGCTGGTCTCAAACTCCTGACCTCAGGTGATCTGCCTGCCTCGGCCTCCCAAAGGGCTGGTATTACAGGTATGAGCCAACATGCCCAGCTGGTTCACATTTTAAATATGCAACTTTTTAACCAAATGATTTGGGGCAAGTTTCTCCCGTTTTTCTTTTTTTTGAAATGGAGTTTCACTCTTGTTGCCCAGGCTGGAGTTCAGTGACGCGATCACAGCTCACCACAACCTCTGCCTCCCAGGTTCAAGCGATTCCCCTGCCTCAGCTTCCCTAGTAGCTGGGATTACAGGCATGCACCACCATGCCCAGCTAATTTTGTGTTTTTTGTAGAGACGGGGTTTCTCCATGTTGGTCAGGCTGGTCTCAAACTCCCGACGTCAGGTCATCCACCCGCCTCGGCCTCCCAAAGTGCTGGGATTACAGGCGTGAGCCACTGCGCCCGGCCATTTCTCCCCTTTTTCACATGTGTTTTCTCAGCTATAAAATATTATTTATCCCTGTAGATCTCTATTCACCTCGAAAGTCAAGATAAAACTTTCCATTTGCTTGCCAGTATATATTTGGACATTTTGCCATAGTGAACTTACCCATGCCTGTTTTTCAGTGTGTTCATTTGCATTACTTTGGAAAAGCAATTATCTTGCCATCCTCTTTGTTGCCTTCTGATTTCTACTCCATATTTTTCATTGAGATTTTCTTCTGCCCTCAGGTAGTACATGCTCATCCATCTCCATTTTATATTAATAGGCCTTTGAAAATAATCCTAGCTATAAATCCTGACTATTAAATAATTCAGAATTATTTACTCATCTGCATCATCCTGATATATATTCCTATGTTGCCCACACTGTGTTCAGTGGTAGAAACACATGCTAAATTATGCATGTACATTTCCTTTTTACTTTTTTTTTTTTAGACAGAGTATCACTCTGTTGCCCAGGCTGGAGTGCACTGGCACGATCTTGGCTCACTGCAACCTCTGCCTCCTGGCTTCAAGTGATTCTGCTGCCTCAGCCTCCCAAGTAGCTGGGATTACAGGTGTCCACCACCATGCCTGGCCAATTTTTGTATTTTTACTAGAGACGGGGTTTCACTTGTGGGCTGGGCTGGTCTCAAATTCTTGACCTCATGATCTGCCCTCCTCGGACTCCC
The DNA here is from genome assembly GCF_028878055.3 of Symphalangus syndactylus. Classification (NCBI taxonomy): domain Eukaryota; kingdom Metazoa; phylum Chordata; class Mammalia; order Primates; family Hylobatidae; genus Symphalangus; species Symphalangus syndactylus. Next base: position 4,342,038 of record NC_072427.2, read on the forward strand.
AAAGTGCTGGGATTCGCATGTTCATTTTCCAGTCACTATTTATGCATTCTTCAATCATACTGCTTTTCTCAGCATATACATACATAAAATGTTTTCTGTGCATGAAGCCTTATTCTAGGCACTGGGGATAGAATAAAAACAAAAAAAAAATAGGATAATCTGTTCCCCTGCCCCCTTGAAACTCACAGGCAAACAGAAGAAAAATATATGAAACAAAAGAATAAAGTACATAATTTTGTCATTTGAATAAACACAAAGACAGAGTGATATTATAGAACAAAATCCTTAAGTACTTTTGGACAATGAATAAGAGTTTTTAAAGAAATGCCATTTAAACAGATACTTTAAAAATAAAGAAAGATTCACCAAATGACAGGGATCAAGGAGGAAGTATGAATAAGTAAAATTAACCTAGAGAGGAACTTAAGGAAGAAACGTAGATCAGAATGTGCAGAGCTTTGAAAGAGTCATTTTAAGAATGTTCTTACCTTATCTGAAGGTTACTGGGAAGATACCGAAAAGTTTCAGCAGAAGGGTAACTTGACCTCATTTGTATTTTTAAAGAAATCATTCTAGTTTCTGTTTGTGGAGCAAGAAAAAAGAAAGATTGTTTGGGAAAGAACAGGAAGTGGGGGAAGATCATGAGTAGAATTCTACAAGTAGGTTTTGCAAATATATGTCTAGAGCTAGAGGAAATATCTGGTACAGATATAAATTTGGGTCCCTTCAGTCTATCATTATTAAAGGAAAGAATGGGAGTAGGTGAGATTGCACTGAGTGTATATTGCATGAAGAGTGGGGAAAAGAAATTATGAGGAACTTCAACACTTTAAAATTAAGTAGAAAAGTAGGACCTGGTAATGAACAATCAAGATGCAAGAATGATAGAGGTGTGAGGAACATCCTCAGAATGAGGTTACATTGTATGATGGGTGCTGTGATCACAGCCCTCTTTAAGGGTGGCCTCAACTGCCTGCAACCAATGACTGATCAATAGACGGATATGAAGGCACAGTCTACCCGTTCCAACTAGAACTTGGCCTTTATACAACTCTGAAGTGTTATTTTACCAGTGTCCCCATAGGCTGAAGCTGCATCCAGCCCACTTTCTCTCCTTGTCCTACCATGCTTCTCTCTACTTTCCTAGGTATTGATCCCAAGAGAATTCCATAAAAGACATCCTTCTTGTTAGTACCCATCAGACATTCTCCTTCCCTGGGAACACAACTGTTAGCACATGGAAAACTGCACCATTTTCTGAGAAGACTGTATTTGTTCCACTGTATTACCTTCACTCATTCGTCAAGATCAGTTAACTCCATTTATGTGGGTCTATTTCTGGGCTCTCTATTCTGTTCTATTTATCTATTTGTCTATTCTTTCACCAACACCACACTAATTTGATTACAATAGCTTTATAGTAAGTCAAAGTTTGATAGCATCACTCCTCCAATTTTATTCTTCTTCAATATTAAATTGGCAATTCTGATTCTTTTGCTTCTCTGTATAAACGTTAGAATCACTTTGTTGATATCTATAGAATAACTTGCTAAGATTATTTCGGATTGTGTTGAAACTATAGATCAAGTTTGGGAGAACTGATATCTTGACTACCTTGAGGTTTTTATACAAAAGCATGAAATATATCCTTTATTTATTTATTTATTTATTTATTTATTTTTTGACAGGATCTCACTCTGTTACCCAGGCTGGAGTGCAGTGGCATGATCTCTCAGATTCAAGCTATTTTCCTGCCTTAGCCTGCAGAGCAGCTGGGATTATAGGCGCCTGCCACAATTCTTAGTAGAGATGGAGTTTCACCATGTCAGCCAGGCTGGTCTCGAACTCCTGACCTCAGGTGGTCTGCCTGCCTCACTCTCCCAAAGTGTTGGGATTACAAGCATGAGCCACCGCACCCAGCCTAGTTCTTTGAAATCTTTCATGAGACTTTTGCTGTGTTCCTTACATAGATTTTGTACATATTTTGTTAGATTTATACCTAAGTATATCATTTTGAGGGATAATAATGTAAATATTAGTGTGTTTGTAATTTCAAATTGTGTTTGTTCATTGCTAATATGTAGAAAAGCAACTGAGTTTTGTATATTAACCTTATATTCTGATACCTTTCTATAATCACTAATATTCCAGGAATTTTTCTGAGAATTCTTTTGGATTTTTTATGTCAACAATCATGTCATCTGCAAACAAGGAAAGTTCTTTTTATTCCTTTCCACTCTATATTTTAAAATTTTGTTTTCTTATTTGATTAGCTCGAACTTCCAGTACAATCTTGAGAAGAGTGGTGAATTGAATCTCCTTGCATTTTTCCTGATCTTAACGTGGAAGCTTTGAGTTTCTCACTGTTACGTATGATATTAGCTGTAGATTTAGAGCTTTTTCCAGATATGCTTTATCAACTTGAAGAAGTTCTCTGTTCCTAGTTTACTGAGAATTTATCGTGAATGGGTGTTTGATTTTGTCAAATGTTTTTTCTTCATATATTAGTATTATCATGTAATTTTTCTTCTTCAGTCTGTTGATGTGATGGGTTACATTAATTCATTTTTAAATATTTAACCAGACTTGCATGCCTCGATAAATCTAATTTGGTTGTGGTGTATAATTCTTTTTATACATGTTCAATTTAATTTGCTAATATTTTCTTGAGTATTACTGCAGCTATTTTCCTGACAGACATTGTTTTGTAGTTTGCTTTTCTTATAATATCTTTGGTTTTTCTATTAGGGTAAAGCTGGCCTCAAATAATGAGTTTGAAAGTATCTCCTTTGTTTTTGCCTTCCAAAAGAGACTGTGGAGAATTGGCATAATTTATTTTATAAATGTGTGCTGAAATTCCTCCCTGAACTCATCTGGGTCTGGTGTTTCTATTCTGGTAACTGATTAAGTCAATTTCCTTAATGGATATAAGCCTATTATAACTCTGTTTCTTTCAGTGGAAGATTTGACAGATGGTGTCTTTTAAGGAATTGGTCAATTTTATTTGGATTACCCAATTTGGAAGCACAGATTTGTTCGTAATATTCTTTTACTACCCTTTTAATGCCCATAAATCTATAGTGATGTCCTCTTTTTCATTTCCGATATTGGTAATTCGCGTGGTCTCTCTCATTCTCTCTCTTCCACTCCGATCTTTTCAAATAACCAGTTTTTTGTTTCACTGATTATTGGAATCCGTCTTTAGTTTCATTGATTCCTCCACTAATTTTTATTATTTCTTTTCTCTGCCTACTTTGGATTTAATTTGTTCTGTTTTTCTAGTTTCTTAATGTGGAAGGTTATATTGTTGCTTGTTCTTTCATCTTTCCTAACATGTGCATTCGATGCTATAAATTTCCCTCATGCATTGCTTTTGTTGCCTCCCACAAATTTTGATAAACTGTATTTTCTTTTAAATTCAGTTCAAAATATATTTTTACTTTCTCTTGAGATATTTTATTTGACCCATGGGTTATTTAGAAATGTGTTATTTAACCTCTAAGATTTTGAGATTTTTCCAGCTGTCTTTCTGTGATCGACCTAGTGTAATTCCAGTGTAGTCTGATAGCAGACAATGCATGGTTTCTATCTTTTTTAATTTGTTAAGGTGTGATTTTATTGTTCAGATGTAATCTATCTTGGTGAATGTTCTATGTGAGCTTGAAAGACTGTGTAATATGCTATTGTCAGATAAAGTAGTCTATATGTCAGTTACATCCAAATGATTTGGTAATGCTGTACATCCATGTCCTTACCAATTTTCTGCCTGTTGGATTTGTCCACTTATTGTGGCAGGGTATTAAGGTCTCTAATTATGAGTGGATTTATGCATTTTTCCTTGCAGTCCTATCAGTTTTTGCCTCACATGTTATAACACTCTGATGTTAGGTGCATACACATTAAGGATTTTTATGTGCTCTTGGAGTATTGACCCTTTATCATTATGTAATATTTTTCTTTATCCCTGATAACTTCCTTTGCTCTGAAGTCTGTTCTGTCTGAAATTGATATAGCTACTCCTGCTTTCTTTTGATTAGTGTTAGCATAGTGTATCTCTCACCATCCTATTTTTTACTTTTCATCTATGAGTTTTTAGATTTAAGACTTTTTATAAATAACATATAATTGCTTATAGTTTCTTGATCCATTCTTACAGTCTTTGTCTATAGTGTGTTAATATCATCCATATTACTTAGAATTAAAATTACTTGCCCTACAGGTTGCAATATACCTTTACATCTAATCCAAATGCACTTTAAAACAATGCTTTACTGCCTCATGGATAGTGTGTGAACTTTATAACACAATAATCCTAATTACTCACTCCTGTCTCTTGTATCATTAGTGTCACTCATTTTATTTACACATAGCCATATATATGAACAGAAGTGTAAACAATCTAATTCATTATTGCTATTATTATTTTGAAGCAACTATTAGATAAAATAACAAAAATAAAAGGTTTATCTTCACTTATTCCTTTTCTGATTCTATTCACTTCTTTATGTAGATATGACTTTGTAACCTGTATACTTTTCCTTCTTTCTACATAACTTTTTTTTTTAACATTTCTTGCAAGGCAGGTCTACTGACCAAACATTCTCTCAATTTATGTTTGAGGATGTCTTTCTTTCTCTTCCACTTTTGGAGGATAATTTTGCAGGGTACAGAATTCTAGCTTGGAGAGTTTTTTATTTCTACCAAGACATTAAATATTTAAACCCATTCTGTTCTTGCTTACACTGCTTCTGAAAAGAAGTCAGATATAATATTTTTCTTTGATCTTTTATAAATAGGTATTTTAAAAATCTGGCATCTTTTTAGGCTTTTTCTTTGCCTTTCCTTTTCTGAAGATTGAGTATAATATGCCTACGTGCAGGTTTTCTGACATTTATCCTCTTTGGTGTTCTCTGAGCTTTCTGGATATGTGGTTTGGTGTCTGTCATTAATTTGGGAGAAACTCTGTTATTATTGCTTCAAATCCTGCTTCTTTCTTTCTTCTTCTTGTATTGCCTTTATGCATAGTTTTTAGTTGTTTCCCATTTCTTGGATATTATATTCTGATTTATTTCATCATTTGTCTCTTCTCTTTTCTATTGTGGATGTTTCTGTAGTCATATTCTCCAGCTCAGAGAGGCTTTTCTCATACACGTCTAGTCTGTTAATGAACGCATCAAAGGCACTCGCCATTGCTGTTAGTGTTTTTAAACTCTAACACTTCTTTTTGACTCTTTTTTATAATTTTCATCTGTTCACATTGTCTATGTGTTCTTCCAAGTTATTTACTTTTTCTATTAAAGCTCATAGCATATTGATCATAGTTACTAAATAAAAAATTTCTTGTCTAATACTTCCAACTTTCTTGCCTTATCTGACTCTGATTTTGATGATTGTTCTTTGTTTTCAAATTGTGCTTATTACATTTTAGTATGCCTCGTAATATTGTGTTGAAAGGAAGACATGATGTACTGGGTAAATAGAACTGCAGCAAACAGGCCTTTAGTAGATTGCTAAGGTGTTGCAGTAGAGGAAGTTATTAGTATTTTGTTGAGCCTGTGACTTCGGACTATGAACTTCACCTGCTTCTCAGCCCCATCCACAACCTCTGCCCATTGGGTGACATAGGATGACAAGCAGTGGCTGAAGTTGGGTGATATGGTTTGGCTGTGTCCCCACCCAAATCTCATACTGAACTGTAGTTCCCATAGTCCCCACGGGTCATAGGAGGGACTTAGCGGGAGGTGATGGAATCCTGGGGGCCGTTACCTCCGTGCTGTTCTCATGGTGGTGGGTGAATTCTCCTGACATCTGGTGGTATTATAAGCGGCTTTTCCTCCCCTTCGCTCTCACTTCTTGCTGCCACCACGTGAAGAAGGATGTGTTTGCTCCGATTCCACCATGATTGTAAGTTTCCTGAGGCTTCTGAAGCCAGGCCGTACTGTGAGTCAATTAAACACCTTTCCTTCAGAAATTACTCAGTCTCAAGTATATCCTTTTGCTGCGTGAGGACAGACTAATACACAGGATATTTTCCTTCCTTCACGTCAGTTAGGCTTTGACAATACCCCAGACGGTCAGTCCCTGATAAAATAGTTTCTCTGGAAGACAAGTCTTTAAGAACGGTTGCCCTTTTGTATTTCAAATCGGTTCATTTCTCCCTCTCCCTTGCAGAAGCTTGAGAGACTTTTATCCAATATTCACTGTGAGGACCCTGTAGAGTTCTTAGAGCTCAAATTCACAAAAGTGTGGGGGCCCTTTGTGACGTGCTCCCTTGGAGCTTTTAATTCTCAGAGTTGTCCACAGTGGGCCTCCAGCAATTCCTCAATTATGGTTCAGGTTTCCCTACTCTGGCACTGGTTCCCACAGGTGTTACTGCTGACGGGTTTCTGTGCAAGTAGGTTTTGAATCTCTGTATCTGCCTGTGTGTCTCTCCGATTTCAGGGGCAACAGTTTGCTCTGTAATCTGACGTCTAGATGGATCTGAAAAGAACTGTTAGTTTTTCATTTGATAAGCTTTTAACTTGTTGTTAGAATGAAGTGGTGACTGCTAAGCTCTTTACATGCTGTAATGAAAACTGCAAGTCTCATGTATATTTTTTATTTTAAAAAATACCTGCTAGATTTACTTCCATTTAAAAGATAAAGATATGCAGTGCTTGTGATTTTTTGTTTACCTTTTTAAAAGTAGAAACAAAATCTGGGATTCCTTGATATCTGATAAATTAGCTTTTGTAAATCAGGTCAAACTTCCATAGCATTCCTATAATACTTAACTAAGGTAAGATAAGAATCAAACATTTGTTAAAGGTGTCTTTGAGAATGAATTGGTTTGTCAATGATTCTTAAGAACTTTAGAAATCCACTTAATGATATGTTTCTATATGCATAAACTCAATTTTCCATGCATAGATATCATATAGGTATATGTGTGTGTGTGTGTGTGTGTGTGTATGTAAACTGGGGGTTTGTGTTACACAAACTCTGAAGCAGATCATGGATAAGCTTTAAGCACAAGAATAGTCAGCATTTCCAAGCACACAGGTGTTACATGAGGTTTCATAAATTTTTTTTTAAAAGCCTAAATATTACCTAAGTAATGTAGTTGGGTACTAATTCAGACACATTCTGAACCTTTATGTATTTCATTTTATTTTATTAATTTAATTAAGCTCGGTTTCTATATGTTTCACAAAATAAGATGTGGTCCAAGGATTGGATGAGTCCACAGAGAATACCCTAATTGCCTCTTGAGCAGCAAGGACATATTAATGTGATTTCATTCTGTAAGGTGGTAATTCTTCTGTCAGTGTACGTAGATAGAAAAGAAATGTAAACCCCATAATTTAAAAATCCATTTACAGACATGAGAAGATGGAGACAGGGCACTAGTATGGACAGACTTTAGAGGAAACCGCACGCCAGATATTATAATGGAAACCCTAATATGTAGCCAAATTCGGGTCAGGACAGGTGGAATAATATTGAGGGATTTAGAATAGGTTAGGGTTTAATTCCTGCATCTGTGCCTCAATTAACTGTGTAATTTTGAGTAAATTCCTCATCCTTTCTGTTCCTCAGCTTTCTTATCTGTAAAACAGTAGTAATAACTGCCTCATAGAATTGTGCTGAAAATTAAATGATATAATGACATCATGTTCATAAAATATGTAGCACAATTAATGGCACATGATAAATGACTAATTAGGACTCTGGTGGCTGTGGAGAAGACTAAGCAACTCCACCTTAAGGAACAGCCACTTCTTACTTCATATGACTAAAAAGTCTACATGAGTCATATGAAGAGCTTCCATAACTATTTTCTTTTTGTTTCTTTGTTTCTCAGATCTGCATTCTTCTACATATTTGGCTTCATACTTAAGGTTTGCTTTTATGATTACAATATGGCAGCAGCTGTTTCTCATATTCCCTCACGAAAGAGCACAAAAGTGTCTGCTTTTTTCTAGGAATTCCATTAATTCTTACATATCATTGGTTCTGCATGGATTTTTTTCCCCAACACAATATCCAGCAGTCCCAGTTCCATTAAAAACAATAGACTGAGAGCGGGTAAGTGGCCGTTTCCCAGGTGTCAGTTGGAAGAAGCTCACCAATGGATGGGCGGCTTTCCAATGCCTCCCTGATGAGCATGCAGTTGTGGTAACCGTCATGTTGCCATCATTGTTGACATTGCCATGATGGAATTTTGGTGACCAATTTAGAGGAGAGAGAAAAGGGTGTGCACCTGAGAAAGTCTACAAGCTATTCAATTATTTCTGCTTTGTAACATATAGAATAAAAGGAAAGACATTCAAACGGGAAATAAGTACATAGAAGAAGCCATAGGAAGTGTAGACTTTTGGGACAGGAGGGAGCATTTCAGATGCTGGTTCTATCAGGAAACTGGTGAAAGACAAAAAGTGCTCTATGAATCTAAACTCAGATGTTGACCTACATATTTCTGAAATCTAAAAGTTTAGTTAGTTTCTACACTTTAAAGTGCAAAAATCACAAACTAGTCTAGCAAAAAGTGTATTTTTTTCCTTCCCATGCTGTTGCTAAAAAACAAAACAAAAACAAAAACTTATCTAGTTCTCCTGATGAACAGTGGCCAATCTCAAAGACTCCCAGTGCAACTTCGGAATCATAGAATTTTTGTCATCCTTAACTCTCATTTTAAAAATATTATCGTTTTATTTCCTGACCTTAATATTTTTCCAAATGCTCTAAACTTTGCAGTATTTATATTCTTATGCTCACTGTTCATATGACTTTTATACTTGTGTCTTCTACTGCTATCAATTTTTAATGATTTATACATCCCTACCTTAATCTCAGAGCTTTCTCCTGGGCCCCAGGCCTGCAATTCCATTCCCTTTTGACTGACAGAGAACTGATGTTTAACACCCCTGATACTGAATTTATGATCTCCTTCCCAAAGGTGTTCATATTACATTTCATTTCGGTGAATGTCATCATAATTCATCCAATCTCCCACACTGTGAAGGAAGCACCTCCTTTTTTGATCTTTCCTCCCTCATTACATATATTCCATCACCAAATACGTTTGGTTGATTTAATTTGGAAAAGCTTCTTAAGTCTGTACTCTCTACTCTATGCCCGTGGTGATCGCCTTGGGCCGGGTCTTCATGAGCTCACATTTTGAAAAAAATCATTGATTTTTTCACAAAATATTTACTGAGTAGCTACTACGTCCCAGGCAACATTCTGGTCACTGAGGCTATGGCAATTATCTCAAAAGATATAAAAAATGACATACTAATGGGAAAATCATAACTAATCCTGTAATGATTTTTTCAAAGAAAAATAAAATAGGAAATAAGGAAAGAGAGTAGCAGCGACTGTTATTTAAAGGTCATTCAAATCAATCTCTGTAAAGTGGCAATATTTGAGCAGAGACTTGAAGGAGGTAAAGACAAAAGGCTTGTCACTCCCTCCACTCTTACTGGCCTCTGCTAACTTGTCACTCTCTCCTAAACAATCTTTTCCAGGGAACACAGGAGTTATTTTGTATACAGATAAGAGTCAATTATGTAGCTCTTCTATTTAAGAAATTGCCAGTTGTTTACCCTCTTGTTCCTGCTTCTCATTTCCCACTCCACATCCTATACTCTCATCATCTACCCTTCCCATTGATCTCTGCAGATAGCATAACTTTTTATGCCTTTACACACTTAGTTGTAAAAAAATCGAAAAGGAACTTTCCTCTTCTCAATCCATTAAATTTCTGCTAAACCCTAAAGGACTCATCTTAAATGTCACTTTCTCTGCTGAGTCTTCCCTAATTTCTGGTAGTAACAGTAGTCACATCATCTCTTATACCTACTTTGTCATGGTATGCAACACAGTGGATTGAAATTTCTTACCTTTTACATCAGTCTATCTTTAGGGCGTTGATTGACATTTATTTGGGCATATGGCTCAGTGACTGAAGCTTGTAGATAGTAAATATGTTTGTTGAATGAATCAAGTAGCTTGGAGTGAAGAAAGGAGATTAACGGTTGGGGGCTCAATTATCTTTGCCAGTCACAAAAATCTGTGGCTTGATTCTATTTTCATTAGCAAAATAAAGTTAGATTTTAAATGCATGTCTACACTTCTGCATCTGAGTATTTTGCTCTTGAGGCTTTCCTTTATCTTTTCTTTCAGTTTTTCTGGTGTGTGTGTGTGTATGTGTGTGTGTATTTTCATGTGCCATTTTGTATTCTATATACAGGACAAAGGGAAATTGTACAGACTTAAAACCATGATAGTTTAGCTACTTACAGGCCTTTAAAGGACAGGTGTGGTATCCAGCTCGAGAGAAATGAGAACATCTATGAAAAGGGGACCTTAAGCTCTTATCCAGCAGCCTCAGACATGGGTTGTTTTCTGATGGCAAATTTCTCTGCAGGAGCTGAGTGAAGTGAAACATATCTAAGTGTTCAATTCACGTCTGCTTTGGTGACATAGGTGAATTTTTCATTCTCATCCAATTCTATGCCAGGTATTGAAAGATAGGGAAGTATTAAAACAAGTTATTTATTATTTTTATTATTGTTTATTGATTGCTTAACTATGTGAGGCTGAGCTAAATTCATATTATCAAATATTACCCATTTCACTATCCCTTTGTTGAGGCATAATTTTCACCATTTACAGAGAAAATCGGTTCAGATAGGTTCAGTTACATGACTATTCATACATCTATTAGGAAGTAGAGCTGGGGCAAAATTCAAGTATCTACATCAGTCTACATAAATCTACGTTTTAGAACCATAGATTGTTAATTTCCATCTAGTAAGCATCTAAGTAATGCCTGCTTAAAAATGTAGTTTGTACATGGAATAGAATATATATATACACATATATGTATGTGTATATATATGTGTATCTATATAAAATTTTGTAAAAAAATTATAAAACTAATTTTCAATGATTCTCATGAATTTTCCCTTAAAGTAACTTGAAAGTGGTTGCTAATGCCCCTGATTTCTTGCCACAAAGCCCTTAAAGAGCTGTGTTTTTAAAAGAGGAGCTATAAATTTCACTTGGTTGAATTTTTTTCCATTAACAAGCCAGTCTCTTTAGCATGAGAGAATATTTTTATAAAGGAATACTAATAGGACAAACAATTGTAAGATTGCATGTCATACTGGCAAAATCAAGGATTAAAAATAGTTTGAAGAATGCTTTAAATATGGTAATTCCAGTGCCGCAAAGAAAAAGATGATCTATTTTCTCTTCTTTGTTTGCATAAAGAGTCATATATCTTACTACATATCCTTGGCCTATTTAGATCTGTTGTAGATGGTTGAAAAAGAAATTTTAACAGATAATTTGCTCCTGAAATAAGTGAAAATGATGAAAATAAAGACTGATATCTAATTTTAAAATGCTTTCATTTATAAATGTGACAACTGAGTAGACAGTGAGCAGACATACATGATCAAAAAATTCTTTGTAAGCAACTCCTCAAATCCATTTAGGGGTTCTTTGATTAAACAGAGTGAATCTGAAACTTAACAATGGCAGAAATTAGCATCTTTTGCAGAAACGAAAAAGAATGTGTTATCCTCCTACCATCAGGCTAAAATACTGTTTTTTACAACATAATCCAGGCACCAGTTCTTCCACCTGAAGTCCTGCACAAGTTGGTCTTTGGGAACAGTAGAAAAAAACATGGTTGAATTTTACTTTAGGACTGAATTATAAATGTCTTCATGGTCTCACTATGTTAGGATATTTGAAAGCAACCAGGAATAATAAGCGCTGAAGCCACAAATAGAGCCGATTTTTCTGGTGGTCAGTATGCACTGAGCCTGGGTCAGAGAGTTAGGCAGCGGTGCTTTCGTCAGCATCCTCTCCGAGGCTTCTAAGCTCGGACTAGAATTGCTGGTCTTCACTAAACCACGGCAGGCGGAGAGCCGGGTCACTACTTGGCTAGATTTAATTTCGCCTTCAACATGAGAAATCAGTGTGTCATGTTTCTACACAAAAGGGAAAAGCATTTAAATATTGTATCTATGTGAAGGCCAATTATGTTATCTCATTCTTATGCATTCCTGCTATAAAATATTTGAGGGCAACAATCAGGCATATCATTGGTTCTATTTTTCTTCTCTCATTTTCCAAATTACAAGATTTTTAGTAAAGCCAATCTTTCAGGATTTTGTAGAAATTTCTTTCTTTCTTTCTTTTCTTTCTTTCATTTTTGTTGTTGTTCATCCCTTGTTTGTAATTTCTGCCTACTTAGTCACACTTTACTTCATTTAAAATCCTAAATTTTACCTGGCACTCTGGGAGGCCAAGGTGGGCGGATTGCCTGAGCTCAGGACTTCGAGACCAGCCTGGGCAACACGGTGAAGTCCCGTCTTCACTAAAATACAAAAGAAATTAGCCGGGCGTGGCGGCATGCACCTGTAATCCCAGCTACTTGGGAGGCTGAGATGGAAAAACTGCTTGAACCTGGGAGGCGGAGGTTGCAGTGAGCCCAGATTGTGCCACTGCACTCTAGCTTGGGTGACAGAGCAAGACTCTGTCTCTACAAAAAAAAAACAAAAAAACAAAAAAAACTAATAATACTAAATAAATTTTCAATGTTTAATGATACATCATAATTGCACATATTTATGGGAGTACATGTGATATTTTGATACACACATACAATGTTTAATGATCACAAGAGGGTTATTGGGATATTCATCACCTCAAGCATTTATTGTTTCATTGTGTTAGGAACACTCCAACTTCAATCTTCTAGTTACTTTGAAATACGCAATAAATTATTGTTACCTGTGGTTACCTTATTGTGATAACACTAGATTTTATTACTTTCATCTAATCGTATTTGTACTCATTAACCAACCCCTCTTAATACTTGTTTCTTCACTACCCTTCCCAGTTTATTATAATCATTGTTCTCCTATCTCTGTAAGATCAGTTTTTTTAGCTCCCACATATGAGTGAAAACAGGAGATAGTGGTCTTTCTGTGTGTAGCTCATTTCACTTAACGCGGGATCTTCCAGTTCCGTCCATGTGCTCAGCAGCACTAGTCATCAGAGAAATACAAATCAAAACTACGATGAGCTGTTATCTTGTTATCTCACCCCAATTAAAATGGTTTTATTAAAAATAAAATACAGGCAACAATGAATGTTGATGAGAATGAGGAGAAAGGGGCACTTGCACACTGTTAGTAGAGATGTAAACCAGTAAAACCATGGAGGTCCCTCAAAAAACTCAACATTGAAGTTATTTTATTATGTTTCATCTACTCCAATTACATATAGCAAGCTTTTTGTTTTTCTAATTTTTAAAATATTGTGTTACATTAGTTAAGATATTGAACAATTTGATTTTGTTCTTTAAAAGCTTATTACTGAGGCCAGGCATGGTGGCTCACACCTATAATCCCAGCACTTTAGGAGGCCAAGGAAGGAGGATCTCTTGCGTTCAGGAGTTTGAGACCAGCCTGGGCAACATAGGGAGACTCTGTCTCTACAAAAGAATGAGAATTAGCTGGGCAAGGTGGTGTGCGTCTGTAGTCCTAGCTACTTGGGAAGCTGAGGCAGGAGGATTGCTTGAGCCTAGGAGGTCAAGGCTGTGGTGAACTATGATCATGCTATTGCACTCCAGCCTGGGGATGACAGGACAAGACCCTGTCATTAAAAATAAATAAGTAAATAAATACATAAATAAATACATCGCTTACTGCTAAATCCAACACTAGGACTGAGTTGTGCAAAAGTTGACTCAGATTCAGATTCTCCAAATACATCCAGATCTGTTTCTATGAAACAATGTTATAGGTTAAGTAATGGAACAACTTAAGAATGTCAACTCAGAAACATTAACAAAAAATCTGGCCTACCTCACAACCAATAACGAAAACACAGGTTGTTATGAGCCTCTCGCTACCAGACTCTGTCATACGAATGTTGCATTGATTTTCCACTCTTCTAATTGCCACTAAAGGAAGATTATATTCCAGTATTGTGAAATTTTGAAAAATTAAGCAGTTCTCTGGGAAGAAGAGAGGGGGTGGAAAGCAGGTTGTTAGCAATAAATTTATATTGCAGGTTCATTCTAAGAAATGAGGCAATTACGCTCTTCTGTTTGATTTTGGTGGCAAAGGGGGAATGGTTATCAAAGGAAGTTGGCAACTAGTGTTTGTCTTAGAATTGGAATAGACTCCTTTAATCAGTTCTTTGATCTTCCAACTCACTTTGCTGATTATCTCCACTTTGTTCCTACTTTTCCACTGCAACTCAGAATCTAAGGTATTTTAATGTTTAATTATCCATTTTTGTCTTTACATCTAACGTTTCTTAAAATTTTAATTTGTCATACCCACATGTGTTTCCTCCTTACCCATTTGTATATTACTTCTTTTTTTAAATAATAATAGGAAAAACATTGTTCAAGAAGAATCGTTATAATGAAAATTCATTACGATTTTATTTATTATTGTTGTTATTATTATTATTTTGAGACGGAGTCTCACTTTGTCACCCAGGCTGGAGTGCAGTGGCACGATCTCAGTTCACTGCAACCTCCATCTCTGGAGTTCAAGCACTTCTCCTGCCTCAGCCTCCCGGGTACCTGGGACTACAGGTGCCCACCACCACTTATGGCTAATTTTTGTATCTTTGGTAGAGACAGGGTTTCGCCATGTTGGCCAGGCTGGTCTCGAACTCCTGACCTCAAATGATCCTCCCACTCGGCCTCCCAAAGTGCTGAGATTACAGGCATAAGCCACCTCACCTGGCCTCATTAAGATTTTAAAACATTATCAAATTTATATAAGATTTCCAAATTCCCCAATCCCTAGTTTCATGTTGTTTTGCTTTTCTACACATTATGGGAAACGTTTAAAATATAATCACTCCATTCATGGACTCAATTAATTACCGAAGTTGCCATCCACACTGCATTTATTGTGTACTACTGAAAATTATGTTTTAGGGGATAATCGACAACAACTAAAATAAAAACAAACAAAATTCACTTTGCACTACCAGGGAGTAAAATATTACAGTAGGGAAGTAGAGCCCGAATTAAACAGGAAAATACTGGGCAATACTCCAACTTCACGATAAATCCAACCTAGACGTCTGAGCTCACATAAAAGGCCAAAACAACAGTTATAATTTACCAGGGATAGTTCGACAGGACAACAGTTAACGTCACCGAAGTTGTAAAAAGACAATGTATGGCATCTCTTTAATTAGAGTTTAAATCTGCTCATCTTGATGCAGTAATAAACTGAGAAATGCCAGGTTATATGCTCTTTTGGAAGACAGCAATTCTATATAACACATGTGGCCGTTTCCAGTTCAACCCCTGATTCCTGGCTCCTGCTTCTGAAACACAATGTTTCATTTTAATGAAAAATACATTACTGTGGTAAGATAGGTCATCAGCTGTTAAGTGTAATGCAATTTCTGTAATAAAATTAATTTTACAGCTTGCATAAAAGACTTTACACAGGTTAAATACTGTTAATTACTAGCTAAATTTTGTTCCTTAGAATGCATAAATGAAGCACCTCCACCCTCTATAAAAATAATATCTATAGTACAAAATGTCCATAGGATTCTTTATGATTTCCATTTTTTATATCATGCTAAAATGCCAGCCATAGCCAACTGTGAGTTAATATGGCCTTTCATTGGTCACTGAAACAGAGGATATATTTGCTGGTGTCTTAAGACTAAAACAGTTGTGCTGGTGAAAGGCCAGTGCAATTTTCTTCTGGGTTACTTATTTAGAGATAGCAATTCAGACCAAAAAAACTCTGATACATAGTTATAGATTTACGTAACCTAAGTTAACCATCCAGCAAATGGATGCAGTTGATCTCAAAGGGAGGCGCAGCAGAGTAAAGGACATTCAAACCCCATCTATAACCAACATTGGAAAAACATTTCAATGTGGGTAAAATTACAGTCACATAAAAGGACAACAGATTATCGGTCAAATGTACATGCGAGCATTAATGCAATAACCTTTTTGCTCTGTGAAAAGTTTTCGTTGAGCTATTTGCTAAAATAATATTTTAAGTAATAAAGAATTTGGAATTAGTACAGAATATGGAATTGGACAGCTCTGAATTTGAACCCAAACTTTTTCATCAATTAGTTACTTAGAGCCAGGAAAAGTTACTGTATCTTCCTGATCCTGTTTTATTATCTGCTCTGTAAGTAAGTACAAGACAATTGCCTCACAGTGTTATTGCCATGCTTGAATATAATGATGGATAAAAATTTCTTGGCACTAAGGCGGCCTTTATAGATGTTCCTTTTCCTTCTGTTTTGCTCTTTCTATTGACTCATGGGAGCCGTTAAGGAAGAGATGTGATCAGATTTTAGATGCTCGTTTGTTTGTCTACGTTATTGGGATACTGTAGCGAATCGCTGATTTGAATGCGATACCTGGTTTAAAAAGGCACTACACGGTGTAAAATGTTACATTTAATTCAATCTAAGAAATTTTCAATTAGTTTTGCAAATAGCACATCTGTGCTTTTTGATACTTGTTATATGGAAAACAGGAACACTAGCAAAAAAAAAAAAAAAAATAGGAAAAGTCTTCAGGGGAACATTTAAAAAAAAAAAAAATAGGAAAAGTCTTCAGGGGAACATTTTTTAAAATATCCCTCATTTAACTCCAGACGGGAGGCAAAGACAGAGGAACAGCGTATAGGAACTCCTAGATGTGGAATGATGTCAGAGATTCTCCACTCTGCATTTGGTCACATTCAGGCTGTAGATATCACCAGTGTACCTTGCTTTCCTGGTAATAAGGACATAATCTTTCTTCCTCCCCTGGCCACTCTCAGCCTTGGAAGTTACTGGCTAGTGGATAGTAGATACTGGATGAGCCATCACAAGGTGGCCCTGGCACAGAAAGCCTGGGTGACACGGCTCCACACAGCACAATTCAGACGGGCTGTGGGAAAGATCATGTGGGGAAGCAATGTCGTTTCAACAAAGAACTCAGCAGGATAAATACGACCAAGCTCATGTCTCACAAATGATCACTTGTGTCTGAATGTCTTCCATTTCTGTTCGTATTCATGCCTAATGGGTTAAGTCTCATCCCCAAGTATGTTTCTAGTGAATATGAAAGACCCTATTGTCACATATTTCTTTCTTTATATGCAACTACCATCATTTCATTAACTTTTGCTTAAAGGAACATCTTTCAAAAGTAATCTGACACGTTACTTTACCATTTTTTGATCAATTTATTTTGTGTCTTCTTTACATATATTGTGAAGGGCCATATCTGAAAGAGAACTTTTTCATTAAAAAACTAGCATATGTGGGCTATCTGCGTTTATATTCATTTTATTGACTATTTTACTATGAACAGTCTTATATTTTACTTTATACTAATTCCTCCAGATTAATGACAAGTATTTAACCTAACACATTGATACATCTCACTTAATGTTAGTTTAACTTCATTTAATTCCTTCCTTTTTACTCATCATCTTTTTCCTCATGAGAAATTAAGGAAGAAGATATGTTTGGCACCTCTGTCCATCTCTTTGCCCATTTCATACTCCTCTAAGAAGGCAAGAAATGCTAATCTGATTACACATTACCAATTAATTGGGCCACATTTACTTGTGGGCCATCTGGCTGAATATTTTTAAATCATGAACAAACCATGGTGCTCTTCTTCTCTCTTGCCCCTGCCTTAACGAAGTGAGGCATTTTCCTTGACTTATTTCCTTCTCATTGCAGCAGAGTTGAAATGTGAGATGGGGTGTAGCTTCTCCTAACCCCTGGCGTATCATCTGATGGAACTGAAGAGTGAGAAATGACCTCCACGGACCTGGAGCCTCAGCTTCATGTCTCCACCGAGATGCCACATTGGAGGCAAGCTCAACGCAATGCCTTTATTAGAAACGTTTTTAAAAGGGAACCCGTATTCACGTTTGTCAGGACACTGCTTATCTCTCTAGTTGAACCCGTATAACTTACTTTATAAGATGGTAAGATACAAAGACTCTTAATCTTCTATCTACCAGGACTCTTGACATAAATTGAAAGCTCACTTATAACAGCTCTAGCATCCCAAGTGCCTTGGACTACACTCCAATTTAACTTATTGTTCAGTTTTTATATAACTGTCTTCCTTATATTGTGCTTAATTTTCTTATTAATTTAATATTTTAAGAAGAATACTCATTCTGAGAAGTTCACAAATCAGTTAGGCTTAAGTTTTTAAATAAATGTTTTAAAAATATTAAAAGCACACGTATGAAACAATGATACTAGACTTAATTATGGAGAGCAGCCTCCCCTACAAATTTCAGCCGCAACACAAGAGCAGTAAGCAGATCAGTCCACTCACCTTCATTCCAACATTTCAAGTGACTGGGGAAAGAATAGGGACAAAATAAGATAAAACAAAATAAAGGTTTCTTGTGGAACACTGAAAAATTATTATGTGCCAAAGTGTGAGAATGCTTTATATCCATCCCATCGTTTGTCCTGGGAGGTACTTTCTATTATTGATTTCATTTGACAAATGAGGAAACAGAGGTCTGAATAGGTAGAGAAACAATTGTCAACTTTCTACTTCTTAGTATAACTTTACTGCCTCTGAGGCCTGCCTGCATTCCTGCACTGGGGTTTCATGGACATTACTCGAGACCACTGGCCCTATGTCTGTCATCTTTTATGTTTCATTTATAAACAAACACCCTCAGCTCTTGATCTGTGAGGGTCTTAATAAATATAGTTGTATTAAATTGTTGCGCTTTAAAGAATAATATATGATATTAAGAAATAGTATTTCTGATAACAGCTTAAGCCATAATATGAAGTGTGCTGATACAAGAGGAGTTTGTAGGTCTTAAAAAAACAAAACAAAAAAACTAAGCTCTAATTTAGTACAAGTTTCTGACCTTCCTGCTAAAATTTATCTAGGAGTATATATTTATCTAGGAGTATATATAAAGAAAAGGCCTTATTGAATAAACTGGTAAATGCATCTCTCAAGTTTTATTTTATATTCAACATAATATGAAGTAAAAATAAAAATAAAATACAACTAAGAAATATAGCATTGGCTACTTTTTGAAACATTTCTCCACAAAATAGGGGGTAAAATATGAAAAAGTTTCGACACAATGTTTTGAATCTCTATTTCTTTATAACCTAAAGGAAATAAGAATTTGATATGCCTCAAGGAAAAAAAATCCAACGAAATTATTTTTGCGGGGGAAAGAAAGTCTACTATCCAGCCTCAGAGATTAAGAAAACTTTGTTAGATTATAGTGTGACAGAGCAAACCAATCTTTAAATCTACCAAGACACTTCTAGAATGCTAGAACACAGTATGTGTGAGAAAATAACAAGTGTTTTGAGAAACGTCATTTTTTTATGTCCTAAACCACTGACTTACAACGTATGAAAAGATGTGGCATGACATGGATTTGAGAATATATACTGTAGAACAGCTATTAACAAGCTTTTCTTGGTACTGAAGTGTGTTCCACAAAACACTTTTTACTCTTACATAAAGAAGAGAGTGGACCAAAGTAAATTAAACTACCAGAAACAGGTGTTAGCTTGACATTAAGAACCCACAAATCAACATTTGTTTCCATTCCTGAAAATCAGCTTTCAATTAATAATAATATTATAATCATTAAAAAATATATATTTTTAAAGCATCTGTTTACTTTCCTTAACTTGTAAATCACTGCTGGTGTTTTCCAACTCTTTTAGTGAATTTAAATGACAATATCATTCCTTAATTTTTCTATGACCTGAAAAAGTCCGATTAGAAAATGAGCAAATTCTCACAATGCTGATAGAAATCAAAGTAAAAGCTTGTATTTAAGAACATCAGCTTGTATTTAAGAACATCAGTCTCTACTAAAACGAGAAATACATAAAATACGAATATATCCAAAATGTCGCAAAGCACATAAACCAGGTTGAAATAAAAATTTGAATGGGCAATTATGTAACATAAAGCCAGATAACCCAACCAGTTCATACATTTTATACTCAGTATAGGATATTATAAATTAGATAGTTACTGATGAAATAATAGCTTTTATAGTTAACTCTGTAGTAATTAAGTAGGATGGCAAGGCAGCAAAGAGGTCAAATTAATTTCTGAGTTTTTCCATTTATCTTTAGAAATGATGGGGAAAATTCTAACTCCAGAAGTGTTTTATGGGAATCTAAAGAACAGTTTTGACAAAGAGGAGGTCTTAAGAAAGCATTTATGATTAAGCAACCTGACATAAAGAGTAACTGCAAATTATTAGAACCAGTTGATGTTTATCTAAATGGATAAATCATTCATCTGAATAATTATCAACCCAAACTATAGGCCTTGAAATTGCAATTATGAAAGAGAACCAATCAAATGTTAAGACCAAATTTAAAATTTTAGCAATGGTAGAAATTATGAATCATAAAATGCTACCTTTGACTCAAGAAATGCAACCCTTGGTTAGACAGCATATTAAAAACTAGATGGCTAATGAGGTATTTCTATGGTTTCTTTTTATACTTGTTTTTGTGACATTAAGACTCTCAAAGAATCACAAATTCTAATAAAGCAATAGGCCTCTTCTCTCTGAGTTTATCTTAGACCTTCCCTTACCTAACACGTCTGAACGTGTTCTTTGTTCTTGAACAAGATTTCACCATTAAAACTCACACAGAAAGAACTTGTCAAGACTTTACTAAATAAAGTTTAGGATGTTTCTAATTTTCATTAAAAAATAGTGTATGTATTTTTAATGAGATTACATAATTTCTAAGTCAGTTATTTAAGACCCACCAAATTACAATAATTTATTTCTTTCAGGAAAAAAAAAAAAAAAAAACTAGCCATCAGCCTGCTGTCCGGCTTCATCAGCTCTAGACGCAAACAGGAAACTAAGGCAATATTCCATTGAGAGCTGATGGTGGTTTATACCAAGTAGTGTCTGTGCAAATTACCTCAACAGGCATTCAGTTTAAAAGTAGACTTGCAGGATTTCCTGATGGATTGAATCTGGGAAAAATAGAAATAGCAGGTAAGGATAACTTCATAGAGTTTGGTTTAAATTATCGAAGAATAAAACTGTCATTTATTGAGCTGGCCAAGTTGCGGCAGAACCAGGTTTAGGCAGAAAATCAGAGGGTCAATTTTGCAAATAATAACCTTGAGTTACTTATTAGATTTCAAGAAGTAATATCAACTAGGTGGCTCAATGTACAATTCCACAGTTCTACAGCACAATGAAGGCTGGGGATTATAAACTTGAAAATCGGCAGTATATGCATAGGAGTTAAAGCATGACACCATCTGAGGTAAAAAAGAAAATGCATTTAAATAAAGTAAATAAATGCCAGAATCATCCCTTCTGTGCTGTAACTGAGAAATCAGGAAGATGGTGGTGAACGAAGGAACGCAGGAAGCAGCAGCTATAACATGGTGAATAGAACTGACAATACTGTGACCTGGAACCCAGGTGATAAACATGTTTCAAGGAGAAGTCGAAGATTACCTGTGTCAAATTTTGTGAAAAGGACTAAAAGTTGAAGAATATGGAAATCAATGTTATCCTTGGCAACAACAAATTTTGGACAGTAGAAAAGGAGAAGGCAGATTGGGGTGGAAGCTTTAAAAACCAAGATGAAAGGATTTGGGTATAATGGGTGCATGGAGTTTTGCTCTGAGGGTCAGAGAAAGGAGGCAGTATCTTGAGAGATTTGTAGAATATGGAAAGGTATTTTAAAATAAGAATAATTGTAGTATGTTTGCATGTGAAGAATATTATTAATTAGCAAGAGGAGAATTGATGATGCAGAAGAAAGGGAAAAGTTGGGGGAATGATGTTCCTGCATTAGGTGAGAGGTGACAGTGTCTGGCACACAGGTAGAAGGCTTAGCATTTCCAATGAACACACTGTGAACCCTTAGGGCACCTTCTCCATGGCACCCACAGTGACAGTTTCTCGTATTAAACCAGACCATAAGGTATGGCTGGTTACAAACTCCTCAGTGGCTTTCCATCTCATTCAAAGTAAAAGCCTGAGGTGTTACGGAGGCCTACAAGGAACTATGTAATTTGGCTCCATTACCCCGCTGTCTCCTTCTGCTCTCACTGTCCTTTAGCTGACTACAGCCCAGTCAGACAGAACTCCTTACCCTCCCTCAAACACACCAGACACCTGCATGCCTCTCTACCTGCAAAGTCTGTGCTCTTAACAACAAGGCCATTCTGCATGGCTTGCCTTCTCTTTTCATTTGTGTCTTTGCTCACATTTCACCTGCTTAATGAAGTCTTTCCTGACCTTGTAACCCTCCACCCTCCATGTGTACTTCTTCTCCTTAGCACTCACCAATACACGACATATTAAGAGTTTTAAATAAATATTTTCTTTGATAATTGTCTTACCCCTTTAGATTTTAAGAGAATACAAATTTTTACCCGTCGTTCACTGCTATATATCCAGCAGCTAAATTACTATCTATCACATATTACATGTTCAGTAAGTTTGCCAGATAAATGAATAAAATGATATTTTAGGGCTTAACCTCAAACTTTTACTGCTTTGCATAAAAATCCTAAAACAACATTAATGTTTAAACTATATGCAATCATGTACACTAGAGGGTATTGTAGTTTTCAGTGAGATTTCTCATATGACAAGACTAGAAGGCAAAAATAAACATTGGTAACTAGAGCATTGGTGAAAGTTTACAAAATAAATACAGTTCCTACTTCGTAATTGGCAGAAACCAGGCCCTCTCGGAAACGTTTTTGATATGACACCAAGTACAGATAAATGCTACAGGATAATAATAATATAAAAAAGATTCTTTTTCTACTTAATTGTGCGGAGCCTGATATATTTATTGATCTTCAGGTAAACAATAGTTTTTTTTTTTTAAACATTTCCAAGGCTCTGGTATCTATTGTAAAGAAAAGCAGTGAATCGCAGGAATTCTGTAAACTATTTGACTAAATTTGGCTGCCAATCTCTACCATGTTTTCCAAACATTTGTTCAGAAAGATTCCTCTTAGTCCCTGTTACTAGTATACACAATAGCTGTTATTTGTTGATTATTATGCAGTTATTGTCCTCCTTTGATCTTGATATGCAATAATTAATCATACAACAGAGTGAGCTGTGTTGTATTCTTTATTATCCCCATTTTTAACTGAAGGGAACTGGGGCTTAGAAAAATCAGATAACTGGCCTGTGATCACATTTCTGATTTCTGTCAAATCTGGGATTCAAACCAAAAAAGCCGACTCCAGAATTCATAGCCTGAACCACTTTGCTCAGCTATTGCCTCGGGCTTCCTGTGTCAGCCACACAACCTCAGGAACCCTACAGTCATCGAGCTGGAGACTCGTATTTGTCCATGGAAAGTGTCTTTGTTTCGAAAGAGCTAATAAAGAATTCACATTAAGGCAAAAAGACAATTGAAAAGAAATTGCTGGCTTCAAACACGCAGCCAAGAAGATAACACCCGGATTCCAAAAGATTCTGATGCATTCTAAGCTAACTTGATTGATTATATCTATCAGCTTAATTATCTTTTAATATTTATATATTATTTCTGAAATTCTTAAAACAATAAACATGAAATTTTAAAGAGAACAGAAAAGAACTTATTATAAAGTACCACTAAGATAAATGTCTGAAAACCTAATTTCTAATTTCATTTCTTTGTCAGTCTAACTGACTGCATTCCTTAACATAGGTGAGCCTGTTTTTTCACATATAAAATTGGCAGACTAAATCATATTTCTCTATTCCTTTCTTCTCTGTGGATTCTAATATCCTTAAAATAAAGTTTTCTCTTAAATTTATTCTTGCTAATTTGAAAAATGTTCAATAAACATCTCAATTTTTGCAAAGTCTTATTAGTCTTATGTCTATTGTATTATTCTTAAGAAAATGGTTCATTATAAAAAATATTTGGTTTCGTAATTTAATATTTTGTACAACTAAAGAAGTTAACTTATATAAAATATTATCAAATAATTAAATAAGTTTGAGTATTCATTTGCATTATCCATTCTAAGTTATAAATTGGTGTAAGACTACAGATTTGGCTGGGCGCGGTGGCTCACGCTTGTAATCCCAGCACTTTGGGAGGCCGAGGCGGGCGGATCACGAGGTGAGGAGATCGAGACCACGGTGAAACCCCATCTCTACTAAAAATACAAAAAAATTAGCCTGGCGTGGTGGTGGCGCCTGTAGTCCCAGCTACTCAGAGGCTGAGGCAGGAGAATGGCGGGAACCCGGGAGGTGGAGTTTGCAGTGAGCCAAGATTGTGCCACTGCACTCCAGCCTGGGCTACAGAGCGAGACTCAGTCTCAAAAAAAAAAAAAAAAGGGAGGAGGGCAGCATAAAAAAATTCTCAGAGCAACGTCTATGGTCTGGACTCAGTGAACGGCAGCTATTTTTAGACTTCGCCCAGTAACTCAAAAGGCCCCATGCCCTCTGCCACATTACATTACGCTCATGATTAACAATGCAAAACTTTTGCATAGCTGCCAAGTATGGTGACTCATTCCCTCTTTAAAGGCTATAGTTAGTGTTACCTTGCATAAACATAGGTTAAGTATTTGAGTGCCAGTTGTTTAAATGAGCTGATATGTGACAAGATGTAACCAGGCTTTTAGAATGAATGCATCTAATAAGCTTAATCAAGAACTTACAGTAATAGATTTCTAACTTATGAATAGAAAATCACTTAAATGAACTCTGATTGTTAAAAATGACATAGACAAATATTAGTATCAGTAGGCGTTATTTTCTCCTATATTAACTCCAACATATATGATTTTAACAATTTTGAAATCTCCCCCAATGTTTTCTGTGATTTCTCACCATTATCTGGGGGAAAACAGAACAAAGCTATGATTTGCTGGGGTCAAGCAACGATTCCGTTCTGACAGCCCTATAGCTAACACTGTTCATGCTTTTTGATCTGCACTTCTTTGAATACTATGCCTGTGTCTGGGAAAATTTCACCTTATAAATTCGTCTCTAAGATGAAAGCACAAACCCAATTTCCTTTGCATCTAGAACACAGGCCTATAACCCTCATATAAGCATATGTTGCTAATCCCAAGTAAGAAGAATGCCAGGTAAGATTGAGTGTTGACTTCACTTCATATCAATGAAGGAGGGAGAAACTTGGATTTGAAATTTCGCGTTTTGTGACTGACAAAACCTGGTACAATGTTTTGCTAATGTTGTAAAACTACAGTGACTCGTACACCTGTAATTGTTTGGGGATCACATTAGTGAAGTAGTCAGACAGCATATAACTCTGCTAGGATTTCTGATAAAAAATTATGTTTCAATTGAAATTTGTAAGTTAACTTTTAAAACAAATTATTTTAGACGTGCTGTTTTGATTATCTTATTAATATTTAAATTTTACTGTTGCACCCAAAAGTCAGTTATGCCTTTCAAAGATTGTTTTAAAAGTTGGCTCCATCTTTGTGGTGGGCAGAACTAGGCCATATCCCCCAAGAACGTCCGCATTCTAATCTCTGTACACCTGTGAATATGTTAGGTTACATGCCACAGGGAAAGTTAAGGTTGCTAGCCAGTTGGCCTCAAAATAAGTAGATTATTTAGAGTCATCCCAGGAAGCCCAGTGACATCAGAATGGTCTCTAAAATGGGAAAGAGAAGCTGAAGAGCGAGAGTCAGAGGGAGATGTGACTATGGAAGGAAGAAAGAGAGAGAGCAGTGTTGCTGGCTTTGAGGATGCTGTGGGACCACAGGAATGCGGGTGGCCCCTGCCGGATAGAAAAAGAAAGGAAATGGACCCTGTAGAACCTCCAGAAAGGAACTCAGTCCTGCTGATACCTCGATTTCAGCCCACTGAGACCCTTGTTGAATTTCTAAGCTACATAATTATAAGACAATGGATTTCTGGGGTTTTAGCCACCAAGCCATTAGAGGTAATTTGTTACAGCAGCTGCACAGAACTAATACAATTAAAAAGTGTGACTTTACTTTCTCCAGGAGGGAAATTTCTGGTGCTTCCAGCTGTATATCAAAAAAGTATTTGGAAAACAGGTTCATCTAGATAAAATATGTTTTTTTTTCACAAATTTCAACAGAACACGTCTCTGCTATCAAACAACTCTGTTAATAACTCCTGGTCAAATACAGAAAATACAGGCAAGCAATATTTTATATCTGTATCCACGTTTAGTTACAGAGTAAACAATGACTAAAGGTTCCTTTAAAAGTAAAAAATACATCTTACCAAAAAAAAGAAAAACCCAATCTGAATAATGACACTATACTTAAACATAGAGAGTTCAAACAACTCAGCAGAAATGCGATGCGTTTCCTAATTATTAACTTGGTTGCTGACCATGAGATGCAGGATGCAGGTGTTCAAAGGAAGCATGCACTTTACCTGAATTTACTCAGTAAAACAATTCCAGCTTCTAAAATTGGTTTTAGGAATGATAACTTTTTTTTAAACTTTGACATGAAATTAACTTGTTGCTGAGAATTTGCACATGTGAATTCACCTTGACATTGATTTTTCGCAATCTTTATAAAGAAGAATAACATAAATAAACATGGCATTTTCCAGGTGGCTGCAAATCATACCAGGGAAAATAAAATCCTCAAATCGAGTGGAGTTTTGCAATAATCTTGTCCTTGGGGTGAAACTGTAGCAAGAACATGCTTCTAGAATTTCTAATGTTGAAACACTGACCGCTGTCCAAGGTGGAAGAACATTAAATCAAATTCCACGGTGGGAACAGGGATGATCATGAGATGGCGAAGTTTGAGATTTCTTATTCTCTGTTATTTCTCTGCCCATAACAAATCATATTTCCAAGTTAAGAGTCACAGACAAGATCTATTAATTATCTTTCACACAGCAGTAAGAAGGAGATGTCTATTCTTGACTTGAAAAAATTCAAAAGAGTTGTAACATTGGTGTGACACCTTAAGCAAAAACCTTGGACTAGTTATTTACAGTTGTAAAGGGACCCAAATTAGCCACAGCAATCAGATTATATTTACACTTCCCATTGTTAGGGATGAAAATCCTCGGTGACAGTCACCAGCAGAAATCTCTGCCAGCCTTCAAAACGACCACCTTCTGTGGAAGCCAATGTTTTCCCGGAAGACAACAGATCTGGGGCGAAAATGTCCTGTGCTGATTAAAACAACTAACCCTAGCATAATTTTATAAACCTCAGAGAGCTGCAACAGCAGTTGGGTTTTATTATTTACTAAAAGGTAAAATATTTCTCAAGATTATGGTTACAGATATACTTAATCGTTCCTTCACCACATGGGATTATTAATACAATACCCATATTAGATTTTATTCTGTATCTGATGTACACAAAAATCAGGTCTCTGTGTGAAAATGCTTTTTAATTTACATAAGAATGAACATTCAGCATAGATGTGATTGCTAATAATTTTCCCACAGGTAGTTTTTGGTTTATAAGAGAATGGAAATGATTTATAGTTATGGTCAGTGATGATAACCAAATACTCAAATCACATTGTCTTTTTTAAAAAAAAACATTTTCTAGCCGATTCTGTTGGAAATCACACCAAAATACCTTGATGTGATAATGTCTTAAAAATATATAAAAGAATTTCTCTGGTACCAAAACAGAGATGTAGACCAATGGAACAGAACAGAGCCCTCAGAAATAACACCACACATCTACAACCATCTGATCTTTGACAAACCTGACAAAAACAAGAAATGGGGAAAGGATTCCCTATTTAATAAATGGTGCTGGGAAAACTGGCTAGCCATATGTAGAAAGCTGAAACTGGATCCCTTCCTTACACCTTATACAAAAACTAATTCAAGATGGATTAAAGACTTACATGTTAGACCTAAAACCATAAAAACCCTAGAAGAAAACCTAGGCAATACCATTCAGGACATAGGCATGGGCAAGGATTTCATGTCTAAAACAACAAAAGCAATGGCAACAAAAGCCAAAATTGACAAATGGGATCTAATTAAACTCAAGAGCTTCTGCACAGCAAAAGAAACTACCATCAGAGTGAACAGGCAACCTACAGAATGGGAGAAAATTTTCACAACCTATTCATCTGACAAAGGGCTAATATCCAGAATCTACAATGAACTCAAACAAATTTACAAGAAAAAAACAACCCCATCAAAAAGTGGGTGAAGGACATGAACAGACACTTCTCAAAAGAAGACATATATGCAGCCAAAAAACACATGAAAAAATGCTCATCATCACTGGCCATCAGAGAAATGCAAATCAAAACCACAGTGAGATACCATCTCACACCAGTTAGAATGGCCATCATTAAAAAGTCAGGAAACAACAGGTGCTGGAGAGGATGTGGAGAAATAGGAAGACTTTTACACTGTTGGTGGGACTGTAAACTAGTTCAACCATTGTGGAAGTCAGTGTGGCCATTTCTCAGGGATCTAGAACTAGAAATACCATTTGACCCAGCCATCCCATTACTGGGCATATACCCAAAGGATTATAAATCATGCTGCTAGAAAGACATATGCACACGTATGTTTACTGAGGCACTATTCACAATAGCAAAGACTTCGAACCAACCCAAACGTCCAACAATGATAGACTGTATTAAGAAAATGTGGCACATATACACCATGGAATACTATGCAGCCATAAAAAAGGATGAGTTCATGTCCTTTGTAGGGACATGGATGAAGCTGGAAACCATCATTCTCAGTAAACTATCACAAGGACAAAAAACCAAACACCCCATGTTCTCACTCATAGGTGGGAATTGAACAATGAGAACACATGGACACAGGAAGGGGAACATCACACTCCGGGGACTGTTGTGGGGTGGGGGGAGGGACAGCATTAGGAGATATACCTAATGTTAAATGACCAGTTAATGGGTGCAGCAAAACAACATGGCACATGGATACATATGTAACAAACCTGCACGTTGTGCACATGGACCCTAAAACCTAAAGTATAATAATAATTAAAAGAAAAAGGCAAAGAAACCATCTTGCAACCAAATAACAAAAAAAGAAAAAAAAAAGAGTTTCTGCTGTTTCGACATGTGATAGTTCATGTGTAACGTTCATCAACAAGTGGAAATTGTCACTCTACCTATTTCATCAATTAGGTCGCAATGAGTTTTATAATTACCCACTAGGTGCTTCATGCAAAAGGCAGTATTACATTCATAATATGAACTTATTAGAACTTCTAAATACATTCAGTAGTAATAACTATAGTATCCGTTTTCCTTTTAAAAATGTTCTTTACAGAAAACCAAACACCGCGTGTTCTCACTCCTAAGTGGGAGTTGAACAATTAGAACACGTGGACACAGGGAGGGGACATCACACACTGGGGCCTGTCAGGGGTGGGGGTTATGGGAGGGAGAGCATTAGGAGAAATACCTAATGGAGGTGACGGGTTGATGGGTGCAGCTATCCACCATGGCACGTCTATACCTACGTAACAAACGTGCACATTCCGTACATGTGTCCCAGAAGTGATAGTTTAAAAAAAGAGAAAAAAAAGCTCTTTATAATGATTACAATTCTGAACGTTACAACACTATCCTCCTAAAATAACATTATTGGATTTCTTTTATCTACCTCACTCAGGTTCCATTTTTAATCATAACCCTTCACAAACACATGGTAAAAGCAGTGATTTACTGTACTGGATTTTTAACTACCTATCTACATTTATGCTTTGCTGTTAAATCTGTCATTCCTGACAAACACAGCTAAACAAAAACATTTGTTTATGGTATGAGATTAGGAACAAAAATCAAGAAAAATGATGTAGAACAGGGAATGATCTGATTTTTCAGACCAAAAAAACTAATTGAATTGTTACTTCAAAAAGGAAAGACAAGACAAAGGACATTTGGTGAATATTTGCAAAAAGGGAAAAAAAAAGCTGGTCGCATTGGTCAGCAGCAGTGATCTACAGCTCCGTATAATACGGTTCCAGCTCTATAAATCTTTTCTACTCCACAATACTTTCCCGAGAAAGTGATGTATCTCTAAAAAAGTTCCATCTACGTGTCACCCTGAAAGCTTACTATGTTGAGGATAATTCCAAATGCAGAAGTGTGCAGCACAACCCCTTTTTGTGACCCAAAACTGACTTATCTATCAACCATGAACATGTTTATAAAGTAAATATGGAAATATTCTAGCTTTTTAAGGAGAATGCTTGTCGCCTTTAAAGTATTTCTAACCTTCCAAAGCTTCTAAATATTAACATCTCTAAGCATAAGAAACTTTGCTCCTCCTGAGGTACTGAGGACTATTCTTACTGAATTACTGAAGTAAAAAATGTGTCGTATAAACCCAAGGATGGAGAGTCTAAATGACTTTAAGAAACTCCTGCAATGTCGTAGGCACTGCAGGCTGTGAGTGGCACACATTTGAATAAGCCTGAATACGCCTAGTATCAGATTGAAGCACGTATAAATAAAAGGCCCTAGACGGTGAGAGATGATGGTAACTTAAAATATTACACACAAAGGAACGGAATCCAGATGCTCATGATAAAATATTTTAAGATCTCATTTTGTTTCTAACTGGTCTTTAGAAAATTTGGGGAACTCCAAAGTTAAGTAGACAGAATATTCAGGTAAATAACATAGTTTAAATACATACACATGCATACACAACATAATTTTTTTTTTTAAAAAGACCATAATTTTAGCTGTTTTGTTTTGTTTTAATGAGGGATTGAAACTGCATACTATTAACATATGCCCCAAAATTGCAATTTGCTACATCTGACATTACACTTTCCTCTATTATATGGTAGACTTTAGCAAATCAATTTGCAGATTATAAAGTGCTACCAATCACCACTTCTGAATTCATAATCTACTGATGTATGTTTAAGATTTGTACCTCCTTAAATTGCCATAAACATCTGCAACCCTCCCATCATAAATGTTCCTCAGAATGTTACAAGACTCAAATTTAAGTCTATGCTAAGTATTCTGAAGGCAATTGCTTCAGTGTAGTGATACATGTAAGATCCTTTTTCTTTTTTTTTGTAACCTCCTCTATAAACAGGCAACAAAACCTCAGTATTTTAAAAGTGAATGGGTTTTATTTTTTCAATTTTATTTTAGAGACCCTTTTAGAACACGTAGTTAAAATTAAATACAACCAACATGATCATGCCTTTTAAAAAGTCACCATTTTATAAAGAAAATATCATGTAATTTAAAGTTTTTAAAAGCAGGGTTAGTATTAGAACTTTATTATATGGGCCAATGATTTCTGTTTAAGAATATTTTGTTTCAGTCTGAATACAGTCATCCCTTGGTACCTGTGGGGCACTGCTTCCAGAACGGACCCTCCTCAGAATCTGCAGATACTCAAGTCCTTTACATAAAATGGTGTAATATGTATATATAATCTATGCCCATCCTCCCGTATATTTTAAATTATCTACAGAGTTGTTACAATACTTAATACAATGTGAATGCTATGTAGTTGTTATACTGTATTGTTTATCATTTGTGTTATTTGTATCATTTTTTTGTTTTTCATTTTTTCAAATATTTTCAATTAGCACTTGGTTGAATCCATGGATGCAAAACCAGAGGATGTATTTTTAATCCCCAAAGTGTTGAATGAGTCGTGAGTCACAAAAACTAGTAAAATTAGTCAATCAAGTTTGTTTTTAAAAGCTGGTGGTCCAGCCGGGTGTGGTGGCGGTGCCTGTAGTCCCAGCTACTTGGGAGGCTGAAGCAGGAGAATGGCTTGAACCCAGGAGGCGGAGGTTGCAGCTAGCCGAGATGGCACCACTGCACTCCAGCCTGGCAACAGAGCGAGACTCCGTCTCAAAAAATAAAATTTAAAAAAATAAAATAAAATAAAATAAAAGCTGGTGGTCAACAGTTGATTAGATTTAAAAAATGTATATATACACCATGGAATACCACACAGTCATAAAAATAATAAAATCATGCCCTTTGCAGCAATGTGGATGGAGCTGGAGGCTATTATTCTAAGTGAACAAACCCAGAAGCAGGAACTCAAATCATTTCACATTCTCACAAGTAGGAGCTAAATAATGGGGACACATGGACATAAAGATGGAGATAACAGACACTGAAAACTCCAAAAGCAGGGAGGGCGACTGGGGAGTGAGGGTTCATAAACTGCCTATTGAGTGTAATGTTCACCATTTGGGTGACAGGTGTACTAGAAGCACATACCCTACCATCACGCATGGAATAGCCATGTAACAAATAATCTCTGCGTCTAAAATTAGAACATAAGATAAATACAATAAAAAGATGGTGGTGACAATTAGTAAGGTCTGCCTGATATGGTTTGGCTTTGTGTCCCCACCCAAATCTCATCTTGAATTGTAGCTCCCAGAATCCCCACAGGTTGTGGGAGGGACCCCGTGCAAGATACTGAATCATGGAGGTGGTTATTTTCCATGCTGTTCTCGTGATGTTGAATAAGTCTCATGAGAGCTGATGGTTTTATAAAGCACATGCCCTCTTCCCTGCTGCCATGTAAGATGTGACTTTGCTCCTCATTCGCCTTCAGCCATGATTGTGAAGCCTCTCCAGCAATGTAGAACTGTGAGTCCATTAAACCTCTTTCCTTCATAAATGACCCAGTCTCGGGTGTGTCTTTATTAGCAGCATGAGAACAGACTAGTACACTGCCCTTTCAAACTGATAATCAATCAACTCAAGGATATGTCCAGAGATTCCTCACCTCCCCAAACTTCAGCTTAAGGGTTTCAGGGCTGACACGGGATGTGTCAGTTTATTCAAGCTAATGCATAAGCAAGCATACCAAGAGGACAGCTAGAAAATCTCTGCTCTTCTCTCCAACTTTCCCTGATAAACAATGCCAAAAATGCGTTTCAAACTTCCATGTTTAAAATTATTTTTGAAATAATTATTATGCACCTCCACTGATAGGCTCATAGGACTTAATGTGAATAATATAATACATAATCCAAATCCCGTTGGAATTCTCAGTGTCTGTTATCTCTGTTTATGTCCATGTGTCCTTACTCTTCAGCTCCTACTTATAAGTGACAACATGCAATAGGCATGTAAACAAGAAGGCATTAAACTTGGAGGGAATAAAACTAGAAGTATTTTTGGCCGGATAGAAAAATGAAAGTCATGATAACAGTGAACAACAGGGGTATAGTTAACTTTAGTTGACGTTTCTGAATTTCCGTCTAAACTCACTCTATGACTACTACTTTTAGAAGTTGATTCCTCAAAAGAAGTGACTTGACATGTCAGTAAGTAGATTTTCCAATTATTGGAGGTAGGGCTAGGCAGGAGAGGTTTTTCCATCTGACCTAAAGAACTAAATTCAGATAAAATATTTTATACAAATTACACAATATTGTATACAATTTATACAAACATAAACTAAGACATTTCACCTCACCAAATCAGGATTCATTCATGATAGGTGTTGCCTTATGATTGTAATTACATATAACATTTAAATATTCGAGTAAAAATATAACTCTCAATTACAAAAAGGCAGGACTTAAAACATATTTCCATAAAGACATAAAACTTAAATTTCCCTATATGTTTGTTAATGTCTTTGGTCAATTTAGTTTCAAATAGATAAATTACATTGTTATACAATGGTAATAGATATATAAAGTACAGATTGTTGACTTTAGTATGTTTGCACGATATTTTTGGGAAATAGGCAAATGTTTATTAAACTATATAAAGCTCTGAAAAGCTATTTTATGAGTACTACTGTATCTGCTAGCCCACTTAATCTACATCAACAAGAGTTCATACAAGAAGATATATCATCAGGAAGCCAGGATTTCAATCTGCCTCTTATCACAGTAATATGAAGTCAATCTACAAAATATAAAAGATGGGTGGAAGAAGTTAATGAACCCATTTATCTTCATGTATGGAAAATCTAATGCCAAAACAGCACATGATATTTTATTCACTATTTTCCCAGTGCATCCTACATTATGGAAGAGTTATTTTATAGCATCTGATAACATTTCTTTTGACTTCTATTTGTATGAAATAATAGTTTAAATATAAAGAAATGTTTTCATGTAGAATGTATTCAAATGCTAAAATATACATACATGTTATTGTCATCACGGTTGTAACAAATCTTTGCTTATTAATGAACTACCTTTAAATAATAGAACATTGTTTAGGTTTTGAAATGAAAGGAAAGGAACAGCTACAATGCAGTTTTAACCTTTTTACAACTAGAAAATAGTCTCAGAGTTTAAGTGTTTTATTTAAATTTAACTCTGGAAATAACAGTGCACTTCTCAAAGCTCTGTAAGTCTCAGTAACTTTGCATTAGTTGTAAAATTTAAAGAACTAAGTCAGCAGACTTGTCCCTCAGATATTTTATTTTAAAAACAAAAACTAAATGAATCATGTACTTTAACGTAAAAAGTAAAACTGACCCTGAATAAGTTCAGTGGATTATATCGATGTCAGCATCTTTGTTACGATACTGTCCTATAGTTTGGCCTACATTACCACTGGGGGAAGCTAGGCAAGTGGCAATAAAATATCTCTGCATTATTTCTTATAACTGCCTATGATCATGTAATTATCTCAGAATTAAAGCTTAATTCATAAAACTAGCTTCTTTCAAATAAAAATAACCAAAAGTTATATTTCTTGAGGAAAAATCCAGATTTGAACACTTTCAATGTTTAGAATTTCCCCAGTCAATTTAACATGTGATATGACCACTTAGCTATTTTGAAAGTGACAACTTTGTGTTCACTTGTCCTAAACACAGAATGAGTTTTACAAAATATCACTTACACAGAGTTTGGTCAGATTTGAAGATATGAATGTTAGATTATGAAGGGAAAATTTCAGTTTGGAACGACAAACAATACTTCCTGAGAAATCTGCTGTAAAAGACATCAACATAGTGAAGGATTACAAAGATTTCTGGTTCTTATATTTTGTTTTAGAAAGCAGAAAGAGTATTTGCCAAAGTCCTTACAGAAACACTGAGAAATTTTACTTTAATCAGAAAATAAGGATACCCTAAGTTTTAAAAATACTTCACCCAAAATGTGTATCATGCAGTTTAACAAAAAAAATCTCAGGGACAGCATCTGAAATAATTGGGGTAGGAAATTCCATAAGCAAATATTACTAATTTAGATTAACCAAGCATTTCTTTGCTAGAAATTAAACCCATTATTTTATTTCACCAATTAACTTTATTATAGAACACAAACCATCTGTGCGTGCATGCGTCAGTCCCAGCATACACATTTGATGCTAGATGATAAATGTTGCAATTTGCAGGGTAAAGTTAGTATTTGCATTACTCCATTGTCTCTTAATTTTAAACAGAATTGGCACCTCTTCCTGGAAGACATCCTGTCCTTTCCTGTGCCATTTCAAGGGTTGTTAACTTTTTCTGACTGCTGTAGTTCTTAACATATCTTATGACACTGTTGTTTACATATGGGTTTTTAAAATAGATTGAGAACTTTTAAACTTATGAAGTGTGTGTAAAAGAATGTATGATCATTCATATTCCCATTTCATGAAAAATTAAATCATATTTTGGACGTAAAAATTGTTAAAGGAATGCTTTTCTATAAATATTTTCTTTTACTAGTACTTTTAATCATTGAAATTTAGATCATTCAATTATGGAGATTTCTTCATTGAAGAGAAAATATCTCTTCAAAACTCTAAATAAACTGAGCTTTATAAACTAAATTTATAGGAATACAGGCTTCAGAGGTATTAATTTATCTTCCAATATTTTCCCTTCTAAAATTTCTCATGTTTTGTTACAGGTTTAAAGTGCAAGGCGACTATTGATATGAAAGATAATGTGGTATATGTAGTATAAGTGAACCTGATCTTTTCTCAAATATTTATTATTTTTATTTTCTTCGCTATCAAGAAGAGTGGTAACAAATATGTATTATTTGTAAAGACCCACAAAATTTGCATGAAAATAATTGTTGCATGAACTAGACATGCTTTCTGTGATATTAATCTGCAATATTCTGCAAGCCCCAAAAAAATACTCACACCCATTACAAGAAGCTTATTTCAGCATTTTACCTGTCAGAAACAGTGATTAATGTACTTAAAAGTAATTTTTGCAAACACTGTTATAATATAGTCCATGTGTAATATACATGTGAAAGCAAAGTCTGCAAAAAGTAGGATGTTATCCCTTCCTTGATTAGTTCAAATTATTTCATCAGCTAAATTCCTTTGAGATGTGTAAGATAAGGTGGTTCTTCAGTGGAACTTTGGACGGGAACTTATGACTGTAGTGACATGAATACATATGAAAGTACTTCATTTTTAAAATATAGAAAACGGACATGAAGAAAATGTACTTTAGAGTTTCAAATAATTGAAACCATCATTTTTTTCAAATGAGGCACTAAATAAGTGCGTAAGTCAATTTTTTTTCCAGCCTAGGCAATATGGCAATATATATAAGAACAAGTAAATATAACAAACAGTACAAGATTCATCTGGAGAAAAATAATTATACACGTGATAAAATACGAAAGAACAGAAGAAAACTCAATTGTTGATGTGGGATGAACTCATCACAGGATATCAATATATCACCAAGGTTTGCACATTTAAAACATCGGCAGGCCACAAGGAGGAGCTCTTGTGCAGGGATAGTGGCCTTTAATCTTCTATCTTCACTGTTTAATGAAAGCGATAGGAATGTTAGTAATTTCAAAAAGCATCACAGCAGTATTCATTAGAGAAGACTTGTGTGAACTGCCTTTCACCTGCTGAGCCCTGTTGGAAGGAATCAGCTGTAGGAGGGAAGAAGGCATTTATAAAGGCAAAGATCTGGAAACAGCTCTGGCCATCAGGTACTGAGAGAGAAGAGGGAGAGCACAGCAAGCCACAGCCGTTGCGAACTCGATGGAGAAATAAACACTGTAAGAGGCAGTGGCCACAAGAACCAGCCTGTGGGTGGTATTGACAACTTAACTGTACCTCCTAGCTGGGTGTATTAGTCAGGGTTCTCTAGGGCGACTGGACTAATAGGATAGATGTATGCATGAAAGGGAGTTTATTAGGAGAATTGACTCACATGATCTTAAGGTGAAGCCCCCAATACGCCATCTGCAAGCTGAGGACCCAGGAAGCCAGTCTGAGTCCCAAACTGCAAAAGTAGGGAAGCCAGCAGTGTCCCCTTCAGTGTGTGGCCGAAGACGCGAGAGCCCCTGGCAAATCACTGGTGTAATCCAAGAGTCTGAAAGCTGAAGAACTCAGAGTCCGATGTTCGAGGGCAGAAAGCACCCAGCACGGGAGAAAGATGGAGACCAGAGGACTTAGCCAGTCTGGTCCTTCTGCGTTCTCCTGCCTGCTTTTATCTTAGCCACAATGGCAGCTGCTTAGACAGCGCCCACTCAGATTGACGGTGGGTCTGTGTCTCTTAGTCCACTGACTCAAATGCTAATGTCCTTTGGCAATACCCTCAAAGACACACCCAGGAACAGTTATTTGCATCTTTCAACCCAATCAAGTTGACACTCGTTATTAACCATCACACTGGGGAATAGCAAGCATCAGCTACCAACTATTCTGTACTCATTTAATCAAAGCTTTGCTATGCTTGGGTTGTATTACAGCACGAAGAAGAAGAGGCCTATCTTTTTATCATTTTTAATACACTGGGGCAGGAGGCAGAAATACAGAGGACTCTACCAATTGACCTGATTTCCAGAGAGGGACTATGCACTACCAGGAGTGAAAAATTTGCAACATGCCACCCAGGGTACGAGGACACACACATATCTTCCTCATTTGATGAAAAAGTGGCACAAATTAGAGGACAGTGGACAATAACTTTTATGAATTAAATTCAGAGAAGAATATGTGTAAATAATAAAGTAAGAGGAGGTGCTTCTCTAAAGAGTGCGATATAAATAAGTTTACTTAGAAAATATTTAAGGTCTAAATATTTTCTCATTGTTTGTCCTTGTTGGAATATTGAATACATAGACACTAAAGGAACGCTTGTGGCCAGGCTCTGTGGCTCTCGCCTGTAATCCCAGCACTTTGGGAGACTGAGGGAGATGGATCACTTGAGTCCAGGAGTTTGAGATCAGCCTGGGCAATATGGAAAACTCTGTCTCTACACACACAAAATATATATATATACACTTAAATTAGCCAGGGGTGGTGGCATGCCCCTGTGGTCTCAGCTACTCCAGAGGCTGAGGT
This sequence comes from Symphalangus syndactylus, assembly GCF_028878055.3. Taxonomy (NCBI): domain Eukaryota; kingdom Metazoa; phylum Chordata; class Mammalia; order Primates; family Hylobatidae; genus Symphalangus; species Symphalangus syndactylus. The sequence continues at coordinate 4,380,307 of NC_072427.2, forward strand.
GACAGGATTGCTTGAGCCCAAGAGGTCGTGGCTGTAGCAGTGAGCTGTGGTCACATCATTGCCCTCCAACCTGGGCAGCACAGCAAAACCCTGTCTCAAAAAAACAAAAGCAAAAACAAAAAATGCTTGTGATAAATGTGAGACACTGAGATTAAATGGAAAAGGGGGTTCCTTACACCCACCGCCTAGCTACCCAGCTCAAAATAAGAAGTTGCTGAGGCTGGGCACGGTGGCTCACGCTTGTAATCCCAGCACTTTGGGAGGCCGAGGCGGGCGGATCACGGGGTCAGGAGATCGAGACCATCCTGGCTAACACAGCGAAACCCCGTCTCTACTAAAAATACAAAAAATTAGCCGGGCGTGGTGGCGGCGCCTGTAGTCCCAGCTACTCGGAGAGGCTGAGGCAGGAGAATGGCGGGAACCCGGGAGGCAGAGCTTGCAGTGAGCCGAGATCGCGCCACTGCACTCCAGCCTGGGTGACAGAGAGACTCCGTCTCGAAAAAAATAAAAAAAAGACGTTGCCGAAACCCTTAGGGTCCCTGAGGGTCCCTCATCCTGACAACTCTCTCCCCCAGAGAGATTACCATTATCCTGTATCTTGTGTGGTTTTTAATTCCTCTTTATCTTTATTAATAGTTGTACCTTCATATGTGCCTCTAATATGTTGTTTAGTGTTGCGTGCTTTGAACTTTATTCAAGTATACTCAAGAAATATGTATCTTTCTGTGGTGTGCTATTTTCATTCAACATTGTGTTCCTGAGATTAATCTTGTTAACATTTACAGTTCCGGTCCCTCATTCACACTGCTGTGTAGTATCCATTTGTAAACATGCTATGATTTGTTAACTTGCTCTCCTGCTAATCTTCAGTGCCCCGTTACCGTAGACAGAGCTGCCATGGATGCTCTTGTGTGTCCTTATGCACATGTGTCTGAGATTCCTTGCTAGCTTTTTAGGGGTTGTGAGCATCTTAAAACATATTGTATAATTTCATATTGTCTTTTCAACCAGTGTGACAATCCATAATCTCATCTGCAGTGCATAAGGGCTGCAATATTCCCACGTTCAAATTGTCATTCATATGATCAAAAACATTGACTAATTATTTACTGCTTACTATATTAAGTAAAAATATTTGCAGTTTATGTACAAACTCATTTTTCTGGCTTATCACTGTCTGTTTGCTACTCTAAAACATAAACCTGAGTGCCAATCATGAAGTGTGCCTCCCTGTCAGTGCAGGAAAAATTCACAATTTTCAAGTTATATAAATACAAGTTTAATTTTAATTTTATCTAAAATGGTATGATTTCAATCAGAATTGCCCTAACACTAGCAGAAGATAGAGCTTTGCCAAACCCCACTGTGCAAAGGAAGTGTGCATATAGGTTAAGAGATGTGAATGCAACCATTCTCTTTTTTTTTAGCATAAAAAACCTGCCCACCTATGGGAATGCAAACAATTTAATCCACTTTTCATTCACAAAATGTTGACAATGCATTCCATAAAATGTTTTATGATGACTAAATGAGATAATATATGAAAAGCCTCTTATACAACGCTCAGTATGAAGCAGACATTCAATAAAGCTATTGTTATTCAGCAGCAACGCATTGATAAATCACCAACTTTGAGGGCTACTCTAATAACGAACAGGTATAATATAACCATATTCATTAAAAATATAATTTCTCCAAAGTTGTAACTTCAATAATATTTAATATTCCAGGTAAGATAACCTTACTATATTTTAAAAGCCCAGGTGTTCTTTATCGTAATAAAAATGTAGTAATCTGCAGATGAGATTATTAGATCAGAGACTAACACACTTCTTCGTAGAAATTAACTGGGGTCAAAGAATGTACATGCTTTCCAGACATACACCATGCACACAGGCATATTGTCTCTGGTCTCAAGACTGAATTCAAGGCTAGCCTTTTGAACATCTACATCTTATTAAATTATGTTTACACTAAGTTAAAAGCATTTTAATATAATTATCGCTGAGGCTTGTCGTCACTTACAAATCCCAGAAGGATTGTGTTGCATGACAAAGCAGACCAGAGATCCAGATCCTAAGTGGTAAACAAGACTCCTTCTCACCTCCACATAGTGCTGTCAATCTGCACGGACGGCAATCTCTGTATCACTAACATCTATTAATGTCACACACATGTTGAGAGCAGGCTAGGTCTTTTCATAGAACCAGATGGACAGAGAGAATTGGAGAATGAATATTAGCTTTAATGAATGGATGCAGAGGATCAAATATTATCCTTAAAAGAATATTTTTGGTTCTTTTCATCTCCTTTCTCCCTATTTAGCTATATTTTTCATGAGGAATATTAATGCACTATTAGTCCACAAGTTCAACCTCTGTGCACTGAGAAATAGGATTAGCATGGCTTATAAAATTAATCTGGGGGGAGGTTTCAGCTATCGAGGAATTATAGGGTGTATTAATTCTTACTTATTTAGGTTACAGACGGTTAAGCCAGGAATTATGTACTTATAATTAGGTACAGAATCGATAGCGATCCCATGGTTGTTACTTATCTATCACTTCTGTTCCAAATGCATTTAAGTTTCTTGCAAATGCATACAATATAGCAATATAAAATACTTAAACTCTTTAGAAAGAACCTTTAGAAAATACAAAAAATAGGGAAGCAAGATGGTGTCAGAAATGTGGTCAGTGAACAAATGGACACTGGCGAATCATGCACTGAGTCAGGGCAGAGCACAAATTTGACTTTGAGTTTTCTAATTAACATGCAGAAAGGAGAAAATATAACCAGTAACAAGACCGTGCATGATATATTCTAGTTATTTGGGAGAACACCAATATGAAATAAGAGAAAATATTTCCTACGGCCCCTCATGAAGAGAAGGTTTTATGATGGCTAAAGCAGTTCAGTAAGAAGCGACTGTGTTGGGCCCAGTACAATGTGGTCCAGTTAGGCTTTTTTTTCTTTTTTTTTTTTTTTTTTTTTTGAGACAGAGTCTCACTCTGTCGCCCAGGCTGGAGTGCAGTGGTGCAATCTCGGCTCACTGCAAGCTCCGCCTCCCGGGTTCACACCATTCTCCCGCCTCAGCCTCCCAAGTAGCTGGGACTACAGGCGCCGCCACCACGCCTGGCTAACTTTTTGTGTTTTTAGTAGAGACGGGGTTTCACCGTGTTAGCCAGGATGGTCTCGATCTCCTCACCTCATGATCCGCCCGCCTCAGCCTCCCAAAGTGCTGGGATTACAGGCGTGAGCCACCGCGCCCAGCCAGTTAGGCATTTTTGGTGGTCTCACTTCATCTTGAAACAGATTTTAGATAACATGGCAGAATGGATGGCTTCGTTTCCTCCAGGCCATCTTTCATAAATATTATTTATCTTATCCACGTGTCTGAAAAGTATCCAGCTGCAGTGAATTCGTGATTATAGTCCCAGACAAGTAGCGGGAAAGCTGTAATTCTATGTTTTCATTTACAAACAAAGCTTTACACTCCAAAAGTCAACAAAATTGCATGTAGTACAAACATCCTCATGTGAAAAGCAGGAGCTGGATAAAGATGGGCCTGAACAGACCACTCAATTTCTGACTTGAAAGGTACACAAGCAGCGCTGGCAGTCAAAGTGAAGAGTTCCTCAGAAAACAATTTTGGGACTACTTTAATGCAAAGAAAAGCAGGAAATAAAGTTCAACAGCTGCATTCCATAAAGCATACTGGCAGTCATTTGTCAAAAAAATAAATAAAAATAAAATTAAAAATAAAACTCTTCTAGTGAAAAATGGCTCAAGCCTTAGGAAGGAAGAAGGAAGAGAGAGGAAGGGAGAGGAGGAAAGAAACCAGCTCCAGCTACAGTGCTTGGTTTTGAGCAACAAAGATTCCTGAAATACTTTCCAAAATAAACGTGTGGCAAAATGCTGAACTTGGAAACAGAAATAGACAACTTGATGCACAAAATAATCAGTTCTAAAATAGTCAAAATGCACAAAAGGATACAAAGCATTTGTGGTGTTGACTGAGAAATTAACCATGTACATTTGCTAAAAGTAAAAACCTGGGGACAGAGACTGAAAAATACAATGGTCCCCAAGGCTATTTATTTTGGCATTACTTATTTATAAAGTAAATACATAAAATTGAAAGTCTTTCCTATAACCTGCGTCTCCAAATCTCTCAGAGTCTTTGTTTCAGGTCTGGTCTGGCCTCCCTCATTTTTGTTCTCAGTCTGCCTGGATCCTGAGGTCACTGGAGTCTGTGCTCCCAGCGCGTGTCCATTCCACAGTGGAATGTGAGAACGTAGTAAAACACAACAATACAAATAAATAAGATTCTATGTTTGAGTCTGAGTGAGAGCAGCTAGAAGTGACTTAGATTAACTGAAAAAGGTGTAAAAGAAGTTTGCTAAAATCATGCCTCAAAGAGTCTACAGTATTAATCGTGTAATACAGCACTACGCCACACGAGGGCACTATATGGTCAGCTTACTCAGATGAAAGCAAAATGTAAAAGGAGTTTATAAGAACAAGATTTGATGAAAATAAAATTACATTCTCTCCCAGGTAATAAAATAAATCAAAATTCTGGAACATTTAAAGACCCTATGTGTGGTTTGTAATAAAATGGTAATAGCTTGACTTGCTGTCATCCATTTCACCTGCAACTTGGCCCCTATCAGTTTTTCAAACAGCTTAGGAATTTTTCAACGTAAAGTCCTTTACGCATTCTATTTATCTCTGCCTAGGACACTCTCTGACCTCACTGTAATCTTTTAAGGTCCCAGCTGAAATGCAATTTCCTCAGAGACAGCTAACCTAGACACCTTACCTAACGCAAGTCTCTCTTACGCAACATGCAACTGTATGTCAGCCCTCGGTGTATTTTAGTCATGGCACTTACCGAAAGTATTTTATTTATGCACATCGCACATTCCTATGTGAGTTTTGTCTGTTCCCTTCAATATGCTTTAAGCTCCATGAGGCTAAATACCTGTCAGTTTTGGTCACTGTCTAATCCCCAGAGCCTAGGACAGTGGGGCATAATAGAAACAAAGCTACGTGTTGAATGAATGAATGAATGAATGAATCTCTGTGACTGTGGCTTATTTCTCCCTACAAAGTTTGACTGAGCCCCACACTCTCACAGAAATCTTTACAATAATAACAAAAAAGTAGTGAATGTCACCATGTGTTTTCTGACCAATAAACTTGAGAACTTGTCTGGAGGTTATATGAATTATGGAGCGTTCTGATATACTCTTTATTCAACATTGCTTCTCTTCTATTTAAAAACCTGCCCTTCTTTGGAAAGGGTGAAGTGGGACAGGCTGAAGAACACAGATGTTTGAGGGAAGAATGCTTACATTCACCCACTTTGTGATAACTCTACCGTTGTTAAAACGGAAATACAGAAAAGAGGTTACAGAGGAGTTTAATGCTGCCCTTTCTTAGCACAAGAACAACACAATTCTCTTTTCTTTTTCTCCAACTTTACAGGTACTTACTGTGGCGTATAAAATGGTCACTTACAAATTAGACCAACAAAAGGGTATTAAAAGTATTTGTTTATGGGACATTGGGGTGTAAAACACACCACTCAACATCGTGATGTAACTTTACACAACAATAGGGAAGGAGATAGAAAAGTCAAAATGCACGGGGTGAGGTGAACCACAGCAGGGCAAAGTGATCCGAAGACAATCTTCACAGAGTTCCAAGATCATGTGGATTCCAAAAGGCCAGAGGCCATTTGATCCTTGATAATAACTCCATGCTTAGCGTGATACTACAATGTAATTGTGGATTAAGTAGATAAGTGCGTCTTGAAGGCTTAAACCAAAACTATGGTTGGTCATAAAGAGGTGGCCGTGTTTTTTTGTTTGGTTTGGTTTGGTTTTGGGTTTTTTTTTTTTTTTTTGGCTGAGGAAGAATTGGTTAGGGTATAAGGTCTGCATTTCAGGCTTCCATCATCAAAGACTGACAAATCCAAGCGAGCTGGAGTGAAGGTTAGGTCTTCCCCAGCCATGGTCTTCACAGAGTAGAGGATCAGACCCCAGCAGGACTAAGGGGAATTCGGTGACCTTGTTACTCATAGGTCAGTAGCTTGGGGTTGCGATTTCTCCTTTTTTCAACCCGTAGTCGACGCAGCAAAAAGGCCCAGAACTGGCGAAGGAACAAAGCAGCAAAAAGTGAGGCCCAATAAAAGCTTCAGGCTCAAGAAGACCCCTGAGAAATGAAAGGGAGAGACTATTCCAGGGGACAGTAGGTGAAAAGGGGATAACTAAAAGCACAGTGGCAAAATGTTCTTACACGTAAGGGATGTTCGTTAATGGACAAATATTCATGGCACTATGATCTGTTAGAACAAATGTAGAATCATCTGTATGCTTTAAATACCTTGTGTGTAAGATTTTAACTGTTTATTAGAAGTCCGAGAACCCCGTTTAAGATATTTGGATATTCCCTCCCCTTCCTTTCCAAGATTCAGATACTACTAAGGGTGTAGCAGGATGAGCCGCAGACAAAACCCCTCAGACGCCGAGTTGTAGAAGGAAGGGCTTTATTCAGCGGGGAGCATCAGCAAGCTACTGCCTCAAAACCCGAGCTCCCCAAGTGCACAATTTCTGTCCCTTTTAAGGGCTCACAACACTAAGCATTTCACAAGAAAGGGTCGTGATTGATTTGAGCAAGCAAGGGGTACGTGGCAGGGGCTGCATGCACCGGTGGTCAGAGTGAAATGGAACAGGGCAGAGAGTTTCACAATGTTCTTCCATACAATGCCTGAAATCTATGGGTAACATCGGGTTCTAAGTCATGAGTTGATTTTTAGCTACTAGGTTTACGCCAGGCAGGCCCAGGCCTGGTTTTGGGTCTGGCGCTGAGCTGCCTGTCTTTGATTTCACTTCCTAGTTTTTTTCTTAAAACAAGTACTGAGTATAAAACAATATAAAACAATATGAGAGGGTCTCTCTCTTCCCTCAAGGGTAAAAATAAGATTGCAACAAATCTAAACTTTATGGAAGTCAAATAAAAAACACTTAAACATATGTAAATAATTGCATACATAAAATACTGCATTAAAATGCTTCCTAAGTGTCACGTAGTCTTTAAACAAATATATTTTCAATGATGGCACAGCTTTTTGGTTCCGTTTCTATTTTAATCTCTGATATTCGCACATACCTGTGCACACCTGGAAACACCTATTACTGTTTCAAAAAGACAACTATTAACAAATTTCTTACATACACCTGCATATCATGCATTAGAAACAAGTACTTTATTCATTTCATGTCTTCAAAATTATGTTAATATACTAATCAGGTATTCCATCCTTTCTCCAATATGATCGTCCTAGAATAAGCTACCCAACTTTCTCAAAGATGCAAAATGACCATAGTTAAAGTTTGGATGAAATTTAATTCATCTTTAATTTGTTTCTGTCACTTTACTATGTTCTGGGGTGTTTTTTTAATCTCTCTCTCTCTCTCTCCTTCTCTCACTCTCTGTCACACACACACAAACACACATGCCTGGTGCTGTCAGCTCTGAGATTTCTGATGATCAAGAGAAACAGGACATCTTTTAAACTTGAAGTACATTCATATGTCAATGAATGACAACGTGTTTGCGCCATTACAGACAAAATCACAGCAGTCTTTATTTCCAAAAGCCAAAAAAGTAGGGCTCAATCAACATAAAATGTCATAAGCAATAATTAAATAAATGCCAATAGAATGACCTTATAATTTTCAAACCCATGTCAGATAAAGCTATAAGAGATATGCAAATGCCATATAACGTATGATATTAATACCTGTGTTTTGTGGTATTAAGAACATGAAAAAATAGAAAATTCTATGAAGTTCAAAGTTCTTTAAAGTTAGATGGAAAAGGCATTCATTGGTATTCCCACGAAGTTTTACGGTTTAGTTGGAAAATACACATATGTTTCTTAAGAGCTAAAATAATGCATTCGACATACAGACAAAGGACCAATGTAGGTGGGAGGGCAGAGTTCTGTGATTAGACAGGAGAATTAGAAAATCTGTTCCAAGGAACTCCAGGGAATGGGTGGTATAACTTCCTCCTTGAGGTCTGAGGGTCACCAACATAAAAGCTCTACATAAGTTTTTATTAGTAGCTCAGAAAAAAAAAACAGAATCTAAAAATATCTGTCAAAATCCTGGCAAAGATTTCCGGTCATAATAAATCATAGTCGCGCAGGATGACATGATCTCCCACAGCATAAGATTTAGAATTAAGTGTTTGGTATTGTGAGTATCTTCAGTTACCAGATAGTCGTTGCTTTCATGATGTGTACACGTCTCCTTAGCCTCGGCAGGTTTCCAATTAAGCATAGAAATACTTTAAAAATCTGAAATCCTAGTAAAGATAGTTTGGCATTGGAAAGGATCCAATCTGTGTTGGAAATCTACATACGTGTGATGTTTAAGAGAACTTCGCTTATGAGAGAAAGCTTCGTTTTGTTTTTTGAGAGAGAGTCTCACTCTGTCGCCTAGGCTGGAGGGCAGTGGTGGGATCTCAGCTCACTGCAACCTCCCCCTCCCAGTTCAAGCAATTCTCCTGCCTCAGCCTCCTGAGTAACTGGCACTACAGATGCACCCCACCACGCCGGGCTAATTTTTGTATTGTTAGTAGAGACAAGGTTTCTCCATGTTGGCCAGGCTGGGCTTGAACTCCTGACCTCAGGTGATCTGCCCTCCTTGGCCTCCCAAAGTGCTGGGATTACAGGCATGAGCCCCCATGCCCAGCAGAGAGTGAGTTTTAAAGGTACAATATCTAATGTGCAGTTGAGTACTTGAAACAGATATTTGATTTTAAATTTCTTACTAATATAAACAATATTGGAACATTTGGCAAAGCGTTTGGATTCACCATATTGATTGTTCTTACAAAAATAAAATTATCGGGGAAATTTTGTTTGTAGATGCAGACACTAAAGAACTTAAGTGAAATAAAATATATTACATTTGGATTTCTTAGTGAATTGGAATGATGGTTTCATAATTTCAAACTTAAAATATGTAATTATTCGCTTGATTTTGACATGGTATTTTAAATTGATATTTTAGTATTTATATATTATTTTGGAACAACTAGATGCATTTTAGGGTCACTATTTTTATTAATTAGATTTATAAAAGTTATTTAGATACGCAGAAAAAATTTACTGTCCTAAATTTGAAGCACTCAAAAAATAAGTTATAAAGGTTTATAAATAAATTTAAAAATATTTGAAAATGTTTTACATTTGTAACCAAGATTAAAAAAATTCATAAGCCCTTAAAATAATTGCTGCAATTTTCCATTTTAAAAATAAAATAATCTCAGTAATGAAAGAGACCTAGAGAAGAACTAGGCTTATAAATCTATAAATTGAATAGCAAATGTTAAAAATGAGCTTTAGAAGTTTTCTCTGCACAAAAAAGAAGACAAAAGAAGTCATTAAACCCTACATTCATTTTTAATTACAAGTCGGATATTATTTAAGAGAACAATAATATGTCCCCTTTCATGTAATGTCCAGAATTCAAAGGAACCACAGGATGTCCTGTCGTTTATTCTCCGAAGTGGAATGCAATCAGTTCTGCAGATAATACTGATTAATTTGAGCCAGGCTTCCACCTACATCTCCTATGCAAATAAACTTTACAAGGCCTTTCATTACATTATATACAAATATTTATTCTCTTCATCAGTCATATTCTAATTATAGAGGCTCAACAAGGTAAGTTTAGACTGACAAATATCTATGCTTATTGTTATAGATTCACAAAGAGCTCCTTCTTCCTTATTAGTCAGATAATGTTCTTTCCTTTTACCCTATAGACAAAGGATGTGATTCATTAGGAAGTATTCCCCAACAGAGAAAATGTTTATGTAAGCTTATTCATGTGTTCTTTTCAAATGCAAGATAATTTAAATATTCTTTAAATGTTTTTCTTTTCTTGAGAGTAAAAAAAAGGGAAACAGATGTTTTCATCACAAACACCATTTACCAACCAACCCAAAATGCATGGCCATTTATATTAAACAAGAAAACAAGTAGAATATGTGATTGCCTACATTTGTGCCATATAAATTCATTGTCGTTACTCTCAACTGAACTCCTGATGCTGCCTAAAAAAAAGAGACCACGTTTATTTTCTCAATTCAACCCATCACCCTTCAGAATGACTATTTTAATCTTTTACCACAAACACAACTCTGTATTTCCCTCTGCTGTCCTTAATCTTTGTCTCTTTCTTCCCTGAAACAAACAAAAGCCAAGACAGGAAACTGTGCTGCATCCTCCTCTAGTCAACCTAACGCCAGTCTTTCCTATGGCCGCTCCCCCACCTGTGGAGGAACATTCCAAAGTCAATGTCATTTCTTCCACCTGAAACAAATTTTACATGTGCTACCACTGTCCTGATTTTGTGTTTCCTCCTAAGCTCTTCAGTAAGATTGTCAACATTACCCATCCTCAGTCTCCCTCTCTTATTCCTCTACACGGTCCAATTCCATTGCTGCTGGCATGACTTGACCAATTTAGCTGCATTCACTACTGAAACAAAAGGGCTAATCACTACTTTGTTCCTATTGCAGACATTATTTATTGACTGTGCAGGATTACTAGACACAATCTAGCACACTCTTTAAACACACACATACACACACACACATACACACACATACACACACATACACACATACATACACACACATACACACACACACACACGCAGTTTTCCATGTGCTACCAGTTGTGTTCCCAGGGAAGGAGAATGTCAGATTGATACTAACAAGAAGGATGTCTTTTATGGAATTCTCTTGGGATCAATATCTAGGAAAGTAGAGAGAAGCATGGTAGGACAAGGAGAGAAAGTGGGCTGGATGCAGCTTCAGCCTATGGGGACACTGGTGTTAAAATAACACTTCAGAGTTGCATAAAGGCCAAGTTCTAGTTGGAACGGGTAGACTGTGCCTTCATATCCGTCTGTTGATCAGTCATTGGTTGCAGGCAGTTGAGGCCACCCTTAAAGAGGGCTGTGATCACAGCACCCATCATACAATGTAACCTCATTCTGAGGATGTTCCTCACACCTCTATAATTCTTGCTTCTAGATTGTTCGTTACCAGGTCTTACTTTTCTACTTATTTTTAAAGTGTTTTCCCCACACTTTTCCCCACTCTTCTTGCAATATACACTCAATGGAATCTCACCTACTCCCATTCTTTCCTTTAATAATGATAGACTGAAGGGACCAAAATTTATATCTGTACCAGATATTTCTTCTAGCTCTAGACATATATTTGCAAAACCTGCTTGTAGAATTCTACTCATGATTTTCCCCCACTTCCTGTTCTTTCCCAAACAATCTTTCTTTTTTCTTGCTCCACAAACAGAAACTAGAATGATTTCTTTAAAAATACAATTGAGGTCAAGTTACCCTTCTGCTGAAACTTTTCGGTATCTTCCCAGTACCCTTCAGATAAGGTAAGAACATTCTTAAAATGACTCTTTCAAAGCTCTGCACATTCTGATCTACGTTTCTTCCTTAAGTTCCTCTCTAGGTTAATTTTACTTATTCATAGTTCCTCCTTGATCCCTGTCATTCGGTGAATCTTTCTTTATTTTTAAAGTATCTGTTTAAATGGCATTTCTTTAAAACCTCTTACTCATTGTCCAAAAGTACTTAAGGATTTTGTTCTATAATATCACTCTATCTTTGTGTTTATTCAAATGACAAAATTATGTACTTTATTCTTTTGTTTCATATATTTTTCTCCTGTTTGACTGTGAGTTTCAAGGGGGCAGGGGAATAGATTATCCTATTTTTTTTGTTTTTATTCTATCCCCAGTGCCTAGAATAAGGCTTCATGCACAGAAAACATTTTATGTATGTATATGCTGAGAAAAGCAGTATGATTGAAGAATGCATAAATAGTGACTGGAAAATGAACATGCGAATCCCAGCACTTTGGGAGTCCGAGGAGGGCAGATAACGAGGTCAAGAATTTGAGATCAGCCCAGCCCACAAATGAAACCCTGTCTCTAGTAAAAATACAAAAATTGGCCAGGCATGGTGGTGGACACCTGTAATCCCAGCTACTTGGGAGGCTGACGCAGCAGAATCGCTTGAAGCCAGGAGGCAGAGGTTGCAGTGAGCCAAGATCGTGCCAGTGCACTCCAGCCTGGGCAACAGAGTGATACTCTGTCTAAAAAAAAAAAGAAAAAAGAAAATGTACATGCATAATTTAGCATGTGTTTCTACCACTGAACACAGTGTGGGCAACATAGGAATATATATCAGGATGATGCAGATGAGGAAATAATTCTGAATTATTTAATCGTCAGGATTTACAGCTAGGATTATTTTCAAAGGCCTATTGATATACAATGGAGATGGATGAGCATGTACTACCTGAGGGCAGAAGAAAATCTCAATGAAAAATAGGGAGTAGAAATCAGAAGACAACAAAGAGGATGGCAAGATAATAGCTTTTCCAAAGTAATACAAATGAACACACTGAAAAACAGGCATGGGTAAGTTCAGTATGGCAAAATGTCCAAATATATACTGGGAAGCAAATGGAAAGTTTTATCTTGACTTTCGAGGTGAATAGAGATCTACAGGGATAAATAATATTTTATAGCTGAGAAAACACATGTGAAAAAGGGGAGAAATGGCCGGGCGCAGTGGCTCATGCCTGTAATCCCAGCACTTTGGGAGGCCAAGGCGGGCGGATCACCTGACGTCGGGAGTTTGAGACCAGCCTCACCAACATGGAGAAACCCCGTCTCTACTAAAAACATGAAATTAGCTGGGCATGGTGGCGCATGCCTGTAATCCCAGCTACTAGGGAAGCTGAGGCAGGAGAATCGCTTGAACCTGGGAGGCGGAGTTTGTGGTGAGCTGAGATCGCACCATTGAACTCCACCCTAGGCAACAAGAATGAAACTCTATTTCAAAAAAAAAAGAAAAACAGGAGAAACTTGCCCCAAATCATTTGGTTAAAAAGTAACATATTTAAAATGTGAACCAGCCAGGCGTGTTGGCTCTCACCTGTAATACCAGCACTTTGGGAGGCCGAGGCAGGCAGATCACCTGAGGTCAGGAGTTGGAGACCAGCCTGGCCAAAATGGTGAAACCCCATTTCTACTAAAAATACAAAAATTAACTGGGCGTGGTGGCGGGTGCCTGTAATCCCAGCTACTTGGGAGGCTGAGGCAGGAGAATCACTTGAACCCGGGAGGCGGTGGTTGCAGTGAGCCGAGATCGCACCACTGCACTCCAGCCTGGGCAACAGAGTGAAATCCTGCCTCAAAAAAAAAAAGTGAACCAGTTTCTTTCTAACCTCCAAATGCACAATATTCCACGACACCAACCCTACACCAAAGAAATGTGTAGAAGTTTATAAAAATCGTTATTAACTGATTTTTTTTCAGCACCAGAATCAACTATCCTGACTCTAGCTTTAGAAATGTAAGTTAAAAAAAGAGGAAAATAACTTCGAAGGAAGTAATTCTTTGAAAGCCGTTAGGACAACACAATGATTTGAGGGTCTTGTGCTTTTCCATGAAAAGGTGGGGCTAAGTCTGTTGTAGAGGGTGAAGGAGACACAGGAGTTACAAATGTGCCAACACCGTGGCCCTTGGAAATAATTTGTAAGATCAAATGAAAATCGCAATCGAGACTGTCACTTTTCGGTCAGATTGTTTTCAATAGATAATGAGTGCAGGCCCGCAAATGTGTATGGGAATTATGTGGCATATCAAGGTACATTTCTGCAAAACATACTCGGTGCAATAAGGCTTGTGCATTCAAGCAGGAAACACAGCAGGACGTACAGGAAGCCAGTGTCCAAAGAGCTGAAGGTGACCCTGTGGCCTTTCAATATTCACACTAAGAAGCAAAAGCAATAGCACAGCCTATCCTGGTCGGTGATGTGTGTGTGTGTGTATGTGTCACAGCTGCATTAGACCAGACCACGTGGTAATATTGTCTAAAGAAAGAAATAGAAAATACATAGAAAGCTCTAAACTTGTTTTTCTTTAGAAGTTATGTCCCAACCATGATAAAAGTGCTATTTTTTCCCCTTGAGGAAACAAAGAATAAACAACGATAACATTTCTACCCATTTTTTTTTTTTTTTGCTGTTATATCCATTTTATGATGCTTTGGAAGGACTATTTATTCTTACTTTTAAAGCCAGTCAGAATGTGTTTGGGTTTCTCTTATTTCTGTCTTTTTAAAGCTTCAACATAAACGTTCTTTAGTACATCACACATTGCAATATTAAAAGAAAACCCTATCTTGCCTAAATAAGCAGCATCGTATAATATCCAGTCGAAAATAACTTCAATGTGTGTGATATGAATATTGCTTTCGGAAAAATTTATGGTCTGTTTGGACCACTCAATATGTAATTATTAAACTAGGATGCCATAGTGTTTAAACAGTTTTCACATCAGAAATGTAAGAAGTGCTTCTCCTCAGCAAATGTAAAAGAACACAAATCACAACAAACTATCTCTCAGACCACAGTGCAATCAAATTAGAACTCAGGATTAAGAAACTCACTCAAAACTGCACAACTACATGGAAACTGAACAACCTGCTCCTGAATGACTACTGGGTACATAACGAAATGAAGGCAGAAATAAAGATGTTCTTTGAAACCAATGAGAACAAAGACACAACATACCAGAATCTCTGGCACACATACAAAGCAGTGTGTAGAGGGAAATTTATAGCACTAAATGCCCACAAGAGAAAGCAGCAAAGATCCAAAATCGACACCCTAATATCACTATTAAAAGAACTAGAGAAGCAAGAGCAAACACATCCCAAAGCTAGCAGAAGTCAGGAAATAACTAAGATCACAGCAGAACTGAAGGAAATAGAGACACAAAACACCTTTCAAAAAATCAATGAATCCAGGAGCTGGTTTTCTGAAAAGATCAACAAAACTGATAGACCACTAGCAAGACTAATAAAGAAGAAAAGAGAGAAGAATCAAATAGACTCAATAAAAAATGATAAAGGGGATATCACCACCGATCCCACAGAAATACAAACTACCCTCAGAGAATAATATAAATGCCTCTATGCAAATAAATTAGAAAATCTAGAAGAAATGGATAAATTCCTGGACACATACACCCTCCCAAGACTAAACCAGAAAGATGCTGAACCCCTGAATAGACCAACAACAGACTCTGAAATTGAGGCAATAATTAATAGCTACCAACCAAAAAAAGTCCAGGATTCACAGCTGAATTCTATTAGAGGTACAAAGAGGAAGTGGTACCATTCCTTCTGAAACTATTCCAAACAATAGGAAAAGAGGGAATCCTCCCTAACTCATTTAATGAGGCCAGCTTCATCCTGATACCAAAGCCTGTCAGAGACACAACAAAAAAAGAGAATTTTAGACCAATATCCCTGATGAACATCGATGCGAAAATCCTCAATAAAATACTGGCAAACCGAATCCAGCAGCACATCAAAAAGCTTATCCACCAAGATCAAGTTGGCTTCATCCCTGGGATGCAATGCTGGTTTAACATACGCAAATCAATAGATATAATCCATCAGATAAACAGAACCAAAGACAAAAACCACATGATTATCTCAATAGATTTAGAAAAGGCCCTTGACAAAATTCAACAGCGCTTCGTGCTAAAAACTCTCAATAAATTTGGTATTGATGGGACGTATCTCAAAATAATAAGAGCTATTTATGACAGACGCACAGCCAATATCTTACTGAATGTGCAAAAACTGGAAGCATTCCCTTTGAAAACTGGCACAAGACGGGGATGCCCTCTCTCACCACTCCTATTCAACATAGTGCTGGAAGTTCTGGCCAGGGCAATCAGGCAAGAGAAAGAAAGAAAGAAATAAAGAGAAATAAATATTCAATTAGGAAAAGAGAAAGTCAAATTGTCCCTGTTTGCAGACGACATGATTTATATTTAGAAAACCCCATCATCTCAGCCCAAAATCTCCTTAATCTGATAAGTAACTTCAGCAAAGTCTCAGGATACAAAATCAATCTGCAAAAATCACAAGCATTCCTATACACCAGTAACAGACAGAGAGCTAAATCATGAGTGAACTCCCATTCACAATTGCTACAAAGAGAATAAAATACCTAAGAATCCAATTCACAAGGGATGTGAAGGACCTCTTCAAGGAGAACTACAAACCACTGCTCAATGAAATAAAAGAGGATACAAACAAATGGAAGAACATTCCATGCTCATGGATAGGAAGAATCACTATTGTGAAAATGGCCATACTCCCCAAGGTAATTTATAGATTCAATGCCATCCCCATCAGGCTACCAATGACTTTCTTCACAGAATTGGAAACAAACTACTTTAAAGTTCATATGGAACCAAAAAAGAGCCTGTATTGCCAAGCCAATCCTAAGCAAAAACAACAAAGCTGGAGGAATCATGCTACCCGACTTCCAACTATACTACAAGGCTACAGTAACCAAAACAGCATGGTACTGGTACCAAAACAGAAACATAGACGAATGGAATAGAACAGAGGCCTCAGAAATACCACCACACATCTAAAACCGTCTGATCTTTGACAAACCTGACTAAAACAAGAAATGGGGAAATGATTTCCTATTTAATAAATGGTGCTGGGAAAACTGGCTAGCCATATGTAGAAAGCTGAAACTGGATCCCTTCCTTACACCTTATACAAAAATTAATTCAAGATGGATTAAAGACTTAAATGTGATATGTAAAACTATGAAAACCCAGAAGAAAACCTAGGCAATACCATTCAGGACATAGGCATGGGCAAGGACTTCATGACTAAAACACCAAAAGCAGTGGCAACAAAAGCCAAGATAGACAAATGGGATCTAATTAAACTAAAGAGCTTCTGCACAGCAAAAGAAACTACCATCAGAGTGAACAGGCAACCTACAGAATGGGAGGAAATTTTTGCAATCTACTCATCTGACAAAGGGCTAATATCCAGAATCAACGAAGACTTTAACAAATTTACAAGAAAAAATCGAACAGCCCCATCAAAACATGGGCAAAGGATATGAACAGACACTTTTCAAAAGAAGACCTTTATTCAGCCAACACACACATGAAAAAAGGCTCATCATCACTGGTCATCAGAGAAATGCAAATCAAAACCACAATGAGATGCCATCTCACACCAGTTAGAATGGCGATCATTAAAAAGTCAGGAAAAAATAGGTGCTGGAGAGGATGTGGAGAAATAGGAAGGCTTTTACACTGTTGGTGGGACTGTAAAGTAGTTCAACCATTGTGGAAGACAGTGTGGTGATTCCTCAAGGATCTCAAACTAGAAATACCATTTGACCCAGCAATTCCATTACTGGGTATATACACAAAGGATTATAAATCATGCTGCTATAAAGACATGCACACATATGTTTATTGTGGCACTATTCACAATAGCAAAGACTTGCAATCAACCCAAGTGTCCATCAATGATAGATTAGATTAAGAAAATGTGGCACATATACACCATGGAATACTATGCAGCTGTAAAAAGGATGAGTTCATGTCCTTTGTAGGGACATGGATGAAGCTGGAAACCATCAATCTGAGCAAACTATCGCAAGGACAGAAAACCAAACACTGCATGTTCTCACTCACAGGTGGGAATTGAACAATGAGAACATTTGAACACTGGGTTGGGAATATCACACACCACAGCCTGTCATGGGGTGGGGGGTTGGCGGAGGGATAGCATTAGGAGAAATACCTAACGTAAATGAGGAGTTAATGGGTGCAGCACACCAACATGGCACATGTATACAAACCTGCACATTGTGCACATGTACCCTAGAACTTAAAGTATAATAATAATAATAAAGAAATGTAAGAAGTGCTAAATTATAGATTTTCAAATATTTAGGAGACATTAATATAATGCCATGTTTTTTCTGAACACTTATTAATCACAGTTAACAAAAACAAATAGGAATGATAAAGTTTTGTTAATATTTCATGTTAACTCCCATTTTTATTTTAATTAATTTCTGGTTTGAAACCATTGGAAATTTGTTTTTAACGAACAGAATTAAATATATTAGGTCCTTGATAGAATTCTTTTCCTCCAAAGAATATCCCCATCCCCCACTTTTAGCTAAGTGTCATAATATGTTCTTTTTTTTCCAGATGCTTCTTGTTCCAGAACTGTATACACAAGTTGGATGACTAAACTGATATTTGCATAACAAGAAAAGTGGTCTTTAGACAATTTGGCAAATATGCTCATAGCATCATTGACAGGAACTAGCCCCCAAAATAGGATCACAGCAGAGTTGGAACGCCAGTGATAGGGCTTTAATTCCAAGCACACAACCAGAGTTAGAGAACACATTCAAATAACCAAGGCCTTTTTTTATGTAAAAATTTTTAATCGTCATGGCATTTCCAATGCAAATTTAAAATCTAGTCAGTAGCTTATTTTATTAAGAGACTTCATGGTTTTGACAGGTAATGATCTTTGGTAGAAAGGTCCCCCTCCTACTCCTCTTCCTCTTCCTTCTCAGGTCTATTCTTGATTCTGAAATTCACACCACTGGAATTTTATACCACACCACAGTTAAACATTTTTTTCTGAATTTTACTATATTGCATTTTCCTGAAGATTTCTTTAATCCATGCCCTAGTTCTTTGGAGATTTTCAATGCCTGTTTAACAGCTTTCCTTATTCATTAGCAACTTCCTTTAGAATCTAACAAGTCTCTTATGATCCTGGAGTTCTGTCAATTGTAGTAATTTTTTAATGTTTTTATCACACGGTTGGGAATATTTCTGTTACTTTTTAACCTCACTTAGAAGCTTAATATAACTACTAAAAATGTTATATAACTCTTATTATTGTCTTCATCTTTTGTCATTATGAATGGCCTAGCCCCTCC
The DNA here is from genome assembly GCF_028878055.3 of Symphalangus syndactylus. Lineage (NCBI taxonomy): Eukaryota > Metazoa > Chordata > Mammalia > Primates > Hylobatidae > Symphalangus > Symphalangus syndactylus. Next base: position 4,399,252 of record NC_072427.2, read on the forward strand.
ACAGACAATTTGAGCCTATGATTTTTCATGGAAGAGGGCCTAGTTTAGCTTCATGTACTATTATCCTCTCTCATATTTGCTCTATCAGAATATATTTGAATATGGTTGAATTCTATAGCATGTATTTTATTGCTTTCACACGTTTTATTGTGCTTATGTTTGGATTTCTTCTCATCTGAGAAAGGATTGATTTTCTCATCTCAGTATATTTTTAATAAAATCATAGCTAAGAAAGAACATTTCATACATCTAAAAGCTAACTTCCTTTCTTTTATTTTGTCTTGAAAAATACTACACCCACACTTTTTGCCAATAGCCTAAGACATTTAGCCATACTAATCTATCCTATTGGCTCCTTGGCTTTGATTGTTGGACGAACAAAAATAGGTTGCTTGATGTTTCCAGAAAATGTATCTTACCCTAATCTGTCTAAAGTATTCCTAACATAGGATTGTCAGATTTAGCAAATATAAATAGAGGATTTCTACTTATATTTCAATTTCATGTAAAAAACAAATAACTTTTTAGTATAAGAACATCTTAAATACTTAGAGGCTTATCTGAAGTTCACATTTAAATAGGTGCCCTGTAAGTTACCAGGCAATCCTGTCCTAAAGGAATAATATTCAAATCTCTCTTTAGCTTTTCCTCCAAATGTTGCTTAAAAATTTTCTGGGAAAATCATTAGTTTTATCTCCAGAAGCAAGACACTGTTGTCAGGAAAGCATGGGTTTCACTTTCTATTATTTTCATGTACTTGATTATTTATGATATTAGAACTGGGATCTCAGGAGTGGCCTTGTGTAGCAATCAATGATGGCTGACCATTGGTTGCTCTTTAGGAAAAAGGGTCATAAGCCCCCTTTTGCTCACTTCCCTGCCCCTTGAGATTAACTTATTGATTTAAATTAAAAGCATTGCATGCCTACTCTACGATGAGTATTGTGATGTCAAGAATCCCACACAAGCAGCAAGATTCTGTCCACCAGAAATGTTAAGCATATGTAAACCGGGGGCGGGCGACTGGGAGGTAGGAGAATATGCTCTTTGTATTGATTTTAGTACCTGAACTTATGTGCTTTAATTGAGTTATACTTACCTATAAATTGATGCTCCCATCATTGAAAACAGCTTATGCTGTCACAGAATACATTGCTTAAGTGTATGGATTTCTTTACAGTCAACAAAAGGGTAAAGGTGACATGAAGAAGAAAAAATACGCTAACTAAATGAAAATTAGGAGTCATAAAAATATTTTTATAGAACTGTAGAAATGATCTAAATCTCTTTTGGTGGGCTTTCTTTGCATCAGTACTACAAATGTTGGATTGTCCCAGCTCAGTCCTCAGACATCTCTGTAATCAGTATCTTTTCAGAGATCCCTGAAGAGGGGTTCTGGAGAGCCCTGGAAGGTTCTTGAGACCTCTCGAGGCAATCCAAAATGTCTTCCCCAAATGACTTGGCCCATCATTTCACTCAGATATCTATATAAAGTCTCCCCTTAGACAGATCTTCTCTGACAACCCATTAGAAAATAGCAGCCTCTGTTACTTCATCACCTTCCCTACTTCACATTTTGTATAGTTCTGTTGCAACCTGAAATAAAATAAGTTAAACCAAAATATAAATAGCACATTTGTTTATATTGGGTTTCCCACACAAGCTCAAAGAATGTAAGAACATGTACTTTTGTTTATTACTTTATCCTCAACACATTCAATAGTACATACCATATTGCATGTCTACAGAAATCGTTCATAATTCTTTTGTACAATGAATGTATTTTATCTGATAGTTTTTCTTGGCAGTGAAAATATGCTTTTTCCTTACAGCTGCTCTTATTGAAAGACATTCCTCTTAAGTGAGTTTCCTCACTCCAGTAATTGAAGAAGAAAAAGTGTATATTGAGAAAAAGCATGAATAGTATTTTATAACTTATTCCTAAAAAAGAGTTGATTAAATTTTTATCATTAGTGCAGCAATGAAATTTCTTTTAAACTCTGAAAATGAGGGCACATTCAGTGCCTTATATTTTCAATGCCTTGTGTAGACCAAAAATAGATAAAAACAAGAATCAGTAGGAAAGTAATATTGTATAAGCCAATCTCTAACAGAGTCACAATAAAACAAATTAATGTTTGAAATTATCACCATTCGGTCAAATCTATGTCTTGAGCTTCAAAATACTTCATTCATTCAATGGTTAATCAGTGACTGACTACTGTAGGCTGGGTACTGGGGAGCCAAAAGAGAAATTAATCACAGTCATCAATTTAAAAACCAAAAACTCTGTCAGCCAAGTGTATGCAACAGTTTTGCAGAATAAACACAGTGAGTTTGGTTTAAGCAAAGAGAAATTTAAGTTTTCAGAATATTGGGGAGAAAGTGTCTAATAGGATGGTGGAGTTCATGTAGAGATTCTGGACTGGAAAAATGATTTGGCCACCATTAGCATAGGACTAGATGCCACTGAAGTGGCAGAGATCACTTAGAATAAATGGCAAACAAAAAAGAGGCCTTACTTCCTTGAGATTCTTGTGACTAGGAGCCAGACACTACAGAGCATGGAAAATATTTTGTAAGGTAGAGTTACCGAAGACAGCCTTTTTCTCCGAGATATGCTGACATGCTTAATGTGGGCTTTCTTTACAACAATGTGATCATTCCAACAACTACTAGTTCCACGATGTTTTTAGAGTTTACAAATGTGTTACTATAGTGAGTTTTATTGTATCTGAGCCTCGTGAGAGATTTACGATTATCCCTATTTTATGCAAAACTTCAGAAAGTTTAAATGAAAGGTCACAAATAGATGATTGATACCTAATCCACAGCTCTTGGATGTCCTATAGCGTCAATGTTTTCAATGAAGAGAAGGTGATTTTCACCCCGTCTTTCACTTCTAGTTTTTCCTAATTGTTCTATATGACTTTATTGAAAGCTTCACTTCAAAATCAATCTCTCCCCTTCTCAAGCTATCTTTCTTAATAAGGATAATTGTTAGGAAGTTCCCACAACTACCTAACACCCTCTAATTCCCAAGACCTTGTGAATGCTTCTATTAATTTTGAAGGCATACCAGAAATAGAGTTTCAGTTTGATTATAAAGAAAATAACATTTTGGATATTATTATATTTAAATATTAAGAATTATTTAAAATTAATTTTCTGCCAAAAATTCTTGGAGGGAAATGAGAACAAGAGTTTATTTAAGAAGTAGTATTTTTTTTTCTACAGATCGACTTACTAACACTGTGGTTCTCCATAGAAATAAATAAAATTGACATACATAAAAAAGGTAGAGAATACTAAATATGCCAAATAACGAATTCCTTTAAGCATACATATATATACACATATATACACACATATATATACATATATATAGGCACACACATATATATACATATATATACACACACACATACATACACATGTATATATACACACACACATACATATATATACTTTTATACCTGCCCAGAAAGGTAAGTTTGTCACTGCTTAGAGAATGCTGAAAGCAAAATGAAAGAGTTCCATCAAGTGGTCATATCAAGACACAGCAGTTAGTATTTCACCAATACAAAGAGGAAAACAGTTTCTGTGAAATCTAGTTCAGACATACATTTCTAACCGAGCTATCAAAATTTTATGCCATGCAACATTAAAAAACACAATTAAATGCATTTTAAACATTATTACTAATTCATTTTCCAATTCATTTTTAAACTGCAAAGAAAATAGAAACTATGTAATTTTTATTTTGTCTTTTTCATATCGAATACTCTTTCCATATAGTTTGCAGTTGAAAATGCGTGGTTATAATGTTAATTTGCATGTTATAGTCATCTGTTTAAATTAGCAGGTAAACCACAGGTAATACTAAACTAAGTATTTGGATTGCACCGAAAATTCAGCAACTAACTACTTGCAAATGACCTATACATCTTAAAATAGTACAAAATAAATACAAAGAAAACTCAACTCAAGGTTGTTTTAAAAAATAAAATAAGTTATAAAACATAAACATGAGTTAACTTGCTTCTTTTAAAAACCTAAAGTTTTTGCCTTGCCAAATTTCATCTCCTTCATAAAGACAGACAAAACAGGCATCTTTCTTTTTAAAGTATAATTGATTTAAGGGGTCATTTTCTCATTATTTTGGAAAAACCATCATGGCTTATTTTAATGTTATAAATCCTACTTCTAAATATATATTACAGATTAAGATTTGTATCTTGCTTAATAAAGCAGTAGTTCATTTAAGTAACCATTGTTTAAACTTTCTGAATATTATATATATATTACTAATGAGATGATGTTAAACAATAGATTTTTATATAAAACCTATGAAATATATATTATCTAGACATAAAATTGGAAGCAATGTATTTAATGATTAAGATCATGGATTTTGGCATCACAGAGATTTGATTTGAATCTAATCTCTTCCACTTTTTCTCTCTGTAACCTGGAGCAATGGCAAGCGTACTTCGTTTCATTGCACTTTTCTTGTAGATGTTGTGATTTTACAAATTGAAGGTTTTGACCAGCCTGCCTTGAGCAATTCTATCCACACCATTTTTTCCAACAATATGTGCTCACTTTTGGTTTCTGGGTCACAGTTCAGTACCTCTCACAATATTTCAGATTTTTTCATTGTCATTATATTAGTTATGGTTATCTGTGATCAATGATCTTTTATGTCACTATTGTAATTGTTTGTGGGACACCATACACTCTGCACATATAAGATAGTGAACTTAATTAATATCATGTGTGTTCCCACTTCTTCAGCAACTAGCTGTTCTTCCATCTCTCTTCTTCTCCTCAAGCCTCACTATTCCCTGAGACACAACAATATTAAAATTAGGCCAAGTAATAACCCTACAATGGCCTGTAAGTGTTCAAGTGAGAAGAAAAGCATCATACATCTCTCGCTTTAAGTCAAAAGGTGGAAATGATTAAACTTAATGAAGAAAGCATGTTGAAAGCTGAGAGAGGCTAAAAGCTAGGTCTCTTATAACAAACAGCCAACTTAGGAACACAAAGGAAAAGTTCTTGAAGGTAATTGAAAGTGCTACTACAGTGAACAAATGAACGATAAAGAATGTAAAACAGACTTGTTGCTGATATGAAGAACGTTTTATTAGTCTGGATAGAAAACCAAACCAACTACAACAAGGCCCAAATTATTTTCAATTATCTTCAGGCTGAGAGAAACGAAGTAGAAAAGTTGGAAGCTAGAAGAAGTTGGTTGATAATTTTTAAGGAAAGAAGCCATCCCAAAATAAAAGAAAAAGTGCAAGGTGAAGTAGTAGCATGTGCTGATGTAGAAGCTTTAGCACATAATCTGGAAAATCTAGCTAAGATAATAGATGAAGGTTGTTACACTAAACAAGAGATTTTCAGTGTAGATGAAACAGACTTATATTGAAAGGAGATGCTGTCTAGGACGTTCATGGCTAGAAAATAAGTCAATGCCTGGCTTTAAAGCTTCAGTGCACAGGGTGACACTCTTGGTAGGGGCTAATGCAGCTGGTAAATTGAAGTTGAAGCCAATACTGATTAACGATTCTGAAAATAGTAAAAATTGTGCTAAATCTACTGTCCCTGTACTCTATAAATGGAGCAAAGTCTGAATGACAGCATATCTGTTAACAGTATGGTCTACTGGATATTTTTATCCTGCTCTTGAGACCTACTGCTCAGAAAAAAAAGAGTCCTTTCAAAATATTGCTGTTCATTGACAATGTACCTGAACACCCAAGAGTTCTGATGGAGATGAACAAGGATATTCGTGTTTTTAAGCTCGTTAACACAACATCCATTCTGTAGCCTCTGAATCAAGGAGTAATTTCAACTTTCAAGTTTTATTACATAAGAACTAAACATAGTAAGATTATTGCTGCCATAATGACTCCCTTGATGAATCTGGGTAAAATAAATTGAAAATCTTCTGGAAAGGATTCACCACTCTAGATGACACTAAGGACATTTGTGATTCCTGGGAGGAGTCCAAAATATCAACAATAACAGGAGTTTAGAAGAAGTTGAGTCCAACTCTCACAGATGACTTTGAGGGGTTTAACTCTTCAGTGGAAGTAAATGCGGATGTGGTGGAAACAGCAAGAGAACTAGAATTAGAAGTGGAGCCTGAAGATGTGACTGAGTTGCTGCAGTTTCAAGATACAATTTTAATGCATTAGGAGTTGTTTCTTACAGATGAGCAAAGAAAGTTGTTCCATGAGATAGAATCTACTCCTGGTAATGATGCTGTGAACATTCCTGAAATAACAACAAAGAATTTAGGATATTACAGAAACTGAATTGATAAAGCAGTGGCAGAATTTGGGTTTGAAAGAAGTTCTACTGTGGGGAAAAAGTTATCAAACAGCATCACATGCTACAAAAAAAAAAAAAATCTTTCACGAAAGGAAAAATCAACCAATGTGGCAAACTTCATTGCTGCCTTGTTAGAAGAAATTGCCACAGCCACATTAACCTTAAGAAACCACCACCCTGATTGGTCAGCTGCCACCAACACTGGGACCAAACCCTTTACCTGTGAAAAATCACAACTTGATCAAGGAACAGATAATCCTTAGCATTTTAGCAATAAAGTATTTTAAAATTAAAGTATGTGCATTGTTTTTTAGACATACTTCTATTGCACACTCAGCTGCTTATATTGTAATGTAAACATGACTTTTTTATGCATTGGAAAAGCAACAAATTTATATGACTTATTTTATTGCAATGTTTGCTTTACTGCAGTGGTCTGGAACTGAATCTGCAATATCTCCAAGGTATGCCTGTATATCTTCATGTATAATAGGGAAGTAATTCTACTGATACAGGTATGGTAGAGCTTAGATAATGTCTCTTATATCAAGCATCTAGATTAGTAGCTGACTATCATCAAAATGAAAACTCATGTTTGGGAAATAATATTTCCAGTGTTCTATCTTGTTATTGGTAGGTGAGAGTGGTGGTGCACTTTCACCTCAAATTGTTTGATTTAAATAGTTGAAAAAATATAAACAAGTAAGGAGACAAAAGACAAATGTATTGCTTCTATGATGGCAATACGATCATATTTCTTCTGAGAGTGCTCTATGACCTTCCTCCAATCTAAGCAATATTTCCATTTTTACTAGAAGCCATAGAGAGATTCACACTGTTACCCTTCTTTCTGTCTTTTGGAAATTTGCAGTGATAATAAGCTGATTTAAAATCCTTACTTAATATCAAGAACAACTCTTCCTGTCAACATGGTAATAAAATGAACACTGAGGATGAAGAAAGAGAGAGAGAGAGAGAATGATAAAGTGCATTCAGTAAAACATAAACAAGTAAAGGATGTGGGCGCAAGGTATATAGGAAGTATTAATATTTGTACTCCTCTCACATATTTTGTCATGTTTGAAATAATTCAAAAGTAAGATGTAAGTAAACCTAAAAGAAAAACTAAAACTCCCTTTAGGAAACCTAAAAGTGAATAGATTCACACTTCAACAAACTTTTGATGATATGTCAACAAGATGGAAAATAACCACAAAAGGAAAGCTGGAGATACAAGAAGAAATGTTGAGTGAAGAACGTGGAAAGCATGTAGATAAACCACAGAGTGTATGTGAAATAACAAAAATATGAAATTTGGGAATAAAGAAAGGATATAATTAAAATATGGGACAATAAGTAAGACTAAATAGCAGGTGATTTGATTTTTATAATTCGAAGCTCCCTATGTTATATAAAGAAGGAATAGAGAAAATGATTAATGTAGACTTTAAATAAATCTGTTAAAATTTCATGGTAGCTATTAAAAGAATAAAGAGGGAAATAGAATTTAAATAAAAACTTCATGTAAAGGATGCAGAAAAAGTGATAAAAAGTAAAAGCGATGAAGCAAAATAGGAATATACATAAAAAGAAATAGGATGGTAATGAATCCAAATATAACAGCAATCCTAATAAATGTAAATAAATTAACTTTCTAGTTAAAGGTTAAATTCAATAAAAGATAAGATCCAGGATTATACTATCGAAGAATCACACATGAAAATAAAAACATGGGAAAACTTATACACAATGGATAAGAAATTAGGCAGCTTAAATATTAGTCAAAGGAAAGCTGGTGTATCTATATTAATATTATAGAGTGAAGTCTTTAAGGCACAAAGCATCACATAGAATGGAAAACATCATAAAACAATGATAATTATACACTCATTTCAACTTCGATGCCTCTAATAACTTTCCTCAAAACATATGAAGAAGTCAGCAAACCTATCATACGAAGGAATACACAGTGTTCTCAGGTACGCACGGAGCTTCAGAGAAAACCGAACCACGTGGGGAAGACATAATGCACATATCAGCCAATTCCAAGGAATTATCAGACAGATATACTTCTCTAAGCACAACGAAGTTCAAAGTCAGAAAAAAACAATTTTTTTTGAAAAATTTGTAGATTTGGAAATAGGAAAGCATATTTAAAACATACAAGAAAGCAATAAAGTCTGAAAACAGATAAATTCAACAGTTAACTTAAGATATTAGGGAAAACATAAGAAACCCAAGCAGAATAAATGCAATTATAAAAACCAAAAATAATAATGAATGAAATAGTAAATAGAGATACAGCAGATTAAAACAAAAAATTAACAAATCCAAAGGCTAATTCTTATATACTTAATATATGTGTGTGTCTAATCTACTCTCAATATTAAACAATTAATCCTTTCTTTCCTAAATATATATCAACAATGATTGTTATATTTTTTCTATTTTTATATTTACACAGGGAAATGTGATATTCACCATGTTTCACTTAGTGTTTTTTAACTCAGTATCATTTTTGAGGCCAATTTTGAGACCCATATATATAGAGAGATACATTATTCCCTTTAACTATTGCCCAGTAATATATAGAATAAATTTTTATCCATCTATCCCCCATTTGCTATCAACTAATAGTATTTCAAAGCACATCCCTGAATTTTCCTATGCATCTCTGTTACACGTTACCCTAAAGAGAAATGACAAGCTTTTTAGGGAAGTGGCATACTCAATTTCCCTAAATGTTGGCAAATTGATTATTTAAATGGCATTTAGCAGAAAATCTAACAAAACATTTTTCTTCACATTAAAAAAGAAATCTTTAAATTGCTTCTTAGTTTCTATAAAAATGGAAGAGTGGAGAAGTATTCAGGGCTTTATGTTTTATTCAATTGGATCAATATCCTCCATAATTCTGTGAATCATCTTTTTAAAAAATTTGTAAAACTTAAGACAATATTTTATAGTTTTGCTCCACATTATTTGAAATTTAGAAGCTTTTATTTCTAATTAGATTGCTATGACATTGAGTGTCTGTGTGTGTGTGTGTGTGTGTGTGTGATTGGTATGTATATAAATTATCTACTACATGCAAGATATAAAAATATGATAAAGTGTTTGGACCTTACCCTTAGAAAACAATATCTCAATAACTGTGGTGTGGCTGAGATGATGTTCAGGTATCATCTCATATTTGCCTACATTTCTAAGTTTATTTCTACATTGCCAAGTTTGTCACTATAACATGGCCATTTCTTCTATAGGAGGCAGATGCTCTTTAGGTGTGCCCATCATAAAACTAGTTTAATAAATCAGGACACATTGAAAATAAAATAAGCCTCAAGCATAAAGCAGGACCAATCGTTGAACAACGTGTATATTCAATATATACTCCATTGGCTTCAATAGTGAAAATATACTGTGAGCTGTCACAAAGTTGGTAGGCTCTGATCCCCAGCGGGTACTGTGCCTGTCCTTTGCATAACTAGAGGGATTGTTAGTCCTCTTTGCATACATCACGATTGTTAATAAAGTGGCATTTGTCAAAATGAGTAAACACCTGTTGCCATGGAAGGTGCCATAAGCAAGATTATAAAACAAATTGTTGTAGTTGGCTAGGAACCAGGAGGAAGATGAACACCAGAAGAAAAGGCATTCTTTCCTTAATTCCTCATACCCGTTTTACAATACATTGCATGCAGTTGTTTATGCAGAACACAGGCTGTTTTCTTTTTTTCTGAAACCTCATGTAACCGATGGTATTTTAAATGAGCTCTAATACAAAATGCCTCACACACTGCTATCCTATGCCTCATTTAACCCATTATATGGGTTCCCTCTTGAAACATTTAGTCTTCATTTGTCTATTTTTCCTGTAACTTATTTTTAGGAATAGAAAAATCATGTCCTGAGAAGCACTGTCTTCTGGCACATATTTAAAATACCTAAGGGGGCTCAGGTAACATCAAGACCCTAGTAGGTGCAGACGGGTCCCCACCAATATCTCGGCATTTTATTTCAATTATTTACTATCTTTCAATATGGCCCACAGCATGAAGATTTTGCATATACCAGTTTATTTTTTTAATTGAAAATTGAAATAATACCAATACTCATAAAAATATCCATTCAATTATATTCAGTAAACGGTCTTCCTCTTCATGCCAGTAGATATCTGTAACTCTTTCCCCAGGTTCCTTATTTAAAGTATCTCTACCAAAAAAAGCAGACAGGCTTCAAATAACTGTCCGACATTGGAGAATGACAATATTTTTTCTTGTGAATTAGCATCCTAGCTAGGCACTGACATGAGATATACTGACATAGATTTCCTGCCAAATCTCATTCTTGTATTGTTCATGAATAGATTCATTATTTTGGTATAAAGACTTTAAATATCAAGTTTAATTGAGCTTTGATATCACACTTCTTCAGAATTTTTTACTGTAGGATAAAGTTGTTCCTCTAAAAAGTACAGCCTGTCCTGAGCAGATGCATGCCATTAAAAAAAAATCACATAAATGTCTTCTTTTGGTTCTATCACAGGCTAACTTATGAATCCATGTTTATTGTGGTAATGATTCAAACTAGTAAAATGGGGTATAATTTTTGTTTGTATTATAATTGCAATGCTCCTCATTTCTAGGTACCCCATACTGGCTATTCTCATGTTTTATGTGAATCACATGGTGTATTGACTAGCTCTGTGATCTTGGAAAAAATCACTAACTGCAAAAAGTTCTCTCATGTTTTCTGCCAATCCCATTCTGTGAAGAGGAAAATGTAAGACTATGTGTGCAAAAATTCTAAGACACTGTGAGTCCAAAGAAAATAGAGAATAGATTTTTAAGCTTGAGAACAGAAAGCATTTGTGATTATTAAGACTGAATTCTTGTGACTTTGAGTCAGAATGGCTTGTTTTAGTTGGAAGTTACCTTCTAGATCCTTATTCTCTGATTATATGCAATTTGGAAATGTCCTACATAAAAACTGCTGCCTAACTTGTCACCTGGTTTTCTTCCAATGCATGGAAAGAACTAGAAGCCCTGCAACAAATGGATTGTGTGCACCATCTGGCCATTTTGTGTCACATACTAAATTTTAAACTAAAAATGCCTTTCTTCTTCCAATACTAGAACATAAGAAATTTGAGATCTTTTCTGGCTTGATGTATAACTTAATTTAGTTGTTAATATAAGTTGTTGATGGCTAAAATGGTGTAAAATGCAGTTATGCATAATTTTTAGCTTCAAAGTCACAAATTCTGTCACTTTATTATGGAGGAATTGCAAATATCTCTAGGGTATAAACTCAGCCTGATTTCTGGATATCTGTTTTTTTCTATTTGCAACTTCAAATATGTGTGTAACACCATTGCGAACTCTCAATTTTGTTAGGTATCTTTTAAGTATATATGAGAAGTTAACATATGCATATTTTATATAATTTTTACATGTAAGTGCATATGAGTTGCTCTGAACTTTGAGAAACTAAACTGTCCAGAAAGGTATGTTTTTACATGTAGCCATTTGTAATTTGGTAACCACAGGAAATGTAAATCTGAAAATAACTATAAAACAGTTAAGGGTAAGTATATAGTGTGATTCTTTTCCTTATCTAATATAAATTTTTAAAGCCACAGGAAAAGGAGCCAAAGACTGGACTATAACAGGTTTGGAGGCTATGGATACATAGAATGATACCAATTTATGGAAATACAGATTGATATTAGCTCATGTTATTGAGGGCCTACTCTTTGCCTTATTTTTTATGTATGTATGTATGTCTTTATTTCTGTATTTATTTTTAGAGACAGGGTCTCACTCTGTGGTTCAGATTGGAGTGCAGTAGCGCGATCACAGCTCACTGCAACCTTAACCTCCCAGGCCTAAGCAATCCTTCTGCCACAGCCTCCCAAGTAGCTGGGACTACAGGCACGTGCCACTGCACCCAGCTAACTTTAAAAATATTTTGTAGAAACTGGGTCTTTCCCTGTTGCCCAGGCTGATCTTGAACTCCGGGGCTAAAGCGATCGTCCCACCTGGGCCTCCCAAATTGCGGGGATTACACGCACAAGCCACCGTGCCCAGCCGCCATTGCCTTTATACATATTACCTCATTTAAATACTCATTTTTCCAATGGAAGGAACTGGAGCTTAGATAAATTCTATACCTCTCAAAATAACACCACGTGGATTTTTAAAAAAATATTTAAGCATTTACCTACTTATTTATTTGGCTAATGGGAAAAAAAAGCTTCCAGTCGCAAACATCCCCCGTCACAAACATCACGATCCATGATGATAGAGCAAAATCAGATATGCTAAATTTAGCCAAATGTATTGCATACAGTAGGTCATCAATACATGCTTATTGAATTAATTAAAATCCAACTTGAAAAGGAAATTGACCCTGTCAAATATTTGTATATTTTATCTCATCAAATTTAGTTGTTTGTGAGCCAAAGAAAACATATAAAAAGTGTTTTATTTTGCAGGGACAGATGTACAAAATATTATCTAATTTTAATATACTAAAGACATAGTTATAGTTTTCCTTTAAACATCATTTTGACCTTAATGATGTGACTTACTATTTTACCCTCCAAAAACAGTACACTTTATAATTATAATTGCTGGAACATGCCACTTTCTAGAATTATGAAAAATAATTCGCTACACATAAAGGCTTTATTTTGGAATGAATAAATGAATTTTGGCTGTCATCCTAATTTGTGCCTCCCAAAAGATTGGTTTCCTACCTCTAGATAGAGATAAAATAAAATTTAATCTTTAAGAATTCACATTTCTTGTTTGGCAAGAGTTTGTATTGCTACTAATTAGCTGAAATAGAAATTAAAGAATCTCGGCTACATTGAACAACTGGGCTTTGAATGTCTAAAACTGTTTCCTCAGAAGAGAACGGGTGATGTCACTGCATCAAGTCACTGGGCTGAATTGCTGAAAGGGAGATGCATGGAAGCAATATTGTATCCTCAACATTTCCATTGAGGAGCACAATGTCTCCATATACACTATTACCAGTTTCCCTTCAGAATTTTCTCTATGTCTGCTTTTAATTATCCCAAATTCATTTATCACCAATATTTAAGTTCCCACTCCCTCTTCCCCTATATTTCCCCTTGAACCTATCTTTTCTGTATCCATTGCAGAGAGATCACTTCGTTGTAACTGAATACAGATCTGAATGCTTACCACTTGCAGAGTCCAATTCACAAGAGTGAGGTCTGGTAGAAAGAAAGGGATTTTACTAAACAAAACTAGTAAAGGGGATGTGGCCGGATTCCCATTCAAACCAACCACTTCAATTATGGGGGTGAGGGTAGGAGTTTAAGTGTGGAAAAATTGATAAGGAAGGCGCGCAAGAATTGTGCTGAGTACAGTGTCTGTGTGTTTTGCTCTGGTGGCTATTTTGTGTCTCAGTCCTCCTGAATCACGAGCTGGCAGCATCTCAACAATGGCGGGGTTGTTGACTAGCCAGCCACCTTGCAGTAATCTTGGGAATTTTGCAGCTGAGTCTCCAAGCTTCCTTTGTCAGACTCAAGATTAGCCCCTGCAACTTCTAAGAAGGCATATAGACGACAGCATACAATTAGATAAATGTGAAGGGAGTATACATGGTAGGAAAGGGGGGGAAATGGAGTCTATTTTATGGCTAAGCGTAAAGGCTTCTACAGTTTTCTTCAAGGTTTTATCTTGAAACCCAAGATTAAGAAAAATAAAATGCATTTTGAAGTTAAGCTATCTGGTTTTTTAATGATTTATAGCTCTGGGGGTCTTCTCTTTTCTAAATATCCCCAAGCCCTAGGATGGATTTTGGGCAATATTTTGTACTAAATATGTGAGTTCAAAATGAGATATTTATTTACCTTGTACTTTATGTTGCAAATTTCCTAAAACTGTAATTTTAACAATCTACACGTTTATATTTATATGATGGTTTTGTTAATTTCATTTCAACACTTTTCTCCAACAAGTGGATTTATACAAAACTGACAATGTGAATCTTCTTCAGCATCCCCCTTCAACATCTTAATAGGATAAAATGAATCATAATTTTAAACTACATTTCTTAATTTAAAGAAAAAAATTATGTGGACATATTAACATTCAAGGTGAGCATCCAGCAAACAGTAAATCAGGCAGGTGGTTATGTTGGGAAATGGTAGCAAAACATTTACAATTGATGCCATATGGCTTTCAGCCTAGTAGGGCCAACTAGCTGTGTTCAATGACTCTGGGGAAATTAAGCTGTTTGAAGGTCATTAATGCTAATTCTAAACCTCTGGGGCAGTGACAGGAAGTTTGCAGCAATATGCAGGGAAACCATCCCTCCAACTGAGTGGATAAGACTCCCTCATAAGTGGACCGAGGATTGTTCTTGTTGGGCCTGTGCTCTGATTTGGAGACAAAGAACCAGGTATAACCGCTATTGCTGCATATACACAGCAGGCAGTAACGTATATTCTGATCCTGTCATTGTCTTTCTTAAACTGACCAGGAGTCCTTATCATAAAGTTCAAATCCCCTTCCATTATCTTCCTGTTTGAGCTGATACCACTGTCCTCTGGACTAAGACCCAGGCACATTAAGTTTCTAAGTTGACATTTTTAATTAAGTTTTAAAGACATATTTGGAGAATTTTTTAATGCACAAGTATATGTCCAGCTCAAATAATTCCACTTTCAATGTGCTTTCCAGGGTTTTTTGAATGCCATTGAGAAATTACAGTACATATAAAGAAAATAGAAAAGAAATAGTAATCACTGAATCACTGATTAGCGAAAAAAAAAACAGCAAAAGCTGAAGCTTTTCAGCAATTAAGTTCACGAATTTTCAGTAAATAACTCAAGTGAAAAAAATTAATTTATCTACTTGAAAATGGCTAATGCAGAGTCAAAGATTAAAATGTTGGAAATAAATTTTCTTCTTACAAGCCAACCTTTAAGGAAAATATTATTGAACTCTTCTGGAACACAAAATCTTTGCAACCAGCATTATTATGTATCTTATCCACTTACATTAAACTAAAACTATATATGCATGAGGGAATGTTTCTTCAAATATTAACCATAAATAGAAATTAGAAAAATGTATAAAATTAGGTTGTATATTTCATTCCTAAGATTTTGTAGACTGGGTTTTCTGAAAGATGCAACACCATTCTCTTGATATTCTACAAATAAAAACACGCTACCCCAGAGCATTGGGTTCAGAACGTGCTACCCCAGAAGATGGCACCTTCACATTTGAGAAAATCACAAAGGACAAAGGTCTCTGACCTTCTCCAATCCTTCTTCTCTGAAGCAAGCTGTAAAAGAATCTGATCTTCAGCTGGGTGCGGTGGCTCACGCCTGTAATCCCAGCACTTTGGGAGGCCGAGGTGGGTGGATCACGAGGTCAGGAGATCGAGACCATCCTGGCTAACACGGTGAAACCTCGTCTCTACTAAAAATACAAAAAATTATCTGGGTGTGGTGGCAGTGCCTGTAGTCCCAGCTACTCGGGAGGCTGAGGCAGGAAAACGGTGTGAACCCGGGAGGTGCAGCTTGCAGTGAGCGGAGATCACGCCACTGCCCTCCAGCCTGGGCGACAGAGGAGACACTGTCTCAAAAAAAAAAATCTGATCTTCCTCTGAAGTATGTGATAAGAGCCTCATGTGCCTCATATCTGGAGACAAGGAATGTCACACTGGGACACAGAAAGTAATATGAACAAACAGGCCTTGCTAAGTTCCCCCAGCTTATTACCATTAGATCATACTCCCTCTGTTCAATCATGCTTCCTCATGACTGTCTACTCCCCATCCAACCTAAGCATAAATATACATAGATTTCGCCATTTCTTTGGGTCTTCATTTCTGAAGGTCCACATGTCACATAAAATTTACATTAAATAAATATATACGCTTTTCTGTTGTTAAACTGTCTTTTGTTATAGGTGCTTCAGCCATGAACCTAGTGATGGATGAGAAAAAAAAATCCCTTCTACCCTACACTAACAAGGAAGGAAGAGAGAGAGAATTCTAATTTCTTACCATAGGTATTCAATGTGATGAGAGGGTGGTCATTTGATGTATAAAATTAGGAATTCATTCTAAAACATGTTTGAAACTTTTGTGTTTAGTTTATTGCAGAGGAAGGGGCAAGTTTGGTGCTCCAAATTCCTGTTTTATTTGCCATCATAGAAAGGATTTGAATTTGCAAGACACTTCACAAAAGTCTGATTTTTTTTTTCACTTTAAATGTGGTATTGTGGTTACTGTAATGAGGTGGCATCGACACTGCTAATACTTACCCTTTGGAGTTTACCCCAAGGCTTTACCATAAGACATCATCCAGATCACTGTGCTTTCTTTTAAAAAACAAGTCTTTATTAAAAAAGAAAAGCACAAACTAGACCATCACAAATAGAAATTAGTAATAGCCAGAAACGTATTTAGCAGCGATATTTTTTTCTTTTTTTTTTTTTTTTAACAGTCTTGCTCTGTCTCTCAGGCTGGAATGCAGTGGCGTGATCTCGGCTCACTGTAACCTCCACCTCCCAGGTTCAAGCAATTCTCCTGCCTCAGCCTCCCAGAGTAGTTGTAACTAGAGGTATCCACCACCACACACAGGTAATTTGCATATTTTTAGTGGAGTTGGGGTATCACCATGTTGGCCAAGCTGGTCTTGAACTCCTGACCTCAGGTGACCCGCCTACAAAAGTGCTGGGATTACAGGAGTGAGGCACTGCGCCCAGACTTATTTAACATCAGTTTTAAACATTGTTGACATATTGCAGTATCTTTCTAATTTTCTCTAAAATCCTTAATTAATTATATAATGTGATTTTTGAAGCATTCTTATATACATTAAGATAAAGTTCAAGAAGGCCATTAGCAAAGGATTTTAAAAAGAGTAGTTTTTTTACAAAGATTTTCCATTTTAAACAGATTTTTCTTATGAAATAAATTTCTCCATGTCTTTTAAAAATACGAAACTTGGCTCCCATTAAATATGCTCATTTTTAGTTACCCATGGGATACCCTTACTTATCTATGATAACAGACACTTGCCATAATTTCCTGTATACTCCTAATGTCAGAGGTATGTTTACAAGTGGTATCATTTACTTCTGGATTTCATTTCCAGCTATTTAACTTCCAGATTCATGAAAAAGCATTTTTAAGATTATCTCTGAAAAAAATACCTGCTTTTTATTTACTCAAAATATATCTACACTTAACATAAGTACACTTTGGATAAGCAGTTATTTTTAGTCAAACCTTTTACTAAGATAAGTATATGACAACATAAATAATGGAGGATATCCATGTGTAGCTAAAAGTGAAAATATTTACTTTACCTGGAAGCTGTTTTTTTTAAAAAAAAAAACCTGAAATAATTGATTTCATGCAAAAAAAAGTGCTAAAAGAAAAATGCGTAATCTCTGTATGATAAAAACATTTTCTCGAGCTGTGCAAATGACCTTGTTGATTTTTATTTTATCTAAGAATGATTTTAATATGCAATAATACAACTTACAGCAACATATAACAATGCATTTAATAGTAATGCACAAAAGTAACAAAGCAATGCAGATAAAAATGTTATACTGAACTCATCATTTGACATACTTCATGTATTAGAAAAATTTGCTGAATAATGTCAATTATCAAAACATGTAGCTGCTATGTAGTCCCTTAAAAACTGATATTTCCAGCATGTATATAATACACATATAAGTATATTCGTGTTGAACATAGTTTTAATACTTTTTATATTTTTTTAAAAAGAAATTGTATGCCTTTTGTTCAAAACCACTATAACTTACTTGACCTGTGTGTGATTTTTATTTTCCATTAAAATATTTAATTTCCAATATAGTTTGGATGCAGGACAGTCTGCATTTTAGGAAGCAAAAAAATAGATTTTAGAAAGGTAAAATATCAAAGCCAGTTTTGTAGTAATAGTGATGTCTAAAAGTTAAAATAGCAGTAGCTGTCATTAAATGAGCACCTACTATATTTCAGGCACTAAACTAGATTCTTATAGACTCTTTAATGTTAATATCATAGTTTATAAGTGTGAAATTTTAGACTGCAAAGTACATAACTTGCTAAAAGTCACAGATGTAATAAACCATCAATCCAGAATTTGAACTTAAATCTTTTGGCTGCAGAGAGGAAAACAAAAGAAGGGTAGGTAAATAGCTAGATGAATCCGTTGACTGACAGTCGTATCAGCTTCCCTTTACTGAATGCTGATCTCATCACACCAGCATAACTTTGTAAAATGTGTTTATTATTTCTATGTCCAAATTGAGTGATTTAAAGCTAAAAATGATAAGAAATTGTGTCCTTGATGGCAGCTATCACTGGAAGATCCAGAATTTAAACCAATATTTCACTATCCAGTATTCCTCATTTCAAAGCACTCAGGCTTTCTGCTATCACTTACAATTTCCACTTCAAGTAACAAATTCAAATATAATCAGTACAAAGTTTATTCTACCCTGAAAATGAAATGTATAATATTCAAGAACAACTTGATGATTCAGATCTGAGAAAACATAGTACTCTCAAAGTGACAAATACTGAATAAATAAATATTACCTCTGTATTGGATGTCTAAAAATGCGTAAGGACAAGATACTTCAAGCTGGAAAAATTAGAGTGCAACCAAAAGACAGTGGAGAAACCAAACATAGCTGGTCACATATGTATTTTTGTAACGATGTTTAAGTCTGGGAGTCTTGTTTCCTAAGCGAACATTTATTTTGTTGTTAGCCAGAAGTTTATATCTCCCTAGATTATGTAAAATACTGAATAAAGAAATATGAAAACTTTATTTTTGGTTGTGTCATCAAACAATGCCTTACATATTTGAATGACTACATTTTCAAAAGCTGCCAAACTTTAATTTCTTCAGTTAGTATCTCTATATCTACACATATTCAACATTCAAAGTAAGGAATCTTGTAGTGTGTGTTATATTGTTCAAGTATTGATCATTTTGTTGCAACTCTGGAAACACTTTTTAGTCCCTGAAGCCTGAATTAGGGGTATCTATATAGAGAGGAAATTATTGGCTTATCAAAAGTGTGCCTAGATTCTGTAGGTCAAGTCTATCCATCATAGACTTCCTAAAAGGTGGATTAGATTTGAAGCTCTACCAATTTATTTTGTTATGGTTTATTGGCACATTCATTTTGCACAACTGTTTATACAAAATAAATGGCTGCTCATATCTTAAGCCCCTCCATTAGTGGAGTCCAATTCACCATGTAAGATAACAAAAACATAGGAATCTTCAGTTCCTACTGCTACCATTACAGAAGGCTCAAGCTGTAGAATATTTGATGCTTTCTGCTCTCAAAGTTCTGATCCAGTCCTTTCTCTTACATAACATCTGTCCATGTCCTTGCTCAGAGGGACCCAGTGCTCATTCAAAGATTCCTTTATTGTGGTGAAAGTTTAATTTGTTACTAATATTCATTCAAATGCAATGCATGTATAGTTCCATTCAGTCTGTGCTGCTATAATGGAATATAAGAGACTGGGCAATTTGTAGAGATTCTTCATGGTTCTGGAAACTGGAAAATCCAAGATGCAAAGGCAAGTGTCTGGTGAGGACCTTCTTTCTGTGTCATCTCATGGTGGAAGGTGAGACAGCAAGAGATTGAACTCCCAGCCTTAAGTTATTTTAAATCAGCATGAATCTGTTCACAAGGCTTCTGCCTTCATGACCTAAACACCTCCCATTGGGCCCCACCTCCCAACAGTGGTTCATTGGATTATGTTCCAACACATGCCTTTTGGAGGGACACAACCAAACGATAATTATATATAACAGCATTTTCTAAGTGTTCATTTTGATGATTTTTGACAAATGTTTACAGTAGTGTAACAACCACTTCAATGGAGACATTTCATCCTAAAAATTCCCTTCTTCTATAGATTCAATTTTTATATTCTTCTGAAATTTTATGCTGAAATCTAATACCCAATATAACGGTATTGGGAGTTGGAGGCTATGGAGGGTGATTAGGTCATAAGAACAGAGACTTAATCAAAGGAGATAGTGCTTTTTATAAGAGACCCTGGAGATATCCCGTCCTTCTACAATGTGAGGAGACCAAAGAATGACAGCCACCTCTGAATCAGGAAGTGAGTCATTACCAGGCACTGAATCTGTCAGTAACGTGAATTTGAACTTCTAGTCTCCAAAACTGTGAAAAATAAATTTTGGTTGTTTATAAACTACCCAGTCTATGATATTCTGTTACAGCAACCTAAAGTACTATGTTACCTAGTGCCCCTTAGTAATCAGTCCTCACCCCCAACCTGACACCTAGCCCCTGTCTACCCCACTCAGATTTGGGTGGCTACAGTTTTGGCTATTAAATAATGTCACAAAAATTGAATCATATACTATGTAGCCTTGATTGTTTTTTATTGAGTTTACTTAATGCGTTGGAGATTTATTCATGCTGTTACATACGTCTATATTGTATTTTTTTTATCGCAAACTAGTGTTCCATTTGATTATACCTTTACTAATACATGGGCCTCTGGATTATTTCTAGTTTAAGGCCATGCAAATAAAGTTGCTATAAACATTAGCAAATGGGTCTCTGTATGAATATGCTTTTATTTCTCTTGGGTAAACATCCAGGAATTGATAGTTGAGTCATGTGATAAATGTATATTTAAATTTAAAAGAAACTTCCCTATTGTTTTCCAAAGCAACTATACCACTGATGTTTCTACATATCCTCATCAGTACTCCGTCTTCTGTGATTTTATTATAGCCATCCTAGTAGCTGTATAGGGCATCTCATTGCAGTTTTAATTGCGTTTTCCTAATGACTAGTGGCGTAAAGCAAATTTTCACTGCTTATTTGCCATTGGTATATACAGTGCTTCCACGTTCTCCATGAGGGAATAGTTCTAGAACCCTGATGGATGCCAAAATCCAGAAATGCTAAAATTCCAACATTGGTCCTGTATAACCTGGGAAAATTAAAACTGAGCCCTCTGCATCCTTGGGCTGCCCAATCTGGGAATACTGTATTTTCTATCCATAGTTGGTTGAACCTATGAATGTGGAGCTCGTACACATGAAAGGCCAACTGTATTTTTTGAAAGTCCAGTTTTTAGTCTGTTTCTACCAGTTATAAAAATTTCCAGTTCGCATATATGGAAACTGTTTTTATGTGGATGGCTGAAGATTCTTTTGGAAAAACATACTGTCAAGAAAAGAACATAGGGATTATAAGCATGACTTTATAGCAAAATCTGATTTTTTAAAAAGGAATTTTTATTAAAATGTCTAAAAACACTGGGGCCCTGTTGACATCACTTGGATACCCGGCTGGTATAATCTATGACAGTATAAAGAGCCTCTCTACGTATTCTTGCATGGAATATGAGATGTTGAGGACTTTGGCATGTTGGTAGTTATGTCCACTGGTATTTATGTAGGCAGAGTATGGGGGGCTGCCAGGATTAAGAGAGGGCATAGGGTCAAGTGTGCATCCTGAGAAGCCATAAACAGAAAAGAAAGTGTAACCTAGTAAGCCGTGCAGTTCCCGCAGGAATCTGGCAGGAATGGGACACAGTGGGCCCAGCATGGTCTACCAACCCCCTGCTGAACCCTTGAAATGCCTTCTGAAAACCTCCAGAAAGAAAGGATAGAGTACTACATGGAGGGTTGAAGGTTCTGGTTTCTCCTGGCTCTTGTTTCTGTTTACGATTTGTAGCTGTAGTACTTTCCTGGGACTGCCCTAACAAAACAGCGCACAGTGGGTGGCTTAATCAGAAGTGTACTGTCTCAGAGTTCTGGAGGGTAGAAGTCTAAAATCATGGTGTTGAAAAGGTGGCTCTTTCTGAGAGCCAAAAGGAAAAAGCTTTCCAGAGAAGTCTCTCTCCTAATGTCTTGCAGCTTTGGGTGTTTCTTGGTGTTTTAGTCTGTTCTCCTGCTGCTCATGAAGACATACCAGAGACTGGGTAATTTATACAGAAAAAGAGGTTTACTGAACTCACAGTTCCATGTGCTGGGAAGGCCTCATAGTCATGGCAGAAGACGAAAGGCTCATTTCACATGGCGGCAGGCAAGAGAGAATGAGAACCAAGCAAAGAGGAGACCCCTTATCAAACCAACAGATCTTGTGAGACTCATTCACCACCACAAGAACAGTATGGGGAAAACCACACCGTGATTCAATGATCTCTCACCAGATCCCTCCCACAACACATGGGAGTTATGGAAGCTACAACCATGATTCAATTACCTCCCCCAGATCCCTCCCACAACACATGGGAGTTACGGGAGCTAAGCCAGACCATATCGCTTGGCTTATCAATGGCATTCTTCCTGTGTCTTCACATCGCCTTCTCTGTATGCCTATCTTTCCCTGTGTCCACATTTCTCCTTTTTGAAAGGACAGAGTCATATTGGATTGGACCCATCCTAATGACCTCATCCTGACTTGGTCATCTGCAAAGGCTGTATTGCCATACAAGGTCACATTCACAGCTACTGGAATTACCGCCTCATTATTTGCTGAAGGTACACAATTCAACCCATAATACTGTCAGTCTAGTAATTGTGCCCTTTTAGGTAATTTCTGTTTTCCACTCATAATTTAAAATGAAAGTATCTTGAAATTATAAAAGACAATAGTGCTAAGAGAAAATTTCCATCAACCTATGATTTTAAACTCTTCAAAGTGCTAAGAGAAAATATCCATCAATCTATTATTTTAAACCTTTCTAAATTATTAAGAGTAAGATATATAAAATAAGATAATTTTCAGGACAGCCATGGTTGTTCATGCCTGTAATCTCAGCACTTTGGGAGGCTGGGGAGAGCAGACTGCTTGAGCTCAAGAGTTCAAGACCAGCCTGGACAAGATGGCGAAACTTCATTTCTACTAAAAATACAAACAATTATCCTGGGGTGGGCGTGGTGGCAAATGCCTGTAGTCCCAGTTACCCAGGAGGCTGAGGTGGGAGACCTGCTTGAGCCCAGAAAGTCAAGGCTGCAGTGAACCATGATTGCACCACAGCACTGCAGCCTGGGTGAAAGCCTGAGACCCTGCCACAGACACACACACACACACATTCAAATAAATGATTGAGTTTACATACCAAAGAGCACCAAAACATAAGCTTCAATGAGAAGAAAAGAGTGAGATCTAAGTGGCACTGAGTTATACAGAAACTTGAAAACACGTTGGTGTATCTAAATAATCAATAACCAAAGTAACAGCAATAATAACATTAAGGATAATGACTATTTAGCTTGGAACTTAAAAAACAAAACATAATTATATTTACAAGTTGCAATAACATAAAAACTGGAAGAGATGATCATATCTAAAATTTTCTATAGCCCTTAAATTGTTCAGGTAGAAGGAGATGATTGATTCAAGTTGTACTTTGTTAATGCAACCTTGTGCTTCATTAGTGCTAATGCACTTTATTCAACATTTAATAACTAAAGAGCAATGAAAAGCGACACAGATTAAATAGAAAAGGAAATATACAAACAACACACCCCCGAAAAATATGCAATCAAGTCAATGAAAAGCAGAAAACAAACGAAAAAAGTAAAGAAGTAAAAATACAGTGAAATTTTATTAAAGATGCAGAAATATATCCATATATGTCAAAATCATATTTAGTATGAATAGATTAAGTTCACTATTAAAAGACAGAGAGTACAAGCTATAATGACAAAGGATTTTTAAACGCTGAGGGATATAAAATGATATGCCAAAATTTAGATTGTATAGTAACATTAATATCTCATTAAATATGCTAGAGCAAAATCTGAAATATATTCAAAAATTAACTTTGGGAGCCCGAGGTGGGTGGATCACGAGGTCAGGAGATCGAGACCATCCTGGCTAACATGGTGAAATACCGTCTCTACTAAAAATACAAAAAATTAGCCAGGCATGGTGGCAGGCGCCTGTAGTCCCAGCTACTAGGGAGGCTGAGGCAGGAGAACAGGGTGAATCTGGGAGGCGGAGCTTGCAGTGAGCCGAAATCGTGCCCCTGCACTCCAGCCTGGGCGACAGAGCCAGACTCCGTCTCAAAAAAAAAAAAAAAAAAAAAAAAAAAAAAAAAAAAAAAAAACAAAAAAAAAAAAAAAACGCTTTCCAGTTGAAATATCTTTATAACGTAATATTGAATTCCCATGGCTAAGGAAAAATAATTTTATAATTAATCAGGTCTAAATAAAATAAATTAAATACTGAAAGGGCAAAAAATTATCTTAAAGCTTCTACACTTCAATGCTCAGTTTTGCTGTGAACCTAAAACTGTTTTAAAATTAAAGTATGTTAAATAGAAATAATTATTTGGGGGACATTTAATGTTTCTTGATTAACCCTTGGACTTGTAGAGATTTTAGCTTAGAACAGGCATAAAAATTTTAACAATTGTTATTGTGAATAGAATAGAATATTGTTCTGAGAACAGTAAATATTTCTTGAGAATTTCGATGTGTCAGAGGCTGGAATATTTTCACATATTGTTTATCTCTTTTGTCTTATATACTATTTTGTCTTTAAAACAATCAGATGAGGAAAATGAGGCTCAGATAGCAACCAGCCTGACCCAAATCACACAGCTAGGAAGCAGAAGATGCAGGATTTAAACCCAGAACCTGTTTGACTATTCACTACACTCTACCACCTCCAAGGAACGTGGTGCGTATATGATACTTGAGGACATATCAACAATCACGACTAAGGTTTAGTAAAACGGTGGAGAAATGAAGACAATGTTGAAAGAGAAAGAGTTCTAAGCCAACCACAATTAAAGTCTGAGTATGAAGAAGTCCTGCAAAATATTTAACAATTTTACAAATGAAGAAGATGAGGCTAAGAGAGAATTCATTGCTTGCCTTATCGGACCTCACAGAAGTTACTGGCCGAGAATCAAGGAAAGCCAACATAAACATCTACATGGCACTCGGACTTTTTGTCAGAGATACATGTGTCCAGTCAGATCCTCTTCAGATTTAAGTGAATAGCAGTGCTTTGAGTCTTCTAAATTATCACTGTTTAGATGCCTTATGTAATTTATACCAATAATTAGGTGCAGCCCAGCTTTGTATAGTTTGACTACAGAAACTTGACATACTTCATGCGAAAATAAACTGCTGCCTCTTCCACAGTCATGGATGCTGACGCATGAAAAGATTTGAGGTAACTTACTCACATCTGTTTGCTTCACAACAGTTTTTTATAATTTCCAGAGTAAGTGTGATAATGAATACTAAGCAGAAAAAAAAGCCATATACATTTGGCTCAGACTGAAAGTCAAATTCAAACATCATCAGAAATGCTTCTATAGAAGATGAATGGAATAAGTAATTGTTGGATCAGGAACCCCTAAAGACACTGAACTGTTTTCCGTTTTCAAGCACTGACATCATTCTGAAAGCAGAAGGCAGAGAGGGAGGCTCATGTTCCACATACTCATAAAGTTTATATATTTTAGGAGTTCAGAGAATTCATTTAATAAGAGAAATGGAAGCACTTTCTTTATGAAATCTGAAGTCCATGATGGCAAAATACTTTGCCCTGTATCACTTGGAAATGTGGAACGTGAGGACTTTAACTGGTATTACTACTCATCCAGCTAATAGTAACACGAAACACCTACTACAAATGGAAGACAAGTTTATGTAACTTGAAAAACGTCACTGATTTTTAATTTTGTATTTTATGCATATAATTTAGCATTTTCATCCTTATCCAAGGCTCCCATGGGTATTTTTTAGGAAATGGAATTTCTTGAAAAAACAGTCTGAAAAAATAAACTAAGCAACTTACATAAAATTAAATGGCATACTTCCTAAATACTGGATTAAAGGATATCAACATCTCTACAAAATTTATACTTTGGAAGAAATTAAGAATTAACTAAAACAATGTGTAGCTTTCAGGCTTAGAAGAAATAAAGGTTGTGTTTTACTGGTCATTATCTGAATTTCAGAATGCTGAGGCTCTTAAGAAGTTTATATAGACATTGAAGGGACACAAGAAACACACAAAGCACCCAACTTATTTTGGACACTAGTAGACAAGGCATTTTAACGCATGTTATGTCCTAAATCTCCATTAACAACTCTAAAAATTATGTGCCAGAAGAGAATTTCCATGTGCTCCCGATAGGTTAGAGTGTGGAAAAAAACCTGTCCTCGGAACCATTTTTCCAATGTAATCACTTACTAGATAAACTTATATCCATTCTTGTGGGGTTCAACACTATCCACTTGGGCTGATCCTATTCTCTGCTTTCTATTCAAGACATTGTACAGCACTTCCCCTGCCTGTCTTGGATAAGATAATTAGTATACAATTAAATAAGCAAGTCTATTATTATCTCTCTCTGTATATGTGTGTATATTCCCTTCCTTTAAAAATATAAGGTTCACTCATCCCTTTATCCCTCGCCAGTTACTGTCCTGTATATCTTTATCATGCCATCCTAGTATGATAGAGCATCTGTTAGTTATCACTGCCATAAATTTTTATAACATACCACCTCCAAATTTAATAGCTTAAAACAATCAGTTATTATTTTTCAAATGTCTATAGATTAGTTAACTGGTTCTGCCTATCTGAGCTGGGAGCAGTGGATCTTACACATGCATCGGTTTTCAGCTGGTGGGTCAGGCAGACATTGGTTGACATAGTTTGCCCTCAGCTGAAAGTATTCACCTGTGTTCTAATCTCTCATTCTTTAGCACACTAACCCAGGTATGATCTCACGGTGGAGGGAGAGGAGCCAGTGAGGAAGCAAAAATGCACAAGCACTTACTCCCGCTCCATCCCACATGTGCTCTGCCCCATTCCAGTGATACTCAATAACAAGATGTGAGCTTGTCAAGAAAATGGCATAGTTTCCTAGCAAAACCTCACTTTAAAGAGATTACTGGTATAAATCACTGTGTCTATGTATTCTGTAAAGTTATTCACTTGGTTGGTAAAATTTTCATGGAACTTGCATGTGTCTTTACCACACAGTGCAGTTTTACTACTGTTGAGAGTTCAGATCAATTATTAACTCAAGGACGGATATCAGTTAATAAGCTGAATACCAAATACTGCATATTAAATATATATAACTACAGTAATTTTAAAATTTTCAGACAGCTTTTTACTTTTTTGTCTCACTTCCTTTAATCAATTTTTTAAATATTTTGCTTTATTTTAAAATTGTGAAGCATTTAGAAAATATTTTGTTTTTGGGGGGTGGAGCCAAGATGGCCGAATAAGAACAGCTCCGGTCTCCAGCTCCCAGCCCCAGCGACACAGAAGACGGGTGATTTCTGCATTTCTGCTTGAGGTACCGGTTTCATCTCACTAGGGAGTGCCAAACAGTGGGTGCAGGACAGTCGGTGAAGCGCACTGTGCGCGAGCCGAAGCAGGGCGAGGCATTGCCTCACTCGGGAAGCGCAAGGGGTCAGGGAGTTCCCTTTCCTAGTCAAAGAAAGGGGAAACAGACAGCACCTGGAATATCGGGTCAGTCCCATCCTAATACTGCGCTTTTCCAACGGGCCTGGAAAATGGCACACTAGGAGATTGTGTCCCGCACCTGGCTCGGAGGGTCCTATGCCCACGGAGTCTCACTGATTGCTAGCACAGCAGTCTGAGATCAAGCTGCAAGGCGGCAGCGACGCTGGGGGAGGGCCGCCTGCCATTGCCCAGGCTTGCTTAGGTAAACAAAACAGCCAGGAAGCTCGAACTGGGTGAAGCCCACCACAGCTCAAGGAGGCCAGCCTGCCTCTGTAGGCTCCACCTCTGGGGGCAGGACACAGACAAACAAAAAGTCAGCAGGAACCTCCTCACACTTAAATGTCCCTGTCTGACTGACAGCTTTGAAGTGAGTAGTGGTTCTCCCAGCACACAGCTGGAGATCTGAGAACGGACAGACTGCCTTCTAAAGTGGGTCCCTCACCCCTGAGCAGCCTAACTGGGAGGCAACCCCCCAGTAGGGACAGAATGACACCTCACTCGGCCAGGTACTCCTCTGAGACAAAACTTCCAGAGGAACTATCAGACAGCTGAATTTGTGGTCTCACGAAAATCCGCTGTTCTGCAGCCACCACTGCTGACACCGAGCCAAACAGGGTCTGGAGTGGACCTCTAGCAAACTCCAACAGACCTGCAGCTGAGGGTCCCGTCTGGTAGAAGGAAAACTAACAAACAGAAAGGACATCCACACCAAAAACGCATCTGTACATCACCATCATCAAAGACAAAAAGTAGATAAAACCACAAAGATGGGGAAAAAACAGAGCAGAAAAACTGGAAACTCTAAAAAACAGAGCACCTCTCCTCCTCCAAAGGAACACAGTTCCTCACCAGCAACAGAACAAAGCTGGATGGAGGATGACTTTGACGAGTTGAGAGAAGAAGGCTTCAGACGATCAAACTACTCTGAGCTACGAGAGGAAATTCAAAACAATAGCAAAGAAGTTAAAAACTTTGAAAAAAAATTAGAAGATTGGATAACTAGAATAACCAATGGAGAGAAGGGCTTAAAGGAGCTAATGGAGCTGAAAGCCAAGTATCGGGAACTACGCGAAGATTGCAGAAGTCTCAGTAGCAGATGCGATCAACTGGAAGAAAGGGTATTGCTGATGGAAGATGAAATGAATGAAATGAAGAGAGAAGGGAAGTTTAGAGAAAAAAGAATAAAAAGAAATGAACAAAGCCTCCAAGAAATTTGGGACTATGTGAAAAGACCAAACCTACGTCTGATTGGTGTACCTGAAAATGATGGGGAGAATGGAACCAAGTTGGAAAACACTCTGCAAGATATTATCCAGGAGAACTTCCCCAATCTAGCAAGGCAGGCCAACATTCAGATTCAGGAAATACAGAGAATGCCACAAAGATACTCCTTGAGAAGAGCAACTCCAAGACACATAATTGTCAGATTCACCAAAGTTGAAAAGAAGGAAAAAATGTTAAGGGCAGCCAGAGAGAAAGGTCGGGTTACCCACAAAGGGAAGCCCATCAGACTAAGAGCTGATCTCTCAGCAGAAACTCTACAAGCCAGAACAGAGTGGGGGCCAATATTCAACATTCTTAAAGAAAAGAATTTTCAGCCCAGAATTTCCTATCCAGCCAAACTAAGCTTCATAAGTGAAGGAGAAATAAAATACTTTACAGACAAGCAAACGCTGAGTGATTTTGTCACCACCAGGCCTGCCCTAAAAGAGCTCCTGAAGGAAGTACTAAATATGGAAAGGAACAACCGGTACCAGCCCCTGCAAAAACACGCCAAATTGTAAAGACCATCGAGGCTAGGAAGAAACTGCAGCAACTAACGAGCAAAGTAACCAACTAACATCATAATGACAGGATCAGATTCACACATAACAATATTCACGTTAAATGTAAATGGGCTAAATGCTCCAGTTAAAAGACATAGACCAGCAAACTGGATAAGGAGTCAGGACCCATCAGTGTGCTGTATTCAGGAAACCCATCTCACGTGCAGAGACACAAATAGACTCAAAATAAAGGGATGGAGGAAGATCTATCAAGTAAATGGAAAACAAAAAAAGGCAGGGGTTGCAATCCTAGTCTCTGATAAAATAGACTTTAAACCAACAAAGATCAAAAGAGACAAAGAAGGCCATTAAATAATGGTAAAGGGATCAATTCAAAAAGAAGAGCTAACTATCCTAAATATATATGCAGCCAACACAGGAGCACCCAGATTCATAAAGCAAGTCCTCAGTGACCTACAAAGGGACTTAAACTCCCACACAATAATAATGGGAGATTTTAACACCCCGCTGTCAACATTAGACAGATCAATGAGACAGAAAGTTAACAAGGATATCCAGGAATTGAACTCAGCTCTACATAAAGTGGACCTAATAGACATCTACAGAATTCTCCACCCCAAATCAACAGAATATACATTTTTTTTAGCACCACACCACACCTATTCCAAAATTGACCACATAGTTGGAAGTAAAGCTCTCCTCAGCAAATGTAAAAGAACAGTAATTATAACAAACTCTCTCGCAGACCACAGTGCAATCAAACTAGAACTCAGGATTAAGAAATTCACTCAAAACCGCTCAAGTACATGGAAACTGAACAACCTGCTCCTGAATGACTACTGGGTACATAATGAAATGAAGGCAGAAATAAAGATGTTCTTTGAAACCAACGAGAACAAAGACACAACATACCAGAATCTCTGGGACACGTTCAAAGCAGTGTGTAGAGGGAAATTTATAGCACTAAATGCCCACAAGAGAAAGCAGGAAAGATCCAAAACTGACACCCTAACATCACAATTAAAAGAACTAGAAAAGCAAGAGCAAACACATTCAAAAGCTAGCAGAAGGCTAGAAATAACTAAAATCAGAGCAGAACTGAAGGAAATAGAGACACAAAAAACCCTTCAAAAAATTAATGAATCCAGGAGCTGGTTATTTGAAAAGATCAACAAAATTGATAGACCGCTAGCAAGACGAATAAAGAAGAAAAGAGAGAAGAATCAAATAGATGCAATAAAAAATGAAAAAGGGGATATCACCACCGATCCCACAGAAATACAATCTACCATCAGAGAATACTACAAACACCTCTATGCAACTAAACTAGAAAATCTAGAAGAAATGGATAAATTCCTCGACAACTACACCCTCCCAAGACTAAATCAGGAAGAAGTTGAATCTCTGAATAGACCAATAACAGGTTCTGAAATTGTGGCAATAATCAATAGCTTACCAACCAAAAAGAGTCCAGGTCCTGATGGATTCACAGCCGAATTCTACCAGAGGTACAAGGAGGAACTGGTACCATTCCTTCTGAAACTATTCCAATCGATAGAAAAAGAGGGAATCCTCCCTAACACATTTTATGAAGCGAGCATCGTCCTGATACCAAAGCCTGGCAGAGACATAACCACAAAAGAGAATTTCAGACCAATATCCTTAATGAACATTGATGCAAAAATCCTCAATAAAATACTGGCAAACCGAATCCAGCAGCACATCAAAAAGCTTATCCACCATAATCAAGTGGGCTTCATCCCTGGGATGCAAGGCTGGTTCAACATACACAAATCAATAAATGTAATCCAGCATATAAACAGAACCAAAGACAAAAACCACATGTTTATCTCAATAGATGCAGAAAAGGCCTTTGACAAAATTCAACAACCCTTCATGCTAAAAACTCTCAATAAATTAGGTATTGATGGGACGTATCTCAAAATAATAAGAGCTATCTACGACAAACCCACAGCCAATATCATACTGAATGGTCAAAAACTGGAAGCATTCCCTCTGAAAACTGGCACAAGACAGGGATGCCCTCTCTCACCGCTCCTATTCAACATAGTGTTGGAAGTTCTGGCCAGAGCAATCAGGCAGGAGAAGGAAATAAAGGGTATTCAGTTAGGAAAAGAGGAAGTCAAATTGTCCCTGTTTGCAGATGACATGATTGTATATCTAGAAAACCCCATTGTCTCAGCCCAAAATCTCCTTAAGCTGATTAGCAACTTCAGCAAAGTCTCAGGATACAAAATCAATGTACAAAAATCACAAGCATTCTTGTACACCAATCACAGACAGACAGCCAAATCATGAGTGAACTCCCATTCACAATTGCTTCAAAGAGAATAAAATACCTAGGAATCCAACTTACAAGGGACATGAAGGACCTCTTCAAGAACTACAAACCACTGCTCAATGAAATAAAAGAGGATACAAACAAATGGAAGAACATTCCATGCTCATGGATTGGAAGAATCAATATCGTGAAAATGGCCATACTGCCCAAGGTAATTTATAGATTCAATGGCATCCCCATCAAGCTACCAATGACTTTCTTCACAGAATTGGAAAAAACTACTTTAAAGTTCATATGGAACCAAAAAAGAGCCCGCATCGCCAAGTCAATCCTAAGCCAAAAGAACAAAGCTGGAGGCATCACGCTACCTGACTTCAAACTATACTACAAGGCTACAGTAACCAAAACAGCATGGTACTGGTACCACAACAGAGACATAGATCAATGGAACAGAACAGAGCCCTCAGAAATGATGCCGCATATCTACAACTATCTGATCTTTGACAAACCTGACAAAAACAAGAAATGGGGAAAGGATTCCCTATTTAATAAATGGTGCTGGGAAAACTGGCTAGCCATATATAGAAAGCTGAAACTGGATGCCTTCCTTATCCCTTATACAAAAATTAATTCAAGATGGATTAAAGACTTAAATGTTAGACCTAAAACCATTAAAATCCTACAAGAAAACCTAGGCAATACCATTCAGGACATAGGCGTGGGCAAGGACTTCATGTCTAAAACATCAAAAGCAATGGCAACAAAAGCCAAAATTGACAAATGGGATCCAATTAAAGAGCTTCTGCACAGCAAAAGAAACTACCATCAGAGTGAACAGGCAACCTACAGAATGGGAGAAAATTTTTGCAACCTACTCATCTGACAAAGGGCTAATATCCAGAATCTACAATGAACTCAAACAAATTTACAAGAAAAAAACAAACAACCCCATCAAAAAGTGGGTGAAGGACATGAACAGACACTTCTCAAAAGAAGACATTCATGCAGCCAAAAAACACATGAAGAAATGCTCATCATCACTGGCCATCAGAGAAATGCAAATCAAAACCACAGTGAGATACCATCTCACACCAGTTAGAATGGCCATCATTAAAAAATCAGGAAACAACATGTGCTGGAGAGGATGTGGAGAAATAGGAACACTTTTACACTGTTGGTGGGACTGTAAACTAGTTCAACCATTGTGGAAGTCAGTGTGGCGATTCCTCAGGGATCTAGAACTAGAAATACCATTTGACCCAGCCATCCCATTACTGGGTATATACCCAAAGGTCTATAAATCATGCTGCTATAAAGACACATGCACACGTATGTTTATTGCGGCACTATTCACAATAGCAAAGACTTGGAACCAACCCAAATGTCCAACAACAATAGACTGGATTAAGAAAATGTGGCACATATACACCATGGAATACTATGCAGCCATAAAAAAGGATGAGTTCATGTCCTTTGTAGGGACATGGATGAAACTGGAAAACATCATTCTCAGTAAACTATCACAAGGACAAAAAACCAAACACCGCATGTTCTCACTCATAGGTGGGAATTGAACAATGAGAACTCATGGACACAGGAAGGGGAACATCACACTCCGGGGACTGTTGTGGGGTGGGGGGAGGGGGGAGGGACAGCATTAGGAGATATACCTA
The DNA here is from genome assembly GCF_028878055.3 of Symphalangus syndactylus. NCBI lineage: Eukaryota > Metazoa > Chordata > Mammalia > Primates > Hylobatidae > Symphalangus > Symphalangus syndactylus. The sequence continues at coordinate 4,432,901 of NC_072427.2, forward strand.
ATGCTAAATGACAAGTTAATGGGTTCAGGAAATCAACATGGCACATGGATACATATGTAACAAACATGCACATTGTGCACATGTACCTTAAAACCTAAAGTATAATAAAAAAAAAAGAAAATATATTATTTTTGTAAAACATAGGTAAAATTTTGTTGAACACCATCAATTGCATATTAAATTAAAAATGAAAGATCTTGAAGTTTGAAATACTAGCTAACATAAAATATTAGTAAAATAATAACTAAACCTTATTGAATAATTTTGGCATTCTAAGTACTTTTTTAAAATTATTGACTACTCTACAAAACCCTGCAAAAAGAGAGCCCATTATTATATGCACTAGACTTATGAAAAAACAGAAAAACAAAGAAGTGAAATGTTTAACAAAAGCCAACCAGTTTTTAAGTGGAAGCACCATGATTCCAATTCAAGTTACTCTGAACTATAATTCTCTACACCATATTTACGATGGTAAAATTTAATATCTACAGAAAACTACTATTGCTGATTTTTTCAGATATAGCTTTACAAACTGTTTTGATGTGTAATATATCACTATTTTGAAAAATTGGGACATATTTGAACTAACGTTGTATTACTTCTTGCTCATTTAACTTCCTTTACATTATAACATCTTTCCATAGAGCTGGTTTCAGGATAGTGTCTCTAAATTGACAAGTTCAATGAGAAAATGTTAAAGCTATAATAATTTACTCATTGTTTTCAAAATTGTTCATGTGGTATACAAGAATGTCTCATTGTTACCCAAAATACCACAAGTTGTAAATAGTGAAAATAATCAATAGCAGAAAGTAATGTATAGTGCAATTTATCTTTGTCACTCTACCTTTTCTGGATCTTTGAGTACAAAGTATATGCTGATGTGTATGTATCAATATGGCAGTTGACGCTTTTCAAATTTCCTTATCATGAACATTGATCCATCCTAGTTAACTTGCAACTAGCATACCCCTACTCATTTATTTAGCTAAATTCATATCCTTATATTTTAAGTAAACTCAAATAATGGCTCTAACTAGTATAAAATATGGCATGTAGAAAGAGTTGCTTGTGGCAGAAAAGCCTTTTTAAGCATTTTCAAAAAGGAAGAGTTTTCAACTTTATGGATTCAAAACTAAAATTGTTCTCCATTGAATCAACTGAAAACCAAATATGGAGACGCAACTTTTTTATGTCTACAATTAGCTATTTGACTTTAAGTTAGATATTTCCGACAAGTAGTAGTAGGTTGAGATAATCCATTGTACCAAGCACAGACCATGAATTTTTTTTCAACTTTACTTTTCAGCTATGTGTTTGGTGTATGTTTGGACCTTTCTTGTGATCTGTGCTCTAGTCGTATCAGAACCTATCAAGTGTCTATTACGTTGCCAGGCACATTTGTGAGACAGAATAAGGCCAGGCGAGAATTCCTTTCGTTAAGTGTTTGATCTGTTAATTAGCATGTTTTCCTGAATTGGTTGCTTTTAATCATATTGTAGAACTCTATGCACAAAAGTATTATTTTGCAATTCTTTGATACTATATGAAAGAGTGATCCACACAACACATTATAAAGAGCAGAGGGATAATTGAGAATACCTAAGCTACATAATGGGAAGCAAACACTAAGCCATTTCCTTGATAGGTAACGTAACTTTAGAGGCAACCAGCTAAAAATAAAACACACCATATAGATAATGAGTCTTTAATTATTCCATTCTATGGTATGGAGTAACCCTTTCCACAGACGTGTGGCAAAGAAACATGGTTTGTGCCATTCATAAGTGGATTTCCCTCCCTTTTATTTCCTCCGAGTCTTCTTTTTGTTTCTAATTCCTCTTCCGTATATTACATACTCCTTGTCTTACAATGCTCTGTGTCACAATGGAACTTCCTTAGATTTTGTTTTTAATATGAATTATTGAAAATAACCATTCTTTCTTTGTGACAATGAAAAATTGATTTTTAAACTTTTATTAACATGTAATACATTTGGAGAATGTATTATACGTCAATACCCATGTAGCCAATAGTCAAATCAGATAAGAAATATTGCTAATGTCTTTGAAATTCGTCTCTTCCACTCCAAGAGTCACAAAAAATTTCCTTCCTTTCTACTTTGTATAAGTGGAATTAAACAGTATGTATCTTCTGTGTCTAGATTTCTTCACTCAACACTGTATTTTGGAGAGTCATTTAACTACAGCCCACGGTTGTAGTTCAATCTTATTGCTTAATAGTATTACACTGCATGAATGTGCAATAATTAATTTATCTCTTCTACATTTTCTGGGGATTTGAGTGATCTCCAGTGTGTGGCTATTTTGAATACTGCTAACACAAACATTTCAGTACGGTTTTTTAAACACATGTACACATTTTTATTGAGTTTCTGGGTCATGGTATATGCATAGTCACATGTAAATTTTTGGCAGAGTTTCTTTTTAATTAAGTTTTATAACTTGTGCTTCTGCTGTTCCCATTTGTATGGATATTGACACTATTCTCTCCTCTCCAATGAAAGCTCATAGGCACAAGCCAAAGACCTCTATTACCTGGCAATGGGACTTCTGCTTCATGTACACTGAGAGTTGCTATTCAATGATTTTCAGAATTTCATGGCAGTGACTGGAGTTCTATGGCCCAACTTAGGCTCAACCAATAAAAAGCCCCCTGGTCCTGTAGAAATCAGATTAATACTACTTCCTGTCTTCCATTAGTGAGTATCTCTCCCAATCATAGCCAGATGGGATTTTGCTGTTTAGTGATTTTATGCTAATAAATTATAGATCACAGATTCACACATAATCTTTGATTTAATTCTCACACACTATTTCTATATGGTCATGTTAGCATCTCCTGTTCACTGAGAAGTAATCAGAGCAGGTAATTTTCTTAAGGCTTCTATCAACCACATTGTTGATTGAATGTCATAATTGTTGATATCAAGGATCATATTACTTCAAAAAATAAACATTGGTAAATAGTGATAGCCAAATAATGGGAAAAAAGGAGTTTATATATATACAAATAAAGTATATTTAATATATATATATAAATAAAGTATATATAGAGTATATATAAAGTATATATATATAAATAAAGAGTATATATAAATAAAGAGTAGATGAAATTGATCTAAACAGAGGCTACCAAAATATATTAGTACATATAAATAAAGTGTAGATGAAATTGATCTAAACAGAGGCTACCAAAATATATTAGTACATATAAATAAAGGGTAGACGAAATTGCTCTTCAAATATTCAAATATCTTAGTCATTTATAAAAATTATTCATTTTTATATAAATAATTTGATAAAGAATTTGGCCTTGCAAAAGTACCTATAAAGAGGCCAACAAACTATTAAATTTGTACAAATATGTTTAAATTTGTATCTGTGGAAGACCTTATTTACCCAATTTGCCAATATTCATGTATTGTACCCAATTACAAAATAAACCAATATATGACAGTGATAATTGTCTAGATATCTGCCAACTATTTTATATCTAGCCAATTCTAATCCCAAAGTATGTATCTTCTTCCAAATTTTAAGCATACATTATGAATCTCAAAAATAATTCAATCTTTTTCAGCCATTGTGAAAAAGATTATTATACTTGTTAACAAGTTCATTTTACTTGTTATTATTTATATTTTGAGGACAGGTTAAAAATATGTTATAGCCCGACAAAAATAAAATAAAGTTCATCAATTTATCAAAAACACTATCTGTATAAACACACATCTCTCTATGTTTTACATGGCATCAACAACTATTTTCCTGCTGCCATCGAATAAATATAATGTGACTTAAGTCTAAAAAGTTGTGAAAGTAAATGTATCTACATATTTTAGCCTCTCAAAACTGCCTCTTATTGTGCAATATGGAAATTTACAACTCACTAAACTTTTCAATAAATCTCTTGCAAAATTAAACTCAAATAATTGAAAACATTATAAATGTTTACCTAACATTAGAGAATAACTGCTAACAGTAAAATCCGAAACATTGTTTAGCCAAATTTACATTTGACGCAGTACATAGAATTACAAGACAAGCCATAATTCATAAAATTAAATTGTCTGTTAATGCCAACAATACTTTGACAAATTTTCGATAAATTTTACTTAATTAATGATTTTAACCCCCGAAACATTCCCATGATAGCTACTTTGAAGTATAGCTACTCTCAACTGTTCAAATGCACCTATCTTTCAAAATACAGGGTGCATAATATTTCCTCCTATTATGCTGATAATAATTGCAACAGCGAACATAATTTCTTTTGTAACTGAGTGCCTCTGAACAAAAAATTAATACTTATCTGTTTCTATGCACTGCTATGCATTTTGTGCCTACTATATTTTACATTTACCAAATGCCTGAATCTATTCTTTCTTGCGTTGAAATATTTTCATACATTGCTTCTTTCACCCTCTCCATTTTGTATTCACCAAATGCACTATATTTAGCAATCATAATCACCTCACAATGGTCAATCCCAATGTCCCTTCAGTTTCAGCAAACTGTAAGCTGTTCGCAGTATTTGGTCCTCACCATTACCTATTGCTGTTTTCCTTCACTTTCTTCTTTAAAATAATTACCCCTTCCTTCCATATTATTCTCATGTTATATAACCACATTACCATGGTTTTTCTCCTCCCTCATCCCTACCTTAACTACTCATGAGCCCTTTCCCGCCATCTTTACTGGCTTCTTTTTTACGATTTTTTTCTAACCCTGGGTAATTAATTTTAATCTTCTGCCTTCAAATTTTCTCTTTTCTTCTACCTCTGAAATCTCAACTATTATTTTTATTTGATGAATCGGAAGCCACTCCATCTAAAACTTCCTATCACCAATTCCCTCTGCTACTTAGCTCCTTTCATTTCCATGGCCTGCTGTCATTTCAGTAATCCAAAATCAAATTAACATTCTTTCTATAAAATTAGTTTCCTTTTCTTACTCTCCTGTTTTTTCAAAATTTCTATTATTCCAGACAAAATTTTCACTGTTGCTTTCAGGTAACAGAGTCTATCTATACTTTTTTTGTTGTTTTAATTTTTATTTTTGGTGCGAGGTCTCACATCTCTCCCTCTTGCTCCTTCCATCACTATTCCTTGCCTTTTTAGTTTCTGGGCTTTTAGGCCTTCTGTAGGGCAATTCCTCTTTCCTGTCGCTCATAACACACACTATTGCCACGTTAGTCTTCCTAAAAGCCTAATTCTATCTTTATACTCCGACACCAGATTCATTAATTGGATCATCAAATTCCTGGATAGTCTGGCCAAAATCAGCTGTACTAGACTCAACTAGAGATGGCAAACAAAACCATATCTGCCATCACGAATGGCCACAAATCTGCACATTGCCACCTGGACAACCCTTTACATTTTCATACTTTGCATGGATCATATTTCAGCATTTGAATACCCTTGCTCTCAACCTTACTTTACAATTAGTCTTCCATAAAGCCCAAATTACTTCCTCTAAGAAACGTCCCTGAACTTGCCTCCGTGCAACACTATTTATCACGAAGCACAAACTTACCTTCCTCTGACCCCTCACTCTTATTGAAGTGGACATCCACTTGGTTCTTTCACATGTAGCCTTATGTTGTTGTTGTTCATATATAGGACACCAAATATTAGCTAACCTAAATGTTAGTATTTTTTAAAAAGAATATATCGTTGTGTTGTAAATATCTTTGGATTCGAGTATTTTTATGATTATAAACCTTACATAATTTTTATACTTTTATTTTAAAAAAATTATTGGATATTTTATTGAGTAATTACAACACCAAGCACCTTCCCGACCCCTATAAATAATTTATCCATTTAGCCCTGATTAAAGATAGGCATTACCTTATCACTATTTTAGAGATGGAAAAACTGAGGTTCTGAGAGGCTAAATTACTTGAGTTCACCACAAAGTGACGGGATCAAGGTTCATGTGAGTTAGTCAGGCTCTAGAGAGTGCTCTGTTCAACACTATGCTGCAAATCAATAATGATACTAATAATATTTATTATTATGTAATTACCAATGAATCTGCCAGTGTGAGATAATCAGCCTTATGCATTGTTTTGCTGAATTAACTTTTCATTTTTTCTAGGCATGTTTTTATTTTGACAAAGTTGACAATTCCATGTAGAATTTCATTTCTTGCTTTGTGATTTCATGGTTTTATGTCTATATATTATGGCATCATGTAGCCATAAAATAAATGGTGCTGATTTGTGGGAATTTAAGTCTATCCACACACACACAATTATTTGTCAGTGCTTGATGAACCCTCTGTATCAGAGAGGAATCCACAATCACACTTCACATTCTATACAATCAGTTTCCTTTTCTTACTCTCCTGTTTTTACAACATTTCTATTATTCCAGACAAAATTTTGACTGTTACTTTTCCTTAATGTTCATATACAGGTAACGGTGTCTATCCATAATTTTCGTTGTTGTAGTTTTAAGTTTTATCTTTGGTGCAAGGTCTCACATCTCTCCCTCTTGCTCTTTCCATCACTTAGTCCCTTTTGCCTTATCAGTTCCTGGTTCTTTAGTTCTTGGATTAGATTTCTATTCCCTGAAGGTGATTGTTTAACCGTATTATTGTGTCAATGGCCATATTTTTTAAATTCTTGATAAATTCTGCCAAACTGAGCCTAGAAAGTTTGTACTAAAGCACTCTTCCAATAATGAAGATAAACCACTGTGAAGGAATCTTACAATATTTGTTCATTTGATAATTAAATTTTTGTCATTTTTATAATTTCTAGTGTTACAGAATAGATGTGTAGTTATTCATCTTATAATCCTTCTAATAGGATCTACCTACCTGGCTATGCTTTGCCTATGTAAATGACATTCTGATAATAGTTTTATTTATTTCTTGTTAACTAACCACTAATTAGTAATTGATTGCCTGGTCCTTTGACTCTATGTCTTCTTAATTCAGAAAAATGTTGTTATTTAGAATAGCTTAAATTCGAGTGAAGTACCTTCTAGTTAGAAGATTGAAAATAGATTATTTCGCGGATTATGGTTTACATACAAAATTGTACCCTATCATTTGTTATCTTTCCATCTGCCACTAAACTTTAATAGATAGAGTGAACAAGGGATGGTCCTGCAGGAGCCACACTTAACAGGCTGCCACAGCTAGTGCCAGACGGCCTTCGAGGGACTTCGGTTATTTGTCCACAGCAGTGGTTTTCAAACTCCACTGTGCAATGGAGTCACCCAGGGGACGTGCTGCAAAAGAGACTGCTGAGATTTCCTGAGTTTCTGATTCAACAGATCTGGGGGTCCAAGAACTGACGTCTCAATGTAACACCGATGTTGTTGGATCAAAGACCACTCTTTGAGAATCAATGATCTACATGATTTGAATTCAAGAAAATTATGCCCTGAATTTCTCCAAAATCCAAGTCTCTGTCCAGGCAATCCCTAACATAATCAAATTTGGTTTCATTTATTTAGAAGTTGCTTATATAAGAGTAATAAGTCAAGCTGGTATCACAAACATAATTTTTCTCTCAAGAGGCCATCCATTTTCCAGAATCTGTCTTTGGTCTTTACTATTTGTTCAACATGATGCCCAGTGTCCCTGCCTCAACACTCCCTGCTTGCTTCCTTCATTGAAACAAAGTCCTCGTCAATGGCCAAAAAGTACTTTCCAGAACTTCACGCTCACCTTAGAATACTTTAACTTTGCACCCCCATAACAATCAAGTATACTATTGTGTGGTATTTCACACATTTTGATTTTATTGATCATTTCTATGAATATTTCACAACTCTCTTAAAAATGCTTGTGTCTTAATAATATTTCTTCTAAATTATGTTGCTCAAAATAGTTTTTTGATAAGCACTTTTTCAATAATCATTTACTGGACCCCCAGGAGACGGGAAAGAAAGAACAAATAACTGACTTAGCAACCTTTTCCGTTTCCATGATGATGGCAAATTATCTAAAATTGGGCCTGAAATCTCACTTTTATAAGCACAGAACAGAATAATTTATTTGATTTACTTTGCAATAAGCTTCGATTTCACAACATAAGCAATAAAAGTAACAAATACTTATTTAGGATGCTATATTTTATTATGTACTTTGGACAGGTGTGATTGATTATATAATGTTTTCTAATTAATGGAAGAGGCTGAAGGATATATTTCTGAATTTGTAGCAACCCTTTTTGTGAATAAGCTTCTGTAAAACTTAAGAATCTCTAAAATGTTACAAGAAAAATTTGATATATATTGGTGTATACATGCTCTATTGCCCTCTGATTTAGCCACATAGCCTGAAGTTTTCCAAACTTGAAAAATTATTTTTTCAAAGTTATAGAATTTATTAGAATTTGTACTTCAAAAAATAGCTAATTTTTAAATGAATTTTTAATCATCTAGATGGTTAAGAAATTCTATGCTACCACAAAATTTCAAAGTTATGCAGCTTTCTCACAGAGTTTGGCAAAGTAGGATGAATTGAATTTTTCTGTCTTTATCGATGAAGACAATGAGAAATCAGAGGTTATTTACTTGACCAAAGTTTTGCCACAAGCAAGAGAACTAGAATTTAGACCTAATTTTTAAGCTATTATTCTGCTTTAATCTTATTTTGTTCCAAGTTTTTGATGCCTTCATCACTCAAATATTACTGAAAAGAAACATGTTCAGGTTTTATGATGTTGTTCAGAGATCTCTGAGAGAGATGATACCTCATTATTATATTTTGATACACAACACGATGATTTTCTTTTCTTTCATGGTACAAAGAACATGATTTAACCATAAAATTCTAACTAGTGTTTTACTTTTAAAGCCTGAAATCTAAAAATGTATATTGTTCTTAGTTATTTAGTGGTCATAATCACACCTAATTGTTTATGTCCTAAACATTAGAAATATAGGGATACACAACTTTGATGAAGAAAAAAAGTAAAATTTCTTTTTATTCTAAGAAGACCTTTTAAATATTCTCCATTAAAAGTTTTGAATTTATTGTCAAAATTTCTCAAAGAACAAATAGGAGGATTAAAAATGTTTTGGCCAAAGATATTTAATTAGCAAGAAATAAGAGTTCAAAAATAAATTATTTATTGAGGTTAATTTCATATTCATGAGAATAGTTTCCAAAAGCATATTTCCTGAAAACATGCAACTAGATATAAGACAGGCTTTTGGTCTTTAAATGCTACAAGAATGATAAAAAGTAAAAATGGCCTTCAGTTTCATATATAATTGGATATGTTTTCCTCCAGAATTGGCATTTCAGCTGAAGAGAATGTGTGCTTCAAACTTGGAAATAAATAATGCATTTACTTATTTGATTAAAGATTGCACAGTGAATTTAATAAAGACATTATGGTCTTGTAATGTAATATAAACTCAATCTTCTACTTACAAACAACTTTAAGACAGAATTTAGGAGGAATGTCCTTTGGAAAATTATCTTTCCTTCCCCCACAGATGATTCAAATAAACAATACATACTGTTTGGAACATTTCATTTTATCTGGAACTAACCCTCTGTTGGCATGTCTTCTTCATCACTGAAAATGTAAGAAAGCACAGCCTCATCATGAAAATGCTGGGTATCCACATCTCACACAACTTAAAAATCATAATGAGTTGCAGGTTTCATTGTCAAGAATTACCGTGTGCTTCAAAAATGTGCTTGCTTCTTATGAAGCAATATAAACCTTGTTTTTAATCTTGCGAACTGTATATTCTATTGGATATGTCTATTAAAGACCGAATTATGAGTGAACAATAAATGTGTTTCCTGAGAAGGTGCATTTTCTGTTGCACTTAGACTTGAAGGTGGTGTAGAAGGCACTTGGCCAAAATTGGGGCAAAGAATGGTTCCTGTGAAGAAGCAACAGTGAGAGTCTGGTTATCTACATATAAAAGAATAAAACTGGACCCTTATCTTAGACTGTACACAAAACCAACTCAAGGTGGATTAAAGGCCCACGTGTAAGACCTGAAAGTATAAAATTCCCAGAAGAAAACACAGAGAAAACAACTCCTTGATATGGGCCTTGACAATGGTTTTTTAGCTATCACACCAAAAGCTCAGGCAACAAAAGCAAAAATAAACAAGTGAGACTGCATCAAAATGCAGTGCATAAAAAGCTTCTGCACAGCAAACACTCAACAAAATGAAAAGACAGCCTGCAGAATGGGAGAGAATATTTACAAACCATATGTCAGATAGGGGTTGACATGTGAAATAAAAATCTCACACAACTCAATGTCAAAAAACAATCCGACTGATAAATAGCCAAAGTATCTGAATAGACGTTATTTAAAAAACACATACGAAGGGCAACAAGTGTATGAAAAGGTGCTCAACATCATTAATCAGAAAAATGTTAATCAAAACAAATATATCATTTCACAACTGTTAGGATGGTTGTTATATAAAAAAGAGATAAGTGTGATGAGGGTGTGGAAAAGGAAACCCATGTTCACTGCTGGTGGGAATGTAAACTGATACATCCATTTTGGGAAACGGTATGAGGGTTCCTCAAAAATTTAAACTAGAGTTACTGTATGACTCCACAATCCCCCTGCTGGGTATACACCCAAAGGAACTGAAATCAGTCTATGAAAGATACATCTGTGTTCCCATGTTTATTGCAGTATAGTTCACAATAGCCAAGCTATGAAAACAATTGGATAAACAAATTATGATATCTAGTTATAATATATATTATAATCTTATAAACTCTGTAATAATAGTATAAATATTATGTATATAGTATTCAATCTTAAAAAAAGATTAAAATTGCCATTTTTGATTATATGGATGAACCTGGATGGCATTATGCTAAGTAAAATAAAACCAGACATGGAAAGAAAAATGCTTCATGATCTCACTTCTATGTGCTATCTAAAAACAAGCCAAGTATACAGAAACAGTAGAATGGTGGTCATCAGGGATAAGGATTAAGAGGAAATGAAAAAAAGCAGATCAAAGGGTACAAACTGGCAGTCATGTAGGATGAGTAAGTTGTATCTAACGTATAGTATGATACCAATAGTTAATAATATTGTATTCTATACTGAAAATTTTCTAAAAGTATATTTTTTAGGTGCTCTTGCCAATCACATAAAAATAAAACTATCAAAGGTGATGGATATGTTAACTGGCTTGATTTTAGTAATAATTTCATGGCATATATGTATGCCTTAAATATGTACCATGAAAATAAGTAAATAAACTAAAATGTAGGTTATCAAAACTTAACAATTTATACACTAAAAATTTCAAAACTTGAAAAAATAACTCAATGGGAGAGATTTACAATTACTTCGATCCTATTAGAGCGGCAATGACGGAAGATAAGTAGAGGAAGGAGACAACCTGATACATGTAGACTCATCAGCAAAGCCTGAGGGACAGTAATAACATCCATAGCGTTGACAGCCAAACCATCAGTAACTTTGCTGTGAATATATTATTTTTGCAACATATGAAACACAAACAGAACAGCAAATCTTGATTCAGGCATCTATCGTCCTAATTAACTGCCTCTCTGATCATGTATGCATGTGTCACCTTGATCGCAACCATTTTTGAAAACAACGAAACAAAAATAAACTATTGTAATTTAAAAAAGTAAATTATCACGTGAAGTTTATATTTGAAGTTATTTTTCAGGAAAACTTCTGGACACTGAAGATACTTACAGTCAATATTACCTCAAGGCAATTATGGCACCCTAACTACTGTTTTTAGTAATATCTGCTTCCAAATACTCTTAGAAATGGGCAACTTGATAAGGTGATCCCTGAAAATCTCTGCCATCTTGATTGTGTTAACTGTGTTTATTTAAAGAGGCTAAAAAGAAAGTTGGTTTTTAATGCATGGTAACTATGCATTAAAAACAAAATTATATATGAAAAATGAAATTATATATGAAATTATAATGAAAAATGCAAGATTACTCCATGCCTTCTAACATTATTCTTCCTACTTGGGTACGTTTTTGCCATCAGAACAAATTGTTAGGATAAATAAATGTGTAAGGGCCATACATACCTATTAAGTCTGAATGCCATGAATTTGTTTGTAATTTTATGTTATTTTAATTATTGTAGTATGTGGTTATAACCCTTTTTGTGTTAATATATAGTAATCCTAGAGACACCTAGGATTATTTTAAAAGTTGAGTCAGTTGTCTCCAGTTATAGAAAATTGACTTACACACTTTTAGTAGTGAAGTCAAAATATCTGAACTGAGTTCACTTCTGCACAAAGGAAAACTCTGCAAGTAACTGAAATTTTGTCAAGACTGGCATATAGACAATTCTAAAAAAGTCCTGGGATATGAACTATCTCAAATTGGCAGCATATACTGGCACGTGCCTCATCCTGCTGACAGTCATTTCAGCTTGAGATACTTACAAAAAAGAGAAAAAAGATACCTTAATAGTTCCAAGTTTAAATAGTTATATTGGTATACTCCTTAAAAGAAAAATCAGCACCTTATCGTGGAGTAAAAATTTTACTTATGATTTCTTCACTTTTCTCCCATCAACTCAACAGCCAGAAAATAAAGCATATTAATAAATACACATGCAGACACACACATTGTGGAAATCAAAGACCTGGGTCTATGTGTAGCAGTGTGTTGATAAACTATCTGTAGAGACCGGAGGTCAAATTAATTATATATATGAAAATTATACAACTCCAGAGACTCAAGAAGATATACAGATAAAAGTTAGTACATAAGAAAACACAGATTTCTCTATTTTTCCACAACAGAAATCGTAGAGTGGAATAGTGATTTTAAATGTAGCTTCTGTTATCACTTGGGGGAATAGAAAAGTGAGGGAAACAGAGATCAGAATATAGGCACTAATACTTGAATGCCTGTTATGTGTAGCTATTGTGCTTTGACAGTTTTACATAACTTTCTTATTTAACCAACACACAACATTATGAGATTGCTGTTTCTATGACTATTTTTCTGTATGAGAAAACGCAGGTTCTGACTTGACGTCATTCATACCATATTGGGTGGCTGAGGCAGGATTCAAATGCAAACATGGCAGCACCAGTCTATATTTTATTAATCATACAACCACTGTATCCAACTAATTATAAAGTCTGTATGGAAGCCCAGAAAAATAGGCCAGCATTAAACTGAAAACAGCATTAAAGAGAAAACTGTTGATGTAAAAACATTTAGTTTTACAACTTTTAATTTACCATAATTGTGGTTGCTACTGTGACTATTTTATAGGGAAACCATGCACAAATTAATTCATGATACATTCATGTTTTTTTGCATATGTCTCTTTAAAAAAAAGTTATTTAGGCAAAGTGATTTGGCTACTTCTATAGATGTATTAATAAAGCCTTATTTGTATAATAGTCAAGTTAAGATGAACATGTTTGTGACCTCTTGCAGAAATAATGAAGATTCTGCCATTTAAAGAGCAATAAAATGTAAAGATGTAATTACCAGCTCTTCATTATCTTATGGAATCTCAAGATAAACTCACTTTATTTCAATGTCAAAAGAGCATTAAAGTCCTTTTCAAAATACCATTTAATTAGATAGATTAAGATACTTTAATACATTAATTTCATTCCTTGTTACTGTATATTTCACGATAAGAATGCAGGGATATATATTGGAGTTCTGGGAAATTGAAATTTGTGTAACTTACCAGTTAATTCTAAAATCTATTAATCATGTGCTTTGGTTATCTTTCTTCCTTGGTAAAATAGGGATGTTCAAAGATATTTTCTTGTTGTCTAAAGCATCCGCATCTCATATGCAAGTATACAAAATATATAAAATATTAACAGAATTATGCCAAATATATACAAAATAAAAATATACAAAATATTAATTTAGCAGAAAAAAAACTGTTGCATGAAGATAAAGTACAGGATGAGTAGCTGAATTTGAATGACCAAGAGACTCACAAAAAGATGGGTATGCACAGTTATACTAATCACAAAGGACAAAGATCCCTGTGCACGTGCACATCACACATATCTGAATAGCTCATATACAATATTGACCGCACATTTAACAATTCAATGAATGGCAACTATAGAACAAGACAAATATGTCCATTCCTAAAGAAACAGTAATCAGTCACTAAAGTGCAAAATACCCAGCCTGTATAAAATTGTAGCAGTAGCCTCTTCATATCCATATCTGCAACACAGAGTTAGAAATGTTTGGATTTAAACAGTAGTGAAAATATTACTGCATTTCAGAAAGGTATGGCCTCAACAGTATGGAGTTTGAATTTTAGAAAAATATATTTCTAACTAGGTTAAAGCTTGGGTGAAAATTTCAATTGCTTAAGATAAGCAAGAATTAGGGAGTGCTGATGAGGTAAGTATAGATGAAAAATAAATTAGCAGGCTAGTCCAAATGTAGTGGTGTTCAAAACTAATTAATCACAACCAGTTACAGATTTCTTGTTTTCTTTTCCACTCGCACTTAGCCTTAAAAATAAACAGAAAAAATAAATAAAATAAATAAGTAAATTTACAGTTGGATAATAGTACGACATCCTGAAACCACTATTCTGGGAAACATATACCTATAATGGGAATACTTAGGAATATTTGTCATGAAAAATTCATGCATAAATGGTGGCAAAATATAAACTTTGAGATTATGTGTACAATATAAATAAATGTAACAATAGGCTACAAAATGGTGTTTTCTGTATATTTCATAATAAGAATGCAGGGATATATATTAGAGTTCTGGGAAATTGAAACTCGTGTAACTTACCAGTTAATCCTAAAATCTATTAAATCATGTTCTTTGCTTATCTTTCTTCCTTGGTAAAATAGGGATGTTCAAAGATATTTTCATGTTGTCTAAGGCATCTGCATCTCATATACAAATATGCAAAATATATAAAATATTAACAGAATTATACCAAATATATACAAAATAAAAATATACAAAATATTAATTTAGCAGAAAAAAACTGTCGAATGAAAATAAGGTACAGGATGGTACTTTATCTTATGGTTTTTTTGTGAACCATAGTCAGAAAAATCAAGGGATCAAAAATAATTAAACAAAATATACCCATTACCTTAGGGAAATCGGTAAATGAGAATTATATTTTTAAAGGAACTATATAAAAGCTTTATGTAAAAACCACAACCATATTTCTTGTTCCCACACATTCCAATCAATTCATTAGATTGTTTTACACATTCTGCAAAAATATTCTAATGCAGGCAGAGAATTTGAAATGTAAAAATTATCATACTGTCTCCTATATTTACAGCTCAGCTACGTATCTTATATGTTAAAATGCTACTTCTGTTTGACACACTCTTACACCTACTGAGGAAAAAAATTGCTTTGTGTTAACAAAGTGAATTATCTCTCTTGAGTAACATGAGTAACTTGGTCAATAGTTACTTACCGTGTGTTAGTTATGGGCTGAACTGTGCTCCCCTCTCTCCAAATTCATATGGTGAAATTCTAAAGCCTAGTATTTCTGAAAGTAACCATATTTGGATGTTTTAAATAAGAATTCAGTTAAAATGAGGCCCTCAGGGTGGGTTCCAATACAACAAAAATGAAGTCCATATAAAATAAAATTTGGAAAGGGGTAAAAATCAGCTACATGCATGCACAGAAGTACAACTGCATGAAGGCAGACACCTACAAGCCAAGAAGAGAGGCCTAAAACAGATCCTTCCATCATGGTCCTCAGAGGAGCACTTTGACCTTGGATTTACAGCCCCTAGAACTGTGAGAAAATAAATATCTGTTGTTTAAGCCACCCAGTCTGTGCGTGTGTGCATGTGTTTAAGTGCCACCTTAGAAAACGGACATAATGGACTTTTTAAAGCCAGCACCCAACTATGTCAGAATCATTTTCAGATGTTTATTTTATTTTATTTTATCAAGTATTCTAATGATAATTTAAAAAAAACAGTTTCGTGAGTTGGTTCACACTTTTAATCCCAGCACTTTGGGAGGCAAAGGTGGGAGGATCACTTGAGGTTGGAAGTTCAAGACCAGCCAGAGCAACATAATGAAAGCTAAGGTCTACAATTGTTTTTCTTTAATAAAAAATAAAGCTGGGTGTGGTGGCACACACCTGTAGTTCTAGCTACTTGGGGGCTGAGTTGAGAGGACTGCTTGAGCCCAGGAGATCAAGAGTACAGTGAGCCATAATTGCACCACTGCACTCCACCCTGGGTGACAGAGTGAGACCCTAAATAAAAATAGACAAAAACAATTTCAAAACTTAAGACTAAAAGACACTCAGAAAACTGTCAATTACATTTTGTTCTGATTTTTCTATTTTATATAGTATGATGAAATGTTATATCAACTTGCCATTTTTAAAAACAAAAATCAGATGGATTTAGCTGGGCACAATACCAACTGTATTGAGAATTTCTAATGTGTTCGGATGAGAGACCTGAAGGAAAGGAGACAGATTTAGAAGGAATGATGGTTAATCAGATCAGTCATTCAAATAATCTACCTACTAGTAAAGTTAGACAAACAAACAAATGGCAACAACAACAACAAAACCCCACCCATCATCTATAGAGAAAAATCATAGTCTCCCACTTGAAATAACACATCTGTCTGGCAGCTTCAATAAAAGGATGCATATTTTCACACAGCACAAAAGAATTATTTTTATATTTCAAAAACAATTGCTGCAGAACTATGAAAAGAAAAAAATACAGACTGTAGAGAACAAAATAAGACAAGCTTCCATCAAGAAGGAAACATAAAATATCCTAACTTGAAATAACAGATATACACTATATTTGGAGTCCAAGCTTTTAGTGTTGACTCCAGCCCAGTTATATTGGAGGCAAAGATAACTTGAAATAACAGATATACACAATATTGAGAGTTCAAGCTTTTTAGTGTTGACTCCAGCCCAGTTATATTGGAGGCAAAGAAACAAAGATTTGCAAAGGATTCCTGAATTATCCAAAGTTAAACGCGTTATATCTAACCAAGCCAGATCTAGAACACATTATTGGTCATATTCTTTCCATTGACTATGTCTAATTCCCCTTAAAGTTTTTCCCCTTTAAATATAAATCCTACGCACATTACAACTTTGGTAACATAAACAGAACAAGACACTTATTCTTTCTTTCAGCACTTTGGATGTGCTATCCCATTGTGTTCTGACTATCATTGTTTCTGATGAAAAGTCAGGTGTTAATCACAAAGTCCTTTCCTTGTATGGATGAGTTCTTTTCCTTTTGTTTCAAGATTAACTCCCTCACATTTTATTTAATCCAGAATTATTAGAAACTTCTCTAATTTTGAGACTCAAAGTCACTCGTCAGATCACCAGAAAATTTCAAAATATACATTCTAAGTGCTTGTAAACTATCAATATACTACTTGAATGTCTTCTTTTATTAATACAAGGTCATGGTTTGGAATATTTGGGAAAGGAATATAAGTCAGAGCAAGAGCATCCTAGATTAGTGATTGCAAGTTCAATCAATGTTTTTGTGACAATCAAATAATAAATTACTTCTAGTATTTTTGCTGACATATTTCTTTCCCTACTTTCAAGATTCACACAGAAATATACCTAAAATAATATAGTTTGATTCTCTTGAAAAAAATTTTCTTTCTCCTCAATCTTTCTCAATATTTTTAATACAATATTTTTTGTTTCTATATCCATCAAAAAGTTTCAATTTGATGAGATAGCATAAAAAAATCTATTTAGAGGATCAGTTTGGAAGTCAGATGTGCAAAATGTTTCTTATCTGCTCTGTTCTCTTTTCATTATCTTCTCCCTGACCCAACCCCAAACATTATAAAGAATGCTAAACCCTTTATAAAGAATTTTACCAGAATCGATATTAAAATTGAGTGAGCTATTTATTACTTAGAAGTAATTCTCAAACTTTAACCTGTAATCTCATGTATTTACAGTGGAGCATAGTATTTAGAAGAAACCTGGCTCAATTATAGGTGAATCACTCCTTAGCAATGTATCAGAGTTCGGCAAGTTACCCAACCTCTGCTAATAACAATCTATTAATCTGTAAAAGTAAATATAAATATATCCACGAAGTATTCTTAAGGTTAAATGAAATAACTTATATAAAAGTAAATCACTTAGTGTAATGTTGAATATATTATATGTTCTAGCTTGAATTACTACTAATGAAAAACTACATTTTGAAATTTTTGAAGCTGAGATCAATAAAAAAAATAGTGCCGTTCTCCAACTTTTTCTAGGTAGTTTGCTAGAAATAAGAAAGTAAAATAGACTAGGGCCGAGTTTCTGGATTTAAGGATCAGAAATCATCTGCTGTGTTTATTATGAACCCTTTATATCCCTTCAGTTCTTCCTATAAATTTTTACAAAGAACTTACTGAATAAAGAGTTAAAACACCTCAAATTAACAAAATCTTCTCTACTATGTCTCCATTATTTCAAAAAAGAAAAGAATAATAATTTTGTCAATGATAGTTAAGTACATGTCAGTCACTAACACTATAGCAGATACCTTCTTATTCCTATTTCTAATATTTCCAATACCTTCATATTTATATTTCTCATTCATATTTGAACCCAACTCTGTAATTTAGGAAGTTCTCTTTTTTCTTTTATAAATTAAGGCATGAAGTGTCAGGTGACTTGCTCAAGATTACACCACTAGTAAATTTAAAAATATAGTTTACTTGCCTACTGTCTTAGTGATATAGTTTACTTGCCTACTGTTTTAGTGAATTATTGATCATGCACAATTCTTTTTGAAAACAGAAATTCATTTAGCATACCACATTTCAAGATCCATTGGTAAATGCCATCTTATTAGCTTAATCAACAAAAATGTCTAGAAAATGTGAGCTTTTATTAACTGATAAAATATTAGAAGTTATTTATACATATATATATAAACCACCCCTATAAACTTTATAAAATTATTTGGGAAAGGAGGGAGGGGATGAAATAAAAATAAGCTTCCAACACATCCAGTCTTAAACATTAAGTTAACTTGCTATCTGTCCTGCTTCCTCATAATTGTTTATTAGGTACAGCCCCACAATCATTTATATCCTGTCACAAGATTATAGTTAAACTTAACTACTCATAGATAACAACTTGAGCATTGTGAAGTGTTAAGTTTTCTCTCTGAGGTATTCTTTCAGATCCTACATACCAGTGAAACTACTGACATCAGCTCCTCCGAAGGGCTCCAGGAGAAGGTGACTCACTAAAGGGCGAAGTTTCCACATCCTGGTGATTTAAACCCCTTAACCCAAACCAGTCAGTGACCCCATTTATCCAGCCCGTGGCCCTCTACAATCCCTTCACCCCAACCAAGTACTCTCTGGAAAGACAGATTTGAGGGTGCTCGCATCTCCTCACTCAGCTGTCCTGCAATCATTAAACTCCTTCTTTACTGCAAACTCTGTTTATCAATTTATAAGACTGTGACTGCACAGCAGTCAGAGAATACAAACACGTGAGTCCTGTATCATTTATAAATATTTAACTTTTATATACATTTAACTTCTATACACATAATTGACTATTTTGTATATTAATATTAGTAGGTAATAATAATATTTATATTTCCTCCATAGGTAGCTTCTGGGGCATTTCTGCCTGGTAAATTTTTATTCTTTAATGACAAAGACTAAAGTAACTTCAAAATATTATTGAGAATTTTTTTTCTATTGACGGGACACTGAATTTGTAGGTAGAAATAAAAACCTAGCTTTTTACTAAACTTAATTTTAAACAAAATTCAAAATATAAACATAAAATTAAGAATTTCCAAAATTAAACTTAGTTTTAGAAACTCACATAAGCAAGTGTAATACTGAAGAGCAAAGAAACTGTGGTCTACAAAAAGAATTATAAGTAATTCATGAAATCTAAGGGCTAATTTGTGAAGTAAATTAGGAGGATATTTTATGCTGTAGCTCCATCCTAGAGACCAAGAGAATCGCTCTAGGAAAACCTGCTCAACTCCTTTTAACCAGAAATTCTTTCTTTCTCCAGAAATCCCTTTCAGGTAATGCCTAATAATATCTCACTGAACATGTATTAGAAATCGTAGTTTAATTTTTAATTAAATAATTCAGTGAAAATACATTAATTGTAAAGATAAGTTTTAACACATATAGGAATACTAGACTTACGGTGGTCATCAACCCAAAATGCTACAAAATTACATGGAATGGTTAGTTTGGCAAAAATAAATATCACCACTACCACCAAAAACCTAGGTTTCAAAAAGAAATAAAAGAAGCATTCCAAAATGTTAAAAATTTTTCATTTGTCTACTTTCTAAATGCTCTTTAAAATACTTACGTCATCATAATTTTGAAGTTTAAAAGTAAAGAAATAGTTCTCCTAGTTAATATACTGCCTTAAAGTTACTCTGGCTCACAAACAGAACAAATCAAAGCATGACTTGACAGCTGTCAAATTACAGGAAATTGAAGCTAAATGAAATTGGACACCTCACCTCATCTAAACTCCTTACTTTATAAGAAGGAAAAGCCTCACAAAATGTTGAGGTCATTTAACTTCAAGTCATCAGGTGAGTTAGAGATAATCTGAGAACACCACTTTTTTGCTCTTTGTTACTATTCTCTCATGAAATTTTGCCTGAAAACAGGTCTACTAAAGAGAGAAGAATTTGTAATGAAGATGAACATATATCATTGCGTTTCTGCTTAGGGTTGTTCAATATTTTCCCATTGATAATATATAAAATCCTACCTACTTTGACCTCCTCTCCTACCATTTCCTTGCTATTTCCTAGAACTTCATTCTTGACTCCAAAGCTGCACCCTCCTGCATCAGTTTCTTTTGTTTTAAATCTTCAGCCCTTCATAAATTTCATCCACCAAACTCCTATTTATCCTTTAACTCCCTATTATTTTTTCTTACAGTGCCACATTTTCCTTCATTAGCACATATCCAATTTAAAGTTATATAGTTTGAGTTTTTGCTTGACTTTCTGTTTCTCCATTAAAGCATAAGCTCCACAAAAGCAAGTATCATGTCTGATTTAACAGGGTATATTCTATTCTTATAAGAATGCTGCCACGTAAGTGTCAATGAATGTTTGTGAAATAAATGAAGGACTAAAGGAGTGACTGAACAAATAAAAATAAGTTCTCTGTGTGTATTGTATGTGTGAATAAGATTTTGAGTTTGGTCAAGGCAGTTAATCACACATTAACAACTCATTAAGGTTTATAGCACTGAGGTACAAAATTGGTTCAACACCACATTCTAAGATGAAACAAGGTTTGTGTTCAGAAATATAGTGTCACTTTTTCTAATATCAGCTGTCCCCCAACTATCAGCATGACACAAGCAAACCATTGATATGTGTTTTTCTGGTTTTTTTTGTATTGAAGATTCCACATGAATGAAAATTATTATATTTCTAATAGGAAGTCCTGTTCTAAATGACAGCAAATCTGAGGGTGAACACATTTGTTTAAAAGAGAGAGATTAAAAAGATGAGATTCTGTGTGTACATTATATAACTGAAGAGAGTTGTCTCTAGCAATTTGACAAGAAAGGTGAAACAGAACATTCACCTGAGCACACAAGTTCAGCTAATGATCTGGGATAGGGAGTTGCGGGTAGAGGGGAGGACAAAGACGAAAGACAACCATTTACCCCAAGTTACTCTCCAAAGATGAGAAAAAGCCCTCTTAGTAATGTCTTTCAAAATCTAACTACTTTCAAGAACACATCGATGAGATACAGAGAGATAGTAATCAAGTTGGACATTAACTTAAAAGTCAGATGACTTTTTAAGCAAAAGTAACTTAGAACTGTAAAGTAGAAAACACTAAATGTCATTGACTTTAAAGTGGATACTGAAGCAAAAAAAAAAACCCTTCTATTAAAAACTAGACTATATGCAGTAACTTATGTAGAAAACTTAGCATAAATATTTATACAAAATTGCCCTACCATATTTTATTAAAGTATTACATTATAAATTAAGAGAAAATCATTTTAAAAATGAGTTATATTTTAGGCCTTTTTTCTGAAAATGAGTTTCATAAATTGATATGGTTATTAGCATAGGAATTTCAATAATAGGAACAAAGAAACCAAATGAAAACCTAATGTGTGTGTGTGTGTGTGTGTGTTTTGTGTGTGTGTGTATACAATTACGTGGCATTCCAACTTCAACATGTTTAAAAATATTTCAGTAAAAAATGTTAGATTTATTTTAAGGTAGTTTGTAAGATATTTATTAGCTTTATTTGTAGGCCTTGCACACTAAGTTAAGCAACACTATCATAAAATAAATTATTTAATAACGAAACAGAAACTCAAAGCTTCATATTATAATTAAATAAACTCTAAAAGATCTAGTAACTTCAACTGTATGCCCTAAAATAACATCAGGACTACAGTGTCTATCAACTTGCCCACAGAAAACGCAACAATGAAAGAAAGAAAGAGATATCTATTTTTTCATAAAAGATCAACACACTTTGTCCAATTTTTTTGTCCAACTGCTATAAAGTGGACCAACGGTAATGGCAAATAAAAGAGCTGCCATTCAAAATGCATTCTAGTAGTGAATATTAACTGACAACTATGTGAAGGCAGTGTTCGTTGAACAAATAAAAGAATCTTTGCCTGCGTGACGCTTATATTTTGGTCACTTTACATTTTACTGGAGGAAACGTGAAGAATAGAATGCCAGCAATATTAACAACATTATCCCACTAGAAGGTCTCCAGTGACTCATACTTTCAGACTCATCTCAATGACCCTATATGATCTTTATATTCCAAGGAGCATGGCAATGGATTTTAACATTTCCAAATTAAAAGGTAATGGTAAAGTAATGATAACCAACATAAAAATGACTCCCTGGAAACGAAAGCAACTCATTTCAAATGGCTTTGGAATGCCATTAGGACAGCACCTTTTTCTTTGTAATGCAAAAGTCTCACAATCCAGAGAGCAGGTCTTGTGAATTTTGTGAATTTTGATGAGAGGTAAGGCATTACAGAAAGACACAAAAGTCATGCTCCAGATCCCGGCAATGTAGCTAGTAGGACAGACACAGAGTACATAGTTTTACTACTGATCACAGTGATTTAGAGATTGGAACCCATAGTTCTGTGAGATCAGGCATCACTTCAAGATAAATTTACATTTTTAATAAATACAAACTTTGGCTCAGCTAAACAAGGTACCTTGGGCTATATTAACTGTAGATAGATAAATTTGGCGTAATTAACCCTTGCACAGTCTAAACATACCATGTGCCAAAAATGATGTAAAGCACTGAATATGTGAGATAAAGTATGATGAATTCCATTGACAAAT
The DNA here is from genome assembly GCF_028878055.3 of Symphalangus syndactylus. Lineage (NCBI taxonomy): Eukaryota > Metazoa > Chordata > Mammalia > Primates > Hylobatidae > Symphalangus > Symphalangus syndactylus. The sequence goes on from NC_072427.2 coordinate 4,456,281, forward strand.
ACAGGCAATAGCTTCCATTTAATTGAGAAGAAACCGTATACCTAGCACAAGTCTTTTTCTGTGCATTAACTTTTCATAATACAACTATATGAAGTATATAGTATAAAATAGTATATGAAACTATTTTATATATAAATACAGGTGTTTCCAAAGGTTAAGAAAGGGCACGGTGAGAGTGAGAAGCACAGTCTGGGTGGGCAGGACAATCTAGTTGTCTATCTGTGCTTTCAACTCCAATAAACATCATCTCCCACACCACGGCATCTAACTCAGAGTCACATTTCAATTGCCAGCAAATGGAAGCCTCATAAACCCAAAGTGTGAACGGTAATGAAGTTCATAGAGCACGCTTTGAGTGCACAGAGTATCTTTCCAAACATTATCTTTTTTTATTATACTTTAAGATTTAGGGTACATGTGCACAACGTGGAGGTTTGTTACATATGTATACATGTGCCATGTAGGTGTGCTGCACCCATTAACTCATCATTTAACATTAGGTATATCTCCTATTGCTATCCCTTCCCCTCCCCCCAAACATTATCTTTTAAGACTTTCACAATCACGCCATGAGATTATTCCCATATCAAAAAGTAGGAAATGAAAGCCTGGAAAGAAGTTATATTGACATTAAACTGCTCTCAAACCCAAGTGTACAAATGATTCTTCTTGCAAAGAAATTCATATTCTACACAAAGTTCTATTTCAAAATGAATTCTGGAATTCAATTAAACACTCATCTGGAAAATGAGAGCTTAAGTGGAAATTCCTCACTGGTATTCAAGCAAATAAATTAAATAATGATATTAAATCTACATCTAATCTCTTATTATTACATATTGAAATTTTGCTATATAGCTACCACTAAGTTATACATTTCCAGTGACACAAACCATAAAATGAATTTGTTTCTATTGGTACTAGCAAAAAAAAAAAAAACCTGCGTAGACAGCAAAAGGATCAATCTACTAATTTATCTTCTAATAACTTTCCACCCAGGAACATTCGTCCCTCTTATTAGACAGTTGTTCTATGCTTCTTTTTTTCACATTCTAATTGCCTCACCTGAACCAAAAAAAGAATGTGGATCTAGGATCAATACCTTTTGAAAAGTCATTTATTTCATTATATTATTTTTTCATATATCTGCATTATTGCATAGAATACCTGATTGGTCTTATGCTAAGTTTTTCATGTAACATTACCTCTGCAAGATGTTAATAAGTATCCTTCCAAAAATGTTTGAAAAATCTTGGGTAAAATATATTAAGTAAGTTCCTGTTTTATAGTTTTCCAAGAGTTTTACTATCCTTGGCCAATGACAAAATTCAAAGCAGAGATACAGTACACAACTTTTGTAAAACTTACCTATTTTTCTTATAAGACTGTGGCTTTGTTTTGTTTTGTTTTGAACTTCTTTTCTGTGATGTGACATGAGACTGTGTGTTGAGTTAGGGGTGGGGACATACATTAACAGAGGTTTAAGAACTGCTTTGCTAAAGCAAGTTTGAGGAGAAAATGGGGAGACTAATACAAGATTTTCCTTTAAGCAGTGGGAGTTGAAGGGGTAGGTGGTTTTTGGAGAAAGAAGAGACCCATTCATGGCATAGGCTTCTTTATGTTTCTGCTCTGTGTGATACTTAATGAGGATACAGACATTCACTTCCTCTATTTCCCACCCCTGGCCGGGGGTAACCTAAAGGTACCTGATAAAGACACAACCTTATAGCTGTATCAAGTATCCCTGAGTGTGTTAGGACTGGAGAGGCCTGAGGAATAAAAAACATACATGCAGTAAATGGAACAAATACAGAGAAGAAGAAAACTCAGACATGGTACATTAATTGTGTACCTTTCCTTACAACCCAGCACATCACAGGGTACATGACCTGCTTCCTTTTGACCTGCTTCCTTTATGTTGACTGCATGAACAGGGAATGGGGTTGGGGTACACGTGGGAGATAATTGTGTTTATTATGTACCTGGTATTAATACATCTATAGAGACAATTGGAATGACTATACTGGAGAAACAGCAAGAGAAGAAATGAAAAGGCTAAAACAAATACTTGGTTCTCTAAAAAATACTACAAAAAGATTTCTCATGTCTGACAAATTACATTTTAGTCTAATAGTAATAAGTGACCAAAACTAAGGTGATTTGATAAATATCATAAGGTATTTTATTGTGAAATTGATATCTATACGTATTGCTTATAAAGCTCAGTAATCTGTTCTTCAATTGAGAAATTACTGAGACAACATCGAAAGCTGTCATTTTTGTTTCTATGTTGTCGTTGTTATTGTTTGTGAGGTCAGAGCTTCTAAACTTTATGACTGTTTGAAAGGGGCCTATATAGACCTTGCCTGAATATTAAGTCATGTGAAATGATAAAAAGCTTTCTGATTTATTGGGTAAGAAAAAGAAAAAATTGAGAAATTGAGCATTATTAAAATTAAAGACTTTTGTTATTCAAACTGTGCTTAGAATGAAAACAAAAGCCACAGGTTGGGAGAAAATCTTTTCAAAACATATTCAAAACATTTTCAAAACATATCAGATAAATTACTGGTATTTAAAGTATACAGAGAACTCGAAAATAAGAAAGAAAACAACTCATTTAAAAAATAGTCCAAAGGTCTAAATACAGCTGTCAAATGGGGATTTTGAAGTTACTAGTCATGTATCATTAGGGAACTGCAAGTCACAGCAACCGTGAGATATTATTACATGACTATTAAAATGACCAATATCCAAAAGTCTGATGATACCAAAAGCTGGCAAATGTGAGGAGAAACAGGAACTTTTATTCATTGCTGGTGAGAATGCAGAATAGTACAGCTACTTTGGCAGTCAGTTTGGCAGTTTCTTATAAAACTAAACATACCCTACCACACAACCCAGCAATTACATTCCCGGTATTTACTTAAAGGATTTGAAAACTTACATGCACACAAAAGCCTTCTTCCCATGAATGTTACAGGAGCCTTATTCATGATCACTAAAATGGAAATGTCTTTCAGGAAGTGAATGGAAAAATAAACTGTGGTATATCCAGGCAATGGAATAGTATTCTGTCAAGCTACAGAAGACACACAGGAACCTTTAAATGCATATTGCCAAGTGAAAGAAGCCAGTCTGAAAAGTCTACATACCGTATGATTCAACTGCATGACCTTCTGGAGAAAGCAAAACTATGGAGACAGTAAAGAGATCAGTGGCTATTAGGGATTTGGAGGAGATTTGTGCAGTCTAAACATGTCATGTGCCAACAATGACGTAAAGATATGTGAGATAAAGTATGACGAATTCTATTGACAAACACATGCAATGGCTTCCATTTAACTGAGAAGAAACCATATACCTAGCACAAGTCTTTTTCTGTGCATTAACTTTTTGTAATACAACTATATGAAGTTATAGCCTATCTTATATATGAATAAAAGCATTTCCAAAGGTTAAGAAAGGGCACAGTGAGAGTGAGAAGCACAGTCTGGGTAGGTAGGTCAATCTAGTTTTCTATCTGTGCTTTAAACTGCTATAACCATCAACTCAATCTACTAATTTATCTTCTACATAAATTAGTAGAGGAAACGATGAACGGATGGAGCAAGGAAGAATTTTAGGAGAGTGAATCCATTATTCTGTATGACATTGTAATGAGGATTATTTGTCATTACACATTTGACAAAACCTATAGAATTCATAAGACAAGGAGTAAACTCTAATACAAACTACATACTTTAGTCAATAATAATGTACCAATATTGACTCATCAACTATAACAAATGTACCACACTATTGCAAGATGTTAAAAATCGGGGAAATTGGGGTAGAGGCTGAGGATGACGTGTGAATGCTTATTCACTTCTTTCTACAAACCTAAAATTGCTTTTAAAGAGTCAATAAAAATTAAAACAAGGCAGGGTTTTCATGCAATGGAAAAAAACACACAACTTTAGTAAGTGACTGATAATTATGCTTATGCCACTTTGCTAGATTACACTTCATTAATAAATAAAGTTTCATTCTTTATGTTATAAAGCAGAATAAATTCAGATATCTAGAGAAATTGATTTTAATGATTAGAGTAAAAGCATTTTCACCTCCAACGTCAGAATGAGTTCTTCAGAATCAGTCCATTTTATAGTTAAATCAATCATTGATTTTAAAAAAATATTGAGAAAAACATTAACTTCACTTTTTCCATCAAACTCAATGTCATGACAGCATTGTGAGTCATTTCAATCTAGGATTAAAACCTATTTCTGGACCCAGTGGACTTACTGTGATAGATTCTGAAAATGTAAGACGTTAAAGTCCAGTCTTTGATCTGCTGTCCTCTGCAGTTATCAAAAGGTCAGTTTATCCTGCTTCTTTTCTCTCTTTTTCATATATCTTGCACTTCAGCTTAATATTAGTATTAAGCTAAATTTCTTATTTTGTTTTGATTGATAAAGGAAAACAGATTGTTTCAATACAGTTACTGAGAATAAGCAGCAAAAGGTACTTATAAAGTACACAAGAGAGCTATCAGATAAAAATGTGTTCAAAAAAAGATTTGGAAATTTTTATTGCATGAATGTTCAAATGGACAGGAAAACTTTCTGGATTCTTTTTCCACCACACATGAGTAGCAGCACTAAAGTAGTGAATAATGTCCATTCAATTGGTAGTTTTCATGTATTTCTGATATCAGAAATGGACTGTTAGTAACTAGTTTTAAAAGCAGAGCATTTTTGTGCATGGCATTCCCCTGAATTCCAAAGCCCAAACTTAACTTAGGCTAATTTCTCTCTGCTGGGAGCACCATTAATTTCTCATAGATAACATTTCATATATATGTGGCATTCTGATGATGTAAAGGAATTCACACTTTATGGGCCTACAAGCCAAATTTAATCAATGGCTTGCTTCATATGGCTGAGAGGTAAAAATTGTTTTGACATTTTTGAAGTGTTTAAAGAAGGAGAAGGAAGGGGAGAAGAAGAATGAGTAGATGAAGGAGAGACAGAGACTACATATGGCCAGCAAAGCCTATAATATTTACTGTCTAGTTCTTTACACAAAGAACTTTTCCAATCTTGAACAAAACACATACATTTTTGTTATGCCAAAAAAGGACTACAATAAGTCTTCACTTAACATCATCGACAGGTGCTTGAAAACTGGTCATAGGTATATATATATTTATGGTCACGTGATGCTTTGATACACGCATACGGAGGGATAAATTGGGGATGGTTAATTGGTACAAAAATACAGTAAGCGAAACCCATTTTACCATAGGTTGACATCAAAAGAGTTAAGCTTCTATGGCTTTTGGTAACTAAAACGTCAACAAACTTGTAAATAAAGATCAAAACACTTCTAATATTAAATGCTGAAATAAATTTCAGCTATTCATACGTTTAAGATTAATAAAGGCTAGTAAAATCATTATTTACCTACTTATTTCAGTTTGGGGTTGCAGTTGACCACAGCCTATCCTGTCAGCTCAGGACGCAATGTGGGAACCAGCCCTGGACAGGGCGCCGTCGCATTGCAGGTGCACTCACACATACCCACAGTTACTCAGACTGGGACCACATAGACACGTCAATCAACCTCACATGCACAGCCTTGGGAAGTGAGAGGAAACTGGAGCATCCAGAGAATATCAATGCAGACATGGGGAGAATATATAAGCTCTACACAGACAGTGAATCCCAATTGGAATCAATTTGTTTTTTCTCATCAACATTATAATGAAATGACATTGAATGAAACGTCGTTATTCAAAGACCTGTTGTACTCAGTTCTAAACATTTCAGAATTAAGGGATCTACACACATCCTCTTCTATATAATGGAGTGGGTCTCTTAAAATTTCCTGGCAACATACTCTTAGCCTGCCTAGGAAACACTTTAGAATAGAACTGCATTATAATAAATTTTCATATTCTATTTATATCTTCCTATTTCTCCCTCTACTTATTAAGGTATAGTCTTGTATATGTAATCCTTCAGTTCCTGAACAAGGTGAACATATGATCTCATGATGTGTGTTTTAATTTCTTAACTTTGTTGAGATTTGGGAATGTGAGGATGATGGAAAGGAAAGAAAGGAACTCAGCATGTATAAAAGAAATCTGACCTTTAATTTTTTTATTGAATTTGTTTCTTGTTTTATTTTTCCTTCCTTTGCACAAATGAGAACTTCTAGTTTTACAAAGGGTACCACCAATTTTAGGACAAAAATTTGTATTTGTGGTATAACACAAGTTGGAGACACAATGATTTAGAGATTGCATATCAATTTTATCAAATAAATGTGATAAAGTAGGTGATATGCACACACACACACATATGTAGTGACAAAAGCATTGACACAGATACCCAGATGGCACTTAATGTACTTTCAGCCTTAAATTCTTTCTCAAGGACAAGCCATTTGTTTGCAAATGATTTAGCATTTGGCCGGGCCTGGTGGCTCACGCTTGTAATCCCAGCACTTTGGGGGGCCGAGGTGGGTGGATCACGAGGTCAGGAGATCGAGACCATGGTGAAACCCCGTCTCTACTAAAAATACAAAAAATTAGCCGGGCGTGGTGGCGGGCGCCTGTAGTCCCAGCTACTTGGAGAGGCTGAGGCAGGAGAATGGCGTGAACCCGGGAGGCGGAGCTTGCAGTGAGCCGAGATTGCACCACTGCACTCCAGCCTGGGTGACAGAGCAAGACTCCGTCTCAAGAAAAAAAAAAAAAAAAAAAAAATGATTTAGCATTCAAAAATGATTAAACACGGGGAAAAATGCATTGCACATAAAGTTCAGATTACAAGTGAATTAAAGTCACACTAATATAACTATAATTTATAATGAATTCAAATGGCTTTCAGAAGGGTCATCTGTGGAAGGTGAAGAGCAATCTGAATTTATTTTTCTGGTAACTGGTCACAGCAATGTTTTCTAGACTAGTGAGTGATTGCTCATACAGCACCATGTGTGTTCAACAACACATAAAGTTGGATGACAAAATCTACTTTAGTGAGAAGGTAGCTATTTCCAGGGGCACCAATAGTAATGTCAGTTTTGAGTCTTGGGTTTGCTTTTGTTTGTTTACAAGGCGATGAAATGTTTAAGGAAAAAAAAATTCTACCAATCCATGTTGAGTGAACATTTCAATCCTTGTAAAGACCAAAGTCAGCTGCCACCATGCCATGCAAACCTTATAGTACATGACATGTTAAATCGGTAACCTCGAAAGGGACTTCTGAGAAGCTATGAGTAAAAGGCACACACAAAATGCCTCTGAGATGAATTCACAAATGAAATGGAAAAGGATATCTGTGTACATCCAAGAAGAATAGTAATTAACAGAAAACAAGAACACTTCTAAATTGAAAGAATCCCTAAAGTAAAAGAAGACCAAAGAAAAAGAAATAAAGATGAGAAGTGAAATGAGGCGGAAATGGTGAGCGACAAGGAGACACACTGAGAAAAAAAGTAGCTAAAGTTAGTGTGTTATTATTTCAGCAAAATTAAGTATATCAATACTGAGAAATATGACTTGAAATAGATTCAGTACCTCAAGCAGAAACATAAACAAATAACATCTGGGTTTTTCTTTTGATAACCAGTATTTTAAATACAAAAATCTAAAAATTTTATCTTTGTGTAAGAGTTACACATTTATCATACCAATCAATAACAAAAAGGCGCTATAAATACTTTATGGAAATAAATGTCCTAACAGATGTTAACCAGACATCAGTCTTCACCGGTAAGGATTAGATTTGAAGGTGTTTGCAGATAATTAAAACTTGTTTTTATAACATAACTTAGCAGCTAAGTAGTATAATGAAAATGGGATATTCAAATTATAAGATATAAAATATTAAAGATAGAAGAACATGTTTATTTTTTCAATATAAATATTGTTACAGCTCAGAGAAACAGTATGAAATCTCAGGGCTCATGAAAGGCCACATTCTAGAGATAGTGATTGACAGGTATGGTAATTCCCCTACAGCGTGGTGCCTGTTGTCATGGAGTAGCATGTCTCCTACAGGGTACTACCAGCAGGTTCAAGTAGGAAGAGCCGATAGTCCATGTGAGAAACCCCGGAAGGCTAAAGATAGAAGGAAATATTTGTGCCACGTTGAAGAGCAAGTTCACCAGGTGAATTGGCATGTGGCTAGGGTACAACTTCCCATACATATATAAATAATGAAACACACAAAAAATTATCAGAAAAGTATTTTATTATTATTAGAGTCACGATTAGCACTCTCCTCATCAGGAGAGTTTTAGGTTTTTTTCTAGCCCTACTCTATACTTTTTAAACACAGTCTCCAAGTTTCAAAATAAAAGTTTCTTATTTTTAATTCAAATCTCAATTAAAATAAAACAAAAACCGAAAATGTAGAAGTTCCTTATTTTGACCATCTATATATCATACACAACAAAAAGACTGATAAAATTCCACTAAACACAACAGCTAGATCCGTATTCCCGTTACTGCTTAAGCCCATTCCAATAAGGATTTTATACCAAATCTGCCCTTGCCAAGGCTACCTGGGGCCTTCATTTTATTATTTGCAATGGACAATTTTAACTTCACATCCATGTTGGCTTCCTTACATCCTAGATGCACATACAGCCAGATTTTTTCCCATCAGATGTGATTTGATCCTCCAACTTCGGAATGGCTTGATGACCTCCTCTTTATCTAAAGATCACTTTAAAAAGCCTGAAGTATTTGGCTCTTCCCTAAATCTTTGGCCAGATGTAATGTCATCCTCCCATTGGCTTTCTTCGTCCAAACTACATTAGCCTTATCTCAGATCTTCAAACAAGTTATATTTCCTGCCTAAGATCTTTCTATGAGTGAGTGAAAGGTGTGACGAAGATAGTTCCTCTTTGCCCCCAAAGGTTTCATTGATCACGCTGATAATGAATTTACTGTTAATCTCTTACTGTTATACTCAGGCTTAAATTCTCTACCCTACACACTTCAGTTGACATAATTTTAATTTCCACTGTGATGCTTCTCTCTCTTCTATCAACACTCTCTCCTCACAGGGTTTCATCCAGATCAGGAGTCAGTAACATTTTTGACAAAGAGCCAGATAGTAAATATTGCAGGCTTTGTGTTGCCAAGAGGCAAATTTATGGAACTTTCCCTGCTGAAAAATTTCCCTGTATTTTACATTTTAGACTTATACATGCCACACGTACTTATAACTCATGAGCCATACAAAAATAGGTGGCAGACCAGATCTGGCTCATGGGCTATAATAGTTTTCCAACCCCTCACCTAGATTCATGACTTTAGGCATGCTCTATAGGCTACGATGATCTAACTCACATCTCTAGCCAAGTCAACTTGTCAGTGCCTACTTGATGTCTCCACTTGGATTCTAACTAGCGTCTTAATTTAAGATTAAAAAATGTAAAATCAATCACACATACGCACCTACCCACACCTCTGTCACTTGCAAACTGCCTCATGTCATCAAGATTTTGCCATATCACTAAAAGTGACCATAATCCCCCATGTCCCTAAATCCAAATACCTTGATATAATTCTTGCTCAGTAAATTCAATCATCTTCAAATCAACTTCCAATCTCAACTGATTTTCTCCAACTTTATTGCTACACTCATAATCCCAACTACCATCATCCTTCAACTGGACAGGTGCAATAGTCAGCTAAATGAACCCCCTTCCTTCACTACTGTACCCTTCCACAATAGTACACCCTCCTAAGGGCTAACCTCATCGTATCACACATCCATCATACAATTCTCAATGTAGTTAATTTATATTCACACTTTGATATAAGATCTAGATTTGGTCCCTGAGAACACTCATGTAATCTCTCTCCATGCTCTTCCTTCATGGACATTCCAGCCAAACCGGCCTTCTTTTCTTTGTAAGAAACTATCAAGCTCTCTTTTTAAATTACAGAATCTTTATATCTGCCCTTCTTTCTGCTCAGAGCACCCCAGATCTTCAAAGTACCTTCCTCTTTGTCTTCACTCAACTCTCAAATGAAATATTACCTCCTCAGAGAGAAAAATGCTCTGAAATACCTACAGCCAGATCAGTGCCTTCCTCCTTGACAGTTTTACTCAGCCATGTTATCACATGTAATCTTCTTCGTAGTAGTGTACTTTATAGCCCTTCACACCATTGCTTTGTTTAGGTATTTGTATGTCTTCCTCCTCTTTCCCTCCTCACTACAGTATAGCCAATTGTGTCTTTGCCTTCTTCACTGCTATATCCCCTAGTGCCTGGTAGGCTTTCTATAAACAGCCATTTATTGACTTATTGACTACATGTATATGCTAATCCTTTTTACTAATTGTTGTTACACTATAAATTTCTCTTCTCCCTCTCTTCGCTTCCCTCTTCTCATGTCCCTTGATGCTTCCTACTCAATATTAACATGGACATCATTTTGTGTCTTCAGCATTTCTCTTTTCATTATATTATGATAGGTTAATTTTCCTAAGAAAACACTATTTTGACAAAAGCAAAGCATTAAAGTAAAGCAGCATAGGATCAATTTTTTCCTATTGAAAAGGAAACACCATATTTCCGAGAAGACAATTCCACCAGGAAACAAAACAAACACACACATTTCCGGTAAGTCCTAGTTCCCAAGACTTGAAGCCAGTATGTTTTTCCACTTTCAAGTATCCTTGACTGTACAGATAAAAGGTATCCACTTAGAGATATTAACTCATTACCACTGCCTAAATTTGGTTTCCAGAAACACAACTTAATATGACATCAATGGATGTGATAATCATTTGAAAGTAGCTTTATCAAAATCATCCAACAGAACAAGTTACTTTCCTAATTAGCATCCTCGGTTAAATACCTAAATCTGATGAATAATAAGTTATGCATTATGCTAAATTGCATTGGCTCACTATCTTAGAATGCTTTCAAACTAATTAAAAATGAGATATTCAGTGATGAGAAATATAAAAAGATAAAAACCTATTTCAATCAGTTTAAATTAGAATTTAACATTTCTTCAATACGCTCTTTTGTAGTCAATTGCAAGAATAATAAAGCAAAATTATTGAGTCTATAATAGTGACCGTTCAAAATTCATAGTGAATTATTAAAAAGAAAACTAAGGTCCCTGCCAACTTTCCACCTCACTTCAAAGCATAGCCAAGGTCATTACAACAGCAAGTAAAAGACTCCACACAATTCCCACTTCTTCGCCTCTATTCTGTTACTTCTGGAATCTTCTACTACTCCAAATTGTGTGTTTGCTCCAGACTCAGCAGTTCTCACCACCTTGTTCTTCCAATTGCCATCTTCTCTGTGCGGCCTTTCTTGACTACCCAGTTAAAAATTATCCTATCAAAATTATCTGATCCCCATCCAGGATTACTTTTCACCATCTAACTTACGATACTTTGCATATTTATGTGGCTCATTGTCTGTTATCTGTCTCCCTAAGTTAGAATGCAAGCTTCATGATGGCAGAGTTTTGGTCAATTTCCTTCACTCAATAATTCCTGACCCAAAGTAAACACTTCATAAGTATTTTTTGAATATACTAATATATAGTCCGAATTATCAAGGAACTTATAAATAAATAAAGACACAACCCAGCATATAGTGCAGCTTGAGAAATGTTGATAGTGTGGTACAGGAGGAGGTATGTAAACTATGAGAAGCAACAGTTAAATAAGAAGCAATCCAGAAAGACACACAGTGTGGGTGACATCTGAGTTAAAGGACAGAAGGTAAGAAGATAACCAGATGGAGAAAAGAGAGGAAGATCTTACAAACAAGCATCAGAAGTTACCATAAGAAAAGCAAGTACAAAATCATCAGAAGAAAAACAATTGCATCCCAGTTATTACCACAAACATAATTAACTATGAAAACCCAGAACAGTTCATGCTTTGATAATGCTAAAGTTGATACGTAGATTAAGATGTGATATAACAATCTGCAAATCTTAGTTTTCAGAAAACCTTTTTAGGCAAGATATGATGATTTAAGGAAGAAAAGTTGCTGATGGATGAGGCATGTTGTCCCTTAAAGACAAACACTATGAAGACTGCGTACAGCCTTTATAATGGAAAGGTGCCACGTTTTTTCTTTTTTAAGTCCTTGGAATCTCAGTTGGCAACTTTGAAATTCATGTGTAATTCATGAGTTTTTTAAAAGAAATGTAATAAGTAACACAAGTGATTCTAGAGCTTGTCTTTAGGCTGAGGTAGATATTGGCATTATAAATTGAAGTGCTAGAAAGGAACAATAAGAATTAAGAATAAGCAGTAATTTCTGCCAAGATCTGTGGCACCCAGTCTCACACATAAGGCTTTTTGGAATCTCTTGGTTTCCAAGGTTCAGGCTCTCATACTTTAGTTTGTACATAAAGGACTTAAGTTATTCTTAAAGCACAGTTTTAGCACTTCACACCAGGAGATGGTTATGAGACTGATCACAGGATAAAGTGAAATAGGATGTGTGCCTACTTGTAGAAGGAACCTCGTTCCTTTTGCCATTCTATTCCTACTTTTATGGCAGGAAAGTCCTAGAAAAAATTTCATATACAGATTAATTTTAAACAATTTACATTATATTTTACTATTAATAGCTTCTAGAATATCTTAGCTTAGGCTGGCCCTGGTGGCTCACACTTGAAATCCCAGAATTTTGGGAGGCTGAAGTGGGCGGATCAACTGAAGTCAGGAGTTTGAGACTAGCCTAGCCAACATGGTCAAACCTAGTCTCTACTAAAAATCCAAAAATTAGCCGGGTGTGGTGATGCGTACCTGTAATCCCAACTACGCAGGAGGCTGAGGCAGGAGAACCATTGAGCCTGGGAGGTGGAGGCCGCAGTGAGCCAAGATTGTGTCACTGCACTCCAGCCTGGGCAACAGAGCAAGACTCTGTCTCACAAAAACAAAAAACAAACAAACAAAAAAAGAGTATCTTAGCTTATATATTTCTCACATCTGATCCTACCACTTTACTTCTTTTTTCCTGTTTATACCAATTATTTCTATTCCTCTTTACATATAGGCAGAAAGATAAGACTAAAATGTGTCATAGACAATGACATCTAGTAAATTGACGTATTCTTCATGTTTAATTCCACAACAGATTTCAAATACAACCAAAATCTCCAAATAAAATCTTAATTCTAAATTGAGTGCTTGTACAGTCTTCAAATATGTTCAAATAGAACATCAAAGCTCAATAAAAATAGTTATATCACTTGGGATGGTGTTTAAAATATTTTTTCCTAAATAAATTCAGCTTCAGAGGATGAGAAAACCTTCGTTAGGAGATGCTTTAAAGAACAAATTAAGTTAAATGTGAAGGAAATCATACTTTATTTTGTTGAATAGTAAGATTTTTTTGTTGCTATTGTGAATTAATGCCATCCAAATATTGAGTGATGTAATTCAATTTAGTAAAAGAAAAAAGTCTAAATTATCAACTTCTTTCCTTATAAAAATGAAATATGCTATAACTTGCATTTTTTCCATGGCAATGACCATGATGATCAGAGAGGTTAAAACCTAAAAACATTTAAAATCATCTAATCTAAATTATAAAAAAGAAATCCCTTTCTTCAGAAAAAATAATTTTTTAAGGAAGCACTCAAAAACCAATCTCTACTAGTAGATATACAGCATACACATCTCTTACTATCTCCCATGCAGACTGCATAAAAATGCGTGCTGGCTACTTTTAAGAAAACAACATTCAGATGTCTGGAAAGTATCTGAAATGCATGATTAATCTACACAGATAATTTTCTCAAGAAACCAAATTTTGAAGACAAGTAATTCAAAAGTCTATTGTCTATAAAGTAAATCCGCTGGTATACTTAAACTGCTGTAATCCTTTCTCTGTTTACCTTATAGTGTGCACCTCTCAAGCTATGGGAATGCATGTCTTCTCTAAGAAGAGCTGACTTCTTTTGTAGGAAAAAGCTGTTGGAAATGACTGTTAGGATTTCAAATGTTTGGGAGTGTGTATTCATGTGGGTTTTACGTGTTGAATATTTGCATTTGTAATTTTAAGATGCTTAAATCAAAAACTAAAATGACCTATGCAACATAATTCTGCCATAGGATAAATTAAATTCAATTAAATTTTCCCATACAAATTATTATCTACCACAATGTAAAAATATTTATATATCACAAAGATGTAAGAAACACTGACTTCTATTATACAGCAGAGTTCAATTTCACTACTACTTAGCTTGATGATATTTTAAGGTCATGTCTCTTGGAATACACATTCAATATTCATTGCCAAACGTCTGAGCTCACCTCTCTTGAAGCAATATTCAATTATCAAAGGAAAATAATTTACCAAGCAACCTCAAAAAACACAAACTCTAGGTAGCATCAAGGTTTTTCAAAGTGATTATTCCTTACTGGTCGAGATCCTAAGATATTAAAACCCATAGATCACATGATCTGAGATTTTCTAATTGAAAAGCTGTAGCTGTAAACCTTTCATTCAAAGTCGGATACTACTTTCAGCTGTCAAAAGAATTATGCAATCACTTAAACTTCTGGAATGAAAGAGAAAATGAAGGGAACAATAAAAGTAACTGAAATGCACTGAGAAATGAACATAAGAACCAAATGGAGGCAAAGACAGAGAGAGAGAGAGAGGGCTGTTTATCTAACCTTCCCTTCTTGAGTGGGTTTTCTCTGATATCTCTAGAGAACAATTGGATGGGTAACAATGAAATACAAAACACAAGATATTGTCTTCCTATAATTACTTGTAATGATTCCAGGATGGCATAATTTGAGAACTTGCTAAATAGGACAACAAAGTGATCTGCTTTTCCAAAATTTTGCCCCTTACCTTATATATTATTTCATGGTGAAGATCAATAAAACTGAAAATTGGAATTGCCAGATATTATCAGATTTTATTTTTTGAATGCTTAACAGCTGACCCAAAATCTGGTCATAAAAATGGAAGTTAAATTAAATTGTCCTCAAAATTTAAGTTTGCTACATTTGTAAGAACCACTTGCTTCTTCAAAATCTCAAACTTTCTCATATCTAGCAGCAAATTGAAATTAGGAATTTAAGCATGTAAATTCATCATGGAAACCAAATTGATTAAAATTTTCTGTGTATTCATGATAATGTTTAAAATTTTTGCTACATTTAAACCCTAAGTTAGTTACAAAAACCCTAAAATTATGCTTGTTTAAAAACTTGGGCTAACTTGCTTTTGAAAACATACTGACATATTCGTTCCATTCTTCTTATAATTATTTTTTTATCACTCCCAAGCAGCACACCATTGTATATATCCCCAAAACGGCACTTCTTTGTTAAAGCCATTAGGACAGAAATATTTTTGAGCCAGATGCAATGGCTCATGCCTGTAATGTCAGTACTTTGGGAGGCCTAGGTTAGAGGCCTGCTTGAGGATAGGAGTTTGTGACCTGCCTGGGCAACATAGCAAGACCCAGTCTTTACAAATGAAATGAAAATAAAATATAAAATAAACTGGCTGGACAAAGTAGTGCACACCTGTGGTCATAGCTACCAGGAGGCTGAGATGAGAGGACCATATGAACCCAGGAGTTTGGGGCTGAGAATGAGCTATGACTGCACCACTGCACTTCAGCCAGAACTATGGGTTGGTGAGTTAGAAATAAGTTCTCAGTTCTGAATATAATAACTGCTCCTGGCACTCCCCAGAATGAGCTGGGTTTTCTTTTGCCTCTCTATAGTCCCTCTTCCTCAGGAAATACCCCCATGGTTCTGCCTGCTGTGCTATTAATTACACCAATGCTTATTATATGTCAGTTCAGTTTTATCTAGATTCTCCCAAAGTCAGTGCTGAACTTAGTTGTTTGAAAATGTATATATTGTAATAGTTACCAAAAAGACCAAATACAGCTAGATATTTATGCTATTTGTTTTATTTCCATCGTAGGTATATTTCCTTTTAAAATTCATATATATCTTTCTCTAAGGATTGTCTCCGTTTTCAGATGTTAAGCACTTTCTCATGCACACACCACCTAAGCAGCAAAGACAGAGTCCACGTCAGGGAATGTCACATTCAGGATAAGTACCTATTATTCTGTAACTCAGAAGTAGGAAAATGGATGTCCTCAAGCAGATGCTTTTCTTGACAGATACAAAAATTTGACAAGGATCACTGACTGACTTCCAACCCACCATTCATCCCTTTTATCTTATTTTGACCCTAAGGGTCCCAGAGGGATAATGGCACTACATTCCTATTTAGAATTCAGATTTCAGATTGCATTTCTTATATCATTGTTTATAAGTAGTGGTTGCACACAGTCGCGATAATACTATGACATTAATCTACATTCCTCGTTAAATCGATTTTTGTCTTCCGTTTTTGAGCTTAGCTACAATTTCTCACACGGTTTCTCTAGGAAGATTCCTCAATGACTGAAACATTTAGAACATGGTCGATTCATAAATACGACACTGGGATTCCCCAATGACTGAAACATTTTGAACATGGTCCATTCATAAATACGACACTGGGATTCCCCAATGACTGAAACATTTAGAACATGGTCCATTCATAAATACGACACTGGGATTCCCCAATGACTGAAACATTTAGAACATGGTCCACTCATAAATACGACACTGGGATTCCCCAATGACTGAAACATTTAGAACATGGTCCATTCATAAATACGACACTGGGATTCCCCAATGACTGAAACATTTAGAACATGGTCCATTCATAAATATGACTTTAGGATTCCCCAATGACTGAAACATTTAGAACATGGTCCATTCATAAATATGACATTGGGATTCCCCAATGATTGAAAAATTTAGAACATGGTCTATTCATAAATATGAAGAGCTTGTGTAGAAAGTATAATTTACTTATCCTATTATGCTTAAGAAATTATGTGAAATAATGTGAAAATAATCTTAAAACATTTGCATGCATATTTGCTGCAAGAGTCATCTTTCATTGATACTTAATCATAATCATGGACATGGTGGGTCCCAATAACCAATATTTAATGCAAGACTGTAAATTTAATAGAGAGAAAACCTTATTTATAAATTTTCATGTGTTCTTTTCTTGACAATAAGGAGCTGTGAGATTTGTATTTTAAAAGATACTTAGTAATAAAAACTTTAATTTTTAAAACTTTTATTTTTAAATTCTGCTTAATTGCATAAAAGTTAAAAGGTAATATTTAATATTTAATGAGGCTTATTGAGCTAAATGATGATATGCAGCTTGAGTTATACTTGCAATTATAAGATTTGCTCATTATACCTAAGCAATCTCCTTCACTCAATCTAGCTACCACTAAGGAAGCAAAATTCCCTGAATCATAGTATCAAAGCATTCCATTATGTTTTCTATTAAGTTGTTTTGTTCTTTGAATCATTGTCTATTTTAATTTATCCTTTTAGAAAGAAAACAAATTACTTAACTTGCATTTCCCACTAGAAGCTTCACTACAGCTAGACTTGGAATTGATTTCAGGCCATTTTTTAATAAATGATGGTCCCTAGTGAAAGATAGAATACTTGAGCCATCAATATTGAGTAAATAAAAGGGTTTGGGTAAATAAGAGAGAAGATACCTATTTTTCTCAAATATTTTAAATATCTAATAACCTATTCCTCATCTAAAACAAGCCACAATTACTGGAAATGATGGTCAGAGGAAGGTATTAGCAACCCTGTGTAATACTACATGTCATGTTGGATCACTATTACAGAGAAACAGTTGTCATGCTGCATTTTAGTAATTCTACACATCACCAGAGAAATAGACAACTCTTATAGCCAAAGAAATCCAACGTAGCTACTGTCTACATATTCTTGTTTTAGACCTTTGGTGAAAAAAACTACTATGTGCATTGAATATATTTTACATTAGTTTTATCACAAAAGAAAAATGAGAATTCTATTAGATGCAAATACAAATTCTGAATGACAGGAAAGAAAAATTAAAATCAAAGCTGATCTTAATTAACAAAATGTATTATCTGCTTACATGTATATACAACTGTTCATATACAAAGGCACAGATGCATTTGTGGTTTTGAAAAAATATCTATTTCATTTCAAATCTTCATTGAACAATATTACATATGGCAAGAAAACTGATCTTTTTGAAGGATCTTTTAAAAAGTGTTAAACTTTATTAGATACTCCAAACTAGCAAAGCTCAACTTCATCACAATTATATAATAACACTGCACACTTTCAATTTTATCTGGAGAAATATACCTATCCCTTGAAATAACTCTGTAAACTTCCTGCTCACAGATTTCATTTCAAGCCTTGAAAATGCAGAAAATCAATGCTGAATATACTTGCCCCGAAAGGAAAAGAAAATTTCAGGGGTGTCAGGATGTTTTATCACATAAAATACAGAATTGCAATTTGTATCTGAGCAGGCAACACACCTCCAAAAATAATACAATACTTATCACAAAATACATTCACAGATACTAGATTTGGCACAAACCACTCCATACAGCTATTGATGAAATCAGTATTGAAAGCCTTATTCCAAAATCTATGGCCCTTTTCTACTCTCCAACTGACATTTCAGGATGCCACAACCTTGCAGCTCCACTCTCTCATTAATTTCCCCTAAATACCCTTGGCAGAAGAACGAGAAACGTCACACTTTTCATTTAATTTCTAAAGAACATCACATCCTTTAAGAATAGGTTCTTGAAATTTTAAAATGTAAAACATAAAAACCCTAAAGAGACAAACATCCAAAAACATAAAAACCCTAAAGAGACAAACGTCCAAAAACTTTTCTTCAAAATCACAACAACTTTATATGCTACGTGTTCCTGTAAAATACCACATACACAAACTCACAGGCACACCCACCCACCCAAAACCCACACACTGGAATATATATGGCCTCGTAATACCTCACATATATATACATGTCACCAAATGCAACAGAGACACACGCATATATATGGCCTCATAATACCTCACATATATATACATATCATCAATTACAACAGAGAAAAGCCAATTTCAGAAACATGGCTTCAATTTTGATGCATTTACTCACACTTAATTCTATTTCAATTTAACTGCAGAGATATTACAATACCCTGTAACAAAAACCTGACGGAAGATTGTAACAAATTGCTTAAACATCAAACCAAAGACTAAACATAATTTCATCACAAAGTGAAATTCGCATCCAACTCGCAAAGAATTAGAAAATCCTTGCACTTACCTTGGCCTTGTCCATTCCCCAGATGACCCTAAAACACCACCGTCATCATCAACAGCCCCGGAGCCCACGTCCACATCCTTCTAGTGACACGCTCGTGTCTTCTGGCCATTGCATCTTAAACTCTGCATATTCAGTGGGGTGGATGTGAAAGTACAATAAATTACATTCTTAGAGAAATACACTACGACTCAAATCCCATATCTAATATGCACTGTGCATTTCTGAATTATCCTGCCTACAAGGAGGTACATTTGAAAATCATGCTTCCCTTTAGGGTTGTCATATTGATGATTAATACGAAAGCTCATTCATTTTTAATCTTTAAGCATTCATCTGAATTCCATTTTTAATATCATTTTCCAAAACAGGCCACTTAACCTATGAATGTTAAAAAGTACTCCCGATATACATATTGGAGTTCAGTCAAGCAAAAGCATGGTGTATGGACACTACTTAAGTATAACTTGATATTTAGGCAAATTGATGAATTTAACATACCATGTAATCTCTACATATATACAAAAGGACTTTTCAACACATTTATGTAAGTTTTGCATAAATACCCTTGAAAATATTCTCAAGTTTTAAGTGGTATTCTAATTATGTCAGTAATTTTAACTGAATAAAGAGATGCATCATGTGCAAAAACTAATCTTGTTTACTTAAAATTGAGAGTAAAATTCATTATAGAAGGTACAAAACACTTGTAATTTTGATTTCAGATATATGACCCACAGGAACCTTCATATATACAAATATTATACACATATATGACAATGTATATTTGAATGTTCATTTTGAAACTGCTTTTCGTACTGATACATGAAAATACTTAAATGTCCACCAAAGCAAGGTTATTTATTCATACATTTGAATGATATACAGTAGCTCAAAAGAATAAACTTGAGTTGCATGTACTAATATGGATAAGTGTCCAAAATGAATAGTGAAGCAAAACTAGCAAATTTAATAATGATAAGTTCAAAATTACACCTTTCATATGTAAACATGTGCAATAGTTAAAACTATAAATTTTATGTTGCATAAATATATAATACAGTATAATAACGCATAAGAATGAGAAACACCTTCAAGACTAAAGTTAGGAAATTACAAGACTACAATTTAAATGGTTAGTAGGTGGAATTTTAAATCAGAGGTTACTCCTAAATCCCAATTTTTCCACAGTTGACAAAATACGGAGTTAAGAAAAATAAACTTAATGATTTCCAGAATGAATGCTTTATTCAAAATGCTACGTAATTACAATTCTAATAAACTTGCAAGGGAATCCAGTCACCCAGAAATTTTTTATGCCTTTCTCCTACATCACGAAAGGGGAAGATTTAATTACCAACTTTGCATTACTTAACGTCAGACTCATAGTATCAGAGCTAAAGAGAAATTTAAGAAACACCTAACTCAACCTCTCCATTTTAAATGACCAAATGAGTTGAGAAGGTTACAATGACATTTCTAAGTTCATATGTAAAAACAGAATTTTGATGACAATGACAGTTTAAGTACTAATAAACACTCCTGGAAAAGTTACTGTAATCCAGGTTATTTTACTGTGATAAATGCCTTACATTCTTTACCCAATTCAGTTTTCACAGAAATCCTATGAACAAAGCACTTCCAAAATTTACCACTTCACAGCTAAGAAAACAAGGCTTAGAGAAATGCTACACGATCCCCTAGTCATGAGGTTAGTAGGTACCACTGTGGAGACTGAGGCAAAACAGGACGATTTCAAAGCCTATGCTCTGAACAAGTAAACACTAAGCAGGAATTTAGTTCTAGATCTCCCAGTTGTAGTCCAATAATCAGCCAAAACATGATGCTGAGAAGAGGGGAAAGAAAGATGTCTTGTATGTGGAGCCTCATGTATTTGATCCCAAATACATCTTCATATTGAAAATCATTAGAGCACAAGGCAATAGAATTATTAGTTTGTTTCTAAAATCATCAACCTTTCCCAAGTTGAACATACAAATATATTTTATCATATATATACTATATGTGTGTATAGCGTGTGTTTATCTAAGTATTCCTGTGGTTTATATATCTGGATTTGGAATTACAAGTGTTTTGTGGTTTATTATTTATTATTATACTTTGAGTTTTGGGGTACATGTGCACAACGTGCAGGTTTGTTACATATGTATCCATGTGCCATGTTGATGTGCTGCACCCATTAACTCGTCATTTAGCATTAGGTGTATCTCCTAATGCTGTCCCTGCCCCCTCCCCCCACCCCACAACAGTCCCCAGAGTGTGATGTTCCCCTTCCTGTGTCCACGTGTTCTCATTGTCTCCCTCTGTTGCTCTGGCTGGAGTCAGTGGTGTGATCATAGCTCACTGCAGACTCCAAGTCCTAGGCTCAAGCGATACTTTTGCCTCGGCCTCTCAAGTAGCTCGGACTACAGGCACGCACCACCATCCCCGGCTAATTTTTTTACAGAGATGGGTCCCACCGTGTTGCTTGACTGGTCTCAGCCTCCTTAAGTCAAGGGATCCTCCCACCTGGACTTCCGAAAGCACTGAGATTACAGGTGTCAGCCACCGTGCGTTTTTTGATTTCTTCAATTAATTTTACTTATACACTTGATTACACAAGATTAATTTTGTGTACATAATGAATCTCTTTTGAGGTTTAAGTTACTGATTAATTAGAGTACCACTTAACAAGCGTGTCATCCCAGCACTTTGGGAGGCTGAAGTGGGCGGCTCACCTGAGGTCAGGCATGAGCCACCGTGCCCGGCTTACACACATTCTTTTCACTCCTGCATGCAGATCTCTGTTCCCTTCTAATTCCAGTGGAACCACTTTCACTTAGTATCAAAATATCCAGATCCACTCATCAAAGTGTAAATAATCCTCCAGCAAATTACCTTTGCAAATCTATTTTTATGTAATATTTCCTTAACTTCTTCTTACCTACATCCAGTAGTCATTTTACAAGGCAGAATTTTTTCTATTTTATATAGAACTGAGGCAGTATTTGAAAAAAATCTCAAAACACTCTTCAGGAAGGACTGGCATCTAAAACACCAGTTCCAATATATATTTCAGTAACATTTTAAAGGACAGATGCTTTTCAAAATGTTATTATAATTTAAAAAAATGTAACCTTCCTCTCTGAGTTCATGTTTATGGAAAACTAATATTTCATAAATGCCAAGTTACTATGATGTATTATCTAAATGCTGCCCCTGCCATTCTATAAATACAAAAATCGTAACCTTCTAACTAACTTTGGTATTAGTCAACAACTGTGCGGATGAAAAGTAAAATCAATTCATTTAAAATAATTTTCCATGAACAAAATCAAGTAACTTGTAAGTAGTATGGTAGATGAACCAAAAAATAAAGTAACATTAACCAGAAAGACATGCCATGGACTTCTCTAATCTTTTTTTGGAACACCCTTTTCATGCATATGAAAATAAAAATTAAATATAAAATACCTACTTTATGTATGTACTTTTACTTGTGTCTATTGTTCTTTAAAGATTAAAATAACTCCTAAAGCCTGGATAGCTGAGCCCATTGTGCTCTTCTGCCCATAAAATAGATCGGATGTGCAGTGAAAGAGGTATAACTTAGGCTTTCAGGTTAGTTATGACGATGGAAACACAATTCTATTCAATAGTGTTCATCTTGGTCTTTCAAATGTTTAAGGTCACAAGGCAAAAGAGAACAGACTTTAAGAATGTTCGTGTATTACTTCTCGTCTTACCCAATAGCTACATTAGTTCAATTAGGCCAGTGTTTTGGAGTAAACAGCACTGTGAAATGTGTCGTGGAGTCCGGAGGCTCCACCACCTACCTCCATGTAGTTGTTCTGTCCGATGGAGCCTAGAGTAATACCTTAGGAGATGCATTACATCTACAGGTACCAACCAGGAAGGGTAGTCTTGAATTAAATGGCTTTAGAACACGTTATAAGAGCAAATCGAAGCTTCTAGGTATTAGAACCACTTCAATCACAGAGCGTCTCTGGGTTCTATCTGTGGCCAGCATCAAGTATCTGTCTGCCCTCCCCGAATGCTTTCTCTCATCATGTGGATCTTCTAGATGGTCTTATTCTTCCCCAGCCAGCCAACTTGATCAACAAGCCTAGGTATATTAGATATGTATAAAGTTGGTTCTTAAATAAAGTCCATTTCTGTATCTAGGTAAGTAATGTCTTCAGACTTACAATTTCATTGATATCTAGAAAGAGTGACTCTAGTTAGCTTCTAGTGTCAGTTTTTCTAGCAGCTTCTTTAAAAACAAAAATCCTCTCTGGAACAAAGCTTCCTTGCAAGTATTGCTGTTGGCAATAGTCCTCTTTACTGAAATGCTTATCCGGTGAAACCTGCGCTGTGCCAGTGAGCCTGCAGGTTGATGGTCCTTTTGTTCAACTTCTCCATTATAAAGCAACCTCTCTGATCACCCTTTTAAAACTAAAGACCAAAGAATCAAATGAGATCAGGAAGTGACCAGAGCTCACAGGTCATCAACTCCTCTTCTTAGCATATTATAGCACACAGTCTAAGCCCGAAAAACACAGCAGAACCCATTACAGCTCTCGAGTTCCAGTTATTAACATTGATTTTTTTCAATGGGAAATTTTCATTAGAAGCTATCACAGGACTCACATTCAGTAATAACTTAGATTAGGATACATACTGGAGCCTTTGTCCTTAGAGTAGGTGCCACTGAGTCACTATTAAAAGGAGTCTTTTTGATCTTAGTAAATTCTCACAGGGCTTATCTCAGTCTAAACTGTAACTGGCCTTTACTAGTGACGTCATGTGTAGTTCAAATTAATATTGTAATGTATATAAATTGTATATATAGGTATAATACATGCATGTATTTACAATTATTTATTTTATTTTATTTTTTAATAAGATAAAAGTTAGAGGTTAAAATATGACTCTAGGCCATTGTGCTTTAGAATGAAGAGCACAGACATGGGTTGGAAATGTAAATTTTGGCCCAATTTAATTTCTGTGACAAATTCATTAGTGTCTTCAAGGTTCAGGCTCTATGTATGAGACAAATGAAAACAGCTCTAAGATTCCTGAAAACCCTAAAATATTAAAATTCCACTCTGCCATTAGTTCAGATAAATCATTTGCCAATTTGCCCCACAAGAACCAGGCATCTTTAAATGGTAACATAACATGCACTTCTCTCTCCCAAAGTGTGGTGCATAAACGTTCTGCTTCTCAATAACACAGGATGCCTGCTAAAATGTGCTGTCAGGGGGATTAGTAAGGAAATGTTGTATCAAAACTTCTGCAGATGTGGCCCTGAAATACACATTGTAATAAATCCTCCAGGCCTCTCAAGTTAGGAATAACTGGTTTATAAAATTGTACTTACTTAAAAATTAGAGATAAACAGATTTCACCGTAACCCATTCTTTCTGTTCTGAATGAAATAAGGCTCTATATTCAGACTGAATTTTCAGTGAAAAACAACTTAAAATAGTGACAAATCATCTATAAGTTTAAATGAATATAACTAGGAGACCTGAAAACTCAGGTTTAGCAGTCATCTTCCAACAGTTTGAGAGCCCACAGGAGCCACAGAGCCCTCATGTCTCTCCAGAGAAGCAGGGTGATTCTTCCCCCTAAACACCATGCAATTCTTGAAGTGAGTGAAAGCATCCCTGCTCACACTGATACCCTCTCAAGTGAACTCAAAGTTAAGCCATCTCCAGCCAGACCAGATATCCTGGCCCATATCTCATTCATTAATATATGTTGAGAAGGCTTTGTTTCTTGGAAACTACATGAAGTGAATAGGCTGTGGACTCCACTGGACCTAGTGGTCTATATTTAACCAATTCCCTTCACACATATGTATCAGATGCTCTCTTAGTTACGGAGCTGCAGTGGTGAATAAGAAAGCCACAGTCCTGTACTCCCAGGGTTTCAATTCTGAAGACGAAGACAGGCACAGAAATCCAACTGAGCAAAGAGAAGAGATTATTACAAAATGTGTTCACATGCAAAGTGAAGCAAGGGACTGAATATACAACAAGGTTTTGGGGCGAACATTAGATACAATCTTAATTCAGATTATATAAGATTCATACATATAATTTTTATATATAGATATATTAATTTGGGCCGGGTGTGGTGGCTTATGCCTGTAATCCCAGCATTTTGGGAGGCCAAGGCTGATGGATCACTTCAGTCCAGGAGTTTCAGACCAGTCTGATCAACATGGCAAAACCCCATCTCTACTAAAAATAAAAAAGTTAGCCGGGTGTAGTGGTGTGCGCTTGTAGTCCCAGCTACTCAGGAGGCTGAGAAAGGAAAACTGCTTGAACCCAGGAGGCAGAGGTTTCAGTGAGCCAAGATTGTGCCACTGCACTCCAGCCTGGGTGACACAGCAAGACCCTGTCTCAAAAGAAAAAGAAAAAAAGAAATATTAATTTGGATTATACAGATTCTAACCACTTCTTTCAAGTGAGAATATTTAAGGTAAGACCTGAGAATAAAAAGAGTTAGCTTTTCATACAATACAGAAAGATTCGTCTTTTAGGAAAAACCCCCAGTGTTCATGGACCCTAATATATGAGCAAGATCTTGGCATGTAGAAGAAACCTGTGAATTGGATGAAATGAAAAACTGAAAAGTAGGAATCTGGATGAAGTACAGAAGGGAGAAAGACTAATGTGAGACGTGGCTGAAAGAGAAGGATATGTGAAACAGTACAGGTCTTCATTAGTAATGATGAGGAACATAAATCTTAGTCCAAGTACACCAGAAAAGTGGGAGAGTTGGAAACTGAAAGACATGTTAAGAGATCACTTTGGTTTCTCTGTAGCTAACAGGGTGTAGGAGATTAAGAATTAAAGTAGGTTGACTAAGGATGACCTAAGAAAATAAGCGTAGGTAAGAAAATATGTGGCTCTGGCTAGGCTGGGGACATTGGAAATCAAAAGAGGTGGAGGAGATTACAGATGTATTTGGAACCAAAATATTTTTTAAATGAATGTTGAATTGGATATTGTCAGAATATTGAGGAAGGGCCAAAAATGACTTATAAGCGTCTAGCATGGCTGGCAGTGCCACTTACTGACATGTGGGAAACCAGGACATGTTACCTCTGAATTATTCGAGTGCTATTGTCATGTAAATCATCAACTCCCAGAATAAAGGTCTGGGCCAAACTCTAAGACTGGAAATTATGAGCTGTTTAGTAGTGTTTAGAGCTTAGAGAGAGTATGTGTGTGGAGAGAAAAGAAGAGCAATTAGGACAGAACCCTTAGAAACATCAATATTTAAAATTTGGGAAGAGAAACAGAAACAAATAAATTGTGGGAAAATGAAGCTCAGGGTAGTTGCAAGGGAATGCTAAAAATGAACTATGGCATTTGAGGAGGAAAACGTGGAAACTGAAAGCAAGAGAGTACGGATGGATCGTGAGGGAGCAGCAGCAGCTGTGTCCTAAGGAGAGTCTCAGTGAAAATGAAGGGTTGTAGGAATGAGGACATCTGGGCCAACGAGCTGGCAAGGAGTGATGTCCAGGAGGCAGAATATTTGCATCTAGATCCTGGTGGTATATACCCTTATAGAAAATGTTTCAGATTTGATGACGATAAAGTGGAGGAAAGAAAAAAAGTAATGGAAATAAAGATGTCAAAAAACGGGGAACCGAGGTTTGTACTGGTCCTTTCACGTGAAAGCTGAGCCACTAAAATGATGGCTGAACTTGCCTGAAGATGATATTGAGCAAAAGATCTAAAGCCTTAAATAAATGGCAAGAGGCCAGGTGCAGTGGATCATGCCTGTAATCCCAGCACTTTGGGGGGCTGAGGCAGGCATATCACCTGAGGTCAGGAGTTCGAGACCAGCCTGGCCAACATGGCGAAACCCCGTCTCTACCAAAAATACAAAAATTAGCTGGGTGTGGTGGTATGCATCTGTAATCCCAGTTACTCAGGAACCTGAGGCAGGAGAATCACTTGAAACCGGGAGGAGGAGGTTGCAGTGAGCCGAGATCACACCATTACACTCCAGCATGGGTGACAGAGCAAGACTCCATCTCAAAAAAAAAAAAAATAAGACCAGAGTGCCCAGGAGGGAGGTCTGTTGATGATGGTAATACCAAAGGGGCATGGCTGATATTTCCAAGGGGTTTGAGTTTCAAAGGAACAGTCTAATTTGCAAGGAGCGGAGAAATTAACAGTCTAGAAGTTGTAACGGGAACCAAGAACAACCACCTCGGCTTCCAGCCATAGGTATGTGGAGGGTGAGAAAAAGACCTGTCTCAATTTATGAAAGCTAGAGGAAAAACTGCACTTTAGTATCAACCAACTTTTGTTTTAAGATAATTACAAACCAATATGGAACTTAGCAAGAGTCAATTTTGACAGTTTCCTGCAGCTTAGTAAATTCTGCACAAAATTAAGATTTAACACAAAAGTAGAGAAAAATTTTAATGGCATAGCACATTTCTTCACAATTCCTTAAACCAAATAATTCCCTGTTCTTCTAACTCTCACCTTACACTATCAACTAGGCTTCTTATTCAATGAACGGTTTAAGTCTACTAAGACACACACACACACACACACACACACACGTCTTATCCAGCTGCAGATCTCATTTTTGAAGGTACATTGAAAGTACATAGATCATTCTATAATCATCAACTATGAAGATTGTGAGCACCTGGAACAAGTATTCTTGGAAAAGAAGTTTCCTGTGTATAAGAAAAAAAAGAGTCCAACTCTGGGAACTGACTTGGCTGAGTCATCATTATATGCCACTGGCAAGAAATCAAGAAGTAACTCAGGACTGATAAACTTTGTTAAAGGAAATGGAAACAGCCTATCTGTGAGGCTTAATTCTTGATAATCTGGCCAAGATATAGCACCTGGATAAGAGTTCACTGACTCAACTAAATTTTGTGAAGGTGAAGTACTTGTTAAAATGAAAGATCTATTTAGAGAGAAATAAGTAGACATAATGTCTGCACTATGGATAGGTGTATACCTGTTTTTTGCAAAAACAGTTTGTATCTTTGAAATGCTGGTTTGCCCTGGACAGAGCTAACTTAAATAGAGACCAGGCGCGGTGGTTCATGCCTGTAATCCCAGCACTTTGGGAGGCCGAGGAGGGTGGATCATGAGGTCAGGAGATCGAGACCATCCTGGCTAACACGGTGAAACCCCGTCTGTACTAAAAATGCAAAAAGTTAGCCGGGCATGGTGGCGGGCACCTGTAGTCCCAGCTACTCTGGAGGCTGAGGCAGGAGAATGGTGTGAACCCGGGAGGCGGAGCTTGCAGTGAGCCGAGATCGCGCCACTGCACTCCAGCTGGGTGACAGAGCGAAACTCCGTCCCAGAAATATATATATATAGTTTTTTTATATATATATGTATATATACCCAAAGGATTATAAGTCATGCTGCTATAAAGACACATGCACACGTATGTTTATTGTGGCACTATTCACAATAGCAAAGACTTGGAACCAACCCAAACGTCCAACGATGATAGACTGGATTAAGAAAATGTGGCTGGATACATATGTAACAAACCTGCACATTGTGCATATGTACCCTAAAACCTAAAGTATAATAAAAAAAAGAAAAAAAAAAGAAAATGTGGCACATATACACCATGGAATACTATGCAGCCATAAAAAAGGATGAGTTCATGTCCTTTGTAGACACATGGTTGAAGCTGGAAACCATAATTCTCAGCAAACTATCACAAGGACAAAAAAAACCAAACGCTGCATGTTCTCACTCATAGGTGTGAATTGAACAATGAGAACACATGGACCCAGGAAGGGGAACATCACACTCCGGGGCCTGTCATGGGGTGGGGTGAGGGGGAGGGACAGCATTTGGAGATATACCTAATGTAAATGATGAGTTACTGGGTGCAGCACACCAACATGGCACATGTATACATATGTAACAAACCTGCACGTTGTGCACATGTGTCCTAGAACTTAAAGTATATATATATATAAAGAGAAAACCATTAAAGAAAGGCTATAATACACAGGAACACACAGACATACATACACCTGTGTGTCTATATCTTCAGTTATCACACTTTTTCTATACAGACTCCACACGAGACAAACATGTTACATTTTATGAGAAACTATAAGTGGAAAGAGGAGAATTTGTGAAATCAATATAGAATGTTCCTTGTTTAGCATAATTCTAACTGTTTCTCATTAGAGGTCTGAGTATCAATCTGTATTATATGTGGCCATGCTGGCATTTGGGAAATTCCACAAGAAACTTTTTAAATATGAATTTGGAAAAGGGAAAAGGATTTTTAAAGTGTCTTTTTTTGTTCTGCATTCTATGTGGAACATCTATTTTGTGCTAACTGCTCGTGTTAGCTTGTGATTGCCTGTGACTATGTGGAAGATACACTTTACGTGACTATGTGAGCAATAGTCTTAAAGTTAAGAAATCTAAAATTTGGTTGGTTTAGTTGCTAATTAGGTAAATTACCTTGTAATGGTTACTTAACCTCTCAAAGATTAATTATCTTCAGTGGTACATTGAAGGTTCCATTCATATTGATTTTAGTAGACTTATCCTACTAAAAAGTAAATTTAACAGAAATTATTCTAGACCTCATTATTTCAGGAGACCCCACCCCAGCTTTTATTCCTAACTTCAAGAAATGCAGAGAAATTTAAAAATTCGATGTTCTCCCAATTCAACAGAATATAACTGAACTAAATCGATTTATGTATAATTCATTATTTCAACCTTTAACGCTATATCCGAGCGGTTTGTTTTCACCATAAAGTTATAGCTGTTTAGGCCAATAATTAAAGAGGACCTTGATAGAGAATGACAAGAGAGGATGATCACCCTATTGTCTATCTTCCAGCTGTTTTCAATGCCCTGAAGTTTTATTCACACCCAAATATTAGAATCTTATCTGAGAGAGCGTACTCAAATGATGAATCATGCTAATTTCTCAAGAAAAGTGTTACAGAATAATAAATGCCTTTCTGGTCAAAGCACTGATGCTCTGGAAATAATCTTTATCCAAATGAGGTACAGGAATTGTTAGGACTATTAAAAGTTTGTATATGATATCTGCCAGGTTCGACTGAGCTTCACTTAAAATCTACCATATTAGGGCCAAGTGTAATGACTCAAATTAGTGAACTTAAAAATTGTTTTAAAATATTTCCTGGAGACATTTCAAATATTGCTCTCTGATTTATCACTGTTACTTTTGCTGAATTCAATTTGATGCCAAGATTTATTCAGATTAATCAAATGCCATAAACTCTGAAACCTAATGTTCCTTAACACCTTAAGAACTTTTAAACAGATCAAATGTTGAAGATACGCTTTTAGTGAAACTGTACCTAAGCACATGAATTCTATTGAATATAGCTTTTTAGAAGACTAACAAAGAAAGAAGACTTAGGAAATTCGGAAACATTTTTTAAACCTTCTAGAGGGAATTAAACTACTGAAAAATAATTTCAATTGGTGAATCTAATGGCATTAATCAGAAGATAAGAAAAAAGTAACCATAAAACTTTATGGGGGTAATATTTGCTATGAGGATCAGGAAAAACAACTAATGGATATTAGGCTTAATATCTGGGTGATGAAATAAACTGTACAACCAATCCCATGGCATAAGCTTACCTCTGTAACAAACCTACACTTGTACCCCTGAACTTAAAAGTTAAAATTTAAATAAATAACGTTGTGCTATTAATTTCAACCAGAGCCTTTCCAAGGTGCAGGGAACTTTTGAGAATTTTATTTCTTGCAAAAGGAAACTTGATTCCTTGCTTAGGGCCTTCCTAGGAAAACCTCTATTCTTTGGAGAAGCATCATACTCCTACAAGATTTAAGGACCATCATATTTGTCAGACTTTTTTTCTGTTTTAATGTGAGCAGTTTACAGAACATAAAGAAAAATCAAATCCGAAGGTGCACTACACGTGTTTTATCAAAAGGAACATTTTTGTGTACTTTTAAGAAAATACGACAAATTGAGTTTTCTGACCTATTACCAAGTTAGACATCTTGAGTGAATTGAATCTGTTGTAATCCTGTTTGGTTTTCATCCCATGGCTCTGGAAAACTGACATTTATCTCCAATTTTTCAACTCTGCTTCTTTCCAGTACCTCATCTATACGACTATTATAGTACTTTTCATCTGCTTTTACCACTACACTATGGCTGCATTACTTTTAACACAGTGTCCCACATGTTACCCATTTCTACCTTATATAAAGAGTAGAAATTGAATTGTAATTGAGTATGCAGTTGCCTCATATTCAGATCTTCAACTGAAATAACTCCAGCTATCTCAAAACTTCAACCCTCTCTGGAAGTATTGGACCAAATTATCCCAGATTATAGCACTCTCAGGCTAAAATTACTAATGCTTCTATAGTTTCAGAGACTGTGTCAGGTTATTCAACACAACATTCCATGCACCATTCCAGCCTCATATAATCAGAGGACACTTAGACGACTTTAATAGCCTTCAAAAGACACCCTCCTCTTTTACTTATATATATATTTATTTATCTATTTATTTAATGGAGACAGGGTCTTACTCTGTCACCCAGACTGGAGCACAGTGGCATAATCACGGTCCACCGCAGCCTGCACCTGCCGGGCTCCGATCCTTCCACCGCAGCCTCCTGAGTGGCTGGGACCACAGGCGCCGCCACCACGTCTGCCTGGTTTTTGTATTTTTGTGGAGATGGGGTTTCACATGTTGCCCAGGCTGATCTGAGACTCCTGGGCTCAAGAGATCCACCTGCCCCGGCCTCCCAAAGTGCTGGGATTACATGAACGAGCCATTGTGCCCAGCCGGTCCCGCCCGGTTTTTAACCTTCGTACTGTTTATATAATCATCCTTCACAAAATAGAACACTTCATTACTCGATGGTTCTCATTATTCTAATATGAAGAACTATAATAAGAAAATAAATTCCTGGCCGGGCGCGGTGGCTCACACTTGTAATCCCAGCACTTTGGGAGGCCGAGGCGGGCGGATCACGAGGTCAGGAGATCGAGACCACGGTGAAACCCCGTCTCTACTAAAAATACAGAAAATTAGCCGGCGTGGTGGCGGCGCCTGTAGTCCCAGCTACTCGGGAGGCTGAGGCAGGAGAATGGCGGGAACCCGGGAGGCAGAGCATGCAGTGAGCCGAGATCGCGCCACTGCACTCCAGCCTGGGCGACAGAGCCAGACTCCAGCTCAGACAAAAAAATAAATCAATAAATTTCCAATATTTCCTAGCATATCCAATTTAATTCTATACATCACATAAAAATAAAAGCCGTCTTACTGTGTTAGTTTCTTACTGCTGTTACAGTAAATTAACATAAACTCAGAGGCTTAAAACAACACATTTTTTTTCTTTATACTTCTGGGGGTCAGAAGTCCAAAATGGGTCTTAGTGTGCTAAAATCAAGGTATCATCAAGTGTATATTTTGTCTAGAGATTCCAGGAGAGAATTCACCAGGTTTGAGGGGTCACATGTATCCCTGAGCTCTTGGCCTCTGCACATCTTGGACACAGCACATCACTTCAGCCTCGGCTCCAGTTTCCCCAAGCTCTTCTGCTCACTCTGGTCTCTCCGCCTTCCTGTCTGAAGGTTCTTTGTGACTACAGTGGGCCCACCTAGATAATTCAGGATAATCGCTCCAGTTTAAGGTGAGGTGATTAGCAATCTTAATTCCACCTCTAACCATAATGCTTCCATGCTGCCTAACAACACATTCAAAAGGTCATCCTGCTAAGGGTCATTATTCTACCTACACACTAAGTGACTGAGAAAAAGTAAAGTTATCTATCATGCCTTACCTATGGCGAGGAAATAATAACTTATAATGATTTATCTACGAAAACCTGTTTTTAAAAGCTTTGGTCCTAGTCTATTGATTAAAGTTTTGGTATATTCCAGATAAATTTCATGTCCTTGATGCTAACACATTGTGCACAGTAGATGGCCTTTTTAAAATAGTACTGCATAAAGGAATATTTAAGGTTGTCTGGACAATAGAAAAGGAACTTTAGTTGCTATGCCACAAAAGGCCGGATTTCTGCACATTACACCTCCTACCAGTGCACACATGTGCCAAACTCCTTCCTGAAAGCCTGGTTTATGTTTCCTATGTGCTTAGCAATAGTTTTACTCTCACGACTGTTTATATTAAGTCCTATTTTTTAAAGCATATCCTCATTTGTTTGTTTTCCTGAGCCTCTGAACTGGATTTCATCTGGTATGTATTGCACAGGTTTGCACACTTGATTGTACGCTACCTTAAAGCATCCTCTTGTGTTCTGGACACGGTTATTTTTCTCCATGGTAAGGTGATAAGTGACTTCTCTGAGGACTTGCCACCTTAGAATGCAGTGGTGACATCACCTGCTCAGGCTCTGTCTGCAATGTGGAATTTAGTATTTTCCAACTTCTGGTCTAACTTGAACTTCATAATTAAGCAGAGCCGCCTTTTGAGGGAACAGTAGGGTGTCTGCCCCTAAACGTCTGTGTAAATCCAGAGACACATTTGGGAACATAACTGACTTTTATGTACAGAAGCCAGATGCATTTCATGCCCATGCATGCTTAGGGAAGCAAGTTCATCTCATCTATCACAATAAGCATCTGTGCCACTAAATTCCACTGCAGGATACTTTTCACACTTAGACAACAAAACATTTAAGGAAATAAAAGCTCTTTCCAATAAAAATGTGCATCAAATACTGTGTGTATGTTTAAAAAAAAACCTTCCTCTATAAGATAAGGCCACAGGAACTACTAAAAAAGCATTCTTGAAATACATTTTCTGATAGGAATCTAGGCCCTTGCCTTATATAAGATTTAAGGAAAGTGATGTGTGTGTCTTTATACTTGAAAGGCTGTTTTCAACAGCAAAGGGTATGCTTTGAGGTATCAATATAGTTTTGAGAATGCAAAAGTTTAAAAGAAATGGAATGCATATTCTCCAGGTATGAACATGCAATTGTCATTATTTTCCTACCATCTACTAGATTAGAAACAGAAGAAAAATTATGGAAATGTCTGTTTTCCCTCAATAGGAGTACCTATTTATTAAAGTTAATTAATTACTATTCTTTAAACATTTTCAAAATAGACTCATAAGTGACAACTTTCAGAGAAAACAAGGGTTTTTGGATGTAAATATTTACTTATAACATGGATAAAATAATTTTGTTAAATATTAACTCCATATTCATAATGTTCTCTATTGTTTTTGCATTTTGTTTAACAATAGAGAATCTAAGACATTTAGTGTTCATGAGTTTCATACAGTTTCCTGTCAATGTACTTTGTCTTTTTTTTATTGGACTACTAATCATTTATTTATGATTTGTTGGAACTACTCATATTTTAAATATGTCAAGTGAATTGCAAGCACTTGTTGCTGATTTGATATTTGCTTTTTACACATATTCATTGTATCCTCTGAAAAAGAAAAGTTTTATATTTTAACAAATTCCAATCCATAATTTTTTTTTTAAATTTTCTGTTATTGGTTAGGGCTATGTTTGGATATTTAATTTTAACCGTAATGTTGCAAGTGATATTTGTCTATGGTATTTTTTCTTTATATTTTGAAAAAGTGTATTTGACATCCACTATGGAATTAATATTTATTAATGACATATTATACCTTTGTGCAACTATAAAATACATATAGCCAATTATCTGAACACCATTTTATGAACTGTTTATCACTTATCCACTGATTTGAAACACTATCTTTATCATATATTGGATTTTAGGTTTATCGAGATTATGTAACATGAAATTATTTAATTATGAAATTATGTGAATTCAAGCATGACAGTCAGCTCTTCTTCCCCACCACTACCCTGTAAAAGGATGGATGGAATAATTGCTTCCCTATGGCTTAAGTGTATGAGAGGTATACAACATGGTCTTGATGAAGTGGGAACTACACAGAAACTATTTTTGGTCCTGAAATGTACTCCAGCTTTACCAATTTGTTCTACACATATACCATTGAGGGTAGAAGCTGAATTTTGCTAATGATTATATTTACACTACTTAACATTGTGCCAGATACTGAGTAGATGCTTAGAAACATGTTTAATGACTTGTTTTATTGCTAGAGACCTAATTATCTGCTGTAGTGGTGCTATCTCATTCAGAATCATTTTGACCAGCCTTTCTCCATCATGAATAAAACACTTATTTACACACTTGTGTACATGCACATGTGCATAGAAACACACACACCCTTTGCAGAGACAAACTGCATTGAAAGCATGTACAAACATTATAGTATTTTTGTTGATTCTGACCTGATTCTGATTCTATTGTATACTTTTTCATTCTGATCACAATAACAATAAAAATAGAAAACTATAAGTTGTGAAGCTGGAAGATGCAGAACATGAAAGATCGAATTACCAATTTTTTTTTCTATTTTCTTTAGTTGGCTGCTGATAAAATCAGAAAAGAAATGGACACAAAAATGAAAGTATGCAATGTGTGTGCGTGTGTGTGTGTGTGTATCACATGCACTCGTTTCCATGATGTACATATGGAATTTCATAACCAGCCAAACTAAGCTTCATAAGTGAATGAGAAATAAAATCCTTTACAGACAAGCAGATGCTGACAGATTTAGTCACCATCAGACCTGCCTTCCAAGAGCTCCTAAAGGAAGCACTAAACATGGAAAGGAAAAACCAGTACCAGCCACTGCAAAAACACACCAAAATATATAAACCAATGAAACTAGGAAGAAACTGCTTCAACTAATGTGCAGAATAACCAGCTAACATCATGATGACAGGACCAAATTCACACATAACAATATTAACGGTAAATATAAATGAGCTAAATGCCCCAATTAAAAGACATACACTGGCAAATTGGATAAAGAGTCAATACCCACAGGTGTGCTGTATTCAGGAGACACATCTCACTTGCAAGGACACACATAGGCTCAAAATAAAGGGATGGAGGAATATTTACCAAGCAAATGGAAAGAAAGAAAAAAAAAGCAGGAGTTGCAATCCTAGTCTCTAATAAAACAGACTTTAAACCAACAAGGATAAAAAAGGACAAAGAAGGGCATTACATAGTAGTAAAGGGATCAATGCAACAAGAAGAGCTAAGTATCCTAAATATATATATATGCCAAATACAGGAGCACCAGGATTCATAAAACGAGTTCCTAGAGACCTACAAGGAGACTTAGACTCCCACACAATAATAGTGGGAAACTTTCACAACCCACTATCAATATTAGACAGATCAACAAGAAAGGAAATTAACAAGGATATTCAGACTTGAACTCAGCTCTGGTCCAAGTGGACCTAATAGATACCTATAGAACTCTCCACCCCAAATCAACAGAATATACATTCTTCTCAGCACCACATAGCACTTATTCTAAAATCAACCACATAATTGGAAGTAAAACACTCCTCAGCAAATGCAAAAGAATGAAAATCATAACAAACAATCTCTCAAACCACAGTGTAATCAAATTAGAACTCAGAATTAAGAAGCTCACTCAAAACTGCACAACTACATGGAAACTGAACAACCTGCTTATGAATGACTACTGGGTAAATAGCAAAATTAAGGCAGAAATAAATAAGTTCTTTGACACCAATGAGAACAAAGACACAACATATCAGAATTTCTGGGATACAGTTAAAACAGTGTTTAGAGGGAAATTTACAGCATTAAATGTCCACATTAGAAAGTGGGAAAGATCTAAAATAGACACCCTAACATCACAATCAAAAGAAGCATTGGAAAACACATTAAAAACCTAGTATAAAACAAGAAATAACTAAGATCACAGCAGAACCGAATGGGAGAGAAACACAAAAAAACCTTCAAAAAAAAAATCAATGAATCTAGGAGTGGGTTTTTTGAAAAGATTAACAAAATAGATAGACCGGTAGCCAGACTAACAAGGAAGAAAAGAGAGAAAGATCAAATAGAC
The DNA here is from genome assembly GCF_028878055.3 of Symphalangus syndactylus. Classification (NCBI taxonomy): domain Eukaryota; kingdom Metazoa; phylum Chordata; class Mammalia; order Primates; family Hylobatidae; genus Symphalangus; species Symphalangus syndactylus. The sequence continues at coordinate 4,493,539 of NC_072427.2, forward strand.
ACATTAAAAAACGATAAAGGGGATATCACCACTGATCCCACAGACATACAAACTATTATTAGAGAATACTGTAAACACCTCTACACAAATAAACTAGAAAATCTAGAAGAAATGGATAAAGTCCTGGACACATACACCCTCCCAAGACTAAAGCAGGAAGAAGTCAAATCCCTGAATAGACCAATAACAAGTTCTGAAATTGACTCAGTAAATACTAGCCTACCAACCAAAAAAAGCCCAGGACCAGATGTCTTCACAGCCGAGTTCTACCAGAGGTACAAAGAGGAGCTGGTACCATTCCTTCTGAAACTATTCTGAACAATAGAAAAAGAAAGACTCCTCCCTAAATCATTTTATGAGGCCAGCATCACTCTGATTCCAAAACCTGGCGGAGACCCAATAGAAAAAGAAAATTTCAGGCCAATATCACTGATGAACATCGATGCGAAAATCCTGAATAAAATACTGGCAAGAGAATCCAGCAGCACATCAAAAACTTATCCACCACGATCAAGTTGGCTTCATGCCTGGCATGCAAGGCTGGTTCAACATATGCAAATCAATAAACATAATCCATCACATAAACAGAACCAATGACAAAAACCACATGATTATCTCAATAGATGCAGAAAAGGCCTTCAATAAAGTTCAACACCCCTCATACTAAAAACTCACAATAAACTAGGTATTGATGGAACATATCTCACAAAAATAAGAGCTATTTATGACAAATGCATAGCTAATATCATGCTAAATGGCCAAAAGCTGGAAGCATTACCTTTGAAAACTGGCCCAAGAGTAGGATGCCCTCTCTCCCCACTCTTATCAACATAGTATTGGAAGTTCTGGCCAGGGCAATCGAGTAAGAGAAAGAAATAAAAGCATGCAAATAGGAAGAGAGGAAATCAAATTGTCTCTGTCTGCAGATGACATGATTGTATATTTACAAAACGCCACCACCTCAGCCCAAAAATTCCTTAACCTGATAAGCAACTTTGGCAAAGTCTCAGGATATAAAATTAATGTGCAAAAATCACAATCATTCTTATATACCAATAACAGACAAGCAGAGAGCCAAATCATTAGTAAACTCCCATTCACAATTGCTATAAAGAAAACAAAATACCTAGGAATACAACCTACAAGGGATGTGAAGGACCTCTTCAAGGAAAACTACAAACCAGAGCTCAAGGAAATGACAGGACACAAACATATAGAGAAACACTCCATCCTCATGGATAGGAAGACTCAATATCATGAAAATGGCCATATTGCCCAAAGTAATTTATAGATTCAATGCTATTCCCATCAAGCTAGCATTGACTTTCTTCACAGAACTAGAAAAAAACTATGTTAAATTTCATATGGAAGCAAAAAAGAGCCTGTGGAGCCAAGGCTAACCTAAGCAAAAAGAACAAAGCTGGAGGCATGACGCTGCCTGACTTCAAACTATATTACAAAGCTAAAGTAACCAAAACAGCATGGTGCTAATACCAAAACAGATATATAGACCAATGAAACAGAATAGAGGCCTCAGAAATAACACCACACATCTACAACAATCTGATCTTCAACAAACCTGACAAAAGCAAGCAATGGGGAAAGGATTCCCTATGTAATAAATGGCGCTGGGAAAACTGGGTAGCCATATGCAGAAAAGAGAAACTAGACCCCTTCATTATACCTTATAAAAGAATTAACTCAAGGTGGATTAAAAACATAAATGTAAAACCTAAAACTATAAAAACCCTAGAAGAAAACCTAGGCAATATGATTCAGGACATAGGTGTGGGCAAAGACTTCATGACTAAATCACCAACAGCACTTGAAACAACAGCCAAAATTGACAGATGGAATCTAATCAAACTAAAGAGCTTCTGCTCAGTAAAATAAACTATCACAAGAGTGAACAGGCAACCTACAAAATATGAGAAAATTTTTGCAATCTATCCATCTGACAAAGGTCTAATATCCAGAATCTAGAAGGAACTTAAACAAATTTACAAGAAAAAAAAAACAAACAACCCCATCAAAAAGTGGGCAAAGGATATGAACAGACACTCCTCAAAAGAAGATATGTATGTGGCCAATAAACATATGAAAAAAGCTCATTATCACTGTTCATTAGAGAAATGCAAATCAAAACCACAATGACATACCATCTCACACCAGTTAGAATGGTGATCATTAAAAATTCTGGAAACAGCAGATGCTGGAGAAGATGCAGAGAAATAGGAATACTTTTACACTGTTGGTGGGCTTGTAAAATAGTTCAACCATTGTGGAATACAATGTGGTGATTCCTCAAGGATATAAAACCAGAAATACCATTTGACCCAGCAATCCCATTACTGGGTATATACCAAAGGATTATACATCATTCTACTCTAAAGACACATGTACATATATGTTTATCATGGGACTATTTACAATAGCAAAGACTTGGAACCAACATAATGCCCATCAATGATAGACTGGATGAAGAAAATGTGGCACATATTCACCATGGAATACTACACAGCCATAAAAAAGGATGAGTTCACGTCCCTTGCGGGGATATGGATGAAGCTGGAAACCATCATCCTCAGCAAACTAACACAGGAACAGAAAACCAAACACTGCATGTTCTCACTCATAAGTGGGTGCTGAACAATGAGAACATGTTGACACAGGGAGAGGAACATCACACACCGGGGTCTGTAGGTGGGTGTGGGGAAAGGGGAGGGAGAGCATTAGGACAAATAGCTAATGCATGTGGAGCTTAAAACCTAGATGACGGGTTGATGGGTGCAGCAAATTACCATGGCACAAGTATACCTATGTAACAAACCTGCATGTTCAGCACATGTATCCCAGAACTTAAAGTAAAATTTTAAAAAATGAAAGTATGCAATATGTGTATGTGTGTGTATACATACATATAAAACAAGCACTCATTTTCATTATGTACATATATGCACATTATGAGTGTGAATATATGTTAAATAATATCCTATCAGTTTTGTATTTGTAACACATATATGTACATGCATATACAACAAATAGAGGTGTTTTGCATAATAATTTCATTTATATTCATTTCATCAGCTAAGAACTAAAAAGAATTTAAATCAAAATCAATTATTCACTTACAGGTGTTTTTAACCATCATCTCCCCCTTTATCTTCATTTTTATGCCTCCTTGTATTGCCATTTTGTGACTTTTTTGCCATAAATTATACATATTTGGAACAGTCACTTTAAGAAATTCAATCTTTGGATAAGATCTCTAAGATTGATTTAGTATGAATACGTGTGTGGGCACACACTTGACAAAGAAAGGTCAGTTATAAATATATGTGTACACTTATCAAAATAATTCACATAAAATCTCTGAATAAAATTATCTGTATGCTTTTTCTGTCAATAAAAGCAATCTAGTATAATTCTTGGTAGTAAACCTGTTTGTTTTCATTCTGTTGCCTACCATGTGAGCTGCCATGTTGGTATAAAACATCGATCATTTGATATTTTACTACAGCAAATAATAGTGATCCCCACGAAATAATAAATAAATCAGTGAGTTTCACGGAAATAAGTTTTTGGATGGATCAGATAATTTGAAGTTGTTAGTTTATTCTCCAGCAAGGTGAAAGAAAAAAGCTGTTAGTTTGTTCTCTATCAGGTGATCGAAGATGAAAACTAAAGTTCTCAAGGCCAGTGCATAATAATGGTGCCGTATTCTGTGAATCAATCACCATTACCAAATACCTATATTGCCAAATATTTCATGTACCGCTTTAGTGGTGATTAATCAATGTGCCATGGCACTGAAACTGAAACGAGACTTTGTAGTACAAGTGATATTCAAAGGGTTTTGAAAATTTATCAGCTCTATAGATATAGATGAAAATTTATCATCATCTATCTAGAAATCCTGTTTTTATAAATGTTACCTAGCCAAATATTGGTTTTATTTACTTAATATTTAGAAAACATGAGTTTAGTAAAAATTGTTCAGATTTTCTTAATGTAGTGTGTGAAATTACTATGTAATTATACAAGAAATATGCTACACAGCTGAATACACAAATAGGTCAGCAGAGGGAGCAAAAGGTGCCTTTCCCCTATAATCCACAGCAACATCACCCGCTCTTCTCTCTACATCATCGATGTATGTTATCTAAAGTCCTGTGCAAATGCCACCTCAACACGAGTCCTCTAGCCTTGCCTTCTTATCAGAAGCAGCTCGAAAGCCCCGATAATTCTAGAACCACTGAAAAATACACACTTGTTGCAAGGATTGAAAAGCCTCATATTGCAAATTCAGAATTCACAGTACTGAAAAAATTCATAATTTTTTTAAAGTTACAATACTGTGAACTATACAAAATGAATTATGTTGGGATCCGATGACTCTCTTCATTCCAGCCTATCTTATATTTTCTCATTCATTTCTCCACATAGTCACAACAACAGACTCACTATTACATTTCATTAATGGCTATTTTATAATAAATGATCTCAATAGCATTTCTGAAACCTCTGCTGTTCTGGTTTTACAGAACTCTTGAATTTTTGAATGAGTTAGTTTTTGATTGAAAAAGACCTGACTCTTATGCTTAGAAAAGCCATCATTTCTTTCTGTAAGCTTTCCGTCTTCTATAAGCTTTACATGTTCCATAAGCAAACATTCGCTGGTTTTGTGATCAAACTAGAGAGGCAAATTCAGTTAATAATAACAACGTCATTTATCATCCTCAAATCTAGTGTTATGGATAATACGATCTCCACAAGGAGACGGTTGCACGAGCGACAAGAGAAAGACAATCAACAGTCTTTTACTCATACCAAGATATGTCCACACACACTTGTTTCAACAGTCAAAGTAACGCCATATGTCCCCAGTGATGTGGGTGGGCAAAAGGAACAGTTGGCCTGCTAATGAGGGCCATATGTACACGCAGCCTATCGTACCATCCTTCTTACTTATGGTTGCTGAAAACTCAGTGGAAGAGCTTGCTCTGAGGAATGGCATGGCTGGAGGAGGAGAGGCTTCCTTAAGAGCAGGAAAGGACCATTTGTTGTACAACTACTGTATCTCTGAAACTGGGAGCTAAAGATATGCATGTACGTTACTCATTCTTATTAAGAGTTCCTTACGCATCCGTAGAGTTCTTTACTCCAGTTTCACCTTCTTTCACTAAATTCTTTTGCATTTATGTGCAAAGGGATTTTGGGCCCTTTTCAAAAATTACTTTTCCTAATCAATCTTGTTAATTTGATGTTCATTTACATCGGCTTCTCTTTATTTTTAGCTTGATTTCCAGAAAAATTATACTTTCTTTGACATTGTTAAATGTTACAATATTAAAAGAAATGAAAAAGACTTAAAAACTTAGAATATTTGAATGAGGGTTTCTGGAAGGCAGAGAGAACAATAAGGCAAAAGTACTTACTGCACTACTGTTCCAAAGTAAAAGAAAAACAAAGATTTTAAAAATGATTATAGCAGCTTTGTATCTCAACCAGGGTTTCCTTTGAAATTTCTACAACTGCAAACACTATTCAGCAATTTGCACTGATTATAAAATTTATTGTTTTAAGGTCAATTGTGATACTATGATCAGATAATATAATTTACTTTACTCTTAATGGCTTCATTTTGACAACTGAGGGAGCTTTCAGGAAGGACAACGCTTCCTGCACAACAACCAGTAAAGCAGGTCACATCCATTTTCAATCTAATTTTAAGAAAAATGAAGGACAAACTACTTGTGAGGCAGCAAGAATTCATTTGCATTAAATTAATTTGAACAGGGCATTTCAAGTTCTCTCTGGCAACAATGGAATAAAGGGGAAAATGAATCTATCTTATGCAATGATCCTCTTCTAGGTTACAGAAAGATTTGAAAGGCTGACATGACCATTGCTAAATTTCTTCTAGAAGTCTATGATTAGTGTCATAGATATAACTCATGAGATAAAATATTCACAAAGAATGTCTGTGAACTGCATCAATTGTGATGGAACTACTGTCTAACATCCCTTTGAAAAGTTATATTCTGCAAAGGTTAAAAAAACACCAACCTTTCGATGCTTTCTTATATGGATGAGCTTTTGTCAACAAGAACTAAGCTTCACAATTAAGCACTATGGAAGATAATGTTCTAGGTTAATTTAAACCTAACTAATCCAGGACTTGGCCTTGATAAATAATGGGTTTAATTAATATTTTTGACCCTAGCAGTGCAAATACTTTTACTTATATTTTACTAAAGCTAGTTTTGACAAATCTAAGGGTATTTAATTTATCAGTATCTGTTGTCAGATGAAAACTTCCCCATCAATACCTTCTAATGGTTCAAAAATAAACTGTTACCCCCACAGATACATTGTTTTTCCATGCGTAAGCAAGTACATTAATTTCAGGGTCTCAAGGCATAAAAGTGATATTACCACTTGTGATAGGCTGCATAATAGTCCCAAAAGATGTTCTTCACCTAATCTCCCGGCCCTGGGAATGTGCTGCCTTACACAGCCAAAGGACTTGTAGATACGATTCATTTAAGGATCTGGAGACAAGGTGATTATCCCAGATCATCCACGTGAGTCCAAAGTAATCACAGGAGTCCTTAGATGAAGTGGAGAGAAGGACTCAAAGTTAAAGGAGGAGACAGCGCGGAGACAGAAACAGAAATAAAAGCAACGCACCTTGAAAATGGAGGAATGGGGAAAAGACAATGAAGACAGGTGCCACCAGAAGCAGAAAATGCAAGAGAATGGATTCTCCCCTCAGCACCTCGAGAAGGAACCCACACTGCAGACACATTGACTTAGCCTAATTAAAGTGATTTTGGACTTCTGACCTTTGAAACTGCAAGACAATAAATATGTGTTAAGTTATGTAAATGTGTCATAATTTGTTATAGCAGCAGTAATACAACTAATACACCACTACAATAAGCAAAGGAAATAAAGTGCAATAGTGACAAACTTAAGGGTTTCCAGGAAAGAGAAACGAAGTGGTAAACTCAATCACAGGATTATATTAGTAACTGTAGTATATGTTACTTGCTTACCCTTTCAATCACATTATTGCTGTAATTATCATTATCATCCAATCAATATGATTACACCAGTATGTATAACTTAGACATGAAAATTTTTTTCTATTTCACTCTTCCCATAATTCCATGCAGCTACCCCTAAGCAACTATGTATCTGATGAAGCTAATATTTTCAGGGAAAATCTTCCATGTTAAGCAGAAAATTTACATCTAAAATTAAATTCTTTTAAGCCAGTCTGGGGACAATACCTAGAAAATTCAAACATTACTTCTCAAGAATACCACTAGCAGTGAGTTTGTGACGCTATCTTCCAGCAACTGAATCAAAATTAATTTTAAATATTTTCAAAGCAATATTTTAAAAAATCGTGTACACATTTTTTCCTCTTGGTAAAAATAAACCACTTCTCAACCATCCATTATATTTATGTTAGTTACATGAAGTCCATACATGAATTATCATACCACAAATAGAAAACTATTTAAATAGAAAAATCTCACTTGGTGCTGACAGAATGACAGCATAAAAGTGTTAAGCATGAGGAGAAAGTTGTTTGCAGTGTAAATATTTCCCTTTTCCTATCAAAGTGTGTCCTGTGATCTAGCACTCTTCTCTCCACATGCTTAAGTACAGCAAAAGTTATAAAAACACTCATTCTAGTTTTCTATACTTTAATGGTGGTAGAACATCAGAAGAGAATTGGGAGATGGGAATGTTTTGTGCTTGACATTGCATTTGAGGGGAAAATAAAAACTTGGACATAATATGTGGGATGTCTCCACAGTAATACATGGGAGGGCAAGAAAAAAATGCTATCAAATTTCTACCATGCGCTGAGCCCCTTATATAAACAAATATCCAGCCTTTCTAATGTACTAACAACCACTCTTCATAGCAGGTATTCTATTCCCAGCTTGTAGGTAAGAAACAAAGCTTCAGAAAGGGATCTTCACCAATTTCACACAGTCAATAAAAGGCAGAACTAGGGCAAATATCAATAATAAAAATAGCAATCTAATCCTAATTGGACCTGGCACTGTTCTAAGAAGAAAATCATTAACAAAGGATTTTGAGTTACCACACTCTTAGTCTCCCCGTTTTACAAAAGAAGCAACTGGGGTAAAGTGAAGCTATGCCGTTTCTTTTCAAGCTCATATACCTAACAAGATACCACTTTAATCATGGGTCTCTGATAGATCGTGTACCTCATTTCTAGCGTTTGCTGAGATTTTTCTTATTAACCCTAAGCAAGTATTTGATCCCTGGTAAGTATGCTGTAATTTTTTCACCGCTCATTCTTATCACGGTTCTTCAAGAAAAGTACAGTTCAACACATTTGTCCTATTTGGTTACAAATTTTGAAATTCAAAATATGTATCACACTAAGCTGTTAGCTCCATTTGGAATTTTAAAAAACTAAATTTTTCACTCAGTTAAAAAAAATTGCATTGTTTACTCCCATATCTACAATATAGCTTATAAGTGTATATTTGTATTGAAAACATAATTTTCTACAACTTTTATAATATTTAAATATTATTTAAGGTTTTAATAATATTTAAATATTTAAATAATACATTTAAAAACATAGTTCAACAAGTCCGAATAATCCATCACTTACTTATGACAGAATATTTGTTCAGTATCTTCTGTTTGTTCACTCTTGTGTAATATATCCTATTTTAAGAATCAAAAACTTCTCTTAATGTCAACACTACAGCCTCTTCACAATTCCTACTTATTCCTAATTACCCTTCAGGAGCAAATAAAATGAATTTATCCCAAATTTCTTTGCTTTGAAACAACTTCAGTGAAAATGGTGGTTGTCAACCATATCTACCATTCATATATCCCATTGTTTTCTGCATTAAATTTCATCTAATACTCCTTATGCCATCAGTGTCACTACAAAGGGGGACAGGGGATGAATCTCATCATGAACAAAGGTATATACACTAGATCTTAGGATGTTCAATCATTTCCTTACTCTATTATGTCCCATCTGAACTACTCATATTAAAATGAGCAACTATATGAACATGGTACTTTTAAGAAAGGATGTTCAAAAATTAATTCATATCTTGTACAAATTGGTATCCAAGAAATCATGACCTAATAGGCATCACATATGTGAATGAAAAAATTCACTTTCAGCAATGAATGTTGATGACACTCCTTTAGCAAGAGTTGTACCGAGCTACCCACAACTCCTCAGCACTCACTATTCTCATACATGCGGTCGGACAATGTCCAAGGGTGCAGTGATTCTGTCCAGAGGCTTTTCTGGGCCGTTAGAGCTGTCTCAGCCTGTGTACAGGGTTATACAGACACTCTAGGGCATTCATGACTCTGATCACTGGAGCAGCCCTGTACTAACTGCAAATTTATGGAGGAAACTTTCAAGTCCTCTTGCCCCCCAGTTGGGGTAACTCTGTTACCTATTTCATGTGGTCTCAGTTCTCCAACAAAAATGATCTCGGCCTGCTCATCTTACTTCCATTTCACTACATGGCACAACTAGAAGTTGACTAGGTATTCTGCTTTAATGTATATGCAAAGCCCTCTTGTTCAGGAATGTTTGTAGAATAATATTTCTAAATTAGGAATACAATTGGTCTTGTTCTTTCCTGAGGGATAAAATGTCATCTCTCTTCTTCTCTCCCTCTCTCCTTTCTTCCTAACTCAGCTAACCCTCTATCTGAAATAATTACAAAGGAAGAAATCTAGGGCATTGTTTAGCATTCTCAGGAGGATTGGAAATGTTGGAATGACAGCGAGTATCACACATACACTGCTTGAAGTATTTTGTAGGATCCGAGGGAAGAGAAAATTTTGACATTCCAGAAAATTTAAGTCATCCTTTTAATATCAGGACCAGAAAGAAACAGGTCACACGGGCAAGAGCCATAAAACTAATTATCTTGACTCTTTCCAGAATACCTGAGCTATAAATGTACAGGGAATCCTGTAATCAGATGCAAAGTTGCGTATAATATACTTAGTTCCCAAATGTAACTAGGAATTTTATGTATATAATGTGAAAAATCGTTCCAAAGTATTTGAGACTCCAAAAACTTTCCTAGCTAGCATTCAATATTCTTGCTTAACTTCTCCTTATACCCCTAACTGTATTGAGCATGCATAGACACACAAAAGCTAGGATCAACTATTACCGCTTAAGAAAGAAAAGGAGGAAAAAGGCTGTATTATAGGGATTTAGTTTTCTTCCTCAACTCTTGAAGAAGCCTATTTGTATCAGCCCGTGTCAGACAACAAAGTACTTATCAATAAAGTTTTATGAATGTGGTCACATATGAAATATAAGAGCATTCAGTTTCTACCTCTCCTTTTCTCATAAATCCTACATCAGATAGACATTAGCTATATCTGCCAATGTTTCCACGGAATCTTAAGGACTATTCACTGCAAAGCTGGCAGTGTAGCCTGAAAGCAAGTTATGTCTGCGTTGCAACTTCACACTAAGTGGTTTAAAAATACAACTAAATGTGGCCTGTCTTTATCTTGATTATAAGACATAAATTATCCCAAGAATATTCTTAGTAAAAATTGGGTCTCCCGGTCAAGCCACTTCTATTAAGAAGGACACAGGTCAGTTTTTAGGAGTTTAGGTGTTATTTGGAAGTTAGGAGCATCTAAATATGGAATATAACTCCATTAAATTATAGTATATTTTATATCAAAGAGAAACGACAAAAATAAGAAATGTTTTAAGTATTTTTTCGTATAGCGTGTTCATATATAATTACTTCAGTAGTCTCAATGTAGTCATGCAATTGTTTGGGTAAAGAACTAAACTTGAAGTTAAATAGCATAGGTCTGAATTCTTATGGTTTATAACATTCATATATTTTATATGTTCCAGAATAATATGTAATTTCTAAGTTTATAACATAATAATTACAGAAATCTAGGTAAAGTAATACTTCTGTGACACAGTCTCTTCATCTACAAAATGGAATATTGCTTTTCTCCTTAAATTTATATTAAAAATTGGAGAAGTAATATATGTGAAAGAACCTTACATTAAATATGCAGGTTTTATTTGTTGAATTCAAACAGTCATTAAAGAACAAAATAAAACATTACATTTGGATTAACAAAGTAGATACATATATCTCAATCTGAGAAACCTTTAAGCTCTCTTGACCATAAAATGACATTGGATCCTATAAGAGAGTTTGGTAAATATTTGAAAGATATTTCAATTTCACACCTAAATGTTGATTCTGACATTTATTTCCTAAACTTATCATTTGTATACTTACCTGCTATTAAATCCACAGGGGTCATGTCACTAACTGTATGCCCACCGATTTTATTGAGAGGTATTCAGCAAGGCCCACAAAGTAAGTATTGAATTTTTTTAAAAAACAGACCCAAAACACCTAAAAGCAAAACACTTAGTAAATTCTTATAATCATGAAGATCACAAATTAGTGCTATTAGTAAGAAAGAAACTTCTAAACCAAATAAAGTCCTAATACCTCCAACGAATTTTGTCTCTCTGATACACACACACACGATTAAAAAAAAAATGAAGGAAATGTAAAAAAATAAATAAATGAAGAAAGTTCTGTGGGAAATGTCCATAATTTCATGCCCAGAATTTCTCTATCAATCTCTTTCCCCAAAGTTCTTCCGAGAAAATAAAGTTGCCTTTCTCTCAACGTTAACTCATCACTTTTCTCATAGCATTTTCAAAAGAAATATTTCCTGTCAGCCGGCCACTTAAACTTTGTGCTGTTAAAGAAATCCAAAAAGGTATCAATTTTGCAACAAAGGATAAAGAGGAGACGAAGTGAACCAACATGGCTTTTAAGCTAAATTGCCGTCACCTGTCACAGGTTGTCTAGCGAGCCTCAAGTTCCCTCTAATAAGCTTATGGAGGGTGCGGAGCAAAGGCACCTCAAGGTGCTCTGCGGGTTTTCCCCTGGTAAATTAGGCTGAAAGGAAAAGAGTCCCACCCCCCACCCCCAAACTTGGAGACCAGGGCTGCCCTGCCGAATGCTGTGCCCAGACCTCCTACTTCCACGCCCTTCCAGTCCTTTCCTCGGCTTGGAAAATTGGGCATGAGGCAAGCAAAAGGAAGGACAGAAGGCCAAAACGGGCATCCGGGAAGCCAAATTTCTGTCTCAAAAGCTCGTCTAGAAACGCGTACATAGCGCGTGCCTTGGGGACATCTCCTAAAACCCCGTTCACTGAAGCTAATTCCTCCCGAACGCCCCCACGCCGGCTGAGGATCGCAACCGCCCATCCGCCCCTCCAGCCTGTGCAGCCGCCCCCAAAACCTCCCGTGAATCGGGAAATGTCAAGGCAGCAGCGCTTGGGGAGCCGAGCAGCCTCGCCAGTTCCAAGTCTCTGGTTCGAGACCCCTCGCTTCGCCTCTTTGGGGAACTCACCTGGAGTCAGGTTTAGATGGCAGCCTCCACCCAGGGGACCGGGAAGCGGCCCCGGGAAGCGCCGCCGCGTCCTGTGAATAACGAGCGCAGCGCAGCGGAGCAGCTCCCCCTGGACTGGCCGCTCCCCGATTCCTCCCGCTCTGTCCGGGAACCGTCCCTCCGTTCTTTCCTCTCCCTCCCCTGCCTGCAGCCGCCGCGCTCCCTCCTCCTGCTGGCGGCGCAGGGCTGTGCTTCCGCCTCCCTCCTGCGGGCGCACGAGCTGCCCGCGCTGCTAATGAGCAGGCTCCAGGCTCCGCCCGGCCAGGGGTGCGCACACGCCCCACGCCGGAGACGAGCTCCCGGGAGCGGAGCTATGGATACGCCTGGTGCGGCCGCTGGAGAAATGAACTGGAGGAGGCATCCAGCATCTCACACTTTCTGGCCACTCAGCTTAACTAAGCCATAACCCCAGACTTCTTCCTAAATCTCCAGTAATTTACAGGTGCTGAAAAGTCAATGAGGGGTTTGAGCACAATCTGTGTTAACAGTATTGCCGGTATAGAGATGCTAATCTGGCTAGATTCTAGGGATGAAATGTTCAAGGGACGGTATATGATTCTTTCTGGTGGTTATTTTGACATATTTTGGCTATACTTACAGATCTGTAAAATAAACCAGCAATCTTCTAATCATGACAACACAGATTCCTAATTGAAGGCAGCTGATACTTATTAAATACCAGGCTCTGTTTAATAGGCTCTTCTTTCCCAGCTGATCTTTACTACAATTCTGTGAGCACTACTAGCACCCCTATTCTATATTTTAAGAATTTGGGTTTAACTTTTAAAACAAGACGGTCTTAAAACAAGACTAAGGATCATGTCCAACCTTGCAGAGATTCTAAGTTTCTGAGCCTAAATAATAACTGAAATCTGTAGCTCCCACAACCCATAGCCTGTGTATAATGTGTTGCAGCATCTTGGATGGTACTGTGTAACTGAACCAACAAAGATAATAGGACCATCAGCAAATACACACCACGAGACTAATGAATACCTAGAATCCTAGTGAGACTTGTAAATAGTCAAGCACCCTAAGTAACAATAGTTCAAGTGCATGCTAAACATGGTGATTACTTATAAAAGAACAGCAACCAGTATGAGTGAAGACAGGCAAATAATGTTCAAAATGTTCAGAATCAATGTCCAGCCACTTATGAGTTGAATTCCCCACTCTAAAAAGGAGGCCAGATGTGACGTATTCTAAGAAGCCTACAATGGGCGTGGTCTTTTCGCAACCAAAAAGGGCTTTTTAAACACTTATTTCCCATTAAGAATATGCAATAGCTAATTAATATTAAATCTGAAAATCAGTGATAATTTATTTCAACTAACCTTACATGAAAAAATCATTACTCATTCAAGCTTTTAGAATTAGATTAAATAGCATTGAGTATCAAATTTACTTCAACCCATAGAAATAATAGACAGTTAATTAATAAAGTAAGTAATTTAATTAACTTTACTTTTGTGTCATGATGTATTTTTCCTTAGGAAAAGGATAAGACATTTTTTCCATGGTATAAAATACTAGAATATGACTTTTATATTTTTCTTCATGAAGATTAAAGAATTAATAAAATAAGTACAGACATATTGTCAACAAATCTATCCAGATCATTCATTCTCCACTCAAGAAATTATGCTAGGCAAGCTTTATTTCTCCATATGTACAAGGCAATTCAGAGGTCAAAAATTTGAAAACACTTCAATGAACATCAACCATTAATTAACTAAGAGTAGATTTTATTTATAAACAACTTTAAAAGACTATAAAAAAGGTATAACAAACTTCTACTTTATCAGTACTGCTACTCCTGTTGAACACAAAGATATATAATTATAGTTTTCTCCCTATTTAAAATATTTATTGATTCTGGCATAATAATGTCATACTCATCCCTCAATAATCAGTGTACATGGAACCAGAAATCTTTTCTTTCACCTAGTCAATTTAAGTATTTCTGTGTTTTGCATGTTAACACTCTATTTATTCTGTGTTTCTAGTGCTTATCCTCAAAATTTTTATAGTTCCGTTCACATATGAATTCTACCAATCAGCACTATATATAAATAATGCAACGTATAAAATGTGTTAAATAAATGGATGTAAGATTTATGCTAAATTTTTCACATAGTAAGTACTTCAAAACCCTTATTATTTTTCCTTAAGCTTTTATGTGCATATATTTTATCTCTCCAACTAAAGAATAAACTTCTAAATAAGAAGAGTTTTGTCTATAAATTTTACGCATTTTAATACATTATTAATCTAAAACCTTGGACTAGAGTTTGGAATTCTATTATGTATTCATTTATTGATTCAAAAAATAGGTGTCCATGCCATTTTTTCTAAACCTTGTGCAAGATGTAGGGTATACAATGATGTCCAGACTTTAGAGTCCTTGACCTCATGGCGTTTAAAGTGCAGTAATGTACAGTAATTTTAAAATCTATTTATTATTATTTAAAACAATAAATGAATACATTCTTGTCGAAAATAACTGAAAAGTCTGTCTGAATTCCCTGGCCAAGGCCAAAACATGAAAGCAAAAGAGCTGCCTGAAAACAGTGCAAGCCACTCTCCAGAGGGTTTCTCTGTTGAAACAGCACATCGCATTATGGAAATAATGAGAAAAATTAGTAACTGTGCAAACGACAACACATATGCATCTTTGTGGTTTCTGACCTTTTAGCATCGTCGAAGCAAGACCACAAACCTTTCAACACCAGGCGTGGTATTAATCTTGCACAGAATATAATGTTTTCACATATTTTATTCTGATTTCCTACAAAGTAATTTCAATTTCTAGCTAAAGCTAATGGATTTTTCTAGTGAAAACATTGTGTACCGAATGACTTTCCAGTGAGATCCGCGTACCATGCGCCATTTTCATGTTCGTACTCATTTCTCTGAAGTCTGTTTGCCTTTAATTCACCATAATAAAATTCCTTGTGTACTTTTATTGGCAACCATTGCATAGTGACACTTGCATCCAAATGTAATTCCATTTGAGCTTGGCAGTGTTTGCTTTTTTATCAGAAGAGGAAAGTTAGAGGGAACAAGGGGCAAAGATGTGTGTAAGAATATCTGAGGGACCATCACAGCATCATCACAAATTCAAGATTTTTTTGAAACATTAGACAAGGGACTGACAGCCATGCCCTGGGATGGCTGAAACACTTCACAACCTGCTCATGTTTATGACCAAAATCATCACCTAAAATGAATTCAATGTGTCAATATCATAATATTGTTTGTGTATAAGTAATCATGAAGCAGTTAGGGAAGTGAGTATAATCTAGTAAGAAATTGGAACAAAAAGTGTTAGACAAAATTCAAGAAGATTTAAAAGAAGAAAATTAACCTGTCTGATCTGAACAGAATTGGAAAAGCACATCAATCATAGCTCTATACATTGACCATAGACTTAAAGCATAACATAAAAATAAAGAAGGCAGATAACTCAGGAAAACATTTCTATTAAATCTACTCCGTAAAGTTTTCCCATACTTTTATTTTACTAACAGGAGCATACATTTAAATCTGACAAAATCATATATATTTTGTTGATTCAATTTGTAGCAGATAGAGGAGCATGTCCCAGTGCTATGACAGTGAGTTGTCACTATAACATACCACTGCTTTACATCTTACCCACAGGCTAAAATGTTTACCCCTAGAGTCGTGACTTTGTATATGACAGGAGATTGCTACTAAAAGTAAATATATTTGGCTGAAGGGTAGATACAACTTTAGGCCATTATATCATTCACTAAAATTTAGCTGGCATTTACATACTTACCTGCTTAGTTCATATGACAAATATGTTTGAGAGACTGCCATATACAAAAAAAAAAGATGGAACCATCTTACAAATTTAGAGATTACTTAAAGAAATGGAACTGAAGGGTTAACTGTGATGGCAAGAATGAAGAGAGCAAAACCAGAGGGTACTTCAAGGAGAACAGGCATGAGAGAGGCATTATAATTTGGAGGGTGATATGATTTGAACCTATGTGCCCATCCAAAGTTTTTATGTTGAAACTAAAATCCCAGGACAATGACATCAAGAGATGGGGCTTTTGGTTAAGTGATTAAGTGAAGAAGGATCCACCCTCATGAATGAGATAAACGTCCTCGTAAAAGATGCTTTAGAGGAATGCCGGGCTCCTCAGTCTCTTCTGCCATGTCGTTACATTGTCCGTTTTTGCCCACTTTTGTCACGTGAAGACGAAGCAAGAAGGTGCCACCTCGGGACCAACTGCCAAATCTCCACTGCCTTGATTTCGGACTTCTCAGCCCCAGAACTGTGAGAAATACATTTCTGTTTTTTATGAATTACTCAATCTGTGGCATTTTGTTATAGCAGCATACAGACAAAAACAGGGTAAACAGCCTGGTGAGAGTGGATATTTTAGAAACTTGAGATGATTCAATGTCGCTGATTCTCCATTTTCTCATATGTAAAATGAAGGAAATAATGCTGATTACTTCATAGTTCATTGTACAAATTAAATTAACTATGTAAATAAAGCAAGCAATATAGTTCCTTTTATCTAGTATACATTGTTTAAGTGTTGTTGTCATTACATGAGGAAAACAAGAACTTCCCCAAACAGAAGGATGTGGGAACCAAAACTAAGATATAAGAAAGGACCAAAGTTCACTGTGACAATCTGGTCAAGCGCTGGTTAGGGAAGATAGCATAATGTTACGCATAGATATTATTTGAGGATAATTTTCCTCCACCCCGAACTCCTCTAGCACTTTCCCTACGTCTTTCATTGCACTTCTTCATTTGTCTCTTTAATTACGGTTATTTATATAAATCTTTTAGCTTCCTACAAAAATAAGCTTGTAGTGGGACAGATTCTTGAGGATCTATGTCAAAGCAATTTTTCTATTTCCTACAGCAAGTAACCCAGTAGTAATCACCCAGAATTTGTTAAAAGAATAAACATAGGAAGATTAATTTCCATTTTTTTCTTTGCTAATTTTTAATCAGAATTATACCATTGTTAGGGAGGGAGAAATTATAAATTGAGGACATGAGTATTAACATTTAAATCTGTTATTCTGCTTTATTTTAGAGCTTGCCATGTTTTGTGATTAAAAAAAGAAACAGGACATTCCATATAGCTGTTGCAAAACGTGTGGTCTGTTGGTGAACTAGCAGCACCAGCATTACCAAGATTTCCTTAGTTTGCAGGACTACTGAGTCAGAATTCGCATTTTGACAAAACTCCAGGTGATTCATGCTCTGCATTTAAGTTGGAGAAGCACTGTTCTATAGTTCTCCTTATGTCCTAAATGCATTGTCAGTGAAAGAAAATACTATACGTATGATAATAATAACGGTAATATTAACAAAAATGTAACTATTAGTAATTTTCTATGCTCTCCCAGATACTAAGTCCTTTATTTAATACTTGTGATATTTCTGCGAAGTTGCAATTGATATCACCTACTAAACTGATACTCAGAAATCTGAAGTAATTCTCCAAGGTCACAAAGCTAGTGAATCACAAACCAGATTTTTAAACTCTTGCTGCTTCATTCCAAAGACTAAACCGTTTCTAACTCACGGTTAATACATTTGCTTCTGCCTTCCAATTCCTAAATATGGTTTCCTTTCTATATCATTAGCTTTACTTATACATGACTGATTTTTAACCCTCTCTAACATTTGCAGAATATGGTGTACTATGGTTAATAAGGACAATACCAAGTAATATCATGTTGAGAAAGCGTGCAGAAGTAGCATCAAAAAACAGACTTTTTCCAAAATGTTTACTAAAAACTTTCAATAAAAACAAGATTTTTTACTTAGAATTTCTACCTTGCATAACTCAAATGGAGCATGATTATTAAAATGACAAAAAGATTCCGTAATTGCCTAAGAGCTAAGAATAAGAATTGCTACATAAAAAAGCATAAATATGCCATATGAATGACATGTATAAGAATCATGGGAGTGCTATTTGGTATTTAGTATTTAGTTCCATTCTGCAGCATGATCAAAAAGAAGCATCTGTATAGTTCACTGTGCATTATAGCACAATAAATCACCTCATTAGGCTCAGATATATGTAAAGATTTACAGTCTGGGAAAGTCCACTAGATATTCTTAATCACTTCTTAGACTGTACTGTCCCCCATATTTCTCTTTTTCTATAGAAAGGTTGCACATGGAAAGGCTTTATTTGAAATCCAGCAATGAATGGAATGTCTGTGAAGCAAGAAATAGATGGAAATTGACATTTTAAAAGAAAGTTTGGCTTCTGAAGAGATACAGCTGTGACCTTGGTCTTTTTGTTGGAGAGAAGTATTCCCTAGCCTTACTGTACTATTTTTCCCAAAGCACCCTCTCTATTGTTCTCCCTTCATCTCTGGCTCGTATCATATGGCCCCTCCCTCATTCTATCTGGTGAGTTCTGAGAAAAATGCTTAAATTCTGCAGAGAAGATTGAGAACAATGCTAAATATTCCTCAGAGAAGCAAAATATTATGTTAACAGTTTATATTTTCACATGAAATTGTCTATCTCTTCTCTCTGTCTCATGTGTGTATGTGTGTATGTGTATATATATATACATATAATATACAGTAGATATGTATATATAGAGTATAATATTCAGTATATATGTATATATAGTATAATATACCGTATATATGTATATATATACAGTGTGTGTGTGTGTGTGTGTGTGTATATATATATACATATATATATATATATATACGTATATATATACTACCATTTACCTCCCAGGCTATACGTCCTGACATCTTAAAAGTAGAAAGCCCTCACAGGCCGCGGTTGCTCATGCCTGTAATCCCAGCACTTTGGGAGGCCGAGGCGTGCAGATCACCTGAGGTCGGGAGTTCAAGACCAGCCTGACCAACATGGTGAAACCCCATCTCTACTAAAAATACAAAAAATTAGCTGGGCGTTGTGTTGCGCACCTGTAATCCCAGCTACTCAGGAGGTGGAGGCAGGAGAATCACATGAACCCGGGAGTCGGAGGTTGTGTGAGCCGAGACCATGACATTGCACTGCAGCCTGGGCAATGAGAGCAAAACTCCATCTGAAAAATAAAGGTGGAAAGGCCTTAAAAGACTTTTGAAAATGAGATTTGTCAAATATTTATTAGAGATGAAGAAAATAAGTGCGGACCCACACGTAACTTGTCTGAGGTCACAGAAGTAGGGACCCACACGTAACTTGTCTGAGGTCACAGAGGTAGTCATGCTGCAGCAGCCTTATTGGTTTTCCTCTATGACATGCATTATTATTGTTTTTGATCATTTCAAGAGGTTTCTAGTCGATAGTGGGACAAAATTTCTAATTTGGGAACCTAATTTTCTCTGCAAATCTTCTTTACATCTCTAGCTTATTAATACACCTCAGAAGTGTTACAGGAATTAATTCGCAGGATTTTGAAGAATATTTTGAGGTATGCTGGGAAAAATCATGTCAAGTATCAATGATTAGAAACTAAACAATCAATATTAGATATTGTAAAATTATATTTAATCTTCCATATGGCATAAATAAGTTATTTTAATGTACAGTCGTTGTACTTTGTAAACTTGCATATAAAATATTTGAAAAAATAACTTTCAATATGTAAAATGTAAATATACAAAGGAAAGGATCGGAAAAAATAGATAAAAATAATCAGGCTAAGAAAACACTACAGTGTCACCCTCAGAAGACTATAGAAGGATTCTCACCCTCGAGAAACAGAGGAACTTGAACATGGAAATGACCCTCTGCTGGCCATACTGATTATGGTACATAATTTTAAAAGGCTTTTAGAGAGAAGGGAAATGTTTTATTATGCATTCAGCACAGTGTTATGGTGATGTTTCTTAACTATCAGCTATTTTTAAAATTCCTATAATCTTTCTATAGATGACAAAGTTACATAAATATGAAGGATAAGAAGGGCCCCTGCAAACCTGATAATACAATTCTCTTTTCAATGATAACGTATTTCTAAGCGCGCATCTCCTAATCATATTGATGTGCATTTAGTGTTCTTTTACCTACATCTGTCAAAGTGGCTAAAGTAATCCTTCATGAGGAGATAATTTTTTCCTTTAGGTGATTTTTTCCGCATAATACTCTAACATTTCCAATTCCATCTTTCTCGAAAAAGTTTACATGATATACATATACAATTACTAAAACTTTGGCTGCATAAATAATTTAAATGGACTTTACTTCAAAGATAATATTTACTTTTAAAGTTGTAAACCTTTGAATCATCAATTAATTAGAATTATCTTTTTCTTTATAAATAAAGTTTTTTGTCCCTACATATTTATGATTTGGAAATTTTCACCTGGAAAATTTCATTTTCAGTTAGATGCCTTGTCTTTAGTATAAAATTCAGTATTTCAATTTCAATATAATTTTTTGATTGATTTTTACCTGAAATTATGATAAAATAAGAAAAGTGAAAAATAGAGATAAACTTTAAGTACAATATTATTTGTGCTTAATAATAAAATCAAGAAAGTAAAATATCTAAAATAATTATAACTATTTAAATAAACAAAGTATCATGTAATGGGCGAAATATTCTTCTGGCTCGTTTTTGATTCTGGCAAGTTGTTTACAGGTTCTGAAGTTCAGTTTACTCATCTCTAACATGAGGTTGAACTAGGTATGGCTTGTTTGGCTGAACTCTGTAAAGCTGGTCAAAAAAGTTGCATTTGCATTCTCCTTCCTGTTACTGTATACAATAGAATCCTTCCTGTTTCTACCATGAGATTCAGAACACAGTCTCTGACCTTTCTGAATAGTTTCCAAGTCTCCTTTTTCTCCTGAAGCCTTCTCATAAACGGCTCTACCATGCACCCTGCTTGTCAACACCAAACTCGAAGTATACCTGATGTCATCCCTTCCTTTACCATCTTCCTACCTGTATCCAATCTGTAGCTCAACCATATCAAACTTGAGAAATCTCTCTAATGCATCCATTCTGCTCATTCTCTATAATAACCACTCTAGGTCAAACCACGGCCAAACCCATCAGTTCAGTTCAATATTTTGATGGATCCCTAATGTGTCTGCATATTTCCACTTCCCCCTTCTACCATCTGCTCTCTAGAAAGCAAAGAAAGTAATCACCAAAAAAAGAAAAAGAAAAAGAAAGCAGGAAAGGAATAACATCAGGTCAATGCCCTAGAAAAATCTTGCAGAAGCTTCCCAATACTTGTGCAAGAAAGCTCACACCCCATATTCGGACCTCCTAACTCTAAATGTGTGTATAACCTCATGTCATGCATCCCTCACTTAATATGCTCCGGCCACCATGGATTTCTACTACTCATACACGCTGAACATTCTCCTGTTAGAAGGCCTTGTCATGTGTTCTTCTGGTTGCCTGGAAATCTCTTGTCATCTTCTCCTCTTTCAGGCCAGAGATTAATTTCCTCAAACAGGCCTTTCTTGATCCCACCTTATCTCACTTTACCTTCAACCTCTTTTAAAAATCTTCAATCTGATTTTTCTTCATACCATATAATATGTCAATATCTCGTCTATTTATGTGCTTACTAACTTATACTGAGGAGAGCCTTTTGAATAGAATCTCAATAGGCCGAGTTTCTACAACTATGTCCCCATACCTCAATTCCCAGCACTTGGCACAGGATCGAGTACAACAAACACTTACTGACTGGATAACGAACTACTTGTAAGATATAATCAAACCTTGCGGAATTGCAGGCATATTCCCTTACTCTTATACTCCTAGGCTTAAAGTGAAAATATATTCATGTTATATTGCTCCAAATGTCCACTTCCAGTTTCTACAGAAAGAGTGTTTGACAACTCCTCAATCAAAAGTAAGGTTCAACTCTGTTAGTTGAATGCACAGAACAGAAAGAAGCTTCACAGAATGCTTCTGTGTAGTGTTTAATTGAAGATATTCCTTTTTCCACTATTGGTCTCTTAGCGCTCCGAATTTCCACTTGCAGTTTCTGCAGAAAGAGTGTTTCAGAACTGCTCAATCAAAAGTAAGGTTCAACTCTGAAAGCTGAATGCACAGAACAGAAAGAAGTTTCACAGAATGCCTCTGTGTAGTTTATATTTGAAGATATTCCTTTTTCCACTATTACCCTCTTAGCGCTGGGAACGTCCACTTGCATTTCCTATAGAAAGAGTGTTTCAGAACTGCTCAAGCAAATGTATGGTTTAACACTGTTAGTTGAAGGCACAGATCAGAAAGAAGTTTCACAGAATGCTTCTGTGTAGTTTTTATTAAAAGATATTCCTTTTTCCAATATAGGCCTCTTAGCGCCCTGAATGTCCAATTGCAGTTTCTACAGAAAGAGCGTTTCAGAACAGCTCAATCAAAAGTAAGGTTCAACTCTGTTAGTTGAATGCACAGAACAAAATGAAGTTTCACAGAATGCTTCCGTGTAGTTTTTATTTGAAGATATTCCTTTTTCCAATATAGGCCTCTTAGCGCTCCGAATATCCACTTGCAGTTTCTACAGAAAGAGTGTTTCAGAACTGCTCAATCAAAAGTAAGGTTCAACTCTGTTAGTTGAATGCACAGAACGGAAAGAAGTTTCACAGAATGCTTCTGTGTAGTCTATATTTGAAGATATTCCTTTTTCCACTATTACCCTCTTAGCGCTCCGAATGTCCACTTGCAGTTTCTACAGAAAGAATGTTTCCGAACTGCTCAATCAAAAGTAAGATTCAACTCTGTTAGTTGAATGCACAGAACAGAAAGAGGTTTCACAGAATGCTTCTGTGTAGTATTTCATTGAAGATATTCGTTTTTCCACTATAGGCCTCTTAGTGCTCCGAAAGTCCACTTGCAGTCTCTACAGAAAGAGTGTTTCAGAACGGCTCAACCAAAGTTAGGTTCAACTCCGTTAGTTGAATGCACGGAACAGAAAGAAGTTTCACAGAATGTTTCTGTGTAGATTTATTGGAAGATATTTGTTTTTCCACTATACGCCTCTTAGCGATCCGAATGTCCACTTGCAGTTTCTACGGAAAGAGTGTTTCAGAACTACTCAATGAAAAGTGAGACAAACTCTGTTAGTGGAATGCAGAGAAGAGAAAGAAGTTTCAGAAAAGGTTTCTGTGTAGTTTTTATTTGGAGATATTCCTTTTTCCACTATAGGCCTCTTAGAGCTCAAATGTCCACCTGCATTTTCTACAGAAAGAGTGTTTCAGAACTGCTCCATCAAAAGTATGGTTTAATTTTGTTAGTTGAATGCACAGATCAGAAAGAAGTTTCACAGAATGCTTCCTTGTAGTTTTTATGTGTAGATATTCCTTTTTCCAATATAGGCCTCTTAACGCTCCGAATGTCCACTTGCAGTTTCTTCAGAAAGAGTGTTTCAGAACTGCTCAATCAAAAGTAAGGTTCAACTCTGTTAGATGAATGCACAGAACAGAAAGAAGTTTCACAGAATGCTTCTGTCAAGTTTTATTTGAAGATATTTGTTTTTGCACTTTATGCCAATTAGCGCTCCGATTCTCCACTTGCAGTTTCTATAGAAAGAGTATTTCAGAACTGCTGAATCAAAAGTAAGGTTCAACTCTGTTAGTTAAATGCAGAGAACAGAAAGAAGTTTCAGAGAATGCTCCTGTGTAGTTTTTATTTGGAGATATTCCTTTTTTCACTATAGGCCTCTTAGCGGTCCGAACGTCCACTTGCAGTTTCTACAGAAAGAGTGTTTCAGAACTGCTCAATCAAAGGTAAGGTTCAACTCTGTTAGTTAAATGCACAGAACAAAATGAAGTTTCACAGAATGCTTCTGTGTAGTTTTTATTTGAAGATATTCCTTTTTCCACTATAGACGTTATAACGCTCCGAATGTCCACTTGCAGTTTGTACGGAAAGAGTGTTTCAGAACTGCTGAATCAAAAGCAAGGCTCAACTCTGTTAGTTGAATGCAGAGAACAGAAAGAAGTTTCAGAGAATGCTTCTGTGTAGTTTTTATTTGGAGATATTCCTTTTTCCACTATAGGCCTCTTAGCGGTCCGAATGTCCACTTGCAGTTACTACATAAAGAGTGTTTCAGAACTGCTCAATCAAAGGTAAGGTTCAACTCTGTTAGTTGATTGCACAGAACAAAATGAAGTTTCACAGAATGCTTCTGTGGAGTTTTTATTTGAAGATATTCCTTTTTCCACTCTAGGCCTCTTAGCGCTCCGAATTTCCACTTGCAGTTTCTACAGAAAGAGTGTTTCAGAACTGCTCAATCAAAAGTAAGATTCAACTCTGTTAGTTGAATGCACAGAACAGAAAGAAGTTTCACAGAATGCTTCTGTGTAGTTTATATGTGAAGATATTCCTTTTTCCACAATTACCCTCTTAGCGCTCCGAATGTCAACTTGCATTTTCTACTGAAAGACTGTTTAAGACCTGCTAAATCAAAAATATGTTGTAACTCTGTTAGTTTAATGCACAGATCAGAAAACAGTTTCACAGAATGCTTCTGTGTAGTTTTAATTTCAAGATATTCCTTTTTCCAATATAGGCCTCTTAGCGATCCGAACGTCCAATTGCAGTTTCTACAGAAAGAGTGTTTCCGAATGGCTCAATCAAAAGTAAGGTTCAACTCTGTTAGTTGAATGCACAGAACAGAAAGAAGTTTCACAGAATGCTTCTGTCCAGTTTTATTTGAAGATATTTGTTTTTCCACTTTACGCCTCTAAGCGCTCCGAATGTCCCCTTGCAGTTTCAACAGAAGGAGTGTTTCAGAACTGCTGAATCCAAAGTAAGGTTTAACTCTGCTAGTTGAATGCACAGAACAGAAAGAAATTTCACAGAATGCTTCTGTGTAGTTTATATTTGAAGAGATTCCTTTTTCCACAATTACCCTCTTAGCGCTCTGAATGTCCACTTGCATTTTCTGCTGAAAGACTCTTTCAGAACTGCACAATCAAAACTATGGTTTAACTCCATTAGTTGAAGGCACAGATCAGAAAAGAGTTTCACAGAATGCTTCAGTGTAGTTTTTATTTGAAGATATTCCTTTTTCCAATATATGCCTCTTAGCGCTCAGAATGTCCAATTGCAGTTTCTGCAGAAAGAGTGTTTCAGAACAGCTCAATCAAAAGTAAGTTTCAACTCTGTTAGTTGAATGCACAGAACAAAATGAAGTTTCACAGAATGCTTCCGTGTAGTTTTTATTAGAAAATATTCCTTTTTCCAATATAGGCCTCTTAGCTCTCGAATGTCCACTTGCAGTTTCCACAGAAAGAGTGTTTCAGAACTGCTCAATCAAAAGTAAGGTTCAACTCTATTAATTGAATGCCCAAAATAGAAAGAAGTTTCACAGAATGCTTCTGTGTAGTTTATATTTGAAGATATTAATTTTTCCACTATTACCCTCTTAGCGCTCCGAATGTCCACTTGCAGTTTCTACAGAAAGAATGTTTCAGAACTGCTCAAAGTAAGATTCAACTTTGTTAGTTGAATGCACAGAACAGAAAGAAGTTTCACAGAATGCTTCTGTGTAGTATTAATTGAAGATATTCGTTATTCCACTATAGGCCTCTTAACACTCCGAACGTCCACTTGCAGTTTCTACAGAAAGAGTGTTTCAGAACGGCTCAATCAAAAGTAAGGTTCAACTCTGTTAGTTGAATGCAAGGAACAGAAAGAAATTTCACAGAATGTTTCTGTGTAGTTTTATTTGAAGATATTTGTTTTTCCACTATACGCCTCTTAGCGATGCAAATGTCCACGTTCAGTTTATACAGAAAGAGTGTTTCAGAACTACTCAATGAAAAGTAAGACAAACTCTGTTAGTTGAATGCAGAGAAGACAAAGAAGTTTCAGAGAATTCTTCTGTGTAGTTTTAATTTGGAGATATTCCTTTTTCCACTGTAGGCCTCATAGCGCTCAACTGTCCACCTGCATTTTCTACAGAAAGGGTGTTTCAGAACTGCTCAATCAAAAGTATGGATTAACTCTTTTACTTGAATGCACAGATCAGAAAGAAGTTTCACAGAATGCTTCTCTGTAGTTTTTATGTGTAGATATTCCTTTTTCCAATATAGGCCTCTTAGCGCTCTGAATGTCCAATTGCAGTTTCTACAGAAAGAGTGTTTCCGAATGGCTCAACCAAAAGTAAGGTTCAACTCTATTAATTGAATGCCCAAAATAGAAAGAAGTTTCACAGAATGCTTCTGTGTAGTTTATATTTGAAGATATTAATTTTTCCACTATTACCCTCTTAGCGCTCCGAATGTCCACTTGCAGTTTCTACAGAAAGAATGTTTCAGAACTGCTCAAAGTAAGATTCAACTTTGTTAGTTGAATGCACAGAACAGAAAGAAGTTTCACAGAATGCTTCTGTGTAGTATTAATTGAAGATATTCGTTATTCCACTATAGGCCTCTTAACACTCCGAACGTCCACTTGCAGTTTCTACAGAAAGAGTGTTTCAGAACGGCTCAATCAAAAGTAAGGTTCAACTCTGTTAGTTGAATGCAAGGAACAGAAAGAAATTTCACAGAATGTTTCTGTGTAGTTTTATTTGAAGATATTTGTTTTTCCACTATACGCCTCTTAGCGATGCAAATGTCCACGTTCAGTTTATACAGAAAGAGTGTTTCAGAACTACTCAATGAAAAGTAAGACAAACTCTGTTAGTTGAATGCAGAGAAGACAAAGAAGTTTCAGAGAATTCTTCTGTGTAGTTTTAATTTGGAGATATTCCTTTTTCCACTGTAGGCCTCATAGCGCTCAACTGTCCACCTGCATTTTCTACAGAAAGGGTGTTTCAGAACTGCTCAATCAAAAGTATGGATTAACTCTTTTACTTGAATGCACAGATCAGAAAGAAGTTTCACAGAATGCTTCTCTGTAGTTTTTATGTGTAGATATTCCTTTTTCCAATATAGGCCTCTTAGCGCTCTGAATGTCCAATTGCAGTTTCTACAGAAAGAGTGTTTCCGAATGGCTCAACCAAAAGTAAGGTTCAACTCTGTTAGTTGAATGCACAGAATAGAAAGAAGTTTCACAGAATGCTTCCGTCTAGTTTTGTTTGAAGATATTTGTTTTTCCACTTTACGCCTCTTAGCGCTCCGAAACTCCACTTGCAGTTTCTACAGAAAGAGTGTTTCAGAACTGAAGAATCAAAAGTAAGGCTCAACTCTGTTAGTTGAATGCAGAGAACAGAAAGAAGTTTCAGAGAATTCTTCTGTGTAGTTTTTATTTGGAGATATTCCTTTCTCCACTATAGGTCTCTTAGCGGTCCGAATGTCCACTTGCAGTTTCTACATAAAGAGTGTTTCAGAACTGCTCAATCAAAGGTAAGGTTCAACTCTGTTAGTTGATTGCACAGAACAAAATGAAGTTTCACAGAATGCTTCTGTGGAGTTTTTATTTGAAGATATTCCTTTTTCCACTCTAGGCCTCTTAGCGCTCCGAATTTCCACTTGCAGTTTCTACAGAAAGAGTGTTTCAGAACTGCTCAATCAAAAGTAAGATTCAACTCTGTTAGTTGAATGCACAGAACAGAAAGAAGTTTCACAGAATGCTTCTGTGTAGTTTATATGTGAAGATATTCCTTTTTCCACAATTACCCTCTTAGCGCTCCGAATGTCAACTTGCATTTTCTACTGAAAGACTGTTTAAGACCTGCTAAATCAAAAATATGTTGTAACTCTGTTAGTTTAATGCACAGATCAGAAAACAGTTTCACAGAATGCTTCTGTGTAGTTTTAATTTCAAGATATTCCTTTTTCCAATATAGGCCTCTTAGCGACCCGAACGTCCAATTGCAGTTTCTACAGAAAGAGTGTTTCCGAATGGCTCAATCAAAAGTAAGGTTCAACTCTGTTAGTTGAATGCACAGAACAGAAAGAAGTTTCACAGAATGCTTCTGTCCAGTTTTATTTGAAGATATTTGTTTTTCCACTTTACGCCTCTAAGCGCTCCGAATGTCCCCTTGCAGTTTCAACAGAAGGAGTGTTTCAGAACTGCTGAATCCAAAGTAAGGTTTAACTCTGCTAGTTGAATGCACAGAACAGAAAGAAATTTCACAGAATGCTTCTGTGTAGTTTATATTTGAAGAGATTCCTTTTTCCACAATTACCCTCTTAGCGCTCTGAATGTCCACTTGCATTTTCTGCTGAAAGACTCTTTCAGAACTGCACAATCAAAACTATGGTTTAACTCCATTAGTTGAAGGCACAGATCAGAAAAGAGTTTCACAGAATGCTTCAGTGTAGTTTTTATTTGAAGATATTCTTTTTCCAATATATGCCTCTTAGCGCTCAGAATGTCCAATTGCAGTTTCTGCAGAAAGAGTGTTTCAGAACAGCTCAATCAAAAGTAAGTTTCAACTCTGTTAGTTGAATGCACAGAACAAAATGAAGTTTCACAGAATGCTTCCGTGTAGTTTTTATTAGAAAATATTCCTTTTTCCAATATAGGCCTCTTAGCTCTCGAATGTCCACTTGCAGTTTCCACAGAAAGAGTGTTTCAGAACTGCTCAATCAAAAGTAAGGTTCAACTCTATTAATTGAATGCCCAAAATAGAAAGAAGTTTCACAGAATGCTTCTGTGTAGTTTATATTTGAAGATATTAATTTTTCCACTATTACCCTCTTAGCGCTCCGAATGTCCACTTGCAGTTTCTACAGAAAGAATGTTTCAGAACTGCTCAAAGTAAGATTCAACTTTGTTAGTTGAATGCACAGAACAGAAAGAAGTTTCACAGAATGCTTCTGTGTAGTATTAATTGAAGATATTCGTTATTCCACTATAGGCCTCTTAACACTCCGAACGTCCACTTGCAGTTTCTACAGAAAGAGTGTTTCAGAACGGCTCAATCAAAAGTAAGGTTCAACTCTGTTAGTTGAATGCAAGGAACAGAAAGAAATTTCACAGAATGTTTCTGTGTAGTTTTATTTGAAGATATTTGTTTTTCCACTATACGCCTCTTAGCGATGCAAATGTCCACGTTCAGTTTATACAGAAAGAGTGTTTCAGAACTACTCAATGAAAAGTAAGACAAACTCTGTTAGTTGAATGCAGAGAAGACAAAGAAGTTTCAGAGAATTCTTCTGTGTAGTTTTAATTTGGAGATATTCCTTTTTCCACTGTAGGCCTCATAGCGCTCAACTGTCCACCTGCATTTTCTACAGAAAGGGTGTTTCAGAACTGCTCAATCAAAAGTATGGATTAACTCTTTTACTTGAATGCACAGATCAGAAAGAAGTTTCACAGAATGCTTCTCTGTAGTTTTTATGTGTAGATATTCCTTTTTCCAATATAGGCCTCTTAGCGCTCTGAATGTCCAATTGCAGTTTCTACAGAAAGAGTGTTTCCGAATGGCTCAACCAAAAGTAAGGTTCAACTCTATTAATTGAATGCCCAAAATAGAAAGAAGTTTCACAGAATGCTTCTGTGTAGTTTATATTTGAAGATATTAATTTTTCCACTATTACCCTCTTAGCGCTCCGAATGTCCACTTGCAGTTTCTACAGAAAGAATGTTTCAGAACTGCTCAAAGTAAGATTCAACTTTGTTAGTTGAATGCACAGAACAGAAAGAAGTTTCACAGAATGCTTCTGTGTAGTATTAATTGAAGATATTCGTTATTCCACTATAGGCCTCTTAACACTCCGAACGTCCACTTGCAGTTTCTACAGAAAGAGTGTTTCAGAACGGCTCAATCAAAAGTAAGGTTCAACTCTGTTAGTTGAATGCAAGGAACAGAAAGAAATTTCACAGAATGTTTCTGTGTAGTTTTATTTGAAGATATTTGTTTTTCCACTATACGCCTCTTAGCGATGCAAATGTCCACGTTCAGTTTATACAGAAAGAGTGTTTCAGAACTACTCAATGAAAAGTAAGACAAACTCTGTTAGTTGAATGCAGAGAAGACAAAGAAGTTTCAGAGAATTCTTCTGTGTAGTTTTAATTTGGAGATATTCCTTTTTCCACTGTAGGCCTCATAGCGCTCAACTGTCCACCTGCATTTTCTACAGAAAGGGTGTTTCAGAACTGCTCAATCAAAAGTATGGATTAACTCTTTTACTTGAATGCACAGATCAGAAAGAAGTTTCACAGAATGCTTCTCTGTAGTTTTTATGTGTAGATATTCCCTTTCCCACTCTAGGCCTCTTAGAGCTCCGAATGTCCAATTGCAGTTTCTACAGAAAGAGTGTTTCAGAACGGCTCAATCAAAAGAAAGGTTCAACTCTGTTAGTTGAATGCACAGAACAGAAAGAAGTATCACAGAATGCTTCTGTGTAGTATTTATTTGAAGATATTCGTTTTACCACTATACGCCTCTTAGCCCTTGGAATATCCACTTGCATTTTCTACAGAAAGAGTGTTTCAGAACTGCTCAATCAAAAGTATGGTTTAACTCTGCTAGCTGAATGCACAGATCAGAAAGAAGTTTCACAGAATGCTTCAGTGTAGTATTAATTTGAAGATGTTCCTTTTTCCACTATTACCCTCTTAGCGCTCCGAATGTAAACTTGCAGATTCTACAGAAAGGGTGTTTAAGAACTGCTCCTTCAAAAGTAAGGCTCAACTCTGTTAGTTGAATGCAGAGAACAGAAAGAAGTTTCAGAGAATGCTTCTGTGTAGTTTTTATTTGGAGATATTACTTTTTCCACTATTACCATCTTAGCGCTCCGAATGTCCACTTGCATTTTCTACAGAGAGGGTTTAAGAACTGCTCAATCAAAAGCATGGTTTAAATCTGTTAGCTGAATGCACAGATCAGAAAGAAGTTTCACAGAATGCTTCTGTGTAGTATTTATTTGGAGATATTCATTTTTCCAATATAGGACTCTTAGCGTTCAGAATGTCTAATTGCACAATGTACAGAAAGAGTGTTTCAGAACTGCTCCTTCAAAAGTAAGGCTCAACTCTGTTAGTTGAATGCACGGAACAGAAAGAACTTTCAGAGAATGCTTCTATGTAGTTTATATTTGAAGATATTCCTTTTTCCACTATTACCATCTTAGCGCTCCGAATGTCCACTTGCATTTTCTACAGAAAGAGTGTTTCAGAACTGCTCAAACAAAAGTATAGTTTATATCTGTTAGCTGAATGGACACATCAGAAAGAAGTTTCACAGAATGCTTCGGTGTAGTTTTTATTTGAAGATATTCTTTTTCCCAATATAGGCCTCTTAGCGCTCAGAATGTCCAATTGCAGTTCCTACAGAAAGAGGGTGTCAGAACGGCTCAATCAAAAGTAAGGTTCTACTCTGTTAGTTGAATGCACAGAACAGAAAGAAGTTTCACAGAATGCTTATGTGAAGTTTATATTTGAATATATTCCTTTTTCCATTGTTACCCTATTAGCGCTCCGAATGTCCACTTGCATTTTCTACAGAAGGAGTGTTCAGAACTCCTCAATCAAAAGTATATTTTAATTCTGTTAGTTGAATACACAGATCAGAAAGAAGTTAAACAGAATGCTTCTGTGTAGTTTTCATTTGAAGATATTCCTTTTTCCAATATAGGACTCTTAGCACTCAGAATGTCCAATTGCAGTATCTACAGAAAGTGTGTTTCAGAACTGCTCAATCAAAAGTAAGGTCCAACTCTGTTAGTTGAATGCACGGAACAGAAAGAAGTTTCAGAGAATGCTTCTATGTAGTTTATATTTGAAGGTATTCCTTTTTCCACTATTACCCTCTTAGCGCTCCGAATGTCCACTTGCATTTTCTACAAAAAGAGGGTTTCAGAACTGCTCAAACAAAAGTATGGTTTAAATTTGTTAGCTGAATGCACAGATCAGAAACAATTTTCACAGAATGCTTCTTTGTAGTTTTTATTTGAAGATATTCTTTTTCGAAATATAGGCCTCTTAGCGCTCAGAATGTCCAATTGCAGTTTCTACAGAAAGAGTGTTTCAGAACGGCTCAATCAAAACTAAGGTTCAACTCTGTTAGTTGAATGCACAGAACAGAAAGAAGTTTCACAGAATGCTACTGTGTAGTATTTATTTGAATATATTCCATTTTCCACTATTAACCTCTTAGCGCTCCGAATGTCCACTTGCAGTTTCTACAGAAAGAGTGTTTCAGAACTGCTCCATCAAAAATAAGGCTCAACCCTGTTAGTTAAATACAGAGAACAGGAAGAAGTTTCAGAGAATGCTTCTGTGTAGTTTTTATTTGGAGATATTTCTTTTTCCACTATTAGAAACTTAGTGCTCGGAATGTCCACTTGCATTTTCTACAGAAAGAGTGTTTGAGAACTGCTCAATCAAAAGTATTGTTTAACTCTGTTAGCTAAATGCACAGATCAGAAAGAAGTTTCACAGAATGCTTCTGTGTAGTTTTTATTTGAAGATTGTCCTTTTTCCAATATAGGCCTCTTAGCACTCAGAATGTCCAATTGCAGTTTCTACAGAAAGAGTGTTTCAGAACGGCTCAATCAAAGTAAGACTCAACTCTTTTAGTTGAATACAGAGAACAGGAAGAAGTTTCAGAGAATGCTTCTGTGTAGTTTTTATTTGGAGATAATTCTTCCTCCACTATTACCCTCTTAGCGCTCCGAATGTCCACTTGAATATTCTACAGAAAGAGTGTTTCAGAACTGCTCAATCAAAAGAATGGTTTAGCTCTGATAGCTGAATGGACAGATCGGACAGAAGTTTCACAGAATGCTTCTGTGTAGTTTTTATTTGAAGATATTCTTTTTCCCAATATAGGCCTCTTAGCGCTCAGAATGTCCAATTGCAGATTCCACAGAAAGAGTGTTTCAGTATGGCTCAATCAAAAGTAAGGTTCAACTCTGTTAGTTGAATGCACAGAACAGAAAGAAGTTTCACAGAATGCTTCTGTGTAGTTTATATTTGAATATATTCCTTTTTCCACTATTACCGTGTTAGCGCTCCGAATGTCCACTTGCATTTTCTACAGAAAGAGTGTTCAGAACTGCTCAATCAAAAGTATGGTTTAACTCTGTTAGTTGAATGCACAGATCAGAAAGTATTTTCACAGAATGCATCTGTGTAGTTTTTATTTGAAGATATTGTTTTTCCCAATATAGGCCTCTTAGCGCTCAGTATATCCAATTGCAGTTTCCACAGAAAGAGAGATTCAGAACGGCTCAATCAAAAGTAAGGTTCAACTCTGTTAGTTGAATGCACAGAACAGAAAGAAGTTTCAGAGAATGCTTCTGTGTAGTTTATATTTGAATATATTCATTTTTCCAGTATTACACTCTGAGCGCTCTGAATGTCCACTTGCATTTTCTACAGAAACAGTGTTCAGAACTGCTCAATCAAAAGTGTGGTTTAACTCTGTTAGTTGAATGCACAGATCAGAAAGAAGTTTCACAGAATTATTCTGTGTAGTTTTTGTTTGAAGATATTCCTTT
Organism: Symphalangus syndactylus; assembly: GCF_028878055.3. Taxonomy (NCBI): domain Eukaryota; kingdom Metazoa; phylum Chordata; class Mammalia; order Primates; family Hylobatidae; genus Symphalangus; species Symphalangus syndactylus. The sequence continues at coordinate 4,527,406 of NC_072427.2, forward strand.
TTCCAATATAGGACTATTAGCGCTCATAATGTGCAATTGCAGTATCTACAGAAAGAGATTTTCAGAACTGCTCAATCAAAAGTAAGGTTCAACACTGTTAGTTGAATGCACTGAACAGAAAGATGTTTCGGAAAATGCTTCTGAGTAGTTTATATTTGAAGCTATTCCTTTTTCCACTATTACCCTCTTAGCGCTCCGAATGTATAGTTGCATTTTCTACAGAAAGAGGGTTTCGGAACGCCTCAATCAAAAGTAAGGTTGATCTCTTTTAGTTGAATGCACAGAACAGAAAGAAGTTTCACAGAATGCTTCTGTGTAGTTCATATTTGAATATATTCCTTATTCCAGTATTACCCTCTTAGCGCTCCGAATGTCCACTTGCATTTTCTACAGAAAGAGTGTTCAGAACTCCTCAATGAAAAGTGTGGTTTTATTCTGTTATTTGAATGCACAGATCAGAAAGAAGTTTCACAGAATGCTTCTGTGTAGTTTTTATTTGTAGATATTATTTTTCCCAATATAGGCCTCTTAGCGCTCAGAATGTCCAATTGCAGTTTCTACAGAAAGAGTGTTTCAGAACGGCTCAATCAAAAGTAAGGTTCAACTCTGTTAGTTGAATGCACAGAACAGAAAGAAGGTTCATACAATGCTTCTGTGTAGTTTATATTTGAAGATATTCCTTTTTCCACTATTACCCACTTAGCGCTCCGAATGTCCAGGTGCATTTTCTACAGAAAGAGTGTTTCCGAACTGCTTAATCAAAAGTATGGTTTAACTCTGTTAGCTGAATGCACAGATCAGAAAGAATTTTCACAGAATGCTTCTGTGTAGTTTATATTTTAATATATTCCTTTTTCCACTATTACCCTCTTAGAGCTCCGAAAGTCCACTTGCATTTTCTACAGAAAGAGTGTTCAGAACTGCTCAATGAAAACTATGGTTTAACTCTGTTAGCTGAATGCACAGATCAGAAAAATGTTTCACAGAATGCTTCTGTGTAGTTTTCTTTGAAGATATTCTTTTTCCCAATATAGGCCTCTAAGCGCTCAGATTGTCCAATTTCAGTTTCTACAGAAAGAATGTTTCAGAATGGCTCAATCAAAAGTAAGGTTCAACTCTGTTATTTGAATGCACAGAACAGAAAGTAGTTTCACAGAATGCTTCTCTGTAGTTCATATTTGAAGATATTCCTTTTTCCACTATTACCCTCTTAGAGCTCCGAAAATCCACTTGCATTTTCTACAGAAAGAGTGTTCAGAACTGCTCAATCAAAAGTAAGGTTCAATACTGTTAGTTGAATGCACAGAACAGAAAGAAGTTTCAGAGAATGCTTCTGTGTAGTTTATATTTGAAGATATTCCTTTTTCCACTATTACCCTCTTAGCGCTCCGAATGTCCACTGGCAGACTCTACACAAAGAGAGTTTCAGAACTGCTCCTTCAAAAGTAAGGCTCAACTCTGTTAGTTGAATGCAGAAAACAGAAAGGAGTTTCAGAGAATGCTTCTTTGTAGTTTTTATTTGGAGGTATTCCTTTTTCCACTATTACAATCTTAGCGCTCCGAATGTCAACTTGCATTTTCTACAGAAAGAGTGTTTCATAACTGCTCAATCAAAAGAATGGTTTAACTCTGTTAGCTGAATGCACAGATCAGAAATAAGTTCCACAGAATGTTTCTGTGTATTCTTTATTTGAAGATATCCTTTTCCCAATATAGGCCTCTTAGCGCTCAGAATGTCCAATTGCAATTTCTACAGAAAGATTGTTTCAGAACGGCTAAATCAAAAGTAAGGTTCAACTCTGTTAGTTGAATGCACAGAACAGAAAGAAGTTTCACAGAATGCTTCTGTGTAGTTTATATTTGAATATATTCCTTTTTCCACTATTAACCTCTTAGCGCTCCGAATGTCCACTTGCATTTTCTACAGAAAGAGTGTTCAGAACTGCACAATCAAAAGTATGGTTTAACTCTGTTAGCTGAACGCACATATCAGAAATAAGTTTCACAGAATGCTTCTGTGTAGTTTTTATTTGAAGATATCCTTTTTCCCAGTATAGGCCTCTTAGCGCTCAGAATGTCCAATTGCAGTTTCTACAGAAAGAGTGTTTCAGAATGGCTCCCTCAAAAGTAAGGTTCAACTCAGTTAGTTGAATGCACAGAAGAGAAAGAAGTTTCACAGAATGCTTCTGTGTAGTATTTAGTTGAATATATTCCTTTTTCCACTATTACCCTGTTAGCGCTCCGAATGTCCACTTACAATTTCTACAGAAAGAGTGTTTCAGAACTGCTCCTTCAAAAGTAAGGCTCAACTCTGTTAGTTGAATGCAGAGAACAGAAAGGAGTTTCAGAGAATTCTTCTGTGTAGTTTTCATTTGGAGATATTCCTTTTTCCACTATTAAAATCTTAGCACTCCGAATGTCCACTTCCATTTTCTACAGAAAGAGTTTTTCATAACTGCTCAATCAAAAGTATGGTTTAACTCTGTTAGTTGAATGCACAGATCAGAAATAAGTTTCACAGAATGCTACTGTGTGGTTTTTATTTGATGATATTCTTTTTCCCAATATAGGCTTCTTAGGGCTCAGAATGTCCAATTGCAGTTTCCACAGAAAGAGTGTTTCAGAACGGCTCAATCAAAAGTCAGGTTGAACTCTGTTAGTTGAATGCACAGAACAGATATATGTTTCACAGAATACTTCTGTTTAGTTTATATTTGAATATATTCCTTTTTGCACTATTACCGTCTTAGCGCTCCGAATGTCCACTTGCATTTTATACAGAAAGAGTGTTCAGTATTCGTCAATCAAAAGTATGATTTAAGTCTGTTAGCTGAATGCACAGATGAGAAAGAAGTTTCAAAGAATGCTTCTGTGTGGTTTTAATTTGAAGGTAGTCCTTTTTCCAATATAGGCCTCTTAACGCTTCTAATATCCAATTGCAGTTTCTACAGAAAGAGTGTTTCAGAACGGCTCAATCAAAAGAAAGGTTCAAGTATTTTAGTTGAATGCACAGAACAGAAAGAAGTTTCACAGAATGCTTCTGTGTAGTATTTAGTTGAAAACATTCCTTTTTCCACTATTACCCTCTTAGCGCTCCGAAAGTCCACTTGCAGTTTCTACATAAAGAGTGTTTCAGAACTGCTCCTACAAAAGTAAGGCTCAAATCTGTTAGTTGGAAGCAGAGAACAGAAAGGAGTTTCAGAGAATGCTTCTGTGTAGTTTTTATTTGGAGATATTCCTTTTTCCACTATTACAATCTTAGCGCTCCGAATGTCCACTTGCATTTTCTACAGAAAGAGTTTTTCATAACTGCTCAATCAAAAGTAAGGTTGAACTCTGTTAGTTGAATGCATAGAACAGAAAGAAGTTTCACAGAATACTTCTGTGTGGTTTATATTTGGATATATTCCTTTTTGCACTATTACCCTCTTAGCGCTCCGAATGTCCACTTGCATTTTCTACAAAAAGAGTGTTCAGAACTACTCAATCAAAGCTATGGTTTAACTCTGTTAGTTGAATGCACAGATCAGGAAGAAGTTTCACAGAATGCTTCTGTGTAGTTTTTATTTGAAGATATCCTTTTTTCCAATATAGGCCTCTTAGCGCTCAGAATGTCCAATTGCAGTTTCTACACAAAGAGTGTTTCAGAACTGCTCCTTCAAAGTGAGGCTCAACTCTTTTAGTTGAATGCAGAGAACAGAAAGGAGTTTCAGAGAATGCTTCTGTATAGTTTTTATTTGGAGATATTCCTTTTTCCACTATTACAATCTTAGCGCTCCGAACGTCCACTTGTATTTTCTACAGAAAGAGTGTTTCATAACTGCTCAATCAAAAGTATGGTTTAACTCTGTTAACTGAATGCACGGATCAGAAATAAGTTTCAGAGAATGCTTCTGTGTAGTTTTTATATGAAGTTATTCTTTTTCCCAATATAGGTCTCTTAGCGCTCAGAATGTCCAATTGCAGTTTCTACAGAAAGAGTGTTTCAGAACGGCTCAATCAAAAGTAAGGTTCAACTCAGTTAGTTGAATGCACAGAACAGAAAGAAGTTTCACAGAATGCTTCTGTGTAGTTTATATTTGAATATATTCCTTTTTCCACTATTACCCTCTTAGCGCTCCGAATGTCCACTTGCATTTTCTACAGAAAGAGTGTTCAGAACTGCTCAATCAAAAGTATGTTTTAACTCTGTTATTTGAATGCACAGATCAGAAAGAAGTTTCACAGAATTCTTCTCTGTAGTTTTTATTTGAAGATATTCCTTTTTCCAATATAGGACTCTTAGCGCTCTGAATGTCCAATTGCAGCATCTACAGAAAAAGTGTTTCAGAACTGCTCAATAAAAAGTAAGGTTCAATACTGTTAGTTGAATGCACGGAACAGAAAGCAGTTTCAGAGAATGCTTCTGTGTAGTTTATGTATGAAGATATTCCTTTTTCCACTATTACCCTCTTAGCGCTCCGAATCTCCACTTGCATTTTCTACAGAAAGAGTGTTTCAGAACGTCTCAATCAAAAGTAAGGATCAACTCCTTTAGTTGAATGCACAGAACAGAAAGGAGTTTCACAGAATGCTTCTGTGTAGTATTTAGTTGAAGATATTCCTTTTTCGACTATTACCCTCTTAGCGCTCCGAATGTCCACTGGCAGTCTCTACACAAAGAGTGTTTCAGAACTGCTCCTTCAAAAGTAAGGCTCAACTCTGTTAGTTGAATGCAGAGAACAGAAAGGAGTTTCAGAGAATGCTTCTGTGTAGTTTTCTTTGGAGATATTCCTTTTTCCACTATTACAATCTTAGCGCTACGGTTGTCCACTTGCATTTCCTACAGAAAGAGTGTTTCATAACTGCTCAATCAAAAGAATGGTTTAACTTTGTTAGCTGAATGCACAGATCAAAAATAAGTTTCACAGAATGCTTCTGTGTAGTTTTTATTTGACGATATTCCTTTTCCCAATATAGGCCTCTTATCGCTCAGAATGTCCAATTGTAGTTTCTAGAGAAAGAGTGTTTCAGAACGGTTCTATCAAAAGTAAGGTTCAACTCTGTTAGCTGAATGCACAGAACAGAAAGAAGTTTCACAGAATGCTTCTGTGTAGTTTATATTTGAATATATTCCTTTTTCCAGTACTACCCTCTTAGCGCTCCGAATGTCCACTTGCATTTTCTACAGAATGAGTGTTCGGAACTGCTCAATCAAAAGTATGGTTTAACTCTGTTAGCTGAATGCACATATCAGAAATAAATTTCACAGAATTCTTCTGTGTAGTTTTTATTTGAAGATATTATTTTTCCCAATATAGGTCTCTTAGTGCTCTGAATGTCCAATTGCATTTCTACAGAAAGAGTGTTTCAGTACGGCTCAATCAAAAGTAAGGTTCAACTCTGTTAGTTGAATGCACAGAACAGAAAGACTTTTCATACAATGCTTCTGTGTAGTTTATATTTGAAGATATTCCTTTTTCCACTATTATCCACTTTGCGCTCCAAATGTCCAGTTGCATTTTCTACAGAAAGAGTGTTTCAGAACTGCTCAACAAAAAGTATGGTTTAAGGCTGTTAGCTGAATGCACAGATCAGAAAGAAGTTTCACAGAATGCTTCTGTGTAGTGTTTATATGAAGATATACTTTTTACCAACTTAGGCCTCTTAGCGCTCAGAACGTCCAATTGCAGTTTCTATAGAAAGAGTGTTTCAGAACGGCTCAATCAAAGGTAAGGTTCAACTCTGTTAGTCGAATGCACAGAACATAAAGAAGTTTCACAGAATGCTTCTGTGTAGTTTATATTTGAATATATTCCTTTTTCCACTACTACCCTCTTAGCACTCCATATATCCAGTTGCATTTTCTACAGAAAGTGTGTTCAGAACTGCTCAATCAAAAGTGTGTTTTAACTCAGTTAGCTGAATGCACAGATTAGAAAGAAGTTTCACAGAATGCTTCTGTGTAGTTTTTATTTGAAGATATTCTTTTTCCCAATATAGGCCTCTTAGCGCTCAGAATGTCCAATTGCAGTTTCTACAGAAAGAGTGTTTCAGAATGGCTCAATCAAAAGTAAGGTTCAACTCTGTTATTTGAATACACAGAACAGAAAGCAGTTTCACAGAATGCTTCTCTGTAGTTCATATTTGAAGATATTCCTTTTTCCACTATAACCCTCTGAGAGCTCCGAATGTCCACTTGCATTTTCTACAGAAACGGTGTTCAGAACTGCTCAATCAAAATTATGGTTTAACTCTGTTAGTTGAATGCACAGATCAGAAAGAAGTTTCACAGATTTCTTCTGTGTAGTTTTTATTTGAAGATATTCCTTTTTCCAATATAGGACTCTTAGCGCTCAGAATGTCCAATTGCAATATCTACAGAAAGAGTGTTTCTGAACTGCTCAATCAAAAGTAAGGTTCAATGCTGTTAGTTGAATGCACGGAACAGAAAGAAGTTTCAGAGAATGCTTTTGTGTAGTTTATATTTGAAGATATTCCTTTTTCCACTATTACCCTCTTAGCGCTCTGAATCTCCACTTGCATTTTCTACATAAGGAGTGTTACAGAACGGCTCAATCAAAAGTAAGGTTCAAGTCGTTTAGTTGAATGCACAGAACAGAAAGAAGTTTCAAATAATATTTCTGTGTAGTATTTAGTTGAAGATATTCCTCTTTCGACTATTAAAATCTTAGCGCTCCGAATGTCCACTGGCAGTTTCTACACAAAGAGTGTTTCAGAACTGCTCCTTCAAATGTAAGGCTCAACTCTGTTAGTTGAATGCAGAGAACAGAAAGGAATTTCAGAGAATGCTTCTGTGTAGTTTTTATTTGGAGATATTCCTTTTTCCACTATTACAATCTTAGCGCTCCAAATGTCCACTTGCATTTTCTACACAAAGAGTGTTTCCTAACTGCTCAATCAAAAGTATCGTTTAACTCTGTTAACTGAATGCACAGATCAGAAATAAGTTTCACAGAATGCTTCTGTGTAGTTTTTATTTGAAGATATTCTTTTTCCCAGTATAGGCCTCTTAGCGCTCAGAATGTCCAATTGCAATTTCTACAGTAAGAGTGTTTTAGAAAGGCTCAATCAAAAGTATGGTTCAACTCTTTTAGTTGAATGCACAGAACAGAAAGTAGTTTCACAGAATGCTTCTGTGTAGTATTTATTTTAAGATATTCCTTTTTCCACTATTTCCCTCTTAGCGCTCCGAATGTCCACTTGCAGTTTCTACAGAAAGAGTGTTTCAGGACTGCTCCTTCAAAAATAAGGCTCAACTCTGTTAGTTGAAAGCAGAGAACAGAAAGAAGTTTCAGAGAATGCTTCTGTGTAGTTTTTATTTGAAGATATTCCTTTTTCCACATTTACCATCTTAGCGCACCGAATGTCCACTTGCATTTTCTACAGAAAGAGGGTTTCAGAACGGCTCAAGCAAAAGGAAGGTTCAACTCTGTTACTTGAATGCACAGAACAGCAAGAAGTTTCACAGAATGCTTCTGTGTAGTTTTTATTTGAAGATATTGGTTTTTCCAATATGAGATTCTTAGCACTCAGAATGTACAATTGCAGTATCTACAGAAAGAGTGTTTCAGAACTGCTCAATCAAAAGTAAGGTTCAACTCTGTTAGTTGAATGCACGGAACAGAAAGAAGTTTCAGAGAATGCTTCTGCGTTGTTTATATTTGAAGATATTCCTTTTTCCACTATTACCCTCTTAGTGCTCCGAATGTCCACTTGCAGCTTCTACAGATAGAGTGTTTCAGAACTGCTCCTTCCAAAGTAAGGCTCAACTCTGTTAGTTGAATGCATGGAACAGAAAGAAGTTTCAGAGAATGTTTCTGTGTAGTTTATATTTGAAGATATTCCTTTTTCCACTATTACCATCTTAGCGCTCCGAATGTCCACTTGCATTTTCTACAGAAAGAGGGTTTCAGAACGGCTCAATCAATGTAAGGTTCAACTCTGTTACTTGAACGCACAGAACAGCAAGAAGTTTCACAGAATGCTTCTTTGTAGTTTATATATGAATATATTCCTTTTTCCACTATTTCCCTCTTAGCGCTCCGAATGTCCACTTGCATTTGGTACAGAAGGAGTGTCCAGAACTCCTCAATCAAAAGTATGGTTTAACTCTGTTAGTTGAATGCACAAATCAGAAAGAAGTTTCACAGAATGCTTCTGTGTAGTTTTTATTTGAAGGTATTCGTTTTTGCAATAAAGGACTCTTAGCGCTCAGAATGTCCAATTGCAGTATCTACAGAAAGAGTGTTTCCGAACTGCTCAATCAAAAGTAAGGTTCAACACTGTTAGTTGAATGAACGGAACAGAAAGAAGTTTCAGAGAATGCTTCTGTGTAGTTTGTATTTGAAGATATTCCTTTTTCCACTATTATCCTCTAAGAGCTCCGAATGTCCACTTGCATTTTCTACAGAAAGAGTATTTCCGAACTGCTCAATCAAAAGTATGGTTTAACTCTGTTAGCTGAATGCACAGATCAGTACGAAGTTTCACAGAATGCTTCTGTGTAGTTTTTATTTGAAGATAGTCCTTTTTCCAGTATAGGCCTCTTAGCGCTCCGAATATCCAATTGCAGTTTCTACAAAAAGAGTGTTTCAGAACGGCTCAGTCAAAAGTAGGGTTCAACTCCTTTAGTTGAATGCACAGAACAGAAAGAAGTTTCACAGAATGCTTCTGTGTAATATTTATTTGAAGATATTACTTTTTCCACTATTACCCTCTTAGCGCTCCGAATGTCCACTGGCAGTTTCTACACAAAGAGTGTTTCAGAACTGCTCCTTCAACAGTAAGGCACAACTCTGTTAGTTGAATGCACAGAACAGAATGTAGTTTCACAGAATGCTTCTGTGTAGTTTATATTTGAAGATATTCCTTTTTCCACTATTACCTTCCTAGAGCTGCGAATGTCCACCTGCATTTTCTACAGAAAGAGTCTTCAGAACTGCTCAATCAAAAGTATGGTTTAACTCTGTTAGTTGAATGCACAGATCAGAAAGAAGTTTCACAGGATTCTTCTGTGTAGTTTTTATTTGAAGATATTCATTTTTCCAATATAGGACTCTTAGCGCTCAGAATGTCCAATTGCAGTATCTACAGAAAGAGTGTTTCAGAACTGCTCAATCAAAAGTAAGGTTCAACACTTTTAGTTGAATGCATGCAACAGAAAGAAGTTTCAGAGAATGTTTCTGTATAGTTTATATTTGAAGATAGTCCTTTTTCCACTATTATCCTCTTGGCGATCCGAGTGTCCACTTGCAGTTTCTACAAAAAGAGTCTTTCAGAACTGCTCCTTCAAAAGTAAGGCTCAACACTGTTAGTTGAAAGCAGAGAACAGAAAGAATTTTCAGAGAATGCTTCTGTGTAGTTTTTATTTGGAGATATTCCTTTTTCCACTATTACCATCTTAGCGCTCCGAATGTCCAATTGCATTTTCTACAGAAAGAGTGTTTCGGAACTGCTCAATCAAAAGTATGGTTTAACTCTGTTAGCTGAATGCACAGATGAGAAAGAAGTTTCCCAGAATGCTTCTGGGTAGTTATTATTTGAAGATATACTTTTTCCCAATATAGGCCTCCTAGCGCTCAGAATGTCCAATTGCAGTTTCAACAGAAAGAGTGTTTCAGAACAGCTCAATCAAATGTAAGGTTCAAATCTGTTAGTTGAATGCACGGAACAGAAAGAAGTTTCACAGAATGCTTCTGTGTAGTTTATATTTGAATATATTCCTTTTTCCACTATGACCCTCTTATTGCTCCGAATCTCCACTTGCATTTTCTACAGAAAGAGTGTTCAGAACTGCTCAATCAAAAGTATGGTTTAACTCTGTTAGTTGAATGCACAGATCAGGAAGAAGTTTCAGAGAATGCTTCTGTGTAGTATTTATTTGAAGATATTCGTTTTTCCAATATAAAACTCTTAGTGCTCAGAATGTCCAATTGCAGTATCTACAGAAAGAGTGTTTCAGAACTGCTCAATCAATAGTAAGGTTAAACTCTGTTAGTTGAATGCACGGAACAGAAAGAAGTTTCAGAGAATGCTTCTGTGTTGTTTATATTTGAAGATATTCATTTTTCCACTATTACCCTCTTAGCGCTCCAAATGTCCACTTGCAGGTTCTACAGAAAAGGTGTTTCAGAACTGCTCCTTCAAAAGTAAGGCTCAATTCTGTTAGTTGAATGCACGGAACAGAAAGAAGTTTCAGAGAATGTTTCTGTGTAGTTTATATTTGAAGATATTACTTTTTCCACTATTACCATCTTAGCGCTCCGATTGTACACTTGCATTTTCTACAGAAAGAGGGTTTCAGAACGGCTCAATCAAAGTAAGGTTCAACTCTGTTACTTGAATGCACAGAACAGCAAGATGTTTCACAGAATGCTTCTGTGTAGTTTGTATTTGAATATATTCCTTTTTCGACTATTACCCTGTTAGCGCTCTGAATGTCCACTTGCATTTTGTACAGAAGGAGTGTCCAGAACTCCTCAATCAAAAGTATGGTTTAACTCTGTTAGTTGAATGCACAGATCCGAAAGAAGTTTCTCAGAATGCTTCTGTGTAGTCTTTATTTGAAGATATTCCTTTCTCCAATATAGGACTCTTAGCGCTCAGAATGTCCAATTGCAGTATCTACAGAAAGAGTGTTTCTGAACTGCTCAGTCAAAGGTAAGGTTCAACTCTGTTAGCTGAATTAACGGAACAGAAAGAAGTTTCAGAGAATGCTTCTGTGTAGTTTATATTTGAAGATATTCCTTTTTCCACTGTTACCATCCAAGCGCTCCGAATGTCCACTTGCATTTTCTACAGAAAGTGTGTTTCCGAACTGCTCAATCAAAAGTATGGTTTAACTCTGTTAGCTGAATGCACAGATCAGTACGAAGTTTCACAGAATGCTTCTGTGTAGTTTTTATTTGAAGATAGTCCTTTTTCCAGTATAGGCCTCTTAGCGCTCCGAATATCCAATTGCAGTTTCTACAAAAAGAGTGTTTCAGAACGGCTCAATCAAAAGTAGGGTTCAACTCTTTTAGTTGAATGCACAGAACAGAAAGAAGTTTCACAGAATGCTTCTGTGTAATATTTATTTGAAGATATTCCTTTTTCCACTATTACCCTCTTAGCGCTCCGAATGTCCACTTGCAGTTTCTACGTAAAGAGTGTTTCAGGACTGCTCCTTCAAAAATAAGGCTCAACTCTGTTAGTTGGAAGCAGAGAACAGAAAGAAGTTTCAGAGAATGCCTCTGTGTAGTTTTTATTTGAAGATATTCCATTTTCCACTATTACCAATTTAGCGCACGGAATGTCCACTTGCATTTTCTACAGAAAGAGTGTTTCAGAACTGCTCAATCAAAAGTATCGTTTAACTCTGTTAGCTGAATGCACAGATCAGAAAGAAGTTTCACAGAATGCATCTGTGTAGTTTTTATTTGAAGATATTCTTTATCCCAATATAGGCCTCATAGCGCTCGGTATGTTAAATTTCAGTTTCTACAGAAAGAGTGTTTCAGAACGGATCAATCAAAAGTAAGGTTCAACTATGTTACTTGAATGCACAGAACAGAAAGAAGTTTCACAGAATGCTTCTGTGTAGTTTATATTTGAATATATTCTTTTTCCACTGTTACACTCTAAGCGCTCCGAATGTCCACTTGCATTACCTACTGAAAGAGTGTTTCAGAACTGCTCAATCAAAGGTATGGTTTAATTCTGTTAGCTGAATGCACAGATCAGAAAGAAGTTTCACAGAATCCTCCTGTGTAGTTTTAATTTGAAGATATTTTTTTCCCAATATAGGCCTCTTAGCGCTCAGAATGTCCAATTGCAGTTTCTACAGAAAGAGTGTTTCAGAACGACTCAATCAAAAGTAAGGATCAACTCTGTTAGTTGAATGCACAGAACAGAATGTAGTTTCACAGAATGCTTCTGTGTAGTTTATATTTGAAGATATTCCTTTTTCCACTATTACCCTCTTAGAGCTGCGAATGTCCACTTGCATTTTCTACAGAAAGAGTCTTCAGAACTGCCCAATCAAAAGTATGGTTATCTCTGTTAGTTGAATGCACAGATCAGAAAGAAGTTTCACAGAATTCTTCTGTGTAGTTTTTATTTGAAGATATTCATTTTTCCAATATTGGACTCTTAGCGCTCAGAATGTCCAATTGCAGTATCTACAGAAAGAGTGTTTCAGAACTGCTCAATCAAAAGTAAGGTTCAACACTTTTAGTTGAATGCATGGAACAGAAAGAAGTTTCAGAGAATGTTTCTGTGTAGTTTATATTTGAAGATGTTCCTTTTTCCACTATTTTCCTCTTGGCGCTCCGAATGTCCACTTGCAGTTTCTACAAAAAGAGTGTTTCAGAACTGCTCCTTCAAAAGTAAGGCTCAACACTGTTAGTTGAAAGCAGAGAACAGAAAGAATTCTCAGAGAATGCTTCTGTGTAGTTTTTATTTGGAGATATTCCTTTTTCCACTATTACCATCTTAGCGCTCCGAATGTCCAATTGCGTTTTCTACAGAAAGAGTGTTTCGGAACTGCTCAATCAAAAGTATGGTTTAACTCTGTTAGCTGAATGCACAGATGAGAAAGAAGTTTCCCAGAATGCTTCTGTGTAATTATTATTTGAAGATATACTTTTTCCCAATATAGGCCTCTTAGCGCTCAGAATGTCCAATTGCAGTTTCAACAGAAAGAGTGTTTCAGAACAGCTCAATCAAATATAAGGTTCAAATCTGTTAGTTGAATGCACGGAACAGAAAGAAGTTTCACAGAATGCTTCTGTGTAGTTTATATTTGAATATATTCCTTTTTCCACTATTACCCTCTTATTGCTCCGAATCTCCACTTGCATTTTCTACAGAAAGAGTGTTCAGAACTGCTCAATCAAAAGTATGGTTTAACTCTGTTAGTTGAATGCACAGATCAGAAAGAAGTTTCACAGAATTCTTCTGTGTAGTTTTTATTTGAAGATATTTGTTTATCCAATATAAGACTCTTAGCGCTCCGAATGTCCATTTGCAGGTTCTACAGAAAGAGTGTTTCAGAACTGCTCCTTCAAAAGTAAGGCTCAACTCTGTTAGTTGAATGCACGGAACAGAAAGAAGTTTCAGAGAATGTTTCTGTGTAGTTTATATTTGAAGATATTACTTTTTCCACTATTACCATCTTAGCGCTCCGAATGTCCACTTGCATTTTCTACAGAAAGAGGGTTTCAGAACGGCTCAATCAATGTAAGGTTCAACTCTGTTACTTGAATGCACAGAACAGCAAGGTGTTTCACAGAATGCTTCTGTGTAGTTTATATTTGAATATATTCCTTTTTCCACTATTACCCTGTTAGCGCTCCGAATGTCCACTTGCATTTTGTACAGAAGGAGTGTCCAGAACCCCTCAATCAAAAGTATGGTTTAACTCTGATAGTTGAATGCACAGATCCGAAAGAAGTTTCTCAGAATGCTTCTGTGTAGTTTTTATTTGAAGATATTCCTTTTTCCAATATAGGACTCTTACCGCTCAGAATGTCCAATTGCAGTATCTACAGAAAGAGTGTTTCTGAACTGCTCAATCAAAAGTAAGGTTCAACTCTGTTAGCTGAATTAACGGAACAGAAAGAAGTTTCAGAGAATGCTTCTGTGTAGTTTATATTTGAAGATATTACTTTTTCCACTGTTACCCTCTAAGCTCTCCGAATGTCCACTTGCACTTTCTACAGAAAGTGTGTTTCCGAACTGATCAATCAAAAGTATGGTTTAACTCTGTTAGCTGAATGCACAGATCAGTACGAAGTTTCACAGAATTCTTCTGTGTAGTTTTTATTTGAAGATAGTCCTTTTTCCAATATAGGCCTCTTAGTGCTCTGAATATCCAATTTCAGTTTCTACAGAAAGAGTGTTTCAGAACGGCTCTATCAAAAGAAAGGTTCAACTCTGTTAGTTGAATGCACAGAACAGAAACAAGTTTCACAGAATTCTTCTGTGTAGTTTATATTTGAAGATATTCTTTTTCCACTATTACCGTCTTAGAGCTCCGAATGTCCACTTGCATTTTCTACAGAAAGTGTGTTTCCCAACTGCTCAATCAAAAGTATGGTTTAACTCTGTTAATTGAATGCACAGATCAGAAAGAATTTTCACAGAATTCTTCAGTGTAGTTTTTATTTGAAGATATTCCTTTTTCCAATATAGGAATCTTAGCGCTCAGAATGTCCAATTGCAGTATCTACAGAAAGAGTGTTTCAGAACTGCTCAATCAAAAGTAAGGTTCAACACTGTTAGATGAATGCACAGAACAGAAGCAAGTTTCAGAGAATGCTTCTGTGTAGTATATATTTGAAGATATTCCTTTTTCCACTATTACCCTCTTAGCACTCCGAATGTCCACTTGCGTTTTCTACAGAAAGTGTGTTTCAGAACGGCTCAATCAAAAGTAAGTTTCAACTCTTTTAGTTGAATGCACAGAACAGAAAGTAGTTTCACAGAATGCTTCTTTGTAGTATTTAGTTGAAGATATTCCTTTTTCCACTATTACCCTCTTAGCGCTCCGAATGTCCACTTGCAGTTTCTACAGAAAGAGTGTTTCAGAACTGCTCCTTCAAAAGTAATGCTCAAATCTGTTAGTTGAATGCAGAGAAGAGAAATGTGTTTCAGAGATTGCTTCTGTGTAGTTTTTATTTGGAGATATTCCATTTTCTACTATTACAATCTTAGTGCTCCTAATGTCCACTTACATTTTCTAGAGAAAGATTGTTTCATAACAGCTCAATCAAAAGTATCGTTTAATTCTGTTAGCTGAATGCACAGATCAGAAATAAGTTTCAAAGAATGCTTCTGTGTAGTTTTTATTTGAAGATATTCTTTTTCCCAATATAGGCCTCTTAGTGCTCAGAATATCCAATTGCAGTTTCTACAGAAAGAGTGTTTCAGATCGGCTCAGTCAAAAGTAAGGTTCAACTCTGTTAGTTGAATGCACAGAACAGAAAGAAGTTTCACAGAATGCTTCTGTGTAGTTTATATTTGAATATATTCCTTTTTTCAGTATTACCCTCTTGGTGCTCCGAATGTCCACCTGCATTTTCTACAGAAAGAGTGTTCAGAACTGCCCAATCAAAAGTATGGTTTAACTCTGTTAGCTGAATGCACAGATCAGAAAGAAGTTTCACAGAATGCTTCTGGGTGGTTTTTATATGAAGATATTTCTTTACCAATATAGTCCTCTTAGCGCTCAGAATGTCCAACTGCAGTTTCTACAGAAAGAGTGTTTCAGAACGGCTCAATAAAAAGTAAGGTTCAACTCTGTTAGTTGAATGCACAGAACAGAAAGAAGTTTCACAGAGTGCTTCTGTGTTGTTTATATTTGAATATATTCCTCTTTCCACTACTACCCTCTTAGCTCTCCAAATGTCCAGTTGCATTTTCTAAAGAAAGAGTGTTCAGAACTGCTCAATCAAAAGTATGTTTTAACTCTGTTAGTTGAATGCACAGATCAGAAAGAAGTTTCACAGAATTCTTCTGTGTAGTTTTTATTTTAAGATATTCCTTTTTCCATTATAGGAGTCTTAGCGTTCAGAATTTCCAATTGCAGTATCTATAGAAAGAGTGTTTCAGAACTGCACAATCAAAAGTAAGTTTCAACTCTGTTAGTTGAATGCACGGAACAGAAAGAAGTTTCAGAGAATGCTTCCGTGTAGTTTATATTTGAAGATATTCCTTTTTCCACAATTACCATCTTAGCGCTCCGAATGTCCACTTGCATTTTCTACAGAAAGAGTGTTTCCGAACTGCTCAATCAAAAGTATGTTTGAACCCTGTTAGCTGAACGAACAGAACAGAAAGAAGTTTCACAGAATGCTTCTGTGTAGTTTTTATTTGATGATAGTCCTTTTTCCAATATAGGCCTCTTAGCGCTCTGAATATCCCATTGCAGTTTCTACAGAAAGAGTTTTTCAGAACGGCTCAACCAAAAGTAAGGTTCAACTACTTTAGTGGAATGCACAGAACAGAAAGTAGTTTCACAGAATGCTTCTGTGTAGTATTTATTTGAAGATATTCCTTTTTCCACTATTACCCTCTTAGCGCTCCGAATGTCCACTTCCAGGTTCTACAGAAAGTGTGTTTCAGAAATGCTCCTTCAAAAGTAAGGGTCAACTCTGTTAGTTGAATGTACGTAACAGAAAGAAGTTTCAGAGAATGTTTCTGTGTACTTTATATTTGAAGATATTCCTTTTTCCACTATTACCATCTTAGCACTCCGAATGTCCACATGCATTTTCTACAGAAAGAGTGTTTCAGAACGGCTCAATCAAAAGTAATGTTCAACTCTGTTAGTTGAATGCACAGAACAGCAAGAAGTTTCACAGAATGCTTCTGTGTAGTTTTATTTGAAGATATTCTTTATCCCAATATAGGCCTCTTAGCACTCAGAATGTTCAGTTGTAGTTTCTACAGAAAGAGTGTTTCCGAAGCGCTCAATCAAAAGTAAGGTTCAACTCTGTTAGTTGAATGCACAGAACAGAAAGAAGTTTCACAGAATGCTTCTGTGTAGTTTATATTTTAATATATTCCTTTTTCCACTATTACACTCTTAGCGCTCTGAATGTCCACTTGCATTTTCTACAGAAAGAGTGTTCAGAACTGCTCAATCCAAATTATGTCTTAATTCTGTTAGTTGAATGCACAGATCAGAAAGAAGTTTCACAGAATGCTTCTGTGTAGTTTTTATTTGAAGATATTCCTTTTTTAAATATAGGACTCTTAGCGCTAAGAATGTCCAATTGCAGTTTCTTCAGAAAGAGTGTTTCAGAACTGCTCAATCAAAAGTAAGGTTCAACTCTGTTAGTTGAATGCGCAGAACAGAAAGAAGTTTCAGAGAATGCTTCTGTGTAGTTTATATTTGAAGATATTCCTTTTTCCTCTATTAACCACTAAGAGCTCCGAATGTCCACTTGCATTTTCTTTAAAAAGAGTGTTTCCGAATTGCTCAATCAAAAGTATGGTTGAACTCTGTTAGCTGAATGCACAGATCAGAAAGAAGTTTCACAGAATATTTTTGTGTAGTTTTATTTGAAGATACTCCTTTTTCCAATATAGGCCTCTTAGCGTTCCAAATATCCAATTGCAGTTTCTACAGAAAGAGTGTTTCAGAACGAGTCAATCAAAAGTAAGGTTCAACTCTTTTAGTTGAATGCACAGAACAGAAAGAATTTTCACAGAATCCTTCTTTATAGTATTTATTTGAAAATATTCCTTTTTCCTCTATTACCCCCTTAGCGCTCCGAATGTCCGCTTGCAGTTTCTACAGAAAGAGTGTTACAGAACTGCTCCTTCAAAAAGAAGGCTCAACTCTGTTAGTTGAATGCAGAGAAGAGAAAGAAGTTTCAGAGAATGCTTCTGTGTAGTTTTTATTTGGAGATATTCCTTTTTCCACTATTACCATCTTAGCGCTCCGAATGTCCACTTGCATTTTCTACAGAAAGAGTGTTTCAGAACTGCTCAATAAAAAGTATGGTTTAAATCTGTTAGCTGAATGCACAGATCAGAAAGAAGTTTCACAGAATGCTTCTGTGTAGTTTTTATTTGAAGATATTCTTTTTCCCAATATAGGCTCTTAGCGCTCAGAATGTCCAATTGCAGTTTCTACAGAAAGAGTGTTTCAGAACGGATCAATCAAAAGTAAGGTTCAACTCTGTTAGTTGAATGCACAGGACAGAAAGAATTTTCACAGAATGCTTCTGTGAGGTTTATATTTGAATATATTCCTTTTTCCACTATTACCCTCTTAGCGCCCCGAATGTCCACTTGCATTTTCTACAGAAAGAGTGTTCAGAACTGCTCAATCAAAAGTATGTTTTAATTCTGTTAGTTGAATGCACAGATCAGAAAGAAGTTTCACAGAATGATTCTGTGTAATTTTTATTTGAAGATAATCCTTTTTCCAATATAGGACTCTAAGCGCTCAGAATGTCCAATTGCAGTATCTACCGAAAGAGTGTTTCAGAACTGCTCAATCAAAAGTAAGGTTAAACACTGTTAGTCGAATGCGCGGAACAGAAAGAAGTTTCATAGAATGATTCTGAGTAGTTTATATTGGAAGATATTCCTTTTTCCACTACTACCCTCTTAGCGCTCCGAATGTTCACTTGCATTTTCTACAGAAAGAGTGTTTCAGAACTGCTCTATCAAAAGTATGGTTTAACTCTGTTAGTTGAATGCACTGAACAGAATGTAGTTTCACAGAATGCTTCTGTGTAGTTTTATATGAATATATTTGTTCTTCCTCTATGAGATGAAACAGGGTGTGAGAGTACATAGGGAGGCTCATAACCTCAGTGTGGTTGGAGAAAACAGGCTGAAAGGAGAAACGGGGGAAAGTTACAAAGGGAATCAAATGTGTTAGTAGTGGAGGGAAAAGCAAATATTGAATACGACCCAGAGATCTTGGATAACCCTGTGTTTGGTAATAACTTACATGAAAGGTTTTGACAAAATAGCGGGATAGATGGAGAAAATAATAAGTAAGTGTTGTATTTCCTCAGTAGAAACAAACAAGCAAAAATCGTGTAATCACAGCGTGATCTTTTAACTGGCCTCCACTTATCTTTCTGCCTGGTTTGCCATACATGTTCCGCTGCCTGAAAACTGCACAACACGTTTGAAAGGTTGTTGCTCACTATTACACCCAGGCATTCCTGCTTCACCAGCTGAGTTGTAAGGGGTCTCCAGGTGGCCTAGATTGTTCTCTTTATCATTTACATTATTTTCATTTATCGATTTGCCCAGAACATCTAATGAAATATCACGGACACCAATAACATGAATACAAACATAGCTGTAGACACTAAAAGTAAATTGATGTCTTTTGAAAGGCTGTCATGTCTTAGATGCTAAATTTGGAGTATTTGCTTCTAATAAATAAATAGCTTGCTTTAATCATTCTGGTTTATGAATATAATATAGGGGAGCAGCTTTGATTTTTCCCTTAATCTTAAAAAACAATTAGCGAGGCATGGTGGCAGCACCTGTAGTCCCAGCTACTCAGGAAGCTGAGGCAGGAGAATGGTGTGAATCTGGGAGGTGGAGATTGCTGTGAGCCAAAATCATGCCACTGCACTCCAGCCTCGGTGACAGTGTGAGACTCCATCTCAAAAAAAAAAAAAGATCATACAAGGAGTAAATGATGATTTAGCATAAAACACAGTTCATAGAACTCAAACTTTGTTATTTTATGGGATTATACTAACCTGTTACTATTCAAAATTTACCATTTCAAAAGAAGAAATATTGGTCTGGGAAAATTGCCATTGCTTATACAGAAGAATGGAAGAATCTTTTTGAGCACAACCATTCTAATGATATTCCTCATCACTGGTTCCAAAACCAAGCCCAAGTAAGGCCTGCATAGGGATAACGTGTAGAACACGCAAAAGAAACACACATCACCAGCTCCTCAACCCAGAGCTCCAAGGGAATGGCCAAGGAAGCTGTATTGTCCTAAGAAATTTGAGATTGTTTTGACTTACATTAAATCCTGCTCAATCATATGTATGTACACAGACACACACACACACACACACACACACAGACGGTGTCGTCAGTGAAGCCTCTAACAATGCATCTTGACTGGATAGATTCGACAATTAAAATGTCTGGAAGAAAATAGGGCTCCATAAGTGGCACTTACTATTCACATAACACATTAAAGGACATCTCCTAAATTAAATCTTGTCTATGATAAAAAGGCAGAAAATCATGTCCCAAGGCTAATTTATAACCGCAGAAATGTTCAAGACAGACCAATGCTTGCTATGTTTAGGAACTGACAAGAAAGTACAGGTCTTTATAATCTACCATTTTGCTTCATTTCATACCAGGTGACCTTCATAATGCAGGCAATAGAGAATTGCAAGACTTGTCGGAGATTTCAGGTCTTTTTAAAGCTACGCCCTTTCACAAGAACAACCGTGGAAACAGGAAGAAAGTCAACTCCCACTTAAGGCAATCAGAATTTACAAATATTCATTCCTTCATTGAAATTTCAATAGGCACTTCAATATTATCTTTAATTAATTCTTTTGTTACAATCATACATCACATAACATTTTGGTCAAGGATGGTGCACACACATGACAGTGGTGCAATAAAATCATAACACTGTATTTTTACTGTACCTCTTCTATGTTTAGACATGTATAGATACACTTACTGTATAGATATAAGTAAGCATATAGATATACTTAACTGTTGTGTTACAATTGCCTACAGTATTCAGTGCAGTAACATGCTGCACAGGTTTGTAGCTTAGGAGGAATAGGCTATACCATATAGCATAGGTATGTAATCAGCTATAGTATCTAGGTTTGTGTAAGTAAACTCTGTGATGTTCATACAATAATAAAATTGTCCAGCAATGCATTTCTCAGACATACCCCTGTCATTAAGTGACACATGACTATGTTAGTTAACACTGAGGGAACTTCATGGGAAACGCACTCTGCAGCTCCATCATAAATAGAAACTGTTTATGTCAAAAAACACATAAAAGCATAGTTGCAAGATTACAATTCCTTCCAGATATTTCATTTAGTATCTCCACAGATCATTAACTGCCTGAATAGCATTCTTGAGTCTCCACTGCCTCACATTTGATTTCAGGTCATTCCATCAATTGTCAAAGACGCATCCAACATTAACTTTCCAATACTGGTTTGGATTGTGTCAACATTGTCATCCTGGGCCACAACAACACAAAAGGCTAACTCGGTGAGGTAACATAGACACTGATCAGTGACATTTTGCTGACGGGTGGTACGATTTTTTAGCAATATCATGGGTATTCATAACTTCAGGCATATAGATAACATTGAAAAGGGCAGGTTCGTAGATAAAAAGGCGATGAGGAAGTGTTATTGCAGTGTACATGAGCTACGGTGTCTCCTGTTTAACCTGAGTCTGAAGAGATTCAAAGTGCAGGTGCCATGCATGCCTCTTCAATAGTTCCATGTCGATTGATTTTCTGGGCTACACTTCCCAGCATTCAAATTGCTAAATGCATATAAATGACAACTGAATATTTATAACCTGGATTTGTGCTTTTGAGTGACCTTATCTATAGTTATGTGCTTCAGTGATCTAACTTGGGGTTGACTCCAAACTTTGATAAAGTAAAGACCCTGCTTATTCCTTGAGTATTGCTGCACTGACAACTGATTTAGTGAATGCCACTGTGAAAATAATAAACCTCTTGGTGAATATATTTAGACATGTCTTGTAACCTGTACACATCTTAACCAGGGATGTTACTTGATCTTTCTATGTACAGGAGTGTGTGGAGATAGAACAACATACATGATCGTAATTGCTGCCTGTGAGACTAATAGAAAATTCAAGCTAGTGAAGTATGTTTATGCATGGCACACTTCTCACCAGCAATTTTAGGAAGTTCTACCCACAACCCATATGTCTTTTGATATGTAGGTTACCTTGGAGAGAGAAAAAGGAACTCTGAACACAGGCACGAAATCCTTTAGAATTTTATCTAGAGTTGGACTTGTCCCAAAGCTTTTGTATAAACTTGCTTGATGAGCAACTGTTGTCCACTGGTACCTTCACTGTACAATCCACACACAACCAAACTTCACAACTGGAGTCCTAAATTTGCACTTTGTTTGGTAAAGTTGAATGAAAAATGGTCTTTTAAGCTTATGCTCTCTTATGAGAGCTGTTATGAGATTAATTTTACTCCAAGATATGCCAGTTAGGAAATAACTTCCAATATAATTTCACCAGCCCCCTGTGGGTGGACTAATTAGTCATACATCACACTTACTCTGGTGGTGAAATGCCTCAAAAGAAGGTCTGCAGAGTGTTGCTCTACCTAGAAGGACATGAATAAAGAGACATAAAAATCATTCATTAAGAAGGAAGAAGACTTTCCTTGCCTAGATTTTCACTTGTAGGATCCAATTAATTTTATCACTTAATATTTTGTCCTGGTGGGCATTCATTTTACAAATTTGTAAGATCAGTAGAAATGGTAACTTTCAGAAATCAAACTGTAAATATTCTGTAGACGTTGACAGAAAGAGCTATTTGGAGCTGTGCTTTTGCCAATTAGACACTCTGAGAAAATCTGTGAAAGGATGTTTTCAGGAAGTCATTGAACCCCCTAAAAATCAAGTTTATTGCTCTTACCATAAATATAAATAATTTATTATCAACCATTTTCAATATTCTAATAAGTAACCTTTATTGTTCATTTCATTGGCATGATCTACGTAGACACGTGATTTATCTTCTTTTGCAATAAATTCAGAAAATTTGCTGCCTGGAAAAGCCATGTTTTAAAATTACCACCTGTTTGATGATTTTCTTATAAAAACATTTCCACTTAAGTACCTATCTCTATTTGTCCTTTATTTTCCCTTCCATTCTAGCTCTACCCCTTGTCTCCTTTGTGTGTCTCAGGATAAGTGCCCTATAACATTATGTAATTCTGGAAACCCTTCGATACAATGTGATTACATGTAAAAAAAAAAGTATGTTTTAGCAAACTCTTTGTTCACAGATTATCTTTGACTACTTGCCTATTAGACAATTTTTGTAGGCTCCATATGCTATTAATTTATATTCACTTTTAGAAGAATTTTCATCAAAGGAAAAGTCTTATGTAAATTGATTATATGCTACTTGTACTTCTGTGTATATATACACACAGAGCCACATACATATATGTAACTCCGGAGGCCTGCCTGGACTGTTTAATAACTGTCCTGAACAAGAGCAAGAAAAAGCTGGTCAAATTTCAAACAACAGGTTGAACTGGGGAGCTCATATTTTGCATAAAATACACAGTAGCGGCCTTCAAAAATTAAACATTTCTACTGTTTTAAAAAATTGTAGCCATCATAATATGAGGAAAAAATGTAATAATCCTTTTTAATTCTTGCCATTTTATTAACCACAGAGTCCTTACGCCCTAACTTCATTGATATCCCTTTGAGATGAAACAGAACACTGAATTTAAAATTCTGAGAAATAAATAATTACACCATTTACTTGAGGCACTCTTTCACCTTTCAAGAACTATTTTGAGAATTCATTAGCTAAATATTGCTATAATGCAGGCTAGTAAAAAATGGAAATAACGAGTTCAATGTAAAATTTAAACTCATGATGGTATGATCTGGAATTTTTGTTAACCTAGAATACATAATTAGCTCTAGAGGTGAAATGAAAGACAAAATCACTTTACATATTAGTAAAAAAGAAATAATGTAACTTTATAAGCTACTGCTGTTCTTTCGCTCTTGAGAACCAGTGACATCTCTAATTAGAGAACATTATGGAAAGGTTAAAGATGAGAATAGGTGCAGTCTGTCTACAGGAAACCTCAACTGTTCAGGTTAATGAAATGTTTGCAGAAGTCATATTAATTAGCAGGTTCACAGGAAACTAACATTTATTGTATAAATCCCATGGTAAAATGTATTAGGGCTCCAGGCACACAACTGTGCGCCATCTACGTGACCACACAGTGCCTACTTCTTTCCGTCTTTATTCATTTCTCTCCTGATGGTCTGTATGTTATTGTTACATAGTTCTAAAAATCTTCCATGAGGCAGAAATTTCATTTAATGATATAGCTTTGAAAATAAAGAAAAACAGTAGAAACTTTCTATTTTCTTATAAAGCAGAATTGTTGAATTTTCAAAGTTTCATTTATGTAGTGTCACAAGGTGACAAACGTATTTCTTTAATTCCCTCTTGTTGTTATTTTTGTGTAACATCAAACAAAGCCGTTTCTTTCATTTGAAGGTGAAAACTGCTCATCAAAATCCAGTTTAAGCTGAGAAACAAAGAACTAAATTTTGCATGAGAGATTATACACTGCATAAGTATAAAACAGGACCAGAAACAATGGTGGGTCAGCAATTTTAAAAAAGATGAACGCAGGTTATCATCAAATCAATTGTTACCAACACACCAATTCCACCTCTAGGCCAGAAAATTAGCCACTTCCCACAGGAAAACAATAATTGAAGACAAAGTTCACCAGTGAAAGTTGGTTATTTTTTTTTCCATCCTTGCATCAACTAAAATGATATCTATAGTTCCTCTTAAAACTTTTCTTACTTTCAAATATCTGGGTATGCTTAATTAGCTGAGGCCATGTTTCATAGGCACATCTGGCTACAAGGGAAACTGGGCATTTGAGCCCCAATCCTAATGTTTGTAGAGTATTTAGAAATTTGAGAATTCCCTCCAAAGAAAGAGTTTTATAAAACACTGTTAGACAAAAAGTTTGAATTACAAAATGTGGTAGTAACTCATGTCTAACTCAAATGCAGGGAAAAAAAAAACTGTAAACTCTAAAAAAAATAAATACACATTTGATGGTAATAAGAAACAGAAAATAGGCAGAAATAGTAGAATATTTGATCACTGATGAAGTTTTTAACCATTGAATAAAGAAAAATTCCAATGATTTAAATTTGCATCAATGCAGCTTCACACCTGATGACACTCCCTGGTCTGTGCAAAATTGCATGTCTACGAGTAAAGCAGTGAGTTTTACTAGCTTGAGGAATAAGAGCACAGAGTTCCAGGCTGACAGAAAAGAAGAACTGGGAAATTTGAGTGACATGGGAGGAAATCTCACACAAGTGAAAGTCACAGAGGAGAATGTCACAGAGTAAAAATCTAAAATCAGCACTTAAACTTCATTCAGATATATGACGGCTGCTCCATTTCACATTGATAAAAAGAGACTCCATAGAATCCAGCAGAAAACAACAGCTAAATTGCTAGTACAGAGCAGATATTTCAACCATTGCATATAGCTCAGGAGTAAAAGTTTGGTGTTTGACTACACAAAGAAGACTAATATTAGAAAAGAGTCGCTCTTCAAAGGAAAATAAAAGAACCTATCTCTACAAAATATCATCCACACAATCTAACATATAATTTAACCTGTCTAGACATAGAACCAGGAAAATATGACGCATAAGAATAAAAGTAAACAATGGATTAAGACATTGAAATGGCCCACACGCTGGGATTAGAAGATAAGAAATTTAAAATAAGCTATTGTAAGCATATTCAAGGATTTAAGGAATAGACGGTCATAAGAGTGAATATATGGAGAATCTCAACAGAGAAGTAAAAACGACAAAGAAATAATGGGACAAATTTTAGAACTGAGGGACAGAATATCTTATATAAAAATGACATCGTGCGCACATACCAGTAAATTAAAGATGGCAGAAAAAAACTATCAGTGAACTTAAAAAGAGATCAAGAACAATTTCCCAATACAGTTAAGAACACAGAGGAAGAAAAATAATAAAAATAGGGCCAGTCTAGAACTAATAAAATTGGAGTCCTAGAAAGAGTAGAGAAGGAGAAAATGAGACAGAAAAAGCTATTTGAAAAAGTAAAGACCAAAAGTTTTCCTAATTGTCAGCATATATCAACTTACAGGTTTAAGAAACTCAAAGAACAGAATAAAAATAAAGAAACAAATGCAGACATATCATAGTCAAACCACTGGGCAAAAAAAGAGTAAATCTTGAAAGTAGCTAAAGGGAGGGAGAAAAATAATGTACATACATGGAAACAAATAGACAGATGACCTGTCATCAGAAATGACAGTTTAAAAAGCAATGAAACCACATCTTGAAAATAAAAAAAAAACCTGTCAACTCCAAATTCTATAACTAGAAAAAGTAATTCTTGAGAAAATAAAGATTTATTCAGGTAAAAGAAAGCTTCGAACATCTGTCATTAGCAGACCTAAATACAAGAAATGCAAACGGAAATTTTTCGGGCTAAAGAAAGATAACAACAGATGGAAATTCTGAACTACAGGAAGCAAGGAGAAGCTCTAGGAATGGCAAGTGCATCAAAATGAAAAGCTAAGGCTTTTTTCTTTTAGTTTTATAACAAACAACTGATGGTTTAAATAAAAAATTAAGTGTACTGTTGATAATGTATGTAAACTATTCTAAATTAATAGCTCTGACAGGAGACTAAACGCAACAATTTTGCTGCAACATTTCTTTATGTTACATGAAAACGTTGACTGTTAACAGTAAGTGGACTGCGATAAGCCCAGGGTGCTGAATATAATCCCTAGAGAACCACCACATCATATGAAGACATTCTTCTAAAATGCCAATAAAGGAATTAAAATGGAATGCCGAATATTGTTCAGTTAATATAAAAAGGCATGAAAGAAAGAACAGAGGAGCAAAAAATGAGGGAACAAATAGAACATAAGAGCAAAATAGGCCGGGCGCGGTGGCTCACGCCTTTAATCCCAGCACTTTGGGAGTCCGAGGCGGGCGGATCACGAGGTCAGGAGATCGAGACCATCCTGGCTAACACGGTGAAACCCCGTCTCTACTAAAAATACAAAAAATTAGCCGGGCGTGGTGGCGGCACCTGTAGTCCCAGCTACTCGGGAGGCTGAGGCAGGATAATGGCGTGAACCCGGGAGGCGGAGCTTGCAGTGAGCTGAGATCACGCCCCTGCACTCCAGCCTGGGCGACAGAGCGAGACTCTGTCTAAAAAAAAACAAAAAAGAAAAAAAGAAAAAAAAAGCAAAATAGCAGGCTTAAATCCAACCTTATCAATAATTATTTCAAATGTAATTTAAATACTCCAAATAAAACACAGATTGTCCATCGGTATATTCTGTTGTATGAATATACCACATTATCTTTATTCATCTGCCAATAGACATTAATAAAAGTACCTATAAGAGATGCATGCCAAATAGTATGATATAGATAAGCTGAGAGTAAAATAATTTCCAAGTATACCATGGAAACAACAAGCACAAGTAATCTTATGTGGCTATATTAATAAAAGAAAAAGTAGACCTCCAAACAAGCAATATTACAACAGAAAGCTATTTCATAATGATCAAATGTCAAGTACTTATGAAGACATAGTGCTATATTGCTAACTGATAGAATAACTAAAGAAAGTTAAGATAAAATAATTTTGACAACAGCTTGACTTAATCAATATTGACCACGACGATAGAATATATGTTCTATTATGCTACACGTGAAACATTTATCAATAGACTATAGACCACAAAATATCCCTCAAGAAGTTTCAAGGCCGGGCGCGGTGGCTCACGCTTGTAATCCCAGCACTTTGGGAGGCCGAGGCGGGCGGATCATGAGGTCAGGAGATCGAGACCACGGTGAAACCCCGTCTCTACTAAAAAATACAAAAAATTAGCCGGGCGCGGTGGCGGGCGCCTGTAGTCCCAGCTACTCGGAGGCTGAGGCAGGAGAATGGCGTGAACCCGGGAGGCGGAGCTTGCAGTGAGCCGAGATCGCGCCACTGCACTCCAGCCCGGGCGACAGAGCGAGACTCTGTCTCAAAAAAAAAAAAAAAAAAAAAAAAAAAAAAAAAAAAAGTTTCAAAACACTGTAATCATACAAAGTATGCTTTCTGACCATAATGAAAATGAGTTGAAATGGGTAAAAACAAGCTACCCAGGAAAGTCTACACTACTGGAAAATTTAAATACACCTTAAAATGCCCTTTAGCTCAAGGAAGAAATCATGAGAAACACCTTAAAATACATTGAACTGAATACAAATAAAAATATCCTATATCAAAATGTGTGGGATAAAGTTAAGCAGACCCAGAGTAAAGTTTTTGTATAAATGCTTATTCTAAAAAAGAGAAGTTCAAAACAAGTGAACTAATTTTCTACCTTAAAAAGAAAATCTAAAACAAGAGAGCAAATTAAGTCCAAAAAAGTAGAAGAAAGGAAATAAAACAGAAATTAGAAATCAATGAGACAGAAAACAGACACAGGAGAAAATTAAGATGGCCAAAAGTTAGTTCTGTGAGAAAGAAAGAAAACGCAAATTATAAATATCAGGGATTAATGAGATTGTACAGTTGTAGACACAAGGGACATTAACAAGATAATGGAATATTGTAAAACATTTTATACCAATTTTCATTACTTGGATGAAAGGGTGAATTCGTTGAAAAAAACTTATAAAAAAATTCACAAGATTAAATGGAACATATGAATTGACATTTATTAAAGTAATTAATTGTCAAATACTTGCACATAAAAACAAAAAACTAAAGAAAATAAAAAAATAAGCAAACTCCAGATCCAAAGAGTTTTGCTGGTGAATTCTTTCAAACATTTTAAAAAAATAAAATGTTGAAATTATTTCAGAAATAAAGAAGGGGGAAATTCCAAACTTGTTTTATGAGTCAGAATTCTGATACCAAAACTGCAAAACCCAGGAATGCAAAACTGATTTCAGCTTAAAGAGCTATCACCATTCTAATCTGTGATTCTAATGAATTTGGCTATCTTAGATACTTTATACAAGTGGAATCACACAGTTTGTCCTTCTGTGACTGATTTCCTTTACTTAGCATTAATGTCCTCTAGGTTCATCCATGTTGCATATTGCAGGGCTTTCTGTTTTTGAAGCTGAATAATACTCCGTTGCATGAATATTCCACATTTTCTTTATCTATTCATCTGCCAATAGATATTAACCTTATTCCCACATTTTGATTTGTGTAAATAATGCTGCAATGAGCCTGAGAATCAGAGAATCATCCCAATTTCAATCCTTTCAGATAAATAACCTGAAGTGAGATTGCCAGATCATATAGTAGTTCTACTTTCTTAATTTTTTTGAGGAGCCACCGTACAGCTTTCCATAGAGGCTGCACAGTTTTACATTCCCAGAAACACTGTACAAGTGTTCCAATTTCTCCCCATTGTTAACACTCATTATCTTTTTCTTTTAATAAGACCATTCTAACAGGCTTGAGGCAATATCTCTGTGGTTTTGATTTGCATTTCCCTGATGATTAGTGATGCTGAGCATTTTTCTCATGTACCTGTTGGACATTTGGATATTTCATTTGGAGAAATATCTATTGCTGATTAAAAAATGAAAAAACTCTCAGCAAGCTAGAAAAAGAAATTTTCTCGAAGTGATGGAAAGCATCCACAACAAAACATATAAACAATATTATATTTAATGGTGAAAGCGTCAATGTTTAAACCACACAGATTAGGACAAGAAAAGGATGTGTGTGTTCATCACCTCTATTCAACATTGTACTGGTGATTCCAGATTTTGAGTATTAATATTTAGGGGACAACTGTTGTCACTGAAGCCCAAATCTTGGTCATCCTCAGAAAAAAAAAAAAAAAAAGTTGATTAGGTTGTATATAATCTAATTCTACTTCCTTTGGGCTTAATTTTAGAGAAATTCAATTAAGTTGCTTAATTTACGCAAAAAATTAAGAAACTTAATTGAATTTCTCTAAAATTGCAACTTGTAGCAACTCTAGAATTTATTGGGCACCTCCTAGGACATAAACACTGGAATTTGGTGAGAGACATCAGGTAGGAAAGAGCCTGGCTCTGACATAAATTCAACACACAGAGGGGGACACATGTTATGAGACTGACCTGCCTTCTCCATCTCATAAAAGGGGTTCTTGTTGCTGGTAACACAGATTAAATTATTTCAATTACATTCAAGATAAAAGGATTAGTAATTGTATGTAAGATGAAAAAATCACCCCTAAGGAAGACAAAAGTCTCACAAAAGGATATTTAAACTAGCCAACACTTTGAAATTTAGGCAGAGATCGCGCTTTCTGGGTGAACTAAAGTAGCAAGAACAAAGTAGAGGCTCCAATTCTAGGAAAAAGGGGCCCTAATAAGGTTTACGATCCAGAAACTCAAGAAATCCAGACAGAAGGATGCAGTCTCCGCATTCAAGGCAGTAGCAATACTTGGATCACTAAGCCAATCCCCAAAGCAGGAACTCATAAACACAAATTGGATTGAGGAAGAAGCTTGCCCACCAGAAGATTTAGGTTATTACAAGGTAGAATGTGATCGAGAAAACGAGCATGGGACTGGAAACAAAAGGAGGAAGCCCCATGATTACAACTAGAATATAACTGTCAGAGATGGTGCAGAAACAAGACTGAAGAGAGAACTCCTTAAACCCCACGTGCCTTACGTCAGGACTGATCCTGGACACAGGCTGGACAGCATAGCCTGCAAGTGCTGAGGGAGGAGGCGTGGGCTCAGCTGTGAGAAGGAGAAGGACATACAGCTGAAAAGCAGATACGGGTCTTGAAATCGCGCAGAGGGTTTGGGCCTTTGTTGCTCTCTGCCAGCAGCTGCCAGTAGTTCTCACACTTTGGCTGGCATCAAAATCACCTGGGGCAGTGGTGGGGAGGGGGAGAGTGTTGTAAAACCACAAGTGACCAGGCAGAAAACACCTGTATGTTTTCCAATTCAGTGAGTACAGAAATCTTAATTGGAACAAGGTGGAGGTCAGACATTGATAGTGCTGTGGACTGCTCCAGGGACATAAGCATGATCTTTAGAGAAGTGGCTCTAACCAGTTGAGGGCAACCACGGGACAGAGAGAGGTCCAGACCAACCGTACACAGAGACATCATGCAATTACACTTTAGCAACATCTCCAAATAACATGTCTCTTAGTGAAACTTGGGAGGTTGAAAATTAAAAACATAAAATCCAGTGGCATTTATGTATCCTAGGCACTTACATTTGTCTGGTTCTTCCACCTTGCCTTTGCTTGGTTAGAATTTGGGGTAGATAAGAGGTGGACTTACATGTGCTAGTGTGAGAACTTTGATACACTCATTTAGACGTTGACCTACTATCTTGATGTTTGAAAGCTACAACCCAAAGAAATTTGTCTTTTTACATGAAACAAATTCAGCCCTTGCCTTCCTTATAGATTACGTCTTCCACTAGCAGTAATAAAAAAGTAACAATATGCATAAGTCAAAGTATCTTCTTAGATCCTCTGTAGTGTTTTATTATTTAGTTGTGTGAATTAAAGTAACTTTCAAAATTTCAAGGGTGCCTGAGAATCAATTCATGTTCAAAGGCTTCCCTCTTGTGACAATGTGTTGTATGTTTTACTGTAAAAGTAATCTTATTTCAACTTGTAACCTCTACAATCCAATTCATAACAGCATAAAAAGGAAATAAAACCTTACATAATTTTGAATTTTAGAAAGTACCTTGTTTATATGGCTCCTTTAGAGAATGAATAGTCAATTTGGTAAATATTCCAGTGAGTTGAAGGTTTGAATCCATCTCACTTAACTAGCTTGATGGATGTATTTCTAAACCTATACAACCCACTCCTCTGCTTTTAAAAAATTAAAGTTAGCTGTAGATTGAGATGTCAGTGACACAGTTTATAGAATATAACTTAGATTGTCATCTACATTACTGTAACTACAAATACCACCCTCAGATTGAAGAATCAGTTTTATCAGTAAACATCTCTAATTGAACTAGAAATGGTGTATGTCTTCTGGCTTTTACAAGCAATTGGTCTAACGCAAAGGATATATGATGTAAAAATTACAAAACAAGGCCACGCGCGGTGGCTCACGCCTGTAATCCCAGCACCTTGGGAGGCCGAGGCGGGTGGATCACAAGGTCAGGAGATCGAGACCATCCTGGCTAAAACGGTGAAACCCATCTCTACTAAAAATACAAAAATTAGCTGGCTGTGGTGGCGGGGACTGTAGTCCCAGCTACTCAGAAGGCTGAGGCAGGAGAATCGCTTGAACCAAAGACGCGGAGGTTGCAGTAAGCTGAGATTGCACCACTGCAGTGCAGCCTGGTGGCAGAACAAGATTCCATCTCAAAAATAAATAAATAAATAAATAAATAAATAAATAAATAAATAAATATAAAATAACAGTGACTATAATGTTTTGTGATGTTAAACTTTGAGAGCTTTTTTTTTCTTTCTTTTCCCAAGTCGCTTTCCCAGTTCCAGGGGCAGTTATTCTAAGCTCATTGACGTAAAGGAATAGAAACAAAAGGTTTGGTGGAAAAAATAATAACCTGCTATCATTTCTGTCTTTTGTTCTTTAAAATCTTGAGCATTTGGGAGAATTTGGAAAGATTGTGGAGTAAGTGCAAAGAAGGAATTCGCTAACAAAAATTATATAGGGTAAAATGAGTTTTTTCCAGGTTAGAAAACACTCCCTCCCTACACTCCTATCTTCCTTTCCCATAGTTAAGAAGAGGAAAAAGCAAAGGCCTCTTGGTTAGCAGTGGTGACTTAGGCAGTTTCTTAGAAATATTCTAGAAGGCATAGTCATCTTTAAAAAAAATAGCTACAAGGATATGTCTAAGCAGAAGGGACCATGGGCCAAATTACGAGTAGATTTTTGCATGCCAGATATAGTAAAGAAGAAGCAGGAAGCCGGTGGGCCTAAACAGGCCACACAGAAATGGACAAGGAATAGACAAGCAGCAGCTTGTGGGGACAAGATGTCAAGCCCCAAATGTTAAACCCACCATCCATCCTCCAAATTCTGGCTCTGTTTAACAAGGCTGTGGTCTGGCACTAGGTGCCACCTCAGTGACTAAAGCATAATTCCCCGTCTCCTGGGAGTGTTGACAGCTGACTCCTGGCAACAACACTCACAGCACAGTAAAGTTCCTTCATCCAAGTTCATGTCCCTTCTCAAGGCATCCCATATCCGAGAACTGCTTGGTACAGAAATATAATGGCCTGGCTTGCTTGTTCCAATTTGAGGTCATTAGGTAAACTCACCAAGATCCCTGTAGAGTGGGCTGCGGCCATGATAGTGATTGCATTCCAGCCAGCTTCCTGCTCTGCCCAATCCTATTGCTTTCACTCTTCGCAGGTGTTGGGAATATCCATTTCAACTTCCTTGCATACAAATCTCCAACTCCAAGTCGGTTTCCTAGGACACCTGACTGGTGACATCTCTATCACTATCACAGTACTTAGAGGTGGAGCATCTTAAAATGATTTAAGGCTAACTGCCCTAAGAGCACAGACAGATGGTGGCTTAAAATAGAATTTAAGTGGCTTTAAAAAAAACATGAAAGAAGTTGACATTGCACGCTCATATGAGCTTATGGATCAAACCATGCATATGATTTCTAAGATCCCTTGTGCAGTATATATTTGCACTGTTTATAAATGACATCCCCTTGAATTGAATTCAGTGCAATTCAAAACAGTAATTTGTGGGAAAAGTTAGGTATGCAGATAGCCTAGACTCTACAGAGGCACATATCATTTGGAGAATAATAGTGAACTGGCTGGTCTATGAGGGAAGAAAACAGTGAATATAGACTACTAGTGAACAAGGATATTTTCCCATATATATTCAAATTAAGGTGAATTTCTTTACAGAATTATGCCTCAGAAAAAGTATTTCCCTATATATGAATCCTCACAAGTTTTCCTACGATGAGTGCTTTTGTGATTATTTTGAATAACGAAGTAATATTTAAGGAAACTCTCTTGCCCCGAATGTACTTTATGTCAATTGATGTTGCATATAGAGATCATCAGAGTGAAGCTACAAGAAAAGGAGGAACATTACTTAGCAAAGACTTACAGAATTAGTCCTAATAGTGTGAAATCAAAATTTCAAGTGAGGGAATAAATGCAGCTTTTAATGATTACTTAAATGAAGTTTAACTGTAGCAGGATCTACAAGAAATTGGCAACCTTTGGCTCCGGTAACAGAAACTCAGGATATCCGCCTTTCAGGGCTTTTGGATTCTGCATCATATTGAGAGAGACTCCTTTAAACAAGCAATAGGAAACTTCCTGTGACAACATAATAAATTCAAAAAGTTCTGTAACTCAGACAATGTAGATAGAAGTGAGGACTTTGGCCTAGACAGCCCTGTTCACTCTAAAGATGGATTAAACAATGAAAAAGATATTGATATCAAAAATTCAATCGGGAATTTGATTAAAGCATTTCATTAAATGTGATAATTTCTTAGTATATTATCTCACATATGCAATATTCATGTGTAACAAATTAAATACAAGTAAACATTTGACTATATTATCTGCAGCATAATTTACATATCAATTTACATATTCAGTTTTGCTCACGTGAAAACTTGGATCTTCTCAAGAAGAAAATTTGTGAAATCTTTAATTCCTCATCCCCAGAAATGTAAATAAGTCAATATCAATACTGTAAGTCAATGATTTGTTCCTAGGAAGACAGTAAAAATTTTACAAAAATGCTTCAGACCCCTTCTCATTGTAAACCTAGAAAACAGAGAAAGGCTCTCTGATGGAAAAAGACACACATTAGGGAGGAGGACATTGCAATGGGAACATGCCTGACAAAAGAAAATATGTAGATTCAAATGGTGAAGGAAGACAAGGTCTTTAACAGAAAAACGATCAACCTGGAAGCATGGGGGAGTAGAAACAAACAAAGGAAAAATGAAGAGGCTTATGTAATTGTTTCGATATAGTTATCTTCAACTATACAGATCAACAACAAGGTCGATGTCAGTTGAAGGTTGGGCAGGTGGTTGCTGGATAGATGTCCTCACAGAAGTGTATTTCGTGTAAGGTTGCTATGGCTTTTGTGCAAGGTTGTGGTTTTTGTGGTATTTTGTTATAGATTTGTTATCAGGCCTAGAAGCATGAGAACCCTCACTTCAAGGCCTTCTCTGAATCTATTTGTCCAGGTTTTTTCTTTTCCTTTTAAACATTAGTGACAGTTTTGATTCTGATAACTTTCATATCATGATCCCTAATTTCAAAAAAAAATTAAACATGTAATTTGTTAGTGATGTATTTTATAGGCTTGGATTTGTGAGTCACCTCTACTATCTATAGTGGTAGATATATCTGAGCCTGCCTACACCGGACTTCCATCAGATTTTCTCTTCAGTGGAATTGGAAGAGTGGGTTTTGGAGAAGGGGATGAAGGAATTGTGCTGCATCAGAGGTCCCCATCTAACACCACAGGGACTTTTCCTGTGCTCTTGCCAGGCCGTTGTATTAGGCTGATGCAAAAGCAATTTTGGTTTCGTCATCGAAAGTAATGAGACCATCTGACTTACAATGTCTGTGCCATGACCAGCTTCTAATAGCCTCCGAGGACCCCTCTGCCCTGACACATACTGTCCTGGAACCACGTCTGCCTTGTAACTCCTGAGGTAGCTGCCACCATGACCAATGCCTTCTCATCTTTACTCTACATGCAGGTAAAAGTTATAATTACATCTCTGGGTATTCACAGAACAATTAGTACATCTAGGACTTCTACAAAATTTCCCTAGCTGATTTTGGTGTTCTGGTGTCCTGGCAGCTCTAGCCATGAAGGGATGATGCTTTATGAGCATTTCTGTTGAGTTTTTTGCTTTTCCTCAGAAACTGATTCCAATTTTCCCACAGAAGTTTGACAATTTGTTTGAACTCATTCATTCTAAACCCATTTTTTTTGTCTATTATTTAATAGGGAGGGGGGCGAGAGATAAAAGTTTACAAATAGGGTGCATACAGCAGGAGGTGTACAGCCACCCTGGGATATGATTCCGAACATCCACGGAGAGGAGAGGCTGCTATTACACCCAATATCACAGAGGGTGTACATCCATTCTGTGACATTGTTCTTAATATTCCAAGGCAGAGAGGTTGATATTACTCCCAATATCACAGAAAGCGTACAAACCCGTGTGATATTGTTCCTATTATCCAAAAGAAGACAAGATGATATTACCCCCCATATCGCAGGAGGTGTACACCCACTTGGTGATATTTTTCGTAATATGCAGTGCGGGAGAGGCAGGGGGTCGAGGCGCCCCCCGCGAGGCGGGGACTGAGAGCCAGCCCCTCTGCCCCCGTGGCTCTTAGGACCCGCGGTGGACTCACAGCCTGTTTTCCATATTGTGAGTAATATCATCTGCCCCTCTGGAAATTGTCAACTATTGCACAGACGGGTGTACACCGGCTTTGTACAGAGGACGTACACCCTTCTGTATTCGAGTAATATCATCCTCTTCCTCCCTGAAGATTAACAACAGTATCACAAGTGTTTCTACTCCCTGCAATATTGGGTGTCACGTCCTTCTCTCCCACGTTGCAATTAGAAGCAATTTCAGTGGGGGCGTATCCACCTTCTGTGATATTTAAAGTAATATCAGCCCCTTCCGTCCAGGATCATGGGAACCATATCCCTGGGGGGTGTACACTTTCTGCGGTACATGTAGTCATATCACCTCCTCCGCTTTGGAATATCATTAAGGACCATCTCACACGGGCTTGTACACTTCCTGCGATATTGGGGGTAATATCAACCTCTCGGCATCTGAATATTAGGAGGAATATCACAGGGTGGATGTACATCTCCTGCCCTATTATGGGGAAGAATATCTATCTATTATGGGGAGTAACATCATCCTCTCCCTTTCAGGATATTAATAACAATATCACAGAGTGGGTGAACACAGCCTGCGATGCTGGAATTATTATCATCCTCTCCCCCTCGGGATACTAGGAACAATATCACAGAAGGGGTGGACACTCCCTGCGATATTGGGAGTAACGTCATACGCTTCTTCCGTGAATGTTAGGAGCAATATCACCGGGTGGCTGTACATTCATTGCTGTGTTGGAGTCATGTCACACTCTACCCGTTGGAAATTAGGATCAGTGTCACAGGGTGAGTGTACACCTACTGCGATATTAAAACTAATATCATGCTCTCCATCCTTGGATATTAGGAACAATATCACAGGCAGGTGTACACCTCCTGCGGTATTAGGAGTCATAATATTGTGAATTATTAAACATCAGTCTCATTAATAACTATCAATGCTAATATTAATTCATAGTATAACGTTATTAATCACTAATGATTAATTGATATTATTAATTGTCATAAGTAATATTGCGACCTTCCTCACAGTATTATTTGGAGTCATATCATCCTGTGGCCCTGAGGAGAGAAGGCATTTCTCTTTCTGTCTCCTGTCTCTGAAGAGGAGGAGGAAGTAAAAGTTGAAAACCAAGAGGATTGAAGTCAGTGGCAAGACCAGCCACTGCCATTGATGAGCCGGCCTGAGGTGAAAAGATGAACCCCCCCCTCCCCCACTCTAAGCACATGTGCTCTGAATCCATCAGGACCCTTTCACGTGGAACCTCTTAGAGCTGTAAACCCTGAGAAAAGGCCTAGGAAGTCTGTCTTCCTTCGGGGCGCTCGGCTCTTAATATGCGAGTTTGCCGACGCCCCCGGCCGATTAAAAGGAACTTCTTCCTTCTTGAATCCGGCGTCTGAGGGGTTTTGTCCGCGGCTCGTCCTGCTCCACTTTTTGGTTCACATGACCGGGAATGGAACCTGGGCCGCGGCGGTGAGAGCGCCGACTCCTAACCAGCAGATCACCAGGGAACTTCAAACTTTGTGGGAAATAGACTGCCCAACATTAGAAGTGGGTTGGCCGTCAGAAGGAAGCCTGGACAGGTCCCTTGTTTCTCAAGTGTGGCACAAGGTAACTGGGAAAGGATACCTAGACCGCTTCCCATACATAGACACTTGGTGACAGCTGGCGCTAGACCCCCCACAGTGGCTAAGAGGGCAGGCAGCAGCAATACTAGTAGCCAAGGGACAGACAGCTGAGGAAGGATCCCGCTCCACCCGCCCAGGGAAATCAACTCCTCAAGTTCTGTTCGACCCAACGTCAGAAGATCCATTGCAGGAGATGGCACCAGTGATCCCAGTGGTGCCCTCCCCTTACCAGGGAAAGAGGCTCCCCACTCTTGAGCCCACAGTGCTTGCGCCTCCGCAAGACAAGCGTATCCCTAGGCCACCCAGAGGAGACAAAAGAGGGGATGAGGCCTCGGGAGAAACCCCTCCCTTGGCAGCTCGTTGACAACCCAAAACGGGGATACAAATGCCCCTGACAGAGCAGCGGTATACTGGGATAGATGAGGATGGTCACGTGGTGGAGAGGCGTGTTTTTCTCTACCAGCCCTTCACCTGTGCCGACCTTCTCAACTGGAAAAACCATACCCCGTCCTATACCGAAAAGCCACAAGCTCGAATTGATTTCCTCCCAACTATTATCCAGACCCACAACCCCACCAGGGCTGATTGCCACCGGTTGCTCATGTTCCTCTTTCACAGAGATGAAAGGGGGAGAGCGCTCCTAGCAGCAACTAAGTGGCTAGAGGAACACGCACCAGCTGATTATCAAAACCCCCAAGAGTATGGAAGGACCCAGTTACCAGTAAACGGCACCCAGTGGGACCCAAATGAAAGAGAGGATACGCAAAGGCTAAACCAAGACAGGGAAGCTCTCTTGGAAGCATTCAAGAGGGGAGCTCAGAAGGCCACAAACGTTAACAAGGTCTCTGAGGTCATTCGGGGAAAAGAAGAAAGTCCAGCACAATTCTATGAGAGATTGTGTGAGGCCTATCGTATGTATACTCCCTTTGATCCCGATAGCCTTGAAAATCAGCACATGCTTCACATGGCTTGAGTCCGTCAAAGCGCAGAAGACATGAGAAGAAAACTGCAGAAACAGGCTGGGCTTTCAGGGACGAATACATCACAATTATTAGAAAGAGCTAAGCAGGTGTTTGTAAACAGGGATGCAGTAAGCGGTAAGGAACACCGCACAGAGAATGAACGTCAGGCCCGGCGAGACGCCGACCTGCCTGTTAGCTGCAGGAATCAGAGGGGTCCCCCCAAAGCGGCAAGGGAAGGGGGGCCCTGGGAAAGAAACTCAGCTTGGCTGTCAGAGTTGGCAGCGTAACCAGTGTGCTTATTGTAAAGAAATAGGACATTGGAAGAACAAATGCCCTCAGCTTAAAAGAAAACAAGGTGACTCAGAGCAGGAGGCCCCGGACAAGGAAGGTGCCCTGCTGAACCTGGCAGAAGGGTTCTTGGACCGAGGGAGAGCGGGCTCAAGTGTCCCCGAAGAGCCCATGGTCAGAATGACAGTCGGGGGTAGAGGCGTTGATTTTCTCGTAGATACCGGTGCTGGACATTCGCTAGTAACCGCCCCGGTCGCCCCCTTCTCCGGAAAGACTATTGACATCATCGGAGCCACGGGGGTTTCAGCAAAGCAAGCTTTCTGCTTGCCTGGGACTTGCACTGTAGGAGGACATACAGTGACTCATCAGTTTTTGTCCATGCCTGACTGTCCCTTGCCCTTGTTGGGAAGGGACTTGCTTAACAAGCTGAGAGGCACTGTTTCTTTGACAGAGCACGGCTCTTTGCTGCTAAAGCTACCCGGAACGGGAGTTACTATGACCCTTATGGTCCCCCGAGAGGAGGAATGGAGACTTTTCTTCACTGAGCCGGGCCAAGAGAGAAGACCAGCTCAGCCTAAGCGGTGGCCAAGAGTAGGGGCGGAAGATAACCCTCCAGGGTTGATATGGGGAGTAATATCATCCTCTCCCCGTTGGGATATTCGGAACCATATCCCAAGGGGGTGTCCACCCTCTGCGATATTGGGAGTAATGTCATCCTCTGTTTCCTTGGATATCAGACACAATATCACAAAAAGGTGTACACCCCCTGTGGTACTGGGAGTAATATCATACTCCCCTTCCCTGGGTATTAGAAAACAATATCATCAGGGCTGAACACCCCCTGCGATAATGGGAGTAATATTTTCTTTTTTTTCTTCTTTTCTTTTTCTTTTTCTTTCTTTGTTTTCTTTTTTTTGAGACAGAGTTTCACTCTTGTTGCCCAGGCTGGAGTGCGATGGCACGATCTCGGCTCACTGCAACCTCTGCCTCCCGTATTCAGGCGATACTCCTGTCTCAGCCTTCCGAGTAGCTGGGATTACAGGCATGTGCTACCACGCCCCGTTCAGTTTTCTTTCTTTTCTTTTTTTTGTATTTTTAGTAGAGACATTGTTTCTCCATACTGGTCAGGCTGGTCTTGAACTCCCGACCTGGGATATTTTCTCCTGCTGAGGCAGGAGAATGGCGTGAACCTGGGAGGCGGAGCTTGCAGTGAGCCAAGATCGTGCCAGTGCCCTCCAGCCTGGGCGACAGAGCAAGACTCCATCTCAAAAAAAAAAAAAAAAAAGACAATGCAAAAAATCAGCTCAGCGTGGTGGCGTGTGCCTATAGTCCCAGCTACTCGGGAGGCTGAGGCACAAGAATCGCTTGAACCCGGGAAGCGGAGGTTGCAGTGAGCTCAGATTGTGCCACTGCACTCCAGCCTGTGCGACAGTGAGACTCCATGTAAGCACAAAACAAAACAAAACAAAATGAAACAAAACCAAAAAACAAAACCAGACAGGCACTTCTGACACAGGCTGCAACATGGATGAACCTTGAAGACATTATCGTCAGTGAAATAAAGAAATCTCAAAAGGATAAACAAGACCAGGCTCAGTGGCTCACACCTGTAACCCCAGCGCATTGGGAGGCTGAGGCAGGCGGATCCCTTAAGGTCAGGAGTTCGAGAGCAGCCTGGCCAATATGCTGAAAGCTTGTCTCTGTTAAAAATACAAAAATTAGCTGGGCGTGGGTGCTCACGCTTGTAATCCCAGCTACTCGGGAGACTGGGGCACAAGAATCGCTCGAACCCACGATGTGGAGTTTACAGTAAGCCGAGATCACGCCACTGCACTCCAGCCTGGGAGACAGAGAAAGACTCTGTCTCAAAAAAAAAAAAAAAACAAACAAACAAACAAAAAAACAGAAAAACAAATTCAACACGGTATTATTCCACTTCTATCAAGTGCCTAGAGTAGTTAAACTCATAGAGTTGCAAATCAGAATGGTGGCCCCCGGGGTGGGCGAGAGAGAGGAATGGAGAGTTTGGTGAATGGGTGCCATTTCCATTTTCAAAGACAAAACTGTTCTGGAGATGACGGCGGTGATGGTTGCTAAACAATGTAAAGGTACTTAATGTCATTCAACTGTCAACTGAAAAATAGTGGAAATTGTCAATGTTTATAGAGGCCATTCTAGATGAAATCATATCTATTTACAACTTTTAGTATCGATAAGTGGTATATTTTCCCATAATAACAGATGAAAATGAAAGCAGTTGGATCTTTAGAAAGAAAAGAAAGAAGCGAAGAATACACGCAATCTTCCTCCTGATTACAGGAAGAGCCCCAAAGCTTCTATGGACACTCCCTTTTCTCTTCTTCTTCCTGCAGTCTTATGAGGAAATCTTGAGAGATTGGGGAGCTTGGGCGACTTTGGCTAATGAGGAGCTCTGTGCCTTGAGCCCCCCAGGCCATAGAATAGTCACTACTCAGTCTGTGCCTCCAGCCCTGAAGTCTGAGGTTCCAGTCCTGGGGGCTCCACACCCGTCACCTGTATCAGGAGGCTCATGTCTCACCCTGTCTTCTTGCCAGCCTTGAGGACGGAGTCTGAGCCTCCATCGTGCACCACGCAGGGAGGGCAGTGGACCTGTTCTTCGCGGTCATGGCCCGGCAGGGGGGAAGGGCAGTTCAGCTGAGGGACGTTCGGGAGCCACACTTTGTTTCCTCATCCTCAGGACAAACAGGACAGTGCGGTGGGCAGATGGGAGGAGACCAAGCTGCAACCTGTCAGCTCAGCAGACTGTGGAGTTTCTGTTCTTGCTTGTGGTGAGGGGGCCTCAGAAATCTTATTCAAACTTTTGCCTTCCTCCCCCACTGAGTTGTCCTTTTCATAGACACCTCACCCAAGATAGCAGGGAATGAGTCCCTCTAAACTATTCCCTAAGAACAACAAAGATGATGAAGGTGATGATAAGGATAAAGAGGATGAAGACAGACACCAGGGCATCATGAACCCTCACTGAGGGCTTCCTAAAGGCCAGGCTCTGAGCTCTGTGCTCTATGCAGCTTGTTTCATTTCATCTGCGTAGTTTCCCAGTTACGAGTGCACATTTCATGATGATTTTACGGACTAGAGAAGGAGCAACGCATTTTCATAGGACTTGTACCAGATCATGAAGTCAAAAAGGGTGAAGTCCAATTTGAACCAGGCACTCTAAGTCCGGACACATGGCATTTGGCCGATCCTCTGCCTGCATCCATCCTGCCCTCTCAAATCCTTGTCACTCAGGCTGATGCCCCTGCTCACTGTGCCCTTCCCTTTGGGGGTTCCTTGTAGACC
Source organism: Symphalangus syndactylus (assembly GCF_028878055.3). Lineage (NCBI taxonomy): Eukaryota > Metazoa > Chordata > Mammalia > Primates > Hylobatidae > Symphalangus > Symphalangus syndactylus. The sequence goes on from NC_072427.2 coordinate 4,569,355, forward strand.
ACAGCTAGACCAGTGGGTGCCACAATCACTGTGTCAAGTAGAGAAAGGGCAGCTGAGATCACATCAAAGGTTCCAGAAAGAATGGGCACAGGATCATTCGGGACGCATCTCTCCCTTGCTCCTGTTCCTGGCTTTCCTTACAGCTCTCGGCTGCCTCAAAGGAGTCATCGATTCGGAGTTTGGCTTCCATTCCTACTGAGGAAGCTGGAAAGCATTTCAAAAAATGCTCCTCAGACTTGCCCGTGGTTAAGACCTCTGAGCTCTGCTTACAACTTTTGGAAGCTGGGCGCGGTGGCTCACCCCTCTAATCCCAGCACTTTGGGAGGCTGAGGCAGGCGAATCACAAGGTCAGGTGTTCGAGACCAGCCTGGACCACACGGGGAAACCCCGTCTCTACTAAAAATAGAAAAAAAGGAGCTGGGCGTAGTGGTGGGCGCCTGTCCTCTCAGCTTCTCGGCAGGCTGAGGCAGGAGAATAGGTTGAACCTGGGATGCGGAGGCTGCAGTGAGCTGAGATCACTCCACTGCACTCCAGCCTGGGCCACAGAACGAGACTCCGTCTCAAAAAAGCAAAAACAAAAACAAAACCCAAACCACAACTTTTTGAGAGTTGGAAGACCATGAAGTAGAGTACCCGGGACTTAGAGTCTGGCCATGAATTTGGAATACCACCCTTTCTACTTCTCTGTATGGCAGGCGGTGAGATGTCCATCCTCTGAGACTCAGCACTCTCATCTGAGCTGATTTCTAGCTGATCTAATGGAAGCGAGCGATGATGAAACCGATCGTGGGTGCCCGCTGCGTGATCTCTCTGTGATGGCTGCGGAAAGTCAAGGCAAAGTGAATCTCCCATACACTCGTTACTATTTTAAGCTTCAACTCCATACAGTTCAATGGAAATATCCCCTGACCTGAAGTTCCAGTTTCCCTGCATTCCAGACAGGACATTTTCTTCTGTCCTTATCTCAGTAAGTACTCAGTATTGTGAGAGGAACAAGTGACTCTCTTTTGTTTCTGATTCCCCAGAGCCTGTATCTTGCTTGGCACAGAAGAGGTAGCAAAAGTCAAAATCTATGTTAATTCTTGAATTGACACTTCCTTGGTTCACAACCATTGGCTGTCATCAGTGTGACTTCGACTTACTTGATTCTTTTTGTTTTTTGTGTTTTGAGACGGAGTTTTGCTCCCGTTGCCCAGGCTGGAGTGCAGTGGTGTGATATCGGCTCACCATAGCCTCTGCCTCCCAGGTTCAAGCCATTCTCTTGCCTCAGCCTCCCGAGTAGTTGGGGCTACAGGCGTCCGCAACCATACCGGGAGAAGTTTTTGTATTTTTAGTAGAGGCGGGGTTTCACCATGTTGGACAGGATGGTCTGGATCTCCTGACCCCGTGATCCGCCCTCCTCGGCCTTCCAAAGTGCTGGGATTACAGGCGTGAGCCACCACGTCCGGCCGAACTTTCTGATGAAAACTCTAAGTCCACCTAAGCTAAAGACAGGAGTTGTAGCTGACGTGAATTTTCAAAGAAGACCCACCGATTTGAGGAAGCAATTACTCTCCTGCTGAAGGTGAAAAGTCAGAAAACGGAACGATGAAATCACTAGGACCTAACCGGCATGTGGAACTATTTTCTTCAAGCAATTCTCCTGCCTCAGCCTCCCGAGTAGCTGAGATTACAGGCATGCACCACTACGCCCGGCTAATTTTGTATTTTTAGTAGAGACGGGGTTTCCCCACGTTGAGGCTGGTCTCGAACTCCTGACCTCAGGTGATCCGCCCGCCTCAGCCTCCCAAAGTGCTGGGATTACAGGCGTGAGCCACCGCGCCCCGCCTGGTCTCAGCTGCTATACAGTGTTTATAAATGTTCTTAATCAAGGGAATTTGTATCGATCTAGTAGAATAAAATAAAATATTTGAGTTCTTAATTTCCTTTAATTAGGATAACCTTTTTCTTCAAGTGAAGAGAATGGCTTTGTTACGTATTTTTCTTAGGACAAGATAGGCTGTATTTTCTAGCAGTTACGCATTTGTTATATATGATGATCTGGTTCTTGGAACATTCTTGAATCTAGTGTCTCTAAGGCAGGCGTGTAGAGCAAGAAGTGAAGAACACAGAAATCAATGATGAAAGCATTAGAAGACAAGTGAGTTTGTCAGAACTGCAAAATATTGCTGAGCGTGGATTGCTCTGAAATCTGAAAACATTACTTGTGAATTGCTTCTATCCAAAACGCAGACACAATGCCACGTGTTGGTTTACTTGTTTCCCATTTTTCAACCCCCTTTTCTAGGCAAAAGATGTCCAAACCATGCAGACCCACAGAATCGAACCGATGTCTCTAGATTCCTCCTAGAACTCTCAGGGGATCCAGAACTGCAGCCAACCCTCGCCGGGCTGTTCCTGTCCATGTGCCTGGTCACGGTCCTGGGGAACCTGCTCAGCATCCTGGCCATCAGCCCTGACTCCCACCTCCACACCCCCATGTACTTCTTCCTCTCCAACCTGTCCTCGCCTGACATGGGTTTCACCTCCACCACGGTCCCCGAGACGATTGTGGACATCCAATCTCACGGCAGCGTCGTCTCCTAGGCAGGCCGCCTGACTCAGATGTCTCTGTTTGCCATTTTTCGAAGCATGGAAGAGAGACACGCTCCTGAGTGTGATGGCCTATGACCGGTTTGTAGCCATCTGTCACCCTCTATATCATTCGGCCATCATGAACCCGTGTTTCTGTGGCTTCCTAGTTTGGTTGTCTTTTTTTTTTTTTTTTTCTTCTCAGTCTTCTAGACTCCCAGCTGCACAACTTGATTGCCTTGGTAACGACCTGCTTCAAGGGTGCGGAAAATCCTGATTTCTTCTGTGACCCTTCTCAACTCCCCCACCTTGCATGTTGTGACACCTTCACCAATAGCATAATCATGTATTTTCCTGCTGCCGTATTTGGGTTCCTTCCCATCTCGGGGACCCTTTCCTCTTACTATAAAATGGTTTCCTCCATTCTGAGGCTGTCATCGTCAGGTGGGAAGTATAAAGCCTTCTCCACCTGTGGGTCTCACCTGTCAGTTGTTTGCTGGGTTTATGGAAGGGGCGTTGGAGGGGACCTCAGTTCAGATGTGTCCTCTTCCCCCAGAAAGGTTGCAGTGGCCTCAGTGATGTACACGGTGGTCACCCCCATGCTGAACCCCTTCTTCGACAGCCTGAGAAACAGGGATATTAAAGGTGTCCTGCAGCGGCCACACGGCAGCACGGCCCAATCTCCATATCTTTTTATCTGTTCCATTCCTTCTGTAGTGTGGGTTAAAAAAGGCAGTCAGGTCAAATAAGAATGATAACACAGGGTGAACACCCACTGTGACATTAGGAGTAATACCTCCTTAGGATATAAAAAACACTGTCACAGAGTATACACACGAGGGGTCCACCCACGGTGATATTAGAAGCAATATCTCCCTATAATATGAAGAACAATATCACAGGGTGATTTCATTCCCGATGTTGGTAATAAAACAATGATAAACATTAAGATTAATAACTAATATTAAAAATGGCATTAATAGTAATAATTCTAATCATGCATAATCCTCTCTTTAAAATAATCATTAATGATTAATAACGTTATACTATGAATTAATATTAGCATTGATAGTTATTAATGAGACTGATGTTTAATAATTCACAATATTATGACTCCTAATACCGCAGGAGGTGTACACCTGCCTGTGATATTGTTCCTAATATCCAGGGATGGAGAGCATGATGTTAGTTTTAATATCGCAGTAGGTGTACACTCACCCTGTGACACTGATCCTAATATCCAGCGGGTAGAGTATGACATGACTGCAACATAGCAATGAATGTACAGCCACCCGGTGATATTGCTCCTAACATTCACGGAAGAAGCGTATGACGTTACTCCCAATATCGCAGGGAGTGTCCACCCCTTTTGTGATATTGTTCCTAGTATCCCGAGGGGGAGAGGATGATAATAATTCCAGCATCGCAGGCTGTGTTCACCCACTCTGTGATATTGTTATTAATATCGCAGGGAGTAGAAACACCCCTGTGATACTGTTGTTAATCTTCAGGGAGGAAGAGGATGATGTTACTCGAATACAGACGGGTGTACGTCCTCTGTAGAAAGCCGGTGTACACCCGTCTGTGAAATAGTTGATAATTTCCAGAGGGGAAGATATTAGTCACAATATGGTAAACAGGCTGTGAGTCCACCACGGGTCCTAAGAGCCAGGGGGGCAGAGGGGCTGACTCTCAGTCCCCACCTCGCGGGGGGCGCCTCGACCCCCTGCCTCTCCCGCACTGCATATTACGAAAAATATCACAGAGTGGGTGTACACCTCCTGCGATATGGGGGGTAATATCATCTTGTCTTCTTTTGGATAATAGGAACAATATCACACGGGTTTGTACGCTTTCTGTGATATTGGGAGTAATATCAACCTCTCTGCCTTGGAATATTAAGAACAATGTCACAGAATGGATGTACACCCCCTGCGATATTGGGAGTAATAGCAGCCTCTCCTCTCCGTGGATGTTCGGAGTCATATCCCAGGGTGGCTGTACACCTCCTGCTGTATGCACCCTATTTGTAATCTTTTGTCCCTCGCCCCCCTCCCTATTAAATAATAGACAAAAAATAATTGGTTTAGCGTAAATGAGTTCAAACAAATTGTCAAACATATGTGGGAAAATCGGAATCAGTTTCTGAGGAAAAGCAAAAAACTCAACAGAAATGCTCATAAAGCATCATCCCTTCATGGCTAGAGCTGCCAGGACACCAGAACACCAAAATCAGCTAGGGAAATTTTGTAGAAGTCCTAGATGTACTAACTGTTCTGTGAATACACAGAGATGTAATTATAACTTTTACCTGCATGTAGAGTAAAGATGAGAAGGGATTGGTCATGGTGGCAGCTACCTCAGGTGTTACAGAACAGACGTGGTTCCAGGACAGTATGTGTCAGGGCAGAGGGGTCCTCGGAGGCTATTAGAAGCTGGTCATGGCACAGACATTGTAAGTCAGATGGTCTTATTACTTTCAAAGACGAAAGCAAAATTGCTTTTGCATCAGCCTAATACAACGGCCTGGGAAGAGCACAGGAAACGTCCCTGTGGTGTTAGATGGAGACCTCTGATGCAGCACAATTCCTTCATCCCCTTCTCCAAAACCCCCTCTTCCAATTCCACTGAAGAGAAAATCTGATGCAAATCTGGTGTAAGCAGGCACAGATATATCTACCACTACAGATAGTAGAGGTGACTCACAAATCTAAGCCTATCAAATACATCACTAACAAATTACATGTTTAATTTTTTTTTGAAATTAGGGATCATGATATGAAAGTTATCAGAATCAAAACTGTCACTAATGTTTAAAAGGAAAACACCTGGACAAATAGATTCAGAGAAGGCCTTGAAGAGAGGGTTCTCATGCTTCTAGGCCTGATAACAAAAACTATCACAAAATACCACAAAAACCACAACCTTGCACAAAGGCCATAGCAACCTTACACAAAATACACTTCCATGAGGACATCTATCCAGCAACCACCTGCCCAAACTTCAACTGACATCGACCTTGTTGTTGATCTCTACAGTTGAAGATAACTATATCGAAACAATTACATAAGCCTCTTCATTTTTCCTTTATTTGTTTCTACTCCCCCATGCTTCCAGGTTGATCGTTTTTCTGTTAAAGACCTTGTCTTCCTTCACCATTTGAATCTACATAGTTTCTTTTGTCAGGCATGTTCCCATTGCAATGTCCTCCTCCCTAAGGTCTGTCTTTTTCCATCGGAGAGCCTTTCTCTGTTTTCTAGGTTTACAATGGGAAGGGCTCTAAAGCATTTTTGTAAAATTTTTACTGTCTTCCTAGGAACAAATCATTGACTTACAGTATTGATATTGACTTATTTACATTTCTGGGGATGAGGAATTAAAGATTTCACAAATTTTCTTCTTGAGAAGATCCAAGTTTTCACGTGAGCAAAACTGAATATGTAAATTATGCTGCAGATAATGTAGTCAAATGTTTACTTGTATTTAATTTGTTACACATGAATATTGCATATGTGAGATAATATACTAAGAAATTATCACATTTAATGAAATGCTTTTATCAAATTCCCGATTGAATTTTTGATATCAATATCTTTTTCTTTGTTTAATCCATCTTTAGAGAGAACAGGGCTGTCTAGGCCAAAGTCCTCACTTCTATCTACATTGTCTGAGTTACAGAACTTTTTGAATTTATTATGTTGTCACAGGAAGTTTCCTATTGCTTGTTTAAAGGAGTCTCTCTCAATATGATGCAGAATCCAAAAGCCCTGAAAGGCGGATATCCTGAGTTTCTGTTACCGGAGCCAAAGGTTGCCAATTTCTTGTAGATCCTGCTACAGTTAAACTTCATTTAAGTAATCATTAAAAGCTGCATTTATTCCCTCACTTGAAATTTTGATTTCACACTATTAGGACTAATTCTGTAAGTCTTTGCTAAGTAATGTTCCTCCTTTTCTTGTAGCTTCACTCTGATGATCTCTATATGCAACATCAATTGACATAAAGTACATTCGGGGCAAGAGAGTTTCCTTAAATATTACTTCGTTATTCAAAATAATCACAAAAGTACTCATCGTGGGAAAACTTGTGAGGATTCATATATAGGGAAATACTTTTTCTGAGGCATAATTCTGTAAAGAAATTCACCTTAATTTGAATATATATGGGAAAATATCCTTGTTCACTAGTAGTCTATATTCACTGTTTTCTTCCCTCATAGACCAGCCAGTTCACTATTATTCTCCAAATGATGTGTGCCTCTGTAGACTCAAGGCTACCTGCATACCTAATTTTTCCCACAAATTACTGTTTTGAATTGCACTGAATTCAATTCAAGGGGATGTCATTTATAAACAGTGCAAATATACACTGCACAATGGATCTTAGATATCATATGCATGGTGTGATCCATAAGCTCATATGAGCGTGCAATGTCAACTTCTTTCATGTTTTTTTTAAAGCCACTTAAATTCTATTTTAAGCCACCATCTGTCTGTGCTCTTAGGGCAGTTAGCCTTAAATCATTTTAAGATGCTCCACCTCTAAGTACTGTGATAGTGATAGAGATGTCACCAGTCAGGTGTCCTAGGAAACTGACTCGGAGTTGGAGATTTGCATGCAAGGGAGTTGAAATGGATATTCCCAACACCTGCGAAGAGTGAAAGCAATAGGATTGGGCAGAGCAGGAAGCTGGCTGGAATGCAATCACTATCATGGCCGCAGCCCGCTCTACAGGGATCTTGGTGAGTTTACCTAATGACCTCAAATTGGAGCAAGCAAGCCAGGCCATTATATTTGTGTAACAAGCAGTTCTCGGATGTGGGATGCCTTGAGAAGGGACATGAACTTGGATGAAGGAACTTTACTGTGCTGTGAGTGTTGTTGCCAGGAGTCAGCTGTCAACACTCCCAGGAGACGGGGAATTATGCTTTAGTCACTGAGGTGGCACCTAGTGCCAGACCACAGCCTTGTTAAACAGAGCCAGAATTTGGAGGATGGATGGTGGGTTTAACATTTGGGGCTTGATATCTTGTCCCCACAAGCTGCTTCTGGCCTATTCCTTGTCCATTTCTGTGTGGCCTGTTTAGGCCCACCGGCTTCCTGCTTCTTCTTTACCATATCTGGAATGCAAAAGTCTACTCGTAATTTGGCCCATGGTCCCTTCTGCTTAGACATATCCTTGTAGCTATTTTTTTTAAAGATGACTATGCCTTCTAGAATATTTCTAAGAAACTGCCTAAGTCACCACTACTACCAAGAGGCCTTTGCTTTTTCCTCTTCTTAACTATGGGAAAGGAAGGTAGGAATGTAGGGAGTGAGTATTTTATAACCTGGAAAAAAGTCATTTTACCCTATATAATTATTGTTAGCGAATTCCTTCTTTGCACTTACTCCACAATCTTTCCAAATTCTCCCAAATGCTCAAGCTTTTAGAAAACAAAAGACAGAAATGATAGCAGGTTATTATTTTTTTCACCAAACCTTTTGTTTCTATTCCTTTACGTCAATGAGCTTAGAATAACTGCTCCTGAAACTGGGAAAGGGACTTGGGAAAACAAAGAAAAAAAAAGCTCTCAAAGTTTAACATCACAAAACATTATAGTCACTGTTATTTTATATTTATTTATTTATTTATTTATTTATTTATTTATTTATTTATTTTTGAGATGGAATCTTGTTCTGCCACCAGGTGGCAGTGCAGTGGTGCAATCTCAGCTCACTGCAACCTCCGCGTCTTGGGTTCAAGGGATTCTCCTGCCTCAGCCTTCTGAGTAGGTGGGACTACAGGCGCTGCCCCCACACCCAGCTAATTTTTGTATTTTTAGTAGAGATTGGTTTCACCGTGTTAGCCAGGATGGTCTCGATCTCCTGACCTTGTGATCCACCCGCCTCGGCCTCCCAAGGTGCTGGGATTACAGGCGTGAGCCACCGCGCGTGGCCTTGTTTCGTAATTTTTACATCATATATCCCCTGCGTTAGACCAAGAGCTTGTAAAAGCCAGAAGACATACACCATTTGTAGTTCAATTAGAGATGTTTACAGATAAAACTGATTCTTCCATCTGAGGGTGGTATTTGTAGTTACAGTAATGTAGATGACAATCTAAGTTATGTTCTATAAACTGTGTCACTGACATTTCAATCTACAGCTAACTTTAATTTTTTAGAAGCATAGGAGTGGGTTGTATAGGTTTAGAAATACATCCATCAAGCTAGTTAAGTGAGATGGATTCAAACCTTCAATTCACTGGAATATTTAACAAATTGACTATTCATTCTCTAAAGGAGCCATATAAACAAGGTACTTTCTAAAATTCAAAATTATGTAAGGTTTTATTTCCTTTTTATGCTGTTATGAATTGGATTGTAGAGGTTATAAGGTGAAATAAGATTACTTTTACAGTAAAACATACAACACATTGTCACAAGAGGGCAGCCTTTGAACATGAATTGCTTCTCAGGCATCCTTGAAATTTTGAGAGTTACTTTAATTCACACAACTAAATAATAAAACACTACAGAGGATCTAAGAAGATACTTTGACTTATGCATATTGTTACTTTTTTATTACTGCTAGTGGAAGACGTAATCTATAAGGAAGGCAAGGGCTGAATTTGTTTTATGTAAAAAGACAAATTTCTTTGGGTTGTAGCTTTCAAACATCAAGATAGTAGGTCAACGTCTAAATGAGTTTATCAAAGTTCTCACACTAGCACATGTAAGTCCACCTCTTATCTACCCAAAATCCTAACCAAGCAAAGGCAAGGTGGAAGAACCAGACAAATGTAAGTGCCTAGGATACATAAATGCCACTGGATTTTATGTTTTTAATTTTCAACCTCCCAAGTTTCACTAAGAGACATGTTATTTGGAGATGTTGCTAAAGTGTAATTGCATGATGTCTCTGTGTACGGTTGGTCTGGACCTCTCTCTGTCCCGTGGTTGCCCTCAACTGGTTAGAGCCACTTCTCTAAAGATCATGCTTATGTCCCTGGAGCAGTCCACAGCACTATCAATGTCTGACCTCCACCTTGTTCCAATTAAGATTTCTGTACTCACTGAATTGGAAAACATACAGGTGTTTTCTGCCTGGTCACTTGTGGCTTTACAACACTCTCCCCCTCCCCACCACTGCCCCAGGTGATTTTGATGCCAGCCAAAGTGTGAGAACTACTGGCAGCTGCTGGCAGAGAGCAACAAAGGCCCAAACCCTCTGCGCGATTTCAAGACCCGTATCTGCTTTTCAGCTCTATGTCCTTCTCCTTCTCACAGCTGAGCCCACGCCTCCTCCCTCAGCACTTGCAGGCTATGCTGTCCAGCCTGTGTCCAGGATCAGTCCTGACGTAAGGCACGTGGGGTTTAAGGAGTTCTCTCTTCAGTCTTGTTTCTGCACCATCTCTGACAGTTATATTCTAGTTGTAATCATGGGGCTTCCTCCTTTTGTTTCCAGCCCCATGCTCGTTTTCTCGATCACATTCTACCTTGTAATAACCTAAATCTTCTGGTGGGCAAGCTTCTTCCTCAATCCAATTTGTGTTTATGAGTTCCTGCTTTGGGGATTGGCTTAGTGATCCAAGCATTGCTACTGCCTTGAATGCGGAGACTGTATCCTTCTGTCTGGATTTCTTGAGTTTCTGGATCGTAAACCTTATTAGGGCCCCTTTTTCCTAGAATTGGAGCCTCTACTTTGTTCTTGCTACTTTAGTTCACCCAGAAAGCGCGATCTCTGCCTAAATTTCAAAGTGTTGGCTAGTTTAAATATCCTTTTGTGAGACTTTTGTCTTCCTTAGGGGTGATTTTTTCATCTTACATACAATTACTAATCCTTTTATCTTGAATGTAATTGAAATAATTTAATCTGTGTTACCAGCAACAAGAACCCCTTTTATGAGATGGAGAAGGCAGGTCAGTCTCATAACATGTGTCCCCCTCTGTGTGTTGAATTTATATCAGAGCCAGGCTCTTTCCTACCTGATGTCTCTCACCAAATTCCAGTGTTTATGTCCTAGGAGGTGCCCAATAAATTCTAGAGTTGCTACAAGTTGTAATTTTAGAGAAATTCAATTACGTTTCTTAATTTTTTGCGTAAATTAAGCAACTTAATTGAATTTCTCTAAAATTAAGCCCAAAGGAAGTAGAATTAGATTATATACAACCTAATCAACTTTTTTTTTTTTTTTTTCTGAGGATGACCAAGATTTCGGCTTCAGTGACAACAGTTGTCCCCTAAATATTAATACTCAAAATCTGGAATCACCAGTACAATGTTGAATAGAGGTGACGAACACACACATCCTTTTCTTGTCCTAATCTGTGTGGTTTAAACATTGACGCTTTCACCATTAAATATAATATTGTTTATATGTTTTGTTGTGGATGCTTTCCATCACTTCGAGAAAATTTCTTTTTCTAGCTTGCTGAGAGTTTTTTCATTTTTTAATCAGCAATAGATATTTCTCCAAATGAAATATCCAAATGTCCAACAGGTACATGAGAAAAATGCTCAGCATCACTAATCATCAGGGAAATGCAAATCAAAACCACAGAGATATTGCCTCAAGCCTGTTAGAATGGTCTTATTAAAAGAAAAAGATAATGAGTGTTAACAATGGGGAGAAATTGGAACACTTGTACAGTGTTTCTGGGAATGTAAAACTGTGCAGCCTCTATGGAAAGCTGTACGGTGGCTCCTCAAAAAAATTAAGAAAGTAGAACTACTATATGATCTGGCAATCTCACTTCAGGTTATTTATCTGAAAGGATTGAAATTGGGATGATTCTCTGATTCTCAGGCTCATTGCAGCATTATTTACACAAATCAAAATGTGGGAATAAGGTTAATATCTATTGGCAGATGAATAGATAAAGAAAATGTGGTATATTCATGCAACGGAGTATTATTCAGCTTTAAAAACAGAAAGCCCTGCAATATGCAACATGGATGAACCTAGAGGACATTAATGCTAAGTAAAGGAAATCAGTCACAGAAGGACAAACTGTGTGATTCCACTTGTATAAAGTATCTAAGATAGCCAAATTCATTAGAATCACAGATTAGAATGGTGATAGCTCTTTAAGCTGAAATCAGTTTTGCATTCCTGGGTTTTGCAGTTTTGGTATCAGAATTCTGACTCATAAAACAAGTTTGGAATTTCCCCCTTCTTTATTTCTGAAATAATTTCAACATTTTATTTTTTTAAAATGTTTGAAAGAATTCACCAGCAAAACTCTTTGGATCTGGAGTTTGCTTATTTTTTTATTTTCTTTAGTTTTTTGTTTTTATGTGCAAGTATTTGACAATTAATTACTTTAATAAATGTCAATTCATATGTTCCATTTAATCTTGTGAATTTTTTATAAGTTTTTTTCAACGAATTCACCCTTTCATCCAAGTAATGAAAATTGGTATAAAATGTTTTACAATATTCCATTATCTTGTTAATGTCCCTTGTGTCTACAACTGTACAATCTCATTAATCCCTGATATTTATAATTTGCGTTTTCTTTCTTTCTCACAGAACTAACTTTTGCCCATGTTAATTTTCTCCTGTGTCTGTTTTCTGTCTCATTGATTTCTAATTTCTGTTTTATTTCCTTTCTTCTACTTTTTTGGACTTAATTTGCTCTCTTGTTTTAGATTTTCTTTTTAAGGTAGAAAATTAGTTCACTTGTTTTGAACTTCTCTTTTTTAGAATAAGCATTTATACAAAAACTTTACTCTGGGTCTGCTTAACTTTATCCCACACATTTTGATATAGGATATTTTTATTTGTATTCAGTTCAATGTATTTTAAGGTGTTTCTCATGATTTCTTCCTTGAGCTAAAGGGCATTTTAAGGTGTATTTAAATTTTCCAGTAGTGTAGACTTTCCTGGGTAGCTTGTTTTTACCCATTTCAACTCATTTTCATTATGGTCAGAAAGCATACTTTGTATGATTACAGTGTTTTGAAACTTTTTTTTTTTTTTTTTTTTTTTTTTTTTTTTTTTTGAGACAGAGTCTCGCTCTGTCGCCCGGGCTGGAGTGCAGTGGCGCGATCTCGGCTCACTGCAAGCTCCGCCTCCCGGGTTCACGCCATTCTCCTGCCTCAGCCTCCGAGTAGCTGGGACTACAGGCGCCCGCCACCGCGCCCGGCTAATTTTTTGTATTTTTTAGTAGAGACGGGGTTTCACCGTGGTCTCGATCTCCTGACCTCATGATCCGCCCGCCTCGGCCTCCCAAAGTGCTGGGATTACAAGCGTGAGCCACCGCGCCCGGCCTTGAAACTTCTTGAGGGATATTTTGTGGTCTATAGTCTATTGATAAATGTTTCACGTGTAGCATAATAGAACATATATTCTATCGTCGTGGTCAATATTGATTAAGTCAAGCTGTTGTCAAAATTATTTTATCTTAACTTTCTTTAGTTATTCTATCAGTTAGCAATATAGCACTATGTCTTCATAAGTACTTGACATTTGATCATTATGAAATAGCTTTCTGTTGTAATATTGCTTGTTTGGAGGTCTACTTTTTCTTTTATTAATATAGCCACATAAGATTACTTGTGCTTGTTGTTTCCATGGTATACTTGGAAATTATTTTACTCTCAGCTTATCTATATCATACTATTTGGCATGCATCTCTTATAGGTACTTTTATTAATGTCTATTGGCAGATGAATAAAGATAATGTGGTATATTCATACAACAGAATATACCGATGGACAATCTGTGTTTTATTTGGAGTATTTAAATTACATTTGAAATAATTATTGATAAGGTTGGATTTAAGCCTGCTATTTTGCTTTTTTTTTCTTTTTTTCTTTTTTGTTTTTTTTTAGACAGAGTCTCGCTCTGTCGCCCAGGCTGGAGTGCAGGGGCGTGATCTCAGCTCACTGCAAGCTCCGCCTCCCGGGTTCACGCCATTATCCTGCCTCAGCCTCCCGAGTAGCTGGGACTACAGGTGCCGCCACCACGCCCGGCTAATTTTTTGTATTTTTAGTAGAGACGGGGTTTCACCGTGTTAGCCAGGATGGTCTCGATCTCCTGACCTCGTGATCCGCCCGCCTCGGACTCCCAAAGTGCTGGGATTAAAGGCGTGAGCCACCGCGCCCGGCCTATTTTGCTCTTATGTTCTATTTGTTCCCTCATTTTTTGCTCCTCTGTTCTTTCTTTCATGCCTTTTTATATTAACTGAACAATATTCGGCATTCCATTTTAATTCCTTTATTGGCATTTTAGAAGAATGTCTTCATATGATGTGGTGGTTCTCTAGGGATTATATTCAGCACCCTGGGCTTATCGCAGTCCACTTACTGTTAACAGTCAACGTTTTCATGTAACATAAAGAAATGTTGCAGCAAAATTGTTGCGTTTAGTCTCCTGTCAGAGCTATTAATTTAGAATAGTTTACATACATTATCAACAGTACACTTAATTTTTTATTTAAACCATCAGTTGTTTGTTATAAAACTAAAAGAAAAAAGCCTTAGCTTTTCATTTTGATGCACTTGCCATTCCTAGAGCTTCTCCTTGCTTCCTGTAGTTCAGAATTTCCATCTGTTGTTATCTTTCTTTAGCCCGAAAAATTTCCGTTTGCATTTCTTGTATTTAGGTCTGCTAATGACAGATGTTCGAAGCTTTCTTTTACCTGAATAAATCTTTATTTTCTCAAGAATTACTTTTTCTAGTTATAGAATTTGGAGTTGACAGGTTTTTTTTTTATTTTCAAGATGTGGTTTCATTGCTTTTTAAACTGTCATTTCTGATGACAGGTCATCTGTCTATTTGTTTCCATGTATGTACATTATTTTTCTCCCTCCCTTTAGCTACTTTCAAGATTTACTCTTTTTTTGCCCAGTGGTTTGACTATGATATGTCTGCATTTGTTTCTTTATTTTTATTCTGTTCTTTGAGTTTCTTAAACCTGTAAGTTGATATATGCTGACAATTAGGAAAACTTTTGGTCTTTACTTTTTCAAATAGCTTTTTCTGTCTCATTTTCTCCTTCTCTACTCTTTCTAGGACTCCAATTTTATTAGTTCTAGACTGGCCCTATTTTTATTATTTTTCTTCCTCTGTGTTCTTAACTGTATTGGGAAATTGTTCTTGATCTCTTTTTAAGTTCACTGATAGTTTTTTTCTGCCATCTTTAATTTACTGGTATGTGCGCACGATGTCATTTTTATATAAGATATTCTGTCCCTCAGTTCTAAAATTTGTCCCATTATTTCTTTGTCGTTTTTACTTCTCTGTTGAGATTCTCCATATATTCACTCTTATGACCGTCTATTCCTTAAATCCTTGAATATGCTTACAATAGCTTATTTTAAATTTCTTATCTTCTAATCCCAGCGTGTGGGCCATTTCAATGTCTTAATCCATTGTTTACTTTTATTCTTATGCGTCATATTTTCCTGGTTCTATGTCTAGACAGGTTAAATTATATGTTAGATTATGTGGATGATATTTTGTAGAGATAGGTTCTTTTATTTTCCTTTGAAGAGCGACTCTTTTCTAATATTAGTCTTCTTTGTGTAGTCAAACACCAAACTTTTACTCCTGAGCTATATGCAATGGTTGAAATATCTGCTCTGTACTAGCAATTTAGCTGTTGTTTTCTGCTGGATTCTATGGAGTCTCTTTTTATCAATGTGAAGTGGAGCAGCCGTCATATATCTGAATGAAGTTTAAGTGCTGATTTTAGATATTTACTCTGTGACATTCTCCTCTGTGACTTTCACTTGTGTGAGATTTCCTCCCATGTCACTCAAATTTCCCAGTTCTTCTTTTCTGTCAGCCTGGAACTCTGTGCTCTTATTCCTCAAGCTAGTAAGACTCACTGCTTTACTCGTAGACATGCAATTTTGCACAGACCAGGGAGTGTCATCAGGTGTGAAGCTGCATTGATGCAAATTTAAATCATTGGAATTTTTCTTTATTCAATGGTTAAAAACTTCATCAGTGATCAAATATTCTACTATTTCTGCCTATTTTCTGTTTCTTATTACCATCAAATGTGTATTTATTTTTTTTAGAGTTTACAGTTTTTTTTTTCCCTGCATTTGAGTTAGACATGAGCTACTACCACATTTTGTAATTCAAACTTTTTGTCTAACAGTGTTTTATAAAACTCTTTCTTTGGAGGGAATTCTCAAATTTCTAAATACTCTACAAACATTAGGATTGGGGCTCAAATGCCCAGTTTCCCTTGTAGCCAGATGTGCCTATGAAACATGGCCTCAGCTAATTAAGCATACCCAGATATTTGAAAGTAAGAAAAGTTTTAAGAGGAACTATAGATATCATTTTAGTTGATGCAAGGATGGAAAAAAAAATAACCAACTTTCACTGGTGAACTTTGTCTTCAATTATTGTTTTCCTGTGGGAAGTGGCTAATTTTCTGGCCTAGAGGTGGAATTGGTGTGTTGGTAACAATTGATTTGATGATAACCTGCGTTCATCTTTTTTAAAATTGCTGACCCACCATTGTTTCTGGTCCTGTTTTATACTTATGCAGTGTATAATCTCTCATGCAAAATTTAGTTCTTTGTTTCTCAGCTTAAACTGGATTTTGATGAGCAGTTTTCACCTTCAAATGAAAGAAACGGCTTTGTTTGATGTTACACAAAAATAACAACAAGAGGGAATTAAAGAAATACGTTTGTCACCTTGTGACACTACATAAATGAAACTTTGAAAATTCAACAATTCTGCTTTATAAGAAAATAGAAAGTTTCTACTGTTTTTCTTTATTTTCAAAGCTATATCATTAAATGAAATTTCTGCCTCATGGAAGATTTTTAGAACTATGTAACAATAACATACAGACCATCAGGAGAGAAATGAATAAAGACGGAAAGAAGTAGGCACTGTGTGGTCACGTAGATGGCGCACAGTTGTGTGCCTGGAGCCCTAATACATTTTACCATGGAATTTATACAATAAATGTTAGTTTCCTGTGAACCTGCTAATTAA
The DNA here is from genome assembly GCF_028878055.3 of Symphalangus syndactylus. Classification (NCBI taxonomy): domain Eukaryota; kingdom Metazoa; phylum Chordata; class Mammalia; order Primates; family Hylobatidae; genus Symphalangus; species Symphalangus syndactylus. The sequence continues at coordinate 4,585,883 of NC_072427.2, forward strand.
TATGACTTCTGCAAACATTTCATTAACCTGAACAGTTGAGGTTTCCTGTAGACAGACTGCACGTATTCTCATCTTTAACCTTTCCATAATGTTCTCTAATTAGAGATGTCACTGGTTCTCAAGAGCAAAAGAACAGAAGTAGCTTATAAAGTTACATTATTTCTTTTTTACTAATATGTAAAGTGATTTTGTCTTTCATTTCACCTCTAGAGCTAATTATGTATTCTAGGTTAACAAAAATTCCAGATCATACCATCATGAGTTTAAATTTTACATTGAACTCGTTATTTCCATTTTTACTAGCCTGCATTATAGCAATATTTAGCTAATGAATTCTCAAAATAGTTCTTGAAAGGTGAAAGAGTGCCTCAAGTAAATGGTGTAATTATTTATTTCTCAGAATTTTAAATTCAGTGTTCTGTTTCATCTCAAAGGGATACCAATGAAGTTAGGGCGTAAGGACTCTGTGGTTAATAAAATGGCAAGAATTAAAAAGGATTATTACATTTTTTCCTCATATTATGATGGCTACAATTTTTTAAAACAGTAGAAATGTTTAATTTTTGAAGGCCGCTACTGTGTATTTTATGCAAAATGTGAGCTCCCCAGTTCAACCTGTTGTTTGAAATTTGACCAGCTTTTTCTTGCTCTTGTTCAGGACAGTTATTAAACAGTCCAGGCAGGCCTCCGGAGTTACATATATGTATGTGGCTCTGTGTGTATATATACACAGAAGTACAAGTAGCATATAATCAATTTACATAAGACTTTTGCTTTTGATGAAAATTCTTCTAAAAGTGAATATAAATTAATAGCATATGGAGCCTACACAAATTGTCTAATAGGCAAGTAGTCAAAGATAATCTGTGAACAAAGAGTTTGCTAAAACATACTTTTTTTTTTACATGTAATCACATTGTATCGAAGGGTTTCCAGAATTACATAATGTTATAGGGCACTTATCCTGAGACACACAAAGGAGACAAGGGGTAGAGCTAGAATGGAAGGGAAAATAAAGGACAAATAGAGATAGGTACTTAAGTGGAAATGTTTTTATAAGAAAATCATCAAACAGGTGGTAATTTTAAAACATGGCTTTTCCAGGCAGCAAATTTTCTGAATTTATTGCAAAAGAAGATAAATCACGTGTCTACGTAGATCATGCCAATGAAATGAACAATAAAGGTTACTTATTAGAATATTGAAAATGGTTGATAATAAATTATTTATATTTATGGTAAGAGCAATAAACTTGATTTTTAGGGGGTTCAATGACTTCCTGAAAACATCCTTTCACAGATTTTCTCAGAGTGTCTAATTGGCAAAAGCACAGCTCCAAATAGCTCTTTCTGTCAACGTCTACAGAATATTTACAGTTTGATTTCTGAAAGTTACCATTTCTACTGATCTTACAAATTTGTAAAATGAATGCCCACCAGGACAAAATATTAAGTGATAAAATTAATTGGATCCTACAAGTGAAAATCTAGGCAAGGAAAGTCTTCTTCCTTCTTAATGAATGATTTTTATGTCTCTTTATTCATGTCCTTCTAGGTAGAGCAACACTCTGCAGACCTTCTTTTGAGGCATTTCACCACCAGAGTAAGTGTGATGTATGACTAATTAGTCCACCCACAGGGGGCTGGTGAAATTATATTGGAAGTTATTTCCTAACTGGCATATCTTGGAGTAAAATTAATCTCATAACAGCTCTCATAAGAGAGCATAAGCTTAAAAGACCATTTTTCATTCAACTTTACCAAACAAAGTGCAAATTTAGGACTCCAGTTGTGAAGTTTGGTTGTGTGTGGATTGTACAGTGAAGGTACCAGTGGACAACAGTTGCTCATCAAGCAAGTTTATACAAAAGCTTTGGGACAAGTCCAACTCTAGATAAAATTCTAAAGGATTTCGTGCCTGTGTTCAGAGTTCCTTTTTCTCTCTCCAAGGTAACCTACATATCAAAAGACATATGGGTTGTGGGTAGAACTTCCTAAAATTGCTGGTGAGAAGTGTGCCATGCATAAACATACTTCACTAGCTTGAATTTTCTATTAGTCTCACAGGCAGCAATTACGATCATGTATGTTGTTCTATCTCCACACACTCCTGTACATAGAAAGATCAAGTAACATCCCTGGTTAAGATGTGTACAGGTTACAAGACATGTCTAAATATATTCACCAAGAGGTTTATTATTTTCACAGTGGCATTCACTAAATCAGTTGTCAGTGCAGCAATACTCAAGGAATAAGCAGGGTCTTTACTTTATCAAAGTTTGGAGTCAACCCCAAGTTAGATCACTGAAGCACATAACTATAGATAAGGTCACTCAAAAGCACAAATCCCGGTTATAAATATTCAGTTGTCATTTATATGCATTTAGCAATTTGAATGCTGGGAAGTGTAGCCCAGAAAATCAATCGACATGGAACTATTGAAGAGGCATGCATGGCACCTGCACTTTGAATCTCTTCAGACTCAGGTTAAACAGGAGACACCGTAGCTCATGTACACTGCAATAACACTTCCTCATTGCCTTTTTGTCTACGAACCTGCCCTTTTCAATGTTATCTATATGCCTGAAGGTATGAATACCCTTGATCTTGCTAAAAAATCGTACCACCCGTCAGCAAAATCTCACTGATCAGTGTCTATGTTACCTCACCGAGTTAGCCTTTTGTGTTGCTGTGGCCCAGGATGACAATGTTGACACAATCCAAACCAGTATTGGAAAGTTAATGTTGGATGCGTCTTTGACAATTGATGGAATGACCTGAAATCAAATGTGAGGCAGTGGAGACTCAAGAATGCTATTCAGGCAGTTAATGATCTGTGGAGATACTAAATGAAATATCTGGAAGGAATTGTAATCTTGCAACTATGCTTTTATGTGTTTTTTGACATAAACAGTTTCTATTTATGATGGAGCTGCAGAGTGCATTTCCCATGAAGTTCCCTCAGTGTTAACTAACATAGTCATGTGTCACTTAATGACAGGGGTATGTCTGAGAAATGCATTGCTGGACAATTTTATTATTGTATGAACATCACAGAGTTTACTTACACAAACCTAGATACTATAGCTGATTACATACCTATGCTATATGGTATAGCCTATTCCTCCTAAGCTACAAACCTGTGCAGCATGTTACTGCACTGAATACTGTAGGCAATTGTAACACAGCAGTTAAGTATATCTATATGCTTACTTATATCTATACAGTAAGTGTATCTATACATGTCTAAACATAGAAGAGGTACAGTAAAAATACAGTGTTATGATTTTTTTGCACCACTGTCATGTGCGTGCACCATCCTTGACCAAAATGTTATGTGATGTATGATTGTAACAAAAGAATTAATTAAAGGTAATATTGAAGTGCCTATTGAAATTTCAATGAAGGAAGGAATATTTGTAAATTCTGATTGCCTTAAGTGGGAGTTGACTTTCTTCCTGTTTCAACGGTTGTTCTTGTGAAAGCGCGTAGCTTTCCAAAGACCTGAAATCTCCGACAAGTCTTGCAATTCTCTATTGCCTGCATTATGAAGGTCACCTGGTATGAAATGAAGCAAAATGGTAGATTATAAAGACCTGTACTTTCTTGTCAGTTCCTAAACATAGCAAGCATTGGTCTGTCTTGAACATTTCTGCGGTTATAAATTAGCCTTGGGTCATGATTTTCTGCCTTTTTATCATAGACAAGGTTTAATTTAGGAGATGTCCTTTTAATGTGTTATGTGAATAGTAAGTGCCACTTATGGAGCCCTATTTTCTTCCAGTCATTTTAATTGTCGAATCTATCCAGTCAAGATGCATTGTTAGAGGCTTCACTGACGACACCGTCTGTGTGTGTGTGTGTCTGTGTACATACATATGATTGAGCAGGATTTAATGTAAGTCAAAACAATCTCAAATTTCTTAGGACAATACAGCTTCCTTGGCCATTCCCTTGGAGCTCTGGGTTGAGGAGCTGGTGATGTGTGTTTCTTTTGTGTGTTCTACACGTTGTCCCTATGCAGGCCTTCCTTGCGCTTGGTTTTGGAACCAGTGATGAGGAATATCATTAGAATGGTTGTGCTCAAAAAGATTCTTCCATTCTTCTGTATAAGCAATGGCAATTTTCCCAGACCAATATTTCTTCTTTTGAAATGGTAAATTTTGAATAGTAACAGGTTAGTATAATCCCATAAAATAACAAAGTCTGAGTTCTATGAACTGTGTTTTATGCTAAATCATCATTTACTCCTTGTATGATCTTTTTTTTTTTGAGATGGAGTCTCACACTGTCGCCGAGGCTGGAGTGCAGTGGCATGATTTTGGCTCACAGCAATCTCCACCTCCCGGATTCACACCATTCTCCTGCCTCAGCTTCCTGAGTAGCTGGGACTACAGGTGCTGCCACCATGCCTCGCTAATTGTTTTTTAAGATTAAGGGAAAAATCAAAGCTGCTCCCCTATATTATATTCATAAACCAGAATGATTAAAGCAAGCTATTTATTTATTAGAAGCAAATACTCCAAATTTAGCATCTAAGACATGACAGCCTTTCAAAAGACATCAATTTACTTTTTAGTGTCTATAGCTATGTTTGTATTCATGTTATTGGTGTCCGTGATATTTCACTAGATGTTCTGGGCAAATTGATAAATGAAAATAATGTATATGATAAGGAGAACAATCTAGGCCACCTGGAGACCCCTTACAACTCAGCTGGTGAAGCAGGAATGCCTGGGTGTAATAGTGAGCAACAACCTTTCAAACGTGTTGTGCAGTTTTCAGGCAGCGGAATATGTATGCCAAACCAGGCAGAAAGATAAGTGGAGGCCAGTTAAAAGATCAGGCTGTGATTTCACGTTTTTTGTTTGTTTGTTTCTACTGAGTAAATATAACACTTACTTATTATTTTCTCCATCTATCCCGCTATTTTGTCAAAACCTTTCATGTAAGTTACTACCAAACACAGGGTTATCCAAGATCTGTGGGTCGTATTCAATATTTGCTTTTCCCTCCACTACTAACACATTTGATTCCCTTTGTAACTTTCCCCCTTTTCTCCTTTCAGCCTGTTTTCTCCAACCACACTGAGGTTATGAGCCTCCCTATGTACTCTCCCACCCTGTTTCATCTCATAGTGGAAAAACAAATATATTCATATAAAACTACACAGAAGCATTCTGTGAAACTACTTTCTGTTCCGTGCATTCAACTAACAGAGTTAAACCATACTTTTGATAGAGCAGTTCTGAAACACTCTTTCTGTAGAAAATGCAAGTGAACATTCGGAGCGCTAAGAGGGTAATAGTGGAAAAAGGAATATCTTCAAATATAAACTACACAGAAGCATTCTCTGAAACTTGTTTCTGTTCCGTGCATTCAACTAACAGTGTTGAAACTTACTTTTGATTGAGCAGTTCTGAAACACTCTTTCTGTAGATACTGCAATTGGACATTCTGAGCGCTAAGAGTCCTATATTGGAAAAAGGAATATCTTCAAATAAAAACTACACAGAGTTATTCTGTGAAAATTCTTTCTGATCTGTGCATTCAATTAACAGAGTTAAACCATACATTTTATTGAGCAGTTCTGAACACTCTTTCTGTAGAAAATGGAAGTGGACATTCGGAGCTCTAAGACGGTAATAGTGGAAAAAGGAATATCTTCAAATATAAACTACACAGAAGCATTCTGTGAAACTACATTCTGTTCGGTGCATTCAACTAACAGTGTTGAACCTTTTGATTGAGCCCTTCTGAAACACTCTTTCTGTAGAAACTGCAATTGGACATTCTGAGCGCTAAGAGTCTTATATTGGAAAAACGAATATCTTCAAATAAAAACTACACAGAATAATTCTGTGAAACTTCTTTCTGATCTGTGCATTCAACTAACAGAATTAAACCATACTTTTGATTGAGCAGTTCTGAACATTCTTTCTGTAGAAAATGCATGTGGACACTCGGAGCGCTAAGAGGGTAATAGTGGAAAAAGAATATATTCAAATATAAACTACACAGAAGCATTCTGTGAAACTTCTTTCTGATCTGTGCATTCAGCTAACAGATTTAAACCACACTTTTGATTGAGCAGTTCTGAAACACTCTTTCTTTAGAAAATGCAAGAGGACATTGGGAGCGCTAAGATGGTAATAGTGGAAAAAGGAATATCTCCAAATAAAAACTACACAGAAGCATTCTCTGAAACTTCTTTCTCTTCTCTGCATTCAACTAACAGAATTGAGCCTTCCTTTTGAAGGAGCAGTTCTGTAACAATCTTTCTGTAGAAACTGCAAGTGGACATTCGAAGCGCTAAGGGGATAATAGTGGAAAAAGGAATATTTTCAAATAAATACTATAAAGAAGGATTCTGTGAAACTTCTTTCTGTTCTGTGCATTCAACTAAAAGAGTTGAACCTTACTTTTGATTGAGCCGTTCTGAAACACTCTTTCTGTAGAAACTGCAATTGGATATTCGGAACGCTAAGAGGCCTATATTGGAGAAAGGATTATCTTCAAATAAAACTACACAAAAATATTCCGTGAAACTTCTTTCTGATCTGTGCATTCAGATAACAGAGTTAAACCATACTTTTGATTGTGCAGTTCTGAACACTCTTTCCGTAGAAAATGCAAGTGGACAATCGGAGCGCTAAGAGGGTAATAGTGGAAAAAGGAATATATTCAAATATAAACTACACAGAAGCATTCTGTGAAACTTCTTTCTGTTCTGTGCATTCAACTAACAGAGTTGAACCTTACTTTTGATTGAGCCGTTCTGAAACACTCTTTCTGAAGAAACTGCAATTGGACATTCTGAGCGCTAAGAGGCCTATATTGGGAAAAAGAATATCTTCAAATAAAAACTACACAGAAGCATTCTTTGAAACTTATTTCGGATCTGTGCATTCAGCTAACAGAGTTAAACGATAATTTTGACTGAGCAGTTATGAAACACTCTTTCTGTAGAAAATGCAAGTGGACATTTGGAGCGCTTGGATTGTAATTGTGGAAAACGGAATATCTCCAAATAAAAACTACACAGAAGCAATCTCTGAAACACCTTTCTCTTCTCTGCATTCAACTAACACAGTTCAGCCTTACTTTTGAAGTAGCAGTTCTGAAAGACTCTTTCTGTAGAAACTGCAATTGGACATTTGGAGCGCTAAGATGGTAATAGTGGAAAAAGGAATATCTTCAACTAAATACTACACAGAAGCATTCTGTGAAACTACTTTCTGTTCTGTGCATTCAACTAAAAGGGTTGAACCTTACTTTTGATTGAGCCGTTCTGAAACACTCTTTCTGTAGAAAATGCAAGTGGTGATTCAGAGCGCTAAGAGGGTAATAGTGGAAAAAGGAATATCTTCAAATATAAACTACACAGAAGCATTCTCTGAAACTTCTTTCTGTTCCGTGCATTCAACTAACAGTATTGAACCTTACTTTTGATTGAGCAGTTCTGAAACTCTCTTTCTGTAGATACTGCAATTGGACATTCTTAGCGCTAAGAGTCCTATATTGGAAAAAGGAATATCTTCACATAAAAACTACACAGATGTATTCTGTGAAACTTCTTTCTGATCTGTGCATTCAACTAACAGAGTTAAACCATACTTTTGATTGAGCAGTTCTGAAAGACTCTTTCTGTAGAAAATGCAAGCGGACATTCGGAGCTCTAAGAGGGTAACAGTGGAAAAAGGAATATCGTCAAATATAAACTACACAGAAGCATTCTGTGAAACTACATTCTGTTCTGTGCATTCAACTAACAGAGTTGAACCTTACATTTGATTGAGCCGTTCTGAAACACTCTTTCTGTAGAAACTGCAATTGGACATGCTAAGCGCTAAGAGGCCTACATTGAGAAAAATAATATCTTCAAATAAAAACTACACGAAGCATTCTTTGAAACTTCTTTCTGATCTGTGCATTCAGCTAACAGAGTTAAACGATACTTTTGATTTAGCAGTTCTGAAACACTCTTTTTGTAGAAAATGGAAGTGGACATTCGGTGCGCTAAGATGGTAATTGTGGAAAAAGGAATATCTTCAAATAAAAACTACACAGAGGCATTCTCTGAAACTTGTTTCTGTTCTCTGCTTTCAACTAACAGAGTTGAGCCTTATTTTTGAAGGAGCAGTCCTGAAACACTCTTTCTGTAGAAACTGCAAGTGGACATTCGGAGCGCTAAGAGGGTAATAGTGGAAAAAGGAATATCTTCAAATAAATAATACACAGAAGCATTCTGTGAAACTTCTTTCTGTTCTGTGCATTCAACTAAAAGAGTTGAACCCTACTTTTGATTGAGCCATTCTGAAACACTCTTTCTGTAGAAACTGCAATTGGATATTCGGAGCGCTAAGAGGCCTATATTGGAAAAAGGACTATCTTCAAATAAAAACTACACAGAAGCATTCTGTGAAACATCGTACAGATCTGTGCATTCAGCTAACAGAGATAAACCATACTTTTGATTGAGCAGTTCGGAAACACTCTTTCTGTAGAAAATGCAAGTGGACATTCGGAGCGCTTAGAGGGTAATAGTGGAAAAAGGAACATCTTCAAATATAAACTACACAGAAGCATTCTCTGAAACTTCTTTCTGTTCCTTTCATTCAACTAACAGAGTTGAACCTTACTTTTGATTGAGCAGTTCAGAAACACTCTTTCTGTAGATACTGCAATTGGACATTCTGAGGGCTAAGACTCCTATATTCGAGAAAGGAATATCTTCAAATAAAAACTACACAGAAGCATTCTGTGAAAATTCTTTCTGATCTGTGCATTCAGCTAACAGAGTTAAACCATACTTTTGATTGAGCTGTTCTGAACACTCTTTCTGTAGAAAATGCAAGTGGACATTCGGAGCGCTAAGAGGGTAAAACTGAAAAAAGGAATATATTCAAATATAAACTACACAGAAGCATTCTGTGAAACTTCTTTCTGTTCTCTGCATTCAACTAACAGAGTTGAGCCTTACTTTTGAAGGAGCAGTTCTGAAACACTCTTTGTGTAGAAACTGAGAGTGGACATTCGGAGAGCTAAGAGGATAATAGTCGAAAAAGGAATATCTTCAGCTATATACTACACAGAAGCATTCTGTGAAACTTATTTCTGATATGTGCATTCAACTAACAGAGTAAAACCATACTTTTGATTGAGCCGTTCTGAACACTCTTTCTGTAGAAAATGCAAGCGGACATTCGGAGCACTAAGGGGGTAATACTGGGAAAAGGAATATATTCAAATATAAACCACACAGAAGCATTCTGTGAAACTTCTTGCTGTTCTGTGCATTCAAGTAACAGAGTTGAACCTTACTTTTGATTGAGCCGTTCTGAAACCCACTTTCTGTAGAAAATGCAAGTGGACATTCGGAGCGCTAAGATGGTAATAGTGGAAAAACGAATGTATTCAAATATAAACTACACAGAAGCATTCTGTGAAACTTCTTTCTGTTCTGTGCATTCAACTAACAGAGTTGAACCTTACTTTTGATTGAGCCGTCCTGAAACACTCATTCTGTAGAAACTGCAATTGGACATTCTGAGCGCTAAGTGGCCTATATTGGGAAAAAGAATATCTCCAAATAAAAACTACTCAGAAGCATTCTGTGAAACTTATTTCTGATCTGTGCATTCAGCTAAGAGAGTTAAACCATACTTTTGATTGAGCATTTATGAAACACTGTTTCTGTAGAAAATGCAAGTGGACATATGGAGCGCTAAGATTGTAATAGTGGAAAAAGGAATATCCCCAAATTAAAACTACACAGAAGCATTCTCTGAAACTCCTTTCTGTTCTCTGCATTCAACTAACAGATTTGAGCCTTACTTTTGAAGGACCTGTTCTGAAACACTCTTTGTGTAGAAACTGCCAGTGGACATTCCGAACGCTAAGAGGGTAATAGTCGAAAAAGGAATATCTTCAACCAAATACTACACAGAAGCATTCTGTGAAACTTCTTTCTGTTCTGTGCATTCAACTAAAAGAGTTGAACCTTACTTTTGATTGAGCCATTCTGAAACACTCTTTCTGTAGAAACTGCAATTGGATATTCGGAGCGCTAAGAGGCCTATATTGGAAAAAGGACTATCTTCAAATAAAAACTACACAGAAGCATTCTGTGAAACATCGTACAGATCTGTGCATTCAGCTAACAGAGATAAACCATACTTTTGATTGAGCAGTTCGGAAACACTCTTTCTGTAGAAAATGCAAGTGGACATTCGGAGCGATTAGAGGGTAATAGTGGAAAAAGGAACATCTTCAAATATAAACTACACAGAAGCATTCTCTGAAACTTCTTTCTGTTCCTTTCATTCAACTAACAGAGTTGAACCTTACTTTTGATTGAGCAGTTCAGAAACACTCTTTCTGTAGATACTGCAATTGGACATTCTGAGCGCTAAGACTCCTATATTCGAGAAAGGAATATCTTCAAATAAAAACTACACAGAAGCATTCTGTGAAAATTCTTTCTGATCTGTGCATTCAGCTAACAGAGTTAAACCATACTTTTGATTGAGCTGTTCTGAACACTCTTTCTGTAGAAAATGCAAGTGGACATTCGGAGCGCTAAGAGGGTAAAACTGAAAAAAGGAATATATTCAAATATAAACTACACAGAAGCATTCTGTGAAACTTCTTTCTGTTCTCTGCATTCAACTAACAGAGTTGAGCCTTACTTTTGAAGGAGCAGTTCTGAAACACTCTTTGTGTAGAAACTGAGAGTGGACATTCGGAGAGCTAAGAGGATAATAGTCGAAAAAGGAATATCTTCAGCTATATACTACACAGAAGCATTCTGTGAAACTTATTTCTGATATGTGCATTCAACTAACAGAGTAAAACCATACTTTTGATTGAGCCGTTCTGAACACTCTTTCTGTAGAAAATGCAAGCGGACATTCGGAGCACTAAGGGGGTAATACTGGGAAAAGGAATATATTCAAATATAAACCACACAGAAGCATTCTGTGAAACTTCTTGCTGTTCTGTGCATTCAAGTAACAGAGTTGAACCTTACTTTTGATTGAGCCGTTCTGAAACCCACTTTCTGTAGAAAATGCAAGTGGACATTCGGAGCGCTAAGATGGTAATAGTGGAAAAACGAATATATTCAAATATAAACTACACAGAAGCATTCTGTGAAACTTCTTTCTGTTCTGTGCATTCAACTAACAGAGTTGAACCTTACTTTTGATTGAGCCGTCCTGAAACACTCATTCTGTAGAAACTGCAATTGGACATTCTGAGCGCTAAGTGGCCTATATTGGGAAAAAGAATATCTCCAAATAAAAACTACTCAGAAGCATTCTGTGAAACTTATTTCTGATCTGTGCATTCAGCTAACAGAGTTAAACCATACTTTTGATTGAGCATTTATGAAACACTGTTTCTGTAGAAAATGCAAGTGGACATATGGAGCGCTAAGATTGTAATAGTGGAAAAAGGAATATCCCCAAATTAAAACTACACAGAAGCATTCTCTGAAACTCCTTTCTGTTCTCTGCATTCAACTAACAGATTTGAGCCTTACTTTTGAAGGACCTGTTCTGAAACACTCTTTGTGTAGAAACTGCCAGTGGACATTCCGAACGCTAAGAGGGTAATAGTCGAAAAAGGAATATCTTCAACCAAATACTACACAGAAGCATTCTGTGAAACTTCTTTCTGTTCTGTGCATTCAACTAAAAGAGTTGAACCTTACTTTTGATTGAGCCGTTCTGAAACACTCTTTCTGTAGAAAATGCAAGTGGTGATTCGGAGCGCTAAGAGGGTAATAGTGGAAAAAGGAATATCTTCAAATATAAACTACACAGAAGCATTCGCTGAAACTTCTTTCTGTTCCGTGCATTCAACTGACAGTATTGAACCTTACTTTTGATTGAGCAGTTCTGAAACTCTCTTTCTGTGGATACTGCAATTGGACATTCTGAGCGATAAGAGTCCTATATCGGAAAAAGGAATATCTTCAAATAAAAACTACACAGAAGAATTCTGTGAAACTTCTTTCTGATCTGTGCATTCAGCTAACAGATTTAAACCATACTTTTGATTGAGCAGTTCTGAAACACTCTTTCTTTAGAAAATGCAAGAGGACATTGGGAGCGCTAAGATGGTAATAGTGGAAAAAGGAATATCTCCAAATAAAAACTACACAGAAGCATTCTCTGAAACTTCTTTCTCTTCTCTGCATTCAACTAACAGAATTGAGCCTTCCTTTTGAAGGAGCAGTTCTGTAACAATCTTTCTGTAGAAACTGCAAGTGGACATTCGAAGCGCTAAGGGGGTAATAGTGGAAAAAGGAATATTTTCAAATAAATACTATAAAGAAGGATTCTGTGAAACTTCTTTCTGTTCTGTGCATTCAACTAAAAGAGTTGAACCTTACTTTTGATTGAGCCGTTCTGAAACACTCTTTCTGTAGAAACTGCAATTGGATATTCGGAACGCTAAGAGGCCTATATTGGAGAAAGGATTATCTTCAAATAAAACTACACAAAAATATTCCGTGAAACTTCTTTCTGATCTGTGCATTCAGATAACAGAGTTAAACCATACTTTTGATTGTGCAGTTCTGAACACTCTTTCCGTAGAAAATGCAAGTGGACAATCGGAGCGCTAAGAGGGTAATAGTGGAAAAAGGAATATATTCAAATATAAACTACACAGAAGCATTCTGTGAAACTTCTTTCTGTTCTGTGCATTCAACTAACAGAGTTGAACCTTACTTTTGATTGAGCCGTTCTGAAACACTCTTTCTGAAGAAACTGCAATTGGACATTCTGAGCGCTAAGAGGCCTATATTGGGAAAAAGAATATCTTCAAATAAAAACTACACAGAAGCATTCTTTGAAACTTATTTCGGATCTGTGCATTCAGCTAACAGAGTTAAACGATAATTTTGACTGAGCAGTTATGAAACACTCTTTCTGTAGAAAATGCAAGTGGACATTTGGAGCGCTTGGATTGTAATTGTGGAAAACGGAATATCTCCAAATAAAAACTACACAGAAGCAATCTCTGAAACACCTTTCTCTTCTCTGCATTCAACTAACACAGTTCAGCCTTACTTTTGAAGTAGCAGTTCTGAAAGACTCTTTCTGTAGAAACTGCAATTGGACATTTGGAGCGCTAAGATGGTAATAGTGGAAAAAGGAATATCTTCAACTAAATACTACACAGAAGCATTCTGTGAAACTACTTTCTGTTCTGTGCATTCAACTAAAAGGGTTGAACCTTACTTTTGATTGAGCCGTTCTGAAACACTCTTTCTGTAGAAAATGCAAGTGGTGATTCAGAGCGCTAAGAGGGTAATAGTGGAAAAAGGAATATCTTCAAATATAAACTACACAGAAGCATTCTCTGAAACTTCTTTCTGTTCCGTGCATTCAACTAACAGTATTGAACCTTACTTTTGATTGAGCAGTTCTGAAACTCTCTTTCTGTAGATACTGCAATTGGACATTCTTAGCGCTAAGAGTCCTATATTGGAAAAAGGAATATCTTCACATAAAAACTACACAGAAGAATTCTGTGAAACTTCTTTCCGATCAGTGCATTCAACTAACAGAGTTAAACCATACTTTTGATTGAGCAGTTCTGAACACTCTTTCTGTAGAAAATGCAAGTGGACATTCGGAGCTCTAAGAGGGTAACAGTGGAAAAAGGAATATCGTCAAATATAAACTACACAGAAGCATTCTGTGAAACTACATTCTGTTCTGTGCATTCAACTAACAGAGTTGAACCTTACATTTGATTGAGCCGTTCTGAAACACTCTTTCTGTAGAAACTGCAATTGGACATTCTGAGCGCTAAGAGGCCTATATTGAGAAAAATAATATCTTCAAATAAAAACTACACGAAGCATTCTGTGAAACTTCTTTCTGATCTGTGCATTCAGCTAACAGAGTTAAACGATACTTTTTTTTTTTTTTTTAACAGTTTTATTTATTTATTTTTTTTAATTATACTTTAGGGTTTTAGGGTACATGTGCACAATGTGCAGGTTTGTTACATATGTATCCATGTGCCATGTTGATTTCCTGCACCCATTAACTCGTCATTTAGCATTAGGTGTATCTCTGCTGCCTGGGGCCATAGACAGCAGATGAGGCAAACAACAGACTAACCAAACAGAGCGGGGTGGGGGGGGTGGTGGGGGAAGGCCAGGGAATAAAATGCTCTGGGCGATGAAGGCTTAGAAGGCAGACAGAGCAGTGCAGGAGTTCAGGAGAGGCCTGCAGTGCCCGAAGCTAAGCGCTCACCTTTGGCCACCTTCAGGCTCCACACACACAGTAAGCAAAAGCTAAGGCAGAGTTGAAAACGTGCTTAACCGTGGAAGGGCTGACCCTACATGCACACAGACCCTTCTACAAACTCTGGGAGGGTTTTATGGGTGTTTTTGATTCCAGATGTTTAAGGAAATCTCTGAACTATCACTGACCACTGGGCTAAAAGAACAGGAAGAAACGGCCACACGTGACAAAAAATACAGACTTTACAACCAGAAAAGTCATTAAACAAATAACTACTGCAACAAACAGCAAGAACAAACCCGGGGGAGTGCGTGGGATCATATTTCCAGAGTTGCTACATTATAATATTCTAAACACCCAGTTTAAAACAAAACAAAACAGGCCGGGGGTATGGTGGTTCACTCCTGTAATCCCAGCACTTTGGGAGGCCGAGGCGGGCAGATCACGAGGTCAAGAGATCGAGACCATCCTGGCTAACATGGTGAAACCCCGTCTGTACCAAAAATACAAAAATTAGCTGAGTGTGGTGGCACATGCCTGTAATCCCAGCTACTCTGGAGGCTGAGACAAGAGATTTGCTTGAACCCGGGAGGCAGAGGTTGCAGTGAGCCGAGATCACACCACTGCACTCCAGCCTGGGTGACAGAGCAAGACTCCAACTCAAAAAAAAACAAAGAAAATAGGTCAATTAAAATTATTTGGCTGGGCACAGTGGCTCAGCCTGTAATCCCAGCACTTTGGGAGGCCGAGGAGGGTGGATCACCTGAGGTCAGGAGTTCGAGACCAGCCTAGCCAACTTGGTGAAACCCCGTCTCTACTTAAAATACAAAAAAGGAGCTGGGCATGGTGGTATGCACTTGTAATCCCAGCTACTTGGGAGGCTGAGGCAGGAGAATCTCTTGAACCTGGGAGGCAGAGGTTGCAGTGAGCCAAGATCACACCACTGCACACTGCACTCCAGCCTGGGTAACAGAGCAAGATTCTGTCTCAAAAAATAAAATTAATACAAATAAATGAAAATACAAAAATTAGCCGGGCATGGTGGTGCACACCTGTAATCCCAGCTACTGGGGAGGCTGAAGTAGGAGAAGCACTTGAACCCAGGAGGTGGAGGTTGCAGTGAGCCGAGATTGCACCACTGCACTCCAGCCTGGGCCCAGACTCTGTCTCAAAAAAAAAGAAAAAAAAAAGATTATTTAGCCTGAACGGGCTTGGTGGCTCACATCTCTAATCCCAGCAATTTGGGAGGCTGAGGCGAGAGGATTGCTTGAGCCCAGGCATTCGAGACCAGCCTGGGCAATATGGTGAGACCCTATTTCTACAAAAAAAAATTTAAAAACAAGCCGGATGTGGTGGTGTATGCCTGTAGTCCCAGCTACTTGGAAGGCAGAGATGGGAGGATGGTTTGAGCCCAGGAGTTCAAGTCCTGGGCAAGAGAGCAAGACCCCCATCTCTAAAAGAAAAAAAAAATTAAAAGCAAAACAAAAAAAAAGACAGTAATGAGGAACTGAAAAAAGAAGATATAACCTAAGCAAACCTAAACAAAATGACAGAGGTCCTTCCTTATCAGTAATTACATTGAATACAAATAAACACTCCAATTAAAAGTCAAAGTTCCATTAAATGCCTTGATTCAATAAAAAGATTAATATATAATGAAAAAACACACAAAAAAATAAAAAGCCAGAGATCTGGCTGGGTGTGGTGGCACACACCTGTAATCCCAGCACTTTAGGAGGCCAAAGTGGGCGGATTGCTTCAGCTCAGGAGTTCAAGACCAGCCTGGGCAACATGGCAAAACCCTGTTTCTACCAAAAAACAAAAAATAAACAGTAGCTGGATGTGGTGGCACCTGCCTGTAGTCCTAGCTACTTGGGACGCTCAGGTGGGAACACGGCTTGAGCCTGGGAGTCCGAGGCTGCAGTGAGCTCAGATCATTGCACTCCAGCCTGGGTGACAGAGTGAGCCTCTGTGTCAAAGAAAATCAGAGATTGGACAATACGTTAAAGAACACGGCCCAATTTTATGCTAGGTATAAGACACTTACTTTAGAGTCAGAGACATAAACAGCTTGAAAGTTCAAGAATGGAAAAAAAAATATTCCATGCAAACAGTAACAAAAAGAGAACCAGAATAGCTACATTAATATCAGACAAAATAGACATCAAGACAAAAATTGTTGAGACAAAACTCATATATCTCGTTCTATGATGATGAAATGGTCAATCTTTCAAAAATATGTAACAAAGGTAAATGTACTAAACAACAGAACCCCAAAATACTTAAAGCAAAAACTGACAGAATGTTACAACATGGATGAACTTCAAAAACATACAAGAATGCACTAACTTATACAACAATTAGCTGGGCATGGTGGCGCACGCCTGTAGTCTCAGCTACTCAGGAGGCTGAGGCAGGAGAACAGCATGAACCCGGGAGGCGGAGGTTGCAGTGAGCGAAGATCGCACTCCAGCCTGGGCGACAGAGCGAGACTCCGTCTCAAAAAAAAACAAAAAAAAAAAAGAAAAAGAGAAGGCAGACACAAAAGACCACATAGTGTATGATTCCATTTATATGAAACATTAAGAACAGACAAATCCGCAGACAGAAAATAGGACAGTGGTGGTTGCCTGGGGCTGGGGGAGGAGCGACAGCTGACAGATACAAGGGTTCTTTTTTTTTTTTATGAGACAGAGTCTCACTCTGTCACCCAGGCTGGAGTGCAGTGGCGCGATCTCTGCTCACTGCAAGCTCTGCCTCCCAAGTTCACGCCATTCTCCTGCCTCAGCCTCCCAAGTAGCTGGGACTACAGATGCCCGCCACCACACCCGGCTAATTTTTTGTATTTTTAGTAGAGATGGGGTTTCACTGTGTTAGCCAGGATGGTCTCGATCTCCTGACCTCGTGATCTGCCCGCCTCGGCCTCCCAAAGTGCTGGGATTACAGGCGTGAGCTACCGCACCCGGCCACAAGGGTTCTTTTTCTTTTCTTTTCTTTTCTCTTTTTTTTTTGGAGACAGGGTCTCACGGTGTCGCCCAGGCTGGAATACAGTGGCACCATCTTGGCTCACTGCCACCTTTGCCTCCTGAGTTCAGGGGATCCTCCTGCCTCAGCCTCCACAGTAGCTGGGAATGCAGGTGTACCCCATCGTGGCTGCTGGGAGTGAAGGTGCACCATCATCGTGGCTGCTAACATTTTGATTTGTTGTAGAGACGGGGTTTTGCCATGTTCCCCAGGCTGAGGGGTTTCTTTCTGATGTGATGAAAATATTCTGGAACTAGGTCAAGGAAATGGCTGCACAACATTGTGAATGTACTAAAAATGAACTGGACACATTAAAATGGAAAAAAATTGTGACTTTTATCTTACACAAATTTTATTTCAATTTTTTAAAAAGGTCAACAATTAGGTGAAAAGTTTAAGGACTTATCAGTAGAGATGGTAAGAAGATAGTGCAGAAGGCCGGGCACCGTGGCTCACACCTGTAATCCCAGCACTTTGTGAGGCCGAGGTGGGTGGATCATCAGGTCAGGAGTTCGGGACCGGCCTGGCCAACATGGCGAAACCTCATCTCTACTAACAATACAAAAATTAGCCGAGTGTGGTGGCAGGTGCCTGTAATCCCAGCTACTCGGGGAGCTGAGGCAGGAGGATCTCTTGAACCTGGGAGGCAGAGGTTGCAGTGAGCCAAGATCACGCCACTGCACTCCAGCCTGGGCAACAAGAGCGAGACTCTGTCTCAAAAAAAAAAAAAAAAAGATAGTGCAGAAGAAGGCAGGGTGTGAAATTTAGGGGAGACGGAGACAGGGCATGCTCCCCTCGGCCTCCCAGTGTCTGCGGGGCCCACGGAACCCTGAGGTCTGGCTCCTGCCTGGCCAGCTGCCTGCTGGCTCTTCATGATTTGGCTCCTGGGCCTTCTTCAGCTCCCATTCCCCCCAAGAGTGAAGGCTGCTAGTCCACACCCACCTGGCCTCGGTGACGTCCGCAGCGTTTCCCCTGCACACTTTCTCCAGCTGCACATAGACCGAGCAGTTGATCCGGCTCCAGTCAGGGTCGCAGACGGCTAGGAAGTTGGGCCTCAGACGCCCGATCACGTACTTGGCCAGGTCTGTCAGAGACTGGCTCCCAGCCGCCCCGAACAGGAAGGTCCCTAGTACCTTGTATACAGCAGCCACGTAGCTGAAGTCAGAGCGAGAATAGAGCCGGTCTGTGTACACCAGGTAGGCTTCCCCGGCAGAGACCTGCAAGTGGGGCAGCCGCAGGAACCAGTGGGGGTCTCGGTCAGCCCAGGGGCCTCACTCCTCCCCACGGGCCTCCCCAAGGCTGCTGGAGAGCTGGGGACTCTAAAGGGTGCCCTATTACCCACAGGTACCACTCAGGGCAAGGCTGTGTCCCCCAGCCCCACGCGGACCTCCAGGGCAGGGCTGTGCCCCACCCCATCCCCTCCCCAGTCCCTCTGAGCCCCTCCTGCCTTACGAGGACGATGGTGGCCGTGATGGTGACTCCAGCCATGAGCCCGTGGGTGATGGTGTCTGGACGGTAGGGGTACCGGATGGAGTCATCCCCGCAGTAAAATCCTCGCTTATACGGGGCGTTCACCAGCGTCAGGATAGCGAAGGGCAGGGAGGCTGGTGGGGAAGGACAGCCTGGGAGCTGTGAGGTTCTCTCACCAGCTGGGCCTTGGGGCCCCACACACCTGCCTTGGCCTGGAGGCCTCCCACCTCTACTCCCACCAGACAGCAAGGAAGAGCTTTTTTCACAGCCCAGGTAACACTCCCTTTCCCATCCCCCTCAGACACACACAAACTCCCAGGCCCTCTGCCCCTCACACCCTTGCAGCCTCCTTTCAGCTCCTTGAACAAACTCAGCAAACACCCACTTTTGCACAGCCACTTCTCTCTGCCCAAAATATCTTTTTTTTTTTTTTTTAATTTTTAAAAGTAGAGACAGGGGTCTCATGTTGACCAGGCTGGTCACAAACTCCTGGGCTGGAGCGATCCTCCAGCATCAGCCTCCCAAAGTGCTGAGATTACAGGTGTGAGCCAACGTGCCAGGCCCCAAAGTATCTCTAACTTATGTGCTGGGCCCTAAAGTAGCTCTGAGTAACTTCTACTCTCATCTCCCCATCCTGACTGTCCAGGCCAGCGTCCCTCTCACAGAAGGAAAGGTCTGTTCTGTTTCCCTCTTCCACATGCAAATCCCATGTGGAATTAGGCAGTCACGTGTGGGACACTGGAACTAATTTCCCCCATCCACCCACCGGCACCAGGAGGGGCCTACCGTGTTCAGGGCAGAGTCCTTGGAGCCTGCTCAGGGCCTGGCCAGGGCAGATGTTTAATAAACATCTGTTAAAATAAGGCAGGACTTATTTTAACCTAAGAGCTGGCCAGAGAAGTCAGGAAGAAACCAACGAAGGGCACAGCTGAGACGCCTTCGTTCACGCACTTGCCCCTTCAGTGACCCTCATGCCAGGTCACGTGCCAGCCACGTGGTAACCAGGACAGACCCAGCGCTGGCCTCAGGGATCAAAGACACATTCAGGAGCCACTTATGGAAGGTGTTGCCATGGCACTGGGGCTCCTGGGGCCCTGCTGAGCTGAGGGTGGCCAGGGAAGCAGGAGTCATCTACGGAGGACAGGGGCAGAGGGCAGGTGCACAACAAAAGCCCGGGTCAGCTAGCCCAGAGACAAACCAAGGCAGGACGTCCTTTGGCCCAGCAGGGCAGGTACAAAAGGGTGTGGCTTTTCTAAGTTCTGAATGTCAGCAGAGGGGCAGGGAGCCCCACGCTCCTCCCGACATGCTAACTTCAAGGGCCCTAGGACACCGGACACATCCCATGCTGGCTAAGTCTGGGGAAATAATCCAGTGAAGAAAACAGAGGTCTGCCTCACAGAGCAAGGAAGGTGGAGGGAATGCAGAATAGAATGGGCAGGCCCGGCGTGGTGGCTCACGCCTGTAATCCCAGCACTTTGGGAGGCCAAGGCGGGCAGATCACGAGGTCAAGAGATTGAGACCCTTCTGGCCAACATGGTGAAACACCGTCTCTACTAAAAATACAAAAATTATCTGGGTGTGGTGGCGTCCCAGCTTCTCGGGAGGCTGAGGCAGGAGAATCGTTTGAACTCAGGAGGCGGAGGTTGCAGTGAGCCGAGATCGCGCCACTGCACTCCAGCCTGGCCACAGGGCGAGACTCTGTCTCAAGAAAAAAAAAAAAAAAAAAACAGGCAGCGCCAGGGCCTGGAGGCACAGCAGGACTGCGGAGAGGGTGGGATGTAAGCACCTGCCTTCTGCTCCCACACAGGAGGGGTTGGAGTCACTGTGAGTGAGGGGAGAGGCCTGGGAGGAGGCGAAAGTCAGGGCAGGGAGTCCAGCCCTACCCACAGCTCTCCGCCGGCAGAGGCTCACACAGGTTGGCCTCCGTGTCCCACCTCCCTGCCCCAGCAACTCCAACTAGAGACTCAGGCACCCCCATGACGACAGGCGCCGGGCTTCCCTTGGCCTGGAAAGCTCTCCCTGGGTTCCCCAAAACAGACACCTTCTCTTCTTTTAGCCCCCCGGGAGCCTTCCCCCCCTCACACTGCCCTAAAGCCAGCATCTGGAACCTCAGGGTTGACTGAACTGTGATGTGCTCAAGCTTCCAGCATGCAGGTGCACTCAGCCTGGCCGCCACCCCCGGCACACAGCAGCAACAGCCAACCCCATCTCAGCTGTACCTCCCACTGCTGTGTGACCTCCGGCAGGTGACTCAGTGCCTCCCTCACAGGCTGCTGTAAGGGAAATGTTTGTTATTTGCATGTTGCTCAGTGCCTGGCATACAGAAAGTGCCACCTAAATGTTTAAATAAATAACACCATAGGTGCTCGGGAAATGGTACCCAGGGCTGGCAGACACCTGCAGGGACTTCTGTCACCTGGCCCACCCTAAAAAAGGGTCTCCTTCGGGAGGTAAGAGGACTTGGCCATTGCTGTGAGATGGCAGAGAAGCAGGAAACACGCTGGGGAGGAGGGCACCCCCCAGAGATAGAACTCCAGGGCCATTGTGTGTTCAGCCACAGAGCAAACACTCGGCCTTTGTGTTTGAGCCTCTAGTTGATGGGAACAAGCCTCTCAGGGTTTGTTAGATTAGGAAGCAACATGGAAATGGTTCTCTGGGTTTTTCCCTTTTTAGGTCCACTTGTAAATCTCCTACTTTTGCTCCTTTTTGGCCCATGTCTTCTAAATCTAATCACCTGATTTGTCTCCTCTCACTTTCCGGCTGCCAAGCTCCAGGTGATCTTCAGTGAGGGATACCATCCTCTCAATGATCAAGAGTCACCCTTCTACAGAAGACCAGTAGACTGCCCATCAGTAGAACATGACAGAGGTGAATTCCCTGTCTCTGTTAGATCTGGCTGGATACCGTTTTCATCAACCTATGGAGCCACCCTGCCCTGATAGCTAGCAAGAGGCCAAAACCCACAGAACAACCACCACCACCCGTCTGTCAGCAGGAAGCGGCTACAGAAGATAAAGACTGACCTTTATCCATTTTTTCCAGAATTGGGTCTCGAATCTCGAGGGGGGAAATGTTAGAGTAGGTAGTTAGACAGACATGAGCAGGGAAGGAGAGGCCCCCACCACCACCAGGACTGTCAGACAACCATCCGGTGATGGTTAGGTGGTTGTTAAACTGTCTCTCTAAAATACTAATTGGTCACAGCTGGCACAAGGGAACGGCAGTCTCCCAATAGACACAAAACACCTGAAGCTGGTGATTAGCAGCTTTAGCAGCTTCCTGATAAGATCTCAGGAGTTGGGTGAATGAGCTCAAGCATGCCTATTAAGAGGCAAAATGGCAGAGTTTAACTGGCATATGACCTTCCTCTAGGAACATTCCACTGGTAAGTGAAAAACACTTCAAGTGAGCATGCATACAACTTCAGTAAACACACTGTGCATGCAGACCCTCCCAAGTGCTGGTAGGCCACTCTGCATGGGGACAGCCCACCCCAAGGGAAGAATAAGGGGAAGAGAGACACAACCCTCCAGAATCATGCCAATGTACAAAACCCCAAGTCAAAGGGCAAGCTCTCAAGTTTCCTGCTTGGCCCTTTTCCAAGTGTACTTTACTTCCTTTCATTCCTGCTCTAAAACTTTTTAATAAACTTTCACTCCTGCTTTAAAACTTGCCTTGGTTGCTCACTCTGCCTTCTACCACTCAGATGAATTCCTTCCATCAAAGAGGCAAGAATTGAGTTGCTGCAGACCCATATGGATTCACCGCTGGTAATAGTATCATGAAAGATAGTCGTTTTGATGGAGGAGTAATGAGAGATATATTCCTATGAATAGCCCTACAGTTACCAGTCACTGAGTAAAAAGTGAAGAGTTAATGCAAGAATCCAAAGCATTTGCAAGGAAGTAGAATAGGAGGAACCTGTTTTCACTGGGATGGGGGTGGGGGGCAAATGTCGAAATTAGTATGACCACTTTGGAAAACAGTTTAGCCTCATCCAATAAAGCTGAACATGCAACTATGGCCCTGCAATTCCACTACTACATAGTACTTTGCACATGTGTCCTGGAAGACAGGTAAATATTGATCAAGGCAGCAAAACTGAAAACAATCCAAATGTACATTAACAGAAGAATGGAGAAATGATATGCACTACAGCCATTACAATGGAATACTGCACAGGCTCCGTGCTCCAACATGCAGGAAAGTCACAGACAAGGTGTGGAGATCAGAAGAACAGTAGGGCATAAAAAGCTTACAAAACTATTCCATGTAATCTATGCAAATACAAAGAATTGAAGCAGGCTACAAAGAAAGGCAATTGATTGAAAAACATAAAATTCTGGATAGTGGTTGCCAAGGTGGGTACAGAGAGGTCTGCAAAAATAATCACAGAAGTTTGTTTCTGGAGCTGAGCAATGGCTACACTGGGATGAGTTCTGGAATTAGTTCTCTTTCTGCATAACATATATGTGTTTATATGTTCTTTCATGTAGGCTACTGTATTTCTTTTTTTTTTAGAGACAAGGTTTTTCTCTCCATCACCCAGGCTGGAGTGCAGTGGTGCTATCACAATTCACTGCAGCGTTGACCTTCCGGACCCAAGTGATCCTCCCACCTCAACCTCCCAAGTAGCTGGTACCACAGGTATATGCCACCATACGTTACTCATTTCAATTTTTTTTTTTTTGAGACAGAGTCTCGCTCTGTTGCCCAGGCTGGAGTGCAATGGCACAATCTCAGCTCACTGCAACTTCCACTTCCCGGGTTCAAGCAATTCTCCTGCCTCAGCCTCCTGAGTACCTGGGATTACAGGTGCGTGCCACCATGCCCAGCTAATTTTTGTATTTTTTAGTAGAGACAGGGTTTCACCATGTTGATCATCCTGGTCTTGAACTCCTGACCTTGTGATCCGCCTGCCTCAGCCTTCCAAAATGCTGGGATTACAGGCATGAGCCATCGCGCCTGGCCTAATTTTTGTATTTTTAATAGAGATGGGGTTTCACCATGTTGGCCAGGCTTGACTTGAACTCTTGGCCTCAAGTGATCCATTCGCCTTGGCCTCCCAAAGCGCTGGGATTACAGGCATGTGCCACCGTGCCCAGCCTCATTTTTTTAATCTTTATTTTGTAGAGACAGGGTCTCCCTATGTTGCCCAGGCTGGTCTCAAACTTTTGGGCTCAAGTGATTCTCCTGCTTCAGCCTCCTGAGTAGCTAGGACTCCAGGCATGCACTACCATAGCTGGCTACTTTTATTTTTTGGAGAGATGAGAGTCGCTCCATCGCACTCCAGCCTGGGCAACAAGAGTGAAACTCTGTCTCAAAAAAAAAAGAAAAGAAAAGAAAATGGCATCCTGAGGGGCAGGTACTGGGGACAGGCAAGGGGAGGAGTTTGCCGTTTCCTGAAATAAAACCTCTTAGAAGGTGACTGTTCAATTCATGCAAAATCTGAATAAGATATCAAAATGATAGAAAGGAACCTCTTTCCTGATCATCACCCAATGCCTGTCACACAGCGCCAGGGACTGAGAGACCCTCCTCCCCATCGTCCTGCTCCCTTTTAGGACACCCCACCAGCACAAAGTTTTCCATTGTCAGGGCCCATGTGTGTCTTCCTGGGGCTGATCCTAGTGTTAGAATCAAGGATACAGGAACGTTGTCAGCTCCCTTAGCCATGACTCCACCTGCTGTCCTCCCAGTGTCCTATACTCCTCAGGTTCAGAGCCCCAGGCCTCAGCACCTCACCTTTCCTTGTTGAAGTCCCCAAGGCCTGACCATTCACCTGGGAACTCTGCTGTCTCTGTTCCTGCTCATCACATCTGGGCTGTCAACCTGTGGCCATGTTACCCAATCTGAGCCTCAGGTTTGTTTCTTGTGCAAACTTAAGACAGGGAATAGAATAGGCTCATGATGGACAGGCGGAGGTGAGATGGGGTGAGAGAAACGCAAGAGCCAAAAGGAGGAAAAGACTCAATGAAGGGGTTCCTCTGAGACTGAGAGGTAGGCAAAGGCAGGTTGAGAGTCAGTTCCCGGAATCAAGTACCTGAGGGAAGGGCAGTGAAGTCATGAAGATCCCTTTGTGACACCAACACACCAGGAGGTGAAGCCAGAGACTGGCCAGGCAGGCTCACAAGGGAATAAAAGGCCAGTTGCCTGGCAACCAAACTAGAACTCAGCAACAGAAAGATAGGAGGAAAACCTCCAAAGCACTTGGAAACTAGCCAATGTATGCTAAAAAATCCACGGGTCAAAGAGGAAGTCTCAAAGGAAATTTTTAAAATAGAATAAAATGAATGAAACTGAAAACACAACATACCAAAATTTGTGAGAACAGTTAAAGCAGGGCTAAGAGGAAAATTTGTAGCACTAAATGCATACCTCAGAAAAGAGGAAAAGTCTCAAATGAAAAACTTAAACTCTCCTTCAAGAACTTAGAAAAAGGACCAAACACAGTGGCTCATGCCTGTAATCCCAGAACTTTGGAAGGCTGAGGCAGGAGAATCACTTAAGCCCAGGAGTTTAAGACCAGCCTGGGCAACACGGTGAGGTCTCATCAATATTTACGTATTAAAAAAAAAAAAAGAAGAACTTAAAAAAAGAGACCAAAATAAGCCTAAAACCAGCACAAGAAAGGAAATAACAAAGAGCAGAAATCAATGAAATGAAAACCAGAATAACATTAGAGAAAATTGGTGGAGCCAAGAGTGTGTTCTTTGAAAAGATCTATAAAACTGACCAAGCTCTGGCAAGACTGACGAAGAAAAAAATTACTAATATCACTTACAAATTTTAGAAATTATAGTACACAGTTGCCAATATCAGGAGTGAAACAGAGGAAATCACCACAGATGCTGCAGACATCAAAAGGATAACGAAATGCTACAAACAACTCTGCATACATAAATTTGATAACTTAGATTAAATGGACGAATTCCTTGTAAAGTACAAACTACCACAACTCACCTAATTGAAACAGGCAATTTGGATAGCTGCATAACTATTAGGAAATTGAATTTTTAATTAACTTCCTGAAAAAGAAATCTCCAACCCAGATTGTTTCACTGGAGAATTCTATCAAAGATTTAAAGGGGAATTAAGACCAACTCTACAGAAAATAGAAGAAAAAGGAACCATTCCCAACTCATTCCAGAAAGCAGGTATTACCCTCATACCAAAGCCAGACAAAAACAGTGTAAAAAGACCAGGCACGGTGGCTCACGCCTGTAATCCCAGTACTTTGGGAGGCAGAGGCGGGTGGATCACCTGAGGTCAGGAGTTTGTGACCAGCTTTGCCAACATGGTGAAACCCTGTCTCTACTAAAAAGACAAAATTAGCTGGGCGTGGTAGTGCCTGCCTGTAATCCCATCTACTTGGGAGGCTGAGGCAGGAGAATCACTTGAACCTAGGAGGCGGAGGTTGCAGTGAGCTGAGATCGCACCATTGCACTCCAGCTTGGATAACAGAGCAAGACCTTGTCACAAAAAGTAAGTAAATAAATAAATATACTTGAAAATCAGTCAACAATTTAACTGAATCTACCATATTGACTGGGAGTGGTGGCTTATGCCTGTAATCCCAGCACTTTGGGAGGCTAAGGCGGGTGGATCGTTTGAGGCCAGTTCAAGACCAGCCTGGCCAACAGGGTGAAACCCTATCTTTACTAAAAATGCAAAAATTAGCTGGATGTGGTGGTGCACACCTCTAATCCCAGCTACTCAGGAGGCTGAGATACAAGAATCGCTTGAAACCAGGAAGCAGAGGCTGAAGTGAGCCAAGATCATGCCACTGTACTCCAGCCTGAGCAACAGAGTGAGACTCTATCAAAAAAAAAAAAAAAAAAAGCCACCATATTAACAGGCTAAAGAAGAAAAATCACACAAGCATATCAATCTGCAGAAAAACCACTTGACAAAATTCTGCACCCATTGATAATAAAAATCTCTCATCAAAACAGAAATAAAGGTGAACTATATATATATACACTATCTAAACTAGCAACAATATAGCTGGCTCCCAACCTTAACAGAGGGCTGTGTAACACCAATCATCAAAAAATTGTCATGGGTATTGGAAATAAGTGATTCATTATAGAAAGCCTTTGAGATCCAGATATCTAAAAAAAGAAAAAGAAGGAGAGTAAGAAGGAAAACTAGGAGATAGAAAATACAAGAGAAGAGAGGGAAAGCAAGAAAGAATGTAAATCTATTTTCCAGCTTCACAGAGTTATATTTTTAAAGGAATTAATAGCAAAAATTAGTAGGTTAGAGACAAAATTTCTACCACTTGTTGGTAAGGAATCTATTTAGTTTGTATATGCCATTTAGCCTGGCATTGCGAAAGAAAACCTTCTGCCAATGATGATTAGGGGAAACATAATCTATTTCAAAAAACATAGCTTCTTCATCTAAGGTAGATGAGACTGATTGGAAATAGCTTCCTGTGGTGTTGCTGGAAAACGGAGGAAATTATCTAATGCTGAAAATGTGTAGCCAGAGTCTTGGGTCCCGGGGCCTTCTCCTTTGTAACACTAAAATCTGTTTTTAAAGCAACAGCCCTCTCCCAGTCTTCACCACAGACTTTGCTTCATTTTAGTCCCTGCAGGGATTTCCAGACTTCAGCTTATCAAAAATCATCTTCTTTTGAACTAGAAATTTAATGCAAGATAGTGTATTCTACGGTCATAGATCATGTCTGGCAACATGGCTTTTGAACACATTTAGAGTTCTGTATTGAAGATTAGACCTTAGGAGTCACAATGGCTGTGGTATGCCTCAGGTTTTGAGTAAATTTTTTTTTTTTTTTTTTTTTTTTTTTTTTTTTTTTTTTTTTTTTTTTTGGAGACGGAGTCTCGCTCTGTCACCCAGGCTGGAGTGCAGTGGCGCAGTCTCGGCTCACTGCAAGCTCCGCGGTTTTGAGTAAATTTTTACAGGCTACACAAGCTTCGATTTTCATGATCAGAGAACATTTCTTCCTAATGCCCATTATTTTTCCTTATGCCTAGGACATTTATTCTTTCACAGGGGGTTAACAACCTTCTCCTTGACTGGTTTATCTGCTCTTATAATTAATTAGCTATTTTCATTGATGAAAAAGGTTTTGTAATTTTGTCAAGACTAGTGGTAGGATCTCTTTATTTATTCATTAATGAAACAATTATTGACCTTCAAATAATGTCCTAATATTTTCCAGTATTTCAAACATATATTTAGGCACTATTTTTCTACCATATAGTCCCTAAATAATAATATGTGCTTTTCAAAAAGAATATTATTGGCCAGGCACGGTGGCTCATGCCTGTAATCCAAGCACGTTGGGAGGCCAACATGGGTGAATCAGCTGAGGCCAGGAAATCCCAGCTACTCAGGAGGCTGAGGCAGGAGAATCACTTGAACCCAGGAGGCGGAGGTTGCAATGAGCCAAGATCACGCCTTTGGACTCCAGCCTGGGCAACAGAGCAGGACTCTGTGTCAAAAAAAAAAAAAAAAAGAGGAAAAGAAAAGAATATTATTTTACCTCAGGTTCACAGTATTGAATGGACCATAATCCTTGATTCACATCATAAGCTCTTTCATGCCCATTACGCATGTGTTTATTTATCCATTAATGAAATGACACCTATGAAAACATGATGCAATACAAGAACTGAACAATTCATAAAGCACTCATATGCTTACGTGCTCATCTTCATAACTCCCTTGCCTCCCCTCACCTGGGGTTACTGAGAACATCTTACATTTCCTCTTTTTTATTTCATACATATATTTTCACTCATACAAGTTCTTGCAAAGCACACTGTTGCGTTTTATTGCTTTTCACCTCATAAAACCTATGCTGAATTGATCCATTTTGGACTTTTCCTACGTTATAATGTTTTACTAACATTTTTCTATATGATTTGATGTAGTTGTACTTCATTTGTTATGGTTCAGAATAATATCCCATTGTTTTGTCAATGGGCATTACTATAAATTTCTCTTTGTATGCATATGCAAGAGTTTATCTTGGGTTGTAAATGGAAGTGAAATTACTGGGCCATAGAATGTTAAGTTTTCCAGGATAAGGGCGAACTGTTTTCCCATAATGATTATACTAGTATTTGGTCTCATTAGCGATGTTTAAGAAATCCTCTTAAGTGGGCACATGTCATAAGGACCTTCTGAGGCCGTGTCATGAGTGCGTCCTTAACCTCGGCAAAACAAACTTTCTAAATTGATTGACATCTGTTCTCAGATACTTTTGGGTTCATAGTAGTTATTACTGGAAACAGTGAAGAAGGTTTTAAAAATAAAACTTATCAAGTTTAGGTGAGATTAAATGAAAGCTCCGAAGTTGTGAACCCCAAAAATCTGAGACAGGTCTCGGTTAATTTAGAAAGAATGTCACTTTCTGACAGGCCCAGGAGCCCCAAGTTTATCTTGGAACCTCAGAGAGGAATTCACCCAACTCACAGGTATTTGATGGTACAAATCCGTGGCTGGGCCTGGCTTTAAAATTTTTATCTGAGATTCCTTCTATGGAACAAAGTCCCATCAAAACCAGCTTAAAAGCCTATGTAAAAACAAATAATTATCCTTGCTGCACTGTCCACAAATAACCAGGACGAGGATAATAAAGCGAATCAGTTCTAAAAAAATCCTCTAAAATCACATACCGTGTATTCAGAAAATGTGATGCTGTGCCTTTTTTTTTCAGATGACTTTAGAACAAACTGCACTAAATGGAAGAAGTAAATCAGTCTGTGGTACCTGAATTCATCATTCTTGGGCTTTGTGATTCATGGGAGCTCCAGGACTTACTCCTAGTGATATTTTCTTCACTTTATTTGATCACCATTGTAGGCAACATCTTCACTGTGGTCGTAATTATCACCAACCTCCATCTCCATTCCCCTATGTACTTCCTGTTAGCCAATCTCTCATTCATTGACTTCTGTCTTTCCTCAGTCACTGCCCCTAAAATGATCACGGACTTTCTCAAAGAAAATAAGACCATCTCCTTCGGAGGGTGTATGTGTCAAATTTTCTTTGGACACTTCTTTGGAGGGGGCGAGATGGTACTGCTTGTGTCAATGGCCTATGACCGTTATGTGGCCATCTGCAAGCCACTCCATTACTCCAGCATCATGAACAGATATAGGTGCATTGGGTTAGTGATGACATCATGGATTATTGGCTTTGTGCATTCAACAAGCCAACTAATTATGATTGCAAGGCTGCCCTTCTGTGGACCCAGGGAACTGGATAGCTTTTTCTGTGATATTCCATTGGTAATCAAGCTAGCCTGCATAGACACCTATATTCTAGAAATGTTGATAAATGCTGACAGTGGGGTACTGGCAACCATCTGCTTCATTCTGTTGCTGAGCTCTTACTCTCATATTCTGTTTACTGTCTGCCTTCACTCTAAGGGTGGAGCATCCAAGGCTCTCTCTACCTGCACTGCCCACATCACAGTGGTAGTGTTATTCTTTGGGCCTTGCATCTTCATCTATTTGTGGCCAGTCAGTATCCCCTGGGTGGACAAGTTTCTTGCTGTATTTTATGCAGTCATCACACCTCTCCTAAATCCAGCCATTTACACCCTAAGAAACAAAGATATTAAAAATGCCATAAAGAGACTACTATGTTAGTATTAGATTACAGTGAGTATTTAGTGTCTCACCATAGCATGTTTATAGTAATGTCCCTAAATTAGTCACATCTGACCTGTTACTTTGAACTCGGAAACATTACCCAGTTCACAGATGGTAGTCTGTATCTCCAAATGAAAGATTTGTGTCAATTCTACTCAGTTCCACAATAATTTATTGATTATTGAATGCTAAAGTATTTCCTGTCTGGGAAATTTGGCCAGTCTTTATGACTATGATTTTGACTGTGCTCAAGGATGACTTGAGGTTAATTAATGACATTCATTACTCTTGGTGCTGCTACTTCCAACACCCACTACCATATGCTGAAATTTTCTATTATGCTAAGCATTTCTTTAAGCAAAGTATGTCACATAAGTCTTCTCTTAATTTTTTTCCATAAGCCAGTGAATTGAGTATTGCTATCTTTACTTTTACAAATGGATAAATTAGTCGTTCAACTAATAATCAGTCTACCTAACTTACCTGAAGAGACACTGTAAAGGTAATTGTGAAACATTTCCCATCACACTCGGAAAAAGACTGAATCAGTCATAATATAGACAGAATGTTATTCCTTCAACTTCATGCCTTGGCCATTTGCAAAACCGTGTAATTGTCTTTAGGAGATACATGATAAAAAGAGAGATGAGTGCACTAACAATAATAGGGTATTACTTCTCTTTCTTTTAATAAACGTGTTGCAAGTTCATTATCTATACCAGATAAAATAAGGGACATTGTGTTATATTCTAAAAATGACTAGGGACCCCAAGGACCTTCTGTTTAAGTAGGTTATATCTATTAACATTTATCAGTTTAGAAATCTTAAAAAATTAAATGCTTATGTACTAATGCTAAAAAATAACACCAATAAGGCATTATTAGTTACTGCAAATATCATATTTTAGGAAAAGTAACAATATCTTCAAAAATGTTATGAAGAATGGAATGGTTTTAACTATTTGCAAAATCCTTTTGCTTATGGCTGAATAGAAGCAGTTGAGTTATCTCTTCTACCCTGCATTGCATCTGTTGTAACATGTGCTTTTGTTAGAATTATATAAAGGCCATCTGGCCTGACAGAGATATGTAGTTGGATAAAAGAGGAATGTTTCCATTTTCGTGCAAAAGCAATGGTGAATAAAACTACAGGTGAAATTTAGCACAAAGCAAGACAGTGGTATCCTGTACTACATATTGTGGCAGTCCTCATTATCACATACTCACAGTAAAAAAAAGTAAAAACTGTAATAATCTTTTAAAATTATGTGTGCAATATAGTGCCAGATTGTATTGTTGTTTGTTGTTGCTATTTTGGTTGTCGTTTAAATAGCCAATATTGTATATTTCTCCTTTTCGATGATTTTCATTCAATATTTACCGCAATCTGGGAAAGTTTTTTCCAGCCTAGAAACACTTCCTAGATTTCTTCTCAGTTATTGTTTATCTGAAAGTGCCTTTTTTTTTTTTTGAGACGGAGTCTCGCTCTGTCGCTCAGGCTGGAGTGCAGTGGTGCGATCTTGGCTCACTGTAAGCTCCACCTCCCGGGTTCACACCATTCTCCTGCCTCAGCCTCCCAAGTAGCTGGGACTACAGGCGCCCGCCACCACACCTGGCTAATTTTTTGTATTTTTAGTAGAGACAGGGTTTCACCGTGTTAGCCAGGATGGTCTCGATCTCCTGATATCATGATCCACTTGCCTCGGCCTCCCAAAGTGCTGGGATTACAGGCATGAGCCACCGTGCCTGGCCGAAAGTGTCTTTATTTTTTCTTTATATTTGAAAGATATTTTCATCAGGTCTGGAATTCTAGTGTGTCCGTTTTTCTCAACACTTGAACTGGATAAAGAAAATGTGGTACATACACACCATGGAATCCTACTCAGCCATTAAAGGGAATGAGATCATGTCCTTTGCAGTGACTGGATGAAGCTGGAGGCCATTATCCTAAGCAAAACTACTCAGGAACAGAAAAACAAATATTGCATGTTCTCATTTATGAGTGAGAGCTAAACATTGAGTGCACATGGACACAAAGAACAGAACAACAAACCCCTGGGCTTACTCCAAGGTGGAGGGTGAAAGGAAGGAGAGGATCAAAAAACTACCTGTCAAGTAGTATGCGTATCACCTCAGTGACAAATTAATCTGTACACAAAATCCCCACGATGGGCAATTTACTTATGTAACAAACCTGCACGTGTACCCCGAGCCAAAAATAAAAGTAAAAAAATAATAATAAAATGTTATTCCAATGCTTCTGGCTTTCATGTTTTCTGTTGAATAGTCATCAGTTTTATTGCTGTTCCTTTGAAGATATTAAGTTCCTTTTTCTCACTACCATAAAGATGTTGTTCTTTTTGCCTTCAGTTTTAGCAAAGTGACTACAATATATGCCTGTGATATGGTTTTCACTGTAGTCGTCTCTCTTGTTCACTGCGCTTCTTGAATCTATAAGTTCTACCTTTTATCTTTTAAATTAAAAGATAAACTTTTCCATGGTATTATTTTTCTATATATAAGGCTGAATCCCTTTCCCAGCTGGATGTGTAAGGAATAACTTAATTCTCTATTTTTGGGGATTTTATTTTTAAAATAAATAATTGTAAAATATTAATCCCATGTTATTAACATGTCTTTAATAATATTGTCTCTACCTGTTCTTTTTAACTAAAAAAAATTATTTTATATTTTTGGTATACAATTTTATAACTTGTTTTTCAACTTGAGTGTCAGTTAAAAAATAACACATTGCTGATGTCTCTTTCTTTTCTAATAAGGACACCAGTCATATTGGGTTAGGGCCCCACCCCTCATAGTTTTGTTTTAACCTAATCTCCACTTCAAAATAAAGGCCTTATCTCCAAATAGGGTTACTTTTTGAAGTACTAGGGGTTGGCACTTCAACATATGAATTTGGGGAAGACACAGTTCAGCTCATAACATAATCCATTACAACAGTTATGGCCACTTTTAATTTGATTGTTAAGTGCTCCCATATGCTCTTGGCTATTCCAGAATCTTCACCTTTTGACATGAGAGAGCCGAGTTCCAAAGCAAAATTCTCGACTATTGTAACACTTATGTGCAGAAGACTGCCATCAATCTGCTTCTTAACGCACATCTGATATGTAAAGATACATACAAAATGCAAATAGCTGAACAAATTATAACATATTCTACAGTTCCTTCAAAAATTTTCTGCAAATTTGCTTCTAGTTAATTAATTTGATTTAGTCCATCTGATATATGAAGCCACATGACTAAGTTACCTCTGTAATCTATATGCACCATTCTTGCAACTTCCGAAAACATTTAATGATATATGAAATAGTTGCTAGAGAATTTATTAGGAATTAGAAAATTAAGCTGATATTTCCGGTTGCCTCATAGTAATTTTTTAAAATTCTATGGTGAAAATTTCAAGATGGGGAATCTTGTCTAAAAAGATTTAAGATTCAGTATGTTTAATCTCAGAAGAAATATTTAATTGGAAATATTTAACTAAAACTAGAAGACATAATAAAGCCATATTTATTTTCCAACATGAAAGGAAGAGGCATCATAAAAATATTTTATTATGCACAATTCCAGATTATAAAATGAGAAACACAATATGAAAGCTTTTGGGAAGCAAATTCCATCTCACTATAAGAATACAATTTCAATTTGAATAGGTAGTTTACAAAAGGTGTTGTGTTGCTGTATGTACTGGTCGGTTTCTCTTACCTGGAAGTTTAAAAGAACAGGTTGCTTAATGGTTGAAGATACAGTGGTTTTCATTCTTCCATTGGATCCATTGCTAAGCAAGATTATATCTGAGGTCCCTCTCTTTAGCATTCTTCAATCCTAGCCTAGTTCTACTTTCTCTGACTGAATATTTGTTCTAAATTCATAACTTTTTACCACCAGCACACTTTTAAAGGGCATGGTTAAACTCATGGTTGAGAAAAAAGAAGACCATCTTTGACCTCTTAGTGACCAGATCCCAAAAAGGCATACATATAATGTGAAACTGCTCTGCTTGCCAAATAATAACTGTGATGGGAACCAATCATTCTCTTAGATGAGAACATTGCCCAACCTAGTAACAGAAGAAAATATCAGTATATACCAGTAAATCTGTAAATGTGGCACTGTGGAATAAAGTTCATAAACTCAGAATGTTCTATGGACTAGCTAAAATGCGAGCCACACAAGAGTACGTTTTCTATATTTTAAAGTTACGAAACTATGCAAAATAGCCCATAGGTAAGGGATTAAATATGTATTCACATTATTGGTTACTAAACTGGAATATACTTTCCAAGGTGTTTGAGCTCATGATTAAGGACAATAGATTGTCTCAAGATAGCATAACTTTTAAAAAATTGTGTTTACAGTGGTACTTACAGAAGGCATCATTTGGGCCCTTATACGTTGTTCAGGAGATCTTCCTCAGACTCAGGAGTTGACTACTCAGTCTCTTCATTGCCATCTTTATGTCATTGTTTCTCAATGTGTAAATGGCAGGATTCAGGATGGGTGTAATCATAAAGTCCAAAATGGCAAGAAATTTATCCACTGACACTGAGGGAAATGGCCACATATAAACAAAGACGCATGGTCCGAAGAACAAAACCACCACGGTGATGTGAGCTGAAAGAGTAGAGAGGGCTTTGGACAAACCACCCAAAGAGCGTTTCCATACAGTGACCAGGATGAAGATATAGGAGATAATCAATAAAAAGAAAGAGGCTGTGGAAATGAACCCACTATTGGCAGTAACCAAGAACTCCATTCTGTAGCTGTCTATGCAGGCAAGTTTGATAAACCAAGGAAGATCACAATCAAAGCTATCTATTTCATTAGGACCACAAAAAGGCAAATGGACAACAAAAGCCAACTGGGCCACTGAGTGAATGAGACCAATAGCCCAAGCGCCAGACAGAAGCAGAATGCACATCCGCAAGTTCATGATGGTCAGGTAGTGAAGGGGCTTACATATGGCCACATATCTGTCAAAGGCCATAGCTATGAGCAGCACCATCTCAGATCCACCCAGGACATGAAGGACAAATATCTGGATGACACACCCCTGGAATGATATGGCATTGTGCCCAGAGTACAGGTCAGAAATCATCTTAGGAACCGTTAAAGTAGAAAGGCACAAATCCATAAATGAAAGGTTGGCTAAAAGGAAGTACATGGGGGAATGTAAATGAGGGTCAAAGCTTACTGTAAACACAACAAAGAGGTTCCCTAAGAGAATTGTTACATAAAACACTGTAGAGACAGCAAGGAAGAAATGCTGTATTGGTGCAGATGTAGAGAGTCCCAGCAACACAAATTCAGATACCTCAGTGTCATTTGCTTCATTCATTGACTTTGTCTTTTACTACCTAAAAGATCAAAAACAAAATAATAACAAAAAGGAGTTTATCAGAAATAAATATTTGTAAAATTTTAAGCTGTTTTAAATTCAATATTAAAGTAAAAGAAATCTTCTCATAACCACAAGGTGTTGAAAAATCCATGCATTCATTTACCCGCTCAACGAATGTTTCTAATGTGCATCTAACTATAGACATACTCTGATAATTGACCTTAAGAAAAACCACAGAGCGCTATGAGAATAATGTGATGCATCCCAGTAGTGCCTGCTGAGACTCTGCTATATGAAATTATTACTGAAAAGTAAGAAGAGCAATCCAGACTTTGGAAATGCCCTGTGCAAAGACCCTAAGAGAGGAAAGCCAGTGGGGCAAGAGGCTGAACAACTGAGATTAGCATAGAGTGATAGGCCAGTCTTAAAATCTTGTTTCCATTATAATAATTTTGTTTTTTACCCTAATAGCAATAGAAAACCACTGAAAATTTTTAAGTGGTAGCTTGGTTGTATTTCTGCTTTCAGATGGTCACAATGTAAGAAAAGGCTAGAGAGAGCTTAAAGTAACTTATCAGGAACTACTGAAGAACCATATCACATCAGGTGAGCAGGATGAATTATTAACCAATGGTGTTAGCAAAACATATAAAACTGAGAAAAAATAAATCTTTGTCTCTGAACACAAACTCAGATAAGTTTCAAACTGATATTTAAATGACAGAAATAGGAACAAGGCAAAGGAAGTATTTGAATACTCAGAGAAAAATTAGGTTCAAAAATTCATTGTAAGCGTATACCCATATTCATAAATATAATGGAGGAAATAATTGATAGTATCCAAAATATTAAAATAGAAACATATTAGATATCCAGGTAAATATAAAGATAGTATATCCAGATATACATATACATGTTTTATATGAGGATATAAGCACTATAAAAATATAAGCATAAATTATAGAAAATTGTTGTAAAAGATTAGACAGGTGATTGATATCTTTAACATGAAATTAGTTCTTCCAAATAGATAAAGAAAAAATATGGCAAATCAGTTTAAAGTGAGTAAAAAGATTATTGACAAAAGGAGAAATCTGAACAGTCAATAACATACTAAAAGTAAGACACTAGTAATCCAAGATGTGTAGATAAGACAGTATGGAGAGCTATTTTGTGCTTAACAATTTCAAATTAGCTGGGCATGGTGGCATGCACCTGCAGCCCCAGCTACTCAGGAGGCTGAGGCAGGAGAATTGCTTGAACCCTGGAGGCGGAGGTTGCAGTGAGCCGAGATTCTGCCACTACACTTCAGCCTGGGCAACAGAGCAAGACTCCATCTGAGAAAAAAAAAAGATGATTTTCTATGGATGAGGCTGTGAGGAAATAGACATTCTCAAATACTTAAAGGAATAGTGCAAATTAATACAATGTCTCTAGAAGGCACTAAGTAGATACCAAATGGTTAAATTTTTCCTTAACTTATAACTAAAACTCCCATCTCCACAACATTACTTCATGTAATAACAATAGATGAGCTACAAATATAGCTGCAAGGCTACCTATTATACCATTTTTATATTATAGAGAATTAAAATATACCTGGTACTTCTAACTGGAAAAGACATTCGATCTCTTGTGGAGAAACAAAAATTAATACATGGAGAGCCATTGCGAAGATCCGGCCATAGCAATCTGACAAGAGAAAGAAATAAAAGGCATCCAAATTGGAAAAGAAGAACTAAAACTATCTCACTTTACTTAATTATATGATTCCATACCTACAAAATCCTAAAGACTCTGCCAAAAGGCTTCCAGAACTATAAGTGATTTTAGTAAGGCTTCAGGATACAAAAGCGATGTACAAAAACCAGTAGCATTTCTATACACCGATAATGTCTAGGCCAAAAGTCAAATAAAAAACACAATCCCATTTATAATTTTATTCCTATAAAGAAAATAAAATACTTGAGAACACAGTTAACGAGGGAGGTGAAAGATCTCCACAAGGAGAACTACAAAACACTGCCAAAGAAATCATAGATAATATAAATAAATGGAAAAACACTCCATGCTCATGGATTAGAAGAATCAATATGTTAAAATGGCCATACTACCCAAAGCAATTTACAGATTCAATCCTATTCCTATCATACTACCAATGCCATTCTTCACAGAATTAGAAAAAAAATCTGGAATTCATATGAAATCAAAAAAGAGCACAAATAGCCAAAGAAATTCTGAGCAAAAAGAACAAACCCAGAAACATCACATTACTCAACTTCCACCTATACTATAAGGTGATAGTAAACAAAACAGCCTAGTACTGGTACAAAAACAGACATATAGACCAATGGAACCAAATAGAAAACTCAGAAATAAAGCGGCACACTTACAACTATCTGATATTTAACAAGGCCAACAAAAATAAGCAATGGGTAATGGACTTCCTATTCAATAAATGGTGGTGGGATAACTAGCTAGCCACATGCAGAAGAATGAAACTGGACCCTTTCCTTTCATCACATACAAAAATTAAGTTGGGGGATTATTAAAGATTGAAATAAATAGTGGTGGGATAACTAGCTAGCCACATGCAGAAGAATGAAACTGGACCCTTTCCTTTCATCATACACAAAAATTAAGTCGGGGGATTATTAAAGATTGAAATAAATGGTGGTGGGATAACTAGCTAGCCATATGCAGAAGAATGAAACTGGACCCTTTCCTTTCATCATATACAAAAATTAAGTCGGGGGAATTATTAAAGATTTAAATGTAAAACCTCAAGCTCTAAAAATTCTATGAGAAAATCTAGGAAATATCCTTCTCAACGTTGGCCTTGGCAAAAACTTCTGGCTATGTTCCCAAAAGCAATTGCAATGAAAACAAAAATTCATGAGACAACAAAACAATTTTTAAAAACAAAAATTGATAAGCAATTTTGTTTAATTGATAAAAAACCTTCTGCAGAGCAAAGGAAATTATTACTAGAATAAACAGACAACCTACAGGATGGGAGAAAATATTCACAAACTGTGCATCTGACAAAGGTCTAATAGCCAGAATCCATAAGGAACTTAAATAAATCAACAAGCAAAAAACCAATAACCCCATTAAAAAATAGGCAAAGGACACATGAACAGATACTTCTCAAAATAAGGCATACAAGCCTCCAACAACCATATGAAAAAAAAATGCTCAGTATCTCTAATCATCAGAGAAATGCAAATCAAAACCACAATGAGATACCATCTCACATCAGTCAGAATGGCTACTACTAAAAAGTCAAAAAACAACAGATGCTGGTGAGGCCAAAGAGAAAAGGGAATGCTCACACTGTTGGTGGGGGAATGTAAATTAGTTCAGCCACTGTGGAAAGCAGTTTGGAGATTTCTCAAAGGACTTGAAACAGAGCTACCATTCGACCCTGCAATCCCATTGCTGAGTATATAGTCAGAGGAAAATAGATCATTATACCAAAAAGACATATGCATTCATATGTTCAATACTGTGCTATTCACAATAGCAAAGACATGGAATCAACCTAGGTGCCTATCAGCGGTGGATTGGATAAAGACAGTGTGGGAACATGTACATCATAGAGTGCTATACAGCCATAAAAAAGAAAGAAAGAATGTCCTCTGCAGTAACATGGATGGAGTGGGATGCCATAATCCTAAGCAAACTAATGCAGGAACAGAAAATACTGCACAGTCTCATTTATAAGTGAGAGCTAAACACTGAGCACACATGGACATAGACATGGGAACAATAGACACTGTGGACTATTAGAGGGAAGGGGAAGTGGGGCACGGGTTGAAAAACTACCAACGGGGTACTATGCTCACAGTCCGGATGCAATAAAATCATGAAACAAACCTGCACGTCTCTAAAACAAATCTCCACTATATCTAAATAAAAGTTGAAATGTAAAAACAAAAAAAGTTAATAAAGTATATTTGGATAGAAAGAAAAATATAAAACGTATAGGAAATTCATTTTGAAATTTTGTCTTTAGTGTTTATCAATAAATTGTTACTCTCCAGGCTTATATGTATTTATTGGTTTGAACCATATAAAATTATTCTCTCAGTAGATCAAAAGATGATCAAATATCACTTTTATAGCATTCAATCTAATATGTTGACTTTTTTCCTTACATAATTTTCAAAACCACTTTATCTTTAAGCATCAAACATTACTGATGATTATTTCTCAACCTGAATTGAAAAGCATGGGATTCCCAGTTTTACAGCCACCAACACATTTTCCCTCAAGCCCACACTACTTGACTTTTTCATGTCTTTACTCATTCTTGTGCCGTCCACACCAAGCCTAGGCTCCCAATGCACCACTTCAGCAGGAGAGCAGCATTAGCTGGCGGGAGCACCATGAACATGTGGGAGTCAAGAATGGATTTGAGGGCAGCCAGGTCAGACAGGACTGGGAATCCTAAGTGTTATGGACATGGAACAAGTATTGTAGCCAAAAGAAAACACTACAGCAGAGATGCCAGGAGGCCCTGCCACAACAGCAATGGAGGGAGAAGTTTATAGCCAATAATTGATGAAAATGGAGCGGAATTGGGCATAAGAGAATGGGCAGAAACTAAGGTGAATGACAATGGATGTGACTTGAAAGGGAACTATAGTCAAATCTCTACCCAAAGGTTTTGCCAATGTTATCTATAGATTTATATAGAGATAGATTTTACTATATGCATACTCTAGAATATGAAAAAAACACATTCATTCAGTATGTTCCCAATGGTGTAGGATGAACAAAATTTATTTTAAAGACAAAAATAAAAGCCAGGGAAGAAAAAGAAAAAACAGGGTTTTTTTCTAAGTGGTAGAAAAATGGGTGATTTGTCTGTTTTCCTCTTCTTTATTTTCTAAATGTAAAATTCCTTATTAACAAAACTGTCTTCATTTGATACAATTCAGTGGAAGGTTAGGTATGATAGTGTCATCAGTCAGAATATTATGATTAAGAAAAAGTCAATATGTTAACTCCACGAGAAGGTCTAATTTGAAAAAATGAGAAGGCACGCACAGGTAACTCGCAACAGGAGCAACAGCACGTGCAAATGGCCAACAAATATGTTCATGTTTCCATTCTCAATGGTGCTCATCAGTCGTTAGGAGCTTCATTGTTTTCTGTTTTGCCAAAATCAACAGCAAAAGAGAGACAGGGAAATATAAAAAGAGAAATGAGTGAGAGAAAGAACAAAATTTTCCAGTATTTTCAAGGTTTTAAAACAAAAGTGATTACTGTATATTTTTCAAGAAATTACAAATTGAAAATATTTAATATAAGTTAAAATGTAGGAATCTATTTCTAGACACGCTAGCACAGGAGCAAATATATAAAGATATGTTTATATAACATACATATTTACACATACATACATATATATACATAAAATAAAATGCTTTTGACACCTCAAACAATAGCAAACATTAATCACAATATATTACATGTATACAACGGAAAATTATGAAGCTATTAAAATCAACTAAATGGTTCTACATATACAGATCGAGAAAAATTTCCAATTTAAGTGACAAACTAGAGAATGCATTATAAAATTAACGAGACATTGTGGGTGTGCTTGAATAAAAAAATTCTCCAAGAATGCACACCAAATATGACCAATGGTGAATCCTGCAGAGAAGAATGACATGTGGTCTATATTTCTGTATGGTTTCCATAACCTGGGGAGAGAAATCGCCACGGCGGACTGGAGGCAGGGCGAGACTGCAGCTCCTGACAGAGCAGCCTGCAGATGCTCGCACTGTGAATTTTACCTCCACATTGACTGCGAGAACAAACCAGCAACCCCGAGAGGACCCACAGATCCCAAGAAGGAAGCCGACTGCTCCTGCAGGACCCGGAAGACACTGCAAATACTGTCAGGGCCCCAGCTGTGGAAGTGAAAAAGGCAGACCCTCCTCTCCCGGACACACACCCCCACTGGAGAAGCTGAAGGTCTGTTTGCAATAGAAGTTTCTGACTTCACCTGGAGCTAGGTCGATTTGGAGAACCTAATGAAATACAGGGATAGAGGAAGCAGCAGAAAGGCCCTGGGGGCTCAGTGGGTCCCCTAGCAGGCCATTCCTGCCTGGCACCACAGGGATCCATCGGGAGGACAGCCAGGGGAGCAGGGGATGGAACTCCACAGGGAGAAGGAAATCTCTAGCTGCACTTTGTAACAGATTGAACGAGGCGAGGAGGACGGAGGAAGGCGCTTAAACTTTTTACTTTTATACAATGTAGCTCCACTCGAATATTTTATGAGACTTTTATAAATATAAATGATTGATCACTTAAGTATTAAATATTAAAATATTGAATAACCTAAACCAACCTTGCATAGCTTTTGACTTAAAAATAGACTTTTTAAGTATAAAATAATAGGTTCAAGATGCACAAGCCTGCAAATTCAATCTAGTAATGTCAATGCCATTCAAATAAGCATTTAAAAATCAAAATACAGTTTTACAAACGTGAGAACAACTGTTTTCTCTTAAAAAAAAAATCACAGCTGTCACTTAACAGAAACTATTCTCAGTAAGGGATTCATTACCAAGATAAAACCAGTCTATTGCTGGTGTCTTCACAATGTATCTGTTGTTTAGTTGATTCATATTAGTAAGGAAAGAGATAAAAGGCAAAGGAAGACTAAGGGTGGAGAGAAAAGGGACAGCAGCAACGGGAAAGAAATAGGAGAGAAGAACAGAAGCAAGCAAGAAGGGATACCACAACAATTAAAAGGGAAGCAGTCAAAAAGCATACGAGTGGAGTATTTCCCTCGTCTTCTCTTGCCTACTCACCATTTAAAATCCCTGAGACTTCTGCCTTCAAAACATCTCATGATGTCAGTAAAGCTCTGGAATCTGTATACAGCCCATCTCCCCACCTTCTCATGAGGCCTTTCCACCCCACAACCTGATGAATTAAAGGAACACTCCTTCTTTCATGACTGTTGAGGCTCACTCACAAAATCTTTTTGCTCTAAAGCAGTCCCTGACGTTTTTCATTTAGCTGATTACTTCTCATCCCAAAATTCCATCTCATGCATCAATTCATCAAGGATGTCTCCTTCTCTACTCCAGTCTGGGGTAGATATTACTCCTCTATGCTCTCACAATGTGTTTTCAAA
The DNA here is from genome assembly GCF_028878055.3 of Symphalangus syndactylus. Classification (NCBI taxonomy): domain Eukaryota; kingdom Metazoa; phylum Chordata; class Mammalia; order Primates; family Hylobatidae; genus Symphalangus; species Symphalangus syndactylus. The sequence goes on from NC_072427.2 coordinate 4,628,809, forward strand.
TCTTTCATATTATCTACTTCATAATATAATTTACTAGCCTCTTTGCCTCCCTTGCTAGGTCTATGAGTTTCTGGAGAGCAGGGACTGTATTTTATTCATAAATCGCACGGTAAGTCTTGTAAATTTGAGAGAGAGGCAGGTGATTGGATGGATGTGGGCATGAATATGTATATAAACAGATGGATGATTGATAATAATGGTTTCTTGGTAAAGAATGTTTATACTGTATCTTAATCCTTTAAAAAACTGATGCCAATAGAATTATTTAAAAAATAATTGTTACTCTAAAAATTACCACACACATACAACAGGTCTGGGGCAATTCACTGTAGAACCAATTTCCAAGGTCGTTGCCAGTTCCTACTGAAATATAACATAACCTAGACCCAGAAATTTCCTTGTAAATCAAGACATAATCTAAGAATATGGAGCAATTGAAAATTCTAACTTTTCATTGAAAAGGTTGGCATGAGTGGATGTTCAATAAATGCTTGTCGAATTGAAAAACAGCAATGGAGATGAGAGAGAGAGAACTTTAGTGTTGTGGTATAGGTACTATGCATTACTTGTATAAAGAAAATACTTGGTAATTTTAGTAGGCTGTTGACTTTAATTGTACTGTCCCCCACTTACCCGGCCAAAAAACAAACAAACAAACAAAAAACGTGCCAGCATGCAAAGTTTCCACTATTACTGGATCTCTTAACAATGTTTTCCCTGTTGATGCTCTATGTGTAGTGCTTCCCACGATGGCTCCAGTTCTAACAACCTGGCAACAGCTTTTGGTGGCCACTTTATGACTGTGATCTGAATCCCGAGGTCACTTATCATGGGAATTCTACTTTTGAATTTCCATGGCCTTAAAGGAAAAAATATTTAGAAGCTTGGATATGAAAGTAAATGGAAAACAAAGGGAATTATGTCTAATAATGTATAATAGCAAAATATCTTCAAGGAAAATCAACATCTGATATTTTAATGTCTATTTATAAATTAAAGACCATTTAATGAAAACAGAATAGCTATTAACAAACTCATTAAATTAGCATCATTTAAAATTGTTTTGGAAGCATATACATGAAATATCCTCAGAAACATTACTTGCTTTTTATCTCATTTATGCAATTAGCATCCCTATTTTAGAGACGCTAATATTAAGTAACATGCTCATTAAATATATTGGCAATGATCACTATGCTAGAGCGTCAAATGTTCAAACTCAGTGTTTTAGATTTCAAAATCCATGGTTGTAGACGCTATAACATAGTGCTTCCTTTTTATGTCATTGCTGTAATGCACAAACAGACGTTCACATACCTATTTTTAAGTTTTCTGAATATTTTTACGTATATTATCTCATTTATTCTTTCTAATAAGACCATGAGGTAGAAATGCAATAGTTTTCCACAACAAAAGAAAAAATGAGGTTGTGACTTACCTACTGTTGAGTGGCAGAAAGGCAGCTGAATTCTTGTTCCCTGTCATGAATTCAATAAGCGTTTTTTTTTTAATTTGCAGATTAATGCTAGGCATCCCGAATGCCTGAAATGCTGCTCAGAAAGACAATGTATCCAAACAGGAGGCCAAATGCCACACACCCTTAGTCTCAAACATTTAACACTATTATAAGAACAACTGTATTTCAACATATTGTTTTAACAAACTTGATTTTTGTTAATTACATTGCTACTTATTATTCCCATATTTCTAAGTTTTAGCCTGAGTTCTATATGATACCTAAACTGGAGGGTTTAAAATAAGAGAAAACTTAGTGTGTTAACTGTATCATACTCTATTAAATCAAAGGTATATTTTTACCTAATATAAAGAGAAAGGTAAACCTAAGTCAAACACAATTTTGAAAGAAATGTGCTAAGCCAGACTGAATGACTAAAATTTTAATTCATAATGTAAAATATTTACTTACCTTTTTATGTTAAAATTTTATTTATTGAGTTACAATTCACATATACCTAAAATTTATTAAGAGTACAGTTCGGTTGTGTTTAGTATACACACAATATGCATGCTGCAATATGCATGTGCAACCATCAGTTTCATCAAATTATAACGTATTTTCATCATCTTAAAAGAAAATCCCATATCCTTTGAGCAGTCACTGCCCAGTCCCCTCTCTCTTTATCCCTAGGCAACTACTAATCTCCTTTCTGACTCTATGGATTTATCTATTTTGGATATTTCATTTAAATGGCATCAAAACAGTACATGACCTTAATGTCTGGCCTCTTTCACTTAGTATATTTTCAAAGTTCATCCATATTGAAGCATGTATCAGTACTCATTTCTTTTGCATGGCCGAGTAATATTCCATTGCATGGATGTACCACATTTTTTAATACATTCATTAGCTGATAAACATATGGATTGTCCTATCTTTAGTTATTGTGAATATTGCTACTATGAACATTTGTTTGCAGGGTTTTTTTTTGAGTACCTGTTTTCAATTATTTTGTGTAAATACCTGGGAGTGGAACTGATGGGTCATATGATAATTCTATGTTTAACTTTTTTAAGATCTGCCATACTTTTTTCCACAGTGGCTGTACCATTTTACACTTCTGCAATGCACGAAAGTCCCAATTTCTCCACATTCTTGCCAACTTTTTTTTTTAATATATAATAGACATCTTAATGGGTTTGAGGTAGTGTTAGATTGTGGTTGCGATTAGCATTTCCCTAATGACAAATGTGGCTGAGCAACTTTTAATGTGCTTATTGGTCATTTATATATCTTCTTTGTCAAAATGTCTATTAAGGTTCTTTGCCTATTTTTAATTGTGTTATTTGCATTTTTATTATTATTATTTTTGAAACAGAGTCTCACTCTGTCACCCAGGCTGAAACGCAGTCATGCAATCACAGTTTACTGCAATCTCAACCTCCCAGGCTCAAGCCATCCTCCCACCTCAGCCTCCCAGGTAGCTGGGACTACAGTGTGTGCTACCAGACTTGGCTAATTTTTTAATATTTGGAAAGATGGGATCTCACCACATTGCCCAGGCTGGTCTCCATCTCCTGGGCTCAAGCAGTCCTCCCTCCTTGACCGCCCAAAGGGCTGGGTTTACAGGTGTGAGCCACCACACTCTGCCTGTATTTTTATTATGCAGTTGTAAGAATTCTTTAAATATTCTGAATATAAGACCTTATCAGATATATGATTGCATATATTTTCTACCATTCTGTGGGTCGTCTTTTAACTTTCTTAACAGTATCCATTGATGAACATTATTTTTAATGTACATTTTACCTATTTACCTATTTTTTCTTTTTTGCTGTGTCTTTATTATCATATCTATAAGAATCTATTGCTAAAACCATGGTCATGGAGATTTACACTATGTTTTCTTCTAATAGTTTTATAGTTTTAGCTCTTACATTGGTCTTTGGTCCTTTCAAATTAATTTTTTTTCTATGTGGTGTGAAGTATGGGTCCAACTTGATTCTTCTGCATGTGGATATCCACTTGTCTCAGAACCACTCGTTGAAGAGACTTCTTTTTCCCATTACTATCTTTGGCACCTTTGTCAAGAATTTTGGCACCCTGTCAAGAATCACCTACTGTACATGCATAGGTTGATTTTTGAAATCTCATTCTATTTACAGTAGTTTCCCCTGCTCCATGGTTTACTTTCCTCAGTTTCTATTACCCGTTACCTCAGTTAGCCACAGTCAACCTTAGTCTAAAAATATTAAGATATTTTGAAAGAGAGACATATCATATTCACATAACTTTATTATAGCATATTGTTTGATACTGTCTGTGGTTTCAGACATCCACTAGGGGTCTTGGAACACATCCTATGAAGATAAGGGGAGACTACTGTATCTTTTTATCAGTTAGAGTTATGCCCATAATATGATTTTCATTCATACTGTTAATTTTCAGGGCTCTGCTCAAGAAAGCATGGAGAATGTTGATACCTAAATGTTCCTCTGAGTCACAGGAAGCAGAAGTTCAAGTAGGTTCTTAAATCACGAGCACAGGTGCAACACACTCACAATGAGCTGGCTGTCACCTGCCCACCTACATAACTCATCTAACTTCTGCTGGGACTGGAACTGACATCTTAGTTCAATTTTATGACACGGTAGATACACACCAAAAGAAAGAAAGCTATATCTGCCCATAAAACAGAAGAGGAATGTATGTTAAACTTTATTTTGTCAAATTTTAATAAACTTCCTCATTCTATTTTACAGGACGGACTTCATCCTAGCTTTGAAAGAGTGCATTATACGTAAGGACTCAATTGAGGGAAATTAGGAAGCTAAGAGATTTCCCCAGGAGCATGATAAGAAAACCTTTCCAAATTTTTGGTTACATTTAAAAGAGGCTACTACATACAGTATGCCACACTGAGGATATATCTGTAACAACACTGGTCCCTGCAGAATGTCCCTTCATTCTAGCCTTAAAGTAGAATCTAGAGTAAGCCTTATCAGCCAAGACGGATCTGGTTTCAGAGGTGATTCCTGTAGGGTAAGTATATCACAAACTATCTGATTTTTGAACTTCCACTTTTGTCCCATCCACTAACTTAAAAATAATTTTTCCTGTAGCATTTTTTTCTGTATCTACCTGTTAGTCTTAGAGTTCTGAATGTATTATTCAGCTGATATGTTTACAGGAAAGATTATGAGTTTTCTCTTCCAACTAATCCCTAGGCCTTCTGGACTTCTTGCAGCAAAGTTTCACATGAACAAAAGGCAACATCTTTTTAAACCCTAGAACTTCTCAGACACTCAGGTTGGGGAAGAATGGTTTTTACAGGCCATTCAACCTACCATGACAATACTCTAATTCCTTTCTAATTTTGCTTGTTCTACCATTTGGTCAAAGTAGTAAATGAACAAAAACTCAGTTATTAACATTAATAAAGTACATTCCAATCTGAAGACAATGATGATTAAATAATTTTAATATAAAAATGAACTTCTTTTCCCATCAGTATTGGCCATATAAGTTTGTTTCTATTTGTTCTCTTCCTACAAAAAAATGCCTTATTTTAGAAATCTTGTCTTTTCCTTATTTTTCTCAAAATCAAGATTCCTATCAGAAGATGTTGGAAATTTTAGAGTCAGACAGACCTCAGTTCTATTCCAGCTCTGCCATTTTCTAGTGTGTGACTTGGAAAATCAAGCTTTCACATCTGAAAAACTGACAATAAAAGTTATGACTGTTAGAATATAATGTTTGTAAAGTGCTCAACACTGATATAGTAAACAGTGGCCAGTAAATGTATGAATTAGTCATTGGTAATTAATTCCCAGACCTGCTCACTGATTTTAGTCCCAAATACACAAACTATTTATAACTGTGTGGTTTCGGCAATGATAAATAATCTAAAAGGCAGTTGACTTATTTGTGTTTCTCCTTCCTTGAAGTTTCTGAGGAAACCTAAGCCTGTATAAGTAGGAAAGACACCCACTCTTTCAACTTTTCTGCATCTGCTTCCATCATTATCTTCCCTCAGTTTTTTTATCCCAACAATCTCTTTATCTCTGTCTCCCTTTTTCGTTTGTTAACTCTCTTTGATTGATTTGCACTTATACTGTCTAATATCCTTTAAAGTCTTATTCTCATAGTTAAAATTATGTTAGGATGTGAACATAAAATAATATTCAAAGGCCATTCTCTTTGTTAAAATACCATATGAAGTATCTTCAATTTTCCATCTCCCTTCTCCCTAAAGATTAGGATCATGCAAACAAAAGTTATGTCTATGTCTTGGTTATCTTATGCCTACTGACACAGCATTAGAAAGCATGCTAGCTTTATTTTTCCCAAAGGAATTCAATCACTATTCTCAATGTGAAAAACTATAGGTCTGTTTCCTAAATATCAACACTTTTATGATAGCATTTATTTAGCACTTACTCTATACCAGAGCATTTTCTGATGTTTTTCTTTCTACAACTCATTCAAATTTCAAAACATATGAGGTAGTGACTTTTAGGTATCTTTTTTTTTTTTTTTTTGAGGCAGAGTCTCGCTCTGTCTCCCAGGCTGGAGTGCAGTGGCGCGATCTCGGCTCACTGCAAGCTCCGCCTCCCGGGTTCACGCCATTCTCCTGCCTCAGCCTCCCCAGTAGCTGGGACTACAGGTGCCCGCCACCACGCCCGGCTAATTTCTTGTATTTTTAGTGGAGACGGGGTTTCACCGTGTTAGCCAGGATGGTCTCGATCTCCTGACCTCGTGATCCACCCGCCTCGGCCTCCCAAAGTGCTGGGATTACAGGCGTGAGCCACCGCGCCCGGCCTGGTATCTTTCTTTACAGAGAAGAAACTAGGGCACCAAGCAGTTTAGTAACTCACTCTAGAAAGTGCAGCTAGTAAATAGAAAATCTCAGGGTGCAAACAGTTGCCCCGTGTCTTTTTTTTTTCAGACGGAGTTTTGCTCTTATTACCCAGGATGGAGTGCAATAGCGCAAGCTCAGCTCACCACAACCTCCAGCTCCCAGGTTCAAGCGATTCTCCTACCTCAGCCTCCCAAGTAGCTAGGATCACAGGCATGTGCCACCACGCCCGGCTCCTTTTTTGTATTTTTAGTAGAGACGGGGTTTCTCCATGTTGGTCAGGCTGGTCTCGAACTCCCGAACTCCCTACCTCAGGTGATCCTCCCACCTCTGAATTACAGGTGTGAACCACCGCGCCTGGCCGTGTCTGTGCCCTTCAACATTGCATTATCCTACATATTAGACACTGCTCCTGTGTAAATTTTCCTTTCCCCTTTATCAAATGGGATATATCTTGTTTTTAAATTGTAAAAACAAAAAAATGATACTTCTAAAAATATAGCAAGTTAGGTTGGAAATAAAGAAACCAGCACATAATTAGTTAAAATTTTTCCAGCTGTGCAGATTTGGGGTAAATATTAAATATTTATTCATGGAAAGTTTATTTGCACCCCTCAAATAAAAAGATGTATGTTCTATGACTGTTTCTCTATTGATAACCTTCCATTCTAGCTACTACAGACTTAATATGTATTTCAAAACCAATTTCAGATCAATGTAATTTCAAAACCAATGTCAGATAAATGTATCCACTTAATCTGTCCCTTTTTATTGAACAGTTAATCCATTTATGCCGGAGGTTGCCAGTTTTTGAATTGCATATGTGTGAAAAATCAGACCTTGGCAATGACCTTGAGCAGTAGGATATAAATAACACCCATGCACTTGGCGTTCCAATAATGGAACACTAGGGATACGTAGGTTTAATATGTTTACAATCAGTTCATATTCGCAGGCATACTGATAAGTAAAATAATGTTACAAATACATTTTACCATTTGTCTAGTTATTTCCTTACAAATTAATTCCATGAAATACAATTGCTATGTCACACTTAAAAGAGTTTTTACTTCCATTACTCCATTGCCCTCTAGAAGGATTGCACACTTCACTTCCCATCAGCTGAGACCGAGAAGCACTGCTTCCTCAATTCCAAAGCAACAGCAGGATTAATAATTTTGTTCAGCAATGAGAACACATGGACACAGGGAGGGGAATATCACACACCAGGGCCTGTCAGGGAGTGGGGGGGATAGGGGAGGGATAGCATTAGGAGAAATACCTAATGTAGATGATGGGTTGATGGGTGCAACAAACCACCATGGCACACGTATACCTATGTAACCTGCATGTTCTGCACATGTATCCCAGAAATTAAAGTATAATAAAGAATAATAATAATAATTTTGTTCAGGAAATGACATAAAAATAAAATCTACCTTTTGAATTTGAAGAAAGGCTTTCTTAACCTCAATTTTGTTTTTTGTTTTTTTTTTTCTTGAGATGGAGTCTCACTCTGTTGCCCAGGAGTGCAGTGCGTGAGCTCGGCTCACTGCAACCTTCACCTTCCAGGTTCAAGCGATTCTCCTTCCTTAGCCTCCTGAGTAGCTGACCTCAATTTTTAAAAATTAATATATATATTTAATTAAAGTTTTACAATTTTACTTTTACATTTAAGACATATCACACTTAGAACTTGTTTTGTCATAAATGATACTTAAAATTATATGATTCCAATGTTGACTTACACATTTACCAACCATTGACTATTATCATTTTGTTTTGAGAAATACTTTATTTTCCCACATAAATGTAATACCTTCCTTATTATATATTAAATTCCCTAATATGTATCTCATTCTTCCTGTGCTTTTGTTCTATTTATCTGTTTAATTTTAGTCATGATTGTTTCATTCTTAGAGGTTTATGATATATTCTGATCTTTTACAGAAAGCCTCCCCCAATTCCCATTACATTTTCTTTTCACAAGTTACCTGAGTTTTGAAGTAAAATTTTGGATCCCTTTGTAACATTCCAATGTGTCTCCTAAGCACTGTAGCTGTTGCATAGATGAGTTCAATGAGAATTCTTTATAACTTTGATTTTCTTTAATCTATTAGCATGGCTGAATCTCCCACTTATTTAGGGTTTATTCAGGAAAGTTTGCATTTTTTTCAACAGAATGCATACATTGCACATTACTTCATTTATAAATATGTCTTTTAATTATATCTTAAAATTGTATTTTACATATTTATTTAAATGATCTTATTAGAGTTTACATTATCCATTTAATTGGCTACAGTTTTTAAGGCAGACAATTGGTGATTTGTGAAGATTATAGTTGTGCTACTTCTCGAGAAGGTTCCTTGATCTAATCTTCTTGTCCAGATTACATTATGTCGCTGAGCCACAGCATTAGCAGGCTTTCTTCTTTATAGTCTTCATTTTATGTTTCATATGTAATCAGGTGCTGACTACTGGTTTTAAAATTGTATTTAAAGCATGCTGTGTAAAATATTTATTAATTCTGCCATTTTATTAAGATTTTTTCTCAGCAATAAATTTTGAAATTTGTTCAGTAACTTCTCAGTACACTTATTCCCTAACATTTTGGGGGAAATACTCTCTGAAATCAAATTATGCTGATTCCTATCAGAGTCTTATGTGATATGCTGTGGGATTCCAAGAATATTCTCATGATAGATCCACTAAGAATAGGATCTTAGGAGATTTTGAATAGGAGAGCCAAGTGATCATATTTGACTTTAGAAAGATCTAAAACCAGATGATTAAAATGGACAAATTTGGGAAAAATGGAGGCAGATAGTACATTCAGTAGTCTTTTAGTCTTTTCAGTTGTCAAGATCAGAAAATACATAAACTGAAATCAAAAAAAGAAATGACAGAGTAGGAAATCGAACTGACAAATGTTTGAAAGTAAAAACTGTGAACCTGGAGATGGAATGTGAAGGACAGACAAGAGTGCCACACAAGGGCACACACTGGGCATCTGGGTGAGTGGTAGTGATATGTACTGAAACATTGAAGTAGGTTATAAGATAATGAGTTCAGTTTTCACGTGTTAACTTGAGGTGAAGTTGGGATTGCATTTGTATGTACCACATCACAACCTGGAATTCAGGAATAAAGCTACAGATTTAGAATTCAATTTGTAGATACTATTTAAAATAAGCAACCTGATATTGAATTAAAAACCAATAGGTCAGAACTTCTGAGTCACACCAAAAATTAAGGCTGAGCTGAGGGGAAATCACCACTGTGTTTTAAAGACACAGAGAAGAAATCAGAAAGGCAGGAGAATAATTAGGGAAGAGCTTTCATATAAATACTTAGATTGCAGTCAACTGCAATTAACAGAAAACTTGTTTTATAGTGAATGAAACAAACTAGGGTTTATTTTTCTCAGGTTACAAGGAGAAATCTGGAAATAAATTATTGCTGTCTTTAGTGAAGTAGTTCAACATGACCTTTGGGTTCTAAGTGTTTTCTAAATTTTTACTGTGTTATTTGTTCTATGTGGATCATAGAACTTCATTGGTTACTGCACCTTTAGGAATAACAATAGCATTAAGTGCATATAAAACGGACCAGGAAAATACTATCTCCATATGATGGATGTCCTTTAACTTGAGAAGGAAAGTCCTCCAGAGAAGACATTGGTTTACATCTCATTGAACTGTTCTGGGTTACCTGCCCCACCTTAGACAAATCCATGGCCAAGGAAAATGGGATAATAGCAACTGGTTTAGAAAAATCATGCTCTTGATCTTGAATAAGGCTATTCTCTTCTAAAAATGAAAGATTTCAACCCACAGCGTAAACAAATGGATTTCTGCTTGTAAGAGACGGGAAAGGAAATGACTTTGTAGAATACAAGAAGCCAAGGGAGAGGTAATTACAGAAATAAGACCATGATAAATAGGATCAAATTCTACAGGGAGATCAAGGAAAATGATTATTGAAAAGAGATTATTGCATAGAGTATTCAGAATCCAGGGTTTCTTTCTATAGAGAATGAAACAAGCCATCAGTGGAGACTGAACTGTTTTGACATTGAATGAACAAACTGTTAAGAATTGCCAATGAAGGGTTGAAAAAAAAGGAGTAATAAGGATTAGGAGGGGACACAACATGCAGAGATTTGATTCTTTTAAAAAGAAAGTTTATGATGTTGATAGGTAAAATTACCTAAAAGGTTGAAGGCTATTTGGGGAGAATGAAAGATGTACTTGAAGGCTACTATCCTTTAAAGAGCAGAGCACCATGATTACAGCATGAAGTATGGTGTCCTACACCTCCAGGTACAAGTCTTGGCTCAGACACTTGATTTCTCTGACACTCAGTTCATTTATATTATGGGACTAACAAAACAGTATCTGTATATGGAATTTTATGAGGGTTAAAAGAGATAGTGTGCTTAAAACAAAGTTCTTCACGAAGAAAGGACAAACAACATGTTATCTCTTAATATGATCATTTTTTAAATAACATTTTCACTTACTAACAGGTATTCGGTTTTGTTTCCATAATTTATGGTTATCAAGGTCCATCCACGCACTAAGATAATAATGTGTTATGAGCCAAACATGGCAAATAACCTCAATCTGTGCATTTGACCTCTAAAATTAATTGTACAAACAAAAAACACACGTGTAAAATAAAATAAAATAAAATAAAATAAAAGAGAATACACTTTAGCACCACTGATTCTGACTTTTCATCATTTTCTATTCTTGGGTGGTTTGAAAATCAGCTCCTATACTCAAGTCAATGGATGGACACGACGACTCCTTGGTTTCTGAGTTTGTGCTGCTCGGACTCTCTAGTTCTTGGGAAACCAAAATTTTTCTTATATTGATATTCTCCATGCTCTATTTAGGAATCATCCTGAGAAATCTCTTCATTGTATTTTTAGTAATCGCCGATTCTCATTTACATTCTCCTATGTACTTCCTGCTTTCCAATCTCTCCCTCATTGATGTGGGCCTTTCCACCACCACAATCCCCAAGATGATCTCAGACCTTTCAAATGTAATTTCTTTCCAAGGTTGTATGACACAGATATGCTGCATCCACATCATGGGAGGGGTAGCGATGGTGTTGCTCACAGCCATGGCATTTGAAGTATGTTTCACTAGTAGTCACTGTCTGGGTTACTCGGCTTATCCATGCCATGTCCCAATTTGCTTTTGTTATAAACTTGCCTTTTTGTAGTCCTAATATAGTAGACAGCTTTTATTGTGACTTTCCCAGGATCATAAAACTTGCATGCATAAATAGAGCCACAATTGAGTTACTTGTTGCGCCAACAGTGGCTTCAGGAGCATGGGCAACTTCTTCTTGCTAATCTGTTCTTATATCTTCATCTTCGTCGCTCTCTGGAAGCGTTCTTCAGGAGACTTATCCAAGGCACTTGTTATGTTGTCAGCTCACATCACTGTGATTGTTTGTATGTTTGTTTTTTTAACGCCATGCACGTTTCTCTATGTGTGGCCTTTCCCCCACATCTTCAAGTGACAAATACGTGTTCATTGCTGACTTTGCTGTAACCCTGCCTCGAATCCTATCATCTATACATTAAGGAATAAAGATATGAAGTAGTCACACAAAGGTTGAGCCAATAGGCATTATGACAGATTTTGCTGTACCTCTAAAAATGTACATTTTGCCTGCCTGTTGGACATCTTCATTTAGGTAGCTGCCATTAAAACTGGCCAACTAGACATGTCATTTACTTACTGACCATGTGTCTACTGCTCCTACAGAGCATTTAATCATTGCTCTTACCACTATGGGAATGCAGTGGAATGTGAATCTACCATGATATGTGTTACTTTAGCAGACAGTAGCAGTATCTATAAATGATTTTTATGATTTAACTTTTGATTATTTGAACATAAGAAAAGATAGATGACATCCCTTCTGCTTCCTAAAAGTTTATAAATAACTGCAAACTTGCTCTGGTGAATGTCAGGAATCATCATATGGAATGGTTATGTACACAGGACCAGCAGCTCTACTTGCTTACTTAGGTTTGGTTCCCTCAGAAGAAGACCCAAAGACAAACTTTGAGTGCAGGTAGTTTATTTGGAAGTTAATTTTTGGAAGCATTAGTGGAGAGGTGACACCAGGAAATGAGGGATGCTTATGCTGATAAACATAACTGGGATGCAAGTCTACCACTACCCTTTAGGAGATTATATAGACTCCTGATTTAGAATTGTCTCATTTGAAGGGCAAAGTATTTGGAGTATTTTGTCATTTTTAAAGAATGCATTAATCCTTGGTATATCCAGTCTGTCTCATGTAAAATATTCTGTGTGCATTTTAGGAAGCCAGAGACAAGCTACCAGGGAGACTTTCTGGTGCTAACAGTAATGAACCATCACCAGTAAAAACAAAGGACAGCCTCCTAATCTCACTGTATTTCCTAGAAAAGTGTAAATTAAACTTTTTCCTCTTAATTTAAATAATATTAACTGGTAAGTGAGCATAGATAATTCTGTTACCTGAAACATTTCTGTTTCTCTATTTTCAACAATGTTTACAAAAACCAGAAGTCCAAGGTGGTTATTCAACCATTGAGATGGTTCAGCAAGTGAGTGACCAGCCCATAGTTTCAGCTAGCACAGCTGTCCATCACCTGCCACCAATAAAAGTCATATGACTTCTGCTGTAGCAGGAATCTTAGTTTCAATACAGAACTATATAGTTATAGGGGTATCTGGTAAGATGGCTGAATAGGAACCACTCTGGCCTGCAGCTCCCAGAGAGACCAACGCAGAAGTCGAGTGATTTCTGCATTTCCAACTGAGGTACCCAATTCATCTAATTGAGACTGGTTAGGCAGTGGGTGCAGCCCACAGAGGGCAAGCAAAAGCAGTGTGGGGTGTCACTTCACCCAGGAAGTGCAAGGGGCTGGAGACCTCCCTCCTCTAGCCAAGGGAAGCCACGAGGGACTGTGCTATCCAGCCCAGATACCGTATTTTTCCACAGTTTTTGCAACCCGCAGACCAGGAGATTCCCTCTTGTGCCTATACCACCAAGGCACTGGATTTCAAGCACAAAACTGGGCAGCTGTTTGGGCAGACAGTGAGCTAGCTGCAGGAGTTTTCTGGATAAAGTGTTAACACTCATCAGTGTGCTGTATTCAGGAGACCCATTTCACATGCAAAGACACACATAGGCTCAAAATAAAGGGAAGAAGGAATATTTACCAAGCAAATGGAAAGCAAAAAAAGTAGGGGTTGCAATCCCAGACTCTGATAAAACAGACTTAAAGCAACAAAGATCAAAAAAGACAAAGAAGGGCGTTACATAATGGTAAAGGGATCAATGCAACAAGAAGAGCTATCTATTCTAAATATGTATGTGCCCAATACAGGAACACCCAAATTCATAAAGCAAGTTCACAGAGACCTAGAAAGACACTTGGACTCACGCACAATAATAGTGGGAGACTTTAACACCCCACTGTCAATATTAGACCGATCAATGAGACAGAAAATTAACAAGGATATTCAGGACTTGAACCTACCTCTGGAACAAGCAGACCTAATAGACATCTACAGAACTCTCCACCCCAAATCAACAGAATATACATTCTTCTCAGCACCACATAACACTTATTCTAAAATCGACCAAATAATTGGAAGTAACATACTCCTCAACAAATGCAAAAGAATGTAAATCATAACAAACTGTCTCTCAGACCACAGTGCAATCAAATTAGAACTCAGGATTAAGAAACTCACTCAAAACTGCACAGCTACATGGAAACTGAACAACTGGCTCCTGAATAACTACTGGGTAAATAACGAAATTAAGGTAGAAATAAATAAGTTCTTTGAAACCAATGAGAACAAAGAAACAACATGCCAGGATCTCTGGGACACAGCTAAAGCAGTGTTTAGAGGGAAATTTATAGCACTAAATGCCCACAGGAGAAAGTGGGAAAGATCTAAAATCCACACCCTAACATCACAATGAAAAGAACTAGAGAAACAAAAGCAAACAAATTCAAAAGCTAGCAGCAGACAAGAAATAACTAAGATCAGAGCAAAACTGAAGGAGACTGAGACACAAAAAATCCTTAAAAAAAATCAAAGAATCCAGGAGGTGGTTTCTAGAAAAAAATTAACAAAATAGATAGACCACTAGCTAGACTAATGAAGAAGAAGAGAGAGAAGGAATCAAATGGACACAATAAGAAATGATAAAGGGGATATCACCACTGATCCTACAGAAACACAAACTACCATCAGAGAATACTATAAACACCTCTACACAAATAAGCTAGAAAATATAGAAGGAATGGATAAATTTCTGGATATATACACCCTCCCAAGACTAAACCAGGAAGAAGTCGAATCCCTGAATAGACCAATAACAAGTTCTGAAATTGATGCAGTAATTAACAGCCTACCAACCAATAAAAGCCCAGGGTCAGATGGAATCACAGCTGAATTCTACCAGAGGTAAAAAGAGGAGCTGGTACCATTCCTTCTGAAACTATTCCAAACAATAGAAAAAGAGGGAATCCTCCCTAACTCATTTTATGAGGCCAGCATCATCCTGATACCAAAACCTGGCAGAGACACAACAAAAAAGAAAATGTTAGGCCAATACCCCTGATGAACATCGATGCAAAAATCCTCAATAAAATACTGGCAAACCAAATCCATCAGCACATCACAAAGCTTATCCACCACAATCAAGTCGGCTTCATCCCTGGGATGCAAGGCTGGTTCAACATACACAAATCAATAAATGTAATCCAGCATATAAACAGAACCAAAGACAAAAACCACATGATTATCTCAATAGATGCAGAAAAGGCCTTTGACAAAATTCAACACCCCTTCATGCTAAAAACACTAAATAAACTAGGCATTGATGGAATATATCTCAAAATAATAAGAGCTATTTATAAGAAATTCATAGCCAATATCATACTGAATGGGCAAAAGCTGGAAGAATTCCCTTTGAAAACTGGCGTAAGACAAAGATGCCCTCTCTCACCACTCCTATTCAACATAGTACTGGAAGTTCTGGCCAGGACAATCAGGCAAGAGAAAGAAACAAAGTGTATTCAAATAGAAAGAGAGGAAGTCAAATTGTCTCTGTTTGCAGATGACATGATTGTATATTTAGAAAATCCCATCATCTCAGCCCAAAAATTCCTTAAGCTGATAAGCAACCAAAGTCTCAGGATACAAAATCAATGTGCAAAAATCTCAAGCATTCCTGTACCCCAATAATAGGCAAATAGAGAGCCAACTCATGAGTGAACTCCCATTCACAATTGCTACAAAGAGAATAAAATATCTAGGAATACAACTTACAAGAGATGTGCAGGACCTCTTCAAGGAGAACTACAAACCACTGCTCAAACAAATAAGAGAAGATGGCTGGGCATGGTGGCTCACACCTGTAATCCCACTTTGGGAGGCCGAGGCAGGCAGATCATGAGGTCAAGAGATCGAGACCATCCTGGCCAACATGGTGAAAACCCGTCTCTACTAAAGATACAAAATTTAGCTGGGCATAGTGGCATGTGCCTGTTGTCCCAGCTACTCAGGAGGCTGAGGCAGGAGAATCACTTGAACCTGGGAGGCAGAGGTTGCATTGAACTGAGATCATGCCACTGTACTCCAGCCTGGGTGAAAGACCAAGGCTGTTTCAAAAAAATAAATAAAAAAAAAAATAAGGGAGGTTACAGACCAATGGGAAAACATTCCATACTCATGAATAGGAAGAATCAGTGTCATGAAAATGGCCATACTGCCCAAAGTAATTTATAGATTCAGTGCTATCCCCATTAAGCTACCATTAACTTTCTTCACAGAATTAGAAAAAAAAAAACTATTTTAAACTTCATATGGAACCAAAGAAGAGCCCATGTAGCAAAGTCAATCCTAAGCAAAAAGAACAAAGCCGCAGGCATCACGCTACCTGACTTCAAACTATACCACAAGGCTACAGTAACCAAAACAGCATGGTACTGGTGCCAAAACAGATATATAGACCAATGGAACAGAACAGAGGCTTTGGAAATAATACCATACATCTACAACCATCTGATCTTCAACAAACCTGATAAAAACAAGCAATGGGGAGAGGATTCCCTGTTTAATAAATGGTGCTGGGAAAACTGGCTAGCCATATGCAGAAAAATGAAACTGGACCCTTTCCTTACACCTTACACAAAAATTAATTCAAGATGGATTAAAGACTTACATGTTAGACCTAAAACCATAAAAACCCTAGAAGAAAACCTAGGCAATACCATTCAGGACATAGGCATGGGCAAGGACTTCATGTCTAAAACACCAAAAGCAATGGCAACAAAAGCCAAAATTGTCAAATGGGATCTCATTAAACTGAAGAGCTTCTGCACAGCAAAAGAAACTACCATCAGAGTGAACAGGCAACCTACAGAATGGGAGAAAATTTTTGCAGCCTACTCATCTGACAAAGGGCTAATATCCAGAATCTACAATGAACTCAAACAAATTTACAAGAAAAAAAAAACAACCCCATCAAAAAGTGGGCAAAGGACATGAACAGACACTTCTCAAAAGAAGACATTTATGCAGCCAAAAAACACATGAAAAAATGCTCATCATCACTGGCCATCAGAGAAATGCAAATCAAAATCACAGTGAGATACCATCTCACACCAGTTAGAATGGCAATCATTAAAAAGTCAGGAAACAACAGGTGCTGGAGAGGATGTGGAGAAATAGGAACACTTTTACACTGTTGGTGGGACAGTCAACTAGTTCAACCATTGTGGAAGTCAGTGTGGCAATTCCTCAGGGATCTAGAACTAGAAATACCATTTGACCCAGCAATCCCATTACTGGGATTTATACCCAGAGAAGTATAAATCATGCTGCTGTAAAGACACATGCACACGTATGTTGATTGCGGCACTACTCACAATAGCAAAGACTTGGAACTAAGCCAAATGTCCAACAACAATAGACTGGATAAAGAAAATGTGGCACATATACACCATGGAATACTATGCAGCCATAAAAAAGGATGAGTTCATTTCCTTTGTAGGGACATGGATGAAGCTGGAAACCATCATTCTCAGGAAACCATCGCAAGAACAAAAAATCAAACACTGCGTGTTCTCACTCACAGGTGGGAATTGAACAATGAGAACACATGGACACAGGAAGGGGAACATCACACACTGGGGACTGTTGTGGGGTGGGGGGAGGGGGGAGGGACAGCATTAGGAGATATACCTAATGCTAAATGACGAGTTAATGGGTGCAGCAAACCAACAGTGCACATGGATACATATGTAACAAACCTGCACGTTGTGCACATTAAAGTATAATAATAAAAAAGAAATTTGACCATGAGTTAGGCATAGAATTCTTAGATGAGACACCAAAAGAATAAAGCATTAAAATTTTTATAACATGGACTACATCAAAAGTAGAAACATTTGTGATTCGAAAGTTTCTATCACATCAATAAAGTGAGAGGAAAAGTCAGAGTTAGAGAAAATATTTTCAAATTTTATATCTGAAAAAACATATATGAAGAATATATAAAGAACTGCTACAATGCAGAAGACAACAATCAAATTTTTAAATGAGCAGAAGATTTTAATATACATTCCTCCAAAGAAGATATGAGAATGGCCAGTAAGTACAAGAAAAAAGTGTTTGACGTCATGTTATTAGAGAATTGCAAATCACAACCAAAATGAGGTATCACTTCACAACAGCCAGAATGCTTACAATCAAAAGATGAGCAATAACAAGTGTTGATGGGGTTCAAGAAATTGGAAATCACACACAGTGCTGTCTGGAATGTGAAATGGTGCAGCCACTTGGAAAACAGGTTAGCAGTTTCTTAAAAAGCTAAACATAAATTTACCCTATGACCCAGCAATTCTATTACTAGGCATAC
The DNA here is from genome assembly GCF_028878055.3 of Symphalangus syndactylus. Lineage (NCBI taxonomy): Eukaryota > Metazoa > Chordata > Mammalia > Primates > Hylobatidae > Symphalangus > Symphalangus syndactylus. The sequence goes on from NC_072427.2 coordinate 4,647,087, forward strand.
CTAAGAAAAACTAAAACATTTATTTACACAAAATCTTGAACAGGAATAGTCACAGCAGAATTATTCGTAATCAGCCCAAACTGTCAGTAATCCAAATGTCCATCACCAGGTAAATGGATAAATGAAATGTGACATATAAGGGGATACTCTTCAGCAATTAAAAGGAATAAACAGGTGATACATGTTACCAGACAGAAGAATGGCAAAAATGGTATGTTAGGTGAAACAAGCCCAGTCACAAAAGGCTACATATTGTATAATTCCCTTTATCTGATGTATCCTGAAAAGGCAAATATATACAGACAAGAAATAAATTGCTTATTGTCTGAGTCTGGGATTGAGAGTGAGGATTAACTACAAACAGGCACAAAGGATCACTTTAGGGTGATAGATATGTTCTAAAATTGAATTGCAATGTTAAACAACTCCATAAATTTGCTTAAAATCATTGAATTAACTGTGCACTTAAAATGGGTGAAATTTACAATATATAAATTAAACTTGCATAAAGCCGTGAAAAAATGCCAAGTGAAATTTTCCCAGTCTGATTTTGCACTACTTTTGGAACTCCCATGATTTGTTCAAATATCCATTCATTATTTCTCAACAATGTAAATTAACAGAGCACAAAATCACTTATCACACTAAGCTGCTCAACTTCCCCATAATTCTTTTCTACAAAATGTGATAATGTACCCTTGGGAAAGATAATGTACACAGGAGGCTTGGTTTCCATTACAAGCAATTATGGACTACATCCAGTCTTACCACCAAGCCCTGCTAACTGATTTCCTCACGGTCAGAACTATTTATAAGTTTTTGTCTTAGGGAAAGGTGGTGCTAACCTTTCTGTGTGTCTCCATATCCTGAAGCTGCTGCTGAGTGAACACTGAGCCTGGGCAGGTATTTAGGAAACCTGCTCTTTAAATCCCCAGCAACTGGGCACATTTCTCCTGCTCCTTTTTATTCTTCGTGCTCCCAGATCACTTTTACTCTTTTTATGCACAGTTTTTTTGTTTGTTTGTTTTTGGTGGTGGTGGCGTTCTTTATTTGAATGACTGTCACTCACATTGTTTTATATCCTTCCGGTCTCATTTTCATATTTTCTGCGGTATCATGGGATAACTTTCTCTTCGGAGAGCCTTTATCTTTATTAAATCGATATGTAGAGAGTCCTCATTTTCTGCTGGATGCAGTGCTCACACCTATAATTTCAGTACTTTGAGAGGCCTACGTGGGAGGATCACTTGAGCCCAGGAGTTTGAGACCAGCCTAGGCAACATAGTGAGACCACATCTCTGCTAACATATATATGGCAGGTGTGGTGCCGAGTGCCTATAGTCTCAGCTACTCCAAAGGCTGAGGCGGGAGGACCACTTGAGCCCAGGAGACGGATGATGCAGTTAGCTGTGTTGGTACCACTGCACTCCAGACTGGGCAAGAAACTGAGACCCCATCTTTAAAAAAAAAAAAAGTCATCATTTTCCTATCTTTTTTATTTCTAAAACTAGAATCATTAAAATAAAAGGTTATGTCTAAGTCTTGGCTATTTCAACTGAGCACAATCCAGCAGACCAAACTATCTCTATGTTTGCACAGAACTGAATGACCATGTTTTTAAAAAATCATAATTACTTTTTAAAATACTTATTGAATACCTATGTGCCAGGCATGCTCAAATATTTACCAGATATGAACTCATTTAATATCGCTATGAGGTAAGTACTATTATTATTCCTATTTTACAGATGAGGAAATTGAGGGACAGAGAAGTGAAGCAACTCGCCCAAGGACACATAGCTCATAAATCTGGGAGATGGAGACTCAAAACCAGGTAGTCCGGCCCCAGAATCTGCGATGTTAGCCAGTACTTTATACTACTGTTTATGAAATTACTCATATCATTTTTCTTATTCCCTCCACTAATTTAAAAATTTCTTTAAAAATTAAAAAATCAGGAGAACACATGGACACATGTGGGGGGAACTACACACACTGGGGCCTGTCAAAGGGCAGTGGGTGGGAGGAGGGACTGATCAGGAAGAATAGCTAGTGGATGCTGGACTTAAGACACGAGTGGCAGGATGGTCTGTGCAGCAAAGCACCATGGCACATGTTTACCTACGTAACAAACCTGCGCAGCCTGCACATGTACCACTGAACTTAAAATAAAAGTTGGAAATTTTTTTAAAGACCTTTAATCCATACATATTATTTGTAAAAATATAGAAAATGAGTTAATATTTAGAAAAAATATAGTCATCTAAAAATTCCCAAAACACAACATATTGTTGTGTAACATCTAAATATTTCCACATACATATTTACATTCAGTGTTTTATAATTTTTTGAAACTTAAGTATTGTATATATTTTTTCATGTTAATTTATCTTAATTTTGTGCTTATTTAATCACATCCATCAAAAAATCTTGGGTCATAAATTCAAGTATATTTAAACATTCTCTTCCTTGTTAATGTAACAGCTTTTGTAGGGGCTTTCATTATGAAAACTATGGTGTTCTTTTGAATTACTGAGCCTTTCCAAATGTCTGGTGATAGTCTCCTGTTCTGCAATATTTTTATAAAATGCTTTATGTTAGTACTCAACTGTAATTTGAGAAACACTGGATATTTTGTAGTGCCTTTACACATGTAGTTTGAGGCAAAAATATTTTTAAAAAACCTTTTTTTCTAGTTTTATTTCATTAGATTTAAGATTTAACTGAAAATGTGGGATGCCAAGATCGCTCTGAGCAGACAGTCGTAAAACAGGAGAGTCACTGACTTCCAGATTTCCTTCTGTTTCCTTACCCCTGTGCAGGTATTAGCAAGTTCAATCCCCAAGGTCACTTGGCAGAGATCCCCGTCAGGGGCTTCTAGGACGCTTATTTTGCATAACATATCTTTTTAAGCTTTCTATTATTAATGTTAGTGAAAACTATGTATTAGTGCATACATTGTGCTGGAAATTGTGGTAAGCATTGGAGTACACAAAGTTCACTAGAAGCTCCTTTTCTTAAAGAGATCATAGTAGAAAATGAAGCAGTAGCATACAGAAAGTATAGTATACTCTAATTATAATTAAAATATGCATGTTAGAACAATAGTTCATTGAAAGAAAGTATTTGCTTGTGGTCTTCAATGAATATCTCAGGAGGTGGTGATATTTGATCCGTGTCTTGAAGGATAAAAGGAAAGGGAAGTAACACTTGTACCCATAGTTTTGCCTGTCCTATCACAAATGCAGTATCAAGAGAAGTAAGTTCTACTTCTCTCATTTTGTAAACAAAGAAACCTTATCAGCATCATTTAGTACCTTGCCCAAGTTTATATGGCTCTGAAGTAGCTGACAGAGTGGAATGGCAGCTGAAGTCTATCAGGCCTTAAAGCCAGTGATGGTTCCACTTTCTAGTGACCAGGAATAATGCAGGCAAGAGCATATACAGGAGCAGAAGACGTGAAAAAATGTAGTAACTATAGTGTCCACTTCATAGAGTCTTGTGTGATATACAATGAATTTAAAATATTCTTTTTGATAAAACTAAAAGTTAAAATGAGAGTAATATGATCATATTTTATCTTTAGACAGATCTGAAATCAGAGTACAGAATACATTGAAATTAGGTAAGATTGGAGACAGGGTTCATTCAGGAGTTTTTTCAGTTGTCAACATGAGAATGTACATAAACATGAAGAACTCACAGTGGAAATGAATAAAAGGAAACAAATCTGAGAAATATTCAGGAGGCACAACTGTCCATTTGGGATATAATGTGAAAGAGAAGACAAGAGTGCCACATAGATTCCTGAATTAGGCGTCTGGGATAATAGTCATAACGTTTCCTAAGGGATTAAAATAGATGATAAAATAATAAGATCAGTCTTAGATATTTTAACTTTGAACTATTTGTGGTTGTCCATTTATGTGCTCTAGTACAGTTTTGGATATATTAAGCTAAAGTCCAAGACTATAGACACAGATAGTTAAAACAATGAAACATATTTGGATGAAAAAAGAAAGATATAAAATAGACTCCTGAGCTACATCAACAATCGGAGGGTAAGTAGGACAAAAGAACACATTTATTAGTGAAAGACACAAAAAAGTCTGAAATGTAGGAGAAAAGTTAAGAGTGCTGTTATGCAAATATCAGGAATGCAGCTGCAACCCCCAAAGCCTTATTTACAATCTCTGAGACAAACTGGGTTTATTTTTCTCAAATTACAAATTTCAGAAGGTAGAACTTTGCTGGCATCAGTTAAAGACCTTTGAAACCCAGGGTTCTTTTTCTATCTTTTCACATTATCATTTTAATATATAGGTGAGCTCTTAAAGAGCTTCATTTTGTAAAATTGGGTTGAGAGGAAACTAATGGAGTTTCATTGTAACTGTCCTTTGTAATTTATATAAATGTATTATTTTCCTATATCCTTGCTTCTTTTCTGATAATTTACAGATTTAGCTTTTCTTTTGTTATATAAACTGTTAGCCACAAATTTTAGTTATGTAAAAGTCTACCCTTGACAAGAAAAGACATACTGTTATGTATTTATATTCTAGCAGAGACTAAACTGAATAAAAATGCTGATAACAGGACCTTTAGTGAGCATACTTTAATCAGTTTTTCTACTTGAATTAATCTTTTCTTTTAATTTTTATTATGTACTAATTGTATTAAAGCTAATGTGTTTACTTAAAAAAAAAAAAAAAGAGCTCATGGTTGTTGCACATCCAGGCATCACATTAATACTTAATGCAGGAATAAAGGACCAGGAAAAGAGCCTTCTCCAAATGAAGTTTTGTATGTTAATCTGGGAAAGAAAATCTTTCACAGAAGACATTGTTCTACGACTCATTACTCATGTCTATATTACATGCCCTTCTTAAACCAATCATGGCCAAGTGAAATTAGATGATCATGTGACATCCTGGGGCTAGAATAGGGGCCTATCATCCCTCCAAATTGAGAGATCTCTACCAAATACATAATCAGTTAGGTGATCCCTTAGTAGGAAATGGGGATGGAAGAGCTTTTGGGATAGGCAACATATTTAGCAATCAGTGGCAAAATAAATTTGAAAATAAAGACAGGGTCAGTAGTATCAAACTTGGAGAATAAATAAAACAATGACTAAAAAGTGATTATTGCATGTGATATTTTCATATGTAGAAAATTGTGTGCTGTATCCCTGATAACTTCTCTAAAATGATTTTCTAGAGTGAAAGCTAGATTATTTTGGCTTGTTCAATAAATGGAATGTATAAATTAAAATAAAATTACTTACCTGTTAAGAGTTTAAGGGAGAAAGGAAAAAGGAACCTTCACCCTTCATCCTTGATAGATTTGATTTTTGAAAGGAGAGATTCTATCAAGATTCTCTTGATTCACAGATCAAGAGAAGTGAAAAGTTGAAGATGGAGAAAGGTTAATTGATGCATTAACATCCTTGGAGAGATCTAGAGTATACTTGGAGATGGTGGCCTTGAAGAGCACGGTGCCATGGTTAGGAGCATGCATTCTGAAGCCCTATGGCTCTGGATACAAGTCTTAGCTCTTCCGTTTCATTTTTCTGAGCCTCAGTTCCTTCATTTGTAAAATAGGCATAATACAATTGCACCTACCTATGGAGTCATTCAGATGGGCTGACTCAATGTCCTGAATGTAGGAGGCACTAAATAAATGTTATCTGTGACTATTATCATTGGTTATTTACCAATTGGTATCTTTGATTATCATTATTATATTTACTTTTCTTTACTATCAGGTATTCAATAATTTATTTTTCATTGACTATCAATCTATTACTTAAAAATGGACCAGAGATGGTATGTCATAAATCAATTATTGTAATGTCTAAATCCTGTGCACCTGAGTTCCATTTAAATTTTTTAAGCCCAAGATAGAGAGTAATGGGATGTGTTCCAGTACTTTTGACCTGGGTGATCTCTATTAGCCTAGTGAAGTGAGAGAATATTAATGGGCTCAGACAGGAATTGGTAAAAGAATATAAAACTAGCGCAGAAGTATTAATAGTCATGTGACGTAAAAGACAGGATTCATGTTGTGGAAGAATACCTAGAGAAGTGGTAAGGGAAATGATCCAGGAATATTTTAGAGAAAGAAGAAAGAGTTTAACTTTGGGATGAAAATTAAGTGCCCCTTTTGACTCCATATGTAAAAATTTATAGTCACATATATTTTCCTCAAGGAGTCCTTTACATAATAAATTTGTTGTTCATCTTATCTCTTCAATATTCTTCATTTTTCTACTTCCAATTATATCTAACTTAATTAGCAGCAAAAATAGAGAATCCATTTGTTTCAATGACATTTATTCTTTTCCATTTTTATCCTCAGGTCACTTGAAAATCATCACTTCTGTCCCAGTCCATGGGTGGACTAAATGCTTCTGTGGTCACTGAGCTTGTGTTACTGGCTCTTTCTTGTTCTACAGAGAAAAAACTTTTTCTCATTTTGATATGTTTTTTGCTTTATTTAGGGGTCATCCTGGGAAATCTCTTCATTTTGGTTTTGGTAATTTTTGATTCTCGCTTACAGTCCCCTATGTACTTCTTGCTGGCTAACCTGTCCCTCATTGATGTGGGTCTTTCCTCTACCACAGTCCCCAAAATAATCTCAGACCTTTTAAATGAATACAATGTAATTTCTTTTCGAAGTTGTATGACACAGATATGTTTCATCCACATCATGGGAGGAGTGGAAATGGTGTTACTCATGGCCATGGCTTTTGATAGATGTGCAGCAATCTGTAAGCCTCTTCATTATTTGAAAATCATGAACCCTAAAATATGTGTTTCATTTGTAATCGCTGGCTGGGTAATTGGGGTGGTCCATGCTATGTTTCAATTTGCTTTTGTTATAAACTTGCCTTTTTGTGGCCCTAAGAAAGTAGACAGCTTTTATTGTGACTTTCCAAAGATTATAAGACTTGCATGCACAGATAGAGCCAAGTATGAGTTTATTGTTACTGCCAACAGTGGCTTCATGACCATGGGCACGTTCATCTTGCTAATCCTTTCCTATGTTTTCATTTTGATCACTGTCTGGAAGCGTTCCTCAGGAGACTTATCCAAGGCATTTGTCACGTTGTCAGCTCACATCACTGTAGTTTTTTTGTTTTTCACTCCATGCATGGTTCTTTATGCCTCACCTTCTCCTCCATCATCACTTGATAAAAATCTGTTCATTGTTGACTTTGCTATCACCCCTGCCTTAAATCCTGTCATCTATACATTAAGGAACAAAGACATAAGGGTAGCAATAAAAAGACTGTTGAAAAAGAGATCTTATTCTAAATTTTGTTGACCACATCTCTTTTTGGAGCTTTAAAATGATACATCCAACTGCATACTGGCTTACCTTCACTTAAGCACCTCAAATTTAATATATCCAGAAAAAACTCATCATCAGCCACCTGAAACCTGCTACTGCTTCATCTGTAGACTGTGAGGCCATTACCATTACCGCCATGTAAATCCATCAAGCTAAGAACCGATATTCTCTCAGAGAACAGCATGGTCTACCAGATAACAATTTAATCTTAAAATTTTAGTTATTTTGCAAATAAAGGTAAGTAATAACAATGTTTCTGCTATTTTTACAGTCTAAAAAATAACCTATGAATTGGTTGTAGTGAATGTCAGGAATCACCACATTGGATTGTCATCTATGTCAATCTAGTAGTTTTATTTATTAAATAAAGAAGGCCCAGAGACAAAAATCTCAGTGCAAGTAGTTCATTTGGAAAAGAATTCTAGAAGACACTGGTTCAGAAATACGAACGTGAGCAAGAAAAGGGGAGGATGCCAATAAAGGATGCATTGATTTGTATTTACCACAGTGGACATCGAGGGCACATTCTTGCTGTGGCCATCTAAAAGACTGTATAAATTCTATGACTTGTAGTTGTCCCACTTAAGAAACAAATAAGCTGTGCATTTCTTTACTGGTCTAGAGCTGCTCTAGGGCATTTTCTCTGTAGCAATTCTAGATTTCCCCACCTTGTGAGTTTAGCTTTTTCGATATTCAAAGAAAAGTCCTCAGCCAGAGATTCTCAGGAGCTTAGAGTATAGAACAATCCAAATTCCTGGGAATATTACATGGAAGGGGGGTATGTGCAAGACACCAACAGCACTAGAACATCTTTCCATGCGTGGAGGAGTTTATGCTCTACGTGAGTTCACTCTATCATTGATTCTTCAAACACAAGAGTGTTAAAGGGACAAGAGTTAATGGGTCCTGTCACTACACTTGTTCCCAGGATGACATTCATCATCTTCCTCTTCTACAACCCGCTCTGTATTCCCCTCATGTTTATCCAGTGCTTCTGCTAGTCTAGTTCACTTCCAAAGACCCATGATTCCCATGGTCCTGTCAGGCTGTAATTGCTGTAATCACCAATTTACAATTGTCATCATCTATGGTTGATAAAAGTATAGCAATATTTCTATTTCTTCATGATAATGAAGGTCAATTACAACTGCCAGTATAGTAACTTATTTGTCTGCCAACCTATATACACAAGGAAGCCAAAATGACGGGGAGCTACTAAAACTGTATGCTTATTGGAATGCTTACTGTGTACCCAGGAGAAGCATTCTCCCTACTCCAGCAGAGCTTAATGCTGTAGGTCCAGGAAGCTCAAATTCTCCAAGGAGTTTTAGTGAGAGGAGCCACTCTCACCCTCTGCCCTTGGTTTGCAAACCTGTACATTCTAGGACCCAATATCTTACAATGTCCATTGGTTCAAAGTATAACATGTTAAAGCACAGAGCCCCAACTCTGCAAAGTACCATCCCTAAATTGGCACTTAGTTGCACCTTTATATCCACCTTTAAAAGAAATATCTTTTAATGTTCTATCAGACTGATAGATTCTGTTTAATATAGTATATTATAGCACCAGCGGATCATTTGGTTGTATGCATATTATTGTACCTTCTCTGCTACAAAGTGTACTCCTTTGTCCTAAGGTGTGTTACAAAGAACATTAGGCACTCTATGCATCTTTGGATAGTTTAATGGCCAAGGCATTGATGGCAGGAGAGTCAAAGCCACAGGTGGAAAACACATTTATCCCAGTAAGAACAAATTGCTATTCTTCCACTGTAGAGAGGGTAAACAATGTGCCAGTACGTTGCCAATTGAATGCCAATTGAATGCCTCAATCATGTCAAGGGCTGAGCATCTATGACTGTTTCTGAAAGGTCAAACATTCAACAGAGGCTGTAGCTAGAACTGCCTTAATGATAAGAGATCATGCTGAATTACCCATGCAAAAACTTCATACTTGACAGTTATCACTACTTTAGTCAAGAGTCTATTGTGCAAGCATAAGCGGCTGAGTCAGGTTCTCAACTCTGCTCATTAATACTATGCTTGGAGTACACAGTAAGATAAGAAACATAAGTAAGAAGTGCACATTTGTTTCTTCCTGTTTTCTTCTGGCTAATGGGTCAATTACATCCCATCTTAAGCTGACCCCTGTGTAATTAATCAATATCCGTTTTAAGCAGCAATCCATAGTTGTGCAGAAATTAGAAAACTGACCTACACAGAAAAACTAATTGTGAGAACCAATATTATACTAAATTCATTTGACAATTCTCAGCAAAGTGCTGGGTTGATCTCTAGTTATGCTTTTCTTAAACACACAAAATACGAAAGTTAACCCATATGGAATGCAATGGAGGAAATCAATGACATATCAGATCTAGAAACTAATCAATTAGCAATCAGGAAGGAGTTGCGGTAGGAAGTCTGTGCTGTTGAATGTACACTAATCAATGATTCCTTAAATTATTCACAATAAAAAAAGATTAGAATAGTTTTTTTAAAAAGTCCAGAAACTAATCTAAGTTTTGTCTGGTAATAAAGGTATATTTTCAAAAGAGAGGTGACCAGATCCACATACTGTGGAGGGAATAAAATACTTTTTGAAAAACAAACAACAAGTTGGATTTTTATACACATAGAAATTGAATATGTACATTTCTAAATATTTTTGAATTGAACATTTCAAAATTATACCATAAAATAACTTGTAAAAATGTAGGCAAAATGTGTATAATTATGGCATGAGGTATGCAACTTTAAGGAAGGAAGCAAAAGCAGAAACCATGAAAAAATAAAAGTCTAAATTTTACCATATTGAATTTAAATTTTCAAAAACAAAAATAAAGACAAAGTGGGAAAAATATGTATGCTTCATGTATGACAAGCCACTGATACCTATTAAATATGAAGAATATTATAAATCATTATATTAATAACCATAACATTCAAACTGTCAGTTTGAATAGACAATGTAAATGACAAAACTACATACTCAACAAGATACCAGCAAACCAGCTTCGACAGCATGTTAAAGGGGTCATACAACATAATCGAGTAGAATTTATCTCTGAGATGCAAGAGTGGTTGAAAATATGGAAATCAGTAAATGTGATATGCCACACTAACAGAATAAAAAATAAAAATCATATTATCATCTCAATAGATGCAGAAAAAGCATTAACAAAAGTAAACATTCGTTCATAATAAGACATCAGATAAAACAAATTAGGAATAGAAGGAATGTACCACAACACAATAAAGACCATATATAACAAGCCCACAGCTAACATCATGATAGTACAATCATCACAATGGTAAAAAAATGAAAGCTTTTCCTCTAAGGTCAGAAATAATATAAAGGCACCCACTCTTGCTATTTCTATTCCATATAGTACTAAAAGTCCTAGCCAGGACAATTAGACAAAATAAAAATAAAAACACCCAAATTGGAAAGATAGAAGCAAACTTTTCTGTTTACAGATAACATAATCTTATATGCAGAAACCCCTTAAAACTTCAGCAAAAAAAAAAAAAAAAAAATACAGAACTAATAAATTCAGTGAAGTTGGAGAATACAAAATCAACGTACAAAAATCAGTAGCGTCTCTATACACTAATAAGGACTTAGCAGAGAAAGAAGTTAAGAAAACAATATCATTAACAATAGAATCCAAAATATAAAATACTTAGGAATAAATTTTACCAGACATCTGTACACTAAAAACTATAAAACATTGAAAAAACAAGTTGAATAAGACACATACAAATAGAAAGCCATCTCATGTTAATAGATTAGAAAAAGTAATATTGTTAAGATGTCCTCACTACTTAAAGAAATTTATAGATCTAATGCATTTATTGCAATCTCTTCAAAATCCCAATGGTATTTTTTACAGAAATAAAAAAAAATTCTAAAATAGGCATGAAACCACAAAAGACTGTGAATAGCCAAAGCAATCTTGAGCAAGATAAACAACACTGGAAGCATCACACTACCTTATTTCAAAATCTACTACAAAGCTATAGTGATCAAAGCAACATGATACTGTCATGAAAACAGATAGATAAACCTATGGAATGGAATAAAGAGCAAGAAATAAATCCACACGTTTACATTCAATTGATTTTCAACAACAATGTCAAGAAGACAATGGGGAAAAGACAATATCTTCAATAAATGATGCTGGAAAAGCTATATATCCACACCCAGAAGAATGCGGTTGAATCCTTATTTCATACCATATGCAAAACTCAACTCAAAATGGATTAAATACAAATTTAAAACATGAAATGGTATAACTATTAGAACAAAACATAGAAAATATTCTTCCTGACATTGGTTTGGGCAATCATTTTTTTGATATGATCCCAAAAGCACAGGCAAAAAAAGAAAATATAGACAAATGAGATTATGCTAAATTAAAAAATTTCTAACAACAAAAGAAACAATAGAGTGAAAAAGATAACCTCTTGAATGGGAGAAGTATTTGCAAACTACTCATCCAACAGGGGATTGATATCCAGAATATACAAGTAACACAAATGTCTCAAAAGTAAAATAAATAAATAAAATAAAATACATTATTTAAAAATCGGCAGAGGACAGAAATAGACATTTCTCAGGAGACAACATACAAAGGGCCACAGATATATCAAAAAATGCTCAACATCACTATTTGTCAGGGAAGTACTAATTAAAACCACAATGAGATGTCCCCTCAAACCTGTTAGAATGGCTATTATCAAAAAGATGAAAGATAGCAACTATTAGGGAGGATGATAGAAAAGGGAACCCTTGTATCATGTACAAATTATAAACAGAACTATCACATGATCCAATAATCCTACTTCTGGGCATAGAGCCAAAGGAATTGAAATCAGTATGTCAAAGGGATATCTGCACTCCTATGTTTACTGCAGCATATTCACAATGGCCAAGATATAGAATCAACCTAGCTGTTCATAGACAGATGAATGGATAAATGAAATGTGATATGGAAAAGTATTCAGCCTTAAAAATAGTAGGAAATTCTGTCATTTCAGAAAACGTGGATGAACCTAGAGGACATTATGCTAAGTGAAATAAGCTAGACGCAGAAGGATGCATATTGCATGATCTCACTTATACGTAGAATCTAAAAAATCTGAACTCATGGAAGCAGAGAATAGTATGATGGTTACTAGGGTTATCTGGCGGGGAGAGGATGAGGAAATGGGACATTGTTAATAAAAGGAAAAAAATTCAATTAGTAGGAATACATTCAGGGGACCCAATATATGACATGTTGACTGTAATTAATAATGTATTGTATGCTTGAAAATTGCTAATACAGTATATTGTAAATGTTAATAATATGAGGTAATATATGTGTTAATTCACTTGATTTATTCATTCAACAACATACACATATATTAAAACATCACACTGTATTCCACAAATATATATAATTTTTGTCAATTAAAAAATTATTTTTAAAAGTGAGAAACAAAAAAACTGACATATTCAGATTGAAAAAATTATACAGAAGAATTAATTCATTAAAGCAAAAACAAATGTAGGAAAATGGTTTTTAAATATAATTTAAACCAAATTTGAAATGAGCATATAAAGACTATGGACAAAAGAAGAAATCCAAATAAAAAATAAACATATGAAGAATATTCAAACTCACTTTTTATCAAAGAAATGTAAATTTTAAAATACAGCATTGCTATTGTGTTTTCATAAATAATAATATATCATGGATGAGGCTGTGAGGAAACAGACACTCAAATTCTGCAAAGCAATGACTAAGATAATTATATCAGATGATGAATTATGTTAATTAGCTTGATTGTGGCCATTGTTTCATGATAAATATACATATGTATCAAAACATCACATTACACACCATAAAGATATACAACTTGTTATCAAAAAGAAATATAGCAGTTAAAATTTAAATTTTTTTAAAAACCTCTTTTTGAGGTTCGTACCTCACGTAAGTCACGCTGTTCAAAATATTAATGCACTCATTTCTCTCATTCACGTGTTAATATACAGGGTACGGGCCATTATAAATTCCTTCAGCAACTGGAAAGGAAACTTTATGTACTGAGTGCTCAAAGTTGTATTAACTATTTTTTTTTTTTTTGAGCAGCAGCAAGATTTATTGTGAAGAGCGAAAGAACAAAGCTTCCACAGTGTGGAAGGGGACCCGAGCGGTTTGCCCAGTTGTATTAACTTCTAATTCAACACTTTAAGATTCTTAACATTATTGCAGACACCACCAGCTTCACAGGTGTGTGTCCTGTGCAGTTGAACAATATCCCACACTTAAAAGGATCCTACACTTTTTTTAATGCTCTGCTGTTTCTGCCTTGAAATTCTTAACTTTTTTAACCAAAGTCCTCACAAATTCAGTTTACATTAGCCCTGCAATCATGTAGGCATCCTGATTCCAGACAATGTGTCTGGAGGCAGAGTTTACGGGACTTCAAGAACCTTACCTTCTCAACTTTCATCTGCATCTTTACTCCCAAATATATATGAAGATGATGAAGATAGATGTGGATGGTGCTTCCACCATACCCTTTTCTGTGCCAAACTTCCTTGATCTAGGATAAGGTCAGTAAACTTTTTCCATAAAAGGCCAAAAGTAAATATTATAGACTCTACAGGCCCTAGAGTGTCTGTCATAAGTACTCAACTCTTTTACTGTAGCATAAAAATTGTCACAGACAATACAGAAACAAATGAGTGTGACTGGATTCCAGTGAAACTTTATTTACAAAAGATTTGTCCCATGAGACAAATTTGCCACCTCCAGATCTAGAGAAACACTTTTGAGCCCTTTTATTTTGCTCAACAGTTAAGCATGGCTCCATGTCCCTTATATTTAGTCAGAATTCAGTATGTTTTAAGGAAAGAATGGTTACACGAAGACATACATTCATTCATTTATACAACACATTTTCAGTGTTGAATGATAAATTTGGGAATAGTTAACATAAGATAAAAGTGTTAGTTTCAGTCATCCCTATCCAATGAAGTAAAAAGAAAAAGTGTTGAATGGGAAGGAATCAAGAATAGTTATAGGAATATCACCATTGCATTAAAGCTCTCTTCCTTGTTTCTAAAAGAATATCTTTATAAAAGAATTCCTTGTTTCCAAAAGAATATCTTTATAAAAGAATTCGTTGTTTCTAAAAGAATATCTTCCTTGTTTCTAAAAGAATATAGGAATATCACCATTACATTAAAGCTCTCTTATACCTTGTTTCTAAAAGAATAACAGCTCACTGTCCCTCACACCATGAATGAGGGCATCTTCAACAATTGTGGATGACATCTTAGTTTCCCTCAACTCAGTTAATCTAAGTAAGCTCATGGTATCACTTTCCTGTCCTAGAGGGAACATATTTCCTGCATTTTTCTTTTTTTCCTTAGTTTCCATCACCAAGTAACTCTTCTGATATTTTTTCTCTTGAGAAGATTAATATGACTCATAGAACTGGTTCCCAAGAGAAATCAATGGAAGCCTGGTTACAAGGAGCTAAGAAGCATCAATGGGTCACTAACATCTAGTGGTACTAATTAACTTTGTCAATCATTGGGAAGAAAATGTATATACTTTTGTCTTGGAGCTGATTATATTAGAAAGCAGAAATCAAAATTATCAGAGTTCCCCAATATTACTACTGCACACCCTGGAACAGAACAGGTAGGTCAGAAAAATGCTCCCAATGTTTAGCAATGTCAAGGCAATCTCTTTCTTCTTATATTTCCTTTCAACCTTCTATCTCTTCCACTTTTCTGTTTTCCTCCTATCTCCAATTATTTCAATCCTTGGAGCATTATTCTTACAATCTTAATCACTAAATTATATTATGCCTGTTAAAGGAGAGATTTCTAAAAGGATTGACATTTGTACTGTCTCTCTTTGGAGAATTAGTATTACAAGGATCTGTTATCTCTTGTCACCTTCCTTATGTCATATGATATGTCACCTTTCCCACTGCGGAGACCAAACATGTTCACATCGTGTGCATTCTATTTTCCTAATGGAAAGTGGGGGGAAGTGATTCTCTGTCCTCATATAGAGAATGCTGGGGCCATTCCCTCTGTATGCCATATTTGATAAAGCATTTGATAATGTTAGTCAATGCCTGGGCCAAGAATTAAAGGGATAATTATCAGAATGAATATGGTTTAATGAAACTGTGTCTATCAGTTCTGAAAAGGGCCTCTATCACAATGAACTAAGGTAGTTATGAATAGAGTTAAAACTTAGGCAATACCATCCTGGACATAGGAACGGGCAAAGATTTCATGACAAAGACACAAAAACCAATCACAACAAAAGCAAAAATTGAGAAGTGGAATCTAATAAAACAATAGCTTCTGCACAGCAAAAGAAGCTACCAGCAAAGTAAACAGCCTACAGAATGGGAGAAAATATTTGCAAACTATAAGTCTGACAAAAATCTAATATCCGGCAACTATAAGGAACTTAAATTTACAAGACAAAAACAACCCCATTAAAAAGTGGGCAAAGAACATGAATAGACACTCTCAGAAGAAGATATACATATGGTTAACAAGCATACGAAAAAAAAGCTCAATATACTGAGCATTAGAGAAATGTAAATCAAAACCATAATGAGATATCATCTCACACCCAGCAGAAGGGCTATTATTAAAAAGTCAAAAATAACAGCTACTGGCAAGGTTGCAGAGAAAAGGGAACACTTATACACTGTTGGTGGGACTGTAAATTATTTCAACCATTGTGGAAAGCAGTATGGGATGGCAATTCCTCAAAAAGCCAAAAACAGAACTATCATTCAACCCAGCCTAACCCAGAAGAATATAAATCGTTCTACCATAAAGACACATGCATGAGAATGTTCATTGCAGCACTGCTCACAATAGCAGAGACACGGAATCAACTTAAATGCCCATCAGTAACAGACTAGATAAAGAAAGTGTGGTACATATACACCGTGGATTACTATGCAGCCATAAAAAAGAACAAGATCATGTCTTTGACAGGAACATGGATGGAGCTGGAGGCTATTATCCTTAGCAAACTAACGCAGGAACAGAAATCCAAATACCACATGTTCTCACTTACGAGTGGGAGATAAACGATGAGAATTTACAAACACAAAGAAGGAAACAACAGGCATTGGGGTCTACTTGAGGATGATGGGAGGAGGGAGAGGAGCAGAAAAGATAACTATTGAGTACTGGGCGCTACCTGGGGGATGAAATAATCTGTACAACAAACCCCCAGGACATGAGTTTACCTATGTAACAAACCTTCACATGTACCCCGAACATAAAATAAAAGTCAAAAGAAAAAAAAGAAAAATCCATGCATATGATACATCAGTTAACAAGGCACTGGTGAAATTAATTTTAAGTATTATTGTCTTTGTGTTTTTGCTCTCAGAGAGATTACAATTTCCCTTAGTTCCTTAGGGCAGAGAGAATCTTCAATCACTGAAGTCGGGAGACACACATTCTATCTGATTTTCTACGTTATCTGTTTGAAAATGTTACCCCCTTATTAGTGTTAAAGCCAAGATATCCAGCAAGGATAGCAACCACCTCTTAACGTAGTCTGCCTTAGGACGATTCCTGATTCTTTAATGTTTTCTAAAAAAAAAAAAAAGAAAGAAAACACTAAATGTTTTCTCTTTCAACTTATTTGAATACACTCTTTTCTCACTGCTCTGAGCATGAATTCAATATTTCAGGGAAAACTAACTGAATGTTAGAACCAACTCCTGATCAGTCTTGAACAAAAGTAGGGTCCTCTATAAACAGGTTAACTGCCACAACATAGTAGTATCTAGAGTTACTAGTAAGCCTGATGCCACTACACAATTCTAGCTTTTCTCTTTAGGATGATTGTTTCATTCAGTCTTATCTCTTTTAGAAAACATAGGAAAGAATTATTTAATAATAAAATTTAATTGGCAAAATGAAGGTATGGCTTATAAGAGTGTTTTCCTGCAGCCTGAGCGACACAGAAGACGGGTGATTTCTGCATTTCTATCTGAGGTACCGGTTTCATCTCACTAGGGAGTGCCAAAGAGTGGGTGCAGGACAGTTGGTGAAGCACACTGTGCATGAGCCAAAGCAGGGCGCGGCATTGCCTCACTCAGGAAGCGCAAGGGGTCAGGGAGTTCCCTTTCCTAGTCAAAGAAAGGGGTAACAGACGGCACCTGGAATATCGGGTCAGTCCCCCCCAATACTGCGCTTTTCCAACGGGCCTGGAAAACGGCACACTAGGAAATTGTGTCCCGCACCTGGCTTGGAGGGTCCTATGCCTATGGAGTCTCGCTGATTGCTAGCACAGCAGTCTGAGGTCAAGCTGCAAGGCTGCAGTGAGGCTGGGGGAGGGGCGCCCGCCATTGCCCAGGCTTGCTTAGGTAAATAAAGCAGCCAGGAAGCTCGAACTGGGTGGAGCCCACCACAGCTCAAGAAGGCCTGCCTGCCTCTGTAGGCTCCACCTCTGCAGGCAGGGCACAGACAAACAAAAAGTCAGCAGGAACCTCCACAGACTTAAATGTCCCTGTCTGACTGACAGCTTTGAAGAGAGTAGTGGTTCTCCCAGCATGCAGCTGGAGATCTGAGAATGGACAGACTGCCTCCTAAAGTGGGTCCCTCACCCCTGAGCAGCCTAACTGTCAGGCACCCCCCCAGTAGGGACAGACTGACACCTCACTCAGCCGGGTACTCCTCTGAGACAAAACTTCCAGAGGAACTATCAGACAGCTGAATTTGTGGTCTCACGAAAATCCGCTGTTCTGCAGCCACCGCTGCTGACACCCAGCCAAACAGGGTCTGGAGTGGACCTCTAGCAAACTCCAACAGACCTGCAGCTGAGGGTCCTGTCTGGTAGAAGGAAAACTAACAAACAGAAAGGACATCCACACCAAAAACCCATCTGTACACCACCATCATCAAAGACCAAAAGTAGATAAAACCACAAAGATGAGGAAAAAACAGAGCAGAAAATCTGGAAACTTTAAAAAGCAGAGCACCTCTCCTCCTCCAAAGGAACGCAGTTCCTCACCAGCAACAGAACAAAGCTGGATGGAGGATGACTTTGATGAGTTGAGAGAAGAATGCTTCAGACGATCAAACTACTCTGAGCTACGGGAGGAAATTCAAAACAATAGCAAAGAAGTTAAAAACTTTGAAAAAAAATTAGAAGAATGGATAACGAGAATAACCAGTGGAGAGAAAGGCTTAAAGGAGCTGCTGGAGCTGAAAGCCAAGTTTCGAGAACTACATGAAGATTGCAGAAGCCTCAGTAGCAGATGCAATCAACTGGAAGAAAGGGTATCGCTGATGGAAGATGAAATGAATGAAATGAAGCGAGAAGGGAAGTTTAGAGAAAAAAGAATAAAAAGAAATGAACAAAGCCTCCAAGAAATTTGGGACTATGTGAAAAGACCAAACCTACGTCTGATTGGTGTACCTGAAAATGACGGGGAGAATGGAACCAAGTTGGAAAACACTCTGCAAGATATTATCCAGGAGAACTTCCCCAATCTAGCAAGGCATGCCAACATTCAGATTCAGGAAATACAGAGAACGCCACAAAGATACTCCTCGAGAAGGGCAACTCCAAGACACATAATTGTCAGATTCACCAAAGTTGAAATGAAGGAAAAAATGTTAAGGGCAGCCAGAGAGAAAAGTCAGGTTACCCACAAAGGGAAGCCCATCAGACTAACAGCTGATCTCTCTGCAGAAACTCTACAAGCCAGAAGAGAGTGGGGGCCGATATTCAACATTCTTAAAGAAAAGAATTTTCAACCCAGAATTTCATATCCAGCCAAACTAAGCTTCATAAGTGAAGGAGAAATAAAATACTTTACAGACAAGCAAACGCTGAGTGATTTTGTCACCACCAGGCCTGCCCTAAAAGAGCTCCTGAAGGAAGCACTAAACATGGAAAGGAACAACCGGTACCAGCCACTGCAAAAACATGCCAAATTGTAAAGACCATCGAGGCTAGGAAGAAACTGCATCAACTAATGAGCAAAATAACCAACTAACATCATAATGACAGGATCAGATTCACACATAACAATATTAACGTTAAATGTAAATGGGCTACATGCTCCAATTAAAAGACACAGACTGGCAAACTGGATAAGGAGTCAGGACCCATCAGTGTGCTGTATTCAGGAAACCCATCTCACGTGCAGAGACACACATAGACTCAAAATAAAGGGATGGAGGAAGATCTACAAAGCAAATGGAAAACAAAAAAAGGCAGGGGTTGCAATCCTAGTCTCTGATAAAATAGACTTTAAACCAACAAAGATCAAAAGAGACAAAGAAGGCCATTACATAATGGTAAAGGGATCAATTCAACAAGAAGAGCTAACTATCCTAAATATATATGCACCCAACACAGGAGCACCCAGATTCATAAAGCAAGTCCTGAGTGACCTACAAAGGGACTTAAACTCCCACACAATAATAATGGGAGATTTTAACACCCCACTGTCAACATTAGACAGATCAACGAGACAGAAAGTTAACAAGGATATCCAGGAATTGAACTCAGCTCTACACAAAGTGGACCTAATAGACATCCACAGAACTCTCCACCCCAAATCAACAGAATATACATCTTTTTCAGCACCACACCACACCTATTCCAAAATTGACCACATAGTTGGAAGTAAAGCTCTCCTCAGCAAATGTAAAAGAACAGAAATTATAACAAACTGTCTCTGAGACCACAGTGCAATCAAACTAGAACTCAGGATTAAGAAACTCACTCAAAACCGCTCAACTACATGGAAACTGAACAACCTGCTCCTGAATGACTATTGGGTACATAATGAAATGAAGGCAGAAATAAAGATGTTCTTTGAAACCAACGAGAACAAAGACACAACATACCAGAATCTCTGGGACACGTTCAAAGCAGTGTGTAGAGGGAAATTTATAGCACTAAATGCCCACAAGAGAAAGCAGGAAAGATCCAAAATTGACACCCTAATATCACAATTAAAAGAACTAGAAAAGCAAGAGCAAACACATTCAAAAGCTAGCAGAAGGCTAGAAATAACTAAAATCGGAGCAGAACTGAAGGAAATAGAGACACAAAAAACCCTTCAAAAAATTAATGAATCCAGGAGTTGGTTTTTTGAAACGATCAACAAAATTGATAGACCGCTAGCAAGACTAATAAAGAAAAGAGAGAAGAATCAAATAGATGCAATAAAAAATGAAAAAGGCGATATCACCACCGATCCCACAGAAATACAATCTACCATCAGAGAATACTACAAACACCTCTATGCAAATAAACTAGAAAACCTAGAAGAAATGGATAAATTCCTCAACAAATACACCCTCCCAAGACTAAACCAGGAAGAAGTTGAATCTCTGAATAGACCAATAACAGGTTCTGAAATTGTGGCAATAATCAATAGCTTACCAACCAAAAAGAGTCCAGGACCTGATGGATTCACAGCTGAATTCTACCAGAGGTACAAGGAGGAACTGGTACCATTCCTTCTGAAACTATTCCAATCGATAGAAAAAGAGGGAATCCTCCCTAACACATTTTATGAAGCCAGAATTGTCCTAATACCAAAGCCTGGCAGAGACATAACCAAAAAAGAGAATTTCAGACCAATATCCTTGATGAACATTAATGCAAAAATCCCCAATAAAATACTGGCAAACCGAATCCAGCAGCACATCAAAAAGCTTATCCACCATAATCAAGTGGGCTTCATCCCTGGGATGCAAGGCTGGTTCAACATATGCAAATCAATAAATGTAATCAAGCATATAAACAGAACAAAAGACAAAAACCACATGATTATCTCAATAGATGCAGAAAAGGCCTTTGACAAAATTCAACAACCCTTCATGCTAAAAACTC
This sequence comes from Symphalangus syndactylus, assembly GCF_028878055.3. Taxonomy (NCBI): domain Eukaryota; kingdom Metazoa; phylum Chordata; class Mammalia; order Primates; family Hylobatidae; genus Symphalangus; species Symphalangus syndactylus. Next base: position 4,668,358 of record NC_072427.2, read on the forward strand.
TCAATAAATTAGGTACTGATGGGACGTATCTCAAAATAATAAGAGCTATCTATGACAAACCCACAGCCAATATCATACTGAATGGGCAAAAACTGGAAGCATTCCCTCTGAAAACTGGCACAAGACAGGGATGCCCTCTCTCACCGCTCCTATTCAACATAGTGCTGGAGGTTCTGGCCAGGGCGATTAGGCAGGAGAAGGAAATAAAGGGTATTCAATTAGGAAAAGAGGAAGTCTAATTGTCCCTGTTTGCAGATGACATGATTGTACATCTAGAACACCCCATTGTCCCAGCCCAAAATCTCCTTAAGCTGATTAGCAACTTCAGCAAAGTCTCAGGATACAAAATCAATGTACAAAAATCACAAGCATTCTTGTACACCAATCACAGATAAACAGAGAGCCAAATCATGAGTGAACTCCCATTCACAATTGCTTCAAAGAGAATAAAATACCTAAGAATCCAACTTACAAGGGATGTGAAGGACCTCTTCAAGGAGAACTACAAACCACTGCTCAATGAAACAAAAGAGGATACAAACAAATGGAAGAACATTCCATGCTCATGGGTTGGAAGAATCAATATCGTGAAAATGGCCATACTGCCCAAGGTAATTTATAGATTCAATGCCATCCCCATCAAGCTACCAATGACTTTCTTCACAGAATTGGAAAAAACTACTTTAAAGTTCATATGGAACCAAAAAAGAGTCCGCATCGCCAAGTCAATCCTAAGCCAAAAGAACAAAGCTGGAGGCATCACGCTACCTGACTTCAAACTATACTACAAGGCTACAGTAACCAAAACAGCATGGTACTGGTACGACAACAGAGACATAGATCAATGGAACAGAACAGAGCCCTCAGAAATGATGCCACATATCTACAACTATCTGATTTTTGACAAACCTGACAAAAACAAGAAATGGGGAGAGGATTCCCTATTTAATAAATGGTGCTGGGAAAACTGGCTAGCCATATGTAGAAAGCTGAAACTGGATCCCTTCCTTACACCTTATACAAAAATTAATTCAAGATGGATTAAAGACCTAAATGTTAGACCTAAAACCATTAAAATCCTACAAGAAAACCTAGGCAATACCATTCAGGACATAGGTGTGGGCAAGGACTTCATGTCTAAAACACCAAAAGCAATGGCAACAAAAGCCAAAATTGACAAATGGGATCTAATTAAACTAAAGAGCTTCTGCACAGCAAAAGAAACTACCACCAGAGTGAACAGGCAACCTACAGAATGGGAGAAAATTTTTGCAACCTACTCATCTGACAAAGGGCTAATATCCAGAATCTACAATGAACTCAAATAAATTTACAAGAAAAAAACAAACAACCCCATCAAAAGGTGGGTGAAGGACATGAACAGACACTTCTCAAAAGAAGACATTTATGCAGCCAAAAAACACATGAAGAAATGCTCATCACTGGCCATCAGAGAAATGCAAATCAAAACCACAGTGAGATACCATCTTACACCAGTTAGAATGGCCATCATTCAAAAGTCAGGAAACAACAGGTGCTGGAGAGGATGTGGAGAAATAGGAACACTTTTACACTGTTGGTGGGACTGTAAACTAGTTCAACCATTGTGGAAGACAGTGTGGCGATTCCTCTGGGATCTAGAACCAGAAATACCATTTGACCCAGCCATCCCATTACTGGGTATATATCCAAAGGACTATAAATCATGCTGCTATAAAGACACATGCACACATATGTTTATTGCGGCACTATTCACAATAGCAAAGACTTGGAACCAACCCAAATGTCCAATAACGATAGACTGGATTAAGAAAATGTGGCACATATACACCATGGAATACTATGCAGCCATAAAAAATGATGAGTTCATGTCCTTTGTAGGGACATGGATGAAATTGGAAAACATCATTCTCAGTAAACTATCGCAAGGACAAAAAACCAAACACCGCATGTTCTCACTTATAGGTGGGAATTGAATAATGAGAACTCATGGACACAGGAAGGGGAACATCACACTCCGGGGACTGTCATGGGGTTGGGGGAGGGGGGAGGGACAGCATTAGGTGATATACCTAATGCTAAATGATGAGTTAATGGGTGCAGGAAATCAACATGGCACATGTATACATATGTAACAAACCTGCACATTGTGCACATGTACCCTAAAACCTAAAGTATAATAATAAAAATAAAAATAAAATAAAATAAAAAAGAGTGTTTTCCTATTGTTTTCAGTGTATGACTCACTGTTCTAAATAACTGGGACACCCAAGTATTCTATAAAATGCCATCCAGTTATCATTTAAATTCCCTAACTCAAAATTCATTCACATGTATTCATTTTTTTCTAAACAAATTAGCATGTAGAATTCTGGTTAAAATTTGGCCTAAAACACCCTGGTATTTTTTCATAATGCACCCAGTAACTGTCATTCACTAATTGAGAATGGTGATTTAACAAAGGGTAATAAAATTATGAAACTAATGCCACAAAACATCTGCCTCTAACTGGTGTGTGTGTGTGTGTGTGTGTAAGAGGGAGAGAGAATTTCACTCCCTCCATAAATCTCACAGTATTTTCTTTTTTCTTTCCTTTCCTTGCTCTTCTTTCTCTCCTATTGCTTTCCTTTCATTTCCTTCTCATAATTTTTATTAAAAAGAAAAATAACAATATAGAAAATAACAAAATAAAGATGGCCAACCTTTTTAATATTAAGGTTACCTAACATGCCATTATCCAAAGTGGTTCTCTGGAGATGCTGATGTATATACTTACATATTTTACAGTGTGTTCAAATCAAGAGCATATTATATAAGACATATCCTTTTGTAACCAACTTTTGTCATTAACAATTTACTGGACTTGTCAACAGACCTAAATCTGTATCATCTATAATGGCTATGCTCATTTTGGTATGAATCTTAATTACCCCCTTCTGCATTATTTAATGATTTTCTCACATATCACTCTTAAATGTACTTCTAATTTTTCACTTTAGATCACATAATGAATGGATCCAAATATGTTATGGATAAATATCTTCAAACTTTCTACTTACACGTAGTGATAATAACAGATGTTCTCTCTAAAGTGTAGTTGGTATCAATTTTACTGACCTTTAAAAACATCTTAATGGGACAAAGTTCAAATATTTGATGACCAGCTATCATGACCTTTATCTCTGTGGCTCTTTGGGGCCTGTAGTTTTTATATGCTTTTAGTGCATCATGATTAAATATTTTGTTTTGGTAAAGACACCATTATTTTTCAACTTCATATGCAAATTGTCAAAGGTGTTAATCCTGGAGCAGAACTCTCAAAAGCACCAACTCTGATTCCCAGCAAAGCATCGGAAAGCCCTCTTTCTGAGTTTCAGATACTCTTTTTTGTGGGGGTTGAGTTTCACTTTATTTAAAGTGAGTCTTAATCCTCCAACAAGTTAACAGGTGATTGGCTGGAATCACACGTATTGGAAAACCAGCAGAAGAGTAAGTCTTTGCATTTTATGCTACTGTATCTCTGAGATTAATCGCTCTTTCCCTCACTGGCCAGTCACTCTTAAATGTGTGATTAATGCCTGAGATTGTGTGAAGTAAAAGATTGATCAGAGGCCGGGCGCGGTGGCTCACGCCTGTAATCCCAGCACTTTGGGAGGCCGAGGCGGGCGGATCACGAGGTCAGGAGATCAAGACCATCCTGGCTAACACGGTGAAATCCCGTCTCTACTAAAAATACAAAAAATTAGCCGGGCGGTGGCGGCGCCTGTGGTCCCAGCTCCTCGGGAGGCTGAGGTGGGAGAATGGTGGGAACCCGGGGGCGGAGCTTGCAGTGAGCCGAGATGGCGCCACCGCACTCCAGCCTGGGCGACAGCCAGACTCCATCTAAAAAAAAAAAGATCGATCAGACAGTACATCCTCTAAGGGTATTAACATTTCACACATGGGTGACTATTTCTTACGTGGACGATGTTTGGTTGAACACAGGTGAGTAAGACTGAAGCAGCCGTAATTACTGCACGATAAGCGCGGTAAAGAACTACTCTGTCAGGGAAATTATATTCTTTGCCCCTCTAATCCTTCACTCCACCTGCCATATTCCCACGATTTTTTTCTTTGCTGTTCTTGTCTAATAACTTATCATCATCGCATTTCCCCAATTCATTTATCTTTCTTTCGTTTTCTCTCTTTGTGTGTTTTCTATCTTCATATTTCAGCACTTGCCACATATTTCCCACAAAATCATTTATGGTCAAACAACACTTCAACGTGTAGCATTTGTATTTCTCAATTCTTCCTTACTTTCTTCCTTCAGAATACTAAAGCTTCTTCTCTACTGACTGAGTCAATGGTCAATGGATGGAGTAAATCATTCTGTGGTATCTAAATTTGTATTGATTGGACTTTCAAGCTCTTGGGAGATGCATCTTTTTCTTTTGTGCTTCTTCTCTGTGTTCTACGTGGGAATTATCCTGGAAAATCTCTTCATTGTGTTCACAGTAATTATTGACTCTCACTTAGATTCCCCAGGTACTACCTACTGGCCAACATTTATCTTCTTGATCTGGGTCTTTCTTCTACTACAGTTCTGACCTTTTCACTAACTGCAGCATCATTTCTTTTCCAAGATGCATGATACAGATATTTTTCATTTGTGTCATGCGTAAAAATTGAGATGGTGCTGCTCATAACCATGGCATATAGCAGGTACACTGCCAATCTGTAAGCCTCCCCATTACCTGACCACAATGAACCCCGAAATGTATGTTTCCTTTGTTAGAGGCATCCTGGATAGTCAGGATAATCCATGCTGTATCTCAGTTTGTTTTTGCCATAAACTTGCCTTCTTGTGGCCCTAATAGAGTAGAGAGTTTTCACTGTGATTTTCCTTGTGTCATGAAACTTGCTTGTGTAGACACTTACAAACTAGAGTTTGTAGTCACTGCTAACAGTGAACTTATATCCATAGTTACCTGTTTCTTATTAATAATATCCTACATTTTCATTTTGGTAACCATCTGGAATCCTTCTTTTTCTTATTTTTTTCTTTCTTTTCTTTTATTTATTATTATTATTATACTTTAAATTTTAGGGTACATGTGCACAATGTGCAGGTTTGTTGCATATGTATACATGTGCCATGTTGTTGTGCTGCACCCATTAACTCGTCATTTAGCATTAGGTATATCTCCTAATGCTGTGCCTCCCCCCTACCCCCGCCCCACAACAGTACCTGGACTGTGATGTTCCCCTTCCTGTGTCCATGTGTTCTCATTGTTCAATTCCCACCTATGAGTGAGAACATGTGGTGTTTGGTTTTTTGTCCTTGCGATAGTTTACTGAGAATGATGGTTTCCAGTTTCATCCATGTCCCTACAAAGGACATGAACTCATCCTTTTTTATGGCTGCATAGTATTCCATGGTATATATGTACCACATTTTCTTAATCCAGGCTATCGTTGTTGGACATTTGGCTTGGTTCCAAGACTTTGCTATTGTGAATAGTGCCGCAATAAACATATGTGTGCATGTGTCTTTATAGCAGCATGATTTATAGTCCTTTGGGTATATACCCAGTAATGGGATGGCTGGGTCAAATGGTATTTCTGGTTCTAGATCCCGGAGGAATCGCCACACTGACTCCCACAACGGTTGAACTAGTTTACAGTCCCACCAACAGTGTAAAAGTGCTCCTATTTCTCCACATCCTCTCCGGCACCTGTTGTTTCCTGACTTTTGAATGATGGCCATTCTAACTGGTGTGAGATGGTATCTCATTGTGATTTTGATTTGCATTTCTCTGATGGCCAGTGATGATGAGCATTTTTTCATGTGTTTTTTGGCTGCATAAATGTCTTCTTTTGAGAAGTGTCTGTTCATGTCCTTCGCCCACTTTTTGATGGGGTTGTTTTTTTCTTGTAAGTTTGTTTGAGTTCATTGTAGATTCTGGATATTAGCCCTTTGTCAGATGAGTAGGTTGTGAAAATTTTCTCCCATTTTGTAGGTTGCCTGTTCACTCTGATGGTAGTTTCTTTTGCTGTGCAGAAGCTCTTTAGTTTAGCTAGATCCCATTTGTCAATTTTGGCTTTTGTTGCCATTGCTTTTGATGTTTTAGACATGAAGTCCTTGCCCACACCTATGTCCTGAATGGTATTGCCTAGGTTTTCTTCTAGGGTTTTTATGGTTTTAGGTCTAACATGTAAGTCTTTAATCCATCTTGAATTAGTTTTTGTATAAGGTGTAAGGAAGGGATCCAGTTTCAGCTTTCTACATATGGCTAGCCAGTTTTCCCAGCACCATTTATTAAATAGGGAATCCTTTCCCCATTTCTTGTTTTTGTCAGGTTTGTCAAAAATCAGATAGTTGTAGATATGTGGCATCATTTCTGAGGGCTCTGTTCTGTTCCATTGATCTATGTCTCTGTTGTGGTACCAGTACCATGCTGTTTTGGTTACTGTAGCCTTGTAGTATAGTTTGAAGTCAGGTAGCGTGATGCCTCCAGCTTTGTTCTTTTGGCTTAGGATTGACTTGGTGATGCGAGCTCTTTTTTGGTTCCATATGAACTTTAAAGTAGTTTTTTCCAATTCTGTGAAGAAAGTCATTGGTAGCTTGATGGGGATGGCATTGAATCTATAAATTACCTTGGGCAGTATGGCCATTTTTACGATATTGATTCTTCCAACCCATGAGCATGGAATGTTCTTCCCTTTGTTTGTATCTTCTTTTATTTCATTGAGCAGTGGTTTGTAGTTCTCCTTGAAGCGGTCCTTCACATCCCTTGTAAGTTGTATTCCTAGGTATTTTATTCTCTTTGAAGCAATTGTGAATGGGAATTCACTCATGATTTGGCTCTCTGTTTATCTGTGATTGGTGTACAAGAATGCTTGTGATTTTTGTACATTGATTTTGTATCCTGAGACTTTGCTGAAGTTGCTAATCAGCTTAAGGAGATTTGGGACTGAGATGATGGGGTTTTCTAGATATACAATCATGTCATCTGCAAACAGGGACAATTAGACTTCCTCTTTTCCTAATTGAATACCCTTTATTTCCTTCTCCTGCCTGATTGCCCTGGCCAGAACTTCCAGCACTACGTTGAATAGGAGTGGTGAGAGAGGGCATCCCTGTCTTGTGCCAATTTTCAAAGGGAATGCTTCCAGTTTTTGCCCATTCAGTATGATATTGGCTGTGGGTTTGTCACAGATAGCTCTTATTATTTTGAGATACGTCCCATCAATACCTAATATATTGAGAGTTTTTAGCATGAAGGGTTGTTGAATTTTGTCAAATGCCTTTTCTGCATCTATTGAGATAATCATGTGGTTTTTGTCTTTGGTTCTGTTTATATGCCGGATTACATTTATTGATTTGCATATGTTGAACCAGCCTTGCATCCCAGGGATGAAGCCCACTTGATCATTGTGGATAAGCTTTTTGATGTGCTGCTGGATTCGGTTTGCCAGTATTTTATTGAGGATTTTTGCATCAATGTTCATCAAGGATATTGGTCTGAAATTCTCTTTTTTGGTTGTGTCTCTGACAGGCTTTGGTATCAGGATGATGCTGGCCTCATAAAATGTGTTAGGGAGGATTCCCTCTTCTTCAGGAGACTTATCCAAAGCATTTGTGTCATGTTAGATCACATCACAGTAGGGATTTTGTTTTTTACGCCATGTATATTTCTTTATGTGTAGCCTTTTCCTAAAACAACACATGATTAATATTTGTTCATTGTTCCTTTTGCTATCACCCCTGTCTAGGATCTACACATTAATAGACAAAGACATGAACATCTCCATGGAAAGACTGGGAAAATGGATTCTAGGTTCTAGCAGGATGTCATAATAAATGGTGCATATCCAGAATGCAAGATGATTCAGTCTCACCAAGAACACTGAGAGTCACATGGCTACCAGCATTATTGTGATAAGAACTACTATTGTGGGAGATAGTTTAGCAAAGGTGCCATGTAGAAATTGGTTAAGTCAGAGGTATCTTTAACTTGCCACCACAGAGAAGAGATTAATTTCATATACTTCCATTGAGAAGAGAGATAAGAATACAAGACCAAGCTGATTTGCAGGAGTAAACTCGATATTCAAATACTATTTCCTGAATGACATTTTCTGAGACATGCTAATTGTAACTACTTTCAGCTTCAAAACATAATAAATTTAACTCATAGTAAGCATATAGATGGAATAAATGTGAACTTAGGTAAATTATAAATTAATAAAGTATATTTTTAAAATTTCTATTTTAATTTCTGTTTAAATTAGAATAAGAAAAAAACAACTATGTAATAACCTGTGCAAAGCCCTGAACTTAGATTTGACTTTACCTTGAGCTTTGTCAGTTTATGATGTTATTTCAGTTTTATGCTCAGATTTGAGTTATTGCAGGAAGAGAATAAATTTCTTTAATGCTGTCAATACTTTAAATAGATACAGAGCATTTTTACTTTTTCCTGCATCTCTATTATTCTAAAAATGAGAACATTCCAAAAGTCAGTCATCCAAGTTTATTCTAAAAAGATATGTAAAAATAACAGTTGTTTCACAGAAGACTAATCGTCCAAGGATATGTGTTTAGAGGTACTGGCTTCTTAAATACGGTTTTCTAGTCAGGCAAAAGATTCCCTGGAGCTTATGCATCTGTGGTTGGTATTGTAGGATAAGAATAAAGCTAGAAATGGTGAGGCATATTCAATTTCATTGAAGATTTCTGCATTTGAAATAAAAACTCTATTGAACTTACACGTGCTTTTTTCATGTATTTGTTTCTACTGCGTTGTAAATTATAACAGCTCAATTAAGAGAAACTGGTACCTATGTTATTTTGTCCTGTGATTCTCCAAGAACCTTCCTAAGTTATTCTACTTAATTGCTTTATCACTCATATGAATGGGAATTTCTTCTCTTAATCGTTGTTAATCTCCCCCATCTTCAAATACTCTACCGGGCTTCTGGAACACCACAGCTTCCTGGCTTTTTCTCCTACCTCTTGGGCAAGTCCTTCCCTGTATCTTTTGTTGAGTGTTCCTCATCTGCTTAACCACCAATCAACCTATTACCCATAATTTCATCTTTGGCCTGTTTTCACTTAGATTCTATCCCTATGTATCACCCATTCCCACAGCTTTAATTACCGTCTAAACACTAGGGGCTCTCAAACCTTGTATTTTTCTTTCTCTTTCTTTCTTTCTTCCTCCTTTTCTTTCCTTTTCTTTCTTTCATTCTTTCTTTTTTTAAGGGGCAGGGTCTCTCTATGTTGCTGAGGCTGGTCTCAATCTCCTGACCTCAAGCAATCTGCCTGCTTCAGCCTCCCAAGTAGCTGAGAATACAGAGACAAGCCATTGCACCTGACCCTGGTACTATTCTTGAGTTCCTAATCCACAGATCTAACCTCTTACTTTCCCAGATGCCACACAAGATCTGTCACTCAGCAAGTCTGCAACTAAACTAGACTTCCTCTTTTCAAACCTACTCTTCTTTCAGTGTTCTCAGTCACAATAATTTGTACCAAATAGTTATCTAGTTGCACAACCCAAAATCTGGGAAAAATAATAGATTTCTTTCTCCATAGTACCCCAAAATCAATAAATCATCAAGTCTTATTTATTCTACCTTCTAAAGAGCTCTTACATATGTTCCTTTGTTTTCATCTGTAATGCCATTATTCCTGTCTAAGCCTACCTATGTCATTTTTGGAAGAGCATATAGTCACCTATGTGATCTTCCCACTTAAAATCCCATTATCTACGCTTCAGTAAAAGAAAAAAATTTTAATCTAAACATGTAATTATTTTGCTAAAGACACTTCACATGCTACTCTGCCCTTAAACTGGTATATTATCGTGGTATAGCAGGCCATCCAAGACCTGGCTTCCTTCCTCTTCTTCAGTCTCAGAGAATAACGTACTCTTCCCCTGCAACTCCAGATCCAACTTGGTTTTCTTTTACTTGCCTGGAAACTTCAAATTCTATCAACTCTGGGGCTTTCCACTAGCTAATCATTTTGTATACAATATTTGTCCTTCATGTTTTGCCTCTTAACATCTCAGCTTTCAGTTTCATCATTTTACCAGGGAGGCCTCCCAGAACCTGAGTCCAGAAGAGTTCCTTCCATTGTATATTCCTCTAGCACTACCTAGTACCTCTGTTGTAAGACTAACGGCCCTCAAAATTTCTCATTCAGTGATGTCTTCCTCATTGCATTTTAAGTTCGACATGAGGAGGACTTTGTCATGTTCACCTCTATCACATCATAAATATAGCAAAGAGTAAAACTATTGCAACGTGACTAAGGTATTGAATGATGCTTCAGTTTTCTTCTTACGTTCAATCACAGGTCATACAACTAAAGAACTTCCTTTTTAACCTCCTTTTCTATTCTCAATTAATTTCCTCTGCCTGCATCACCTCAAGTCTCTGGGGTGAAATCCACCAATGAATTCCTTTTGCAGCTTAAGCCAGTTCCAATCTTGAGCCAATCTCAGGTGAAGAAGCCTGTAAATTATCATTCTCAGTCCTCTCTTGTACTACTAGGTCTCATGAACTCTTCATTAACAACTCCAGCTTCTCTGTTAGCCCAAAAGCCTTTTGCTGCCAAGAAAACCCATGATTCATGCCTCAGGAAATAGCCTTCAAATCACATGTTCTGTATCTGGCTGGCCAACTCCCTGCAACTTATTTCTGCTAGATGCTCCCTCATTCATTTCAATACGCTGTTCAGCCTGCTACCCCAGTTTCCCACTTAGAACAATGGCGCATCAGGACAGGAGCACATTGGCACATTAGAACGACTTAAGTACTGCTCATTGCGTTGCAGAAGAGACCTCTGTGGGGGCAATAGAACAGATTTTCCTCTCATGTCACTGTAGTTGTGGTTTCCCTAAGCACCTAAACTGTTTTACCTCATCTTAGGTAGACAATAATCCATGTAAGTGACTGTGTATCCTAATTTTAAAAAATATTTCTGCCCACATTATTCTGCAGTTTTTATCTTGCTTACATATTTTTGGAATGTTACTATTTTTCAAAAATTAATTTGGGATCAACCAACATTTCTTATTCTGCTGCTGTTCTAGAGAAAATCATTTTCCTCATTTCTGAACAAGAGAAAATGGAATACAGCCCTAAACAAATGCCACTGTAAACCAAGGTGGAGCCTTTGCACTTTCAGGCCACCATGATAACCTGGAGATTAGATTTTTCTGTGTCTTTACATCAATAATAAAGCCAAGCTTCTCCAGGGGGATCCACTAGGCTTGACTCAATGGCTCAGTACAGGTCCTTTTTCCAATGATTATCTCATCCTCATGGAAACATACTCTTGTTATAGACAACTCAGAATGACTCTCTCTATTTTTTTCTTTTATATTTGTATCTGTTTTTCCAATACCTCTGAAAAAATTGATCCAAAAAAATAAAAATTTTAATTGTAGCCAGTCAATTCAGGAAGGATAAAGGTCAAAAACTTTCAAAGAAAGCTTCACCCCCAACACACTAAAGTTTGGGAGCACAGGTAGGCATCCAGAGGTAAACATTTGCTATAATTGATAACAGGAGAAGGATCCATTTATTCACCTGTTATCAATTATAGGCATTTATTTAAAGATCAGGTGTTTTATATTTATTTCTTCAAATTTCATTCATGGTGCCGTAAGTGAAGGCATGTCTGTCCACCCTGAATATATTTTCACTCCCTCATTTCAGTCATTCCAAACAATTCATATGCTCAGATTACCCATGCTAAATGGGGATTCTTTTTTACTAGCCAATATAGTACCTCAAATCCTTCCTTCCTTCCCTCTATCTCATCAGCAGGCAATTCTTTTGATACTTTTGTCATGGGGGAATTGTGTGACTCAGAGACCTAGTCCCCAAGAGAAACTAATAATGGGCTGGGTATTGTCTGTCTCAGCAGCATCAGTGAGTCACTCTCCTGTGCAGCTAATTAGCTTCCTTTCCAATACGAAGAATCTTATATATAGCTTTGTCTTTGGGGTATTTACATAAATTAAGATTAAGCTATCTGAAATTCTCCTTCTCCTAAAAATGCACATCCTATGCCTGAAAAGACAGGTAAAAGAGATGCTTTTAATTACAAAACTTTCCCTGTCATGGTTGCTTCTATCTCTCTATCCTTCTAAACTCCCTTTCAGTTTCTTCTCTTCTGTAAAACATTTGTGCCCAAAATCTGCTGCTTTCTGAAATATTTTATCTTTTTCTTCCACACTATCTCTTATTTTCAAATTTTAATCATTAAATTATATTGTGTCTTATAAAACTAATCCCACATATAAACCCCTATAATTTCAGTTTGTCCTTAGTATGAAGTTCTTTAAATATGCGTAGTTTTCTGACTTTCATGCTCTCCAATTCATTATAAACTTCATTTTCCACTATGAAAAGGAGATGTCTGATCTCAGCTATTCCCATCCTATTTGAAAACCGGATTTAGTTTTAAACCAGAGGAAGGGAATCTCAAGTCTTTACCTCCCACAGTCTGGTGTGATTCTCTCTCTTTTGGTATTACCTTCCTCCACATTGGAACACTCCAGCCAATGCATAGGCTGAGAGGCTATCTCAGATTCAGAAAGACTTGGCCTCATCCCAGGGGAGGGTACACAGGAGTTGATGGCTATGAATTCTGAAATGGAACTGTTCCAGGTTGTTTGAAGAAATAAGAAAGGGAATTGGGAAGAGCAACGCCCAGTGAAAAAGAAGAAATAATATTTTAGGAAGTGAATGCTAATTTTATTTTAAACAAAATAAGAACTCAAGGAATAAGAGGGTTTTTCCAATAGGTTAGAGTGATCCTGTCAAACATATATGCTTCTAGGTTTTTTTTACTGTTTCTACTAAGAAAGCATAGACCACTATGAGAAAGGCCATCAAACTGGCATTTAGGAGGTCTGCCTTCTGATTCTGACTTCTTGAATGTATTGTTAGCCATTTAACCACACTGTGTTGTTTCTCATTCAACCTGTAGAATCTCAAAGTTCTTTCCCACTTCCATACAAAACTATAATTCTGAATATCATTTTTGTTTAATATATGTCTGCATTTCCTGTTTGAAGAAATGTGTCCCAGACCCTAAATGACTGACAAATTTTAGATCTCCAATAGGAAAGATGACAAACTCTATGGAAACTTGGCTTCTGAAAAACTCCTAGAAGCTTTCCAAAGTGATCAGTGTTTCCTAAGAAGGCACAGAAATCAAACATATGGTCTTTTCCTCCAAACAAGCTCCTTTGGGTCATCAGGGTTTCAACAATAATGTGTAATAATTCCAAATGTTTGTAACAGAATGGGTAGGACTTTCTTCACTTATTTAAATACTCCCTTTTTTATGCAACTGAGTTTTCATCAACAGGTACAAGCTTATGGAGGAGTACTTTAAAATGCAATTTGTCTCTATTTTTGTGGGGGCTAATATTTATTTCTCATATTAACAACTTATTATGCTGTTTTTAGAAAGTTCATTCATCAAGTATTTCTTGAGCTTTTTCTATGAGACAGGCACTGTTTTAGGCAAGTAATTCTGCACTGAACAATGCAAAAAGTTTCCCTGCACTCATGGACTTTAATTTTACATTTATGAAAAGCTACAAATATTAGGATAAGTAAAATACTGCCTGGAGGCTAAAGCATATTTTGATCACTTATTCCCTAATTCTTTTAGAAGAGAACTCACCTGTCAGTTAGCTGAACCACTACCGGTGATATCCAACTATACATTCAATCCCACCATACCTCATTATCACACCCATTCACTCACATGCTTAAACTCTTAACTTTTCTCCATATCAGTGACTATTTCCTACAGCTTTTCTTTTACTTTCCATGTTTGCAGTGACAATATACATAAACAGTATATGAAAACTCAAGTAAAATCTACTCTCTCAGGTGTTCATAATGCAGCAATGTATATTGCTTTAAGCCATGAAGATAACCTAAGTAAAGATGTACCATGTTCCACCAATGCTTCTTTTGACCATCATTTTATCCTCCCTGTTTTTTCTTTAGGATTCTTTCTTATTCCTTCACCTGACCCTTCTTTTATTCTCCAATTTTCTTTCCAATTCATCTTTATTCTTCCCTTTCCTTTTTACTCTCTTTAAACATTCTGTTGACTCTGACTCCTCCACACTGATATTGAACACCCATAGTTTCATATTTTGGAGTGCAATTGTTTTATTTTAAAATGGTAAATGTTCATGTTATAAAGAGAATTTTTCAGTCTTTAGACTAATAGGTTCATGTAGTTTGGGATTTTCCTCTTTAAGAAAATTAATTATCACTCACACTCCAAGACAAACACCATTTCAGTAGCAATATGAATTTCAGCAGTAATAGGAATCTCCAAATATGACAAAGTAATCAGACATTAATTGCTTTTAATTGTTCTGTAATTGCTCTTATAAGATGAAATATCACTTTCATGATGAGAGTCCTAGAGTGCTTGGTTTATATATTGTATCTTAGTTTTAAAAGGATAAAACACTTGATCCTAAGCAGTAAACATGATTCTTCAGCTTCACCTTTATTTCTTTATAAATAAATACTTATGAATTGGTGTTGAGCTTAGTAAGTCACCAAACACCTGCTCAGCAGCATAAAGGGCATGTCCATGAAACCTCCCAGGGATAATCTTATTTACTCTATAATGCTTCCTGGGTTCAATTCCTCTCCCAAAATTCTTTGTTCTTAAGCCCCGGTGATCTGGGTGATCTAAATATGGGTAAGAAGTCCAGGGATAGCACTATGAATGAAGTGAAAATAGTAAAACATAGTTAAAAAATGTACAGATGCTCTCTGACTTATAATAGGGTTACGTCCTGATAAATCCATCATGTCAAAAATGCATTTAATATTCCTAATCTACCTCACATCATAGTTTAGCCTAGCCTACCTTAAATGTGCTCAGAACACTTTCATTAGCTTATCTAAGATCACCTAATACAAAGCCTATTTTATAATAAAATATTGAATAGCTCACGTAATATATTGACCACTATACTCAAGTACAGTTTCTTCTGAATGCATGTCACTTTCTCACCATTGTAAAGTCAATTATAAGTCAAACCATCACAAGCCAGGGAACATCCATATGTATTTCATTCAGAAAATGCTGGAAAGAGCATTTAGGAGAATATCTAGATGAGAGAAGGTAGAAAGCCATGCACAGATTGACTGAGAGTTTAAAAAAATGCATGCATATTGTGGAGACAGAAATCAAATCTATTTGTCTCCATCTGCCGTATTCTTCCCAAAATATTATCTCTCCTTTTTTTTTTTTTTTTTTTTTGAGACGGAGTCTTGCTCTTTCGCCCAGGCTGGAGTGCAGTGGCGCAATCTCGGCTCACTGCAAGCTCCGCATCCCGGGTTCACGCCATTCTCCTGCCTCAGCCTCTCCGAGTAGCTGGGACTACAGGCGCCCGCCACCACGCCCGGCTAATTTTTTGTATTTTTTAGTAGAGACGGGGTTTCCCCGTGGTCTCGATCTCCTGACCTTGTGATCCGCCCGCCTCGGCCTCCCAAAGTGCTGGGATTACAAGCGTGAGCCACCACGCCCGGCCTAATATTATCTCTTCTTATCCCATCGTACTATATTGCATTTCTTTGACCATTTATTGTGTATCTCTTAATATTTCCCACTTCATCATTACTAACCTCACTCACTCTGAACTTGATGAGAGCACCTGAGCATTAATTTTTCTTATAATTATTTAATGATTACCAGAATTCATTCAGTATGGCCAGCTCTGGTCAAAGTGAGGCAGGCGAGATGCTTTGTCAACTGCCTGGATGGAATGTCTCAAAAGGTTTCCATTTCATGATAGCATTATGCAAAGTTCAAGAAGTTTAATCAAGACCCTTCACTTACTTAACTATACCTCCTTGAGAATCCCATCTATGAAAAAATTCTAGTCATTTATAAAAATGATTGATTAGATGGGGGAAGTAGTAGAGTTCTTCATTTCTTTAGTTGGTTTGCTCTCTTATGAGTCAATCCTAGTTTTCAAAATTCTTAATAAACCATTTATTCCTTCAATTTTCTATGCCACTTGATGTTTTGTCAAAAAATATATTTATAATATGTATACCAAAAGATATTTCAAAATCTAGAAAGAGAGCTTTAGAGCTTTGTAAAGCTCTTTTAAAAATCAAAAGCAACTACTGTTATTTAAAATGTTGTACTATGCAATTTGTTTACCATGATTACTCTTAGTATTTTTAAGAAAAGTCTTCCCAATGTTATTATAAATGCTTCTATTGATATTTATTTTAATAACTTATTACAGTCCATCATGTACATACACTATACTTAACCTAATGTTTGGTATTTAAATCATTTCAAGATTTTATCACTGTCAACAAAGTATGATGAATATTTTTATGCTGAAAACTTATATAAAAATAGAATTCCAAGAGTATTATTGCACCAAAAGGCATGGACTTAAAATTTTTGATACATGATTTCAAAATATTTTCTTTAAGGTTTGAATCAGTCTATATTCCCTCCAGCAGTGTATAAAAGTGCCAATTTCACTGATCCTTAGCCGGTTTGGATAATAGTAATTGTAAAACTTTTTTTTTTTTTTTTTTTGAGACAGATTCTCCCTCTGTCGCCAGGCTGAAGGGCAGTGGCGCAATCTCGGCTCACTGCAACCTCCACCTCCCAGGATCAAGCTATTCTCCTGCCTCAGCCTCCCAAGTAGCTGGGGCTACAGGCATGCACCACCATGCCCAGCTAATTTTTGTTATTTTTAGTAGAGATGGGGTTTCCCTGTGTTGGACATGATGGTCTCGGTCTCTTGACCTCGTGATCCACCCTCCTCGGCCTCCCAAAGTGCTGAGATAACAGGCGTGAACCACCATGCCCAGCCTGTAAAACTTTTTCCTAATTTAACAGAAAAATAATAGTGTTACATTTTATCATATTTCTTTGATTTCTAAGACATGTGTACACACACACATATATCTATATATACAAATATATGTATAGCTTACATTTTAATTCTTCCTTCATTTCATTTGGTCATTAGGTCTTGGAGATTTGTGAAACTGTTTAAATTCTTTTTTATATTACGAAGATATCAACCTTTTGTCTCTACAGCATCTCAAATTCAAGTATGATTCAAGTGTTAGTTTGGGGCAGATCATTATAGACACATGTAGGAAACAGCTTTCAGAGGTGCCTTAACTGTAATGATCATTTGTATTCTAATTTTTATTTAATGTTATTATTGATTACATTTTTAAACATTCTGTATTTTTTAAACCATTTATTTGTATATATTTGTATACAATCTTGCCATTTTCTGGGATTTCATATTTCCTTATTTTTGTTTTTTACCATTTTTTGGCTTGAATTTTTTTGAGTTTTTATGCATTCTTTTCCAATTTCTGAAGATGTTAATAAGTTCATGTATTTGAGGAATTGAGAACATTTAAAGCAATAGACTGCCTCTGAGCACAGCTTTGTCCATATTACATTAACCTTTTATACCCTGGGTTCCCACTATTTTTTAAATAATCTACTATCAAATAAAAGATTTAATAATACATTTTAAATTATTAACACTTAACACATTATTTTCAGCCACACTAAGTGGAACCCTTCTTCTCTTTCAGGTTGCCTCAGAGTCTTCCCTTCTATCTGATTCAATGCACCAAGTAAATGACTCTCTGGTTACAGAATTTGTGTTACTTGGACTTGCACAATCCTTGGAAATGCAGTTTTTCCTTTTTCTCTTCTTCTCTTTATTCTATGTGGGAATTATCCTGGGAAACCTCTTCATTGTGTTCACGGTGATCTTTGATACTCACTTACACTCCCCCATGTATATTCTGCTGGCCAACCTATCACTCATTGACTTGAGCCTTTCATCTACCACAGTTCCTAGGTTGATCTATGATCTTTTTACTGATTGTAAAGTTATTTCCTTCCATAATTGTATGATACAAATGTTCTTTATCCATGTTACGGGAGGAGTTGAAATGGTGCTGCTGATAGTCATGGCATATGATAGGTACACTGCAATCTGCAAGCCTCTCCACTATCTAACTATTACGAATCCCAAAATGTGCATGCTTTTGGTAGCAGCAGCTTGGGTCATTGGGGTGATTCATGCTATGTCTCAGTTTGTTTTCGTCATAAATTTACCCTTCTGTGGCCTTAATAATGTGGGGAGCTTTTATTGTGATTTTCCTCAGGTTATTAAACTTGCATGCATGGACACTTACGGGCTAGAATTTGTGGTCACTGCCAACAGTGGATTCATATCTATGGTCACCTTCTTTTTCTTAATTGTATCATACATCTTTATTCTGGTCACTGTTCGACGACATTCCCCAAACGATTTATCCAAAGCATTCTTCACTTTGTCGGCTCACATCACCGTGGTGGTTTTGTTTTTTGCCCCATGCATGTTCCTCTATGTGTGGCCTTTCCCTACTAAGTCATTGGATAAATTTTTTGCCATCGTGAACTTTGTTGTCACCCCTGTCTTAAATCCTGCCATCTATACTTTAAGGAACAAAGATATGAAGTTTGCAATGAGAAGGCTGAATCAACATATTTTAAATTCTATGGAGATGACATAACAGATTTGGTTGATGAGAGCACAGGATAAATGCCATGGACCATCAAGACTCCTGTGATCACCGTGATCACTAGGGAACGCGCACATTTTTAGTATTGCCTTAAAACCTGAGAAATCTGCAAAACGGATGTATTAAATCTAAGAATTGTATTTCAGATAAAGTTGCAACATTTTTGTTAATCATAAAAAGTATTATATATTTCTATCTAACGTGTGTATCTAATTAACAGCAATGACTACCTTTAATTTTCATGTAGTTATTTTATATCTGTATATAAGCACATACACATATATATGACCTAGGTTTATTTATCAGTATTTTTATGCTGATAATAAGCATCACTGGAAATTAACTTTCTTATGGAAATTATGTGGATCCAATGGATAAAATACAAGTTCATATAAATTAGTAAATGCTAAAATCAAGGAAGAAACTATTTTTATTTTAATTGTACTTTAAGTTAGATAAATGGTAAGGTCAACCGTTTGTTACAACTCTTAAGTATTATTTTCAGGTTGATTGTCAATATGTTTCGTACAATATTCTCACTCATAGGTGGGAATCGAACAATGAGAACACATGGACACAGGAAGGGGAACATCACATACCAGGGCCTGTTGTGGGGTTGGGGGAAGGGGGAGGGATAGCATTAGGAGATATACCTAATATTAAACGATGAGTTAATGGGTGCAGCACACCAACATGGCACATGGATACACATGTAACAAACCTGCACGTTGTGCACATGTACCCTAGAACTTAAAGTATAATAAAAAGAAACGGACTCTAGTACTCTGTATTATGCAATATTTGTCTATGTTACACTTTTTTGACAACACAATCCTATTGCCCTTGAAGTCTTCTTCAAAGCATTTCTTGAGTCACTCTTAAAAAGCATCTACAACCTAAAAGTATTTGAAGAGATTTATTCCTGGAGAAGACTCCATTGAGATCTTAAAAGCACATTTAATGTGCCTGTACTTAACTTAAGGTGCTTAGGACAAAGAAGATGATTGACATCTTTCAGGTAAAACCTGGTAAGTCTGGTGGTCAAGGAACACAACTGAGACATCACTTGGATGTATTTCTATGACTGTTTTAAGAAACATTAATTGTGGTGACTCACTCAGCTCACTTTTAACTACTGCATGGTAATTAAAGATGCAAAATAAAATAAGTTACAAGAAGTGAGGTTTTTTTATTGGTCAAAGCAATTTTTCTATATTTTCTCCACAAGTTGGTCATAAAAGTTCTAAGCATTCCTCTTTTTATAAATTCGAAGCATTACTACTCTCTTGTTAACCTATCTGGATTTTAATTTTGTAACTTTATTATATTTGTTTTGCTGTGATTCTTTAAAAAGCACATTTAGACTCAGTGAGATAGCAAAAATATCCAAATAGGCCAAAAAACTGTGGCAGTGTCCTCTCACTCAGGAAAATTCTGTGTGTTTTCTCTAATGGCCAAGGGAGAACTTGTGAGACTATAAAAGTTAGTCTCAGTACACAAAGCTCAGACTGGCTATTCCCAGATCTCTTCAGGTACATCTAGTCCATTCATAAAGGGCTCTTAATCAACCAAGTGGTTTACTAAAAAGGACAATTCACTACATATTATTCTCTTACAATTTTTATGCTTCAAGGGAGTGCAAATAAAGGGAAATTTGTACTCCTCATTCTCTGAAAATTGCTGTAGTCTCTTCCAGTTATAAAGAAAGTAGATGGAAACAAAGATAAAACAAATATATTAGAAGAATGAATGAAATTGCAGCATTTTATTGACAATGAGATGGTTCTATTAGTAGGAATATATTCTGCATAATTCCATTTTGTGTTTACCTTCCGGGAAAATGAAAGGATTCTGTACGGTTAACTTAAATACTTAGAGGAATTAATATGAATAATGTTAGCAAGAATAACCCTGTTATAAGTATTATGCTGGCAACAATTGTCGAGTCCTCCTCCTGACTCTTCTGGGCTAATTTGTTCTTTTCTCTCCATTTAATGGTCCTTTTCCCCATCTTTCCCCAGGTCCGGTGTTTTCTTACCCACCTCCTTCCCTCCTTTTTATAATACCAGTGAAACTTGGTTTGGGGCATTTCTTTCACATAAAGGTACAAATCATACTGCTAGAGTTGTGAGGATTTTTAGAGCTTTTGATAGAATACACTCATTTTAAAAACAGGAAAGCTAAGGCCCAGAGATTTTTAAATGATATTCCCATGATCACACAGTGAATTTGTGCCAGAACCCAAATGCCTACTCCCATCTCACTGAGACTTATTATAAGGACACAAGGCATTTTTCCTTAAACCTAGGAAAAAGTTTTATATATATTATATATTATGTAATATTATATATATTATATATTATATAATATATAATATATATTATTTATATAATATAATACATAATATATATTATTTATATATTATATATTATATATTATACAATATATTATATATTATTTATATATTATATATTGTATAATATATAATATATTATTTATATATATTATATATTATACAATATATAATATATATTATTTATATATAATATATTATGTATTATATATTTATATATTATATATTTTATATATTTATATTATATTATATATATTTATATATTATATAATATATGTTATATAATATATATTTTATATATTTATATATTATATATTATATAATATATATTTTATATATTATATATATTACATAAATTATATATTTCATATATTTATATATATTATATTTTATATATATTATATGTTTATATATATTATATATATTATATGTTTAGATATATTATATATATTATATAATTCTAATGGTTGAATTCCAAGAATAATCTATGGCATGAAAGATTTTACCTGTCAACAGTGGCTGGCTCTTCATGGTTGCTACAATGAGTGTGTAAGATTCTGAAGAACTCCTTTAATGAGCCTAAACTTAATGTTCAACTTAGAATAAATACAATTCTTCTAAATTTTTTTGAATAATTTTTGAAAAGTCAGAAATGAGCTTTGAAAGAATTATGGTGGTGAAGGATCCCCTCAGCACCATAAACTCAGGAAAGAGATGTCTCAACTCCATTAGCAAGAAATTCCTTTTGCTAAAGAATAGCATTCCTGAATTCTTACTAACAGCCATGATAGCAAGTCTTTTGCTACAGATGAGAACCCTCAGGTCAACCTCATCCTTGGCATATTTCATGTGGAGATATAACTTCAAGTTTGTCCTTGTCTATCAGTGGAATGAATTAATTTTATGTCAATGCATATCTAAGGTCTATTCTAAATTGCACACTTTGATTCAAAAGAAACAGTCCAACCAATCAGTCAGGACAGAAATTATCTCACAATAAAAATCCTATCATTTGTACTGTCAGTGATTAGTATGATTATATTTATTACTGTGCTAAGCAGAAGAGAACTAAAGTGAATGTTCATGATTTATTCTGCTATTAGACTTCTCTTTACTCTTAAAAATATTTAGAATCACTAAATTTTTATAGGACTTTAAAAATAGTAATGTGCTGCTGGAGTGTGTAGGACTAAGAAATTGGATTCAGAGTAGTAAAGAGAAAAGTGGAATTTCCAAGCACTATGAATTACTGTTATTTAAAAAACAGCAAAAAACAAATAACAGTATTCCTCCAAAAAAGATGGCAAGCGTAAACTCTATACCTTCATGTCTCCTGTGGAATGTTAGTCATCAATTTCCACTTCTCTCTTTTACATCTTACTTGCCCATTAACTCTTATACCTAATCCAAAGATTGTTAATATGGCTATGCCTCACTTTCAGGACACCTTTTATTTGTTACTTCTCTTCACTGCAAAACTTCTTGAAACAGTACTTCTTTTCTCTCCTCCATACACAGTTGAAATGGCTCTCAACTCACACCCAGAAGTCAGTGTTCAGTCTCTCACCTAGCAGATAGCAACTTACAAAGATGCCCCAACAATACCTCCTTGTGTCTGGACAGTTATCACTATCCTTTACCTTTTTCTGTATTTATTTCTGCTCCTAAAAGGGATCTCTATGTAAAGTATTGTTATACTAGTGCTTGTTATAATTATAATCAGAGTTAAAGCCATCACAATGTTCCCAATTACTTAAAGACATTGGAATAACATTTTATTTTCCACGTCTTGCTAAAAAATATTTTGTTATCAGTACCTTAATAATGGCTATTATATATTGACCATTACTGTTTGCTAGAAAATTTATATACCTGGTTGTATCCAATCCTCAAAGAACTTCTATAAAGTTGTGCTATTATCACCTATATTTTCCAGATGTGGCCATAAGACTGAAATCACTTAAGTAACTTGTCTAAGGTCATTAAGATACATAGTAGATAACCCAGGATTTGAACACAGGCCTCCTAGCACACAAGCTCATATCTTAACTACTTTAATATGTTGCTCGATGAGATCTTACAGGTCTTCATTCACCCCTTTCCTGCTCGCACAACCACAACCTGCAGTTATTACCTATTGTTAGGCTGAAAATAATTACTTGGCTTCAATTCCAAGCTTCCTCCCTTCCAATTCACATTGAGTCCAGAGCTAAATTAAACAATCATTCAAAATTTTTCAGTAGTTCTTGTCCCTATAATAAAACAGAAATGCTTTAGAAAGCATTCCAAAATCTCTTACCAGCTTTATCTCCTATGAAAGTCCTTCACACTTTCTCTCATTTAAACTTTATTGCATTTTCCTCACTTCACTTTTGAATTCCCTATTCTTTTATCCTCTCTTAATTTTTAAGTATTATATTTGTGATATTTTTCCTTTTTTTCTATTTTTTACCTTTCATTTCATTTTGGCCTTTTTTTTTCTCTTAAGAACTTTAATATCACCAAATAACATGTGTGCTACATGCTGTTTTGTAGTTCAAAGAAAAAGGAGATAAACATAGGGTTATGGCATCGACTTAATCTGGCAGAGAGACAAGCATAAATAGTGGTATTTTATATTAGGAATAAACCTAACATTAATGGAGATATTGAGAAGCCGAGATAACTGAATTATAAGGCATAGCCAGGGAAGTAGTGTGAGATAAAATTATGATCTTTGGTTGTTGAATTCTGAAAGTCTTTAAGTAATATATTATAGAAAGTCACTGTAAGAATGAGCAGAATGATACAAAATGAGGCTTTGAATTTGAATATAATAATTCTGACTTCCTTCTTCTCTTCTCCAAGGTAACTGCAGAGGCTATTTCCTGGAATGAATCAACAAGTGAAACAAATAACTCTATGGTGACTGAATTCATTTTTCTGGGTCTGATTCTCAGGAACTCCAGACCTTCCTATGTATGTTGTTTTTTGTATTCTATGGAGGAATCGTGTTTGGAACCTTCTTATTGTCACAACAGTGGTATCTGACTCTCACCTTCACTCTCCCATGTACTTCCTGCTAGCCAACCTCTCACTCATTGATCTGTCTCTGTCTTCAGTCACAGCCCCCAAGATGATTACTGACTTTTTCAGCCAGCGCAGTCATCTCTTTCAAGGGCTGCCTTGTTCAGATATTTCTCCTTCACTTCTTTGGTGGGAGTGAGATGGTGATCCTCATAGCCATGGGCTTTGACAGACATATAGCAATACGCAAACCCCTACACTATACTACAATTATGTGTGGCAATGCATGTGTCGGCATTATGGCTGTTGCATGGGGAATTGGCTTTCTCCATTCGGTAAGCCAGTTGGCCTTTGCTGTGCACTTACCCTTCTGTGGTCCCAATGAGGTCGATAGTTTTTATTGTGACCTTCCTAGGGTAATCAAACTTGCCTGTACAGATACCTACAGGCTAGATATTATGGTCATTGCTAACAGTGGTGTGCTCACTGTGTGTTATTCTGTTCTTCCAATCATCTCATACACTATCATCCTAATGACCATCCAGCGTCGCCCTTCAGATAAGTCATCCAAAGCGCTGTTCACTTTGACTGCTCACATCACAGTGGTTCTTTTGTTCTTTGGAACATGTGTCTTTATTTATGCCTGGCCATTCCCCATCAAGTCATTAGATAAATTCCTTGCTGTATTTTATTCTGCGATCACCCCTCTCTTGAACCCAATTATATACACACTGAGGAACAAAGACATGAAGACTGCAATAAGACGGCTGAGAAAATGGGATGTGCGTTCTAGTGTAAAGTTTTAGATCTTATATAACTGTGAGATTAATCTCAGATAATGACATAAAATATAGTGAAGTTGGTAAGTTATTTAGTAAAGCTCATGAAAATTGTGCCTTCCATTCCCGTATAATTTAGTAATTGTCTAGGAACCTTCACATATATTGCCTCAATTTATCTTTCAACAACTTGTGTGGTATATTTTGGAATACGGATACAAAGTTATTATGCTTTCAAAATATTCTTTTTCTAATTCTTAGAACAAAGAAAGGCATAAATATATTAGTATTTGTGTACACCTGTTCCTTCCTGTGTGATCCTAAGTTTAGTAGCAGAAAGGAGAGAAAATATAGCCTAGCTTATAAATTTAAAAAAATTTTTATTTGGCCCATTTTGTGAAAAAGATAAAAAAAGAACTGTCACATCTTAATTTAAACAATATACTCTTAGTGGTAAGGAGATAAATGTCAACTTTTAAGAGGCTGAAAAACAAACGCCTCCCATTATAAGAGTTTATACTTCACCTCCCACCACTATAACAACCCACAATCCATGAGGGCATTATCAGGAGTGAGTGGAAGAGTAAGTTTACCAATGTGAAATGTGCCTTCTGGGTCCTTGACATCTGTGGTATAACTGCTCATAAGCAGTAGAAAGAATTTAGAGGGATCCAGTCTCTCATCATGTTGGCACAAAGTATATTACTTGGATCCTTCTATGTCATTTTCCATGGTTAATGTTTAAAAGCACAGGCTTTAAAGTAAAAAACAAAGAGCTAGGTTGAACTCTACTGACTCTTATTAATTATGATTTTGGACACATTACCTAGCTTTCATGAGCTTTAGTTTCTACATTTATAAACAGGAGATTATGCCTATTATGCATGGTTATTATGCAGGAAAATGACAAAATAGATATAAATCAAATAGCCCACTTCGAGACATATTAAGCATGAATAAACATTAGGTACTATTAAAATCCTATATATTAACAAAGCCAAAAGTTTCAAACTTTATTTTTTCCCAACATTCTTTTGAAATATGACACATTCCAATCTTAACAGATGCCCATTTGGGATACTGTAGTTGGAAGTGGAAGTGTGTGTATTTGTGCGCAAGTGTGTACTCACACACTTCTACCTCACCACCCTAGAAAAGCATGCTGAAAATTTAAGATAGAAGTAAAGGAAAAAATAAATGGAAAAAAAAACTTAACAAATGATTCTGACAAATATCTTCTTTTTCCAGGGAGAATCACTGAGCCAGGATAAAATTGAACATTAAATATTCTAAGAAAAAAGGAATCCAGTTTGTCAAAATGTGACTTGAATTAATAGATAAGGAGAGTCAGATGATAAGAGGGTTAAAATTATGTTTATCTTAGGAAAAGTAGAATAGAAAATTCATAAGCAGATTAAAAACACATAATAAAAGTAGTAAATAATAATGACAGTATCTCAAATCAGTGCAGAGGGGAAAGGCCTACTAATGTGATGGTGGGATAATTGGATAGCAATATGGGAAAAGATATATTTAATTTATTTGCTACACCAAATGCCAGGACAATCTCTAAGTGAATTCAAGACATAACTCTTTTTTCAAAAAAACTATACAAACATTAAAAGAAAACAAGTTAATGTTTTTACAATCTATGAATATGGTAAAGATGGATGACACTGACTATCAAATTAATTTTTAATGCATAATAAAACTATCAGAAAAGTTAAAAGATAAGTGAGAAGAAACTACTTATAACTCACATAATAGAGTAGTAGTTCTAATACCTAGGGAACTTCTAAAACAAAACCCAAAATATTAATAGGAAAATGGGCAAAACAGTTAAACTTACAATTCATACATAAGGAAAATCAGTCTTTTTTTACAGTTGTAGGCAAAAAACTTTTATTTTTCATTTTTTTGTAAAATTTACCCCTAATTTATTCATAATTCACTTAATTACTACGTGCATTAATGTGTACAACACCATGGGATAAATCAATATATTCAGAATTTCTCTTGAAATTTGACCAGAAGTTATGGGCATCCCTCCCCTGGGAGAGAGGCAGGCAGAAAAGTTTTGAATCTATGCAGTAAAATATGTTACTGTTTTATATATATACATATATACACATATATGTGTGTATATGTGTATATATGTACACACACATATACATACATACATACATAATACATATTATCTGAATTAGGCCTGGTCTTTTTTTTTAATACTTTAAGTTCGGGGATACATCTGCAGAATGTACAGGTTTGTTACATAGGTATACATGTGCCATGGTGGTTTGCTGCACCCATCAACTCATCATCTACATTAGGTATTTCTCCCAGTGTTATCCCTCCCCTTGCCTCCCACCCCCCGACAGGCCCTGGTGTGTGATGTTCCCTTCCCTGTGCCCATATGTTCTCACTGGTCAACTCCCACTTATGAGTGAGAACATGTGGTGTTTGGTTTTCGGTTCTTGTGTTAGTTTGCTGAGAATGATGGTTTCCAGCTTCATCCATGTCCCTGCAAAGGACATGAACTCATTCTTTTTTATGGCTGCAAGAAATGCAAATCAAAACCACAATGAGATGGCATCTCACACCAGTTAGAATGGCAATCATTAAAAAGTCAGGAAACAATAGATGCTGGAGAGGATGTGGAGAAATAGGAATGCTTTTACACTGTTGGTGGGAGTGTACATTAGTTCAACCATTGTGGAGGACAGTGTGGTGTTTCCTCAAGGATCTAAAACTAGAAATACCGTTTGACCCAGCAACCCCATTACTGAGTATATACCCAAACGATTATAAGTCATTCTACTATAAAGACGCATGCACACGTATGTTTATTGCAGTGCTATTCAAAATAGGAAAGACTTGGAACCAACCCAAATGCCCATCAATGTTAGACTAGATAAAATGTGGCACATAGACCTAGTCTTAAAATCCAGCACAGAGATTGTTACTTTTACATCTGTTCCTAATTGATAAACCATTTAGTTATACCACATCTTAGCTTCTGGCCTACAATGACCATATTTGGGGTTTTTCTTTCAAATTTCATTATAGGTTCAGAGGGTACATGTGCAGGTTTGAGACAAAAGTATATTGCATGATACTAAGGTTTGGAGTACAAATGATTCCACCTCCCAGGTAGCAAGAATAATACCCAATACGTAGTTTTTCAACTCTTTCACCTCTTCCTCCATCCTCCCTCTGCTAGTCTGTGGTGTCTATTTTTCTCATCTTTATGTCCATGTGTATTCGATGTTTAGCTCCCCCTTGTAGGTGAGAACATGTGGTATTTGGTTTTCTGTTTCAGTGTTAATTCACTTAGGATAATGGCCTCCAGCTGCATTCATGCTGCTGCAAAGGATATGACTTTCTTCTTATTAGCCGCATAAATTTTGTGGTGGATATGTATCACATTTACTTTATCTAGTCAAAAGTTGATGGGCACCCAGGTGGATTCCATGTCTTTGCTATTGTGAACAGCACTGGGACAACTCATACAAGTGCATGTGTCTTTTTGGTAAAACAACGTATTTTCTTTTGGGCATATATGCAGTGATGAAATTGCTGGATTGAGTGGCAGTTTAACTCTTCCTTCGGGCATATACGCAGTGATGGAATTGCTGGATCGAGTGTCAGTTTAACTCTTCCTTCGGGCATATACGCAGTGATGGAATTGCTGGATCGAGTGGCAGTTTAACTCTTCCTTCGGGCATATATGCAGTGATGGAATTGCTGGATCAAGAGGCAGTTTAACTCTTAGTGCTTTGAGAAATCCCCAGACTGTTCTCCACAGTGGCTGGACTAAGTTGCATTCCCACCAGCAGTGTAGAAGTGTTCCCCATTCTCTGTAGCCTCACCAGCGTCTGTTAAACTATCTTTAAATATATGAAAAAATGTTCAAGTCTCTCAGATTAAGATACATGCAAAGCAAAATGATACTTAAATATCAGTTCTAACCTATATCAAATATCTGACCTCAATATTTGATAATACAACCTGTTGATGAAGCTGTAGAGAGAAGCACTCTTATGCATTGTTAGTGAGAATACAAAATGGTACAACCTCTTGGCAATATCTTAAAAAGTTTACATGTTACTGACTTTTGGTCTAGCAATCCTACTTCTATCCTAAAGATATATTGGCAAAAATACAACATAATCGATGCACACAAGTCTATTCATTGAAGCATTGTTTTTAATAGTAAAGAATGGAAAGTAGGCCGGGCGTGGTGGCTCATGCCTGTAATCCCAGCATTCTGGGAGGCTGAGGCAAGCAGACCACTTGAGGCCAGGAATTCAAGACGAGCCTAGCTAACATGGTGAAACCCCATCTCTACCAAAAATACAAAAATTAGCCAGGCGTGGTGATGCACACTTGTAATTCCAGCTACTTGAGAGGCTGAGGTGGGAGGATCGCTTGAACCTGGGAGGCAGAGGTTTCAGTGAGCCCAGAACGTGCCTCTGCACTCCAGGCAGGGCAACAGAACAGGACTCCATCTCAAAAAAAAAAAAAAAAAAGGAAATAACCAAATGATAATTAGTAAGCACTACTTGCAAAACTTGTACACAATAGAGTATTAAGCAACTATAAACTGAGTGAGAAGTATCTCCAAATACTACTCTAAAGTAATCTACAAGGTATATCTTAACTGAAAAGAAACAAAAAAGTGACACCAGAATGCTATTTTTATGTTAAAACAGGGATACATACATTGGATTTACATGCATATATAACTTATAAGTATACATTTTATAAATATTTAAATAAGCATACTTAAAATGGCAAAAACATAATACATATATAATTTTCTTATGGCAAGAGGAGGAGACAGGGCAAGGCGCAGGGATAAAAGTTATTTTGAATACATCTTATTTTATATTTTTGACTTTGAAATCATGTAACTGTTTTATATAATTTAAAAATGTAATTAACAGAAAAAAATTACAACTGCTAAAAATCAAGATCTGGCATTTTAATTAAGTTATATAACATCAGAGAAAAGAATCGTTTCATGGGACACTAACATACAGTCAAATTCATTTGGAACCCAGTGAACTAATGGGCCTAAGATAACAACCAACAGAAGCTAAAACGATGAGTAACCGTTTCAGAAGAAAACTTATATGGAATGGATCAGCTGAAAATACCTGAACCTACTGAGCAATTTTTATATCACATGAAGTGAATACACATAAAGTATAATACGAAGCACATAGAACCAACTAGAAATGAGCCTAATTGGTAAAGATTCTCTATTTTATGACAATATGCAGGAAATATGTCAAAGAGAGAAACATGCAAGAACACCATAGGATTTAATAAGATAATCAGAAGGTATGGAATACTCAACAGGATGAATATCCTGGATTATTCAGCAAACACACAGAGCAAAAAAGCAGGAGGAAGGAATTCATATAGATTTTTAAAAACTAAAAAGATATATTAGCCAATGCAACTTTGAAACTTCTTTAGATCCTGATTCAAATAGACCAAATTTAACAAATATATTTGAAACTATTAATTTAAAAATGACTAAGTATTTGATTATATCAAATATAGACAATAATAACCTTGAATGTACATGGATTAAATATCCACTTAGGAGCTAGGTGTGGTGGCTCATGACTGTAATTCCAGCACTTTGGGAGGCCAAAGGAGAAGGATTGCTTGAGGTCAGAGGTTCAAGTGCAGCCTGGTCAACACAGTGAGACCCTATCTCTACAAAAAACAAATAAAAATAAAAAATTAAACTACATTTTTAAAAAATATATTTATCCTAAATTCTCCATCTGAAAGATATAGACTGACTGAATGAATTTTAACTATGACCTGACTGTGATACCCTGAACAAATGCACTTTACCTGTAAAAACACATATTAACTAAAAGAAAAGAGATGGAAAAAGATGTTCCATGAACAGAAACCAAAATGAGTAGGAGCAGCTATACATATGTCAGACAAAACAGACTTTAAGTCAAAACTAGTTTTAGAAAAAAGACAAAAATGGTTATTATACAAAGATAAAGGAATCAATCCAGAAAGAAGATATAACAATTTTAAATATATGTGCAGCCAACACTGGAGCAGCCAGATTCATAAAGCAAATATTACTAGATCAAAACAGAGAGATAGACTCAAATATAATAATAGTGAAGGACTTCAACACCCCACTTTCAGCATTAAACAGATCATCTAATAAGAAAATCAATCTCGCAGCCCTCACCCTGGAGAGTCCATAGGGACCAGGGGTCCCAGCAGAGAGCACCTACCTCATGGAAGAGTGGCTGCATTTTTCTTCATGCAGTTTTCAGTCCTCACTTCTCACCAAGCAGGGCCGCCTGGCCTGGGACTCCTGTACAACCACCCTGTCCCCCACCTGACCACTCCAATAAGAAGTAGCCCAGCATTTCTCCAAGGAGGAAATACCAGAGTCAATTCACAACCCCTCCACCACTGCAATTGCAGTGGTACCACCATAACAGCCCTGGGGCTGGGGAAGAACAAAGAGTCTAGTCACTACAGTGGCACCTTCAGCACACCACAGCCACCATACAGAGAGGAGTCCAGCCCCCTCCCCTGGGAACCCCCACCACCAACTCCACCAGGCATGGCCCCCAGCTCATAACTGCAGATCAGTTGCCCCACCCTCAGCTGAGCTTACCTACTGGCAGTGGCCCAGACTTTCCCTAGGGAGAGGCTCCCAGAGGCAAACGGCAGCCTCTCTGTCCCTGTCACAGCAGCAGTTCTATCCGTGCTGTCCTCAGGCTTGGAAGGAAACAAAGCGCCTGAAGGCTACACCTGAACTTACAGCATGCCACAGTTCCCATATGGAGAGGAGACCAGTCTCTCCTCCCAGTGAGCCCTAAACCCCCAATCGCTGACAAGCAGATCCCTAACCTCACACCAGCAGTACAGCTGCCCCACCCCACAGGCTAAGCATTCCCAGTAATAGCAGCTCCACCTGGAGATGGAGCCCCCAGGGTCAACCAAAAGCCCTTCTGCCACTGCCTCTACGGTGGCACTACCCCTGCTACCCTTGAAATAACAAAGGAGCAAAGACCCCCGTGCTCTATCCACACCCCCAACAAGCTGCAGTCGACCACAAAGAAGAAACCAGTCTGTCTCCCATGGGTCCTACCCACACCCCCTGCTCTTCACCATGGATGATAGAGTCAACAGTGTGAAAACGACCATACTGCCAAAAGCAACCTACAAATTCAATGCGATTCTCATCAAAATACCACCATCATTCTTCACAGAACTAGAAAAAACAATGGTAAAATTCACATGGAACCAAAAAAGAGCCCACATAGCCAAAGCAAGACTAAGCAAGAAGAACAAATCTAGAGGCATCACATTACTCGACTTCAAACTATACTATAAGGCCATGGTCACCAAAACAGCATGGTACTGGTATAAAAATAGGCATATAGACCAATGGAATAGAATAGAGAACCCAGAAATAAAGCCAAATACTTACAGCCAACTGATAAAACATAAAGTGGGGAAAGGACATCCTATTCCACAAATGGTGCTGGGATAATTGGCAAGCCACATGTAGAAGAATGCAACTGGATCCTCATCTCTCACCTTATAAAAAAATCAACTCAAGATGGTTCACAGACTTAAATCTAAGACCTGAAACCATAAAAATTCTAGAAGATAACATTGGAAAAACCCTTCTAGACATTGGCTTAGGCAAAGACTTCACAATCAAGAACCCAAAAGCAAACACAACAAAACAAAGATAAATAGATGGGACTTAATTAAACTGAAAAGCTTCTGCACAGCAAAAGAAATAATCAGCAGAGTAAACAGACAACTCACAGAGTGGGAGAAAATCTTCAAAAACTGTGCGTCCAACAGAAGACTAATATCCAGAATCTACAAAGAATTCGACCAAATCAGCAAGAAAAAAAACAAACAATCCTATCAAAAAGTGGGCCATAAATAGATAATTCTCAAAAGAAGATATACAGATGGCCAACGAACATGAAAAAATGCTCAACATCACTAATGATCAGGAAAATGCAAATCAAAACCACAACGCAATGCCACCTTACTCCTCCAAGAATGACTATAATCAAAATATCAAAAAATCAAAAAAGGTGTTGGTTTGGATGTGGTGAAAAGGGAACACTTTTACACTGTTGGTGAGAATGTAAACTCATATAATCACTATGGAAAAGAGGGTGAAGATCCATTTAAAAACTAAAAGTAGAACTACCATATGATGCAGCAATCCCACTACATGGTATCATCTACCCAGAGAAAAAGAAGACATGAAAAAGATACTTGCACATTCATGTTTAAAGCAGCACAATTCCCAATTGCAAAAATATGGAAACAGCCCAAATGCCCATCAATCAACAAGTGGATAAACAAAATGTTTTTTATATATATATATATATATATATATATATACACACACACACATACACACACACACACACACACCACGGAATACTACTGAGCCATAAAAAGGAGTGAAATAATGGCATTTGCAGCAACCTGAATGGAATTGGAGACCATTATTTTAAGTGAAGTAACTCAGGAATAGAAAACCAAACCACGTATGTTCTCACTCATAAGTGGGAGTTAAGCTATGAGGATGCAAAGGCATAAGAAACACACAATGAACTTTGGGGACTAGGGGAAAGGGTGGGAGGGGGTGAGGGATAAAAGACTACACATTGTGTTGTGTACGCTGCTCAGGTGATGAATGCACCAAAATCTCAGAAATCACCACTAAAGAACTTCTTCATGTAACCAAACACCATCTGTTCCTCAAAAACCTATTGAAGTAATAAATAAGATAAACGATGTTCTGTAACCATGGTTCTGTGAATTATTTCAGGGGAAGAATCTACCACCCTATTAGCATTACTTAGCAAAAATAATTAGATTTATAACTTGGTTAGGATGGAACCAGGTGTGTAGGGAAAGAAGTGATTCAATAATTAAAACTGGAATGTGTCTATGTGACAACTCATATAAGTGAAACCCACCACAAGCCAGCCTTGAACTTGCTGAATCCAAGGCATGTTACACACATACTGATGGTGGTTTGAAACCTGGACACAAAGTGCATCCTGTGTGATCCAGCTGTGGGAGTACAAAGAACCGTAACTGATATGGCTGAACCCATTTTAATTCAAATTATTCTCCTGCTGCCACTGTACTCTATCCTTCATCTGTAATGAAACTATTTTATGAGAATAAATAATTTGATTCCCCTCAGCCCTTTCAGCAATAAGTTAGAGTGACTAACACATAATTATGCAATTAATACACGAGAAATAAAGAGTGAAGTTTATATCCAGTGAAGCAGATCTTAAAGTATTAATGATATTGGAAAGAAATTTAGACATGCAAGAAATCAGGGAATATTGTAATCACAAATCCCTTCCAGAAGAATCAACTAGAAGATAAACTTCACCAAGGGCATAACTGGAAAAACTTTTTCATGAAAAGACTCGTAGTTTGCAATCTATATATTTAATTGTATATCTAAGATTGAAATAAAGGTAAGAATATTGTTGAAATAAAAGAATGTAAATACTGTATGTTCTAACAAAGAAATAATACAACCTAAACAAAATGGAAAGAGAAGGGAGAAAAGGGAAAGTAGAATCAGATCATTAACTGTTGCGTAGGAAACAGGAAGACTGAAGGATGCCATTTAAAACTGGCTAACCATATAGTAAGAGGCTAAACAAGAAAGGGAGCTATTGGGGCACTAGAGAATTTGTAAATATATGTTACCCACAATAAAAAAAAGTGTCTTCCTAAATAACAAAAGAAAAATTTAAGAAAAAAGATGGGTCAAGTGGAAAAAGAAGTACAGTAAATATAGCATAATATAAACAGAAATAATAAAATAAGGTGATAGAGTACAAACATATCAGTCTCATCAATTACATGAATGGGCTTAACTCACATATTAAAAGCAATGAATTCTTATAAAAACCCCAAATTACAACTATATACAAGAGGTGCAGGTGAAAGTAGTTGAAAAAGTCTTTAAAAGTGGGGAAATAATTGACAAAGATTCTAAGATATAGATTACCTAAACAATATAACCAGTAAGATAGATTTTATGGATTTTTCTAACACTAGCCTGATAATAGAGAATATCTCTTCTTCTCAAGTGCACATGAAACATTCACAAAATTTCATCATATAATAGTTCCTTAAAAAACACTAGTAAGTGTCAGAAAGTAGAAATATTATAAAAAGTACTTTTTAATAAGGCAATAACACTAGAAGTTAAATGAAAAGGGACTGAGAAACACAGGGCCCTTTCATCTGGAAATTTTTCAACTTGCTCTTAAGCAACACAAGGATCACAGTGGAAATACAAAAACAAGACATAAATATTCTGAATAGTGATAATAAAACAGTGCATACCAGAATACAAACTGTTTCCAAGTTACAATGGTTCAACCATTTTTCAGCTTTATGGTGGTGTGAAAGTGATATCCATTCATTAGAAACCATGCTCCAGGATGGGCACAGTGGGTCACGCCTGTAATCCCAGCACTTTGGGAGGCCAAGAAGGGCGAATCACGAGGGCAAGAGATCAAGACCATCCTGGCCAACATGGTGAAGCCCCATCTCTACTAAAAATACAAAAATTAGCTGGGCGTGGTGGTGGGTGCCTGTAATCCCAGCTATTGGGGAGGCTAAGGCAGGAGAATCACTTGAACCAGGGAGTCGGAGGTGTTGCAGTGAGCCAAGATAGCACCACTGCCTCCAGCCTGGCATCAGAGTGAGACTCCATCTCAAAAAAAAGAAAGAAACCCTACTCCAAATTTTGAATTTTGATATTTTCCTGGACTACCAATGTGTGGCACAATGCTCTCTCACAATGTTGTGCAACAGCCAAATGATAATAAAGGTAGATAATCCATCTTGATATCTTCCTGAAGAACATAATGCCTGCCTACCATCAATAAGCATCAATACTATCTACCAGCTATTCTCAACCCTCATCATTGGAAGACAGAGAAACTGACTGTGTCAAAGTATTAGTCCCATCATTCAGCAATTAACTTTAGCTCAATGCTTCAAAACTTCTTCAGGCCCTGTGTGATTTCAGCTACGTACATTAATGATGAGTACCCATACAACCATTCTGTTTCTTATTTTCAGTACCATATTTAATAAATATCACTTATTAAATACTTTATTTAGACATTTTGTTAGATTATTTTGACCAACTGAAGTCTAATCTAAATCTTCTGAGCTTGTTCAAAGTAAGCTAGGCTAACCTATAATTTTAGGTGTACTAAATGTGTTTTTAACTTATGATATTTTCAGTTTACAGGGGGTTTGTTGATACATAACTTCATCATACATCAAGGAGCATCTGTATATGGGATATAGTTAAAGCAGTGATCAGAGGAAAATCTACAGCCTTAACACATTTATTAATAAAAGTGTAGGAATTAAATTATCAGCTCAAAAATGTAAAAAGTATCTAAAAGAGTAAGCAGAAAGTACAAGAAAGAACCCAAGCTAGATAAAAGTGAAAATTAATAAAATAAGAAGCCAAAAAACAGTAGATCGAATCAGTAAACCAAAAGTCTTGTTCTTTAAACAAATCAACAAAGTAGACAAAAATTAGATCTTTTAATCATGAATAAAAAAAGAGAAAGCACAAAAATGAATAAGGAATGGTGAGAGAAATAACTATTGATAATCAGCAAATAAAAAATCATTAAAAACAATGTTCACATCTATGAAGAACATTGAAAGCTAGAGGGAATGGGTAATTTTCTAGAAAAATACGATTCACCACAATTGACTTCAAAAAAAAAAAAAGAAGTACAGCACTTATGTGAGCAATTTCCATAGAAAAATACAGTTGTCATGGAATTATAACACACACACAAACACTAGGTTTAGATGTTTTCATGGAGAATTCCACCAAACCTTTAGAAATCAGATTGTCCAAAGGCAAATTAACAACCCTCAGTCATTTGAGGCAAAATATTACAATTGAGGCAAGATAT
This sequence comes from Symphalangus syndactylus, assembly GCF_028878055.3. Taxonomy (NCBI): domain Eukaryota; kingdom Metazoa; phylum Chordata; class Mammalia; order Primates; family Hylobatidae; genus Symphalangus; species Symphalangus syndactylus. The sequence goes on from NC_072427.2 coordinate 4,705,149, forward strand.
ACTGTACTGAAAGCTTGAGGAAAAAGCAGGAGAGAAGGTTCCTTTGGGAAATTCAAATATTCAAAAGTGCTTACATATAATGAAAAATATGGAAATCCATGAGCATGGCCAAGGTGGGACACATGCTCAGAAAAGGCCTGAGAAGACACTAATATTTCACCTTTAGTAATTCCTAGGCTCATGGCAAGAACAAATGAAGGTAAGGCAGAATTATATACGGTTTGGCTAAGTGTTGAGGGAGCCCCAATACAGAGTCAGTAAGCAAAGTCTGGGAGAGGTTTTTCATATTTTTTTTCTTTTTTGGCTCCTTGCAGTCAAGGAAATCTTTTTTAAATCACTAAATGCTAAATGAACACAAGCTAAAGGAACTGAGCCTTCAAACATCAAACACAAAAAAGAATACAGATATTACAAAACCAGTTTACAAAAGTTACTAAACAAATAAAAACTACATCCCACAGTGGGTAACAAAAATAACCTTGAAGAGGGGGAAAATTTGGTTTCCAGAATAAACACATTATAATATCCAAAATGTCCAGTTTTCAACAAAAATTAAGAATCATGCAAATAAACACAAAAGTATGGCCCATTTACAAAAGAAATATATGAGACTCTCCCTGAGTAAGCATAGATATTGGAAATATTAGACAAAAACTTTATATAACTGTCTTAAATAAACTTAAAGAGCTAAAGAAACCAAAGAGAATGACATATGAATAAATAAGAAATATGAATTTCTTAAAAGGTACAAAAAAATTCTGAGGCTGAAAAGTACAATAACTAAATAAAAAGTTACTTTTTACTTAGGGTTCCAATAGAAGATTTGAGCAGGTGGAAAAAAGAATCAGTGAACCTGATAGATCAAATGAAATGATTCAGTCTGAAGAGCAGGAAAACAAAAGAATGACAACAAAAAAGAATAGAGCCTGAAGACCTGTATAACAACATCAAGAATGCCTACATACAGAATCCTGGTGGGGAGTGAGGGGCGGGAAGACTATTTGAAGACATGTGTTTGAAAACTTGCCAAATTTCACTAAAGACAAATATACACATTCAAAAAGCTCAGTGAACTTCATCAAGGAAATATACAAAGATATTCACACCAAGATACACTATGTTTCAAATTGTCAAAAGGCAAAGCAAATGTTTGAAAGCAGCAAGAGAAACGCAATGCATCATTTACAAAGGATCCTCAGTAAGTTTGACAGCAGAGAGCTCATTATAAACCATGGATGCCAGAAGAGCTTAGGATGACATTTTAAAGTTCTGAAAGAAAAAAACACTGTCAACCAAAAATTCTATAACTTGGAATATGCCCTTTCAAGTATTAAGGATAAATTACACATTCCCAGATTGAAAAAAAAGAAAGAAAGAGAGAGAGAGAGAGAGAGAAAGAGAGAAAGAAAGAAAGAAAGAAAGAAAGAAAGAAAGAAAGAAAGAAAGAAAGAAAAGAAAAGAAAAGAAAAGAAAAGAAAAGAATAAAGAAAAGAAAAGAAAAAAGAAAAGCAAGCTAGCTTTAAAAGTTCATGTTTGGTAGGCTGTACTTCAAGATACACTTTAAAAAAAAGACTCCATCAGATAGAAACTAAAAAACACTAGAAAGTAACTCAAAACCACATGAAGAAATAACTCCAGTAAAGGTAACTACATAGGTAAATATAAAAGCAATTATCACATTTTTGTAAGTCTTTTTTAATATTCTATATAAGTTTTAAAACAAATGCATAAAATAATGACTATAAATCTATGTTAATGGAGCACGATGTATAAAGATGTGGTTTGTGAAATTAACAACATAAAGAAATTCATAGGAAACTAAATAATAATAGAGATTTTGTATACTATTGAAGTTGTTTAAATTTACGCTAAATTGTTCCAAATTAAGAATGTTAATTGTAAATCCCCATGGTAACCACTAAGTTAATATCTTTTGAAAATACAGAAAAGGAAAGCAGAGGGTAAACACAGTGATATGCTACAAAATAGCAACTAAACACAAAAGAAGGCGATAATTGAGGAAATTAGGAACAAAGGAGGTATAAGACATACAGAAAACAAAAGCAAAATGGTAGGAGTAAGCCCCTCTTTATCAGTAATTACATTAAATACAAATGAATTAAACTCTCCAATCCAAATAAAGAGGTTGACAGAATGGATTTTTAAAAAATGATCCAACTACATTGTCCACAAGATACTCACTTTAGATCAAAATACACAATGAGTTGAAAGTGAAAGGATGGGAGAAAATATTCCATTGTAAGTAATAACCAAAGGAGATCTGAGGCAAATATATCAGACAAAATAGACTTTAAGTCAAAAACTGTTACAAGATACAAAGAACAGTATATATTGATTTCAAAATTAATTAAACAAGAAGATATAACAATTACAAATATATGTACACCAACTAACAGGGCTCCAAAATATATAATGTAATCACTGAGAGAATTAAAGAGAGAGACAGACAATTCCACGAAAATTGTTGGGTATTTTAAAACCCAACTTTAAATAAAGGATAAAACATCTAGAGCAAAGATCAAGGGAGGAATCAGAGGATTTGAATAAAACTATAAGCAAAAACTATAGAGAACACTTCTCTCAAAATCTGCAGAATACACATTCTTCTCAAGCAAACATGGAACATTCTCCAGCATAGATGATATGTTAGGCCATAAGATAAGCTCAATAAACTTAAAAGGATTGAAATCATACAAAGTATCTTCACTGACCACAATGGAATGAAATAAGATATCAATAACAAAAGAAAAACTAGAAAATTTACAAATATTCAGAAATTACACAACACAGTATTTACCAACCAATGAATCAAAGAACAAATCATGAGGGAAATTAGAAAATGTTTAGAGACGAATGAAAACAAAAATATAACAAGATGGGTGTGATACATCAAAAGCAGTGCTCAGAGTTGTAACACCTACATTTTAAAAAAGAAACATGTCAAATCGATTACCAAATTTTACTCAATAAACCATAAAAGGAAGAGCAAACAAAATCCAGAGCTAGCAGAAGGAAGGAAATAAAGATTAGAGCAGAGATAAATGAAATTGAGAATTAAAAAATTATACAGGGATCAACAAAACTGAAAGTTGGTTCTTTTAAAATATCAACAAAATTAATACACTTTTACATAGACTAAGCAAAACACCTCTATTCAGCTGATTTTTTACAAGAGAGCCAACATTATTCAATGGGGAATAATAGCTTTTTCAACAAAAAGTGCTGGGAATACTGAATATTCATATACAAAAAAAAATGAAGTTGGACCCCTACCTCACATTATATGCAAAATCTAGATTGGATCAATAATGTAAATATAAGAGTGAAAACCATACACGCTTAGACAAAAACATGGAAATAAAACATTGCTGTGGATTGGCAATGCGTTCTTAGATAATACACCAAAAATACAAGCATGAAACAAACAAATGTACCAGAATCTGAAAACATATTATCTATGAAGAATTAGAGGGGAATTTGGTGAAAGAAATATGGGCGAATGGGACATTGCTCTATGAATGCTTTTGTGCCATAATTGTACATTTTTAATTAAGTTAATCTTTTACACTCTTAAAGTGTGATATTAAGCAAACAAAGATAAGGTATTACAAGACTCTAAAACAGAATGCAATGAGAAACAAGTGAATCCAAATATATTTCAAATGAATGAATGACATAAACTTAAGGGGAAAGTAATAATTAATCTGATTAGTTTTTGACTGTTCCTTCTTTTATTTCAAATTGACTTTTGAACATACTGTGACTACATAGCATTGCTTGAAAAAATAAAATATCTGCAAAAAATTATTAAATCTTCATGATAGGCTTTTTTCTATTAGTATAAATATAACAATTCTGAAACAAATGTATGTGCATTGTAAGATTAAGCCAATGAGTAAATATTAATATATTTATATTGCTAGAACCCCAGATTCTCACTGTGAAAGGACAGAGATACAGATATGGAAAAAGACAAGGAAAGAAGCAGCCCACTGAGTTACATTAGAATCAGTATTATCAATATAAATACGCAATGTGCTCTCTCACATGCCCTTACCTTCTCTTAAAAATATATATAATATGTGCATATTATTATTATTATATGCATAGACACACATGTGTGTCTATGCATATACTATATATACATATTGAGGATTAACAGGTGCTAGTAGAAAATACTAACTTTCTTTGTATTAACAGGTGTTAGTAGAAAGTAGTAGTAGGTGCTAAAAGTCATAATTAACCCTCCTGGTGAATGAACACACCGTCACCTATAATCTTAACAAAAATAGAATCAAGCACGTGTCCTAGTCAAACCGCTGGATTCAACTGTCATTTGGATAAAATGCAAAGGGTAGTGAAAATGTCGATCTTCACTGAGAGTCTAATCAGCAAAATTCACAGTGTGGAAATCAAGGGACAAAAATCCCAAATTTTTCAACGAATATATTGTATGGGAAAGAAAACTTCGAAAAGAAACGTGTATGTTAGAACAGATTTTAAAAATGTGACAAATGAAAAAAATGGGCAAGACTAAATCACAGTGTCTTGTAACACATACACGAAAGATAAAGCCGTGAACACGCAAGGAAGTGTCTATTGTAACAGTCATGATTATCGTTACTTTTCAGGAGAAAGGTGGCTGCAACTGAGGAGAGTCACATACAGGACTTCAGGGCTGGCAAAGTCCTATGTCTTGACTTATGTGATGATTACGGGGATGTTTACAAAAATCAAACTATAAGTTTGTTTTGTGCCATGTTTTGTATTGTGTGTGTGTGTTTTTCAACTTAAAAAAAAATAAAATCAAAACCAAGGCTTCATTATCAAGTAGCACAAAGTCTCCAATGTATAACCTCCTTTGTCTGGATATCTGCATTTAACTACCATTGCCAGAGCTAATCCTGACAATGCATTCATATTTTTAACACTGAAACACAATAAACAGGGAAAGTTTTGCTCCTCTAAAACATGGCATCTTCAGGCAATCAGAACAACTCAGAAAGTTTCTGTCTGTTGCATAAAACTCCCCTGTGCAAAGAGTTACACAAAATGCTGCCATAGTAAAGGCAGTTAACTAACGGCACTAATTGTGCTTGGGCGGTGGCCAAGTGGAACTTCAGAGACCTGGCATTGCCAGCCAGAAGTCACTTGTCACGGGAATTGTCTCCTGGAATCACTTTGGTTTTCCCAGGGTAACGCAGGGGAAAGTGGTTAATGGGTCACTTGGGGGTAGCATCTTCATCAGTAAATTACATTTACTTTCTCCTACTAAGAATTTTATTTTTGGCCATGAAGCCAAAAGTCAGCTCTTAAATAACAAGGGAAGCAAATAATCATTGAATAAAAATAGCAGAAAGAAAAAGCTGTGCAAAGAAATTTATGTTTTTAATTTTATATATATGTATATTTTTATCATACTTTAAGTTCTAGGGTACATGTGCACAACGCGCAGGAAAAAAGAAATTTATGTTTTTAAAATTCATTCTACATTATGAATTCTACATTAGAAAAATAAACCATAGCCTCATCACAGGCACTTAAATACACTGAAGCTGCCAAAACAATCTATCGTTTTGCCTATGTACTTATCAACTTCCTCATAGCAAACTGGGGGAAAAAAGCAATGGAATGAATAAAATGAAAGCCACAAAAATCTAGGTGGGAGAAATACTTATTATATGTCCATAAAAATTTTAATGAATGCAAAATATTAACACCAATGATTGCAGTAATACAGATCTTACAAATGATAGTTTTAGTCTGAACAGGACTATCCAAAAGAATTTTCTATAGTAACAGTTTTTAAATAAAATATCAATTCCTGAAACACATAAAATGGTCCATGAGAATACAACGAGTGAAGAAAAACAAATTCAGAGCAAACATAAATTAAGAAGTATCTAATATTCAAACATAGTCAAACAGGGAGATTTCTGGATAATCACTTAAGCCCATGGTTAAACATAAGTGCAAATATGTTAATGTTTACTGAATAATTTATCTGTGCCAAGTGGTGTATTAATGATTCATTTTTATTTTTCACTAAATCTTTTCTCTAACGTTGGTGTAGCCTGCAAGTTAATGCAGGAAATCTGACCTAGAACCTGCACTTCTTACCATTTTGCTCATATTTATTCCCTGTGCATTTTTGTAACATGTATATGTTATATATATAGAAAGAGAGAGAGGCAGAGATAGAAAGTAATTTATGGAGTTTGAAGTTATGTCAGGGTAATTACATGACTATATAATTAACAGAGGTTTCTTTTTAAATCAGCTATATCAATAGAAAAATAAATGTAGGAATCAAGAGACTCGTTCTGTCCATCGGTGGTAGTTCCATCATGATACTGCATTGTCAAGTCATTGCCCCAAAAATATGGTTTAGCTCAACAAACGCTTACTGAGTGACTATAGGAAACCAGAAACCGGGCTGGGTGCTAAAGGTGCAAAGACGAATGAGACGTCATCTCTGCTGTCTAAAAGCTTACTATCTAGTGGGAGAGTTATATGTAAGGACAGCAATCTAGTCAGAGCTAATAAGTGAAAACTAAGATAAATTAATAATACAAGATTACAGGGGAGGTTTCCAAATTCAGTGAGGCCTCGAATCAATCTTGAACTACCCAAGGACTAACCAAATGAAGAAATGTGAAAGTTTTTCATACAAAAAGGAACAGCATGAGCAAATGCAAGGAGGCCTAAAATAAAGAGATGTGTAAAGAGGTGTAAGCAGCTTTGTGCTACTGCCTGATAATTAAAAGAATATCGGGAGTAACAAGAGCTATAGAAGAGAGTCACAATTATGGAAAAATATTTATTAAATTATAAGGAATTTATAGCATAAGGAAGGGTAAGACCATTAAATGTTTTAATAAAGATGATGCTTCATTTTTTAAATATTTATGTATTTTTATTATACTTTAAGTTCTAGGGTACATGTGCACAACGTGCAGGTTTGTTACATATGTATACATGTGCCATGTTGGTGTGCTGCACCCATTAACTCGTCATTTACATTAGGTATCTCCTAATGCTGTCCCTCCCCCCTCCTCCCACCCCACAACAGGCCCTGGAGTGTGATGTTCCCCACCCTGTGTCCAAGTGTTCTCATTGTTCAATTCCCACCTATGAGTGAGAACATGTGGTGTTTTGTTTTTTGTTCTTGCGATAGATGATGCTTTAAATTGGCCACTCTAGCTGCACTGCGGGAGGAAAAAAGATTTTAGAACAAGACTAGAAACAGAATAATTAGAAAAATGCAACTACAATGCAGATGAGTGATGATCAAGGTCTGAACTGAATAGTGGAAATAGAGATAAGGAGGCATATTCAAGAAATGTGTGTGAAAGTAAAATTAACATGACCTGGTGTTTGATTGACTCTAAAGTGAAGGGAAAGGATGAATAATCAACAAATAATAATTATTCTACCAAATGCCTCCATGCCACTCTGATGACAGGATAATATGTAAGCTTTTCTATATCTCAAAACCTATATGACACAAGGAAAAGTAAAAAGAGGATGGGGGTAAGGAGGTATCCCGAATTGACTGAGAAATAAGGAGGTATTCCACAGAGAATATAAAAATCATATACTCAGTGTTCAAGGAATAATATAAAAGTGAACATCTATGTGTCCACCATACAGGATATGAAGTAGAACATTTGCGGGCTGTGGTGGCTCACACCTGTAATCCCAGTACTTTGGGAGGCCGAGGTGGGAGGATCACTTAAGCCCAGGACACAGGTTGCATTGAGCCGAGATCACACCATTGTACTCCAGCCTGGGCCACCATGTCTCAGAAAAATAAAAATAAAACAACTAGGTGTCTTAGAGGATTGGAAACAAAATAGAACCTTACTAGTGCCTTAGGCGCCCATTGGGTGCTCCTTGCCAATTGTGTTCTCCTTCATTTCCTGCTGGATATGACCACTATCCTTCCATTGCATTGTATGTGTTTTTTAATAGACTTTAATGGATCTCAAATGATGCATTATTTAGTTTGGTTCTTTGAAACTTATATAAATGAAATTATTTTGTAGAAGTTCTTTCAGCTTTATCAGAAGGTACTTTCACCTTGATTCAAAAATAAGTTTGCATATTACAACCTTGTTGAATATTGCTGTAGTTCATCCGTTCGTATTGCTGTATGATATTCTACTACATGAGTACGTTGGACTTCGTTCATCAGATCTATTGTTGATGAACACTTGAAATTTTTCCAGTTTTTAACCATTACAAACAATGCTGCTATGAACATTCTTTTGTAAATCACCTGGTTCATATGTACAAGATATCCTCTGGGGTGTATATTTAAAAGTAAAATTATTGAGTTATTCAACATTACCATGAAATGCTATACTATTTTTTTAAACAATCCTACGAATTTACACTTCTACCACGAACAGACAGGCATTACCATTGCTCTTCATTTGCAGGAACGACGTTTGTCTTTTGTTCTGGGAGCTTTGTTTTGTTTTGCTTTGTTTTTTGCTTAGAAGTGCTTTGGCTATTTGGGATCTTTTTTTGGCTCCATATGAATTTTAGGATTTTTTTTAATTTTGTGAAAAATGAAGATGGTAATTTGATGGGAATTGCATTAACTCTATAGATCGTATGGGTGATATGGTCATTTTAGCTATTGATTTTTCTAATCCATGAGCATGGGATGTTTTTCCATTTGTTTATGTCATCTATAATTTCTTTCATTAGTATTTTGTAGTTCTCCTTGTAGAGATCTTTCATTTATATAGTTATGCATTCCTAGGTATTTTTCATGGCTATTGTAAATTCAGTTGAGTTCTTAATTTGGTTCTCAACAAATTAATCTCAACAAATATTCAAACAGCTTGAATGTTTTTGGTGTATAGAAATACAACAGATTTTTGTGGCTTGTTTATCCCAAGACTTTACTGAAGTTGCTTATCAAGTCTAGGAGTCTTCTACAAGACTTTAGGATTTTCTAGGCATACAGTCATGTCATCAGTGAGCAGAGATAATTTGACTTCTTTTTAAATTTGTAAACCTTTCATTTCTTTCTCCTTTCTGATAGCTCTGGCTAGCACTTCCAGTACTGTATTGAACAGGAATGATGAAAATGAACATCCTTGCTTTTTTCCAGTTTCTAGAAGCAACACTTCCAACTTTTGCCCATCCAGGATGATGTTGGCTGTGGCTTTGTCATAGATGACTCATTTTTTTGAGGTATACTCCATCTCTACCTATATTGTTGAGGGTTTTTATCATAAACATGTTGGATTTTATCAAATGCTTATTCTGCATCTAATGAGATGATCATAGGGTTTTTGTTCTCAGTTCCGTTTATGTGGTGAATGATGTTTATTGATTTGTCTGTTTTGAACCATTCAAGCACCCCTGGAATAAAGCCCACTTGATCATGACGAATTATCTTTTTGATGTGCTGTTGGCTTCAGTTTGCTAGAATTTTGTTGAGTATTTTTACATCTGTGTTGATCAGGGATAAGGATTTGTAGTTTTCTTTTGTGCTCTTTTTAAATTTTTCCTTGTTAATTTTACTGCACAGTATTATTTTAATGATGAATAAGCTGTTGAGCTGGACATGTGTACCTTGTTGCTCATGTTAGAATGAAACTGTTTAATAGGTCATGATTATTTATAATGTTGAGAGTAGTTTTTGTGTATATATTAAGATATTTACATCAGTTCTCTTCTATTCCTAGTTTGTTGAGTTATTATTACAAATAGTTTCAAATGTGAACAAGTGCTCTTCCCGCAGCTATTGAAATAACCATATTTTTTCTTTTATTCAGTTAATGTGGTTAATTTCATTGTTTGGTTTTCTAATTTTAAACCATACGTTCTTGAAATTACTGCACTTAGTCACGATGTATTTTTCTTTGGAGTATATTGTTGGATTATATTTGCAAACATTTTTGTGTAGAATTATTATGTAGTATATTAGTCTATAATTTCATTTCTTTTAATATCCTTGTATGGTTTTATTATCAAGGATGTACCACCATATAAAACAAGTTGAAAAGTGTTATGTCTTCCCAATTCTCTAAAAATATTCATGTAACATTGGCATTATTTCTTTATTAAATATTTTGTACGAATCCTCATTGCATCCACCTGGCCCTGGAGTTCTTTCTACAGGAAAAAAAAATTTATAAATAAAATTTCTACAATGAAAAAAGAACTACTCAGTTTTTCTAGTTTTTTTCTGATCATTTCATAAAAATAGGTGTTTTTCATAGGAACTTGACCATTCCTTATGATTGTCAAATTTATTAATATGAAGTTTCATATTTATTTTATCAGATAAATAAAATTATATGTTTTGAAATATATATTCATTGTAAAATAGCCATGTTAAGCTAACATATGTATTACCTTACATGCTTATCTTTTTTTATGAGAACACTTAAAAATCTACTCTTAGCAATTTTGAAGGATACAAGTACAACCCTTATGGAGAACAGTTTGAGGTCTCCTCAAAAAACTAAAAGTAGAGCTACCATATGGTCCAGCAATCCCACTGCTGCATATACACTCTCCAAAAAAGAAATCAGTATATCGAAGAGATATCTGCACTCCCATATTTGTTGCAGCACTATTTACAATAGTGAAGTTATGGAGTCAACCTAAGTGTCCATCAACAGATGAATGAATAAAGAAAATGTGGTACTTATATACAATGGAGTACTACTCAGCCATAAAAAAGAATGAGACCCTGTCATTTGCAACAACATGGATGAAACTGGAGGTCATTATGTTAAGTGAAATAAGCCAGGCACAAAAAGACAAATACTATGTGTTATCACTTATTTGTGGAAACTAAAAAGCAAACAATTGAACTCATGGAGATAGAGAGTAGAAGGAAGTATACCAGAGGCTGTGAAGGGTAGTGGGGGTTGGGAGAGGTGGGGGATGGTTACTGGGTACAAAAAATAGAAAGATTTAATAAGACCTAGTATTTGATAGCACAACAGGGGGATTGCAGTCTAAAATTCAATTATACATTTAAAAATAACTGAAAGAGTATAATTGGATTGTTTATAACACAAAGAATAAATGCTTTGAGGGGATTAATACCCAATTTTCCATGATGTACTTATTGTACAATGCATGCCTGTACCAAAATATTTCATGTACCCCATAAATGTATACACCTGCTATGAACCTACAAAAATTAAATTTAAAAACAATACATTGTTATGCACTATAGTCACCATATTGCACAATAGATCTGTTGAATTCATTCCTCCTGTACAATGCAATTTTGTACCCTTAGACCAACATCTACCTAATCCTCCTGGTAACCATCATTATACTCTGTACTTCTATGTGTTCAGCCTTCTTAGACCTCCACATACAAGTGAGATTATGCAGTATTTGGCTTTCTGTGCCTGGATTATTTTACTCAGTATAATATCCTCCCGGTTCATTCATGTTGTCACAAATGATACATTTTTTATTTTTTAAGGTTGTATACTATTCTATTGTGTATGTGTACCACATTTTCTTCATCCACTCATGTGTTGATGGATACTTGTTAATTCCACATCTTGGCTGTTGTGAATAATGCTACAATAAATATGGGAGTACAGATAACTTGCTGACACACACTGATTTGATATCTTTTTAATATATGCCCAGAAATAGCATTACTGGATCATATGGTAATTCTATTTTTAGAGAATCACTTATACTGTCTTTTACAATGGCTGAAATAATTTACATTCTCAACAATTACAAGGTTTTCCTTTTCTCCACATCCTCTCCAACACTTGGTATCTTCTGCCTTCTTTGTAAGAGCCATTCTAACAGTTGTGAAGTGGCATTTTATTGTAGTCTTAATATGCATTTCTCTGATGATCAGTGATAATTAGCATTTTTATATATCTGTTGGCCATTTGTATGTCTTCTTTTGAGAAATGTCTATTTAGATCCTTTGTCAATTTTTCATTAGGGTTACTTGTTTTCTTACTATTGAGTTGTTTGAGTTCCTAAGATATTTTGGATATTAACCTCTTATCAAATGTATAGTTTGCAGATAATTTTTCCCATTTTGTAGGTTATCACTTCACTATGTTGACTTTCTATTGCTGTGCAGAAGCTTTTTATGTTGATGCTATTCCATTTGTGTTTTGTTGCTTTTCTTGCCTGTGCTTTTGAGTCATATCATAAAATATTATTGCCCAGACCAATGTCTTAGAGTTATTCCCCAGTTTTCTTCTAGGAGTTCTATAGTGCTAGGTCTTACATTTAAGTCTTTAACTTATTTTGAGTTTATATTTTTATGTGGTATGAAATAAGGGCCTAATGTCAATCTTGTGGACATTCAGTTTTCTCAACACCATTTTTTGAAGAGACTTCTTTCCCCATGTGTGTTCCTGGCACCTTTGTTGAAAGGCAATTGACTATAATATGTAGATTTATTTATGGGCTCTTTATTCTGTGTAATTGGTCTATGTGTCTGTGTTTATGCCAGTACCATGGTGTTTCCATTGCTATAGCTATGTAGTATAATTTGAAGTCAGGTAATGTGGTATCTCCTGCCTTGCTTTTTTTGATCAAGATTATTTTGACTTTTCAGAGTTTTTTGTGGTTCCATACAGATTTGAGAGTTGTTTTTCTATTTCTGTGGGAGAATGTCATAGGAATTTTGATAGAGATTGCACTCAATATGTACATCACTTTGGATACTATGGACATTTCAAACATATTACTTTTTCCAATCCATGAACATGAGATATCTTTCCATTCATTTGTGGCTTCTTCAATTGCTTTCATCAATGTTTTATAGTTTTTCAGTGTAAAGATCTTTCACCTCTTTGTTTAAATTTACATCTAAGTATTTTATTTTTTGTTGCTATTATAAATAGGATTGTTTTCTTGATTTCTTTTTTTGTATAGTTTGTTGATGTGTAGAAATGCTACAGAGTTTTGTATGTTCACATTGTATCCTGCAACTTTACTAAATTCATTTATGAATTCTAAATTTTTTGGCAGAGTTATTGGTGTTTTCTATATATAAGATCATGTCAACTGCAAACAGAAACAATTTAACTTCTTCCTTTCGAATTTTCATGCCTTTTATTTCTTCCTCTTGACTAATTGCTCCGGCTAGGACATCCAGTACTATGTTGAATAGAAGTTCTGAGAGTGGGCACCCTTGTATGAAGTTTTCCATAACATCTCTTATCTTTTTATTAGCTATATATGAATACGGATGTTTCTCTTTCATCAAGAGTTTGAAGAACATGTCTTTTCTCTATATTGTTCTTAATCAGTCTTCCTAGAAGTATTTCAATTTCAAAAAATAACAACAACTGTGGGAGTTCAGTCAGGCTGGTGGGGAAAGTTTTAAAGATAGTTATAAGAAATAGACACAAACCTTCACGGAAGGCTGGGGTGTTGCATAGCTTCAGTAATAGATCCGAATGAAGGCAGCCTAATCCTTCCGCGAGTAAATAGCTTAAAGTAGGTGCAAAGCAATGTAAGGGAGTTTATCTAAATAATTTGTTTACTCATGTGGTCCTAAAACTAACTTTTGATCATTCACAGGCAGGATGCTCTCTCTCGGGGGAGGGTGACCAGGTTAATTACCCTCTATTGGTGTTGACTCAAAGCCCCTGTCATTTAATGTTTTTTCAATAAATGCTGGCAGGGCCAGCTAGTCAGGGCTCACGGCTGCCACAACTCTTTCTGTGCACGGCCCAGCCCCCTAGTGGCTCTTTAACTGAATAGTCGGTGTCTGAGTACATTATTCATCCCTTGTGCAGCTGGGGTCTGCAGGACAGACCCCCACAAACAACAATTTACAAAAGCAAACTTCCCTGTTTTTTTTTTCCCAAGGTGGCAAATTAGAGGCTTTTCGTGTGCCTCAGCCACTTAGAAATAGCAAGAGAGTGCACAAAGATCAACTCTGTGAGCTCTAAGTCAAGAAGGAAAATGGAATCCACCAGAATCATGAAGGAATGGTAGATCCCAAGGAGGAGAATGTGGGAAAACAGCCAACATGACAGCAACCAGTTTATAAAAGTGAGTGAAGTCCTAGTATGTGAGAGACGCAGAGAGCCTCCCTCTGTAACAGACATTTTCACTGTGAATCTGAGCAACCCCGGCCAAGTGAGAGCATTTTGTTTCTCCCAAGGCCTGGAGTCAACATGGGGAGAGGCTTGGAGATGCTGTGAAGCAAAGACACTGGGAACAGCTGCAGACATTTTCCCAGACCAGGAAGTAAGAGCAAGATGCCATTTTCAATCTGGATGCATGCAAAGTCAGCTTTTTGTTTTCTTTTGGTGACCCAGCGGTATGCCTGCACAGGCATTTTAGTCTCAGGCCAAAGATTGGAGCAACTGCTGTGGGGCTTGGTAGGGACCTTCACAGCCATATTGTGGAAAACACCTCAGCAGTATGTGCTGGAATTGTGCTTTCACCCATCACAGCCTCGGGGAGACAGAAGAGCTGCTACAGCTGTAATTTCTCCTGGGTGATGAAACTTGCAGCCAGGGCCAGCTTGGAGACCTACAACCAGTCTCAGGTATCACTGCTGGGTGCCCCAGCCTGTTCCCCTGAGAATGTAATACAGCAGGGCCTTCTCTGCTTCATCCCGGGCAGAAATTCAGGCGTTGGAGCACCTGTCTACCTGGACCAACATCCTGAGCTACCCCACCATTTATAAACGTAGGTTGTGGTGCAGTGGGACCCTCTCCATTCTATGGCCAGGCAGATTGCCAGGTATTTGGAGTACCCACTTGACTGGATCAGCAGCCTGAGCTTCCCTAACCTTCCTGTGCTGAGATTATAGTGCAGTGGGGCCCTCTCATCTCCACACATAGGCAGACCTCCAAGCAATTAGAGCACCTGCTCCTATGGAGAACTTAAATTTACAAGAAAAGAAAAACCATCAAAAAGTGGCCAAAGGACATGAACAGACACTTCTCAAAAGAAGACATGTATGTGGCCAACAAACATATGAAAAAAAGCTCAAATCACTGATCATTAGAGAAATGCAACTCAAAACCACAATGAGATACTATCTCACGCCCATCTTAATGGTGATTATTAAAAACTCCAAAAACAACAGTTGCTGGTAAGGCTGTGGAGAAATAGGAATGCTTTTACACTGTTGGTGGGAATGTAAATTAGTTCACTCACTGTGGAAGACAATGTGACAATTCCTCAAAGATCTAGAACCAGAAATGCCATTTGACCCAAAAATCCCTTTACTGGGTATATGCCCAAAGGAATATAAATCATTCTATTATAAAGATACATGCACACGGCTGGGTGCAGTGGCTCACACCTGTAATCCCAGCATTTTGGGAGGCCAAGGCGCGTGGATCACCTGAGGGCAGGAGTTTGAGACCAGCCTAGCCAACATGGGGAAACCCCATCTCTACTAAAAATACAAAAATTAGCCAGGTATAGTAGTGCACACCTGTAATCCCAGCTACTTTGGAGGCTGAGGCAGGAGAATCGCTTGAACCCAGGAGGCAGAGGTTAAAGTGAGCCAAGATCATACCATTGCACTCCAGCCTGGGCGACAAAAGAAAATGTGATATATATTCACCATGGAATACTACGCAGCCATTAAAATAAATGAGATCATGTTCTTTGCAGGGACATGGATGAAGCTGGAAGCCATCATCCTTAGCAAACTAATACAGGAACAGAAAACCAAACACCACATGTTCTCACTCATAAGAGGGAGTTGAACAATAAGAAAAAACACATGGCTACATGGAGGGGAACACACACCGGGGCCTCTCAGGGGGACAGAGGGTAGGAGACCATCAGGACAAATAGCTAATGCATGCAGGGCTTCATACCTAGGTGATGGGTTGATAGGTGCGGCAAACCACCATGGCACATGTTTACCTACATATCAAACCTGCACTTTCTGCACATGTATCCCAGAACATAAAATAAAATTTAAAAAATATATAAACTGATTCATGATCTCCTTCCTCTCCTTCTGAAACACTATATAAATTTTTTAGTGTTTCCCACTCTATCTTCCATGTCTCCTAACTACATGTTTCCTATTTTCCATTTCTTTATTCCTGTGTTCATTTTGGATAGCCCCTTCTGACCTATATTACAGTTTACTAATTCACTCTTCAACTGCATCTAACATACTAATATTCTGTTAAATCCATTCATTTGGGTTTAAATTTCAGTTATGTTATTTTCTATGGACATTCTATTTGTCTTCTTTTAATCTTCTTGGCCATTCTCTAGAGTTTCCTGTTCCATTATGATATTTTTAATTTTTTGTTTTACTTTAAACATACTAAGTATAGTTATTTTATTTTCTGTATCTGATACTTTCAATAACTGCAGTATTTGCTAGTCTTTTTTCCGTGCTCTTTCTCATAGTTTTTTTTGTTTTCATGATTAGAAAAACAGAGAGAGAGAGAAGAAGAGTAAAGGGAGGAGGAGGAGGAGGAGAAAAGAAGAAAGCGAAGAAGAAGGGACAGAGAAAAAAAGGAAGTTGGTTCTAACGTTTCTCTAACAACTGGCTTCAGTGAAACACCTGCCACCTTGTGGATTTTTAGGTCATTGAAATTAGCCGTCCTCTGGGTGCAGCACACCAACACGGCACATGGATACACATGTAACAAACCTGCACGTTGTGCACATGTACCCTAGAACTTAAAGTATAATGAAAAATAAAATAAAAACTACACAAATTAAAAAAAGAAATTAACCTAATTCCTAGATTACCACCTCTTGGTTCAAATGCTTTAAATCTAGGCTTTTCATCTGAATCTTTCCTTTTAGTTATTCTGTGTATCTTCAAAACACTCCTGCTTTGAATCATTCAAAATCTACCTCCCTCCCTCTGTTTGACTAACATCAATTTTTTTGCTCATTCCTAATGCGTTAATCTATTAGCTGTGAATATCCAAAAACCCTCATTTCACTCAATCTTTGACAGACCCCTTTGCATCCTCTTGTTCTTCTCATTATTTCCTCAGAAACCTTATGTTCTCTTTTCTTTACAAGCATGTCATATTATATATTTATATGTGTGTGTGTGTTATGCTTTTATATATACCTATATATAGCCTTTTTTTAAAAGCACTGTACACCATGCTTTGAAATATATTCTAAAATCATGTAGCATGAAAATGGAAACATAACACACTAAAACATATGGGATGCAACAAAAGCAGTTATAAGAGGGACATTTATAGCAATAAATGCTTACATGAAAAAGAAAAAAAGATCTCAAATAAGCAACCTAATATTATGCCTAAAAGAGCAAGAAAATTAGAGAACAATACAAGCCCAAAGATAGCAGAAGGAAACAAATAACAAAGATCAGAGCAGAAACAATATAATAGAAACTGAAAATTTCAATAAAAATAAGAATTGTTTTTTGAAAAGATAAACAAAATTAACAAATTCTTACATGGACTAAGAGAAAGGAAACAAACTCAGAAATGAAAGAAGAGACATTACAACTGATACCACTGAAGTTAAAAAATCATAACATACTACTATAAACAATTATTCACCAGCAAATTAGATAACGTAGGAGAAATTGATAAACTCGTACTAAAACTGAATCATGAAGAATTCAAACTTTAGAACAAATATGAATAAGGAAGTTAAATCACCAATGAAAGGTCTCTCATAAAAGAAAACCCAGGATTGAATGGTTGGTGGCTGAATTCTAACAAACATTTGGATAACTAATACCAATCCTTCTCAAACTCTTCCAAAAAAATGAAGAAGAGGAATACTTCCAAATTCACTTTTCAAAGCTAGCATTACCCTGATACCAAAACCAGGTAAGGACACTATAATAAAAATAAATTTCAGACCAATACTCCCGATGAACTTAGATGGAAAAATCCTCGGCCAAATATTAGCAAATATTATTTTTTTTAAAACACAGTAAAAAAATTCACCATGCTTAAGTGGGATTCATCCCTGGGAAGCTTATTAGTCTTACTTGATTTGTGTAATCAAAGAATTTCTATGTCTAGTGAAGAGAAATGAGAGCAATAGAGACTCATAGCACCTCAACAAATTTCCAGACTTGAGCCAGTTAACAAATACAGAGTCCTTCAAATACAAAAAAGACTGTGAAAGAAAATAGAACAGATCAATGAAACTAAGAATTTGTTCTTTGAAAAGATAAACAAAACTGACAAACCATTAGCTAGACTAGAAAAATGAGAGAATACTCAAAGCAATAAAATCAGAAATGAAAGAGGAAATATTGCAACTAATGCCACAGAAATACAAAGGATCATAAGAGGCCACTATAAACAATTACAAGCCAACAAATTGGATAACCTAGAAAAAACAGATAAATTTCTAGAAAAATACAACTTACCTAGAGAAAATCAAGAAGAAAGATAAAATCTGAACAGAACAACACTGAGTATGGAGAATACATCAGTAGTAAAACATCTCCCATCAAAGAACATCCCAGGACCAGAAAACTTCATCGCTGAATTCTAACATTTTAAAAAATAATAATACCAATCCTTCTGAAAATCTTCCAAAAACGTGATGGAGAAGGAGTATTTCCAAACTCATTTTACAAGATCAGCATTTTTTTTTTAAGTGATGTTCCCCTTCCTGTGTCCATGAGTTCACATTGTTCAATTCCCACCTATGAGTGAGAACATGAGGTGTTTGGTTTTTTGTCCTTGCAATAGTTTGCTGAGAATGATGGTTTCCAGCTTCATCCATGTCCCTACAAAGGACAGGAACTCATCCCTTTTTATGGCTGCATAGTATTCCATGGTGTATATGTGCCACATTTTCTTAATCCAGTCTATCATTGTTGGACGTTTGGCTTGTTTCCAAGTCTTCGCTATTGTGAATAGTGCCGCAATAAACATACGTGTGCATGTGTCTTTATAGCAGCATGATTTATAGTCCTTTGGGTATATACCCAGTAAGGGGATGGATGAGTGAAATGGTATTTCTAGTTCTAGATCCCTGAGGAATCGCCACACTGTCTTCCACAATGGTTGAACTAGTTTACAGTCCCACCAACAGTGTAAATGTGTTCCTATTTCTCCACATCCTCTCCAGCACCTGTTGTTTCCTGACTTTTTAATGATCACCATTCTAACTGATGTGAGACGGTATCTCACCGTGGTTTTGATTTGCATTTTTCTGATGGCCAGTGATGATGAGCATTTTTTCATGTGTCTTTTGGCTGCACAAATGTCTTCTTTCGAGAAGTGTCTGTTCATATCCTTCACCCACTTTTTGATGGGGTTGTTTTTTTGTTGTAAATTTGTTGGAGTTCATTGTAGATTCTGGATATTAGCACTGGGTCCTGTTGTGGGGAGGGGGGAGGGGGGAGGGGGGAGGGGGAGGGACAGCATTAGGAGATATACCTAATGTTAAATGACGAGTTAATGGGTGCAGCACACCAACAAGGCACATGTATACATATGTAACTAACCTGCACGTTGTGCACATGTACCCTTAAACTTGAAGTATAATAAAAAAAATAATAATAAAATAAAAATAAAAATAAAAAGGAAGACAAGAACACTATAAGAAAAGTATGGGCCAAACAATATCCCTGATGAACATAGATACATAAGTCCTCAAAAAAAGTACTAGCAAACAGAATTTAACAACACATTAGAACATTTACCATGATAAAGTGGATTTATCCTCCAGATGTTTCAGCATACACAAATCAAATGTGATAAACCACATTAACAGAATGAAGGATAAAAAAATAGCTATCTCTGTATATGCAGAAAAAGCATTTGACAAAATTCAAAATCCTCTCATGACAAAACCTCTCAACAAATTCGGCATAGAAGGCATGTACCTTAACACAAAGCAGGACATATGTAACAAGCTCACAGCTCACATCATACCCAACAATGAAAAAGTGAAATCTTTTCCTCTAAGATCAAGAACAAGACAAGGATAGTTATTCTCACTACTTCTATTCAACTTATTTCTGGAAGTCCTAGCCAGAGCAATTAAGCCAAATAAAGAAATAAAAGATATTCAAATTGAAAAGGAAGAAGTAAAATTGTCTCTGTTTGATGATAACCTATTATATACAGGAAACCCTAAAAACTCCACCAAAAAGCTACTAGAAATGATAAATGAATTCAATAAAATTGCAGAATTCAAAATCAAGGTACAAAACTCAGTAGTTTATACTGACAACAAACTATATGACAAAAATAAAGAAATCAATCTCATTCACAATAGCATCAAAAAAACTGTATTTTTTTGTTTAGGAGCACATTTAGGATTGTATTTAGGAGTACATTTAACCAAAGAGGTGAAAGATCTGTATTCTGAACACTATAAAACATTGATGAAAAAATTGTATATGACACAAGTGCATGGAAAGATATTTTACATTCATGGGTGGGAAGAATTAATATTCTTAAAATGTCCTTACTGTCCAAAGTGATTTATAGGTTTAATGCAATATTTATCAAAATTCCAATGTCGTTCTTCACAGAAATAGAAAACACAATTTGAAAATTTATATGGAACCACAGAAGACCCTGAATAGCTAAAGGACTCTTGAGCAATAAGAACAAAGCTGAAGGCCTCACAATCTGATTTCAAAATGTATTACAGGAAAAGAACAAAAGAAGGAAGAAGAGGGTAGAGGAGAAGCGCAGCAAGGGTGGAGGGAGGTGCCCGCGCTGTGCCGGAGGAGCAGGAGGAGTATGGACAGGAGAAGCCTCCTGGGTGGCATGGAGCTCTTGCTCCTCTAGGTACTGCCCAGCCCCCTGTCAGCCAGGGCTGAACCCCCACAGGATAAGGAAGCCTGTGTATGTACCAACAAACAAAGCTACATCTGTGACAAAACAGGACACTGCTGTGGGCAGTCTCAGTGTCATAACTACTACTATGAACATTGGTGGTTCTGGCTGGTGTGGACCATCACCATCATCCTGAGCTGCTGCTGCATCTGCCACCACAGCCAAGCACAGCCCTCAAGTCCAGCAGCAGCAACATGAAATCAACCTGACTGCCTATGCAGAAGCCCACAGTTACTCAGTGCTTCCATCTTATTTCACCAAACTATGTATTACCTTCTTATGAGGAAGTGGTGAAGTAACCTCCACCTCCTCCCCTCCCATACAGTGCCTTCCAGCTACAGCAGCAGCAGCAGCAGCTGCTGCCTTCACAGTGTGGCACTGCAGGTGACGCTGTGGGAGACACTTGGAAGAGTGGCCACTAGTCTGGGCCCAGCAGAAGCAGCACAAGACCCCAAGCATCACTGACCCTAACCCCTCCGACCTACCAGCTGACCGAGAAACAGCCAGTCACCAAAGCCCCAGGAGTGGAACCCAGTGGATCTGTGGCCAGCCTGGGAAGCTGGACTCAGGGGCCTTCCTGGACAAGGATTCAGAATGTAAGGAGGAGCCGCTGAGAGATGACCACTCTCATATGGCAGCACACCTCCTGACAGCAAAGACAAGACACCTGGGAGACACCACCACTTCACAGAGGACTCAGGTATCGAAATGTGTGGGTGCAGCCAGGGGCACCATCACAATGACCTCAAAGAGTTCAGCACATTCATAGAGGATGCTCTGGATGGGCCCCTGCACTTCTGTGACAGCTGCCATGTGCAGCCTCCCTGAGACGAGGAGGGAGTCCTCTGCCCCATCTGAGCAGCGGGCTTGAGAGCCTGGGCATCCCCATCTGACATGGCCACCTGTGTGCCTGCTGGGGAACACAAATCAATGAGCAGGACTCTCCAAACTCCCAGAGCAGCAGTTACCCCAGGTAGAGCAGGTTCTATTAGCTCCCAAGAACTTGGCAAAGCAACTAGGATAGGGGAAAACCATGATAAAATCATTAAATGACTTTCACAGAAAATAATACAGACACTTTGTTTTTTGTTTCTTTTCCCTTATCCTCTCCTGCATTTTCCTACATCTCCAGGTACAGTTCAAAGAGAGAAGCCCACAGAGGCTCAGGATTTGTCATCTGTGGCTGCCAGTGTCTGCAGAGCCAGAATTAGGCTTATCCTGTGGGAGGATGAGAGCTGATGGGCAGTTGTATGGCAGGTTGGTAGGGAGCATGCTGATCTCTCAACTTCCAGGTGAAAAGATCTATACACTCTGTACATCAGGACGAATTAAAGCACCCTTCAAAGGCCGTTTCCCAGCAGGCTCTGGCTGGCTGCAGATTGGTTCAGGTGTGGATTATATGGCCTTCTCTTTGGTTTTTCTTTTAAAAACAAACAAACAAAAGACAGCTGGAAACAAGAACTTTACCAGTTGGCAGGTTTGGCTGTGTCCCCACCCAAATCTCATCTCAAATTGTAATCCCCATAATCCCCATGTGTCAGGGGTGGGACCCAGTGGAGGTGATTGGATGATGGGGGTGGTTTTCCCCATGCTGTTCTCGTGATAGTGAGTGCTCACGAGATCTTATGGTTTTATAAGTGCTTGACAGTTCTTCCTACACACACACACACACACACACACACACACACACACACACATGCTCTTTCACCTGCCACCATGTAAGACATACCTGCTTCCCCTTCCACCATGATTGTAAGTTTCCTGAGGGCTCCCACCCCAGCCATGTGGAACCGTGATTCATTTAAACCTATTCCCTTGGTAAATTACCCAGTCTCAGGTAGTATCTTTAAAGCAATGTGAGAATGGACTAATAAAGTAAATTGGTACCACAAAGAGTAGGGTACTGCTATAAAGATACTTGAAAATGTGGAAGCGACTTTGGAACTGGGTAACAGGCAGAGGTTGGAACACTTTGGAGGGCTCAAAAGAAGACAGGAATATATGGGAAAGTTTGGAACTTCCTAGAGACTTGTTGAATGCTTTTGACCAAAATGATGTGGACAATGAAGTCCAGGCTGAGTTGGTGTCAGCTGGAGATGAGGAACTTCTTGGGAACTGGAGGAAAGGTCACTCTTGCTATGTTTTTCTCAAACTACACAGAGAGCAAGAGAGGTCCACCTTACCACAACATTTCATCCAATCCACTTATAAAACAGGCACATCACTGAGGCCACCTTCAACTCTCCAGACTACCCAGCTGCCGGCTGAATACCACAGATGGCTGCACTTAACACCACATGGGGCAGAATCATGTAGCTAAGCCCTGCTTGCACCAATACAAGTCCACAATTCTTTTAAGTTTGTTTTAAGATTCTGAGTTTTGAGGTTGTTTGTGGTACCTGGAATAAGATGTCACTCTAATATAATATAAACTTAAACTATGTGGCATTGGTTTTGGAATCAGACAATGGATAAAAGCCAGAAGGATTTCACAAAGACTGTTAGTGAAAGGTGAACAGACTTCAAGGAAAATGATACCAAAACCTGGAAAAGCATTCTGGGAACTGAGAGTAAACACTGAATGAGCCTTAAGGAGATTGAAAACTTGAAAGAGCTTAAGAAGTCTACTGGAAAGGGCTTCAAGGGTAATGAGAAAAAATCGTCAGTGGAGGCTGAGGAAAAGGCATCAAAGTCATATTCTGATGGGAGAGTTAGAAAACGCTTGCCTGGAATGATATCAAAAATTGGAAAAATACCTAAAAAGTTTGTGGATCTGGCTGGGGAGATTTTTGGTGTCAACTAAAGAAAAAAATTAAGCTTTTAAGAAATTAAAGTTAGATTTATTTAGGGGTCTTACTGAGAACAAGCGACTGAGGATTACAGCCTCAGAGAAGTCTTTCAGAGAGGTTCTGTCAGACTCTTCTGGCACTGGTTTTTAGCCCACAGTTTATATAGAAGCTGTGAAGATCCAGTAAGTGCAGCGTCATATTGGACTTGCTCAGAAGCGACATTAAAGCAGAATCACATCAATGTTTGGGTGTAGATACATCTGGTTACAGATTACAGGGGCATAACCACTAACCCTGTCAGACACTATCTTTTGTGTAGAAAAGGGTAAGGATTAGGATAATTTATATTTTAAGGAATATAGAGGCTCAGACAAGAGACATGGGGAACATGTACTCTATCCTGTTTTGTCTTCAAAGCATTTTTTGGAGAGCTGCACTTCATCAGAGTCAGGGAATGTGTGACATTATGCTGACAAGTGTACACAGCAAACATGGCTTCTTACATTTGCTACTCTGTCTCATAAGTTCCCCCTTTTGGTCATAAATCAGTTGACATAAACCAGGTCTGGTTGCATTTAGAAGACCAACATTGATTGTCCCATGTAGCTAGGAAGACTCTTTCCTGGAAAAGTTGATATAGTCTTTATTTGTAGTTGTAAAGACACGAGCATCAAGCCCAGAATGCGTACTTGCCTATTTATTGGAAAACACACTTTTGATCACATCTATTTTTTTAATTAGTATAATCCAGAATAACCTTAGTATAAGCACAGTAGCCATGATTAAAACTTAATGAAAGTTTTTCATCGACAAGTAAATTAATTATATTACATCCAACATTTTAAGATAATGAGAATTATGATAGTGCCATTTTGAGACCACAAAGCATTTATAAATTTTATATAATCTTTGGAATCCTCAAATTAATAAAATATCCATACAAATATAATTTTAGGAAAAAATTAACAATCAAAATTCTAACTGACAATGTATTCAGTTTCATATATATTATATAATACACACACACACACACACACACACACACACACATATATATATAGAGAGAGAGAGAAACAGAGAATGTATATATATTAAAGTCTTGCTGTGTCAACCAGGCTGGAGTGCAGTGGCATGACCATAGCTTACTGTAACTTCAAACTCCTGGGCTTAAGGGATCCTCTTGCCTCAGCCTCCCAGGTACCTAGGACTACAGGCACATGCCACCATGCTTAGCTACTTTGTTTTTTGTAGAGACAGGGCCTCGCCATGTTGCTCAGGCTGGTCTCAAACTCCTGGCCTCAAGTGATTCTCCCACTTTGGCCTCCCAAAGCACTGGTATTATAAGTATGAGCCACTGTCCCCAGCCTTATGTAATTTTTGGAATATTTGTATCAAAAACATACACATAAATCTAACTGAAAGAAGATCTATTATCCTTTGTCATTTGACAATGCCTCTGATACAATTTACAAAAAAAGTCTAATTACTTAATTCAAAAAGACTTAATTTAGGATTTTAACCCTAAGGGAACTTATCACAGATGTCAAAAGTTTAAAACACTTGGTCTAACCAGAATAAAAGGTTATTGCAAAATAAAAGTTATTCATTTAACCAAGGTGATAATCAAAAGACCTCAAAAGCAATATAGAAAGTCATATTGATGGGGAAAAAAAGAAAAAAAAGTGAAAATTTTAAAGCTCAGTTTTCCAAGTAGTCAAAAATGTAATAAAGACAATGTGAAGGCTGGGTGTGGTGGCTCAAGCCGATAATCCCAGCCCTTTGCGAAACGCAAGGGGGTGGATCGCTTGAGCCCAGGAGTTCAAAACCAGCCTAGGCAACATGGCAAAGCCTCATCTCTACAAAAAAATACAAAATTTAGCCAGGTGTCCCAGCTACTCAGGAGGCTGAGGTGGGAGGATTGCTGAAGCCCCAGGAGGCAGAGGTTGCAATGAGCTGAGATACCACCACTGTACTCCAGCCTGGGTGACTCTGTTTCCAAAAAAAAAAAAAGAAAAAGAAATTATCTTGGTAAAATGTAAAATCTGTGTTTTTTCAGCCAGCTATCAAATAAATAAATAAAAATCTACTATTGTGTGATTTCTTCTCCTTATACAAAGTCCATGTAGATAACCAGGAAGTAAACCCTGATAAAAAGAATACTTATATTTAACCACACACAGGGAGAGTGTTTTCAGAGTTATGAGAATACATAGGTTATAAAGGAATATAAACAATAAAACTAGTACCTTGAGCAGGGGAATACATGGCTCTTAGTAAAAACATGAGAAGTTTTCTGATTAAACAATTCAGATATATCAAGAAATGCCCAGAGTACAGAATCAAGTTACACCGGAGGAAAACATTGCTTCTTCAGACTTCAAGATAAACACTGCAGCATCAGGCTACAACAGCAATGTTTGAACTGAGGAAAAAAGTTAAAAGTCAATGAAAAGGTTGAAGGAGACAGTTATCATCCCAGCCAAGCAAAAAGATATACCTATTCAAGAGAAGAAAGAACAGAAGGTGTATTAGTCCATTTTGCATTGCTGTAAAGGAATACCTGAGACTGGGTAATTTATAAGGAAAAGCGGTTTATTTGGCCCAGGGTTTCTGCAGGCTGTATGAGAAGCATTGCACCAGCATCTGCTTCTAGGGAGCCCTTGGGAAGCTTACAAGTATGGCAGAAGGAAAAAGGGGAGCCACCATGTCATATGGCGACAGAGGGAGTAAGAGAGAAGGGAGAGATCCCAAACTCTTTGTAACAGCCAGATCTCAGAGTAACTCATCACCATAGGAAGAGCACCAACCCATTCATGACCCAAACACTTCCCACCAGGTCCCACCTCTAACACTGGGAATTACATTCCAATATGAGATTTGTAGGGACAATCGTCCAAACTATATCAGGAGGTAATCACGTATGACTTACAAATCCCATGCAATAAGGTACAGCAAAAGTCTAACTTCTGATATATAAATCTGACAAGTTTCAAAAAAATGGATTACAGAATTAAATATCAAAACTTCTTGCAATGTTAACAAGAGCAAATCAAGAGTTTAAAAACCCCGTTGTTTAAATATAGCAAACGAAAATTTCCAGTTTTATGTTAGTGTATTTTAATGTCAAAGTTCAATCTTTAAAAATAATTTTCTTTTAATTATAGCCAACTTAACTATACACAAAAATTTTTTATAACTTTCCTTTTCACAAAACTTATTAAACACAAGTTACATAGATCATTTCCAACATGCTTGAATTTCAGCTTTATCCTATACTTTCAGTTCCTGAAATAACCAGTCATTTTACTTTCTGACAAAAATGTACCATACAAGATTCTTTCTCATATAAAATTATTTATATTTTTTAAACTTTCTTACTGGAAATATATCTTCATATCTATAACTATTTTTATACCTCTCTCTCTCCTACTTCTGGACTCTTTTCTATTGTTTTATATTTTATTCCTAAATCTATATTTTGAAACAATCTTTAAAAAACCTCTGAATTACAAAAAATTATTCGAACACACTTTATGCCTTTTTGATAATATTTGCACATTTTTTACACTGAGAATTAAAAATTTTAACTCTCAGTAACTTTAAATTTTAGTGATAAACTAGGAATCAAGAAATCTTAAATTGAGGCTAGGAGCAGTGGTTTACACCTTCAATTCCAGTCCATCGGAAGGCCAAGATAGGAGGGTTCCTTAAGGCCAGAAGTTTGAGAGCGTCCTAGGCATCACTGTGAAATGCTGTCTCTACAAAGGTTTTTAAAAACATTATCTGGGCTTGGTGGGGCATACCCGTAGTCTGAGCTACTCGGGAGGTTGAGGCAGGAGGATCACTTGAGGATAGGAGTTCAGGTTATAGTGAGTTATGATCATGCCACTGCACCTCAGCCTTGGTTACTGAGTAGGATCCCAC
Source organism: Symphalangus syndactylus (assembly GCF_028878055.3). Lineage (NCBI taxonomy): Eukaryota > Metazoa > Chordata > Mammalia > Primates > Hylobatidae > Symphalangus > Symphalangus syndactylus. Next base: position 4,732,666 of record NC_072427.2, read on the forward strand.
CTCTAAAAATAAGCATAAATTTTGAATTGTCTGTCATATATAACTATTTTATGGATGAAACCATTTTATAATTTTTAGAAACATGTTTTGGTAAAATGGTTTAATGATTTTAATTGGAAATCATTCAGATATTTAATTAGTATCATTATGTAATTTAATATAACTTTAAGAATTTCAAATTACTTTTAGTGTTTTAGACATGAAGTCCTTGCCCATCATGTCTAAAACACCAAAAGCAATGGCAACAAAAGCCAAAATTGACAAATGGGATCTAATTAAACTAAAGAGCTTCTGCACAGCAAAAGAAACTACCATCAGAGTGAAGAGGTAACCTACAGAATGGGAGAAAATTTTTGCAACTCAAATGTCTACTCATCTGACAAACGGCTAATATCCAGAATCTACAATGAACTCCAACAAATTTACAAGAAAAAAAAACAAACAACTCCATCAAAAAGTGGGCGAAGGATATGAACAGACACTTCTCAAGACATTTATGCAGCCAAAAGACACATGAAAAAATGCTCATCATCACTGGCCATCAGAGAAATGCAAATCAAAACCACAATGAGATACCATCTCACACCAGTTAGAATGGCCATCATTAAAAAGTCAGGAAACAACAGGTGCTGGAGAGGATGTGGAGAAATAGGAACACTTTTACACTGTTGGTGGGACTGTAAACTAGTTCAACCATTGTAGAAGTCAGTGTGGCGATTCCTCAGGGACCCTTGGAGATTTTATCTGCTAAGTCTGACTTGCTCACTAGTGGTTTAAAATTAGGAAGTGGGGGAGATGCAAAATGGCTGAATAGAAGTCTCCACCGATCACCACCCCTGCCACACACACACACACACACACACACACACAAGAACACCAAGTATGACAACTATCTACACAAAAGGAGTAGCTTCATAGGAACCAAAGATCAGGTAGGCAATCATAGTGTCTGTTTTAGACTTAATATCACTAAAAGAGGCACTGAAGAGGATGGAAAATGTCTTTTCTATCCTCTTGAGTCTTGAATTCAGTCTTAAGTTGTGACGCCACCGCTCCCCCAGCCACCCACAGCACTGTGTGGTGGAGATAATCTGTACACTTGAAACAGGGATAACACAGCAATTGTGAGGCTTTGCATTGAACTCAGTGCTAACCTGTCACCACAGAAAGCAGAACAGAGCTGAACTCAGCTGACACTCACCACGGAGGGTGTGTTTAAACCAGCACTAGCCAGAGGGAATCACCCATCCACGTGGTGGGAGGATGAGTTCCAGCCAGCCTCACCACCCAGGGCTGGAGGGCTGTGGGGCCCCATGTAAACCTGAAAGGCAGTCTAGGACACAAAGACTCCAATTCCTAGGCAAGTCCTAGTGCTGAGCTGGGCTCAGAGCCAGCCGACTGAGGAAGTGGGGGGCACGTGACCTTTGAGACACTGGCTGGTGCAGCTAAGGGAGTGCTTACATTATCCCTCCCCAACCACAGGCAGAACAGTGCACCTCTCCAAAAGAGACCTTTTCCCTATGTTTGATGAGAGGAGAGAAGAGTGAAGAGGACTTTTGTCTTACATCTTAGATACCAGCTTAGCCATAGCAGGATAGGACACAATGGTCAGGATCATCTGGCCCTAACTCTCGAACAATACTTCTAGACATACCTTGGGCCAGAAAGGAACTCACAGCCTTGAAGGGAAGAACCAAGTCCAAGCAGGATCCATAACCTACTGATTAAAAAGCCCTTCGTCCCGGAAGCAGCAGCAGCTATACCCAGGTAGTAAGCTGCAGGCCTTGGGTGAGACTCAGAGATGTGCTGGCTTCAGGTGTGAACTGGCACATTCCCAGCTGTGGTGGCTATGGAGAGAGATTCTCCTGCTTGAGAAAAGTACAGGAAAAAGTAAAGGGGACTTTGTCTTAAACCTCAGCTATCAGCTCAGCCACAGAGGGGTAAAGCACCAAGTGGACTTTTGGGGTCCTCAATTCCAGGCCTTGGCTCTGGGATGGCATTTCTGGACTTACTCTGGGCCAGAGGGGAGCCCACTGTCCTGAAGGGTGAGTCCCAGGCCTCATTCACCACAAGCTGACTGAAGAGCCCTGGGACCTTTAAAGAACATGGGCCATAGCCAGGGAGTGGGTATAGCAGACCTTAAGTGAGACCCAGTGCTGTACTAGCTTCAGGTCTGACTACTTTAAAGCATTTAATAAGCAAACTCCCAGAGGTAAAGGATAAAGAAAAGATCCTAAAAGCAGCAAGAGAAAAGAGAAAATAAACAATGGAGATCCAATATGTTTGGCAGCAGACGTTTCAGTGGAGAGCTTACAGGCCAGGAGAAAGTGGCATGACATATTTAAAGTGCTGAAAGAAAAACTTTTACCCTAGAATAGTACATCTGGTGAAATTGTCCTTCAGACATGAAGGAGAAATACTTTCCCAGACAAACAGAAGTTGAGACCTGTCCCACAAGAAATGATAAAGGGAGCACTCAATCAGAAAGAAAAGGATGTTAATAAGCAATAAAAAAATCCTCTGAAGGTACAAAATTCACTGATAATAATATTACTTTAAAATTATTTAAAATATTTCTGAAACACAGAATATTATAACACTATGTAGTGTGTAAACTACTCTTAAGTAGGAAGACTAAAAGATGAACCAATCAAAAATAATGACAACAACTCTTCAAGACATAGACTGTACAATAAGAAATAAATAGAAACAGGCCAGGTGCTGTGGCTCACACCTGTAATCCCAGCACTTTCAGAGGTCAAAGCAGATGGATCACTTGAGGTCAGGAGTTCAAGTCCAACCTGGCCAACATGGCAAAACCCTGTATTTACTTTAAAGAGATTATATATATATATATATATATATATATATATATATATAGCAACAAAAAAAAGTTAAAAACTGGGAGGATGAAGTTCAGAGTTTTTATTAGTTTTCTTTTTGCATGTTAGTTTGTGTGTTTGTTTATACGAGCAGTTTTAAGTTGTTATCAACTTAAAATAATGGATTATTATAAGATAGGGTTTACTGTCTGATGGAAATCTCAAATCAAAAAATGTACAACAGATACATGAAAAATAAAAAGCAAGAAATTAAATCATACCATCAGAGAAAATGACCTTCACCAAAAGGAAGATGGAAAGAAGGAAGGATGGAAGGAAGGCCACGAAACAACCAGAACACAAATTTTAAAAGGGCAGCAGTAAATCCTTACTTATCAATAATAACATTAAATTTAAATGGACTAAAAAAGCCTGAGACTCAATGGCTTCATTTCCAAATTCTACCAAACATTTAAAGAATAACTAATGCCAATCCTACTCAAACTACAAACTATCGCAAGGACAAAAAACCAAACACCACATGTTCTCACTCATAGGTGGGAATTAAACAATGACAACACACGGACACAGGAAGGGGAACATCACACACCGAGGACTGTTGTGGGGTGGGGGATGGGGGGAGGGACAGCATTAGGAGATATACCTAATGTAAATGACGAGTTAATGGGTGCAGCACACCAACATGGCACATGTATACATATGTAACAAACCTGCACATTGTGCACATGTACCCTAAAGTATAATAAAAAAAATAATAAATTTTAAAAATGTGAAGAAAGAGGGAATACTTCCAAACTCTTTCTACAAGGCCAGTATGACCCTGATACCAAAGCCAGAGAAAGACAAAGCAAGAAGAGAAAACTACGGCCTAATATTGCTGATGAATATTGATGAAAAATCCTTAAAAAATACTAGCAAACCAAATTCAACAACACATGAAAAAGATCATTCATCATGATCAAGTGTGATTTACCCCTGGGATTCAAGGATGGTTTAACATATGCAAATCAATATGATACACCATACCAACAGAATGAAGAACAAAATCATGATTATTTCATTTGATACTGAAAAAGCATTTGGTACGATTCAACGTCCCTTCATGATAAAAACCCTCAAAAAACTGGGTATAGAAGGAACATAACTCAACATAATAAAAGCCATATATGACAGACCCACAGCTAGCATCCTACTGAATGGAGAAAAACTGAAAGCTTTTTCTCTAAGGTCTGGAATATGACAAGGATGCTCATGTTCACCACTTTATTTGACATATTAATAGTACTGGAAGTCCTAGCCAGAGCAATCAGACAAGAGAAAGAAATAGAGGCCATCCACATCAGAAAGGAAGAAGTCAAATTATGCTTGTTTTCAGATGATATGATCTTCCATTAGGAAAAAGCTAAAGACTCCACCATGAAACTACTAGGACTGATAAACAAATTCAATAAAGTTGCGGGATACAAAATTAATCTCCAAAAATCTGTAGCATTTCTACATGCTAACGGTGAACAATCTGAAAAATAAATCCAGAATGTAATCTCATTTACAATAGCTACAAATAAAATAAAATACTTAGGAATTAACCAAATAAGTGAAACATCTCTACAATGAAAACTAGAAAACACTGATGCAAGAAATGCAAGAGGACTCAAAAAGTGAAGACTTTTTGTGTTTATGAATTGAAAGAATTAATATTGTTAAAATGTTTATACTATCAAAAACAATCTACAGATTCAGTGCAATCCAGTTCAATATATCAACGACATTCTTCACAGAAATAGAAAAAAAAATCTTAAAATATATATGGAAATATAAAAGACCCAGAATAGTCAAAGTTATCCTAAGCAAAAAGAACAAAACTGGAGGAACCACATTACCTGACTTCAAATTATACTACAGAGCTATAGTAAACCAAACTGCACAGTACTGGCATAAAAACAGACACATAGACCAGTGGAACAGAAGAGAGAACCCAAAAATAAATTTATACATCTACAGTGAACTCATTTTTGACAAAGGTTCCAAGAACATACATTGGGAAAAGGACAGTTTCTTCAATAAGTGTTGCTGCGAAAATTGGATATTCATATGCAGAAAAATGAGTGTAAACCCCTATCTCTCACCATATACAAAAATGAAATCAAAATGAACTAAAAACTTAAATCTAAGACCTCAAACTACGAAACTGCTAAAAAAAAAAAAAAAAAAAAAGAAATTGGGTAAGTTCTCCAGGACATTGAAGTAGGCAAAGATTTCTTCAGCAAGACCTCAAAAGCACAGGCAACCAAAGCAAAAATGGACAAATGGGATCATATCAAGCTAAAAAGCTTCTGCGCAGTGAAGGAAAGAGTCAACAAAGTAAAGAGACAACTCACAGAATGGGAGAAAATACCTGCAAACTACCCATCTGACAAGAGATTAATAACCAGAACATATAAAGAGCTCAAAAACTATAGGAGAAAAAAAACTAAATTTAATAATTCAATTAAAAAATGGCTAAAACATCTGAATAGACATTTCTCAAAAGAAGACATACAAATGGCAAACTGGTATACGAAAAGCTGCTCAACATCACTGATTGTCAGAGACATGCAAATGAAAACTATAATGAGGTATCATCTCACCCCATTTAAAATTGCTTTTATCTGAAAGTCAGGCAATTGATGAATGCTGACGAAGATGTGGAGAAAAGGGAACCCTGACACATTGTTGGTGGAAACGTATATTAGTACAACCACTATGGAGAACAGCTTGGAGGTTCCTCAAAAAACTAAAAATAGAGCTAAAATATGATCCAGCTACCATATATTCCCACTCCTATGTATATACCCAAAAGAAAAGAAATAGTATATCAGAAAAAAGTCTGCATTCCCATGTTTATTGCAGCACTATTCACAATAGCCAAGATTTAGAAGCAACCTAAATGTCTTTTAGTAGATGAATGGATAAAGGAAATGTGATACATATATGCAATGGGGTATTATTCAGCCATAAAAAAGAACGAGACCCTGTCCTTTGCAACCACATGGATGGAAGTGGAGTTCATATATTAAGTGAAATAAGCCAGGCACAGAAAGACAAACTTCACATGTTCTCACTTATTTGTGAAAGCTAAAAATCAAAACAATTGGACTCACGGACGTAGAAAGTAGAAGGATGGTTACCTGAGACTGTGAAGGGTAGTGGGGATTTGAGGGAAAGTGGAGATGGTTAATGGGTACAAAAATAAAGTTAGGGCCGGGCGCGGTGGCTCACGCTTGTAATCCCAGCACTTTGGGAGGCCGAGGAGGGCAGATCACAAGGTCAGGAGATCGAGACTACGGTGAAACCCCGTCCCTACTAAAAATACAAAAAATTAGCCGGGCGTGGTGGCGGGCGCCTGTAGTCCCAGCTACTCGGAGAGGCTGAGGCAGGAGAATGGCGTGAACCCAGGAGGCAGAGCTTGCAGTGAGCCGAGATTGCGCCACTGCACTCCAGCCTGGGTGAGAGAGCGAGACTCTGTCTCAAAAAATAAGTAAATAAATAAAGTTAGAAAGCATGAATAAGACCTAGTATTTGCTAGCACAACCTAGTGATTGTAGTAAAAAATAATTTAATTGTACATTTAAAAATAACTAAAAGAGAATAATTGAATTGTTTGTAACTCAGAGGATAAATAAATGCTTGAGAGGATGGATACCCCATTTGCCCTGATGTGATTATTATGCATTTCATGCCTGTATCAGAATATCTCATGTAACCCATAAATATATACACACTATGTACCCACAAAATTTAAAAATAATTAAAAAACAAAATAAGCCCAAATGCCTAGAGAGTATGAACACATTTAATCAAAATTATGTGGATTTCACCATAAATTTCAATCAGCTTAAGCACACATGACTCAGAGTAGACAAATTACTTGAATCTCTTTCACATTTAAAAAAAGTGGCATACAATGTACAACCTCCAAAATGAAAACAAAAGCCTTTTTAATTTTTTAAGTCCATTAAATTTTAAGTTCCTTGAAGCTGGGACCTAGACATGGAGTTTACGCATTCTGCCCATTCTTAACTATGATCCATGTACCACTCCCTCCCCAAGGAGCTTGTAGCTCAGGAGACATATACATGCAAACAAAGAGTTTTAATCCAATATGGATAATAGCGCTACTAAAGGCACGTTCAATGCATTGGGTAGGAACGCAAAGGAAAGAGTCCCTAAATCTACCTGTGAGAATCTAGGCAGACTTCCCAGGAGAAGTAGCATTTGAGTCGAGGCTTAAGAGTTAGAGGGAGGAATGAGGGGAGGAGAAGTTAATTTTGGGAAGAACTAACAGCATGCAGACTGAGATTTGGCATGTTTGAGAAACTTTGGTGGTTTAGCACTAATGAAATATTAAGTGCAGAGTGGTATGATAATCAGAGCGTTTTTAAAAATAATGTGTACACCTGCAACTATGAAACCACTAGAAGACACACTGGGGAAATATTCAGGACATTGGTCTGGACAAAGATTTGTTGTGCAAGACCTCAAAAGCACAGGTGACCGAAGCTGGGCAAATGACCTCAAAAGCACAGGCGACCAAAGCTGGGCAAATGACCTCAAAAGCACAGGCGACCAAAGCTGGGCAAATGACCTCAAAAGCACAGACGACCAGAGCTGGGCAAATGACCTCAAAAGCACAGGCGACCAAAGCTGGGCAAATGACCTCAAAAGCACAGGCGACCAGAGCTGGGCAAATGACCTCAAAAGCACAGGCGACCAGAGCTGGGCAAATGACCTCAAAAGCACAGGCGACCAGAGCTGGGCAAATGACCTCAAAAGCACAGGCGACCAGAGCTGGGCAAATGACCTCAAAAGCACAGGCGACCAGAGCTGGGCAAATGACCTCAAAAGCACAGGCGACCAGAGCTGGGCAAATGACCTCAAAAGCACAGGCGACCAGAGCTGGGCAAATGACCTCAAAAGCACAGGCGACCAGAGCTGGGCAAATGACCTCAAAAGCACAGGCGACCAGAGCTGGGCAAATGACCTCAAAAGCACAGGCGACCAGAGCTGGGCAAATGACCTCAAAAGCACAGGCGACCAGAGCTGGGCAAATGACCTCAAAAGCACAGGCGACCAGAGCTGGGCAAATGACCTCAAAAGCACAGGCGACCAGAGCTGGGCAAATGACCTCAAAAGCACAGGCGACCAAAGCTGGGCAAATGAGATCACATCAAGCTAAAAAACTTCTGCACAGTACAGGAAAAAGTCAACAAAGTGCAGAGACAATCCACAGAATCAGAGAAAATATTTGCAAACTACCCATCTGACAAATGATTAATAACCAGAATATGTAGGGAGCTCAAACAATTCAATAACAAAAAAAACTGATTAAAAATGGGTAAAAGATTTCAATAGACATTTCTCAGAAGACACAAATGGGAAACAAGTGTATGAAAAATGCTCAACATTACTAATTATCAGAGAAATGTAAGTTAAAACTACAATGAGATGTACTCTCACCCCAGTTAAAATGGCTCTTATCCAAAAGACAGGCAATAATGGATGCTGGTGAGGATACGCAGAAAGGGGAACCCTCATACACTGTTGGTGGGAATTTAAATTAGTACAATCACTATGGATAACAATATAGAGGCTTCTCAAAAAACTAAAAGTAAAATTACTATATGATCCAGCAGTCCCACTGCTGGGTGTATATTTAAAAGAAAAGCAAGCCACATAATTGAAGATAGTTTGCACTCTCATGTTTATTGCAGCACTATTCGCAATAGCCAGGATGTAGACTCAACCTAAGTGCCCACCAATGGATAAATAAAGAAAATGTGTTACATATACACAATGGAATATTATTTGGCCACAAAAAAGTAAAATCCTGTCCTTTGAAACAACATGGATGGACCTGGAGGACATTAAGTGAAGTGAAGCAAGCCAGGTGCAAAAAGACAAACATCACAGGTTCTCATTCATCAATGGAAGTTAAAAAGTAGATCTGATGGAGCTAGAGAGTGGAATGATGATTACTACAGGCTGAGAATGGTAGTGGTATGCAGGAGAGAAAGCGAGGATGGCTAATGAGTACAAAGGATTAAGATCTAGTTTTTGGTAGCACAATAGGGTGACTATAATCAATAATTTGTTATAAATTTCAAAATAACTAGAAGAGTGGAATTAGAATGTTCCTACCATAAAGAAATGATAAATATTTAAGGATATGGATTGACTACTCTGATTTGATCATTACACATTGTATGCTTGTATTGCAATACCACATGTATCCCACAAATATGTTCAATTATGTATCTATAATTTTTAAAAATTAAAAATTAAAAAAAGTAATGCTTTACATTTTTTTAAAAAAAAAATAGAAAGCAAAATAGAGTCTTAATTGTAAAATAATAATAGTGATAACGTATCCAACCAAACCAATTGAATCAAACTCTCTGGGAGGTCGGCCAAGAGTCCCGTTACTTCTTTAAAAAAGTGTCTCAGGTAATTCTGATGTACAGCTGTTGTTGAAAACCACTGCTGCGCCCTCTGCTACTCTTTGTACTCCCACACCATCTTATGCATAACTCTATCACCATATTTACCTGGTGACATTGAAACTATTTATCTACGTCCTGCAGAGTGGAAGTTAGCCAGGATGTGCCTTATTTTTCTCTATCTCTATAATGCCTTTTACACTTTCTGGCACATATTAGGAACTCTATAAGTATTGGTTTAACTGAACAAAACTAAAATCTAAAGAATAAAATTAGGCCAAATCAAAAATGTGAAAAAAAGAGAAAAAATAGTTTCAAAATAGAATTATAGGCAATGACTAAAAGGGGAACATAAATAATGGTACAATGGCTCAATGATCATGAATTTCAGAGCTAAGAAGTTAAAAATTAGTTTGAAATACAGGCAAATAACTGAATTCTTAAGACTAACTTCTGGATTGAAACTGCCTCCCAAGAGAGATTCTCTTCAGAGCAGCAAAGCAGGGAAAAAGCAAACCACTTGATCATTTCTCCAAGTCATTCATATCTAGGGCCCACAGACTCCCTTTCAAGTGCCATGAAGTCCAAAAGAATTGTTTTATAGAGCAGGCCTATAATCAGGCGGCTCAGGGTACATTATCCTTAACCCCTAGAGTAGTCTGAAATGGAAATTTCAAACAATGTGATTATCTGTTTCATTTTAGTTGGAAAAGATATATATCTAACATATGAGTTCATTAAATCTCAATTTAATTATAAGCAAATGATACTCTGAAAATTTGAAATCCAGTTTAAAGTATCACAGAACGACTTGATATCAGCAAAGATCTTCAACTGATACTCTAAATTTTTAATAATTTGTCATTGCATAGAGTACATGAATTTGTTCTCATTTTAAAAACTAGACCATCACAAATAAAGACAAAGATCTTTTAATAATGACCCTTAATCCAAGGCTCCTGCCCTCCTCTCTAGGAGTAACTATCATATAGCATGTATTCTTCCAGACTCTTCTTATGTTTGACAATTATGTGCATTTACTTCTGTAAATCCATATTGCTCTACTTTTTCAGTTTTACAGATATTGTAGAAAATTAATCAAGGTCAAGATAAGAAAATATATCACACTAAAATGGGTGATTGAAAATAACTGTTTGAAGGAATTATATACAAGAATTTGGGCAGGGTTATAAGAACCAGGAAGAAATGGAAAGGAACCCAGGGCTAGCAAGGGCAGTGAGCTCTTATAATCCCTAGGGCTATGGGGGTCTAACGGGGGAGGGATTTCAAGAATCACAAATAAAAGCCAAGGCTGCAGAACATGACCCAACAGCAGCTGTGAACAGCCTGCTTTAGTAGCTTATCATAGGCTTCTCCTGCATCCTGTAGGAGAGCACCTCATCATCACAAAATGTGGTTCCCAACTAGCATTGTAACTACACCTTGGCAGAAGCAGGCCATTCCACCAATTTATCAGATCAGATGCTTGTAATTGATGGTGCATGTCAGTAGACTAGTGAGTTCCATGCGTGTAAACTTATTATCACACTTCGTTTGCTGTAAAATGTATCCCCTGGTCAGATGCAATGTTGTGTCAATATCATGGTAATCAATAAGGTATTCTATATGCCCACAAATGATTGGGTTGTTATGATCTGTTGAGAGTGTATCACTCAGGGGTGATCAGGGAAGTAGAACCACTATAACTGATATAGGGTAAGAAATTTCTTATAGGCATTAGACTTACACAATTGTGGAAGCCATTAAGCAATCTATGTATGTCTGTTTCCATTGAATCTCATGCTGGGCCTAAAGCCAGTAAAGCCAGTACTATGGAAGGGAAAATGGACACGAAGCAGAGGAGGCCAAGGACAAATTAGAACTGTGTCTCCTTCAATGCTTCTAACTCGGATGTACTTGCACCTGGTTCAGGACTCAGAGGATCTAAAGGGAAAGCTCCAGTGGGAAGTACAGGAACTGCAGGCAGAGTTGCTGTTCCACATTAGCAAGGTGAGCCAGCATACCAGTGGTAATATGTGTGAGCTGCAGCAGTACCTTTTCTACACCAACTTCACATCAAAAATAACTACTGCTTCACTTCCACCTTCCAAATGTTACACAAACTTTTCTTGTGGTAAGCCCTGTCATGGAAACATACATGGAGGGGAATTCTGGGAATCATAGTTCTGGTTTAGCTATGTTGGAAAATGTATAAAGATAAGAGTCCAATTTCATTATTTTGCATGTAGAGATCCAGTTTTCCTGTGCCATCTATTGAAAAGACTTTCATTTCCCCATTGTGTCTTCTCAGTGTCCATGTTAAAAATTAGATAATCATATATGCTTGGGTTTATCTCTTGGATTTCTATTCTATTCCACTGGTCTATATGTCTGTTTTCATGTCAATACCATACAGTTATTAATCTAACTTTGCAAGATAATTTGAAATCAGGTAGTGTGATGCCTCCAACTTTTTCTTTCTCAAAATTGCTTTGGCTGTTTGGGGTCTTTTGTGGTTCCACACAAAATTGAGAATTTTTTAAAATTTCTGTTTAAAATGCCATTGGAATGTGAATAGAGATTGCATTGAATCTGCTGTTAGTATGTAGAAATGCTACCAATTTTTGTATGTTGATTTTATACATGCAACTTTCCTTGCATAAAAAAACATTTATTTTTGATTGGCTTTGTCTGGACCATAGGACTATAACAAGAATTAGGTCCCACTACAACTTGAGAAGTACAAAGTACAAAGAAGTACTGAATTGGTTTAATATTAGTCATTCTGTCTTTTTATTGCCAAACTTTGACTATTTACATCTAAAGTAATTACTGATAAATAAGAATTTACTATTTACAGTTACTTAATGGTTTTATGGCTGCTTGTGGAGACTTTGTTCCTTTATTTGTCCCTTGCTGCCTTCCTTTGTGATTTGATGCTTTTCTGTAGTGGTATGTTTTGATTCCTCTCTCTCTTTTTTTAGACAGAGTCTGGCTCTGTCACCCAGACTGGAGTAAAGTGGCGCAATCTCTGCTCACTGCAAGCTCTGCCTCCCAGGTTCACACCATTCTCCTGCCTCAGCCTCCCCTGGGACTACAGGTGCCCGCCACCACGCCCGGCTAATTTTTTGTACTTTTTTAGTAGAGACGGGGTTTCACCGTGTTAGCCAGGATGGTCTCGATCTCCTGACCTTGTGATCCACCCACCTCAGCCTCCCAAAGTGCTGGGATTACAGGCGTGAGCCACTGTACCCGGCCCCTCCTCTCTGTCTTTTGCAAATCAACCATAGGTTCTGCTTTGTGTTTATCATAACGTTATACTAGTCTATTTTAAGCTGATAACAATTTAACTTTAATCACATGCCTCAGGTTTGCTGGATGATTTCTAACGCATATGATATTTAAGTGCCTCCTCCAAAATGGATGCCCTTTGATGGACATTTATACTGGAACAACTTCACTGAGTACAGGATTGCATTAACCAACCTAGCAGGCTGTTAGCACTTATCCAGGTGCTCAAATCAATTATTAATGCCTAAATCTCAGGTGATGTACCATATTGATTTCTGTCTGATTTTTGTCTCATTAGTATTTTTCAGCCTAACCATTGAATTCACTCATATGCCTTTTCCTCAGACCCCAGCAAATATTTAGAAAATCCTGTAACTCTTTTAGTTTAAACTTTATATTTTCAGAGCAGGCTTTGTACTTCTCAAGTTGTAGTGGGACCTAATTCTTGTTATAGTCCTATGGTCCAGACAAAGCCAATCAAAAATAAATGTTTTTTTATGCAAGGAAAGGCTGGTTTGTTCAGACTTGGATGAAAGGGTACCACCACCAGCAAAAAGGGTAGGGCATTGGGAGATCAAGTGGCTGTGACATTTAGTTGTAATGGAGCTTATAGTGCCTTGCCTTGACCTGCATTTCATTCTACACAAGTGAAAACTTGAATAATAAGTCCAACTTTATTTTACATACAAGGAGGATCTCCAAAAGTTTGTGGGAAAAAATGGAATTAAAAGATAAAAATATAAATATAAACTTTATTTCTCACCATAAGCTCCATCAAGTTCAAGACACTTTTGTAAGCAATATCAGCCATTTAGTCCATCTCTACAGAACTGAGGGTCCTTGGAAATTGAACCATGTCAAGGCAGGTTTTTTTTACATTATTAAATTAAGAAGAAGAAGTCTCATTTAAGGATTTTTTTAAGATTAGGAAACAAAAAGAAGTCAGAAGAAGCCAAATCAGGACTTCAGTGTAGATGCCTAATGATTTCCCATCAAAACTCTCACAAAACTGCCCTTGTTTGATGAGAGGAATAAGCAGGAGGAGCTTTGTTTTGGTGGAGAAGAACTCTCTGGTAAAGCTTTCCTGGGTGTTTTTCTGCTGAAGCTTTGGCTAACTTTCTCAAAACACTCTCATAATAAGCAAATGTTATTGTTCTTTGGCCCTTTAGAAAGTCAGAAAGCAAAATTCCTTGAGAATTCCCAAAAAAACTGTGCCCATTATCTTTGCCGTTACTGGCCCACTTTTGCTTTGACTGGACCACTTCCACTTCTTGGTAGCCATTGCTTTGATTGTGCTTTGTTTTCAGGATCATACTGATAAAGCCATGCTTCATGTCCTATTACAATTCTTCAAAAAAAAAATGCTTCAGGATATTGTTCCCACTTGTTTTAAATTTCCACTGAAAGCTCTGCTCTTCCCTGCTGTTGATCTAGATGCAACAGTTTTGGCACCTGTCGAGTAAAAAGCTTGCTCACTTTTTCAGTCAGAATTGTGTAAGCTAAACCAATTGAAATGTATATGGAGTTGGCTATTGTGTGTGCTGTTAATCAGTGGTCCTCTTCAATTAGGGCATAAACAAGATTAATTTTTTTCCTCAAAAATTGATGTGAATGCCCTGATGTTGCAAGCTTTATCTTCAACATAGAACATAGTCTTATCCCTTTTTAAAATGAGTTATACAATTTTAAACTGATAATTTCTTTGGGGAATTGTCTCCAGAAACTTTCTGTAAAGCATCAGTGATTTCACCATTTTTCTGCCCAAGCGTCACCTTAAATCTGGTGTTTGTTCTTGCTTCAATTTTAGAAGAAATCGTGTTGCTCTGATATGGGCTCTTTTCAAACTGATGTCCTGTCCTTCCTGTGCCTCAAACTAGATCCCTTTTAGACATGTTATCACAAGTTAGTATCAGTTTATTTTGGTGCAAAAAGAGTTTGAAACCCATGCATAGTTTTTTTCATAACAAGAATTTTCCATGAACTTGTAGAAGAACCCTGCGTGATCAAGTCCAGTATTCCTGAGATAAGGAAGTTATACAGGTACTCCTTAAATATGCAAGCCAGCTAATCCCAGAAATCATTTTGAGGTGCTCTTTCCTGGGGCTTTTCTGTGCACAAATACTTATATCAGGGTCACACCAAGAAAAAGTACAATATTCAAATGGAGTAAATGAGGAAATTTAATTTCCAACAGTGCCAGTGATACTAAAAAAACCAGCAAGGAATGGTTAAGTATCCAGGACTAGCTACAGCAGGAAGCCATTACTGTTTCTAATGCTGAGGGGCAATGGTCATGGAGAATGTGTTGTGTGTGTGTGTGTGTGTGTGTGTGTGTGTGTGTGTGCGCGCGTATGATGTGTTTGTGTCACTTTATTCATACCTTTATAGAGTGTTCAAATCATCTTAGTAAATGTTTTCTTTTTTCCTATTTTAAGAAAAACATTTACTTCCTTTAAGAAGATGTAAATAGAATAATCGTGGTGGTAAATGGTTATATTTTGAGTGCTCATGAGCTTTACTGTTACTAAAATAATTGTATATGTCAGGCAATACTCAATTTTCCATCTTTGAGTTGACAAAGACTCTCCCCTTGATCAAAATTTAGTCAGACTCTTCTTATCCCACTTCCCAAATAAGCCTCAACCTTGGCCCTCTTCTCCACTGAACCTGCATAGCCCAGTTTTAGCAAGAATCCTGCTAAGACAGTTTAGAGAGAATCTTCCAGCCTTGATATCTGATTACCCTTGATATCTGATCTAATTCCTTCTCTCCATCCCTGATATGTTCTTGCCTACCTGCAGCCAGAATCCTATTAGGTCAGTTTAGCAAGAATTCTCCCTTTGATGTCTCTTTTTAATAATTTTCCACCCACAGAAAGTACAACCTCCTCCGTAGCCATAAATTCCCACTTGTTTTTGTTGTACTAGTAACTGAGCCCAAACTTTCACCGAGGTCTCTTTTCTACTATTATAATAATTCCTCAATAAAATATATGGTTCCTCAAAAACCAATTAATGATTTTGCCACATTAAATATTATCAGGTTTTAGTTTTCTTTAGCAAATATTCTCTATGAAATAAAAGTAAGTTTCTTTGGTTAAAGTCATAATTACTATGAGTGATTGAAACTAGAAGTAATAATAACCAAAAAATATGACATGCTATGCAATGTAATATGATCTGATTTTGTTTATCAAGAGGGAGAAAGGGGTAGATTCATTCTAAAATAAAATGTCTAGTTATTCCAATATGTGAAGAACGATAGTAAAAGACAAAACCCAAAGGATACAGAAAGCTGTAGAAGTGTGAGGAAGTAAATTCTGTTTTGTTACATGTATGTAACTACAAATAATGCTTCTGAATAGAAGCAATGATATATGTTAAAATTTTGGCGAAGTTTTTCACAGCTCAGCTTTCATGGATCTATTTTTTTAATCTCAGGGAAGCTTTATTGCCAAATATTACACTAAAGCAAGACTAGAATTTGGCTTTCTCTCTGAATGACATAACAAATTTATTCTTTCTTCTTTTTTAAAAAAACAGTAAATGTTATTCCTTGTCTTCTTTGTAAATGTCCTTGCCAGTAGACAAAAATTCTGTAGTTCATAGGAATCATTTTTTGTGCTTTATGCTGACTTTATATGCTCCATTATTTTAAAAAACATAGTTAATGTCCTATGAAAGAGCAAAAGTTACTTCTACTAACTTTGTTTTAAAAATAGCTTTACTCTGATAAATAGGTAACTATACTACAATCATTTCTATTCTCATATATCTGTACTACGTATACTACTGTTGTGGTTTGATTTGTGTTCACCAAATACACATGTTAAAGTTCTAACACTTAGGACTGCGAATGTGCCCTTCTTTGCAAATGTTTGTCTTTGCAAATGTTTGTCTTTGCAGATATAGTCAATTTGAGGTCACACTGAACTACACTGGATGAAGGAGATATTTCTCCCTCTTCAGAAGGCCTTCAAATAGCCTTCCATCTTACATATTTCCAATAATTACTCTTAGGAATTAAGCTTAAAAGTATAATATTTGGTTTCTAAATAATTTATATGTAACTTTTTTCTCTTTTCAGAAGCAAATTTCCCTCCCTCCTAAATGAAAAACAAAATAGACCAAATATCCTGGGGATGATCAAATTAAGGTAGGACAACTTAGGAGATCTTCCTGTAATTTACTAGTTGTCTGCATACTTTCCTCATTGCCACCTTCATTTCTCGATTCCTGAATGTGTAGATGATAGGATTTAAAACAGGAGTGAGAACTGCATCAAAGATGGCCAGAAACTTATCCAGGTGTATAGAGGGATAGGGCCACATATAGATGAAAATCAAAGGACCAAAGAACAAAACTACCACACTGATGTGAGCTGAAAGTGTGGACAGAGCCTTGGATAAACGAGCTGAAGACTGTTTCAGCACAGTGAGAATGATGACAACATAGGAAACGATCAATACGAAGAAGGAGCCCAAAGAGATGAATCCACTGTTGGCTGTAACCATGAACTCCAGTCGGTAGGTGTCTGTGCAGGTAAGTTTGATGAACCGAGGAAGGTCACAGTAAAAGCTGTCCAATACATTAGGACCACAGAAGGGCAAATTTACTAAAAAAACCGATTGAACTACAGAGTGGATAAGGCCGGTCATCCAGGCAGCCACTAAGAAGAACAGGCACATTCTTGGGCTCATGATGGTCAGATAGTGGAGAGGCTTACATATGGCCACATACCTGTCAAAGGCCATGGCTGTGAGCAGCACCATCTCCACACTACCAATGACGTGGATAAAGAAGATTTGAGTGATGCAGCCTCCAAAGGAGATGACTTTGTGCTTTCTGAGCAGGTCATAAATCATCTTGGGAGAAGTGACAGAGGAAACACCCAGGTCAATGAAGAAGAGGTTGGCTAACAGAAAATACATGGGGGAGTGCAAGTGAGGGTCAGCAGTCACAGTGAGCAAAATGAGAGAGTTTCCCATCATGCTGGCCATGTAAAACATGGAGGAGAACACAAGGAGGAGAAGTCGGATCTCCCAGGAATTGGTGAGTCCCAGGAACACAAACTCTGACACCACGGAGTGATTTGCCCCAACCATTGGTTTTGTTAGCAGTGATAGCTAGAGAACAACAACCAAAAATGTAAATTATAATCATATTAATGAACGAGAAGGAAAGAAGTCAAAGTTATGAAAGTCTATTTCCACTTTAGCATTAAAACCAACCTAACGACCAACAGGTATATAAAAATCTTATCACTAATCATTAAGGATCTAGATTAAAATGACAATGAGACCTTACCTCAGACCTGTCAGAATAGCTATTACCAAAAAGACAACAGGTAACAAATCTTGACAAGGCTGTGAAGTGAAGGAACCCTTGTACACTGTTTTTGGGAATGTAATTTGTTTAGCCATTATGAAACACACTATGGAGTTTCCAAAAAAAAAAAAACTACCATATAATCTAGAAATCTTATTCTAGGTATATATTCAAAGGAATTGAAATACATACCTCAAGGAAATATCTGTATACCTATGTTCATCACAGCATTATTCACAATAGCTAAGATGCAGTGTTCATTGACACATAGGTGGATGGAGAAATTGTGTGTTTGTGTCTGTGTGTACCTCTACAATCGAATACTCTTCAGCCTTACCAAAAAAAAAAGGGGGAATTCTGTCATTTGCAACAACATGGATGAACCTGGAGGACATTATGCTAATTGAAATAAGACAGACACAGAATTACAAATGCTGTAAAATCTCACTCCTATGTGGAATCTACATAAGTCAAACTCATAGAACTAGAGATTAGAATTAACAGCTGACAAGGGTTGATGAAGCAGGTAGAGAATGAGATGTTTTGCACCAGTACCGTGTTTCAGTTAAACAAGACAAATTCTGGAGGCTTCTTGTGAAGCATGGTAACTATAGTTGATAATAATGTGCTTCATACTTAAAATTTCTTG
Organism: Symphalangus syndactylus; assembly: GCF_028878055.3. Taxonomy (NCBI): domain Eukaryota; kingdom Metazoa; phylum Chordata; class Mammalia; order Primates; family Hylobatidae; genus Symphalangus; species Symphalangus syndactylus. Next base: position 4,751,252 of record NC_072427.2, read on the forward strand.
GAGAATAGATCCTCAATGTTTTTACCACAAAGAAATAAGTGTAGGAGATGAATATGTTAATTAGCTTGATTTATTTCATACATATACATGTATCAAAGTATCACATTGTTCACCATATATATAATTTTTATTTGTTAACTACACTTTAATAAAACTTGCAGAGAGTTGAGAGAAGAATCTAATATCCCGATAGGTTCTGAAATTGTGTTAACACGGTGTGACAACCAAGTGTGAAAGAGAAAACCTTCTCTGCTTTAATATCCCTCTGCTTCTCCCAGAGTAGTGGCTGTGATATTTCTCGTGAAATACAAGACTGGTCAACATGGGTAACAGGAATTTGACTCCAAATTCTTTTAATTTTTGCTTCAAGACTAATATATAGCCTGGCTCTAATCACACAAAACTATTTACATTTTCTCAGCTATTACATCCATTTCCAAGACCACAGCCATATTCTGGCAAAAATGTTCTTCCTCACTCCCCACATCTGGAAAGTATTTCAAGGTGTAAGAAATGTTTACCATAGCTGTGAGGTCTTGCTTTATATTACGAGTACTCATTTTACTATCCCTTATGTTGTAGTAAACTGGGTACAAGTCTAACTCACCACGTTGACTTGTCTTAAAGGCAGGGATTAGTACTTATTCACATTTGGATTCTCTGAAGCAACAAAAAAGTGGTCTACAGAGAAGAGCAGGTCCACAAACTGTTACTGGTTTGTATTATGTTAGATACTGAAGTTGAGAGTGTTTAGAAACGTCTCTAATAATTTAACATTACAGCAAAATCCAAGTGTTTGATTTTGTATTCTACTAAAGTAGAAGTCCAAGAAGCACTGAGGGAAAAAATATGTAACTAAAATAATTTGAGAAGATAATTTCAGAATCACTACCCTAGACTATTTAGCACATGATCTAAAAAGCTTAAACTACAAAGAGCATTTTGGTACAGTGGGAAGCATTTTGTTCAAACCTCTATACAAAGATTTATCACATTTTATTGTAATTTCAACTTTATTTAGAGAAGCAGCATAGCATGTCGGAAAGAATATGGGCTTCAGAAACAAAGATTTATATAATTTTTCAGCTACTTACAAGTTGGTATTGGGCAAGTTATTTAAATTTCTGAGTCTCAGTTGGTCTACCAAATTGCAATTAATGATACTAGCTTTACAAGGTAAATTGTGAGGATCAAATAAAGTTTTATAACCATGTGTCCAGTCAAATTAACTTTTATATACATAAATGCAACAAAGTTAGCCCCTATCTTTCTGTTTCCAAGATTCAACAAACTCAATACCTTTTATATTTACCTTAGAATGTTTTCTCAGTGATTCCTAAAAAAAATTTTATTTATAAGCATTCTCTAAATCCTTCTTCATTCTACCTACAGTTCAAAGATATAATTAATACAAACACTGTAATTCTAAATCATATAAGAGACCAGTAAAACTAAATCAAGCTCCTGGTGGTTTATGTATTATTTTATTTTTAAACTTTTCACATCACATTTTTAAATGACATTACATTGGAAATTATTTACTAAGCTTTGGGTCTTTTGGTCTCCATGTCTTTCATTTCTAATAAAGTGTCTATGAGACTCTTCCATCTTGCAAACTTGACAAATTCTTAAGAAATTTGCTTCCCTTGTTATGGAAGAGGATCAGTTTATACCCATCTCTTTTGAAAAGAAAATTGAGAGAAAAATATAATAACCTATGTTTTTCTATCTTCATGTGTCAATTTTTCTTGCCTATTTATCACATGGCAAATGATGAGAATCATTCATATAATCACAGAGAGTGATTAATTGCAACCTATGCTGAATTTAAAATATTGCAAAATCAGACTTTTTCTAATGTCTTTCACCTTTCCATAGGCACAATGTAATCCTAGCTCAAAAGCCAATGCCAATTAACTTCTTCAAAAATGTCAATAAACTTTTTCACAATTATTCTCTCATTTTATTTGATTCCTTATCCTGGACCCTGTCTACTTTGCTTTAGAATATGACTCATGTGCACAGCAATTCCCGCAACAGAACCTTAACCAAAACTAAAGCCAATATTCGGTTGTTAAATTTACTTGCATCCTTCCACTTTACCTGTATAGAGAGAACAACATGTTCAGGCACTCTGGGAGTTTCCTATGTTCTCTGACATGAAGTGCCATATAATATCCTGCCATAGGAAATATAAGGCTAATTATGTATACCTCAAGAGGACAGTGACCAAGCGATACTGCAAAAACATGATAGTTTAAAGGAGCTTATGGGAACTATTTGCTTTGACCAGTGCAACCAAAAGACACAAAAGTTCATAATAAGACACTAGAGAAAAAGAGGGAAACAAAAGTGGAATATTTTTGTTGAATATATTTGTGCTGTTTTGTTGGCAATAGTGATAACTACTCATTATAATTAATCCCTGAAAATAAGTAAATGTTAACTCAAAAAATTAACTCTAATCATTTTATCATCTCCAGAAAAGCCACTGTGCCAAATTTTTATTACAGTTTAAATGGTAGAAGAATGTATACAACACTTCATTTTTACATAATCACATACTGTGTAGTTATGGATATGTACCAAGATTTAGCTGTACAGAAATTCATTCCGGTGTTTAGAGCTTAATAGTAAATGAAACAACTAAAACATCCAGTGGTTGATGATAGATTTAAAAAAGTATGCTACATCCATACAATCAAATTCTCTGAAGCCACTGTAAAGCAAGTTTGATATCTATATAGTTAAAGACAACCACAACACACCATTGAGTGAAACAGGGGATACCAATACAGCACACACTAAGCTGCTGTGCATATAAATCTGAACAAGTAGACAATAAACTTTTTGCAATAAGTAGTTTTCACAGTGAGATTGTTGTGCAAGAAAACAAGGTATTTTTACTTTCAATTTTGTACACTTGTGTCAGTCAGGATTCTGCCAGGACAAGAGATGCCACACTCAAATTAGGGAACTGAAGAATAGCTTAATGAAGGCATAAAACTGAGTGGAGAAGGATCAAGAGTGACACTGGAGAGATAAATGGAAGCTGGGCTATTGTTTTCTGAGTCCACTGACTTTTTATCCAGGGGACAAACAGGGCAAGACAAATAACATCAGGACAGAAGAAAGTTGGCAAAATAGAAGAAATAAGTTGTTATATCTTTGCAGAGTAATCTAAACCCAAAATGGTAGCCTCCGCCAGTGTATCCCATATGAATTAGTTAGTGGGAATGGAGGGGAAGAAAAAGGTGATTAATATAAAACATAGCTGTTGAAATCCTCTTTCCTGTAGCTCACCATGAGGACTATTTTGATAACAGCCATTTCAATGCTTCATTAGATGAGCAGATTCTGGGTGGTGCAGTATGTGAAGAGGCCAGTAGATCTAATGGTCATGTGCTAACTCTCATACCTCTGTATCTTTAATGTGGTATAATATGACATCTTGTGGAATTACATGTCTATGTGTTAATTACTCTGTAATCTTTAGAAAAATGATTGCTTAAGCCCCTAAAGCTTTGTGTTGTAATTATCCAACTGGTGCTTGCTATGAAATTCATTTTTTCTCTTTTCACCACCAATTTTTCTAATACCTGGGTATTGCGGGTAGTATGGCCAAAGAAGTAAGGCTATCTGCGCAAAGTCTAGATCTTTTGCAGCAAAATCTTTTTCAGATTTGCACCCTATTCAAAGCTGACAGACTTTCATGGCTTTCAGCATATGGGTTGTGGTAGTATTCCTGGTTATAGCCTATGCTTCCTCCAGAAATGGAAGAAATCTACCAGGTATAGTTCTTTCTTATTAGTGACAGAAGGTGCAAGATGCAATAATTTTCCTTTGATTAAAAGAGCAAACCTGGAGGCATCACATTACTGGACTTCAAATTATAATACAAGGCGATAGTTACCAAAACAGTATGGTGCTTGTATACAAGTAGGCATGTCAACCAATGGAACTGAATAAAGAACCCAGAAATAAAGTCAAATATGTACAGCCAACTGATCTTTGACAAAGCATACAAAAACATAAATTAGGGAATGGACACCCTATTCAATAAATGGTTCTGAGAAAACTGGCAAGCCACATGTAGATGAATGAAACTGGATCTGTGTCTCTCACCTTATAAAAAATCAACTGAAGGTGAATCAAGGACTAAAATGTAAGACCTGAAACTATAAAAATTCTAGAAGATGACATCAGAAAAACTTTTCTAGACATCAGCCTAGACAAAGAATTCATGACTCAGACTTCAAAATCTAATGTGACAAGAACAAAAGTAAATAGGACCTAATTAAACTAAAAAGCTTCTACACAGCAAAAGAAATAATAATCAGAGTAAACAGACAACCTACAGAATGGGAGAAAATATCTGCAATCTATGCATCCAACAAAGGACTAGTATCCACAATCTACAAGAAACTCAAATCAGCAGAAACTACAATAATCCCATCAAAAAGTGGGCAAAGCACACGAATAGATATTTCTCAAAAAAAGATATACAAATGGCCAACAAATACATGAAAAATGCTCAGCATTACTAATCATCAGGGAAATGAAAATCAAAACCACGAGACACCACCTTACTCTTACAAGAATGGACATTATTAAAAAGTCAAATAAACAATAGACGTTGGCATGGTTGTGGGGGAAAGGGAAGACTTATACACTGCTGGTGAGAATGTAAATCAGTACAACCTCTATGGAAAACAGTAAGGAAATTCCTTAAAATGCTAAAAGTAGATCTAACATTTGATCCAGCAATCCCATTACTGGGTATCTACCCAAAGGAAAATAAGTCATTACAGGAAAAAGATACTTGCACATGTATATTGATAGCAGCACAATTCGTAATTGCAAAGATGTGGAAAACCAACCTAAGCCCCCATCGACTCATGAGTGGATAAAAAATATATATACCATGGAATACTACTCCGCCATTAAAAGAAATGAAGTAACATCTTTTGCAGCAACTTGGATGAAGCTAGAGGCTATTATTCTAAGCGAAGTAACACAGGAGTGGAAAATCAAATCTTTATGTTCTCACTTATAAGTGGTAGCTAAGCTATGAGTAAACAAAGTCAGACAGGGTGATATAATAGACTAGAAAATCAGAAGTGGGAGTGTGGGAGGGAGGCTAGGGGTAAAAAACTACACATTAGGTACAATGCACACTACTCAGGTGATGGGTGCACAAAGATGTCAGAATTCACCACTATATAATTCATCCATGTAACAAAAAAATCCCCACTTGTACCACAAAACTTACTTGAAATAAAAAAAAATTTTAAAGAAGGAAAAAACGTTTTCCTTTGCTTTGAAAAGGACCTCCTAGCATGGACTGGGCCATCAAACTCAAAATTTTAATGATGTGACAATTTCACAGTTCTCTGTAGAGTTTATTCCTTCTCTTGCGAGCATGTGTGTACTACTAAAGTATCTAATACTTGCCACTTCTTCATCTGGTTTGACAGCATAGTGTTATTAATATAATCGACCATTAAGACAATCTATAAAATATCCAAATGGTTCAAGTCTCTTCAGGCTATTTTACAACAGAGTAAGACAGCAAATATATGTGTTGTCCATTCCAAGTGAATGCTGTTTCTAATTCTCCTTTGTGAAAGAGATGGAAAAGAAAATTTACCAGATCAATGATCACATATTATATACCCAGGTCTATGTTAATCTGCTCTAGCAAAGATACCTTTGGCACAGCAGCTGCAATTTAAACTACTGCTGGGATAAGTTTACAATAGTCCATTGGCATTCTCCAGGAAGTGACTAGCTTTCATAGGTGACACACTGGTGAATTAAATGGAGATAGAATGGGAACTATTTCTATATCTTTGGGACATTTTTACACCTTTATAATGAAGTACAATTTTTGAAATACTATTTTAGGCTGGGCATGGTAGCTCACACCTGTAATCCCAGCACTTTGGGAGGCCAAGGCATGTGGATCACTTGAGGCCAGGGGTTCAAGACCAGCCTCGTCACCATGGTGAAAATCTGTCTCTAATAAGAATACAAAAATTAGTTGGGTGTGGTAGCATGCACCTGTAATTCCAGTTACTCAGGAGACTGAGCCAGGAGAATTGCTTGAACCCAGAAGGTGGAGGCTGCAGGTCATGCCCCTGCACTCCAGCCTAGGCAACAGAGTGAGACCCTGTCTCAAAAAAAGAAAAAAAAGAAAAATGCTATTTTAGACTGGGGGATAGGACAGTTTTGGTGACTTCCCTACTATAATAGCTGTAACCCACAGGACAAGGAACAAGTGTGGAGTTTTACAAACTACCAAATATATCTTTTCCAATTATACATTCAGGAAATGATGTAATGATCACTGGGAGGTTGTCATTTGGTGAACCCCACATGCACCCGATCTGAACTAGGACTCTACATACTACCAAATGCCTCCACTCAAAACAGCAGTGATGGCCCTTCAGGAATCTGGGAGTAAATGTCAACTCTGTCCCCAACAGTCCTTTAAATATTGTGATATTCCTTTTTTTCTGGTGTTTAATTGTACAAATAAATGGATATAGGTAAGTTTGAGCAAAGTACTGGTAGATCATTACTGTGTGTGTGTGTACTTAGAGTTGTTGCACAGTCCTCCCTTCTACCATTTATTAAATCAGCCATGGTGCTGCTATGTCCTCCCACCCCCTCCCAGAAAGGTAGAGTTAGGAATTACTTAATATCTTCTGGAGACTTTAGACATTTTCCTCTATATCAGAGAAATTCTGGCATTTCAACTTCCCTGATTGTAGTGACAGCCTACAACAAAACGGCTGAATGGGTATACATATACAATAAATTTTTGTAAATTAATTGACCCCATAGATGCTGGGTTTGGTGGTAATGGTGTCACCCAGTAGAGGGTCCACAAATAGGGACTGCTTTTAAGTAAAGGAGCTATTCTGATACGTTTTATTGCCAGAGATGCATTATAGTGCATGGGTTTTGAGAACCAACTCTGAATTCAAACTAGCAGACTTTGAGTCCACACTTACTACTTCATAACCTTGAGGATATTTAGCAACTATGTGCCTCAGACACCCCCTTTCTAAAATGGGGATAGTGAGATAATGAATCTGCATCATAAGATTCAAATAAAGCACCTAGAACAGTACCTAGACAATTAGAAGCACTATATGAGTAACATCAATTATTATCTCCCCTAGGACACAAACGATGAGAGTTGATCAGAGCTTCATTACCTCATGATGGAAACCTCAATTAATAGTTTTCTTTCTATATTTTAGTAACCATGTTAGATTAAAAGCCACAGAATTTTGGGAAACAGAATTTTCACACATCTTTTATAAATCTTTCAACTTTTTGCTAAAATATTTGAAATTTATCCTTCTGAGAAAGAGGCATAAATATCTTAGTGTAACTTATGTAATTCACCAATCATATTTTTGTTTCCCAAGAGAAGAAACATCATCCACTGTAAGTAATGGAATGAACTTCAAACCTATAAAATAGAATTGAATCAAGGGTCTCTGTGAATACTACCAGAGACAAAAGAACACTGTTTAACAATAAAGTTCAAGAATTTTTTTCATAATCAAAGGAATGATTTAAAATTCAGCTTTGGTAGGACTTGAACAAGCAATATGTGGTGGTGGTAGAAGTAGGGAAGGATTCAGAAATGATAAAGATGGAAGAGTGGAATATGAGCATCAAATCAAAAACAAAATTGATCTGAACGTGAAAGGGCACTGACCTAGCAATCAGAGTCATGGTTTCTGTGCCTGGCTCTCTTTGATGGTTTCCAGCTACGTGCCTTTGGGCAAACTAGTCACTGCTCAATTCTTGGATTTTAGTACGTGTAATTTGAGGGGATTGGAATAGATGGTGTTGGTAATCCACTCTAACTTTAAATTTGAATATTCTAAATATAGGACTATCAATTTTGTAGATGGCCAGACAAAGAAGCCTGATAAGAAGGCAAAAATATGTAGAGACTGGAGCAATATAAAGCAAACAGTTTAGGAACAAAAAGAATTAAAATCAAGAGAGTTAGATACTAAACAGGCCAGGCACGGTGGCTCATGCCTGTAATCCCAGCACTTTGGGAGGCCGAGGCAGGTGGATCACTTGAGGTCAGGAGTTAAAGACCAGGCTGGCCAAAATGGTGAAACTCCATCTCTACTAAAAATACAAAAATTAGCCAGGGGTTGTGATGGGCACCTGCAATCCCAGCCCTCAGGAGCTGAGGCAGGAGAATTGCTTGAACCCTTGAACCGGAGAGGCAGAGGTTGCAGTGAACTGAAATCATGCCATCGCACTCTAGCCTGGGTGACAGAGCCAGACTCCACCTCAAATAAATAAATAAATATAAAAGGAAGAGAGTTAGGTAGTAAACAGATTAATTGAATGCGTAGTTTGTCTATCGATAGAATAATCTGTCCAATAGAGAAAAAAAAGACGTAGTATTGTTATTTGTTCAGTTACATGGCACTCACCTAGAACAAGGTCTTTCAAAGTGTTAGGTTACAAAAGACATTAAGATTTAATATTTAGCACTTTAATGCACACTGTGCTGAAGGATAACACCACTTCTAATTTAATGGTGAAATTGTTACCATAATTTAATAAATTTTCAGGCATGTAATATGGCCTGAGTCTTCAGTATTTCTCTGAAATTGCAGTTTCTCTTATGCAACCAGCATGAGGAATAATCAATAGTTACACATCTTCACAGCCAACTCATTTACAAAATCTTTGTCAAATGCGCAAGACGACTGCACAGTCTCCTCATTGCCACTTTCATGTCTTTGTTCCTGAATGTGTAGATAACTGGATTCAGAAAAGGAGTAATAAATGCATCAAAAATAGCAAGATATTTATCCAGGTGTGATGTGGGAGAAGGCCATGTGTAGAAAAACATCAGTGGCCCAAAGAACAAGATGACCACAGTGACATGAGCTGACAGGGTAGAGAGAGCCTTGGCTAGACCACCAGAAGAATGTTTCCAAACAGTGAACAGAATGAAGATGTAGGAAATTACCAGCAAGACGAAGGAGCCCACAGAAATGAGTCCACTATTGACAGTGACCATAAACTCCAGTTCTTGGGTGTTGGTACAGGCAAGTCTGAGGAGCCGAGGGAGGTCACAGTAAAAACTGTCAAAGATATTAGGACCACAAAAAGGTAAATCTACCACAAAAACTAATTGGACCAATGAGTGGATAAGGCCAATGATCGAGGAAGTGGCTAAAAAGTATAGACACATTCTTGGGCTCATGATGGTCAGGTAGTGGAGAGGCTTACATATGGCCAAGTATCTGTCAAAGGCCATGGCTGTGAGCAGCACCATCTCAGTGCCCCCAACAGCATGGCTAAAGAAGATCTGAGCAATACATCCCCAAAAGGAGATGGCCTTGTGCTTCTTGAAAATATCACAAATCATCTTAGGGGCTGTAATTGAGCAAAATGCCATATCAATGATTGAGAGGTTAGCCAGGAGGAAATACATGGGGGAGTGCAGATGAGCGTCCATGGTTACAGTGAATACAATGACAAGGTTTCCCATCATGATTGCAAAGTAGAACAACAAAGAGAAAACAAAAAGTAGAAGCTGAATCTCCCGTGAGTCGGTCAGTCCCATGAATACAAATTCTGATACTACTGAGTGATTCATTCCACTCATTGCCTCAGACTCCAAGATCAGTTTTCATGTTACTTACCTAAAGGAAGAAAGAAAACGAGAATTACCTAGGCAAGTATTCCCGTTCAAGAAGGCAAGCCTCCAGCCATGAAAATAAGTATCATATTAACATCTCACACAGCCAAATAACCCTCATCACAGGCATGCTGGACTTCCACTTAGAGGGGTCAGCTGGTTCCTATTTGGCATTGTGGTTTTCAAAACTACTGCTACTAAATTAATTCCATCCTTAGACCTATCTCTCCTCTGCCTTTGTGTTACCTGAATATTTCCTATTTGATCCTTCCCAGGCTGTTCTATTTGGGTGAGATATAAGGTCATCTTTAAATACTTTTCACTGTGATTCTTATCAATGAATATTATTTCAGCCACTCACACGAGCCACCTAACAATTACTCATGCACAGCATACAGCTTTCAAAGTCTCTGTTCTATTATTTATATTGCTTGATTAGACTTTAGAAGTTTCCCTTCCTTTTTTAAGTTTCAAAATTTCTTTTATTCTATTCTCCAATTCACAAAATCTAATTCTCAAAATCCCAGCCAAATTCTCGCTTATGTGTGAAATCTTCCCAATGTGCCCAAGATTCTGTATTCTCATCACACCATTAGCATTTATTTTACTCTGCTTCTCACAGTTATATAAATGTCCATTTCTCTGATTAAAATGTAGACTCCTGGGTATAGAGGCCATGACTGATCCACAACGGTAGCTCCCACCATCATCACAATCACCAATTGTGACCAACACAATCAGTCACATAATAAGTGTATCACACTTGTTGAATGAAGTCATAAATTAATGGGACTGAAGAATGACACTGGAGTCAAGAGAATACATCATAATTCAGTAAGGCTTATATTGATAGTATATTAACAGCATGCCAATCAGGAATTATCACAGTATCCCTATTTCAATCCTGTACTTATTTAACCACTCAAAGAAACATTTACATAAGATGTCATAAAAATAAATATGGGGTCTTATTATTCATTTTAAATAGTCAATAAAAGGCTTCTAATATGGTTCAAAACAGAAGAAATCACTTCATTTTATAAATGATTTTTAATCTCAATTTTTATATAAAATACATAATATGATGAAACAAATAATCTCCTCTAACGTAGGTAATACACCCCCAGAGGATACCATAAGATAAAAACCATGTCACATAAAGGTAGTCTCTCTTTTTTATCAAAATACATTTGGAGTGAATGAAAGTGACAGAAATAAAATATTGAGTGAAAAGAGCCAGACAGTATCTGTATCTGCACTCTGGAAGAAGATGATGATTGAGTAATGGAGATTAAGTCCAGCAAATAAACTAAAGAATTGTGGCCAGGTCCCAGCATGGGGAGGTGTGACAATATTACGATTCTTTAAGGATGAAGAACAACTGCCAGAAATAAATCATTAGAGTTTCATTTTTCAATGGAGTGTTCCTGATTTAGTCCAACATTTATGTTTTATAAATAATTCATAAAGAAAGAAATATAGGAAGCAATCTGCTCAGCCTCACAAAGGTAACTGGTGGGAAAATTTATACTGGGACCAAGAACTTTTTACTCCCGTTCAAAGTACTTTACAGTAAATACGTGTTACATTAGTTTACTATTGCTGTTGTAACAAGCTGCTACAAATCTAGTGGCTTACCACACACACACACGCACATACACACACACACACACACACGTACGTTATATTCTTACTGTTCTAAAGTAAAGAAGCCTAAAATGAATTTTCAGAGCTAAAATCAATAAAATGAGTTTTCAGAGCTAAAATCAAGGTGTCAACACAGCTGTGTTCCTCCTGGAGCTTCTAGAAAAGAATCTGTTTCCTTGCCTTTTCCAGCTTCTAAAGGATGCCTCCATCCCTTGCTTGGCTCATGACTTTCTGCCTCTTAAAAGTGCATCACTCCAACCTCAACTTTTGTCATCGTATCTCCTCTCTGACTCTTCCTTTTATAAGGACCCTTGTAATTACATTGGGAAGTTCCAGATCATCCAAGTAAATCAAGATTCTTAAATTATTCATATCTGTAACTTTTTGCCAGATCCAGGAATTAGGACATGAACATTTTTGAAGGCTATTATTCTATACAGTACAGCTTTCTTACTGCGAACAAGTGCTTTAGGGGAAAAAGGAAAATCTTAAAGTATGATTATGACAGAGGGATTTCAAGTAGCCTGTCAGGAAGGTGGAAGAGATGTTGAGGGAATGGGGAGAGATGTTGCATCCTGACTTTTCCTCTGTAGCTACACATTAGTGACTTCTGACTCCAGTTACCTGCAGGACCAAGCATGGCCACTAATGACTATCAATAAGGAAACAATGATCATTAGTCAACCAACATGTTCTTTAAAAAGTAGTTATTCTAGGCATATAATTATCTCCTGAGTGGTTCTCTGAATGATTTTTGTTCATTAATTCAAAAAATATCTTGAGTGCCCAGGATTCCAGACACAATTCCAGAAGTTGGGCATATAGCATTGACAAGAATTCTTGCTTTTGTGGAATCCATATTCTCCACAGCAAATGCAATTTGGTGTCACATACAGATTTTCATTCTAGAGAAAGGGTAAGAACATTTGAAGAAAGCCTATAATTTATCAACTACCTGGGGAGTCTCAAACACTCTATTTCTAATTCAATTTCCACTTTCAGGATCTCAGTTTTCTGACTTCTTCCTTTATCTGAATTCTTACAACTATAACTTCTATACACTATTTTCCAGTGGGTTTTATCCAATAAATAGGCATTGGTTTTATCTCCCCACATATATATATATATATATATATAAAACTCGTGGGGTCATGTTTCACATACCATGATTCTTTGTATTGACTGTAAAGCAACTCAAAAACAATGTCAGGGAGATTCCTTGGCTTATTCAGTCATTCATTCGACAAGTATTTATGCTGTATCTATCAAGTGCCTAACAATGCACTAAACCTTAGAGATGATATAAAGGTGAAAATGTATACATTATGTTGAATAAATTAAGAAATTGAACATAGATAAAATGAGACTCTAAGGTTATCAGAACAATTTTAAGAGTTGTGCAAACCATTCTATGATTTACATCTAAATCCTCATGACCTGAACTATAAACTAACAAAAACTTGTCTAGAAATGGGCAAAAAAAGACAAAAATAAATCCTTCTGATCACTAACAGGAAAAATAGCCTTCGAGCAAAGATGCTATTAAGGCTTCCATGAAGTAGGAATAATAAAAATATGCTACGAAGTAGAAATATGTGTGGTGCTTCCTCCAAACTGAAATTTGAATAGCAAAAACTGACAACTCAGAATAGCAAAAGAAATAGTGGTAAACTTCACTTTTAATGAATTTACAAGGAAAAGAACAAAACTAAAAGAGGGTTTATTAGGTCATTCAAAAAATATGAGATTCTGTGTAAAGTTTACTCAAAGACAGAGCCTACACAGAGGGCAAGGTGGATTTTTTTAAGTTAAATACATTTTTTAAATCAGAAAGGCAATAGATAAGAAAAAAAGAAAAGGGGAAATTGAATTATTGAATTCAACAGGAGACTAAGATGGTTCATTAAGTGGAAAATTGTGATAAAGGGGAAGAAATAACAAAGTAGGAGTTTGTCTGGATGTGCAATATTAAAAGCTCCAGTGCCCCAAAATATTTCCTTTTAGCATTAGAGTTGCTTTCTTTTCGGTTAACATACTGAAGCCCCTAGTTTTGCTTACATTGCTACAGGAAGGATACTCCATTGAGCATCGCAGACAAACAAAAAAAATAACAGCTGGCTTGCCTTAGTGGAGATTGTATGCATGCAAGACAGGAGACTCTTAATGATGAAGAAATAAGTGATCCATTTTTAAGCTGAGTCATTACCCAAGAAGGATTATCAAGGGTTGGTTGCTTCAGCAGACAGAGTAAGAGCTTAAGGGCTGGGCAGGAGAATAAGAGTCGCAGGAATGAAAGCCAGAACTGAGTAAAAGAATAAATAGAGCGAAACACAAAATTTACCTCCTTCACAATCCCTTATAAAGCAAAGATGAGAAAATAATACAAACAGCAAATAGCAGCAGACCTAAAAATTTGCTCAGCTTTTGTCTTCTTGTCTTCACATTTCTTGAGTATTAAGTATTCATCTTTGGGTCACTGAATGGCTTCCAGGATGACACATTGGGTTATAAGTGTTTGATTATTTTGATGCACCCCAAACCCTCCATGGAAAGAATATGTTCTCTCCTAAGGCCATTGCCATTAGGAGATATCCTGCTTTGAGTTCCCTAGTTCTGGCCTGGCTATTGCTGTCAATAATTGCAATGCCATAAATTATAGTTATCATGTATTTACACTAAACAATTGTGATAGTGTGACAAATACAGATAGTCTAGCATTTGATGGAATCATTTAAATTTAAATTCACCTAACTGGAATTGAACGGGATTGGAATTGGGCAACTTCTTAGAATAGATTTATGATCACTACACTTTAAAATTTTGAATAAAAACATGTTCATTATTCTCAATTAATAAACTCAATGAGCTGGAAAAGATCTGAGAATATGTTCTGAACCAGTTCCTTTATTTACCCATCCAGGAAATGTCAGTTTTTCCCTCAGTTTTCAAGGTTCAAAAATATATTTCTTGGCTATTATGAACAGGTGTCATGCCTTTTTTTTTTTTTTTTTGAGACAGGTTCTCACTCTGTCACCACCCAGGCTGGATTGCAGTGGCACAATCTCGGTTCAGTGCAACCTCCGCCTCCTGGGTTTAAGGGATTCTCTAGCCTCAGTCTCCCGAGTAGCTAGGTTTACATTCATGCACCACCACATCGGACTAATTTTTGTATTTTTAATAAAGATGAGGTTTCACCATGTTGGCCAGGCTGGTCTTGAACTCCTGCACTCAACTGATCTGTCCACCTCGGCCTCCCAAAGTGCTGGGATTACAGGTGATGAGCCACCGTGCCCGGCTGTGTCCTGCTTTTCATTAACATAAAAGTCCAAATGTTATCTTACAAAAAGGAAGTCTCCATCCTTTCAACTAAGCTGATACCCACTTAATTCATCCCCTGTGGATATAAAGAAGTTGTCAGGTACTCTTTCAGATAAGTGCTTAATATCCTTGATGTTGGTAAAAGCAAATAAAGATCACTCATCTGTACCCTCTAGTTTTATTCACCTCAATTTGCTTTAGCCTTCCTCAAAGGATCCATCTTCTACCTCTTTATCTTTGTCACTTTTGTCTAATCACTCCATTTCACTACCTAAACTTCTCATCGTATACACCTAAAAATTTATTATAAATGCTTTGAAAACATGAACAAGTATAGGAGGATTTATTGCAGGTTGTTAAACATTACACATTTAGTTTCCTACTTTTTCTCCATTGTTCAGTCAACTAATTTTAACAGACACTACATTTTTTTTTAGTTCAGGGTGAGTTAGAACCCTAGATGTTTTTCTTCCAAATAAGTTTTCAATTATTCCTTTTCCATCTTGATTCCATGAAACTGGAATTTTATCTTTTAAAGCTTCACTTATGACTAGCATCTGATGAACTTTCTCCTTTTTCTATCTTGGGTCTTCTCTAGAAATAGAAGTAAACAACAAGCTTGTTAGGAAGACAACAAGCATATTTGTCTTCATTTTCAGGGCTAATAGATTTCCCCCAAAGTCTCTGGGTACCACAAACAACTTTACATGCATCCTAGTCCTGCCCTGAACCAAGCCACAGTGCAGACTCCAGACTCTGTAGTGTACTCCTTTGCACCTTTGGATCTCCAAGTCACTTCTAAGTTTTAGTTAAAAACTAAGGTTAATTCTTGTTCTCCGTATCCATGGTAATTCGTATTTACACCTTTGCTGTGATCATCACTTCCCCACCACAACCACCCGTTTCATTCTGCCCCAGGCTAACAAACTGTTACCTGAGTCTTTCTTGCAGCTGAAGTTTATCTAGTTTATCTTGCTCCTGTTGTGAACTTCATGCCACCCTTACCTTGTAGCTATTTACAGACTATCATCTCAAGCACACAGAGATATTTAAAATATTTGTATAAATGGAAAAATAGCTAATTAACTGCACTGGAGGATAGTGACCTAATAAAGCTATAATGACCTGGGACTGCAACTCTAAAGTCAATGAGCCAAGAAATTGTCTCCTAGAAATATATTCAAGCAACAAAGAAGAAATGTTGATGAGTCACAGGAGAAAGGAATGACTCTAGGATCTCTCAGAAAAATCAGTCTCCACTTTATATTTTTCTGGATTATTTTTCTTTTTAACTTTTATTTTAAGGTCGGGGTACATGTGCGGGTTTGTTACATAGGTAAACGTGTGTCACGTGGGTTTATTGTGCAGATTAATCACTCAGGTATTAGGCTTAGTGCCCATTAGTTATTTTTCCTGATCCTCTCCCTCCTCCCAACCTCCAATAGGCCCTAGTTTGTGTTGCTCCCCTCTGTGTGTCCATGTGTTCTCGTCATTTAGCTCCCACTTAAGAGAACATGCGGTTTTTGGTTTTCTATTCCTGAGTTAGTTTGCTAAAGATAATGGCCTCCAGCTCCATCCATGTCCCTGCAAAGGACACAATCTTTGACAATTTAAATCCTATCATGATAAATGAAAGTGCTTCTAGATAATCTAATAATATCCACTTTCCAAGAGAGTCATAAAAATCATATGGAATCCTTTTAAATTTTATCTATAATGAATAAAGTAGGCAAGTAAAAGAGTAAGCTATAAAAATTTTTTAATATCTTATAATGTGACTTTTATAAGTTATAAATTTAACATATTGTACCAAGCACTTTGAAGATATAGGCTTTATCTAATTCACATTCATTTTTTCCAAAGCAACTTGCAGCTTCCAGTAATCAAAGACTATATTCATTGAATTTAATAAAATAATCCAGTTGTTGAATAATTCCATTATCTTTTACTGTGTCTGTCATTAGGAAGCAGGAATAATATGAATAAGGATTGATTTCAAAATATTAAGAGGAAGCAATGGGACTTGTGTGGTTTTTTAACCTTAAGTGTAATCATGTGTCTCTGTTCATGGTGCTTAATGATCATTGGTTTACAACAAGCATTGATTAATTGATCAACAAGCAATGATCACTGGGTTACAACAAGCACTCTTGTTTTACTTGTTTATGCCCTTTAATTTCCATTCTCAATCCCTTTCTCTCAAAGACAGCCATTCTGGTGTTTTTAAGTGTGTCTTGCTTTTGTGTTATCGTGAAACATGTAGTATTGTTTGTATGCACATACATATAAAATGGTATTCTATATCTCATTCTAATTCTTTTTTTCCACTTATCTCATGTTGCTATATGTACATCTAGTATATCACTTCTAAATACTGCAGAGCACTCCATGGTTGGTATGCACCACTTTCTGCCTTTCTGAGTACTCAGATCACCCCCAAGTTTTTCAGGGTCACTGACTGGATTAAGCAAGTATTGGACCTTGCTTCTAACGTCAACCCTCACATACCAATAATGTTAATATTTAGCTAGAAGACACCAGTGTAATAATACCAGTTGTTAAAAATTTTAAAAACTTGCACACTGGTTAGAATATAGCCACTGTCACAAGCCTCTTAAGGTTCCAACTGCTTCCAAGTTGCTTTCTCAGAACTCCTTATGAATCAGCTACTAAAAGTTAATGCCTGGAACAGCAGGAGTCCCAGGACCTTGCTCCAACTCTGGGACCAGCATCTGTTCTGATCAATGCAGTTGTTTAATATTTTGAAGATCATATCTTCCCTACACTAAAACCAACACTGCCGTGGATACCTTCTACATTGTCTCCCTAGAGATCAGCAATGACAATGATCATGCCTTTTAAAGCATTATGAGGCTTTGATCTTTTGAACTAGTGAGAATTATTTTATTAATCACTGTTTCGTGGCATGGGAAAAACTACAAATAAAGCAAATGACTGATCTAAATTAGTGAATACTTCCAACTCTAGAAATTATATCAAAGTGGGGGCACAAAGATCATGTTCTTCTCCATATTCCTGACCCTAGACTTAGGGTTTAAAGAGCAGTCATTAATTCATCCATGTCGCTGTGCTAGCAATTACACATCAAAGATTCATGACAAAATATTCAAATGCCCACTTATACAGAATTAGGCCAGAGGGTGAAATATAGAGGCACTAGGAACTGGCTAAGGTGTTTATACTGCCAAAGATTCTCCAGTGAGAACTCCTAGGGAAAACTAAGCATAAATATACAAAGATTTGAAATACAAACATCAATTCTGAAGTCATAAGACTAGGAAACTCAAAAAGAGAGAGGCTAAGAGCTCCATCTGTATAGAAGTAGGAAGTAACTGAATCAAAGGAGGAGCAAGAGAAGAGGGTGTAGAACAATCATGTACACAGCTTACCTTTACAATCCAACCATGGTAGGATGGAGCTGAAATGAACCCCAAGAAAAATCTATATGCCAAGAAAATCTCTACCCCAGTCATACCCCCAAGAAAAATCTGTTATATACTCAAATTAAAACAAACCATCATCAATCCCATAGATAACTTGGGGGAGCTTAATTAGGAAGAAAGAATGCAGATGCCATATGTAACATCTAAGAAGTCACTTTTCTTGTATCAAGATCAAATAATAAACCAATTGAGCAAATTTAACATCACTAGTGATGCTGTGTGGATATTATGTACTCCCCATTATCATGTGATTAAAGATCTTTTCATCTTTTGAGTATTCTTTTCAAAAACCCAGAACCTATGCATAACTATAATAAAAAATGTCAGACAAACTAAAATTGAGGGACATTCTATAAAATATCTGACCAATATTCCTCAAAGATGTGACACCATGAAAACCAAGGTAAGACCGAGAAATTATCACAAACCTCAGAGGAGATTAAAGAGACCTAATAGCTAAATGTAATGTGATATCCAGATTGGATTCTGAAACATAAAAAGATATTAATGGAAAAAATTGGTGAAATTTGAATAAAGTCTAGAGATTAGCTTACAGTAATGTATTATGCCAGTGATGATTTCTCAGTTTTGGAAAATGTACCATGGAAATATAAGGTGATAACATTAGGGGAAACTGAAACTTGGTAAGGGGCATATGGGCACCCTCTGGACTATCTCTGTAACTTTTCTGCACATCTAAAATTATTCCAAATAAAAGCTTTATTTTAAAACAGTCCAAAGAATCAGAAAAAGAAATGTAAAATAGGACTGAATAGATGAAGTGGAAATCCTGCTTGAACATTTGTTGAAACTCTATTTGACAGTCATTCAATATACAAGGTGAATTGTATCTTCTGTAAGTAAAAAATTAACAGGCCAGTGGGAACACCAGATTGATCAACTATGCAAATATTTCTAAAATGATAGAAGACAGCAGAAGACCAGGAGTCTGTCAGTCTGGGTTCTAGGGTCTAGATTTGGATCTTACATACACTACTTTTATCATCTTGAACTAATTACTTTCTTTTCTAGTAGTAGAGAGTTTCCAAAATGAGGAAGGACTGAAATTATTTATAATTTACTTTAAAATTCAAAAACTCTATGATCCTACTAAGTAACCGCATGTGCTTTCAGTGCCAGTGTATCTGTCTACGCGCTGTATGATGCAGGAGCTGGGACTCTGCCAACTTTCTCTCTTTTCTTTTCAGCTTCTCCTTGCTTGGACTCACCATTAGGGATACTAGAGGGAAGTTGCAAGGCTGGAGATAGGAAAAGGGACTTGCTTCTTCCTGTTTGCCTCCTCTCTGCTTGCTGTGCCTGTCAGCGTCACCCAACCACACTCATCACTTCAGCAACCTTGGTTGTTTTCCAAAGCAGCAGCTGAATCGTTAGTTTTTCCGATGCTAGAGGAGCTCTGCTCCTCACACCCGCCTCAGGAACACCTGCACCAGCCAGTGGTGCCTCTTCCTCCAGGGTGTGTTATGACCCACAGGCCTCCTCTAAGCTCAGAGACACCAGCACCAGCCAGGCAGCATCTGCCTCTGCTGAGATATTTGAGTTTCACCTCCACAGGTTCTTCCTCCAAGCTTTAAGAGTTTGGGGTGTTTTATTTATTTATTCGTCTTAGTAGTTCTAACCTCTTTCCTTTATTTCCCCCTTTCTAGGGGTGAAAGGTGCTTCCTACAAATGCTACATTTTTATCTTAAAGTTCATTTTTTTCAAATAACTAGTTAACAACTGTCAAAATTATGAAGTTACCATTTTAAAGACCTAATTGGCTTTTATTAGTGATTCTAGAATTGGGCAATACCTTGTTCTATCAAATAGAATAAATGTTCTCAATGAGCTGAGCAGAAGAGCTTGGTTTTGTAGGCAGAAGAAGGCTGAAGACAGCAGAATCAGAGACAAAAAATGGACTGGCCTTTTCAAAGATACTTGAAACAGAAGGGACTTTTGTATTATAGTGACAGTCTGACTGTAATGTGGGGTTTTTTTGGGGTGTGGGGGGTGGTTGAAAATGGCTAATTTTGAAGTTCAGTCTGATTACGTGGCACCTAGCACAAGTGACTCTGTTCTGGTTTGCCTGCTGTATTAGTTCATTCTACACTGCTATAAAGAAATACCCATGACTTGGTAATTTATAAAGGAAAGAGATTTAATTGACTCACAGTTCTGCATGGCTGGAAAGGCCTCAGGAAACTTATAAACACGGTGGACGGCAAAGGGGAAGCAGGCATCTTCTTCGCAAGGCGGGGGGAAGGAGTGAGTGCAAGCAGAGGAAATGCCAGTAGCTTATAAAACCATCAGATCTCGTGAGACTCACTATCACGAGAACAACAGGGGGAAAACCATGTTGTTCCCATAATCCAATCACCTCCCATCAGGTTCTTCCCTTGACACCTGGGTATTATAATTCAAGATGAGATTTGGGTGGGAACGCAAAGCCAAACTATATCACCTGGTTTGCTGGGGCCTAATACAGGAGGCTCGCCCAAAACAGTAGCTCCCATAAAATTTATTTAACACAATTTTATACTTAGTTAATTCTTTATACCAAAATTCCTCTTTAAAAAAAAGTGTAGTTTCTCTTTATGGACTTTGAAAAAAGATAAGCAAATAAATAGCTAACAGATAATGAGTGGAAAAAATAAAAAAACAACTCAGCCACATAGTAAGACAAATCAGTAAGTCTAGTAAAAATTAACCTTTATCTTTAAAACAAGATAATCTACCTTAAATGGAAAAGATAGAAAATGGGCAATAAACCACACACCGACGTTCAAAATGGATTGTTTAACATTTAGAGTAATTCTATTTGACACTATATATAGGTAAGAATCTTGGTGAGATAAAGTAGCCACACTGTTTAATCTTTAAATCTTTTATATAAGCAAAAGATTGATATCACAATTCAATTTGGGAAGAAAAAAAAGACAACACAACACATACTAGTAGAAAGTGATATTCTGGTTAAATTTAACATAGCTTACTTAGCACATATCTGTCTGAAATTCTAGTATAATTTGCCTTTTTGTATATTCTCAATATATTTAAAAGATTTTACTGTAATTCACAAACTGAGAGCATTGTCTTCTCATCGCCACCTTCATCTCTTTATTCCTAAAAGTGTAGATGACTGGATTCAAAACAGGAGTGATAACTGCATCAAAGATGGCAAGGAATTTATCCAGATGTGATGTGGGAAATGGAAAAATATAGAAAAAGATTAGTGGCCCAAAGAACAAAACCACCACAGTGACATGAGCTGACAGTGTAGAGAAAGCCTTGAATATACCACCTGAAGATTTTTTCTGAACAGTCACCAAAATAAAGATGTAAGAGATTATGAGAATTAAAAAAGAAGCCAGAGAAATAAATCAACTATTGGCAGTAACCATGAATCCCAATGTGTAGGTCTCTATGCAAGCCAGTTTGATAAATTGAGGAAGATCACAAAAGAAACTATTTAATTCATTAGGGCCACAGAACGGCAGGTCTACAACAAAAGCCACCTGAATCACTGAGTTAATAATACCTATAATCCAGGAAATGACTAAAAACAAAATGCACTTTTGTGGGTTCATGATGGTCAGGTAGTGGAGGGGCTTACATATGGCCACATATCGGTCAAAAGCCATGGCTATGAGCAGCACCATCTCAGTGCCCCCAGCTGCATGGATAAAGAAGATCTGAACTACACAGCCCCCAAAAGAGATGGTTTTGTGCTTCCTGAAAAGGTCATAAATCATCTTGGGAGCTGTGGAGGAACAAAATACCAAATCAATGATGGAAAGGTTGGCCAGCAGGAAGTACATGGGGGACTATAAACGAGGGTCAGAGGTCACAGTTAGCACAACGAGGAGATTTCCCGTCAGGCCTGACACATAGAACACTGAGAAAAAGAGGAAGAGGAGGAGCTGCATCTTCCACGAGTCGGAGAGTCCCAGGAACACAAACTCAGAGACCACAGAGTGACTGGCTTCCTCCACTGCCTCTGTCGGCCGTGACAACTCTCATGCTACCTGAAAGAGGAGAGTAAGGAGAAACTTTGATCTAGGACAAAAAGCATTGATGTTGGCAAAATCATGAGCAATTCATATGTTGTCAGAAAACCAGACAAGGGCTAATATATGCCTTTAGAGACAATTTCAGTCACAAAGCAACTCATATTCCTCTATTGTAAATTTTGTCACCAGAAAATACATTGTAAAGAATAAGAACTCATTTACTTACTTGAATGGATACCTTTGTTTTACACACACACACACACACACACACACACTTCAGCTCATGTCTTCACTCCACATTCTTCACTCAGCCTACATGAGTTTGTCATCATTACATCTCTCTAATTCTTCCTATTTTCTTCGGTACCCACTCTGTCTAATTCCTTTCTCCATGAAGTCCTCTTTGATACCCTTACCTTTATATACACTAAATGGAAATAAATCTTGTTTATACTGTGGTAACCAAACCGAAAACCTTTATACCAATAGTGTTCTAAGAGTGATCTAACAAAGAACACTATTGAATTTCTGGTCATTGTAAATCATGTTTCTTCATCATGTCTTCAAATTATCCTTTTTAGACTTCTGCATGATAATAGTATAAATGGCATTTACATTCATAAACAGCAACTCAGCTTGGAATAACTTCAGTTCCTTTCACACTGATTATCATCAGCAACCTTCCCACTGAAGCAATTTATTTAAGTGAATGATTAAATTCTAAATTGCTCCCTAGAAGCTGAAAGTTACTCTATCAATGTCTCCAATTTCCACTCACTCCTAAAACTGTTTTAATTTTTACACAAGACTTTTGTTTTATCTTTAAAATAACAGTTTTTTATTTTTATATATAAGGTTAGCAAAGATTTATACTAGATTATTCCTAGTGTTGCTAAAAATTTGGAAAACAGGTTTGTCCACTCATTGTTGGTACTACTGCCTTCTAGCCAGTCTTTCATGTTCTCTCTCTATTTAAAACTTAAGGTCTTTATGTACCACACTTTGTATTAGTCCCCACTGAACACTTTTTTAGGCAGGGCAGAATAGTTGTTTAAATCTGATCTTTTCCATAAAGACAGAATTAAGCTCTCCACTTAGCTCGCTCCTACAAAATGAAAATAGATGATCAGTGGTGATAAGCGACTCAATCCCAGTGTCCTTCGTAATGTTCTGAAGCTCGTGACTGTGTTTAACACAGAGAACCCACCTCTCCCCACTCCTACTGTGAAGCCTAGAATGTAACAAAAGAAAGACACTTCAGAGATCATCTGCTGATCAACTCACTCTCTCCTCTGCTCAGGTTGCTCATCCCTGGGCTGCCCAACATAAATGGGAAATGAATTAAAGTCATGTGAGCTTATCACCAACCCAAATGAGGATGATAATTCTAAGGTTTTTTTAAATGTAGATCATTGTTTGAAGTCACTCCTATAAAGATGGGTAGAAAGGGCTCAGGACAGCACTCAAAATATGAAAAAGATGGACAGGAATGGACACTGGAGTTGCATGCTCCCAAATTTCTGTTCTTTCTGCCATCAACAATACAGCAAGCCTTATAGAAGTCTGTTGTTATGACCCGAACGAAACTTTACAACGATTGTAAAATTCTTTCATTTTAGGGTTAAGAAAACCAAGGTACAAAGAGGGTAAATGACTCTGCTAAAGCTACAGAACAAGTTGCTGGCAAATCCAGAATATGTTTGACTTTTGGTTTCCTCAGAACAGGTTATTTCCACTACATCGTGTTTCTTCTTTTGTGATGATCTTTGTGTACTGTCTGTGGCCCAGGAAACCATAACATACCAAAACTAGTTTGTTTAGCATTGTCTAAAATTCCTCACATTTTACTTGCATTGGACTCAAATTTTCCACTCCGACTTTATTCTTTGCCTGGAGACCCACACACAATACATCTGTGCAAATGTCACTGGAATAACCTTTCCAACACTGAACATGACATCATGACTACTCATTCTGCTGCCTTTTATGTTTCAGTTGTTAGTTAATCTGCTGCAGTTTTCCTGTTGAATAACAGATAATTCATTACTCCTGGTTGATTAAATTCTCCCTCTCACTGTTCTGTGTGTTTCCACTTAAAGTTCTGATCGCCATCAAAGACAGTTTCTTTCCATTTAACCTACCTGGACCAATGTTGAAATAGAGTATCACAAAACGCAGAGCTCACTGATGTTATGATCATCACTTGGCATAAAAAGTCATGTGTAAAACCTCCACAGGGGGAAAGGGAGCTAATTAGCAGCACAGAAAATTTACTTAAATGTTGCTGTAGAGGCCTGGGACTGCCATCCTGAGTACATTTGGCCAAGGGAATTAATTCTGTGCCATCCACAGAACTTTGGCCACAGCAATTAAAGGGAAAAGCTGGCAATGGGTCACTTGAAGGGAAAGAAGAAGAGAAACTAGGGACCTTTTGTGTGTAAAAATTAGTTTGTTTTTTTTTTTTGACACGGAGTCTGCGCTGTCGCTCAACCTGAAGTTCAGAGGCGCGATCTCAGTTCACTGCAAGCTCCACCTCCCAGGTTCACACCATTCTCCTGCCTCAGCCTCCCGAGTAGGTGGGACTACAGGTGCCTGCCACAATGTCCGGCTAATTTTTTGTGTTTTTAGTAGAGACGGGGTTTCACCGTGTTAGCCAGGATGGTCTCGATCTCCTGATCTCATGATCCGCCCGCCTCGGCCTCCCAAAGTGCTGGGATTACAGGCATGAGCCACCATGCCTGGCCTGTTTTATCTTTTTACCTGCCTGTTTTCCTTATTTATGAGGGAAGAAACTCCATAAGAATGAAAATATATACTTTCCAAAAGGTGAAATCAAGTTTACCATTGCGGAAGGAAGGAAGGAAGGAAGGAAGGAAGGAAGGAAGGAAGGAAGGAAGGAAGGAAGGAAGGAAGGAAGAAAGGAAGGAAGGAAGGAAGGAAGGAAGGAAGGAAGGAAGGAAGGAAGCAGGGAGGGAGAGAGGGAGGAAGGAAGGAAGGAAGGAAGGAAGGAAGGAAGTGGGGCAAAGGAGGGAGGGAAAGAGGCCTCCAATGTGGCATCTAAAATGTGATCCATGCCCCACTGGGAAGGATAACTAAATTACAGGTAATAATATGTACAGTTGTGTAGTCAACATTTGGTTAGTTCTTAATTGTGTGTGTGATATGGGGAGATGAATAAGGTGTTATAAAAGCAGCACAAAAGGATGGACTCGAAATGCTAGTGCAGCTGAAATAGAGAAAATCAGTAATGGATTTAACCTCTCATAGATTAAGTTTTTTTATTTATAAAACAAAATCAACAAAACAGAAAACCTCTGGTTATGTTTTATCTCTTTACATCAAAAATATGCAGACAGTCAGTGAAAGGGCCACTGATAAATTATAATTATACAGAGTACACTATATCACTTATCTATTGCTGCACAACAAAGTAGCTTAAATCAATAACATTTTACTTGCTCATGTGTTTGCAATTCAGGCTAAGCTCAGCTGGGCAGTTCTTCTGCTCGTCTCCCCTGGGCTTTCTCATGAGACGTTAGTTATGTGGCAGCTTGACTGGGGTTGCAGGGTCTATGATGGCCTTACTCGCCTGTCTGAAGCCTAATGCTGGCGATAGACTGGGCCTGTCTCTCAAAGGGTCTTTTATCATTCATTAGTCTTGCCCAAGCTTCCTTACATGATGGTGGAGGATGCTATGAGTGGGCAAAGAAAGAAGCTACAAAGCAATATATGCCTAAGTTCTGGAACTCGTGCAACATACATTTTGTCATATTTCCTTCATCAAAGCAAGTGTTAACGCCAGGCCAGATTGAAGGTGGGGAAATAGACTCCACCTCTTCACAGGAGGAGTTAGAAAATACTGTAGCCATGCTTTTCAATCAACTAAATACTCTGTAACTAACCATTCTCAGTTGTATCAATTGACTAAGTCTCATTTAGAAATATTTTTAATATAGGCACATGATAAATGTCCTATCCAGGGCTCTAAGGTGTTGTTACTCCAACTTTCATGAACTCAAAGGAACATCAGCTCTCTCCCACTCCTACTTTGTCTTAGATTCAACAGATTTGTAATAAGTAATTTTTATTGTTATTTTCTTAATGAATTTATATCCTGATACAAAACACAGTTAAGTCACATAACCTTCTAGAGTCTTCAGCACCAAGGACAGCCCAGCCTCCTACTTGTCAAAGAAGGTTCAAGAACACTCAGGTAGAGGCACAGTCACATTACTTGAGAGAAGTCTGGAGGCCCTGTGGAAAGAAACTTTTCACCATCAACAAATGAGGTCAAACATATACAGAATGATTTGATGAATTTGAGTTGTCCAAAGGAGGGCAGTCCGACGCTTCTCAGATAAAATCATTACAAAAGCAAAAGATATCTAGCAGAATAGGCCAGACTAAGCAGCAAGGCCTGGTGACTGCATGGGCAGCAACTGAGCGGGGATGTACATGAACACACTCTAACACAGCCTCTCTACCCCTCCCCACACAGTCCCCAGATTCCTACAGTTTCAGGCAGTGGCATGCAGGCTAAGCAGAGATAAGCAATTTGGGAGAGATGAACAGTGGCTCAAGCAGATAGCTGTGTGCCACAGAGTGGCTTCTGTCTCTGAAGCAGAAGAATGGATATACCTCAGCCAGTAGAACAAAGGGGTAGTGCTGATTATATGCAAACTCTCCCATCCTAATACTCTAGAGAGAACAGTGGGAAGAAGAATCTCGGAAAAAATTAAAATTCTGCTTATCAAGCAGGGCAGAGAAATGAGACTGGGAAGAATATTGTGTAAGTGTGACACATTTGTATTCAGCAGGTCTTGCAGCCTGGTGTTTTGAATGTCTTAATTTAATTTTTTTAACTTGATTCCAATGTGCGTCTGGTGATTAGCGTGTGATGTCATTATTCCAGTGTGCACCTGTTGATTAGCATGTGATGTCATTTATTAAAATATTGAATGCCAAGCAAATATTTTACTTACTCCAAATACTATTATCTTTCCTAGCCAAGGGTTATGTCTACAAAATGAATGTGCCAATATGAGGAAGGTTTTACTTACAAATATCTTAATTTAAATGCCCATGAAGAAAGCATACCAATAGCTGTTGATTTTAGATCTTGCATATTCCACCTACTGGTGCCTTATACAGCACAGATGCATGGTTAGTGTCTGCTATTACATATGGCATCTATGTTTATTAATTGTGGCCATAAGAAATCATTAGGGATTCAGAAAAAGCTTATTTCCCAATTAGTTCACTTGCCAATTGGCTCACTTAATAAGAGAGCATTCTATTATAACCAAAGCAAATTCACAGAAAGTTTGTCTATTCTTTCAAAATGTATGCTGAATTCATCAACTTTTGTTTTCTTTTTATGGTTTGCTGATACCCTTTTGTTGTTGTTGTTTACAAACAGTAACTAAAATTTCATATACATTTTTCCATATGTTGCCTCACTATATTATCTTTTGTCCTGCTTTTTTCAACTTTTACTTTAAAATAAAGGGGGACATATGCAGTTTGTTACATAGGTATATTGCATGGTGCTGAGGTTTGGAGTATAAATTAATCCATCACCCAGGAGGTAAGCATCTACCCAATAGGTTTTTTTCAGCCCTTGCCCTGTTCTCTCCATCCCCACTCTTGCATTCTTCAGTGGCTATGGTGTGTGTGTGTGTGTGTGTGTGTGTGTGTGTGTGTGTGTGTGTGACAGAGACTCACTCTGTCACCCAGGCTGTAGTGTAATGGCACAATCTCGGCTCACTGAACCTCCGCCTCCCAGGTTCAAGCAATTTTCCTGCCTCTGCCTCCTGAGTAGCTGGAGTTACAGGTATGCACCACTAGGCCTGGCTAATTTTTGTATTTTTAGTAAAGAGGTTTCACCATGTTGGCCAGGCTGGTCTTGAATTCTTGACCTCCACCTGCCTTGGCCTCTGAAAGTGCCGGGATTACAGGCATGAGCTACCTCACCCAACTTCATTGTTCCCATTTTTATAACCATGTGTACCCAATGTTTAGCTCCCACTCACAAGTGAGAACATGTGATATTTCATTTTCTGTTTCTGCAGTCATTCACTTAGGATAATGGCTTCTGGCTGCATTCATGTTGCTGCAAAGAACATGATTTTGTCTTTTTATGGCTTCATAGTATCCCATGGTGTACATTTACCACATTTTCTTCAGCCAATCCACTGTTGATGTCACTGGGCATCAACATATTTTTAAGTCATCACGTTCACACCAATTTGTTATGACAGCCTTAGGAAACTAATACAGAGATTAATCTATCATTAGAAGTAAAGTGGATTCAAGAAAGAGATTATATTCATTTGTTTTATGTTTTTAAGCTTAGAAGAGACGTGGCCATGTTTGAATACTGACATAAAGAAACCAAGAGAAAGGATGGCTTAGAAATATAGGAGGGAGAGGGAGTAACTGAAAGAGCAAAGGCCCTGAGGAGGTGGCAGAGGATGAGATCTATAACTCAACCACAGAAAGGGCCCTGCATCTTGGGGGTCCTGACTTCACCTAACCAATCATATTCTCCCTCCTGGACATTTGAAATTTGGGGTTCATAAATGCTGGTCAGCCTCTGCTGGTCCCTTAAACTAAAGTGATGTAGCTACAGGGATGGGGCACAGAAAGAAATACAAATGAGAGGCCCGCGACCTCAGAGCATTGGAAGAAATAGCGGGTTTAGTTCCTTCTCCTTCTCCCATTCATGGTGCAGTTCCTGGTGGTTCTGCTCTAGAATTCCACCAAATACTTCTGTGTGATGATAAGTCTCCTCTTCTCATATCTGTTACTTGCAACAAGAAGCTGTGACTAAGAAACTGACAGAATTTGTTTGAACGCCAAATCGATCACTTTCTAGGTGTGTGACTTCTAGGCTGAGGCATTCTCATTTATGAAGCAGGGATAGCAAAACCTACCTCATGTGTTTATGAGTTTTTAATGAGAATACATATGAAGGCCCTGAAGTATAGTAGATATTTGGTTGCTGTTAGTTCCCTTGCCCATTCCCTAGGGGTAACTTGACGAAAACAGAAAGCTCTGCCCAAATAGCTTATTTGATAGTTTATTGTGATAAGCACTTAGAAATGGATACTAAAGAAAATCTCACCACCAAAAATGGTTGTAAAGTATAGAGAAGCTTTAAGCTCCTTTGGAAATCTGGGAATACATAAGGCATAACAAAAACTGAGGCATAATACAAGAGGACCTTTCCATACAAGGCTGCCAAATCACTGTGTCTTCCCCAAGGTCTCTGCCAATCATCCCTATCTCTGTTTCTGTCCCCTACCCCATCTCCAGACAGTTAAAAAATAAAAGCTCACCCAGTAACCTATCATAGATAGTCTATAAAGGTATCCTAGATTCTGTTTATTTAACCTAAGACACAGTTCTTAAATTGTACTTTCCATAAGAAGCAACGTTATGATTCTAGCACTGGAGTTGGAACAGAATAACTTCATCCTCAGATTAGGAGTAGTACACAAGGTCTTCGAAGTTACACAAGGTCTTTAAAATTACCCAATGGCAGGATTCATGCAGTTGACATCACCACAGATCTGGTTTTGCTGCTGCAAACAGGCTGACCTTAGCACAGGATGACTGTGTCTCGGATCCTGCTCTACATATAGCACCTAAAAGCTGTAAGAGGGAAACTTTAGGAAAAATGATAGGAAATCATTTTACCTCTCCAGATTCTCTTTTCTAAGTGAGGGCATAACAATGACTGCCCCATATAATTTTTATGTATACATTAGATAGTGCCTGGCACACAGCACTTAATAAATGGTAGCTGGAAGGAGGAGTGAAGCCCTACTGGTTAAATATACTAGCTAAGGAGGAAGGTTTTATATACACCAGAAAGAGCTATGCTTGAAGCTTAGTGTTTTTTTCTTCAAGCTCTTGTTGGAGTACTTTGGACATGTCTAATGGTGTAGAATCAAGAAGCAGTGTATCATTTGTTCAGTCATTTCCAGTTGTCAATTAGACAGTCATTAAAATTGGCTTATCCTCTGCCTGGACTAATGCAAACTCTCTTGTTCCATGAGAGTGAAGGAACCATATGAGGTGTTCCTGAGGCTTCATTCTTTTCCTGCAACAAAATTACTCTATCATGGATTAAGTATCTCCAAAGCACAAACGGTGCATTGTCTTTTACTTATGCAAAATTGTGTTTGAATGTGATAAAGTTATGAAATTATTTTAGTACCTAAGCTGCTTCTGAATCTTAACTCCTTTGAATAGCAAATATATGGATATTTTAATGATACATTTAAATGACAGAACACAAATCTTGAATAGCATTATATTTTATTGAGTTGATGCATATTTTATGCTACCATTTTACGCTATTAAGTATAGAAAGGAAAAATGTGTTCAGATTTTTGAAGTTCAGGAGAGAGGGTCTTTGAACCATCTTGGGAGGTAGCGGAGTGTGGTCATTAGGAGCAAGGATGTTGCAGCAGGAGCTGCTTGAATGTTTGTCCCAGCTCTACTGCTTACCGGCTGTGTCCCCCTGTGATTGTTACTGAATCTTTCTGTGCATTAGTTACCTCATCTGTAAAAGAAGAATGAGAATATTACCTACCCAGTTGCTGTTAAAATTAAATGAGTTAAGGTATGTAAACAACTTAGGGTAGTACCTGGCACATCGTAAGTGTTCAATTAGACAACCCTTGGTCAACAGTTAATTTTACTAAAAAGAAACATCTCTCACTTGGTTAAGTTAATGTCTTAGCATATATTTGTCCTAACAAATGTTTTACAAGGGAATTAACAGTTTTAAAGAAGTTCAAAATTTTAAAAAGAAGAAAAGTGAATATAAAAGAGTAAAATAACTTCCTAAAGGAATCTTGAAATATGTCAATGCTTTAAGAAGATGGATTCATTACAAGGTTCTACCAAAAATCACTAACTTACAGGGATATATGAGTATATATGTGACATTTTAAAGAATCTTTAAAGTAAGTAGGTATTAGTGTAATATCATCATAGTTATTCATTTATAAATCAAAAAGTGTGTTTATAGAACAGAAAGACTTTGTCTGTGTCTTATATTATTTTGGGGTCCCAAAAGTTCTAAAGTTCCCAATATTTCATTCAAGGAAACCATGATCCTCTAATACAAACAAAAAAGGAGTAATATTCATGCCTGAAATTCTTGAAGCTTATTTAAGATAACTAATAGATTTGGTAGCAATAAGAAAAGTGATGGCAGGCTGGGCACAATGGCTCATGTCTGTAATCCCAGCACTTTGGGAGGTGGAGGTGGGAGGGTAGCTTGAGCCCAGGAGTTTAAGATCAGCTTGGGCAACATAGTGATACCTCATCTCTACAAAAAATCAAAAAATTAGCTCGGTGTGGTGGCACATGCCTGCTGTCCCAGCTACTTTGGAGGCTGAGGTGGGAGAATCACTTGAGTCTGGGAGATTGAGTCGTGATCGCCACTGCACTCCAGCCTGGGTGACAGAGCAAGACCCTGTCTCACAAAAGAAAAGAAAGGTGATGGCAATGCTCTCTAGAGTGTTCAGCAGAGTAGAAAAGCAATATAGACAGAGGAATACTATTTAATTGTGGATTTTTTTTTAGTAAGTGACACAAATAAAAGCCATGGATGAGACCAGACATGAGTGATGATATAATCATGCATTTTGTAAAATAACCACAACCTGGTTCAAGAAATTTCTTGTTGGGCCGCAAATAAAGAAGGAACTTGGAAACAACAAATAACCATATGAAATCAGTGACAATGAAAAGAGTGCCATGCTCACTAGCTGGGTGATGGGATCAATTGTACCACACACCTCAGCTTCACGCAATATACCCATGTAACAAACATGCAAATGTACCACTGTATCTAAAATAAAAGTTGAAATTTAAAAAAAGAAAGAATAAAGAACTCTCTTCTGCTCACTGGTGTCAGAAATAAAAAGGCAGTAGAAGGGCAGAGGTACAGTTTGTTAGTGGAAAGCTCAAGAATCTAAATCAATAAGTGGGCTTAATTTTTTTAATCTAAAAGTGAGGAAACCAAATTCTCATTCCAAATCTATCATCTAACATCTGTGTCTGAATATAATCATCTATAAAATAATAGGTTGGAACAAATGAACTCTCAAATTCCAGTTCTAAATTTCCATACTTCTGTTATACAATCAACAGTTCTCTAAGTAGCCAAAGGATACAGGAAGCAAGCAGATACTAAAGCAAGAGTGAGGGAAATGAAAGCAATTAGGCATTATGACAGTTTGGTAGGTAGTTTGAGAAAAGGACATTAAGCAATTCAAAACAGGGAAAGTATAACAGTGAAGAGGAATAATACACTAACTTCCAACACTGAATTATTGAACATTCTCTGTTTGGCAACTTTTGACAGAGAAGATTAATGAAAGTGGGAAATTCGGTGAAAAATAGCTTAGGTTTGAAACACTTCACATAGTAATTATAAAGAGAATAAGCAGACAGTATGTCTTAACTTATAAAAAATATTATGGAGGTAAAAATACACACTGCACAGAGTTACCCTGAATATTAAACGATTTATATTAAACCAGCATAGGGTCTGAAACACAGACGCCTCCAATGTTAGCTCCCTTTATCATTATTGATTGGCGTACTAGAGATACACAATAACGTGGTAAATGCCTAAATGTAACCTAGTACACAAAAGTAATTGAGACATAAATTTCGATGACCTTATTTTTTCCATTGTCTTCGAGTGTGGAGCTACATTTTTGTTTGTCTTTAGCATAGCTAGGACTTCTTCCTGTAACTTACAAGTTGATGGCAAAGTTTCTTCATTGCTGCCTTCATCTCCTTGTTCCTGAATGTATAGATGACTGGATTCAGAAAAGGAGTGAGAACTGCATCAAAGATAGCAAGAAATTTGTCCAAATGTGATGAGGGGAAGGGCCAGATGTAGAAGAAAATTAATGGTCCAAAAAATAAAACAACCACAGTGACATGGGCTGACAAAGTAGAGAGGGCCTTGGATAAACCACCTGAAGAGTGCTTCTGAACAGTGACCAGAATGAAGATGTAAGAAATAATTAATATGGAGAAAGGCCCCACAAAGATGAGTCCACTGTTGGCTGTGACCATGAACTCCAGTCTACTGGTCTGTACAAGCAAGTTTAATGAGCTGAGGGAGATCACAGTAAAAGTTGTCCAATACATTATGGCCACAGAAGGGCAAGTCTATGACAAAAGCCAGTTGGGCCACTGAGTGAATGAAGCCAAGGATCCAGGCAGCAGCCAAAATTAAAATGCACATTCATGGGTTCATGATGGTCAGGTAGTGGAGGGGCTTACATATGGCCACATATCGGTCAAAGGCCATGGCTATGAGCAGCACCATCTCTGTGCCCCCAACAGCATGAATAAAGAAGATCTGAGTTATACAGCCCCCAAAAGAGATGGCTGTGCTTTTTCTAAAAGGGTCACAAATCATTTTGGGGGCTGCAATAGAGCAAACTCCTAGGTCAAGAAAAGAGAGATTGGCCAGCAGGAAATACATAGGGGAGTGTAAGTTAGAGTCAGAAGTTACAGAGAACACAAGGAGGAGGTTTTCCACCAGACTTGCCATGTAGAACACAGAAGAAAAGACGGAAAGAAGAAGCTGGATCACCCATGAGTTAGAGAGTCCCAGAACACAAACTCAGACACCACAGAGAGGTTGGCTCCATCCATTGCCTCTGTGAGCAGAGCGGACTCTCACATTACCTGAAAAGGAGAGTAAAGAGAAAGTCAAACTTTGTGGGGAGTCTCTGATTGCATGAGTTTCAAACTGCAAGGAAAAAATATTGCTTTAACTCAAAAAGCCAAAACATCTCTATGTAACTCCCTTAAACTGTAGTTGCAGAAAACAGGCAGTAACTCATTGTCACAAAGCACTGCTTCTGATTCCCTAGACTCCCTAACAATCTCCATGTTTTGATAAAAGAAGATCAGGCTAAAACAAACGCTAAATGCACTGGAATAACATGAGGGGAAAAAAGAGGACACGAAGATGAACTCATTGATTTCTCCCTCACAGTTTGTTATTCCTGGCCATAGTGCTCCCCAAACCTCAAGCAATTTCTGATGACCTTTATTTTTCTTACCTTTTTTATTTCTCCTATGTGCAATATATTACCGTTATTCATACTCTCTCATGTTCAGCCTCATGCTATTGCAGTTTTATCAGAATATATTCACCTTTCCCTCATAAGGAGAGAAAATAATATAGAAACCCTAAAATCATCCCACTTTTGTAGCCCAGCCCAGGGAGTGGAGGTGATCACAAAGCCTGAGCTGTGACAGCATATGGTGGAGAAGGACAAGGCCAGGAAAGAGATGTATGCTGCAGGATCTACACATGAATAGAGCTCATGCAACATAGCCAAAACAATTCCACATAACTGATATCTAAAATTCATTGGCCATGCTAACTTTTCATGGTTCATGGAATGGTGGAAAGACATTGCACTTGGAATCAGAAAAGTATGATCAAGTCCTAGCCCTAAGTCATGGAAATTTGACCACGTTCTTCCTCCCATTCCCTCTACACTTGACACACTTTTTCAACTCAGTTGTATTATTTATAAAATAAAGGGGTGGAGACAATCCTTCCAAGTCTGTCATTTCTATTATTTTATAATCGTATGCTATCCCAATATGTAATAAAGTTTACCATAATGATGGTATTTTCTGCATTGAGTAGCTCCCATATTCACCATTTCTTTCTCTTGTTTGTGGTTGGTTATAAGTCCCATATCCCATACAAGACTCTCCTTCACGTAATCTCCCTCTTATCTAATTCCCTTTATGACTCAATTAGCATGTTATATAAATCTATGATCTGCTAAACAGCAGATATAAATCTGCTGCATCATTTATTTTGCCCTTTATCAATAAACATTTACTAGATGCCTCCTGTGCACAATGGACACTATTTACTTATAGAAGGTTTAAAATATTGACTACTGTTAAGGATTTTACATCTGAGCACACACAAAAAATATAAACAACAAGAAATGTATAAAAATTTCTAATATAATATGACCCTAAAATTTTTGAAGTAGAAAAGATACTCATGGGCCAGGGTGATCAGAGCTGTCTTCAGAACGGAAACAGAATCTATGCTGCACTTGAAGAGATGGATCTAATTTATTTCAATATACAGCTTCATGTCTGAGCTTCAAGAATTACTTAGACACTATCAGGGAATACTCCCAGTCTGGAGCCTTGTTTGATGACCTTTCTGTGGAAATAATGGTAACCAAGGTAAAATGACAACAGTGGCCACCATGTGCAAGACACAACAATTGCTGCTTCACATACGCTATCTTGTTTGATATCTACAGAAACTATTGGATCCTTTTTACATTTAGGGAAATCAAGACCAAGAATGGAGAAGCAACAAGGTAGAACAATAAGAGGTAGAAATGAGATTGATACTCTGGTCTACCTCTCAGCCAGAATGGAGAGAAAACTGCTTCTTCTTGATGACTTTCTGATTGTATGATATATCCGTCCATTTCTGAATGTCCCATGTTCTATCCTCAGCACCCTAGGCAGATCTAAGTGAAAGAGAAGGAGATAGCTTTGTCCTTAAGTATTCAGGGCATCTACGTTTCTTCAGCTACTTCAAATGCATCCATAATCTATCCCGGCTTTTTTAATAAACATAGTAGCAGAAGGTGAATTTGCATAATACCTGCAGCTCAGAGCATCCTAGTTGAGTTCCCAGACTGCCACTATCTTGATCCACATAAAATCCTTCAGCTTTCCATAACGACTCAGTTTCTCCTATAATCTAATGAATGAAGAAAATAAAGGTGTTCTGTCTGCATGTCCAGAAATAAAGTAAAGCCCAGAACTGGAGCAAATCAGATTCTATTCCCACTTGCAAGCTTGCCTCCTAGCCGTGCTAACTGCCTTTTTTGGATTGCAACTTTAGATAGCAATGAGGTTTTTTTTAAAAAAGAAATAAAAGTAATTTTAGATTCTGATTTGATGTCCTTTTTCTTCTCATTTGTATTGATTCTTGCTCATTAAGCCCATCTGAAGCTGCTTCCTTTGTAAAAGGTACATTTAATTAATTTCTATACAAAACAAACCTGTCATCAGAAACATCTATTCAATACTGACCCTTGAGGACTTGAGCGCTATAAGCCAATACCCCTAGGCCATTTCTATATTTGCCACCAGTGTGCTTACTTAAAGACCAAAGGTGTGTCTATTTACAAAGATTTAACCACATTCAACTGTGGTTACAACTACCACTGCTTCACGCACAAACTATAAAAATGCTATAACTGTGAAAGATATGGCTAATTGGCACACAGGGAGTACTGCCAAATGATACTGTGGAGACTTGGGATCACCAATGTCAGTTCATTTATCCAAAGGAATTGTCACCCAGAATCCTGGCAAGCCAACAGAGAAAGCTAAAAATGAATTGTAAATGGTGGGAAAAAGAGATCAAAAACATAAGGCTAATATAAAAGGCCTAAAGAACATAAGTAATAATGGAGATCTAAGTAACTTCATACTCTGTAAAACAGATTATTCCTTTTTTTCAAGTATCCACAGAGACCATATATGTGACTATATATTATACCACAGGAAATCTCAAAAATTGGAAATCGTACAAATAACACACTCTAATCACAATCCAAGAAAACTTGAATTTAGTTTAAAAAGAGGAATAGAGGGGAAGAAATACAAAACATGAAATAACTGTTCATAGATATATCAAAGGTAAAAATAAAAGCTATAAAAATATCCTGTGAAAACTTGAAAATGGACTGTGTATCAGATGGTGTTAGTGACTTCATATGCGTTTTGTTAGACAAAATATTAATTTTTAAGATATTTGTAATTATACAAGATTGGAGAAAATGTTCATCAATGAAGAAGTAGCTAAACAAATTATAGAATATATAACAGAATAATTTGAAACAACAAGAAAAGCTAGGGAAAGCTCTCTTTGTACAGATATGAAATGCCTCAGAATAGTAGGAAATCATTTATATTTTTTAAAATGAAAGGACAAAACATAATATTTTATATATGTGAAAGCAATCAAATATAAAGAATAAAAAAGAAAAAATTACAATGCTTACCTCTGGGAAAAGGAATTGGATATCTGAATAACCTCTTACAATTTTTGAATAGAAAATTTTTATCTAAAAATTTTTATTTTAAAAATACAAAAAATGAATACTCCAAAGAGCTTATTTTATGATGTCATCCTCTCTAGTTAGTGCCAGAGCACTAGTATTTGAATTTAATATTTTCTCCAAACATTTGGAGGCCAGTTAGGGATGGAAGTAGACTCCAGAAAAGTCCCAGATTTAAGCATAAAATTTTAAAATGGGAAACATTTTGGAAAAAATACACACAAAAAAGCAAGAATTAAAAGAAAAATACAAAAGTGTGAATTTTCCGAGGGTTAATCTCTAAACTTAGCACCATTCCATTAAAGTATCATCAAGTTTCTTTGAGGCACTAAATTGATTATAAATTTCATTTGAAAGAACAAGTAAGAGCTGTGAAAACCTGAAAAGGGAAATCGATGGGGAGGAAGAGGAGGAAGGAAGCCTCAACAGATAATAAAGTATTTTAAAGACTCCTATAATGTCTTTTAAAATTACAGGAATAAACAAATGGATTACTGGGACCAAATAGAAAATGTAGAAACACCCCAAATTGCCACTGGAAATTCAGTATTCAATAAAGACAACCTCTTATATCAGTTGATATGGACATTTTAATAAATGACTTGAGGATGCTAGAGAACTATGTGTAGAAAATGTTATATTAGACCAACTCCTGGCACTACACCAAAATAAATTCCAAAGGATGCAGAAGTCTAACGACTTTGTAAATAACAAACAGGAATTAGAAGAAACGTAAGCAAATTCCTCTATAATCTGCAAGTAGAGAAAATATTTCCAACTCTAACTCAAAATCCAGACAGAAGACAGTGGAGACGCACCCTAACAATATTGTAAAGAAAGAAAAATGTGTCAACTAAAAATTATTTACACAGCAAAGATCTTTCAAAATTGACAGCAAGCTTTCAGTTCAAAATAGAATTAAATTAGAAATCAATAAAAGAAAGATAGCTGGAAATTCTAAAACACTTGGAGATTAAACACACACTTCTAAACAACAAAAGAGTCAAAGGAGAAATCTCAAGAGAAACTGAAAAATATTTTAAACTAAATGACAATGAAAATACAATGTATTAAAATCTGTGGGTTGTGGCAAAAGCCAGGCTTAGGGGGAAATGTGTTGGTCTTCACGCTTATAGTAGAAAAAGAAGCTTTAAAATAAATAATCCAAGCTCCAATTTAGGACACTAGAAGATGAGTAGATTAAATACAAAGTAAGCAGAAAAAGGAAATAACAAAAATTAGAGTGGAAATTAATAAAATTCAAAACAGGACACCAATACAGAAAATCAAGGGAAAATTGTACCCTCAAATTAGACAAATGCGCCGGGCGCGGTGGCTCACGCCTGCCATCCCAGCACTTTGGGAGGCCGAGGCAGGTGGATCACCTGAGATCAGGAGTTCGAGAGCAGCCTGCCCAACATGGTGAAACCCCGATTCTGCAAAACTACAAAAATAGCTGGGCGAGGTGGCGCATGCCTGTTGTCCCATCTACTCAAGAGACTGAGGCAGGACAGTCGCTTGAACCTGGGAGGCGGAGGTTGCAGTGAACCAAGATCACGCCACCACACTCCAGCCTGTGTGATAGAGTGAGACTCTGTCTCAAAAACAAACAAAAAAAAAAATAGATAAATGCTACATTAATGTTTGCGTGGTAAGATTCTGTTTTGAAATCCGAAGTTTGCAGATATGCCTATAGTTTTTTTGGAGTTTACTACTTTCGTATTCTGTATCATAATGTAATAAATTACTACATATTTTATAATTTTTCTGTATTTGGTAAGAAATTTGCATCTTTGATTTGATGTAACAAAGGTTTTAATGTAATTTGTTAGATTTTTGCATTTTTTTCATTACTGTTACACTTTAACCTGACTGAATGACTGATTCTCATGTCATTGTGTTAGTATTGTGAATAATCATGTGAAATGTTTGGAGACAGAATACTATATTTGTGAATATAATTTTATGGCTGTTTTTACTTAGTGAAAAGCTTTCTATCAGTGTGGGAAACTAAAGAAATTGCTTTCTGCTGTATAATCTAGCATTCATTGTAGATTAAAGCTTATTTTTCTGTGAATAAAACTTATTCAATAAAATACTATTCTTTAAAATGAAAAAAACCAACAAAACCAAAAGCTGGGTTTTTTAAGCACCAATAAAATCAAAAAGCCTCTAAGCTATGTTAACTAAAAAAAAGAAAGAGAGAAAGGACAGAAATTAATAATATCAGAAATGAAAAAAAAACTACAGATCCTGCAGACATTAAAAAAAATAAAGAAATACTATAAATAACTCTATGCCCACAAATTTGATAACCTGGATGAAATGAACCAATTCCTTCAAAGACACAATCTACAAAAACTCACACAAGAATCCGAATACTTCTATATCTATTAAAGACATTGAATCACATTTTTTATCCAATCATCCATGATGGACACTTAGGTTGATTGTGCGTTTTTGCTATTGAGAATAGTGCTGTGATCAACATGCAAGTGCAGTTATCTTTTTGATACAATGATTTCTTTTCCTTTGAGTAGTTACCCAATAGTGGGATTGCTGGATCAAATGATCCTTCTATTTTTAGTTCTTTGACATCTCTGCATATGTTTTCCATAGAGCTTGTACTAATTTACATTCCCATCAATAGCATATGTGCTTCCCCTTTTCTCCACATCCTCTCCAATATCTGCTATTTTTTAACTTTTTAGTAATAGCCATTCTCACTGGAGTAAGATGACAATGGTGGTTTTAATTTGCATTTGTCTAATGATTAGTGATGTTGAGGATTTTTCATATGCTTCTTGACCATTTGTATGGTTTTTTTTAATGTCTATTCATGTTTTTTGCCCACTTTTTATGGGTTTATTAGGTGGGAATATATATACATACACATATATATATATAAACTCACACACATGCACACACAATGGAATACTATTCAGCCTTAAAAAATAATGAAATCACATCTTTTGCAGCAATTTGTATGGAGCTGGAGCTGGAGACCATTATCTTAAGTGAAACAACTGAGAAACAGAAAATCAAATACCACATGTTCTCACTTAAAAGTGGGAAATAAATAAGGTGTACACAATATAGAGTGTGCAATAAATAGACAACAGAGACTTGGAAGGATGGGATAGTGGAAGTGGGGTGACGGATGAGAAATTACTTAATGGGTACAATGTATATCATTCAGGTGATGGTCACTCTAAAAGCTCAGAATTCACCACCACACAATATGTCCATGTAACAAAACTGCACTTGTACCCCTTAAATTTATACAAATAAAAAAAAAGAAATTCAATTAATAATTAATAATCTTCCAAATCGAAAAGTTTCAGATCCAGACAGACTCACCGGTAAGTTC
This sequence comes from Symphalangus syndactylus, assembly GCF_028878055.3. NCBI lineage: Eukaryota > Metazoa > Chordata > Mammalia > Primates > Hylobatidae > Symphalangus > Symphalangus syndactylus. Next base: position 4,791,934 of record NC_072427.2, read on the forward strand.
TACCAAACAATTAAGGAAGAAATTATACCAATGCTCTACAATCTCTTCCAAAAGATAGAAATACATCCTAACTCATTCTTATAAGGCCAGCACTACCTTGGTACTGAAACCAAACAAAGATATTACAAGAAAAATACAGACCGATATCTCTCATGAACAAATATGCCAAAATTTTCAGAAAAATGTTTGCAGATTGAAGCCAGTCGCGGTGGCGCATGCCCGTAATCCCAGCACTTTGGGAGGCTGAGGCGGGCAGATCACGAGGTCAGGAGATCGAGACCATCCTGGCTAACAGGGTGAAACCCCGTCTCTACTAAAAATACAAAAAATTAGCCGGGCGTGGTGGCAGCACCTGTAGTCCCAGCTACTCGGGAGGCTGAGGCGGGAGAATGGTGTGAACCCGGGAGGCGGAGTTTGAAGTGAGCAGAGATTGCGCCACTGCACTCCAGCCTGGGTGACAGAGCGAGACTCGGTCTCAAAAAAAAAAAAAGGAAAAGGAAAAACAGAGGCTGAGACGGGCAGATCACGACGTCAGGAGATCGAGACCACAGTGAAACCCTGAAAAAAAAAAAAAAAAGAAAGAAAGAAAGAAAGAAAGAAAGAAAGAAAGAAAGAAAGAAAGAAAGAAATTTGCAAATTGAATCCAAAGTACAGTCCTTCTTCTTTATCCATGGATTCCACATCTGTAAATTCAACCAACCTCAAATCAAAAATATTCAGAAAGAAAAACAGCAAAAAATAACAATACAACAATAAAGAGTAATACAAAATTTTAAAAAACAATAGTTTAACAACTATTTACAGAGCACTTACATTGTATTAAGCACTATAAACAATCTAAAGTACAGTCACGTGTTGCATAACAAGGGGGATGCATTCTGAGAAATGCATCATTAAGCAAATTTGTCATTGTGTGAACATCATAGACTGCACTTACAAAAACTAGATGCTATAGCCTACTGCACACCTAAGCTATACATTAGGGCCTATTGCTCCTAAGCCACAAACCTGTATAGCATGTTACTGTACTGAATATTGTAGGCAACTGTTAAGCATTTGTGTGTCTAAACATAGAAAAACACCATAAAAATTTAGAATACAAGGTACCATGAATGGAGCTCACAGAGCTGGAAATTGTTCTGGGTATACCACTGACCAAGCGGTAAGTGAAAGTGAAAACTCAAGACATTAGAATACACTATTGCATATTTTATAAACATTGTACACTTAGGCTACACTAAATTTATTTTTTAAATATTTTTATTTCTTCAATAATAAATTAATTTCAGCTCACTGTAACTTTTTACTTCACAAACTTTTCCATTTCTTTTCAACTTTTTGACTCTTGTAATAACAGCACAAACACATTGCATAGCTCTACAAAAATGTTGTTCCTTTATATTATTATTCTGTAAGCTTTTTATTTATTTATTTTTACTCTTCAAACTAGAGAGGTAAAAGAATTCCAACCCTATATGGTAGGTGGTTTCTGAGCACAGTCATATTATCAGATTCACATTACAGAAAATCCCTCTGGTGGCTTTGGTGGAGAGATTCTGAGAGGAAGGGGAGGCTCCATGCCCAGAGACTGATTAGGAGGTGAGGAATAAGAGATCCTGGGCCAAGGAAATGACACTGAAAAGAAAGAGAAAGGGACAAACGCAAGCAATATTAAAAAAAAGACAAGATTCTAGTAGATTGGAATAAAATCTCTGTGTCCCCAAGATTCTAGCTTTAAAAAATTGGGTGGTATCACCCATCTAGGTGAGAATGCAGAAAACCCGTTTCTATGGGGAAGGTGACGAGTCTCCTAAAAGTTATATATGGAATTGCTCTTTCAAGTTATGGTGTCTGGAGTTCACGAAACAAACCAGGACTAGTGTTGGAAATATGGGAAGATACTTCAGACACATGCAACACTTAGGATGAAAGTTTTCAATGCATAAAATCAAGGGGTACAAAACAGGAATGCCAAGACATCTTTTCTCAAGTTCAAGAGGGTTTCATCTTATAGCTAAGATTCAGTGGCAAATTTGGGTGGAGGAGAGGGTGAAGATTTGTCAGAAATATTCATTTCAGCCTTGAACATTATGCTTCCAATTTCTTACTAACAGCCTATTGCTGCTGCTACAAGGATTTATCACTGCAGGTCATCCTGGAGCTGATGAAGAGCAGGCCAGTTTCCTAACAGGTTGTTTAATCCACGCTTGAGTAATAGTAGGTTCACATGACAGCTGCTCCTACTCATTTGGTAACCCAGAGAAGCACTGAAATACTCTCTTTGAGCAATTATGTATACTATTTTTGAGTAGTACACTTTTTGAATAATTATATAAAATAAGTTTTATCTTGTGGAAAGTTTAATGTATTTCTTCATTATAGCTGTATGTCTCTTCATTTATAGACAGTTTTGTAATATATTTTGTAATTTCTACACTTTGTTTTTGCTTTTCTTTAAGACAAGGTCTCACTCTATCGCCTAAGCTGGAGTGCAGTGGCACAATCATATGTATCATTTGCTTTTTATTTAGTTATGAATCTGGTTCACACAAAATGGAAATATTTTGCATTTTTATTTATTAGTAAATCAGTGTTTCTTCTTTTCATCTCCAAAATATTTAATCCATTCATAATCATTTAATATTTATATACTTTTCAATATAAAAATAACTATTGGTTATAAAATAATTGGGAAAAAATAATTATGCACATTGTGTGGTATAGGAATTTACATCTTCTGGTCTCAAAACGTTTTCTTGGTTAATAATATTAAAGTTTCCTGAGTTGTCGCTCTATGATTTTCCTCAAATTTTACCTTCGAATTATAACTAAATCTAAAAATCTTAGTGTTAACTAAATCTGTGTGGTGGTGAACAAATTAAGATGGTAAAAGCCTCAAATGCTAAAAGCTGTCTAAGCAATTATCTTCATTTTGTTTTTTCCTCAGTATATAGACACTGAGAAACTCCAAAGACATGAATATAGGTACACATGTGAATTAGAAGAGATAAGCCTTTGAGAATCCATGCCATGGAGAACAGTGTCCAAAATTTGGTATTAATGGGAAATGTGCCCAGTTTGTGAGATTTTAGCAATCGCCATCAACAACATCTTCAAAAATAAACAAGGATGCTACATTCCAAGAGTGAATTCATTCCTCACCGATACTTTCAGGATTCTTAAAACAAGGTTTCCTACGAAGAACTGACCAGATCAGAACAGAATCCTTGAGGAGAGATTTCACAGTAGATACTGAAAACACTAACTCAACTAAAATGATTTGTGAAACGTTCCATCAAAGAGATTAATTTCCAAGAACAATCAAGATGAATCTGAATTTCTTGGACTGGGTGAAAAAGAATTCTGCCTGATACTTAAAGCCCTAAGAAATAGTCTCTCCATTGCCACCTTCATGTCCTTATTTCTAAATGTATAGATGACAGGATTCATAAAAGGAGTAATAACGACACTAAAGATAGCTAAAAATTTATCTATAGGTAAGGTAGGAAATGGCCACACATAGCAAATAATGCAAGGACCAAAGAAGAAAGCCACAACAGTGATGTGAGCTATGAGAGTGGACAGGGCCTTGGATGAACCTCCTGAAGAGTGTTTATGAACTGTGACCAGAATAAAGATGTAGGACACAATCAAGATGAAGAAAGTGCCCGTGGAGATTAAACCACTGTTGGCAGTGACTGGAAACTCCAGTCTGTATGTGTCTGTACACGCAGGTTTGATAAACCGAAGAAAATCACAGTAAAAACTATCAATTTTGTTGGGGCCACAGAAGGGTAAGTTTACAACAAAAGCCAGTTGGGCCACAGAATGGATGAGTCCAATGGTCCAAGCAATGGCCACAAAAGAAATGCACATTCTTAGGCTCATGATGTTCAGGTAGTGGAGGGGCTTACAGATAGCAATATACCGATCACAGGCCATGACTATGAGCAGCACCATCTCTGTACCACCAACAGTGTGAATAAAGAACATCTGAGCAATGCATCCTTTCAAGGAGATGACTTTACGTTTTCTGAAAAGGTCATAAATCATCTTTGGGGTTGCAATGCTGGAAACACCTGTATCAATGCAGGAGAGATTTGCCAACAGAAAGTACATCGGGGAATGTAAGTGATGGTCTGAGATTATAGTAAGCATAATGAGAATGTTTCCCAGCATACTTGCTACATAAAATACTGTGAAAAACAGAAAAAGGAAAATCTGAATCTCCCAAGAACTCGTGAGTCCCAGCAAGAATAATTCAGACAAAACTGAGTGATTTTTCTCCACTCATCAACTTCATGTGCAAGGCTGACCCTAAAGTTACCTGAAGAAAGAAAGAGGAAGAAAAACATAATTTTTAAGTTGAAATTGACATTCTGGCTATGTAATAATGACACAAATGTCTATTATTCTCCCCAAGATTACTAGAATTTACATAGTACAAGATTCATGCAGAGCCAGCCCCAGAATTTTTTGCACACCTAGATATTTGGTATTCTTTAATCATGTAGGCTCAAATTTAGTTTGGGATTTAGCATATAGTCAAGAAGAGAAAATGTAAACAAATTCATCTACAAACTTAAAGAGAGATAAATCAGATTGTAGAGAGACTTGTGCTTCCTCATTTCTACATGGAAAAAAATGCCACAGAATGAAAAGTGCAAACATTGGGAAAAGTTATTTATTTTTGTTGTAAAAGTTACTTATTTTGTATATATGTAGCCACCTTACTACACTTTGTAGTTTTTTACTCAAATGTCTTGGGTTTTCTAGCTTGACAATCATGTCATCAGCAAAAAGAGATAACTTATTTCATTTTTTAATTTTTGTTGGTTTGATTAAAACTATATTCATTTCATTACCTCCTGATTAACTTGGAAGTACTATTATACTTTCCTATTCTGTTAATGGTTACTATCCCTTTTCTAGTGACACAATGCTCCACTCTTATTTTAAAATACATCAACTATTTTCCTCACCAACATATTCTGTTTCCTTTCTACTTTCCTCCAACACCAACGATGATGACACCTTTAAAATACTTTTCTCCCCGGTTTACTTTTCTCCTCTCTCCACTTCAATTAAGTCAATTCTTTTTTATCCTTCTGGAATTACTACCAGTTTTACATATTGATTTTCATACCTCCTGTATCTCTCTTTCCTCATTTGTTTTCTTTCATCATTTTCATCTCTTATCTTTATCCTATGGGCTTTAAGATAAACATTGCACCTAATCTTCCAGCCTCAAATTTGGATTTCAGAAATAATCATCTGGCCAGGTGCAGTAGCTCATGCCTATAATCCCAGCACTTTGAGAGTCCAAGGCAGGAGGATTGCTTGAGCCCAGGAGTTTGAGACCAGTATGGGCAACATAGTGAGACCCCACCTCTACAAAAAATAAAAAGATTAACCAGGCATGATGATGCATGCCCGTAGTCCCAGCTACTGGGGAGGTAGGGTGGGAGAGTCACTTGAGTCCAGGAGTGCAAGGCTGCCCCCGCCTGGGCAACAGAGCTAGATGCTGTTTCTAAAATAACTAAACTTAAAAAAAATCATCTAAGCCAAGCACAGTGGCACATGCCTGTAATCTCAGCTAGTAGGTAGGCTGAGGCAGGAGAATCACTTGAGCCTAGGAATTCAAGGCTGTAGTGTGCTATGATCACACCTGTAAATAGCCACTGCACTCTAGCCTGGGCAACACAGAGAGACCTCATCTCAAAAAAAAAGAAAAAAGAGAAATCATACTGTCTTAAATCCATCTTCTGAATTGCTCTGCTCAAAAGAATCTTGTCTACGTCGCACTTGAGTCTCTTCACATCTATTCTTATGTTTTATTAAAATAAGTACCTGCTTCTACCAGCAGCCCTGTATCAAAGATCAGCCTAATACTACATATATTTAATATATGCTTTATGCATATAAATCATAGGATTTGAGAAGAACATTCAGAAATCTATACCAACTACCTGATTTCAACAACTATTCAATATATCCAGCTTAGTCTGTTATTTTGAACACTCTAATCGCTCCAGAGATGTAAATGCCATCTAAAATACAGTGGCAGACTCCTTGATGTGTAGTTGTAATAATTACTTGAGTTCTACAAAAGTGCCTTAAAACCTTTGAAATAAATAAATACCATTGTATTGGGTTTGAAGCAAACTAATTCTCAATGACAATATTCTTACTTATTGCTTGTGATGAAGCACTTAAAGAAAAGCTGGTGAGAATTTGATATTTTTTTAAGGATCCAAACTTAAAATTGATCTCATCTCAAATATTTTCCATCACAATACAGACTGACCTTGAAGACAAGTAAAATTTTCTCTACAAGATAATAGAGAATGACAATTTACAATAAAAATTCAATCATGTTAGTCTTTTCAAATCTCAATTTAGGATATTAGATAGTTTATTTAAACCTATGTGTTTTCCTCCTTATTTTTATTTTTTTTTTTTTTAGACGGAGTCTCGCTCTGTCGCCCAGGCTGGAGTGCAGTGGCGCGATCTCGGCTCACTGCAAGCTCTGCCTCCCGGGTTCACGCCATTCTCCCGCCTCAGCCTCCTGAGTAGCTGGGACTACAGGCGCCCGCCACCACACCCGGATAATTTTTTTGTACTTTTAGTAGAGACGGGGTTTCACCGTGGTCTCGATCTCCTGACCTCATGATCCACCCGCCTCGGCCTCCCAAAGTGCTGGGATTACAAGCGTGAGCCACCGCACCCGGCTTCCTCCTTATGTTTAATAATCTGGGCAGACAGAGGTAATATATTTGTTAAAAATGAACAGCAGGTCAAACTCCTGTGTTTAAATATGACTTAACCACTTACCTTCCCATTTTTCCCTAACCTTGGACAACTTATCTATCTCATTGTATCTAAAATACTATCAAACTGAGTAATAATAGTTCTGGCCTCACAATTTGCTATGGGTAAAGAGCTTAGAACAGTTTTTGACACAGCAAGAACTCAATACTGTTAGCTGCAATGATACTATTATAAACATCCTGAGTGGCACTAAATTTGCCTGGTAGTCCACTTAACTCTCAAACTTCTCCTTTTGTCATTCCCTAGTTTTTCATCATTCCTTCACTACATAAATAAGAGCGTTATTTAAGATCTTGCCTCGTTCTCCTCCTCTAATGGGCTTTCTGTTTCGTCGTATCATACCCTCCCCCTAAAACTTGACCACTATGTGAAAGGCAATATATATGGAAAGAACTAGTAGTATTGCTAGCATATAACTTCTAGTTGAATCTGAGTAAGTGTATCATTAATCTCCTAATTTTTTTTTTTTTTTAAGATGGAGTCTCGCTCTGTCCCCCAGGCTGGAGTGCAGTGGCGCGATCTCGGCTCACTGCAAGCTCTGCCTCCCGGGTTCACGCCATTCTCCTGCCTCAGCCTCCCGAGTAGCTGGGACTACAGGCGCCCGCCACCACACCCGGATAATTTTCTGTATTCTTAGTAGGGACGGGGTTTCACCGTGTTAGCCAGGATGGTCTCGATCTCCTGACCTCGTGATCCGCCCGCCTTGGCCTCCCAAAGTGCTGGGATTACAGGCGTGAGCCACCACGCCCAGCCATTCATCTCCTAATTCTTTCCTAAGCAATACAGCCATATTTCCCTCAGCCTACTAAGCACTATACCTAGATGTTTATATATTACCTGCATGTGAAATTTTACATGACTACAACAAAACCCAAAACTACCTCTCTAATCCCCAGTGCAGCTTTTCCTCAAGGTCTACTATATTATCACAAGCCTCTCATCTGTCCTGCTCCTCTCAAATCTCTCATTTGTTTTCACTAACCACTGAAATTCTATAATTCAGGACAACTGACCTCTCCTCATTTCTCCTAAATATGGCCATGAGATTACTTCTCCTAAGTAGCACTTTGATTATATAACTAGCACTGCCAAAAACTGTCCAGTGGGTCTCATTACCTCTGAAAATACCAATTCCTAATCTAGAATCTACTGCTGTAATTTGGCTTTATACCATATTGCTAGTATAATCTCCCTTTATGCTCCTACTGTTCAGAAATATTTATTCCTCCTAATGCTATCTGCTCCACTGCCCATCAATGACCCCCTTGCCTCCACTTTCCTAAAACTGGTCTCATGATAGCCACCAAATACCTTAGAGTAGCTAAATCTTCATCCTCATGATCTCTCTGCATTATTTCACACTGTTCACCCTTTCCTACTGTCTAACAAATCATGTAGATAGTGAGATATGCAAAACTTTTATCATCTTCCCCTATAGGTGATGTCTATTCTACAGGCTGAATCTAAAGAGGATACCTCTTCAAATAAGAATTCTAACTAGAGTCATTCACATAGAGAATGACAGAGTCATCATTGCTTAGAGGCCAAAGAACAGATCACACCTAAATGCACAGTGCACAAAGTGACTTTAAATATATGCAAATTATAAAGTTCACAATCTGCTTCGGCATTCTCTTGAGTGTTTCATAAATGGTTCTCTTTACTCCTTTCCAAACCCTCAGACATAATCTACTAAGGATGATTATTTAGGATTATTTGCTTCTGCTAAATCCTCAGTCGAGATAGAAACTCCTACTATTCACCAGATAGTGATCTTTCATACAAGTGAAATCATGCCCCAAAAGATATCAGCTAAACTTACTAGTCAATGACTCAGTCATGGAGTTATTTTTTAACTATTTACCTCTCCTTAATTTTATGATATCCATAATAAATATTTTTCTGTTACTAATGGCATCTCCTTTCTCAATCCTTTTAAACACGTTGGTCATTTTTCTCTGATTCTCTTCACTGTCTATACATCATTTAGCACCTTAGCACATTAAGGAATATGCTAATAAATCTTGCTTATAAAACATTAATAAGGGTCTGTCTAATTACAAATATATTCCAATTATTTCCTGAATCTTGAAGGTCATACTTCTGTTAATTCTGATCTCATATTGGGCTTTAGAAAACAATATTGCATTATAGATGTACTATATCCTCTGGAAATCAAGATGTTTTATGTTAGAATATCATTAGTCCTGATGATTAGCCCTATCAGTTAAAAACTCATCTGAACTGAGAATGCTCCTATTCTCTCACATAACCACAACTGAGTCAATGCCTTCAAGCTCTGTCCTACCATAAATGCTGCTTGTTACTTTTTATCCTTTTCATCAACATTTCCTCCAGGAAACAAATACCAAAATTTATAGCATGGATTTGCTTTTTTCCTTACAGTTTATAGCATTTAAAAATCTTTCATATCTTTTGTTATAAAATAGTCCATGAAGAATGTAGGAAATGTAATATGATCCACATTTTACAGATTAGAAAATAACGACTTGAAGAGATTATATGGATTGCCTGATTTTGCACACCTAAGTATCAAATTCAAACCCAATTCTTGCAATTGTTGTTTAAAAATGTAAATGAATAAAAAAGAGTATCTGAAGGAAATGTCAAAATTTTAACAGTTGCCATTTTTCTATGGAGGGACTATGGGTGTTTTTTCCTCTTCTTCTTACTTTATTTTATAAATTTTCTACGGTACACATGCATTTCTCTTTAGAGAAAAATATTAAAGAGCAAGTTGACTTCAGATTCCAAGCATTCTTCACTATGCTACTCTGTAAATCACCAACAATCTAAAGTCAAAGATTATTTTCAGGGGCAGATAGTTTTCAGAAGAAGTATCTTTTACTATCCGAGTACTCAACAAAATTTCAATAAAGGCAAAGTGGGGCTTGAGTGTCTATCACCTTATCTGCGGCTCCTCTACCATCTCTTGCCATACCATCATCCACTCTTTTTCTGGTACCTACTACTTTCATACTTCCCTTTGGCTGTCTGGTAACTTCCACTACAACTTCCTCTCACAGATCTAGTCTCCTCTAAGTGCTTAGCCTTCAGAATTATTCTTTCCAGATACTTTCAATTAGCCCACTTAATATTGAGCCAGTTCTACATGAAGTCATAGGAGGAAATCAATGCAGTTACCTGGGTTTGTGTACATTTGATTCATCACATTTTTATTTTAGTTATATATGTCCCTAACTGTGCTATGCTTCCTGATTATTCCAGGCTGCTATAACTCTCCAGCTCTCACCCTGCCCTCCTTGCACACCAAAATAAGGGACATCAACAACTCAGAACTCAGATTCTAAAATGTTGCCTATACCTGATCTCAGCTCCCTGTGGTAATGTTTTTAAATGAGAATTGACGTTTACCCTATTTTACTGTCTTCTTCATCTGTATCACATCAAAAAAACAACAGATTAAACTTCTCTGAGCCTTGAAATGATTCATACTCAATGATGAAAATGCCTTTAGTCCTCTTTGCAAAGAAGCGCTGCAAGACCCAAAACTGTCTCTTACCTGAGTTAAGCCAACGAATCTAATCTATTCTCCTCAGGTGATGGGTTGATTCCTTTTGTGAAAAGATAAAAAGCTTCAATTATATGACAGTTACAATTTCTAAAAAGAAAGAAAAGTAGTTTGAGTAATGCTGAGAACTAAAAATGACAAAAATTGGAGTTTATAACACACAGAAACTGATAACATCACTTGGGAATTTATCTACCATGAAAACCTAAAAGGAAATATAGAGTAAAAGAGTTGAAAGAAACAAGGAATAGAAAGAACAAAAATATTATGGTGCTTCTTCCACCTCCTGGAATACGTTCTTCTGTTTGGAATCCCACTCTTCATTCAAGACCTAATTTAATGTCACCTTCCCCAAAAAACAGTTCCCCAAAACCATCAGCAGCAGCCATAGTCTGTTCATTTTGATACTCTCCTCCCTGCCTTGCCCAGAATACATTTGCAGTGAACCTGTTGAATAAGAATTTAAATTATAAATTAAATTAAGAAGGGAAATATTTACTGAGCAATACTCGGAGATAGATCAACTATCCAAGGTAGGTTAGATTAATGTCTGGTCAGCTAAACTGTAAAACATTTGTTTTACATACATTTTACAGGATAGTACATGAAGTAGGAGCATTTTTCTAGGTTCAGAAGATGACAATTTCACATTCTGACTGAGGTTGTAACCTTGTCCAAAACGAAGAGTCTTATGTTGTTTTTCACAAGTAAAAAGGATTCTAATCAACAACCTTGAATATCAGTGACCAAATGATGGTACTGAGTCTTGGGACTAGCCTGTCCTCTCTTGATTGGGTTTTCCTGGGAATTATACCTCAGAGTCTACACTGACTTTCGCCCAGGGAATAAAAAGGACAAAAGAATTGAAGAAAAGTACCTGCTGGGTATCAAGTGTAATGGTGTCTTGGATGAATGTACAGAAATATTTTTGCTTTAAAATAAATCAGTAGGAGTAACTGACTGAGAAATCCAGCACTTTCAAATACTTGGGAAGCAGAGCTGGAAGGAGAAAGAGTAATTATCTGAGAAACCACAGAATACAAAATTAAATTTAACTTTAGCAATTTTGATTTTTTAGATGCTTTGAGCCCCACAAGGCCCCAACCCAGGCCCTTAGATTACAGAAATTTTCCATTAGTGAGCACTGTCAAGTTATAACATATTAATTATTAAAGTATAAGAGGATTGTGACATCGCAAAGCTTTCACATAAATACACATTTTCTGTAAAATCGTTCCTGGACTATATTTAATAAGAAGCTCATATACTCTTCTTTCACGGTCCTCTGATCTTTACCTCTGTTTTTATTGTTACCATCGTTCCTCAGGTATTATTGCTTCATATTAACTCTTACCAAGGGCTGGCATTCATCAGCCTCAGGACCATCACCACACAACACCATAACCTGGTCAGTAAAGGCAAGCAAGCAGCGGGGCACAATGCAGAACACAGAGTCAATATTTAATAACAAATCATCTTTAAAATCTATTTGACTAATTTTTCTAATCTAGCTTAAAATAATTTTACAATCAATAAATGTAACCAAATGGTTGATCCCTCTTAAACACAGCCACTACCAAGCAGCAGCTGTTACAATAATTCAATAAAGTAAACTATTGTCTGGGATTTACATATTTACATATTTTTAGATAATATCAAAATTGACTTTAAGATCCACCTATATGCTATTTACAAGACACATACTTAAAAACATAAAGATATACAAAGGTTGAAAGTAAAATAATAGGAAAATTATATACCAAAAAGAAAAGTAACGTGGCTGTATTTATTTCAAATAATAAATAAATTAAGTAAAAAAGTATGAGTGTAAATGACAAAAGACTCAATTCACCAGTAACATTCTAAACTTGTATACAATTAATATAAGAGCCTCAAAATGTGTAAGGAAAACATTGATCAAATATAACATTTTTTTGATATAAGAGAAAACTGAAATATATTTCTTACACCACTTATAGGTCAAGCAGAAAAAACTAGAAATGCTATGGATTTGAACAATCATGAGCAATGTTAATTACTAAATAAACAATCATGATCTAATTTAAATATATGGAATTCTATTCCCAACAATTAGAAAATATACATTTTTTAAACACACGTGGAGCAATTACAAAAACTTACCAGGTAAAAGAATATAAATCTCAACACATTCCGAAGAATATGAACTCAATCTCTGACAACAGTACTATCAACTTAAAAGTTTATAAAAGATACATATTTTTAATTCCCATACATTTGGAAATTTTAAAACTTCAAAATAGTTTGTGTTTTAATGAAGAATTTGTAGAAATTTTAAAAAACACTTAAAACTGAACATGTGGTTCAATGAGATACCATCTTATGCCAACTAGAATGGCAATCATTAAAAAGTCAGGAAACAACAGATGCTGGAGAGGATGTGGAGAAATAGGAACGCTTTTACAATGTTGATGGGAGTGTAAATTAGCTCAACCATTATGGAAGACAGTGTGGTGACTCCTCAAGGATCTAGAACTAGAAATACCATTTGACCCGGCAATCCCATTACTGGGTATATATTCAAAGGATTATAAATCATTCTACTATAAAGACACATGCACACATATGTTTATTGCAGCACTGTTCACAATAGCAAAGTCTTGGAACCAACCCAAATGCCTATCAATGATAGACTGGATAAAGAAGATGTGGCACATATACACCATGGAATACTATGCAGCCATAAAAAAGGATGAGTTCATGTCCTTTGCAGGGACATGGATGAAACTGGAAACCATCGTTCTCAGCAAAGTAACACAAGAAGAGAAAGCCAAACACCACATCTTCTCACTCATAAGTGAGAGTTGAACGATGATAACACTTGGACACAGGGAGGGGAACATCACACACTGGGGCCTGTCATGGGGTTGGGTGCTGGGGGAGGGCTAGCATTAGGAGAAATACCTAATATAAATGATAAGTTGATGGATGCAGCAAGCCAACATGGCACATGTATACCTATGTAACAAACCTGCATGTTGTGCACATGTACCCCAGAACTTAAAGTATAATAAGAAAAAAAAGAAAAGAAAAAACTGAACATGTGGTTGTGAAATCTTATGTGTACCTCAATGGAAATGCATATATGAGAAAAGAAAGCCAAAAAAATAAGTATCTAACTTTCTAACATAGAAAGTTGGAAACATAGAAAGTAAGAAAAAGAACACAATAAATTCAAATAAAGTAGACAGATAAAGAGTAAAATCAAAGACACCAAAACTAAAGAAAAAATAGGGAAGACTGACAAAGCTAGAAGTTGGTTCTTTGAAAAGACGAACAACTAGGCAATCCTCTACTCAATGTAACACCCACATAATACAGGAAGAGACAGAGAGAAAGAGAGTTAGAAAGAGACAGAACGAAGTAGAGAAAACCAAGAAGGGAATATATCTACATGGTATTGCAGATTTTTTTACAAAAAGAATTTTTTTAAATACTATTAAAAACTATAATGCCAGTGAGTTTCAAAACTTAGATAAATAGACAAATTATTCTATTCTTAAAAAGGTATAACTTAGCCAGGTGTTGTGGTGGTTCATGACTATAATCCCAGTGAACGGGAGGCTGAGGTGAGAGGATCACTTGAGGCTTTTGTGAAGTTTAAATGAGATTTGTTTTGTTGTTTTTATGTTAATCCCTAGTACCTGGCCTGCTGTAAACACTCAGGACACCCAGGATATGGTCATTGCTGTTTGATTTTCCTCATCCCCAGTCTGAAGGGGAAGCCAGGACAATGAGAACAGCCACTTGCCATCAGGAGTCACTGAAAGGGCCCCAGGGTGGGATGGTGGGGAGATAAGAACCATGAGAGAAGTTGTTACAAAGGAGTTTTGGGAGAAAAGGTCCAAGATAAGCAGAAAATGTTGCCAGTTGATGGGGAAGAAAGGAAGTCAGAGGGCTTAGACACTGAGGGGGACAGAACATCTCCATGTGCACTCTCATCTCTTGTAGTCAGCACCAGGTATCCACAGGGAGGGCCCTACATCATCTGCTACCCTGAAGGATCTGGATGCAAGAGGCTCTGGGCGGAGGTGCAGTGACCCTGCAGGCCAGCCCTCTAACCTTTTCCCACAGCGGGGACCAGGTGCCCCTCTGCCAGCTGAGACAGTCCACACACACTGCAGCCCTAATGATTGTTCTACCTCTCCCCCACTCCACTCCTCCTCCACCTCCTCCTTGCTGCATGTGCCGCAGAGCCCGTGCCAAGAACCAGCAGTAGTCCTGGACTCCAGGACTGTAAAAACCAGTCAACTGAAGAACACCATCAAATCTTTGGTAAGAGTCCAGTGGGGTCCCCTGATTCCACCCTGCCAATCCTGGGCTCATTTCCCCTTGGGGCCCTGAAGAAAGGGGCCGGGGGCCCCTGGTGCCAAGGGCAAATAGGGATCTGGGGCACCCAGGCCTCACCTGGAGGGACCCCAGAACACGAAGCACGGCTCTTCTTTTGCTGCCCTTTGAGGACTCTCTCCTCTCCAGACACCCCTGCTCCAGTCCTTGCTACACACGCTCTGGGATTGTTGCCTCTTGGGGAAGTGCTAGCCTGATTGGTTGTCAGGGGCCCCGTATTTCTGCTGTGACTCAGTCCCTAACTTGCTCTTTGATTCTGGACAAGCCACCTCTCCTTTTTGGGCTCGTGTTTTGAGAGGAGGTAGTGAGTATCAAAGGTCTCTGTCAGCTCTGAGAGTCCGAGATTTAAAGGCCCCCTAGAATGGAAACCTCAGGGCCAAGGGCTCCTGTCTGTCCTTTTCCATCCTATATCTGCTGTGAAGAACCGTACCTGGCCTGTACGTACTCAGTAAATGTTTATTGAATGAACACACTTTTCTAAATCACAAGCTGGCAGAAGGGGGGCCCTTTCTCAGACTCCATTTCTAGAGGTTTATGTTACTCTCAAGAGATTCCAGATTCAGACTTCGCGTTTTGTGGCTGTGGGCGAAAACCAACAAAGACCCAAATCCTCTGTCCTTGGGAGCTTGAAGAGAGTTTACCAGTTCGTGTTCCCATTGGGTCTGAGAACTTTTTCTTTAAAATCCATTCCTGGCCCCTGCCTACCGCTTCCTGGTCTGGGGAATAGAGCTGAGGGGGCCACCCTCCATCATCTTAATTTGACTATCCCCACAGAAAGAACAGAAGAAACAAGTGGA